>NC_053442.1:3047175-5852152 GCF_007990345.1 Gossypium hirsutum | reverse complement strand
CACTCAAAAGGATAGCTCAAAGGTATCAAAGTTTTAGTTTAATTTCAGATAATCCTAACTTTCCGGAGCAAGGGTGTCTGTCATTTTGTCTCTGTTTTTTGTTTACTGTCATACCTGTATGAACGAAAAATAAAAATCTGATTTAATTGAAATTACTAAATTAAGGTAAAGTTCATCAACAGTCTCTAAATTTATTTAACAATACAATTCTAAAGCCAGCACCAGTACACAGAATTTTTTTTTGTTGGTTCTGGCCTATCAATAGCCGGCACCAGTAAATGAAAAGATTTTTTTTTGAGTGCTGGCTTGTCAATAGCAAAAACCAGTACACGAAAAAAAATATTAGATGTTGGCCTGTCAATGGGCGACACCAATAAATGAAAAAAAAAAATTGGTGCTGGCATGTCATTATTATTATAGTTTTGAGTTATTTTTGTAAGACTCTTAGACTTTAAGGTGCAAAAAAAAAACAAAATATAAGGGCCAAAGAAAGAGTAGGTAGTGGAAGTGTTTTGAGCTTCGAAAGACTAAAAAGGGAAGGATGGTCATATTTTTCCAACTTTATGAACAAAAGATATAGAACCCGTAACACTCAAAAGCAAAGCTCAAGGGTATCAAAGTTTCAGTTTCAGATAATCCTAAGTTTCCCGGAGCAAGGGTGTCTGTCATTGCCTCTGTTTTTTGTTTACTGTCATACCTGTATGAACTAAAAATAGAAAATGTGATTAATTGAAATTACTAATTTTAGGTAAAGTTCATCAACAGTCCCAAAATTTTATTTAACATTACATATTTTAAAGCTAGCACCAGTACACGAAAAAAATATTTTTTTGGTGATTGACGTTCAATGGTCGGCAACAGTAAACGAAAAGAATTTTTTTTGAGTGCTGCCTTGTCAATAGCAGAAACCAATACACGAAGAAAAAATTTTTTAGGTACTGGCCTGTCAATGGGCGGCACCAGTATATTACAAAAATTTTGGGTACTGGCGTGTCATTATTATTATTACAGTTTTGAGTCATTTTTGTAAGACTCTTAGGCTTTAAGGTGCAGAAAAAAGAAGAAATATAAAAGCCAAAGAATAGTAGGTAGTGGGAGTGTTTTGAGTTTCGAAAGACTAAAAGGGCAAGGATGATCATATTTTTCCAACTTTGTGAACAAAAGATATAGAACCCGTAACACTCAAAAGCAAAGCTCAAAGGTATCAAAGTTTCAGTTTCAGATAATCTTAACTTTTCCCGAATAAGGGTGTCTGTCATTGTCTCTGTTTTTGTTCACTGTCAAACCTGTATGAACTAAAAATAGAAAATCTAATTTAATTGAAATTATTAATTTAAAGTAAAGTTCATCAACAGTCCCTAAATTTTATTTCACATTAATAATTCTAAAGCCAACACCAGTACACGGAAAAAACTTTTTTTTTGTGTTGGCTTGTGGATGGCCTGCACTAGTACATGAATTTTTTTTTGAGTGCTGGTCTATCAATTGCAGAAACCAGTACATTAAAAAAAATTTTAGGTGCTGGCATGTAAATGGCCAACACCAGTACAAGAAAACAAAATTTTGGGTGGTGGTGGGTTATTATTATTTTTACAGTTTTAAGCCATTTTTGTAAGACTCTCAGGCTTTAAGGAGTAGAAAAAAGAAGAAAATATAAGAGCCAAAGAAAAAGTAGGTACTGGAAGTGTTTTGAGTTTCGAAAGACTAAAAAGAAAAGGATGATCATATTTTCCCAACTTAGTAAACAAAAGATATAGAACCTGTAACACTCAAAAGCATAGCTCAAAGTTATCAAAGTTTCAGTTTCAGTTTCAGATAATCTTAACTTTCCCGGAGCAAGGGTGTCTTTCATTATCTCTATTTTTTGTTCACTGTCATACCTATATGAACTAAAAATAGAAAATCTGATTTAATTAAAATAACTAATTTAAGGTAAATTTCATCAACAGACCCTAAATTTTATTTAGCATTACATATTCTAAAGCCAGCACCAGTACACGGAAAAAACTTTTTTTTTTGCTGGCCTGTGGATGGCCGGTACCAGTACACGAAATTTTTTTTTGAGTGCTGGTATAACAATTGCAGAAACCAGTACACGAAAAAAGAATTTAGGTGCTGGCTTGTAAATGTCTAGCAACAGTACAAGAAAAAAAAATTTAGTGCTGCCGGTTATTATTATTTTTACAGTTTTAAGCTATTTTTGTAAGACTCTTAGGCTTAAAGGTGTAGAAAAAAAAAGAAAATATAAAAGCCAAAAAATAGTAGGTATTGGAGTGTTTTGAGTTTTGAAAGACTAAAAAGACAAAGATGATCATATTTTCCTATTTAGTAAACAAAAGATATAGAACCCATAACACTCAAAGGATAGCTCAAAGGTATCAAAGTTTTAGTTTTAGTTTTAGATAATCCTAACTTTGCCGGAGCAAGGGCGTTTGTCATTTTGTCTCTGTTTTTTGTTCACAATCATACCTGTATGAACAAAAAATAGAAAATCTAATTTAATTGAAATTACTAATTTAAGGTAAAGTTCCTCAACAGTCCCTAAATTTTATTTAACATAACATATTCTAAAGCCAGCACCAGTACACAGAAATTTTTTTTTGTTGGTGCTGGCCTGTCAATTGTCGGAACCAGTAAATGAAAAGAATTTTTTTAAGTGCTGGCTTGTCAATATCAGAAACCAGTACACGAAAAAAATAATTTAGGTGCTGACCTGTCAATGGGTGGCACCAATAAATGAAAAAAAAATTGGTGCTGGCATGTCAATATTATTATTATAGTTTTGAGTCATTTTTGTAAGACTCTTAGGCTTTAAGGTGCAAAAAAAAAAACAAAATATAAAAGCCAAAGAAAGTAGATAGTGGAAGTGTTTTGAGCTTCGAAAGACTAAAAAGGCAATGATGGTCATATTTTTCCAACTTTGTGAACAAAATATATAGAACCCGTAACACTCAAAAGCAAAGCTCAAGGGTATCAAAGTTTCAGTTTCAGATAATCCAATCTTTCCCGGAGCAAGGGTGTCTGTCATTGTCTCTGTTTTTTGTTCACTGTCATACCTGTATGAACTAAAAATTGAAAATCTGATTTAATTAAAATTACTAATTTAAGGTAAAATTCATCAACAGTCCCTAAATTTTATTTAACATTACATATTCTAAAGCCAGCACCAGTACACGGAAAAAAAAAATTTTTGGTGATTGCCTGTCAATGGTCGGTACCAGTAAACGAAAAGAATTTTTTTTTGAGTATTGGCTTGTAATTAGCAGAAACCAATACACAAAAAAAAAATTTAGTGAACAAAAGATATAGAACCCGTAACACTCAAAAGCAAAGCTCAAGGGTATCAAAGTTTCAGTTTCAGATAATCCTAACTTTCCCGGAGCAAAAGTGTCTGTCATTGCCTCTGTTTTTTATTTACTGTCATACCTTTATGAACTAAAAATAGAAAATTTGATTTAATTGAAATTACTAATTTAAGGTAAAGTTCATCAACAGTCCCAAAATTTTTTTTAACATTACATATTCTAAAGCCAGCACCAGTACACGGAAATTTTTTTTTTTTGGTGATTGCCTTTCAATGGCCAGCACCAGTAAACGAAAAGAATTTTTTTTTGAGTGTTGCCTTGTCAATAGCCGAAACCAGTACACGAAAAAAAATAATTTTAGTTGCTGGCCTGTAAATGGGCGGCACCATATATGAAAAAAAAATTTGGGGGCTGGTGTGTCATTATTTTTATTACAGTTTTGAGTCATTTTTGAAAGACTCTTAGGCTTTAAGGTGGAGAAAAAGAATAAAATATAAAAGCCAAAGAAAGAGTAGGTAGTAGGAGTGTTTTGAGTTTCGAAAGATTAAAAAGGCAATGATGATCATATTTTTTCAACTTTCTAAATAAAAGATATAGAACCCGTAACACAAAAAACCAAAGCTCAAGGGTATCAAAGTTTCAGTTTCAGATAATTCTAACTTTCCCGAAGCAAGGGTGTCTGTTATTGTCTCTGTTTTTTTTCACTGTCATACCTGTATGAACTAAAAATAGAAAATCTTATTTAATTGAAATTACTAATTTAAGGTAAAGCTCATCAATAGTCCCAAAATTTTATTTAACATTACATATTCTAAAGCCAACACCAGTACACGGAAAAAAAATATTTTTTGGTGACTGTCTGTCAATGGCCGGTACCAGTAAACGATAAGATTTTTTTTTTAGTGCTGCCTTATCAATAGCAGAAACCAGTATACGAAAAAAAAAATTTAGGTGCTAGCGCCTGTTAACGGGCGGCACCAGTACATGAAAAAATTTTAAGTGCTGGCGTGTCATTATTATTACAGTTTTGAGTCATTTTTGTAAGACTTTTAGGCTTTAAGGTGCAGAAAAAAGAAGAAAATATAAAAGCCAAAGAAAGAGTAGGTAGTAGGAGTGTTTTGAGTTTCGAAAAACTAAAAAGGCAAGATTAATCATAATTTTCCAATGTTGTGAACAAAAGATATAGAACCCGTAACATTCAAAAGCAAAGCTCAAAGGTATCAAAGTTTCAGTTTCAGTTTCAGTTTCAGTTTCAGATAATCTTAACTTTCCCAGAGCAAGGGTGTTTGTCATTGTCTCTGTTTTTGTTCACTGTCATACCTGTATGAACTAAAAATTGAAAATCTGATTTAATTGAAATTACTAATTTAAGGTAAAGTTCATCTACAGCCCTAAATTTTATTTAACATTACATATTCTAAAGCCAGCACCAGTACACGAAAAAAAAAATTTTGTTGGTGATGGTCTGTCAATAACCGGCACCAGTAAACGAAAAGAATTTTTTTTTTGAGTATTGGCTTGTCTATAGCAGAAACCAATACATGAAAAAAAAATTTAGGTGCTAGCCTGTCAATGGGCGGCACCAGTACATGAAAAAAAAATTGGTACTGGCATGTCATTATTATTATTATAATTTTGAGTCATTTTTGTAAGACTCTTAGGCTTTAAGGTGCAAAAAAAAAGAACAAAATATAAAAGCCAAAGAAAGAGTAGGTAGTGGGAGTGTTTTGTGTTTCGAAAGATTAAAAAGGCAAGAATGATCATATTTTTCAACCTGTGTGAATAAAATATATAAAACCCGAAACACTTAAAAGCAAAGCTCAAGGGTATCAAAGTTTCAATTTCAGATAATCCAATCTTTCCCGGAGCAAGGGTGTCTGTCATTGTCTCTGTTTTTTGTTCACTGTCATACCTGTATGAACTAAAATAGAAAATCTGATTTAATTAAAATTACTAATTTAAGGTAAAGTTCATCAACAGTCCCAAAATTTTATTTAACAATACATATTCTAAAGCCAACACCAGTACACGGAAAAAAGTATTTTTTTGGTGATTGCCTGTCAATGGCCGGCACCAATAAACGAAAATAATTTTTTTTGAGTGTTGCCTTGTCAATAGCAGAAACCAGTATACGAAAAAAAAATTTAGGTGATGGCCTGTCAATGGGTGGCACCAGTAAATGAAGAAAAAATTTTGGGTGCTACTGTGTCATTATTATTATAGTTTTGAGTCATTTTTGAAAGACTCTTAGGCTTTAAGGTGCAGAAAAAGAATAAAATATAAAAGCCAAAGAAAGAGTAGGTAGTAGGAGTGTTTTGAGTTTCGAAAGACTAAAAAGGTAATGATGATCATATTTTTCCAACTTTGTGAACAGAAGATATAGAACCCGTAACACAAAAAACCAAAGCTCAAGGGTATCAAAGTTTCAGTTTCAGATAATCCTAACTTTCCTGGAGCAAGGGTGTCTGTCATTGTCTCTGTTTTTTGTTCACTGTCAAACCTGTATGAACTAAAAATAGAAAATCTGATTTAATTGAAATTACTAATTTAAGGTAAAGTTCATCAACAGTCTCAAAATTTTATTTAACATTACATATTTTAAAGCCAACACCAGTACACGGAAAAAAAAAATATTTTTTTGGTGATTGTCTGTCAATGGCCGGCACCAGTAAACGAAAAGAATTTTTTTTAGTGCTGCCTTGTCAATAGCAGAAACCAGTACACGGAAAAAAAATTTAGGTGCTGGCCTCTCAATGGGCGGCACCAGTACATGAAAAAAATTTAGGTTCTGGCGTGTCATTATTATTACAGTTTTGAGTCATTTTTGTAAGATTTTTAGGCTTTAAGGTGCAGAAAAAAGAAGAAAATATAAAAGCCAAAGAAAGAGTAGGTAGTGGGAGTGTTTTGAGTTTCGAAAAACTAAAAAGGAAAGGATGATCATATTTTTCCAACTTTGTGAACAAAAGATATAGAACCCTCAACACTCAAAAGCAAAGCTCAAAGGTATCAAAGTTTCAGTTTCAGATAATCCTAAGTTTCCCGGAGCAAGGGTGTCTGTCATTGTCTCGGTTTTTTGTTCACTGTCATACCTGTATGAACTAAAAATTGAAAATCTGATTTAATTAAATTTCTAATTTAAGGTAAAATTTATCAACAGTTCCTAAATTTTATTTAACATTACATATTCTAAAGCCAGCACCAGTACACAAAAAGAAAAATATTTTTTGGTGATTGCCTGTCAATGGCCGGCACCAGTAAACAAAAAGAATTTTTTTGAGTGCTGGCTTGTCAATAGCAGAAACTAGTACACGAAAAAAAAATTAGGTGTTGGCCTGTCAATTAGCGGCACCAGTACATGAAAAAAAAAATTTAGGTTTTGGCATGTAATTATTATTACAGTTTTGAGTCATTTTTGTAAGACTTTTAGGCTTTAAGGTGCAGAAAAAAAGAAGAAAATATAAAAGCCAAAGAGTAGGTAGTGGAAGTGTTTTGAGTTTCGAAAGACTAAAAAGGTAAGGATGATCATATTTTTCCAACTTTTTGAACAAAAGATTTAGAACCCGTAACACAAAAAACCAAAGCTCAAGGGTATCAAAGTTTCAGTTTCAGATAATTCTAACTTTCCCGGAGCAAGGGTGTTTGTCATTGTCTTTGTTTTTTGTTTATTGTCATACCTGTATGAACGAAAAATAGAAAATCTGATTTAATTGAAATTACTAATTTGAGGTAAAATTGATCAACAGTCCCTAAATTTTATTTAAGATTACATATTTTAAAGCCAGCACCAGTACACGGAAAAAAATATCTTTTTGGTGATTACCTGTCAATGGCCGGCACCAGTAAACGAAAATAAATTTTTTTGAATGCTGGCTTGTCAATAGCAGAAACCAGTATACGAAAAAAAAATTTAGGAGCTAGCCTGTCAATGGGCGGCACCAGTACATGAAAAAAAAATTGGTGCTGGCATGTCATTATTATTATAGTTTTGAGTTATTTTTGTAAGACTCTTATGCTTTAAGGTGCAAAAAAAGTACAAAATATAAAAGCCAAAGAAAGAGTAGGTAGTAGGAGTGTTTTGAGCTTCGAAAGACTAAAAAGGCAAGGATGATCATATTTTTCCAACTTTGTCAACAAAAGATATAGAACCCGTAACACTCAAAAGCAAAGCTCAAGAGTATCAAAGTTTCAGTTTTAGATAATCCTAACTTTCCCGGAGAAAGAGTGTCTGTCATTACCTCTGTTTTTTGTTTATTGTCATACCAGTATGAACTAAAAATAGAAAATTTGATTTAATTGAAATTACTAATTTAAGGTAAAGTTCATCAACAGTCCCAAAATTTTATTTAACATTACATATTTTAAAGCCAGCACCAGTAAACGGAAAAACTTTTTTTTTGTGCTGGCCTGTGGATGGCCGGCACTAGTATATGAATTTTTTTTTAGTGCTGACTTGTCAATAGCAGAAACCAGTACATGAAAAAAAATTTTAGATGCTAGCCTATCAATGGACGGCACAAGTACATGAAAAAAGAAATTGTTGCTGGCATGTCATTATTATTATAGTTTTGAGTCATTTTTGTAAGACTGTTAGGTTTTAAGGTGCAAAAAAAAACAAAATATATAAGCCAAAGAAAAAGTAGGTAGTGTAGGTGTTTTGAGTTTCGAAAGACTAAAAAGGTAAGGATGATCATATTTTTCCAATTTTGTAAACAAAAGATATAGAACCCGTAACACAGAAAACCAGAGCTCAAGGGTATCAAAGTTTCAGTTTCAAATAATCCTAACTTTCTCGGAGCAAGGGTGTCAGTCATTGTCTCTGTTTTTTTCACTGTCATACTTGTATGAACTAAAAATAGAAAATCTTATTTAATTGAAATTACTAATTTAAGGTAAAGCTCATCAATAGTCCCAAAATTTTATTTAACATTACATATTCTAAAACCAGCACCAGTACACGGAAAAAAAAATATTTTTTTGGTGATTGTCTGTCAATGGCCGGCACGAGTAAACGATAAGAATTTTTTTGAGTGCTGCCTTATCAATAGCAGAAACCAGTACACGAAAAAAAAAAATTTTAGGTGCTGGCCTGTTAATGGGCGGCACCAGTACATGAAAAAAAATTTTAAGTGCTGGCGTGTCATTATTATTACAGTTTTGAGTCATTTTTGTAAGACTTTTAGGCTTTAAGGTGCAGAAAAAAAGAAGAAAATATAAAAGCCAAAGAAAGAGTAGGTAGTAAGAGTGTTTTGAGTTTCGAAAAACTAAAAAGGGAAGGATAATCATATTTTTCCAACTTTGTGAACAAAATATATATAACCCGTAACATTCAAAAGCAAAGCTCAAAGGTATCAAAGTTTCAGTTTCAGTTTCAGTTTCAGATAATCTTAACTTTCCCGGAGCAAGGGTGTTTGTCATTGTCTCTGTTTTTTGTTTACTGTCATACCTGTATGAACTAAAAATTAAAAATCTGATTTAATTGAAATTACTAATTTAAGGTAAAGTTCATCTACAGTCCCTAAATTTTATTTAACATTACATATTCTAAAGCCAGCACCAGTACACGGAAAAAAAAATTTTGTTGGTGATGGTCTATCAATAACCGGCACCAGTAAACGAAAAGAATTTTTTTTTTGAGTATTGGCTTGTCAATAGCAGAAACCAATACTTGAAAAAAAAAATTTAGGTGCTAGCTTGTCAATGGGCGGCACCAGTACATGAAAAAAAAATTGGTATTGGCATGTCATTATTATTATTATAATTTTGAGTCATTTTTGACTCTTAGGCTTTAAGGTGCAAAAAAAAAGAACAAAATATAAAAGCCAAAGAAAGAGTAGGTAGTGGGAGTGTTTTGTGTTTCGAAAGATTAGAAAGGCAAGAATAATCATATTTTTCCAACTTTGTGAATAAAATATATAAAACCCGAAACACTTAAAAGCAAAGTTCAAGGGTATCAAAGTTTCAATTTCAGATAATCCAATCTTTCCCGGAGCAAGGGTGTCTGTCATTGTCTCTGTTTTTTGTTCACTGTCATACCTGTATGAACTAAAAATAGAAAATCTGATTTAATTGAAATTACTAATTTAAGGTAAAGTTCATCAACAGTCCCAAAATTTTATTTAACAATACATATTCTAAAGCTAACACCAGTACACGGAAAAAATATTTTTTTGGTGATTGCCTGTCAATGGCCGGCACCAATAAACGAAAATAATTTTTTTTTTGAGTGTTGCCTTGTCAATAGCATAAACCAGTATACGAAAAAAAAAAATTTAGGTGATGGCCTATCAATGGGCGGCACTAGTAAATGAAGAAAAAATTTTGGGTGCTGTTGTGTCATTATTATTACAGTTTTGAGTCATTTTTAAAAGACTCTTAGGCTTTAAGGTGCAGAAAAAAGAACAAAGTATAAAAGCCAAAGAAAGAGTAGGTAGTAGGAGTGTTTTGAGTTTCGAAAGACTAAAAATGCAAGGATGATCATATTTTTCCAACTTTGTGAACAGAAGATATAGAACCCGTAACACAAAAAACCAAAGCTCAAGGGTATCAAAGTTTCAATTTCAGATAATCCTAACTTTCCTGGAGCAAAGGTGTCTGTCATTGTCTCTGTTTTTTGTTCACTGTCAAACCTGTATGAACTAAAAATAGAAAATCTGATTTAATTGAAATTGCTAATTTAAGGTAAAGTTCATCAACAGTCTCAAAATTTTATTTAACATTACATATTCTAAAGCCAGCACCAGTACACGGAAAAAAAAAATTTTTTTGGTGATTGCCTGTCAATGGCCGGCACCAGTAAACGAAAAGAATTTTTTTTGAGTGCTGCCTTGTCAATAGCAGAAACCAGTACACGGAAAAAAAATTTAGGTGCTGGCCTCTCAATAGGCGGCACCAGTACATGAAAAAAAAATTAGGTTCTGGCGTGTCATTATTATTACAGTTTTGAGTCATTTTTGTAAGATTTTTAGGCTTTAAGGTGCAGAAAAAAGAATAAAATATAAAAGCCAAAGAAAGAGTAGGTAGTGGGAGTGTTTTGAGTTTCGAAAAACTAAAAAGGAAAGGATGATAATATTTCTCCAACTTTGTTAACAAATGATATAGAACCCGTAACATTCAAAAGCAAAGCTCAAAGGTATCAAAATTTCAGTTTCAGTTTCAGATAATTCTAACTTTCCCGGAGCAAGGGTGTTTGTAATTGTCTCTATTTTTTGTTCACTGTCATACCTGTATGAACGAAAAAAATCTGATTTAATTGAAATTACTAATTTAAGGTAAAGTTCACCAACAGTCCCTAAATTTTATTTAACATTACAGATTCTAAAGCCAGCACCAGTACACGGAAAAAAATAATTTTGTTAGTGCTGGCCTGTCAATAACCGGCACCAGTAAATGAAAAGAATTTTTTTTAGGGCTGGCTTGTCAATAGCAGAAACCAGTACACGAAAAAAAGTTTTAGGTACTGGCCTGTCAATGGACGGCACCAGTACATGAAAAAAAAAATTTTGGTGCTGGCATGTTATTATTATTATTATAGTTTTGAGTCCTTTTTGTAAGATTCTTAGGCTTTAAGGTGCAAAAAAAGTACAAAATATAAAAGCCAAAGTAAGAGTAGGTAGTGGGAGTGTTTTGAGTTTCGAAAGACTAAAAAGATAAGGATGATCATGTTTTTCCAACTTTGTGAACAAAAGATATAGAACCCGTAACACTCAAAAGCAAAGCTCAAGGGTATCAAAGTTTCAGTTTCAGATAATCCAAAACTTTCCGGAGCAAGGGTGTCTGTCATTGTCTCTGTTTTTTGTTCACTATCATACCTGTATGAACTAAAAATAGAATATCTGATTTAATCGAAATTACTAATTTGAGGTAAAGTTTATCAACAGTCCCAAAATTTTATTTAACATTACATATTCTAAAGCCAGCACCAGTACACGGAAAAAAATATTTTTTTGGTGATTGCCTGTCAATGGCTGGCACCAGTAAACGAAAATAAATTTTTTTGAGTGCTGGCTTGTCAATAGCAGAAACCAGTACACGAAATAAAAAATTTAGGTGCTGGCCAGTCAATGGGTGGCACCAGTACATGAAAAAAAAATTTGGGTGCTGGCGTGTCATTATTATTACAGTTTTGAGTCATTTTTGTAAGACTCTTAGGCTTTAAGGTGCAGAAAAAAGAAGAAAATATAAAAGCTAAAGAAAGAATAGGTAGTGGGAGTGCTTTGAGTTTCGAAAGATTAAAAAGGTAAGGATGATCATATTTTCTCAACTTTGTGAACAAAAGATATATATAACCCGTAACACTCAAAAGCAAAGCTCAAAGGTATTAAAGTTTCAGTTTCAGATAATCCTAACATTCCCGGAGTAATTGTGTCTGTCATTGTCTCTGTTTTTTGTTCACTGTCGTAACTGTATGAACTAAAAATAGAAAATCTGATTTAATTAAAATTACTAATTTAAGGTAACGTTCATCAAAAGTCTCTAAATTTTATTTAACATTACATATTCTAAAGCCAACACTAGTACACGAAAAAAAACTTTTTTTTTGGTGCTGGCCTGTGGATGACCGGTACCAGTAAAGAAAATTTTATTTTTGAGTGCTGGCCTATCAATTGCAGAAACCAGTACATGAAACTTTTTTTTAGTGCTGGCCTATCAATTGCCTAAACCAGTACACGAAAAAAATTTAGGTACTGACTGTCAATGGGTGACACCAGTACACGAAAAAAAAAATTAGGTGCTAGAGGGTTATTATTATTATTTTAACAGTTTTAAGCCATTCTTATAAAACTCTCAGGCTTTAAGGTGTAAAAAAAAGAAGAAAATATAAAAGTAAAAGAAAGAGTAGGTAGTGAGAGTGTTTTAAGTTTCGAAAGACTAAAAAAACAAGTATGATCATATTTTCCCAACTTAGTGAACAAAAGATATAGAACCCGTAACACTCAACAGCATAGCTCAAAGGTATCAAGTTTTAAGCAATTTTTGTAAGACTCTTAGGCTTTAAGGTGTAAAAGAAAGAAGAAAATATAAAAGCCAAAGAAAGAGTAGGTAGTGGGAGTGTTTTGAGTTTCGAAAAACTAAAAAGACAAGGATGATCATATTTTCCCAACTTAGTAAACAAAAGATATAGAACCCGTAAAACTCAAAAGCATAGCTCAAAGGTATCAAAGTTTCAGTTTCGCTTTCAGATATCCTAACTTTCCCGGAGCAAGGGTGTCTGTCATTGTCTCTGTTTTTTGTTCACTGTCATGCATGTATGAACTAAAAATAGAAAATCTAATTTAATTGAAATTACTAATTTAAGGTAAAGTTCATCAACAGTCTCTAAATTTTATTTAACATTACATATTCTAAAGCCAGCACCAGTACACGGAATTTTTTTTTTTGGTGTTGGCTTTTCAATGGCCGGCACCAGTAAACGAAAAGATTTTTTTTGAGTGCTGGCTTGTCAATAGCAGAAACCAGTACACGAAAAAAAAATTTAGATGCTAGCCTGTCAATGGGCGGCACTAGAGGTGTTCATGGGTCGAGCGGCCCGGCCCGACCCGACGGCCCGCCCGAAATATGGGAGGGTTTGGGTAAAAGTATAGGCCCAAAATATGGGCTTGGCCAAAAAACGAGGCCCGATTAAAAAACGAGCCAGGCCTCAGGCACCACTTTTTTGGCCCGGGCCTGGCCCGGCCCGAATAATAAATATATATTTTTTAATTTTAAAATAATTTTTTTAAATTTTTTTAAATTTTAAAATACTTTTTTTAATTTTAATTTTAATTTTTAAAATAAATTTTTGGTATTTATTTAAAAAACGGGCCGGGCCCGGGCTTATGAATTTTTTCCCAGGCCGGGCCTGGGCAAAATTCTAAACCCATATTTTGGGCCGGGCCGAGCCCGGGCCGAAATTTTTTTCTGGGCCTGGCCCGGTCCATGAACACCTCTAGGCGGCACCAGTATATGAAAAAAAAAATTGGGTGCTGGCGTGTCATTATTATTAATACAGTTTTGAGCCATTTTTGTAAGACTCTCAGACTTTAAGGTGCAGAAAAAAAAGAAAATATAAATGCCAAAGAAAGAGTAGGTAGTGTGAGTGTTTTGAGTTTCGAAAGACTAAAAAGGTAAGTATGATCATATTTTTCCAACGTTGTGAGCAAAATGTATAGAGCCTGTAACACTCAAAAGCAAAGCTCAAAGGTACCAATGTTTTAGTTTCAGATAATCCTAACTTTCCCGGAGCAAGAGTATTTGTCATTGTCTCTGTTTTTTGTTCACTGTCATACCTGTATGAACTAAAAATAGAAAATCTGATTTAATTGAAATTACTAATTTAAGGTAAAGTTCATCAACAGTCCCTAAATTTTATTTAACATTACATATTCTAAAGCCAACACCAGTACACGGAAAAAACTTTTTTTTTGGTGCTGTCTTTGGATGGCCGGCACCAGTACACGAAATTTTTTTGAGTGTTGGCCTATCAATTGCAGAAACTAGTACTCGAAAAAAAATTTTAGGTGCTAGCCTCTCAATGGGCGACACTAGTACACGAAAAAGAAAATTTTTTTGGGTGCTGGCGGGTTATTATTATTATTACATTTTTAAGCAATTTTTGTAAGACTCTGAGGCTTTAAGGTGTAGAAAAAAAAAGAAAATATAAAAGCCAAAGAAAGAGTAGATAGTGGGAGCATTTTGAGTTTCGAAAGACTAAAAAAATAAGGATGATCATATTTTCCCAACTTAGTGAACAAAAGATATAGAACCCGTAACACTCAAAAGCATAGCTCAAAGGTATCAAAGTTTCAGTTTCAGTTTCAGATAATTCTATCTTTCCCAGAGCAAGGGTGTCTGTCATTGTCTCTGTTTTTTGTTCACTGTCATACCTGTATGAACTAAAAATAGAAAATATAATTTAATTGAAATTACTAATTTAAGGTAAAGTTCATCAGCAGTCACTAAATTTTATTTAACATTACATATTCTAAAGCCAGCACCAGTACAAGGAAAAAAAATTGGTGCTGGCCTGTCAATTCTTTTCGTTTCAAACGCATATAAGTGAAAGCAATTACATTAAAGCACACCTAAAAAATAATTGTACGTATGAAGCAGAAATTCACTTTCTGCTGCCAAAAAGAAAATTGAAATCTAATACTTACTGGAATGAAGTGAATGAGGCCAACGGGAAGCTAAAGGCGGCACATTGGAAGAAGCAACAATCGGTGCTGAAGGTTGATCAACGAGTTCGGGTTGAGTAAAATGTGCTGAAGGATTCTCCATTTTATGGAATTTTTTTTTCTTTTTACTTGATTAGCCTTCTAGGAAGATAGTTGATTCTAAATGCTATCAATTTTTGGTTATTTTACCAAACTGTCCCCAAAAAATTAATATTTACAAAAATAATCCAGGTTTAAAAACAATCACCAAAATAACCTAAAATGAACAATAAAAAGGGGTTTTAGCCTATCAATAGCCGGCACCACCTGGTATTTTGGACCCATGATTGCCTAATGATTGTGTCAGACTTTAAACAATTGGATTTTTTTGTTCTGGCCGTCAATCGCCTGCACCAGTGTATTTTTTTTTAAATCGTAGCATATTGGTATACAAAAATTAAAAAAAAAAAATTTGGGTGCTAGCCTGTCAATGGCCAACACCAGTACACGAAAAAATTTTTTTTTAGGTGTTGGCTTGTAAATAGCCGGCACCAGTACACGAAATAAAAAAATTTTGAATGTTGGCCTTTAAATGGCCGGCACCTGTAAATGGCCGGCACCATTTTATGGAATTTTTTTTTTCTTTCTTTATTTGATTAGCCTTCTAGGAAGATAGTTGATTCTAAATGCTATCAATTTTTGAGCATCTGCTGCTCAAATAGAGACAAAAAATGGGTACAAGCCTTGTACTACAATTTAACAACCAAAAATAGACGTCAACATAGTAAATTAATAGGTGGACCATATTTTCCCAAATTTCAGGCATTTTTTAGCCTTTTTTGTAAGACTCTCAAGCTTTAAGGTGCAGAAAAAAGAAGAAAATATAAAAGCCAAAGAGTAGGTAGTGGGAGTGTTTTGAGTTTCGAAAGACTAAAAAGACAAGGATAATCATATTTTCCCAACTTTGTGAACAAAAGATATGAAACCCATAACACTCAAAAAGCAAAGCTCAAATGTATCAAAGTTTCAGTTTCAGATAATCCTAACTTTCCCGGAGTAAGGGTATCTGTCATTGTCTCTGTTTTTTGTTCACTGTCATACCCGTATGAACTAAAAATAGAAAATCTGATTTAATTGAAATTATTAATTTAAGGTAAACTCATCAACAGTCCCTAAATTTTATTTAACATTATATTAAGATCACTCGATTTCAAAACTAACATATTCAAAGGGTTAATAACAAAATTAACCCCTAAACTATAACTAAAATATTATTTTAATACATTTAATTTTTTCCTAACAACAATTCTAAAAAAAATTTAAAATAATCTTAAAATATCACAGTCTACTTTAAGATTTTCTAATAATTTTTTGAGTATTGAGATCTCTAATAATTTTAAAAGATTTTTTTTAACATAAGGAAATTTATTTTAATAATTTTTTTGTTTAGTTGGTGATTAATATTAATATGTGGATATTTTATTTAAATAAAATAAAATTATTTATGAAAATGAGTTATAGTAAATATTATTATGTGGAAGTGTTTATGTTTTAAAATAATATGTTTATTCAATTTTGTTTGTGCATATACCAAAATGGGTTCATTGCTTAGAGCAATTAATCTCACTGCCATGATGATTAATGTCCTGGTAAAAAAAATTTGCTACTTGCTATCCATGAGTGTTTTATAAATTTGCACATCATAATTTTTTAATTAACATATTTAACTAATAAGGTAATTTGTTATGGACAGAGTAAGTACCATGTCTTGAGAGAGCATGTCCATGGTTCGAGCTACTTGCCAGACAAAAGTATTTTCCCTTATTTGGATGCCACAGGATTTGGGATAGCAATATTGATTAGGATGCTCGAGCTTAGAGTCGACTTGATATCCGTCTTCGTTGAGAGGTGACGCCCAAATACTCACACATTTCATTTACCGTGTTGGGAGTGCACCATCACCTTAGAAGATGTTGCATTGCAACTCGAGCTCCAAGTTGACGGCGCTATAGTCGTGGGTTCAAGTAAAGTGATCAAACCTGCATCGCTTTGCTGTCAGTTGCTTGTACGATTGTTAGGTGATGGTGCTGCTAAGTTTATTAGTTTGAAAAACAATGTTTTGTTTGCACCGACAATTGTTTTCTTCCTATATAAATTAACATTGATTTTTTAATCGACATGAATTTAGGGATAAGAATGAGGAGAAAAAGTTTGATTTAATCCGAACTTTTAAAATGTTTGAATGAGATAATTCTGAGATAAAAATAACGATTTTGTTTCTTATTGCTTTTTGTTGAAGTTCATGCTTTTCAACTCAAAACTAAAAACAGTTCTTTAACGACATTTCCTTTTTCTAATTTTTATTTATAATCAAATATATTTTTGTGTAATATTTATATTAGGTACGTACTTATTTTTTTTATTGAAATAAATTTCAAATATACGAAATTAAATTTATAATGAGTTCTAATTAAATTTATAGATAGTTAATATTAATTATTTACAAATATTTATATTGCATATATTGAAATATTAATAAACTGTTTTTATATTTTTATAAATTTGAACATTATTTAGATATATGTATATTTTCTTCACAATTTCATATTCAAATTGAGCATTGTATTTCTTTAATTTGAACATTAAAATTTTGAACCACAAATTGACTCTAAAAATATAATTTTAATTGTTGAGGTTTTAATATAAAAGCATTGAACTTTTTTTTACATGTCTAAATAACATAATTAGAAAACATATACGTGCTTATTTATTAAATTAAATATGTAAATAGTATTAAATTTAATATTAATTCAATCAACACTATTATTTATATTAGATTTTATTATATGCAATATGGGTGAACAAAAATATAAAATAATTATATTTATAAAAATAAATCAATAAATGATTATTAGTTGAGTAATAAGAGTTTTCTATATGAAATTATTGATCATATGTTTAATTTGTAAATAATGTTTTTTAAGTTTTTTTATTTAAAGATTATATAAAGGTAAGAAAAGATGAAAGTATTCTTATAATAATATTAATAATCCTCTAAAGTAAGGGTGTTTTCGTAACTTCATAATTGAGTTAGTGTCGATTTAACTCGTGACATCAACTCAGTCACGTACTTTATTAAAACGTGTGTGTATATATAGATAGATGGTGGCATGAGTGTAATCTCTATATACAAATTTTATAATGGTTTTGTTTAAAAATATAAAATACAAAAATTGTAATTTTTAACCGAGTTGGTGTGTGGTTAACTTGTACACCAACTCAATCAATGGTTTAAATAATAGTATGAAACAAAATTAATGTGGGTGAAACAATGTGCATTATGTTTGTTAATTAAAACTTATGTAAGAATTATATAAGTGATTGATTTCATCTAATTGAGTTCAATCATGAAAAAAAAACCTTTGAATTTTTAATTCAAATTAATATTATTTTTGAAATTAAAATTTTATATTTATGTGTATATAACTTAAATCTAAATTTTGAAATTTAAGTTCTCATAAGCAACTTTAGAATAATAATTCATAAAAAATAAAAAATAATAGAAATATAAACATTTATTTTATAAATTGTAAAAATAAAATAAAATATTTAAATTAGCTTCAATCATATTCAACCATTTTCTGATCAATTCAACTTTTTTTTTAATTTAAAGCTGTTGATTGAACTAGTCGAATCACTATTTTCAATTCAATTGTCTAATCCAATTTGATTCTAACAATTATGATTTCAATGAACTCCTAACACAATTGACAAAAGCGAAAGCCTCAGACCTTGAGTGCCCGAGCTTGAGTTATACATTAGGTAATTCATATGCGAGCTGTCTAGATTTACTTTAGTTTAAATCCCTACGAGTCCCATCTAAAGTTATTTTAGTTTAGGTAAGTTATATCTTATTTGTGCTTTGTAAGATAAATTATATTTATTGGTAATTATTTTTTGTATGATTTATTGGTAATGATTTGGATGTATTTTTAGGGGTGAAATTGTATATTTTTACGAATAATTTTATTATCTTTATAATTTTTACGAGATTAAATTAAATTTTTATCATTTTAAGAAGATAAATTACAAATTTACTATTATTACTTTAAAACTTTATAAATTATAAAAAAAAACCAAACAAAAAATTTTTCCATTAGCCCAACCAATCAAAATTTAATAAGAAAATGAACCAAACTCTACAATCTAAACCAGTTTTCGCTCTTAATTTTTCTTTATAAATTAATTTACTCTATAATTTGAAAATATAAAAAAGCGAGTGTAGAACACGCACAGGATTAGACGAGTGAGGTAGAGGCGAGGCTGTTAAGTTGGTCGTGGGCTAAAACTGTAAATTTCTAACCAATCAAACAAAGGCCTTTTTCTCCTGACGCTAACAGAATTTTGCCTTCTGCCTGTTTCTCCGACCCCTTCTCTCTCTTTCCCCGATTCTGCCCTTTTTCAACATATCCTGCTTTCTTGTTTCCTTTTTTTTTCTGTAAACCCTAAGCTGACCGATGCCGCCTTCACGGCCGCCGGCTGCGGAGGTTCGCCACGTCGATTTAAGGATCTGGCGAGCTTGCGCTGGCTCTTCCGTTCAAATCCCCACTGTTAACTCTATTGTTTACTACTTCCCTCAAGGACACGTGGAACAATCTTGCGGTTCGACTCCGTTACTCTCCTCTCTCGTGCTCTCTAGGCCTCTCATCCCTTGCGTTGTCTCCGACGTTCATTGCCTCGCCGATCCCAGAACTGATGAAGTCTTCATCAAACTCTTCCTCGTCCCTGTCGAGCCTTCTAGACTACCCAATCAATTTCTAGACGTTAATGGTGAAGTTGAAGATCCTGATAAGATCGTGTCCTTCGCCAAGATTTTAACGCCGTCCGATGCCAACAATGGCGGCGGATTCTCCGTCCCCCGGTTTTGTGCTGACTCTATTTTCCCGCCTCTTGACTACAATGCTGACCCGCCTGTTCAGACTCTCACCGTCACCGACATTCGCGGCGGGGTTTGGGAGTTCCGCCACATTTACAGAGGAACGCCGCGTCGGCATCTGCTCACTACGGGATGGAACAAATTTGTTAATCAAAAGAAGCTCATCGCCGGCGATTCTGTTGTCTTCATGAGGGACTGTAATGGGAAAATGTTTATTGGAGTCCGTCGGGCTTTGAAGAGAGGAGAAGGCGGTGGGGATTCCGGGAGGTGGAGAGAGCCAACTGGTGGAGGAGCAACGAAAGGGGACGGAAGGGGGAGGATGACGGCGGAGGTGGTTGTGGAAGTGGCGGAGAGGGCCGCGAAGGGGTTGCCATTCGAGGTTGTGTACTATCCTCGGCCCGGTTGGACAGATTTCGTGGTGAGAGCGGAGTTGGTGGAGGCTGGACTCAATATATACTGGGCTGGTGGGACCAGAGTGAAGATGGCAGTTGAAACAGAGGATTCCTCGAGAATGACGTGCTTTCAAGGGACGGTTATTTCTGGTGCTTTGTCGGATTCCGGCCCCTGGATTGGCTCTCCTTGGCGAATGCTTCTGGTAAAATTGCCTTGGACTCAGTTGTTTTAAATGTGGTAGTTAGATTGATTGCATTTTGCTGATAACTTCGACATGCTTATTTAGAACAAGCTCTGATGGTAGATTTGATGGGGTGGAGGAACTAAGGTTGGAATAAGATTACACAGTTATAGGCTTATAGCAGCAGGCAGCATTATACTTGGTCTATATCAATTTTTGTATATTTTCACTTTTAAGTAGTGTCCTTACTGGGGATTCTCAATCTTGAGTTTGTCTCCGTAGGAAGTTTGCCAAGGTTGGGGTGGTGCAATTCAGATTGTAGTAATTGATTTAGATTGGGAATGATTTGCATAATTTTCATTATTTACGGGTTGTGTTTGATGGCTTGTTATGCAGTGGTTTCTCATCCGGAGTAACATGGTATGTATTTGTGTTGATGTTTGATTGTGCTTGAATCTAAAATTCTGTTACTTATATATTTGTTAAAAGAATAAAGTGCTTATGTATTCAGTTTTGAGCCACTTGCTATGTTAACTTCAACTCCCATCAATTGGGTAAATTTTAAATTTGATGCTTATTGAAATGTATCTTGTGATACTCTCATCTTAGTAGGGAACAAGTGAACTTTTAGTGCTTCTATAGAGGTCTTGTTTCATCTGCACTTTATCTGTGTGTTTGTGACTGGTAATAATGGCGGAGTAGTTTCTTCTATGTTTTATGTTTTCTCATTTTAGAGGTCGCATTTTAGGGGTTGGGTTTGTGCTAGGATGTGGATTATTTAATCTTACATTTAAGTTTTTGAGAGGTATTAAGTGTTTTTCCATTTTTTTACATATAAAGTATCTTCATCTTTACCCTTGCTGACTCATGATTTCATTATCTTTATATCATTAGGTTGCATGGGATGAACTTGATCTCGAGAATGTAAGGAGAGTGAACCCATGGCAAGTTGAAATTGCTACTTCCTTACCGCTTCAGTCTTCATTTCCCTTGGCGAAGAAGTCCAAGTTTTCTCAGGAATCTGGGCTGGCTGATGCAGAAGGAGAAATAATGTTCCCTATGACAGGGTTAACCAATTCAACAATGAGGTACATGAATCCATCACTGTTGAATTACAATTCTTTTCCTGCTGGCATGCAGGGAGCCAGGCAAAATCATTTTCACGTGCAAGGTTTAACCAACCATATGAGTGAGAATACCCCAATGATGTCCACTGATGCTTCATCTAGCAACTATTGGGTGCCCAAGTTAAAGAGGATATCCACTGAGCTTAACATTGGCAGTTCACAGTCTGACAACTTGTCCCCAGATAGCCAGAGCAGCATGGTATCCTTTGGCACTGAATTTACTGAAAATGCAGGCTGCAACTTGAGCAAAGTAGGTGTTAATTCGTTTCAATTGTTTGGCAAGACGATTCATATGAAGGAGCCTGGTGGAAGCATGTTTGGTAATGTTGGTAGCATGGAAGATGATAGTGGTAAAAGATATGATGAAGCTGTGAGAGAAAAGAACTCGTTAGATCTTTCATCAACTAACGACTATTCAAAGCTGCATGACAGGATAGATGTCAAAAGTGAGAGTGCTTCAGCTTTCAAAGGCTTTTCTTTGTGAATGAATCCAAGTCCACATCAAGCAGATGAGTAACTGTTTAGGTATGGTTTCTCTGATTGAATTTCACGAACCATTCAACTATCTTAAGTGTGTTGTTTTTACTGTCCAAGTTACAGCAATTGCTTTGCCTTTTTTGTAATATTTGTGATTTTTGCTTTCCATTTGTGTGGCAAGGACATTATAAATCTTTATCTGTTGGGCATCCTGTTCCTTTGGAAATGCTCTATTTTGTGCTATTGTGTTTGTGGATCGTGCTCTTAGGTGGTTATGCATTTTAAATGCTTGGCCATGTTTTAAATCATGCATTTGAAAGGCTCATACCCGCTTCTTCTCCAACACAAAACTGGAATACATAATAGTTCTCAGTTTTTTTGGGCCTCTGCTGACTGCGAGTGTCAAATCAAATAATTCCCTTATATTCCAAAAGATGTGTTGGCCATTATTTGTGTTTAGCAGTATGTGGAGCAGTAAAACCAGGCTTTGATTGGAGTCCTGAAAATAATCCAAAAGTCACCCCAAATGCATGATTTGTGGGTAAGGGTCTATTAAAAAACTAACTCGGGGTCTGTTCGGCATAAGACAGTGGTATTATGATGCTTTGATGCGTGGGTTTATATCCTTTTGTCATGTTTACAACTTGCTTGCCTGAGTTGCGCTGCTGCCCTTACTGGTAGTGATTTAATTTGCAGGTAATTTAGGGTGGCAGTACATGGTCAGTAGTAGATGGGTGGAGACACTTTGACTGATATATATATATATAAGAAAATTGTAGACATATATGGCGTTTCAGAACAGTAGAGATTTGCATTTTGATTGAGTTTGGATTGTGAAGTAGAGATGATTGAGTGAGCTCATAATAATCCAAATTCCACATGCTTGTTCGGCCGTTTTATTATTTGACCCCTTATTAGGCAGTGATATGATACAAAACTCCTTTTTCTTTAAAGAAAATTACATTTGAAATTGTGATTTTGGCCATATTCATCAAATATTGATTTTCCTCTTCTACAAATCACATCATCTTGCAAATAAAATGCACAAACTTTTAGGTTACGTTTTAAAAAAAATTCAAAAACATGTTTCATAAGTATAAATAAAAATTTGTTTTTAGTAGTGAAAAAATGTTTGATAGTTGTAAAGAAAATAAGAGAAATAAAATAATTTTTTTGCATATTTATTAGAGTATTAGATTTAATATTTAAAAATCTCTTGAAAAAGATTTAAACCAGAATCATATCATTTAAAGTTTAGTGAAAATAATGAAAACAATCTTTTATTCTTTTTTAGTTTTAACATTTTTTCATTCTTCAATAACAGGAAGGCGAAAATGGCATTTATTTTTTGAAACCAAATGAAATTTTTGTTCTAGGTTGAAATTACTAAAATCTCTTTCAAACTGCTATCAATATTTAAAATTGCCAGTAATGGTTAGTTGCTCTTAGAGGTGTTTATGGGTTAAGATAGATTGAGCTTAATTATTATATTTGTCCAAGCTCAACCCAATTTAAAATATGAGTCTAAAATTGTTTTAAAGCCGGTTTATTTTGTAAATGATTTTCATTCTCATTTAAGTCCACCCATATATTTTTAAAATTTTTTAAATTTAATATTTACAAATTTTATATATTTTTTATTTATTAAAAATTTATATATAGGCATCTTAACTTTAATATTTTTATTATAATTTTATATATTACTATATATTTATTAAGCGTTTTACTAAAATCGGCCCATTCTCATAAATATTCAAAATTTTTATCTATTTTTATAATTTAAAAAAACCGACATTTATTGGTATTTTAGCCCATGTTAGAAAACACTTTGCCTTGCGGGAAAATAAATATTGGATCAAGAAATCTCAAAACTCAACTTCCACCTCTTAGCTCCCATACTAGCATGAAACACAAAGAAAAGAAAATGTTGATATCTTGATTTCCAAATCTTGTTTAACAAAAGATTTTAATGGAAAACGAAGTTACTAATCTGAAATAAAGATTAACAAGAAGAGTTGAAAGAAAATTGAGAGAATATTTTTGATAGTTTTTGGAGTAACAATCGTGAGAATGAGGATTTGGCATTTTCAAAATGGTCAATTTGCCTAGATGGGCTTGGACAGTTCTCCAAATAAGGACCTCTCCTTACCCAAATGCTATTTCTAATAATCACACATTGATGCCACTAATTTATTAATTTTACAATTTAATCCATAGACCTTAATTTCTAAGCTCTTGCGCTAATCAGTTATTAATGACCACCTACTAAGTAATAAACACTAAATCCCCTGCCAAATAACTTCGTTTAAATAATCTGACCCAAAACCAAACATCTCAAAATTTGGGGTGTTGCAATAAGTAATAAAAAGTTACATACCAATTATGTGTGTTCATGTCCTGATTTTGAGACAATGGCGGATTTCCTTTATAGAGCTACTCAAATAGTAAGTGAAATTAAGAGAGATCAAGGAAAATTGCATAAAGATTTCTTTAAGGATATGTCTGGGTGAGAGATTTATAGGAGGCATTTGTAGTTCGGTTTGCAATGCCAATATTGGATCTGAAAAAGGAAATATAAGTTTTTTTTTGAACAATTTCATTATAGGTTCTGATCATATTTGCTCTTTTTGACATAATGCCTAAAACTACCCATAGTTTCTCCCCAACTCATAAATAGGAGAATAATGCATTTCAGTACACTCAAACCCACGTCCTCCTGCACTAATCGAACTAAGACTCGATCGATAAAAAAGGAAAAAAGAAAATATAAGGTGAGTTGCTTTGTGCATTGAAAATGTAATTAGGGTGAGTTTGAAAGTTATTAGGATGAGATCGGTTGAATCTGGTTTTTTGGATTTTTTTTCGAATTGTCTATCATATTTCAGTTTGATTTTCAAGTTTTATATTACTTTTTTTTGTGATTTTTGGACTTATTTTTTAAAAAAAGGGTTCTATTTTATAACCTTTGAATATTATTAAGTAACGTTTCAAAGTTTTTTATTATAAATATTTCTAAAATATATATTTCAAGTAAATAAAAATAATGAAGAAATTTATATGATTTTAAAAAAAATTATATAGAAAGTTATTTTTATTATTTTAAATATAAAACATTTATTTTTTACCTCATAAAATATTAAAATTAATTATAAATTAAATAAAAAATAAAATTTAATTTGATAAGTTAATCAAAATTTAAACACATCCATTCAAATCGGTTTTCGATTTTTTTTGCTCCAACCCTAAAAATTTGGGTTAACTAAATATATTATATATTTATATTAAAAAAATTTAAAATAAATAATCAAATGGTTTTATTTTATTTTTTGTAATTTCATTAACCAATAATTGAGAACTTAAATTACTATAATTGACTTTGAAATAAAAAATACCAAATGGAATAAAGTAATTAGAATGAAGGTTAAGATAGGGAATTGAAATGGTGGGTGGTGTCTGCTGTGGACACTTACTGGAATAAGCCAAACACTAACTTCATAAGTACCATAACTTTGTCTCTGCATAAACTTGAAGTAGTTACTGTTGTTGTTGTTGTTGTTTTTTTTTAAATTATTGTAAATGTGTGGTTTCAGTAGTGGGTGTAAAGAGGGAATAAAATGTGTAAATTTGGAAAACAAACAAAATAAATAAGGTAAATACCCTCACACTTCTAATAATATGTAGTTCAGGTTCGATCCTTGCTCTGGGTATAAAACAGTTTTAAAACTCGTGACCAATATTTACTTCTTAATGAATTTGTAGAATGCGAATAATTAATTATTGGGCTTGCTCATCTGAAAAATGGAGAAATATGGATGATCCATGGTAATGATAATTTGTTGGCTATTTTACTCATCTGACCCAAAAAATTAATATTTACAAAAATAACTCTGGTTCAAAAACATTCACCCAAATAACTTGAAATGAACAGTAAAATTGGGTTATGGGAACCAGATGGCCGACACCACTATTTTTTTAATAAATTTTTTTTTTGGAGTTTTGGACACTAAATGGTTGACACTCATTTATTTTTTTTAAAAAATATTTAGGGTGCTGACATACTGATGGCCGACACCCCTTTATTTAATTAAAAAAATTAGTTTTTTTGGGGTGTGAGGTGCCGGCCAACAAAAGCCCAAAGTCACCCAACAAAAGAGATGGGAATATTGCAACATTAACTCATCCTTATTTTTCCATCTTTTTTATTTCCCAAGTTTAATTACATATTTTAAAATAATATTGAACTACTTATCATGTTTTTTAATTATTATTACATCACTCACATTATTATTAATTTAAATATAATATGCACAATTAAATTAGATTTTTTTGATAAAATTAGAACTTACTTTAATAATTTTCATCTTTATTATCTCTTTTAGCGTATAATATATTTATAAATTTAGAAACATTTAAATAGTATCTAAAAGAATTAATTTTAAATAAACTTAAAAATTTTAAATTTAGAAACGTGTAATATATTTATAAAAAAAACTTACCTTAGATAAAATTAATTTTAAAATACAAAAATAACATGTAAAATAATATCTATAGATTAAGTTTCGTTATTTATAAAAATAAAAGAAACATAGATGATGTGTGGTAATGAAAATTTGTCCTATACGTAACGTAACTTTGCCATATTCTGCACCCACACTTCCAATACCATAATTTGATGTTGTTTTAAATAATAACTCGAGTTTTTAAGTGTTATTAAAAAGTTTTTTATTTTATAATTTTAATTAGAACGAATATAAATTAATATTAAAAATTTGAAGAAAAAAAGAGCACTTGGTATTATTTATTCAGTATTTTATATTTGTTTCAAATTTATTTAGCACTTAGCAGCCATTCATGGAAGATGGAACCCTTGAAAGGGGGCAAGGCATGACTTTTGGGTTGGGACAAAAAGCATGACAAGTGGAGTATTCCAATTAGAGTTAAGTTAAATTAAATTAGGCTATTTCTTAAAAAAATGTTTTTTTGAATATATGTTTCACACATATTTAAATTGAGTTTTTCTTTTACTTAATAATATTAAATAAATAAATATCAGGATAAGACCATTAATATTTACGAAATTAGTCAAACACTACAGTAAATAACTGGTTAGGCGACACCCCTCTTCTTTAACACAAAATTATTTCTTTTTGCTGTAGCCTTACCAATCGGTGGCACCCGTATTTCAAACCCAAAATACGACCTGTTGCGAATGTGACCCGTCGGTCACGGACTCGGGTTCTAATACATAAAAATTATTATATTAGTTTTTTCTTTCATCTTAAAAAATAGTTTATTATAAATAATAGGGTGCCACCTGACAGCTCGGTGGCACTATTAAAAAAATACGTATTTTGGGTTTGAAATACGGGTACTGCCGATTGGTCAGGCAATACCAATTATTTACTGTAATATTTGCCTAGTTTCGTGAATATTAATGACATTATCTTAATCTAGCATTTATTTATTTATTTTATATTATTGAAGGAAAAAACCCATTTAAATTCTGTCACTCTATTTCTATCCTAATATTATATAAAAGAAAATTTAAGTTAAGTTTAAGGTTTAAATTTTTTTAATTATTTTAATTTCATAAATATAAATTCATCCAGTTAAATTGAAGTAGAGATTCTATTGGATGTGGATGGTGTATTACAATAATTACAATAAAAAATTGATGTGTGTTTTTTTTTAGTATTTTTTCTATGCCTTTATAGGATCCTGCTTGTGAAGTTTAAAAACTCCATTGATAGTGTACCAAATAACTCTCTAATTACATATATTTGAACTTTATGATGTGAATGTTTTTTTTATTGGTGTCTAAAACGATCACCTTGATATGTAAATTATTCTCTTTCAACTATACACACTTTTTTTTTATCAAAATTTTTGGTCAAAAGTGAGTTTTTTAGAATTTTCAAATCAATCATGATAATTCAGTTTAATTCACTTCGATTCTTAATTTTTCTATGTTAATTTTGGGTTTTTAAATTTATTTTGACAAAATAAATTTTATTTTATAGTGCTTCAGGTAAAAAAAAAACTTATTTGATTAAGTTTCAAATTATTTTACATAAATATTTTTAACGTTCAAATAAATAAATAAAAGCTAATGGCTCTTATATTGTATTTTTAGAAAAAAATATATAAAAAATAAAAATATATAAAAAATTATTTTTTATATATAAAATATTTATTTTTACATCTTAACGATAAATTAAAAAATAGAATTTCATTCAATTTGAGTAATGTACTTTTTAATTTGTATCCTGAAAATGATTTAAACACCACAATTTAGATCAAATTTTAGTTTCTCAGTTTTTAAAAGTGGTATCTCAATTATACTTTCATTATCCAAATCACCCCAAACGTTATCTCTATTAGAAAATACTCAACCAATTAAAAGTTACCATGTGACACAAAAAATCACGTAAGTATTGGTGTGTATTTATTTATGTCTAATAATTTAAAAATAATAATAAAATGAAAAAATTATAAAAAAGTTTTTTTTGAGTACATAAAATTCAAAAACTATTTTTATGAAGCTTTTTATAATATATTAATTACATAAAATTTAAATTATATTTAAAGTTAAAATATATATATAATAAAAAATAAAAATAGAAATATTCAAAAAAATAATTAGAAAAAATAAAATTATATTTTATAACATATAAATTATATAAAGTAAAAAGGTTATATATGATTATATATGATTATAAAATATGAATAACTCAAACAACATATATGTAAAATATCAAATTAAAAGTTGACCAAAGTTAATCGATAAACGTGGATTAATGCCCAGATCAATGTTCAATCAATGGACATTGCTTATATGGTTTTTTTTTGCCACATTTCACTTTGTGATTGAGCCACATCATCATTGATCATAGTTAATTAGTAGTTGTCTATGAGGGTACCAACATAGGGGAAAAAGTAATGCAAGTATCACTCCTGACCAAAAGAAATTTAAATATTAAAACAAGAAATCAAATATAATTTAGATACCAATTTATTATTTAGGTAAATAAAAAATCTAATTATATTCAAAATATTTATATGATACATGTGCAGTTTTTCATAGAAAAACTTTTTTTTTAATTTTTAAAATTTATACATAAAATATTTTTTATCATCCAATTTTATTATATATACAAAATTGATATTTATCTATTAAAGTTAATCCATGGCATAAAATTGCTTAATTTGAATTAGGGATTCATGAATTTGAGAAGGATTAGATATAGAATTAAAAATTAAAAGATTTGGTTGGAATATGCCTAAAGACCAATAATTAGATAATTATAATATATTCATTTTTTATTTATTAATAAAGAAATTTCCATTATTATGCTCCATCTTTTTTTCTCTGTATTAAATAAACTGAATAATAATGTCTTTGAAATAGTTTGACTATCCTTGAAATTATTCCTAGTCTAATATTCTTGTGGGTTAGGAAAACAATAATATATTGAGGTTGGTATATGATTGATTGATGACAAAGTGTTCATCAATAGTATGAGTACATGTTAGAGGATAACATATTGAATCGACCCTTTATGAGAATGCTATTGGATAATTATGTGAAAGGCGCAATAATTCTCATAATGATAATGGTGTATGTGATCTTTAGGCTTGAGGCCACTAATAGTTCCCAACATCAGGATTTGTACATTTTGGTGTTGCCAAAAGGATTTTATAACTAGATTCACTATAAAGGTTGTTGGATATACCACAAGTTATGTAGAAAGATATGCGTGACCAAAATAGGATTTCCAATCTCGCATAATGAGAGCGATATCTTGTGCTCTTTGATAAAGTGAGATTAAAAATATATGGTTGTGTTCTAATGATTTGAAATGAGATATCAGAATCATTTGTATATCTAAGTCTATTCAAGAATCAAGAAATGAAAGATTGAACTATACAACTATGATTATTTTACGACTTGTGTTAAATCTAGATAACACAAACAAAGGGAAATATTACGTGGTAAATTTATCAAAAAAAGGTTTTATCGAACCACGACTTTCTACAATTTGGGTAGCAATGATGCATTACTAGATGTCACTCACTATTTGTAAGATCAAAAGTATTTTAATATTACTACAATGTTATAGAATCCTACAAGATCGCACCCTATGATCAGATCGATTGGAATATGAAGAAAAAGTGGGATTATAATTAAATATAATTTTGAAATTTGTCAGATTATACCAAAATATTTATATAATTAAATTTAAATATAATATCTGACAATTTCAATTATGATTTTTACGAGTGTTTGTCACATAGAAGGAAAGAACCAATTAAAATAAAGTGAAATATATTTAACTGATTTTAATAAAACTCAAATATATTTCACATTTATTTTCATGTTACTTACTATTGATGGGTTAACCGAAAAAGACAGAGAGGATGGTGAGGATGTGTGGTTCACCTTGTTCTGGAAAAGGTGGAGAGCCTCTGATCAAGGTGGAAAAAGGCAAAGAGAATGGTGAGGATGTCTAGTTCACCTTGTTCTGTACAAGGGGGAGAGCCTCCGATCAAGGTCACATTTTTGATAACATTTACATAACTAAAACAAATTTTTTGATAGATTTTATTTAATAACAATGTCACATTAAATTTAAAGGTGGTTTAAATGAGATTTAAATATATCTTCTATCATAATTATGAAATAATTACAACATACATCATCATGTATTTACTTGGACAGAAATTCTTACTAGATAGCACAAGAGAGAATTTCATATAGTCTCTTAAAAATCAAAGAGTAAATTCTAGTCGCGAAAGCGAGAAAAGTTGTGATTGAGGTTTGCTTGTGTTGTGAATTCGGATTATCTACTTAGATCAACCAAAGTTATATTTCAAAACCTTTTTTTTTTCTCCAATATATCATAACCCACATGAATTCATGGTCTGTGATCATCATATTTAATTTTTCTCTATACCACTGATGCTTCCACATCCCAACATAATTAAGATATTTCTTGCCACTTTTTTGTGGTGAAAGAGAGAAAAGAAAGAAAAAATTAGGGGAGGGGAGAAACTAGAAAGATATGTATATTTGTATCATACTCATATTATTTTTTTTATGATAATTATATTCCAGATATTATATATTTACATTATGAAAATAGACTGAAATGTGATGACTTAAAATGTTTAGGGACTTAATATGTAAATTTTCTATTTTAATTGACTACTGAAAAAAGCGGTTTTATATTAATAGGTCATTACAAATAAGTGACTGTGAAGAAGTTTTCTTTTCATATTAATATAAAAGCTATTAGTTAAAATTGTCAATTTCCTTCAAATATTTTTATATAATATAAAGGGTTAGTTAAGACACTATTGAGAATGGTATTTTCTTTTTGGTTTAGTTAAGAAGCATATTTTATTTAATTGTTTTAATTTTTTTTAAAAATATTAAATTATACTAAGTGTGACTAAATCGTAAATTTATTAATAATTGGTTGATAAAATTATAAATTCACCGGTGCACACGTCTGACATCCATAAGAAACTTAACATACTAGAGGCCAACTTGTAATTTTTTAGAGTTGAATGAATAAGATATAAACTTATTAATAGTTTCATACCCTTAGATGTAATTTACCCAAAAAATTATATAAGCATGGAAAAACAAAATAGTACTTAATTTAGTATCTCCACAGTAGAAGCGGTCAATGAGTGAAGAGATAAAAAAAAACATTTTTTAATTAAAAAAAGAAAGAAAGAAGAAAAGCGTACTCGAAACACCCCCCCCCAAACAAGTGATTCCTTCATCTACTACCTTAACATTATCAAATTTCATAGTACTGGTGTTGTGTTTCTTTCTTTCTTTTTTTTTTAATTCTACCTATGACTGCAAAAATCCAAAAGTTTCTTCCTCCCTTCAACAATTTCATCAAAGAAATCATCAATTTGGGCTATTATACTCTCTGTTCCACATCTTAACACCCCAAAACACCCTTTCATCTTCTCTACTCTTTCCCTCATCCCTTCTTCCCTATTTTCCCCTCCTTTTCTCTCCATTTCTTCCTTCACTTCTTCCATCGCCATTTTTGCCCTCCTGTATTCGTACATCAATATCCCTCCTCTCCCATTCATTTGGTTTATCTGTTCGGCTACTCTTTGCTGCAACCTCGCCGTTGATATCATGAATGTTGACCCGAAAAACAAGCACCCTTCGTACCCTCCTCGTAGGAAACTCGATTCCGGCCAACAATACACCAGGCCGTACAACAAGATCATCAGCAACAACGAACTGACGTTCCTCATTGCGTATAATACTCCTCGGAAACCATTGAATCCGTTCAGCTTTGATTCGATTGAAACCCTCTCGTCGAACCTTAATGAGAGTGGTTGGATTCTGGTTTGCATCAACGCTTTGTTTTCTTCTTCAAGCCCCAAAGCTTCTCTTCGACACCCAGAAATTGCTCGGATTATCTGTTTGGGGAGTTTTTTTAAAACAAAGATCAGATATTCAGATCATCATCAATTAGAAAACCATAAAAAGGATTCACATTTGGGGGTTTGATTTAATGACCTGTCTAGAAACCTGGGGGTTAAGATGGCGATGATTATCGAGAGAAGAAGTGATGTTAAACCCTGCAGAGAAATAATTTTCCATGCTAGAAAGGCCTGTTTTAAGGACATGACAAGCTTCCCAAAGCTTGGAGCTTTCATCCATATATTCATCAAGCCACTTATCACCGACGGGAAGATGGAGTTTTTGGACAAGGAGGAGGAGTTGGGAGTGGAAAGATCGAAGGAGGGAAAGAACCCTTTGAAGGAATTGGATAGACATGAAGTTATTAGAGAGAAAAACACGTTCAAGATCATCTATGCCACGAGTGAGGAAGGTGTAGAAGCCATTGACTGAGGTTGTGGAAGATGGATCCATGGTTGAAAGGGAAGAGGGTTGAGAGAGTGAGAGTAAAGTGGGTGGGGAGAGGGGGAAAAGGTTATACAGAGAAAGGGGGGATATTTAGAAGCTCAAGTTTCAAAGGATTGATAAGGATCGTTGGGAGCAATGACGGGTGTTTCCTATTGTGGGGAAAGGATGATTGGTAATATGCCATTTTCTTTGTTTAAATAATCTCTGTGTTTAAATGCTAATGATTCCATAAAGTGAATTTTATAATTCAATTTCTGAATTCGGAAAATGCTAATTAATTTGAAAATCACACCAATTTATTGCTGAATCAAGGATGGGTTTATTAGTATTGGAATTTACAATTTTATATAATAATAAAAAAGAGATGACCTTTGTTGGAAAAAAGAAAAAACCTCCCTTAAAAGCATGAACTTTCTATTTCTTCCCTCTTTTACTCTGGTTTCTCACCATTTAATAGGGCAAGTGGGTATTTTGCAAATTGAAAAATGAAGTTTTAAAATGATTTAGAAACTGCATTGTTCAAGGATGATTGACTAATTGGGGTTCATTGGGTTATAAAAAGTTTGACTGATTGACATTTGACTCAGATTTTGCTGCCTAATTGTAAATCATTCTTAATTTCTTCCCAATTTAGAAGTTTTTATTTTCTTTCTCGAGCAACTGAATGGAGTCCTTCGCTTCACCATCCAAGCAATCCATTCTATTGAAATTTGTGGGTTTTGTTTTTCCTAGACATTTTTATCTTTGATCCTTTCAAAAGGAATGGGGCGGATAATCAAATTAATTTTCTGGGTTTAATTTTGTTAATGATTTGAATATTCATGGATGTGGAGGTGGTCTCGTGGGATTTTGGAGAATGGGACAAGTAAAGAGGATGTTGGTCTTTTCAGATTTTCATTGATAATTTAATTACTGCCATTGATTCAAACGCCCGTCCCTTAATTTTGTCTTCGATCTAGAACTAGGAACTAGCAGCACACCCTTTAATTATGGAGTTTATTCTAAAATATTTCTTATTTTTTCATTAACTAATGGTGTTATTCTTCGCAATAAAATATATATTATAAGATTATTTTTTGTCTCAATTAAATGTAGAGACCAATTATGTTAGTGTTTTTTTTTTTATCCACAACATTTGAATTTAAGACTTGTAGATATAAGCATTCAACAGGGAGGAAATACAGAAGAGTAGGTGCAGGAGCGAAGCCAGAAATTTTTTTGAGTACGGGCCAAAATTAAGTTATATATTTTTACGATAGCAAAAGTGAATTTCATCATTTTAATAGTCTATTTTTTTATAATTTTTAAGGGATTAAATCAATTTTTTTTCTCATTTTTAGAGGTTAAAGTGTAATTTTACCATATACTAATTTAAAAATTTTAAAATTATAAAAAAACTAAATGTGAAAACTTTCATTTTAGGGGTGATCGAGGGCCCTGCCAACCCCTTTGGCTCTACCCCTGAGTAGGTGGTGATAAAAAGGAGGCCGATTAATCTATAACAAACGGATAGTTAAAATAAACGATGGAAGTAGGATGAGGTAGAAATGAGTAGGTTGCGTACTATTAAAAAGCTAGGTTTGTTGAATGAAAGGAGGAGAGAGGTCCCCTCTATGTCGTGCTATGACATATTTATAGGTGAGGGTTTCCTTTTCCAATTACATCACATCATCAATAATTCTAGGACATGATTGTCGTGTAAGACTCTAACATTCCTTTTATTGAAGGGATACAAGGTTACTAGGTCTCAGTGATCCTCAAAGAATCCCCTCGCAATGAGCGCACAGTCACTAAATTAAAATTATTCATGGGTATTTTCCAAATCAATTCTCGTATTATCATGTGTCAAAATAAGTATTTGCCCAACTTAACAAAAAAAATGTTATACCAATTGATGTTTAACTAGTGTGTATGAAAGCATTATTAAGAATTTATTTAATCATTATTTTTTAAATAATTCATTATTACATGTTTCTTATATGGATGGGGTGCTTATGAAATTGATTGAGATGATAGCTATAAAAGGAAACATATAATCAATCAATTGCATTTTTTAAATCAGTAAAAAATATATTAAATATAATTTTTTCTTAAATTGATAATTAAATAATCTAGTAACTATTTTCTTTTTTTTTCTTAAGCTTTGTCCATTTCTTGAATTGTTTTGTAGCTTTATAAAAATTTGTAGATTAAAAAGAGATTAATGTAATCATGCTAATCAATAATGCTAATAAAAAATAAAACTAAAAATTCTATCAACTCTTAGGAAAGTAATTATCAAAAGAAAACTCTTAACATAATTTTTTTGAAAGGTAAATTCGTTAATTCATTTAATGAATAAAACCAAATAATTCAGGAAAAAAATAACAATACGCGTAGTTGGTAAAGAACAAGCTTCATCAACACAACAAAGGTTTTAGCCTCAACATTAATAGAACATTATGACACGTTGACAATTGGCTTTGTCACAACTCAAGCACGACATATTTAGAGTGATTGCAAGCACTTAATACGATAATGAAAACAACCCCGGATGGTCTAAAGAGGTGAGCAAAAATTGATAAAATAATCGAGCATTCGCCAAACTAGATTACATGCATAAGCAAGACTGAAAAACGCGATACAAGAGCAGACAAAAACTTCTAAAACTGAAGACATATTAAACAATGAAAAAAACAAACAAAAAAAACATATAAAACTTAAGATAACATGGGTCCAAATCGACTTGTGAAATCATTTATTATTCTGAAATACTCTTAAAACAGAAACGGATTAAGAAGTTAACGAAGAGCAACCCACTTTCCTAGAAAAACTATTGGTGGCCGATGGAGTTTTAGCGGACGATAGACACAGTCATCTGTCCATTATAACTTGTGAATACAACAAAGATACCCACAAAATAGATCAGCAAACTGAAAAGAGAGAAGACATGTGGAGTGAATGAGAATAAGAAAGAAAGAAAGGGTTGGTGAGAGAGAGAAAAATGCGAGTGATAGCTGGCTTGGAGACTGACACCACCACTGGTCAAAATAAAAGATAAGAAACAAACGACTTAGAGAAAAAAAAAAGTGTTTAGGGTTTTTATTTTTATTGGTCTTATATATTTAAATTATATAATACATAAGAGGATAATAAGAGTTGTATATATATATTTGAAGTTGAGAGTTATATTTATTTGGTTAATGAGAAATTGCTCAAGTTCAATTTTTTTTTGCCTTATTACTTAAAATAAATGCAACATATATTTATTGGATCCTAGCAAACTGCTCAAAATTATGATAAAAGAAATATATTTTTAAAAAAATCCCGAAATTGCCAAGTAATAAACAAGGCTTTCTACCTGGAATCCAAAAATTGTTGAGGAAATTTGGGCAGCTTTTGATTTAGGATCAGATGATGAGATTGGTGGGTGAGAATTTGTTTGCTCTTCTTTAGCAAAACAAAGACTTTCCAAGGAAAATTTATAGAGGGAGTTGATTAATTAGTAAAAAGAATTTTAAATATATTTATATAATTTTTTATTTGATAAACATATTTATAATTTATTCGATGTAAAAACTTTCAACTGTTAAGAAAGGGCAATTTACCAATAAAAGTATTTTTTTTTAAAAAAATACCGAAATGGACCAATTTTTTAATTATTTACCGGAATGGTCTTTTTCCGGGAAATCGCGTCCACGTCAGCGCGATGTCATGATACGCATCAGGAAATCGCGTTCACGTCAGCGCGATTTCGGCCTGCGCATGAACAGTACCCAATAGTCAAAAAAATAAAATACCGGGCACATTTCGATAAATTTTAAAAATATAGGGCTTTTTTGGTATTTTGAAAAAATAAATTTTGAATCCTTTTGTATTTGTATTTATTTTTTTAATCAATTAACTCTTCAATATTACATCAATAGCAACAAAGTATAAAAAAGATTCAAAATTGTTACCAACAAGATACTAAGGGAAAAGAGCAAGCATCTTAACCAACTAAGTCAAACTAATTAATTGACATATTATAGAAATACTGTTATTATCTTAATTATATTTCTTACGTTCTAACGATTTATCGGACCTATTCCATACACGTGTCAAATCAGAAAAAATAATACAACAATTCTGTAAAAAAAATCCGGTGTTTACTTCAAATAAATAAGGAAAATAATGATTTGAATGTTTCAAAATTCAATTTTAAACCGAAAAAATTAAAATTTAGGGGCAAAAAAGAATTTTTTTCGATGAAAACTGTGGCAAACCGCCTTCGGCGTTTGTCAGCGCGTAGATCTCGAAAAGTTATTCGAAATAAAAAAAATCGTCTCAATCGGACAACTGAGCCCAAAGTTATGGCCTTTCAAAGTTTTCCAAGCTAAAAAACATAAACTGTTCATCCACGTCAGCAAATCGCGTCCTTGTAGGCGCGATTTGTGTCCACGTAAGCAAAGCACGCTGACGTGGACGCGATGTTCTGACACGTTCCCTGACATCGCGCTGACGTGGACGCGATTTCGGGGAAAATGACCCATTCCGGTAAATAATAAAATATCGGGCCCATTTCAGTAAATTTTTAAAAAATAAGGCTTTTTTTGGTGATTTGCCCGTTAAGAAAATATATAAATAATTTAAGATAATTTGTTATATTTCTTAAAATAAAATTCTAGTATTTAACTCTATAAATAGTAAATTATATTACCTTTATTAAAGTTATTTAGAAAAGAAATAAAGTGGTCAAAATTATGAGAAAAAATTAAGGCAAATAATTTGTTGACTTCACCCTCTTTGTTAAAGCATTAGAATAGGGGGAAAAATTGGTAAAAGTGTTGAAGTCCTAAAAATTGATAGGACACGTGTCGGTCCAAAAACTACACAACTGGATTTGGGAAATAATTAATATTTATTTTTTTTTAAAAAATGAAGCTAAAAACATATTTTCTGCAACCAATCATAGCTAAGAGTGGACTTTGAATGAAATCATGAAAGTTCTGTGGGGCCTCTGTTGAATGTTTTGTTTGATTATTAAGACCAGCAAATTTTGTCCTCTTTAATTAATTTTGATCTTTTTGAGTAAATTTCTTAATCATAAATTTGGCATTTCATGATTTTCTTGTATACTGCCAAATCTAACAATTCTTTTTATTTTGTTCCAAGATAATAATTATACAGGTGGGGGAATTATTTTATTATTACGTTCGATTGCTATTGGTATTGTTACTACCATAATGTGAATTCGAGTACGCTGAAACACATTATCCTCCTATTTAAGGATCGAGGAGGGACTATGAATAATTCTAAGCATTGTATAAAAAAAAGATATAATAAGATATTATATTAAAAAATTATTTTGTTTTTTATTTTATGGCCATAAAAGAAATCATGGGTACAAAGAGTTCATCAACTCAAAAATGATATGCAAAATAGTTTCAAAAAAACTATTATTTTTATTTGTGATTGCAAAAAGAACAACTTAATCACTTGGCGTGCAAGTGTGAGCAACTTTTTCTTACAAGAAAATGGGCCAACCAAAATAACATTATATTGATATTATCGTAAATAAAATTCGATTCAATTTAAAAAGATCGATAAAAATTTAAATTTTGAGTTAATGTAATCGAGTCGATTTAAATTTTATAATTCAAATAATTTGAATAACAGATTAATGTAAATATCATTTTGGTCTCTGTCAATTTTGAAAACGAGTAAATTAGCCTCTCTCTCAACAAAAATTATAAAAAAAATCAAAATAATTTTTAAAAATTTAAAAATCTATATTTTAAAAAGATTATAATTTTTAAAATTCTAAAGAATATATAAAGAATTTTAAAATTTTAAAATTTTTTAAAATAATAATTTTGGAATCTAAATAAATAAATTAATGATTCAAGTTTATCATATTAAATATTTTTTTTTCTTGTTTTGCTTTGACAAAGTTTTCAAATATATATGCTTCCAAATTTTTGTGCTTTAACATAGAATTAATTATACTGTAATAAAATTTTAATTTGACATGTTTAATTTTTCAATTTAACTTGAACAATTTCAGTCAATTTGACTCGACTTAATTCGAAGAAATTTAAATCGAATTAGGATGATAAAATAGGACTCATCAACTTAATTAACTAAATTTTTTTATTCGATTCGATTAAACACTCACCCGTTCTCATATAAATTTTTTAATATAATGCTTGAAATAGGATATCAAATTTACCTTCATTCTAAATGTTTTATATAAAAAAATAGATAAAGAATATAACATGAAATTAACATTTCTTTAAATCTTTGTTTATCTCTTTTGTTTTTCAAGTAGTAATTTCATTAATTAAAAAAGTAATAATGAACGAAAATGATGACTCTAAGGCACCAAATAACAAAGAGAAATTAAAAGACTCTTTCAATAAACAAATCAAGAAGAAAATGCTTGCTTGGTTCAAAGTCAACCTATACCGGTTCGAGGGGGCAAAAGCAACATTGACCCAATTAGGGATGATTAGAGGTGATATTACTTCGATTCAATTGAGTTTTTTAGATTTTTTGAATTGTTTATTATGATTTAGTTCGGTTTTTTTTCCTGTTATTTTTTTTGTTCTGATTTTGTAGATTTATTTTATTAAAATGAACTTCATTTTATGGCCTTTAAATATTATTTGACAAAATTTGAAGACTTTTTTCATAAATATTTTTAAAAAACAATAAAATTTCAAGAAATTTTAAATTATTTTCACTATCTTAAATATAAAAGATATATTTTTTATAATAAAAAGGTAATATTAATTATATATTAAATAAAAATAGAATTCGATTCGATTTCAGGTAACTGCAATTTCTAAACTTGCATTCCATAAACCGTCTAAATACCTCGATTTAGGTCGATTTTCGATTTAATTGATTTTTTTGCTTAGCCCTAGGGATGACAATGAAGCGGAGTGAGGGCGGATGTTGCCAAATCTAGTGTTGCTTCACAATTTGTATGCTTTGCCCTATCACTCATCCCACTCCATTATAGATATGTAATGTTAAAAACTACTACAACCTTTATGAATGTTGGATTAATCCATCCTTGCTCAACACCGCCCAACTTCAATTTATTTTTTGCTAGTTATTTCTAATATTTTCTTTCTTTTTAACTAAAAGTAAATATTTAAACATAAAACATGAGATTTTAACACATTTTAACTCTTTTAATAGTTATAAATATACATGTGTAAATAATAATTTCATATAGTAGAGTAAGGTGGGGTAGCGCAAACAATTACCACAACTACTCCATATTTACCATCCAAAAAAATTTGCCTCGTCTCACTCCATAATTACTTTTTGAAAAAATCCGTTCTATTTCAGATTTGTCATCCTTAAAACCAGTGAAACCATCAAAGAGAATACAAATATTGTTGTCTAACTCCATCAAAACAAGGTAAGTATGAAGAGAAAATTCTAGGGTTCATCCAAACTCCCTAGCAATAACATAGCACTTTTTCACATGAAAATATAGCAAGCATAGGTAAAAAAAATTTGCAAGAGGCTAAGGTGCTAAAGACTTAAAAAAAAGTTGGGATAGAGGGAAAAAGACATGAGTTGAGAAGAAAGGATCCCGATATTATCAAAATTTAAGGTCCATAGGGTTAAAATTCTTTTGGGGTAATAGACTCTAGCCTAGTTTCCCCTCTTTGACTAACATTGATAATGAAAGGATGGAAGCCTTTCCATTGCTTTCCTTCCATTTCCTTTCCCTTCTACTTTTTGGTTTGAAGTAGCCAAAATCTCCACGTTAAGATGATTCCTTCCCACTATAGGTACCATTTAGGCCCTTTCTCATCCCCTAAAAGAGGGAACCATTTCTAAAGAAATAAACAAATTTACAATCTTCCTCAAACCCATCAACTAAGCATTTATAGTAATGTAATGTAGTATTAGTGGTTGTAGGCTTTTAGTAAATGGGTATTTTTAATCAAAGCTAATAGAGGGGGTAATGCTTTAGTTTTTCTTTTAGAGATTATGGTTTTGATTTAGTGGAAAATTTTTAGCAAAATGCCAAATTGATTAAAAACTTTCGCTCATCATGTGCTAAGTGGGAATATTCCACATGTTATAAATTCTATGGCTGCAACCTTCCATTTGGTGCTCAAAAGATGTGACCAAAATAAAAATTTCACAGCTGACATGTTTTTGTTTTAGTCTTAATATTTTTGTTTTAATGAATTATTTTGGGTTTATCGTTTTAACTTATTTTTTTTTGAATGATTTATGAAAATCTTTAAAAAATTATTATTATTAAAAATGATAGGAGTTGATTAAAAATTCAAATAAATGAAAAAAAATTAAAGAGTAAAAAATCTTGTAATCGGTAGAGATAAAACCAAACCAATACAATATTAGTAATTGCCACTGTTATGAATTTCTTTTTTTTTTTACACATAGACATGAACTACAATAGATACACCCTTTTTTTATAATTAAATTGCGATTTATGATGATTGAGCTTTAGTTCAATTGGTATAGGTATTGTTGCTAATGCAGGAGTATGTGGGTTTGAGTGCATTGAAACATATTATCCTTCTATTTATGAGTTTGGGAGAGGTTATGAGTAGTTCTAGGTATTGTATTAAAAAGAGCATATATGATCAGAACCTATAATGAGATTATTAAAAAAAAAAGTTGCGATTTATAGTTGTCTTTTTTTTGGTCAAAATTTCTTACTTCTTTAATTTTAAATATTTGATTAATTAAAATTTATAAAACATAAAATAAAAAAATTGACCATAAAAAAAGTGATAAATTTATTAAGACAAAAAGATTATTAAAATATTGATATGAAAGTATAATTTTGTACTAGCTAAAAGTGTTATGGAGGCTCTTATATTAGGAATCAGATTGTATTTTGATTCACCCATTTAAAAATAGACAAATTAGTCCGATACATTAGATCTAAGAGTAAATTGACCATTTTATAAAAAATTGGTACGTTAGCATGCACACCATATGTGATTATCTTGTTATTTCATCAACTACAACAATTTTTAATAATTTTTAATGGAAAAGTTTAATTTATTTATTTTTGAATAGAAAAGACAAAATACAATCTAATTCTTAATACTGATACCTACATGATAATTTTACCTTTTAAATATGTTGATGACCGACACTTTTACTGATAACATACAACATAAGGCAATATTAATAAATCGAAGTTATGTTGATTCAACCACAAATAAAATAGTAAAGAACTTACGTTGGTATATTGGACTGACATTTATTTGGGGTTTGATATTTGAAAAAGTTTGTCCCAAATATTTATTGGAAAAGAAAAAGGAAAAGACGGTAAGTGTGAGGCAGATGTAGACACAGCGGCGGGGGCGCAGGAGAAGATTGAAGTGGTCCAAATAATTAATGATGGAAGGCCCTGCAATTAACTTAAACAAACTGCAGTCATGTAGTAGGAAAATTAATATAATCCTTTGAGTTTAATGGACACCCTTTGATTCATTTAAGTTTGTACCCTATTTGGATCAGCCTGGCTCCTTTTTCTTTTCTTTAAGTGAGAAGAATAGGGGATTAATGTTAGTTGATAGCTGACAATTCCCTAGAAAGTTCCTCTTTGAAATCACTAACAAGCCAGCTGTTAGATGCTCAAGGGATTGGGTTAAGAACCAATGAGTGCTTTTATTTATGGTTTTTAAGTTGGAGAAGAGAGGGACCGTCGTCCATGATTTCTGGTTTCGCCCTAAAGTGGCATTGGCATTGGCATGCTCCATGGATTCCAACCCTACTAAATTCCTTCCAAGGTACAAGTGTCAGTTTTCTTGGCTTAGGGCTAGGAAATAATTACAGACTTGTGCAGAGTTTCAAGGCAAAAAAAAGAAGAAGCTTTGGAGCCAATCAAAAGAAAGGCTAGAACATGGCTGCATTATTATTATTATCATCATCATTATTACGAGAAGTGTATAAAACAAACAACTGAAAATCTCTGATTTAAAAGCATTGCGGCTTGGTGGGCTAATAATGGCATTGTTAGGGGGAAGCTTAGGTTAGGGCGGCCTTTGTAGTTCAAAGCTGCATGTAATCATATATGTTCTGTTAAAAACCCAGAAAAAAAAGAAAAAGAAGATTCTGAATTTAATAAAAGAGAAAAAGAACTTTATGGTTTAAGCATTTGTTTATGTAGTTTGGTTTGAAATGGGTAATGACATAAGGAAACAAAGAAAATAAAAATGAAGAGAGAGTTTGGAGTCCATGTAGCTAACAAAGCTGACTGTTTCAGAGAAAAAACAATGGCAGCTTACTTTCTCAGCTGATTTACCAAACAAATTTCATTCTTTCTTTTGTTTGGAAAATAAGCAATCAGGAAAGTGGAGACATCTGACAATTGTTTTTTATTTAACATAAGAGTTGGTATTTAGCATTAAAAAAATTGTTTTCTCAACAAATGGAAATTTCAAACGAAGTAGAAACTTATGCATGGATGGAAAATGACAACCATAATGAAGACGCCGATGTAACTCAAACGTTGAATAATTTGTTTGGATTATCTAATCATGATGGTAGTTTGCTGAATGAAGAATGAAGCAATGAGAGACATCATTTAATAGAGGCTCGGGTTCAAATAGTAGCGATGAAGATTTCTTTAATTGATTGGAATATACCAACGTTGAATATTGTAATGATGGTGAGAATGAGCCTGTGGAAGATGAACAAGATAGTGTTGTGGCAACAAGGCTAACTAAAGGAATGTGATTAAGAAACATTGATGAATTATTCAACTTTTATCAAAGTGCATGCCAAATTGAAATGGTTTATTGTGGTGAATAGATCATTGACTAGAAAAAAATATGAAGTCCCCAATTATACTTGTGATAAAGGTGGCAATTGTAATGATAGAAAGAAGAATATAAGAGAATTGCTTGTCTTACTAGAGTCAATGCTAGTTTAGGAGATGATGGTATGTGGTGTGTTAATAGTTTAAGTACAATTCATTCACATGAACTATGCTTGACATTTTAAGGTTAATGTTTGCCCACAGACATGTTTCTAAACAGTTAAAAGAGAACCCTTGAGGCAAATGGCATGGCCGGTCTTCAAGTTTGCAAGAACATTAAATTGGTCTAAGTTCAATTAGGTGGTCCAGATCAAATAGAGTGTTTTCCAGATAATTGTAGAAATTATATTTATAGCAATCGGAGGCTAATTGTGCAAGAGGGGGTGTTGAGTATTTGCGCAAGTTTTCTTTTGTGAAATGCAAAATAAAGATAGAGTTAATGTTGTTTTAGGAGGCGATGGTATGTGGTGTGTTCATAATTTAATTACAATTCATTCACATGAACTATTGCTTGACATTTCAAGGCTAATTTCTATCATGAACATGTTTCTAATCAATTAAAGAGAACCCTTGAGGCAAATGACATGACCGTTCTTCAAGTTTGCAATAACTAAATTGGTCCAAGTTCAATCAGGTGAGCTAGATCAAATGGAATGTTTACCTGAGAGTTGTAGAAATTATATTCATGGCAACCAGAGGTTGATCATTCAAGGGTTTGAAATTGATGGTTGTGGAAGATTAAAGAATATCATTTGGATCCATCTTCAAAGTATGAAGACTTCAATGATGTGGTTAGTTTTAACCCAACTTATTGTGTCAACAAGTACAAGATGTCGTTTGCTTCTTTTGTTGGAGTTAATCACCACGGTCAATTGATCTTTCTTGAGTGTGCTTTGGTTTCACCTGAAGATGGAGGGGCATTTAGGTGGTTGTTTAAACTTGGTTATCTGTTATATGAGACATTCAACCTTATTGGATTTTGATTAGGGGTGAGTGTTCGATCGAATCGAATGAAAAAAATTCGACTTGACGAATCCTATTTTATCATCCTAACTCTATCTGAAAATTTCTTGAATTGAGTTGAGTGAGATTGAATTCAAATCGAATACATTTGTTTGAGTTAAATTAAAAAAATGACTTTAGTATTGTTTATTTTTATGTAATATTTTTTGAAAATATTTTTTTAAAAAGTTTTTAAACATGATCATACAAAGAAAAATTGAAATAAACAAGTGAACAAATAAAAACAACACCACATGAGTTCAAGTAAACATGAGTCTAAATAAACAACAACAACAACACAAGAAGATTATAATAGAAAACATAAGCAAAAGTACAAAATATAGCAAAAAAACTATACCTGTCCAAACAACAAAACAAAAAATAAAAATGACACAACAAAAATCTAATAAACTAGTAGCAATAACACAATAAGATTATAATAGAAAACACAGCTCATGTGAGCATATATGGTCACTGTTGACACTTTTTTTTGATTGAAAACGGGGTCGACTTGGGTTTTAAAAAATGAAAATGAAAACGAGAGTCGCCACCGATACTTTTTGATGAGGTGTGATCGGATCACCTCAAAAAGTGGTTGTTTTTAATAAACGATTTAATTTTATTAAAACAACGATTTTGGTCCACGAAATTCAGAAAAACGGGATCGGGAGTCGGTTATGCACACCCTCGATACGCCTAAAATTGGTACCTAGTTGATTACTTAATGTCTTAGTGTCGAAAAATTGAAAACTTTAGAGAAATTTAAAATACGATCCTTAAAAAAAACTCGGATGACATGGATTGAAATTCGAGAGGATATTTGGCTATTTGGTTAAACGAGAAATTGGAACCCAGCACCTTAGGGTACGTTCCTCAAATTTTCAAACACAAAACATTGCCTTATTTTGAAATTTTTTTAAAAGGATATTTAGCCATTTGGTTGAATGAGAAAAATCAACACCCAGCACCTTATGACATGTTTTCTCGAATTTCTCAAACGCAAAACATTGCCCTATTTTGAAATTTTTTAAAAGGATATTTAGCCATTTGGTTGAATGAGAAAAATCGGCACCCAGCACCTTAGGGCATGTTTTCTCAAATTTCCCAAACGCAAAACATTGCCTTATTTTAAAAAATTTTAAAAGGATATTAAGCCATTTGGTTGAACGAGAAAAATCGACACCCAGCACCTTAGGGCACGTTTTCTCGAATTTCCAAATGCTAAATATTGCCTCATTTAGAAAAATTTTCTTTTTTGAACTGTGGTGTTAATATGCATAATGGAAAAAATAAATATGATAATGTGACCAAAAATAATATGAGCAAAAAAACGAATAATAAAGAAAAATCATGTATATACCATAACAAATAAATAAATAAATAAATAAACTAAAACATAAAAATGGACATATAAATAAATACATAAATGAACATAAAAAAATAAAGGAAAATAGATGAAAATTATAAAATATGAACATGTGTATGTACATTTAAGGGAAATATATATGTATGTATATACATAAAATTATGGAAATACGAAAAATATATGTATGTACATATTTTAAAATTGTTATATATATATGAGTAAGCATATACCTATATATGTATGTAACTTGTAAGTACATATATATATTTATGAAAATAATATACATATATAGACATGTACATAGATATGTATAAAAATTGTGAAATATAAAAATATATATAGGTACGTATATGTATATATAGATAGATTATAAAAATATGCATATTATATATGTATATTATAAAATCACATGTATGTGTATATAATAATAATAATAATAATAATAATAATAATAATAATAATAATAATATGACATTTGTTAGGAAAATAAACAAAATAGCAAAAGGATTAGATTAAACATTAAAACAAGATTCGGGGGTTCAAAACACAAATAAACGAAAAGGGAGGGACTGCTCTAAACACGCACAAAACATGGAGGGACCAGCAAAGCAAATTGCCCTTCCTTTAAAACGTCGTAGTTCGGGTAAGGATTAAATTGAAAATACAAAAAATTTCCGGGCAAAATTCGAAAGATTAAAAGAACCCAATTTTAAAAGCATTAAAAAGCGGAAGGGCTAAAGGTACAATTAGCCCTTCCAACAAAAACACGCGGATCCTATCCATGGAGCAGGTTGGGTGTCGGGTCAGGACCCCAAAACGACGTCGTTTTGGGGCTTTCCTGACCCCATCAAAACGGCGCCGTTTTGTTCGGCTATTTGAGCCAATTTTCTTTCAAAATTTTCATTTTTTCCTTTCTTCCCAAAAAAAAAACCAGAGACTCTCTCCCGTCCTCCGGCCAGAGCCCAGAAACTGGCGAACAAGACCGCCACGTCGCCGCCACGCCGGCATCGCGCCGGCCACCGTGCACGGTGGCCGAAATTTTCAAAAAAGGTAAAAATTTTTACCTTTTTTTTTTATTTAAAAACTCTTGTACTAATATATATTGTTGTTAGGAGAGAAAAAAAAGATTAAATGCGTATAGAAAAGGGAAAAAAATGAAAAGTCACCTTGAATGTCTTTGTTTTAAATCTGTTTCTTTTTATTCTTTTTATTTTTAAGTAATGCTTGTAAAAAAACGAGGAAGAGACTCCCTTTTTACAAAACCTCAAGATCTGTTCTCTTCCCCCCTTTTTATATTTTCGAATGGCTTTTATATAGCCATTTTTTTACATATTTTTACTTCTCATTTCTGTTTCTATTTGCTACTTGCGTGTTCTTTCTTCTTGCAGGTGATTTGATGGCTCAAGTGGGCGACGTGGGACGTGCGGTGATGGCAGAGCAAGTGGCCAACTTTGGCAGAGGCTAGGTACGGCGGCAGTCTAGGGTTAGGTGCAATAGAGGCTAGGGTTTTTCTTTTTTTCTTTCTTGTTTGTTTTGGGCTGCTGGAAATGGGTTTGGGTAGGTTTGTAATTGGGTTTTTTTTGTTTGGGTTAAGGGTTAGTTGGGTTATTGGGTCAGTCTGGGCTTTGGCAAAATTGGGCTGTACAGTCACAGTCATAGCTTGTGTGAGCATTTTCCCGAGTATCCGATGTTATTTCATTTGATTCAATGGGTATTAAAGGCTTAATTTAGTGAACTTAATTATATGAAATGTTATATGATTTTGATAGATGAAATGGAAAGTGTTGGTAAAAATGTTTGGAAATGAATGAATGATGCATATTGGAGATGTGATGAATGAAATGTATATTGATATGCTCCTAATACATGTTTCATGATATGGTAAGATTATATGTTTCTTTATTGAACTCACTAACTTGTGGGATTTGTGATGTGAATAAGAATTTAATGAATTCGTGAGAATATTAATGTAATTATGCATGAATTGTATAAATTGATCCTATTTGGTAAGTTTACGTTTATGATTTATACGAGCTTACTAAATATTAGTTGTTTACTTTAGTTGTTTTCTTTTCTTGTAGATCATTAAAAATCTCGATAGGTTGGAATCAAGTAGGAGCACACACACTATCTGTCCCTCCTCTTAGTAGAAGTTTTGGTCATTTCGATGCTGGTTATAATTGACATGTACTAGGAGTTTTAAAGTTCTTTTGTTGTGATGATGTTGTTAAACTTTAGTTAAGGCGTACTTATGGATATGTGTATCTTTTGGTTTTTGTTTTTTAGATGTCTAAAATGCATGTGCTTTTGGCTATTTGGTTGGTGCTTCTTGGATATGGTTGAAATATGGTAAAAAAATGAATGTGAATGAAATAGATGAATTAGTATGTTTGGCTTGTTTATAAGGTAAGGGTTGGTGATATTTCAATTTGATGTTAGTTTGGTATATGAATTGTGGTGTTAATGAGGGCATATTGGTTAGACATTTAAGTTGAATGTTTTGGTATGTTTTAAGCATTTTTGAATGTGTTTTGAAGGTATGTAATTGGTTGATTTTGGTTTGGCTTGACGCTTAAGGAATGGGTAATGTTTTGCCTTGTTTTAGAAGTCATTTTAGGTGTACATAGCCTGAGACATGGGCTGCCACACGGCCGTGTGCCTTACACAGTCATACCACATAGCTTTGTGGACTATTTAATTTTGGTGCAGGTTTGTCCCACATGGTCTTAGGTTGTTACACAACCTGGAGACACGGTCGTGTGACCTTATTTTGAATCACACAGTCTGCGACATGGCCGTGTGACCCTATTTCGAATTGCACATGGTTTGGTGACATGGTCGTGTGACTCTAATTTCGAACTGTACACGGTTTGGTCACACGACCATGTCCCTAAGCCACACGGCCTGTGGGCTATGTCACACAGCTGTGTGATCCCTTCCAGTTTTTCTTACATTTTTCTATTTTGTTTCAAATAAGTCCCTAATTGTTTCCAAATTGATTTTTAAGTTCCATAAGCTCAATATAAGGCTCGTAACTGTATATATGCTATGAATGATTATTGGTTTTGAATATTAGGTATTTTAATTAATAATTGAATGGCATTATGTTGTCATTTTATTTGATAAGTGTCGTAATATTCCGACAACGGAGACAGATTAAATGTGTTACATAACATATTAATACCTTAGACCGATACTTTTTCATGAAACCTTTCTTCGTCCATCTCATATAATAAAATTTCCAAATTTTACATTTTACTTTTATTGTCAAAATATTTCTTTTGTACTAACAAGACATAAACACAACAAAAATAATCTTTTGTCACTGCTTGCTTCATCATCTCCTCACAGACATTGAAGATTTGGAGCCTACAAAATCAGTGTTAATTAATGTAGAAATGAAGCAATATTAATATATGAACAAATTGGATTGAGGTTTTCTTTTCATTTTTATGTCTCATTTCCTTGATTTTTTTTCCTTTTGGTAAATCTGATTTCAACTACTAAATCATTATAAAAGAAGTATCCTTTTGAATTTCATCTACTTTGATTCTGATAAAGAAAACAGCAGGAACATAAACTTTCTCAAATTTATCAAAAAATAAGAAAGAAAACAAACAGTAGCCTCCTATATGAACACATCAACAATCTATACATGGTCGAATAGGGGTAGGTTTAGCCTAAAAAAAAGTAGGAACGTAATTTTTAGGGATTTAATTTTGGGGTTTACCGTTTTCAATTTCCAGACCATCTTCCTCAATCCTTAGGATCGTGTGAGGCTTAGTTTGATAGGCATAGGTGTTGGGCGAAGCCGTAGCAAAGCTTAGGTGGACGGTGATAATGCAAATGGGCGATGGCCGGATGGGAGAGGGATTTTAATCCTCAAAAACTGATGAAGAAGAGATGGTTTAGAGATTTTTTTAGGGGAGGATTTTGATTTGGGGGTAAAGGGTGAGTGGGGGAAGTAAAAGGTTTTCGGGGTACAAATGTAAAATAGTTAGAGTAAATAATAATATAAATTTATTCGAATTCGAAAATTCAGTTCGACTCAAACTAAAAATTGAAAAAAAAATCGAGTTAATTTGATTAACTCTATTCGAATAATTTAAAATTCAAACATTTTTTTTTAATTTTTGAATTAAATTGAATTTTACTCACTCATCTTGATAGAACTATGTGTAAGCACAACAAGTAATGACGTGATACTAAACCCAATACATTAATTTTAAATATGGAACATGTACACAAAGTTGCGAAAAAGGCTCAAGTATCATTCTATGTATGCAGTAGTGAAAAAAAGAATTGAAGCCACTATCCAAGAAAGGTTAACTATAACAAAATTCGAGACATGATGGGGAGAGAAATGAAAAGTTGATGAAGTTGTATGGCGAAAGGGAAAATTGAGTTCCTATTTATCTGACTCGTCTCTTTTAGGTGAAATGCAAGTCTGGATTCTCATATATTGAAGTAGGTTCATATGCAGTTACTGAAATAATATCGGTGTGAGGTAATTGTTCCTTCTAATGGTAGAGGAAATCCAATTCATAATCATCCTAGGGTGGAGAAGAACGATCTATAATGAATAATTATCATAAAAATACATTAGTAATCTAAATTTCTGATTTTTTTTTTTAATAAAAACAACGTAAAACTTTTCCATCTCTTCTTCTTCAATATTTCAACAATGAGAATGAAATGAACCAGTATAAAAATATCATAAGTAATAAGATAAGAATGACGTGGGGAAGGGAAGAGGAAGACAATCAACGATTGAGTTTCATGTTGGGAAGGGGAAAAATGATTTTCTATATACTAACCCATGCAAATCATAATTTTCATATTACCAAATGCATGATAATTAATTTTTAAGATGAGTGATAAGTGCTTTTGGACTTTTTACACGTTGAACTATGTACAATAATTACGTAGAGAAAGATTCTCAAATTTCAATTTCAATTTACTGTAATGGTTAATTAGTTAGACATTTTACCATCCCAAAACCTTCTTGTGGACATTCTGGATACTATTTTTCTGTGCGAATACCTTTTTCCATCAGTAAAATACTAAAATTGAAATAGTGAAAAGTAAAACATGCAAAAACAGAATGCTTAATAGAACCACAATGGTTCGAACCTATCCATTATAACATGGAAGATAGTGTCACTCACTCAGCCTACTAGCCTTTTATAATGTTGGAGAGGGAGAGCCAGGTTGGGGCATACATATGAGTAAGTGCATGTTTAACCAATTTTTACTTTAACAGCCTGCCTGGCTAGCATGTTAAGCTTTAATATGAGACCATTAATTTCATATGGAACACTGAAGAAAACTCTTTAGTTTCAAGAATCATATTAACAACATATCAATACCTAAGAATTCAATTACTGAATGAAGCACTCAATGTTTTAAGAGAAGTGGCATAAGCAATGAATTTTGCTTGTCAGTGGTTTGCTAGTCATCATTTAAAGCCGCTTAGACACTTTAATGAGCAGTATCTTGGAAATGCACTGTATATTCCAGCTATATGTTCTGTCGACCAATTTGTTCATTTGTCTCAACTCAGTCCATATTTGAGTTGGTACTGTCATTTTGAGTCCTCCCTCCATCAGCAGATCATAGCGCACAAGTCATTTATCCTTGCCTGTGAAATGTTGGTGAAAGGGAAGACCCTGGTGTTGCCATTATACAAACAGGTCAATGTCATCTCTGAGTTATTCTTCATGATCTGCAATTACATGTCAAGGCATTAATATGATTATCAAGTCGGGGAGTTGCCTAGAGACGAGACTGAATGCAGTTAAAAAGAAGCAAATCACTAAGCATGCTACCACTAATAGCTTTTTCATACTTACAATTCTAGTATACCGTGTTGAAGATTTGGTAAACTTAAATGGTGACAATAGAAATTAGATATTTGGTTTTCATAATTCATGGCAATTATTATATGGATTAGAAAGGAGAATTTCACTGTGGAATTAGATGGTAACTGCTTTGATGCTTTTGCTCACTATCACAAGGACAGTACTCATCACAAAATGAAGCAAAACAAGAATCAAAATGTGTATATATATACCTCACATGTATTTGGTCCATCATTGCAGCTCCACCTTTTGTAAGGGATACAGTCAATGAATCTACACCATCCGCAATAATGGTTTATATCAATGCCTAGGAATAATGCTACAAGACATCCAGAAAGCCTGCAAATGAAAGAAGACCCTTATCTAAGATCTAGCTCCGGAACGGTGAACAACAAATTAATTCAGCTTCACATTTAGGTGAACAAAACTTACAGAATAACAAACAGTATAAGAGAAATGCTCCTCAGAATCGGCCTGTCTAGTGCCAGTTTCTGCTTCAGTTTAATGGTACTCTTGGAATGTTTGACACCGCATTCAAACAGCCCTGCTTTGTTTTTAGACATTTGCCTAATCTGAGGGGTGAGCAAAAGCACAAACCCGAGTAGAAGTCCGGATATAAAGGCACCAATATTTGCAAAATTGTCGATGTATGGTAGCAATCCAAGGAGGAAATTCGTCGCCAGAACTGTTATAAGTGCTGCCAAAGCTGCACCCTGCAATCAAACCACAAAAGGGTTTAGTGAACCAAAAAGGTTAGATGGAGATAGATATAATTGGATACAAGGAAAAAGAGTGTTAAGCACCTTGCTTGAGTAAACTTTCCAGTTACGAATAAGCCCAGAAAGCATCGTTCCAAGTAATCCGAACAAAGCACCAGAGGAAGTAACTACAGGGTTATTTCGAACAAAAAGTGAACATACCAAGCTACCAAAGAATGCCGAAAGTAGGTAGATTACCCCAATCCTCACTGTCAATCAAAAGTGAAAAACAATAAGTTCTAACCAAATGTCAGCCCATAAAACATTTAGCTTTGCATGTTTTTCATTGGCTGAATCATTGCAAAGTAAGGGTTATACTTAATACGAGAGAGCAATGCTCTTACAAGGTCCATAGTCTCTCTCTAAATGGATTCCAATAAAGATCATACAGCTGATATTGATGGCAAAGTGTATGATCCCAGCATGTAACCAGGGGCATACGAAGAAACGCCAATTTAGGTGGTTCTGAACCAAAAATGCCCTTCGCAGTGCCCCAACTTTATCTAGCCTGCAACATTACAATCATGATTTCAGTAAGAACACGAAGACCATAACCTTTTTTTTTTTCTTTTTTCTTTTTCCTTTTTCCCCCTCGAAAAAGAGCTCAACAAAAGCCAAGAACTTTGTATGACAGCAGACTGCTTCAGAATAGTAGGCTACTAACAACAATCAAAACCCTTCTTTTTCTTAGACAAGACGACGAATTTCCAGTGCTACCAAAGTAAGGGCATTAATCTTTATCTATTGTTCTTAATTTGCAACTTATTTAACCCTCCCAAAAAAGAAAATCATAGAAAGTGGTTATCAAATTAACTCTAATTATAACTAAAAGTGGAATCGTCAGATCTCTTCAATGAAAAACGATTCAGAGTACAATAACAAATAAAACCCAATAAGATTAAAAGAGGTAGAAAGTGAAAAGAACAGACGTGGAAGCAGAGGGACCAAGCAGGGGATTCTCAGAGAGAGGCTGAAAGAAGACACTGCCCGTCGAGAAATAGTTGAAGAGAGTGGTGGTTATAAAAGCCACGAGATGAAGGATGACCAACAGAGAGATGAGCCATGTGTCCGATGCCCTCTGCCGGTAGCGGGACTTGAAGAAAGGAAGCTTTCCTTCAGGCTGGATGTCCATTTCGGAATTGTCGACGACGGAGGAGTATGGGGGCGGCGGTTCTTGGCCTTGGGGCTTGATTTCGATCTGGGTATGGAGCTTATTGACTGAGGCTTCCCCTTCCATTTGATAGAGAATTAAAAAAGACTGAGCTTCGAGGTTCTTGCACTTTCACTCTATGGAAACTGGAAGAGCCCAACGAAGATTCAACTGTTTTTTTTTTTTGGTTGCAGAGGTGGAGAGAGAAACAAGCTTTTTCTCTCTCTAGACAGTTGAGTTTGGAGGGAAACTTTTTGCCGCGTCTCACTGATTTTTCAATTTTGCTATATATTATCTCTTTATCTATCTATCTATATATATGATCTGATTTTTATTATTTAAATCAACTTTAAATTTGGATTGTTTCGGGTTGAATTAATTTAGATTCAAATTATTTAGGTTTTTTCGATTTGGATTAATATTGATTTAGATCATTTTGAATTTTGATAATTTAAGTTTTTAATTATTTAAGTTTAGATTCGATTGATATGGACTGAATTCTTGACCAATTCTTTGCGTATTTAATTCAAAATAAGAAAGGTTGCAATGTTTGTATATTACAAGCCGATACTCAAGTCGGTTCTAGTCAGTAGGGCTTGCAGGCCTCTAAAATGGAGAAATTTTCATTTAAGTCCTTTATAATATATAAAATTTTAAATTAGCAATGGTAAAATTACAATTTAATCTCTCAAAAATAATAAAAATTAATTTAATCCTTTTACTATTGTAAAATATACAATTTAATTCTACCCCTCTAAAAAAAATTCAGACTCCGCCACTGATTCTAGTGGAATTTAAGTATCTACATACTTGTTGCAATTATGAAGGTAATAATATGATTACAATTAATTATGTTAAACATTGATTGTTGTTATATTCAACCATATTTGAACCTATTTGAAGGTCATTGTATCATATTCAAGACCAATTAGGGGAAAAAATTCGGTTAACTGATCGAATTCGGTTAATCGGTCGGTTAACCGAATTTTTTTGGTCGGGGGTTAGTTAATTATTTTTTAATTTTTCAGTTAACGGTTAATTCGGTTTGAAACCAGTTGGTTAACCGAATTTTTTCGGTTTAACCGAAAAGATTAATAAATAAAATTATAATATATAAATAGGCCCACTATTCACCTAAACCCAATCCAAACCCAAGTATTTAACCCAACCCAATTACCTAACTCAACCCAATCATAAAAATTACAAATAATTTAATAAATAAAAATAAAATTCTAAAATTAAAACTAAAACTAAAATCTAAAAGTCTAAAAATAATTTAATTATGTAGTGATTCAATTCGGTTAATTCGGTAAATTTTTAACCAAAAATAAAAAATATATAATTTTCAGTTAATTCGGTTAACCGACCAAATTAACCGAAAAAATTTCAGTTCGGTTAATTTTTTTGAAATAATTTCGGTTCGGTTAACGGTTAAAAATTTTGAAAGGTCGGTTAATTCGGTTAATATTATTTCGGGTCGGTTAATCAGTCGGTTAACCGAATGAACACCCCTAATTACAATTACTTCTTCTAGGTGCTACAATCAAGTCACATCTTTATGAGTATCCCACCAGTTCTCATTTCACGGGGCTCCGACTAAGTTCCAATCTCTCTCCGTATATTAAAACTCTACCAAACTTTGGTTATAGTCCTTCAAATCTCACCATAACCTTCTTAAGCATTCCTAGACAGATACAATTGCGTGAACCACCTCCAATTTCCATCTCAAAACATTGCACTTGCTTGTGATAATAAAAAGAAAAAGAAAAAGAAGCTATGCCTCTGCCAAATGAAAAACGTTCCCAACATACAAAGCTAAGAAATCCCAAAATATTAATAAATGTTGTATCTTTTTTTTTTAACATGGAGTATCCGAACAATCTTCATGGACTTGTACTCGCTGATACTTGTTAATATTGAGGTTGTGACCTTTGGGCCCATTTTGATAGAAAAAGAAATCCCAAAATATTGGGAGGAGAATACAAAGAACATCACCAAATGTATTTCAACGTTCCAAACATGTTATCATCAAATCTAATCTCATCCTAATATTGCTCCTCATGATCTTACGATCAACTTGACACAATAGGACATTTATTCAATAGCCAACTTGACACAATAAGACACTACTTATTCAATAGGGCTTGCACCAAGCACCAAGCACCAAGCTCTGCATATAAGCTCCTTCCATCACAATACCTTCATTATCTATTGAAGCACTACGGCCTTTTAAAGCACTTCTACATACTGCTAGTAGCTCTCGACACAACTGTGTAATCCACTTGTAATCTTCATCTAAATACTTTGCACCAATTGCGAATATAAAAAAAATGAAAAAGAAAATCATAAAATAACGGTTAAAACGCTAAATTTCTTGATCCAATTCAAAAGAAGGGTAAAAAATGAGGTACTCACAAGCTTGCTAGTATAATTCTTTGGCTTCCAAACAATATAAATACAAAACAAGAAAATCTAACTTTGCTGACCTAAAATTATTCTTGTACACAGCAATAAGGATTCATATTTACATGTCTCATGCTCAGGAAGAATATAAGCTTATATATATATATTGATGTTTCATACAACAAGACCTGCAAAAGACCATTTCTTACCGGTTGAGGAACAAACTTCTGGCGTCTACAACCTAGATATAATATTGATGGTAGTCTAAGTTTCTATCTTCACTTCAGATTTAGGCAGGTTCGCGTGGACGTGCAGACCAAAGTGAACTGAGAGCACGTAAACGATGGAAGTATTCCCCCAAAGCAAGTAAACCTCGAGCTGCTTGACGGGTTGTTAAGATTCGAGCCATCTGTTGCAAAGTCTGCTGGCGAAGGTGATCAGCCTGTTTTGGGAAAGAACACATGCAAAATCCAGAAAACAAATGCAAGTTTTAGCAGCATGTACTCAAAAGTATAACTCAAACATTGTAGACAACTTGAAGTAACGATGTCAAATAAAGAAAAAAAAAAGAAAAAGAAACCGACAATGAAAAGGTATAGTCATACCTGCTTCACAAAGCCCTCTAGGGCTTGCAATTTATCTATTGCAGCAGCTAGTTGAGCTCTGTAGTTTCCTGAACTCAAATCTGTTGCTACACTCTCAGCTAAGTTCTGCTGAAGTCTATCTATTCCCTGAGAAAGAGCATCTTCAGCTTGTTGAGAAGATTGTTGAAGGTTATAAACCTCCAACTGTTGTTGATCGGTCAAAGGCTCAATTTGTGACATGACAACCTGAACAAACAGAATTTGCAGTTTCCTAATTCGTCTGTAAAAAATGTTGTTAATTTTCTTTTTGATGCATAGCTATCGATCTCGGTAGGTAGCTCACATATCGGAAGAATTACTCATTGCAGAGAAAGCCAAGAAACTATTGGTATGGCCTAACCTTATGCAATGACAATTATCTATACAACAATACGATACCAAACTTGCTAAACGATAATCAACAATCAAACATGCTCAACAATGTTCAGAAACAGAGGGATGAATGGCATAATTAATGGAAAAATGAGTTACATTCAAGAGTTCTGATGGACGGAATCCTCCAATCCAGTGGAAAAAACGCTCGGCTGTAGTTCTCCAAATGCCTGAGATCAAATAGAAGATGTCTGCCTTTGCAGCATCGGCTTTAATGTGGAACAAATTGCAATAGTGGTTCAAGCTATTTTCTACCAGAATGCGGAGCTCTATATCAGTAATGTGTGCTTGGAGAGCACTTCTAAGTTCACAAATCTTTTTATTTTGCTCTTCAACCCAGTTCCCATATTCCATCTCAAAAGCAGTAATACCTGTAAAGTTCAAATTAAACTATTCTAAAGAAGAAACCAATATGTAGGCACTCAATATTTACACGTGTGATATACAAATAGAAACCTTTGATCCAGCAAACAGAAAAATATATCTAGTTTCTTGAAAGCTATATCGAACAAATCTCTCCCATATAAAGAAAAAATATTACTGTAAATTAAGATGTTGGGAAGCAAAATGTATTCTGTGAGCCAATCTACAAAGAAAATAATGATAACAGAATTAGATTAGGTCACAAACCAGCATTTGCGGCTGCAGACAGTCCAAAATAACCAGTAGATGCACTGCTTATGTATAACCCCTGCATCAAGGCAATACCTAATTGAATTGATTTTTCTTGGAAAATAAAGAATTCCTTGTTGAAAAAAACGTGAAAACATACAAGGAGAAAAGGGGGGAGAGAGAGAGTTTTCACTTCACCTGCTGCCTAGCTCTTTCGAGCTCTTGCTCCAATTGAGCTAGTTTCAAACGACTCGATTCTAATTGTTGAACATAGGCCTATAACATTGAATTAAATCATAAATGGTCCATACAGTGAAATAACTCCCATAAGCAGATATGTCATATAGAATGGATTTTTTGTCTACCTTTTTCCGCAGACGACTTTTGCGAGCAGCTTCACGATTTTGTGCCAGACGTCTCTGTATCTGCATGTATTATGTGTCTTTTAACAAAATATAAATACAATTGAAACTAGTAAGAGGGAACAAGCAGGTCTAGATTATAAAACAGCTAATAATGCAATTTCATCACCTTATCTGTTGGCTTATTTGTTCCTTGATCACTTCTGGAAGGTTCGGTTTTCTCGGAAGATATATATTCGGCCTATGATTTAAATCACAACAATTTAATTATAGCCTGCAACTGGAAGAAAAAAGAAGCTCAAGCCACCTACCAAATAAACAAAACTGAATACAACTTCACCTTGTTTTCTAGCCTAACATCCACTTGTAAAACTGTCGATGATCCCGTTTTTGGACTGTCTTCACCGTTGAAGGTGTCTCCCCACTTGTTTATCTGGTGGAATTGCTCATACATTGCCATCCTTCTCGTAAGTTCGGCTGACAGAGAGCTCATACTCTATCAAACAACTGCAACAGAATAAAAAACAGATCAACAGCTGATTATAAGAATGCATAACAAAGAAACTAAATGGAACTTGGACTTCCTAAAGTAGCAATCAAATCTTGGACAAGGACAAAGTGTCTAGGTTTTAACAATGCTCACACGGTTTCCTTACCTCTGTCTAAGGGTAAATCTCCATGGCTTGTAAAAGATACAGTCATACAAAAGGCTGAAAAGGAATGCACAACAAAAATCAGCTCAAGTATTAGCAAAAGTGGGCTAAAAGTCTCAAGAACTACCAACCAAAAACATCAATGGTGAGTGATATGTTGAAAGGGACAGTCAATTTTTGTTTTGCTTTATAGGGAACAGAAGTGGAACTTAATCAATGGAGATTTGTTAAGAGCATCCCTCTTTTCCTAGTACTCAATACAAATAACGTTGTCATATTAAGGTTTCATGTTTTCTTCAAAGGCAATGAAATCTGGAAAATGGCATTATTGCCTTTCTAGAGCCAAATCAAGGAATCAAAGCCATTAAAATATGAACCTAGTTTCTCAATAACATTGCCGACAGAGAAATCTATGTGCAGAGAGTCAACTTCATCAACTGGTAACCATATACAGAGAGTCAAGTAAACATATCATGAACTGAAAATACAAGGAACTCAACTTTTACATTCAACTCATGCTCTTAAATTGCTCCAAAATTACAATCATCCACCAAGTAAAAACAAAAGAAGTTCCTACTTAATCACCCTATATTACCAAGAATCAAAAAATAAGAACATGGTCAGCAAAAAACTCAAACACCACCCTGTATATATACCAAAACCACTTAAAATTTTCATTTTTTCTCATAAACCCAAACCACAAAAAGATTGAAATTTGAAAAAACTTCACCAACAAACCTTATGGAACAACTGAACTTCCCAAAACTTGAAGTTCTTCAATAGAAATAAAAAAGAAAAAAGAAAAAGGAAAAAAGAAGCCCAAATGAACACTCAAAAGCTCACCACTCTTTGAAATCAAACGAAGAATCAAAATCAACCCACAGACAGAAACACTTAATAAATAGTGATGAGAAAAAGAAAAAGGAAAAAAAATGTGAATTTTTTTATTCTCTCAATCGCTACAGTCAAAGGTTAACGTCTGAGTGTTCCCACTTAAAGCAGCAAAAATATAAAGTAAAGAAAAACGGGAAAATGCTAAACCGAAATGCGCACAACTTTTTATCCTACGCACCCCACACTGCCTTAACCTACGTCACTTATTACATCAGTTTACGTCACCCTTTAACGACCATTGCTGACGTCATTTCCCGGGGAAAATAGTAAGGAAGATTCACCCCCACAAGCATTTTCTGATTGTCGTCCGTTGAGGTCCCACGTGGTGGTAAATGATTGGATGGTGAGTTCAGTTGTTGGTGAAGATAGCAGACAACCACTCAAGTCTTTTTGTAGACTTCCTTTCTCGTTTCCATATTTCGAATAATAAATTTCTATTTTTTAGAAACCAATGGAAGTTTCTCTTCACTGCAAGTTATTTGATTCTGTGTCAACAGAGCTTTTATATTTTAAAATTACACTCATTTTAAAATATATTAAAATTTTTATCCTTTAAAAATAACATTCAATAAATAATAAAATTTACGGTTCAAAACTAAGTTATCGTAATAAAATATGAAATATGTATGATATTAATATAAGAAATTAGATTAAATTATGAGTAAAACGAAATTTACACACATAAATACATCAAATAAATAATGCTAATATCGTGTTGACTAATGCATTTTTGATTGAGTGATAAATTTAAAATTTCACTAATGCAATTGATATGAGTTCAAATGTGACTATATATTTTTTTGTTAAAATAAAAAAAAGATTAAAATACCCTTAAATAGTATAACTTGTTTTAATTATAGAAGGATATTTTCGTATTTTTCTGACCGTGTTGGTGATCCAATTGAGGGTGACACCAACTCAGTAAAACACTTAATAAATAGTAAGTATAATAAATATATACAACTGATGGAGATAATAACTTGTGCAAATTAAAATAAAAATGTATAAAATACTTTAAAATGAATCTTTGGTTAAGTGATAAATTTAAGATTTTATTAATCCAATTTACATGGGTTTAAATCCCACTATATGCATAATTTAATTAATTTTTGTTAAAATGAAAAGACTAAAATACACTCAAATAGTATAACTTATTTTAATTACGAAAAGATATTTCCATAATTTACTAACCGAGTTGATGACCTGATTAAGAGTTACTTCAACTCAATAAAACACTTAAATAATAATATAGATAGATACAACTGCCGAAAGTAATAACTTGGGTATATTAAAATAAAAATGTATAAAATACTTTAAAATGAATTTTTGGTTGAGTGATAAAATTAAAGTTTTACTAATCCAATTGATATGAGTTCAAATCCCACCACATAGGGGTGAGCATTTTATCAAGTCGAGCCGAATCAAGTCAAAAAATTTTGAGTTAGTCAAGTTGACGAATCCTATTTTAGTTACCAAACTCAATTTGATTTTTTTTTTGAATTGAGTCGAATCGAGTTAAAAAATTTCGAGCTAACAAATCCTATTATTTATACTCAATATCGCGTATACATGAACCAAATATTTAACTAGTAGATGAAGTACAAGATTATTTGACTACATAAACAATATAATGATTTTGTCTTTTAATTTTATGGATAAGCATTTATTAAAACGAGATAGTTTTGCATTTTAACTTAGTGATTTTGATTTTAACTTTAGAAAAGGTAAATATTTATCAAAACGACGTAGTTTTGTCTTCTTTTATTCAGATTTTCAGATAACTTGAATTGTGTAATTCATATTCGAGTTAAATAAAAAAATTTTATTTTTATTCGAGTTGATATAAATAACTCGAGTTATTTAATTCAAAATTTAAAATTTCTGTCGAGTTTTTCGAATTGAATTGAATTTTGCTCATCCTTACCACCATATGCATATTTTAATTGGTTTTTTGTTAAAATGAAAAGACTAAAATATACTCAAATAGTATAACTTATTTTAAATACGAAAGAGCATTTTCATAAATTCCTAACCGAGTTGGTGACTTTATTAAGAATGACACAAACTAAGTAAAACACTTAAATAATAGTATGGATAAAAATAATTAATAAATAAAATATGTAGAAAAGCTTAGCTATGTTATTGTAACTAGTTCTTATCTCACGAATATATGCCTTTAATTATTATTTTTATCATTTGATAAAATATTTTTATTTCATGAAATTAATATTTTATTTCAAATTATAATTTAAGTAATTATATAATCTATACTATTATTTAAAAAATTGATAGAATTGGTGTCACGAGTCTATTGAACATCAACTTGATTAGGGAAATTATGAAAATATTTTTTCGTAAATTAATTTAGTTATATTATTTGAGGGTGTTTTAATCTTTTTAATTTAAAAAAAAACCAAAAAAATATATATGGCGAGACTTGAATGCTCACCAATTGAATTAGTAAAACATTAAATTTACCATTCAACCAAAGTTTCATTTTGATGTGTTTTATATATCAATTTATTTTAATATGCACAATTTATTATCTTCATCAGTTGCGTATATTAATAATGTTGTTAATTGAATTGATTTTACAAGTTAACTTGACACTAACTCACAATTGATGACAAAACTCTGATAAATAATTGTAGTGCATTTAGTATTGTTTATATGATTATTTATTTGTTTAAATTTCGTTTTTACTAATAGTATAATCTATTTTTTATTTTAATATCATATATATTTCATGTGTTGTTATGATTAATTAGATATTGTTTGGAAAATCACTTAATAATTAAATTTGAATGTAATTACTTGTAATTACACTAGTGTGACATGCGGGTCCTACCGAATTGAGTGTAATTGGAACACTCAATTATACTTTTCAATTCTTCAGGTTACACTCAAATCAATTTTAAAATATTATTTTTATACAAATTATAAAACTATATTATAAGTATGAACACGAATGAGTGTTTGGGATGATTATGATAACAAATTTCTTATATTATAAATCTAAAAATTACATTAGAAAAATAATTTACATAATTTATAAAATTATAAAAAAAATTCTTATATTATAAAACTTAAAATGTTTGTAAAGTTATGACAAAAAGTTTAATATAAAAAATAATTTATATATTATAAAAGTGTCATAATATATCTATTTATAAAAATTTTATGGCTAAGAAATATGAACATAATTTATTTATGTACTCATGCTATATATTATAAAAATGTTATAGCTTTTTTATCATAACTTATTTATAAAAAAAATAACTTTCATGGAAAAAATTTATATTATTTATAAGAAGTGTTATGAAAGTTATTGAACAATTATATTATTTTTACTTATTTTACGTAAGAAATACAACCTAGCATAAAGTCTTTTTCCTAATTAAGTTTATATAAGTTTTCGTAATTAAAGCTACAAACTATTTAGATTGTGAACTCGAATATTATAAGGTCGATATTAATTATGCAAATACAAAAAGTTTTATTGCACCATATTATAGGGTATGATACCATTTGAGATAATGGTGCCAAATGCAACTATCATAAATAGCTTGTGAACTCTTTAATGTAGTTGAGATAAGAATATTTTCCATATTAACATACCTTAGTATAGTTTAAAAAATAATGTTGGATCGTACTAGCATGTTGTATATTTCATAAGTTGAATTATATGGAATAGCTCAACAAATATGCACTGGAATAAGTAGATAAAATTGCATACGATGCAGATTCAATTTGCATATGTTAAATATTAAAAAAGAAATAACCCACTAATATGCACTAGAACAATTAAATAAAATTTGCATATGATGTTTATTTTTCTTTTAGTTTTTATTAATAATTGTATTATCAACTACTTTTTTAGACTAACATAATACATATAATGATTTGATTTAATTTTTTGTTACTTGTTTAGAAATTATCTTATAATACTAATAAATATTTTATAGTAATCAATATTTTTAAAAAATATAAATTATGTAACTGTATGGTTACAATTTGTAGTACCAAACATGACATAGATAATTTCAATTCTTTGTAATCATAAGAGACTTTAATTACACTTTTATTCAATTACTCTGTGTTGTTCAAATAGACTTTTAGTTTCAAGTTATACATTTTATTATTTATTATCTGTTATTTTTAAACACACATCTATATTCTAAATCTGTGATTTTTATAAGCATATGCATATGATAAAATTTTTAGTATTAAATAATTATATTTATAATTTTTTTAAAAGATGTACCTGTTATAAAATAAAGAGAGATGGAGAGAATAAAGAACAAAGAAAATATAAAAGCAATAAAGAATGTACTTTATTGTTCAAAGGGATAATTTACAATGCTTGACCAGAGTCTCTATTTATAGGCATAAGAAGTATAAAAGAAGTAGATATTTAATTCTAATAACTATTAGAATTTAAAGTACATCAAAACTTTATCTTGATCATAATGGACATCTACTTAATAAGATATTCATAACAGTACCATGTTTATTAATCATTATCTTATATTTAAAATTTTCAGTGTATTTAATAAAAAAAAATTCTTTTAAAAGAATTAGAATCTCTTAAACTTGTGTTGTATTCGGATACTTTGATCTTTCTCAAACAAATGAATGCAAAAGATTGTAATTTCCTTTTACTAATCTTGTCTGTAGTGGGAGGGGTGAATGTAATTTATAAATTGGGGGAAAGAGAGTATGGGGAGGGAGTCATGACGGGTTGGTCATATTGACGACAATGCAAGCATCAAAAAAGTAGTATCGTCATTTTGACAGGTGACACTATTTTTTTAACGCTTGTGTTGCCATCGACATGATCAATTGGTCATGACTCCCTTCTCAATACTCTCTTTCTCTTTTCCCATAATTTCATTTCAACTATTTTGATTTTCTTTTTAAAATGTACTATTTGACTCCCCTTATTCAAACAATGGTTGTCAAGAGTTGGTCTCGCTTGACTTGACGGTGACACTAATATTATGAAAAAATTATGAAAAATGTGAAAAATGAGTATATTCTTGTTAAAATCTTATTGTCCCTTGTTAGTTTGACGACACAACTTTAAAAATGAGTATTTAAATTCATTGGTGTACTTATTTTTTTAAAATATTTTTATTTTTATCTTTTGTTGACATGAATCTCCATGACAATATTTGTCGGTTGACGCAACATTTGTTAACAACCACGTTAGAGTTGTCATTAGTTTCTAACAGTTAATGCTAGTCAAATGGTCTCGTTGGTTGAAATTATCAATTTAGGGCTCAATTGGGTACAAAATATTCGGAGGGGTTAAATGATTTTTTTTTTCAAAAAAAAAAAAAAGAGTTCAAGGTCTTATTGTACCAATAAGCCTTACTAATATTGTCTCTTCCACCAATATCACATTTCACATGCTTTCACCACCTATTTTGCTTCACTATGAATATATTGACTTGAAAATCACTACCAATTACAAGAATATTAGATATATCTATTTCCATCTCGCCTTAATTCAATTTGATTTAAAAATAATAGATTTTCAATATGGGACAAGTCCCTATACTCTTCATACGTTTAGAATTTAGTCCATCTATTTTTTAATTTAATTGCTAACACCATCAAAATTCTTTTATTAATTTACATCCATTACAACAATATTTTTAGAAAATTTTCTTTGATGATTCAAGTTTTATCATATCTGTTTATGACTAAGCTTTCTTCATAAATACTAATATTATTTTCTTTATAAAATTTTAATTACACCTACATCAGTACAATTCGTCTGGTCTTAATTTATAATTTAATTATGAACATATTAAAAAAATATTTTTTTATAAAAAATACTATTTAGTCAGTGTAATTTGGTTTTAGAGTTGTCTATGAGTTGAGTCAGACTCTAACAAAATTCTAGGCTCGATTGATAGGCCCGTGCTCGGTCCAACCTGAAAAATGGATTTAAATTTTTTCTCAAGCCCGGCTTGAATAAAAATGATAAAACTCGGGCTCAGCCTAACTTGCCCGTATTAATATTTTTATTTTATTTTATTTATATAAAAACATTTTAAAAATATAATACATCAAAAACACTAAAAACATTAAAATAAATGTTTCCCAACAATTTAAAAATAAATTAAAAAAAGTCTTTATACTTAAATAAAACTAAGATAGATGCAATTTAACAAGCAAAATTAACAATAAAACAAGAGTTATACAATATCCAAATAATAACAACAAAATATTAGCAACATAATAGTGAAATAGCAGCAAAACAATGGAAAACAACAATTTTTTTTTTCAAATTCGGGCTAGACCGAACCCAAACAAAAAAAATCTTACCCGATGCCTAACTCGTTTTCCAAACAGATTTTATTTTTTTGTCCAAACCCATTTTTTGATCTATATTTTCTATCAAAGATATATATGTGACTGGCTAGCTAGTGCAACATAACAATCAAATATTGATTGTGAAAATCATATAATTGCATATTATGGAACTATTAATTTGTACTCATTATGGATGTAGTTTTAAAATATGGAGTCTTGGTCATTGGATCTTCATTTCCTATACATAAATAGATAAAGGAAACAAAGAAAATATATTACCCATGCATATCACACTGCTTATTTGTTAATGCAATTAAAAAAGAAACTCCTTTTAGCACATGCAGATGAGCACTGAGATGTGGGATATGGATTTGTTATTATGCTTACATACAATTCTCGACATTATTATCACGGATGATAATTAATTAAGATTATTACCAACTAACCAAAGCACCTTCTTTTTTTGTGATAAAAGAAACAAATTACATCAAAATCTCCATTAACTTTATCTCGTTCCAACATCTCTAAGACTTCATCAGAAGGGTTCTCGTGGGTTTGAAAATTTATTTTCCATTTTCAACTCATCTTTATCAAGCAGTCAGTTATGTATTAGCTTATCTAGGAATATACTTAATTCACCACTGTCCTTCAAATTTTAAAATTCGTTGAACTGTCCTAAACATAGTGATTCCTGAGTCTTCCCTCTCATTTTCTTGCAGGGCTCTAACTACCTCCAAACTATCAGTTTGAATTGTACCCCTCTTGAATCCCTTACTCAATAAAAAAAGAATATCATCTAAGCTCGGCCTCAAAGGATGTGCAACGCCTCAAAAATCGATTAAATCCCAAGATTAAATTTCCAAACTAGTCTCGTAGCACCTTTTGAACAAATTAAAAAGATGTTCCTAAATGTAGTTTTTGTCTTGTTTAGCTTAAGATAATGGGGAAGAGGAAGAGAGAGGATCCGTATGCATAAACGTAATAAAACATGTCCACTATACAAGTTAGGTCATCTAGAATTAACTCATTTCTTCACATTTTTAATGACTTTTTTCCCTTACTATTATTATTATTATTATTATTATTATTATTATTATTATTATTTGTATTTAATATATATTATCTCAACTATTATAAAAATTATCCCACGTCATCATATATAATATTATAAGGTCTCAAGCTCATGTTGATGTGGACAATATATATTTTGACACATGACATGCTTATCATGTTGACACATGACAATACAATCTATGTATATATTTATTTTCTGTTTTTAGGTTAAGAAAAATTAACTCTAAATAAAATTAAATATATTTAGAAAATCAAGGAAATTTCTATAAAAATCTTTTAATAAATTTTATATATTTTAGTGTTATAGTTTAAAATGTGAGACTTCAATGTATATAAATAAAAAAAAATCATCTAATTTGCTTTTAAATCATAACCTATGATAAGAAATATAGGTGATAATTTTATTTATCTAATAAAGTTCAAATTTATATATTTTTTAATTATTATAAATTTCGAGTAAATACTTCATCCAAATTTAATTATTATATAATAAAATTAGAAAATATAAATTTTAAAATTTTATTAGATAAATGAAATTATTACTTATCTAAAATTCAGTGTTCTTATTTCAACTTTATCTAAATTTTTACTTTTATAAATATATTCAAATATATGTGATATTTTTATTTGAATTTAATATATTTAATTTCAAAGTGATAATAATACAATATTAAAATTTAGATGAAGCATTTATTTGAAATTTACAATAATAATTAAGAAGAAAATTATAAATTTGAATTTCATTAGATAAATACAGTTTTCACCTTTTCCCATCATCATCATCATCATCATCATCATCCTTTTTCCATCTTCTTCTACTCGTTTCTTTCTCTCCCAACCATAGCCAATTTTTCTTTCTTCTCGTCTTAGTTATTCTTTCATTCCCAACCTATTCTAGCTTTCAAGCTCTAAATTTCACCATAGATTCTAGTAAAACTATGATATATAGAAACTTCATGGCAAACCAAATTTTGAGAAAACTAGCAAGAACACATCTAGAAGAGAAAAGAAAAATTAGGGGTTTGAGTAAAAGTGTAAGGTAAGGTGACGAGATTCTTAAAAGATTTTATACTTATTTCATTCTAATGCATGGAAAATGGTGAGTGATTGTTATTTGAATATTAAAAATTATGTGTATTATGTTATAGAAGAGAAAGAGAAGAAGGGTGAAAAATAAATGGTGGATAAAGGTAAGAAAGTTGCAAAGGAGTAAGGAAGAAAAATGAGTAAACATCCAAGTATTTTGTTGTAAATATATCAAGAATTTACTTTATTTAATTTAAATCCTAAATAAGAATGTGATAAATTGGTCTAGTAATATTCATGAAATATATTTATAATTGGAAAAATGATGAAATGAAAAATTGAAATTATTTGAAGGAAAAATGGTATTAAGATAATAGATTGAAAGTGTATGCTTAGTAAAAGTAGAGAAAAAGACTAAATTGCAAAGAGTGTAAAAAGAAAAATTAGATAAGTAAATAGATATTAACATGAAGTAAATTAGTGTAATGTCAAATGTAACACCCCAAACCTGGCTTAGTAGTCAAGACCAAGTCTGAAGAGTTACATTAACATTATTAGGAAAGCAAACTTTTATAAACACAGTTAAAAACTATTTAACAAATTATAAACATTCATAAAACCCCAGTCGATAATTCAACAATCTTAGAAAATCATAATACAAAGAAAATACGAAAATTAAAGGGTGATAAAGCAGAATGATCGAGCTTCCATTACGCCGACCTGATTAAGACTGTGAGTTACCTGTAATTCAGTCAATAGACAAAATGAGTTGAGAACTCAGTGTGTAACCGATATAAATTCAATTGGAAGCATAGCTATAACAGTAAATTCCTAAACTCATTTCAAATCAGAATTAGAGAATGCCTAGTACAATCTTAACAAATCAGATGAATGGCAGAATAATTAATGTTCAGATACAGAACAGATTAGAAACAGATACAATTTTCCTACCCCCATCCGCCACACACCATCTCCAACCAACCCAACACACCATTAAGGGAATTTAATACCCATCCAACCCTACACACCACATAGTGTCCGTCCGACACGTTCAACGTGATTGCAGGCTAGTTGTCAGATAAAATTGCGATAAAACGTCAGATTCACATCTAAATTGTGGCTTAGCCATTGAACAAGAACAAATCACTTCCTCCTTTACACAGTTCCCATCCCATGCAAATGCAGATTACGGATGTCAGATATCAAGAATGTACACACAATTATTCAGATATAGTTCACAGTCAGGTAGTACAGATCAATATCACCAACAGTCATCACAATCAGTATACGTTTAGATAGTCAACTACTCGATCTCAGATCATTAAATAACAACTTATACGGTCTAATTTTGATTATATGTACACTATGGAAGGCCTACATTTGCGTCAGACGACATTTACGGCCACAGGATAAATCTCATTCTAACTTACACGCCAGTGTGGTTTTACACGGCTTAAATGACTAGCCTGCATGGCCCTACATGGCCTAACACATGCTTGTGTCGTCTGTCCGTGTAGTCCTTAATGGCAAATAGTGAGTCACACGGTGTAACACCCTAAACCCGGCCTGAACGTTATGGTCGAATCTGGCGATGTCACATGATAGTGCGTTTGAAAACCGTATCATTGCTAAAATCGTTTTCCGTTTAGAACTAATCATTATCATTCATAAATTCTCAAATCGTGATTCATTTCCAAAACGCTATACTTTGCAGAATCTTTTAAAATAGTTTGCGTGTGCGTGGTATTTTGATAAAACATTCATCTATTTTGAAAACTCGAATTTTACCTACTTCTAGCAGATATAACCAGAAAACAGTATAAAACCCAAATTTTAGGTAAAAACCCATAAAGGCCATTATTACAGAAAAATACCCAAAAATAAAACTTAAAATCGTAAATAAGTATCAAATAGCAAAAAGGAGTCGTGTGGCCACCACTAAGTCCTCCGCCGCATCGATCTGCCTATGTCTGGGGATTACCTGTACAAATTAAATAGAATGGGTGAGTTTACGTAAACTCAGTGTGTAATCCATATGCAAACAAACAGACAATAACAGATAATCTCAGTTTGGGCCTAAACCCTTTTCAGTATTAGGAAGCATAAGGGCCTTAGCCCTTCACAGTACAGTAACAATGACAGTTATGCGGTTATAAAATCTTACCCAACCAGCCTCTACACTCCATCTCCGTTCAACCCTACACTCCATGTGGGGATATAATCAACCTACCCATCCTTACACTTCAAATAGTATCTAATGCAGCACTAGACAGTAGTTGCGACTAAGCTGCTAGTAAGTTAGGCTTGAAGCCTTTTAGTACACTTCCTCCAATCAATATCAATTCCCAACCCAATGCAATGTATCATACAGATATGTCATGGTATCATGTATAATCAGTATAGTGTATATAGCATGCTCAACATACAAATATACATATATATCTTATATAGGCATATAACAGTCTTTTAATCATTTTAGTCAATTAGGGGTCTAGGTAAACTTACCCACCCAACAGTAGGTTCATAGTCGACTTGGGCAACCAGTGCAACCTTAGTAGTCAATCAGTGAAAATGGGCCCATAGGCCCATGTTGCAAGCCCATGTAGGCCCACACATTTACCAATAGACTTCCAACTTAGCCATCAGACCAACAAGCCCATTCTATCATATTTTACCAACATTTACTTAAAAGCCTACTGGTTAGAGATAGAGGTTTATTCATTTAAAAACCAAAAAATTTATCCAAGCTAATGCTTGAACTTGGGACCTCCCAAACATTCCCAGAACACATAACCATTAAAGCTGACAGATATTTATGTCACAAATATACAAAAATAAAAATAAGGGATTTTTGGGGTGTTACATACGGCCTGGACACACGCCCGTGTTGCTGGCTCGTGTGGTCCTTAATGGCAAATAGTGAGTCACACGGCTGCGACATACACCCATGTCGCTGGCCTGTGTGGCCCTTAATGGAAAACAGTGAGTTACATGGCCTACCACACGGTCGTATGACGCACACGACCTACCACAAGGCCTAGCACATAGTTGTGTGACGTCTACAGTCAAGGTTTTCGACGTCTGAATTTCACAGAGAGTCGGGATTTCGGTACGCACCTGAAGTAGTTTCGAAATCAGAACAATGTAGAAAACTCCCGAAACCTAAAACGATCATTCAGTAACTCAATTAACAACTTAATTGAAATAAGACGCTAAATCACTGTCGAATTAAATTACGTCGAAAACTTCGACGCAAAAACCCCAAAACAGAAAACAATCACTTACCAACAATCGTTTGGCCCCTAACAAAAATTAAATTGTCGGAGGAACACTTCTCTTAGGATCTTCGCCTAATGGAAGCAAAACAAGCAATTAACGAGAACTCGAGAAACCTTTACAGTAACATTCAAACTCACAATGCAACGATGAAAACAAACGAAAACAGGAACCAAAACAAAAGAAACTTACGCAGAACTCTTCAATCGAAACAATGAACAACACAGCGACCTCGATTTAACCCGCTAGCAAAGTTACCAAGACAATCAACAAGAGAGAAAGGGTAAAAATTATTCAATGATGTCTCAATAATTCGAGATAACCATGATGTCTCAAGTTTTGTCTAGATTTATTCTCGTGTAGGTTCATATATATATATATATATATTCTATTTTCAATTATTTATGTTTTGTATTGATTTAATTTTAGTTATAATTATTCATACATATATTATTTATGATTCACTGTTTCCTAAAATATTCGTTTTTGAGTCCTGTATATCTTTCATGGATGTTATTCTATGCTAAATTTGGTGGCTCGGAAACAACGCAAGGTTTGAAGCCAGTGGAATTGCTTTTACAGTCAGTTTCTTTTTTCCTCCTCCCTTCATAGGTGTGTTCTAAGAGTCCAAAAAGGTGTAAAAGTGGCAAAACCCGAAGTCGGGGTATCTCATAATTGGAAGGGTGACTCTTGGTGTCTGATGATGTACCCATTTAACCCAAAAAAGAAAATAACTCAAAGTGGGGGAATATTCTCGCACGTTGCTAAATGTTGGGACTGAATTTTACTGTTTTAGAGGGCTATTATAATCTAATGATGAATTTGTGGATGTGTCACCTTGTTAAAAGGCAGCCCTTGTATCAAATTTATAATAAAGGATTCGTCAGACTGAACAAGAATTGTCTGTCAGTCATTCATTTAAGGGTGTCATTGGATTCAAAAGTCACCTTTCATTTCTGTTGATTGGCCATCTAGCAGTGCAGGACAAGGGCTATAAAATACCAACACCTGTTCCAATTGTTTTTGAGTCAAATGGCAATGATCCTTTCCGTCAAAAACCAATATAATTATAAAGAGACCATGCTTTGTTTGAACGCTTGGTGCTTTTTGACTCTTGTTCCAAATTTTTGGGACCATATAGGCATCAACAAGGTGAGTCTGTTTTTTGTTCAAACTTACTAAATTTTACAAGTGAACTTAAAAGGATTAAAGTATGTCGAGGAAAGGGATAATGAGTTTGACATTTCTTTGAAATCTTTGGTTTGAATTTGCTTAATGAAGAAAACATTGAAAATAATTTATATTAGTTTGAAAAATTAAATTAAAAGTTCAAAAGATTTAAAACAACAAATTTTATTATAGAATAAAATATCGCTATGAGAGAAGTTGATGATCGTGATGATTTATGTTAATGATTTATTGTTTTGTAGTATAACTCACACACCATTGGTAAGAGCAAATAATTTCTCTGTACACATTATTAGCAAGTAATTTTTGGGTAAAAAAGTACCATGGAGGTTCTTATACTAGAGCCAGTTGCATTTTACTCTATTTACTCAAAAAAATAGGCAAATTAGTCCTTATGCATTGGATTAAAGATCAAACTAGTTCTTTCTGTTAAAATTTTTATTCATTTTTACTGTTAAAAATTGACGTGGTTGACGAAATAACCAGATAGTTACATGTGAAATGCCTTATGTACCTCATTTTGATGTACAGTGACCAATTTTTTTGAGTAGAAATGGATGAAATTCTTAATAGAATGACCAGTTTGCTTTTTGATTTAACGTACAAGGACTAGTTAACTCATTTTTTGAGTAGAAGAGGCAAAATGCAATTCGATTCCTAGTGCAGGAGCTTCCATGATATTTTTACCCAATTCCTAGAACTTGAACTCCTGACATGAGTATGGGAGTGGGCTAAACATCAGGGTTCATGTTGATGATCTATTAAACAAGGGAAATGATAGCAGTTTGATATCAGAATTTTAAGATGAAGTATGTTAGAGATCTCATTAAAATTTTCCTTGGCATAGAAGTGGCAAGGTCAGAAAAAGGAATGGTTCTGAATCATGCACTCAAACTTATCTCTGATATGGGGCTAGCGGGAGCCAAACCAGTCTCTACTCCACTAGAACAAAACCAGAAGCTGAGCAGGACAGAGTATGATGAATGTATACAAGTTACGGACGAATAAAGATGAGCTATTGGAAGACACTGCTGTTTATCAAAGCCTAATTGGTAGACTTGCTGTTTAACATCTTGGCCAGTTCATGCAAAGGCCTAAAAAATCACATTATCACGCATTGCTTCCAATTACAACATTACTAATAGTATAAGGGGTCCCTTGTATAGTTTAGTCTATTTAAAGAAAATAAGTATGTTTTTATTAGAGCTTAACTTATACCATAATGATCTCAAATTACACTAAGAGGGGTGTTTAGTGTTTAAAAAATTAAGAAAAATTATTTTACAAGTATTTTCCAATTATAACATTTACATAAATAATATACAATTAAAAATTAAATTAAAATTTGTAGAAAAATATTAATATTTTGCATAAAATCATTAAAATATTAACCAATAATATATTGACATATTCTTGTTTAAAACAAGCTTGTTTCACTAAATTAGAAAAAAATGTTCATCTTAACTAAATTACAAATTAAGTACTCCTAGTAATCTAACAAAATAAAAAATAAAACAAGGTTGTTATAAAATTGAGAAAATAAAGAGATAAAAATATTGAGATCTAATAATTCAAAAAAAATATATCAAACAAATTAAAATTAAATACTCCTACTAATCTAAAAAATAAAAATAATATTGTTACAAATTAAAAAATAAAAAAAGATAATAATCTAGAATACAAAATCTAATAATACAGTAAAAAATAAAGATTGATGATTTTTTTTTTTTAACTTTAAAGTTTAAATATTTAACAACTTAAAGTAATAAAGAGGTAATATTTTGTTGTTGAAAATAAATTTAAAAAATAAAGAGTTAATTATAAAAATACTTGAAGGAAAAAAAATATTTTAAATATCCTTTCCTCACATTTCCCCAAATTGGGGTATTAAAAAATAGAGTAAAATTTGAAAAAGTGAGATTTTCGATTTATTTTACTTTTCATCTCTTAATAAAAATAACTCATCCGGAATCCCTTTCCCTCACTTTTCTTAGCTTTCTAATCCAAACATATCGTATGTAATCTCTCAAAAAGAGAAATGAAATGAGTAGAAATAAGAAACCTCTGAAAGGTGAACATACAATGATTATCTCTCACAAATACAATAAAACACTTGTGCTAAGAAATACAAATAAACCCAACAAATGTTATTGAATGAAACAATAGTATAACAAATGAAAGATTTGAATTTTTGCCCTTTGATCTTGGTAACCATGTTTCTTATCTTCATTTAAGTGTTCTTTGACCATATTTATACTTTCTCATTGATTTGGAGTTGTTTGGAGCAGTTGAATAGAGTTTCTAGTTGTTGGGAGAATTAATTTCATATATTAAATGTATTTTGTTAGTTCAAGTATTAATATCTACAAGACTGCTCTCGACACTTGGCTAAAAAATAACTGTTATAAAGTCATGGGTATCAAGACTTCAAGGGTAGATCTTCATACTATGCTCTTCTAAATAGAGTTGTGACTACAAACTTGTAAAATCTCGAGATTTACAAGCTTAAGTGTGGAGTTATGACTACTCATTAGTTTTTGCTTAATGTTATGATTTATTCTATAAGAGTTCTAGATTAAATTAAGTAGTGTGATTATTTATTTTTCATTATATTTTTTAATTAACAAAAAATTAATCATCACATTAATCACTATTAATTAAGTGTTATAAAAGTTTTTTAATGTTACATTTGGTAAAAGTATTGTTTTTCAATACTCTTTGTACTCGAGATTTTACTTGATAATATTTAGCCACTCATTTATTTTGAATAAAATGAAGTTTTTTTTTTTACTTTTTTTTGAAAGGTCATATTTTTTACTAGAGCTTTACTCATTCTTCTAATTTCAAGTTTAAATTTATACTAATTATTTTTTATGTTATGACAAACTATTTAAATACTTGTATAATAATTTAAGATTTTTGTGTGTGTAAATACACTAGATAATCAAACAAGGCATAAATGTTATAAGATTTGCCACCGAAATCGACTTATATCAAGATTTGGCTCCCGAGTTATACTCATTTTCTCATTTTAGTATTTAATTTTTTTTGTCCCATTTTGGTATGTAAACTATCCCTCCCTTATAAATTTAGTCCAAAAAGTTAATCTTGTTAAAAAAAGATGGCACACCCAATCAATGAGGATGTGCCATATGACGTTACGTGTTTAAAAAAAATTAATTTATCCCCAATTAAAGATCAAATTTATCTTTGAACTTTAAAATATTTCAATTGAATTTTCAAATCAAAGTATTTTAAAAAAAAAGTTATAATAGTTCCAATACATTTAGTAATTACAAGCACTAACTGAATAATTAACTCAACAGTAAATTGAACAACTAAGAGAATCCATACATTTTACATATGTTGAAACTCGAACTTGAGATAATCCCAGAGCCTCAACCTTATTATTGCCTTTGAGCGAAGGCCTCATTGACAATTAAAATATTGTTTCAATAACGTCTTTTCATTATTTTAATCATCACCTTTAGGGTTAAAGGTTAGCTTTTAGTGTTTAAAAATATTTTTCTTCATCTATATGTATCTAAAAAGGAATCACCTTAAATCAAGCTAGCATTTAATGCTAAAATTGACTGATAGATTAATAGAAGATTTTGATTTAGTCTGAGGATTCAATTAGGATGTATTTAAAATTTAACTCATAATTTAAAAATGCATGGTGCAATTAAGCCCTAAATTTAAGCTATTTGCACTTTCTATTGAATCCAAAAATCCAAACAAAAATGATGTCTAAATCTTAAAAACTAGGTTTGGTTGACAACAAAGCTCTCAAGTTAGAGTCGGGGCTTAGGGCCCAAAGCCGAATGGAATGACAAAGCTCCATCGCCGGGCCCCCGCCAAGAACATCCAGATTTAACGACTATAACGGTCGATGAACAATTCCCTTAGAACCCCTTCACAGAAAGGAGAGGGATTGAAATGAAGTTAAATTGTTGTTTGGGTCATTAATTGACTCTGTTTTTTGGGGAGGGGGAAGTCTCAATCTCTAATGGCTATCCCAACAAATTAGCAAGGAAATCAGGCATGGCAGTACTTTCTCATACACAAAAAAACTCTAAAAATAGGATTCTCCTCAACAAATTCACATCTCCCAGATCGTTTCCAACGCCTTCTTCGATCTTCCTGGCGGTTCAGATTTCACTCTTTACATGCCTTTCACTTCTCAACTTCCCATCTACTTCACCAGTACTTTTTTTTTTCCATTTTTTCACAATTTGATGCAAACCCTTTGTTAATTTTCTCTACTTGAATCTGTTTATAGATCCCCCATTTAGTCCTTTATTAGTCAACTCAACTCTGATCTGAATATTGGGTCATTGAGATTAGAGTTGATGTTTTTCAAGTGTTATTTTCCTTGGGATTTTTTTAAATTGATTGATTTTTGAATGGGAGATAGATTCATGATGTCTCCTAATAGATCTGAGGGGCAACATTTTCCCCCTTTGGCTTCACAAATTAGTTCTTTATATAACCTCACTTTTGATGAGGTTCAAAGCCAACTGGGGAAGATAGGGAAGCCATTGAATGATATGAATTTGGATGAGTTGTTGAGGAGTTTGATAGCTGTTGAAGAAGGAGGATTGGTTCAAAACCCATCTTCATTTTCTTCTTCCTCATCATCTGCTGCTTCTTTCTTTCTTGGGAACATCAATTTAAATGGCACATTGAGTAAGAAAACCGTTGATGAGGTTTGGAAGGAAATAGTTAATAACGGCGGTGGCAATGTCAATGCGATGGACAACCGATTCGTTCAACACCAACTGACGCTCGGCGAGACGACGCTCGAGGATTTCCTTGTTCGTGCCGGTGTGATCAATGGTGGGATCCAGGATGGTGTCATTCATCCGCAACAGTTCATGGCAATCGACCCGATGGCCGTGGTTTCTCAACAGGCTGATTGGCTCCAGTTCCAAATGGCTGCCGTTCAGCAACAACACCATCACCATCAGCAGCAACAAATGACAATGATGGATTCGAATTTCAATGTTCCGGAGTCAGTTTATGAGAACCAAGTTGTAGATGTTGGGTACCATGAGAACCAACTGGCTATTACAATGCCAATGCCTGCAATGTCAGCAACATCATCCGATTCTCAACCAACTGCTGCCAGGAAACACAGATATTCAGATGTGATGGAGAAGACTATTGAGAGAAGGCAAAAGAGGATGATCAAGAACCGAGAATCCGCAGCACGGTCCCGGGCAAGGAAGCAGGTTGATATACATACATATACATATATGTGTGTGTGAGATCTTTTATGAACTTCAAGAAGTATATATATGAATATGTGGTCTTATAATATGTATCTGTTTGTTTGGTAATGGTAGGCTTATACCAATCAATTGGAGCTTGAAGTAGATCAATTAAAGAAAATGAATAGCTGGCTCAAAAGGCAAAAGGTACCTTGAACCCTTTTTTTTTGTGTGAAGTATATGCTTTATTAACAGCATTTATAGCATACTTGGTCTAATAGGATCATGAACCACTTTGCTGGCTTTGAAGTAGACAATTCTAACTTTATTAGCATTATCTTTCTTCTTCACTTCTGGTATGAAATCCTTTTGATCTTTTGTTAACCATTGATGATATTAACAAAAAACTGGGAATCTATAGGGTAAATGCCTTGTCCTCAGACCAATTTTATGGCCTTAGAAAACATAAACTGGTTTGATAATTGATAAACAAGAAGGTCCAGTTTCGTTTTCAGAAATGTTTTAAAGCAATAAAGTAATAACAGGTTTTTTTTTTCCTTTGATTGGATGGCTATGAAGCTTTTGATGATCAATATCACAGGTTCTCAAAGCAAGCAGTAAAATTTCATATTAACTTGATTAGGATAAAGAAGGCTCTTCATGTATGAAAATTTAATCACCCCCACCCTGCAACTATGTTGCCTAGACTTTTCATTTTCTCTGAAACACCCATATACGAGTCATATTCGAACATAAATATAGGAAATTAATCTTTTTAATATACAAAACAAATTAAGAATATACATGTGAAACACTATCCGAAACTGAGTTCCGAGTGTTGTTTAAACAGGAAGTGGAGATGGTGTTGTCGGCGAATACAAATGATACAGTGCCAAAGTACCAGCTGCGGCGTACCAGTTCTGCTTCATTTTAGCATATATGTTCATGGCCTACGCCATGTTTTTAATCATCATTAGCTATTCCATTTATTCATTCTTTGTTTAGGTTCACTTAGAAATTCTTTTTTTTTGAATTTATTTATTTTTTATTGCACTGAGATCTTTCTTGAAATATTTTACTTTTGACATTTTAAGGTATGTTTGTAGGACATTTTTTAAGGTACGCTTGTAACGATTCTTTTTTCATTTTTCTGAAAATATTCCTATTTGATTTTTGCGTTTCATGCCTATGCAGATTGGATATTCAGATTATCCATCATATATATTTTAAAAATGAATATAACTTGATTATTAGTTAGATTATCTATCTAGACTTGAAGTCCATTCGAAAAGTGAAAGGGTTTAAATAAAAATATAAGTCTAAAAAATAGGTTTGGACAAAAAAATAAGATCCGCTTTCTTAATGGGTCGTGCCTTAGGTAGAATTTTTTTATCCAGGCTTGGCCCGACTCGATTAAGTTGTTTTGCTGTTGTTTTGTTACTATTTTGCTATTATATTGCTACTATTTTGTTGTTATTATTTGGATATTGTATAACTCTTATTTTATTGTTACTTTTGCTTCTATTTTAAAGGCATTTGCTTGCTAAGTTGTAACTATCTTAATGTTATTTTTAATTTATTGGAAAACATTTATTTTAACATTTTATTTTAATATTTTTGATGTATTATATTTTTTAAATTTATTTTATATAAAAAAATCTAACAAATTAATACAGAAGGATCAAGTCGAACTTGGGTTTAGCATTTTTTTATTTGGATCAAGCTTGAGTAAAATTTCAAACTCATTTTTAAACCGAACCGAGCTTGAACCTAAAAAATGGACCTATAATTTTACATTCGTTCGACCCAAAGGCGACGCTTTGTTCTACCTCAATTATACCTCACCCATATCCATATTTAACATATTCCATTGACTCATTTACTAAGTTTCAAATACAACAAAGATTGGACTAGTTTAAATTCTTGAATTGTTAGGTTTCTTAATAGTATTTATTCTTGATATTCAAGTTCATTTTTTTAGAAACCTCTTTAGGTTTAAAGAAACCAAGATAATTTTCATAGAAAGTTAAGGGAAAGAGTTCAAACTGATAACATAAACAACATCTATCATGGAGGAATTATCAACAAAGTTTGAACAACAAAACAATAATTTTAAAATAAAATTTTGTTGGATATTTGATTAAAAGTGGATTGAGATAGAAAGCAAAAACAAATAAAAATTGTAGCGATCAAGTTATGATCTTTGATTCATTATGGCTTATAGTTTACATGTACAACAACGTTTAAATAAGCTGAAAATAATATTAAATAATTATAACTTGGCAAGTCTTGGAATTTATACCGTACAACTTGCTTATCTATTAGTTGATTTTAGTCTAATCAGAAACCAAATATCTTGCTAAAAAATTTTATTGTTTCAGAGCAAGTTGGCAACTTGCAGAGAAAGGGTTTGCATGTATAAGCTCGCCTAACAGAGCTCGCACCTTAGGTGACTTCGTAGCTTTGGTGAGCTCGTAGCTTTGGATGAACTCTCATCTTTGGGTGAACTCGCATCTTTGTGATTTGTGTTCGCCATTGCATGAATGGCCACTTCGCAACACTCCTCCATGGCCATAATGCTGCGAACTCCAATTTTGTTTCTTGTACACCTTCTTTAAAATTTGAGGCTCCAACACTACTAAGTCACATCCATGACAAGCTTCAACAATAGGCCTAATGCCGTTAACAGGGAGGTCATCAAAAACTTCATCTTCAACTTTAGTCATATCCTCAACCAAATTTATCTAACTAATATGTGATTTATCCACTGAACTGATATAGGCTCTCGAGGCCATAAGGTTCCAATCCAGCATAAAACTTATATTTTTCATTGAGACTATCACAACTTCTTGTCCTAATGAATCAAATATAGGGAAACATATTTATTTAAAAACAATAGTATATTTTTTCTCAACCAACTGTCCAATTAATGCTAAGGTGATTATGATCTAACTCATGAACTAAAAACACATTTGTAATTATTTTAGTACCTGTTGGAGTGCTGACTAGCATACCACCTTTTCCCTTAGCCTCAATAATCTGGTCATTTCTAATTTTGACTTTTGAAATACAACTTCTGTCAATCTGTTTGAAGATGCTTTCATCTGAAGTTATGCGGTTTGTGCAGCTACTGTCAACAAGCTAGTTCTTTCTATCTTTGCTGGAGGGCTTGCATGGGGTAGTGAACTGGTCTTCGTATGAGGTTACGAGCTTGATTCCGTAGAAGGCAGCGAACATCAATTCTTCTTGATTTACTTCTGTTGTCTGTGCTTGAGCATTTTGTTATTGTGCTTGCCCCTTATTCTTGTGTTAAGCAACTGACTCAATCTACGTCAACTTCCTCACCTAGCTGACATGACTTGTTTCTTGTTTTCAATTCAAATCAGTTAGGATTGGATTTGTTTATTTTTTGAATAATTTGAAAGATTCAACCCACTGTTGTATTCTATCTCAAACACCTAGTTAAACACTTATATTTATTTGTAATGCAAAGCAATGAAAAAGTATTCTTGCCATTCAAACCAAAGTTGCTTCTTTTACATGGTATCAGCTTAGCCATCTTTTAGGATTCAACGCCGCTCTCTCCTTTTTTTCCCGATCCTTCTTCTTCTGCCATGGGAACCACCGATGCTAATATCTCATCTGTTATGTCATTGCTTATGTCTTTCCCTTCCATCCACAACCAACTCACCATTAAACTCGCCGCCTCAAATTATCTTATCTGGAAAACTCAATTCACCCCAATCCTCTATGGCAATCAATTATACTGTCATGTTGATGGAACTGCCTCTCCGACGAGAGAGGTTAACGGGGCACCGAATCCGGTGTACCAGGCCTGGTATATTAAAGATCAGCTTGTATTAAGCTGTATCTTTGGCTCTCTCTCTGAACCAGTGCTGTCTCAAGTTGTTGGTTCAACTACTGCCATTGATGCATGGACAAAGCTTCAAACCACCTATGCCTCCGGGTCCCGTGTTCAGATCCGGTCCCTCAAAAATTCATTGCATTCTCTCGCTCGCGGCACTGATTCGATTGTTACATACATGGATCGTGCAAACCGTATATATGATCAACTTCTTGCTCTCAATCAACCGATCTCTGAGGATGATCTTGTTGATCACATTTTATGGGGTCTTGGTCCGAGTATCAGCCCTTCACTCGCAACATCGAGGCACGATTAGTGTCTGTGAAATTTGATGATCTATACGGCTTACTTTTGTCTGAAGAATCACAGTTACAATCTGCCTCTGAGACTCTTCATCCAGCGGCTGTTGCCTACTATGCCGGTCGGCAACAATCTAATGGCAACTCCCGTGGCAGGGGTCGTGGCAACCGCCGAGCTGGTTACTCTTCCTTCAAGGGCCGTGGTGGCTCCTATCCTTCCGAACCAACCTGCTATAATTGTCGAGGGCGTGGCCATACTGCCAGACAATGTCCAAGCCCGAAATACAATGATACCCAACCTAAGCCGACTGCCAATTACAACTCTTCATCTCATCACTCCGACAAGCAGTGGGTTGTCGATACGGGTGCCTCTCATCACTTAACTTTTGAACTGGAAAACCTTAGTTTCCACTCTGAGTATAGCGGAACTGATGAAGTCACTCTCACTAATGGTAAATCTCTGTCCATTGCTCGTCTCGGTTCTAATAAAATTACTATTGGTTCTCATTCTTTTTCGCTTCATAATATTCTTCATGTTCCAGAAGCTAATCTCAATTTGCTTTCTGTTCCTCAGTTTACTAAATCTAATGATGCCTCTGTTGATGGATATTTATATTATGTTGTCTTTTTTTATCACTATACCAAGTATTCATGGATTTATTTTTTGCGAACTAAATCTGATGTATTCAATTGCTTTGTTCAATTCCGAGCTATCGTTGAAAATATTTTGGCAAACCGATTAAACAATTTCAATCTAACTGGGGTGGGGAATTTCAAGCTCTAGAAAAATACTTAGCTTCCAATGCTATCTTACAGCGCAGTTCATGCCCATACACCCTTGAACAAAATGGCTGCGCTGAAAGAAAACACTGACATATTACTGAAACTGGCCGAGCACTCTTACATCATTCCAAAGTACCACCTAAATATTAGGATCATGCCTTTGCTGCTGCTGTCTATACCATAAATCGTTTGCCAACCCCAAAACTCAACCATAAATCCCCATATCAAGTTATTTTTCAACGAAACTCGAAATATAATTTTCTTCGTGTTTTCGGTTGTTGTTGCTATCCTTAGCTTCGCCCGTATATAAAGAATAAATTAGAGCATCATTCTACAAAATGTGTCTTTCTTGGTTATAGTATTCGTCATAAAGGTTATAAATGTTTATCGTTATCCACCAATAAAATTTTTCACTCACGACATGTTATCTTTGATGAACAGGTTTTTTCGTTCAAAGACAGTGTTGACAGGCCCTCGATACTTGGCACTCCACCACCACCAGCCTCCATTATTTCCCTCAGCAACACTACACCACAGCCCACACATATGCTATTACTCCAACCGATGCCATCTTCTACTTCTCCGCTAGCCTCTCCTCAAAGCTCAACCGATACAGTATTGCCTTCTACTGCCCCAACCAATGATCAGATCATTGCGGCTGCTCCTGTTTCTCCCTTGGCCGAATCTAGGCCTTCCCTGACTCGTCCCTCCACCTCTGGACCGCCACCAATACCCAATCATCCATATACTACACGCTCCAAAACTGGTAGCCTCAAACCGAGAGCCTACATCGCCTCTTTCACCATCTTAACCACACCCACATCTTATACTGAGGTAGCTAAACACCGAGCTTGGCAGAAGGCAATGTCAGAAGAGATTGAAGCACTTATGTCTCATGGCACTTGGGATTTGGTTCCGAGATCTCTTGCTTCGAATATTATCGGTTGTAAGTGGGTGTATCGGATTAAAGTCAAAGCTAATGGCTTGATCGATCACTATCGGGCTCGCCTCATTGCTAAGGGATTCCATCAACGCCCAGGTATTGATTATGTTGAGACTTTTAGTCCGGTTATCAAACTGGCTACGATTCGTCTTGTTTTATTAATTGCTGTGACGAATTTCTGGCCCATTCGACAACTTGATGTCTCCAATGCTTTTCTCCATGGTGCACTTGACGAGCCTGTCTTTATGGAGTAACCTCAGGGTTTTCTTGATCCAACAAAACCGACTCATGTCTGTGCTCTCAAGAAGTCCCTTTATGGTTTAAAACAAGCGCCTCGTGCTTGGTACTTTTGTCTTGTTGGTGCACTTCAGAAGCTTGGTTTTTAGAGCTCTAAGGCGGATAGTTCGCTGTTTATTTATTCGGCCGGTGGTGACACAGCCTACTGTTTGGTATATGTTGACGATTTGGTACTGACAGGTTCTTACCCATCTCTTCTACAACGGTTCACTAATCTTCTTGGACAGATGATTGCACTAAAAGATTTGAGACCTATATCTTTTTTTCTCGGCATCGAGGTTGCTTGGCATTCAAATGGTTTGCAGCTCACTCAAACAAAGTATATTTTAGACATTTTGCATCGTGCTAATATGCATGAGGCTTCGAGTGTTGCAACCCCGTCGACTCCACAAGCTGACTTGGCTGCTTCCTCTACTACATTTGAGGATCCAACACTGTATCGACAAATTGTTGGTGCTTTACAATACTTGGCTCTCACTCGTCCGGATATCTCGCAGGCTGTCAATAAAATGGCTCAATACATGCATTCGCCTTCTGTTCATCATTGGCAAGCAGTTAAGCGCATTCTTCGCTACTTACGGGGAACTCTTGATCATGGCATTGTGTTCCGTCGATCTAATTCGAATGCTTTAACTGCCTACTCAGATGCCGATTGGGGTGGAGACAAACTTGATCGAAAGAGTACCTCGGCTTATGTTATTTATCACGGTGCCAATCTTGTTTCTTGGTGCTCAAAGAAACAGAAGACCGTTGCTCGTTCCAGCACTGACTCTGAATACCGAGCACTTGCTACAAGTGCCTCTGAGTTATACTGGCTTTGTTGTTTACTTCGTGAGCTGCGGCATCCTCTATCGTCTGCTCCTCGGATATGGTGTGACAACGTGACTGCTACATACTTGGCTGCAAATCCAGTTTTTCATTCTCGCTCAAAGCATCTTGAGCTCGATTTCCACTTTGTTCGAGGTCAGGTTCGGCAGAAACATCTTGTTGTTTCCTACATACCCACTGTGGATCAATTGGCTGATGCTCTCACTAAGCCACTGTCAAAATCACGCTTCTTGTTGATGAAAGACAAACTGCTGGTTCTTCCCCCCATCCGTTTGCGGGGGGGGGTGTTAAGCAACTGACTCAATCCACGTCAACTTCCTCACCTAGCTGACATGGCTTGTTTCTTGTTTTCAATATTCAAATCAGTTAGGATTGGATTTGTTTATTTTTTGAATAATTTGAAAGATTCAACCCACTGTTGTATTCTATCTCAAACACCTAGTTAAACACTTATATTTATTTGTAATGCAAATCAATGAAAAAGTATTCTTGCCATTCAAACCAAAGTTGCTTCTTTTACATCTTGCACACTTTCTCCATATGGCCAAATTGTTTACAAGTCCTACATTGAATATCTAGCCTGAACCAGCAATACCGCTTGAGCCTTCTCTATTCCTGATATAAGAAAAAACACATTTAGAACATGTTTTTGAGTATTTTAAAGTCTTAAAATTTTTTAATTAGATATTTAATAATTTTTCACAAAATGACTTAAGAATAAATATGTGAAATTTATCTTAAATATTATTATATCAAAAACTTGATAAATTAAAGCTAACAATTTCCCCACTCTTTTGATATAAACAAAATTTAAGTGAAATTTGTATTTTTGAAAAACTCCCCCAAACCATTAGACATTTTCCAAACATACTCCCTTAATAAAAAGAATTCCCGTAAAATTTAAATACAAAACACTTAAAAAAATCGCTTAAAATTACACGAATTGCGAGATAAAAAATCTAATTTAATTCAGTGACGCTTGCAGGATATTGGGTGACAAACACTAAACTGGTTCAATCATATTGCCATTAACATTGCATCTAATCCCATTTTTCAAAAGCCCACAAAACACACAAAAATGGATTATCATTTTATTTTATAGCATATCCAATCACAAATTATCGTCTCTTGATTGATATCTTCTCATAATTAATTGGCTCATATATTCAGTAAAGCACTTAAGTATGATGATTTTGTGAATTGTTGGACATTTTAAATCTTCAAGCTCTAACTTGAAGAGGAGTACCAGAGAATTACCCGAAGTTGAGAAATATCTCTTGTTATTAGTTTTTATCATTCATCTAGGGTAAAAGTATCACAGAGGCTTTTATATAAGAAGTCGGATTGCATTTACCCGTTTTACGAAAAAATGGACAAATTAGTCCTGGTATATTAGACCAAAGAGCAAACTGATCATTCTGTTAAAAATATCATCCATTTCTACTATTAAAAATTGGTCCATGCACATCAAAATGAGGTTGTACCATGTGTAACTATCCGATTATTCTATCATCCATATCAGTTTTTAACAATAAAAAGACTAGTTTACTCTTTGATCTAATGTAAAAAAGATTAATTTACCTTTTTTTTTAATAAAAAGAGTAAAATATAATTTAACTCCTAATACAAAACCTCCATCTAACCGAATAATTTTTATGATATTGATGGGAAGCAATCAATAAATGAAATAGTAAGTTTATGTTGTTCATAATTCCTTTTCATTGTAGGGCATAAGTTAATTATGTCATTCATTAGGTTGTTGAAAGAGGTCGATATGGATGGAAGGCTTGCTGTCATCAATCTTTAAAAGCTCTCATAATTACCACCAAAAGCTAACTGCTTGCTTTATTCAGATACATCTAGTACGTCCACTTGTACATTATGGCCTAGTAATAAATTACAATTCCAACCTCTCATTCTCAAAATATCCTACAAATGTGATTGAGATTGTTGGAATTAAGAATAGCAATGCAATGGGGTAAGTGCAGTGATTGCTGCATCTACCTCTACCATACATTTGCAAGGATGTCGTCTTTTACATTTCATGTTCATGCACTTCTTCCATTAATGATTTCTCTATTTAAATATTATACAAATATAGTTTCTGTATTATATAAATTAGTATACTTAACATGTGCAAATATCTATGATATGATTTTAATTTACATAGTTAATCGATATACTAAAAATATGAAAATAATACGTAAAATATTACAAAGCAGTAAAATGATAATTCTAAACCGAAACAGAGCATAAGTTTACCATAATCATTTGATAAGATGTATTGTATTTTTAAAAATAAAATATAAAATCGAACTCTGAAATGATGTTGTTAAGAGTAGTAGTTACCAACTCGAATGTCGATAGTAAAAATGATCACTGAACCATTCAAAAGTTTTCATTTAAGCTATTGGGCTATTAATATCATTGTTGTATGACCTTCTCATTGGGTCTCTATTTGTATCGCCTGCGCCAATTGAAAAATCTCCTTCTCTTCTTTTTCTATATAGTTCAATTTTTTTCATGAAACAACTTTGAACTTCACAAATCTGCGAATCAAAATCCAAACAGTTTTTTTCTTCGATCTTATAACATTGACCGTGAAGTCACTTGAATCTAAGATATGTTCTTCTACTCATTGATGGGTACTAATCCATCATACTGACCGTTAAATCATCACTTTGAGCTCACTACTTGGACTTTAAAAAAGAATGAACAACCCAATAACTTAAATAAAAACTTTTGAATAGTTTAGTGATTATTTTGTAACTTTTTAAAGTTAAGTAACCAAAGCACAAACTTATTAATAATTTAGTGACTTTTAAGTAGAATTTACCCTTAAAGAAAACATACCAAAACCAAATATGTGGAGCAACTCTACTCCATTAGAGTTGTGTAAATAGTGCAGCAATGTGGGTGATATAGCTTAAAAGAAAAGGAGTCTTTTCATTCTTAATCACGTCCCCATGAACGTACGATCTCAACCATCCCTTTCTAATCGGACCTTTTTCTTGAAAACCAAGACCCTGACAATTTACCACACTTTTTTTCTCCTCTTTTTGGATTAGCTTAATTCATAAAGTATTGAACTGTTAATTTATGTGGATATGGTTTTCCCCCTATTTTTTTTAGGGTTTTATTACCCTCATTTAATTTTGCTAGAACAAGAGATGGACTAGCTTAGCTGTGTATTTTGCTCCCAAGGAATAGATGTACCAATTACCTTAGACCTTGATTTATTTTTGAAGGTTTTCTTTTTCTATAATTTTTTAGGTTTTTAATACCCTCCTTTATAGTTTTCTTCTTTGCTTGTTTATTTTGCCGTGTTTGGTTTGCATTTGAGGCTTGTATACGATCTCTTACATTCTTTGTTTGGCCTTAGTACCAGATAGAATGAAAGAATTATTCATGAGTTGCCGGTGTTCAATTATGTTTTCATTTATATGATTGCATGTTTCTAAATTGAAAATATTGTATAATAAATAGGGAGAGTGAAAGTCGAGTTTGCTTCGAACCGAATCAGCTGGTTGGACCAGGAACCAGTCAGAGTATTTGTTCAAAGAAGGGCATTGAATCGGTTGATCTAGGAATCAATATGGACTAGTTGAATTGAATTTTTAAAATTTTTATCAATTTTTTAGTGATTTGTTTAATCGGATCGGTCAAACTGATTGGAGTTGTGAACAAGTGACCTAACTGGTTTGACCCTCAATCCAGTTTTGAAAATCTTGGTAAAAGGTGCATATTGAATCATAAGACTTGTGATGCTTGAAAAGATTGGTTTAGAGCAGATAAATTTAGTATTCTTCATATTTGCTTTACGATCTATGTTCAAAATTTGTGATTGTCATTATCAATGAATAAATGACACGTATAATTTCTATCAAGCTTTTTTACATGCCATTGAATCCAAATCAGCAATGTAAAAGCTAACCTACGCATCTAACGGTAAAAAACTAACCAAAGGATCATTTTGCTCACGTTGTTAACGTACAAGGATTAGTTTACTCATTTTCCAAAAAGGACTACAATGCAATCCAGAGTATAGCACAAGGACTTACATTGTAATTTCAGCTTATTATTGCTATACATTGATATTCTTTTGCATCAAATTTCATCAAAACTACAACACAGCATGTTTAAAAGCGAACAATCAGACAAACAAGCACAAGTGCAAAGAACAAAATCTGCACTTTCATTACCCTAATACAATTAAATTATTAGCAACCAAGCCTGTTCTGTTTTAATAACTACTACCTTTTGTGTGTGTGTGTGTGTTGAAGTGAAAAACGGATGCATGTTTCGTCCTATACGATCCCATCATTACCAGCCAAGATCGCATATTTGTCTTTCCTTGTAAGATTGGTACACTCGAATCCTAATGCAGTTGCAATCTGACCCTGCACATAATTGGCAACTTCGAATTTCGATTTCCCTCCGGCATTATGTGTTTGCCAGCCCGGTAACTTGTTTAGAATCATGATCAAGCATGTAGGATTGGGATTCGTGAGATGAAATGCTGAGTCTAAGCATTTTTGTCCACTGGCTGTTGATCCATAGAACAAGCTGACCTGCAATTTTATAGCTACGGGGACGATGTCATCGGTGATCTCCGCGAACAAGGGACTAAATCTTAGCAGATAAGGCTCTCTGCAAGTGGTTCCTTCAGGGCAAACCACTAAGTCCCCTTTGCTTAACATCTTCTTCATTGTTTCTTCGTCTGTTTTTCGGTCTCGTGTTAACCGGACCGTCTTGATAGGTGAAATTACCTCACTGAACCTACTAACGCTGTAGGTGACAGCGGAGACAGACTTCATCATAACAAAGGTTAAATAAATTGGGTCTAGTAATGTTCTATGGTTACATACATAGAGCATGCCTCTTTTTTTTCCTTCACCGGAAGATTCAACGTTCGAATTCGATACGGTATTTATCATCCCGGAAAAAGCTAATAAAGGTCCAGAGACCTTGAAAGGCAATGAAATGAAAACCATGATTCTAGTTATGTGTAGGAGGAAACCAAATGGTAACCAAATGAACATAGATAAGGTGTTTAATGGGGTTGGCCTAAAAGCCAACCTTCCATCATGGAAGATCAATGGCTTTAAAGATTTCTTCCTTGGAAGGACTGGCCACTTCTTCTTTTCTGCCTCAGTCACCAAGTATATCTCCTGTTTCAAACATTTCAATCAATAAATATATGTACTAAACAGCAGGGGTATATGCTCAAATTAGAGCTCAAACCTAGGTTGCTCGTGTAAGGTCAAATATTTTAAAATAGTTAAATAAGAGCTTATCTTTTACAAAAATACAAAATTAAGCTTTTTCATTCAGCTCGGCTTATTTTATAAAAAAAATTACACAAATGTTAGACATGTTTAGAATAAAACACATAAGATCTGAATCAAATATTACTTGAAAAGAAAACAAAGCAATTAGAACATAATTTAAAACTTGATATACGGTATTTGAAAAATCCTTATTTGAACATTTTAAAAAAAGTTAAGCCCTTATTTAATTATTTTGAAAGATTTAACCTTCATTTGAACACTTTTATAAAGATTAGATCATTATATGATCATTTTGAAATGTTTGATCTTGGGAAACAAAATCAATGAAAAAACATTTAAAAAAAAAGGTTTACCTTGCAACGAGAGAAAATTTTCTGGTAATGAGAATTTCTGAGGCAACCTAAACCAATATTATTAATACACATTGTTGCAGGATCCATGTTTTCCTCCATTAAACCTAAGAAGTAACCATGGAATTCCTTTAACTCTTTACCAATAACAACATGGATTCCCAAATAGTCAACTAAGAAACATTCAACCATGATCCTAGGCATTGAAGTGACTGCCACCTTTGTTTTATACTTCATCACCATATCAAACCCCACAACACCAACATCTTCAAGGAAAAACTTAGGCAAAATAGCAGTCCCAGCTCTGAACTTCTCCTTTTTAATACCAACAAAGCTGACAAATACCATAACTTTGAGTCCAAGTTCATGGCCAAGTAACCAAACAAGAGGGTACAAAAGAAGCAAGATGAGAGCTCTAAAGAGTCCACCAGCTTCAAAAGCTACCAACATGAAGTAAGGGAAGAGTGAATATGCCTTCAATAATGCACCCTCTAAATGAAAAACCAATGTCTGGTTTGAAACCTCATCTGTAAACGAGGAATTCTTAAGAAACGTGAATTGAGTTGGTGCAGGGATGCCATGGCTGAACTTCAACCTTAGATAAGGCAACTTCCTTGATGTTTTACGCATGATTTCAAACAGTGAGGAAAAATATTTTAGTTGAAAGAGCTTCTTAATCCTTGGCATGTTTTTTCTTTTTTGCTTTGTCGCTTGAAATGTAAGGAAGGGCTGAAAATTTATAGTATATGTGTATGGTCGTTCACTAGCTACTGTTTGTTTTATGATAGGTAATGGATAATATTTTTTGATGGCTTAGTGACAAAGGATCAGACAATAATGGGTTGCATTAGCCCCAAACTTGTCCCACAACGGTGACTAGCCATTGCGACCGCTAAAAATGGACGTAAATCTGCCAGTAGTCCCGATCCTGTAGGACATCTAGCACATAAACTGACAAAAATTAAAGATTTTTTTTTTTCGTTTGAAATGTTTCATGTTGCTGATTTTGGAATGATAATTGGTCTACTACCACCAGCTACCTGTCCAAATTTAAATATTGTTCAAAAATTAAAAGAGTTTTGTTAATAGGTGGAATACACCTAACATCATTAAACCAATATCGAATTTATGATTTTCACACTCAATTTTAAAAATTTTAAAAATTGTTATTCAACTATTCGAAAGTTTTTATTTAAGTCACCATAATGTTAAAATTATTGTTGTATAACCCTTTTTGTTGGCACTATTTGCACTAATCAAAAGCTGATCTCCTTCCCTTTTCTTCTATAGTTCAACTTTTTTTATGAAATAACTTTAAACATTACAAATTTGTGCACCTAAATCTAAATAATTTTTTTCTCTGAACTCCGTTACTGACCTTCAGATCGACTTGGATCTAGGGTATGTTTTTCTACTTGTCGATGGGTACTAATCCATTGTACTGATTGTTGAATAGTCACTTGAAGCACGGTAGCCGAATGTTGAAAAAGAAACTTAATAACCCAGTAACTTAAATAAAAACTATCGAATAGTTCAATAAATATTTTGTAACTTTTTGAAGTTAAGTGACCAAAATGTAAACTTACTAATAGTTTAGTGGCCTTGGGTATAGTTTACACTAGATAAAAATATTAAAACAAATATGGTTTTCTCACTAAAATATTATAAAAACAATAACTATTTACCAAAATAACACGACTCCTAAATTATTTACAGTTTCGTACAATCCATTCCCTAGTAACTTGTATTTTTATATTTTTTTATATCCATGGTGGCAATTTGGGATCCCGAGATAACAAAAATTTTCTATCTTGCCAAATTGAAGTCTGACATGTCACTTTGATCCAATTCAGTCCACTTTCAAGTTTATAATATGTTTTTTTTTAATTTGTATGATATCAAAATTAAATATATTTACTATAATTTAAATATTAAAATATTATATAAAGTTATTTCTGTTTAGAAATTTCATAAAAAATATAATGGTAGTAAAAGATATATATAGTTACATATTAAATAAAAAATTGTGTATATATATAAAGGACTTAAATGGACTTGAATTAATTGTTTACAAATATGAAAAAATTTGGGTAAAATTCCAGAGTCATATTTCATGTCAGACTGAACCAAATGTTTCAAGTTTGGTTGGTGTGTTTTCTCATGGTGCTGCAAAAGGCAGAATACGGTGGCACAATTTACAGCAGCAGCTGAATTTATTACATCTAGTGTTGCTGTCAATCAAGCTTTGTGGTTAAGAAAAGTTTTAGTGGATTTGAATTTAAAGCAAGAAGGATGCACAAAAGTGTTTGTTGGTAATCAAGCTGCAATTTCCATCTCTAACAATCCTGTTTTCTCTTAGAAAAGTGCAGAAAGAAGGTTTAATTAGTTTAAAGTAAGGCAAATCTAAATTTCAATTACCCAATATATTTACAAAGCCCTTACCAAGAAGCAAGTTTGAGTTTCTTAGAGAGAAATTTGGAGTTTGCAGCAACCAAAGCAAGGATAGAATGTTAAAGTTGTTATTGTTGCTAATTTTAGAAGATTGTTGATCATAAAACATGGTAAGTTGCTTGATGGTGACTTGATGGTCAATGGTATTCATTACCCCTAATGTGGCTTGGGTGTGAACCGTGCTGATCGTATTTATTGTTTGAGTCAATAAAAATGTGAATCAACCAACAACCTTTTTTTTCTCCAGGCCTTTATCTTTCTTTCTTTTTAAGTTACAGTAGAATTTATTCCAACAATATATAACTTGGAACAATTATCAAAGAGGAAATATTCTTTGTTCTACATTTATATAAGATCGTTAATATCTCATTTTCAACAACGGTTTATAAATGAGATCTTTTTAGTGATTTAATTGCTGAGTTCATGAATTTGATGGCAGGTAATATGGAAAATAAATTTAAAATTGGTCAAAATTACGCAGCTAATCTCTGTATTTGAATGAGGTTGAGATATTGTCCCTTATATTTTTTATTTAAAAATTATAATCTGATCGTGGACTTTGTTAATATTTTTCATAAATATTTTTATTAATTCACTCTTATAATTATATAAACTTTGGGCAAAATACCAAAAAAGCCCTTTTTTTTTAATTTACCGAAAGGGGCCCGATATTTTATTATTTACCGGAATTTGCCCTTTTCCCCTAAAACGTGTCCCCGTCAGCGCAATGTCAGGGGACGTGTCAGCAAAACGCGTCCCTAGGGGAGCGCTTTGCTTACGTGGACACAAAGCGCGCTGACGAGGACGCGCTTTGTTGCCATGTAGGCAAAGCGCGCCCTCAGGGACGCGTTTTGTTGCCACGTAGCACGCCCCTGGGGACGCGTTTTCCCCGCGCGTGAATAGTGCAACGGTTATTTTTTTGACCATTGCCCCCCCAACGGTAAAAAAAAACCTATAAAAGCCCCCCAACCCTTTCATTTTTTTTTCACAAACTAATCCTCTCTCAATTATTTTCTCAATTTCCTCTCAATTTGCTCTCAATTTCCTTCCAAATTTCTCTTAAATCCATATTTAATTTTAATTTGCTCTCAATTTCCTCTTAAATTTCTCTTAAATCCCTATTTTTAATTATTTTTAAAAAAATTAATTTTTTTAAATTTTTTTAAATCGAAAAAATTTGTACGAATTTAGCAATAGCCGGAGAATTGATTCGTCTTGATAACCAGCACATATCCGTCGAACAAATGAAAATGGTAAGTGTTAAATTTATTTTTTAAATATTATTTAAGATTTTTTTATTTATGCATTTTAAGATAATTATTAATTTATTATTTGTTATAAAAGTCTGTAGATCGGATATTGGAATGCTATATCCGGAATATGCATGGTCTTCCATCACCGTTGGTAGAGAATTACCTGCGGGAAGTGGGTTTTTGGCACGTGGAGACGGTAGGCTGGGGATGCAAGTTGGACCCGAAACTTATCAGTGCGTTGATCGAGAGGTGGAGACCCGAGACGCACACATTCCATCTTTCATGTGGAAAGTGCACTATCACTTTAGAAGATGTCAATCTGCAATTGGTATTGCCGGTGGACGGGTACCCAATCACTGGGTCAGTTTAATTTGGCGATTGGGGAGCGGTGTGCTACGAGCTATTGGGCGCTATTCCGGAGAAAATTAACGGAGGTCGAATCGAGATCGGCTGGCTACGAGACACATTCCCGGAGCCGGATGATGATTCAACCGAAGTAGAAAGAATTCGATATGTTCGGGTATACATTCTTTAGAAAATTGGAAGTTATCTGATGCCGGACTTGTCACGGAACCTCGTACATCTAAGATGGCTGCTGAAACTCGTTGATTTTAGAGCAGTTGGTGAATTGAGTTGGGGGTCTGCCATCTTGGCAACATTATATCGGGAGATGTGCGGGGCAATGCGACCGAGTAAAGCAAAAATCGGAGATTGTCTGTCACAATTGCAGTTATGGGCACGGTTTCGCTTTCCATTTCTACGTCCTCGAGTGGACCACCCATATACATTCTCACTCATAACGAGGTAAATTTTATATTAGATTTTTTACAATTATTATGTAGATTTTTAAAAATAATTGTATGCTAAATTTTTTTAATTAGGTGGAACCATCCGGCAAGTTATGCTCGATTACCTACCTCTCTTGAAGATATTCGGCTTCTATTAGACCAACAGTCGGAAGCACATGTAAGTATTAAATAAAATTTATATTTCCATCATGAGCTAGTCGATTGATATTTAGTATTTAGTATTTAGTATTATGTATATAACTAATATTTCTATCATGTTCATATAGCTTCAATGGACACCATACGAGGATTCGACAATTCGGGCAGTAATTCCGGATGAGTTCTTACAAAATCCAAAAGCTTGGCACGCCGAAGTCGCGTTGATCAACTATGCGACCGTGGAGATGCACCAGTCAGACAGAGTGTTACAGTAATTTGGATGTAGACAACCGATTCCTGTGGCACCTGAGGTGTTTGATGATCACCACAAAATCGACCTACGAAAATTGCATACGGATTGGCCGAGATTTTGGTCCCACTACATCCAAATGTGGGAAGATCGGTATGATTATATACCTACTCTGGAACCGATCATCGTTCCGGAGTTAGCGTGCGTGCTGGAATACATGCCATGGTGTAGGATCCATGGAAAGCCGTATTTACTGTCAGTAGAGGAGAGGCAGCGGCAATTACGTGTCCAAAGGGAACGACGTGGGCCTTTAAATCCAAGATGAAGGGACAACGACGCAGGCCCATCAACGAGGCCCAAACATTCACCCGGCCCATCATCAGCGGCCATTCAATCACCAGGCCCAGCGAGAGCACCGACACAGTCACCCGACCCAGCAGTTCAACCAACGATACCCACGACACAGCCTTTTTTGATGATGCCAGGTGCGTATCCTAGCCTTTTTATATATCCTAACCCTTATATGTTTCCTTTTTTGAGTCCTATGGCAGGTTAGAGCCAATGGCCCGGTTCATCTCCATTTTCTGTTATGCCGAGTGGACCGCCGATGTATAGGCCAGCGTCGCACGAGGGATCGCAAGAGGGTCGTTGGGGAGCTCTTCTTTTTACCAATCCCCATCACCGTATGGGTTTCAAACATCGTCGCCGTTGGTGATGCCAACACCTCCACATTCACTATTCTATCAAGGTGGTTCATCGTCCTAACACCGACAACCAGATGCAGTACCGGAGGAAACCAGAATCTCCGCCGGAGCAATCACAACCCTCACCGGAATACATGCCATGGTGTAGGATACATGGCAAGCTGTATTTATTGTCGGTAGAGGAGAGGCAGCGGCAATTACGTGTCCAAAGGGAACAACGTGGGCCTTTAAATCCAAGACGAAGAGACGACGACGCAGGCCCATCAACGTGGCCCAAACATTTACCCTGCCCATCATTAGCGGCCATTCAATCACCAGGCTCAGCGAGAGCACCGACACAGTCACCCGACCCAGTAGTTCAACCAATGATACCCACAACACAGCCTTTTTCGATGATGTTAGGTGCGTATCCTAGCCTTTTTATATATCCTAACCCTTATATGTTTCCTTTTTCGAGTCCTATGGCAAGTTAGAGCCAATGACCCGGTTTATCTCCATTTTCTGTTATGCCGAGTGGACCATCGATGTATAGGCCGGCGTCGCACGAAGGATCGTAAGAGGGGTCGTCGGGGAGCTCTTCTTTTTACCAATCCCCATCACCGCATGGGTTTCAAACATCGTCGCCATTGGTGATGCAAACACCTCCACATTCACTATTCTATCAAGGTGGTTCATCGTCCCAACACCGACAACCAGATGTCGTATCGGAGGAACCAGAATCCCCGCCGAAGAAATCACAACCCCTACCAGAAGCTGGACAAAGGAGGAATCTAGCGTGTAACCGTCGACGGCTGCCATGTGGCACTAAATCCGGCAGGCACGGAGATTGATTTGTATTTTAATATATTTGTGCAAACATTATGAATATTTTGATATTCTTTTATGTAATAAAATAGAAATTTGTTTGAGTTACTACCCTAAAACCCTAAGCCATTAACTTAAAAACCCTAACCCTTAACTTAAAAATCCTAACCTAATTTATTAAAAATTTATAAATTTATAATTTAATTGACAAACCCTAACAAAAACCTTAAACCCTAAACCTTTAACTTAAAATCCCTAAACCCTTAACTTAAAAACCCTAACCCTTAACTTAAAAACCCTAACCTAATTTATTAAAAAATTATAAATTTATAGTTTATAAATATATTTATAATTTAATTGACAAACCCTAACAAAAACCCTAAACCCTTAATTTAAAAAACCTAAGCCCTTAACTTAAAAACCCTAACCTAATTTATTAAAAATTTATAAATTTATAAATTATAAATAAATTTATAATTTAATTGACAAACCCGAACAAAAATCTTAAACCCTAAGCCCTTAACTTAAAAACCCTAACCTTTAGCTTAAAAACCCTAACCTAATTTATTAAAAATTTATAAATTTATAATTTATAAATAAATTTATAATTTAATTGACAAACCCTAACAAAAACCTTAAATCTTAAGCCCTTAACTTAAAAACCCTAACCTAATTTATTAAAAATTTATAAATTTATAAAATATAATTAAATTTACAATTTAATTGACAAACCTTAACTTAAAAACCCTAAACCTTAAACCCTTAACTTAAAAACCCTAACCCTTAACTTAAAAACCCTAACCCTTAACTTAAAAACTCTAACCTAATTTATTAAAAATTTATAAATTTATAATTTATAAATAAATTTATAATTTAATTGACAAACCCTAACAAAAACCCTAAACCCTTAATTTAAAAACCCTAAGCCCTTAACTTAAAAACCCTAACCTAATTTATTAAAAATTTATAAATTTATAATTTAATTGACAAACCCTAACAAAAACCTTAAATCCTAAGCCCTTAACTTAAAAACCCTAACCTAATTTATTAAAAATTTTATAAATTTATAAATTATAATTAAATTTATAATTTAATTGACAAATCTTAACTTAAAAACCGTAAATCGTAAACCCTTAACTTAAAAACCTTAAGCCCTTAACTTAAAAACCCTAACCTAATTTATTAAAAATTTATAAATTTATAAAATATAATTAAATTTATAATTTAATTGACAAACCTTAACTTAAAAATCCTAAACCCTAAACCCTTAACTTAAAAACCTTAACCTGATTTATTAAAAATTTATAAATTTATAATTTATAAATAAATTTATAATTTAATTGACAACCCTAACAAAAACCTTAAACCCTAAACCCTTAATTTAAAAACCCTAAGCCCTTAACTTAAAAACCCTAACCTAATTTATTAAAAATTTATAAATTTATAAATTATAATTAAATTTATAATTTAATTGACAAATCTTAACTTAAAAACCCTAAATCCTAAACCCTTAACTTAAAAATCCTAAGCCCTTAACTTAAAAACCCTAGCCCTTAACTTAAAAACTCTACCCTAATTTATTAAAAATTTATAAATTTATAAATTATAATTAAATTTATAATTTAATTGACAAACCTTAACTTAAAAACCTTAAACCCTTAACTTAAAAACCCTAACCCTTAACTTAAAAACCCTAACCTAATTTATTAAAAAATTATAAATTTATAAATTATAATTAAATTTATAATTTAATTGACAAATCTTAACTTAAAAACCTTAAACCCTAAACCTTTAACTTAAAAACCATAAGCCCTTAACTTAAAAACCCTAACCCTTAACTTAAAAACCCTACCCTAATTTATTAAAAATTTATAAATTTATAAATTATAATTAAATTTATAATTTAATTGACAAACCTTAACTTAAAAATCCTAAACCCTAAACCTTTAACTTAAAACCCTATGCCTTAACTTAAAAACCCTAACCCTTAACTTAAAAACCCTGCCCTAATTTATTAAAAATTTATAAATTTATAATTTAGAATTAAATTTATAATTTAATTGACAAATCTTAACTTAAAACCCTAAACTCTAAACCCTTAACTTAAAAACCCTAAGCCCTTAACTTAAAAACCCTAACCCTCAACTTAAAAACCCTACCCTAATTTATTAAAAATTTATAAATTTATAATTTATAATTAAATTTATAATTTAATTGACAAACCCTAACAAAAACCCTAAACCCTTAACTTAAAAACCCTAAGCCCTTAACTTAAATACCCTAAGCCCTTAACTTAAAAACCTTAAAACCCTAACATTAACAAAAACCCTAACTCTAAACTTAACCCTAATATGATATAATTTAAAAAATTTACTAACAATTAATACAATTAACAATTAATAATTTTACTAACAATTAATACAATTAACAATTAATAATTTTACTAACAATTAATACTATAAAAGCCTAATTTTACCGGGGCCCCAAACCAAACCAAAATTAATTAACAGTCCAATTACATTCAACAGCAAGTCCAAATTCCATTAAAACTCAAATCCATGGCCCAACTAAATTAACCCAATTACAAGCCCAGCCTTAACATTTTTAGAAACAAAATAACAAAACAAAACAGTAACCCTAACCCTAGGTGCGCCGCACCTAGGGTCGTCCACCTGCTTAGGCGCCGCACCGTCCCATCGCCCACTTGCCCTAGCCACCACCGACTCCACTGACACCTGCAAAATGAGGATGAACACGCAACAGTAGAAAGCAAGAAAAAATAGCAAAACTAGAAAATAGGAGTTCGGCTATAAAAGCCGAAAACCAACGCTTATAACAGGGTCTTCTTCCCTTTTCTCACGAACATTTGAATTAAAAAAGAAGAACAGGTTGCTTTCATTTTTCCGATCTATCTATTTTGTTTTATTTTGTTTATTTTTCATTTTTCTTTTACAAATCTTTTTTAAATATATATATATATATAAAGGAGAAAGGAATAAAAGGAGAAGGGAAATTCTTGGAACCGCCGCAAGCCCCGGCACCGGAATCTCCCCTTTCGTCGTTGGAATCGGGTTGAAAGGGGATGAGAAAGGTCTCTCCTTTTGGGTTTTTTCGGGAAGAGAGGGCTTGGCCTTCGTGGGGATTCGAAGCGAGGCTGAAACGCCTCTTTTGTGCTGCGCCGGCCACCGTACATGGTGGAGCTATGGTGGCGGCAATAGCTGGAAACCTTGGCCGAATTTGGGGAAGAGAAAGTGGGGGAAGAGTTTTGAAATTTTTTTAAAAAAAGAATGGGGGCTGAATGAATTTTTTAACAAAAAATTTGGTTTAAATACCCAAATGAAACGGTGCCGTTTTGGCCTATTTCATTCGGCCTCAAAACGACGCCGTTTTGCGTCTAACCCGAGATCCAACCTGCGACCCAACCCGTTTAGCAGAGGATACGCGCGTTTCAAGACCGAATGGGTTATTTGTGCTACGGATCCCTCCGCTTTTATGATTGGCTTCAATTTGGTCATTTTCCTTTTTTTTAGTATTTTCAATTTATCCCCATTTTTTCGCGTCTATTCTATTCCAGTCCGGCGCAAAATGATGCGTATAAGGAATGGGGATATTGCCCGATGAGTCCCTCCTTCTTGACGCGTGTTTCACTTTAGTCCTTTATTATCTTTTTATGTCATTTTAAAATCTGTCCCCTAATTTTTTTTTATTTTGTTCTTTTACTACTATTATTATTATTATTATTATTATTATTATTATTATTATTATTACTTATTCATTTATATCATCTAATTTTAGATTTAATCATATATAAATATACATCCTTGATATATACCTACTTTTTTTTATATTTACTTTATAATTTATATATACATATACACATTTTAATTTATGTACATATATACACATATTTTCATACTTTACTTATATATATACACATATATTTATACATATTCTTTATATCTTAAAATCCATATTTTTCTTATGTATATATTTTATATTTCATATAAATATTTTTATATTCTACAATATATATATACATAATAAATATATATCTATATACATTTTGATTTTTATAAACACACACACATATATATATATATATATGTATGCATACCTTTATATTTCTTATATTTCATAACTTTAAATACATATTTATATATTTATATATCCTTTATACTTCTAAAATATATATATTTTGTATATATTCTTTATATTTTATGATTCCTATATATACCCACATATATACTTTTTATATTTTATGATTGTTATTTACGTATATATATGTATGTACATACATACTTACACATATTTTCATGTATAATAGCTTTAGAATATGTGTACATACATATGTTTTTAATATTTACATAATTTTATACATATATGTATATCTTATATTTTTTATAATTTTTTTCATTTATTTATTTATTTACTTGTCCGTTATTATTATTTTTTATGCTTTAATTTTTATCTTTTGTTATTGTGCCTATGTGATTGTTTTATATATATTGGTCTTACCATTTACTTATCATTTGTTTCTGCTCTTGTTATTTTACCTACATTAGCATCATTGTTATTCCATTACACCTATTTTTACTCAAATTTGTAAAAAGAGAAAATTTTGAAAATAAAGGCAATACTCAGTATTTGGGATCTTCGAGGGGATTGAGCCCTAACGTATTAGGTTCTAATTTTCTTCGTTGAATCTAAATAATCGAGAATGCTCTTTAATCAAAAAAACATAAATAAAAAGTTCATTATCGGGAATTTAATACGTTGTGCCCTAACGCATTGGATATGACACGTTGTTTTCTCGAGATGAGGATTTTTCTAAAAATTAATAAAGGTAATATTCAACGTTTAGAATTTTGAGAAATTGTGCCCTAACGTATTGGGCTGCGACTTCTTCATCTGACTTAAACAATTGAATATCCTTTTAAATTTTACTATACGAGTTTTTTGGACAAGCTCATTTTTTAGGAGGTCAAATATCATGCCCTAACTTATTGGGTGTGGCATTTTCTCTCTCTAAAATGAGAGGGTCTTAACGGGTAATTTGATTTATACAAGTTTTAAAATAAATGATTGTATTTTAAATCTCTTCAAAGTTTTCAATTTTCGATATTAAGACATTAACTAATCAACTAGGTACCAATTTTTGGGTGTTACGAGGGTGCTAATCCTTCCTCGTACGTAACCGACTCCCGAACCTATTTTTTTTAATTTCATGGACCAAAATCGTTGTTTTAATAAAATCAAATCGTTTATTAAAAACAACCACTTTTCAAGGTGACCCGATCACACCTTATCAAAAAAGATTAGTGGCGACTCCCATTTTCGTTTCATTTTCAAAATCCAAGTCGACCCTCGTTTTTATCAAAAAACTGGTGTCAACAAATACAATTAACAATTAATAATTTTACTAACAAAATGTTAGATTTTACAAAATGTTTTGATTGGTACAAAAAAATAAAATTTGTTTACAATGACATTTAACTATTGCGATTTGGGCATGATCGACTTGTATGGCCTGGATTCCTACACCATCCGCACAACTTCTGTTGACTGGCTGTTTCTCGGATATCCATATTGTTACGTATTCTAGTCAAGCAAGGTTGACCATTTGGTTAGCGACGCAATTCTCTATCCAGTAACAGCTTAAAAGGAGCAAGATATATGGGCGACCACTTACGTTCATCTGGGACCGGTAGGAAAACGTGTCTCCAAACGTTGTACATGTTCTCTAATTTGTACACTTCGTCCACATAACTCATCGGATCCAGATGGAGATTCTGACAAGCTGTAATAACATGAGCGCATGGATAACGAAGTGCATCAAACATCCCACAGTCGCAAGTCTTGTTCCGTAAGTGTACATGATATTGCCCGCCAACAACACCTTGGTACGGTCTGTCAAACTCTGTCATGCGAAACCATAAGTTGTCTCGATCGTGACACACTGTGTGCATGGTGTTCGCTCGCGCCTTGGCCTTGTTAATTTCTTGTACTACCTTACTGCACCATACATGGCCTCCTTGCATCTGGCCTGCATAACTCGCTGCTCACTTTGGAAATAGCGCCGCCAAACGAAAATATGTCTCTCGCACAACCGATGTTATCGGTAGATGATGCGTTCATTTTAGAACAGAATTTATACATTTAGCCAGGTTTGAGGTCATATGACCAAATCGTAGGCCGCCGTCGTATGCTTGTGCCCACTGTTCGAAACGTATGTTACAAAGGTAGTCCGCCCCTTCTCCGTTAATTGAACGTAAAATTGCCAACATCTCGTGAAAACGGTCTTTATTTATTTCGTACCCTACCAATATAAGTTCATAGCGAATATTGCATACCACTTCTTCATTTACAACTAATTCAAATTGAGAAACAAAATAACACAGATAGAGACTAAATACCCATGTTGGTCACTTGTCAACGTTCGCTCTTAGATGGATATTGCCTGTAGTAGTTGGAAGCAACGTGTCTTAGGCAATATCGATGGTGTGTGGGCTACCATAAGCTTCCACTGTCGATCAAATACAGCTAGTATACCTGTACCCCGATCTAAAATAACACAGATATCAGGTTGGGGGCACACATGCCTCCTTAACCTAGATAGAAAGAAATCTCAATCATCAGATGACTCTTCCGGTGTTATTGCAAATGCAATTGGAAGAATTCTCCCACTGTCATCCTGTGCCACTACAAGCAATAGCCGATGAGTATACCTACCAAACATAAAGGTACCTTCAATTTGTACCAATGGCTTGCAGTATGGAAATGTGTCTCGGTATTACTTAAAGGTCTAAAACAGACGTTTGAACACTTGGCATACACGTAGCAATCGGCCGTTGTAGTACGCATGTTCCGTTTCAAAGTCTGTGATGGCACCTGGGACGTATCTCTCTAGCACTTGACACACTGTCATATTTCATTATATGAGGCGTCCCACTCACTATGCATCTTCTCCAATGCCTTCTGCTTAGCTATCCAAGCCTTGCGGTAAGAGAGCGTGTACCCTATTTGGCTACTAATATTGGCAATTAACACCAGCACTGAAGTCTTGGGATCTGCTTTCACCGTGGGTAGTATCAAGCTAACTAACATAGCTGAATCCATCTTGGGATGATCTTGTGAAACACCTATAAACGGAGTACATTAAATAATGCAACATTACATAATAACAGTATTATTCAGAAACCGTCAATACTGTACCTGCAGCACATGTATGTGGACCTTTGTACTTTTTTATCTCCCACAACCCTGTCATTTTCCTCAACGAGGCGTATATTTTCCATGAACATGTGCTGTCTTGCACGGCACACTTCGCCTCAAACTTATCAGATTTGGATTTAACGACATGGTAGTTAATGCTGTTTTTGATGCTATGTTGTTTCAAAGCACCAATAAAACTATCCTTGTTGGAAAACTGATTACCAACTTCAAATTCACCCAAATCTATCCCCGAACTTGTACAATCATGCAACCGGTGTGGTAGATCTGAAAACTTTAACGCATCATCCGCAGACAGATCGACATTATGCATGTGGGGTGGAGGTGAGTATGTTCTGAATCGTGGATTTTCTTCTTCATCTGAACTCTTTTTAGCATCTTCAGGTTCTGTTGGAATAGGCTCCGATTCAGAAAATAAGCCAACTTCTGCACCATCAGGCCCGGGCTCTCGAGGTGGATCCACATCGGAGTCATCTTCTAACCCACCATCATCTATAACGTACGAGGTCCCCTTATCGGTGGACGTCGTAGGGAGTACATCATCCTTTCTTCTGGGAATTCATAACATCCCCAATTGGATGTAGATTGCCAACCACTAGAACTTGATGTCGTTCCCCAGTACGTATTTCTAGTATCAAACATCGAGCCACCGACGTACATGTCCCATCCACTGACAGAGTGTCTTGCAGGGGATGTGTATTCCACACTGCTACCAAACATGGGCTGTTCTGTGTTTTGTAACCCGTTAATTGAGTGTCGGCCAGGGGTCGTATATACATCTCGAACACCGGTCGCAAATACATCATTTGGCGATGTAAATTGTACATATAACTCAATATAAGTACACATTTTATGTCAAACGAGTCATATGTCACCGGATCAAAAGAAGAACAAAATCGATACGTAATAGACAGAAATTTCATTGGCGTTGTTCCGAAAATTTTACGCCTAATTCTTTTACGAAGTTCTGTTAAATCCATGTTCTGGTTAAAAACCAGTCGCACCGTATTCTCTGAAAAAAACAACACTGTTCTCGGTGTGGCAAACCTCACCATCATAGTAAATAACAACACTAATACGTTCACTCATATTTAATTTATAACCTTCTTAGCCTCTCTAAATTTTTTGTTGTGTAACTTATACAATTTGAGAACTTTTTGCCTCATTTATAGCCTCACCCCAAACATGCTACTGTAGCAAAAGTGCGTCCACGTGGGCGCGATTTCAGAAATTCTTCTGATAAAGCATCCTACTGTAGCAAAAGCGCGTCCACGTGGGTGCGATTTCAGAAATTCTTCTGATAAAGCATCCTGCTTTGATTTTATCTTAAAAACCCATAAACACGAAACCTAATATAAATTTTAAAAAATTATAATTAATTTAATTAAGAAACCCTAAACTCTAATCCCTTATTTGTTTAATTTTTTCTCCAAAACCCTAAAAACCTTAAACCCTAACCCTAAAAACCCAAAAACTGATGTGGGAGTGTTGTAGGCCAATTTTAGCCCATTTACATCAAAACCCAATTTAGCCTTACCTAACCCACTAAAATTAAACCTAAAACCCAAAATCTTAACTACCCAAAGCCAAATTTACATCAAAACCCCAATGGCCCAAACCCTAAGCCCAAATCAAAATAAAAAACCTAGCCCACAACTTAAACTTTTCTCAACTAGCCACTCCTTTTCCACCAACAACTCCACTAGGCACACCTTTACCACCACCAACTCCACTAGCCACACCTTTTCCACCACCAACTCCACTAGCCACTCTTTTTCCACCACCAACTCCACTAGCCACACCTTTTCCACCACCAACTCCACTAGCCACTCTTTTTCCACCACCAACTCCACTAGCCACACCTTCTCCACCACCACTTGTACCTACAAATGAAGACATAAACAATAAAAAATATTTTGTAAATGGCTATATAAGCCTTCTCATATTTTGTATATGAGAGAGGAGGGGATTTTTTTGGAGAGTTTTGGAGGGGGAGATTTTTTTGGAGAGTTTTTGGGAGAGAAAGTTATTGTAAAGGATTTTTGGAGAGGTTTCTTTTTAAAGTAATCAAGGAGAAGAGTTATTGTGAAGGCTAGTTTTTGGAGAAGCTAGTTTTTTTGGAGATTAATCAAAAATCAAAGCAAAAGAGGTTTCTTTGTCTATTCTCATTTTAAGTTCTTTGTTTACTTATTGTTTTCCTTTCAATCTTATTTTGTTTCTTTTATACGAAAGTAAAAAATAAAAGAGAGGAAGCTTACCCATTTTACCGAAAAAGTTTTTTTGAGGTCCGGCTGCCGTGTACGGTGGCGCCGGCGGCAGTCCGGTGACCGGACGATGGCCGGCCTTGTGGCCGAAAATCACCCACCCTCTCCCTCTTTTTTTTTGTTATTATTATATTTCTTAATATTATATTATATATATTCTTTTAATATATTAGGTATATTTTAAATTTATATTACATATATATATTTATACTATTTATGTATATATCTTTAATATTATATTATTTATATATATATATATTTTTACATGTTATCTTATGTATATATCTTAACTATATTATGTATGTATTTTAACACTATATTATGTACATATTTTTAATATTATCACGTATTTTTTTATATATGTACATATTGATGTAGTATTATTAATAGTATTGATTTTAAACATCATTATTATTTCTAATATATATATTATGTACATTTTTTTTATTTCTATTTTATTTTTATTTATCAATATTAATTATTATTATTCTAATATTTTGATATTTTGATATTTTATATATTATATATTTTATTATTCACATCATTATTCGCATTTTTTTGACAATAATATTCTTGGATTTTTTTTACCATCATTTTAAAAACTTTTTACATTTTAATTTTAAGAATAAGGCAATGTACCGAGTTTAACATTAAGTCATTGATTTCATTGCTATGTTGGGTGAAATTAATCGGCTCGTGTTAAAAACGGGACGTCCTTCTAAAAAACAAAAAAACTTGCAACTTCTCATTTCCTTCAATCAAGACAACATGTGTTTAATAAGATACCAATTTTGGGCGTCGCGAGGGTGCTAATACCTTCCTCGAGCGTAACCGACTCCCGAACCCTAAATTTTCTCTGGATTTTAACGTAGACCTAAACTTAGCCTTTTATTTGTTTTAATAAGAGATTTAATAGGTGTCCGATCACACCTAGGAAAAAGGATCGGTGGCGACTCCTTGTTTATTTCAAAAATCAAACGTCAAATTTCAAACTTTTTTTCAATAAATCGCCACAATTAGCGACCAAGCTAAGCTAAAATTTTTACGTCGCTACAGCTGGCGACTCCACTGGGGAAAGCCTTTTTGAGAGTCGTGTCTGGAATTAAACACGTTTTGTCAAAATTTTCAAATTTCCTTGTTCAAAGTAAATATTTGGTCGTGATCTGAAAATCTCGTTTTCAAAATTCATGCATTTGTATCGTGCTGTAAATATTTCTTCTAACTTGCTTATTTGGTTGTTTTTCAGTTTTTAATTTTTATGGTTTTAATTTTGGTTTAGTTTCTTTAAGTGAAACGTAAAGGTTTATGAGTTGTTCCCCACACACCGTGCACTTGCATTTTCGCATAACATGAGCTCTCTACTCGGGCTCCATCCGTTTAAGTGAAAGTAAACGCTACGCCTTCGTGAGTTAACTCGTCCCTCCGCACAGGCTAGTGAATACTTTCGGGTTACATATGATTTATGCTTTCGTGAGTTAACTTGTCCCTCCGTATAGGCATAAGTAAATGTAACCCCTCGAATTGAACTCGTGAGCCTGTGATAGGCTATGACCGAGGCTCCGTGTTAATCTTAGTAGATGATAGTACAGGCAATTCGAGTACCTATCTAGAACCAAAACCGCATATAATGAACCATACGAGCCACCTAACTAGAGCCATGCTGAACCTCCGTCCGTTTAGTAGTCACCAAAATAAGTGCACGGGAGGAACGCCTCTTACCTTTTGCACTTTCGCTTTCTATGCAAGGGAATCGAGTCCATTGGACCAAGTAGCTTAATTTGTTAGATTTTCCACAATTTTTCTCTGATCATATGTGTTTTGCTAACCAATGTTGTTTGTCTGTATTTCTATTTTTCATCATGCATCATATACATCTTGTTAGGAAAGGGTTGATTAGAGATTGGTTGCCAAAAAGGGGTTTCTGATAGAGGAGTCAATTACACGAGTGACCGAAACGTTGTGTAATAGACTCTTTTGATTAAGGAAATGCCTAAATAGGGGCTATCTTGAAATTAACACCAATTTCTTGCATTTCTTTCATGACTAACAGTCATTTGACATTCATGCATTCATTCATTCATTGCATATTCCATACTCGTTCGCTGAGGTTAAAACATACAATTCGCTAGTTGTGCATACCATACGGGAAACCAGGGACATTCCACGAAAAACTGCCTAGCCTTTAAGAGAAGAGTTCAAGGACTCATTGATGCAGGTATCCTACGATTCGATAGTGCCAGTAATGCAACTGGGAACCCATTCCCTAACCATATCGAAAGGGATATGAGCATAGTGGGGAAAGTGGACGAATGGAAAGTCAGAAGATGTGTTTCGGAAATAAGGACGCCTTTGCAGAAAATCTGGGAGGTACTGGTTAAGAAAGGATTGCTTTGTCACCCCGATAGAATTCTCGGAGAAGAAGGTCAAAGTTTTTACAATTTCCATGGAATTGTGGGACACGACATTCAGTCGTATGAGGAATTTAAAAGGTTGCTTCAAGACCGGATGGATAATAAGGAGATTAAGATCCTTAACAAAAGGGAAGAGACTAATGAAAGAGAAGTATGCGCCTCTGATAGCCATTCATCAGGTCCCCCTTATAGCGCTGATCAACCGTTAGTAATTTATTACGATGCGACGAAAGAGCCGGTGAAACCAAAAATGATAATCGAAGTACTATCTTATTTCCCTTACAAGGACAATAAAGCAGTACCATGGAAATATGACGTTAATATCGTCACACCTGAAGATGAAAAACCCAAAGCCATGACTGGAAGCGTCAGGGAATTAGGTCATTTCACTCGTAGTGGAAGATGTTATTCGAAAGAGATAAAGAAGAACAGTGACTTGAAATAGAAAGGAAAAGCACCGATGCATGTGACCGATGATGAGCATGAAACTGCGCCTGAACAAGAAGCTAAAAATCCTGTGGACGAGGAGGAAGCACAGGAATTCTTAAAATTTATCAAGCATAGTGAGTACAACGTGGTAGAACAATTGAGTAAGCAGTCAGTGCGAATCTCGGTATTATCTCTGCTGTTGAATTCAGAACCACACTGAAACGCTCTGCTGAAAGTGTTAAATCAAGCTTATGTGGCAAACAATGTATCCGTTGAAAAATTGGATAGGTGGATGAACAACTTGAATGCGGATAATTTCATTTCTTTTAGTGATGATGAAATACCGCCCAATGGTAGAGGCTTAGTGAAAGCATTGCATATCACAACCCGTTGCAAGGGCTACATAATACCGAACGTGCTCATCGATAATGGTTCGGCACTCAACGTTATGCCTTTGGCCACGCTTTCCAGAATTTCGATGGATCTGTCCCATTTAAGGCCCTGTCATTCTACGGTAAGGGCATTCGACAGGACAAGGCGTGAAGTCATGGAAAAAATTGAGATCCTTCTAGAAGTGGGTCCCTACATATATGATGTCGAGTTCCAAGTCATGGACATTACATCCTCATATAACTGCCTTTTGGGAAGACCCTGGATCCATTCTGCTGGAGCGGTCGCATCATCCCTCCATCAAAAGGTGAAATTTATCATGGATGGCTGTTTGGTCACTGTCGAGGGAGAATAAGACATTGTTGCATCTATCTCTGCTGATGCGCCATACCTTGAAGTGAGCAAGGACGTAGTGGAATGCTTCTTCCGATCCCTTGAATTCGTCAATGCCACATTCTTCACTGAGGGAAACAAAATTCCCGTGCCTAAATTGTCGAGAAATACTAGAATGGGTGTCAAGTTGACTGTAGGAAGGGGAGCTCGAGTGAGAAGAGGTTTAGGGAGATATCTACAAGGAATAGTCAGGGCTCTAAAACCAATGCATCATAAGGCCCGATACGGTTTGGGGTTCCAGTCGGACATGCGTCAAAGAAGAAGACATTGGAAGAAAGATCAAGAAAGAAGGATCGTGAGAACCTTAGGCCGAGAACCAGAATGGGAGCCTATGGAATTCCCTCCTTTGTCAAGAACATTTACGTCTGCGGGAATGATATACCCGAGGCAGGACAATGCACAAGGCACAATGTTAATGATCGAAAAGGGTTTTTAGAACATCAGTATAAATGTCATTGACAAAGGAGCTGACACAAGTAAAGATGTCTCAAGGATACGCCTTTGTCCCCCTGGTTTCATGTTGAACAATTGGACTGCCGAGGACCTTCTTGTAGTTTATAAGTCTTCAGAGTAATGCTCAAACATTAACATTCTATTGTGTCCTTAGATATAATAGAATTCTTTTGTAAGAGCTTGCATTCGCTCTTTATCATTCAAATGAATATCAATGAAGATCCATTTTGTCATGATCTTTCGCATTATCACTAATTTCATAATCATTTTCTCATTTCATAGCCTGTCCCTACATTTGCCTCATGCCATGCCATAACATTTCGTTTCTTGGTTCCAATACTTGGATACCCCTCTATAGTCTCCTTTTTTCATTCAACTTTCAGGTGCTCAGATGTCAACAGCATGAACAAACCCGTTACGAGTCTTGAAATCGATTTTGAGAAGGCTGTTTGTTTAGGAGAATTTGAAGCCGAAGAAAATGTTGAAGATTATGTCTCGTCTCCTGAATTGTTAAGAATGGTGGAACAAGAGGATAAACAGGTTCTGCCTCATGAAGAATCTGTGGAAACAATAAATTTGGGCACTGAAGAGAGGAAACAAGAAGTGAAGATTGGGACTTCTATTTCAGAAAGTACCAGGGATAGTTTGATCACTTTACTCCGCGAATACAAAGATGTTTTCGCGTGGTCATACCAGGACATACCAGGGCTAGATAAAGATTTAGTGGTCCATAAGCTCCCATTAAAGCCAGAATGCAAGCCCATCCAGCAAAAATTAAGACGGATGAGGCTCGAAATGCTGTTGAAAATAAAAGAGGAAGTCAAGAAGCAATTTGACGCTGGCTTCCTACAAGCCTCCAAATATCCAGAATGGGTGGCTAACATAGTCCCGGTACCAAAGAAAGATGGAAAAGTACGAATGTGCATGGATTACCGTGACCTGAATCGAGCAAGCCCAAAAGATAATTTTCCCTTGCCATATATTGACACGTTGGTGGACAACACAGCAAAACATTCATTGTTTTCTTTCATGGATGGATTCTCGGGGTATAATCAGATCAAGATGGCCCTTGAGGATATGGAGAAAACTACCTTCATAACAATGTGGGGAACGTTCTGCTACAAGGTGATTCCATTCGGGTTAAAGAATGCTGGGGCAACATATCAGAGGGCTATGGTAACGTTATTCCATGACATGATGCATAAAGAAATAGAGGTCTAGGTCGATGACATGATTGCTAAATCCCGAGGGGAAGAAGAGCATGTAGTGAACCTCAAGAAGTTGTTCAAAAGGCTGAGAAAGTTTCAGCTAAAGCTTAATCCAGCCAAATGTACATTTGGGGCTACCTCGGGAAAGTTGCTAGGCTTCATTGTCAGTGAAAGAGGTATCGAAGTTGATCCAGATAAAATAAAAACCATCCAAGAATTACCACATCCGCGCACGCAAAAGGAAGTTAGAGGATTTTTAGGGAGATTAAACTACATCGCCCGATTTATCGCTCAACTTACCAACCAATGCGACCCAATCTTTCGGCTTCTTCGAAAACATAACCCGGGAGAATGGAACGAGGAATGCCAGGTGGCTTTTGATAAGATAAAACAATATTTGTCCAGTCCTCCAGTGCTAGTACCGCCAACTCCTGGAAGACCATTGATATTGTATTTGACTTTGTTCGAAAGTTCAACGGGTTACGTACTGAGGCAACACGATGAGTCAGGAAAGAAAGAAAAAGCGATCTACTACCTCAGCAAAAAGTTCTCTGAATATGAGGCAAAATATTCGTCCATTGAGAAATATTGTTGCGCTCTAGTTTGGGTAGCTCGGAGACTCAGACAATATATGTTGTATCACACGACATGGCTAATTTCAAAGTTGGACCCAATAAAATACATGATGGAATCGCCGGCACTATCAGGAAGAATGGCACGATGGCAGATCCTCCTTTCGGAATATGACATTGCCTATTTAAGTCAGAAGTCGATAAAAGGGAGCGCAATAACTGACTTCTTAGCAACTCGAACGACAGAGGAATATGAGCCTTTAAGATTCGATTTCCCAGACGAAGACTTAATGTGCATCACAGAAGTAGAATCCGAGTCATCAAAAGAGAAGTCATGGAAGATGTGCTTTGATGGTGCGTCAAATGCTTTAGGGCATGGAATTGGAGCAATCCTGGTATCACCAGACGGGAATCACTATCCGTTCACCGCAAGACTGAACTTCTTCTGTACCAATAATATCGCAGAATATGAGGCCTGTATCATGGGGCTTCGTGCAGCTTTTTTTGAACGAAACATCAAGATCTTGGAGGTGTACGGGGACTCAGCCCAGTGATTTACCAAATCCATGGAGAGTGGGAAGTGAGGGACTCAAAATTGATTAAGTACAGCGATTTAGTGGCTGGATTGATCAAGGAATTCAAAGAAATAACTTTTCATTACTTCCCACGAGAAGAGAACCAACTGGCTGATGCCCTGGCCACTTTGGCTTCAATGTTCAAAACAAATAGAGAAGTAGAAATAATGCCCCTCAAAATGAGCATATACGAGGTCCCTGCACACTGTTGTAGCATTGAGAAAGAAGTAGACGGACGACCTTGGTTCCATGATATCTTAAAATATATCAAGAATTAAAGGTATCCCGAACAAGCGAATGAGAACGATAAAAGAACAATTAGAAGAATGGCAGCGGGATTTGTTCTTGATGGGGATATCCTGTATAAAAGAGGAAATGATCAGATGCTTTTGAGATGTGTGGATGATGTTGAAGCCAGAAAAATACTTGAAGAGATCCATCAGGGAATTTGCAGAACGCATGCCAATGGTTTCAATATGGCCAGAAAGATCATGAGACTCGGTTATTATTGGCTGACAATGGAAAATGACTGCATCAATTTTGCCAGAAAATGCCATAAATGTCAAATCTACGGCGATAAAATTCATGTAGCCCCTTCACCCCTTCATGTCATGACTTCTCCGTGGCCTTTTTCTATGTGGGGTATGGATGTCATGGGGTCAATTTCTCCAAAAGCATCAAATGGACATCGATTCATTTTTGTGGTCATCGATTACTTCACAAAATGGATAGAAGCCGATTCGTTTGCCAATGTGACGAGGACTGCAGTTTGTAGGTTTTTGAAAAAGAAAATCATTTGCCGATATGGTTTGCCTGAAAGAATCATTTCAGATAATGCCATGAATCTGAACAATAAGATGATGGAAGAAGTGTGCAAGCAATTCCAAATAAAGCATCATAACTCCTCGCCCTATCGCCCAAAGATGAACAGGGCTGTGGAAGTAGCCAACAAAAATATTAAGAGGATCACTGGGAAAATGACTGAGACATATAAAGATTGACACAAGAAACTACCATTTTCTTTGTATGCATATCGCACATCTGTGCGAACATCTACAGGAGAAACTCCTTTCTCTCTGGTTTATGGAATGGAAGTTGTGCTACCTATTGAGGTTGAGATCCCCTCTCTGCGAGTCTTAATGGAATCAAAGTTAGAAGAAGCAGAATAGGTAAAAGCTCGATATGATCAACTGAACCTCATTGAAGAAAAACGTCTCAAGGCAATTTGTCATGGACAAATGTACCAGAAAAGAATAATCACAGCCCATGACAAGAAGGTACGGCCAAGAGAATTCCATGAAGGAGAACTCGTGCTGAGGAAAATTCTCCCAATACAAAAAGACCTGCGAGGAAAATGGGCACCAAATTGGGAAGGACCATATGTCGTAAAGAATGCATTCTCAGGAGGAGCTTTGATCCTTACCAAGATGGATGGGAAAGAGTTGTCGAATCCAGTGAACTCAGATGTTGTGAAGAAATATTATGCTTAAGATGAAAACCCGAAAATGGCATCTTAAAAAAAAAGGATCAAGGCGAAAACCCGAAAAGGGCGCTTGATTAGTACAAAAAGATTAGGATGAAAACCCGAGAGGGCGTCCTAATGAAACAAACCTGGCGGTCGAACGATAGGTCAAGCAGTGAGGCTACAGTATTTGAAGCATTTCTGAAAGCTCGAAATCTTATACGCAAGAAGCCGCGCTCGAAAAGATTTTTGATTGAGGAACGAGGAAGAGTTCATGTGTTGAATATCTAGAGCATTTGTATCCATTGAATACGATCCTTCCTTTCTTTTTGACATTTTTTACTCTCATTGTTTAACTTGCTTTGTTTGCCACATTTGAAATAGATGAATATGAAATATCATTTTTGTCCCTATCTGACCTTTTTCATGCATCTCATTATGGGTTCATTTACATGATAAATAGTGAAATGATATACTCTAAACAAAAGAAGTGCTAAGCATTACCCGGATAAGAATTTGATAAGTACAAAAGCCTCAAAGCAAGGACAAAGTTCAACCAGGGGCAAAAGAGCGATATCTGAGAAACGCAGATTAGTCGTGAAGCTAGAGGATGGGTACAGGGCCTGAAGAGAAAGTCAAGAGTCAAAGCAATGAACGCAGATCATCAAAAATCATGACGGAAAGGGACATATGACAAGCAAGCCCAAGGCGCATAGCATGATCATGTAGGCATAAAGGCATTTAAGGCAAACATGTGCATATCATGATAACATCATGCATGACATATACATGTATTTCAGCAGAACAAGAGGTTTCGATGATAGCTGTACTGAATCAAAGGAAAAGACACCTGAGTTCCACCAGATGACATCTTTTGGTATTTTGATGTTTTTATTTCTGATTTTCAAAAAAATCAACTCATATTGCGAGAGGTGAGTTGAGCCTCAGGACACGCTGAGGTGGTTTTAATTTATGTTCATAAAAAATTAGCTCATATTGCAAGAGGTGAGTTGAGCCTTGGCTCACACACTGAGGTATTTTCAATTTTTGGTTTTTAATTTCTGTTTTTAAAATCAACTCATATTGCGAGAGGTGAGTTGAGCCTCAGAACACGCTGAGGTAATTTCAATTTCTGTTTGTCAAAAATCAACTCATATTGCGAGAGGTGAGTTGAGCCTCAAGACACGCTGAGGTAATTTCAATTTCTGTTTGTCAAAAATCAACTCATATTGCGAGAGGTGAGTTGAGCCTCGGGACACGCTGAGGTAATTTCAATTTCTGTTTGTCAAAAATTAACTCATATTGCGAGAGGTGAGTTGAGCCTCGGCTCACATGCTGAGGTCTTTTCAATTTCTGTTCTTCAATTTCTGTTTTTCAAAAAAATCAACTCATATTGCGAAAGGTGAGTTGAGCCTCGGGACACGCTGAGGTAATTTCAATTTCTGTTTGTCAAAAATTAACTCATATTGCGAGAGGTGAGTTGAGTCTCGGCTCACATGCTGAGGTCTTTTTAATTTCTACTTTTCAATTTCTGTTTTTTCAATTTATATTTTTCAAAAATCAACTCATATTGCGAGATGTGAGTTGAGCCTTGGGTTCACATGTCGAGGTATTTTCAAAATCTACTTTTGCGAGAGGTGAGTTGAGCCTTGGCTCACGTGCTGAGCTATTTTCAATTTCTGTTTTTAATGTCTAGTTTTACAGAGTCAATTCATATTGCGAGAAATGAGTTGAGCTCAGGATCACATGCCGAGTAAAGAATCAATATTAGAGCTGATTGAAGACACCATATTTTGTCTCCCTGAAGTTGCAGTGGAGTTAATCTAGGATATCAGATCTTGCCTTTCTAAAGTGGCAGAAGAGAAGACCAAAACCTTATCTCACTGAAGCGATAGAAGAGCATATTGAATTACATTGGAACAGATTGAAGCTACAAGGCATATCTCCGAATTTGCAGTGGATTGAACCAAAGCTACAAGATGCGATGGACTGGAAAGAGACTACCTGGATGAGAAGAGCACCAAAGAAGTCCATACTTAGCAAGACCGGGCAAAATTGGCCTTTCTTTATATCTTTGCTCTATTCTCGTTACACGATAATAAGCAAAGAGGGGCAGCTGTTGTAGGCCAATTTTAGCCCATTTACATCAAAACCCAATTTAGCCTTACCTAACCCACTAAAATTAAACCTAAAACCCAAAATCTTAACTACCCAAAGTCAAATTTACATCAAAACCCCAATGGCCCAAACCCTAAGCCCAAATCAAAATAAAAAACCTAGCCCACAACTTAAATTTTTCTCAACTAGCCACTCCTTTTCCACCACCAACTCCACTAGGCACACCTTTTCCACCACCAACTCCACTAGCCACACCTTTTCCACCACCAACTCCACTAGCCACTCTTTTTCCACCACCAACTCCACTAGCCACACCTTTTCCACCACCAACTCCACTAGCCACTCTTTTTCCACCACCAACTCCACTAGCCACACCTTCTCCACCACCACTTGTACCTACAAATGAAGACATAAACAATAAAAAAATATTTTGTAAATGGCTATATAAGCCTTCTCATATTTTGTATATGAGAGAGGAGGGGATTTTTTTGGAGAGTTTTGGAGGGGGAGATTTTTTTGGAGAGTTTTTGGGAGAGAAAGTTATTGTAAAGGATTTTTGGAGAGGTTTCTTTTTAAAGTAATCAAGGAGAAGAGTTATTGTGAAGGCTAGTTTTTGGAGAAGCTAGTTTTTTTGGAGATTAATCAAAAATCAAAGCAAAAGAGGTTTCTTTGTCTATTCTCATTTTAAGTTCTTTATTTACTTATTGTTTTCCTTTCAATCTTATTTTGTTTCTTTTATACGAAAGTAAAAAATAAAAGGGAGGAAGCTTACCCATTTTACCGAAAAAGTTTTTTTGAGGTCCGGCTGCCGTGTACGGTGGCGCCGGCGGCAGTCCGGTGACCGGACGATGGCCAGCCTTGTGGCCGAAAATCACCCACCCTCTCCCTCTTTTTTTTGTTATTATTATATTTCTTAATATTATATTATATATATTCTTTTAATATATTAGGTATATTTTAAATTTTATATTATGTATATATATATTTTATACTATTTTATGTATATATCTTTAATATTATATTATTTATATATATATATTTTTTTTACATGTTATCTTATGTATATATCTTAACTATATTATGTATGTATTTTTAACACTATATTATGTACATATTTTTAATATTATCACGTATTTTTTTTATATATGTACATATTGATGTAGTATTATTAATAGTATTGATTTTTAAACATCATTATTATTTCTAATATATATTATGTACATTTTTTTATTTCTATTTTATTTTTTATTTGTCAATATTAATTATTATTATTCTAATATTTTGATATTTTGATATTTTATATTTTATATATTTTATTATTCACATCATTATTCGCATTTTTTTGACAATAATATTCTTGGATTTTTTTTACCATCATTTTAAAAACTTTTTACATTTTAATTTTAAGAATAAGGCAATGTACCGAGTTTAACATTAAGTCATTGATTTCATCGCTATGTTGGGTGAAATTAATCGGCTCGTGTTGAAAACGGGACGTCCTTCTAAAAAACAAAAAAACTTGCAACTTCTCATTTCCTTCAATCGGATCACACTTAAATGTCAAATTGAATTCGTATTTTTGAAAATCAAGACAACATGTGTTTAATAAGATACCAATTTTGGGCGTCGCGAGGGTGCTAATACCTTCCTCGCGCGTAACCGACTCCCGAACCCTAAATTTTCTCTGGATTTTAACGTAGACCTAAACTTAGCCTTTTATTTGTTTTAATAAGAGATTTAATAGGTGTCCGATCACACTTAGGAAAAAGGATCGGTGGCGACTCCCTGTTTATTTCAAAAATCAAACGTCAAATTTCAAACTTTTTTTCAATAAATCGTCACAATTAGCAACCAAGCTAAGCTAAAATTTTTACGTCGCTACAGGGAGAGACGACAAAAACGCCTCCCCAGGGGCGCGCTACATGGCAGCAAAACGCGTCCCAGGGGGCGCGCTTTGCCTATGTGGCAACAAAGCGCGTCCTCGTCAGCGCGCTTTGTGTCCACGTAAGCAAAGCGTGCCCCAAGGACGCATTTTGCTAACACGTCCCCTGACATAGCGCTGACGGGGATGCGTTTTAGGGGAAAAGGGCCCATTCCGGTAAATAATAAAATATCAGGCCCATTTCTGTAAATTTAAAAATAAATAGGCCTTTAATGGTATTTTGCCCATAAACTTTAAAAGAAAAAAATTATTATTAGAAAATTTTAAAAAATCCCAATAGTGCCAATAAGTAAAAAAAACAAAATTAATTTTAACTTTTATAAACATTCGGATTAAATCTTAAATTTTGATACCTTTGAATTTCGATAAGGTAAAGTAGTATATATAGGAAAAGAAATGATTTCCTGGAAATAAATCTATGTTTTGTTTAATAAATATATATTCTATGTTTTATCGTTTGAATAATTATATTGTTTTTTCTTTTTTAATTTCAGGCATTTTTATTCGTTTTAAGGTCTTAGTGTTCTGTTTGAGGTGGTATTTAGATAAAGCCCTCCCAATAATAATTACTCTAATATTCAAACTCTATTTTAGTAGAGTTAAAAAGCTCGAGTTAGTAAGTTGTCATTAAATGTATTTATGGGATCAAGTTCCGATCAGGTTTATGCATGGTATCAATCAATGGCGGAGCCAACGGAGGCTAGCAAGGGTCTCGGTCCCCCCTAAAATGGAAAATTTTCTATTTAAGCCATTTATAATTTATAAAATTTTAAATTAGTAATGGTAAAATTACACTTTGGCCTCCCAAAAATGATAAAAATTTGATTTAATCCTTTAAAATTTACATTTTTACTATCATAAAAATATACAATTTAATTCTGGTCCCCCAAAAAAATTTCTAGCTCCGCCACTAGTATTAATATCTTGTATAATTATCCAAGCTTGACCCAACTCGAAAGATGAGCCTCAAATTTTGCCCAATCCTACTCATCTATAATTTTGAACTAACGAGAATACCCTTTATTTTTCATCATATTACTAAATTAATTTTAAAAATAATTATAATTTGATTTAGAATTATTAATTAAAAAAGTTGTGTTAATTTTAAAATAGAGTTATTACTTGGATAGAACTCTAAGCATAAGATATAAAAAATTTATGATAATTATAATTTAATTTGTAATTATTAGTTAAAAATTTTGACGTGTTTATTGATGGAAAATAAAATTATTAGTTGAATAAGCATCTTAATTATCACTTAATTAATAGTAGAGCTTTATAATCGTTTGGTGTGGGTGTATAATGTTTGTGGGTTTGTTTTGAAAAGAAAATCAAATTTCAACAGTTATTTTTAACCACTATTATTAAATATGTTTATTAATTTAATTTAGATTTTATTTATTTATCTTGGATTATTATTATGATTGCCACATGTTGTTTTACCTTTTTTTATTTTTTTTTTCAAATTAAAATTGTAGTTTATTTTTTTATATGGTTCCAAATTTATATATTATTTAAAAATTAAGAGAAATTACCATCGTCAAGGATAGGTAACACTAATTAAAAATATGTTATTTAAAAATTAATTAACAATTAAACGCACGTAATATTAGAAATTAGTATTTGTAAATGGTTAACCTAAGCTCGTTTAGATTCGACTATATTTTTTTTCCAAATATAATTATTTTTAATTTAATATTTAGTAATTATATATATTACTCCCTTTATATATATCTAATTAAATCTAAACATATATAAATTGACATATTTTTTTAAAAATTTACATTATAGTTAGGGGTGTAGCTAGAGGTGTTGGTAGGGGTCTCAATCCGCCTAAAATTTTTAAAATTTTAAGTTAATAAAGGTAAAATTACACTTTCCCCTCCCTAAAAATAATAAAATTTTGATTTAATTCTTTAAAAATTATAAAGATATAATCTATTACAATGATGAAATTATATTTTTACTATCGTAAAAATTATAATTTAATTTCATCACCCTAAAAAAAATTTAATAATTAATTTTCATGTATTAGGGGTGAAAATCTAAAAGATTATTTGTTAATTTTTTGTAATTTTGAGTTTGTATTTGTAATGTTAGTTATTGATATTTTTTAATTATATTCTAATTGTAGCTTTTAAACTCCGACAAAAAAAACTGAGTACTGAATCCAATACATATCATTATCAAGAGTACTGCTAAATTTTGCAAGCTCATAGGCAGCTTTGTTGTCTTCTCGTCGCGTAAGGTTGATACGGAACTCAGCAAATCGTTGCAACAAGGATTTGACCTCGACAAGAATCGGCCCAATCTCGGACGTTTCCTCTTTACTACTCAATCCTTTCGTAATCACTCTTGCATCACCTTCAATAATAACGTAGGAAAATCTCGTGTCATTAATCGTTTCAATAGCATTAACAGCTGCAATAACGTCCGCAATAGCAACGTTTGCTACAATTGACAATTTCAAAGCTGCTGCACCAACCACAAATCCTTCAAAGTACCCCTCCATCGTTGTTTGATGCCTTAAAACTAGCATCAAAGTTGACCTAAACAAAATTGGAGGTTGGGCTTCTCCATGGGCGGCAATGTGAATAGCCAGCACTACTTCTGCTTCTCACATTTGCTTCAGTGAAATCCTTGTAGCAATTCTTAGTACTTTCAACAATTCTCACATCGGTATCATTGAAATTGCGAAAAAATGAAGCATTTCCCGATTTCCATATTGTCCAAATAAAAAAAAAGGAAGCCGTCAAAATCATCTTCCTTGGGTTCTCGAGCTGTGATTTCAGGTCTCCATCGCAAATCTGATTCGAAAATCCACATAAAGTCAACACACTTTTCGCAATAGGGCTTTCACGTAAGGCATGTATCTTCTGATTCATTTCCACATTGCTTTGAGAATGTAAGGAAGTATATTTGTTACAATGTGGATTTCCAATTCCTATCAATCAAATTAGTTGTTCCCAAATTCAATATAATTATAAATTTAAACTTTTAGTTTCATTAAAAAAACCTCTAAAATAAGCAATGTTAAAGTTTAAATGATTATAAATTGTCATTTATGAGAAACCAATTAGCTTGAAAAAATAGTAAATGGTCGAAAAGATAAATAATAATGTATTTTCTACTTTTTATTATAATTTATATATTTGAGTCATATAAATATATAAAACTTATCTCGAGGATGCCAATTAAATTTTATACATATTAATAAAAATTTTCAAAATTAGGTCTAAAGAGAATTTTCTAAAGTATATATATGAAAATCGAATCTAAGAAGAGCGGTGTTATAGACATGTTGATAAGTGGTGTTTTTAGGAGGAAAATTGGATCGTGTTACAGGAAAACAATTTCTCAATGTAGATATTACGAGTGTATGCATTATTTTGAAAGGTTTTTTATTTTTATTTTTGCCTACCGAATATTCGTTTAGTTTCAACTAAATGAAGTAACTATTAATTGTAAAAATAGAGGTGGACACTAAAAAATTGTTCACACAATTTGGACACTTCCTTTATCGGTAGGGCCTCACTTAGAGAGTAATCCATTATAAACAACAAGTGCAAGTTATGATTTAGATTCAACCCACTCATCAAGTTGCAACCTCCCTCCTATACTTCGAACTAAATCACTTTCCCTCTAAGACTTTTCCCCTTGAAAGCTTAAATATAAATTGATTAATGCGATTCAATTTACTTACAGTTTTGCACTCATAAAAACAATTACTAATTGAACCAATTAAGTGCTCTTACACGCTACTTTCTTAACCTAAAACAAGTCATTCAATATATAAGCATAAAATGCTTATTAATTCAGTCCTTACTTAACTTGACCTAAAACAAGTCGTTCAATATATAAGCATAAAATGCTTTTTAATTCAGTCCTTAACTTGATTCTTGCACATAAAGTATACACTAATGAGCTATTAAATGTCTTCAAAGATCGACTATTATAAGCCCAAACAATTTTTTTTCCAAACAAGCCAATCAGATAAGGAGCAGGAACACAGACAATGTGTTATGCAGTTGGAAACATATATGGGTGTGTATATGAAGACTGCCAGGAAAATGGAAGCATATAATGGAGGGATAGTAGTTCAGTGGAAGCTAGAACTATGGATGGTAATTCGAATGGAAGATCTAGATATATGTAAATATTTTTTTTTTTGCTGATTTGAATAGAGTGAATTTAGATTTTAAAATTATTATTCATTACGAATTTAAAGTGGATGTGAAAAGATATTTCAGATAATTATTATTCGAATTTACATTGTTTATTTGGATAATAAATGCAGATTTGGGTATCCAAATTCACTTAGTTATAAAATTCTTATAATTTTCATTATATATATAGGGGAGGGTTTACACTCTTCCGTATATTTTTTTACAATTATTATTTTAACGATACAACCATTGAAATAGTATGAAATTTTAAATTTATATCAAATTTGGCATGCATGATATAAGTAATGGAATATGAAATATTATGGCCGGATCGTTAAAATATTAATCGTACAAAAATATACAGACATGTGTAAGTTGATATATTAAAGCAAAATGAATTTTAATGTATTCAAAATTAAATTTTTACATATTTCATTATCTGAAAGCGATTAGAAATTTTAAGATTGATTTTTTATGAAATTAGAAAGTTAACATATAGTTGTATTTAAATCGGATTCAAATTTATATAATAATATTAGAATAATTTAAAGATAACAGATGAAATCAAATTTTAAATTTTTTTTTACAAATTTGAATAATTCATAAAATCCTTTACCTTCTTCCCTTCCTAGCTGGAAACACTAATACATTATATTCATCTACTAATGCAACATCTTAATATCAAGTACCAATTAAGACGGCACCCATTAGGGCACACATGGTCAAACGTGTTACTCAAACATTTGTTGCTTATAGTTGGCCTTAACTACTTAGATAGGGGTGAGCAAAATTCGATTCGACTCGAAAAAATTGGAAAAAAATTCGAATTTCGAGTTAAACGAACCGAGTTATTCGAGTTATTTGAATCAACTCGAATTTTTTTTTCAAATTTCGAGTTCGAATCAAGTTGAATTTTCGAATTCTAATAACTCAAATAATTCGAATAATTTGAATATCAAACTATAATAATTTACATTTTTACCCTAAACTCTCAAACCTTTTTACTTTTCCCTCAAAATTTTTACTCCTTCATACTTTCCCCCCAAAACTTTCTCCCCTCCCCTCCCAACCCCCCTAATCTACCCAAAATCTATTTCCCACCAAAATTTTACTCTCCCATTTACTTTTTCTCAAAATTTTACTCCCAAAACCCTCAAAACCTTTTATTTTCTCCCAAAATTTTTACTCCCTCCCACTTTTCCCCTAAAACTTTTATTCACTTCCCATCCCACCTCCCATCTACCCCAAACCCTCCCCCCTCCAATTTTTTTTTTTAATATTTTCCCTCCAAAATTTCACTCCCCCTATTTACTTTCCCTCAAACTTTTATTCCCCAAAACTTTTTTATTTTCTCCCTAAACTTTTAATTCTCACCCTTTACTCTAAAATAAAAAATCAAAATTATCCAAAAAAAATCACTAAACATAAATAGTAATAATTTTATTTATATCTATTATTTATATTATTAAATTAAATTTCACATTTTATATTATTTATATTATTGAATTGTTTAGTCATATTGAATATTTATATTAAAATTAAATTATTAATTATGCCATAAAATATTCATGTTAAAATTTTATATTAGTATCAATTTCGCATTTTATTTTTAAAATAATTTTTATTAAAAAAATCATATTTTTACATTTAATATATTTTTTTAATTCCAAAATACATAGTGACAAGAATCTGAAGATAATTGAAACAACTAAGCAAGCAAAGAAGCTAACCAGTATATGAAAATTAATAAATAAATTATGAGGTGATAAAAGTTAATAAAAATTTTGATTAAGGTGGACAAATTTTATTACTATAGGTGACAATGGTTACAAGGACCCAAAATTACTTTTTAAAATTTAACTCGAACAAATATATTCGATTCGATTCAATTCGAATTTCATCTCACTCGACTCGATTCGAGAAAACTTCAAATAAAGTTAGGATGATAAAATGAGATTTGAAAACTCGATTAACTCGAAAATTTTCTATTCGATTCGATTCAATCGAATGCTCAACCCTATACTTAGATACTATTTTTTGTTTTGGTACAAGGCAAGAGAAGAAAAAGTTAGGCCAAGTAAACTAATAAATGTTTTTGAAGCAATCTTAGTCCACTGGGAAGTTTCTTCTTTTCATGTGGCAATTGCTTGAAGATTGCAGAGCTATTTGATGTACTGCGGGAGAAGTTTAATGTCTTAAAAAGTTAGCTGCAATTTCCATCCTATTTTGGAGCGTTCCATGATTATTATTTTTCAGTTATTGTTTGCATTGAGTAACTTGTAGTGATTAATATTAAAATATCTGAAGAGTAATAGGATAGTTGATAAATGCTAAAAGTAACATGTTTTAATCTCATTCTTAATATGTTTTTGGGTGATTATTCGATGTTAATTACGACTTTTATACTCTTAATCCTTTAAATTTATATTTTAATGCTTAATAGAGCACTTGGAAACTAAAAGAGCCAAAAACGAGCGAAAACAGGGATGTCGAAGCAAGCTGTAGGATCCATATAGGCTGAACCATTTCACATGGCCAGACTACACGGTCGTGTGGTAAATAGTATCGATTTCACAAAATTGCGCACCGAATAGCGAAAAATCACGATTTTTAAGTTTTTTGGGCATTCTAAGACGTATATATGACAAAAATAAGAAGATAGGAGTGAGTCGTCAGAGAATACTCAGGAAAATAACTCGAAAAACACCATTGAAGTCGATTCTGAAGCAGATTCCTGTCAAGATTAAAAATTCTCATTTGATTTCTTAGAAAGTTATCATGAATTTCTTTATTTCTTTCGGTTATATTGTATCTTGAATGTTTTTATTTTCAAGCATGAACTAATTTTCTCAATACCTAGGGGAGATGAACTCTATGATAGATTTTTTTCATTTTGATTTTTATTTTACGCAATAAATATTTAGCTTCTTGTTCTCAATTATGTGTGCTTAATTCTTGATTTGGTATTTCTATATTATTGATCCATGTTTGATGTGCTTAAATCGTTGGTTGAATAGACCATGTTTAAGAGTAGATCTTGCTTAATTGAATGGAGTTGCATGCAATCCTAGAAATAGGACAACATAAATCTACGGGATTAGAGTCAAATCCAATAGGGGAATTCATAGCACGAGTTAATGCGATAATAGGGTTTTAATTAGAAAGAAATTTTAATTAATCAACCTAGAGGTAGTTGCACTTATGCTCGAAAGAGATATTTGCATAATTTAGGGATTTTTACGGATCAAGATACTAAGTAAAGAAATTGTGTAATTTAGATTGATAGTGACAGATGATGTAACACCCTAAACCTAGCCTAGACATCCAGACTAAGTCTAGAAAGTTACATAAATGATACTAAGAGCAACATATTTATAACACAGTAAAAATAAAACTTGATGAGCTTCCGCGGCACTAACCCATTCATGTCTGAGAACCACCTGAAATCCAATCAATAATAGAGTGAGGTATGAACTCAGTGCATAAAAGAGGTTGATTCAAATAAAATACACTTGAAAGATCATTCTCGAATTTTGAGATTCGATTAAGCAACAGAAGTCATTCCAGTTCAGATACAGAACAGTTTAGTTACAGAAGCAGAAGCAATTTTGGTTTTATTTACAGAATAGGTCAGTTTCATATGCAGGTTTTCCTACCACAACCTCTACACATCATCTTCGGCCATCCAAACGCACCATATAGGGCGTTCAATGCCCTTCTAACCCTACACACCATATAGCCGCAACTTAGCTGCCAAATCAGAATACATCAAAGTGCAAGATTTAGAGTTTCTTACATTGTGGCTTAGCCACTAGTTCAGAATAGAGTACTTCCTTCTTCACAGTATCCCAACTCATACATATACAGTGTACAATATCCACATTTACAGAGTGTAGTTCAATATCAGAAATAATGATCACAGTATACAAACAATTATGCTATACATATGTTAATCATAGAGCATTAGAGAGCTCTCATGCAATCGAATTCAGATCATTCATACATTGAGGAGGTCAGAATCAACGTCAGCCGCACACACGACCTCAAAAAAATGAGATGTAAACCTAATTTATATGCCACACGGCCTGGACACACGCTCGTGTCCCTGCCCATATGATTCACACGGTCTGGACACATGCCCGTGTGGTTCCAAAACATAAATAGTGAGTTACACGGCCTGGACACAAACCCATGCCCCTACTCATTTGCCTCACACGACCTGGGCACATGCCCATATCCCTGACTGTGTGGTCCTAAATCATAAATAGAGAGTTACACGGCTTGGACACACACCCATGCCTTTACCCTTGTGGTTCGAAAATAATAAATAGTGAGTTGCACGGCCTAGACACACGCCCGTGTCCGTTGCCCGTGTGAACCTTGCACTAATATGGCCACACACAGCCTGGACACACACCCGCGTGGCCTCAAGTTGATGAACAGTGAGTTACACAGTCGCCCACACTGCCTGGCACACGGCCGTGTGGCTTACACAGCCTGGACAGACATCCGTGTGGTTGGCCGTGTGGCGTCAACAACCATGGTTTTTGGTGACTGAATTTCACAAAAATTAGAGTTTTCGGTACGCACCTGAAGTAATTTTCGATGTAGCAACAACGTAGGAATTCTTCAACACCTAAAATTGACAGTTAACAGTTGAATAATGATAAATTATCATTGATTCTAAGTTTTAATGCGACATCGACACACTTCAACAAAATCCTAATTCCATTTAACCATTACCTTCGCGTCCAAATAAAATTTACGAATTACAAACGTTAGAGGGACCGTCGTTCTTGAGGCTTCCTCCTAAGGCCAACAATTAGCGTGCAAATAAAAAAATCCCATCACTAATCGCGAAACCAATACCATGGCAAAAGAGCAACAACCAATTCACAGAGATTTCTGAAACAACTTATCGACAACAGTAACAGGAAAAACATGAATCTAAGTAGACGCTATGAAGTAGCAAGGCATATGACCAATAATACAATGAACAAAAAGAAGCAGAAGAAGGAAAGGAGAAATAAAGAAAGAAAGGGAAAAAAATGAAAAAAGAGTGAGAAAAGGAAGAAGAAACGTAACTTTAATTGATTTAACTTCCAACCAAGAATTTGACAGTTAGCAAATTTTTTTCCTAACGTATACAATGGGCTTCAAACTCAAGACCAGACAAAATACAGGCAGATGCTTAACCAGTGAACCAGCAAGCTCATTCTTGACATAGGTTCACACGGAATTACACTTAACTATGTAATGCATGAATAGGGATTATTCTAAAATGATAAAACTCTTAATGACGTGACTCGAACTCCAAACCCTAATTACAAAAGTAGAGCACACAACCATAGATATAAAGACTTAATTACTGCAGATTATCACAATTAAATTCTAAAATTTTTGGGGCATTACAAATGAAATCTAGATGAATTCTTTCCTAGGTATTGTCTTTCTTCTTGGTTGTCAATCAATTATTTTTGTAATTTTTTCTTTGTTGTGTTTGTTAGTTAATTAAATTAGTTAATTTTAGTTTTTAATTAATTACTCAAATTATTTTGTTAAAAATAGAAAGACGATAATTACTAGTACTTTTAGTCTTCGTGAGAATGATATCTTTACTCACAGTAGCTATACTATTAATTGATAGATGCACTTTCCTTAGTCAAATTTTTAGTTAGTTTCGCAATGCATCAATAGCTTTGAGGGTGAGGATAAGCACAAAAAGCTTATTGGTGGATCTGAAGTTGTAAACAGTTATAATCTGAAAACTTTTGGGGTCTTGGGTAAGAGTAGCTCCTTCAATTAGGATATTTTGCCTATAATGAACAATGAAGAGGGAGAGCGACCATTAAGGAGTGGAGGTAATCACCGGAGAAGGGGCATGAGATCTTTGATAAAGAGGGGGAGAAATGTTGCTTGGGAAGTAGCTGAGGATTGCTTGAGTCATCTCTAAGATTATCTTGATTGTTGCCAGAAGGCATGGATTATAACTTTTAAAACTGAGATTGTTTCTTATTTTCTAAATATCCAAAGGGTACAACTCATTGTCGTGTATATACTTCTTAAATAGCTCATGAAGATATCATTATTTTGAAGCCATTGGAGAATCCAACTCAACTGAGGGTACCAGTTAAGGAGTCAGTTCGAAGGACTAAGAGTGATCCAAACCAAACTGCTCTTGCAAAAGAATTGTTGAAGAAGAGATTATCAGTAGTTTATCTATCTGCTTCATATAGAGGACAAAGAGAATCGTTGTCGGATAGTCTCCTGGTGAGGAGATTTTCGGTAGGCAAGTAATTTTTGAAAATTTTCTAACAAAACAAGATGATCTTAAAAGGGATCTTTAAGCACTAGAGATTTCTCCATGCGACTTGCTTGGGGGCATGTGAAGCAACTCTTAGACATGTTTGGTAGAGTTATGAGTAATCATTTTTAACCGATAAGAGACCATTGAAATCATTCTTCTAAATAATTTTATTGAGTTCGCCTTGAATGGAGGTCGTTTTGTTGTTTAGATCAGTCATTTTTTAAGGCCAATGAAGCCTAAGACCTTTGATTGCTCTACAATAAATCTGTAGGGTAGGATGAAGCAATTGGCTCAGGGTCAGTTTCTTGATATGATATTGTGTCAATAAGTAACCACAAAGGATCAGATGAAATTCAACTATTTTGACTGCTCCAGAGTTGGACATATTTACCTTTTTTGTAGAATGCTTGTGTATGACAACTCAAAGGGAGGAATTGGTACAATATTTTACAGTGAGAACTCTAGCAAACATGTAATGTTTGTCAATGAAGAGACGTCAAGCAACTTTTGAAAGGAGGGCTTTGTTGAAAAGACAAGTTTTACGAATGCTAAGTCACAATTACAAGTGTGAGGTTTTCTAGTTTTCACGTCATGACCCCACCAGAAAGATCTAATTCTTTTGTCAATATCTTCACATATAGCAAGGGGCGTTTTAAAGATAAAAAAGAGTAAAGAGGAATATAGGAGGGAGTAGGTTTAATCAAAGTGAGTTTTAGCCTTGTGTCACATGAAGAACTTTAGGGCAGAAGAGAAATAGGGTAGTAAGAGGAAAAAGTTGAGAGAGAAATTAGAAAGATAGAAGAAATTTCAAATAATTGACAGATGTTCATACAGTTTTAACAAAATGTATCATTTCAAGTAAATGACAAACATCCCTGAATGCTGTCGTTTGAATCCTATCTTACCTTCCCTCTTAAATGCGTTGTTTCATTAAAACATTAAACTAAACGTTACGTTTTACAGTAATTAAGACTAAAATAGAAGTAAACACAAATTAATAGAAATTTAAACATGATTGTTGTGTTGATCGTTGCCTTTAATTCCTTTTCGTGACAAGTACCCTCCCCTCGAAACAGATCCTTGTCCTCAATGATCAAAAGATAGATACTTCTACTTGAAGTTGTTCCAATTCTCCTAAGTAGAGTCCTCTAGAAATGTGTTAGCCTATTCTACTAGAACATCTGTCACAACTTGATTCGTTTTCCTTATCATTCTCTTCTCCAGAATTTTAATTGGTTCCTTCAATATGACACCGTTAGATCCTGTTAGAGGTAACATTGGTGAACTGATAGTTGAACCTATGTGCTCCTTCAGTTGTGAGACATAGAAGGTTGAATGTATTTGAGCTCTCTGAGGCAACTGCAATCTGTAAGCTACCTTCCCTACCTTAGCTTCCATTAGATAAGGTCCAAAATATTTAGGTGGGAGCTTGTGGTTCTTAAGCTTCCTCATCGAGTGTTGCCTGTAAGGTTGAAATCGCGGGTAGACTAAATCCCCAACCTAAAATTCTCTATCAGACCTTTTTCTACCGACCATCTGCTTCATTCTTTCGTGAGCACATTTCAAGTGGAACCTAAGTAGTTTCCTCATAGTTTCCCTATGTTAAAAGCTTCTGTCAACTTTCTCCACATTAGATGTTCCTGCTAGATAAGGTAAATGAATTGGAGGCTCCTGTTCATAGACTGATTCATAAAGGGTAGCTTGTATAACAGAATTGTAGGTGGTGTTATACCACCATTCTGCTAGTGGTAGCTAGGATAGGAATTAGAGGGTCTCTCTCCTATCATACATCGTAAATACCCTACAAATATTTGTTTCATTTTTGAGTCTAGCCATCAGTTTGGGGTGGTAAGATGTGGACAGGTGTAATTTAGTTCTCAGGTGTTTGAAAAGCTCTTGCCAAAACTGGCTTAGGAATACTCTATCTCTATCTAAAACAATTGATTAGGGCATGCCACGTAGTTTGTAAATTTGATTAAAATACTCTTGTGCCACATTCAAGGCAGTAATGAGGTGTGCCAAAGCCAAGAAGTGACCATACTTTGTTAGTTGATTAACCACAACCAACATAGTGGTTTTACCCTTAGATGTAGGTAAACCTTCCATAAAATCCATACTAATGGCTGCCCAACCTTTGTCTGGAATAGGAAGAGGTTGTAATAGCCTAAGTGATGCTGACTGGTCGCTTTTGCATCTTTGGTAGATGACACATTCTCTAACCGATTGTCTCACATCATTAGAAAGACCCTTCAAATACAGTAAACTTGTAACACCTCAAACCCAGCCTAGACATTATGGTCGTATCTGGCGATGTCACACAATAGTGTTTTTGAAACCTCGTTGTTACATTAAAAACATTCCATATTATTATCTTTAGTAAACCTTTGTTAAAACATAAGAAGTCATCCTTATTCATTTAAAACATTTGTTTTGAAACATCACTCGTTGTGGAAGCTTTAATAAAACAGTCTAAATGATCATGCATTTAGAGAATACATTAACTTTTTGAAAATCAAATTTCCTACGACCAGCAGGTATAAATCCATAAAGTAAAATAAATAAATAAAAATCCAAAATTTAAAACCAAAGTCCCAAAGAGTCCTTAAATTACAACCCAAATAATCAATAATAATCAAATCATAAATCGTAATTTGAAAACCATGAAGTCCAAAAATTATTGTGGTCACCGCTGAGTCCTCCGTTGCACCAATCCGTCTAAGTCTGGGGATTACCTGTGCACATTAAACAAAAAGGGTGAGTTTACATAAACTCAGTGTGTAATCCCACAGAAACAAGCAAACAATCAGTATTCACAGTGCACAGTTGAACAGTCTTGGGCCTAAGCCCTTTTCAGTATCAGTGGCAGTTTGGGCGTTAGCCTATCTCAGTACAGTGTCAAAAATGCAGTAGGGTCTTAGCCCATCACAGCACTAGTGGCAGTAATAGTTATGCAGTAGTAAAATCCTACCCATCCAACCTCTACACACCATCTCCGACCAACCCTACACTCCATGTGGGGATATAATCAACCCACCTATCCCTACACTCCAAGTAGTACCAAATGCGGCACAAAACAGTAATTTGCAGCTGAGCTGCTAGAGGCTTAAAGCCTTTTAGTACACTTCCTCTGAATGACAACCCCCACCCTAATGCAATGCAACATACAATGGATGATATGCTATTATGCAATTTTAGTACATATATTTAGTTCAGATATTAACATGCTCAGTACAGATATCATTCAGTCAATTACACACATTTAGGGGTCTAAGTGGAGCTTACCGACCTTACAGTAGGTTCACAATCGACTTGGGCGACCCGTGCAACCTTAGAAACATTCCGGTAAAAATGGGCCCACACATCCGTGTGTGCCCGTGTGGCCCACTCGGCCCAAATTGGCCTTGGCCGTGTGATCCATTTTTAATGTAACCCATGCTAGCTAAATATTCATATATGTTTTCACTATTTACTTATATGTTCATTCAAAGTTGTCTACTTGAGTCATTGTCACTAAATTATTTATATCTTGAGCTACAGAATTCCAAATTAATATCCCCTTATTGTTTTCGAAACTAGACTCAAATACCTTTCTACCATAAAATTTTCAGATTTTATAGTTTATCAAATAAGTACAGTAAAATCTTCAAATCTATACCAATTCTACTGTTTGACAGCTTCAACCTTTCCTTACTAAAAATTATTTATCTCTTAGTACGGAATTTGGATGATGTTTCAGTTTGTTTCTCTTGAAAATAGACTCGTTAAGGATTTAAACATATAAATTTAAGCCCCTAATTATTTTTTTACAATTTTCGATGACTTTTCCATAGTCAGAGCAGGGGAACCCGAATTCATTCTAACATTGTCTCACAAACTTATCTCATAATTTACAATTCCATTGCTTACACTGTTTCTTTCATAAGAAACTAGACTCAATAAAATTTAATTTCATATTTTATTCAACCTCTAACTCAATTTCCACTATTTTTGATGATTTTTCAAATTTAGACTACTGTTGCTGTCAAAAACTATTTTAGTGCAGAATGTTGATTTCTAAGTTTATCACACCCTTATTTCCTTTCTCTACAATTTTTTGCATCATTTTCTCTTATTTATCTTATTTCTCAACAACAAGCAATTTTGGCTTTTCGCTTAATCCCATTTTCTACATTTTGGGTACACACTTGGTATCGTTTCTGATGCATAAGCACTCCTAAGCCTCCAGAATCTCGCTTGAGTAACCACGACTTCACACAATCACAGCATTAATTCAAAACCACCAGCCCCTTGATTAACTCTAAACACACGCAACCAATGATGAACAACTAAATCAATTGGAAAATAAAAAAAGAAACGGAAGGGAAGGGAAAAAATAATGGAAATTGCAACAGCAACTAGGGGAAAGAATTGACAGATGAGGGAAAAAAAGAATAAGAAAATGTCAGAAAAAGTTTGGGTAATTGGAGAGAAAACTGAAACTCTACTTTTTTTTCTGCAACAAAAAGATAATCAAATTATTTTCTGATAACCTCTCCTCTATTATCTTCTAAAATCACTCCCTATTAACCCACTAAAACACAACTACTCAAAATTTTACCCCAACATAACTCTTAGCCGAATTTCGAGTAAAAATATTGTATCTACGCCATTACAGAGAATTGAACACAGGACTTCCTTAACACTAACCCTCCACTTATCCACCAGACCAACAGGCCCATTCTGTTACTTATTTGTCATCTTCTACTTAAAAGCCTACTGACCAAGGATAGGGCTTATTCAGAAAAATACCAAAATTTGCCGAAGTCTTGGCTTGAACTTGGGACCTCTCACACACCTCGAATACTTAACCACTGAAACAGATACACAGTTGTTTCAAACCTTCGCAAGAACAAAAATAAAAATTTAGGTTGTTACAAAACTAGAAATCATATATCTTGTGGCATGTAGCCCAGAGTGGCCTCCCACTAATCCCCCATGGAATAATTTAAAGATAGTTCTTCTAAGGTTGATATCGTTGCCCACTACTATTTTTCTTTTTCTCCTCAAGACAATACCATCCCAATAGTACTTAAAGTGGCATTCAGGTTTTGGAGCTCCTGAATTAGTTGTTAAAGTTTGGCATCATTCATAGCCTTTGGTGAACCTCTTGTAGTAGCTTGATAAGCTCAGAAACCCTCTTAGGTCCTTAACAGATTTAAGAGTAGGCCAGTTGAAGACACCTTCAACCTCGGACTGATCCATGCTGGTTGTTCCCTCAGAAAAGAGATATCCTGAATATTCGATCTGAGTAGTGCCAAAACTACACTTACTCCTTTTTGCAAACAACTAATTGGTTCTCAAAATTTTCAACACCTCCCCTAAGTGCATTATGTGATTTGACCAGTTTTTAGAGTATATTAGGATGTCATCAAAGAACATCAAGACCAACCTCCTCAGCAACTATTTGAAGATGGCATCCGTTAAAGCTTAGAAATTGAAAGGAGCATTGGTCAACCTAAAAGGAATTACCATAAATTCATAGTGCCTCTCATGTGTTCTAAAAGTTGTTTTACGAATGTTCTCCTCCCATATTTGAACCTGGTGATAATCAGACCTTAAATCTAACTTAGAAAAGTATATTGCTTGGCCAAACTCATCTGGTGATAATCAGACTTGATGGTTAGTTGGTTGAGCTATTTATAGTCTATGCACAATCTCCAACTACCATCCTTCTTCTTTACCATTACAACTGGTGAAGCAAAGGGGTTGTTACTATCATGAATTACCCTGGTTTGTAACATTTCATGAATGAGCTTTTCAATCTCTACTTTTTGCACTGCCAGATATCTATAAAGTCTTACTTTAATCACCTTTCTCTCATCAATTAATAGAATTCTTTGTTCTAGTAGCCTGGTTGAGGGTAACCCCTTTGGTGTTTGAAATACATCATCAAAGGCTTCCAAGAGCTTCACCATGTCAGAACTCATTTAAACAGGAGCAAAGGTTAATATTGCCTGAGCACTAGTTGCTAGTAACATTGGACTGGGTCCTTAGCCCATAAGTTCAAACATTTTGATAATTGTCCTTCAGATATGAGTTGTAAGGCACCAGGAATAATGCCTTGAAGAGTACGGTTCTGACCATAATATTCAAATTGCATAGTCAAGGAGGAGAAGTTTCACATTATAGAACCTAGGGATAATAGCTACTAAATGCCCAAGACAAGATCACAACCCTTGACTGGCAAGATCATAAAGTCAATAATGAAGTCATATCCTTGTGCTTTCCATAGGACAACTTGACATAATCCTTAAGTAGTCAATCTCACCCCATTAGCCACCATGACATGAAGTTGACTACAGTGCTCCACTGGTAAGTCCAACCTCCTAACCAACTTAGAATCCAGAAAATTGTATGTGCTTCCTGGGCCCACAAAAATAATAACATTAGAGTGACCAATACTAGTTGAAAACTACATAATGTTATGTCCCTGTGAACCTTGGAGAGCGTATAAGGATAAAAGAAGGGTAGTAGGTTTCATTTCTTGTTCTAACACTTCCAACTATTCAGAATAGTCTTAGAATTCTTCAAACACTAGACTTTTTGTAACAGCCCGATTTTGACCCTAATCGGACAAAGTGGCTTCGGGACCACAAATTCGAGTCAAAAAATATTTTTAAATTATTTTTGGTATTTGCAATATGTGAATTAATATGTGTAAAAATTTCGTATAAAAATTTGATCGTTTGAGTGCTCAATTTGATAAAATGACTTAATCGCGTAAAATGAAAATTTAGAAGGTCAAACTTAAAAGCACCCAATTGTTGTTGTCTTTCAAAAATGAGGGTTTTAAATGGAAATTAGGCCATTTAGTAGATAGTGGGTGGCAATGGTCAATATTTCCCTTAAGTTATATGTTTTATAATTTATTTAATTAAGGTTAATTTAGTCATTAAGTAAATTATAAATTTATAACTAAAAAAAAAGTAATGAAAAGATGAATATTTCATCTTTCTTAGCCGAATAGTGAAAATGAAGAAACCTTCCATGGCTTTTTAAAGTTTTGGCACTTCCATAACAAAATTAAGATATGTTTTGGTTTCGGTTTTTTTTATTTATAATTTTTATGTTTTTGAGATCGTTGCTTTGTGTACTACAAGACCCATACTTTAATTTTAGAATTTGATGGTGATTTTGAGATATGCCATTGATGGATGCTTGAGCTTTATGATAGTTGATGATGAAATATGAAAGATATGTAAAGGATTAACATGTTTTGTCTTTGAATGTTTAGTGAAATTGAGTAATTAGGGTTAAAATTGTGAAAATAAATTTTTGAGGGACTAAAATGTGAAATAAATAAAATGTGTGGACTTGTATGAAGCCTATGAATATTCGGCCCTAGCATAGTGTGGGCAAATTTTGTATATTTCGTGTTTTGTGCAAAAAGGACTAAATTGCAAAAAATGTAAAATGTCAGGGGAAAAATTGTAATTTTCCCATTTATGTATTTTTGGATTTAATTGAATGTTTTTATGAATAAAAAGGTTAAATTTGAATATGTTTAGATCAAGAAACGAAGAAAACGAAATTGGATTGGGGGAAAACGAAAGTAGTCGAGTAGTCGATTGTGTCCGCCGATATCTGAGGCAAGTCAATTAGCAAGTAAATGTTATCTAAATTGAATATATATGTATACATTTTTTACCACACATATGATAAGTTAGAACTTAAAATGTGTAAATTAAATAAAACTTTGTAAATTACCTATATTATAGTCGAATATAAGAATTAATATTGATAAGTTGATGTTAATAATTTACGTTTCATGTATGTTAGCTAAATATGCTATAAATTCAATGATTCGAAACAAATGGTGGAATAAATATACATAGATGTGTAAGCTTGAATGTAAGGCTTAATTCTTTGGATTGAATTTAAGTTATGAGTTAAAGATATGGTTCTAAAGTATATTATAAGTTCTTGTAATAAAATTTAAATACTATGAATTACATATATTTTTGTGCGTATGGTTAGAACATAGTTATATATGTATATTCATGTTCTTGAGCTGGAAAATTAATGTATGAATTTTATAGGTATAAGAGGGTTCTAACATAGATTACAAAAACATTTGTGCTGAATGTAATGTTTTTTTTTTAGTTATACCTATGTGGTCCGAATGTAAGTTTACTATGAAGAATCGAATATAATTCAATGTTACTGATATGCAGTTATTGAGTAAGACTTACGTAATTATAAATAACTATACGAAAGAGTGTCTTTGTATTTGAGATTATTAGGCTTGTGCCTAACAGGCTTAATGTCGGTGAAATATTCAGACTATACGTCTAGCAGGCTTAATGCCGGTGAAATATTCAAACTATACGTCTAGCAGGCTTAATGCCGGTGAAATATTCAGACTATACGTCTAGCAGGCTTAATGCTGATGAAATATTCAGATTATACATCTAGCAGGCTTAATGCCGGTGAAATAATACATCTAGCAGGCTTAATGCCGGTGAACGGAATCAGGCTTTAAGCCTAGCAGGCTATGTGCTGGTGAATTTATTTAAAACGTGTGTTCAGAAAGTTCTTGTTAATGTAATATTAAATGTAGTCGGACATGTGAATGAATTATATCTGTAGGTATGTATTAATTAAATGAATGAATAGAAATAAGGTAAGTTGTTTCTTCGGAATGAAATATCATAAGTGTTTGTGATATTATAAGTTACGAATTTTATTTAGAGATGTAAATTGGCTTAGTTGATAACTAAGCTACCATAACGAAGGCTTATATATATATATTTATCTATGAATGAATTAAGGTATGTTTAGATTAATAGAAAGGTATATGGTATTGAAAGTGTAACCAAGAGATGTATAATATCCTTATAAATAATTTAATTGTTCTTTTATTTTATTTGTTAAATTTTATCTATGCTATTGACTTACTAAGCTTTAAAATGCTTAAACGTATGTGTTGTTTCTGTTTATTTTGTCTTATAGATTTTGAGGTGGTTACGAGTTCGGGATCGTTAGTAAAGCTTATCACACTATCGAATAATTACGGTATTTTAAGCTAAAATTTTCTTGAAACTATGGCATGTATAGACTAGTTTGAAATTGTTTCTTTTGAGAGTATATTTGTATTAAAGCCATGCAAATATGGCTTAATTAGCTTGCTCTACTCGATTTTGGATTGGATTAAAGACCATGCACATTTTGGTTTTGGTTTGACATTATAGGAAAATTGTAAGGTAAATAAATGTTGTGTGTGTGGTTTATTCGAACTAGGTATGAGCTTAATATATATATAACATGGTTATAGGTGAAAGTATACATTATTTTAGAGTGGAATTTGGTCTTGAATGCAAATGAAAAGTTAAACTTGAGAAGTTGGATTTTATATGCAAGTATATATGTTAAAATAGGGTATGAAATGCATTTTTATAAGGTGATGAAATAAAAACTTTGGTAAATGATATTTGTATAGATAATTACGTGTGTGCATATGTGATTTTAGTATTTATATACATATATATACTTGATAATTAAAGTTGGCCTTGAAGTTTATAATATTTTTGAATAAGGTGATGGTTGAATATGCATGTTTGGCTTGGTCATAGTAAATATTAAGTAAAATGTTTCACATTTTAATTTAGCATCCGCATGATATATATATGTATAATGGTGATTTATCAAAAATTTTGACATTAATAATGGGGTGGTTGTTGTTAAATAATGAACTTTGCTTAAAAGTATATTTGACTTGTTAAATATATAATATGATAATAATAAAGTTGAAAGTATATATGCAGTTAGTGAGTAGAGAATATTAAGTTATTGATTTATAAATTTATGCAAAGGTTGAATAAAAAAAATGCTATGTACTTAACCTGTATTAGTAAATATTGTATATATTTATATATATTCATATAGAATGTCTTGAAATTTATTTGATTCAAGTCTATAGGTGATAAGAAATATTATTATGTATATAAGATTTGCTAAATTGACACGGATATATATATGTATAAATTGCTATATGAAACTTAAGTTTTTCATTAAATGAGTATATATGTATATATATTTTATTTATGTTCGAGTATACCTTTGATTAAATTTGGTTGAGTTGATAAGGAATGCAACTATGTAATAATTTGAATTGTCCAGTAAGTATATTTAGCATTGTTCTTGCGTGTTTAAAATTGTTCAATAATTGTCTATGATCATGTTAAGTTTAGTAATGCCTTGTAACCCTAATCCAGCGACAGACACGGGTTAAGGGTGTTACACTTTTGCTTCACCCTCTCATGATCTAAATTAGGTTCCACTACCAACTAATACAATTGAGACTTGGTACACTTATTACGTTGAGTGTATTTGGATACACACCAGAAACAAAGTCCCTTATTCCTTCTCTCTTCTATTTCAGCTTGAGAAAAGGATTCGGTTTGAAATTTATGTCCTGAGTTACTATTTTGAAGTCCACCAAATCCCACCAAGTTACTGTGGTGTTGTTGCACATTGGGAACATGAATTAGGGCCCTGAGGTGGCTTATCCCCTCACCTACATTCAAATTCTTCTTTGGGAACCCCATCATGATTCATTCAACTTGTCAAGCTAGTTGAAAGCCATCCACCAGTGTTTGAGGCTTGAACCACCGTAGATATTGTCCTATCTCAAGTTTAAGATTGCAAGTGAAAACACTAAGAGCATAATCCTCAGTTAGGTGTAACTGATTAATTAAATTTACAAAATGGTCATGGAACTAGTCCACTGAACCCTGTTGCTTGAGCGAGACAAGTTCTAACATGGGGTTTAAGAAGGAGTTAGATCTAAAATGATCCCTTAACCCTTGAGCATATATCTCTCATGTCAATTTATGCAACATCCCTTGTCTTTGCACAAAAAAATAGTGCCAATTTAAGGCTTTACCCTCTAAATGCAGCATTATTATTCTAACATTGGTTTGTTTTTCTATATTTTTAGCTTCAAAAAACTGTTCTAACTTGGACTACCAACTTTGATAATCTATCCCATCAAATCGTGGGCATTTTAAATGAAGATTTTTGTTGGCTAAGTCCACAGGACCAACTCGAAAAGGGTATTCATGTTTTCCAAATCTAACACAGGTGATAGTGTTAGTGGTTCTTTAGAAGGGAACCCAGAAGAGAGCCTCCCAAAATGTCCTTACCCTTGTCTTAAACTCTTCCAACTACACTGGCAGAAGCATGCTGACCAAAATAGTGTTCAAAAAGATAGTGGAGCTCAATTCAAATCTTACCCTTTATGCTTTCATGAAAGTCCTTTAGCTGAGAGTCAATCTTAGCATCAATTTGGCTAACCTCTAACTGCATCTAAGAGAGCTTGTATTGCAACATGCCCATCTCTTTTTGTAACCTGGTGGTGACTCCATCATTAGCCATGAGAACCGACTGCAGCTCTGATACCTTTTTCATGTGAAGAACTTTAGGGCAAAAGAGAAATAGAGTGGCAAGAGGAAGAGAAGAAGTTGAGAGAGAAATAAAAAATATAGTAGAAAGAAGAGAACTGTATTCATTTTCATAAATGCCTTCCCCTACCCTTGATTAGTGTTTTTAGGGTGGGTAATGGCCTTATCAAACAACTAACAGTTGTCAATACAGGTGTAACAAAATGTATCGTTTCAAGTAAATGACAAAACATTCCTAAACGTTGTCATTTGAACCCTATCTAACCCTCCCCCCTTAAACGTGTTGTTTCATTAAAGCATTAACCTAAAAGTTACGTTTTACAGTAATTATAACTAAAACAGAAATTTAAACATGATTGTTGTATTGACTGTTGCCCTTAATTCCATTTTGTGACATCTTGATGAAAGACACTTAGATTTCCAAGAAGCTAAATTCGAGTTTATCTTGTCTAAAAAATTGTTAAAGAATTCCATATTTTTTCGAATTTCCCCAGCTCAAGATATTTTTCAAGATTGTCGACTCTTTTTGCATTAAAAATACCACTAAACCATCTTCTTGCCTGAATCATCATAGAGGAATTGAGGAATAGCTCTAACTTCTCAACTTTGATTTGGAAACCTGAGAGGGAACAAACTTGAGAAGACGAGCTTTGAGGTTTCTGCATGCTTTAACACTAACATTGAAGAAGATATAATAATTGTCAAGAAAGAGAAGGTAGGGGTGTTCAATCGGTTACCAAAACTAAACTAGCATTAACCGAATTAATCAAAATTTTTAAACCCTTAATCGTTAACTGAATAAAAGTTTTTTCAAAAAAAATTAACAAAACCGAATTATTTCAGGTTAATTTGGTCGGTTAACTGAAATAACCGAAGTTTTTATGTTTTTTTTTTCTGGTTAAATCAAGCATAAAACATATCAAAAAAGTAAATTGGTAATTTTGTTAAATCACTTCATGTTTAATTACCAAACAAAATATCACTCCGGAAAAATAAACAAAACCCGAAAAAATAAATGGAAAAAGGGACCAAAGTTTGAAAAGAAGCAAAGCAAAAGGGTATCATCGGAGAGAGAAAAGAGTGTTTTGTTTGTAGAAGAAAGCAAGCAAGCAAGATGAAATAAAATAAAAAAAATAAAAGGGAGAGGGAGAGGGGTAACGTGTATGAATGATGATGGGGTTGTTGTTTATATCAGATACACCAACCTAATTTTACTGATATAATGAAATATCTTCCTCTCTCTTTTGCTTAAAGGCGCAAATAAATCTCCATGAATTGACGAAAAAGAATGAAGATGAATGAGAATGAGTTTCAATTTACAGATTAGTGATTAGGGTTATAGGATTGGGGATTTTTGTGTTATTTTTTATTTTAGGTTAGGGATTCTCGGGTTGGATTAAGGTTATTTGGTTAGGGTTAGTTGGTTATGGATTTTTAACATTGAATTGGGTTTATTGGGTCGGCTGGTGGTTGGAGCATGGGCAGTGAGCTACCTAAGCTTAATATATATAATATATAATATTGGTTTTTTGAAAATTTGGTTAATTACCCGATTTCGAATCAAATTAATCGATAACCAAACTTTCAAAAAATTATTAACCGACCTATTAACTGATTTAGTTCGGTTTGGTCAGTTAATTCGGTTTTAACTTAAATTTAAACACCTCTAAGAGGAGGTAATTGATGGGTGGAGCATTTCTAGAGATCTTAATTCCTTGGATAGATCCATTGTTCTTTGCTTCTTGGAGCAGATGGGAGAGAACATTAATGCAAATGACAAACAAATAAGGAGATAGGGGGTCTCCTTCCCCAAATCTCTGTTGGGGGAGAAGTTTCTGGATGGTGAGTCAATTACCAGTACTTGATAGAACACAGTGGAAATACATTGCTTTATGATATTGATCCAATGATGATTGAATCACATAGACTCTAAGACTGAAAGAAGAAAATCCCAGTTAATTCTATCAAAAGCGTTGCTCATATCAATTTTGAAAGGTGCTCTTCCCTTGGTTTTCTTTTTGAGAGAGTGAAGGATTTCAAAAGCCAAAATGATGTTACTAAAAATGAGCCACCCAAGAAAAAGGCATTTAAATGGACTCTTTTTTTTCCAAATAATATTTAAATCTTTAATATGATTTAAGTTATTAAAAGAAATAGAGAAATCATTCCAGTATTTTCAGAGAGAATTTATCAAGTGTAATTCAATGATTCCTCTGTGACCATAAATTTAGATGATAAGAAACATTTGCTCACATACAATTAGATGACAAAAATGATAATAAAGTAAATCGTAACAGGGCGAGTTCTCTTTAGAAGACGTGTATAGAACAATTCTAATAATTGTTTACCCAATTTATAAAATTATCATTAGTGAAATTGTAAATTTACACCATAAGATTAGCCCTAAAATCTTCCAACTTTTATGTGAATTAAAAGGGCAAAATTACCAATTTACCTACTTGTGTGATAAAATTGTGCAATCTTCTCTTTGAAAAGAATAAAATAGATACACATCCATAACAACAACTTTAAAGCAATAGTGGATTTGGCAACATCCATCCCTTCCTCGAATACCATCCTTACTTTTTATGCATTTTCATGTTTCAGTTCGTATGAAAAACAGACGAACCAACAAAATAGCAGTGGACAATATTCGTCCAATATTGAAAAATAAACGCGAAAAATCCAAAACCGAAAACAGAATTATTCACTAATCTTTCCACATTTAGGAGAGCGACATACAAACCCTAGTAATACCAACACATTGTATATGGGGAAAAAGGTTGAGCTATCCATATCTCAGGTCCGTCTTCAGCCACATCGATCAAGCACCTCTATTACTGTCTGAGAGACGGTGAAGAATCCTTTGCCAGCAACTTCTTAATCATGAAGTGCGTGCAACAGCCGCCAATGAAAAGCAATCATTAATTTTCTTTGATGCTAATTCCAGTGTAACGATGAAGTAATGCAATTGTTTATCCTTCTAATGTTTTCTCAAGAATGATGCACCAGTTTGATTTGTCATAAAACTTATCAACAATCACAGCATTATCCATTCCCGATACCAACCTGCATAAATTATGTAAAATAAATTAACAAAAAATCTTCATCTAAAGATGTAAATGACAGGAGGTAATTTTCATTCCAATCATCAAACCTCAACATCATACCCTAAAAGCAACCAAAAACGAAAAACAGATTTTATGAAGATAAAAGTAGAGGCTTGCACATGTTCTCTCTTAACCTAGATCATATAAATTCATTTGACATCAAGTCCAAAGGCAATTATATCGACCGTTGTAAACCATTTACATCCCCTCGATGCAAAATAACATTTACACCAAGTAACAAACGGAAAAAACATAATTTCAGACATGTATCTTAAGTGCATGGTAAGCAACTTGTTCTTCTCATTTATATCTTTAAATAGTGTAAATGTGTAATAAAATAGATGATTGCTAACTTTCCACTATGATATCATGTCCAGTTAGTTTACTAAAAATAAAGTGTATTCAAAATGACAGTTAGCTAGGTAAAAGTTTTCAGCACATATCATATATCTACAATCACAAACCACAGTCATACCATTTTTGGGTAGCCAATTGAACGAGGCTTGTTCCATGTGCAGCCCAAACATTGGATAATATGTTGATAAATAAATGGATATATAGAACTGCAAACATTTACAACGACAATATGCATACCTCTCAAGCTCGCCTTCACCGAACACATGGTAATATCTGTTGTACACTACAGCACCCTTCTTATCATCTTTCTTTGCCAGACCATTTGCTAGAGCACCAGCAGAGGCACCACTAACTTCGGCACGGTGATAAGGTAAGTGCCAAGGGACAAAATATTCCTGCTGACTCTTTCCATCTCTAGAAACCATTGAATCATCTTCATTTTGGGGGGTTGAGCGTGATGATTGTTGCATATTCTCAGTTAAACTCACTCTAGAATCTTTTGGATGCCCACCCAAACCATTTTCCTCAGTTTCAGGAATGCTTTCTAGAGTGAAGGATGAAGGGCCACGAACACGAGGACTACCTGGTCCTATCCACTCTTCTAAATACCTTTCTGTAAGTGGAGTCCATTTGGTAAGTAATGACTTATCCTCTTGTTCAACAGCCCAAACGGTTATTAGAACTAGGCCACCCTTTTTAACAACTCGCACTAATTCTTCAATCGCTTTCTTTCTCCTATTCTCTGTACTTAAGTGATGTAACACAGCAATAGAGATTGCTGCATCACCAAAATTAGTTCTGTAAGGAAGATTAACAGCATCTGCAACCAAAACTTCATGCCCTCTATCAGCACATATTTTGATAAGGGAAGGACTTATATCACATCCTATAAAATAGCAGCTAGAATTTAAACCTAGATATTTCCCATTTCCACATCCTGCATCTAAGATAAGTGAACCAGTAGGCAAAGATTCCAAGAAAGCAGCGACCTTGGGCCACTTGGCAAAGCGGGTGGAACTAAAATGGGGGGCAATAGCATCATAAACATGATGAACATATTTCTTTTCTATTTCAGGGGTAGATTTCACACTTATAGATGAACACTTACGGTCCTCACTTACAGAGGAAGATGATTGGATTCTGGGTTCAGTATCAGGTGCAAGAGTACACATAGGAGAAGCATCTTTTACTTTGATTTCTTTCATACTGCTAGAAATTACTGAATAACCAAGTCCACAGATACAATCAAGGAATAGAGTGCTTTTACTCCAAAATTGATGAACGTATCTACCAGCTCTAAGAGATTTAAAAATCATCAGTCTTGAGCATTGTGCCTAAGGAGTTTGACCTACACAGAAACCGTACATCACCACACATAGTTAAAAATGTAAGGAACAGCATGAACTGTCAACACAGTTTTATACTTTTTCAAATCATAGAACATTTCACATCGCTGATCTGTTATCTACAGGAATTATGACACATTATTAAAGGCAATAGAAATGTGATGGTTCTGAAATAATAGTAGAAATACACTAGAATACAGACCCTATAAGAATGTAAGAAACAGCATGAACTGTCGACACAGTTTTATACTTACAAATCTTAGAAGAAAATTAGGATATGTTGCTCGGACTCGCCTGAAATTCGGCCACACGGGAACTGCTATTGGATTTTGAAGAAGTCGTGGTGGCCGATCAGAAGAAAAGCACCGGAAAAGAAGAAAAATTGAAGCCGTGCGCCCAAGGAGAAGAAAAGAAACTAGGGCACAGTTGTATGGGCTGAGGATTTATGGGCTTTGGTTTGGGCTGTTTATCCTAATATTTGGATTTTAATTGGATAATGAGAAATTAGCCCAAATACATTTCAATTTGTGTAATAAAAGAATAAATTATAAAACAAAATAAATTTCAAAATTCCTTCATCAAATATGTAATATTTATTTTCAAGTGTTACAAACTCAAAATTAATATTTTTAAATGACTTAGACAATTCACAAAAAAATTTAAGTATCTCCAATACCTTTTAAAACTGTTTCTCTAAACAAACCGAGGGCTAGAGAATAGCGGAGAAGACTATGTTGGTTGAAAGCCCATGAATCGATGAGTTCTACTAAGAATAACACAGGTAACAAATTTTATAAAATTTATTGTATAACGCAATAATTCAATTATTAGAAAAATTTTAATATTTCATTGTGCAAACAAATATGTTTTTCTAAATTAAATTTTCCAACATTTAATCCATAGCTAGAATTAAAAATTCGCATTTCGAGGTCCACAATATTCAATTAATACAGTGTGAGTACTCAGGACATAGAGGTAATAAAAATAAGACTCAAGTCTGACACTCCTGAAGATGTAGCAATGATGGTTAGTAATAAGCTTGGATTTTTTGGAGTCAATGATTTGGGGAAATATTTGGGTATGCCGTTGTTTCACACTCGTGTCTCGCCTTCTACTTTTTAGCTTGTGGTGGATAAAGTCAAAAGAAAATTAAATGGTTGGGATACCCGGCTTCTTTCCTTGGCAGGCTGAACTACCTTGACTAAATCGGTACTGTTAGCAATTTCAAGTTACTTCATGAATACTGCTAGACTCCTAGTCACGGTTTGTAAAGAAATTGAGAAAACTGCGAGGAATTTTATCTGGGGTTCAACTAGTTTGGAGAGGAAACCTGCCTTAGTTAATTGGAAGGAAGTTTGTCTACCATTTGATAAAGGAGGATTAGGCATCCGAAGGCTCCAAGATCAAAATAAAATCTTCTTATTGAAGATGGGCTACAACATTTTAGCCAATATTGAGGCACTATGGGATCGCTTGTTGAGAAACAAATATAATGTTCATGAATTCCTACCTGATTCTATTGAACGAAATAATTGTTCGAATCTTTGGCGCTCTCTTTCTAATCACTGGAATGAGATTATAGATGGTATCATTTGGTCTGTTGGGAATGCCTGCTTAGTAAACTTCTGGAACGATAATTGGGTGGAGGACGTCAGGGGACCATATCGATGAGACCTTGATAGTCTGCAATGTGGTAACGGGCAATGGATCATGGAACTGGAGATGGCTGGAATCGCTGCTACCACAAACCGTTCTTGCTCGATCTCTGCGGTCATGCCTCCATCACACGATAGTGGTCCTGATCGATTGATTTGGAAATGGATGTCAAAAGGTAAATTTTCTTCAGCTTCAACTTATAGCTATTTTTTAAATCAAAGGGAACTTGTGCTGTGGGAACATAGTTCCAGGATATGGAAGAATGATGCCCCTCAGATTACCAATGAGGTAAGGGTAAAGAGAAGAATGACAGATGAAGGGTAGTGTTGTCCACGGTGTGATGCTTTAGTTGAAACAGGGCTCCATGTAGTCCGTGACTGCCCGTTTGCAACTAACATTTGGAAATCGTTGTTACCACAACATGACTGGTCTTTCTTTTTTTTCTTATTCCTTGGAAGACTGGTATGAATTTGCTCAAGTTTTATGGTTCCACAATCGATGGTGAATGGCCAACTTTATTTTCAATTGTTTCTTGGTTGATTTGGAAGCATGGGAATGACTTTATTTTTAAAGGAGCTAGCTATAGTAAAATGGATTTGATAGCAACTAGTATAGCTTGGGCTCGCAGCATATCTAATTTAGCAAGGTTGAATAATAGCTGCTGCAGTGAATACACCAAAGAGTATTGGCAGCCACCGCCTGTCGGGTGGGTTAAAGGTAACATTGATGGCAGTATACCAAAACATACATCATCTGCTTCCGTGGGTGGTATGATTCGGGATCATGAGGGGAATTGTTTATTTGGCTTTGGCATGAGAATTGGTAGATATGGCATTTTTCCAAACGGAAGCAAGGGCACTTTATGAGGGACTTGTGGTTGCTTGGCATGAAGGGTTCCGACAAATTGAAGTGGAAAGTGATAATGCTATCTTGATTGATGTGGTTACACTACACCAAAATTGGGTTTTAGCGGCAGTTTTAGTGGCGTTTTTCGAACAAACGCCGGAAAAAATAGAGAATTAGCGGCGCTTGAGAGGAAGCGTCGGTAAAAACTGATCTTTAGCAGCGTTTTCAAGAGAACGCCGCAAAAAAATATGCATTAGCGGCGTTTCTACTTAAAACGCCGCAAAAAAACGGTACGGCGTCGTTTTGTGGTCTTCGAAGGGCTTTAGTGGTGTTTCAATATTAGCGCCGCTAATGCTGAGACCTTTAACGGCGTTTTTGAGTATACGCCACTAATGGTAGGGTTTTTTGCGGCGTTTTTATAATAGAGCCGCAAATTCTATGACTTTTACCGGCGTTTTTGAGTATACGCCGCTAATGGTGGGTCTTTTAGTGGCGTTTGTGAGAAACCGCCAGTAATGTTACGATATTTATCGGCGTTTTCTAGTGTAGCGTCGTGAATGCTCTTACCTTTACCGGCGTTTTTACGTTTGCGCCGCTAATGGTAGAGGTTTTAGTGGAGTTTTTGGTCAATCGCTGCTAGTGTTAAGGTATTAGCAGCGTTTTTCTCGTAGCGCCGCTATCGGTTGGGGGTGATAGTGGCGTTTTTTGGTCAATCGCCACTAATGTTAAGGTATTTAGCGGCGTTTCTATCCTAACGCCGCTAATGTTGTGAATTTTACTGGCGTTTTTATGTATGCGCCGCTATTGGTTGGGGGTGATAGTGGCGTGTTTTGGTCAATCGCCACTAATGTTAAGGTATTTAGCGGCGTTTGGTTTTAAAGCGCCGCTAAGGTTGGGTTTTTTGCGGCGTTTATTGGTAAGCGCCGGAAAATTGGTCTATTTAGCGGCGTTTGTTTGATAAGCGCCGGTAAAAAGCATTTTATCTTAATTAGCTTATATTATTCATATTAATTAAATAAAATTCAACTTAAATGTAATTAAATATTTAAAATATTCAGGAAAAAATAACACATAGAAATAATTTGAAATATATCACATGAAAAAATTAAATTATTATTATTTAAAATAATTTTTAAGATTTTTGGGTACATGATTAATACTGATAATTTTTTTATATAATATATTAAAAAATTTATATAATCCTCAAATAGATAGTATGATTATAAATTTTAAAAATTGATTTATATAATATATTACTAATTAATAGATATGTGGTTGGCAGTAATCTTTCGGAAGTTCGACTTGTACATACTATGATTTTAAAGGAATGATAAGTTAGATTTCGGTATGTTCCTAGGGAGCAAAACAAGGTTGTGAATTGCATAGCAAAGATGTCAAATGGAGATTTGAATAAGAAATGTTACTTTGTTGAGCCACTTGAGGGTATTCAAACCTTACTAGAGAATGATATTCAATAGTCTGGAATAATGGCAGACTTTCAGTAGAGTTGTGTAATTAAAAGTTTACTTCTATTTCTTTTAACAAAAAAAATTAATACAATGTGAGTAATACAACACTCATTCTTGAAAATTTAATTAATGATATCCTGGAAATAAATAGATTACGACAAGAGATCATATGGAATTAATTTAGTTTTTTGACTTATTAAATAATTAAATCAAAGTGAAATTTAAATTATAGTTATTGTAGTTAATTTGATTAGGAATTGAAACCGCCTATAATTAAATACGTTTTTCAATAAATTTTAGTACACTAAAGTTGATATGATTTTATCAAAACTAGAATTGAATTAGGTAAATTATTTAGTTATACAAATTAATGTTAACTTAATTAATTACTTAATTAAATGTTAAGATTGTTTGTTGATGTAATTCAAAGCAAACTTGTATTTAATTGAAGATAAGGTGTTTTTTATTTTTAATAATTTTATTATAAATTTTGATCATATTTACTATTTTGGTTCAATGCCTACAACTATCTATAACCCTTCCCAACCCATAAATAGAAGGATAATGCGCACAGCGCACTCAACCCACGTCCTCCTACATTGACAACAATATCCATGCCAATCAAGTTAAAACTCAATCTATTTACCAAAGTATTTTGTAATCCCAAAATAAGGTGTTAGTTATAGGGTGTCCTAATGGAACTAAAACTCATTTGATTCGATTGTTTTGTGACTCAAAACTAAAGTTAAACTCCTGGGTTTAGGAAAATTTTATTGGAATATTTATTTTTATATTTAATTTAATTTTTCTTCAATTCTTGCTCTAGATTTGAGAGTGGTTATAATTGCATACATATAGCAATTATAATTTGAGATTCAATGTTTACAGTGATGTAGATTTTGTTTTTTAAAATTTGTTCTCTGTAAGTACTTTGATTTAAAGCGATAAAAAAAACCCCTAAAAACCTTGCAATTTTGAGGCATTAGACTCTTTCGCATATACATATTTAATTTGATCAAATTTATTGCTTTAGATATTTGGAGAAGGTCCTAATATTTTGAAGATGTTTTAAAATTTTGCTATGCAACTCAGCCATATTCTCTATCATGGAAAGCTTAATGGACAACTGTGAAACGACAATAAACTCAGCAATGAATCATGTTTAACAATATATGAAACAGGAGAAAATGAGAGAGGAAGAAAACTGAATCATATTAGAAGGATAAAAGCTGTACAGCCTATTCTTAGTTGTTATATATACAAAGACTTCAACAGACTGACTAATAGGTAACAGACTAACTTATACAGGAGAAGGTGCAGTAGCTAATTGGACAAAATTGCGATATGAACTCTAGGTTCTTCTCTTTAAATACATCCCAAAATTTATGGTAAAAAATTCTAGAGTACTCATCTAGTCTCAAAGACCGCATTGTGGATCTCTTCATCCGTGATTGCTTCTTCCAAAGTGGCGTTCATCTCATCAATCACTTCTAGAGCTTCATTAACTCTGTTGTAAGCCTTTCATGAAAGAGTTCTTAAATGTGGTTAGTGATGAAGCCTCTTTTCTTCTATCATTCTCCATTCAATCCTCTAAGTCTATGGATGACATGACAGTTATCCTGTTAAGACTCCAGGTGGTGGCATGGAAAAAGGGTGTGTTGTGGTCTCCTTAATTGAGCTATTGAATGCCGGTAAAAAAGTGTTATTGGCAAATGCTGCTACCTTTTGGGCTGAATCATAACTTTCTTGCTAAATTGAAACTGATCAGCCATGCCTTTAGTCTCATCAAAGTTATTGGCAAATGCTGAATACCCTTTTTCTTTTTCTTTTTTACAGAAAAGTGAGACCTATATTGTCAATGACTCAATATTAGGGTTCATAATGGGATAGGAAATTCGATGCAAGTTCAAGAAATCATCCTAGCTTTAAGATTTTGCAGTGGAAAATAGTATTTCATGCGATTGATTGTGAAGCAAATATTGCATTCATATTAGCTATATTGAACCGAAATCTGAAACAGGAAAATGTATTAATGTTGATACAATGTTGGGGTGGTTCACACAATGGCATTAAGAGCCGCAGAAGATGTCTGAGGATTTGATAGAGACTAGAAGGTTCTCAGGGAAATTTGGCATTCTATGTTATGTATTTTTTAAAGCGAAAATGCAATTTCATCATTGTATTAACTTATGTCTTTACAATTTTTAAAGGATTAAATTAAAATTTTATTATTTTTTGAGGTCAAAGTGCAATTTAACCATTTATGTCTTATAATTTTATAAAACATAAAAGGGTCAATGTGATATTTTTCCATTTTAGGGGGCCTTTGGCTCCTGCCGGCCCCTTGGTGCTGCCCGTGACAGGTGTCTGTCCAGAAAGAAAGCTGATTCATTAGGGGTGAGAGACTCCCAAATGAAATCGATTTTGGTGAAGTGACTCTTTCCTTATAACCTTCTAAATAAGGTAACCTATTGGGAATTATCCATATTTATGGAAAATCAAAGATATGGGTATCAAATAATAGAAAGTCAAAGATATGGGTATCAAATATTGGAAAGTCAAAGATATGGGTATCAAATATTGGAAAGTCAAAGATATGGGTATCGAGATATTGGCATAATAAAATTTGAATATTTGCAATATATGGTCCCTAATTGTAAAGTGACTTTGCAAGTTGATCCCTGAACCTCAACTATAAATAGGCATAACCATCTCTCATTCCGTATCTCAAACTTGCCATTCTCTACTTAAGGCATTGTTTTCTCTCTCTCTCTTTGTAAATTCTCACTTGTATTTTGGAGTGAAATATATTTGGTAGTGCCCGAGGACGTAGGCAAAATTTGCTGAACCTCGTTAAATTCTTGTGTTCTTTATTGTATTATTCTGCATGAATTGTGTGTGTGATTGTAGTGATTTATTGTGCTATTAAATTACGATTGAGGGATATTCTGGCTAGGAAAGACCTGGTACTTAAGCGATCCTTGCGATCCACCTCTCTTTCCTGGGAATTGAACTTAGTGTGATTTTTTAGTACAATAATTTTACTCTTTTACACGCTTCCGCACAACAATTGGTATCAGAGCTAGATTCGTACTTGGGGAATACGATCGTTCACGGCACTGTTCACGTACTGTAGTTGGGATTGAGGAGAAAAAAATGGAAAAGTCATCGTCAAAGACTACTGTGACCAATGCGAAATTTGAAGTAGAGAAATTTGATGGTACCAATAATTTTGGTATGTGGCAATGTGAGATCCTGGATGTCTTATGTCAGCAAGAGCTGGATATAGCCCTTGAAGAAAAACCTGACAAGATGGATGACAAGGAGTGGGCCAAGATCAATAGACAGGCATGTGGAACAATTCGCCTATGTTTGGCCAAAGAGCAGAAGTACTCTGTCATGAGGGAGACATCAGCGAAGAAGTTGTGGGATACACTGGAAGAAAAGTTTCTAACAAAAAGTCTTGAAAATAGGCTTTATATGAAAAAGAAACTTTATCGATTCACGTATGCACCCGGTATGTCGATGAATGACCATGTGAACTCATTCAATAAAATTTTAGCAGACTTGCTAAATTTGGATGAGAAATTTGAAGATGAAGACAAGGCATTACTGTTGTTGAATTCTCTTCCTGATGAATATGATCATCTTACCACCACATTGCTTCATGGGAAGGATACAATCACATTTGATGCAGTCTGTAGTGCATTGTATAGATCTGAGACTCGAAAGAAAGATAAAAAAGATCACAGAGATACAACTACAGAAGTCTTAACAGTAAGAAGTCGTTCGCGCAGCAACAAATCTGGTAGAAGGAGTAAGTCCAAAGGGAGACCTGCCAAAGATGAATGTGCTTTTTGTCGTGAGAAAGGGCATTGGAAAAAGAATTGCCCTAAGTTACAAAAGGGTAAAGCTATTTCTGATGCATGTGTAGCGGAGCATGATGAGGAGTCAGACTTTAGCTTGGTTGGCATGGCAATGGCATGTCATACAGATGAGTGGATTTTGGATTCGGGATGTACTTACCATATGTGTCCTAATAAGGACTGGTTTTCTAGTCTTAAAGAACTAGAAGGTGGAGTTGTTTTTATGGGCAATGATAGCGCTTGTAAGACAATGGGAGTAGGTACAATCCAATTGAAGAATCACGACGGCTCAATTCAAGTCTTGACAGATGTTCGCTACATACCTAGCTTGAAGAAAAATCTTATCTCATTAGGGGTCCTAGAATCTAAAGGGCTCACAATCACTTTGAGAGATGGATTACTAAAGGTAGTAGCTGGGGTATTGACGGTGATGAAAGGCACAAGAAGGAATAATCTGTACTATTTAAATGGAAGTACAGTTATTGGATCAACATCAACAGCTTTTACGAAAGATGCAGATTCAGAGGCTACCAGGTTATGGCATATGCGATTGGGACATACTGGTGAAAAAGCTTTGCAGAGTTTGGCGAAGCAAGGCTTGTTGAAAGGTGCAAATTCTTGCAAATTGGAATTCTGTGAACATTGTGTTCTGGGCAAGCAGACGAGGATAAAATTTGGTTCAGCAATTCACAATACAAAAGAAATTCTGGACTACGTTCACAGTGATGTGTGGGGACCTACTAAAGTGGCTTCTTTGGGAGGTATGCACTATTTTGGTACTTTTGTTGATGATTATTCAAGAAAAGTATGGGTGTATCTAATGAAAAGGAAAAATGAAGTTTTGGATGTACTTCTGAAATGGAAGAAGATGGTGGAGACCCAGGCTGGTCGAAAAGTCAAACGACTTCGATCAGACAATGGTACTGAGTACAAGAATGATCCATTTCTACAAGTATGTCACGATGAAGGTATTGTACGACACTTCACTGTTCGAGATACACCACAACAGAATGGGGTGGCAGAACGTATGAATCGGACTATACTGGAGAAAGTTCGATATATGTTGTCCAATGCTGGATTGGGCAAAGAATTTTAGGCTGAGGCAGTTACATATGCGTGCCATCTAATTAATCAGTTGCCATCAGCTGCAATAAATGGAAAAACTCCTATGGAGAGGTGGGCTGGTAAACCTACTATTGATTATGATTCTTTACATATTTTTGGTTCCACTGCATATTATCATGTAAAAGAATCTAAGTTAGACCCAAGAGCAAAGAAAGCATTATTCATGGGTATAACTGGTGGAGTAAAAGGATACCGTCTCTGGTGTCCTGATACAAGGAAAATAATTTTCAGTAGAGATGTGACTTTTGATGAATCAACCATGATGAAGATCAATGATTCACAAAAGGATAACACAACCAGTGGCACTTTGCAGCAGGTGGAGCTTGAAAAGGTTAATGATGATCCAGCTAATATTGAAGGAACAAATGATGAAGTTTCGACCCAAGAACTTCTACAACAACATGATTCAATTGCATATAGAAGGCCAAGAAGAGAGATTTGTATGCCTGCTCGCTTTGATGATATGGTGGCCTATGCACTTCCAATTGCAGATGATGATGTTCCTTCTACTTACACAGAAGCAAGAAGTAACTCTGATAGTGTAAAGTGGAAGCAAGCTATGAATGAAGAAATGCAGTCTCTTCATAAAAATAGGACTTGGGAGTTGGTGACACTACCTAAAGGAAAGAAGGCAATTGGATGCAAATGGGTATATGCAAAGAAGGAAGGATTTCCTGATAAAAATGAAGTTCGATACAAGGCTAGATTGGTAGCAAAGGGTTACGCTCAGAAAGAAGGAATAGACTACAATGAAGTATTTTCTCCAGTTGTGAAGCATTCGTCTATTCGGATTTTGCTAGCCTTGGTTGCGCAATATGATCTTGAACTAGTTCAGCTCGATGTGAAGACCGCATTTTTACACGGTGATTTGGAAGAGGAAATCTATATGACTCAGCCAGATGGATTCAAGATTGCTGATAAAGAAAATTGGGTTTGCAAACTGACAAAGTCGCTTTATGGATTGAAACAATCTCCAAGGCAGTGGTACAAGCGATTTGATCAGTTCATGAAAGGGCAAAGGTATACAAGAAGTAAATTTGATCATTGCGTGTATTTTCAGAAGCTACAAGAAGGATTTTTCGTATACTTGCTCTTATATGTTGATGATATGTTGATAGCATCTAAGAGTAAAGTTGAAATTGAGAGATTGAAGACTCAACTCAACCTTGAGTTTGAGATGAAAGATCTAGGTGAAGCTAAGAAGATCCTTGGCATGGAAATATGTAGGGATAGAGCTCATGGCAGAGTTAGTTTATCTCAGAAGCAATATTTAAAAAAGATACTACAGAAGTTTGGCATGAACGAGCAGACTAAAGCTGTAAGTACCCCGTTGGCTTCTCATTTCAAGCTTTCTGCACAACTATCTCCTTCGATAAATACGGAACAAGAATACATGTTACAAGTTCCGTATTCTAATGCAGTAGGTAGCTTGATGTATGCAATGGTGTGTACAAGACCCGACATTTCACAGGCAGTTAGTATAGTGAGCAGGTATATGCATAATCCTGGAAAAGGACATTGGCAAGCTGTGAAATGGATTCTACGGTATATTCATAAGACCATGTATATTGGATTACTGTTCAAGCAGGATACTACACTTGGTAAAGGTGTTGTTGGGTACGTTGATTCTGATTATGCCGGTGATTTGGACAAACGAAGATCAACCACTGGTTATGTGTTTACTCTTGCTAGAGGACCAATAAGTTGGAAGTCTACACTGCAGTCTACAGTTGCGTTGTCAACCACAGAAGCTGAATACATGGCTGTAACAGAGGCTGTAAAGGAAGCTATTTGGTTACAAGGTATGGTTAAAACCTTGGGATTGGTCCAGGAGCATATTAATGTGTATTGTGATAGTCAAAGTGCTATTCATTTAGCAAAGAATCAAGTCTATCATGCACGTACAAAGCATATCGATGTACGTTTCCACTTTGTGCGGGAAATTATTGATGAGGGGAAAATTCACCTTCAGAAGATTAAGACTGCAGATAATCCCGCAGATATGATGACCAAGGTGGTAACAACAATCAAGTTCGAACATTGTTTGAACTTGATCAATATTCTGCATGTTTAACAGTTGAAGAAGGCACTATCAAGTGTTGTTGACAAAGGCAGAGAGAATTGTGTGAAGATAAGATTACTCGAATCAAATCTTCAAGGTGGAGATTATTGGGAATTATCCATATTTATGGAAAATCAAAGATATGGGTATCAAATAATAGAAAGTCAAAGATATGGGTATCAAATATTGGAAAGTCAAAGATATGGGTATCAAATATTGGAAAGTCAAAGATATGGGTATCGAGATATTGGCATAATAAAATCTGAATATTTGCAATATATGGTCCCTAATTGTAAAGTGACTTTGCAAGTTGATCCCTGAACCTCAACTATAAATAGGCATAACCATCTCTCATTCCGTATCTCAAACTTGCCATTCTCTACTTAAGGCATTGTTTTCTCTCTCTCTCTTTGTAAATTCTCACTTGTATTTTGGAGTGAAATATATTTGGTAGTGCCCGAGGACGTAGGCAAAATTTGCTGAACCTCGTTAAATTCTTGTGTTCTTTATTGTATTATTCTGCATGAATTGTGTGTGTGATTGTAGTGATTTATTGTGCTATTAAATTACGATTGAGGGATATTCTGGCTAGGAAAGACCTGGTACTTAAGCGATCCTTGCGATCCACCTCTCTTTCCTGGGAATTGAACTTAGTGTGATTTTTTAGTACAATAATTTTACTCTTTTACACGCTTCCACACAACATAACCTTTAAGAACAGTCCTACCATCTTAAATTAGGCGAGGACCATCATGCTGTCTATGCTGACGAGGAGGTTCCTCAAGCGAGGTGGCTTTTCATAACAATTATTATCATCACAAGGAGGCTCCTCAAGCGAGATGGCTATTCATAACAATTTTTATCATCTTTTATCATACACATTTGCACACCTTATGCAGTGTTATTACTGCATTAATGAAATGGTCCTATATTTCATCTTCTTAATTGTTGTTCTAGTTAATCTCAAGTAATATCTTTTTGCATGAAACTTTTGTTGCTTAAAACTTTTAAGGACTACAAGTCTTTAATCAAATTGCAGGTTAATTATAGTCATGCATATATGACTTATGATATTGTTTTCATCAGACTCTTCAATGGACTCATCATTTCATATGGATCACCATTAGCTAGTGTTTTTGTGGATATGATTTGGTGCACCTTTTTAAGATTTAAGATATTCTTCTGGGTGCTTACAAAATTGGAAGGGACAGTTATTAGTTGCAGAAAGGACTGGTTGATGGAGGCCGGGCCATAGATGAGTTATGAGGTGGCATGGTACTAATTTGGTTGAGATATCTTTATCAACGGTTTACCTATATGTCAAATCGTTGCCGCTGGAAAACTAGGTGGTTGGCCAGCATCAAAGTAGAATTTTAGGCACAAGCAATTTATAACATTTACGAAATCTTGCTTTAAGCATGTAGTCCCTCTTAAATCATTCTTGTCATTAATAGTTAAAGTAATGTTAGTCCTAATAAAAAATAAAATTTAAGAATATTGTTTAGCGAAAGAGAGGAAACTTCAAATAAATGTAGTCATTCCTATCATTAAATTTCATGTTATCTGCTACGTGTCGATTATACACTAGCTATTTTTGTCCTCTCATAAGAATAATTAACAACATTAGTGCTTTAGAGTAATGTGTATAACATTTTATAAGTTTAAGTACCAAATTGGATACACCAAAAAGATTAGGTCTCAAATTAGAAAAAAAATGTCAAGTTCAAATATCAAATGTTTTATTAAACCAAAATCTAAATATTAATAGTTTGATCACCATGCCATAAGGTTGAACAAAACTCGATTTGATTAAAAAAATTAATTTTTTTTTAAAAAAATTAGAGTTAATTGAATTGAGTTATTCGGGTTTTTTAACCAACTCGATTAAATAATTCAATTTGTTGAGTTCGAGTTGAGTTGAATTTTACAACTTGAATAAAAAAATTGATGTAAATACCTCTTGGATCCCTAACAATTTTGAAAATGTGCAAATTGGTCCCTCTCAAAAAAATTATAATATATATTTAAAAATCTTTAGAAAACATACTAAATTATATATTTTTAAAAAAATCAAAATAATAAACTTGAAGCCTTAGACAAGTAATTATCAAATCAAATTTATCATATTAATTATCTTGTATTTTCTCTTATTTTAGTTTTAAAAAGTTTTTAAATATATATAGTTATATTATTCTTTCAAAAAGATAATGGTTATATTATAAATGTATTTAAGTCCGTTTAAAAAAGTCCTATGGTTATATGATAATATATAGAGGTAAACTACACCTTTAGTCACTAATTTATGGGTTAGATTTTGTTTGGTCACTTGACTAAAATAAGTTATAATTCGATCACTAAATTGTTCAAAAATTTTCATTTAAGTCACCGAGTTGTTAAAATCAATGTTATATAGCTTTCTCTATTCACACTTCCTCCACTAATCGAAAGCTCTCTTTCCCCTTCTCTTTTACAATTCAGTTTTTTTTCATGAAACAGCTTTGGACGTCACGAATATGCGAACCAAATTTCAAACATCTTTTTTCTCCTATCTCCAACACTGAATGTTAGATTAATTTGGATCTAAGGTATGTTCTTCTACTCGTCAATGTGTACTGATCCATTGTATCAATCATCAAATCATTGCTTGAAGCTCGTTGGCAGGACTTTAAAAAAAAACTTAATAGCCCAATGCTTAAATAAAAAATTTTAAATAGTCCAGTGACTTAAATGAAAACTTTCAAATAATTCAATGGCCAAAATGTAACTTTTTTTAGTTAAGTGACCAAAGAAAAAACTTACCCGTAGTTTAGCAACTAATGGTGTAGTTTACCCAATATATATTTATAATATAACTATATATAAATAATACACCTAAGGTCAATAAACTATTAGTAAGTTTACGTTTTGGTCACTCAACTCCAAAAAGTTACAAAATGATCATTGAACTATTCAAAAGTTTTCATTTAGGTCACTAAGTTGTTTGAAAGTTTTTATTCAAGTCATTGGGATGTTAAGTTTTTCTTTTAAAAAAGTTCTGCTAGTGAGCTTCAAGTAATGATTTGGCAATTGATACAATGGATTAGTACCATTGAAGAGTAGAAGAACATACTTTAGATTCAAGCCGATCTAACGATCAATGTTGGAGATTGGAAAAAAAAAGCAGTTTAGATTTTGATTTACAGATTCGTGACATTCAAAGTTGTTTAATAAAAAAAATTGAACTGTAAAAGAGAAGAGGGAGAATAGCTTTTGGTTAGTGCAGGCAATGTGAACAAAGAAGGTCATACAACAAGGATTTTAACGATCTTGTGACTAAAATGAAAACTTTTAAATAATTTAATGACTATTTTATAACTTTTTAAAATTAAGTAATCAAAACATAAATTTTCTAATACTCTCATCATATTCTAACTATTTGTTTTGTCTGTTAATATCGACGGTATAGATATGTGAAATTGATTTTGAAAATTTAAGTACATAAAAAGTAAAATTACATTAATAAATTCTAAAATTAGATCACCCGATAAAACAAAGGCCAAATATTCCAGTATGATCCAATATGATCAAACGCCCCAACCTGACAGCAGAGATTAAACATAAGGCTAACACAAAAGATAATTACAAGAATCTGAATTTCAAAGGAATTCGTCCATCAATGTTACAATATGGCTGAATTCACATTTTAGACAGATAGATAACTTACATTAATCTAAATTACCCACCACATACTGTAGGGAGTTGCAAACATCTAAAGGTGAAAACCCAAATGAAACATAACAGAAACCAAGAAAAAGAAAACACCTCTTTAAATGTCCAAAAAAAGGGGGAAAATTTAGATAGCAATATTTACAAGCAGCTGACAAATCCACTTAACAAGCTTTGTTCTTGTCATCATCCTTTACTTCATTTCTTACATGATCCAACGTTGATGCATGACCCGGATGAACCTTTTTGAACATCGATGGGAAACAACAACCACTGGATTTCTTCCCTGCAAATCCAACATCCTCACTCTTTGCTCTTTCTTCTTCTTCTCTCTTCATTTTCTCTTTATGAAGCTTCCGCATGACATAAATTTCAGCAATTTGGTATCCAGGAGTCGCCATGGCAGCTGGGGCTAGAATATAGCTATTTTTCTTTTAGGGTTTTTCTGATATGTATATGATGAAGATTGAGAGTAGAGAAAGTGAGTTAATTTATATGGCTGCTTGTACCAGCTTGGGAGCAAGTAAATAAAGCAGAAACAACCAGGAAGTGACTACTAGCATGATTTTGCTGAATATTTCATGGTGGCTCTTGGACAAGTAAAGGAAGAGGGGACCATATATGTAAAAGTAAAAGTAAGAGTGGTGTTGATTTTTAATTGGAAGGTTGACGTTTTTGCTTGATGATCAAGGTTCTTTTTTAAATATTCTTTAGTTGATGATCATGATCTATTTGGAATTTTGCAAGCTTAGCATTCCCTGATAAGGACTTGAGAATTAGCCAAAGAGATGAGATGAGATTTTGTTTTCTAGCTACATTTTTCTCCCCCGAATCCATAAATATATTCTATCATAGTTGGAATACTTAAAGAGTTCACTGCATATATATTCTAATAAATCAAGATTATAGGCATCACCAACAATGGCACTTGAATCGATATAGGCTTGTCCCAGATTTTGGGACAATAAGGTTTGTTTTCGTGCACATTGAGATTTGTGAGACAAGTAATAACAAAATCAAAACATGCATTGCATAATATGTTTTACTTTTAATATATGTTATAGATATTTTTATAACAAATTTGCATGTGGTTAAGGATTTAAATACATCAATTAAAATTAAATTAAATTTAATTAATTAATTTTAAAAAATATTTGTTAAATATTTTATTGGTTAATTGTGAATTTTTAATTGATACAAATCAACCCACGAAATAATTATTTTAAACATATTTTTTAAAAATTAAAACAAATATTTAATTAAAAATTTTCATATAACAGCGTAATTAGTTACACTGAAAGTTATCCTAAAATAACATCGTTCCTATTTTGATCACTCATTTAGTCACTACCGTTAGAAAAATTGACCAAAATGGTCACTCATCCGTTAAATCCTTAACATATTGCTGATTGGGCCTGTAAAAAAAAGGAAAATTATTCATTTACTCCCTTTAAAACTTACAAAATTTCAATTAATACCATTGCTATACCCACGAAGTTTTATTTTTTTATGCTTAGGCAAAGAAAAGACAACAATTTACTGTAGCTCCATCCTCTATGACGTTGCCACCGTCCACTCCATCGTCTTTCACTTGAACAAGAAAACTCCTTCATGGTTTCCACCCTAAAAAACGTCATCACTTATTCAATACCTTCATCTTCTGTTGATGTCACCATTGACTTTGGTTTGGATTTCAATACCTTGGTTGTTGCCGAAGGTTCTTCTTCTATTTCTATGGTATTACAACCGAGAGAAGTTATGAATAAGTGTCACGTGTGCAAATTTGATGGTTGTTTGGAGTGCAATTGGTTGTTGCCGAAGGTTCTTCTTCTATTTCTATGGTATTACAACCGAGAGAAGTTATGAATAAGTGTCACGTGTGCAAATTTGATGGTTGTTTGGAGTGCAGCCTTTTCCCTCCAAGTCAACAAGCAGAAAAAAGGAGTTGCCACTGCTAATAAAACTAAAACTAAACGTTTATTTAATTTTATATAACTATTAGGATGCACCATTTTTTCCAACCATTACTCATTTCTCCCATAACTTCCTACATTTATAAAAAAAAAATTGTGAATCACAAAGTCATCATTGCTCACAGTTGCGATTGCTGGAGTTGCTGCAACCTATATGTCAACTAGTAAAGTGTAGAATATTTAGGTAGGGATCAATATATATCCAATCCGAGTCGTATTATAAAAGTTCCATAGCTACTATAGCCTGATATTTGTATCATTTAGATTACTAGAATTGAAGTAATGTTAGTTTTATATACGGTTAAAATGGTAACCTCTGAAAGTTATTCAGATTATTATTAATATTATTATTTTGGTTTGATATAAGTGGAATGCAATTATTGTGTGGTTTCAATGTTTGGATTAACAAAAGGCTTTTTATTTTTCATTAAAAAAATCCTTTAATACATATAGTTTCTGTGTGAAGAGTTATCATTTTTTCATAAATTATGGTGCATTTGAAAAAAGGGTGCAACTAAACTATTTAGTTGGAAAATAAATAAATTAGAAAACATGGATAATTAAGAAATGTACCTCAGTGTCGAGATTGAATGAGGAAACGAAGCAAATAGTGAGGGAAGATGACAAGGGAAGCATATAAGAGGTTGGATCTAGCATTTTTATGTTATTTAATATGGGTTTTTTTATGGCAATTTAAGGGATTAACTTAAATATTTTGTAATTTTTAAATGGACTAAAATAACAATTTTTCCTTCTTTTTTTTTTTTTGCAGGTCTAGCCAACAATTCGTTAAGGGTTTAACGATTGGGTGACCATTTTGGTCAATTTTTCTAACATTGATGACTAAATTGATAAAAACAATTTAGAGTGACCAAAATAGGAATGAAGCTATTTTAGGGTAAACTACACCCAAAGTCACTAAACTAGTAGTAAGTTTATGTTTTGATCATTCAACTTCAAAAAGTTACGAAATGGTCACTAAAATATTCAAAAACTTTCATTCAAGTCACAAGGCTGTTAAAATCGTTATTATATGGCCTTTTTTATTCGCACACACCAATTGAAAGCTCTCATTCCTTTTCTCTTCTACAGTTTAATATTTTTCATTAAACAACTTTGAACGTCACAAATCTACAAATCAAAATCCAAACTACTTTCTTTTCCCATCTCCAACATTGATCGGCAGATTGACTTGAATCTAAAGTATGTTCTTTTACTTGTCAATAGGTACTAATACATTATATTGATTGTCAAAGCATCGCTTAGAGCTCACTAGCTGAACTTTTTAAAAAGAAAAACTTAACATCCTATTGACTTAAATAAAAACTTTTGAGCTTAGTGATTATTTTGTAACTTTTTAGAGTTAAGTAACTAAAACATAAACTCACTAATAATTTAATGACCTTGAATGTAGTTTACTTAATTTACATAAATGGAACATTAAATATGGCGTTGGTTAAATGTACAAAATATATATATAAAAGTGTATATAACTATTTTAAATTTACATCATTGTAAGAGAATATCTTTCCAATATTAATATATACATTTTTTTTATTACAAAGTAAGCTAGACTAAGGCCTAGCCAAATAAACAACTAGGGGCGATGAGCTGCTCTAAATCATGCTCTATCAGGAGTAAATAAATATTCAGTTAGTTAGTTACTGTTAGTATGATTAGTTACAAAATTGTTAGTAAAGGTAGTTAACTAACTATCCTCATCTTTGTATTAACTGCATGTAATAGCTTGGAAAGAATTAATGCAGTATCACAATCAATTCTTCAGAGTTTGTTGAATCTTAGCATGGTATCGAGAGCTCATATTTTCTTGGTGTAGAATTTTTTTTCATGGCTACTGACGCGATTCCAGAAGGTGTACCAGCAATTGACACACCGCGTCACTCCTCCAACACTAGGGAGGCTGAACATTCACGAAGAAATAGCAATCTTTGTGCACCAGCAGTTCATTACTTCTCAAAGCATGATACCATCAAACTTGTTTCTCTTAATTTTCTTTTATGAAGCATCAGCTTTTGTTGATTCTTGAAGGGTTTATATTAGGTACTGTTCCCTCTCCTCCTCCTTTTATTATTGGTTCTGAAGGTCAGCAACTTGAAAATCCAGCCTTTCTTGTTCATAAGAAGCAATATAAGTTTCTAGCTTCTTGGTTATTGTCCATTGTGATAGATGATATTTTAGTTCATCTTACAACTTCCAAGACAAGTTTTGACATATAGAACACCATTGAAAGACGATTTAGTGCAAAATCTACCATTAAAGTCTCAAGCATGCGTCATGCTTTGTACTCACTCAAGAAATCGAATCTTTCTATTAAAGAATATGTGTCTAAGGTAAAGTAACTTAGTGATAATCTGATTACTGCTGGTAGTTTTGTCTCTGAGCAAGAACAAGTGAGTGTCACTTTGGCTGGCCTTTCACTCGAGTTCGAGTCTATCCAGGTCTTTGCCTCTGCAACTCCTTTATCTCTTGATTTGTTAACTGGGATGTTACTTGATTGTGAAGCACGACAACTGGAGCTGTTAACAGAAGTTCCTTGCCAAGCAAATTTAGCTTCTCGACAGCAAGACAATGAAGTTGGCCTGAAATAGTCTGATCAGTCTACTCGTTATTCTCAGGATACTAAGCAAAGTTATAGAGGACAATGTCGTGGTTGGTCTCGTGGTAGGTCACGTGGTACTGGAAGGGGTTGGTCTCGTACTGGGCCACAATATCAATTATGTGGTAAGGTGGGCCACATGGTTCAGACCTGTTATCACAGGTTTGATAAAAAATTTTCTGGTGTTGCTGGTTCTAACTCGATGCAAGTCAATTGTCATCAGTTACATGGCTCAGGTTGTTCTTCCTCGACTCCTGCTTGTTCGTCCATGTCTCACTATTGTGTCCCATTTCCTCGGAACTCTTCCAGTCAGGTGCCTCTTCGAGCCTCTACATCTTTCCAGCCCGATTCAATCTGGTATCCTGACTCTGGTGCAACAAATCATATCACCCCAGAAGTATTCAATCTCACGACTGTTTCTCCTTACTCAAGTACAAATCATGACACTATGGGCAATGGTGAGTCTATTTTTATCGCTAACATAGGCTCAGCTACTCTCTTAGCTGGCTCCAGACTATTGCGTCTTCAGAATGTTTTGCATGTTTTAGTAGTATGCAAGAATTTGATGTCTGTGGGTTAGTTTGCTAAAGATAATGGTGTGTACTTTGAATTTCACCTGATTTTGTGTTTTATGAAGGATATTCAGACATGGATGACCCTGCTAGAATGCCACATGCATGAAGGGCTATACAGGTTTCAATTGTCTAAGTCTGCTCCTAATTCTGCGTCCACTGCTGCCGATTATTCCTCGAAGTCTAGCCCAAGCTTACTGAACAGTGCTCAATTTTCATCGTCCACCTTGTGGCACAACAGGCTTGGCTATCCTTGTAATCACATTCTTGCTCATGTATTAAAGACTTGTAGAATTTCTTTCCAACAAAGTAGTTTGCAACAAGTTTGTACAGCTTGTCAGTTAGGCAAAGCTCACAAGCTACCTTTTCTCACTTCATACACAGTGTATTCTTCCCCTTTTGAGCTTGTGGTATCTGATATATGGGGGTCAGCTCATCTGCCTTCAAATGGCTTTTTTTATTACATTTCGTTTGTTGATATGTATAGCAGATACACTTGGATTTATTTTCTCAAAACCAAGTCTGAAGTGGCTCACTGTTTTTTGAATTTTCATCAGATGGTTAAAATTCAATTTGGACGATCTATTAAAATGCTACAAATAGATGGGGGGCGAATATCATGTTTTGTCAAAAGAACTATCTCGATTGGGTGTGCAACATAAGTTACCTATCCCTACACCTCAGAGTAGAATGGAGTTGCTGAAAGAAAACATAGGCAACTAGTTGATATGGACTTATCTCTCTTAGCACAATCCAGTATGCCTTTAAAATTCTGGTTCCATACTTTTGTGCATACGGTCTACTTGACTAACAGGCTACCTACTCCTGTTTTGAGTCATCCTAGTCCCTATGAAGGTCTTTACAATCTCAGACCTGACTTTGGTCTGCTACGGTTATTTGGTTGTGCTTGCTTTCCTGATCTAATACCGTTTCACCAACGTAAATTAAACTTTTAGTCTCAAAGATGTGTATTTCTCGGTGGTATTCCTAACACCAAGGGTTACAGATGCCTTGCTAAGGATGGTCGGGTTTTTCTGTCTCGACATGTTCGCTTTGATGAAACAAAGTTTCCCTTTAATGATGGTTTCTGCCCACAATCTCTAGTTGATTCCATGAGAGACCTTCATCAACAGTCTATACTTCCTCTAGTTGTAGCTCGGGATTCTTCTGGACATACTTTGGCACACGCAACTCCCAGGTCAGGTAGAGTCTCGCATGACGTATCTTCTCCTAGACAGTCGCATATTTTTTATTTGCCTTCTAGTGTTTCTACTGAATCCCCTGCAATAGCCGATAACACTATAGTTGTTGATCAGACTGAAGGTAATGTAGCAGTTCCATCAGCTCCTGTGTATGTAAATAACTATCCCATGCAGACTCGTTCTAAGAGTGGTATTTTTAGGCCCAAGGTTTTTACTTCTGCCATGGATAAGAGTGAGCCTACTATGATCACTGAAATGTTTCAAAGCACTATTTGGACAACAGCAGCACAGGCTGAATACAATGCATTGCTTGCTAATCATAATTAGGACATTGTATCTCTACTTGAAGGTTGACGTGCTGTTGGCTGTAAATGGATCTTCAGAATCAAGAGGCATGCAGATGGTTCGATTGCTCGATACAGGGGCAGGCTGGTTGTTAAAGGTTATCTGCAAGAAGCCGGAGTCGATTTTTAAGAAACTTTCAGTCTTGTGGTTAAGCCAACCATAATCAGAGTAGTCCTTACATTGGCAGTATCTCTGAACTGGCCACTTCGACAAGTTGACATCAACAATGCATTTTTGAACGGGGATTTGAGTGAGGACATCTATATGCTACAACCACTAGGGTTTGAACAACATGGAGTAAATGGTGAGAGGCTTGTTTGTAAACTCAAAAAGGCTTTATATGGTCTTAAACAAGCCCCTCGGGCTTTGTTTCAAAAGTTGAAAGATTTTTTGGTAGCCACAAAGTTTGAGGTCTCCAAAGTTGATAGCTCACTCTTTATTCTTCGGTCAAGTGCTTAGTTACTTTATGTTTTAGTTTATGTCGATGATATTATAGTCACTGGGAATTACTCTAAGGCTATTGATCAATTTGTTACTCAGCTCAATACTAATTTCTCTTTAAAAGATCTAGGAAAGTTGAGTTATTTTCTTGGCATAGAGGTTCGCTACACTTCTGAAGGGATGTTCTTGTCTCAGACAAAGTACATTCGAGACTTACTTCGAATAGTATCCATGGATAAATAGAATGGTTTGCCAACACCAATGATCACTACATGTCATCTGTCAGCTGCTGCAGGGAGTCTTGTTGAGGATGAGCATCAATACAGAAGCATTGTTGGTGCTTTACAATACGTGGTGATCACCAGACCTAACATAGCTTACTCAGTAAACAAGGTGTGTCAGTTCATGCATAAGCCGTTGGACTTGCACTACAAAGCTGTCAAAAGGATATTGAGGTATTTATAAGGGACACTAAACTATGGCTTGAAATTCACTTGAGCTTCCAAGTTTTTGCTTGAAGGATATTCAGATGCTAGCTGGGGTTCGGATGTTGATGACCGTAGGTCGACCTCTGAATTTTGTGTGTTTCTTAGAGGGAATCCGATTTCTTGGAGCTCAAGAAAACAACAAGTGGTCTCTAGATCTACAGTAGAGGCTGAATACAGGAATATTGCTCATGTAGCTGCAGAAATGGTGTGGATTCAATCCTTATTAACTGAGTTGTGTGCTTCAGTTTCAAACAAGGGAATGATATGGTGTGACAGCTCCGCTGCATTTGCAGTAGCAGAGAATCCTGTTATGCACTCCAAATTCAAGCACGTTGAATTGGATATGTTCTTTGTCAGAGAGAAGGTGGCAGTTGGGATGCTCCAAGTAGGACATGTTCCTGCTTCCAATCAGATTGTGGATATATTAACCAAACCGTTGTCCACAGCAGTGTTCACTAGATTTCAAGATCAGCTTCGAGTTGTTGACATGAATTAGTAGGTTTTGGTGAAGAAGAAAGTGAATAAGTATGAGGTATATCAGGAGTAAATAAATATTCAGTTAGTTACTGTTAGTATGATTATTTACAAAACTGTTAGTAAAGGTAGTTAACTAACTATCATCATCTTTGTATTAAATGCATGTAATGCTTGGAAAGAATTAATGCAGTATCACAATCAATTCTTCAGAGTTTATTGAATCTTAGCATGCTCCACCAGTAGATCAACCGAAGCAGGAGGCTGTTGAAATAAATGAATGCCCAGAGGTAGATCCCTGGCGAATTTGGCCATGGCAGCAGCCGTAGAATTGGCACCTCGCACCACATACTGCGCATCCATTTGCCATTTTCGAGATAGCAAGCTTTGAATCATCAACCAGAGTGATTGAATCTCGCCTAGTAGCAGACTTAAGAAGGTCAACAACAACTTGACTATTGCTCTCGGCCACTAACCTACAAATGTCGGCTTCCCAAGATACTCCCAACCCGTCATATACAGCCCACAACTCAACCAGTAAAACTAAACAACATCCGATGTTACGGCTAAAGCCAGTAATCCATCGTCCCATAGAATCTCGAATCCACCTGCCTCTAACCGCAGCACCAGTTATTTGGTTGACCCCTCCATCTGTGTTTAGTTTGTACCACCCCTCCAATGGCCAACACCACCTCACATGCACAGTGGTCTGGTTAGCAATCGAAGTTTTTAAAATTATTTTAGCCTAAGCCAAACTACTAGACACAATATCAGCAACGCTGTGAGTTGCATTACAAAAAATAAATTGATTACGAGATGTCCAAATCTTTCATACCAGAACACTAAACATAATCTCCCAGCAAACCCCTCTAAACATCACATCCTTCACGTTCCAAAGGTTCCCCACTAACCAAGAATCAATAGGAACCAAATAGAAAACATCCTCCAAGCATGCTAGGACTACCGATTGCCATATCACTCTTTTAGATGGACAGTCCCTTATACTGTGAGTTGTCGTCTCCATATTGTGACCACAAATGGCGCAAGAACTATTATCGGACATACGACGCTTGCAACATTCCGAGTTAGTCATCAATATCCAATTATTTTTAAGAGTAATTAAATTGAAGATAACATCTACTTAGGGGATTATTTTGAAATGAAATTAAAGATAATATACAATTATTGTAATTAAAGTGAAGATAATATTTGCTGAGAGATTATCTTGAAAAGTTTAAATACATCAACTTCTACTACTTGACTAATATAAATAAGATGACATCCTCCTTGAAGATTGAATTGAATTTGTGAATTTATCTTGTTAACTTGAAACATATTTAAAGCTTATTTACTATGTTATTTTTCACTTATTTTTTGAGTGATAATTTTTCTATTGGATAGAGTGATTGAGTGGAAAATGACTAAATAAAAATTGCGTAACTTTGACGTTGCATGAGCTTGAATAGATTGAGTTGATTATTTTAGATATAATATAGTACAAATATAATTGTTACTAGATTTTGTACCTTGTATAAGTTGTGAATTTAGTACATGTATTTTAATTTGGTCATTTTCAGTATTTGTATTTTTAAAATTTGAAAATTTTAAACCTAATCAAATAATAGTAATTAAATTCATTAAATTATGTTATTTAAAATTTTTTTTGTTAATTTTATCTTGATTCTATATAAAAATTATAAAAAATAAATTTTTTAAAAAAATTTAAAAAAATACATATAAAAGTTAAAAAATCTATAAACAGAAAAAAATTCAAAAAAATTGGAAGACATGGTCACCCAGCTATGCCTTCATTCTTGTTTTGGTCACCCACTTTTAAATTGATGATGGAAATTCTTTTCTTTTTCTAACTAATATAATAACACATTTAGTCCTCAATACTTGCATGTTCTATCAATTTGATTCTAATTCTAAATAATTCAATAAATTTAACCCTTCATATTTACAAATTCTATCAATTTGATTATCAAACTTTCTAACCAAAGCTTTCAACTTTTAAAACAGAGACATTCCATATCTATAAATTTGTAAACCCAAAAAACACTTCTCTCAACTACAAATTAATAATATACTTATATTTAGCAAATTTGTAGTGATTTTGCCAACTTGTTCATGGCATGGAATGCGTCTAATTAAAAAGTTGAAAGCTTTGGTTAGGAAGTTTGAGGATCAAATTGATATATTATGTAAGTATTGATGACTAAATGTGTTATTATACCATTTAGAAAAAGGCTTTTTATTATCAATTTAACGATGAGTGACCAAAACAGGAACAAATTTAAACATTAGTACATAAATTGAAAATTTTTAAAGTTGGGTTACCAAAACAGGAACACGAGCATAGTTGGGTGGCCATTTGTATAATTTACCCAAATTCTAACATCTTGTGATATCCCTAACTTACTACTGAGTCAGGAATAATACCAAGTAGGGTTTGGCATACTTGAGAATTTTAGAACTAGATAAAATAGAAATTAAAGTATAGGGGCAAAAGTAAGAAAATTAAAAATTTGAAATGATTGCATTGAATTGAAGGAAAAATGAGGAATGACTAGAATCGAAAATTTACCAAAATAAAGTATGATTCATAGATGGTATTATAGGAAAGTTGGAGGATTAAATGGTAATTAATCAAATAAGATAATTATGGAAAATGTAATGATTAAGGACTAAAATGTGTAAAAATATGATTGGTGGGTCATTTTGATAATTATCATTTTAATTATTAAATTAATTAAATATTTTTATTAGAAAAGTTGAAAAAGATGAAGAAATCATTCGTCTTTCTCCTACATCTCATGCCAACTCCATTTCTCCATCCTTTCAAATTTTATTTTTGTTACAAATAGGTCTTTTCCACTATTTTTAAGCCTTTTAAGCTTAATTTCTCCAGCTTCTTTCATGAATACTTAGAGAAATCAATAGAGAAGCCTAATATTTACCATAATTTCATGAAAATAGTAGTAATAGTTGTCTTGGAGGAGAGAGAAAAATAAGAACTAGGGTTTGATTATAAAGTTTCTTCATGAAAATCATGTTAGTTTCATTTGAATTGCATAGATATGTTATTTGATTATGATTTTAATAAGTAAATATTACATGTTTTGATATGAAAATGAAAAAAAAAAAAGAGAAGAAAAGTGAAGGATTAGTTGGTGATAAAGGCAAGGAAGTAGCTAAGGAGCGAAGAAAGAAGAAATGTTTCATCCAAGCATTGGTTGTAAGTATTTCAAGAATTTTACTTATTTAATTTTAATCTAAGTATAAATTATGTTAAAATAGTTAAATTAATTAAAATATGTTAGTATTATCTGCAAAAAAAAAGTAGTGAAATATAGTTTGAATTTTAATTATGTGATGAATTGATTTAATATACTGAAATAATAGTAAAAAGGATTAAAATGTGAAGTTTGTAAAATGGTTATGAAAATTGAATGTCTGATAAATTGGAATGTGAATGAAGTATAAATAATTAATGAATGTATGAGTAGTGAAAGTGGGGTTGAATTACAAAGTATAATGAAAATTATGATAATAAGGACTAAATTGTAAAAAGTGAAAATTTTAAATTGTTTTCATTTGAATGAGTAGATGGGATGGAGTAAATTTATTAAAAGTCCACATAGACGAGATAAGAACTAGTAGGATATGAATGACATACCATTAGGAAATCTTATGTATGCAAATGAAAGTGGCACTTCGGTGCAATACTACGACTATCTGTATATCCTATATGTTCTATTTAGTTTACACTAGGCTATACCAATGAAACATGGCAAGAGAAAATTTTCAATGGATCCGGTAAGTGATTTAAGCCTTGTGAATTGATCTTTATTTATTAGTATTGGCTTTATGAAATTATACATATTCTAACATTAATTATACTTTAAATAGAAAGTTTATTTCTTGTAGTACTTACTAAGTTGTCACAAGCTTAACACATTAATTTCTAACGCGTAGGTAAAGGTTAGACTTTAACACCATGTTTGGTTGGGTGTATTGGCTATGCCAATACACCCTTAATCAGTGGGCCCCACTTAATCCTCCTTTAATCGGTTGTTTGGTTGGTTGTATTGTCATTACGTCCCAAATCTGTTCCTTCCCTAATACACCCGGTCCCGTAATAGGTATTCCCCCCATCCAGCGCCGATTAGAGAATCCTTACCCTTTCTTATTTTCGTTTCCTTTTTCTGCCCTCATAGATTTCTGCTTCTTCTTCCATTGGTTGAATCTCACCTTGCTGCTTTCACTTTCTTTTCTACCATATTTCTCTTCTGCTTTACCCAAACTCTGTTGAATCTCACCTTCTTTCATGGCTTCTTCTTTTTGTGACAACGCCTTGAGATTGTTACTATCCTGCGCTAAAGCTATTGAAGTTGGGGATCTGAAAAGCGCCGATGCGTTCCTTCACGATATCTTGATTCTTGCTGATCAGAGATACTACTCATGTCATACTTGGAAGTATGGGTGGAAGTGCAACATAGATGCAGGGGAAAGTAATAATATAATTAGGCGGCACCCAGCTTTGACAGAATGGCAACATCTCTTTTCAATGGCTAGTTTTAGTCAAATTCCATTAAACCACAGCAAAGATAATCTTGGCGTTGAGGATGATATTTTTTAGAAATAATGGGGGAGGAAGAAGGTGTTTGATTTTAGGTTACGAGGGATGTCCAATGTTTTTCTTATCGGCATGGAAACCCAAAGTTGAATATGGACACTTCAACTCCCATTCAGATATTTAATTTTCTTTCTCATGATACCATTGTTGACGTAGCTTTAATTTTAGTATTTCTTGTTGTTTTTCTCTCTTAGAAATTGAAACAGAGAGTTTAGGATTTTGAGAGGTTTGGATTCTGGTGGAAGAGTTGATGTCAGGTTGTTATGCTGTTTGGTTCTGTGTTTTTGCTTCAATAAGGTAGAGAAGAAAATGGTGATAATTGCTGTTGAGTGAGAATATCAGATGAAAACTGGAATAAGAATAAACTTTTAATCCTAACAGGATTTGTAGTTTTATATCTGTAATTCAACACTCGTTTTTCGGTATCAATTCATGGCAGAGTGTTAACTGGTGCAAAATTGTTGCTTTAGATGTTTATGTTTCTTTACTTTGTTATGCAAAGTTCTCATTTCTTTTGTTTGAAGTTTCAAATTGTCTGCATCTCTTTAAGTTTGTGAATTTAGAAGATGGCAGCAGCTTTAGATTCTTTTGTTGACAGTCACTAAAATGCTTGGTTCTGAGGTTAGCAAAATTACATTATGTTATTGTTTAGCTATGTGATATTTTTTTCAGCGTCTAGACTTGCAACTTTTATTTCTTTTCCCGAAGTATTCATGGCTGGCCTTATTGTGATTATATCTATGGCACCGGCAAGGTAATCAAGCAATGCATGGTTACTTTTTTTTTTCTCTTTGATTTAGTGCTATCAGCTGATAGTTTAATTTGGTAACAAATTTCTTTCTTGTGTGATTAGGGCTATCGATACCATAAGAAGGTCCTAAGGAAGGTAAGTTGCCCACTTCTCTTGTTTGTGTCCTTTGCTACTTGCCAAAAGCCATCATTTCAACTTTGGTTTAGCAAAAGGGAAATCATGATTATCTAGAAAATATACTGTAATAGGATGTGAATGGGTTGATTGGTTTAAACCGAGCTATTTCTAACTTGCTTCTAAGGATACTGATATATCTTTGGAGGACGATATGGATAAAAGTTAAAAATAGTTTACTCTTAAGCATTTGATGGTTACTCATAGAGCTTGACTGAAAGACAAGCATCATCCAGTTCAATCATCAAAAATTATTTTTCATGCTTACTATATACTTCACCTAGAGTCCATTTTGAACGCATGGCCTTGTGTTCTGTTCCTTAGTTATTGTAATGTAATCACACATCATGATTTCCAAAATGAGAGTTAGACATATACTTAGCTGGTTTTGAATTTGATTTTGCTGTTCTTGGATTGCCTATTATCCTGGTAGATTAGAATTAAGAAGTTTGGTAAATGGGAAGACTGGATTTGCACTTGATCTGATGGAAAATATAGATTAGAGTCCAACAAATGTTTTTCAATATGTGTTTGAATTATACATGTATAATTAGTTTTGTTTGAGACCATAGATGATAATATAGTTGAAACTGGGATTCCATAGATCTGTTGGGAATTGAGATCATAGGATTGTATTGTTCTGTGACAATTCATTCATTGATCCTTTTAGTTTAAAGTTTCTGAGTCAAAAATCTTTGAAATTTTTTTGCAGTGGCTACTCCAAAGCAGATTAGGGAACTTATGCAAGTAGATAGCTTAACCAATGATGAAGTTAAGAGTCATTTGCAGGTGAGGGTTATTTCTTGTTATTAATGGTTTTCTTTTCAAGTTTTGATATCGAGTATTGATGTAAGAACTTCCCTGATTTCCAGAAATACCGGCTACACGCACGAAGACTTCCAACTACCACAACAACAACAACCCCTGCAAATCAATCAGGCCTTGTTTTGGGTGGTGGTCATGCATGGATGTGTCAAGATCAGTTTGGAGAATCCTCGAAAGGGAGCAGTTCACAGTCGGGTTCCCCTCAAGGTCCTCTCCAGTTAGCCACAAACACCGGAGGGACCTCCACTATAGCGTGTGAGAGCATGGAAGATGATGAAGATGCAAAATTCGAGTGCTATAGTTGGAAAAGCCATGTTCAGAAACCCAGAAAAAATAATGTATAGAGTCTACCCACCATGAATTTGCAGATAACAAAAAAACGAAAGAAAGTATACATGGGAGGAAATCATTTATCTTATACAACCACTGTATTTATACATATAAAAGGAGAAGGATCTTGAGAATTGAGAGAGACATGTAAAATTTTTACAGGATTTAGCTTTCCTTGGATATCGGATTCATGTTTTTGTTTTATTGCAACTAGTAAAGAATTCCTGTTATCATCAATTTGGACACTTTGGCTGGAGAAATTTTCATTTCTGAATTGAAGGACTGCAATTATTGTTTATAGTGGTATTCTAGCAATTAGTTAGAAGATGAAGGGCATGTTGATGGTAACCAAGATGAGAACAAACATTTGTCAACATTAATTATTTAATATTAATTATTTCAAATTACATTTTATAGTATCATATATTATGATTTTAATAAATTCATATAAGAATATTAATTATTAAGAATTTTATTAAATTATATATTTTAATTATAATATATTTAATAATAATTATGTTAAATTATCTTTTATAGTATCATATATTATGATTTGAGTAAATTCATATAAGAATATTGATTATTAAGAATTTTATTAAATTATATATTTTAATTATAATATATTTAATAATAATTATGTTTAAATATGATTAAATTATTTATTATTAATATTAATAATCTTATTAAAATTTAAATAACAATAACAATAATCATTTACCAAAACAAATTTATGCTAAGGGTATTCTAGTCATTTTAGTTTTTTCCATTATGCTATTACACCTCTATTCCATTCAACCAAACACAAGATTACTATTACGCCTCTATTCCATTACATTCAACCAAACAGTTGATTTGCTATTACACCTCTATTCCAATACACCTCTAATCCATTACACCTCTAATCCAATACACCTCTAATCCAATACAGCGAACCAAACGTGCCCTAAGTGTTAGAGTGGAGAATCGATGCCAACTCATCTCATCATATCCCAAGCTTGGAAGAAAGTATGGTTCGAATATTTTGGTACTAGCTATGACATGTATAGGTAAAGTCTAGTTGTGAATATAAGTCTTTTGGTGGACCTATTGGTAGAACTTGAAACTCTTTGCTTATTTTATAAACTTAGCCTTAATTAAATGAGTTTATGATGAATTATGTGAATCTTGAGTTTGGAATTGAACTAATATGAATGATTTGTTTATTGAATTGGCCGTATATGATGTTTGAACAGGGTTTTAGGTAATGAAAATTGAAATAATGAAAAATTCATGAAAACAAAGTGCACGTCGCGACGACATAAGATAGTAAGTGACGTCGCAATGTGGAACCCCAATATTGTGACGTTAGCCTGAAACTTTAGAAATTTTACAATTTAGTCCCTGATCAATCTTAGACTATTAAAAGGGATGTCTAAAGCTCGTACAAAATTTAGGCATTTTGACCTGACGATCGGGTCGGGTATGAGGGTGTTACATATCTATACTTATTATTTAAGCTCTTGATTAAGTTGGTCTCACTCTCAATCGGGTTTGAACCCCAAATTAATTACATTAGTAAAATATTAATTTACCACTCAACTAAAGTATTATGTTATTATTTTTGTACAATCTAATTTTATTATGCACATTTTATTACTTCCATCATTTGTTTATATTAATAATATATTTAATTAAGCTAATGTCACAAATTAACTCAAACTGCCTATTTTTTATAATTTTAATATCGTAAATATTTCATGTATTAATTTTAAGTAATATATTAATGCAAGTTTTATACATGCATGCGTAATAATTGTATTTGTAGTATTCTATTATATTCATCATATCACCATACGACTTCAAAAGCTATGGAATCGAAATGCATTGAAAATCAGAGCATGGGATGTGGGTGTGGGTCCACTCCATGCAGAGAAGTTCCCTCTCGACGCTCCAAGTCTCCAATAAAATGTTTAAAAGTGTGCCACATGGTTGCTGACGCTCCCCAACCTCTCTACTTTCTTCTCACCTTCACACTTCAACTGTTTCTCACATGTTCGCTGACGCCATACAAATGAACAAATTTGGTTTAAATCCAGAGTATTCGCATACTTTGCAGAAGTAACAATTTTTTAATTTTCTGTTGTCTGGTTATAAAGTAAAATGCCGGGTTCTCACACCAGAAAAAATGCAAAAAAGAAAGAAAGACTTGGGCAGCAAGCAAAGCCAAATTCAACTCATATTTTGCATGGACCACCGACACAGCAGCCTATAAATTTCCAAGCAATTAGCTCCTCAGATCCTAATCGTAACAAGTCTTGCTTCTCCTCTTCTCAAACCTTAACTACTTCCATGAACAACAAGTATTAATCCTTTCTTTTTGGCGATGGCAACGTATGGAGTTGGTTTAGCAGAAGCTTACGTTATGCGATCTTTACATAAGGAGAAAATGAAGAAGATGGACAAGCAACAGGCGTCAAAGAGTGAGGAGGAGGAGGAGGAGAATAATAACAAAATGGTTTTTGATGATGAAATGAAAATGCCTGCTTCTTGTTTCTCCTGGGTTTCTAAGAAAACCCATTTTGCTAGGGTTTCTGATGCTTCCGGAAAACCAAACGTAGGATGACAAACAGTGTCTTGAGGGCCTTGTTTGTATTTTTATTATATAAGCTTTGGCCAAAGGAAATGCCTTTTAGCCTGTTAAACTAAGGAATTTTAGACAAAGCTTGGGATTGCTTTGCTGGGATTCTTGCTTGTATCAATAAAAGAAAGATACTTGCAAATTTTGCTTATTTATTCTTTTGTACCATAGATTTAGCACATATTAATTCATTTCTAAACTACTAATTTTATGGATTAGTGAAAGGCAGTTACCTTTTAATTTTTAATGACTTAAAAAGAGGATGAAAACCTAATGTCAAAGTAATTAAGGTGAAAGAAAATTATAAATATGATTGTGAAGATGAGATCATACAAAGCATAGCATGTTGGCAATCAAAAATATCTGTTCATGTGATGTGGGCAACTCCACAAGATTAAAAAGTAATACATACTATCATATCACAAGCTAATCCAACTTTTTTCCTTGTGGGGAAGATTTTAACTTTGGGGTGCACGTGCTTCTTGGGGCCTATCACGTGTGTGCCACATAATGTCATGAAAACTCTAATTGACATTTTATATTGGAATATTTGTATATATGTATGTAAATATATCTTGAGGGCCTTAAAGGAGAACAAAGTCATGTGCATAAGGCCACTGAATATGACCCCACAATGACAAATTTCCATGCCACAATTCATGCACTCCTTGCTCCATGAACCAACTTAATCATGCACTCAATAGTCTTTGGCTGCGACTTGTATGCAATTGCAACCATTGAATAGGCTTGTTCTTTCAAAGTTTTATTTAACTGTTGAATACAAAATTTAAAATGACATAAGTGACTTTATTGAAATCCAAATCCACGCTTCAGTTTACTTCTAAATAGTAGACCCATTTTGTAGATAAATTCATGCTCTTAGGCCTTAGCTTTGAGGTATAAGACATTATAGTCTATCTCCAAATTCTCCTCTAGACTACCTTAAATCTAGGCTTTCCTTATAGCACTAAAGGGGACAAGCTAGCATCCATTTTCATAAATGAAGCAACTTTTAGTAGAAATAGGGTTGTGAATTAGATAAATTTAATTAAAAAATATTTAAATTTTATAAAAGTAAAATAAAAAAATTCCGATTCAATTGATTCAATCGATTTAATATTATTTTTTAGATGAATACTTTAACTGATTTCTATTTCAACTAATTTAACCGGTCGATTTAATTTGATTCAAACATCAGTGAATTTTTGAGCGAAAAATAGAACTTGAAAATTTAATATTGTGGATTAAATCATAGTTAAAAAGTTACATGATTCTATCCTTAATAACTTTTACCTTTTTAACTTTATTTTATAAAATAAAGGGAAGTTATAGATAGATTTTAATTCAATGTGCAATGTTATGTTATATATGAATTTTATTTTTGTGCAATATTATACATGCAATTTTAATTAGATTTATTTTTTACAAATCACTAATAACATTATTAAATTAGCACCATTTTATAATGATATATTACATACACAAACAATTATATTAATCCAGTATGAAAATAAATGTGTGAATTCATTTTTTTAAATATGTATAATTGAATCAAAATCAAAGTTTCATGTATACACATGGACCACAATTCAAATTTCATATGTATAATTACACTAAATCAAACTTCATGTATCAAATTACATATTAAATCAAAGTTCGTATATAAATTTAATGTTTATAGAAAAAAAGGGAGAAAACTAAATTAGTGTTGAGCTACAAGGCAGAACATGTGAAGCTACATTTGTAAAATTAAAAGATTAAGACTGCTATTAGATGCACTTTTACCTCCATTTTTGGTTCAATTGTAGCTATATTTGAATCCAAACACACATCTTATCGTTGTTTCTAATTTTACCGCTATAATATTCAATCTCACCGCCATTACTGTTTTTAATATCACCGAAGCTAAACGCACCACCCATCCAAATTAAGCCTAAATATTTTTTTTTGTTATTCTTAAATGCAAAAATTAATATAAAGTCAAAGTTATAAATTGGGAAAGTTTCAAAATAGTTATAAGAAGGAAATAAAAAAAAATTAAATTCCCAACCATATTGAATTATTCAAGGTGGTCCAATGGGGGACTTCAATTCAAGGCATCAAATTGAATTGAATTATTAATGGTCCAGCTGTATCTTAAATGGCAATCACTCATTGGTTATTCAATTGCTAATCCCTCTAATAATAATAAACATATCAAAGATGATTTAATTATGTAACTAAACACTAATTAATTTGATTATTAAATCATAATAAATAATTAGCAAACAAGCTTTGGCGGGATGTCACTTTTCTTACACTAATGCAAATCAAAGCCCTTCTTTTCGAAATCTGAAAACTCCTATTTTACCTGTAAATAAAACCTCCATTTCACCTAATGGCTTCTCTTCTTAACCTTAAAACATTTTTATTATTTCCTTTGCAAAAAAACCCAACATTTCCCCCTTATTTACGCCAACTACGACACACACACACACACTCTCCCAAAAATCCCACCCAACAAAAAGTTTTCTTCAACTTACAAAACACCCACACATCACCAAAAACAACTCATCAATTCAAAAGAATTGTTTTTTTTTTAATAAAAAACCACAACCCTTTCCCTGTCTCTTTCAAATTTTGATTTCATTTTTTGTGGGTTTTTAGTTTCCTCTTATTCATTGTAATTAGTATGAAAAATGGAACCTTCCCTGTAAAGATTTATCTGCTATTTCTTCCAGCTTAAGCACCTACCGATCCGCTACTGGGTACCTAACTTCATTGCTACACGCCATTATTTTATTGATTTTGTTTTTCTTTAGTGTTTAAATGGATTTTAAATGTTAATTTTTTTTACTGGATTATTGTTTCCATGTGCATTTATTGACGTCTTCTCACTTGGGTCGGGTCAGTTTCTTTCTTTTACTGTGACAAATCTGGGTTCTTTTGTTTTTCTTTGATGTTTTCTTAAAAGGAAAGAAAAATAGTGGTATTTTGAGATTTTGTTATAGGTGCTATTCTTTTTTCTTATTTTGGGTGTGGCATTTGGTTTTGGATTCTCTTTTACTCTATTCCTTTTTCCTTTTGTGTCAGTCTTTCTGAAGCTGGACATTTGCATCTTTGTTTCTTTTGAAGTGTGTGAAGTGCCATTTTCTCTTCTTTGCTTCTTTTGTCTTTCTTTTTAGCTTAAAAAATTTGAAATTCACCGTCTTCTATTTCTCAATAAAAAAGGGTTTGGATCCGAGAATTTGAAGCCAGCATTTTGAAGTTTGCTTCTGGGGTTTTGCATTTTTGAAAAATTTTGCCTTCCTTTCAACAAGGTATGGTCGGGAATTAGCGATTTTCTCTAATTTGGCTTTTAGTTCAAATATCCTCTTTACACATTTTTGGATCTTGTGTTGGTTTCTGAAGAAATGGTGAAGTCAATCTCAGTAGATCAGATCATTGAAATAAGCAGAGTTTAAGTCTCCCTCCCCCAACCCCTCTAGATTTTAGCTTGGGGTTTAGTTTAATTTGGGTTTCTGTTTACTAAACATAAACCTTGATCTGAATGGACCTTTTATGTAGTTGGGGGGTTAAAAAAAAATCCTTTTGTTTGCTCTTACATTGTTTTTCTCCTAATTATGTTACTGTCTTGGTGAGGTACACTTCCTCAAGGGATTTTAATCCTTGCAGTAGGCTCTGGATTCCAAACACGATATCCTTGCACTTGAACTAGTTTTAACTGGTCTCAGCTGTCTATATGGAAATGATGATCCTTTTTGGTTTCAGGGGCAGTTTAATCAAAGGGGGGGGATTGGTATGTCAATAGAGCTGGTGATTAATTGATTTGCTGGTAATGTCGAGGATCCCTAAGTGGAAGATCGAGAAGACAAAAATAAAAGTTGTATTTCGGTTACAATTCCATGCTACACATGTAAGTCGCACTTTGCATTTGTGGAAATTTCTGGCACTGTCTTTTCCATTTGAAGTTAATGTCTTATTGAACTCGTTAGACACAAGATCATATTATAAGTTGATGAATTGGCATAATAGAAATTATTTAACAATGAATGTGAACCAATTTGTACAATGTAGCTTGTTAAGGTGAATCAAAACATCAATGACATGCATTGATTGTATAATTTCAGTTATAATGTATGAATTTTCTAAGATGCTCACATAGATTGTGATTTTATCTTTTATCTTACCTCTACCATGCGATTACGATTTCATGTAAATTGCTTGCATTTGTTGGAAGTATGTATTTTCAATGCAAAAGTATTACTTTTGAGTCTTTGGCTCATGTATGTAGTTAGAGAGTTTTAGGCCAACCTTTTCCGCACTTAAAACAATTTATTCCGTTTCCCAAGGAAAAACTAGATCAGGAAGTTTACAAAAATGGGTGTAGATTGTTTGATGCCCAAGAGTTTTAGAAGGTCAACTGCTCAAGAGATTAATTTTTTATGCAGTAGTGTGTTTAGTCTTTTCCAGAACCTGTTGCTTGAATGCAGATTGCATACTGTAACCTATAAAGTACCCACCTATGGGTTCAGTATCATCATATCTATGAGGTTGTCAATTGTTTTGCTCCCGCAATTGTCACATAATGATCTATGTCAAAAGATGTGACAAGATTTTATGTTGACGGTCACAAGATTTTACCATGGAAGCAATTCACCCATTGTGACAACTTATGGAGAGGTATAGAGGGTCAAAGCAAGATTTATGTATGATTTTTATTGATTTAAAGAAATCTGTGGTAAAGTGCTGAGGGCCATTCTTTGGTAGGTTTTGAACAAGAAGGGAGTTCCTCAAATGTACAAAATACGTATGAGGGTGTAGTCATGGATGTAAGAACTTGTGGTGGATTGACAGATGAATTTCTAATCATGATAGGGGTGCAACAAGGATCAATGTCGAGCCATTTTCTCTTTGCCATAGTAGTGAAGAGATGATCAACTAGACTTCTGTTTCTAATCATGAGTTCATACTCTTTATTTCAGTAGTCTATTTGTGATTGTCCATCTTTCATCACTGGAAAGCATAAATTGATGCATCCTTCATCTTGATTGCTGCAATGACCACATGCTATGTATACTTTTCTGAAAAATTCAGATTCCACAAAATGGATGGGATAAACTGTATATATCCTTCATTCCTGCTGATTCTGGTAAAGCAACTGCAAAGACAACCAAAGCAAATGTGAGAAATGGAACTTGCAAATGGGCTGATCCAATCTATGAGACCACGAGGCTTCTCCAAGACATCAAAACTAAACAATTTGATGAGAAACTCTATAAGCTTGTCGTGGCAATGGTAAGATTATAATCCTTACACTCCAATTGCACAACTTAACCCCAAAGACAGACACTCTTAGTATGACCTAAACGTGAATTGCGAATTTCCCAGATCTATAGACAGTTTATTCCGGACCTCTAATTGCAGCAGAACAGATCTTTGTTTTCCGTCTTATTTCAACTGAGTTTAACTGTCTTTCTCCTTAATCTATTTGGCATCAGGGTTCCTCTCGGTCTGGCCTTCTTGGTGAGGCTACGATCAACCTTGCTGATTATGCTGATGCCTCAAAGCCTTCTGTTGTTCCACTGCCACTTATTGGCTGTGATTCTGGAGCTATATTACATGTAAGGACTTTTGCAATTTTCAAAACATTCATGGTGTATTTTTTTTAATTGCTTGTTGGATTTCTTGGGTCATGCATACGGGTAGATGCTAAAATATTTTTGTGTAGCTTCCTCTATAATGTGTGTGGAACTCTTTCATAATTGTTGTTGAAGTTTCTTCTCTGTTACTAGAGACTTGATTTTGTTCTTGTGCCTAAATAATATTTGTATCCAATGACAGGTCACAGTACAACTGCTAACCTCTAAAACTGGTTTCAGGTATTTATTGCAAACATTTAAACTTATTGCTTCAGCTAATTTCAAACTGCTTATCTGTAACTATGCTTGGTCTCAGAGAGTTTGAACAGCAACGGGAACTTAGGGAGAGGGGATTGCAGGTTGGGTCAGACCAGAATGGTCCTGATCAGTCTTCTTCTGGAAAAGTATCAGTTTCTGAGGATATCGTCAACAGTAATACGGTTAAGGTTAAGTCTTTGATTTCTTTTGGATTCCTAGATATTATCATGTGTTCTATATTGTAGTTAAGGTTCTTTGCTTTTGTTTCATACTTCCTTTTTGAGCTTTTTGCACATATACTTACAAAAGCACATTCTTTGTTGGAGATGTATGATTGGTCATAGTTGTTCTTCACTTACTATAATTAAGGCATCTCAACTCTTGAAAAAAATGGTTATTTTAAGGTCTAAGAGATCACTTATTAATGAAAAGTGTTGGCATCTATTTCCTGGTTGAATCCAGAAGAATATTAATCATGGAGATCATGCCAAATTGAGTTTGTTGTTACCAAGAAATTCATTAATATTTCCATAGGTTTTTATGGCTTTGCTGTAGAAACCACCAAAGAGGCTGTGTTGTGAGTCAGTGTGAAAATGTTATTGAGAAGTCAAGATGATTAAATGAGTCTGAAGATGAGTAATATTCATATTATAAAGATCCTCAGCAGTCCCATGCTACAATACCAATATGCAACAAGTACTCGATGTATCTTTAAATATACTTTTTCTTCTTTTTTTTTTGGGGTGAAATTTTGGGTGTTCAAGTTATGTGAAAATCTATATTGTAGGCTCTTCAGTTGTTGCAAGCTTCTTATGAATGAGCAGTACGTGATTTGCTGTTGTCTTCTGTTCTTAGGAGATAATCTAATCTTTTACCTTTTGTTCTGTACATAGGTCAATCCGAGGGTTAGATTTAAAGAAAAATCTAAAGAACACTCATCGCTTGAAGAAGATGTTGGCTTGAATGAAGACTATGGAGACTCAGCTGTTGGGTTTGATGGTTCTTCTAATACATCAGAAAGTTTATATGCAGAGAAGCATGATACTTCCAGTACTCATGAAATTGACAGCATAAAGAGTACAGTCTCTGGTGATTTGACAGGCCTTGGTCATAGCCCTCAGCAAGAGAAAGGAGATCCTTCAGATCATCGGTTTTTGGCACAGGGGACTAACAATTGGGTTCATGGCTGGAGTTCAGACCATTCTGGGGATAATGACTTAACCGTTGTCTACGAAGAAAATAGCAGACTTAGAGGATGCTTGGAAGTGGCAGAGTCATCTATTCAGGAACTTAAGAGGGAAGTAAGCTTGTTACAAAATCATGCTAGTCAAATAGGTGCTGAAACTGAGAAGTTTGCTCAGCAACTTGTCACGGAGATTTCTTCAGGAGAAAGGTTGGAAAAAGAGGTTTCTGCTTTAAAATTAGAGTGCTCGAGGTTGAAAGATGACCTTGAGCGGATGTCGAGTTCTACACTGTGCCCTTCTCTAACCAGCAAAGAAGCCATTAAGAAAGACCAGGATCACTTACTTCAAGACTTAGAGGTCATATTCTCAAAGGGGCTTTTAGTTATGGAAGAAAAGATAAGGGAACTTCAAAACAAGGCATGTCTGAATTACCATGAAAGAGACCAAAGGTTCCTTCAAGCAGACTTGGAGGCATTGTTTGGCATCCTGCAAGATCTCAAACAGGGAACTCAAAAAGAAATTTTTATTCTTAGGTCAGTACCATCCAACAGATGCAACATGAAGAGTACCAGAGAAATGAGTTTAACTAATTCTTTTATACTGGCAACTAGTTTTGATGCAGAACTTTATCAACCAGAACCAGGCATGGTACCTTGTATTACTGTGCCTGGCCTTGTGTCACATGAACCTGATTCTATGAGTACTTCTAATGCAATGAAAAGCAAAATCTTTGAACTTCTGAGAGAGTTGGATGAATCAAAAGCAGAGTGGGAAAGCCTTGCAAAGAAAATGGACCAGATGGAGTGCTACTATGAAGCTCTTGTTCAGGAGCTTGAGGAAAACCAAAGACAGATGATGGCAGAATTGCAGAGTCTCAGAAATGAGCATTCTACTTGCTTGTATAGGGTGCAATCTGCTAACGCTGAGATGGAGGCTATGCGCCAAGATATGAATGAACAAGTCTTGAGATTTGCTGAAGAAAAACAAGATTTGGAATCTCTAAGCAAGGAACTGGAAAGAAGGGCTATTATTGCAGAAGCAGCACTGAAAAGGGCACGCCTTAATTATTCAATTGCGGTGGGCCAGTTGCAAAAGGATCTTGAGCTGCTTTCTTCTCAGGTTATGTCTGTGTTTGAGACAAATGAGAATCTTATCAGGCAAGCTTTTGTAGATTCTTCACAGACAAACTCTCGAGGATACTCAGAGATGGTGCGGAACCATGGGCTGGATTCAGAAGAATTCCAACCCACCAGGCCCTTGCATTCTCAAAATCAGTATGTAGGGGTGAAGAAACAACATTTGGGTGGAGATATTCTTTTAGAAGACTTGAAAAGATCCCTCCATTTGCAGGAAACCCTTTATCAGAAGGTTGAAGAAGAAGTTTGTGAAATGCATTATCAGAATGTATACTTGGATGTGTTTTCAAACACTCTACAAGATACTTTGCTTGAAGCAAGTGATGAAATGAAAACAATGAAAGAGAAAATGGATGAGCTTACATGGAAATTGGAACTTTCTGTTGAGTCCAAGGAGTTATTGATGCAAAGGCTGCAGACAGCTACCGATGATGTTCATTCCCTTAATGAGTACAAGGCTACTTGCATTGCCAAGTATAATGACTTGGCTTTGGAGAAACAAGCTTTGGAAGCAAATGTGGAAAATGTTACCCATGAAAGTCATCTTCTCTCTGAGAAGGTAACTGAACTGGAGTGCCACTTGATGGAGTACCAAAGTTACAAGAGCAAATTTGGTGCCTGTGTCATGGAGAAAACTGAGTTGGCTAATTTATTGAAGGAAGGAACTCTGGAAAATGATAATCTTAGAAACAATAACTCTTCTTTGCAGGATGAGTTGAGAATGATCAAAACTGAGTTTGATGAATTGAACCTTGTGAAGGAAAAGCTGCAAAATACTGTTGACTTTCTGCGAAACAAGTTTCTTAACTTATTGTCATCCTATGGTAAGTTTTTTGATGAACCATCCCTCTCAAGTGACTTGGTTTGTCAGGATAGAGAATCCATGGACTTGACATCTGTCATTGTCGAGGTAGAAGAGGCCCAGAATAATGCATATGAAAAATTTCTTCATCTCTTGGAGGAAAAGAAAGATCTGATGGATGAAAGAGACAAGGCTCAGGTGTCTTTAAGTGCGGTAGAATCAGAGATGGTGCTAATGAAACAGAAGTTTGAACGTGATATACAATCCATGGTTGATAAAATGGATTTGTCCAATGTGGTTGTAGAAAAGCTTCAGTTAGAAATTGAAGCTGTTACTGAAAAGCTCAAGGATAGCTCTGAAGTTGAAACCTATGCACAGCGGCAGAGAGATCTTTTATCTGATCTTCAGCATTTTGAAGCAGAGCTGCAAGAACTTACTTCTAAGAATAAGGAGATTGCTGAAGAACTGTTGGTTTTAGAGTCTGTTAATGAAGATCTGGGAAGCAGTAAGTTGATTGTGGCTGAACTTGTGGAAGAAAACAAAACGTTGGTGCAATCTTTACAGGATAAATCTGAGGAGGCAGCCAAGCTTGCTTTGGAGCTTAATGGTTTGAAAGAAAGTTTGCATTCTGTGCATGATGAGCTGCAAGCAGAAAGAAGCACCAAAAATAATTTAGAGAGTATGGTTACAGACCTTACTTCCCAAATGAATGAGAAGCACCATCAGTTGTTGCAATTTGATCAGCAGAATTCTGAACTGGCCCATCTTAAGCAAATGTTATTGGACCTAGAATCAGAGAAATCTAGAGTTTGCAGTCTTTTACAGCAGTATGATGAGTGCCTCAATAATGCTCGCAAAGAGTCTTCCACTATTACTTCTCTGGAATCTGAGTTGTCTGAAATGCATGAACTTTCAGTAGCTGCAGGTGTTAGCCTCATTTTCTTAAGAACTCAATATGAAACCTGGACCACTGACCTTGTTTGTCAACTTTCCAGCTCTGAAAGACACCTTGGGGAGCTTCAAGAGAAGCATCTTAATTTTGAGAGTATACTTAATGATTGTCTTGCTCGTGAAGCACATTGCATTGAAGAAAATAGAAGATTATCGGTGAGTCTGGACTCCCTAAAATCAGAGTTAGAAGCTTCCATGGCTGAAAACAAGGTGCTTCTAAATAAAAATAGCTCTGCAATATCTGAGCTTCAGGATTACAAAAGTAGGATTGAAAAAATTGAGTTTGCATTCTTTGAGGATAAACATCAGCATGCTCTTGAAGTTGAAAGGCTGAAGCACTTACTAGGTGGTTCCCAAGAAGAGATTGATGATCTGATGATATTGAAGGAAGGACTGGAACTCAATGTCTTAGTACTCAAAGCTAAATTGGATGAACAAAGCACTCAGATAAGCTTACTGGTAGGGCGTAAGGATGAAGTGCTGCTGCTGCAGAATCAGTGTAATGAGCTTTCTCAAAGGCTTTCTGAACAGATTTTGAAGACTGAAGAGTTCAAGAACTTGTCCATTCATTTGAAGGAGCTCAAAGATAAAGCTGATGCGGAGTCCATCCAGGCTCGGGAGAAGAGGGAATCTGAAGCACCACCAACTGCTATGCAAGAGTCCTTACGAATTGCATTTATCAAAGAACAGTATGAAACACGGCTGCAAGAACTAAAGCACCAGTTGGCTATCTCCAAAAAGCATAGTGAGGAAATGCTATGGAAATTACAAGATGCCATTGATGAGATTGAGAATAGAAAGAAATCAGAAGCTTCTCATTTAAAGAAAATTGAAGAACTGGGTGTTAAGATCTTGGAATTGGAGGCTGAGTTACAGTCTTTGGTTTTAGACAAGCGTGAAAAAATGAGGGCTTATGATTTGATGAAAGCTGAATTGGATTGCTCAATGATAAGCCTTGAATGCTGCAAGGAAGAAAAAGAGAAACTTGAAGCTTCTTTGCAAGAATGCAAGGAGGAAAAATCTAGAATCTCAGTTGAACTTAGCATAGTGAAAGAATTGCTTGAGGCATCCACATCAACCATGAATGTTCAGAAGGAAAAAGATGGCAAACTGAAAGATGGTTGCTTCTCTGATGAGCTGGTTGTCAATAATGCTCAAACTAGGGACATTGATCTTAAATATTTGGACCAAGATACTCCAAAAAACTCCAAAGATGCAGATGATGGAAGTGACTGTACAGGTGCACCCACAAATTCGCAACTTGAGCAGGTAACTGTTATAACTTTGCTTGGGATATCTTTCACTATTCTTGATTCAATTGGCAATTTTCAGTTTTTGAATGAACTATATTACTATAATATTTATGTGGCATATGATTCTATTGTGTTGCATATATTTGTTTTTCACTATCTTAGATTTAATGATGTAATTTAAGCATTTAATATGTTGATTATCAACTTAATGTGAATGCTAAGTATGCCTTTCTAAGAAACAAATGAAAATGCATTTGGTCCTAAGGATACAATTGCATTATTTTTACTTTGATGTTATCTAAACCTGTCCACAGGCTAGGCCTTAGGTTTAGTAGCATCGTCAAAGTTGTTAATCTTTAAGGTCTCCCTTTCAGTTCTTCTGATAAGCTATCTTGCATTTTTTGCTTTAGACTGTATGTTAACTGGTTAAAAAGTTTTTTTCGATTTTCAAATTTATCCTATTCCTTTATCAAGAGTCTTGGATGAAGGTTTCTTTGAAGAAAATGTTATCTATTCATTTATCCTTCCTCTACTGTGTGACTCTTCTATTTACATAATGAAATTTCTTTATAGTGATGATTTACTTAATTGTTTATCAGGATCTTGTATCTAATGATACACATGAAGTTCACAATCTGGCACTTGTCAACCAATGCAACTTGCCAAACAGTGATGCAAAGCATCTAGCTTTAATCAATGATCGTTTTAAAGCTCAAAGCTTAAGATCTAGCATGGACCACCTAACTAGTGAGGTATGTTTATTGTCAAAGCATAAGGTGCCAGTTAGTGATGATCTCACTTGAATTCAATTGCAATTTCTTCTTACATTGTTGAGCTGGGGAATCATTACATTTGTGGCATAAAATTTCTTTAGGATAATACCTAGTAATGGTGATTAATTTACTCTTCTTTCTTTTTCTTTTTATGCTTTTAGCTGGAAAGGATGAAAAATGAGAATCTGGTTCTTTCAAAAGATGCTCATCATTTCGACACCAAGTTTCCAGGTTTACAGAAAGAATTAATGCAGTTAGATAAGGTAGATCAATATGGACCTCTTCCATAAAACTTTGATAAAGTAATTCAATCAGGTTCTCACTTTTTGCCCATGCACAGGTGAATGAAGAACTGGGAAGCATATTTCCTATGTTTAATGAATATTCAGAAACTGGAAATGCATTAGAACGAGTACTTGCATTGGAACTTGAGCTTGCGGAGGCACTGCAAACAAAGAAGTCAAGCATCCTTTTTCAGAGGTATACTTGTGTTTTAGAAAATAACACTAGCCTGCTTTTCCGAGACAACCTTTTGATTAAGGGAAACAACTTGCTTTGGCCTTGAAGGTCACTTCAAGAAAATTTCTGTGGCTTGCATGTTTAAAGTACTAACCCTAGCTGAGGAAAGGAAACATCAAAGAATATTTGACATAATATTTTCTTGTGCTGCAGCTCTTTCATGAAACAACACAATGATGAGGAAGCAGTGTTCAAAAGTTTCAGGGACATCAATGAACTGATCAAAGACATGTTGGAGATAAAGGGCAGATATGGAGCTGTAGAGACTGAACTAAAAGAGATGCATGAACGATACTCTCAGCTAAGCCTTCAATTTGCAGAGGTTGAAGGAGAGAGACAAAAACTAATGATGACTCTCAAGAATGTTCGGGCATTGAGGAAAGGTCAAAACTTAATTCGCTCCTCATCAGCTTCTCCTGGGGACCATTCCTGAGCCACAAGAACAAGCATGGCACTGGATGTCCTCAAAATGACCCCTTACAGGATTAAGTTAATGCCTGCTGCTCCTTGTCATTAAATTATTAAATTTCCTAAGACTTCACTGGCTATTAAGCTATTGCAGGGTTCAAGTTTGCCAAGCTTGGTACACAATGTTCAAAAGCACAGCAGCTGTATTTTATGTAAATAAATATAAATTTCCCGGCCTCTGTAACGGGTTTAACAGTATCATAAGGTATAGATAGATGCAACACTTCGACCTTTTTCCCCTGGTCATAGTGATTTAATTCTTCTATTGTATAGTGAAATTCTTTATTGACAGCTATTTTCACTTCATTACTAGCAGCAGTTATTCAATATTTGTGTCACACCTTTCTTCAATCTCTGCTTCCTTTTTCTGCATACCTGCCCTTTTCTTTGTTGATTTTCTGCTTGACCTTGCGTTCTTCACTAGGCTTTTCTCAAGCCTTTCTGGTTTCAATCAACCTTGTTTTAACATGGGAAAGTTCATTGTAATGATGCTAAATCTAAGGTCTACTCTACTCCATGTATAATGGAAAAAAAAAGATCATTGTAAACAATCAAACATGGTTATTCACTGTGCAGGTGACAAGGATTTACATTTTCAACGCAGTATCAACAAAAAAACAAAAAAAATTAATAATTTCTCCTATAAATTTCACTTTTTAATCTTTTTCTGATCCATAATCAACTAAACTTCAAATTGAACACTTCTTGTCTTTTACCCTTTTTTTTTCAGAAGCAACAAAGGAAATGCAAGATATTCCAGTAAAACCAAATCATACTACTTTTTCTGTTTATGTTTCTGCAGCCATCAGAATAAGCCTCAAACATGTAAAGATGAAGGATTGCAATCAGAACAAATCTAACAGGAATGCATTGAAGAAACCAGTATCGGATCTGATTAAGCAGCTACAATATTGTGCATGAACAGCTACTTTTCTTTGGAGAATCATCCTGTTGTTTCTCTGGATAAAATGTGGGGAATTAGTAATTAAGGCACATCAAGCAAAGTTCATAATGCAAATATGGTGCTAAACAACATATATTTGAACCCCGGTTTTCCAATTTCCAACATCTATGGGTGCTCAGAGACAAGAATAGGAAAACAAAGACGGATCATGTGGAAATGAACTAAAAGAACCCTAATTTTTCACCTATAAGCAAAAACTGTGGAACTTTTGGCATGCAGAAGAGGAGGAATAGGATCAAAATGTTAAGGTTACTTATGGAATGATAGCTGCTGAGAGTATATTGAAGAAAATGTTCACCAGGGGGCAACATACTATATTGGTGATTTAGTTGGTCGATTGTAATAATGGTTAAAAGAAGGCATATTGTGTCATATCCCTCAAGCTACTTTCATGTGCAATGAATCAAATAGATATGCTGGGGATTTACCATTGTTTTTGTCTGACAAAGGAAGGCGCAGAACGACATGCATTGTAATTACACCTCCTGGAAGTTCACCAACTGGAAGTGTGGACTCAGCAAGTGTCTTGTTGTTTTCAAGTATCTTTCCAGCATTAATTAGCTTCACATCCTGTATTGTCTTTGGGCAATTTTCTTTGTCTGTGAAACAAAAAAGAGTGATTTCATATGAAAACAGAGGTCGAGTATATACCATATCACAGTGTTATAACCTATGTTACCCGGACTTCTATATGAGTTTGTACACATTAGAACGTTTGTACGAGTGTATAATAATCCTTCAAACATATGAAAAACTACGAAAAACTGAACATATTAGTATTCGATACATATGACACACCATATAGTAACAAAAAGAACACTAGAATTCAGATATAAAGCAAAGTGCAGGAGGGTTAAAAGCAACATATATAGTACCTATATACACTAAAAACTGTGACTGTCTTCATTATAGGAGGCAAAACTGAGTGAAAGACTGTTACTAGTAACTAAGTTTGGTCCAATCATCTAATTCTATATTGAAAATTTAGATTACAAAAAAGAATCTGTGAAACCATAGGCGTAATGGAATGGCAGAGTGGGGCATGCTTTAACTTTTGTCAGCCTCAATTAGAACAGTCAAAATAAGAACAACAGTGTTATTGATCTAAATTCAGGTGCCTTTGAGTTCCAATGGCCTGGATCCAAGAATAGAAAAGGTAAAAAAAGAAAAAAAACCTTCACCCATTTTTTGTCACCTAAGATGAAAAATAGCTATTGTGCAACCATGGAAAAGAGTTGAATCAAATGAACAAATTTGGAAGCATATATTATATTGATGTTGAAACAATGAATAATATATAATTAAACAGGTAAAAAAAATGGAAAAGTTAGGGTAACCTTTAGGCCACTGGGCAAGTATTTTCTCTTTGAGAGATGCAATAGTTGTATCTGGAGTATACTTGGTTGGACCAATATCTGTTCCATCTGCAAGCCTGAATTTGAGTTCCACTAAATCTTCACCGGCCATAGATGAAATCTCTCACCAAATAATCTCTCCTCAAACTCTCATACTAATCTCTAAAACCAAAATCCCAGATTTTTTTTTTGTCAAATAGATTGAATTCAACTGTTCAATATAAAAGCCCTTTTCTTTTTTCTGTGACAACTGAAATTTGCTTTTTGTAAAGGAAAACCAACATTACAGAAGAAGCTATGAATAACCCAGATTTTGTTTGTGCAAAATTCACTGCAAAAAGTTAATTACTTGGAGCTTGAGGAGATTTCAAACTCCAAGAGAGAAAAAAAAAGCAGTATTTTTAGTGATTTAAAATCAATCTAAGAGCTGGATTGATGAGAGAGAGAGAGAGAGAGAGAGAGGGGTTTGCAAATTGAAGAAGAAAGAGGAGAATGAAAGCACCCAAATAGGAACTTTTCGACTGAGATTATTGCCTGAATCTAACCGAAAATCTAATGATATGGAAAGTGACGCATTTTACATTGTCAGTCATGAATAACCCATCTAGTTAAAAGCTCCATTAAAATAATGTATGCAATTTGATGGATACAACAAAATCATCTGTTTGAGTGGGTTGACATGTTTTTTACTCTTACATATTATTCAATTTTTAATTTACAATTACTTGAATTCTAATATAATATTATTTGAAGATTTTTTGGTTGTTTGAGTAAAAGATTCATATTAAGAAAGGAATTTTTTATACCATATAATTATAATTAAAAGTTTAGTATTTATGCACAGTGAAATAGGGCCTTCCAATTATTCTTTTTGAGAATTCAACATGGATAAATTTTATGAGGTGAAGATTTCTGTAGTTAAATTTGTCATAGACATTATCAATGTTGATAAGTTAAATTAAAAAGGGGTTCAAAAGTCAAAAATGGTGGGAGGTGCAATTGGCACCGAAAGAAAAAAAAATAGTTGGCAAGTTGTTTAAAGTTGAAAGGGATAATTGCAATTTTGGTCCCTAATTTTTTAGGCCATTTGCAAGTTAGTCCCTGAACTTCAACTATAAATAGGCCTAACCATTTCTCATTTCAACCATCCCAACCAATCTTTCTCTCTTAGTTTTCTCTCTTCTCCCATTTGAGAATTCTTAAGGAATTCTATTTGTTTGTAATATTTTGGAGATAGTAAAGTTATCATCTGGTGTTAGTGCCCGAGGACGTAGGTATAATTTACCGAACCTCGTTAAAACTCTTGTGTTCTTTCTTGTCCTATTTTTCTTTCAATATTTGAGGGTATAATAGTAGTATTTAATTGTGCTATTAAATTACTATAGAAGGGATATTCTGTCTAAGGAAAGACTTGGTATTTAAGAGATCCATGTGATCCACCTCTCTTCCCTGGGAATTGAACTTTGTGTGATTTTTTAGTACAATAATTTACACGCTTCCGACCCTATTGGAACAACAAGTGGTATCAGAGCCGAAGGTTAATCGTAGTATGCTCTGTGGTTGCAGTTTAAACTGATCTTCCACATCAGAAAAGATTTCCTTAGGTATATTGAAAGATTATGGAGAAAACGGTCGGTGTAGGAGCTTCAACATCGTCCATGTGGACAAGACCGACAATTGCAAATGCAAGATTGGCCGTAGAGATCTTTGATGGCACCGACCATTTTGGTATGTGGCAAAGTGAGGTTCTAGATGCCCTTTTTCAGCAGGGTCTAGACATTGCCATTGATGAAGAGAAACCAGATGATGTACAGGAGAAAGATTGAAAGGCGATCAATCGGTTGGCATGTGGCACAATTCGATCATGCCTTTCTCGAGAGCAGAGGTACGCTTTTTCAAAGGAGACTTCTGCAAATAAGTTGTGGGTGGCACTTGAAGAAAAATTTTTGAAGAAAAACAGTCAAAATAAGCTCCACTTAAAGAAAAGACTGTTTCGCTTCACATACGTCCCAAGTACCACAATGAATGATCACATCACCAAATTTAATCAGTTAGTCACTGATTTGCTGAATATGGATGAGACATTCAAAGATGAAGATTTGGCTTTGATGCTGTTGGGGTCACTTCCTGAGGAGTTTGAGTTCCTAGAAACTACTCTACTTCATGGCAGGAGTGATATATCTCTGAGCGAAGTCTGTGCGGCCTTATACAGTTATGAACAGATAAAGAAGGACAAACAGAAAAACTCAATCAGAGATACAGAAGCTTTAGTAGTCCGAGGTCGTTCATACACTCGGAAGAAAACTCAAAAGGGGAGATCAAAGTCAAAGTCCAGACTCGGGAAAGATGAATGTGCCTTTTGTCATGAGAAAGGCACTGGAAGAAAAATTGTCCAAAGCTGAAGAGTAAGGGAAAAGCTGCTGTAGATGCTTGTGTTGCAAAGCATGATACCAGCGACTCTGAACTATCACTAGTTGCATCATCATCGTCGTTCCACTCAGATGAGTGGATATTGGATTCGGGTTGTACCTATCATATGTCCCCTAACCGGGAGTGGTTCTCTGATTTAGTAGAACTAAATGGAGGAGTTGTTTATATGGGCAATGACAATGCCTGTAAAACTGTTGGGATAGGTTCAATCCAATTAAAGAATCAAGATGGATCAACCAGAGTTCTGACTGATGTTCGGTACGTGCCCAGTTTGAAGAAAAATCTCATCTCATTGGGAGCCTTGGAATCCAATGGTTCAGTTGTTACTATGAGAGATGGGGTTTTGAAAGTGACATCTAGCGCACTTGTGATATTGAAGGGCATCAGGAAAAATAACTTGTATTACTACCAAGGTAGTACAGTTATTGGAGCAGTCGCTGCAGCTTCCGGTAACAAAGAATTGGACTCAATGCAGTTGTGGCATATGAAGTTGGGACATGCCAGCGAAAAATCCTTGCAAATTCTGGCAAAGCAAGGATTGTTGAAAGGTGCAAAGGCTTGCAAATTAAAATTTTGTGAGCACTGTGTTCTGGGAAAGCAAAAGAGAGTGAAATTCGGCACTGCTATCCATAATACAAAAGGTATTTTAGAATATATTCACTCAGATGTGTGGGGGCCTTCCAAAACACCTTCGTTGGGAGGAAAACATTACTTTGTTACTTTTGTTGATGACTTTTCCAGAAGAGTTTGGGTGTATACCATGAAAACTAAAGATGAAGTGCTTGGAGTTTTTCTTAAATAGAAAACTATGATCGAAAACCAGACTGGAAAAAAAATCAAGCGGCTTAGGACGGACAATGGAGGGGAATATAAAAGTGATCCGTTCTTCGATGTGTGCTAAGAGTATGGTATTGTTCGACACTTTACAGTTAGGGATACACCACAACAGAATGGAGTGGCAGAGCGTATGAATCGAACATTGCTGGAGAAAGTTCGATGTATGTTGTCCAATGCTGGGTTGGGCAAGCAATTTTGGGCTGAGGCTGTAACATACGCTGGCCATCTTGTTAATCGTTTGCCATCATCTGCATTAGAAAGAAAAACTCCTATGGAGGTATGGTCTGGAAAACCGGCTACAGATTATGATTCCTTACATGTGTTTGGATCCACTGCATATTACCATGTGAAGGAGTCAAAGTTAGATCCGAGGGCAAAGAAAGCTCTCTTTATGGGAATCACTTCTGGAGTGAAGGGATTTCGTCTTTGGTGCTTAAGCACAAAGAAAATGATCTGTAGCAGAGATGTTACCTTTGATGAATCTGCCACATTGAAAAAGGTAGCAGATAAAGATATTCAGATGAGCAATACTCCACAGCAGGTGGAGTGTACTCCAAAACAGGTGGAGTTTGAGCAGATGGGGATTTGCCCAGTTAATAAGTCTAATTCTCCAGCCACAATGGAGGAATTAGAGGTTGAAGAGGTTCTGACCCAAGAACCACTAAGTACACCAGAACCAGTTGCAGTTGCAAGGCCACGGAGAGAAATTCGTAAACCTGCTCGATTTACTGATATGGTGGCCTACGCCCTTCCCGTTGTTGATGATATTCCTATCACTTATCAAGAAGCAATGCAAAGCTTAGAAAGTGATAAATGGAAAAGCGCCATGGATGAAGAAATACAATCTCTCCGGAAGAACAATACTTGGGAGTTGGCGCAATTACCGAAAGGTAAAAGGGCAATCGGATGCAAGTGGGTATTCGCAAAGAAAGATGGATCTCCTAGCAAGAAGGATATTCGCTACAAGGCAAGATTGGTAGCTAAAGGCTACGCTCAGAAGGAGGGAATTGACTACAATGATGTATTTTCCCCTGTTCTGAAGCATTCCTCCATTAGAATTTTGTTGGCCTTGGTAGCACAGTTGAATTTGGAGCTAGCTCAACTTGATGTTAAGACGGCTTTCTTGCATGGTGAGTTAGAAGAGGAGATCTATATGACTCAGCCAGAAGGATACACAGATGCTGGTGGTAGAAATTGGGTTTGTAAGCTTAACAAATCGCTATATGGATTGAAGCAATCCCCGAGGCAGTGGTACAAGCGATTTGATAGCTTTATGAGAAGGCAGAAGTACACAAGAAGCAAATATGACAATTGTGTATATTTGCAGAAGCTGCATGACGGATCTTTCATTTATCTACTCTTGTATGTTGATGATATGTTAATCGCTTCGAAGAGCCAAAATGAGATAGATAAGCTGAAGGCTCAGTTGAATCAAGAGTTCGAGATGAAAGATCTAGGTGAGGCCAAGAAGATTCTCGGCATGGAGATAAGTAGAGATAGACAGAGAGGCAAGCTTTGTTTGAATCAGAAGCAATATCTGAAAAAGGTATTACAATGTTTTGGTGTAAATGAAAACACAAAACATGTAAGTACCCCACTTGCTTCTCATTTGAAACTTAGTGCTCAATTATCTCCGAAAACTGAAGAAGAAAGAGAATATATGGCGAAAGTCCCATATGCTAATGCAGTTGGGAGTTTGATGTATGCGATGGTGTGTACGAGGCCTGACATTTCACAAGCTGTTGGAGTTGTGAGCAGGTATATGCATGATCCTGGAAAAGGACATTGGCAAGCTGTGAAATGGATTCTACGGTATCTTCGAAAAACCGTAGATGTTGGTTTAATTTTTGAACAGGATGAAGCACTTGGTCAGTTTGTAGTTGGATATGTTGATTCTGACTTTGCTGGTGATTTAGATAAACGTCGTTCAACTACGGGGTATCTGTTTACTCTTGCGAAAGCCCCAGTGAGTTGGAAGTCTACCTTACAGTCTACAGTAGTTGTGTCTACTACAGAGGCAGAATATATGGCAGTTACAGAAGCTGTTAAGGAGGCTATTTAGCTTAATGGATTATTGAAAGACTTGGGAGTTGTTCAAAGTCACATTAGTCTATATTGTGACAGTCAGAGCGCTATTCATTTAGCGCAAAATCAAGTCTATCATTCAAGAACCAAGCATATCGACGTAAGATATCACTTTGTGCGGGAAGTCTTTGAAAAAGGAAAAATTCTACTTGAGAAGATTCCGACAACAGATAATCCCGCAGATATGATGACCAAGGTGGTAACAACAATCAAGTTTAATCATTGTTTGAACTTGATTAACATCCTGAGAATTTGAGCACCTTTAGGTGTATGGCGCTCGAGAGCGCATTTGGAGGCACTACAAAAGATAGCTTTATCGAATTTGGGGAGTTGAAGGAAGTGTGTGAAGATGTGATTATCCTAATCAAATCTTCAAGGTGGAGATTGTTGATAAGTTAAATTAAAAAGGGGTTGAAAAGTCAAAAATGGTGGGAGGTGCAATTGGCACCGAAAGAAAAAAAATAGTTGGCAAGTTGTTTAAAGTTGAAAGGGATAATTGCAATTTTGGTCCCTAATTTTTTAGGCCATTTGCAAGTTAGTCCCTGAACTTCAACTATAAATAGGCCTAACCATTTCTCATTTCAACCATCCCAACCAATCTTTCTCTCTTAGTTTTCTCTCTTCTCCCATTTGAGAATTCTTAAGGAATTCTATTTGTTTGTAATATTTTGGAGATAGTAAAGTTATCATCTGGTGTTAGTGCCCGAGGACGTAGGTATAATTTACCGAACCTCGTTAAAACTCTTGTGTTCTTTCTTGTCCTATTTTTCTTTCAATATTTGAGGGTATAATAGTAGTATTTAATTGTGCTATTAAATTACTATAGAAGGGATATTCTGTCTAAGGAAAGACTTGGTATTTAAGAGATCCATGTGATCCACCTCTCTTCCGTGGGAATTGAACTTTGTGTGATTTTTTAGTACAATAATTTACACGCTTCCGACCCTATTGGAACAACAATCAACCCAATAGAGGAGAGTTATTTATTAACTCTGAAAGTTTTAAAAATTAATTAAAGATACATCAATAATTTCATCTTACCACTGCCATTGTCAGGTTGCTTTGACAACAAAATTTGATCAATTAATTGAACTGCCAAATCCATTGCATCCATGATTCACTGAAAATTAGGTCTTAAATATATTATTTTATTTTTGACAAAAAATTTTAAGAACGATTCTCGATAAATCAAACTATACACTTACCATGGTAATTTTTATATATGCACAATATCACAACCATAAACTGAAAGTAAAAGCATCGAAAACAACACTAAAAGAAATTAAAATTAAGAGAAACTAAACTAAGCTTGCTAGAAACTAGTAAAGATTAATGCCAAAGCCACAACTTTTAGAAATAACAAAGATCATTTTTATTTGTGTATAATAATTCAATAGGTGATGTCTAAACACAGTCTAAAAGAAATGCGAGTGTGTTGATGGTGGAGATGGTCCTCCGATGAGAGAGGCGAAGATTGGGATTGGTCTTATTTAGTAGTCAATCTTCAAATTGTAAGTAGGTCTCTTTTGAGTCTTGTCTTTCTTTGATCAATTATCCTACCACAATCTCACATCCAATCCTATCTATTTTCATGAATTTGTTGTTTTCCCAACAATTCTAAAAGGTAAAACAAGAGAACTCTAAAACTGATTATACATAATTTATTGATAGGGGCTAAAAGGTGCCTTCAACAACAAAATCTCAACTATTTTGTCAAGAAAATAAGTCTTCTTTTTACTACTGTTAGGTTTTCTTTAAAAAATATTAATGGAAGAATTTAATGATTTTATTTGGATCAGGACAAATTGAGATAATTTGTAAATATTAAGAGTTAACTTCTTTTAATCATGATCAAATTGGTAAAATGTATAATCGTTGAGAGGTAAATCTATTACTATACCAACTTTAGATCTGCCACGTTATCTTTCCGTCAGAAAATTAAGGTCAATTAAAGGAATTGGAAAAAATACACAATTAATTGAGTGATCATTTTGTACTTTTTATAGTTTAATGACCAAAAATAAAATTTAAGTATAATTGTGTGAGCTGCCTTATAATTTTTAAAAAAATTAAGATAATTTTTTTTGAATAATCTCATTATAGGTTTTTGATTATATTTGCTCTTTTTGACGTAATGCTTAGTCCCTCTCCAACCCATAAATAGGAGGATAATGCGCTTTAGCGCACTCGAACCCAAGTCTTCCTGTATTGACAATAATACCTATGGCAATCGAGTTAAGACTCAATCGGCCTAAAAAAATTAGAGATGAAAAACTGAGGAGATTGTAAATAATTTTTTTAAAAAGAAAGATATTATTACAATTGGATTTTGCATGACATGCAACTTAGTGGGTATACAAACTTACTCAATGTCATCTAACATGTTGAACACAAGAAAAGAAGATGATATTTGTTGAAGGGGATTTTAAAACATGAAAACAACAAAAAAATGAAGAGTGAAATTCTATGAAAATGAAAGGAAATGGTTACAAATTCTTAATTTTAATCCTGTAATTTATTGACAAAGAAGGTCAAACTTTTTAATTTTAATGATTAGAATTTTAATAATATTATAAAAGAAAATGGAAGTGATGAGTGGGAATCATGTTTTCTCACATTCTTAGTAAAGTCTGTTTTTTTGTGAATTCTAAAATTGCAAGTTAATCATCTACCTATATTAAAAAAAACTAAAAAAATTATAAATTATAAATGCATTATTGATGTGGGTGTATTGGGTAAGCTTATTGGTTTGGGTTAATTTATTTTATTAAACCCTATTTTAAATACTTTTAATTTTTATTTTATTTTTCATTTAAGATATTCGAGGATTACATTAAACTCCAACTAAAGCAAATATTAAAAGAACTAGGTAATTGGTGAACTGGCTTTTTTTGTGATGGGGACATTAAAACATTAGCATTATTTTTGAACAAGCCTTATCTGATTGTGTTAGCAGGACCACCACCACCAATAGTTGACTAATAATAAACTAGGTTGGCACAAATATTCATGTTGATTCACTGCCATGAAACATTACCAATTTTTTCATGTAACAATTACAGCAATTTGATGCCCATCAACTTTGAGACTACCAGGAAAACTCCAAAAACAGAAAGATTTAAAGTTCATAACTAATAATAATTAATATAAGGGACAAAGAATCATTATCATTATGATATGCATAAGTTGCCTAATGGGGAACCTAAACTCCATTTGCTGATATGCTTTTGTTCAAAGATTCTTTTTTTGTAAGCCTTTTTAAAATTCAACCCATGTTTTATTAAATTGGGTAATCAGGAGTTGGGTATTTTTAAAAGAAAAATTGAATTCGAATCTTATTGTAGTTCAACACGTTTCAAGATACCTAAATAAAACCGACAATAAAATTGAATTACAATGAAAATTCCATATGCCAGCTAGTTAGACCAAATTATACCATCCAAATCGTGACCACTTTAGGTTGAATCTGTCAATGAGAGAGCTGAAAACAGCTTTAAAAATAATCAATTTGCAGGGGTATTTTATCTAAACAAACCAATTATTCAGGTTAGCATCATAATGGACAACATAAGGATCATAATGCCAATAGCTAGTTGCCAGCAACAAGCAGCAGATAATGAAATTTCCAGGCAAATTAGACGGAATCTGTTTTCACCACCCCAATTCTTTTTCCAGTGATATAACTACTTATTTTTCTGCAAACAAATTGTTACCATTTTTAAGGGTTAAATCATTTTTTAGAACTTGAACTTGGTGACTATTTTCACATTGAAATTTGAACTTTTTTTAGTTTAAATTGGGCCTTGAACTTGACAATTATTTTTATATTAATAAGGCTTCAAAACCTCCAATGTGAAAAGAATTGCCAAATTTAGTATTGAACGTGGAAAAAAGATTTAAGCTTAAATATGAAAGCAATTGCCTAATTCAAACCTAAATATAAAAATAATTGCTAAATTTAAAGTGTAACTTAAAAAAAATATTTAAACCCCAATATTAAAATAATTTTCAAATTCAAACTTCAAATAATAATTTAACCCAAGTTTTAAAAAAAAGTGAACCCATCATTTTGTCCCCACAATTAATTTTCAATACTTTACAAATTTTTACATGTAATTCAAGCTTTTAGCCAAACTAGTATTGCACTAATAGACTCATAATTACCACCAAAAGCTTGCAATTGCAGATGACCAGTAAAAAATGATAATGAAATGAGTGAGATTTATCAAGATTACATGAAACAGTATTTGACATTTGGTAGGTATATAGGATGGAGGTCCACCACTAAGGAAGATTCAGTTCAGTGGAACTATGAAAATGAGGAGAATATATTTGAAAAAATAATAATAATAATAATAAATCACCACCATAAGCTATAGAGAATATGACAAAAAATTCAACACCACTAAAGCAAAAAATAAAAATAAAAATTAGGAACTAGTAGAAACGATGAAAAGAGTTCCATGTTGTTGGCTGAAATTAGGGAAAAGTTAAGTGTAGATCTGCCATAGCCATGACCTTCGGAATCTTAACATCACCATTACTCAAAAACATAACTAATCTTGTAAGGCGTGGATCGTATTTTCGGCCGAACAGATGGTGATGTCACAATGAGAAGTTTCCCAATTTTGCGATGATAGACGATATCATGACGACATGAATGAGGATGTTGCAACATGGCGACGTGTTTCCCACAAACACCGTGTTTCTTCTTCCAGTGATATTTTAGTATGATTAGAACTCTAATCTTAGCCTATTTAAAAGGACCTTGTATCCCTATTTTGAGAGGCCAATTAAAAAGCAATTAAAGATGTAGTCGCAGATGAGTTTTAGTAAGAGTTTTCATGGTAATTATATAGAGAATTTTGTACCCATTTTGAGAGAACTCTATGAGAATTAGAGCTTTGTTTTTAGGGTTTGAGTTTGTATGTTTAGTACATTTAGGTTTATTTTCTCCCTATTATATTCTCGTTTGTTTACTCATTTAGTGAAAAGTCAAAACCTACTTTGTCCGTGGTTTTTATACTCTTCGTACAAGTTTTTCACGTAAAATTTGTGTGTTCGTTCTTCTCCACTTTTATTATCTCATTGTTTATACGGGTCGATCTCCAACAAACCTTATAATTTTTTTTTTCAAATATCAAACCCTTAAAATAAATTAAGAAAATCATATTATTTATCAAACTAGTACATTTTTTTCTAATAAAGAATGCCTCGTCATAACTTTTTTAGGTGTTTTTTTTTTCTCTAACATATTATATAAAAAAATTGTCTTCACATAATTGGCTTTAGACCTAATTTAGGAATACTTCTCAAAAGTATTTTTAAGACAAAAAAACACTTTTGAAACAAAAACATTCTAAATAAGCTGCTTTTTGAAAGAATAAATGTTTCTCCTAAGTAAAAAAATTGGCCCAACAACACTCTTTTTTTTAGTTTTCCTCCAAAAATGTTATTTTTAAATCACCTTTAAAAAATATTCTTAAACTAGACATTAGTTGAATTAGCCGCGTATATTAATTTGAATCAATTTTAGATCTTATCTATTTTTGTTTATTTTTCTTTTGTGATTTACTCTAAATTTTAATTATGGGTATCTGATTTTATTAAAAAAATTTTGTGGTGAGTTCAGTACATATATAATTGATAATTATAAAATTTATATTAAACCAATGAATGCCATTGAGACTAAGTCATCCACCCCACTAAACAACTCCATCATGGTCCCTAGCCACAAAGCCCTCCCCCTCCCCCTCCCCTTAATTATTAAACCATTTATCATACAAGTTGAAGTCAATATTCTTAATTTATGAGATATTACTCCTAGAGCTGAGCTGAGTAAGAAAATTGAAAATCTATTTGAATTCTAACCTTGGGTTTATTATTAAATTTGTGTGATTATTATTTAAATTTATTCAGTTTGATTTGGTTTTTAATTTATAAAATAAAATAAAAATTACGACTATTCGAACCAAGCATAATTTTACTTTTATTTAAATTATAATTTTTTATAATATAAAAAATATTTTTATACATAAACTAGTACCACTAACTATTTTTAAAAAAATCAATAAACCGAAACCATCTGAAGCAGTAAAATTCGATTTGTTGGGTTGAATTACTTCGATTACCTGTGAATGGAACTGTTAGTACTGTAATTATTCAAAGGTAAAACTTTAGTTGATGGTAAAAGGAATAATGGGCTCACTTTGAACCCATCCAATCTGCTTTCAGCCATCTGATTTCCATGGTGCCGAGTGATGACTTTGTAGATTAAGAAGAATCAAGGGAGATCACTTTGAACTGATTAGACAGCATTTTGATACTTAAGATGAAGTTATTTTAACGAAAGTGTTTTTGGAGAAAAGCTTCTAAGAGATAGTTATCTTCAGTCCAATCATGAGATGGAGTATCCTTTTGAGGCACATAATTGATAAATCTTGCATACTCATAAGATGGATACCACCTAAAGATGATTGGTAGAAAGTAAACACTGATGATGCAGTTTGTCAGAGGTCTGGGCATGCTTCAAGTGGTGGACTAATACGTGATCATCGTGACTTTTGGATTGCTGGTTTCTTAAAAAATATTTATTGTTGTTAGGTGATTATGGCTGAATTTTGGGGTGCAATAGAAAAGCTCCAAATAGCATAGAATTTCAGATAAAAGTAGATGATACTTGAGATGGATAGTACTAAAATTAAGTGATCCAAGTAAATGGAGGTGAGCAATATTATTCAGTTGTGACATGAGCAATTAAAGATCTACTTCAACATCTTTGGATGGTTCGAATTTCACATGTTTTCCTGTTGGCAGCACCAACGTTCTCAAGGCCTTTGGGTAGATTTATATTCATGCAACCACGCTATGAAAATTTTTAACTACTCCGTGATGATTATTCTAAAGTGACTTGGACTCGATTAATTTAATTTTGACTAAATCTATCTTTTATATTAAAAAAATAAAATAAAAAAAATGTTAATCTTCCGTCACAAATAATATGCTAAAATAAAAAAATACTTTAATATGAAATACATTAAATTATAATCCATCTATATAATTAGAATTAGAATTAATCATGAAAAAGCTAACCTGCTAATTAGTTGGGCTTTGAATTTTTTTTTGAAAATGTGCTTATGTGGATGTTCTATGATAAATTGAATTTTAATTAAATTTTTAGATTAAAATTAATCTGGTATGCACCTTCCTACTCATATCTTCATTAACCATATGCAAAATATTATCTGGTGGCTGACCATTGCAATGTAATCAAATTTCATCTTAATTTTTGAGGGCCAAAACAAAGTTTCATCGTTTTGGGATTAAGGACTGAATTGAATATTTATTTTGAATTTTAGTGGTTAATTGGAAATTTTTAGGAGGGATGAATATTTAAATGTTAGTATGAGCTTTCAAGCTGCAAAAAATTTAAAATTAATGAATTATTTATTTTTAAATAAAAATTTAGTTCTTATTTTTAAGTTAATTAATTATTAATTTAGTTGTTATATTAAAAGAGATGGCCCATTCTTTTCATAACTAATAGTTGGTCAAGGTTCAAATCATTTTATGTCCAAGTCAAGAGGCCGAAAATGTTCAAAACATTCTTAAATAGTCCAATTTTGGGCCTGAGTATAGTGTCAGAAGTGTAACTGTTGATCCACTTTCAATTCCAAAAGCCTATTTTCTTTAAGCTCATAAATTCTTTTTAAACAATCTCATGTTCCGATCATCTAACATAATGTTTAGAGCTATCTATATTTTCTCTCCAATTCATAAATAAGAAGATAAGGCACTTCAGCGCACTCGAACCCACACCCTCATGCATGGGCAACAAGACTTATACCAATTAAGTTAAGACTCAATCAACTATTATATTAATAAATTTTGTAAAAAATATTTTTAAAAAGAAATATTCAATAATGAATATAAGCAGAGTGATAATGAGCTTGTATTTTAATAGTATTGAACATGCTTTTAATCATTGAATTTGTAATTTGTAACTATTTTACGAAAAAAAATAAAAATATCATAATAAAAATATTAATTATAATCTAAGAGAATATATACTTCCAATTGAGAATTCGATTAAGAATTCAAGTGCTTATATTTCTAACATGTATTGCTTGGAAAGCCATATCTAAATATTTGCACTAGCCAAATTTTAAGTAAATTAGCAGCCAAGCAGTAAACTTAGTTTCATGTGTGTGTATATATATCTCCATTTGATTTTCATTTCTTTGTGAAGTTTGGCACAACCATGCATTACTGAGATAATAATGTAAGAAGGTGGAAAATGAATTAATGATGAACTTGTATACTTATAAAAGCTCTATATGCTCATATTATAATCAAGACGATAGAATTTCCTTTAATTTACTACAATGCTATTTACTACACATTGAAATCGGCTGGGATCCTTGCATTAGATACTAACATCCGATAACATGACCGAAGGTGAACCACAGACAAATGACAATCCCCAATTCTGAACTTCAGGACAGGGTATATTATCTACTTTAGAATTCCCTAACATCATTTCTACAAATTCCAGGCAATAAATATCATAAATTGCATCCTGCATGGTGCTTGATTCACCTATATGTCAAGTACCAGACAACTAACAAGTTCAGCAGAGCCGAAATCTCTGGCGGCAATAACCTTCCAGTTAACTGTTTCTGATTCGGTAAGTGAATCAGGAACTTGGTTTAAGGAACCATCCGAAAAATAAGTCGAGCTTGACAGTGAAGGACTGAACTTATGCTGTGGCTCAGCCTGGAGAACAGCAATGTCACGATTGGGATCTTTCGTGATGACGTGAAGCCTTCCATGAAATCCAGCAAGTAAAAACGGAGATTCCGAATTAGAAAAATCATTAATAGGGACATTTCCGATGACAACCTTCCAAGCATCATCGGTTCGGTCATACACCTTTATTTTACCCCGATCCAATGAGCCAGAAGCATCACAAGCATATAATTGACCATCAAGCACAACACTCAACTTTGTACCTGCTTGCTTTGAAGGCCAGCCCTCTCCCATGCCACTTGGCATATCACCCCATGAATTTGTTTCAGGATCATAAATCTCACCCCCGGCATCAACGATGAAGGGCCATGAATATAAACTCTGAGCTACACATAACCTACCCATGTATGAAGTCATTCCAGTGGCAATAGGCTTCAACACGTCAGCCAAAAAGGCATTAGGTAACTCATGAGCTCTTGAGCATGGCATACTTGGGACTTGGGACCAAGTACTGGTGTGGGGATCGAAAACTTCAGCAGACTGAAGAGGTTCAATCCACCTCGGCCTTGACTTAACTCCTCCTACAACATATAACTTATCATTTAAAATGCTCGTCTTACAGTAGGCCCTATCTATTGACATGGGAGTCATTTCGCTCCAGGCATTTAGAATTGGATTGTACCGCCAGACATTTTTCATGGTAGAAACTCTAGAGAATCCCCCTAGCACATAAAGACATCCATCGACAGTACCAATGCCACAACCACAAAATGGTGCATGATCCGATCCATCCTTCTGCCCAAGCCAGTTTTTTATAAATTCAGCAACTTTGATGCTAGGTCCCACCATGTTCCATAAACTCTTCCGGGATTCTCCTTCAAAACCGGCACTCGGAATTGATGGCAGCCTCTGCCATTTCCTTGACAAAGGGTCCAAACCATACCATAGAGGCTTTTCCTCGTCAAGTTTAGTTAACACATATAACCACTCCTCTGTCTTTCCTAGTTCTTTTCTCAAATTAAACAGTTGAGGGCTCATAACAGTCGCCTTCCACTTCTGTGACACCAACCTTAAATTGAAGTAGTGAATTCTAGGAAGTCGAGCAAGGATCTGCAATGACAGCTCATCAGGAAGACAAGGAATCAATCTTGAGTTATCTTCATTCAAGCATGAGGACTTATTTTTCTTGCACGTTCCACTTTGTAAGACCTCGTTGCAGTCATTTATCGAACTCCTTGGTGCAGCCAAGCTCAGAACAGCCCCCATGAATTTTAGCCTGCTTGCTGCAATGTTGATGTCATTGTACTTCCATTGATCAAAGAAAATGTTACAGATGAAAGAACCGAAGTAAAACTATAAGATGCAATGCTCATTATTAGACCCAACAAATGCATCTTCAGGCCATTCTTTGACTTTCAGCTAGCACAAACTTAACATAAATCAAAAGGAAACACCCTTTACTCCTCTTTCTTCTCCAAAAAGCCAAGCCAAAATCTATGAAATTCGATTCAACTATTCCCCCAACCTCTCAAGTCTCAACCTCCAAAAGAAAGGAAGACAATATAATTAAACTAACATAGCATTGGACTAAATAATTCATTTAAACCAATTTCCCTGCAATTGTGTTCAAAGATTAATCCCCATCCCCCCCCCCAAATTTACATAGAAAACACTGCAAAAAGAAGAAGAAGAAGACCCTCTTCCCCAATTTACATCACCCATCAATGCAAAGAAGAAAGATACATAACACTTCTAACTCAATTTCCGATCAACCCACCAAATGATCATAAAACTTTCACTGTTAATTTTTCCCAAACTCAACCATTCTACTTCATCGTCATCAACAGATAATTAGTGAAAGAAACAGAAAATTTTTACAAAATAAAATCAAATGCAAGAAAAAAAACCATAATTCAGAAAATTAAAAGAATTGAAGGAGAAACTGCATGAATTTCAGGTGCATTTACTCGGATCTTTAACTGGAAAAAAAAGAAAAAATAAATAAAAAGGAAGGGTTGAGTGAAAAATTACCTAACACTCAGAAAATAGTAACATCCAAATTAGCAAGTGAAGCGATCTACCAAACCCAAAAGCGAATTTTGTTGGGACACTGTGTTTGCAATTGTAAATACTAAATTGCAGTTCATTTCTGGCTGCTTGAAATACATATAAATAATAAACCGAATCAGCAAAATATAAATAACGTTTGTTTACAAACAATGCCAACGTGTATCACAAAAATCAGCATTTTTTTTTCCTCATTTCTTTATTAGTCAACGTATAAGTTACATGTGACATCTCGTTAATGGTTGTTGTTAAAGTTGTGTTTTCACATTACGAGGTTCTTTTTGTTTAGGCCCATAAATCTTTATGGGCTCATTAGGCCCAGGATTAGTTTCATCCCTTTCATTTTCGGATTTAAAATAAAAAATGGAATTTTTAGAATTGGTTAAAATGTGATGTTACTTCTTATACTTTGACAAAATTTGAGATTTACTCCTTGTTCTTTATAAGTTAAAAATTCAATGTCTGACTTTTTCAATTTGAAATCCGAGTTCAATCATTATCGTCATTGGTAATTTCTATCAACTTGTTTTGCTCGGTACAAAGGAAATAAATTTAGAAGGACGGAAAATTGAAGGGGTGGAAAACTATAAGGATGGAAAATATAAATTTCCTTTCCACAAGTGTGCTTGGTAGGAAAGATGGAAAAATAGAAAAAAAATACAAATTTCTTTCTCTCTATTGTTTGGTAGAGTTGAAAAGTAAAAGGAAAGAAAATAAAACAATTGAAAAATGTCTAATTTGAACTAACATACACGTCTCAATCATTTTCTTTCCTTTCATAGTTCCAATTTGAAAGAATTGATTTTTATGCATTAGGACGAAAAATGATCACTCCTCATATTTTCTTTCTTCTCACTTTTTTTCCTAACCAAGCTTACTCAAAATTTATTTTCTTTCCGATTTTTCACTCCCTCCTCCAATCCCTCCACTTTTTCACCAACCAAGCACACCCTTAGAGTTAACGCCTTCTTTTCACAAAAACAAATATGCATAAATTTCTTAAAAAAAAAAAACTTGTTTGATAACACATCAACCTACACTTCTTGTCTCAAAAAATGTCACTTTCTAATTTTCCTTTTGACAGGGGCAAGTGTTGTACATATATCAACTAGAGGTGATTATGGGTTGGACCAGGTTCAACCCAAGCCTAAATAGAATTTTAGGCCCATTTTCTAGGATCAACCATGGCTTGACCTGAAAAATGAGCCTAAAATTTTGTCCAAGCCTGGCATGCCCGTACTAACCTTTTTTATAAAAACAAATTTAAAAAATATAATACATCAAATGCACTAAAAACATTAAAATAAATGTTTCCCAACAATTGAAAATAAATTTAAAAAATTATTTATACTTAAATAACACTAAGATAGGTGCAACTTAGCAGGCAAATATCTCTAAAATAGTAGCAAAATTAACAATAAAACATGAGTTATACAATATCCAAATAATAACAACAAAACAGTAGCAATATAATAGTGAAACGATGACCAAAGCAGTGACAATACATCAGCAAAAATAGTGACAACAACAACAAAAAGCAACAAAGTTTTTTTTTTGCAAATTCGGGCCGAGCCCAGGCCAATTTTTTTTTTGTCAAATCTATTTTTCAAGCCTATATTTTTGCCTAATCTCTCCCACTTTTCGAACGGATGTTTGTGCTAGGTCAGGCCATAATAAGGTCTAATATCAACCCTATTATATCAACTCACCTTATAACTACCCACTTCTTAGCTCTTTCTCCCATCTTCTTCTTCACGAGAGAACCCATTTTTCTCCATATTCTAGTTATTCATATCATTTGACTCTGTGTCCTGTTCTAAACATGGTGAATTGACCCATCAATTAAAATTTGCATCATTACTAAAGAAAGAAAAAATTCAAATTATTTATTGTTGTGTTTGAAAAGTAATGACATAAACCAAACTTGGAATACTACATAAAACCAATTTTAAGCATATCATACATGTGTCATCATTGAATGGCCACAAAATAATAATAAAGTAAGTTAAAAGCGTTGAAAATATGTCTATTTGAGTTGGATTGTATCAATTTTGAAACAAATATAAATGACCGGATGTTTGTTCTACCTTAATACATGGATATAATATATGTCTAGACTTGAAATATGCATACAAAATATTATTCAATTGGGCACATGTTCTTCCAAAATTTTACAAAAAATAATTTCTCTTTCTTACGAATGATCATCCATTTTAAATTATTTTGTTTTATTAAAAAAGATTATCTTATAAAAAATTCAAGTGCATCTATTATAAACCATTCATAGATTAAAATTATCCATAGAAAGCCAATGACTCAAAATAATCACTTAAGAATATAATCTAATTAGATGCCCTGAAGGTTTTTTATTAAAATAATATAATCTGACATCAAATTGTAATTTTAAATGACGATTTGAGGATTTTTTAGATTGTATTTAAAAAGCCACCTACTAATTGGATTTAGATGTAATTGTTTATAATTATACAATGATGACATATTTGAGTAACTATTTTAATTGGTCAGTCCCATTGACTTGTGTGTGTCGAAATCATTTTTTTGTAGAAGGGGTCGACTTTGATTTTGAAAACGAAAATGAACACGAGAGTTGCCACCAATCCTTTTTTTTATGAGGTGTGATCGGGTCACCCCGAAAAGTGGTTGTTTTTAATAAACGTCTTGATTTATTAAAACAACGATTTTGGTCCACAAAATTCAGAAAAAACGAAAGTCGGTTACGTACGAGGAAGGATTAGCACTCTCGTAACGCCCAAAATTGGTACCTCGTTGATTAATTAGTGTCTTAGTGTCGGAAATTGAAAACTTTGAAGATATTTAAAATACGATCCTTTGTTAAAATATTGCTTAATTTAAAAAAATTAGAAAAATGGGGTATTTCCGGTTAATCGAGAAAAAGAATTATATCCCGTAAGTTAGGACACAATATCTTAAATTCTCGATACGAGAATAAATGCCTAAAAAATTATTCATTTGAAAGATATTCGATTAACTCAGTTTTAGAATGAAATCATGTTCTTTTTTCTTGACTCCCGAGATTATTTAAAATCCAATTTTTTCTTTTTTTTTAAAAAAATGTTCGTTTATTCAGATTTATTGAGAAAATTGAAACCCCGTAAGTTAGGGAACGACTTTTCAAATCTCAAAATACAACATATCGCTTATTAGAAAAATTTATGTATTGGGTAAAGATTAATGTAACACGCGTTGGTAAAAATAAAGTACGGTGTTAATATACATAGCAGAATAATAATACGAATAATAAATAATCTAGAGTTTGAAAATATATAAAAAGATATAGATAAATAATAAATAAAATGATAATAATAAAAGTAATAATAAAAACATAAAGTGTATTTAAAAAAATAATAGTAACAAGTAAATAAACACAAAAAAGGAAATATAATAATAGTAATGATAACATTAAATTAATTAATTTAATAATAAAATAGAAAATATAACAAAAAGGACTAAATTGAAATTTAAAATAGAAATTTGGGGCAAATCAGAAATAAACAAAAAGGAAAATGACCAAGTTGAACGCGCGAATAACTAGGAGGGATCAAATGGGCAATAATCCCCACCTTCCAAAATGCGCAGCTTCATGGTGGACCAAATTGAAAACTGAAATAAAATATAGGGTAAAATTAAAAAAAGAAAGAAACTCAATTATAAACAATAAAAAGGCGAAAGGGCCGAACGCACAAATAGGCCTTTCGTTTAAAAACACACGGATCCTGCGGAGTGGGTCGGGTCGGCGCACAGGTCAAGCCAAAACGGCGTCGTTTTGGTGCTTGAGAGGCCTGCCCAAAAGGCATCATTTTGGAGGCCTATATATATATATATATATATATATATCAGTTTTTTGACAAAAAAAGCATTTAACCCCTGTTTCAAAAAAAAAATACTAAAAACTCTCTCCCCCTCTCTGGCTGAAGCCCAGAATCCGGCGAAAGGGGCCGCCGTGGCTCCGTCGCGCCTTGACCGTGTACGGTGGTCGGACGCCCAGGTAAGTTTCCGTTTGCTTTTTAAAACAAAGAGAAATAAAAAAATTGAATATAAACAGTTTTAAAAAAATTGAAAATAAAGAAAATAAAAAAATGACCTTTCGCACGTTTCTAGTTTTTTTTTCTTTTCGATCTACTTTGCTTTTTGCTGTTTTTGTGCTTGAATCTATTTTGTATTTTAAAAAAAATCTAGGGCATTACAATGTTTTCTTATGGCTTATATAGCCATTTACAAAGTTTTATTTTTGCTGTCATTTCTTTGCAGTTGCCTCTGAAGTCAATGACGGTGGCAAGTGGGCGACGTGACAATGGTGGTGGTAGAGCTAGTGCGACACTGACGGATGTGGCAGAGCAATTGGTGATGGAAAGCTAGGGTGTGGCGCGGCTAGGGTTAGGGTTTCTATTTTAGGTTTTAGGTGTTGGGCCTGTTGGGCCTCTAGGTTTTTTATTTTGGGCTACTCGGGCCACATGTAATTTTGGGCTTGATGGGCTATTTGTAATGGACATTTGGATTTTGTTTGTTTCTGTTTTTGCTGTTTTTGATTCCTGGTCCTCGGGCAAAAATGGGCCATTACAGCTGTCCCTCTTTGCTCATTGTCGTGTAACGAGAATGGAACAAAGACTTTCAAGAAGGACCAATTTTACTCGGTGTTGTCGAATATTGACTTTCTTGGTGCTCTTCTTATTCAAATAGCCTTGTCCTAACCCATTGCAACTTCAGTGAGATAAGACTGGTAGCTTCAATTTGCTCCACTGCAACTTTAGGAAGATAAGATCTGCCATAATTTGTAACTTTATTCTGTTCCATTAGAAAGCTAGGGAAATAAGATTCGCTTTCTTTAGTTTGTTTCGCTGCAACTTCAGGGAGATAAGGCTAGTGGCTTCAATCTGCTCCACTGCAACGCTAGGGAAATAAGATTCGTTGTCTTCAATCTGCTCCGCTGCAACTTCAGGGAGATAAGGCTGGTGAATTCAATCTACTCCACTGCAACTTCAGGAAGATCATATCCACCATAATTTGTAGCTTTAATTTATTCTACTGCAACGCCAGAGAAATAAGATTCGTTGTCTTCAGTCTGCTCCGCTGCAACTTCAGGGAGATAGGGCTGGTGGCTTCAATCTGCTCCACTACAACTTCAGGAAGATAATATCTGCCATAATTTGTAGCTTTAATCTGTTCCACTGCAACGCCAGGGAAATAAGATTCGCTGTCTTCAGTTTGCTTCGCTGAAACTTCAGGGAGATAAGGCTGGTGGCTTCAATCTGCTCTACTGCAACTTCAGGAAGATAAGATCCGCCATAATTTGTAACTTTAATTTGTTCCACTGCAACGTCAAGGAAATAAGATTCGCTGTCTTCAGTCTACTCCGCTACAACTTCAAAGAGATAAGGCTAGTGGCTTCAATCTGCTCGACTGAAACTTCAGGAAGATAAGATTCGCCATAATGATTTCAATCTATCCCACTACAACTTCAAGGGTATGGGATTTGTAACTCCATTGATCTATTACACCATTCTCTGGATAACATGACATGTAAAGTTCATTTCATGGGCCTATGCTTGAGTCAAATGATTAGGATGTCATGATCAGAATGAATCAAATGCTCCTAATTGGATGTGTATGAATGATATTTGCATAAACGTAGAATGTCATGAGAATGATCCATTTTTAATGTCTAGGTTGTTATTGCTCGTTGTTTATCAAGATTCTATCACTGACGCAATATCATGTCTTCTTGTTCAGCTGATATCTATGACAAAAAATCCAAAGAAATAGTCACAATTTAGACTCTTCTTTCTCAAATATTTCCAACCCTTGGTTTGGTAAGTTCTAAATAATAGTAATGTTTCAGGTTCTTGTACTATTTAGAAGCTTCCAGAGTAATATGCAGAGCTCCTTTTATGAAAGTATTATTATTCCATTAATCGTTGTAACGGGCCTATTTTGCCTTAGCCCAAATACAAATTTTAAAACCAAAATAAAAATAATTAAAAGTTCAAATGTCTATTTACAAACAGCCCAATTTACCAAACCCAATTAGCCCAAATACAAAAAACCCTAGTGGCTCAATATGGCCCAAAAACTAAACACATTCAGCAAAAGAAAAAGAGGCAGAAATCCTAGCCTCCAGCAAACCAGTCGCCGTTGCTCCTCCAAGTCAACATGTCCGCCACATCAACACTTCCGTACGCCAGCTGGCCAACGGCCTTACACCTGCAAAACGAACAAGCTAGAAGAATCTAAAAGCAATAACAGTGGAAAAAATAAGAGAAAATAGAAAAATAGAAAAAAGATGGTATTTTCGGGCTACAAAAAAGGGCCCTGATTCATGTATTTGGTCTCTTCTTCTACCTTACAAATCAATCAAAAACAGAGAATTTTTAGAGGTAGTTTTTGATTCTTTTTTTTGTTTATTTTTCATTTAGTTCATTTTATTTCATTATATTTGAATAAAATAGGAAGAAAATAAAAGAAAAGATAGAAAACTTACCTTTGGTTTCGGGTTTTGTGTCGTTGTAGGTGTGGTTCGTCGTTTCTGATGAAAAATGAAGTTTTTTGGGTCGTGAAGTCGAAAAACCCAAAAAAAAAGGTTGTTTTAATTTTTCCAGCCACCGCGGATGGCTGCGACGTTGCCGACGACTGGCAGTTGCCACGGTGGCCGACGGTCGAAGCCCAAGGCCAGAGCTTAGAGAGGGGAAGGGAGATTGAGAGAGTTTTGGATTTTTTTTTAGAAAGAAGAAAAAAATGAGGTTTTAGAAAAAAAATTGGGTTTAAATAAAGAAATAAAACGACGTCGTTTTGGGTTAGCGACCCAGGAGCCAAAACAACGTCGTTTATCCCCTAGGATCCGCGCGCCGACCTGACCCGCAAGGCGGATCCGCGTGTTTTCGATAGTTGGGTTATTTACCCTTTCGGTCCTTCTGCTTTTTCGGCTCAGTTCAATTTGATCCTTTTTGTTCTTTTTTTATTATTTTGCCCTAGGATTTTGTTTGTATTGCATTTTAACCCTGCGTGAAATGCAGCATTTTGGGGGTGGGAATATTTTCCCTTTTGGTCCCCCATTTCATCCGCGTGTTTCAAATGAGTCCATTTATTGTATTTTTCAATCCGCATTTTTCTCTCATATTTTATTTAGATTTCAATTAAATCCTTTATTTATTTAGTTTCAGCCTCTTAAGGATTTTTTTAATATTATTTCTTTATTTCATTAATATTTATTTACTTGTTTATCGTTATTGCCTTGCCTTGTATTTGAAATCCATATAATTTATATTTGTTTTATTTATTATTCTTCGTTTCTTATATACTCCAAGTCAATATTATTTATGTTTTACATATCTAAATTTAGTATTACCTAAACCTATTACATTTATTGATTTATTTGCTTATTATTCTTCTATCCTTTAAATATTTGAATTTAATACCGTTTATAATTTGTTTTATCAATTTATCTATTTATTCACCCTTCTTTAAACATTGAGGGTCTGTTTGATTGAAGGAATTGATTTTCCGGAAAATCATTTCCAACTTTTCCAGCGTTTGATTGGCGGAAAACATTTTCCATTTGGAAAATGAACTCCAAAACAAGGGAAAATGGGTTACATTTTAGGGAAAATGTCTTACCCTTTCAATTTCTGTAAGACATTTTCCGTGCCCTCCTCTCTATCGCCTCCTTCATTCCTTCCTTCATTTTCAGTAGAAAATTGCTTCTGTTTATCGATTTTCCAGTAACTTGTTTTTTTAATTATTCAATACTTGTTTTTTAACACAATTACAAATAATTTATTTGATATTAATTTTTTCAATTTATAACAATTAATATTGTAGCTTAATAATTGAGTATTATTATAAATAAATCATTGCAATATATGTAAAAATAATTTAAAATATAAAAATTTATTAATATATATCAATATATGTAAAAACAATTTTTTTGAAAAATATTTCCAGGAAAACTGCCAAACTGCCGAAAATATTTTACACAGATTCAATCAAACACCAGAAAATATTTTCCAGTAAATCATTTTACAGAAAAGTAGAACATTTTCCCGAAATCATTTTACGGAAAATATTTTACTGGCAATCAAACAGACCCTGAATTTTAATATTATGTATATCTATTTTACCTATTTACCTATTTATTATTTTACATGTTATATATATATATTAAAGTTTGTAAGGTTCATATTTTTTATAAATATTTGTTGGTTCTTGTATTTTCTTGCTTCTAAAATTTACCTATTTATCCATTTGTTTATTATTTGTCCCCCTTTTATATACGGTTCCATCCATTTTTTTGAACATTTTTATGTTATGTTTGTTTTTTTTTTGTTTTATTGCTTTATTTATATTATCAAGGCTTATTTACTAATATTGCATTCATCTTTGTAATTATGTCATGGTTATTAAAATATTTTATCGTATCTTGCATATAATTTTAAATATCATTAACTTTCATCCAATTTCATAAAAATTGAATGTTTTCAAAAATAATAGTAATATTTCGTATTTTAGAATTTGAAATTTCGTGCCCTAATTTACGGGGTTTCGATTTTTCTCAATAAATCCGAATATACGAACCCTGTTTTTTAACATAATTTTTTATTTTTTTTATTTTTTTAAAAATAATCTCGAGAATAGAAAAGATCGTGTTCTAACTTACGGAATATGATTTCTTTTCTAAAACAGAGATAATCAAATATCTTTAAAATAAATAAAACCTTTGGCGTTTATTCTTGTCTCGGGATTTAAGATATTGTGTCCTAACTCACGAAATATAATTCTTTTTATCGATTGACGTGAAATACGCCCTTTCCAAAAATTTTCAATTAAGCGATTTAACAAAAGGATTGTATTTTGAATCTCTTCAAAATTTTTGATTTTTCGACATTCAGACATTAATTATTCGACTAGGTACCAATTTTGGGCGTTACGAGGGTGCTAATCCTTCCTCGAACGTAACCGGCTCCTGAACCCGTCGTTCTAAATTTCGTGGACCAAAATCGTTGTTTTAATAAATTAAATCACTTATTAAAATAACCACTTTTCGAGGTGACCCAATCACACCTTATTAAAAAGGATTGGTGGCGACTCCCTTTTTTTTGTTTTTCTAAATCCAAGTCGACCCGTTTTTCAAAAAAAATGGTTTCGACAATCGTTATTTCAATGTAAAATGCTTGAAAAAGATCATAATGATAGACAAAACTGAAATTTATCAGGAACAAAATCTGAAAAGAATAGATTAATTAAAGAAAGCAAACATTGCTTGAATGCAAAATAGGTGAGAGAAAAAATAGGTGCCTCAGATATCGCAGCCTGAGCTTCTCTGTACGAACTTCTTGAGGACCATTTTGAGCTCAACATGTGTTTAAGAGATCTAGAGTACTTTGTTGATGCCCCAAGATGTGGCATCCCCCTCCTTGTTATTTCAGGCATAGCAAGACTACCGCATGCCCCACCTTCGATCAAAATTTGAAATGTCATTTTTTGGGTTTTCAATTCAAAACCCTTTTTGGTCTCAAGGCGCCCTTTGCGGGTTTTCGCCTTGGCCTCTCCTTTTTCTTTTTCTTTTTTTTTTCTATTTTCTTTTTCTTTTTCTTTTTTTTTCAAGTGAAGTATTTCTTGACTGAATCTGAATTTACTGGATTAGGTAGGCTCTTGACGTCCATCTCAGTTAATATCAACGCTTTTCTAGAAAAGACCTCCAATACCTAGTCTCCCTCATAGAATTCTCTAGGGCAAACCTTTTTGTTATAAGCTCGAATCATTCGCTTTTGGTACATTTGACCATGACAGATTGCTTTCAGCCTTTTCTCTTCAATCAAATTTAACTGATCATATTGGGCTTTGATCCATTCTGTTTCATCCAACTTCAGCTCTGACAAGACTCGAAGGGAAGGAATCTCAACTTCGATGGGTAAAACTGCCTCCATTCTATAAACCAATGAGAGAGGAGTTGCCCTAGTAGAGGTCCTGACCGATGTTCGATAAGCATAAAGAGCAAATGGTAACTTCTCATGCCGATCTCAATAAGTTTCAGTCATTTTTCCTATAATCTTATTGATATTCTTATTAGCCACCTCAATTGCACCATTCATTTTTGGGCAATATAGTGACGAGTTGTGGTGTTTAATTTTAAACTGATTGTAGACCTCTGCTATCGTACTATTGTTCAAATTCAATACGCTGTCCAATATGATCCTTTTTAGCATTCCATACCGGTATATGATCCCATTCTTTAAGAACTTGCTGACTGTTGACTTAGTGACATTGGCATATAAAATAACATCTACCCACTTGATGAAGTAATCGATGACCACAAAGATGAATCGATACCCGTTAGAGGCTTTTGGCGAGATTGGCCCAATGACATCCATGCCCCACATAGAGAAAGGCCATGGGGAAGTCATAACATCAAAAAAGTGAAGGAGGTACATGAATTTTGTCTCTATAAATTTGACACTTATGGCATTTCTTGGCATAACTGATACAATCCCCTTCTATGATGGACCAATAATACCCGAATCTCATGATTTGTCTGGCAATTGTAAAACCATTAGCATGTGTTCCACAGACACCTTCATGGACTTCTTTCAAGACTTTCTTAGCTTTGGCAGCGTCTACACATCTTAGTAGAACCTAATCTTTTCTTCTTCTGTATAGGATCTCCTCATCTAAGACATAGTCACTGGCCAGCCTTCTCAATGTTCTTTTGTCATTCTCGGTTGCTTGATCAAGGTATTCACGATTCTTCACATATTACAGTATATCGTGATAGCAATGGTGATCATCTCTTTCTTCTTCTTCGTCGATGTTGTAGCAATGAGCCGGAGCCTCATAAACACTCATTTGGATAGGTTTCACATTCTCCTGTTTGTTTATTTTGACCATGTAAGCCAAACTAGCTAGGGCATCAGCCATCTGATTTTTGTCTCGCGGGAGGTAACAGAAAGTGATATTGTTGAACTCCTCGATTAACTCCAAGAGTAGTCTTTTATAGTCAATCAGTTGAGATCTCTGGTCTTCCATTCCCTTTTTAGTTGATAGATCACTAGTGCTGAATCTTCATATACCGTTAACACTTTGATCTTGTATTCTATGGCTTCACGAATCCCCATGATATATGCTTCGTATTCGGCCATATTATTTGTGCAATCAAAATCCAATTTTCAAGTAAATGGATAATGATCTCCATTTAAGGATACCAAGACTGCCCCAATTCTATTACCAACAGTATTTGATGCTTCATCGAAGTTTAGTTTCCAAGGACGATCTTTTAGAGTGTCTTCTTCAGTGTTTGCCACATACATTAGATCTTGATTTGAAAAGTCAAAGTTCAAAGACTCACAATCTTCTAGAGCTCTACTGGCTAGAAAATCTGCTATTGCGCTTCTTTTTACTACTTTCTGGTTCACATAAACTATATAAAATTCGAAAAGTAGAATTTTCCACCAAGCCATTCTTTCATTCAAAGCATTCGACTCCATCATGTACTTTAGTGGGTCTAGTCTCAAGATTAGCCAAGTGGTATGATACAACATGTACTGTATCAGTCTCCGAGTTGTCTAGATCAAGGCACAACATAACTTTTCAATTGGCGAGTATTTTATTTCACACTCAATGGATTTCTTACTGAGGTAGTATATTGCCCTTTTTGTCTTTCTTGACTCATCGTGTTGGCCAAGCACACATCCCATAGAATTATCAAATACTGTCAAATATAGAATCAATGGCTTATTTGGACTAAGTGGCATTAGTACTGGGGCATTGAACAGGTATTGTTTTACCTTGTCAAAAGTTTTTTGGCATTCGTCATCCCATTCACCTAGATTGTGTTTCTTAAGAAGATAGAATAAGGGGTCACATTTATCAGTTGATTGTGAAATGAACCGGGCAATGTAATTTAGTCTTCTTAGAAAACCTCGAACTTATTTTTGAGTGCGCGGTGGAGGCAATTCTTGTATAGCCTTGACTTTGGCTGGGTCAATCTCAATCCATTTTTCACTGACTACGAATCCTAACAGTTTCTCTGACCTATCCTCGAAGGTGCACTTTGCGGGATTGAGTTTTAGTTAGAATTTTCTCAATCTGAAAAATAACTTCCTCAAGACTTGTACATGTTCCTCTTCTGTTTGGGATTTGGTGATCATATCGTCGACATAAACTTTAATTTCTTTGTGCATCATATCATGGAATAGGGTTACCATGGCTCTCTGATATGTCGCTCCCTCGTTTTTTAATCCAAATGACATCACCTTATAGCAAAATGTTCTCCACATGGTTACAAATATGGTCTTATCTATGTCTTCAGGATGCATCTTTATCTGGTTGTATCCTGAGAAGCCATCCATGAAGGAGAATAATGAGTAGCCTTCCGTGTTATGTACTAAGGTGTCGATATGAGGTAATGGGAAATTATCATTCGAGCTGGCTTTGTTCAGGGCTCTATAATCTATGCACATTCGTACTTTCCTATCTTTTTTAGGGACGGGAGTGATATTGGCTACCCATTCTGAGTATTTAACCACTTGTAAGAAACAATCATCGAATTGTTTCTTGACCTCTTCTTTTATTTTCAGTAAAATATCGGGCCTCATCCTTCGAAGCTTCTGTTAAATTGACTTACATTTTTCTTTTATGGAGAGGCGGTGCACCACGATATCAGTGCTTAGCCCGAGCATATCTTGATACGACCATACGAAGACATCTTTGAATTCTTGAAGTAACTCAATGAGGTCTCGCTTTGTCTATGTGACAATCCAAGCTCCAATTTTCACTTCTTTTCCTTCTTCCAAGATCATAATCTCTCCTGTCTCTTTGTGAGGTGGAATCTGTTTCTCTTCTCGTTCTACTATCCTTAACAAATCTGGAGATAAGTTACAGTCTCTGTCATCTTGAAAGTCTTGAGATCCCTCCAGACACATGTCTCGCTCAAAAGAAGATTCTTGGTCAGTAGCAGCGTCGCTCATGTCGTTGATATCTAGAGACCTATTATAGGCACGAAGGAATATCCAAAGAATAAATGAATCTAAGAACATTTATTTATGAGGTATGAATATGAATGAAATGAATGAATAAAAAAATATTTGCTCAAAATGAGACACAAAAATACATTTTTTATTGAAGTAAAGATGTTGGACATGAGCCTATTTTACAAAAGGATTCTTATTGCTTCTGGGCTTAAAGTAACAAGTATGTTTTGAACATTACTCTGAATCAGCTCTAAAAACTACATGAATCTCTTCAACGGTCCAATTGTTTAGAACATTTCCAGGTTCATAAGGGCAAATGCCTGATAAATTTTCTCTTCCATTTCCTTCTTCGGATATAACATTAATGCTCCAATTTCTGAATATTCCTTCCGGGCCTTTAATATATTCAAAGAATTCTAGTTTCTTATTATCCATCAGGCCTTGCACCAAGCCTCTGAATTCATTGCACTTTTGAATCTCGTAACCCTCTTCATCATAGAACTCACAATAGTTCCTTGCTTCTCCAGGTTTCTCCCCTAAATCCTGTGTGATTAATCCCCTTTCTACCATTTTTTTCGAACCTTCATCAACGGGGTTTTCACTTCTGCTACATCTATCTTGATTCTCCTCCCTGTACTCTCGATTATCGCGTTTACCCCTTTGTCAAAATGGTTGGGTAACGAATTTTCTGCACTAGATGGATCATCAAATTTTACAATACCCATTTTGATGAGTCTTTCAATTATCCTTTTGAAAGCGGTGCAGTTCTCGATCGAGTGTCTTGTAATTTCCGTGTGGTACTTTCATTGGGCGTTCGCGTCGTACCATTTGGGGTATGGGGGCTGCATAGGTTTTAGGTAGAAAGGGGATACTACATGTGCATCAAACAAACTTTGGTATAACTCCCCATACGTGATTGGGATGGGCGTTAATCGGAGTTATTCTGAATTCGGTCTTGGATTGGGTTCTTGCCATGGGGGATCTGATGGCTAGTAGTTACCGTCCTTGGCTCGCTTACGGTAATCGACTTTTAATAGCTCTTGTTATACATACTCACATTATTCATCTCATTTCCCTCTTCATTGGGGCCTTTAAAGTATTGATTTGGGAGCTCCACTCTCGTCTTTTCTGTTTGTAACGATCTTCAAATTGTTTTGGGATCTCTACTCTTGCCTGTTTTGTTTTCGTTAGATCATCCAAAGCAAGGACAACTAGATTGGTTAGATTATTCCCCGAGTTAGAACCTGAACCTGTCTGGAAGTTTACCGGTGTCGAGGTACCGATCTAGTATTGGGGTCTGATGTTAACAGACACCCTTTGTGAATACGCGTTTGGTTGTGCTTTGGTGTTTGTTGGGGTAAAGCCTGGAGGATAAGTAGGGTCCTCGTTTTCATCCCCGGAATTGACCATAGGGCTCTTTCCTTTTTCTAACCCTTCAGCCAGCAACTAGGTTAATTGGCTCATCATATTTCTTTGGAATTCTAGCATCTGATCCCTCATATCTTTTTGAATTTTGGCCAATTGCTCCTGCATCTGTATTTGCATTTGCTCTAATCTCTCTAACCTTTAGTCCATTCCTTTAGTTTTTCCTCGTGTATCGATATATCAGGATAACTGCCAAGATTTTAGGGTCCTTTTGTAAGATTTAATGCATATGATGCAATGCAATGCTAATGCATGAATGCAATGAATGCAAAAAGGGAGGCGTTGATTTTGATTCAATTATATTAGAACAACTTTTCTAGAAAACAAATATTTTTACATAAAACGGATATTTATACGGCCTTGCCCTCATACTCCAAGCGAAGACATCAATCCCTTTCTTTATATCCGGATGTTAAGATCAAATCTCGCGAACTTTCCAATGGATGTCTTTACTAGCTTCTTTTTGCTCGATCTAGGCTGCGACCTATTGCTCACTCATCTTTGTGATACTCTTTAGCTTCTTTAAGAAAGCTGGGACATTGACGGCTCTCGAATAAGCTTTGTCGGCATGAATCTTCAGGCAACGGAACAAGATCGTGTACTCTTCTGCGGTAGGTACCATAGGTGAGAGCTCGGAATTGGTGCTCGTCCACTTTGATATAGAGTAGATAGGGCAAATCACCATAATGACAGTAGAATAGTTGATTGATCTCGTCATCCCATTGATCCCACATTTCTTTCATCTCTTGAAGATTATTTTGGGTTACGCTGATATGAGTGAAATCCCACAACTCCGACACGTATCCCTCCATAAGACTATCACCTTTCTCTCGCTGCGTTGTCTTGGCCCATATCCGGACGGCCGCATTACCTTTCACTTTATTAAGAAATCTATTTTCCATGACAAGCTCTCTATTTAACAACTGAACGTGCATCAACACCTCTTTTCTATGAAAATGCAATACAGTCAAAACCAAAACAAAAGAAACATGTCAATACAAAAAAAACATAAATGACAAACAAATCACCTATTTGGATGCCCACTAGGGGTTTAGAGTGGTTCTACCTAGGGTGGGATCCTAAGGCTCACTATATGGGTTTCAATTCTAAAGTAAAGGTACCCGAACCAGCATATTCCTTAATCCTCACTCATTATAAACTCATATGGATCGAGTTCAATTCAGGAGAATACATTTCCCTATGGCTACACGGAGATGAAAATCTCACGAAGACATAGGTACGGATGTATCCCGAAAGCGATCCACTATCTTACACGGAGGTGAAGACCTCACGAAGGAATAGTTTCTCACTCCTACTTAAAAAGGTAAGATTGACCGATCATGCGATGCAATGTGCAGAAAGATACCAAAACTTAAACCAACACAACAATTATAAATCACAATGATGAAGATCGTAGCAAAGACGGATGAAATGCAACGAAAGGATCGTGCATTTAAACTAAGTTTTCAATTTTTGACAGAAAGATAAAAAGTAATCAACTCGTGGCTTGGCTCTCTTATTTTGGGTCTCCAGTGGAATCGCCAAGCTGTCGAAACCATTTTTTTGCAAAAGGGGTTGACTTTGATTTTGAAAATGAAAATGAACACGAGAGTCGCCACCAATCCTTTTTTTTATGAAGTGTGATCGGGATCACCTCGAAAAGTGGTTGTTTTTAATAAACGTCTTGATTTATTAAAACAACAATTTTGGTCCACGAAATTTAGAAAAATGGGTTTGAGAGTCGGTTACATACGAGGAAGGATTAGCACCCTCGTAACGCCCAAAATTGGTACCTCGTTGGTTAATTAGTGTCTTAGTGTCGGAAATTGAAAATTTTGAAGAGATTTAAAATACGATCCTTTGTTAAAATTCTGCTTAATTTAAAAAAATTAGAAAAAGCGGGTATTTCTGGTTAATCGAGAAAAAGAATTATATCCCGTAAATTAGGACACAATGCTTTAAATTCCTGATACGAGAATAAATATCGAAAAATTTATTTATCTGAAAGATATTCGATTATCTCGGTTTTAGAATGAAATTATGTTCCGTAAGTTAGAGCACAATTTTTTCTTGACTCCCGAGATTATTTAAAATTTAGTTTTTTTCTTTTTTTAAAAATGTTCATTTATTTGGATTTATTGAGAAAATCCAAACCCCGTAAATTAGGGAACGACTTTTCGAATCTCAAAATACGACATATCGCTTGTTAGAAAAATTTATGTATTGGGTAAAGATTAATGTAACCTGAATTGGTAAAAATAAAGCACGGTGTTAATATACATATTAGAATAATAATACGAATAATAAATAATCTAGAGTTTAAAAATATATAAAAAGATATAAATAAATAATAAATAAAATGATAATAATAAAAGTAATAATAAAAACATAAAGTAAGTGTATTTTTAAAAAATAATAGTAATAAGTAAATAAACACAAAAAAGGAAATATAATAATAGTAATGATAACATTAAATTAATTAAATTAATAATAAAATAGAAAAGATAACAAAAAGGACTAAATTGAACTTTAAAATAGAAATTTAGGGCAAATCAGAAATAAATAAAAAGGAAAAGGACCAAGTTGAACGCAGGACTAACTAGGAGGAACCAAATGGGCAATAATCCCCACCCTCCAAAACGCATAGCTTCATGGTGGACCAAATTGAAAACTGAAATAAAATATAGGGCAAAATTAAAAAAAGAAAGAAACTCAATTGTAAACAATAAAAAAGGCGGAAAGACCGGACCCGCAAATAGGCCTTTCGTTTAAAACCACACGGATCCTGCGGAGCGGGTCGAGTTGGCGCGCAGGTCAAGCCAAAACGACGTCATTTTGGTGCCTGAGAGGCCCGCTCAAAACGACATTGTTTTGGAGGCCTATTTATATATTCATATATATATATCAGTTTTTTGACAAAAAAAAAAGCATTTAACCCCTGTTTCAAAAAAAAATACTAAAAATTCTCTCCCCCTCTCTAGCTGAAGCCTAGAATCCGGCGAAGGGTGCCGCCGTGGCTCCGCCGCGTACGGTGGTCGGACGCCCAGGTAAGTTTCCCTTTCCTTTTTCTTTTTCTTTATATTATATACTATATATATTTAGTTTTTTAAAACAAAGGGAAATAAAAAAATTGAATATAAACAGTTTAAAAAAATCGAAAATAAAGAAAATAAAAAAATGACCTTTCGCATGTTTCTAGTTTTTTTCTTTTTGATCTACTTTGCTTTTTGCTATTTTTGTGCTTGAATCTGTGTTGTATTTGAAAAAAAAAATTGAGGCATTACAATATTTTCTTATGGCTTATATAGCCATTTACAAAGTTTTATTTTTGTTGTCATTTCTTTGTAGGTGCCTCTAAAGTCAATGACGGTGGCAAGTGGGCAACGTGACAGTGGCGGTGACAGAGTTGGTGCGGCGTTGACGGAGGTGGCAGAGCAATTGGTGATGGCAAGCTAGGGTGCGGTGGGGCTAGGGTTAGGGTTTCTGTTTTAGGTTTTAGGTTTTGGGCTTGTTGGGCCCCTAGGTTTTTTATTTTTGGCTATTCGGGCCACATGTAATTTGGGCTTGATGGACTATTTGTATTGGACATTTGGATTTTGTTTGTTTCTGTTTTTGTTGTTTTTAATTCCTGGGCCCCGGGAAAAAATGGGCCATTACAGTATGTAAATGAAGCATCCCAATTACACGAGGATTATGACGTAATTACATTTTTTCAACCAAATATGTCTAGGGAATTAATTCTTTGCAATTTAATATCGGTAATGCAAAAGAAAATGGCAATCCCACCTTGGTTAGACATAAGCTTCTAAGAGGGTTTATACATAGACTTGTCTTTTTCTTTATTGAGTAATTGGAGCTAAAGACTTGACATGCATTGTGATCGTATAGCTCAATTCGTGTTAGCACATAGACACGTACTGCATGTGTTTATTTTTAGATAAAACTTTTGTATTATTTAAAAAAAACAATTTGTTTAGATTCTGAAAATCTAGTCAACAAATTATAATTTTGACTCTTGCACTTGCACTAGTTTTAGAAAATTGTCACTTGTTGTTTTGCCTTTTTGCCCTTGCGTTTTTATTACTTTGCCCTTTAAAAAACTGTATAAATAGGGGGTCAGTTCTCTCATTTTTCACAACACAGAAAACATAGTTCTCTCATTCCTCTCATTCTTACTCTCTAAAATTCCAGTATTTTACTAAATTACATTAGTGTGATATTCTATTTAGGAGATTGAGTTTTAAGTGAGATCGTCTGTGACCCATCCAATTTTTTTGGGAATTGAAATTATTGTGGTTTACCCGATTTTCTTTCAATTTATTTCCCGATTCTTTTGAGAAGAGCAATTCCAATCGTTGTTCCGCCTTCTCTATTTGGGTATACGAATATAAAAGTACCATATTAACCTTAGGGGGGGATGTCTGTTACTTGATTACACCGATTAGGACGAATTTGCTTCTAAGGCAGTGGCTCTTCCACAACGCAATGGTTACTTCATTTTTATTCACATTCTATGCAGTAGTATTATTTTCAACAGTTAAAATATGTCATAAGCCCTTATACTCTTCATAAATTTAGAATTTAGTTCTTGTACTTTTATTTCTAGGAATTTAGTCTCTTTATTTTCAAATTTTAAATTTAATTGTTAACATTGTTTAAATTATTTTGTTGAATTCAAGTTCATTACAACGTTATTTTTTAGTTACATGACTACCAAATGAATATATAGTTTTTTATTTCAAAATGTTACACCAACAAATTTGACAAAAATAAATTTACAAAATTTATGATTAGATCTGAATTTAAAATCTAAAAAATATCAAAACTAAAATTATGAAAATAAAAATATCAAAACTAAAATTTAAATTTATGAAAAATATAAAAAATTATAACATATATTAACCTTCTTTTTAATTCCAGTATAATATAATTACTACCTAATAATTATATTTTCAATCCATCACTCTGAATATTCCTGAAATGAGCAATAGATTTGAGTTTTGAGAACCCAATGGCTGGCACTACTTAGTGTTTTGGCCCCATCATTACCTGATGATTGTGTTAGGCTTTAAAAAAATAATTTTTTTTGAGTTTGGAACCCAATGGCTGACACCAAGGTAAATTTTTTTTAAATCGTATTATACTAGTATACAAAAATACCAGTATTTAAAAAAAAATTGGTTCTGGCCATGTAATAGTCGACACCAGAACAATAAAATTTTTTTTTTGGTGTTGGCAGTAAATGGCCGGCAGCAGGTATAATTTTCGGTTCCCAATGCATTTTTTTTTACTTTGGGACACTAATGGTCGGCACTAGTATATTTAAAAAAAAATTAGGTGACGGCCATTACATGGTCGGCACCAAGTACAATTTTCGGCTTCCAATGCATTTTTTTATTTTGGAATACTGATGGCTGGCACCAGTGTATTTAAAAAAAATTGGGTGCCGGCCGGCACCAAGTACATTTTTTTGCCTCCCAATGCAATTTTTTTTTTGGTTTTGGAACACCGATGGCATGCACTAACTTTATCACATTAAAAAATATTTTTTTTTCTTATTTTGGAGCACAGATGGTCGACACCAAACCCTATATATAGTGGGTGGTTTGGGTTTTGATAGTGTAAATGAATGAGAAAATTTTGTTTTGAGAAAGCCATCAAAATGAGAGTATTTTGTAGTATATCATCAAATGAGTTTTTTTGTAGTGGATTGTAAATGAGAGTTTTTCGTAGTGTACAATCGAATTTTGGGATTGAATTATATACTGCCATGTTTTAACGGAGTTGAATTATATACTGTAATGTCCACCTTAAAGGTTATGCCATTAAGGGTTGGATGACTTTTTGCGTCATAGATGACTAACTGAGATGTCCAACGTAGATGGACATTATCTATGGTGCAATAGCATTTATTCCGCAACTTATAAGTGGGGTACTAATGTAACGTAGACCTAATTCAAGCAGAAGACAACTAATTGTGAAGAAACTACTATTCAAAATAATTGTATTATTTCTTTAGAGTGTTTGTATTTTTTTATATTTGTAAATTTAATGTAGTTGTTTAGGATTTAAGGTTTCATTTTTATATTTTCGTGTATTAATTTCTTAGAATGTTTGTATTTTTTTGTATATGTAAATTTAATTTATTCCGTATTATATGTAGTTTGAATTTAAAATTTTCGTGTATTAATTTTACCCATCTGTTTGTAGTTTGTTGGGTGTTTAAATTTAATTTAGTGCGTATTATTTTTTTTGAATTTTATATTTTTGTGTATTAATATTGTAGAATGTTTGTATTTTATTGTATCTGTAAATTTAATTTTTTGCGTACTATTACTTATTCGAATTATATACTTTTTATTAAATATTTCGAAGTCATTTATTCAAACAAATAATTATTTTAGAGAAATTAAATTAATACTAAAAACATAATAATTACAAAATAAAGTAAATATTTACAGATAAAAATCAAAATTGTCGTGATCTTCTCGACGTCCTCGGCTCTGGTGTATAACGGTTCGGCTGCCTCCGCTGATGATATCGTGCACCTTGCTGAGGCGTTTGATAGTTGCTCGGTTCGGCCTCTGGTGTCCCGTCCAGTGTACTTAGAAAAGTAGTATAATCATATACACCATAATCAAGAGTAAAGGGGTATTGCGTGACCGGAGGTGTCGATGGAAAAATATCCTCAGTAGTAGGTGTACATGCTTCGCGATCGAGCTCCGGGTGGTATGAAGACGATCTGAACCATGTCGAATGTTGAGGCTTGGGGTCGTCACCAAAAATATCCTTGAACGATGGAAGAAATTAAGGCTCGGGCTCTGGTTCCGGGTGGTGTGATGACGAGCCGGATACTTCATGTTAGGGCTCAAGATCGGGGTTTGAGGTAGAATCAATTTCAGTGTTCCCGAATGGCGAAACTCAGTTACGGCACAGTCGTGCGTTCTTCTACTGCCATCGAGAAGATTCTGGTTTGAGCAAGTAATCCTTTCGATCTTTCTGATATAAGGCAAATGTTGTCTTTTCTGACAATGTGCCTTCGTAGATTTTTGAGGAAAAATTCCCAAGACTCAAAGCACTTACGCTCCACGATAGCGAAAGTGATCGGAAGTACATTTCGGTTACCGTCTTGTGCAACAAGAATCAAGAGTATTTGTGTGTATTTGTTGTACAACCAGGTCCCGTCCACCTACACATCGACTTGCAATGAGGGAAGGCCTTAACACACGACTCGAACGTCTAAAATAATCGGTGGAAAACTTGTTTCCCCGATTGTATCTCCCCGTCTGGGCCTTTATACGACAATGTTTGCAAATCAGTCACTGTCTCGGGAACATACTTCCGCATCCCGGCTATCCACCATTAAAGCTCGTTGTATGACGCATCCCAGTCACTATACAACTCTCGCATCGCCATTTGCTTTGCCCACCATGCCTTTCGGTACGACACTTTATACTTGAATCGAGCTTGCATGTCCGTAATAAGGACCGACACTTGAATTGTGGGCAGCTCTTTAACTAAAGGGATAATGCAGTTGCATATAGTTTTTGCATCTAGCTTTTGATGGTCTTGGGACATATGAGCAGACGTGCATGTGTGTGAACCTTCTAGTTTCCTTATCATCCACATCTGTGTCCACTGCATTAACGTGGCTTGAACACGCCAGTTACAACCACTTGAGGCTTTCTAACATTTTCCTAAGTTACTTTATAATCCACACCTAACTTCAAACTAAGTTGTTTTATAGCATGTAAACAGTCTTTTTGTTATCGAATTGTTGTCCTACGAACAACTCTTCATAGTAGAATTCATCATCAAGTAGGAGAGCCGACATAATATTTGTATATTCTGGGAACTCGTATACAAGAGCCGCATCAGGATCCACGTCGGTCATGAAGGACCCTGAATTATTTCTTATAACTATAACAAGGCCCGTGTTCCCGTCTGAATGGGGGTTTGCATTTTCACCTTGCACCGACCCTTCCTCATCTATGTCTTCAAGGATGTCATCCAAATTGGGGTCACTGAAATCATCGTTGGGATCACGGTGGGACTGATCATCATTATCAGACCCTTCATCACCATCTTCTATGGTGGCCAACACCTCTGGATGGATCTCTAGACGAGTACACGAGTTTGGGATGTTATACGCACTTCCAACAGTGTTTGGATTTTTGAGAGTTTGCATTGAACATCCAAAACCCGACTGATCTTTCCAGGAGACGTTAACACCAAAACCAATTCCAGAGCATTGGCTTGTTGGAATTACAACTTGAATGGGATCCGATTCAGCTATCTCCACGAACAACTCAATCGGGCTGGGATTTTCTATCTTTGGGGGTAATAAATTGCTATCATTGTCACTATATTATCATCATCTTCAAGTTCTATTTCTTATAACTTGAGCTGATCTGTTGAAACCGAAAATTTGTAAAACAGTCTCAACATTTGCTTTCCGCAATGGGTTGCTATCTTTGTACTGATTTTTCGTTTTAAATCCGCCAGCGAAACTCGCTTGTTGAATCTCATTCCTATTTTTTTCCGAATTTGAAATACACAACCTTTTTCAATTGTATTTATCATTTCTCCATCGAAATGAATATAAACAAACAAAATTTGGGAACTTATCTTAAAAAAATTTTGCTTCCTTCTCAACAAAGAAAAACCTAATATTTTTAATCATGATTTTCAACTAATAAAGCAAACAAAAAAGCAAAAAAAAACTTAAATGGAAGACAAAACACCTATATATATATGATAAATTTGGAAGACAAATTTTTTTTAAATGACACTGGTGCTAGCCATTAGTGTCCTAAAGTAAAAAAAAATGCATTGGGAGTCAAAAATTGTACTTGGTGCTGGCCATCTACTGGCCAACACCCAATATATATTTTTTCTTTTTTAAATACATTGGTGCTGGCCATCAGTGTCCCAAAGTAAAAAAAAATTACCTTGGGGACCGAAAATTATACCTGGCAGCACCAAGAGTTTTTTTTATTAAATGTACTTGGTGCCGGCCATTACATGGCCAACACCCAATTTTTTTAAATACACTGGTGCCAACCATCAAGTTCTAAAATATAAAAAATGTATTGGGAGCCAAAAATTGTACTTGGTGCCGACCATTACATGGCCAGCACGCAAATTTTTTTAAAATACATTGGTGTCGGCGATCAATGTCCCAAAGTAAAAAAAAATGTGCCTTGGGAATTGGAAATTGTACCTGGTGCCGGTCATCTACTGGCGAACACCAAAATTTTTTTTATTGTCTTTGGTGTCAGCCATTACATTGCCAGAGCCAAAATTTTTTTAAATATTGGTATTTTTATATACTAGTATGATATAATTTTGAAGAAAAATACCCTTGGTCATTGGATTCCCAAACTCAAAACAACATTTTTTTAAAGCCTGTTACAATCATCAGATAATAATGGGGCCAAAACACTAAGTAGTGTCGGCCATTGGGTTCTTAAAACTTAAATTTACTGTTCATTTCAAATTATTTTAATAAATATTTTTAAATTAAATTCATTTTTATAAATATTAAAGTTTTTTGAGTTAAACACTAAGTAGTGTCGGCCATTGGGTTCTTAAAACTTAAATTTACTGTTCATTTCAAATTATTTTAATAAATATTTTAAATTAAATTCATTTTTATAAATATTAAAGTTTTTTGAGTTAAATAGATAAAATAGCCTGGAAATTCACCTTTAAAGGCTGAAACAAGAAACCCAATCTTTTACACTAATAACAAGGAATAATGTAATAGTGATCGATGATAGTGGCAATGGTAATTGGCAAATTTAACTCTAACATAAATAAAGGAGTTGACTTGTGGCATTGGTAGCCGCACCACCCAGCTGCGGAAAATAACAATTAAAAGGTGAAAGGGGTTTTGGCAGTGAAGTGCTAAAGGTTAAGGCAGAGGCCCTGCAAACCCAATCATGAGAACTGACACACATTCACTAAATACATATCGGGAGGTAGATGTACTTCACACACATATATATATTTAGTATTTGGTTTTTTTTACCTGCTTATCTATTCTACTATATGATGATAATACTTAGTACTGTGGTACTTTGGTCCCCTTTGGAAATTGTTCCATCTTGGCTACTTGAGCCTCTCATTTCTGATTCATCCTCGATTTTTCTGCAAACTGGTAGCACCAGTGGCAGTGACAGTGCCACTGCAAGTTTTCTTTTTGAGGGGCGTGACCATCGTGAAACACAACTAGATTTTTCTTCTTTCTTTCATATGCTTGCTTGGGGACAAGGAGTAGAAAAATATCTGGCTCCGGTTTTTTCTTTTACATTTCTGAAAACGATTGATGTTTGATGAAAATGATGCTTGAGATGTGATCATAATAATGATATGCTTTGGGAAATGAAAACTGAACCATTTTTTTTCTCAATCAATTTAGTAAAAATCTTTATATTAGCAATCAAATTAATTTAATAAATAAATAAATAAATAAATCCTTATTAGTATTATGAATTTTTTATAAAAATATTTTATTTAAAAATTAATTCAATTAATCTTATATATTAGATTAAAAATAAATTAGGTATATTGTTAAAAAAATTATTTGTTTTTATTACTACACTAAATATATCACTTTATGATCACTTTGTTAGCCACGTAAAACTTAAAAAAGAAAAAATCAATTTAGTATAAAAATAAATTACTATTTTTTAAGGATTCCAGCATGCATCATCTGTTTCATATAAGAAATTTTAACATATGATGAAGGGTCAAGTGGAAAAAAATCAGAGAAGAGTGCACATTGTAAATCAATATGGACAAAGTTTAGCAATGGTACCACTAATAATTGAAAATGAGTTAGGGATAGAGCTAAAATTGTGCAAAGTGCTCGTATTAACCCATTCCCCCTTCCCATCAAAATGCACCTTTCCATGTGATATGTTGTGCTGGTTTTATATCCCAATAATACCATATCCTTTCTTTTGCAAAATATAATGGAAAAAAATGGTAAGGAAATAGCAACATTTAGCATGGAATAAGCTAGACATTATCACAATGACCAGCTAGATAAACCCAAGAAAGAAAAAGGAAATAAGAATAAGCAATTATCCCTGATAAATGAAATATCTATCGGAAACCCTAACAATTATCATATCGTAATACCCTTTGAAAGCCTCTAAAATCTAATGCCACTAACCTTAAAAAGGGTATGAAAAGGCCAACTCACTCTTTTTATCACGTCAATGAAGATGACCACCCAAATAGAAGAAAGTAGGCGGAAAATAAGAAAAAGAGAAAAATGGGTTTCTAAGGCTGTTGGATCGTACATATTTCCATTTATCCAATAAAAGCGACACCTCATTTTTTACCCTTAAAAGAGTTTATTATTTTGGGTAACTAAGCTAAGAGTGAACTGGCCTGATTGCTGGCAAACCCAGAAAACATGTGGGACTTGTTCTTACACTGCTGCAGTTCATGCACTTCCCTCCATTTGCTGCTATCCCATTATCATTATTATCACCAACTGGACATTTCACCATTGATTCTTCACTCTCATTATTGTCTTTAATCGAAGTTTCAACAACAACATTACCTTGATCATCCTCTTCCTTTGCTTCTTCTTCTTCTTCTTCTTCTTCTTCTTCTTCTACATCTGTATCATTATCTTCATTATCCAAGGGAATAAGATGCAATGTTAAACGACCATTGGATCGATGAGCCCGGAAATATTCATGGTGTTTAACCTTCTCTTCTCTAAGAATCAACCGTCCGTCATTAGTGTAATACCTTTGAAGCACCCAAGGCATATGAGGTGGTTGATTCTCGGTGCGAGCAAGCGACGGTATCGGCGGAGGGAACTCCTTCTTACACCGCTGTCCTCGCTTCACACGGCTTTCACGGCAAACACGGCCGCCGTCACCACCACCACTGCAAACCTGGTCGTTGTTATAGAGATCAAAGCAGCTTTCCATACCAATGTAATCACCAATGACCCAAGAAGCCGCCGATTCAGAAACGAAACTTGAAGTCATCATACAAAAATTGCAATGCTTCTCAGTTTGGTTCTTCTTTGGACATATAGTTAAGGCTTCAATACCAAACTGCATATCAAATGAAAAACAGAGGATTTGGGTTTTAGGGTTTTTTTTCCTTCTTCTTTCTAAGGTAATAAAACTAGAATTTCATGAAGAATGAAGACTGAGAGGAAAAAGCAATGAAATATAAAAAAGACAAGTATTGAAGAATGGGAAAGAGATGACAGCTAATAGTTATGCGACAATCAAGATTGGGGTATAGATGTGGCATCGACCTAGATTTTTACCAAATATTCAATCAATGTATATTTGGTATAATTTTATATAGGGTCAGAAAATTAGAGATAATATATTATCTATTTCAAAATGCATATAATTCATTAATATGTTGTGTTTAATTAAATTAAAATGTAATAAAACTTTTTGGAATAATTGAAAATCTTTTGGGGGGTTATCATTGAAGAGAAAGAGATTCGTGGTACACGTGGAGGTCATGTTTACACGTGTGATGCCAATAGATTTTGCACCTCTTCCTGCCTTTTCACTATATATTTGCTCGACTCATTTTCACATAATACACAAAGCTATTCTTTTAGTAACACAGCTCTCTTGTAATAAACAACATATCAAATGTATGTTTCAGTTAGTTGAAGCAATATTTTTAAAAAATGTTATTATTATTATTATTAATTTTCAAATGACCTAAAATAAATTCGATTTCGGTTAATTTAGACAAAATAATAGAATATTTTGTTCTTCTCTCTTGCCCTCTTCTTTCTTAATTTTTTCTCCTTTATTCTTTTCATAATTATTAAGAAAATCCTGTAGATAGGCCATTGGTAGTAAAAGTTTTTACGATTCTCAAGAATAAAAGCAATGTTTCAAGCCTAGATTTTGTTTCTTGAAAACTCAAGCAGTAACAATCGGTCTAATAGTAGAATTTAAAATTGGCATTTGGAAGCAAAACAATATGAAATTGTCGATTTTAGTTTAACTATTTTAGATTTATGCATGTAGAAATATTTTTTATATTTAAAAAAAATTATGATTTGAATTATTTTTATAGATTTCTAATAATTTTTAGTCTGATATTTAATTTTTTACAATTATTGTTAAGAAAATTTTAAAAATATCAAAATGATTTTTTTATCTATAGCTCAAGGACCAAATTAGCTATTAACTTTTTGACTTAAGGTGCAACATTAATATTTTAACGGAAACTAACAGCCGAGTGACAAAAATGTAACAATTTGATAACGTTAATGACTATTTTATAAATTTTGAAAATCAATTGACTTAAATATAACTTTAAACAAAATTTAGGGACAGTTTTAATTTATCCATAATTTTATTTGGGAGAAACATTTTAGTAAATCTTCATCAACCGTTATTTAAATACATGGATTTCAAAAATATAAATTTGAATTTTAAAAATAGTGTTGTGAGATAAATTAAATAAAAATACACTTATGATAATTTTTTTAAAAAAAAGACGACTTTTTTTAAATGTTATTTAATAATGGATAAAAAATAAATGATAAGTTTTTACAAAATAAAAAAGTAAAATTTTCATTATATTAATTTATAAGTTGATAAAATTTTAACAGGATAAAAACACAATTTTCTATTTTTTGTGGAAGCCTACACTAATGCGGCCTCTAGTTTGGCCGTAAGTAATTGAAAGATTATTCTAAAAAGATTAATAATATCAAAATTAGGGTTGGCGGTCAAGAATGATCCAACACCACTTCCCTTTTAAAATCCTTTTAACTTCTAACTATGTATGTATATAAAGCTGTTGTTTGCCTTTTGCAGCAATATCTGTACCAAAACACAATCAATTGACAATACTCTAAATCATTGTATTAGTTAGTACCCATCTAGCAGTCATTAAAATCTTCGAAATACAAGAAACGTACACCCAAAACCATTCTATAATATTTGATTATCAGGGAAATGAAAGATCAAAGAGATCAAAGAATGGAGGCTGCTGCTTATCCATTTGGATTCGCTCTAAAGATATCGAAAACCCAAATTCAGTTGCCATTTTTATTTCGTTTTCTAAAAATGATGGGCGAGGTTTAAGGGATTATGATTGTTCGTAGAATATGAACATCTCTAACGTTTTAGACATTTAATAAGTTGATTTTCTTTCCAATTGTAAAAGGATTTTATTTCTCTGTTTGAATGAGAGAAGGTACTGGAGCAAGGTGGATAGTACGTTCTGTTTCTTCATCCGTTCGTTTTATTATACTTGTAAATTTTGAAAACAGTTCTTATATTGCATGCATTTATCCCCGTCTTACTCTGTTCCGCTTCAATTTAATTTTTGTTAATTATCTTTAAATTTTTTAATCTTTCTACAGTAAAATAAATATAATTCTTTAAATTCTTTAAACATAAAAATATATGGATTTTTCAATAATACATTCTTACACTTTTACGCTTTTAATAGTTATATATATATGAGGATAAAGTGATAATTTCATATAATGGAGCGGGGTAAGGAAACAATTACCTTAAACCGCTCCATACCTACTATTCTAATAAAAAACATCCACCTCGTTCCATTCCGTCCAACATCAACTTTTCAAAAATTCTTTTTTCTCCATTCAAGCGTTTGAGTTTTGCCATCCTTAGTTTGAATTACGTAGAAATTTAAAAGAAATGCCGATTGCGTCTTAATTTAATTGGCATCATTTCTATCAAAACAATTTAGAATATGCATATTATATGCTCGATCGAGGGAGTTACAATAGTTTGGATATTATTAAAATTTTAAAAAAAAGATAAACATTAATGACATTATTAAAGATTTAATCTATTAAAGATAAATTGTAAATTTTTTTTAGCAAATAACATTTAGGGAAGCCTAAGAGAAATTGTCATTTGCATATATAATTCCTATTGAGTCATGGAGAAAGGTACTCCAAAGGTGCGTAGGAAGATCTATAAACCGTTCTAGAACCAAGTTATGCCCATGAGCCAGCTTTGTAAATGTACTTGAAAGAGACCTCCCTAAGCTTGCCACACATAGATATTATATCCCGAACTAGTCGTAGTTTGTTGCTGCATCCCTGCTCATTGTGGTTTGTTGCACTTCTATGGCATTACCGCAATCCACCTGAAGACGACAGACACCCAAGCTCTACGCTATAGTAAGCCCCTCGAAAACTCCCCAAAGCTCCGCGTCAAGTGTGGAGCAAGAACCTAAGAGTTGAGAATAACCTAACATCAAGTTCCTAAACCAATCCCGCAACACACCACCAGTTGTTGCCCTCCCCGCTTTTCCTTGCATCGAACCATCACAATTCAATTAACCTAGCCTAGCTCCTCTTATGCCTAGACTAGCTCTTCTAATGCCCCTTGACCTCACTTCCCATTATACAACTCAACCCCCCGTACATGCCTTGCCCATGACATCCCTCTAGCATATATATAATTACTACTGAAGTTCAACCCAATAAAAACTAACAAATTACATTTTTTTCCAAATAAGCCAACATATAATCCCATACAACGTAATGCATTCCACACCATCAATTAGCACATTAAAACGATTAGAAAGGTCCGCATATATCCAATCATACGTGTGTTTTGTACAAGACGGACTAAAGTCAAACTTGGCTTTCTACCGAATGACCTTCTTGGCTATTTTTGAACCAAAAATTACTTTAAGTATGGGTTTGAGTAACACGAACCAAATCACATATTGAAAACTTTAACTTAACCTTCAGTAGGAAAATTAATTCTTTCTTTAACCAAAAACTATATGCATCTTCCAGAAAACAGGATTTACTCTGTAAAATAAATTTCCACTATTTTCTGATAGAATAATTACTTACGAGAAGTGTTATTAATTGCTTAACACATAGTTCTTATTTACAGCAAAATAGTACTAAAGTTCTATTCGATTAAGGCCTCATTAAATAATAATTAATAGAAAATATAATTTCTACTCCAATTAGGAGTATAGGGGGCAACGACATGACCTAGTAAATACTAGAGTTTGCCGCTCCTTGTAATAACAAGACCAATTTTGAGCCTCTTATGTATTGGGTCAATTATACGTGTTATTTGGAATTTTATCCAACACTTGCAATTTATCCAACCAAATTTTATTTTTAATTTTCAAAAATATTAATTAATTAATTAATTAATTAAATTAATTTCTCAATTAAGTTTCGTTAAAATAATAACAACTTTATTGTAATAGAATCTATGAGGAAATATATTTAAATTTTTTATTCAACAAATTCATAATTACTTAATTAATTTAATTCTCATTTCGAAATAATTCAAAAAAATTTAAAATTAATTCCTAAGTCTTCTTTTGTACTTAGCAAGAAAACGCATTCACTGCGGATAATGATATATGCGATCTATTTCTTTTAGCTCATCGTTTTCATTCATTTCATATTTGTTCATTCTACATGCAATTTGTTTATGGCTATCTTGAGCTAGCGGAGAGATCGTTGGACACATATAATTAGGGCTTAAATAATTTCTAATTAAATTTATGCTTTTTGCCTATTAATTACAACATTATTTAGTCATGAAGTCATTCCACTAAATTATTGTGATTGAGCTCTCCTTTATTATATACCATTACAAAAGCTACGTATCAAGTGTTCGTCCAATGACCTTGTCATAAGTGTGTTACCCTCATAGAATATATTTAATCTATTTGGATTAATTCGTTCTCCCAATATGATCTTATTTTATCTCATGATAACCATTACAACTTCCTTCATGAAAAGTCAATTTACTACCAAATAGTAATTAAATCATTTATCACAAAGATAATTAACCATGATGATGTTTTATTTTTTAATCTATCATGTAATGTCGATGATATGATATTATTTACCCTTTATTATGGTATGAATTTCACTATTGCGGAATGATGATACATATTGCAAAAGTCATATACCCAATGTACCAACGTTTGATTCCTTATCCATTTGAGTCATGCATACATAGTTCATCATTCACTCTAGATTAATGTATGACATACTATGATCGTCACAAGTGAAGAAATCCATAAACAAATCTAGGATCTACTCTACTTGGGTCATGTCAAATGTATTGTCAGTCCTATCACTCACCTCTGTCTCTATTTTTTAAGAGTCATCCGCTCTGACACCCAATATAAAGTATCTCCCCATTGGACTTGATAGATGACATATTAGTCTTTCAATCGATTGCTCAATTTCGATTAGTCTAAGGATGTGTTTAGATTATCTACTAATATAAATTGTTTTTACGTAATACGATTCGACCATGTAATGCTGTTTAATATTAGTTAAACGTTAGATAATCAATGAGCCAATATTTGCTTTAATTTTGCGATGCGTGCAAAAATCGTTGAAGACTATACACAGATATTAATGAAACTAATGGATATTATATCAAACCAATTTGTATGAGAAATACAAATACATATAAACAAGAATACTACACTAAGGACACTAGATTCCAACAAGAAGTTGTGGCCAAACTTTTGCAATCAATTTTCAAATGAAGGAACTATTTGGCTTCCCAATCGGAAAATGAACTCTATTATGGATTCGATATTTAGAGAGCGACACTTTCATCCACAACTCATTTGTATTTGCAATTATTGGGAAGCCAAGCTTTAAGAGGAAAGATTTATTTTGTAGTGCCAAAGGACGAAACCCCAATCTGCCCTTATCAATCGGTTGACATAATGACTCCAATTGTAACACCCTAAAATTTTTATTTTTGTTCTTGCGAAAGTGTGACACAATTGTGTATCTGCTTCAGTGGTTAAGTGTTTTGGGAGTGTGAGAGGTCTCAAGTTCAAGCTAGGACTTGAGCAAATTTTGGTATTTTTATGAATAAGCTGTATCTTTGGTCAGTAGGCTTTTAAGTAAAAGTTGGTAAGTAATTAACAGAATGGGCCTGCTGGTCTGGTGGATAAGAGGAGTGTTGGTGTGAAGGGGGTCCTGTGTTCAATTCTTTGTGATGGCATGAAGACAGTATTTTTGCTCCAATTTTGGCTAAGAGTTGTGTTGGGGCAAAATTCTAAGTAGTTGTGTTTTAGTGGGTTAATAGGGAGTGATTTTAAGAAATAATGGGGGAGAGGTTATCAGAAAATAATTGGATTATCTTTTTGTTGCAGAAAAAAAGTAGAGTTTCGATTTTCTCTCCAATTACCCAATCTTTTTCTGACATTTTCTTATCTTTTTTCCCTCCTCTGCTGATTCTTTCCCTAGTAGCTGCTTAAATTTCCATTATTTTCCCCTTCCGTTTCTTTCTTTATTTTCCAATTGATTTGGTTGTTCATCGTTGGTTGCGTGTGTTCGGAGTTAATCAAGAGGTTGGTGGTTTTGAATTGACGCTGTGATTGTGCGAAGTCGTGGTTACTCAAGCGAGGTTCTAGAGGCTTAGGAGTGCTTACGTATCAGAAACGATACCAGGTGTGTACCCAAAACGTAGAAAATGAGATTTGGTGAAAAGCCGAAATTGCTTGCTGTCGAGAAATAAGAGAAATAAAAGAAAAATATGCGAAAAATTGTAGAGAAAGGAGATAAGGGTGTTATAAACTTGGAAATCAACATTCTACACTAAAATAGTTTTGGACAGCAGCAATAGTCTAACTTGGAAAAATCATCAAAAATAGTGGAAATTGAGTTAGAGGTTGAATAAAATACGAAATTAAATTTTATTGAGTCTAGTTTTTCATGGAAGAAACATTGTAAGCAATGAAATTGTAAGTTATGAGATATAATGAATTTTGTGAGACAATGTCAGAATGGGTTATGGTTCCCCTGTTCTGACTTTGGAAAAATCATCTAAAATTGTAAAAAAATAATTAGGGGCTTAAATTTATATTTGTAAATCCTTAATGAGTCTATTTTTAAGAGAAACAAATAGAAACATCATCCGAATTTCGTACTAAGAGATAAATAATTTTTAGTAAGGAAAGGTTGAAGCTATCAAACAACAGGATCGGGGTAGATTTGAAGATTTTACCGTACTTATTTGATAAATTATAAAATCTAAAAATTTTATGGTAAAAAGGTATTTGAGTCTATTTTTGAAAACATCATGCAGATCTTAATTTGGAATTCTGTAGCTCAAGATATAAATAATTTAGTGACAATGAATCAAGTAGACAGCTTTGAATAAACATATAAGTAAATAGTGAAAACATATATGAATATTTAGCTATCATGGGTTACATTAAAAATGGATCACACGGCCAAGGCCAATTTGGGCCGAGTGGGCCACACAGGCACACACAGACGAGTGGGCCTATTTTTTTTACCGGAATATTTCTAAGGTTGCACGGGTCACCCAAGTCGATGTTGAACCTACTGTAAGGTCGGTAAGCGCTACTTAAACCTCTAAATGTTTGAAATTGACTGAATGATATCTGTACTCAACATGTTAATATTTGAACCGAATATATGTACTGAAATTGCATATAGCATATCATTCATTGTATGTTGCATTGCATTGGGTTGGGGGTTTTTATTCGGAGGAAGTGTATTGAAAGGCTTTTAGCCTAATTTACTAGCAGCTCAGCTACAAACTACTGTTTTATGCCGCATTCGGTACTGTTTGGAGTGTAGGGATGAGTGGGTTGATTATACCCCCACATGGAGTGTAGGGTTAGACAGAGATGGTGTGTAGAGGCTGGATGGGTAGGATTTTGCTACTGCATAACTATTACTGCTACTGATATTGTGATGAGCTAAGGCCTTATTGCATTTTTGACACTGTACTGAGATAGATTAAGGCCCAAACTGTCACTGATACTGAAAAGGGCTTTGTCCCAAGACTGTTCAACTGTGCACTGTGAATAGTGATTGTTTGTTTGTTTCTGCGGGAATACATACTGAGTTTACGTAAACTCACCCTTTTTGTTTAATGTGTACAGGTAATCCCCAGATTTAGTCGGATCGATGCGACGGAAGACTTAGCGGTGACCATAATAATTTTTGGACTTCATGGTTTTCAATTTACGATTTATGATTTGATTATTATTGATTATTTGAGTTGTAATTTAAGGACTCTCTGGGACTTTGGTTTTAAATTTTGAGTTTTTATTTATTTATTTTACTTTATGGATTTATACCTGCTGGTCGTAGGAAATTCGGTTTTCAAAAAGTTAATGTATTCTCTAAACGCATGATCACTTAAACTATTTTATTAAAGCTTCCACAACGAGGGATGTTTCAAAACAAATGTTTTAAATGAATAAGGATGACTTCCTAAGTTCTAACAAAGGTTTACTAAAGAAAATAACATGGAATGTTTTCACATTGAGGTTTCAAAAACACTATCTTGTGACATTGCCAGATACGACCATAACGTCTAGGTTGGGTTTGGGGTGTTACACCAACCTCATGAGAGCCGCCTTTCAATCCCTACTTGGTTCTCCCAAAATAGAATTGTAGATGAGCTTTTCTATTTTGTTGTAAACCCCAATAGGAATCAAAGTAGTCTACATGAAATAATTAGGAATAACCATTAGTACCGACTTTGCTACCATAATTCTACGTACCAACCATAGAGAGTAGTTTAGCATCCCAACTATTTAATGGCTTCTTACTTTATCAATAACGAACTGAAAACTACTTTTCATAACTTGTTTATGGAATAGTGGCACCCCTAAATAACACCCTAAATAATTTACCCTTTCGTAACCACGCAAATGAGCAAGAGAGTTCGCTATCCCGTCCACCACATTGTTTGAAAAACACACTTCGGTCTTGTGAGCGTTCATCTTATGATTGGAAAAGACACTAAACTCCTGAAAAACACTATTCCCTAAGAACATTGTTAACCAAAGTTCCTTGATCCACCTTAGCTTTGTAGAACAAAACCATGTCGTCATCAAAGAAAAGATGTGGCAATGCAAGGTCATGACATATCAACTAGATCGGTTTCCACCTCCCTATCTGGACCTCCTTACTAATCTTGTGAGCAGTCTTACCATCCCCAACACTAGCAAGTATGAAGAAAGGGGATCACCTTGCCATAACCCTTTAGGTAGAACACAGCCGAAGGTTCCTCATTCCACAAAATTTGCATAGGCAATGAATATATGTAAGCAATGATAAATCTAACCAACCGAGTAGGAAGCCCAATTGAATGCAATGAGTCGTCCATAAAACTTCATTCAACCTTATCATAACCCTTCTAAAGGTCTATATTTATTGCCATAAACATCTCTTTTCTTAAAAAAAAAACATTTCCATATTCTTTTCTCCCAAAAATACTTGCTCTTAAAATATCCTTTTTTCTTATTTTCTATTCAAAAGAAAAATCTACTTTTTCTTTAAGAAAATCATTTATGAAAGCCCTTTTTATCTTTTATTTGTGAATTTATGAGAGTATAAAAACCCAAGATTTTGTGTTCAGTAAAGTCCTTTTATCTTCTTCTCCACTAAACCGAATTAAAAAAAACATTTTTATATTATTTGAAACTTCTATTTTTCTATTCTGAAATCCTCCACACCTTTCACATACAGTCCAAAAATAAATAAATAAAAATTAAAAATAGAACTAGAAAATATACCTTGGTGACTAATTGTGTTTTTGTGGTGTGATTTTTTTACTAGGTAGATTTTCATATTTCTTTTTATCTGTGTGTGTTTTTTTTTCTTTTATACGTGCAAGATTACCTTTTAAGATAAGCAAATCTAAAATCAAATCTTCAAAGATTTCAATTTTCATTTGCCTCACGCTTAATCCTTACTATTTTTTATACCCATTTTAATTTTCTTAAAACATCTATTAAACTTCTTTCAGAACATATTTTTTTTATTTAATTTTCTTCAATAAATTAATTCGACTTTTTTTAATTTTTTATTTATATAAAATATATATACATAATAAATGTAATAAACACTTAATAAGTACATTAAATGCACTCTTACCCCTCTCACACGGCCAACAAACAACGGGTTTCAAAACCTTAAGAATACTCAAAATTTTGGATTTAGGAAATGGGCTAAAAATTAGGCCTAAATAAAACTAAAAAACCCAATAAAATTTAGCCTCCTTTCACTTGGATTTCAACTTTGACTTGAACTCGAATTTTGGACTTAAACTTAAAAAACGTGCTCTAATATAGGCTTAAATAAAAATTTAAAAGCTGATTAAGTTTTAACTTAGTTGGTGTCAATATTATTGCCAGTGTAGGAGGACATGAGTTTAAGTACACTAAAACGTATTATCCTCTTTTTTAAAGGTTAGGAAGAGGCTATAAGTGATTCTAGGCATTATATAAAAAAAAATACTAAGAATCGTGATACTACACTCATATGATAAAAAGAAGTAAATATTTTTTAAAATTATATATTTTTTATTTTTCTTTTTTAAATAAAATTCAAATTTTAATTTAAAGAACTCAATTTATTTATCTTTTTAGAAAAACAAATTTCCATTTTCTTTTATTTTCTTTTCCTATTAAATGGAAGACCATTATGTAGATATCTAAATATCCACCACCCCTATGCCAAATTTTCACCATATATGTTGAATTAAACTGAATTTGTTAAATTCAGATTCAAAAATTAATTTGAACAATAAATAAGTAAATAAATTCTAATTTAAATTAATGAACATCAACCACTTGATCCCATTTAATCAAAATGCCAAAAGAAAAATTCAATTTAATCCTCAAAATTTAGAAAGAATCTTAATTTAGCCCTTACTCCAAAACCAAACCAAAATTTTGATTTCAATCAAAACTAAAATGAAATTAGCTTATCCTTTAAAATAAAGTCCAAAAATTGGTTTAGTTAAAGAAAACACATAAGGCCTTACGTTAATGAATTCAAACTGGACGAAATTAATCGTCAACATTCAATTTATATATAAAAAAAAAGTATTGGGATTGTTTTAGCCTTATGTTAATATGCAATTAAACTGGTAATATAAACTCAATCAAGTTTTTTATAATAACATAAATTTAGTTAAATATTTTATTATAACAAGTATAAAAGATAATATATAAATATATGTCCACTAAAATGTATGAATAATTTATTTTTCTAAATAGATATCTTAAAATCTAGCAAAAAAAAGTAACAGCATGGAGAACATTCTGTTTTGTTTTGCTCTCCTCTTTAGAGTTCATATTCTGTTTGAAGTAGCTATTCCTTCATTTGCAATGATGGCACATGTAGAGATGCCACTTAACCTTATTTTTAAATTACTAATACTAAAAAATATTTGACCAAAATAACTAATAATCATAAAGTATCCACTGTTTGAATTGTTAAAATGAATAAGGAAAAATAAAAATTGTAGTAATTAATTTGATTTTTAACCCATTTATAATTTGAGTTTGGATTGTAGTTTTGTTTAATTTGAAGTTAATTTTTCCAATAATGAAAGCATAAATTTATGGTTTGTTTATTTATTTTAAGCAGAAGAACATTTCAAGTAGTTCTAAAGCAACTACTAAAATGGAGTACCCATTATTTGACTTTAAAGACTTCAGTGACATTAGTGATTTTGACTTCATGTACAATGGCAACAACATTATGGTGAATAAAGCTGCTACAAATTTGTCAAAGGTAATTAAGGAAATTATTTACTTATACTAAACCTCAATTTTTTAATATTTTAATGGCATATATGATGATAATTATTGTTTTACTTTATGGATTGAGGGCATTGGATCAGCCATTGGAAGCAATAACGATCAACCTGTAATAGATGAGCCAAACTCCAACCAAATTTTGCCTCCCCCGCCAATGAACTCCATGAATCTCCTCCATCAACACTTAAACCATCTCAAATGCCCAAAACATCAATACATTATCTCAAATTTATCATATATATTGTTCATTTACTTTAATGCTAATGTCTTTGATTTATAACTGAAGCATAATTACAAGGAAAATTTTACTTTTCTCGTCATGGTTTATAACTTTGTTTACATTGCCACAGGTGGATGCAGAAGTGAAACTTCCACCTCCATTAGTAAAACCAAATGAACAGACTGAATTTGATCCAATGAACTTGATCTTAATAGCTTCGGAGATGTTAGCCATCATAACAACTCAAACCCTTTGTATGTTAATCATATTCTTGATTAATTTCTTCCATTACATTGTTGTAACACTAGTTTCTCTCCGTTTTTTTTTTCAATAGGTACCATTGGATCAATTGATAGCATCACCTGACTTACCTAATGAATCTTTCCTACATGGTTAGAGCTCCAATTCAAACCTTAAATAGCCAATATCTTTAGGGTTTAAAGGAAATAATCCTTCACTTGAAAATGATGATGAGGCATGTCAAACAACATCACCTCCTTTTAGTCCTCTTATAATGGAGCAAACAAATTCATTCCCTTTGCCACTAGTAACATTGTTCAAACTCTATGCCTATTAAATATAAACAATTTATATTACGGGTATGATTCTTAATTTATCTCTTATATTGTTCAGGAAGAAATGCTCCCAAAAGATGGAGTTTATAAGACTTAATCGGTTTACTCGGAGTGCAGGGTTAACTCAGTTGAAGAAAATCAATTTAACAGTCATATTGGAAGTAGCTTTCCAAAAGATGGAGTATATACAACTCAATCGATTTACTTGAAACGTAGGGTTAACTTAGTTCAATTCAATAATCTCAATGGTCATATTGGAAGTAGCCTCCCAAAAGATGGAGTTTATATAGCTAAATCGGTTTACTAGGAGTGTAAGGTTAACTCACTTCAAGAAAAAACACTTAACGGTCATGTTGGAAGTAGCCTCGAAGATGAGCTTCTAAGGTACGTACTTGATCGTTTTCCTAATTATTTAACGAAATATTATTGTACTAACATTGAAAATTTTTCAACCATTGATATAGCTGTAGTACTCAAAGGGAGGATTTAGTCAATATAGGCAAGAGGGTCACTTTTGCCAATCAATTGGCAATTTGGAGTCTCAACATTACAACTTCATTCAACCTATATCTTCTACACTTTTAAGGTATTAAACATTTGTAGAATACACATTAACACATGATATTTAGAATCTTATCGTGTTGTGATCTTTGTATTTTGAATCCAGGTCCCAACTGCAGTTAAAAATTTCATCACAATTGCTTAATCAAGTCCCCAATAGGCCAAATGCATTTGACTTGCTTCTCCAGTATTCAATGTTGACTAAGCATTCTGTGCCTTCCCAACTTATATATGTTCTTCATCTTTCTTTCTTGTTTTTAGTGTATCTTATATTGTGCAAATATAAACTTTTTGTTGTTATTTCTTTTGTTATTATAGATATCAAATTTTATCCTATAAAAAACATGATAAAGTTTTAATGACACCTGGAGCATATAATCCTCGAACTTATAGCACTAGATTGATTGAATCTTCCATGCCATTAAGGTACCTCTTATCTATCTTTCTAAATTTTAATATGAAATGGATAAATGAGGAGTGGTTTACCTTGTTTGTTGGATTTAGGACCTCAACACTTGCTCCTAATCGTCAAACCAATCCACTCAATGTATCAGATTTACGATACCGTAACTCTTTGCAACCAAGATCCTCCACGTGTTCTAGTTCTAGGTGTAACGCCCCGTTTAACTTAATCCCGTTTTTGTGAATTCTAACAAAAATATGTATCTTCTTTAGTGGTTCAGTGTGTGTTTGAGGTATTGGGTTCAAGTCCCACTCTTTGGAAATTCTGCTATTTTTTTATTCTAGCATTTTCTCTGTTGGGTGGGTTTATATAATATTCCTTGTAAACTCATATTAGAATAAGGTTGCTGGTTTGAGTGGTAAGGAGTTAGCTTGCTAGAGGTCTTGTGTTTGAATCTCTACATGAGCGTGGGTGGTAATTTTTGCTTTGTCTAAGAGAGTTTGGATGGGTTTGGAAGTCTGTATAAGTGGATGAGAGAGTGGGTAGTTGGGATTGGGTTGATAGGAGATCATGCTTTAATTTGAGGGATTTTGGTTTATTTTTATTGTATTTTATTTTTATTTTTTCTTTTCTCTCTCTTCCCAAGAAAAAAAATTTGATGTCAGTTTCTCCATCCTTTTTGACGTTTCCTTCTTGTTCTCATTCTCTACATCTTTGATTATTTCTTCCGTTTTCTTTCCCTTTCAAATTTGTTTACATCTTTTGTTCTTCACGTTGCACTCTGGAACTTGGCATTTTTATGTGATTTGGGTAAGTTGTTGGTTTATTATTTTTCGTAGCAGCATAGTAATACAGATAGGGGATTTGATTTCTATGAAATTTTGTATAGAAGAAGGCTGTGAAGAAAGGGGTTTTGCTTCGACGGTCTAAACCGCGTTAGTATCTGTTCTTGTCGACTGTAAGTTATGTGCGTTATTTTGAGTTATATTGTTGATTCGTAGATTGGTTGCTAATTGGTCAATGGGATGCTATTTCTTAGGTTTCAGAGGGTTTAGGATAGTTGTAGCATAAAAAATGAATGAGGCGTGTAACGATAACACGAGAAATCGAGGTTCGATGAAAGCCAAAAAAGGGGACGGTCAACGCCACACTGGCGTGTGGCCGACCGTGTGCGGGACAACGACTATTTGTTGACAAGGGTGTGGCCATGTGGGCCACACGGGCTAGGCCAGATTAGGCGTATGGGCCCAAAATTCTAAAATTTTTCCTAGGGTCGTATGGGTCATTCCGATCAACTATGTGCCTACAGTGGGGTCGATAATGGCTAACTAAACCCATTTGTATGTGATATTTTAATTTTATAGTCTGATCTGAGTAGGGAACTGATATGTATGTTTGATTGGTCTGCATAAGTAAGTATAATATTTGTATACGAGCATGTTAATCATGTGATTATGTATCTGTTATCTGTATGATGTATCTGTATTTAGGGTGAGATTTGTATATGTGGAGGAAGTAATCTGTACAGTGACCTTTCGCCTAATTTCTAGTAGCTTGACTGCACATTATGCTGTTATGTGTCGCATCGACACTGTCGAAACCATTTTTTTTGTAAAGGTCGACCTTTTATTTAAAAACGAAAATGGAGTCGCCACCAATCCTTTTTATTTAGGTGTGATCGGATCACCTCATAATTTAATCATTTTAATAAAAGTTTAAATTTAGTAAAATGATAATTTTTGATCTACAGAATCCAGAAAACGAATTCTGGAGTCAGTTACGCACGAGGAAGGATCAGCACCCTCGATACATCCAAAATTGGTACCTAGTTGATTAATTAATGTCTTTATGTCGAAAATTGAAAACTCGAAAAGAATTTAAAATACAATCCCTATCTATTAATGTTAATTTTAAAAACACTTGAATTAAATTGAAATGAGCAACAAAGGCCCACTCGTCTCGCGATAACAATATGCCACATCCCGTAAGTTAGGATATGACATTTGAACCCTCGAGAATAAGCTTGCCTTTGATTTTTATTTAAAACTTAGGTATTTTAAATTTAGAAGGATGTTCGGTTGTTTAGATTTAATGGGAAAATGAAAACCCTGTAAGTTGTGGTACGACTTCTCGAATTTCAAAAAAAAAAAACGAAACATTGCCTTAGTATTTTTTAAGGAATTTTTGAAGTGATTTTAATGAAATGTGATGGAATGATAATATATAACATGAAGAAATAATTTACAAACAAAAAGTTGCACTAATGAATCACAATAGCATGAAAAGACGAATAAACAAATTATAATACACATAATGACAATAGTTACACAACACATCGTTTTTAATACCAATATTAACAATCAAAGAAAACGAAACAAAATAATATGTAAAACAATTTAAAGTAAATAATAGTTTAAAATAAATGATTTGTAAGAACAATTCAAAATAAATAATAAAAAGTTTCAAATAAACAAAATATAAAAAAACTAAAAATAAATAACAATAAAACAATTTAAAATAAATAAAGAAAAAAACATATAAAACAATTTAAAATATATATAAATTTGAAAGATATATATATAATAGTTTACAATAAATAACATATAAAAGAAATTTAAATAAATAATATGGAAAACAGCTTAAAATAAATAATATATATAAAACTTAAAATAAATGATGATAAAAGAGCATTTTTAAAAAATAATAAAATAAATAAATAAAATGGACTGAGGACGAGACTGAAATCGAATTAAAAATTGGGGTTTAAATTGTAAATAAATAAAAAAGGGTTGCTAGGGGACCAAAATAGAACGCGCTTAAAGAATAAGGGACTGATTGGGAAAATATTTCCAGCCCTCATGCGCAGCATTTTAGCATGGACCAAAGTGAAGCAAGCACAAAAACCATGGGGTCAAATTAAAAAAAATAGAAAAGAAAGAACAAAAGGGTCGAATTGAAAACGAGTGACAAAGCGGAAGGACTCGTAGTGCAAATAGCCCATTTGGCCTTAAAAACACGCGAATCTTCCGCCAATTGGTTCGGGTCGAATCGGTTTCCCTTAAAAACGATACCGTTTTGGCATTTGGGGGCCAAATTGAAACGATGCTGTTTCACCTTTATTATTTAAACCCAAATTTTTTAAAGCTTTCATTTGCAGTCCTCACACCAAAAAAAATCTGAAAAAAAAAACTATAAGCCTCTCATCCTCTCAACACTCCCCCGACATCCGGCTATGGTCACCGTTGTAGCGCTTCGTGGCTCCACTGTGGGCGATGGTTGGAGCCGCGCAAAAATTGGGTTTTTAGCCCATTTTTCAACGATTTGAAGGCTAAACCTTCTTAACCCAAAAAAAGAAAGAAAAGACCCCTCACCCCACCTTTCAGGGACGGTTTCAGCGATGGAGAGAGGACTTTCGGCGACGTGGCCGCGAGACGTTTTAGGTGAGCTTTTCCTTTCTTTTTTGTGCATAGAAAAAAAAGTAAATAAAAAACACAAGACCAAAATAAATAGAAATAAAAACGAAAATCACCTTTTAAAAATATAAGTTCAAATCTTTGCTTTTTTTTTTTTATATTTAATCTTCCAGGAAAAATACAAAGGTACTGTTTATGGCTTTTATAGCCAAATTATAAGGCAGTTTATTTCTATTTTTTGTTTGTTGCCTTTTGCTTGCGTGTTGCCTTTTTTTTGCAGGTATTAGACGCGTGCCGCAGTGGTGGCGTGCGAGGAGGCTGTGGGAGGAGCGGCGGTGGCAGTGGCTATCAAATGCTAGGTGCAGCGTAAATGGAGGGTAGGGTTTCTATTAGGTGTTTGGGGTGTTGGGCTATTTGGGCTATTAGGGTTTTTAATTTTTTTGGGCTTTGTAATTTGGGTTTGGTGGATTGTTAATATTTGGGATTTTTATTTATTTTTTTGTGTTTGTTTTGTTTTTGGTCTGATTTGGTCCCGGGCAAAATAGGCCCGTTACAGCTACCCGTCTTTGCTCATTTTCGTGTAACAGGAATGGAGTAAATACTTTTGAAGGGCCAATTTTGCTTGGTCTTACTTAGTCTCGACTTCTTTGGGTGCTTCTCTTCTTCTAATAGCCTCATTCAAACCCACTGTATCTTCAGGGGGATGAGACTTGCGGTTTTAGTCTGCTCCACTGCAGCTTCAGGGAGATAAGACTTGCTATGGCAGATTTAGTCTAACCTATTGCAACATCAGAGGTGTAGGATTCACTGTTTTAGTCTGCTCCACTGCAACTTCAAGAAAATAGGATTAGTAGCTTCAATCTGCTCCACTACAACTTTAGAGAGATAAGATTGGTATCTTTAACCTGCTCTACTGAACTTCAGGGAGATAAGGTTTGTGGCTTTAATCTACTCCACTGCAACTTCAGGGAGATAAGATTTGTAGCCCATCTTCTATCTGCTCCACTACAACTTCAGGGAGATAAGATTGGTTTATTTTTAACTTGTTTCACTGCAACTTCAAGGAGATAAAGTTTGATATGATCTGCTTTACTGCAACTTTAGAGAGATAAGATCCGTAATTTATAGCTTTAATCTGTTCCACTACAACTTCAAGGAAATAAGATTTACTGTCTTCAGTCTACTCCGCTGCAACTTTAGGGAGATAAGGCTGGCTTCAATCTGCTCCACTGCAACTTAAGGAAGATAAGATCCGCCATAATTTGTAGCTTTAATATGTTCCACTACAACACCAGGGAAATGAGATTCACTGTCCTTAGTCTGCTCCGCTGCAACTGTAGGGAGATTAAGCTGGTGGCTTCAATCTACTCCACTGTAACTTCAGGAAGATAAGATCCGCCATAATTTGTAGCTTTAATCTGTTCCACTGCAACGTCAGGGACATAAGATTCGCTGTCTTCAGTTTGCTCCGCTGCAACTTCAGGAAGATAAGGCTGGTGGCTTCAATCTGCTCCACTGCAACTTTAGGGAAATAAGATTCACCATGATGACTTCAATGCATCCCACTACAACTTCAGGGGTATAGGATTAGTGGCTTTGTTGACTTGTTACACAATTCTCTAGGTAACATGACCTGTAGGATCCAATTCATGGACCTATTTATGCCTAATCATTAGGATGTCATGATCAGAATGAATCAAATGCTCCTAACTAGATGTGTATAAATGATATTTGCATGAATACAAAATGTCATTTTTTGAGAATGATCCCTTTTTAATGCTTAGGTTGTCATTGCTCTTTGTTCATCAAGGTTCTATCACTGATGCATTACCCTGCCTTATTGTTCAGCTGGTATCTTTGACAAAAAACTCGAAGAATAATCACAATTTGGGCTATTATTTCCCTAATGTTTCCAACCCTTAGGTCTGGTTAGCTCTAAATAATAGTCATGTTTCAGGTCCTTGTACTATTTAAAAGCTTTCAGAGTAATATGCAGAACTCCTTTTACTTGAATATTATCAGTCCATTAATCGTTATTTCAATGAAAAATGCTTGAAAAAGATTATCATAGTGGACAAGATGAAATTTTACTGAGAGCAAAGCTCGAAATGAATAAATTAATCAAGATAGAAAATTTTTTTAAGATACGAAATGAATAAGATGAAAATAGGTGCCTCAGATATCGTAGCATGAGCTTCTCTGCACGAAACTTCTCGAGGACCCTTTAAACTTGATACGTGTTTAGAAGTCCTAGAAGACTTTGTTGATGCCCCAAGATGTATCATACCTCCTTCTTGTTAATTCAGAGACGATAAGAATACAACATGCCCTACATTTGATCAAAAATTTGAATGGCCCATTCTTGGGTTTTCAACTCAAAACCCCTTTGGTCTTAAGGCGCCCTTTGCGGATTTCACCTTGGCCTCTCATCTTTCCTTTTCTTTTTCTCTTTTTTTCTTTTCCTTTTTTTTGAAATATTTTTGATTGAATCTGAATTCATAGGATTAGGGAGGTCCTTGTTATCGCTCCCGGTCAAAATCAGTGCTTTTCAGATAAGGCCTTCCACATAAGGTCCTTCATAGTTTGGCATCCATTTTTTTCTGAAGTCTTTTTGTATGGGAAGGATCTTCTTCGCTACCAGGTTCCCTTCATGGAATTCTCTGGGGCGAATATTTTTGGTGAGCTTGCATCATTTGTTTTTGGTACATTTGACCGTGAGGATAGCCCTCAGCCTCTTTTCTTCGATCAAGTTTAGCTGATCATATCGGGGTTGGATCCCTTCTACTTCATCCAACTTCAACTTTGATAAAACTCGGAGAGAAGGAATCTCAACTTCAATGGGCAAAATCGCCTCCAATGATAATATATAACATGGAGAAATAATTTACGAACAAAATGTTGCACTAATAAATCACAATAGCATGAAAATACGAATAAACAAATTATAATACACATAATGACAATAGTTACACAACACATCATTTTTAATACCAATATTAACAATTAAAGAAAACGAAACAAAATAATATGTAAAACAATTTAAAGTAAATAATAGTTTAAAATAAATGATTTGTAAGAACAATTCAAAATAAATAATAAAAAGTTTCAAATAAACAAAACATAAAAAAAACTAAAAATACAAAACAATAAAACAATTTAAAATAAATAATAAAAAATAACATATAAAAAAGTTTTAAAAATATATATAAATTTGAAAGATATATATATAATAATTTACAATAAATAACATATAAAAGAAATTTAAATAAATAATATGTAAAACAGCTTAAAATAAATAATATATATAAAACTTAAAATAAATAATATATATAAAACTTAAAATAAATGATGATAAAATAACATTTTTTTTAAATTGAACACGAGTGACAAAGCGGAAGGACCCGCAGCACAAATAACCCATTTGGCCTTACAAACGCGTGGATCCTCCGCCAATCGGGTCGGGTCGAACCAGTTCCCCCTAAAAACGATGCCGTTTTGGCATCTGGGGGTCAAATTGAAACGATGTCGTTTCACCTTCATTATTGAAACCCAAATTTGTTGAAAGCTTTCATTTCCAGCCCTCAAACAAAAAAAAATCTAAAAAAAAAATCTAAGCCTCTCATCCTCTCAACACTCCCTCCACATCCGACCATGGTCACCGTAGTAGCGCCGCAGTGGCTCCACCGTGGGTGGTGGTCGGAGCCGCACAAAAATCAGGTTTTTAGCCCCTTTTTTAACGGTTTGAAGGCCAAGCCTTCTTAACAAAAAAAAACCCGAAAGAAAAGACCCCTCACCCCACCTTGTAGGGCTGATTTTGGCGACGGAGAGAGGACCTCCGACGACGTGGCCACGGGACGTTTTAGTTGAGCTTTTCCTTTCCTTTTATTTTTTTATTTTTTGTGCGTAAAAAAAATAAAAAAAAGCAAGACCAAAATAAATAGAAATAAAAACGAAAATCACCTTTTAAAAATATAAGTTGAAATCTTTGTTTTTTTGTATTCAATCTTCTGGGAAAAATACAAAGGTACTGTTTATGGCTTTTATAGCCAAATTACAAGGTTGTTTATTTCTATTTTTTGTCTTTTTTTTGTTTATTGCCTTTTGCTTGCGTGTTGCCTTTGTTTTGCATGTGTCAGATGCGTGCTATGGTGGTGGCGTGCGAAGAGGCTGTGCGGGGCGCGTGGGAGGAGCGGCGGTGGTAGTGGCTATTAAAGGCTAGGTACGGCGCAAAAGGGGGCCAGGGTTTTTGCTAGGTGTTTGGGGTGCTGGGTTATTTAGGCTATTAGGGTTTTTAATTTTTTTGGGCTTTGTAATTTCGGTCTGATGGACTGTTAATATTTGAGATATTTATTTTTTTTGTTTGTTTTTTTTGGTCTAATTTGGGCCCGAGCAGAATAGGCCCATTATAGACATTATATGGTGTGTAAAGATGAGTGAGTGTTGTTAACCCCACATGGTGTGATGGGATGGTCGGAGATGGTGTGCAGAGGATGGGGTAGGATTCTATATATCTGTTTTGTTTATCTGATTCTAATATCTGTATCTGTTAAGGACTTAGGTCCAAATTTGTATCTATTTGCATACGAGATTCTGTGTATGTTGCTTGACTATCTCTATTGGGTTACACATTGGGTTTACGAAAACTCATGTCTGTTTGTTTGTTCAGGTAATCCTCAAACATAGGCGGGTCGGTGCGACGGAGGCTCAGCAGTGACCACTTGTCAAAAACCTGTTATTTTTCTTATCCTTATTTATCGGTTTTACTTAATTTCTGGTTTTTGAGAGAGTTTATAATTTTTAGACTCTCCGGACTTTTGGGACTACTCATTTTTTATTTTCTGGGTTGGTTGCGTTTATGATTTTTAAACTAGGATGATTGACAAAATTCCAGTTTTACGCGAATAAATGTTTTGAAAACACGAGCATGGTTTTGATTTAAATGATTTTCAAACTTTTGCTGCAAGATATTTGGTTAACCTTGAAGGACAACATGTAACAGTTTTAGTAATGATTTTTATCTAATAACTATACAATATTTTATAAAGTATTATCGGTTTCAAAAACCTTCTTCGTAACGCTCCCGAATTTAGCCATAACATCTAGGTCAGATTTAGGGTCTTACATTTAGTGGTATCAGAGCCAGGTTACAAAACTCGAGCTGTGAATTTTGGGTTCCAAAATTAGGTTTGAAAGAGGATTGGTTTTCAAAAAAATTTTGTGTATTTTAAAGTAAGTGTGTGGTACACTAAGTCACCGACACTGATCCTGTAAGTACTTCTGGACTTAGAAAATACTGTAGTTAAAACTCTCTGAAAGTGTACTGAGTTAGTTAGAGACTAAACTTCTGAAACATTTCTGAACTTCTGATATCTGAAGCATAAAACATCTGTTAATAAACATTGAAACTGATGCATAAAATTTTATAATGTAGATTAAACTGAAAATATGATGAGCATACGTGAAATACGTGGTCGAGGTATTCATGGGCGCGGCAGGTGCCGTAGGGGAACTTGAGCTGAGTTTTATACTTTGAGCCGTATGCCGGATCTAGATACGAGTGAGACACCGATTTCACTTGCTACTGAGACTGGGTCTCAATGCCACTTGGCTGAGGATGACGCACTATCCCAAGCCATGTTGAATGTTTTGGAGAGGTTCGCTGGACCCCATTCTAGATCTAAGGGCCGTGAGTCGATAATTGAACGACTCTGGTCTAATAGAGCTGAGCTATTTAGGGGCATCACTAGAGTCGCCCCTACTGCGGCCGAGTATTGGTTGGAGGCCACTGAGAGGATAATGAACGACATTGACTGTACTCCTGAGCAGAAACTAAAGGGTGCAAGTTTCTTTACTTCATAATGAGCGATATCAGTGGTGGTTATCGGTTGAGGAGGGTACTCAACTAGATCGTCTGAATTGAGACTATTTCAAGACGGGCCAAACCTAATGGGCCTTCTAGAGTGGGTGTTCCAATTACTCTTATTAGGGTTCTACCATCCACACAGCCAATGCCATAGAGAGATCCATCCACAATGTCAATGCCAATGCCAATACCAGTACCCAATGCTGAACATGAGAATAGGGACATTTTATCGATGCACAATGAAAGCAACACTAGTTTCAATGCTAGCAACCTTTCCGGTCCAAGGTTGTTTTATAGATTCAATTTTGTTTATCTTTTAAATCCTGAATAATTTTTCTTTTCAACCTTGATATCCTTACTTAAAAATGTCTTGTTGCTTTCAGGGAAATTAAAAATTCATTGTATGATCCATTATTCGAGGGGATAGGACTGCCTGTTGATCCTCATTTGAGGATGTTTGCTACCATATAATATTCGGTAATTGCTTTCATTATTTATAGAACCACACAATATTGTCAGCCAAGTTATGTTAAATCTATATCCTTAGCATATAATCCATGGAAATGATGTATTAGAATAGATGTTTGATTATTTTCCTTCTATTTTTCAGGATGAAACATGGGGTTTGACCTATGAAGGAATGTAGACTTCAAAAAGTTTATTGACCGATGATGCCGAAGCATTGTTATGCTATGTTATGGACTTCAGTTTTAATTTTGTGCCCAACTTTAAAAATGACATTATTATGTGATGTTATCGATGTTATTTTTGGTATAGTTGGAAGTTTAGTTTTCTATTATAATATAATTAAAGTTTTACTAATGATTAAGCTAAATTGTACTTTTTTATTGTGTTAATTTTGAAAACCACTTTGATATCTAAAGTTACTTTTCATTTAGTCATTTATTGGTTTAGGGGAGGTACGAATGTTGGAGACAACATTGTTGGTAGAGTAGTCATAAATTTGGATTATGAAAATGAGAAAAGAAGTATAATTGAAGGCAAAATGATGAATGTTATCTAAGGAATTGTGAAATTTGAATTTCAAACTTATCATGTGATGTTATGGATGTTATTTTTGGTATAATTGGAGGTTTAGTTTTCCTTTATAATATAATTAAGCCTTTTCTAATGATTAAGCTAAATTATACCGTTTTCTTATTGTGTTAATTTTTTAACCACTTTTATATCTAAAGTTACATTTCATTTAGTCATTTATCAATTGAGGGGAGGTACGACTGTTGGAGATGACATTGTTGGTAGGGCAGGTATAAACCTGGATTATCAAAATGAGAAAAATAGTATAGTTGAAGGTGAAATGATGAATGTTATCCATGGACTTGTAAAATTTGAATTTTGAACTTATCATGTGATGTTATGGATGTTATTTTTGGTATAGTTGGAGGTTTAGTTTTCTTTTATAATGTAATTAAGCTTTTACTAATGATTAAGCTAAATTATACTATTTTAAGCTAAATTATACTATTTTCTTAGTTTTTTTAACCACTTTGATATTTAAAGTTACATTTCATTTAGTCATTTATCAATTTAAAGGAGGTATGAATGCTGGAGACGAAATTGTTGGGAAGGCAGTCATAAACCTGGATTATGGAAATGAGAAAAATATTATAATTGAAGGCGAAATGATGAACTTGAGAAATTTGAATTAGAGATTTGATTTTCGAACTTGATGTTTGAACTGAGATATCTTAGATCTTTATGGCTCAGATGCTTTGTCATCAATGAGCTATATGTGGATTGGGAACTTCGGGAGGACAACGATCAGCCCCTTTAAGGACTAGACATGGATTGGGAAAATCATCATCATTCAAGCGATTCAAGGTATATTGATTTGTCCAAAATACTTAAATTTAGCTTCAAAATGTTCTAAATATTTATAGGATTTTTGTGTGCAATATTTAAGGGTGGTTTCAAAGTAATCCTTTTTGAATTTGATGAACCAAAGAGAGAACCATCCACTTTGCCAATGCCAATGGTAGCATCCGATGCTGAACGTGAGAATTAGAACCTTTTATGGATGCACAATAAAGCTATCACTAGTTCCAACACTAGCAACCTTTTTTGTCCAAGGTTAGTTCTACAGATTCTATGAATTCTTGAATAGTTTTTTCTCTTCAACCTTAGAACTTTTTTTATAAGAAAGTCTAATCGGTTTGAAGCCAATTACAAATTCGTTGTAAGATACATTAATCGAGGGGATTGGACTTCATGTTGATCCTCATTTGAGGATGTTTGCCGCCATGTAACTATAAGGTAATTGCTTTCTTTATATACAGAACTAAACAATATTCACAGCATAGTTATGTTAGATATGCATCCTTTATATATAATTCTTGCTAATGATGAATTACAATAGAGATTTGATTATTTGCTTTCATTTTTTCAAGATGAAACAGGGGGTTTGACAACTATTACACGCTGGCAAACTCCAGAATCCCTGCTAGCTCATCATTATTACCTAATATATATATTCCACATTAAGTTTGTCAATGCCTGACTTGGATATAGATAAAGTTTTTTTGATACATTAAGGGTGAAATTTTTATAATTTGAAAATGAAAAAAATGGTTGAAATTTAATCATTGTTCTCACTATTGATTTTGGTTTTGTGGAGGAAAATGAAAAAAGGCTACTGGTGGTTCGATGTAATTAATTCAAATCATTCTTTCTTTATATGTCATACTTTGTCTGGAATAATGATAATGCCTTTCAGATATAAGAACGTGCTATTCGTTCAATATAGATATGACCGTAACCTTCACCTTAATTTTAATTCAATTTGGGATAGATTCTCTCTCTCTTCTCTAAAGGATGATTTAAAACAAGGAAGATAATCGATGTATGATGTATCCGTACAAAATTACGATTATATTGCTTAGATCAGAGAACATATCATGTGTTGGACAGTGGGACAATCGTTGTCTCAACTATTGATTCTGGTTCTGTTGAGGAAAGTGAAAAAAGTTATGGGTGATTTGATGTAGTTAATTCAAATCTCTTTTTCTCTACGTGTCATATGTTGTCTGAAATTACGGTTATATATTTCAGATCTAAGAACATGCAATTCGTATGATATAGATAAGATCATAACTTTCATCTTAATTTTAATTTAATTGGTTATAGATTCTCTCCCTCTTCTCTAAAGGGAAAAAATGTTAAAAGGATAACTTAATGTGATGTTATTTAAATCTTTATTTATAATCCGTTAATGGAAAACCATCATTGTATATTATACTCTGAACAATATTCTAATGACATTATTTTAAATTTAATAACATATAATGTGTTTTATAAGAATTAATCTAATTTTCAACCATCTTTAATATGGGTCTGGACTATAGTTTTGTGTAATTTGAAGTTAATTTTCCAATCATGAAAGAATAGATTTATTTATTTTAAGTAGAAGAAGTCATTTTAAGTAGTTCTAACGCAACAACTAAATCAAGTATCTGTTATATGACTTTAATGACTTCAAATTTTGATTTCATGGACAACGACGATGATATTGGGGGGGTGAATGAAACAACTGTTGGGTATGGGTCCCACTATGTGGGAAACCCATATTTTATGCCATAATGTTTTGTCTCTCTATTATTATTGAGTGTCAAATGCTCAATTTAAAAGAGAGAAAAACAGAGAGTGAGATTAAAAAAAAAAGCTCGTTGGAGAAAAAGAGAATAAAAAAAAATCATTTTTTCAAGCTTGGTGCAGCAGTGATCAACTCCTCGATCGAAGGTCCATCCGTGGTTCGATTGAGCTGATTTTTGGACAGCAGCTAGGTGATAAGGTGTTCTTGACTTTGTACGGTCGGATCTTTCATCCGAGACTTGTAGCGTCGGAAATACCCATTTTTCAGCAGCTACGTTTTTGGTGATGTTCTCTCATTTTTCTCTCTTTTGCTAAAGATTACATATTGTTAGCCTTGTCGGAGTTGAATGCTTGTTGTAGGCTTGATATTGTGATCTTGTAGCCGAACATTTGATGATAGTGGAGCTCTTTATCGGACTCTAAAGTCTCGTGGTTTTTACCCTTAATTTAGAGGGGTTTTCCACGTAAAAATATCGGTGTCTCTATTTATTTTTGTTGTGGTTGCATTAGTTGATTTGTCGTTGATTAAGGTTGCTAGAGAACATATCTTGTGCTATTGTGCTTGCCATAATTTTTGACAGAAGTTATAGGGAGAGAAAGAACACCGGTTGTGCTTTCGCTTTGTTTCGGTTGTTCGGTTTCTTCCCAACAAACTGGTACCAGAGCTTGGTTATTGTGTCAGATAATTATGGAAATTAATACGAGCAAGATGATTATGTTGAATGGCACAAATTATCAACTTTGGCGGAATAAAATGAAGGACTTGTTGTTTGTGAAGGCTTTGCATCTTCCGGTCTTTACTATTCAAAAACCCGATTCGAAAAGTGATGAAGAATGTGAATTTGAGCATCAACAAGTGTGTGGCTTTATTCGGCAATTTGTTGAAGAAAATGTTTACAATCACATTGATCAGGAGACACATGCTCGAACATTGTGGGAGAAGCTTGAAAGCTTGTATGCTTCGAGGTCGGGCAATAACAAGTTATTTTTGCTGAAGAAAATGATGGCGCTGAAATATAAAGAAGGAATGTCTATAGCTGACCATGTTAGTGAATTTCAGAGTATGATGAATCAGTTGCTTGGTATGGGTGTCAAATTTGATGACGAGATTTTAGGACTTTGGTTGCTTGCTACTCTACCAGACTCTTGGGAGACCTTTCGAGTCTCACTCATTAATTCTGCCCCACAGGGTATTATTACTTTGGATTTGGCTAAGAGTGGTGTGTTGAATGAAGAGGTTAGAAGAATATCTCAGGGTTCTACATCACAGTCCGAGGTGTTGGTTATCGAGAACAGGGGGAGAAACAGAGACAAAGATGGAAAGGGTAGAGATAAAAGCCGAAGCAAGTCAAGATCGAGATACAAGAATCTTGAGTGTCATCATTGTGGTAAGAAAGGTCATATCAAGAAATATTGCTTCAAGTGGAAGAAAGAGAACAAAGGTGGTGGTGATAAACACGATCGGAATGACGATGAAAAATCTGAGCGTGTTACTACTGTTACTCGTGAAGATTTGTTAGTTATTTGTGATGAGAATTTGGTCAACCTAGCATGCGACGAGACTAGTTGGGTGATTGATACTGGTGCATCACTTCATGTCACGTCGAGGAAGGAATTCTTCACATCTTATACTCCTGGTGATTTTGGGGTATTGAAGATGGGTAATGATGGTTTGGTTTCGGTTATTGGTATGGGAGATGTTAGCTTGGTAAGTAACAATGGAACAAAGTTAACTCTCAAGGATGTCAGACATGCACCGGATGTCCGTTTGAATTTGATTTCTGCAGGAAAACTTGATGATGAGGGATTCTGTAACACTTTCAGTGAAGGGCAGTGGAAGCTGACTAAAGGCTCCTTGGTTGTGGCTCGAGGAAAGAAGAGCTCAAATTTGTACTTGATGCAAGCTTTGACTTCTCGAGAGACGGTGAATGTGACACTGAATGACAACTCAACTGAGTTGTGGCATAAACGACTCAGTCACATGAGTGAGAAGGGGCTTAGCTGTTTAGCGAAGAAGAATCAACTTTCGGGTTTAAAGAATGCTACACTGAAGAATTGTGCTCATTGTCTAGCAGGAAAGCAGAAAAGAGTTTCATTTAGAAGCCATCCTCCTCATAGGAAATCAGAGTTGCTAGAGTTGGTCCATTCAGATGTTTGTGGTCCGATAAAAGTAAGATCACATGGTGGTGCACTTTACTTTGTGACTTTCATTGATGATTGTTCAAGAAAGCTATGGGTTTACACTTTGAAGTCTAAAAATCAAGTCTTTGAGGTGTTTAAACAGTTTCAAGCATCAGTTGAAAGGGAAACTGGGAAGAAGTTGAAGTGCATTCGTACTGATAATGGTGGCGAGTACACAGGGTCGTTTCATGAGTATTGTCTGCAACAGGGAATCAGACATCAGAGAACACCACCAAAGACTCCACAGTTAAATGGGTTAGCTGAAAGAATGAACCGAACATTGATTGAGAGAGTCAGATGTTTGTTGTCAGATGCAAAGTTACCAAGATCATTTTGGGCTGAAGCTTTGAATACAGTGACACATGTGATAAATCTGTCTCCTAGTGTTCCTTTGAAAGGTGATGTGCCAGATAGAGTTTGGTTTGGTAAAGACGTGTCATATGATCACCTACGTGTGTTCGGTTGTAAAGCATTTGTTCATGTTCCAAAGGATGAAAGATCCAAGTTGGATGCCAAGGCTCGACAATGCATTTTTATTGGTTATGGTCTAGATGGTGAGTTTGGTTATAGACTCTATGATCCAGTTCAGAAGAAACTCGTGAGAAGCAGAGATGTTGTCTTCATTGAGGATCAGACCATTGATGACATTGATAAGACGGAGAAAGTGGATTCACAAGGTAGTGGTGACTTGATCGATGTGAATCCGGTTCCCCTAGACTCTTCACCAGATCCTATCCAGGATGATGTGCATGGTGATGTTAGTGGTGACCATCAGACTATAGGTGACTTTGATACTCCCGTGGATGATGTTGTGAATGATCAACAACAAGCACCTATAGCTCCACCAGCAGTTCCACTTCGAAGGTCTTCCAGAGATCGACGATCTTCTGTCAGGTATTCTCCTGATGAATATGTTCTTTTGACTGACGGGGGAGAACCTGAATGTTATGAAGAGGCTATGGAGAGTGAATGCAAAGATCAGTGGGTTGAAGCGATGAAAGACGAACTTCAATCCTTGCATGAGAACCATACTTTTGAATTGGTGAAACTGCCTAAAGGCAAAAGAGCTTTGAATAATCGGTGGGTTTACAGGTTGAAGCAAGAAGAGAAGTCTTCATCTCCATGATACAAAGCTAGATTGGTCGTTAAGGGTTATACTCAGAAAAAAGGGGTTGATTTTGAAGAAATATTTTCTCCGGTTGTGAAGATGTCCTCTATCAGAACTATACTGAGTTTGGTAGCTTGTTATGACCTAGAGGTTGAACAAATGGATGTGAAAACTGCTTTTCTTCATGGTGACTTGGAAGAAGAGCTTTACATGGAGCAGCCAGAGGGTTTTGTTGCACAAGGGAAAGAGGACTATGTGTGCAGATTGAAGAAGAGCTTGTATGGTTTGAAGCAAGCTCCAAGGCAATGGTACAAGAAGTTTGAGTCTGTTATGGGGGAGCAAGGCTACAAGAAGACTACTTCTGATCATTGTGTGTTTGTTAAGAGATTCTCTGGTGATGATTTTATTATTCTTTTGCTCTATGTTGATGATATGCTTATTGTTGGTCAGAATGCTTCTAGAATTGAGAAGTTGAAACAAGAGTTGAGTAAATCCTTTGCAATGAAGGATTTGGGGCCAGCAAAGCAAATTCTTGGCATAAGACTGACACGTGATAGAAAGGCCAAGAAATTATGGTTATCACAAGAGAGGTACATTGAGAAAGTACTTCAAAGGTTTAGTATGGACAAAGCTAAAGAGGTGAATACTCCCTTTGCTATGCACTTTAGATTGAGTGTTAAGCATAGTCCTTCCACAGAAAAGGAGAAGGAAGAGATGCAGAAAATTCCTTACTCTTCAGCCGTGGGTAGTTTGATGTACGCAATGGTTTGCACGAGACCAGACTTGGCTTATGCCGTTGGTACAGTTAGTCGGTTTCTTTCTAATCCAGGCAGAGAGCATTGGAATGCAGTGAAGTGGATTATGAGATATCTTCGTGGCACTTCCAACATGAAACTTTGTTTCGGCAATGAGAAACCTGTTCTTGTTGGGTATACAGATTCAGACATGGCCGGAGACATTGACTCGAGGAGATCTACTTCAGGTTACTTAATCACTTATGCAGGGGGAGCTGTGGCATGGCAATCGAGACTACAAAAGTGTGTTGCATTGTCCACCACCGAATCAGAGTTCATTGCAGCAACCGAAGCGTGTAAGGAGATGCTTTGGATGAAGAAGTTTGTGCATGAGCTTGGTTTTACTCAGGAGAAGTATGTTCTGTACTGTGATAGCCAGAGTGCTATTCATCTTGGTAAGAACTCAACTTTTCATGCTAGATCTAAGCATATTGATGTGAGGTACCATTGGATACGAGATGTTCTTGAAGCTAAGCTGTTAGAGCTTGAGAAGATACACACAAATGATAATGGTGCTGATATGTTGACGAAGGCCTTACCAAGAGGAAAGTTTGAAGCATGTTGTTTGACCTCTGGTATGGAGGCATTCCCCACATAGTTGGAGGGGGAGATTTGTTGGGTATGGGTCCCACTATGTGGGAAACCCATATTTTATGCCATAATGTTTTGTCTCTCTATTATTATTGAGTGTCAAATTCTCAATTTAAAAGAGAGAAAAACAGAGAGTGAGATTAAAAAAAAAAGCTCGTTGGAGAAAAAGAGAATAAAAAAAAAATCAGTTTTTCAAGCTTGGTGCAGCAGTGATCAACTCCTCGATCGAAGGTCCATCCGTGGTTCGATTGAGCTGATTTTTGGACAGCAGCTAGGTGATAAGGTGTTCTTGACTTTGTACGGTCGGATCTTTCATCCGAGACTTGTAGCGTCGGAAATACCCATTTTTCAGCAGCTACGTTTTTGGTGATGTTCTCTCATTTTTCTCTCTTTTGCTAAAGATTACATATTGTTAGCCTTGTCGGAGTTGAATGCTTGTTGTAGGCTTGATATTGTGATCTTGTAGCCGAACATTTGATGATAGTGGAGCTCTTTATCGGACTCTAAAGTCCCGTGGTTTTTACCCTTAATTTAGAGGGGTTTTTCACGTAAAAATATCGGTGTCTCTATTTATTTTTGTTGTGGTTGCATTAGTTGATTTGTGGTTGATTAAGGTTGCTAGAGAACATATCTTGTGCTATTGTGCTTGCCATAATTTTTGACAGGAGTTATAGGGAGAGAAAGAACACCGGTTGTGCTTTCGCTTTGTTTCGGTTGTTCGGTTTCTTCCCAACAACAACTTCAATTTTATCAAAAGTAGTTAAGGAAATTATTTACATATACTATGCCTCCAATTCTTTAATAATTTAAAGTTATATATATTAATTATTGTTTTACTTTAATATTAAAAAAATAATTACATTTAAATGTAATTATTTTAATTCTCGTTTACACTAAAATTAAAAAATATAATTAGAATACTCTAATTACACTTAGTTCAATACAACCCACTAATTATTAAAAAAATTGATTTTAAAATTGCAAGGTGATTTTGTGTTAATTCAACCATGGTGGACCTGCCCTTTATAGAGATTGAGTTTATGGTATGTATGACTAAGCATTTGCATGAATGGCATAATTAATTATGAACCAATCACCGCACGTACAGCATGGCAAAGCCAGATAAGAGGCTTCTTTTTTTTTTTTGATGAATTGTAAGTTTATTCCCTGTTTTTTTCTTATATTATTTCTCTTCTAATCAAATAAATTTTATTTGTAGTAATTATCCAGTTTTTAACAAATCAAATAATTAATTGCCAGCTCATAAATATTACCTAATATATACTTCACATTAAATTTCACAATGCCTAAATGGATAAATATAAAGTTAAAAAAAATTAAAAATATGTTGTACGCTTATTCATATATAAGCTGTAATCTAGCGTTCGAAGAATAACAAAAAAATTATTAAAGACTATTGCGGCTAAATAATTCATCAAGGATTATCGCTAAGTTGTATTGAAAAATCAATGAAAGTCGTAGGAAGCATTCGACTACTTTACTATTGAACAACAAATTTTAACATGAAGATTTATAATTGTGGTGTAGTTTATGCCAAACATTTTATACCATTATGTGTAGATTGTTTTTAAGGGTGAGTCAGGACCAAATTACATACAAGATTAAACTTACTGTGTAATTTTTCAAAGTATCTCTAAACTACTGATTATTTAACCATCTTTTAACTTTGTGACTCACATACATGTACCCCTCACTCTACTTTTTTTGCCTATAAATAATCTTTCAAATTTTCATTTCTAGTTCACAAAAAACTTGGGTCTTAATCATATCCCTTCTCCATATTTGTCCCTATCTCTTGCTTTGGCTGCTCTTACTATCTTTTGTGCTTCAAAAAAGGAGACAGACCCCCTGCCTTGCAGGTAAAGAACCTTTTTAAATCTCTAGATTCCAGTTTCAATTTAGTTTGATTATAGTGCATCTTATATCTGCAAATCTATAATTTTCTTTTTTGATTTGTACTTAAAAATGGGTGCTTTTGATATTGTTAAATGCTGTACTCAATCCTACCCTTTAATCTTAGTTCATTTGAGAGTTCAATTCTCCCTTTCTTCTTCTAGGAGAAAAAAAATTTAAGGTTGATTTAATGTACTATAACTTAAAATTTTGTTTATAATCTCGTTAAAATAAGGAAGACAATCTATGTAGGATATAATCTGTACAAAATTATGATTATATCGTTCAGATCTAACAACGTGTCATTTGTTGAATATGATTATTGTCCCCACTCTTGATTCTGGTTCTGATGCGAAAAGGGAAAAAATATGGGTGGTTCAATGTACTTCACTGAAATCTTTCTATGTCTATATGCTATACTTTGTTTAAAATAACGGTTATGTTTTTAAGATCTAAGAATGTGTCTTTCGTTCAGCAGATACGATCGTAACTTTCAACTTGATTTGATTTCAATTAGGGATAAGTTCTCTCCCTCTTCTCTGAAGGGGAAAAAGTTAAAAGGATGAGTTAATGTACTATAATTTAAATCCTTATAATTCGTTTAGGGAAAATAATCATTTTATATTTTATTTTGTACAAAATTTCAGTTAGATTATTTTATATTTAAAAATGTATATTATGTTTTATATTGATATGATCAAATAAACTAAAATTAAGATTTTCAAGAATACATTTCTCTTGTTGTTTTATCGCACCACCAACTATGTGGGTAGCTGAAATTAAAAAAAAATCACAAAATATTAGCAGCTTTTTTATTTATTTAAGTTATAGAAGAAATAGGAGATACATTTTTATTTTGTTTCTTTTCTTGCAAGTGAGGAGGGACGGAGCTACAATTTTTTTGGGGCAGAATTAAATTGTATATTTTTACGGTAGTAAAAATATAATTTTAAATCACATTTTTATTATTTTTGGGGACAAAGTACAATTTTGTCATTACTTATTTAAAATTTTATAAATTATAAAGGGCTTGAATAAAAATTTTGTATTTTAGGGGAGATAGAGGCCCTTGCCTGTCGCCATTGACTCCTCCACTGCAAGTGAGGAAGTTACCGTATTAAGTGATAATAAATTGTTTATTTTAAGTTAATTATATAAATAATATTAATTTTATTTCATTTTATATATTTAATTCGGTTTGGTTTTTTGACATATTCAAAAGTAATATATTTAAAAATATGTTAGTATGGAATTAAATTGATAACATAAACTCAATCAAAATTTTGTAAAACTAATAACATAAAATTAGTTATATATTTTATTATATAAAGTATAAAAGATAGCAATATTGATAATATACAAATATATGTACACAAAAATGTATGAGTAATTTACATTTTTCTAAACATACATCTTAAAATCTAGCTAATAACATAGAGGACAAATGTTTTAGATTGAGTATGAAAGTTAGGGGCTGACCTTCAAACCACTGTTTACTTGGGAGTTTGGGTTTTGGAATGGAGTAGGGACCATTGTTCTCAACCAATAAGATAAGGTTTTCAAACAATGTTATTAACTATAGTTTTGTTCTTCACATTCTGTTTGAAGAAACTATATCCTTCCTAGGTTTTAAATAACTCCAAATTGTTCCTTCCTTTGCCATGATGGCAACTGTAGAGATATTATTTTACTTGGGTCCACTTAAATTTATTTTTAAATTATTAATAATAATAAAAATATTTCACCAAAATAACCAATAATCATAAATTTAAAAATATTTCGCTTGAGTCCACTCTTTGAATTGTTAAAATAAATAAAGGAAAATAAAAATTGTAGTAATTAATTTGATTTTCAGCCCATTTATAATTTGGATTTGGATTGTAGTTTTGTTTAATTTAAAGTTAATTTTTCCAATAATGTAAGCATAAATTTATGGTTTGTTTATTTATTTTGAGCAGAAGAATATTTCAAGTAGTTCTAAAGCAGCTACTAAAATGGAGTCACCGTTATTTGACTTTAAAGACTTCAGTGAAATTAGTGATTTTGACTTCATGTACAATGACAACGATATTTTGGTGAATGAAGTTGCTACAAATTTGTCAAAGGTGATTAAGGAAATTATTTACTTATACTATACCTCAATTTCTTTAATAATTTAATGGAATATATGATGTTAATTATTGTTTTACTTCAGGGGATTGAGGACATTGGATCAGCCAATGGAAGCAATAACAATCACCCTGTAATAGATGAGCTAAACTCCAACCATATTTTGCCTGCCCCTGCCAATGAACTCCATGAATCTCCTCCATCAGCACCCAAACCAACTCAGATGCCCAAAACATCAGTACATTATCTCAAATTTATGATATATATTGTTTATTTACTTCAGTGCTAATGTACGTATTAGGTTTGCCTACTATTATATGACATGTTATCCTTGTATTTAATCAAAACTTTGTTTACATGGCAACAGGTGGATGAAGGAGTGGAACTTCCACCTCCATTAGCAACACCAAATGAACAAACTCAATTCGATCCAATGAACACTGATCTCAATACTTTCGGAGAGGTTAGCCATCATAAGAAATTAAACCCTTTTCATGTTAATCATATTCTTGATCAATTTCTTCCATTACATTCTTGTAATACTAGGTTTTATCCTCTCTTTTTTTTCAATAGGTGTCACTGGATCAGTTGATAGAATCACCTGACTTACCTAATGAATCTTTCCTTCACGGTTGGAGCTCCAATTCGAACCTTGAGCAGCCAGTACCTTTAGGGTTTGAAGGAAATAATCCTTCACTCAAAAATGATGATGATGCAAGTCAAACAACATCACCTCCTTTTAGTCCTCTTATAATGGAGCGAACAAATTCATTCCCTTTGCCACTAGTAACCTAGCTCAAACTCCATGCCTATTGAATGTAAACAATTTATATTACATTGCATGATTCTTAATTTATCTATTATCTTGTTCAGGAAGAAATGCTCCTAAAAGATGGAGTTTATACGGCTCAATCGGTTTACTCAGAGCGCAGAGTTAACTCAGTTCAAGCCAACCAGCTTAACAGTCATATTGGAAGTAGCCTTCCTAAAGATAGAGTTCATAAAACTCAACCGGATCACTCAGAACGTAGGGCTAACTCAATTAAAGCCAATAATCTCAATAGTTATATTGGTAGTAACCTCTCAAAAGATGGAGCTTATATAGCTAAATCAGTTTGCCTGGAGCGTAGAGATAACTCGGTTGAAATAAATAAACTCAATGGTCATGTTGGAAGTAGCCTCCAAGATGGGCCTCTAAGGTACGTATTTGATCATTTTCTTAATTGTTTAATGAAATAATATTGTACTAACACTTAAAATTTTTCTACCATTAACATAGTTGTAGTCCTCAAAGGGAAGATTTAGTCAATCAAGGCAGGAGGGTAACATTTGCTGATCAATTTCAACAAAACAATGGAAACAATAATTCCAATGGCAACCAACAACCACTTGCATACCCAAATTTGACCCCTCAAAGCTTAGTGAGTAGTAGTTGTTTACTTTAAATTAGTCGACATTGATATGGTCTCACTGTATAAGGCCATTATATGCTTTTGTTTTGGACTGAACAGACTGGGGTTGGAATTCTGCATGGAAGATCTACACAAATCAATCGACAAGCATCGACTTGGAACTCATACAAAGGGAATAACTTTTATAGGCCTTTGGCTCCAGCTAGGTATCGAATTGATCAAACACAATTAAACTAAAATAAGTATGATGCTCTTAATGTTTCCTTTTTTTGTGTTTTAGGTCACAAGCTGATGAGTTCCGATCAATTGGTAATTCTGATTCTCAGCAATACAACTTCATTCAACCTAGATTTTCTGCACTTTTAAGGTATTAAATATTTGTATAATACTTATCAACACATGATATTTAGAATCGTATAGTGATGTGATCTTTGTATTTTTAAATCTAGGTCCCAGCAAAACAATCCATCACAACTTCTTTATCAAGTCCCTAATAGACCAAATGCATCCGATTCACTTCTCAAGCATTCCATGTTGACTAAGCATCCAATCCCTTCCCAGTTTATGTATTTTCATCATCTTTCATTCTTCTTTTTAGTGTATCTTACAATGTGAAAATATAAACTTTTGTTGTTATTTCTTTTGTTCTTATAGGTCTCAAAATTTATCTTATCAACAACATGATCAAGTTTCAATGACAGCCGGAGCATATAATCCTCGAACTTATAGCACTAGATTGACTGAATCTTCCATGCCATTGAGGTACCTCTTATCTATCTTTCTAAGTTTTAATATGAAATGGATAATTGAGGAGTGGTTCACCTTGTTTGTTGGATTTAGAACCTCAACACTTTCTCCTAATCGTCAAACCAATCCACTCGATGTATCGAATTTACGATACCGTAACTCTTTGCAACCAAGATCCTCAACGCTTTCCAATTCTAGGTACTTACTATTCTAAAAAGAAGTTATTTGTTTAAGATGTTTAAGGTTTTCAACAGTATGATTCACAGGCTTATCTCTAACCTATTTTTTTTCTCTTTAGTGGCAGGTACAACTTCCAGGATTTGAATGACTATCGTGACCATCAAATTGACCAGTTTAATTTGATGACAAGTCAACTTGGTTCACAAGTTTCCAACTCTATGTTGCAAGATTCTCTGATGCATTCAGGGTTATTATTTGCTTGCTTTTAGGTGCTTTTCAGATGGAATATGGAATCATTTTAAACATTATTAACCATTGTCTATTTTGAACCGTAGATCATATCATTTGCCCCATCATCAACAAGCAAGCAGTCAATTCTCGATACTTGGTTTATCAAAGTTACCGCATCACCAGCAAGCAAGCAGTCAATTCTCGATGCCTTGTTTATCAAATCCAGACCTTTATAACTCTAAGCTGCCAGAAAGTTCAATTCTGCAAAGGCTTCTACAACAAGAAGTATTGTTGAACCAACCTGCTACGCTCATTCCCACATATCCTCTCTCTGGGACTGGGACTGGCACTGGGACCTCCATTTCAAGCATTGTCTTCAATTCATTACTTCAGAATGTAAAAGAAAAACCCATTTTCACTAAAAATATTTCTTGGAAACAAATACCCCTTTTTCCATTGAGCAATGAATTATATATTTGCAGGAAACTGGTGGTACTTCAACTTCTCAGCAAGTGGGAACACCCTTAAGCAACTACAGGAAGGTATTGTCTCACCATCATTAAGATACATATTTAATTTATTTTCTATTTTTTTGATTTTTGAATTGATTCAGCGAAAAGCTTCGAGACGAAAACGACCAACCGCTGCAAGGACCAGATATGGATTGGGAGAACCATCATCATCATTAAAGCGATTCAGGGTATCTTAATTTGTCCAAAATACTCAAATTTAGTTTTGAATTGTTCTAAATATATGATTTTTTGTGCAACATTCAAGAGTAGTTTCAAGCTAATACTTGTTAGATTTCATCAATCATAGAGAGAACCATCCACACAACCAATGCCACAGAGAGATCCGTCCACAATGTCAATTCCAAAGCCAATACCAGTACCCAATGCTGAACATGAGAATAGGGGCATTTTATCGATGCACAAAGAAATCAACACTAGTTCCAGTGCTAGCAACCTTTCTGGTCCAAGGTTGTTTTATAGATTCAATTTTGCTTATCTTATAAACCCTGAATAATTTTTCTCTTCAATCTTGAGATCCTTACTTAAAAATGTCTTGTTGCTTTCAGGGCAATTAAAAATTCATTGTATGATCCATTATTCGAGGGGATAGGACTGCCTGTTGATCCTCATTTGAGGATGTTTGCTACAATGTAATATTTGGTAATTGCTTTCATTATATACAGAACCACACAATATTGTCAGCAAAATTATGTTAAATCTATATCCCTAGTATATAATCCATGGATATGATGAATTAAAATAGAGGTTTGATTATTTGCCTTATATTTTTCAGGAAACATGGGGTTTGATCAACATAGGAATGTGGACTTCAAAAAGTTTATTTATCGATGATGTCGAAGCATTGTTATGCTATGTTATGGACTTCAGTTTTAATTTTGTGTCCAACTTTGAAAATGACATTATTATGTGTTGCGCGGAAGCGTGTGAAAGAGTAAAATTATTGTACTGAAAAATCACACTAAGTTCAATTCCCAGGAAAGAGAGGTGGATCACGAGGATCGCTTACATACCAGATCTTTCCTAGCCAGAATATCCCTCTATCGTAATTTAATAGCACAATAAATCACTACAATGACACTTGCAAAATATGCAGAACAAAAAATAAAGAACACTAGAATTTTAACGAGGTTCAACAAATTTTGCCTACGTCCTCGGGCACTACCAAATATATTTCACTCCAAAAATACAAGTGAAAGTTTACAAATAGGGAGAGAGAACAATTGCCTTAAGTAGAGAATGGCAAGTGTGGGATGAAGAAAGTAAGAAATGGTTAGGCCTATTTATAGTTGAGGTTCAAGGATCAACTTGCAATGTCCCTATACAATTAGGGACCAAAATTGCAATTATCCCATGCCAACTTTTAACCCAACTTGCCAACCAATTTTACTTTCTACTTTCGGTGCCCACCCTTTTTGACTTTTCAAACAATGGGTGGGTTCCAATAATCTCCACCTTGAAGATTTGATTAGGATAATCTTATCTTCACACAATTCTTTCTGCCTTTGACAACAATACTTGATAGTGCCTTCTTCAACTGTTAAACTTGCAGGATATTAATCAAGTTCAAACAATGTTCGAACTTGGTTGATGTTACCACCTTGGTCATCATATCTGCGGGATTATCTGCAGTCTTGATCTTCTGAAGACAAATTTTCCCCTCTTCAATAATTTCCCGCACAAAATGGAATCGTACATCGATATGTTTTGTACGTGCATGATAGACTTGATTCTTTGCTAAATGAATAGCACTTTGACTATCACAATACACGTTAATATGCTCCTGAACCAACCCCAAGGTTTTAGCCATACCTTGTAACCAAATAGCCTCCTTTACAGCCTCTGTTACAGCCATGTACTCGGCTTCTGTGGTTGACAATGCAACTGTAGACTGTAGTGTAGACTTCCAACTTATTGGTCCTCCAGCAAGTGTAAACACATAACCGGTGGTTGATCTTCGCTTGTCCAAATCACCGGCATAGTCAGAATCAACGTACCCAATAACACCTTTACCAAGTGTATTATCCTGCTTGAACAGTAATCCAACATCCACGGTCTTCTGAATATACCGTAGAATCCATTTCACAGCTTGCCAATGTCCTTTTCCAGGATTATGCATATACCTGCTCACTATACTAACTGCCTGTGAAATGTCGGGTCTTGTACACACCATTGCATACATCAAGCTACCCACTGCATTAGAATACGGAACTTGCAACATGTATTCTCGTTCCGTATTCGTTGAAGGAGATAGTTGTGCAGAAAGCTTGAAATGGGAAGCCAACGGGGTACTTACAGGTTTTGTCTGTTCGTTCATGCCAAACTGCTGTAGTATCTTTTTCAAATACTGCTTCTGAGACAAGCTAACTCTATCATTAGCTCTATCTCTCCATATTTCCATGCCGAGAATCTTTTTAGCTTCTCCTAGATCTTTCATCTCAAACTCGAGATTGAGTTGAGTCTTCAATCTTTCAATCTCAACTTTGCTCTTAGATGCTATTAGCATATCATCAACATATAAGAGCAAGTATATGAAAGTTCCTTCTTGTAGCTTCTGAAAATACACGCAATGATCAAATTTACTTCTTGTGTACCTTTGCCCTTTCATGAACTGATCAAATCGCTTGTACCACTGCCTCGGAGATTGCTTCAATCCATAAAGCGACTTTGTCAGTTTGCAAACCCAATTTTCTTTTCCAGCAACCTTGAATCCATCTGGCTGAGTCATATAGATTTCCTCTTCCAAATCACCGTGTAAAAACGCGGTCTTCACATCAAGCTGAACTAGTTCAAGATCATATTGCGCAACCAAGGCTAGCAAAATCCGAATAGACGAATGCTTCACAACTGGAGAAAACACTTCATTATAGTCTATTCCTACTTTCTGAGCGTAACCCTTTGCTACTAATCTAGCCTTGTATCGAATTTCATTTTTATTAGGAAATCCTTCCTTCTTTGCATATACCCATTTGCATCCAATTGCCTTCTTTCCCTTGGGTAGTGTCACCAACTCCCAGGTCTTATTTTTATGAAGAGACTGCATTTCTTCATTCATTGCTTGCTTCCACTTTACACCATCAGGGTTACTTATTACTTCTGTGTAAGTAGAAGGAACATCATCATCTGTAATTGGAAGTGCATAGGCCACTATATCATCAAAGCGAGCAGGCTTACGAATCTCTCTTCTTGGCCTTCTATATGCAATTGAATCTTGTTGCTGTAGAGGTTCTTGGGTAGGAACCTCTTCATCATTTGTCCCTTCAATATTAGCTGGATCATCGTTAACCTTTTCAAGCTCCACCTGATGCAAAGTACTACTGGTTTTGTCATCCTTTTGTGAATCCTTGTACTTCAACATGGTTGATTCATCAAAGTCACATCTCTACTGAAAACAATCTTCCTTGTATCAGGACACCAGAGACGATATCCTTTTACTCCATCAGTTATACCCAAGAATAATGCTTTCTTTGCTCTTGGGTCTAACTTAGATTCTTTTACATGATAATATGCAGTGGAACCAAATACATGCAAAGAATCATAATCAGTAGCAGATTTACCAGTCCACATCTCCATAGGAGTTTTTCCATTTATTGCAGCTGATGGCAAACGGTTAATTAGATGGCACGCATATGTAACTGCCTCAGCCCAAAATTCTTTGCCCAATCCAGCATTGGACAACATACATCGAACTTTCTCCAGTATAGTTCGATTCATTCGTTCTGCCACCCCATTTTGCTGTGGTGTATCCCGAACAGTGAAGTGTCGCACAATGCCCTCATCTTGGCATACTTGTAGAAATGGATCGTTTTTGTACTCAGTACCATTATCTGATCAAAGTCGTTTGACCTTTCGACCAGTCTGAGTCTCCACCATCTTCTTCCATTTCAGAAATGCATCCAAAACTTCACTTTTTCTTTTCATTAGATACACCCATACTTTTCTTGAATAATCATCAACAAAAGTAACAAAATAGTGCATACCTCCCAAAGAAGCTACTTTGGTAGGTCCCCACACATCACTGTGAACGTAGTCCAGAATTCCTTTCGTATTGTGAATTGCTGGACCAAATTTTACCCTCTTCTGCTTGCCCAGAACACAATGTTCACAGAATTCCATTTTGCAAGAATTTGCACCTTTCAATAAGCCTTACTTCACCAATGTCTGCAAAGCTTTTTCACCAGCATGTCCCAATCGCATATGCCATAATCTGGTGGCCTCTGAATCTACATCTTTTGTAGAAACTGTTGATGTTGATCCAATAACTGTACTTCCATTTAAAAAATACAAGTTATTTCTTCTTGTGCCTTTCATCACCGTCAGTTGCCCAGCTACTACTTTTAGTAATCCATCTCTCAAAGTGATTGTGAGCCCTTTAGATTCTAGGGCACCTAATGAGATGAGATTTTTCTTCAGGCTAGGTACGTAGCGAACATCTGTCAAGACTTGGATTGAGCCGTCGTGATTCTTCAATTGGACTGTACCCACTCCCATTGTCTTACAAGCACTATCATTGCCCATAAGAACAATTCCACCTTCTAGCTCTTTAAGACTAGAAAACCAGTCCTTATTAGGACACATATGGTAAGTACATCCTGAATCCAAAATCCACTCATCCGTTTGACATGCCATTGCCATGCCAACCAAGCTAAAGTCTGACTCCTCATCATGCTCCGCTACACATGCATTAGAAATAGCCTTGCCCTTTTGTAGCTTAGGACAATTCTTTTTCCAATGCCCTTTTTCACGGCAAAAGGCACATTCATCTTTGGCGGGTCTCCCTTTGGACTTTCCCCTTCTACCAGATTTGCTGCTGTGTGAACGACCTCTTACTGTTAAGACTTCTGCGGTTGTATCTCTGTGATCTCTTTTATCTTTCTTTCGAGTCTCAGATCTATACAACGCACTACAGACTGTATCAAATGTGATCGTGTCCTTCCCATGAAGCAATGTGGTGGTAAGATGATCATATTCATCAGGAAGGGAATTCAACAACAATAATGCCTTGTCTTCATCTTCAAATTTCTCATCCAAATTTAGCAAGTCTGCTAAAATTTTATTGAATGAGTTCACATGGTCATTCATCGACATACCGGGTGCATACGTGAATCGATAAAGTTTCTTTTTCATATAAAGCCTATTTTCAAGACTTTTCGTTAGAAACTTTTCTTCCAGTGTATCCCATAACTTCTTCGCTGATGTCTCCCTCATGACAGAGTACTTCTGCTCTTTGGCCAAACATAGGCGGATTGTACCACACGCCTGTCTATTGATCTTGGCCCACTCCTTGTCATCCATCTTGTCAGGTTTTTCTTCAAGGGCTATATCTAGCTCTTGCTGACATAAGACATCCAGGATCTCACATTGCCACATACCAAAATTATTGGTACCGTCAAATTTCTCTACAAATTTTGCATTTGTCACAGTAGTCCTTGCTGATGACGATGCTGCTGCCATTTTTCTCCTCAATCCCAACTACTGTATACGTGAACAGTACTGTATACGTGAATAGTGCCGTATATGTGAATAGTACCGTATACGTGAATAGTGCCATAAACGTGAATAGTACTGTATACATGAATAGTGCCATATACGTGAATAGTACCGTAAACGATCGTATTCCCCAAGTACGAACCTGGCTCTGGTACCAATTGTTGCGCGGAAGCGTGTGAAAGAGTAAAATTATTGTACTGAAAAATCACACTAAGTTCAATTCCTAGGAAAGAAAGGTGGATCACGAGGATTGCTTACATACCAGATCTTTCCTAGCCAGAATATCCCTCTATCGTAATTTAATAGCACAATAAATCACTACAATGACACTTGTAAAATATGCAGAACAAAAAATAAAGAACACTAGAATTTTAACGAGGTTCAGCAAATTTTGCCTACGTCCTCGGGCACTACCAAATATATTTCACTCCAAAAATACAAGTGAAAGTTTACAAATAGGGAGAGAGAACAATTGCCTTAAGTAGAGAATGGCAAGTGTGGGATGAAGAAAGTAAGAAATGGTTAGGCCTATTTATAGTTGAGGTTCAAGGATCAACTAGCAATGTCCCTATACAATTAGGGACCAAAATTGCAATTATCCCATGCCAACTTTTAACCCAACTTGCCAACCAATTTTACTTTCTACTTTCGGTGCCCACCCTTTTTGACTTTTCAAACAATGGGTGGGTTCCAATATTATGTGATGTTGTTGATGTTATTTTTGGTATAGTTAGAAGTTTAGTTTTCTATTATAATATAATTAAAGTTTTACTAATGATTAAGTTAAATTATACTTTTTTTATTGTGTTAATTTTTAAAGCCACTTTGATATCTAAAGTTACTTTTCATTTAGTCATTTATCGATTTAAGGGAGGTACGAATGTTGCAGACAACATTGTTGGTAGTGTAGTCATAAATTTGGATTATGAAAACGAGAAAAAAAGGTATAATTGAAGACGAAATAATGAATGTTATCCATAGACTTGTAACATTTGAATTTCGAACTTATCATGTGATGTTATGGATGTTTTTTTGGTATAATTGGAGGTGTAGTTTTCTTTTATAATGTGATTAAGCTTTTTTTAATAATTAAGCTAAATTATACCGTTTTCTTATTGTGTTAGTTTTTTTAACCACTTTTATATCTAAAGTTATGTTTCATTTAGTCATTTATCAATTTTGGGGAGGTATGAATGTTGGAGACGACATTGTTGGTAAGGCAGTCATAAACCTGGATTATCAAAATGAGAAAAATAGTATAATTGAAGGTGAAATGATGAATGTTATCCATGGACTTGTAAAATTTGAATATGGAACTTATCATGTGACGTTAAGGATGTTATTTTTGGTATAGTTGGAGGTTTAGTTTTCTTGTATAATGTAATTAAGCTTTTACTAATGATTAAGCTAGATTATACTATTTTCTTAAGTTTTTTTAACCACTTTGATGTTTAGAGTTATATTTTATTTAGTCATTTATCGATTTAAAGGAGGTATGAATGTTGGAGACGAAATTGTTGAGAAGGCAGTCATAAACTTGGATTATGGAAATGAGAAAAACATTATAATTGAATGCGAAATGATGAACTTGTGAAATTTGAATTAGAGATTTGATTTTCGAACTTGATGTTTGAACTGAGAATCTCAGTGATATCTTAGATCTTTATGGCTTAGATGCTTTGTCATCAACGAGCTATATAAGGATTGGGAATTTCGGGAGGACAACGATCAGCCCATTTAAGGACTAGATATGGAATGGGAAAATCATCATCATTCAAGCGATTCAGGCTATATTGATTTGTCCAAAAAACTCAAATTTAGCTACAAAATGTTTTAAATATATGATTTTTGTGTGCAACATTTAAGGGTGGTTTCAAACTGATCCTTTTTGAATTTGATGAACCAAAGAGAGAACCATCCACTTTGCCAATGCCAATGGTAGCATCCGATGCTGAACGTGAGAATTAGAACCTTCTATGGATGCACTAGTTCCAACACTAGCAACCTTTTTTGTCCAAGGTTATTTCTACAAATTTTATTTTGTTTATCTATGAATTCTTGAATAGTTTTTCCTCTTCAGCCTTAGATATTTTTTTATAAGAAATTCTAATCGGTTTGAAGCTAGTTACAAATTCGTTGTAAGATCCATTAATCGAGGGGATTGGACTTCATGTTGATCCTCATTTGAAGATGTTTGCCGCCATGTAACTATCAGGTAATTGCTTTCTTTATACACAGAACTAAACAATATTTTCAGTATAGTTATGTTAGATATGCATCCTTTATATATAATCCTTGCTATTGATGAATTACAATAGAGATTTGATTATTTGCTTTCATTTTTTCAAGATGAAACAGGGGGTTTGACAGCTATTACATGCTGGCAAACTCCACAATCCCTGCTCGCTCATCATTATTACCTAATATATATTCCACATTTTCTCAATGCCTGACTTGGATATAGATAAAGTTTTTTTGATACATTAAGGGTGAAATTTTTATAATTTGAAAATGAAAAAAATGGTTGAAATTTAATCATTGTTCTCACTATTGATTCTGGTTTTGTCAAGGAAAATGAAAAAAAGTTACTGGTGGTTCGATGTAATTAATTCAAATAATTCTTTCTCTATTTTGAATAATGATTATGTCTTTCAGATATTAGAACGTGCTATTCGTTCAATATAGATATGACCGTAACCTTCACCTTAATTTTAATTCAATTGGGAATAGATTCTCTCTCTCTTCTCTAAAGGGTAATTTAAAACAAGGAAGATAATCGATGTATGATGTATCTGTACAAAATTACGATTATATCGTTTGGATCGGAGAATGTGTCATGTGTTGGACAGTGGGACAATCGTTGTCTCCACTATTGATTTTGGTTCAGTTGAGGAAAGTGAAAAAAGTTATGGGTGATTTGATGTAGTTAATTCAAATCTTTCTTTCTCTACATGTCATATGTTGTCTGAAATAACGGTTATATATTTCAGATCTAAGAACATGCAATTTCTACGATATAGATAAGATCATCTTAATTGTAATTCAGTTGGGTATAGATTCTCCCCCTCTTCTCGAAAGGGGAAAAAAGTTAAAAGGATAACTTAATGTGATGTTATTTAAATCTTTATTTATAACCCGTTCAAGGAAAACAATCATTGTATATTGTATTTTGTACAATATTCTAGTGACATTATTTTAAATTTAAGAACATATGCTGTGTTTTATAAGAATTAATCTGATTTTCAACCATCTTTAATATGGGGCTGGACTGTAGTTTTGTATAATTTGAAGTTAATTTTCCAATCATGAAAGAAACGATTTATAATATTTTTATTTATTTTAAGTAGAAGAAGTAATTTTAAGTAGTTCTAACGCGACAACTAAATGAAGTATCCGTTATATGACTTTAATGACTTCAATTTTTGATTTCATGGACAACGACATTGATTTTGGGGATGAATGAAACAACTTCAATTTTATCAAAAGTATTTAAGGAAATTATTACATATACTACGCCTCAAATTCTTTAATAATTTAAACTTATATATATTAATTATTGTTTTAATATAATTTTAAAAAAATAATTAGATTTAAATGTAATTATTTATAATCACACTCATAATTGCTTTAATTTTCGTTTACTTTAAAAATTGAAAAATATAATTGGAATACTTTAATTACACTCTATTCTATACAACCCACTAATTATTTAAAAAACTGGTTTTATAAATTGCAAGGTGATTTTGTCTTTGAAAACAATAGTGATTAGCTATAAAAGTAACATTTTGTTAATCCAATTCTTAATTCGTTTTTGGATGATTAATTATGCAAATTAATGAATTTGATTCTCCTAATCCTTTAAATTCATGTTTCTATACTTAGGAGAACATGTGGGAGCGAAAAAAATCGAACTAAAAGAGTTGTTTTAAGGACACAGGGCCTAGGCATTTCCACATGAGCTGGGCACACGTCTGTGTGAGCCACACGGGCTGGACACATGCCCATGTGCCAGCCTGTGTCGATTTCGCACATTGTTTCCCAAATACGCGGAAAAACCTAATTTTTAGGCTTTTTGAGCATTTTAAAGTCTATAAATACCAATTAGAAGAAGGCATAAGGGGAGCAATGAGAGAAGATCGAAGAAAACACTCGAAGAACACCATCAGAGCCAACTTAGAAGCGAATCTCCATCAAGATCGAAGATCTCCTTTTAATTTCTTTTGAAGTTTGATTAAGTTTCTTATGTCTTGTGGTTTTTCTGACTTTGAGATATTTTCATTCAGGGTCATGAACTAATCCCCTAGATACCTATGGAAGATGAAACCTCTGATGAATCCTATTATTTATTTTTTGTTTTACGCAATAAATACTTGATTCTTGTTCTCAATTATGTATGCTTATTTCTTTGTTTTAATATTTCCAGGATATTAATTCATATTTAATGTGCTTATTTTAGTGGAGCAAATGTCCTTGTTTAAGAGTAGATCTAACATAATTGAGTGGAGTTGCATGTAATCCTAGAAATAGGACGACATTTAGAGTCAAATCTAATAAGAAAATCCATATATCGAATTAATGCGACGATAGGGGTTTTAATTAGAAAGAGATTTCAATTAATCAACCTAGAGTCAGTTGTTCTTACTCTTGAAAGAGATATTAACATAATTTAGAGATTTCTACGGATCAAGACACAAGTGAATAAATCGTTTAATTCAGTTTCATAATAATAGGTGAAGTCTAGATGGATTCTTTCCTGGGTATTGTTTATCTCATTGGTTATGTTTGATTATTTTCTTATTCCATTCTCTATTGCATTCTTGGTTAAATTAGTTTAGTAAATTTTAGATTAAAAACATAATCACTCCAATTTGTCGGCTAAATAATAAGAAGACGGTAATTATTAGTACTTTTAGTCCTCGAGGATACGATATTCTCTACTCACCATAGCTATACTATTGTTCGATAGGTGCGCTTGCCTTAGTTATATTTATAGTTAGTTTAGTGACCATTAATTAGTAGTTTTTAAATTATAGTTTAAGAAATATTTTTCAGTTGTCGAAGTTAATTCAACGATGGTGGACCTGCCTTTTATAGAGATTGAGTTTATGGTAAGTATTACTAAGCATTTGCATGAATGGCATAATTAATTATGAACCAATCGCTGTACGTACAGCATGGGAAAGCCTTCATTTTTTTTTTTTACGAATTCTAAGTTTATTCCTTTTTTTGTCCTCTTAATTTTTATTTCTGTTTTTTTTTTAAACTCTTTCTCGTCTAATCAAATAAATTTTATTTGTAGTAATTATCCAGTTTTTAACAAATCAAATAATTAATTGCCAGTTCATCAATGTTATCTAATATATACTTCACATTAAATTTCACAATGCCTAAATGGATAAATATAAAGTTAAAAAAATTTAAAAAAGGGTTAAAACTAAAACTTTATTATATGTCATACGCAGAGTCATATATAAGCTGTAATTTAGCGTTCGAAGAATTGTGAATATTTTGTATAAAGAAATTATTAAAGACTATTGAAGCCGGGATTTTGCGGCTAAATAATTCGTCAAGGATTATCGCTAAGTTGTATTGAAAAATCAATGAAAGTCGTAGGAAGCATTCGACTATTTTACTATTGAACAACAAATTTTAACATGAAGATTTGTAATTGTGGTGAAGTTTATGCCAAACATTTTATACCATTATGTGTGGATTGTTTTTAAGGGTGAACCAGAACCAAATTGCATAAAAAATTAAAATTACTATGAAACCTTTCGAAGTATCTCTAAACCACTGATTATTTAACCATCTTTTAACTTTGTGACTCGCATACATGTACCCCTCACTCTATTTTTTTGCCTACAAATAATCTTTCAATTTTTCATTTCTAGTTGATAAAAAACTTTGGTCTTAATCATATATCCCTTCTCCTGATTTGTCCCTATCTCTTGCTTTGGCTGCTTCCTTCTGTGCTTCAAAAAAGGAGACAGACCCCCCGCCTTGCAGGTAAAGGACTCTTTTAAATCTCTAGATTGCAGTTTCAATTTAGTTCGATTATACTGCATTTTATATCTACAAATCTATAATTTTCTTTTTTGATTTGTACTTAACAATGGGTGCTTTTGATATTGTTAAATGTTGTCCTCAATCCTACCCTTTAATCTTGCTTCATTTGAGAGTTCAATTCTCCCTCTCTTCTTGTAGGGGAAAAATTTTTAAGGTTGATTTAATGTACTATAACTTAAAATTTTGTTTATAATCTCATTAAAACAAGGAAGATTATCTATGTACGATATAATCTGTACAAAATTGTGATTATATCGTTTAGATCTAACAACATGTCATGTGTTGAACTGTGAGACGATTGTTATCCCCACTATTGATTCTGGTTCTGATGCGAAAAGGGAAAAGACATGGGTGATTCGATGTACTTCACTGAAATATTTCTTTGTCTATATGCTATACTTTGTTAGAAATAATGGTTATGTTTTTTAGATCTAAGAACTTGTCATTCGTCCAAAAGGTACAATGCAACTTTCATCTTAATTTAATTCAATTAGGGATAGATTCTCTCCCTCCTCTTTGAAGGGGAAAAAGTTAAAGGATGAGTTAATGTACTATAATTTAAATCTTTATAATTCGATTAGGGAAAATAATTATTTTATATTTTATTTTGTACAAAATTTCAGTTAGATTATTTTATATTTAAAAATGTATAATATTTTTATATTGATATGATCGAATAAATTAAAATTAAGATTTTCAAAGATACATTTCTCTTCTTGTTTTATCACACCACCAACTATGTTGGTAGGTGAAATTAAAAAAAAATCACAAAATGTTAGCAGCTTCTTTTTTTTTTAAGTTATAGAAGAAAGAGGAGATACATTTTTATTTTGTTTTTTTCTTGCAAGTGAGGAGGGGCGGAGCTAGAAAATTTTGAGGGGGGAATTAAATTGTATATTTTGACGATAGTAAAAATGTAATTTTAAATCATATTTTTTATTTTTGGGGGGGGCAAAGAGTAATTTTACCGTTATTAATTTAAAATTTTATAAATTATAAAGAGCCTAAATGAAAATTTTTCTATTTTAGGAGAGGCAGGTGCCTTTGCCTGTCTCCCTTGGCTCCACCACTGCAAGTGAGGAAGTTACCGTATTAAGTGGTAATAAATTTTTTTATTTTAAGTTAATTATATAAATAATATTAGTTGCATTTCTTTTTATATATTTAATTCGGTTTTTTTTTACATATTCAAAAGCATGTCAGTATGTTCTAACATATTTAAAAATATGTTAGTATGCAATTAAACTAATAACACAAGCTCAATAAATTTTTTTATAACTAATAACATAAAATTAATTAAATATTTTATCATAAAATGTATAAAAGATAGCAATAATAATATATAAATATATGTCCACAAAAATGTATGAGTAATGTACTTTTTTTCTAAATATACATCTTAAAATCTAGCAAAAATAGTAATAACATAGAGAACATATGTTTTAGATTGAGTATGAAAGTTAGGGGTTGACCTTCAAACCTCTGTTTACTTTGGAGTTTGGGTTTTGGAAAGGAGTAGGGACCATTGTTCTCAACCAATAAGATAAGGTTTTGGGACAAAGTTATTAACTATAGTTTTGTTTTGTTGTTCACATTCTGTTTGAAGAAACTATATCCTTCCTAGGTTTTAAATAACTCCAAATTATTCCTTCCTTTGTAATGATGGCAACTGTAGGTATGTTATTTTACTTGGGTCCGCTTAACCTTATTTTTAAATCATTAATAATAAAAAACATTTGACCAAAATAATTAATAAACATAAATTAAAAATATTTTACTTGACTCCACTGTTTGAATTGTTAAAATGAATAAAGGAATATAAAAATTGTAGTAACTAATTTATTTTGAGTAGAAGAACATTTCAAGTAGTTCTAAAGCAGCTACTAAAATGGACTCCCCATTATTAGACTTAATTTAAAGGCTTCAGTGACATTAATGATTTTGACTTCATGTATAATGGCAACGATATTATAGTGAATGAAGCTGTTACAAATTTGTCAAAGGTGATTAAGGAAATTATTTACTTTTACTATACCTAAATTTCTTTAATAATTTAATGGTATATATGATGTTAATTATTGTTTTACTTTAGGGGATTGAGGACATTGGATCAGCCAGTGGAAGCAATAACAATCAACTTGTAATAGATGATCTAAACTCCAACAAAATTTTGCCTGCCCCTACCAATGAACTCCATGAATCTCCTACATCAGCACCTAAACCATCTCAGATGTCCAAAACATCAGTACACTATCTCAAATTTATGATGTATATTGTTCATTTACTTCAATGCTAATGTCTTAGGTTTGCCTACTATGATATGCCATGTTATCCTTGTATTTAATCAAAACTTTGTTTACATAGCAATAGGTGGATAAAGGAGTGGAACTTCCACCTCCATTAGCAACAACAAATGAACAAACCCAACTCGATCCAATGAATGCCGATCTCAATACTTTCAGAGAGGTTAGCTATCATAACAACTCAAACCCTTTGCATGTTAATCATATTCTTCATTAATTTCTTCCGTTACATTCTTCTAATACTAGGTTTTATCCTCTATCTTTTTTCTCAATAGGTGCCACGGGATCAGTTGATAGCATCACCTGACTTACCTAATGAAACTTTCCTTCACAGTTGGAGCTCCAATTTGAACCTCGAGTAGCTAGTATCTTTAGGGTTTGAAGGAAATAATCATTCAGTCAAAAATGATGATGATGCATGTCAAACAACATCACCTCCTTTTAGTCCTCTTATAATGGAGCGAACAAATTTTTTCCCTTTGCCACTAGTAATCAAGCTTAAACTCTATGCCTGTTAAATATAAACAATTTATATTACGTTGTATGATTTTTAATTTATCTCTTATCTTGTTCAGGAAGAATTGCTCCTAAAAGATGGAGTTTATGCGGCTCAACCGGTTTACTCAGAGCTCAGAGTTAACTCAGTTCAAGCCAATCAGCTTAAAATCTGGCGAATAAACATATAATTTCTAATTTGGTTTAAATGAATTGTGGCTGTATGAGTTTGGAAATGTTAAAAAGGTATAATATTATAATTTGGTGTATGAAAAGTGGTATATGACTATGCTGAACTGTGTCTAGTTAAGTAACGCCTCATAACCCTAATCTGGTGGCGGATACGGGTTAGGGGTGTTACAACTTTGACATCAAAGTTTCATTTTAGTCATTAAACACATCTTTAACACTTTTGCTTACCATTAGAACATACTTTGCATCATTCCAAAGGAATCAAAACAACAAATTAAAACCAAGATTCAAATCCAAAATCCGCAATTAGTTTATAAAATCTATTCCCAAAGTATAGTCCCACCTTGCCTTTAAACCACATTTAAAACTAAAGTCACCTACACAAAAGTATTGCCTTACTTGCTTGTTTATAAAATCTATTCCCAAAGTATAGTCCCACCTTGCCTTTAAACCACATTTAAAACTAAAGTCACCTACACAAAAGTATTGCCTTACTTGCTTGCCTCTCACCTATTAGTTGCCTTACTTTTCTACACATTTAAACTGGAGAGTGTGAGCTTAAACAAGCTCAGTGAATGTTTAAAAGTACTACTAAACATACACAATTTCAAAAGTTAAGCAAAAGCATACTATAGACACATTTGCACACTCATGAACCACAAGTTAAAAACACACTTCCATGATACAATGGCCTATCAAATATGGTTTTGTGCTCACATATAGTTGCACGCTTATCACAAATACATTAATTGATGATACATGGGCACATTGAGACTATGAAACATATGTGTACAAATATACATATTGGATAAATCGGTCTCCAAACACACCTTGGCTCATAAAGCCTAACACATAGCATAAGCTAAACACTCTCCAAACACACCAACACATTCCATTGAATGGATCTTAGCTCAACATTTCCTTATCTCTCCAACACATCCCATGAACCTCTATCTCATATCATGTATCAATAGTGGGGGAGTACTCACAATCCTATGGCATGCCAACTATATCCAATGGTTTCAAAAGATCACAATGCCAATATATCCACATTTACACATGCTTCATTACTGTGTCATGCACATTTTTGTATCACATTTGTCACATACATTTCAGTTTTCACATGCATTAAATATGCTTAGGATAGGCATGCTTTTTGCACACTCAAGTGTTATCACATTGCTCTCATAGAGCCGCATTCACTTTAGATCATATAAATGTGCATAAAATTAGTAGATTACAGATCCCAATCATAGTTTACACCACATTTACTCATTATTTTAGCACACTCTCAACACATTACACAAAGCATAGGCACACTTTGCACAATTTTAAAAAAGAGATTAGAAATGCTTACTCATTAGAATTAGGTTAAATTTTAAACTTCCTAAGCCTTTAATTAACATTTTTAATTGTGCTTACTAGCAACGACTCTGGAACCCTCACCATTGAAGCTTTTGTGTGCTTAGCCAAAATCTCAAATCATCTTATCCTTGCCTTTTGCTTTTGCTTGTAAAAGCTGCCAACGAATCCGAAGCTTCACATACATAATAAGCATGATACAAACACATCACATGCAACAATAAACATATCATAAACACATCAAATACTTATATCTGAACTAGCTTTTCAAAAATCGAAAAAATAAGCTAGTAAAGTCAAAATTCAGATTTATTAATCCGATTTCATTCCTATTGCTCAAGATTGCTACTAAACATCTAATATACCTTTTAGGATTGTTCTCAACCAATAGAACACCTAGGAACTTAATTTTTTAACTTTCCGAAAAAATCATCATTATTAAGCTTTGAAGTGAAAATTTTCATTAAATCCATTAGAAATTTGTTATGATCTGATAATTTGAGTTTAAAAACCTTTTGATCTAATCAAACTAAGTTAGAAAACACCTTGAAATAGAGGTTTAACAAAGGATTTCGGATTTCACCATTTTTTAGCTTAATTTCAATTTGAACTTAATAAATCTTAGAAATCCCATTTAATGGGATTAAAACTTGATTTCTAAAGAAAGTTTGAACATAAATCTAGCCTAGAAATCAGTAACTCAAGTTGCTTAGGAAAGAAAAATGAGCTGCATTAAGGTTTCTTAGAAAATCCCTTGAAGAAAATATGAAGAAATTGAAGAGTTTTGAGAGGTTTTTCTTTGAATTTGATGGAAGATTTGGTGTTTGTGAGGAAGGAGTTTCAAATTTGTGGAGAGAGTTTGAGAGAATTTGGGAGGATTTCAAAACAATTCAAATGAGAATGAGGATCCAAGGGAGTGACGATTGGCTTTTAAAATTGATAGGCTAGACAACCCAAATTTTTTAAAAATTTGGGCTATTTGCCATTGGGCCACTTCCAATTTTATCCCTTTTACAAATTAATCATTCTTCTTAAAACTCATTTCGTTAATTCTTTTTAATCTCGATTTAATTTTTAAATTTTTTTAAATTTTTTTGAAAATCATTTTAAATTTTCCAAATACTATTTTAATAAAATTAATTTTTTGGATACTTAATTCTGAAGATTCGATCCACTAATCTCGAAACTATTGGACCCGATTTCGAGGCGTGACACTATGTAAACAATCCACGATAAAGTAACTCATCATCAGCAAAACATGAAGTCAATCACAACATGAAAACACAGTATTGATATATATATATATATATATATAAAACAACCACAAAAAGTTTGAGTTTAGAATCTCACCAAAAAAATACCTGGGTTGACACAACTTACGTCTCCTTAGCCTTCCCTTTATCACTTGGACCTCCTCTTTCTTGGTTGGCAAAATTTAACAATCATATAAAGATCAAAACAAAGATAGACACATGTATGGAACCTTAATCCATATGCATGTAGAAGAGTTATGGATTATATATATGACTTAAACATCATAGTTCAGAATAAATTATACTGAACTCCCCTGACTGTCATTCCTTTTCCTATATCAAAAGGTATATAAAAGTTAGAAAAATTACCAGATTGCTAAGTTCTTAAGTATTTATGCTAACACCTTAGATTCTTCCTTTCATGCAACTCGTTTCTTAGTTTTCCTTTCTTACAGAATGAACTAGAGAAGAAGAAGAAGATAGAAGAACGAGAGAATAATGAATATCAGCATGAAAATCCTTCCTATATATAGTCTTTCCATCATCGCTCCCCTTAATCCCAAGTCAGTTAGTGTTATTAATACCCTTAATCATAATGTTTCCCACTAACATAAACTCTTAGTTCTAATTTGATGGAACTAAATTTAAAATCTAACTATTTACCCAACCAGCCTGTAAGGTTCACATAATTATATTAGAACCTGTTTAAATAGAAAAGGTTCTAATTAAGTACTCAGAATTTTCATTATGCCACAACTTTAATATTTTTGGGTGTGACAATATTTCAAATATAGTTAAAGAGATTTCACAGTCAAGCATCCAACACTAAAGCTCAGCTTGGAAACTATTATGATCCTATTTTGTATGTATATATATGTTTTGAAGTCATATGGCATGTACCTAGGTTGGTTGGCTTGTTGCTTAAATTAGTTTGATATTTTTGGTAAGTGATCTTCAATGTTATATTGGTTGAATTTAATCTTTTGATTACTAGATAATTATGCTTGATTATGTGGGTTTGAATGTGCAAATTTATTGGTTTAGTAATGATGTATTGAAGGTTATAATTTGGTAATATTTGCATGTTTAGATAGGTTAATTGAATGAATATGTTTTGTGGTACATTTTAGGTATGTTTAGGTTCATTTGGTTAAGAATTTTAGCACTTAAAAGTGTAGGATTTTGACCATTTGGTCATTGAGTCTCGAGAAAAAAAATAACATGTCTCAAGACTGCTAGAACAAATTTCATTTAAATTTTGAATTTAAGTGACTGAGGTCTCGAGACAAATTTGTATAGTCTCAAGACAAGTGGTCTTTGCCTCAAGACAGAAGAACATCAAAACTAAATAGATTTTTCTCTACTCCAGGTTTCAAAATGATTTATGACCTGTCTCGAGACATAAATTTGAAATTTAAATTTTGAGTTTGGATTTGAGTCCTAAATTTGAAATTAACCCTTATATCCCTGTAAATTGATTAAATGAAAGCTATAAATGCATGTATAAGAATTGTTTTGACCATTGAATTGAATGTATTTGTTATATAATAACTTGAGTTGCTTTGACGACATAATGTGACATCACCCATTCAGATCCGGTTGTGAGGTGTTACAACTCTATTTTCAGATAACTAATAAAAAATATTTGACCAAAATAACTAATAATAATAAAGTAAAAAATGTTTTACTTGAGTCCACTTAAAAACGTGTTTGAATAAAAGAGTGTAATTACATCATCATTTCCTAAGTCATGTTTGGTAATTGAAATTGTAATTACACAACTATATAATTTTAAATTCTAAAGAGATTTTAATTATTATAAAATTAATTAATAATACTTGAAAAATAAAAGTCTATAAACAAGTAACAAAATCTAAAATCAAACCATCATATACGATACGATAGTTCAAAAAAAATTTGACAATACGATTTCTAATAAAATTAATAAGAAAAAATGAGCATCTTATGCAATTTTATCTAATTACTTTATCATTCAATATTTTTTGAGTTATTCTTTCTCTAACATTAAATATATATATACTCATTGTTATCATTGATTGATATTAATCAAGTATATAGAAAATGATCTCTAATCAATAAAAAAATTTTATTGAATGAGATTACAGAGTACAAATAAAACAATATATCTGTATAAGTATTTTATTAAAAAATAATTTAAAAATTTTAAATTACATTTAAAATATGGTTAAAAGGGGAGTTTTTTTTTCACACATTAGGACTTTAGTAGTTGTAGTTTTCTTTCCAAAAATTTAGTTTATTTATTTTTTAGATTTTAAAATTTAAGTCCAATCGTCAACCTTTTTAATTTTTTGTTAAAGTTGTTGATGTAGCATTTTGAAATTAAAAAAAAAAGACTCACTTGGTAGCATTGTGACTAAAGAAAAAACATAATAATAATTAACAAAATAATTTTAATAGTATTAACAGTTGAATTTGAAATTTCTGATAAATAAAGGGACTAAATTCTTAAAAATAAAAGTATAGTGACTAAATTTCAAATTTACAAAAAATATAATGACCTATTACATATTTTAACCTTTCTAGAATACATTCTATATCGACGGTTCTAATAAAACCGTTGGTATAAATAAGACTTATACTGACGAATAAATTTGATCTATCATTATATAGATATTCCTATACCAATGATAATAAGATGTGTTTGTATAGGTTCATTATATACTGAAAGATAAAAGAATCGGTTGGTATAACCCTACTAATAGAAATGGACCATCAGTAAAAGTAAATATTGGTTTACAGAAATATTTATACTAAAATTAAATTTAAATTATTATTGTATAAAAATAATTTGTGTATCTTAAATGATATACAAATTTAAGTATTATTATTTGTAATCACCAGCATAATTACTCTTATTTCCATGTACTTTAAAAATTAAAAAGTTAAATTAGAATACTCTATTATACTCAATTCAATAACAATGATTCCATATTACTCAAACACTATTAAAAAAAAAACTGGTTTTATAAAATGCAAGGTGATTTTGTTTAAGATTTGTTTTTCAGTTGTCAAAGTTAATTCAACCTTGGTGGACTTGCCTTTTATAGAGATTGACTTTATGGTAAGTTTGTCTAAGCATTTGCATGAATGGCAGAATTAATTGTGAACCAATCACTGAACGTATAGCGTGGCAAAGCCAGATAAGAGGCTTTAGTTTTTTTTTTTTGTCAAGTTCTAGGTTTATTCCTTTTTTTCCTCCTTAGTAAATTACTTCTCTTCTAATCATTTAAAACCCACGGAGCCATGTAATCATTATTCAGTTTTTAACGAATCAAATTACACGCTGACAAACTCAACATTTCTTGCCAGCTCATCATTATTACCGAATATAAATTCCACATTAAGTTTCACAATGCCTGACTTGGATATATAAAGTTTGTTTTGATAAATTAAGGGAGAATTTTTTATAATTTGAAAATTAAAAAAATGTTAAAATTGGAACGCTTAGTTGTACTGAATGTTTGGCTGTTTAGAAATGCAACAATGATTATAATGTCCTATATAAGCTGTAATTTAGATTAGCTTTTGATAATTGTGAATATTTTGTATCAAAATAAGTTCATTAAAGACTATTAAAACCAACATTTTGCGGCTAATAATTCAGAAAAGGATTATCGCTATGTTGTATTGAAAAACCAATGAAAGTCGTAGGAAGCATTCGACTTTTTAATAAAAGGATGTGTAATTGAGCTGTAGTTTATGCCAAAAATTTTATACCATTTAAGTGTAGAATAGTGAATCAGGACCAAATTGCATAAAAGATTAAATTTATTATAAAACCTCATTTAACCATTTTTTAATTTTGTAACTCACACACATGTACCCTCACTCTACTTTTTTGCCTATAAATAATCTTTTAATGTTTCATTTCTAGTTCACAAAAAACTAGGGTCTTAATCATATCCTTTCACCATATTTGTCCCCATCTCTTGCTTTGGCTGCTTGCTTCTACTATCTCCCCCCCCCCCCGGGTTGCAGGTAAAAGAACATTTTAAGTCTCTAGATTCTAGTTTCAGTTTAGTTTGATTATGATGCATTTTCATATCTCGAAATCTATATTTTTCTTTTTTGATTTGTACTAAAAAATGGGAGCTTTTGATATTGTTAAATATTCTCCCCAATTCTACCCTTTAATCTTGATTCATTTGAGGATTCAACTCTCTCTCTCTCTCTTCGTAGGGGAAAATTTTAAGGATGATTTAAAACAAGATAATCGATATATTATCTATCTATACAAAATTATAATTACATCACTCAGATCTGAGAACGTGTCATGTGTTGAATAGTGGGACAATCATTGACCCCATTATTGATTCTGATTCTGTTGAAAAAAGTGAAAAAAAGATATGAGTGATTCGATATAATTAATTCAAATCTTTTTTTTCCCCTCTATATGTCATGCTTTGTATGAAATAACAATTATGTCTTCTAGATTAAAAAACGTGTCATTCATTCGATATAGATACAATCGTAACCTACACCTTAATTTTAATTCAACTGGGAATAAATCCACTCCCTCTTCTCTAAAAGGGAAAAAGGTTAAAAAGATGACTTATGGTATTATTTAAATCTTTATTTATAATCCATAAAAAATAACCATTGTATATTGTATTTTGTACAATATTCTAATTACATTTTTTTAGATTTAAAAACAGACTATGTGTTCTCATTTTTAACTACGGTTTTGATTTTGTTTTATTCGCATTTTTAGATTTAACATTTTGTAAACAAACTATATCCTTCCTAGGTTTTAAACAACTCCAAATTATTCTTTCTTTTATTTTATTTGACTCCACTTAATTTTATTTTTAAATAACTAATAATAATATATTTGACCAAAATAACTAATAATAATTTTTACTTGGGTACACTTAACTCTATTTTATTTGAATTATTAAAATCTATAAATAAAAATAAAAATTATAGTAATTAATTTGATTTTCAACCATCTTTAATATGGTTTGGATTATAGTTTTTGTGTAATTTGAAGTTAATTTTCCAATAATGAAAGCATAGATTTATAATTTTTATTTATTTGTTTTGAGCAGAAGCAGTAATTTCAAGTGGTTCTGTAAAGCGACAGCTAAATGGAATACCCATTATATGACTTTAATGACTTCAATGACTTCCATGATTTTGACTTTACGGACAACTACACTGATATTATGGTGAATGAAACAACTACAAATTTATCAAAGGTAACTAAGAAAATTATTTACTTATACTATACCTCAAATTCTTTAGTAATTTAAAGCTATATATATATATATCTGTGTTAACTATTGTTTTACTTTTAGGGGATTGACATTGGATCAGCCAGTGGAAGCAATAACAATCAACCTGTAATAGATGAGCTAAACTCCAACCAAAATTTGCCTGTCTCTGTCAATGAACTCCATGAATCTCCATCAGCACTTGAACCATCTCAGATGCCCAATACCTCAGTACATTATGTCAATTTTACCATATATGTTGTTCATTTACTTCAAAGCTAATGCCTTTGATTATAACTTAAGCATAATTACAGGGCAAACATTTACATTTACTTCTATTCATGGTTTGCCTACAACGATATGTCGTGTTATCCTTTCTAATCAAAACTTTGTTTCCAATGCAACAGGCGAATGTAGAAGTGGAACTTCAATCTCCATTAACAAAAAATGAACAGACTCAGCTCGACCAAATGAATGTCGATCTCGATACATTCGGAGAGGTTAGCCATCATAATAACTCAAACCCTTTCCATGTTTGTTGTAATACTAGCTTTTATCTTTTTTTTTTTCCAATAGGTGCCACTAGATCAATTGATAGCATCACCTGACATACCTAATGAATCTTTCCTTCACGGTCTGAGCTCCGATCCGAACTTCGAGCAGCCAATATATTCAGGTTTTGAAGGCAATGATAATGATGCACATCAAACAACATCACCTCCTTTTAGTCCTCATATAATGGAGCGAACAAATTCATTCCCTTTGCCACTTGTAAAGTAGTTCAAACTCTATGCCTATCAGATATAAATAATTTCAGATATAAATAATTTAAATTACACTGTATTATTCTTATTTATTTTTTATCTTATCTTGTATTTTGTTCAGGCAGAAAGGCTCTCAGAAGATGGAGTTTATACAGATCAACCAATTTACTCAGAACCTAGGGTTAACTCAGTTCAAGCAAACCAGTTTAATAATCATATTGGAAGTAGCCTACCAGAAGATGGAGTTTATACGGTTCAATCGGTTTGCTCGGGATATAGGGTTAACTCGATTCAAGAAAATAAGTTCAATAGTCATATTAGAAATAGCCTTCCAGAAGACGGAATTTATACTTCTCAACCAGTTTCCTCGGAGCATAGGGTTAACTCAGTTCAAACAAATCATCTCAATGGTCATATTGGAAGTAGCCTTCAAGCTGAGCTTCTAAAGTATGTTCTTGATTGTTTTCTTAATTGTTTAATGAAATATTATTATACTAAAATAGAAAATGTTTCTAACATTGACATAGCCATAGGCCTCAAAGGGTAGAACCAGCCAATCCAGGCAGGAGGATAACGTTTTCTGATCAATTTCAACAGAACAATGGAAACAATAATTCCGATGGAAATCAGCAAGCACTTAACTACCCAAATTTGACCCCTCAAAACTCAGTGAGTATTAATTGTTTACTTAAAATTAGTCGATATCGATAAGGTCACACCATATAAGGCCATTAACTGCGCTTTTTTTGGACTGAGCAGACTGGGGAGGTTGGACTTTTGCATGGAAGATCCACGCAAATCAACCGGCAAGCACCGACTTGGAACTCGCGCAAAGAGAATGACTTTTATAGGCCTTTGGCTTCATCAGGGTATCGAGTTGATGCAACACCAATAAACTACAATAAGTATGATGCTCTTAATGTTTCCTTTCTTTGGATTTCAGGTCAGAAGCTAATCAGTTCCAATCAATTGGCAACTCCGATTCTCAGCTTTACAACTTCATTCAACCTAGATCTTCTACACCTTCAAGGTACTAAATATTTGTATCATATGCATATGCATGATACACATCAACACATGATATTTAGAACCATATTGTGATGGGATCTTTGTATATTGAATCCAGGTCCCAGCAGCAGTTAAACAATCCATCACAACTGCTTAATCAAGTCTCGAATAGGTCAAATGCATCTAACTCACTTCTCCAGCATTCCATGTTGACCAAGGATTCAATGCCTTCCCAGCTTATGTATTTTCATCATCCTTGTTTCAATTATAGGTCAAATGCATCTTGTAATGTGCAAATATCAACTTTTTCTATTGTTTCTTTTGCTATTATAGATCTCAGAATTTCTCCTATCAACATGATCAAGTTTCAATGACACCCAGAGCATATAATCCTCAAACTTATAACATTGGATTGGCTAAATCTTCCATGCCATTAAGGTACCTCTTGTTTGTCTTTCTAAATTTTAATATCAAATGGATAAATGCGGAGTGGTTCACCTTGTTTGCTGGATTTAGGACTTCAACACTTGCTCCTAATCGTCAAACCAATCCACCCGATATATCAGATTTACGATGTTGTCACTGTTTGCAACCAAGATCCTCTATGCTTTCCAGTTTGAGGTACTTCTTATCTTATAAAGAAGTTGTTTTGTTTAAGATGTTTAAGGTTTTGCAATAGTATGATTCACAGGCTTATCTCCAACCCTTTTTTTTCTCTTTAGTGGGAGGTACAACTTCAAAGATTTGAATGACTACCAAGATCATCAGATTGACCGGTTAAATCTGATGACGAATCAACCAGATTCTCAATTTCCCAACTCTATGCATTCAGGGTATATTGACCGGTTAAATCTGATGTTTGCTTGCTTTTAAGTTTTGTTCAAATGACATATGGAATCATTTTAAACATAATTAACCACTCTCTATTTTGAATTGCAGATCCTATCAGTTGCCTCGTCATCAGCAAGCAAGTAGTGAATTCTCTATGCCCTATTTATCAAATTCAGACCTTTATAAATCTAATCTGCCTGAAAGTTCAATTCTGCAAAGGCTTCAACAACAACAAGGATTGTTGAATCAACCTGCTAGGCCCACTCCTACATATCCTATCTCTGGGACTGGGACCGGGACCTTCTTGTCAAGCATTGTCATGAATTCATTACCTCAGAATGTAAAAGAAAAACCCTTTCTCATTAACAAGATTTATTGGAAATAAATACCTTTTCTTCCATGGAACAATGAATGTATATGATTGCAGGAAACTGGTAATACATTGACTCCTCATCAAGTACGAACGCCCCTAAGCAACTACAGGGAGGTATTGTCTCACCAACATTAAATTAACGTCAACATACAAATCTAATTTGTTTCCTCTCACTTTTAAATTTATATTTTTGAATTGATTCAGCGAGGAACTTCGGAACGACGACAATCAGCTCCTGCAAGGACCAGATATGGATTGGGAGAATCATCATCAACATTCAAGCGGTTTAGGGTAAATTGATTTGTCCAAAATACTCAAATTTAGCTTCAAAATGTTCTAAATATATGGTTTTTGTCTGCAACATTTAAGAGTGGTTTCAAGCTAATCCTTTCTGGATTTGATGAATCATTCTCATCCACATTGCCAATGCCAATGCCACAGAGAGAACCATCCACATTGCCAATGCAAATGGCAGCATCTGATGCTGAACGTGAGAATTGGAACCTTTTATCGACGCACAATGAAGCTGGCAATAGTTCCAACACTGGAAACCTTTCCAGTCCAAGGTTGTTCTACATATTCCATTTTGTTTATCTTTGAAATCCTTAATACTTTTTCTCTTCAATCATGAGATCCTTACTAAAAGAAAGTCTTATTACTTTCAGGCCAATTAAAAATGCATTGTATGATCCATTATTTAAGGGGATTGGACTGCCTGTTGATCCGCATTTAAGGATGTTTGCCACCATGTAATTATGCTTATTTTCATCAAAGTTATGTTAGATATGCATCCTCTATACATAATCATGGAAATGATGAATTACAATAGTAGTTTGATTATTTGCCTTTATTTTTTTAGGAAGAAGCAAGGGATTTGACCAGCGAAGGAATGTGGGCTTCATGAAGTCTGCTCTTCGATGATGTCGAGACATTGTTATGTTATGTTATGAACTTTAGTTTTAAATTTGTGTCCAACTTTAAAAATTGCATTATCATGTTATGTTATCATTATGGATGTTATGTTTTGGTACAATTGGATTTAGTTTTCTTTTATAATGTATTAAGCTTAAGCTAAATTATACTGTTTTTTTATTATGTTAATTTTTTGATGACTTTAATATCTAAAATTACATTTTATTTAGTCATTTATCGATTTAAGGGAGGTGTTAATGTTGGAGATGATATTGTTGGGAAGAAGTCAAAAATGAGGAAAATAATTTATCGATTTAAGGGAGGTGCTAATATTGGAGACGACATTATTGGAAGGACAATTATAAACTTGGATTATTAAAATGAAGAAAATAGTATAATTGAAGGCGAAATGATGAATCTTATCCATGGACTTATGCAATATGAATTAAAATTTTGATTTTCGATTTAATGTTAAAATTGAGAATCTAAGTGATATCGTAGATCCTTGTGCCTTAGAGGTGTTTTCATCAATGAGCTATATGTGCATTAAAATGCATGAAACTGGTAGTACTTCAACTCTTCATCAAGTGCGAACCACTCTAATCAACTACAAGGAGGGATTGTCTCACCAACTTTAAATTAACATTAAGATACAGATTTAATGTGGCATTTCAAAAATCGAATTAGTAGAATCAAGTTAGTAAATCGAGAACTAGTGAATCGAAATTAGGTTGGGTCATTCAAAAAATAAATAATAATTAAAATAAAATATTAAAACAATTAGAATTAAAATTTTAGGTTAAGAAATTAAAATTAGGTGTTCGGGAATTAATATCCTTAAAATGAATTTTTAAAATGAGACCGGATTTGAAAATAATTTAGAAAAATAAGTTTCAATTGAAAATAAGGACTGATTTGAAAAAAGAAAGAAACTGGAGGTGGCCAAAAGAGAAACTGTCCAATTTTTAAATTTTGGTTGGCTATTTAAAGACTACCCACATCTCTTCCCTCCCATTTCTCTCACAAATTGATTCATCCTTTTTTATTTTCTAGCTATCTAAACACAATTTTCTTCTTCAATTTTAAAGAAAACTCATTTTTTTTCTCCTTCAATTTCCCCATTGCTCTTATCATATTTTAGCTCAAATTAGATCCTTAACTCGTTGTTCTCCAAATTGAGGTAACATTCTAACTTTTTTATGATTAAACTAAGTATGTTGTTATTTTAATTTGAGTTTTAATTGATATAATCAAGATTTCAGAAAATCTAATGATTTTAAATCGCTTTTTGGATTGAAATTGGTAGATTTCATAATACTAAGCTAATCTACCGTTTTAAAGTGATTTCTAACTCATTTTGATTTAAAAGGTATTTGTTCTTAATTTAACAAATCCTTAATGAATTTTAATGAACTGGATGTTTCCCCTTTTTAATGTTCATACAAGCTTGATTTTTTTGAAAAAGTTAGATCTATGTAATTAGATGAAATTGAGTGTTTAGACATGTAATTAGATGATATTTAATTGTTTGAAATTGAAGTTGGGGCTTATAAATGAGATCTGAGTGTTGAAATCTTTATTTAAGCAAAACTAGCTAGTTTTTGGTATTATGAATGAGAAGCTTAGATGTATGGTTCTAAAGTGATTTAATTGTGCTTGTTGCTATTGGTAATGTGTTTGTATTGTATTTTTTATGTATATGTAAAGTGACAAATCAATTGTGATCTTCTACAAACAATGAAAAAGGCAAACAAAAGCTTACTTGAGCTTTTGTCATTGAAGCAAAGATGAATGATATGATATACTATAATTAATGAAAAAATTAGCAAGTTAAATGAGGGCTTAGGTGGCGTAATAACCTATCCTCGGCCCTAAGAGTAAGTATTCTTACCTAAGCTTATATGTGAACTGTTATGTATATGATGTGTTAATATGATTGCACATTGTGTGAATATGTCAGAAATTAACTTTTGATCTACTAGTTTTATGCACACATCTTATATGAAGTGTATGTGGATCAAGGAGCAATGTGATTTCACTTGAAAGTGCATGATATGAACATGTGGAAAGTGATGTGACTGTGATATTTTGAAATCATTGGATATAGTTAGCATGCAATAGGATTAGTGTCACATCCCAAAAACCAGATTAGTAGAAATTGGGCTAGTGATCACGTCCTATTTTTTAATTAAGTTTGTGAAAATTATGTCAAGTAATTAACGTGAAAATTATGTCAAGTAATTAACCTATTGTAGTGGCTAGGTGTTGGTTATGTTTGTTTGGGGTCTTGTGTTCAAATAATTTTCATTGAATTTCTATTAAATTTTGTTCCAACCTCTGACTTTGAAGACCTAGCTTATATATTATTTTTGTTCAATTAATAATAAAAATGAGATTGTTGTTTCAGTTGTAAGGTCTTAACTTACCTAGAGGTCTTATGTTTGAATCCCAATGTGTGCAAAGTGAAAAATATTTTTGGTTCCCCAATTTGTGCCGTTTAGGAGGTTAGAGTTTAAGTCAAATTCAACTGTTGTGAAATTTGATAGGTGGTTACTTAATAGTTAGGTAGGATTTTATCAGATTTTTTTATTAAATTTTGAGAGAGATAATCCCTTAAAATTTCTCCTACAATTTGTTGTCCCATTCTTCCCACATTTCCAATTTTTCCTGATTTTCCTCATTTGGCTACTAGAACATTTTTCTCTACTGTTCTCCTCACTGTTCTTATTCTCTTTTGTTGGTTCTCCATTCTTGCTGCTATTTGCGTGTTAAGAGGTGATTTAGTAGCATAAGTTTTTGTAATTCATAGTTGTTTTGTTGGAAGGTCGTTTATTCTGATTGGAGGGCTCGCATTCATTTGTTGTCGGTGGAGTTTTGATGGATTGATCATGTTGATTTTGTTAGGTGAGTTTTTCGAGACGTGTAACTCTCTTCCGGTGATCAAGGTGTCAAGAGAAGTTGCTGTTCGTTCAAGGGTAACTGGTCTATGCCCTTTTTAAGGCCAAATTTCAAAGTTTAAGCCGAATAGTTAGTGTTTGTGATCAAATTGGTGACTTGAAAATTAGCATATCACTCATAAGTTCCACGTTCTAAATGTCGTTTTAGGTAACGACTAAGTCTACAATGAAAACCTCAAAAAACAACGAATGGCGCAATACCGAAAAGGTCATTGTTAACGTGTGACGTCACACGGTCATCCAAAATGTCATAGTAATTTGTGGCTATAGATGCTTAAATAACTTGTTGAATGCTTTGACAGATGTAAAATGATCAAATGGAAAAGTATGGAGCTATAATGCACTTTAAATTCTCTTATATGCAAATCTGGTATGATAGTAGATTGAGTTGGGACTTTAGAAAGCATGCTAGCATAGGTAATTTGATTGAATGCTAAAGTATGTTAATGTATGTTTTAGTGTAATTGAGCATGATTTGTATGAAATGTGTATGCCATATGACATGTTAGAATAGGGTAATTATCATGAAAACACGATTGGTATGAGTAATGAAGTGTAAAGTATCATATGCACGTTTAAGGCTATTTTCTGCACACACAAAAATCCTGTAGTTGACCTTGTGATGAGCCCTAAATGACATTGCAATGAGAAGTGGTCATCAGGAAACTGCTTTAGCGTTTTCGAGATGAAGACCCCCATCCAGACAAAGTTGTGACGTGAAAAATTGTCTCGACGTGGCTAGGTGAGTGTTTTGGGCATGTTTTGTTAACTTTGCAATTAACTCCTAAATTTTAAGCAACGTAATTGGAGGCCTTAAACATGTTTAAAGGTGGCAACACAGCAACAACATGGAAGAAACCATGCAAGACAGTTGCAGCATGCAAATAACCAGGAACACAGCTGAAGCATTCTAATGTCCATGGTGTAATTCAACTGTAGAGCCTTTGCACAGTTGACTTTTGTTAGCTTATGTTGTAATCATTTTTATTTTGTTCAGCTAAAGTTTAATTGTGTGCTTAGCTGATTTGGTAGTCACTTAGGTTGTCATTATGTTGATGTAATAGTTTAGATACTTGAACAAGCAAGCCTTGTTTTCTTTCTATGTAATTTGAACTACTTATGTATGTAACCATGTACTTATTCGGGTAATGAAGTTAATATTTGTTCATCTTTTTCTTGAAAATTATTTTTTGCTTCTGTTTTAATCTTTCAAACACAAAATATTTGTTTTGTTCCTTTGTTGTTGTAAAGCCCAAAATCTGCCCGGGCCCATACCAGCAAACCCCCCCACTTGCCCACTTGCGCCGTTGCCCCATGTGCGCAACCACTCAACCTCGCACGCCTCTGCTCCGCGCCAGCCTCCACGCATGCCCATCACCGTCTGCACCCCATGCCTCTGTCACTTCCATCGTGCCCATCCCATGCAAAGAGACAAAACAGAAACAATAGGAAATTAGATGAAAATGGGTTATAAAAACCCGAATCAAAAATTGTACGGGGGGCTTTTTTTTTTCTTTCTTCTTCTTTTCTACTTTGTAGACACTAAAGAGAAATTTACAGTCTTCAATAAACAGATAGCAGTGATTGTTAAAAACAAAAAGAAAAAACAAAAGGTTGTATTTTTTTCTTTGTTCCTTTCGATTTTTACATACATATACATATATTTCTTTATTTTCTATCTATTTAACATAAAAATATACAACAAATAAAAAAACAAAAAATAAATTTTTTACCTTTCGGTGGCCGTCCGGTAACCGGCCCCCCTGGCCGGATTTTCCTTCCCCCCTCCCTTCTCTCTTCCTTCTCTCTTCCCTCTCTCTTCTTTTTTTTTCTTTCCCTCTCCCCAAATGATTTTTTTGGTTAGTTTAGGCCTTATATAGCCCTCCAAAACGACGTCGTTTTGGGGGCTACACTTAAGCCCCAAAACGACGTCGTTTTGGCCATGCCCGACCCATCCGACCCGACCCGCTAGAGGATCCGCGTGTTTTCGTTTGAATGGGATATTTATGCGCGCAGTCCTTCCGCTTTTCTGATGCTTCACAATTAAGTTTCTTATGGTTTTTAATTTGGCCCTACAATTTCTCGCGCTTTTCGATTTAGTCCCCGCCAATGTGCTGCGTTTTAATGGAAAGGAATAATTGTTGTTTCGGTCCCCCAACGTTTCACGCGCGTACAATTAAGTCCCTTTTCTTTGTTTTCATTTCAAATTGGCCCCACAACTTTGTTTTTAATTCAATTTTAGTCTTTTTTTTCGTTTATTTTTATATCTTTATTAAATATCCTTGTTATTTTTATATTATTAGTATTATTAGTATTAGTATTACTATTATGTATTAGTATATATTTTTATTATGTACGTGTATACATATATATATATTTTCATATTTAATATTTTTATTTCATTTTTATTCTAATATTTTATTAATCTTATGTTTGTTTCTTTTATATTCCAATGTTATCATTATTATTATTATTATTATTATTATTATTATTTTTATTAGTTTATGCTTTGTTATATATTTATATATTTATAATACGTATATATACTTGACATATTTGTATATACCTCGGTAATATTATTACTAGTTTTTAATATACGCATATATTACCTAAATATTTTAGTATTATGTATATTCTTCATGTATTATATATGTGTTCTTAATACTATACTTTATTTGTGTCATGTTTTTTATGTCGTATTATTATATTTTAATATTATATTATATAATTATATATACATATATCTTTTATATATATTATCATTGTATATATTTTAATATTATTAGTTATATTTTACACTATTATATATATTTTTCTAATATTATATTGTATATACTGTCGTTTATATATATATGTGTATGTATTTATGTAGTGTAGAAAATAGTTTTATTATCATTCTTATCATTTCTAAGGTATGCATATACTATATATGTTTTATGTATGTTATATGGATTTTTAATATCGCTAAATATATATGTCATCATCTTATATATTATTTATATTAAAATATTTTAATATTCATAATTTCAAATTGTTGATACATTTTTATAATATATTTACGTACATACTTTTCATTTATTATAAATATACTTTTTTATATTTTTATATCTCATATTTTTATGTATACATAGGTATAAGCATAAATACATACATCTTAATTCATATATATGTATATATACGTACTTATACATACTTAAATATATTTTTCATATTTCATAATTCTTATATACTTACATATATTTATGCATATTTTACATCATATACATACTTATATATATTCTTTATATTCTTAAAAATGCTTTTTGTATATTTCACATATTTTATAATTCACATACATATATTTTATATTATCACAATTTGTAAATATATATAAACACATTTACATTTTTATTTTTATAATACTTACCGATTTTATATATATGTATATATTTATCTATGTTTCATATTCTATAATTTATATGCATTTCTTATTTTATGGCTTTAAATTATACATGCATATACATTTTTACATAATTGTATTTATTGTCATCATTGTTATTTGGTGTTTGTTTATTTATTCGTGTACACTTGTGCTTTTTTTTAAATGTTAGTTCTATTTATTTATTTGTATGCTTTGTTTATGTAATCGCCTCGTCATTTCATTTTGCCTATTGCATTGTTGTTACTCACTTTACTTTGCTCACCTTGTCGTATTCGTTATTGTTTTGTCAAGCATTGACACTAAACACCAAAAGGAAAATTTTTCTAAATAAGGCAATATTTCGCGTTTGGAAACTCGAGAAAACGTGCCCTAACGTGCTGGGTTTCGATTTCTCGTTTGACTAAATAGCCAAATATCCTCTTAAAGCTTCAAAGTATGGTTTCATTAAACTATAAGGTGATCTTGGTTTCGATGGTTTAGAGTATCGTGTCCTAACGTGCTGGATGTGATATTCCTTCGGAACAAGAGAATCTTATGTTTCAATTCACGATATCAGATTTTCTTTTAAGGATCGTATTTTTTAAAACTCTTCAAATTTTCAATTTTCGACACTAAGACACTAATTAATCAACTAGGTACCAATTTTGGGCGTATCGAGGGTGCTAATCCTTCCTCGTGCGTAACCGGCTCCCGAACTCATTTTTCTGAATTTCGTAGACCAAAATCGTTGTTTTAATAAAATTAAATCATTTATTAAAAACAACCACTTTTTGAGGTGACCCGATCACACCTCGTCAAAAAAGGATTGGTGGCGACTCCCGTTTTCATTCTTTTTTTTAAATCCAAGTCGACCCCGTTTTCATCCAAAAAAAATGGTGTCAACAGTTGTTGATCGAATAACCCAACAAATGGTATCGAAAGCCTGTTGTCTTTGAGGGCCTCTTATTGTGTGCTGTGTTTGTAGGTAACTCATGCTTGAAAGAGAAGAAACAGGAGCTACCTTTGTTGACTTATTTGGAAGTTGTGTGAAGATGAGCTTTTCACCACCACCTCCACCTATTTTTGCTAGTGAAAGCTACAACATATAGGTTGTGAAAATGAAAACATATCTACAGGCACATGACCTGTGGAATGTTGTTCAAAATGACATAGGGCCACCACCTTTGAGAGCTAATCCAATAATAGCGCAAATCAGGTAGCACAATGAAGTCTGTGCCAAGAAGTATAAGGCTATGTCATGCCTTAAAAATAGAGTTTCAGATGTAATTTTCATAAGGATTATGGCTTGTGACACTCCAAAGCAGGCATGGGACAAACTCAAAGAAGAGTTTCAGAGGTTAGACAAGACCAGGCAACAGCAGTTGATCAACTTAAGAAGGGACTTTGAGAATCTGAGAATAAAAGACTCAGAAACCATCAAGCAGTATGCTGACAGAATTATGGCCATTGTCAACAACATAAAACTGCTTGGGGATGAGTTTAGTGACCAAAGGGTAGTTGAAAGTCATAACAACTTTACCAGAGAAGTATGAATCAAAGATTTCTTCTTTGGAGGACTCGAGGGACCTATCAGCCATTCCCTTGACAGAGCTAATAAATGCTCTCTATGCACAAGAGCAGAGAAGAGCAAACAGAATGGAGGAGCATTTTGAGGGAGCTTTTTAGGCTAGAAGCAGAGAAAGCTCAAGCTCTAGCTCAAATTACAAAGGCAAGAAGCCTTGGATAGAGAAGAAAGAAAAAGGGAAGAAAGAAGCTGCCAAGAAGAAGTTTCCACCTTATGCTCATTGCAAGAAGACCACTCACCTTGAAAAATACTGCTGACACATGCCTGATATTCAGTGCAGAGGCTGTAAACAACTTGGCCACATTGAAAAGGTGTGCAAAAATAAGCCAAAAGCACAGCAACAGAACCTAAATCAAGCTCAAGCTGCTGAGGATGTTGAGGGACAAGAAGAGCATGTCTTCATAGGTTCTTGTTTTGCAAGCTCTAGCAAGGTTAGCAAGATTTGGCTGATTGACAATGGATGTACACACCACATGGCCTTTGATGAAAGCATATTTAAGGAGCTAGATACCTCTTTTGGTTCCAAAGTCAGAATTGGGAATAGTGAGCTCCTCATGGCCAAAGGCAAGTGCAAGGCTATGATTGGGACCAAGTCAAGTAACAAAATCATTTCTGTGGTTCTTTATGTACCTGACATTGATCAAAATTTACTAAGTGTTGGCCAGCTACTGGAAAAGGGCTATTCTTTCTTTTTTGAAGGGAAAACCTGTCTGATTAAAGATACTACTGACCAAGTGCTAACAACAGTAGCTATGCATGATAGAACCTTTATTGTGGATGTGAATCAACTGTCAGCAAGGGCATGTACGCTCAGGCTGATGGAGCAAGCTTGTGGCATAGGAGGCTGGGGCATGTGAACTACAATTCACTTAGCCAGTTGCAAAAAATGAATTTGGTTGAAGACATGTCCAAGTTTGAGCCAAAAAAGGAAGTGTGTGAGGTCTGTCAGCTTGGCAAGCAGACTAGACTGCCTTTTCCAGTCAACAAAGTATGGAGAGCCCAAGAGAGGCTCTAATTGGTTCATACAGACATTTGTGGACCTATGAAGACCTCCTCCTTAAATGGCAGCAGAAATTTTGCTCTATTTGTTGATGACTGCACCAGGTTCTACTAGGTAAGCTTCTTGAAACAAAAGTTAGATGTTGCTAATTTCTTTTGCAAATTCAAGGCTTTGGCTAAGAACCAAGCCAATTGTAAGCTTAAATACTTAAGGTCAGATAATGGAACTGAGTATGTGTCTCTGAGGTTCCAAAAGATCTGTGATGAAGCTGATATTCTACACCAACTGACTATCATTTACACACCACAGCAGAATGGTGTTTGTGAAAGGAAGAATAAGACTGTCCTCGATATGGCCAGATGCCTTCTGTTTGGGGCCAAAATGCCCAACAATTTTTGGGTTGAAGTAGTAAACACATCGGTTTACTTGCTGAATAGATTGCCAACTAATGTTGTTAAGGGAAAAACATCATTTGAAGCTTAGTTTGGATAGAAACCAATTGTGTCACACTTGTAAGGTGTTTGGTTGCTTGTGCTATGTACTGGTACTAGCAGAGAAAAGAACTAAGCTGGAAAGGAAGTCCATGCTAGGAGTGTTTGTTGGCTATAGTAATGTAAAAAAGGGATATATGATCTTTCATCCATCTACCAAGAAGGTTGTCGTGAGCAGAGATGTGAAGTTCAATGAATGGAGTTGTTAAAAATGGGATGGAACAGATGCAAGCTTAACTGAGCAAGACCAGCATGATCTTGATCTTCAACATGCTGAAATTGAAGATGCAACTGAAGATGACTATGATGATACGCCTGTTGGAGGCACTAGGACACTAGCAAACATCTATGAAAGGTGTGTTGTGACCATGGTTGAGCCTTCCTGTTATGGTGAAGTTGCAAAAGAAAGCTGTTGGTAAGAAGCTATGGAAGCTGAGCTGAGAATGATCCACAAGAATAACACTTGGGAGCTGGTTGATAGGCCAGAAAATAGAAAGATCATTGATGTCAAATGGGTGTTCAGGACCAAAAATAATGCAGATGGGTCACTGAACAAACACAAGGCCAGATTGGTTGTGAAGGGTACAGTCAGCAGTAAGGAGTCGATTTCTTTGAAACCTTTGCACCTATTGCAAGGTTGGATACCATTAGGCTGCTATTTGCTTTGGTAGCTCAAAAGCAATAGAAGGTGCATCAATTGGATGTCAAATCAGCATTTCTTAATGGATTTCTCAAAGAAGAAATCTTTATAGAACAGCTTGAAGGTTTCAAAATTCCTGGTGAGGAGCAGAAAGTCTACAAGCTCAAGAAGGCCTTGTATGACCTAAAACAAGCTCCAAGGGCATGGTATGATTGGATAGATGCCTATTTGACAAGGCTCGGGTTCACAAAGAGCACTAGTGAGCCTACTCTTTATGTCAAGAAGGCTGGAGAGGAGACTTTGCTGATTGTGTCTCTATATGTTGATGATTTGTTGGTCGCTGGTTGCAAAAGTGAGCTAATTGTGAATTTTAAGAAGCAAATTCAAAGTGTGTTCGAGATGACTGATCTTGGCTTGATGACATACTTCCTTGGTATGGAAGTGAATCAAAGTGAGCTTGGTATTTTCAACAGCCAGAAAGCTTTTGCATTGAAGGTCTTGAGCAAGTTCTGCATGACAAACTGCAAGTCAGCTAGCACTCATGTGGCACTAGGAGAAAAGCTCTCAAGCAATGGTAATCAAGATCGAGTGGATGAAAAGAGCTACAGAAGCCTGGTTGGTTGCCTACTCTACTTGACTGCAACAAGGCCAGACATCATGTATGCTGTTGGCCTTCTATCGAGATTCATGCACTGTTGTAATGTTGCACATTTTAAAGCTGCTAAAAGGGTCCTAAGGTATGTCAAAGGGACTTTAAACTATGGAGTGAAGTTTGAAAGAGCTGAGGAGCTCAGGCTGGTTAGATATTCAGACAATGATTGGGCTAGCTCAACTGATGACATGAGGAGCACATCAGGCTACTTCTTCACTCTTGGCTCAGGTGTTTTTTGCTGGAGTTAGAAGAAACAATAGACAGTAGCTCAATCCACAGCTGAGGCAGAGTATATTGTTGCTGCCTCTGCTGTGAATCAGGCCATTTGGCTTAGGAAGATGCTATCTAACAAGAATGTTGATCAGGAGGATGCAACAAAAATTAAGGTAGACAATCAATCAGCTGTTGCCATTGCCAAAAATCCAGTTTTTCATGGAAAGACTAAGCATTTCAAGATCAAATATCACTTTGTGCGGGAAGCAGAAATGTCAAAGGAAGTGAACTTGATTCACTGTTGCTCAAAAGATCAGCTTGCTAACATACTGACCAAACCATTAGCTGCTACAAGATTCGAGCATTTGAAGAAGGAAACTAGAGTTTGTTACTGTAACACCCCAAACCCGGTCTAAACGTTATGACCGAATCTGGCGATGTCACATTGTAACACCCCTTACCCGTATTCGACCCCGGAATAGGGTACGAGACATTACTAGAAGACATACATTTGCATACATATTAAACTGAGTTACATAATTTCATCCGAATTAAAACTTTTAAATTATTAACGTTCTTTTATAATTCTTTACAATATATCCTCGAAACATTATATTCATAAAAAATAGGGCCTACGAGACCCGATATTTACACATGTAATTCAAACTTTCATTTCCATTTCATTCAATTCACAATTTCTCATGTTCACAATTCAAATCAATTTCTCAATCCAATATATATATTTCAATCATCTAAGAATATAATTCAAGTTACATGAACTTACCAGGCTAAATTTCAGAAATACCAAAATTCAGGGACATTTTGGTAATTTTCTAGCTTCCTCGAATTTCCACTCAATCTTGATATAAATTAATATTTCATTACATTTATTAATTTAAATAATAAAACAATTCATTTCATGCAATTTGGTCACTTTTTAACATTTTTACAAATTTACCCTTAAATTATTACTTTTATTCAATTTAGTCCCTAAACCTAAAACATGCAAATTAGCCATTTTTAATGAATAACATTATTTATAATTTCACTATTTATTTGTTCATTCAAAGCTGTCCACTTGAGTCATTGTCACAAAATTATTTATATCTTGAGCTACAGAACTCCGAATTAAGATCCACAAATTTTATCTGAAACTAGACGCACATATATTCTTACCATAAAATTTTCAGAATTTTTGGTTTAGCCAATAAGTACAGTTTATTCTTTAAATTCATCCCTATTCTGCTGTCTGATAGTTTTGACCCTTCTTCACTAAAAATTAATTATCTCCTCGTACATGATTCAGATAATGTTCTTGTCTATTTTTATTGAAAATAAACTCATTAAATATTTTAAACATATAAATTTAAGCCCCTAATAACTTTTTTCCAATTTTTTATGATTTTTCAAATTCAAAATAGGGGAACCCGAAATCATTCTGACCTTATCTCATAAAATTTATTATAAATCATGATTTACAATTCCATTGCTTACACCATTTCTTCTAGGAGAAACTAGCCTCAATAAGCTTTAATTCCATATTTTTTTCATCCTTTAATTCAATTTTCATGATTTCTGGTGATTTTTCAAAGTTAGACTACTGCTGCTGTCCAAAACTGTCCCGTTGAAAAAAATAACACAGGTTTCACAATTAAAAAAAGTGTCAAGCTTAGTTCCCAACTTATATATTAAACTTTTTATGAATATTACACGTAATTCTGCAAACCACGATAATAATTAATTTTTATTTGAATCCTATAAATTATATAAATTTTGAAATTTGTTTGCATGAACACATGTAATTTAAAGAACTACGTATGAATGACTACAATAATTTCTATTTGAATAGTATAAATTAAATAAACTATATGATTGATATAGACAAAACACGTGTAATATTAAGAACTGCATAAGAATAAATGCAGACGATGGTTTGTATTTGAACTTTAAAAATCAAATCAATTATACATATTGATAACTACATATGAATACATGACGATAATAATTTATATTTGAATCTCATCAAGTAAATAAATTATAACATCCATCTTCGCAAAACACGTGTAATATTAAGAATTGCATAAGAATAAATGAAGACTATGATTTGTATTTTAACACTAAAACACAAATCAGTTGTCCGATCAATCTTCACTACTACGTGTAACGTAAAGAATTGCGTATGAATGAATGAACACAATAATTTATATTTGAATCCCATAAATTAAATAAATGATAAGATTGTTCTTTTTAAACACATGCAATATTAAGAACAGCATAATTAAAGATTTAATGAAGATCGATTTCTTATTTGAAAATCTAAGGTGACGTGTATCACTTAAGCCACTCGCACTATATATAATTAATATAACCAGTACTTATATAACTAATAAATATTAGATGCAATAATAAAATACATTGTACTCCCAAGAAGATAACTCAAATTTCAAATAAGGGAAACGATATTATTAAAAGAGGCAATAGACATATGTTTATACTATAATCCTATTAGTTATTCAAATACTTAAAAAAATAAAAAATTGAGTGGACCGAAGCAAAATTTGAACAAGGATAGGTAAAATGTGAAACTTTCCATACATAGTAAACACCTAACAAGGCCCCATGTTCCATTTCTTCTATAAAAGCAAGGGATGTGCCCCAAATATGCTTCACTCCACTACTCACATGAGCCTAAGCCTCTCACTCTTCTCTTGTTTTTCATCCTTGGGTGCGTTACCAGCCAATAGCAGGGAGCAGAATTCTCCTCAGGAGCAGCAACAACACTCAAATGCAAACCACACGTATAGGCCTAACCTTAATGTGCTCCTTCCACAACCCCGACTCCCCATCAATAGGTATATCATATACATATATATCCTTTTTTCTTCATATAACATTGTATTTATATTTTCAAAAACATTAATATAAGTTGTGTAACCTGATGGTTGTAGGCCTGATGAAATTATTCTGGTCCCTAATAATTTTCGAGATGCATACTTAAGCAGGTAGTACTGGATATATATATATATATATATATGCTTTTATTTTTAAAGAAGCCCATTTTAGTTCTGCTTTAATTTTTTTTTCTTTTGTTGTGGTGGTTCAATGATGACAACATCAGTGATGATAGTGATAGTGAATATGAAAGGGATGAATATTTTGAGGACGAAGATTCTGAAGACAATGAACAAGAAGAGGTGGTGGATTATTAGTTTAATAATAAGTCCATCAATTCAATAATCATCTCTTTCCTATAATTTTTTTAAATAGATATTATTTTAACTATGGTTTTGCATGGTGCCATTTAGGTGAAATGGGACATCAAGTTGCTGCAATTTCAGCTCTTTTTAAATCGGGAACTAACCAATATGATGATGCGGTTTATCTTGCAACCCAACCAAATCTACTATTTATCATTTGTATAAAAATTAATATTTGATAATCGATGATGTATAATTTTTTCAACAATGTACCAAATGATGATACATTATTAAAAAACATAAAAAAACAAATTTATAACATATTATCATTTGATTCACAGAGTAATTAAATATTAATCTTGATTATAAATCACAATTTATTTCTTTGTTCTAACTACATATTTGTTTCCTTTTCCTTTTGGGTCCTTATTTCTATCTACTTGTTACACCTCTCAACGGTAGGGTGCAGGTAATATATTTGTATGCAAATATTTTGTTGGCAAAAGAAAAAAAAAACGTTTTAACTGAAAATTCTTTTCGTTTATCTCAGAAGCTTCAACTTGAAATCTCTCAAATTGGTCAAGAGATCGAAAACCTGCAGAGGAGAATGGGTCAGTCAGTCCTTTAACCCTGACCTTCTCTATATTACTTGTACTCTCTATACCAGTGAGATCCAACCATTACCTTTTGTTTTTTCATATATATATTTTCTGTCATTTGATACTTTAATTGATTGATATTAACTGGTGATGCATGTTTGCCGACGATTGAAACAGGTTAAACCCTTAACAAGTAACAACTTGTGGAGCATAATGGGCGATTTGGAAGATGATCTCGAAGAGCACATTGATGTTCTGCTATAGTAGTTCTATCAATGGAATAAGTCAAAACAAGCTGTTTCTTTTCAACCCTTTTGTTTGGTTGGGTGTTTTTGATCATTTTGTCTTTGTTTTGCCTTCTTCCTGGGTCTAAAGTCTTTTGTATGTCAGCTTTGATCGGTTTTCATCATTTTGTCTTTGTTTTGCTTTGTTTCTGGGTCTTAAAGTCTTTTGTAAGAGACTAATATTTATGAATAAAAGGTCGTTCATTGAGACAATATTTCCGATGTTTTTTTAAGCCATAGTTCAAAAACATGGTATGAATCTAAGAAGAAAGTAAACTCTTTTTCTTTTTCTTTTTCTTTTTTTTTGTGCTCAATCGAGGTAAAATAATGTAAACCGAGAAAGACATTGGAGCCACCAACCTCTTTCAAGGACAACTGGATTACAATAACCAAAGGCAAACATCTCAAACTCCTATAAGATATTAAACAATACTAAGTCATCTATCTTAAATTGTATCATGGTTATTAAGCAATAAAGGGAACCCATAATTTTAGAATATCAAACTCCCATAAGATATTGCATTATCCAACAAAAATTCGAAAATAATCCTTAAAATGAAGAATTAGAAGTTTGAAATAATATAATCCACACTTTTTTAATAGAGTAAAAAAGGTTTGGTAGAAACCAAGAAGGAAGCCTTCAATAATATAATCATTCGTAAAGTTATGTTGTAACGTCTGCTGTAGCTTTTGATCCATGTTTGGGATTTAGGTTCTTTCTATTGAAGGCTTCTTTTTCAATTTTAGAATTGCTATTAGGAAGATGAATGGGTTGATGATTACAAAATAGAAGACTGAGTGTGAGTTTTGCAAGGTTTGGAGGAAGAAAACTAGGAATCAAGGATATGTTTGGGGTCAAGCAAGGACTAAAGCAGGCATGAACTAGATGACTCATAGAACGTATAGAGATGTCCGGATTCTGGGTGCCAAAATGGAAGCCACTAGTGCGATACTTTGGTTACCGGTGGTTCGAAAGAGTTAGACATAAAGACATGTGTTTTGGAGTTGGATAAAGATGGATACATTTGGTTCCATAATTGCTATGTTTGCAAGATGGAAGGTTCATTCCATGAGGATTAGCTTATGCCTTGCGAATAAGGGTTAGTGTGGAACTTCTCAACTGTTGTTGAGGTAAGTTTTGGACACATAAATGGAACACTGAATATTTGTTTTTTATAACCTTTCATTTGTAGCTATACATTGAGGTTTAATACACCATTTAGTATCTAAGTTTGGCACTTCTTTTTAATGTGGTACTAATATTTTTTTTTTGCCAATTTGGTACCTATATTTGACAAAAGTTATATATTTTTTGGTATTGAAAAGTAACGATGTTAATTTTTTAGTTTTTATTCGAATTTTAGGGTTAATTTGATGAAAGTAAATTGCTAATCTTATAAGGTTTGATTTATTTATTTTTGCGTTTAATTTGTCAAATATAGCCTAATGGATGTTGTTGAATTTAGGTTTCACGATTTATTTGATGAAAGTCAATTGATACTATTATTAACTAAATTATTAATTTTTATTAAATCAACTCTAAAACCCAAATTAAACACTAAAAGTTAACACTGTTACCTTCAGGTACCAAAATGTATAACTTTGGTCAACTATAGTTACCACATTGAATCAAAGAATAACACAGGTTCCAAATTTAAAAAAAAAAGTGTCAAACTTAGGTACCAAATTATATATTAAATTTTTTTATGAATTTTACATATAATTATGCAAACCACAATAATAATTAATTTGTTTATGAACCCTATAAATTATATAAATTTTGAAATTTATTTGCACGAACACGTGTAATTTAAAGAACTACATATGAATGAATGACGACAATAATTTCTGTTCTAATCCTATAAATTAAATAAACTATTTCATTGATGTTGACAAAGGACGTGTAATATTGAGAACTGCATAAGAATAAATGAAGACGATGGTTTGTATTTAAACTCTAAAAATCAAATCAATTATATGATCGATCTTCACAAACACGAATAATATTGATTACTACATATGAATACATGACGATAATAATTTATATTTGAATCTCGTGTGTTAAAATTAAAATTAATATTTGACAAAACAATAAAAATTTTAATTAAGGTGTCTAAAATTAATGACCTAGATTTTCTTAACTATATATGTTTGTTTTTTTCTTTTCGGACATATTCATAGCTATATATATATGCTTTTGGACAACACAGTTAATTAAACGTTAGAAATTTAAAAAAAAAAAAGTTAGTAAATAACTTCCAAAAAAAAACATGAGAGAACGATTGGAAAAACGAAAAAAAAAATGATTTTTACTTCGATACACTAACTAAATTTTTTTTAGTATTATGTAGTTTTAATTAGTGTAATAAAATTATAAAAAGAAATTTTATTTCAAAAAAATAAAGCATTAGCCAAATTTATGAATGTATTTTCGATTTGGATTCATAAGGTCAGATTGAAAATGACATTCATTAAGGAATATTTAATTAATATTTTCTAATTTTTTTTGCATTAATTTTTTATTTTTATTCAATTAAAAATTATTATTTTATAAAGATTTAATATATCATTTAGTATCTAAATTTGACTCTTTTTTAATGTGGTACCTATATTATTTTTGTGTTATTTTATTATTAAATATTTTTAAAATTAAAATAGCATTAATATACCTTATTCTAAATTAGTTAAACATTTTTAAATATATTTTTTAATTACATTTCGTTTTCAATTTATTTCAAAAAAATTAAAAGTTGTAAACAGAAACTAATATTATAAAAAAATTACAAAAGCAATATACACAATTGATTCAACATTGCACAAGAATGCAAAATAATATATAGTATATGGTAATACACCAACTAATTTTGACCCATTAATTAAAATTAAAATTAATATTTCACAAAACAATTTAAATTTGAACCAATATTAACTGAGGTGTCTAAAATTAATGACCTCGATTTTTTTAACCATATATGTCTTCTTCTTTTCTTTTTTTTTTTGGACATATTCATAAATTTTGGACAACTCAGCTAATAATATTTCCATACATAGCCAATTAAACGTTACAAATTAAAAAGAAAATGTTACCGAATAACTATTAAAAATAAACGTTACCAAATAACGTTACAAATTATTGGAAACAAAGAAAATCAATTTTAACTTCCATACACAACAATTAAAAAAAGTTTTTTTAATATTACGTAATTTTAATTAGTGTAATAAAATTATAAAAAGAATTTTTTTTTCCAAAAAAATAAAGCTTTAGCCAATTTTATGAATATATTTTGGATTTTGATTTATAGGTTCAGATTGAAAATGACATTTATTAAGGAATATTTCATTAATATTTTCTAATTTATTTTTTGCATTAACTTGTTATTCTTATTCAATTAAAAATTATTATTTTATGAAAGTTTAATATATCATTTAGTATCTAAGTTTGACACTTTTTTTTAATGTGGTACGCATGTTATTTTTTTGTCCAATTTGATACCTATATTGGACAAAAGTTACATATTTTTTGGTACTAAAAAGTATTACTTTTTAGTGTTTATTCAAATTTTAGGGTTAATTTGATGAACATTAATTGCTAATATTATTAGGTTTTATTTTGTGTTTGTTTAATTTTACATTTAATTTGTCAAATACAGTCTGATGGATGTTGTTTAATTTAGGTTTCACGATTTATTTGATGAAAGTCAATTGATAATCTTATTAACTAAATTATTAGTTTTCATCAAGTCAACTCTAAAACCTGAATTAAACACTAAAAGTTAACACTGTTACCTTCAGATACCAAAATGTATAACTTTGGTCAAATATAAGTACCACATTGGATCAAAAAATAACACAGGTATCACAATTAAAAAAACTGTCAAACTTAGTTACCAAATTATATATTAAACTTTTTATGAATTTTACACATGATTCTGCAAACCACAATAATAATTAATTTGTATTTGAATTCTATTGATGGTATATCAAATACTAACCAAAACAATTAGATACGCAGGTTAAGAGAAATGAACCATGTAACATTCCTCAATATCAATAGGGTTCTAGGGCAGCACTTTCTAGCCATTCTATCCATCATACAGACATTATGAACTCTAATCTACCCTCTCTATGGAGCAAACCAAATTCCCCTAGCTAAACAGACCATAAGTGCATTGAAGCTATGCTAAACAAGATCCGAAAAGAAGAGACTGTTATGAACCAACCAGGTAGCTTCTAATTTATGAACTCGCCCATATCCAATTCGGGGGCATTGAGTATACCGAACTTATATTATTAAGGCAGAGTACCCTTTATTCACATTACGATACCAATGCAGTTAAGTCATGACAGAGTATCACCTTCTAAAAAACATACAAGTATTTACAATCAAAGTTTTCATGCAATAATTGTATCACCAAATGCTGTAAGCTTTAATTATCCTGCTTCACAAATTAGACCTCATCACCTATTCTTTCTTGCCCTGAATCCTATAACTGCCTGCTATAACCTATGCTAGCACCAATCAACCCAACCCTGCTAATCTAACCGCATTTATCTACTGCCTATTTCTGTGTTTGCATGGACAACTTCATACTTTAGCTGAACAAGAATTTGAAATGAGATCTGTTTTCAAGTATGGACTAAGAAAACTATATCGATTGCACGCAGAATTAGAATTGAATCCAGAGGAAAGTTTCATAAGAAATTCCTTAGTATGCATCAAGATTATTCTTTTATTATTCTTTTATTTAGTATAAAAGCTAGTCATGAAAACCCTAAATACAATATGAAAAAACCACAATATACATGAACATGGCAATCAAATGCTAAATCCATAAAACAGTAACAAAAAAGAGTTCATCGAACAATATGGCAATAATAAATTGATCCAGGTAGTCTAAGCATCAACAAAGGGGAAAGAGTAAAATGATTTAATACATTGTCGACACTGTAACCGGAAGCCTAGAAAGTACCTGTTTTTCCAATAGGACTTATTTTACTTTCTCTTGAAGAAACAGGCATTTAAGACCGGGAACTCGAGAGGCAGAGCATCTATGCAGTATCACCTACTGAAATCAATGTTTCATGGTCATTCCTTGAAACTAACTTAATATTGGGAGTTATCAAACACCCAAGGTTCATGTAAGAAAAGCTCCCGTCCATTCATTTGCACGGTTCCGGCTGCTATATCTTCAGCACGCTTTCTAGCTGCCTCAGCTTTCTTAGCTGATGTATCTGCATCCTGCAAAATGACATGAATTGTAACATGAAAAAAAAAAACCTAAACTGAGTTCGAACAACCGATATGAAAAGTGAAGTAATTGAACAAAAATTAAGAAAACTGGACAATTTAGTTTCTTTTTAGGACTCTGCTGCCCCAAAAATTTTAATATAATATAAAATCGAAATTATCCAATGCTTAGTTCCATTAGTTTTGGGGCATAAACTGGAAATTAAATTCAACACATAATAAGAAAGTGGAAAATACGTAAAACCCTAATTGGCATTAAATCATTAGAAAGAAAAATTAAAGATTAAATACAGGAAAAATAGAGACAGAGAGGGAAAAGAAGGAGATACCTTTTGGCGCTTCCAAGCGAGGAATTGGGATTCAGTAATTGGATTATTGGTTGGTTGTTCGTTCTCTTGCTTTCTCTGGTCTTCTTCCGCTCCCATTTTCCTTTTTCCTTTCTCTTTCCCCAAACGGAACCCAAAAAATTCGTTTAATTTACCCTGGTCTGGTGTTAAACGCCACCGTTCAGCATAAACATAACAACGTGCTTTCCTTTGTACTTAATAATTTTTAGTATGGATTACAAGTATAATTATATCTATAAATTCAATAATTAAATTATTAAAATATTAATCGTAGAAATAGATATGAACATTTGTAAACTTACTTTAATTTTACATCGATTTAAATGCATCATTCTCTTATTTTATTATCATTTAACTTTACATATTACGCACATATATATTATACTGTTAATGAATTTGAATATCATTTAAATGTATGTTTTTAACTTCACAACATCGTGCTTAAAATAAATAGTTTATTTTTTCGAAACCATTTCAATTTTTTTCAAAAGTAATTTCCAACTTCAATGATAAATTAGTCATTAGTAGAAATGAAAACGAAACGAGACGAGGCAAGGCCATTTTTTTTATTTCTATCTAAAGTTTTTAAAATTTTAAAAATGCAAGTAATTGAGAATTTTAAAATTTTAAAAAGTTTAAAAAGGGGTGCAAATCAAATTCTATATTCAAAATTTAATTTAAAGAGGTTATTTTGAAAAAAAAATTATTTCATTTAACTACCTTTAATTCAACCATAAAATAAAAATTTCAAATTGTGTTGAATGAATCTTAGCTCAATTGGTATTGATATTATTATCATTGTAGGAGGATGTATTGATTTTTAATTAATTTGTTTGAATAAATATTTAAAAAAATATACGCAATTGGTATTAGGTTTTATTTTACTTTTTCAAAATAATTATTTTTCCACAGAGAAGATGTAGCTCTACTAATATGCCTGGTTAATTCGTTTTCCAAAATTACTCGGTGCATTCCTAAAAAATAAGGATACGATAGGAACCAAATGAGTAATATGGTTAGAAAATCAATTCCACAAACTCTTTACAAAATGGGATTGCAGATGAGAACTTACATCTTCTAACTCTAGGAAAGTCTAGAAACAAAGTTCATTGCATATCCCCAATTGTTAGAACTTATAGTTAAAAGTCAAGTATTTTGGCATGCCTATACAAAAGCGATATGTGTGGCTTTTAAAGCTACTACTACCCAAATAATTGGACGAAATCCCAGCCGCAGCGTAAAATCTTAGCCTCTACATGATTCACTTGAAAGATTTTTATCAGTAAAATTTTATAAAACTTTTTTAGAGAGAACCAATTTTGTTGCTAGTTTTAATTTTGGTAACCCTAAAGTTGGGATTAATCCTTCCATTTATTCAAAACTGTTTCGAATGGAAATTTAAACCTTAGAGAAATATTACAATTTATTGCCGAAAATGTGATATACTCCTTTCCATTTCAAAATAAAAATTAATATTTATTTATCAAATTTTATTAAATATACTTTTTAATAAAATTCAATAAAATAAATTTATCGCATTGTGTGAAATATATTTCACATTATTTTAATCCAACCCTCTGCATCTGTACACATATCAGGTTTAATTTTAGTATTGTCAAATAAAATTATTTATTATAACTTTTCTATAATCAATTTACCTTTTGTGACATGTTAAACATAATCCTAACTTTAATTTACATTTTGACCGTACCACTAGACCCTATTCATGGGTTGAGCCACCCGGCTCGGCCCGGAGGCCCGTCTGAAAAGTGGGAGGGTTTGAGTAAAAATATAGGCCTAAAAAATAGGTTTTGGCAAAAAAATAATGCCCGTTTAAAAAATAGGCTAGGCCTTATGTGAGACATGCCTGGCCCGAATTCACAAAAAAGATAAAAAAGTTTGCTACTTTTTTGCTATTTTATTTGCTATTTTCTCCCTATTTTGCTACCATTTTACTATTTGTTACTATTTTGTCGTTATTGTTTGGATATTTTATAACACTTGTTTTATTGTTAATTATGTTATTACTTTCTTTTTAGGTTGCATCTAACTTAAAGTTATTTAAGTATACATATTTTTTAAAATTTATTTTTAATTTGGAGGGAAATGTTTATTTAAATATTTTTATTATTTTTGATGTATTTTATATATTTAAAAATAATATAAAAATTTAATAAGGGTGGGCCGGACTAGGCCCGGGTTTTAGCATTTTTATCCGGTCTGGGCTTGGGCAAAAGTTTAGGCCCATTTTTCAGGCAGGGACGGCCTAGCAAAGGGGCCTAAGATTTTGGTTGGGCCCGACCCGGCCCATGAACACCTCTAGTCCCAACAAAAGGGTGTGATCCTATGGAATCTTAGAACATTGGCAGAAGCATTAAAATAATTCTAATGTTACAAACATATAATGACATTTAGCAATGCATCACTACTACCCAAGTTATAGGAAGTCGTGGTTCGACAGGGTCTTCTAAGATAACATTATTATGTATTATATCTCTTTGCCATTTATATCTAGATTAAACACAAGTCATGGAATAGTCACACTTGTATAGTCCAATATCTTGTTTCTTGATCCTTAAGTAGATTAAGATAAACAAATAGTGTAATATCTCATATCAACTAATTTGAGCATGATCATGCATTTCTAGCCTCACTAGATCAAGAGGTTAGAGATATTTCTCCCATTATGTAGGAGAGACAAATCCTATCTTAATCACTCACATCCTACTATATATATTGTGACACACACAACATTAGTCTTTATAGTACAACCTTTTACGGAAGATGTTTGACTGTGTCAAAGCATAGGACTCACGATATTAGAATATTGACAATCTCAAGTTTAAGGATCATACATATAGCTATAACCATAAGAAATGTTGTGACTATTACATAATAATCCAAGAAACATTTTCATGGTGGGTCAGTCCAATATGTTGTTCTCTAAAATATATTTATGCATTGACTTTGACATCCCTATGTCAATGACAATACTTTGTAATTAATCAACTACATATCAGTCTCAATGCATTATTTTTATCCAAGCCCACAATAATACTTATGACTTAATTATTAAACAATTTATTTAATAAAAACAAATAGAAACTGAAATAATAATGACAATGCCTTTTATAAATAAACTAAGTGAACAAGTATGTGATTAAATCATCTTATGATTGGTCTTTGGGCATATTTCAACAGTAACAAATCAAAAGTAATTTAAATACTTTAGATTTGTATAGGTTCTATACTGAGAGATTTAGCACTTATTTGTTCAGTAAAGAACTTGTAATTAAGAGTGCATTAAGTGTGAAAATAAGTGAGTTACTAGGTTTTTAGCATAAGTTTTCAGGGAGAAAACTTAAAGGAGAGAGACTTAGATTTTAAATGCAAAAGTGATGTTGTTAATTTGGTGAGTGTTAGAACTTGTAATTACTTAGTGTACAATGCGTTAAGATAATGGACTATCTCTTTAGACAAGACCCTATAGACATAAGGAAATCAAACTGCATAAACATATCGTTGTGTTCATCTTTATTCTTTAACAATTCCTGAAACAGTTGGCACTACTTTTAGCACCATTTCTAGCACTGCTTAATTTTCTTCTAAATATCGTTCTCAATTCTTTCACACACTTTTTTTCTCTTATTAGAAGTAAAAATATAAGCATATATTATAAGAGGCATCACATTGTAAATATTTTATAATTGTATGTTACATTTAATATATTCACATGTAGACCGATAATTCAAACCATACAACATAGTAGAACGATGCATCAATCTGCACGCATATGAAAAGATAAATTGCTTGATTATTTGTATTTAATTAATACAAAAATTATAGGAACGAATTTAAATGTATTAATTTTTTTTTTTTGCATTTAGTGTGCATGTTGCTTCTAGATAATGTGATTACATCTATACAATCGACGGAACAAATGTGCACGACCATGTCTTTAGAATGTGCCTACATCTTATATGCTTCTCCATTGTCAAGAAGCATCATAAAGACAAAGTTTTATGAAAGTCCAGTATGGTCAGAGACATTCCATCGAATTAAATTAATCCTGATACTATTTAAAATTTTGATTTGTGTTCCAAGATCAAGCACAATTAGGTGATTACTTATAACCAAATTATCATGCATTGGGCTACATGCCTTTAGCATATATCAACCAAGGTACATTACTTGTGGACGATAATTTGTCGCCGTTCATGCCTTAGTACTAATGGTTTAAGACCTACATTCAATCAGCCAAGATAGCATCCTCAATTTCCAACTAGATGGGTAGAACCAATTTGTAGAAAGAGAAATATGTGAGCTTGTTTTGATTTAACATGCTACCAAACTCGACAAACGAAAAGAATCTGCGAAAACATGTGGAAGCTGCTTAAGCTTTCTCAATCTCCCAAAGTTATCAAACTTCCCAAGTTGTCCAATCTCTCAAAGCGGCCAAACTTGCCCAACCAATGGAGAACTTGTCGGTTCTTTAAATGCAACTCCTTCTCTGACACAACCACTTATGCTAGATATGATAAATTTCGACCTTGACATTGCACAAAAGTTTATGAGTCTACTGAACTTGTCTAGACCTGTAGTCCCTTCAAATGCTCCTAACTCATTTAAGGCTTAAGATTTGATGCATCCACTAGATGACAAGTAATTGATAACGTGCTTAATTGATATTTTTTACTATTTATTTTAATTAATGTTGGACATGAGTTATGCTAGTTTTGGCACTTTCTTGATAATTTCTTTTTGTAAGTACAATATTGTCCAGTGTGCAGAAAACAAGTTGAATTGTAGGCTACAATAAAGATTTTGCATGAGAATTATAGTGCCTAGATTTTTGGATTCTATTAATAATTATTTTATTTGCAACAATATTTCTTTAAAGAATTAATTAGGACTAGACTTATCTTAAGGGGCAAGTAAAGACCCATATATTTTATTTTAGGATTTATTAATTTTTAGATTATTATTGTTGTTCCAATATTGTATTGCTAAAAACACACCTTTTTATTTCTTAAAGAAAAAAAAATTAAGTTTTTACCCTAAATTATATCTCATATATATACACACTATAGCCAAGAGGATAAAGAAAAAGGGAATAAATAATCATGTTCACATTACAATTTTTTTTACACTTGACACTCTCTATTTGAAGTACTTATTTACAATTTGGATAAATTATTCCTGGGTAAATTACACCAACAATCATTCCACTTTGATGCAGCTGGCAAAACAATCATTCTGGTTTCAATTCAGTCACTTAACTTTCAAAAAATAACAAAACAGTCGCTAACGTGAAAAGTGACAAATTAGTCACAGGCTTAACGGAACAGCTGACATGGTCAATTAACTAGCTAATATGGCTAGTTAACTTGCCATGTTGGAAACCCAATTAACCCAATTAGCTAACGTGGCAGATTGACGTGGAGTTTACCCAAAATTTACCCAAAATCAAGACCCAAAATGGGAAAAAAATTGGGAAATTTTCTTTTGTTAGTGACAAAGCAAGCAAAACACAATCCCTAACAGAACCTGGAAAAATTCTTTCTTTGGTAGTGAAAATTGAAAATCGATGGTGAAAACGTTGAGGCTAGCATTGAAACAGTTGCTTGGGCTAATGTCAAGGGAGATCCAATCATAGCCCGTTTATCAACACCAATTTGGTCGGAGCTTCTGCTTGTGGTGATGCTATGAAGCTTCAAATCAAAATTGACAACAAAAAAAAAAACAAAAACAGCAAATAGAAAGCATCCAAAATCAAACCAACAAAAAAAGAACAAGAATCCTAAATTGTCCTGCATCAAAAGAGAGAGCTAAAAAAACTAAAAAAACAAAAGAGAAGATAATAAAAAGAGAAGAAACCCACATCCATTTTGGGTTTTGTAACAGTCCGATTTCGACCCTAATCAGAACAATGGTTTCGAGACCACAAATCTGAGTCAAAAAATTATTAAATATTATTATCCAAAAAAATTTATTAAATATTATTATCTGTGTTTATATTGTGTGAATTGATATCTATGAAATTTTTGTGATTTAATTTTTACCGTTTGAGTGTCCGATTTAATAAAAGGACTTAATCGTGTAAAAAGTAAAAATTACTAACTATTTGTTAAAATGCTAAATTGATTTGTTCTTTTAGTGGGAGGTATTTATGTTGATATTATACCATTGAAATATTGGATGGACATAAAACCAACGGTTAGTGGATTTTAAATGGAAATAAAAAGGTTAATTTAGTAATTATATTAATTATGATAATATAATAAAACATTAAACATAAAATACATGCATGTTCATCTTTGGGATAGCCGAAACTAGCTAAAGAAAAGAAAAAGAAAAAGAAAGCCACATTCGGCCATAGCTAAGTTTGATTAAGGTATGTAACTAGCTCAGTTTTTGATAATTTTTATGTTTTTGAGATCGTTGCTTCGAATATTAGCTAGCTCATGCTTTAATTTTTGATTTTGATGAATATTTTGAGTTAAAAAATTGATGAATTTATGAGCTTTGTGATGTTAGATGATAGATTATGAAAGATATGTTTTGGATTAATATGTTTTGTATTGGAAATTTTGATGATTTTGAGTAATTAGGGCTAAATGGTAAAAATAATAAATTGAGGGACTAAAATGTGAAATAAATGAAATATATGGACTTTTATAATCATGGGTAAAATTCAGCCCAAGCATGGGACCTTGAAATTTTGCATATTTTGTGTTTTATGCAATAGGGACTAAATTGTAAAAAGTGTAAAATGTCAGGGGCAAAATGGTGATTTTCCCATTTATGTGTTTTCAGACTAAATTGAATAAAATGGTGTTTAAATAAGTTTAATTTGAATATGTTTAGATCAAGAACCAAAGAAAACAAATTTGGATCGGGGGAAAACAAAAATAATTGAATAGTCGTTTATTCCGTCCGTCGATATCCGAGGTAAGTTTATAAGCAAATAAATGCTATTAATTTTGAATATATATATGAATTTTATATGCTGATTTGAATTTTATGAATATATATAAGTGTTGGCCAAATGTTTATAAGCTTGGGAGCTATGTTTACGAGATTGATTCGATCGAGTTACGATGTTCGAAAGTCCCGTACGAACCTTAGGAATAGCTAGAATACATATGTCATGACATAGGATTCCGTTATGTGTTATCGTGTAATACAATGTCTGAGACGTTGGCATCAACTTGTGTTTACGTGTAAGACCCTGTTTGGGACAGTGGCATCGTTATGAGATTAAATGTAAGACCATGTCTGAGACGTTGGCATTGTACGATATGTTCGACTATCCAAGTATCCTTTTTAATTCTGAATGGTTTAACGGGCAATGATATAGTTAAGATTGAGCGTAAAATCGAGTTAGAAAGGCTTAGGTATGTATTCATACTAAATTATGAAAATAAGGTAAGTTGAATGTTTAAATTGATGATATGATGCTATTTGTTAATGTGAACTATGTGTATATATATATGTGAGAGTAGGTATATTTGGCCTAATGATGTAGTTGTATTATTGAAAGTAAAGGTTAAATATACTAAGGTTCAATTGAGTATTCGGCCAAAGGAAAGTTATTACAAGTTATATATGCTTTGATATATAAGATGATATGTTGAATTGTGTATGAAATTATAATGGCTTATTACTACTTAACTAGCTTAAATTATGTAAATGATTAAATGTTTATTTGCTTATGACTTACTAAGCTATGATAGCTTACTGTGTGTATTTGCTTTTCGTTTTATAGATTTCGGGAGTTGGTTACGAGCTCGGGGATCGTCAGAGAAGTCTATCACACTATCGACTGTTTTCGGTATGTTATTAAATTTAAATTCGAACTTATGGCATGTATAGTCTAGTTAATATATTCAATTTTGGGGTATGTAAATATGAGCCATGCGAAAATGGCTTATTATTTTGTTAAGCTTAGTTTTTTTTATATATGCTACTAATCAAATGATAGATGTGTTTGGTTTTAATGATTCGGTCATGGCTTATTTACATGTGAAAAATGTTTGCTATGTTTTGTTAATAATGTGGTAAATGTTTTGATATATATATAAATTCGGTTATAGCATATAGGTGGAATGAATTTGATATGTATTGTTAATTATTGAAACTAATTAAGGCTTAAGTTCATTCAGAAAATACTATTATGTATTCATATAAGGTGATGTTTGATTATGTATTCGGCAATAAATTAATTAATAGATGTTAGTTAAGTTATAATACGTATTAGCTAGGTAATAGACATGTTATATATGCATGTGGCGTACTTGAAGCTAACTTATCTCATAATCGGTCATTTAATAAATCTTTCATATAACATTTATTTAACCTACCTTTAATAGATTACCAAACTCAACACCTAGACCGAATTAAAACATTACCTAAATCTTATGTAATAATTCATGTCAAATTTCAAATACTAGAATATCCAAAATCTCTATATTCGGTTAACAATTATACTTTTATACTAAATACATCAAATCCATTCCCTCAAATCAACCAAGAACACTCAGTATTATACACGTCCTATATCATATTTTGTACTTATCAAATTAAATTCAAAATCATAGCCGAATATTTTCATAAAAAATTGTTCACCATTTTTAAACCAAATGCCCATGCAAACTTATCATTCCAACCCGACAAAATTAACTATTTTTTTTTTACAATCAATACATGCTTCCATTCATTCATTTCATTACTAAACCAAATTATATAATCACTCACATATGCAAATCAAACATTTAATTAGTTGTGTGAATGAAATTTGGAATGATTTAAAGCATATGAAAGTGGTATGTTTTGATTCGATTAAGTTCATGGAAAAGGGTCAACTAGAGTTAAGAGGAAAAAAAAGAAAAAGAGAGGAGAAGAAGAGAAGAAAAAAAAGGACAGAGATTCAACGGATAGCAACGAACTGAGTGGTGGCTCCACCTTGGAGGAACAAAACGGTCGTAGCTAAGGTATGTTCATTTCTTATGTTCTTCTTTTTCTTTTCTACTGCCCACCTAGGGCTATGGGGCTATTTAAATTATAGCTAACCGTCCGTTAAATGCCATGTCACCTTTTTGTTACATTTGTAACAAAAAATGGTTAAAAGGACTATTTTGTTATTTTTTGAAAATTGGTGACTGAATTGAAACCAGAGTGATTGTTTTGCCAGCTACATCAAAGTTGAGTGACTATTGGTTAAATTTACCCATTATTCTTTTACTCATTGTCTTTTAATATTTTAAGTTACTACATGCATTTTGTTAACATTTTTTCTTAATTTTTTATACAAATATAATGTTGATTTTAAATAAATTATTTCTTTATTTTGAATTTTTCTGTTATTTTAATATTAAATATTTTAAAAATTAAATAGCATTAATATATCTTATTCTAAATTAGTTAAATATTTTTAATTATATTTTTAATTATATTTCCTTTTCAATATATTAATGATTTTTTGAAAAATTCATTAAAAATTATAAACAAAAACTAATATCATAAAAAAATTATAAAAATAATATACACAACAGATTCGACATCGCATGAGAATAAAAAGTAATATATAGTATATAGTAATATGCAAACTAATTTTTACCCATTAATTAAAATTAAAATTAATGTTTCACAAAAAAATTAAAAATTTGAACCAGTATTAATTAAGGTGTCTAAAATTAATGACTTGGATTTTCTTAACCATATATGTCTTCTTTTGTTTTTGGACATATTCATAATCAAATATGTGATTTTGGATTCATAACCATATATGTGATTTTGGACAACTTTGCTAATGATATTTCTATACATAGCCAATTAAACGTTACAAATTAAAAAAAAAAAGTTACCAAATAACTATTAAAAAAACAAGAGAGAATGATTGTGAAAACGAAAAAGAAATCGATTTATCTTCTATTAATATACCTTATTCTAAATTAGTTAAATATTTTTAAATATATTTTTTAATTACATTTCCTTTTCAATTTATTTCAAAAAATCATTAAAAGTTGTAAACAAAAATTAATATTATAAAAAAAAAGTTAGAAAAGTAATATATACAACTCATTTAGCGTGTCGCATGATAATACAAATTAATATATAGTATAAAGTAATATACCAACTAATTTTTACCCATTAATTAAAATTAAAATTAATATTTCACAAAACAATAAAAATTTGAACCAGTATTAATTGAGTTGTCTAAAATTAATGACCTAGATTTTCTTAACTATATATGTGTTTTTTTTTTTGGACATATTCATAACTAAATATGTGATTTTGGATTCATAACCATATATGTGATTTTTGGACAACTCAGCTAATAATATTTCTATACATAGCCAATTAAACGTTACAAACTAAACCAAGATAAGTATTAATCTTAAATCTTTGTTACTAGGTTTGAGTTTTTTATGATTTGTTTAATTTTAAGTTTAATTTGTCAAATACAATTTGATATATGTTGTTTAATTTAGGTTTTAGGATTAATTTGATGAAAATTAATTGCTAATATTATTAACTAAATTAATAATTTTCATCAAATCAACTTTAAAATCAGAATTAAACACTAAAATTAACACGGGTACCTTTAGGTACCAAAATATTTAACTTTGGTCAAATATAAGTACCACATTAGACCAAAAAATAACATAAGTACAAAATTTAAAACAAAAAGTGTCAAACTTAAGTACTAAATTATGCCTTAGGCCTTTTATGAATTACAAGTAATTCTACGAACCGCAATAATAATTAATTTGTGTTTTAACCCTATAAATTATATAAATTTTGCAATTCGTTTGCACAAACATGTGTACTTTTAAAAACTAACAATGAATGAATGACCATAATAATTTCTATTTTAATCCTATAAATTAAACAAATTATAAGATTGACATTTGTAAAACACCTGTAATATTAAGAACCGCATAAGAATAAATGAAGATGATGGTTTGTATTTGAACTCTAAAAATCAAATCAATTAAATCATCGATCTTCACAAACACGTGTAATATTGAGAACTACATATGAATAAATGAAGACAATAATTTATATTTGAATCTCGTAAATTAAATAAATTATAATATCGATATTAGCAAAACACATGTAATATTAAGAATTGCTTAAGAACAAATGAGGACTATGGTATGTATTTTAACAATAAAAATCAATTCAATTATAGGATCAATCTTCACAAGTATGTGTAACATTAAGAATTGCGTATGAATGAATGAATACAATAATTTATCTTTGAAGCCAATAAATTAAATAAATTATAAGATTTTTCTTTGCAAAACACGTGCAATATTAAGAACAGCATAAGATTTAATGAAGATCGATTTCTTATTTGAAAATCTAAGGTGATGTGTTTCACCTAAGTTACTCGCACGTATAAAATTAATACAATCATTACTTATATAACCAACAAACGTTAAATGCAATAATAAAACACATTGTACTTCTAAAAAGAAAACTCAAATTCAAACAATGGAGACGATATTATTAAAACACACAACAAATGTCTGTTAATACTATAATATAATCTTATCTTATCCAAATACTTAAAAAGAATAAAAAAATTGAGTGGACCCATGCAAAATTTAAAAAAAAAGGCAGGTAACATGTGAAACTTGCCATACATAGCAAACACCTAACAGGGCCCGATGTTTCATTTCTTCTATAAAAGCAAGGGTTTTTCTCCCAATATGCTTCACTCCACTACTCACACAAGCCTTAGCCTCTCTCTCTTCTCTTGTTTTTCATCCATGAGTGAGATACTAGCCAATAGCAAGGAGGAGAATTCTCCTCAAGAGCAGCAGCAACGCTCAAAAGCAAACAACATGCCTAGGGCTAACCTTAACGTGCTCCCTCCACACCCCTGGTTCCCCGTCAATAGGTATATTATATATATATACAGATCCTTTTTTCTTCATATATTCAACAAACAGAAGCAAGGAGATAATAACATTGTATTTATGCTTTTAAAAATATTAATATAACGTTGTGTAACCTCTTGGCTGTAGGCCTGGTGAAGTTATAGATATATTTTTGTTTTTATTTTTAAAGAAGCACTTTCAGTTCTACTTTGATTTTTTTTTTTCTTTTGCTATGGTGGTTTTATGATGAGAACAGCAAGGATGATAGTGATATTGGACTTGAAAGTGATGGATATTTTGAAGAACAAGATTCTGAAGACAAAAAAGAAGAGGTGGTGGATGATTTGTTGAATAATAAGCCTATCAATTCAATAATCATCTCTTTCCTATAAAAAATTTAAATAGATATTATTTTAACTATGATTTTGCATTGTGCCATTTACGTGAAACAGGAGATCAGGCAATTGGAATTTCAAGTCGCTTTAACTCAAGAACTTACCAATATGATGATTCGGTTTATCTCGCAACGCAACCAAATCTACTATTTACCCTTTATAAGATTAATATTTGATACATCGATGATTTCGACTACTAGTGAACTAAATGATAACACATCATCGAAAAATAAACTTAAAATTTTTGATAACATATTATTATCCGGTTCACTAGTGAGTAATTAAATATTAATCCTGATTGTAAATCTTAATTTAGTTTCAAGTTCTAACTATATATTTGTTTCCTTTTTCTTTTGGCTCATTATTTTTGCCACTTGTTACACCTCTCAACAGTAAGTTGCAGGTAATATATTTGTATCCAAATATTTTGTTGGCCAAAAAAGAAAAGAACGTTTTAACTAAAAATCCTTTTTGTTTATCTCAGGAGCTTCGACTTGAAGTCTTTCTAATTGGTCTAGAGAATGAAAACCTGAAGAAGAAACTTCGTCAGTTAGTCCTTTAACCCTAACCCTCTCTATATTACTGTACTCTCTACACTAGAGAGATCCAATCGCCACCCTTTGATACATATTTGCTTTCATTTGATTCTGTAATTGATTGATATTAACTGGTGATGCATGTTTGCCAATGATTGAAACAGGTTAACTCATAACTGGTTAAACCCATAATAGATAACAACTTGTGGAGCATGATGGGTGATTTGGAAGATGGACCCGAAGAGCACATTGATGTTCTGCTATAATAGTTCTAGCAATGGAATAAGGCTAACAAGTTGTTCCTTTTGTTTGGGGTTAATTAATGTTTATGTTTGGTTGGGTGTTTCTTTGGTGAGGTTTCTGATCATTTTGTCTTTGTTTTGCTTTGTTTCTGGTTCTAAAGTCTTTTGTATGTCGGCTTTGATCGGCTTTCATCATTTTGTCTTTATTTTGCTTTGTTTCTGGGTGTTAAAGTCTTTTGTAAGAGACTAATATTTATGAATAAAAAGTCGTTCATCGAGTCAATATTTCTATTGTTTTTCTAAGCCATATTTCAAAAACATGGTATGAATCTAAGAAAATAAACTAATTCATCTATCTTAAAGGGTATCATGGTTATTAAGCAATAATATAATCATATAAACCCATCGAAGGAAACCGATAATTATAAAATCTCACACTCCTATACGATATCGCATTATCCAACAAAAATTCAAGAATTATCCTTAAAATAAACAATTACAAGTTTGAAATAATATAATATAATAGAGTAAAAAATGTTTGGTAGAAACCGAAAAAGAAGCCTTCAATAATATAATCCTTCGTCAAGTTATGTTGTAACTTGTGCTGTAGCTTTTGATCATGTTTAGGTTTTAGGTTCTTTCTATTGAAGGCTTCTTTTTCAGTTTAAGATTTGCTATTAGGAAGATGAATGGGTCGATGATGACGAAACAGAAGACTGAGGGTGAATTTTGCAAGGTTGGAGGAGTAAAACTAGGAATCAAGGACATGTTTGGGGTCAAGCAAGGACTAAAGCAAGCAAGAACTAGATGACTCATAGAACGTGTAGAGATACCCTGATTCAGGGGGCCAAAAATGGGAGCCGCCAGTCCGATACTTTGGTTACCGACGGTTCGAAAGAGTTAAAGATGGAGACATGTGCCTTGGAGTTGGATGAAGATAGATATAATAATTGGTTTCCGAAATTGTTATGTTTGCAAGAGAAGGTTCATTCCATGAGGATTAGCTTATTCCTTGCGAACAAGGGTTGGTGTGCAAATCAAAATATTGTAGATTTTTTATAATGTTAAAAATCAATCACATAAATAAATGTGTTTTACTTTTAGTGTTTAGCATAATTGGATTTTATAGAATTTAATAGGCTTAAGGGTGTATAAAGCCCTCAAATTTTTTCAACAAAGCAATTAAATTTTTTTTTTTGTATTCAATTGAGCACTTGAACTTTTCAAATGCATCAAAAAGGCCCTCAAACTTCTTCAAAAAAAGCAATAAAGCCCCTGTTTTTTTCACTCAATTGAGTACTTGAACTTTCAAAATGTATAAAAAAGACCCTCAAAATTTTTTAAAAAAGAAATTAAGCCCCTGCTCTTATTTATAAAAAATAAAAAATATTAAATTTTATAAAAAAATATTAAATTTTAATAAAAATATAAAAAATTAAAAATTATTAAAAATTAGATTTTTTTTATAAAATTTGTAAAATTTTATAAAAATCATAAAAAAATTTACAAACCCTAGTTTTTTCAATTAAAGTCATTATGTATCGCAACACAGCGTGACATGTGACAAAAAATGATAAAATAACTAAAATTAAATAAAAGTTATAGAAAAATTATAAAATGTTTCTTTTGGTACAATAATTTTTATAAAAAAAATTTTACGAAATTTATATTTCTTTACATTTTGTATAATTTTCTTATGACTTTATAAAATTTTATAATTTTTTTATATTTCTATATATTTTATAATTTTTTTACGATTTTTTATAAAATTCAATAAGGGTTATAGAAAAATCATAAAATACTTCTTTTGGTACAAAAATTTTTAATATTTGAATTTTTATTAAAATTTAATAATATTTATAGCTTTTATTGATTTTAATTTTTTTCTAATTTTTAATAAAAGCAGGGGCTTAGTTTTTTTTTTTAGTTTTTGGGTATATTTGATATATTTTGAAAGTTCAAGTATTCAATTGAGTGTAAAAAAAAAGTAGGGGCTTAATTGCCTTTTTCGAGAAAATTTAGCGCTTTTTACACCCTTAAACCGACTTAATATGGTAGTTGAAAGAGGGTAGAAGGAAAGAATGAAGAAATAACAGTAGCAAATGTTTCAATGTTGGGATAAAAATGTTATAACTTATCCTATTAATTGTTTATGTATGGTCAACCTTGCACCTAGGGGTCAAAATTGCGTAAAAGAGTCGCACAAATCGCCATAGTAAAGCAATAACATCACGATGTTTTAGATTATGAGATTATGAGGACGAGAATAACTATTATTTTTTCATGCAAAGGATAGCATATGGAAAAAGGGGTCACTGTTGCAAAAGTGAAGCTTTTACATCATGAAGGGGAATCCCAGTTTGCAACTCGTCAAAAACCAACTTTGTCATTTCCATAAGCCAAGAAGAGAACATAATTCGATGTAACTTTTGGTGCCCCCTCCAACCATTTTTCAACCCGTATATTTATACTTATGGAAATTTACCTTGCTCTTTATCACGTTAGTATTGTTCCAACTAAAAAGAAAGATTGAAGAGCAAATTCTTTGAACTCTTTCCCTTCGACCAATTGTGCTTTTTTCTAAGTAAATTGTTTTGTTGGGTATCAAGTTTGGTGCAAACATATTTTGCTATTATTTTTTCCCACATACTATCAACGTTTATTTCGTTCATACAGTGGCCTTTGAGAGATAACATCAAACAAGTCTGGGTTTGATTGCCAGCATCTGAAACTGTTTTCTTTCTACCCAAAATTTGCAACCACCACTCTACCAAAAAAAGTTGTCAAATGAAGCTGGAGATTACATGCAAAGCAGGACAAGGGCACAGTCGTGCCCAAGAAAAACGGTGTACTTGGGAAAAAAAAGATCACAGAATTAAAAAATGGACGAGTTGAAATTGTATAAATTGAAATTGAAATTGTAAAAAACACACAGAATTGAGGAAAGGGATTCTTCGATTTGAGGGGTTCCAGCCTTCGGTTATCTCGATCCTCCTTGAGTTCAATCCTAGGCTTTTAGATGATCCTTCTCACAACAGAATAAGCCAGTTATAGTGAAGAGGACGCCTACGGCCACCAGCTCCACTTATATTTTAGGCTTACGATTTAGAGAGAACCTGACTCTAGCCAACCGTCACTTTTGTGGGACCGTCTTACACTAGATCATCATTTCTCAAAGGTGAATACCACGCCATTTCGTCTCTAGGGCTCGACAGCCACTAACGCAGTAATTTAGCGAACTGACTGCGCAACCTTCCCAAAACATACAAAGTAGCCGTTCCTCGCACAAGATGAAAAGATCACCTTTGGAAGGACATGGGCGAAAATGTCAGTCTCGTAATGCGGAGAAGTCATGAATACTCGTTGAGAAAGCTAAGTGCAGGTTCTAAGCCCCATGAACCTTTTTTGGGGAATCTTGATAACCTTTGGCTAGATGAGTTTAGTGGCTCATGCTTTTCGGGAAAAAGAACACAAGTTTAATGGAATGGACCTTTATTGGTAAATAAAATAAAAGGAACAAAAAGGCTAGAGCCTTGGGGGAAGGAGTTTTTTACAGAAAAGATGAGTGTCTATTCATGTCACTCCATCCCCTATTTATAGTACATTGGAAACCTAGTTTATTCCTATTTAAACTCTAAAAGATAAATAAAGATATAATCTAAAATTAAATCTAAATAATATCATAATAATCCTAACAATAATCCTAAAATTCAAATTTAAACAAAGTCTTCTATGCATAAATCTCTTCTTTGAATTTTTGCCCTAAGTCTTTTGCACTTTGTATTTTCGGCACCACTTCTTTCTTATTTCACACGCTGACCCATTTTGACTTTAAATTCACACTTTTTACCCCCAAACTTCCTTCCCTTACAAGATAAAAAACCATAAAAAGTCCAAATTAGTAGGATCATACTCAAAATATATATGCAATTAACACATAAAAGTATGTCATTTTAGAGTATTATCAAGAATTCAATATACAACCCAAATAATTTGGATGGTTCTTGTTAGTGCCACAGAGTTTTTTATCATGACTAAATCCTAGTGAAATTTGTTAACTTGTTAGGAGTCATTATCTTGTTCGTAGGAGTAAGAAGCTAGGTGTTGTTAGCTTGTTAGTAGAAGTAGGAAACTAAAAAATTGGTTGATTTTGATAGTTGAGACATGTATATCATGACTTTTTGGTTAATAAATTCAATCATCCTTTCCATTCTTATTTCATATTATTCAGTTAGTTCTCTACTAAACCAACAATGATATCAGAGCTCTTTTTGTTGAGGGACCTTTGAGAAAAGCTATGTGAAGTTATGATAGAAAAACTGTGAGATACATTTGTGAGGAATTGAGGTAACTGAAATTGGGACCAAGTAACTTGTCTGTCTTAGCCCCACCTGTGTTTGATGGAGAGAAATATCAAGCATGGGTTGTGAGAATGCAAGCATACATGGAGGGTTGTGGTTATTGGGAAGTTGTTGAGGAAGACAATGAGGTGACTCCACTTCCCAACAATCCAACTATGAACTAGATCAAACTGTACAATGAGAGAACAACTAGGAAAACTAAGGCAATGGCTTGCCTTTATGCTTCAGTTTCACTAGCCATATTCAATAGAATTATGACTTTTGGATCAGGAAAGAAGATATAAGACTACCTCAAGGCTAAATATCAATAAGATGAAAGGATCAAGAGCATAAAGGAATTGAACTTGATTAGAGAATTCGAGAGGCTACAGATGAAGAAATCTGAGTCAATTAAAGAATACTCTAACAAGTTGGTTGATATTGCTAAGAAGGTAAGGGTTCTTGGGACTGATCTCTCTGATTCTAGATAGATGCAAAAAATTCTAGTCTCTGCGCCTAAGAAGTATGAAGCAAAAATTGCCTCTTGGAAGAACACCAAGGACTTGACTCAGTTGAGAGTAATGGAGTTTATCAGTGCTTTACAAGCACAAGAGTAGAGGAGGTTAATGAGGCAAGAAGGAAGCATAAAAGAAGCTTTGAAGGCTAAGATGTCATAGTGTGAAGTACTAAAGGATAAGAAGTGGAATGGGAAGAAGAGTGGAGGCAATAGTGGTTCAAAAGCTACTAAAAAAGGTAATGGTACTGGAAATTCTAACAAGTATTCTTCATGTAAGTATTCTGGAAAATAGAATCATCCCTATTTCAGGTGTTGGAGATAGCCAGATGTGAAGTGCAGAAGTTGCAATTTGATAGGGCACATTGAAAAGTTCTGTAAGGAATCAAGAAATCAGCAGTATGGTGAAACACATGTTGTAATTAAAGAAAAAGAGAACCAATTATTTGGTGTCTCTTACTTCTCATCAGACAATCCATGTGACAGTTGGTTAGTTGATAGTGGTTGCACCAATTACATGACTTGTGATGAGAAGTTGTTTAAAGACATTGACAGGTTATTGAAGTCAAGAGTAAGGATAGGAAATGGAGAGTACCTAAAAGTGAAGGGAAAAAGAACAGTAGTAATAGAGAGTTGTGCTAGAACTAATTTGATTTCAGATGTTCTGTTTGTACCTAAGATTGATCAAAACTTGCTAAGTGTGGGGTAATTAGTAGAGAAGAAATTCAAAGTGATGTTTGAAGAGGGAATATGTCTAATCCTTGACTCTAGTGGCAATAAATTGTTTAGGATTAAGATGCAGAACAAGAGTTTCACATTGAATCCATTTAAGGTGGAGCAAGTGGCATCCAAGTGTCGGGAAGGAATGACATCAGATCAGACGGACCTTCTTGCTGAGCAAGTTAAGGTGCTTGTTGTAGAGATTGCATTTAGCTCCAATACCCTGAAATACCTATTGGACCAGTTTGCAAATGATCCTAATAGCTCGAAATCTCAGCTTCAAAATTTAGAAAGAGGGATTTAAGAAAAAAGGAATCAAATGAGGGCATTTGAAAACACATAATTGAGAGTGGGGAAGCTTCAATCTCTAATACATCATTTTTAAAAATGAAATAGAAAATTATGAAATTCATGATACAATGTCATGAAAAGAGTTTTGAGCTTGAGATAAAATTGGCAACCAATCGTATCCTACAAGAGGAATTGCAAAATAAGTGTTTTGAGGATGAGGAATTGCATAAAAAGGTAATTCTCTTGGAGCTACAGTTGGCATCTCTCTCTGATGATAAACTATCATCTTCTGCACATGAAATATCTAAATAACATGCTGATGAGCTACGAAAAAAATTCAATCTCAGGAGATCGAGAGTGAAAAACTAAAATTGGAACAGGTGCAACTTTGAGAAGAGAACAATGAGTTATGCTTCCAAAATAAAAAATTGACTGAAGAAGCTTCATATACGAAAGAATTGACAATGTAGTTGCTTTTAAGTTTAAGAATTTAGCTGTTGAGGTGATCAGGCTTTCACTGCAAAATGAAAAACTTAAGAAGGAATTATTGGCTACGAGAAGATTTGTTAATCAAACCATTGATAAGCTCTAAAAGTAACATATTTTAATCTCATCCTTAATGTGTTTTTGGATGATTAACTATGTAAATTAGTGAATTTGATGCTCCTAATCCTTTAAATTCATGTTTCTATACTTAGGAGAGCATTTGGGAGCGAAAGGAGCGCAAAATGAGCCAAAATCGGACAAATAGAGCTGTTTCCAAGATCTACACGGCCTGAGCATTTCCACACGGGCTAGCCACACACTCGTGTGAGCCACACGCCCATTATGCTTATTTTATTTATTTATTATTTGTTATATTATTTATTTTTATTTTACTAATTTTTTATTTTATTTTATTTATTATTCTTATTCTCAGATTTTAAATTTATTTTAACTTTTTTGCTATTTCTATTATTTTTAGTATTTTTTTACTATTATTATTATTACAATTACCTTTAAGTTTATTGGTATCATTGAGTTTATTATTTATGTTTTCATTTTATTATTTATCTTTCTTTTTAATTTTGTTTTAGTTGTTTTTTTTATTTTCTTAAACTTATTTTAATTATTATCTTTTGAAATATACTTTTATGGTTGTGTCTAATCGAGTTATAACCCCTTAATCTTCTTTATTATTTGTGTTTTTTTTATTAGTTTGCTTGGAATCATGTATTACATTTAGATTTGACTACAATTCCGCTTTTCACTATTCTGGGGATTTCATCCAATATTCAAGGCAGTTTCAGTTTTCTCCCTCTCTTATGATATTATGTTTATACTGTGATTATATTTGTTTGTACACTGAGGACAATACACATCTTAAGTGTGGGAAGGTTATTTATATAATTATTAAAAAATCCCTAAATTATGTCTTGTGTTTAAGTAATTTTCTCATACTTCTATTAGAATGATTTTTTATCGATTTGAAATTTTTATTGATGTGTTTTGGATTAATTTGTAGATAATTGTGTATTGGTTGTTTTAAACTTGAAGACATGAGAGAATCAAGCATGATAGACTATGTTTAAGAAATTAAAATTTTTAGGTTGTTTCTCTAAATTGACGTATTATCTTGAAGTTTGAGATTTGCAAGATTGACATCAAAAACCATGATTTGTTGTGAGATTTTAAGCCTTTAGAGCATACATTTTTCTTGCTCATTCTATTATTGGTTGAGTGTGTCAATTTGATTTGTTATTCTAGAACTTGCGTCGATTATACATGTCAAGATCACACATTTTGATTTGATACACTGAGATGATAAAGGTACTTAGATTTTAACTCACATATCCCATAAAAAGCCTACCAACATAATTAACCCTTAGTGAACCCCGTTGAGCCTAACACACCGTTTCTTAAACTACCCATTAATGTTAACCCATAACTCATTTTTTGTTCGTTGAGAATTTTTCCAGTTTTACTGACTTCCTTTTTGTAGAGATTTGATTTGGTTAGTTGCCTAACTATGCTCTTTTGTTTGATTTGCTGAATTAATTATTATTGTTAAAAAAAGGAACAGAAAAAAAATCGAAAAAAATATATATTTATATTTTGATTATTATTTAGTTCTATGAGCTTGAACAATTAAATTCATATTTTGAGAAGAAGCTCGTTTTCTTATTCTTGAATAGTTCTTGATTTATCAATTCGATCTCGATTTTAACCATCTTTTTCGGCCTTTCTCCACACCCTTAACCTAAGCCCCATTACAACCTCTTAAAGACCTTTTGATTTATGTAACATATCATTTTATAGTGGTGGAGATTTGATTTTCATGCAAGCCTATGGTAAAGACTTTTATTGTTTAACTATTGAGTGCTTATTCTTGAACCTTAAACACTTTGAGTGATTTTGAATTAAAGGTAATTACTTAGATAAGGAGAAACACCTATGTTTTCGTGTTTAAAAATTTTAGCTTGGATTGTTTGAGACTTTAGTGTTCTTTTAGTTGAATTGCCAATGCATGATTATTTATGGATTGTTTTGAGACATTATTGATGGGAATTACAAGTTGAGAAATATTATTTTTAATGTGAGTTGAGGATTTTGCTTGAGGACAAGCAAACGCTTAAGTGTGGGGATATTTGATAAGCTGTAAAATTAACATATTCTAATCCAATTCTTAATGTGTTTTTGGATGATTAATTATGTAAATTAGTGAATTTGATGCTTCTAATCCTTTAAATTCATGTTTCTATACTTAGGGGAGCATTTGGGAGCGAAAGAAGTGAAAAACAAGCCAAAATCGGACAAATAAAGTTGTTTCCAAGATCCACACAGCCTGGGCATTTCCACACAGGTTGGCCGCTCATACAGGCTAGTCACACACCCATGTGCTAGCCTGTGTCGATATCGCACCCTGCTTCCTAAATATGCAGAAAACCTCAATTTTTAGACTTTTTGAGCATTCTAAAGTCTATAAATACCAATTAGAAGAAGACTTAACGGGGCACAGAGAGAAGATCGAAGAAAGCACTCGAAGAACGCCATCAGAATCAACTCAGAAGCGGATCTCCGTCTAGATCGAAGATCTCCATTTAATTTCTTTTAAAGTTTTATTGAGTTTCTTTATTTCTTGTGGTTATTCTAACTTTTAGATGTTTTCATTTAGGATTATGAACTAAATTCCCTAGATACCTAAGGAATATGAAACCTATGATGAATCTTATTATTTGATTTCTGATTTACGCGATAAATACTTTATTCTTGTTCTCAATTATGTATGCTTGTTTCTTGTTTTAATATTTTTGAGATATTAATTCAAGGTTAATGTGCTTATTTCAGTGGAGCAAAAGTCCCTGTTTAAGAGTAGATCTAGCATAATTGAGTGGAGTTGCATGCAATCCTAGAAATAGGACAACATAAATCTACCGAGTTAGAGTCAAATCTAATAGGGGAATTCATCGATCGAGTTAATGCGACAATAAGAGTTTTAAATAGAAAGAGACTTCAATTAATCAACCTAGAATTAGTTGTTCTTACTGTCGAAAGAGATATTTACATAATTTAGGGATTTCTACGGATCAAGACACAAGTGAATAAATCGTTTAATTCAGATTCATAATAATAGGTGAAGTCTAGGTGGATTCTTTCTAGGGTATTATTTATCTCATTGGTTATCTTCGATTATTTTCCTATTTCATTCTCTGTTGCATTCTTAGTTAGATTAGTTTAGTAATTTTAGATTAAAAACAATCACTCCAATTTGTCGGCTAAATAATAGGAAAATGGTAATTACTATTACTTTTAGTCCTCGTGGATACGATATTCCCTACTCACCATAGTTATACTATTGTTTGATAGGTGCGCTTGTCTTTATCATAATTATAGTTAGTTTAGTGACCATCAACCATTAATGGTGTTAATCGCAAGTATAGTGACAACACAAGACCTTGGGGAAGGGGCGACACTTTGGCCACTCTCATGACTTTTCTGGAGCAACTGGTGATGATTTTGAATTGTGGAACTTTGATTTAGATGATCTAAAGATGGAATTGCAGGCTAGGAAACAATTGGGGGTAGCTCATGAAGCTGCACTAGCCAAGAAGGATTTCATTGAAGACGAATACTAGGAAAGTTAAAGAAATTGGTTTATTGTAGATCAAAGGATCATGAGATGTTTTTTTACTAAATCTTTCCATGTTAGTCTATTTGATTTTCTTAGGAATAAACTTGATGTCAACAGCACTTAAGTCAAGAGGAGAATGTTAGTGTCTCAAAGGATGCAAAGGTTTTTTTATTATGACTAAGTCCTAAGGAAATTTGTTAGCTTATTAGTATGAGTAGGAAGCTAGGTGTTGTTAGCTTGTTATTAGGAGTAGGAAACTAAAAACTTGGTTGAATTTTTTACTTGAGATATGTATATAAGGACTGTTTAGTTAATGAATTCAATAATCCTTTCCATTCTTATTTTCTATGCTTCTTAATTCTCTACTATATCAATAGTTTTAAATTAGTGCTCCAATCAAGATTCAATTTTTTATGCAATATTTTTAAAAAAATGTGTCCGATTTCCTTCATGTCAACTTGATTCCTCTCCTTTTTGACAAAAGAAGTTCATTCGATTTGTAATTTATCAATTCAAATAATGTAGCAATGAGCAAATGATGGGTGGTCCTTTAACACTAAGTTGACACAATCCGCAAGGTTTATTGTACCTTACCATAGCATTGACCTCCATCATTTGATTGCGCGTGTTGCTCCACCTGGGTCTTATCAAGCCAGCTGCACATATGTTCATTTTGCTGCATGAATAAGAGCCAACCTATTAATGAACTACGGTCTATTGAGCTCGTATATTGTTCAATGTAAAGTATTTAACAATTGAATAAAAAATTCATAATCTACATAAGAATTTGAAAAAAAAAAATTACCTACCGGCATTTACAACTTGTAGGCATATAACTCTTTCTTACATCACTCCATGAAATTCTTTGCATTGTGTGAGAACACATGATGTGAAAGTGGTCACTCCACCTGTTAGCTGGACAACTCATCGTAGCTATGATATAGCTATGTGTCGGTCATATATTAAGCAAATCCTTTAAATGTTAAGGACAACATGTAAATTTTGCAGAAAAATGACTAATTCCCCCTCATTCATCTCATTCTCAGAAAGGAAAAAGTAATTGGTACTTCGTTTCGGTTCCCATAATTAGACGACTGCTTACAGTTTTTTCTTGTGTATAGTTTGTTTTAACAATTGATTTTTTGAATCAAAGGATTAAATGTTCAGAATAGCTGATGAAATATATGATTCCCTTAAAATAAATTATTCCTAATGTGAGAAATGTTGAGTGTTTTTCTGTGTGTCTTTTTTGATGGATTAATTTTGCACATTTATATGATACGGTTATTGTTCATAGATATAATATACTAGGTAAGTCTCAATGCATGATGACACGTACACTACCTTAAGGTTAACACGTGTATACTCAAAGTAGATTTGCATATACAAGGTTTACACCATGTGTAGGCGAACTCATATTACGTGTCCTTTTCTTGAGTTCGCTCACACTACTCATGTGTGAACACTATGCATGTACAAATCCATACAGAATGCAGGTCAAAACTCAATGGACTAACGGGCTGATGGGTCGATAATATCATAACAAGAATTATTTTCGTTCAACAACCGTACCAAGAACGAATTGTTGGATTGTATAAGATGCAAATTTGATAATTGTAATGGATCTTAATAAAACTAAAATAAATATTATGAAATTTACTTCAATCAATCCAATAATACAAACAAGTTGAAGTCTAATTTAAAATATCTTTCGATATATTTATATCTATAATGGTGCACGTATATAGACCACTATATTTTCAGATTTTCTAGATATTCGTTTCTTATTTATACATGATGTATGGAGGATGTACTAATTGCAGTTGTCACCCAATTTTAATTTGTACACATTGATGATCAGCATAATTTCAATAACTTGGTAACCTTTTATCTTTTATTTTTAAAAGAATTTATCTTTGTTCTATTAGTTAAAAGGATGGTTTAAGTAGTGTTGATCATAGGGGACTTGTTCCTATGTAATTGGCATGTTCATTTGAACATTTACAAAATTTATACTATGATCAATTCCATTACTATTTCTATACCATATCTCACCTTTGAACATTAAGAAATCAAGCTCTTTCCCATACACTTTAAACTTAATTATTCAAATTGCTTTGTCTTAATTCCTATTGTCGAAACCGCTTTTTGAAAAAAAAAATTTAGTTTCGACTTAAAAATGAAAATTGGAGTCGCCACCAATCCTTTATTGAGGTGTGACCGGATCACCGGAAAACGACTTTGGTCTATGAGCTTTAGAAAAAAACGGGTTCGGGAGTCAGTTACGTACGAGGAAGGATTAGCACCCTCGTAACGCCCAAAATTGGTACCAAATTACTTATTTAATGTCTTAAGGTCGAATGAATGATTTGCTTTTGTTTAAAAAACTCGTCTCGAGATAACAAAATGTCACATCCAGTGAGTTAGGACACAACCCTTTGAAGTCTCGAGAGTAAATTTAAATCTTGAAATGTTTACAAATTTATTGAAAAAAGATATTCGGCTATTTAAATTCAACGAAAAAAACTGAAACCCAGTAAGTTAGGGCACAATCTTCTTGAGAATTTCGAACGCCGAATATTTTGAAAACTCACTTATAAAACAATTTCAGTGGTTTAAACAAATCAGTAATACATCTAAAGAATAAAAATGTTTTAATATAAATTGTACATGTATGTATAAAACAATATTATATAAAAACTTTCATATAAATCCTTAAAACATAAAAATATATATAGCATGGAAAAAACATACACTGCAAAATAAACACATCAAAATATATGCATTATACTGGATAAAAATAATAATATATTGTAAGATAATATAATAATATATGACAATGATATAAATAGAATAAAATTATGCATGCAAAAAGTTAGATAAATAGTTATAAAAATATAATAACAACAGTAATAATAATAATAGTAATATTAATAATAATAGTAGTAGTAATGAAGATAACAACGATAATAATAGCAGCGAATTTTTCAAAGCTAAATATACATATATTAAATAATGTAAGAAAATAAAATAACACAATAATAAATATATTAATAATATTTAAATCAATAAATAAATAAGATGACATAAAGAAATTTAAAAAAATAAAAATAAAAAACGCACCATGAGTATAAAAAATGTTTTAAAGTTTATTTTTTTAATGCAAAGATTGAAGGAATAATAATAAATAAATAATAAATGAAAATAAGTATAGGTAAATAAATAAAATAATAAGTAAATAAAAAAGGAAAAAAATGCCTTGGATTAAATTGCAATTTGAATAATACTTTGGGGCTAATTTAAAAAAAAATGATAGTGTCGATTGGGGAATTAAAATAAAACATGCGGAAAAGTGGGGGACTGAAAAGAACATTATTCCCATCACCCATGCGCTTCGTTTCACACAGGGATTTGATTGAAAACTAAACAAGATTTTGGGGCCAAATTTAAAAAGAATTAAAAAAATAAGGAGGGAGTAAATTAAAAAAAGAACAAACGCGGAAGGACAGAGGTTGTAAATAACCCATCTATTGAAAACACGCGGATCCTCCCCTCGAGTCGGGTCACCGCGTGGGTCAAGGCCTAAACGGCGCTGTTTTGGTGCCTGGGAGGCTTGCCCAAACGACGTCATTTTGGGGGCCTATAAAAGTCAAGTTTTAGACAAAAAAATTCATTTAGCCCTTGGTTTCAAAAAAAAAAGGTTGAGAGCTCTCCCCTTCCCTTTCAAAGGGTTTCCAAAATCTGGCCAGCTCCGACGCCGGACCACCATGGCTAAAAAATTTAAAATATATATTTTTTTTGTTTTTTCGACTCCTGGACTCCAAAAACACTGATTTTCATCGGAATCGGCACCTCTCTCTCAAAAAGGTATGATTTTTCCCTTTGTTTTTATTTTCTTTCGAAATAAAAAAATAAAAAAAATAAACTGAAAAACTACCTTTGAAAAAGGTTTGTACTTGAATCGATTTTGCTCTATATTCTTGTCATTCATTCGTGTCCTCCTTTTCAATATACATAGATTCGGGGGTTTTATAGCCCAAAATTTCCTATTTTCTCTATTTTTTACATTGTTTGAGTTGTTGTTGGACTCTCCTAGTCCTTTTGCAGGTACACACGTGGCGGCTTGTGCCAAATGGCGGCGCGCGTGGAGGCCGGCTCCGAGTTGTGCGGCGGCTGGAGTTGGGGGCGGCGGCTGCTGATTTCTTTAGGGTTTCTTGCTTTTCTTTTTTTGTTTCTTTTTGGGCTAAGGTTTAGTTAGGTTAGTTAGGCTGTTTGGGTTGTTTGGGTATTGGGCCTGCTGATGTAATTTGAAATAAATTTAAATTTCATCCAAAATTTTTACTAAAAGATAATTAATTTTTAGCAAAGAAGGGTCGAAGCTGTCAGACAGCAGAACTGGGGTAAGTTTGAAGATTTTACTGTACTTATTGGCTGAACCAAAAATTCTAAAAATTTTATGGTAGAAAGGTATCTAAGTCTATTTTTAAAAACATCAAGCGGATTTTAATTCAGAATTTCGTAGCTCAAGATATAATTAATTTAGTAACAGTGACTCAAGTAAATAGCTTTGAAGGAACACATAAGTAAATAGTGAAAACATGTATGAATATTTAACTAGCACGGGTTACATTAAAAATGGATCACGCGGCCAAGGCCAATATGGGTCGAGTGGGCCACATGGGTGTGTGAGCCTATTTTTCTTAAAAGTTCTGTAAGGTTGCACGGGTCACCCAAGTCGACTGTAAGCCTACTGTAGGGTCAGTAAGCTTTACTTAGACCCCTGTATGTGTGATCTATCTGTCTGATTTCTATACCGAGCATGACTTATGATATCTGAATGTATGTACTATTAATTGCATAATAGCATGACATATTTTGTTTGTTGCATTGCATCGGGGTGGGTTGATGATATTTGGAGGAAGTGTCTGAAAGGCTATTAAGTCTGTTATCTAGTAGCTCAGCTACAACCTTCTGATTATGTGCCGCATTTCGGTAGAGCATGGTGTGTAGGGATGGGTGGGTTGATTTAATCCCCACATGGTGTGTAGGGCTGGACGAAAATGGTGTGTAGAGGTTGGTGGGTAGGATTCTAATTTACTGTATCAGCATTATGTATCTGATATGGGCTAAGGCCCTAATGTACTTTTGAGACTGCATCTGAACCGACTAAGGCCCAAACTGATTCTGTGATGCGCTCAAGCCCCAGACTATATCTAAGTAAATTCTGTTGATTATATGTATGCATGTTTTTGTGGGGATTACACGCTGAGTTTGCGAAAACTCACCCTTTCTCTGTTTAATCTATATAGGTAATCCCCAGACTTGACGGGTCAGTGCAGTAGAGGACTCGACGGTGGCCACACGTAAATTTCGGAATGTTTTCCGTTAATGCCTAGAATTTATTACTTATTTGGGGTTTTTGATATATCTTCTGGACTATGGACTGGTTGGCTTTAAATTTGGGACTTTATACTATTTTTTATGGTTTTTTAAAACTGCAACTCCACAAAACACGATTTTTTTTCTTTTCTAAAAACTAAGTATTTTGTAAATAAAAACGATTTTCCCTGAATTAATTGGTTACAAAAGTTTCTTCTAAGAGACAAGTTTTAAAGAAAATCAACTAGTTTTTTCTGAATTAAATAAAAGATAACTTACTGTAACAATTTTTAAACTCGACAATCTTGTCTTCAAATCCCTTTCCATGTTACATCACCAGATTCGGCCATAGCGTCTAGGCCGGGTTTGGGGTGTTACAAAATATGTTCAGTAGAAACCAAAAAAGAAGCCTTCAATAATATAATCATTTTTCAAGTTATGTTGTAACTTGTGCTGTAGCTTTTGATCATGTTTGGGTTTTAAGTGCAAAGGTCTAAATTGCATAAGGTGCAAAATTAGAGTTCTATAGGAAAAAGGTGTCAAATTTCTATGAACTTTGTATATGAGTAACCTTAAATGGTAATTATACCATTAATATTATTAGCGAACAAATATGGGCATTAAATTAAGTGATTTGGATATTAATTAATAAGATTAAAAATGTAAATCAATAAAACAACTTAATTAAAATATAGAAAAAGGAAGTATCATCTTCCTAAATGAAGATTACCACCAAAATTAGGGCATAAGGAAGCCATAACCAAGCTTAGACATTCGGCCATCTCTCTCATTGTGCATGTAAGTGACTTTTGTCTCCTTTTTAATGATTTCTATGTTTTTGGAGTCGTTGTAGCTTAATCTATCTAGCCTAGGGGATAATTTGCAAAATTGTTAAAAGGTTAGGGTTTTACCATAAATGTATATTGGTTGTTTGTGATGTTTGATGGAAGAAAATAAATATTTGTTGTTAGTTAAACAACTTTTGTAAAGTGAATTTTGATGAAAATGTCAATTAGGGGTTAAATTGAAAAATGTGTAATGTTCATGGTAAATTTTAAAATTTATGAAAAATGTGAGCTATTAAGGACCTAAGTGAAATTAAACTAGCTTGGGTTAGCCTTAAATTTGCATGAATTTCATTTTATAATCCTAGGGACTAAATTGTAATTAGTTTAAAATTATAAGGGCAAAAATGTAATTTTGCTAAAATATGATTTTTGGATTGAATTGAATAGAATGATTATTTAATAGGTTTAATTTGATTATTTAGATCAAGATAAACATCATACAAATTTAGATTGGGGAAAGGAAAAAGTGTCGAACTAGTTGATCGTATATCTTCGTTTGTGATCGAGGTAAGTTCGTACATTTAATTAGCATTTTAATATATTTAATTTAAATATTATTTTTTCATATTATCATATTATGTTTCTACGAAAATATCCAACGAAGTTTTGATGACTTTTGGATCCCGTTTGAACCTTAGGAATATATAGGATACAAATGATATGTCATTAGGGTTACCGTGTTTCGGGTGTTGGTCCTAAACGTCCTATTGGTGGTTGAGTCCCCACATGTGTTGCGGATACTTGACTGCTTGTGTAAGCAGCACCGTGTAGCTACGTTCCGACCAACATCTTATGTGAACAGGCCCATTTATGGCTCAAGAGTGAGCAGCTATGTATGAAAAAAGAAAGAAATGGTTTCGACCATATGCTAGCACATAGTGTGTGAGGTTCCTGAGTATCCGATATTATTTTGAGTGGTTCAACGGGTATACAAAAGGAAGGAATGATAGATGTTTCGATTAGTAATGCCATGAAAGCATGAAAAGGTATGAGTTGTTAATGCTTAAAGTATGCATAGCCATGTTCATGAAAGTATGAATGCCTATATGCTATGTACATGAAAGCTATTATGTTATGTGTTGAGTTTGCTAAGTGATGTGTTTATCACTAACTTGAATTGTTGTTGATGCTTAGGCTTGTGCCAAGCTATGTTGGATTAGCTCATAAATTGCTTTTAAGCTTATATATTGAAATAGTAAGCATTTTTTATGATTTACAAACTTACTAAGCATTATATGCTTACTTTGTGTTATTTCTCTCATGTTTTTCGATAATCAGAAGCTCGTTCGGGTTGGAAACTTGTCGGAGATCCATCACACTATCCATCGGCTATATCGATAGTTTTGATTATTTTGAGTCATGGTTATAATGGCATCTATAGGTGCCTTTGTTTGATGAAATTAACCATTATGTTTGGCTTGTAAATATGCTATTTTAAGTGATGAAATAGTTGTTATGTTGTCATGTATGTATGGTACTTTAATGGTTGTTAGTTTGGTATCTAAGTACTTAAATGATGGTAGTTGCAATGATGAATATAAAGGTATGCTATGAAATGTTGGTTTGGAATGGAATGAGATAGTGCATTGAGTTGTTAAATGGCTAGTTTTGGTAGCTTTGGATGTGGTTGGCATACGGTCAAGTTGTTAAGGTATTGTTTGAGTTGTGTGAATGGTCATATTGGTGGTTATGAGTATGAAAATGGTATGTGAACATTATAGTAAATGTAGTATATAAGTTGTTTAATTGGCTGATTGATTTACGACAAAATTTAATAAATGTTTAATCAAGTTTGATTGTTGTGTTTGAGGTGCCTTTAAGGCATATTGGTTGTATGGCTAAGTACTATGATGTTCTACCATGTTTATGCATGTTTTACATGTATCTTGAATGTATGAAAATAGGTGCATTTGGTTGGTGTAAGTGACTAGGCTTTGGATGAGAAAAATAGCTTGGAAATGGCCTATTTTTTGTCCACACGACCAAAGACATTGGCGTGTGCCTCAGCCGTGTATGACACACGGCCTTGCGACACGGCCGTGTGTCTCCTGTAGCTTACAAAGGGTTGCAAGTCAGGCAGTTACACGGTCTAGCACACGACCTGGCACACGGGCGTGTGGCTTGGCTGTGTGATCCAAGTCAGAGAGTTACACGAGCACGAACACAGGCTGGGACACGGTCGTGTGTCCCTACTTTGAATGCCCACACGGCCTGAGACACGGGCATGTGTCTCAGCCGTGTGAGTCACACGGCCGTGTGACCCCTGCAGTATGAAATTTTTGAACTTTTTCCCAAAAAGTCTGCATGTTCCCGATTTAGTCTCGATTTGTTTCTAAACTGCTTTTAGGGCCTCGAGGGATCGTATAAGGGACTATATGTTTGAGTTTGAATAATTTTGCTATGATTTATGTTATGTTTTGAACAAGTTGAATAATTGTTTGTTGTGATATGTAAATTTTCGGTAATACTCCGAAAACCTGTTCTGGCGACGGATACGGGCAAGGGTGTTACAATCTTAATTTTAGTGTTTAGCATAATTGGATCTTATAGAACTTAAGTTTAGTTTGGCAATACTTCTCAAAAATACTTTTGGGAAAAAATACTTTTGGGCTACTTTTTGGCTTGAGTGAAGCATTTTTTCTCTTAAAAAATAACTTATTTAAAAATATTTTTGTCTCCAAAGCATTTTTTGTCTCAAAAGTAGTAGTTGAACGAGGGTAGAAGGAAAGAATGAAGAAATAACAGTAGCGAATGTTTCAATGTTGGGATAAAAATGTTATTACTTATCCTATTAATTGTTTATGTATGGTCAACTCGCATCAAGGGGCCAAAATTGCACAAAAGAGTCGCACAAATCGCCATAGTAAAGCAATGACATCACGATGTTTAAGATTATGAGATTATGAGGACAAGAATAACTAATATTTTTTCATGCAAATGATAGCATATGGGAAAAGGGGTCACTATATGAAGGGGAATCCCAATTTGCAACTCGTCAAAAGCCAACTTTGTCATTTCCACAAGCCAAGAAGAGAACAAAATTCGGTGTAACTTTTGGTGCCCCCTCCAACCATTTTTCAACCCGTGTATTTACACTTTACGGAGATTTACCTTGCTCCTTATCACGTTAGTATTGTTCTTAGAAAGAAAGATTGAAGAGCAAATTCTTTGAACTCTTTCCCTTCGACCAATTGTGCTTTTTTCTAAGTAAATTGCTTTGTTGGGTATCAAGTTTGATGCAAACATATTTTGCTATCATTTTTTTCCATATACTATCAACGTTTATTTTGCTCATACAGTGACATTTGAAAGATAACATCAAACAAGTCTGGGTTTGATTGCCAACATCTTAAATTGTTTTCTTTCTACCCAAAATTTACAACAATCATTCTACCAAAAAAATTGTCAAATGAAGCTGGAGATTACATGCAGAGCTTATTATTTATTTTTTAACTTAATTTCTATTTTCTAACTTAGCCCTCCTTTGCCTATAAGTTGTTCATCAAGAGTGGAAAAAACTCTCCACTTTCATTCCACTTTCCCTTATAATTTAAGCTTTTTATTTATTTTTCTTCGAAAAAAAAAAGCTTATCTTTTCTTAATAATTGAAGATCCAATGAGAACAAAATAAATAATAAGCTCCTTTTTTTTCGAAAATAAAAAGATTGCAGAACTGATCTTGGCAATGTTAGTGGAAATCTATGGCTTTGATCAAGTCTCTTCACTAACATACTTAAAACTTGGTTTAATTGACTTACAAGGCCTTGGCTAATCACACTTTTAAGTCTCTTTTCTCTCACAGGAATAGCTAATTTACTTTCCTTTTACAAGCTGTCCATAGTAGGTCATTTATAACCATTTATTGTTGTCACATTTAATACATAAATAAAAGATAGTGATTACAATATTCATTTTTGAGAAATTTTAATTAACTTAATTTTTAATAAAGCACGAATTACGATATTAAATTAACATATTTGTAGTATAACTGATTTTTTTTATTTTAAATATCGATCTTTTAAAGAAAACTCATAATACCTGTAAGAGAAATGATTGTATAAAATTGTGACTTCACTGTGATTTCACGTCATCATTATCTCTTTTCAATAAAAGCATGAAAAATCAGATTTTTTCTCATGTTTTTCAGCTTTTTCCTCATGAAAAATTCAAATCCAACTAAAAATGCTAAAAATCAAGAGGAAAAATCTAATTTGTCATACTTCTATCGGAAAGAGATAAAAATGACGTGAAATCACAGTTTCATACAATCTCTTCTCATATTTGTATTACAATCCAACAGTTAAATTAATATATTAGACAATAAAACACATTTTTGGCAGATTTAATAATATCAAAGTAGCCAATTATTAGATTTCACAAAGGCTAATGTATTGGCATAAACAGGAAAACTTTATTCAAATATTACAACTGAAAGTTCTTGATTAACGTTAATTTCATCAAAAACCGATACCGAAAATCCAAAACCTAGCAAGCTATACCAGTTTAGAAGCAAGGCATGCATCCACAGCTTCGCCAACAGTAAGGAAAATCCACTCTATTCCAATCTTCTCCACAACTTTTGCTACTTTTAGCTTGTGGATCACTTGCCACCTTAGGTTCACCATTGCCAACTGCAAAAATTTATATAAAGTTATATAAATTATATGGTTCTAAAGATCACAAACGCGTTGTAATAGATCACAAACGCGTTGCAATAAGCTTACTTTTATTCCTAGTGAAACCAGATTGTTGTGAAGTTCTTCAAGTGCAAAAATCCCAGAAGTGTCTATGTTCATCACATCTGTCACAAAGGGAACCCGATTAGTCTATTCTCTAGTGTCTGTGTGTGTGTGTGTGTGTGTGTGTTTTAATCTGTAAGATGATGAAACTCACTGGACATGTCGAGGATTAAGATTTGCCCTGTGTCTTTTTCAGTTTCTTTTGTTCCACCTTCTTCTGTCACGAGCCTCATTATTCTAAAACATGGGGATGAAAAAGTTATTGGTACCTGTCTTTTTTTGTAGTCTTTTCTTGTTTATTGTTTGATGTTGGATGCCATTACTTAAAAGTGGTCATAATTTTGTAGTTGCACGTACCTTTCTCTTATGCAATTGGCGTTGGCAAAGCAAAGTAAGCCAGAACTTATTCCAAATGTCAACAGTCCTGGAGTTTCACTTTCAATAGCCATGGGATACTGATTAACCTCACAAAAGGTATCTGTTCTAGGAAGTCTTCCTAGTTGTTCAACGCTTGGTCGAATCGAGTTCAACACTATCTTGGCAAACGAGATAGTTACCTGCAATATTTGTTGGCAAGGAACACAAACTCAATATGTACCATTTCATTATAACTTTTAGTAAGATATTCAAGGAAGATGATGGGAAATTACAGCGGCTAGAAGACCGATTTCCACAGATACGAACAAGACGCCGAAGAAGGCGCCAAGACAAGCTAGGAAGTCTAATTTGTCGACTTTCCAGATATAGTAAGCTTCATTAATGTCAATAAGTCCAGGAAGTGCAGAGAGGATAATGGAAGCAAGGATGGAAATGGGAGTGTAATACAAGAGCTTGGTAAACAACTCCAATGCCACTACCACTGTAATGGCCATTACTATGTTCGACACTGCAGTCTGGCAGCCTGCACTGAAATTCACTGCAGTCCTAGAAAATGAACCTGCCAATACATACAAAATATATTTCTTCCATAAGCACATTTGAATTTGATACAATGTATATGGGCTTCATCAGCTTACCAGTAGCTACATAGCAAGAAGTAAAAGACCCTGCTACGTTCATGAAGCCCATAGCCATCATTTCCTTTTTCCCATCTAAATGGTATCCTTTGATTGAAGCAAATGATCGACCAACTGCAATGGCTTCCTGAGATGATGAATGTTTTGAATGGAATCACCTTAAGCAAGCTAACCTAGATTATGATTTTACCATAGAAAAGAAAAGAGATGATGATGAATAGTTTCTCACAGTGAGAGCAACAACAGCAGAAATTAGTCCAATTTTGGCAGCTTGTGCAACATGCGGTCCGTTAAGCTGTAATTGATGGAGTGAACTTGGATTTAGGCCTCCTTTTAAGTGTTTTATTATCTTCACCCCATGTTCATCAGCTTTTGTAAGATATACTATCAGTGTAGATAATATGACTGATAAAAGAGGAGCAATTGCTGGTAACCAGAACAGCTTTTTGTTTCTTCTTCCCTAAAAAATCAGACAAACTTTTTTTGTGACTTATTAATCCACAATAAAAACAATTAATGAAATGAGAAAGCAAGGATTTGGTTACTTACTATAGACCTGGCAACCAGGAGGAATACTAGAAACAGACAACCTAGGCTGAAATTCAGAGGATGCCACTGTTCAAAAATGGCAGAAAAGGCTGAGATATAACATTTGATGGTTGGAATTTTTGTGGGATTTGCCTTATTTTACAACTTACTTCATGTGGAACTGATTTGAGAACCGATCCCAAGACTGATACCACGTCTGTTTTAGTAGTGAAGTGGTTCAATCCAAATAATCCCTTCAGTTGTTGAAGGCCTATGACAATGGCTGCACCCGCCATGAATCCAACAATTGCAGCATGTGAAAAGAAATCCACTAGGAACCCCAATCTGTTGTGTGTTATATCAGAATAAGATAGCAAGTTTTCTTGAGTGAGAGAATAACATGTAAATGTAAATCCTTCCCCGCTTCAAAACATGATTCAATACCTAAACAATCCAAATATGGCTTGGAAAGTATTGAAGTTATGGTCAGCATGCAGCAACCAAGACTGTCAAAGGCACTACATGCAGAAGCTGCTGGTTTACCTAGTCAGCAAGCTGTTTATGTTTCATTTTGTAATCTTAAGTTAGTGTAATGTAACTTAGTTGCTTTGTAACTATGTTAGGTTTATGCTTGATGTAATTTTGATGTTGATTGAGCTGATAAATCAGCTTTGTTTACTTGTTCAAGCTAATTAGCACAAGTTACCATGTGTATTAGTGGTAGTAGGTGAAGTTTAGGTCAACCTACTGTTTTGTCAAGATTGTAAACTTGTTTATGTATTGGCTTTGGGCCATTTTTGAAGTTTAATGAATGAATTCAACAAGTTTTCATCCATATGCTCTCCATTTTTAGTTTTGCTTCAAAATCCATTTGAGTTTTCTGCTTTGTTTCTTCTACAAGTCACGAGACTTGCTACACAAGCATTCTGCTGAAGCTTGCTGCTGCTGCCTCTTGCTCCAACAATTGGTATCAGAGCCGTATTCTTAGAGGACCTGTTGTAGTTCAACATCAAAACGATGGCATCATCAGGTTTTTCACCAGCTTCACCACCTGTCTTCAATGGAGAGGGCTTCAACATTTGGGCAGTTAAGATGAGGACTTACCTGCAGGCATTCGACCTATGGGAAGTTGTCAACTCAGATGCTGAGCCAGCACCTCTTCGAGCTAATCCAACAGTTGCTCAAATAAGGCAACACACTGATGAAAGAACAAAAAGGCACAAGGCCATGTCATGCATACAGAACTGTGTGACAGATGTGATCTTTATGAGGATCATGGCCTGTGAAACACCAAAGGAGGCTTGGGACAAGCTGAAAGAAGAATTTCAGGGGACTGAGAAAACAAGGCAACAACAGCTGCTCAACTTGAGAAGAGATTTCGAAAATCTAAAAATGAAAGAGGAAGAAACAGTTAAGCAGTACTCAGATCGGATTATGGCTGTTGTAAACAGCATAAGGCTCCTAGGAGAGCAATTCAGTGAAGCTAGAATGGTTGAGAAAGTCATGTCCACTCTACCAGAGAGGTATGAAGCCAAAATTTCATCCCTCGAAGACTCAAGGGACTTGACAACTATCTCCTTAACTGAGTTAATCAATGCCTTGTATGCACAAGAGCAAAGAAGAGCCAGCAGACAAGAGGAGCACCAGGAAGGGGCTTTTCAAGCCAAAGAAGCCTCGAGCATCAAAACTCATAAAGGCAAAAAGTTCTGGAAAAACAGGCCTAAGCCTGATGCTGCTAGGAGCAGTGACCAACTCTGCAGACATTGTAAAAGAGCTGGTCATCCAGAAGATAGATGCTGGTTTAGACCAGATGCAGTATGCCAACACTGCAAGAAAAAAGGCCATGCTGAAAAAGTTTACAAGAATAGAAGCAAACCAAGACAGAATCAATTTCAGCAACAAAAGGCAAAAGCTCGAGTAGCTGAAGAAAGCAGTGATCAAGAAGAACATGTTTTTGCTGTGTCATGTGCAGCAAATCTGAAAAAGGGTTCAAAGGGCTGGCTTCTAGATAGTGGGTGCACAAACCACATGTCACCAGATGCAACTATCTTCAAAACCCTGGATAGAACCTGCAAAACCAAAGTAAAAATTGGAAATGGTCAGTTAATCAATGCTGAAGGAAGAGGAGATGTGCTGATCCATACCTCCACAGGTGGCAAAATCATTTCAAATGTACTTTTGGTACCTGAAATTGATAGGAACCTTCTCAGTATAACTCAACTACTTGAGAAAGGTTACTCAGTTGTTTTCAAGGAGAAAGAATGTCAAATTTTTGATCCAAGTGGATCAAATCTCATAACAGTCACCATGACTGATAAATGTTTTGAAGTAGACTGGCCAAATGACTCACATTCAGCCTGCATAGCCTCCACTGATGACTCGAGACTCTGGCACCAGAGGCTTGGACATGCAAACTACAAATCCATAGCCCGCATGGTCAATGAAGGTCTGGCAGAAAATTTCATCGATTCAGTGAAGAATGATGAGGTTTGTGAGATATGTCAGCAAGGAAAATTGGCAAGATTGCCATTTCCAACAAGCACAACATGGAGAGCATCAGAGAAGCTCCAGCTTGTGCATACAGATGTGTGTGGACCAATGAAGACTGAGTCTTTCAAAGGAAGCAGGTACTTTATTTATTTATTGATGACTTAACAAGATACTGCTGGATTTATTTTCTAAAACAGAAGTCAGAAGTTCCATCTGTGTTCCTGAAGTATAAAGCTGTTGTTGAAACTGAGTCTGGTTGCAAACTTAGAGCAGTGAGGTCAGATAATGGAACTGAGTACATCTCAGCTCAGTTCCAAGCCTACTGTGAAGAAGCAGGTATCAAACACCAGTTGACTAATGTGTATACACCCCAACAGAATGGGGTCAGTGAAAGGAAAAACAGAAGCTTGATGAACATGGCAAGATGTCTTCTGTTTGAGAAGAATTTGCCCAAAACTCTGTGGGCTGAAGCTGTTAACACAGCAGTCTATCTCCAAAACAGGCTCCCAACCAAGGCTCTGGCTGAAAAGACTCCATTTGAAGCCTGGTTTGGGTTTAAGCCATCACTGGCTCATCTCAGAACCTTTGGTTGTCTGTGCTACACACAAGTTCCAGCTGAGAAGAGAAGCAAGCTAGATAAAAGAGCTCAAGCAGGGATCCTGATCGGCTATAGCTTGGTTATGAAGGGCTACAGAATCCTAGAACCTGCTACAAACAAGATATTGGTTAGCAGGGATGTTGTTTTCAATGAAAAAGGACACTGGAATTGGGAGAAGGCTGAACCAGAGGTAGTGGCTGAAGATCTCGCAGTGGACCAAGTTGAAAATGATGAAAACACACCTGAAATGGATGTAGATGATGTTCCAATCAGAGGCACTCGATCACTGGCTGATGTTTATGAAAGAGCACAAGTGGCTACTGTTGAACCAAGTTGCTTTGAAGAAGCAGAAAACCAGGAGGACTGGAAGCAAGCAATGATTGAAGAAATCAGAATGATTGAAAAGAATCAGACCTGGAGTCTGGTTGATAAACCAACAAACAGGAAGATTATTGGTGTCAAATGGGTTTATCGAGTAAAGAACAATGCTGATGGTAGCCTAAACAAGTTAAAGGCTAGATTAGTTGTGAAAGGTTTCAGTCAAAGGTATGGGTCAGACTACCTGGAAACCTTTGCACCAGTGGCCAGGCTAGACACTATCAGACTGCTAGTTGCCTTAGCAGCACAAAAACAGTGGCTGATACACCAACTTGATGTAAAATCAGCATTTCTGAATGGATTCCTTGAAGAGGAGATTTATGTGGAGCAACCTCAAGGTTTCAAGGTGTCTGGCAAGGAAGAAATGGTGTACAAGCTCAATAAAGCCTTGTATGGCTTGAAACAGGCTCCAAGGGCCTGGTATAGCAGAATAGATGGCTATCTGACCAGTCAAGGATTTGAAAGAAGTCTCAGTGAGCCAACTCTGTATGTTAAATCAACTAGTGTTGAAACTCAGCTCATTGTCTCAATATATGTCGATGACCTACTGGTGACAGGAGGAGATCATGAGATGCTAAGCAGCTTTAAAGTCAAAATGCAACAGCACTTTGAAATGTCAGACTTGGGATTGATGTCTTACTTCTTAGGCATGGAAGTAAACCAAGCTAAGAATGGGATTTGGCTAAGTCAAAAGACCTTTGCTATGAAGGTTCTCAACAAATTCTCAATGGAGAATTGCAAAGCAACCAGCACACCAGTTGCTGTTGGAGAAAAACTCTCGAGCCAAGACAAGCATGAAAAGGTTTGTGAAACAACCTATCGAAGTCTAGTTGGATGTTTGTTGTATTTGACTGCTACTAGACCTGATATAATGTATGCTGTGAGTCTACTCTCGAGGTTTATGCATTGTTCAAATGAAAGTCATTTTAGAGCTGCAAAAAGGGTTCTAAGATACATCAAAGGAACTTTGTCCTATGGAATGCAGTTTACCAAGGCTGAGAACTTGAAGCTAGTTGGATATTGTGACAGTGATTGGGCTGGTTCCTTGGATGACATGAAGAGCACTACAGGTTATGCATTCAACATAGGCTCTGCTATGATTTGCTGGAGCTCAAAGAAGCAGGGAGTAGTGGCTCAATCGACTGCAGAAGCAGAATATGTGGCTGCTGCTGCAGCAGTCAATCAAGCCATATGGCTTAGAAAAATTTTGAAAGATATCAATCATGAGCAAAAGGAAGCAACTGAGATAATGTGTGACAACCAATCAGCAGTTGCTATTGCAAAGAATCCTGTTTTTCATGGAAGGACCAAGCACTTCAACATCAAACTTCATGCAGTTCGAGAAATGGAACAAGCTCATGTTGTTAAGCTGATACATTGCAGTTCTGAAGAGCAAATTGCTGATATTTTAACAAAAGCACTAAGTGTTTCCAAGTTTCAACACCTGAGAGCTAATATGGGAGTTTGCAACATGCTAACCAAGGAGGAGTATTGAAGTTATGGTCAGCATGCAGCAACCAAGACTGTCAAAGGCACTACATGCAGAAGCTGCTGGTTTACCTAGTCAGCAAGCTGTTTATGTTTCATTTTGTAATCTTAAGTTAGTGTAATGTAACTTAGTTGCTTTGTAACTATGTTAGGTTTATGCTTGATGTAATTTTGATGTTGATTGAGCTGATAAATCAGCTTTGTTTACTTGTTCAAGCTAATTAGCACAAGTTACCATGTGTATTAGTGGTAGTAGGTGAAGTTTAGGTCAACCTACTGTTTTGTCAAGATTGTAAACTTGTTTATGTATTGGCTTTGGGCCATTTTTGAAGTTTAATGAATGAATTCAACAAGTTTTCATCCATATGCTCTCCATTTTTAGTTTTGCTTCAAAATCCATTTGAGTTTTCTGCTTTGTTTCTTCTACAAGTCACGAGACTTGCTACACAAGCATTCTGCTGAAGCTTGCTGCTGCTGCCTCTTGCTCCAACAGAAAGTCCCAGCAAAAAAAGTCACAGTGAAAACAAACTTTCTATATCCACTGGGGTCAACTACAGGATCCACCACGTTTGGAACGATGGAAGATAACAGCATTGAAACAACAGCCACTGGTCCAATTGCTATCTCTCTTGAACTCCCCATTAATGCATAAATAAGAGGTGGGACGACGCTTGTATCTACACAAGAAATATTTCAGATTGAGGATCAAAGCATAAAGAAAAAGTTTATATTTGGCTTCATGAAACTTACACAGGCCATATTGTGGATCAAGTTTGGCTATATTAGCATATCCAATACTCTGCACGAAATACAGTGTTGAGTAAGAACACAAAGAGGGAAGGAAGATAAACATGTAAAGAGAAAGAGATCCTAATGAGCTATATCTGTACCTGAGGAATGCTAAGGCTTGCAAGAGTTAAACCTGCCATGAAATCATCTTTAAGCTTTGAAGCATTATAAGTCTTTCCCCAGCTGAGGATTGGAAATAGAGCTTGAAAGAAGGACATGGCACCTAAGGAGTGGTTTCCTCTATGAGGAAACACATTCTTTCTGATACCACTAACAAGTTCTTGCCATAAGTAAGGAGGCTCCGGTGAATTAATCAACCACTTAGCTCTCTCGGTTCGACCGGAATCCTCCAGGTCTTGCTGCTGCTGCTGGTTGTTGTTGTGCATTTCCACAGAGAAGGACACGTTAGGCAAGGAAACCATACTTTGAAGTATTTGGGAGAACTCACTCACTCTCTGAGCTGCCTAGTAATATGATTAATCACTACATACTATAGCTTATGAATTTTTTTTGAGTCGATGAGTATTAACATCGTGCGGGCAGCTCATGTATACTACCTAAATTATCTCTTAAAAGTTTTCAGTGGTGACACAAATGATGTGGGTCCTTAACCTGTTTGCAGTTCAAAACTTTAAAATTAGGTTGTTGTTTTTTCTTTTTAAGTTTTTATGTCAGTTTTTGTAGATAATGTTTTAGTTTTATGGTTTTCTCTTCAACCCGCATTTTCCTTTTAAAAATGTAAAATAATTTTATTTTTATCATTAGGAAAAAAAATTCTTGAGGAAAACAAATTTATGCGATTCACAAAGAACATGCAAATAGTTATTAAATTGAACTTCAAAGTTTGTATTTATTGAAAAAATTAAGAAAAATCCAAGCAAGGTTCACAGTCTCTCATTGGATGCGGGTAATTATCAGTCCGTGGTACAAGAATCCTTTTTTGCTTAGAAAAAAAACTATGAATGTAATTGCTTTGAACACTTAAAATATTCTCTTACTACACATAAATTCCAAACCTCTTTTCTAAATACATGTGACTCTCGCACACAACGATGCATAGAACAAACATGTTCCTCTTTTTAAAACACCGACTTTAACCTTTACTTACAGAAAGAAAACTGAAAAAGGTGAATAATTTTATTCTCACAAGTGTATTTGTTTGCTTGGTTGGTTCATATCCCCGTATTTTTTCCTATTATCGTTCCAATGCATTAGAATTGAAAAATGATCATCTCTTTTATTTTTTTTTACTTTCATTTTTTTTCTATCAAGCACACTCAAAATTTATTTAATTTCTTTTTATTTTTCTATTCCTTCATTCTATCTCTTCACTTTTCAATTCAACTAAAATATCAATGTTAAAATAAGATAGTAAGAGGGTTTCAACTTCTAAAGAATGGATTTTAACTAAATAATATCAATGTGAAATTCGAATTTTAATGGTATGCAACACTTTTTTATTTCCCTTCCACTTTTAGTGAAAACTATTGGTTATTGGCTCGGGGAATCTCACATTGTGAGGGTACTAAAAGTATGCCACCTCTCATCCACTGTATATAAAGGCTTTGAGCCTCCACTGAGATATCATCTCAAAATTTGTTTTCCTTCTTATATGTGTATACATTAGTATGCCTAAGGTATCGTTTTAACTAAGGGTTTCATTAGTTAATATTTTTTTTTTGGTAGTAATGAAGTTATCATATGGTGTTAAGTATTTGAGTACATAGGTAATTTGCTAAACCTCGTAAATTTAGTGTCTTCTTTCTTTTACTTCTTTGATTGGCATTTATTGATTTTTCTATCACAATTTAATATTTAATAGTAATTTGTCTGGTTAATCCACTACGTTTGGGTAGTTTCAATTCGGTATTGGTGTTCCCAATTTGATATCGGTGTTCATTAAAACTACAACATGTGGGATATTACTTGGTGTCCCCAACAATGGGTATCTGAGTCTTGGTGATGTTCTAATTTTCTAATTTTCACAATCGGAGATTATCTATCGTTTGCTCGGTTACTAGATAGAAATGTAGTTGTGCGAAAGTGCATGTCTAGCAAAAGTTCTCACTAGGAAAGACTTGGTAATTAAAAGTGTCTTTATGACTCACCTCTCCTCCATAGGAACTTACTTGGTGCACTGTTCTTGAACTATTCTCATTATTCCAGTATCAAGAGATTACAATTGAATATTGTTAGTTGGTGTTGAAATGACATTGAAGTCATGGTCAATCTCTTCAACCATGAGGACAATAATTTCAAAAACAAAGTCTTTGGCAGAGTTGTTTGATGGAACTAGCCATCTCGGCATGTGGCAAGGCGGCACTTTGTTTCAACAAGGTTTAGACATCCCTATTGAAAAAGAAAAACCCAAAAAAGTGGAGGAGAAATAATGAAATACTATCAATCGCTTGGCATGAGTTATTATTCGATCTTGCCTTTCTAAAAAGCAAAAGTATAACTTCAAGAATAAAACTTCTACATACTATTTGTGGAAATTGGAGGAAATTTTTTAAAGAAAAGTAGTCAAAATTGTCTCTACATGAATAAAAGATTATTTAGGTTTGAATATTAACCAGACACCACTATGAATGAACACATAACAACTTTTAATCTATTAATGAAGAATTGATTTTAATGTTGCTATCATATCTTCCTAATGAATTTGAATATCTTGAAACAACCTTACTTTATAGAAAGGATAAGGTGACATTTAATGAAGTAATTGATGCTTTGTATAGTTATGACCTCAGGAAGAAAACTAAGAAAGGAAGTAAGAATAATTAGTACAACGTTGCTTGAAAAGAAAAAGACATAAATAAGAGGGAGATTAAAGTAAAAAAACCAAACTTGGAAAAGATGAATATGCCCTTTTTCATGAGAAAGGTTATTGAAAGAAAGATTCTCCGAAGCTGAAGAAGATGAAAGACAAGAATGCACTAGATGCATGTGTTGTACTGCGAGATACTAATAATTTTGAAATATCATTTATTGTTTTGTCATCATCGTCCTTTTCAGACGAGTGGATAATGGATTCAAGTTGCACTTATCATGTCCCTTAATTGAGAATGATTCTTCAATTTAGTGGAATTAGATGGAGGAGTTGTTTATATGGGTAATAAGAATGCCCGTAAAATAGTTGGGATAGGTTTAATATGACTAAAAAATAGGATGGATCAACTAGGTTTCTAACTGATGTTCGATATGTACCTACTTTGAAAAATAATCTCATCTCTTTGAGAACCTTGAATTCTAAAGGTTTAGCTATTGTAATAAGAGATGGGATTTTAAAAGTTAAAAGTTACATCTAAAGCACTTTTGCAAATGAAAGACTTAGGAAAAATAATGTAATAACCAAGTTTCTAGTGGTATCAAAATTTATGGTTTTGAGACTTGTTTCCATAGATCAGGTCCGAAAATATTAAATAAAGATATTTATGGAGTTATTATATAGGTGAATTAAATTTTAGATGATCAATTTAGCCAAACTTGTGGTTAATTAAGGCCCAATGACTAAATTATAAATTCTAATAGTTATAGATTTTTAATTAGGAAATGACTTAGGGACTTAAATTGTAATTAATCAATTCAAAACAATAATTATACCATGTTTAAGTATGAAGTAGTGGATGGTAATATTTTAATTAACTAATTAAACAAATTTTTATTAATTAAGATAAAAAATGATTAAATTAAGTTACTTAAGCCATAATCTAACTATAAAAAAAATGTAAGTGGAAGGAAAGATGAGATATCATCTTATCCAACCAGCCAAGTATAGAATAAGACTGTAGGATGCCATTTTTAAGGGTTTCTAATCTTTTAGCTTCAATTTCAAGTAAGTCCCTATCCATTTTTCTTTGATTTTATAGATTTTTTTTTAATCTTGAAAGTTTAATTAAGCTAATCCAAGGATCAGTTTGATCGAGTAATAAAGTTTCTATGAGATATAATTGTTGAGAATTGAATGTTTTAGGTGTTAAATTAGTATAAATTAAGCTTAGTTTAAGAAAAGGACTAAATTGTAAAGCTTAATTGTTAGTTTCGTACATTAGGGGCCAAATTGAATAAAAGGTAAAATTGACATGAAATTTCAGTATAAATAAGAAATATGAGGTCCCTAATGAGTAATTGTGAAATTGGATTTCAATTCGAAGCTTTGGATTGAAAGTTATGTTTGTCCCAAGTTTAGGGACTAAATTGAATAAATTGTAAAATATGTTTGATTTGTGATTGGTTCTGATTGGAATGGAACTCAATAATACTATATGTTTTATGATTTTATTTAGCTAACGTTGACAGAAAATCGTCGAGAATGAGAGGAAAATCGAAAGTCGACGACAAATAGCTCGAAATTTCAGTTTGTATTTCTATGATTTGGGAACCAATTATATTTTGTATATACATATCATTTTGTATTATAAGGTTTTGAGGTGAGTTTTTGTTGGATTTTTTAATTGAATTACTTCAGTTGATATCAATTACCAAGATAGGGACTAAATTGAATAGAATTTAAGTTTTATAATTTGATTGATAATTGATAATTGATAATTGGTATGAAATTTGAGTTGAAACATGTTGTATTATATTATGAATTTATGATTAATTAGATATGATAAAGTATTATTTGAATTGTTTAAAATGAATTAAAAAATTTGGTTATCTTATTAACTGTTCCAGCCGAGTCAGATATAATTGTCATGTCATAGGGTCAGATTATTTGTTGAAAATCATCGTTGTCGGGCAACCTAAGGTGGTAAATTGTTCACATAGATTCACCCTTGCTGGGCAATCTAGGGTGACAGATTGTTCAAACTGAGAAAATCATCGTTGTCGGGCAACCTAAGGTGGTAAATTGTTCACATAGATTCACCGTTGCTGGGCAATCTAGGGTGACAGATTGTTCAAACTGAGAAAATCATTGTTGTCGGGCAATCCGGGATGTCATTATGTACAAGTATAGCGTCATCATTGCCAAGCAACCTGGGGTGACGGATTCATGTACATGTTTCGATTTCGTGTCTAGTTAATAGTTTTATAAACATGAGAATTGATTAAATGTTTTGTAAATGGATAAATGGAATTTAAATGCAATATGTGACAACATGTGAAATGAATCGAGAACGAGCCCTGGCGGCAAATGAATAAGAAAAAGCCATCAGAACTTATAATGAGATTGTTAGAAAAACATTATTCTAATTCATCATGACTAATTAGCGGTTATTTAATAATTAAATGTAACGTTTAAAATTTAATAAGGATTAATATTATAATTTAAAAATATTATTAAGTATATTTATTTTAATAATATTTGGAAAAGATGAAACAAGTGCTTTTGACCACTTTCACCTAAAAATATTATTATACTTTAATCACAAAACATTTTACAATTTTTACACTTTTATATATTTTCACCTAAACAATTACCTTAATTACATGATACACTAGTGTATATATATGATACATATGATATGGTCACTTACCTTAATTACATGATACACTAGTATATATATATGATACATATGATATGGTCACTTAATTTGGCTTCAATCACTCTTTCAAGACTAGTCTTCATATCTTGGAACCGTTGGCTTGTACTGTGGTCGCCATCATCAAATTGTGCAATTTGTTGTGCTCCTCTATCTAAAACTAAAAGCAAAGCACCAGGAATGTGAGCCACACATTGGAATAGGACGGTCAACCCACTAACTCAAAGATTCCAAAACTATGCATCTTTTTGAAGTTTTTTATTGTTTTCTACCAACAATCATCATATGTATATTCTTCTTTAGGTATCTGGATTCCCAAAGTCGCTGTCATTGGAAATGGCTGCAAGTTGATAGTTGAGAAAATTATAAACTATAAAAAATTAAAATTTCATTCGGTCCTCCTAAAAAATTATTCTGACTTTACACTCATATAGGTCAACATAATTATTGTATATAGACACCAAACATTAACTGTTAAAAGAAATTCTATCCAGCCATTTAGTTCGATGATTGATACAAATAATATCTTGCTCAATTAATACACTTCAATCATTCTCCAAATACACTATTGGAAGATGTTTTTGTCTGTTTTTATATTACTATATTATATACTTGCAGAGATGACAATCTACTAAATGCAACTTCTTTTCCCTTTCAGCGAATGAAAGCTGATACATGTATAGAAGGGGTTAGATGGGGTGAAATTTATTAATTTAAATTTGCCAATGAGAAAAATATAATGTCGGTAATGACAATATATCGCAAAGAAAAATAGACATAGAAAATAAAGAACACACAGATTTTACGTGGAAACCTTTTCGGGAAAAAATCACGGGCAGAGGAGAAGAAAATTCACTATGTCGAATTCGAATTAATTACAAGAGGAGTAGACTATGCTTATTTATAGGCTTGTAAATCTTATTCTAATAGGAGTGAAACTCCTTATTCTAATCAATATCATATACATGGAGTTTAATAAGATTTAAAAAACCTTATTCTAAAATAAAATAAAAGAAGTATAATTCTATAGGGATTTTAGTTTTATTTTATTTTACCACTGTATTTTATTTAAATAAGGATTCAAGTCACTTAATTCTAACAATCTCCACCTTGACATGAATTCTTAATAAACAAGTTCTTCATCGAGAACTTTCAATGAACAAGTTCTCCATCTCTTCCATAAAACCCCTTAAGGGTTTATCTTCAACAATTAACACCAAGTTTAAGCAATACTCAAACTTGGTTATAGGAAGTGACTTAGTCATCATATCTGCAGGATTAGCATGAGTACTAATTTTGCTCACAACAATATCACCACGAGCAATAATATCACGAACAAAATGATATCGAACATCAATGTGTTTTGTTCTCTCATGAAACATTTGATCTTTTGTAAGGAAGATGGCACTCTGACTGTCACAAAATACTGTATTGATTTGAAGGTCTTCATTGAGTTCACTAAAGAGTCCCTTCAACCATATAGCTTCTTTACAAGCCTCAGTAATCGCCATGTACTCAGCTTCAGTGGTAGACAAAGCGACTGTAGTTTGCAAAGTGGCTTTCCAACTAATTGTACAACCTCCGATTGTAAAGACATAACCGGTGAGAGATCTTCTTCTATCGAGGTCCCCAGCAAAATCAGCATCAACATACCCAATGACTCCATCTCTAGTTCTTCCAAACTGTAAACAAACATCGGTAGTACCTCGTAAGTATCTTAAAACCCACTGAACTGCTTTCCAATGTTCTTTACCAGGATTCGCCATGTATCTGCTAACTGTACTAACTGCATATGATAAATCTGGACGTGAACAAACCATGGCATACATGAGAGATCCCACTGCACTAGAGTATGGAACATGTAACATGTACTCAATCTCATCATTTGATTGTGGAGACAAAGCCGGTGAAAGTCTGAAATGGGCTGCTAAAGGAGTACTAACAGGCTTAGCATTCTACATATTGAATCTGGAAAGAACTTTCTCAATGTACTCTTTCTGACTTAAATACAATTTACTTACTTTTCTATCCCTGAGAATCTCCATACCAAGTATCTTCTTTGCTAGTCCCAAGTCTTTCATCTCAAATTCTTCACTTAGTTGGGCTTTGACCTTTCTTATCTCTATTTTATCTTTCGCTACTATCAGCATGTCATCAACATAAAGGAGTATATACACAAAAGAACCATCACTGTTGTTCTTAAAGTAAACACAACTGTCAAAGCTACTTCTTTTAAAATCATGAGAAGTCATAAAGGAATCAAACCTCTTATACCACTGTCTTGGTGACTGTTTCAAACCGTACAGGGACTTTTTCAGCAAGAAAACATAGTCCTCTTTTTCTGAAACTGTAAAACCCTCTGGTTGTTGCACGTAAATATCCTCCTCAAGTTCTCCATGCAAAAATACAGTTTTTACATCTAACTGCTCAAGCTCCAAATCATGCATGGCTACAATACCAAGCAAAGCTCGAATCGAACTATGCTTCACAACTGGAGAGAACACATCTGTGAAGTCCACTCTTGGAATTTGACTGTAACCTTTTACAACAAGCCTTGTTTTATATCTGGGTTCTTCAACTCTTGGAGTCCCCTCTTTCTTTTTAAACACCCATTTACAACGAACAACCTTTTTACCTTTAGGAAGTTTCAAAAGATCTCATGTTTGATTTTTGTGTAGTGATTCCATCTCCTCTTGCATAGCAAACATCCACTTTTTTGAGTCTTCACAACTAACCGCCTCAGAATAATTAGATGGCTCTTGATTTGCATCTATATCTTCAGCCACATTTAAAGCATAAGCAACTAGATCAGCCTCGGCATACTTCTTTGGAGGTTTAATTTCTCTTCTAGTTCTATTTTTGGCGATAGAGTATTGTGGTGAAGAAGCAACTCTATTTTGAATTTTTGTACTGGCTTTAGTAGTCGACTCTGTTGTAGATTCTAGAGCAATCTGATGCTCTACCTGCTTTTTGATATTCTTTATTGGAAGAGTCTTTAAGAGATAAGTTAGGTAGCATAGCAATTTCATCAAAAACAACATCTCTGCTAATCACAACTTTTCTATTTTCAGGACACCATAACTTATACCCTTTTACACCAGCTTTATAACCAAGAAAAACACATTTAATAGATCTTGGTTCCAATTTTCCATTATCAACATGAGCATACGCAGGACAACCAAAGATCTTTAAATCAGAATAGTCAGCAGGATTACCAGACCATAGCTCTTGTGGAGTCTTTTTCTCAATGGCAACGGATGGAGATCGGTTGATCAAAAAACATGCAGTAGAGGCTGCTTCTGCCCAAAAAAACTTTGATAAGTTGCCATTTGACAACATACATCGAACCTTCTCCATGATCGTTCTGTTCATTCGTTCTGTAACGTCGTTTTGCTGTGGAGTATGATGAACTGTCAAGTGTCTCATGATCCCTTCTAACTGGCACAGTTTATTAAATTTATCAGAACAGAACTCTAAGCCATTGCCTGTGCAAAGATATTTTATTTGATTTCCCGTCTATTTTTCAATCATGGTTTTCCAAGACTTAAATGCGGAAAACACATTGCTTTTCTACTTCAGGAAGAACGCCCACACTTTTCTGGAAAAATCATCAATAAAAGTTAGCATATAATTAGCTCCACCTCTCGAAGGCACTCTGGATGGCCCCCATAGATCAGAATGAATATACTCTAACGTTCCCTTCGTGTTATGGATTCCTCTGGTGAATCGAACTCTCTTTTGCTTCCCAAAAATGCAGTGCTCACAGAACTTCAGTTTGCAAATTCCTTGCCCATTAAGAAGTCCTCTTTTACTCAATTCTGCCATGCCATTCTCACTCATATGCCCTAGGCGCATATGCCAAAGTTTAGTAATATCACATCTGACAAGGAAGAGGATGACACAGCTACATCACCAGTAACAGTAGAACTCTGCAAAACATATAACTTGGCAGTCTTTCTCTGCCCTTTCATCACAATGAGGGAACCTTTGGAAATTTTCAAAACCCCACTTTTAGCTGTGTATTTGTACCCTTTTGAATCAAAAGTACTCAATAAAATTAAATTTATCTTTAATTCTGGAACATGTCGTACGTCACTGAGTGTTCTGACAACTCCATCAAACATTTTAACTCTAATTGTTCCAACACCTGCAATTCTACATAAAGCATTATTTCCTATCAACACAATACCTTCAGACATTGTTTCATAAGTTGTAAACCAATCCCGATTGGGACTCATGTGGAAGGTGCAACCCGAATCAAGGATTCACTCCTCGCTCTCTTTGGAATTGTTGACAGAAGCGACTAGAAGTTCACCATCGCTGTAATCTTCTACAACATCAGCTTTACCAGTATTTTCTAGTTGTTTTCCATTTTGATTCGCATCCTCCCTTTTGATCTTATTTTGTAGCTTATAGCACTCAGATTTAATGTTCTCTTTCCTCTTGCAAAAGTTACTAGTTTTACCTCTGTTTGAAGACTTCGATCTACCTTTAGATTTACTGCGAGGATTCCGTTCCTGTGTCCTTCCACGATCATCATCAGCATTCTGATCTTGTCTCCCACGAACAATAAGACCCTCTCCCTGATAGTCGATTTTAACCACAAAATGCTTCATCTTATCATACGAGGTTAAAGAATCATAAACCTTATCAACTGTGAGAGACTCGCGGCTATATAAAATCGTATCTCTAAAGGTTGAATAAGACGGGGGGCAACGAACAAAGTAGAATCAGCCCTAGATCTTCCTTATCGTACTGAACCTCCATGGCCTCCGAGTTTGAGAGAATTTCTTTGAACACTGTTAAGTGTTCGTGCACAGATGCACCTTCCTCCAAACGATGAGCATAAAGACGCTGCTTCATATGTAGTTTGCTAGTTAGAGTTTTCGACATACATATCTGTTCCAACCTCTTCCATAATCCAACGGCAGTCTTTTCCTTCATCACATCATGCAAAATTTCGTTAGACAAATGCAGATGTAACTGTGTTAACGCCTTTCGATCCTTGCGTTTCTTCTCTTCTTCCGTCAAAGTTGAAGGCATCTTATCTACCCCTAGTAGGGCTTCCTCTAAGTCCATCTATGCAAGAACTGCTTGCATCTTTATCTTCCACAATGCAAATCTGGTGTTGCGATCCAACAGCGGAATTTCGTACTTCAAAGACGTCATTACCGTGATTGAGATGAAAAACCCGGAAGCTCAGATACCAATTTGAGAAAAATATAATGTCGGTAATGACAATATATCGCAAAGAATAATAGAAATAGAAAATAAAGAACACACAGATTTTACGTGGAAACCCTTTCGGGAAAAAACCACGGGCAGATGAGAAGAAAATTCACTATGTCGAATTCGAATTAATTACAAGAGGAGTAGACTATGCCTATTTATAGGCTTGTAAACCTTATTCTAATAAGAGTGAAACTCCTTATTCTAAACAATGTCATATACATGGAGTTTAATAAGATTTAAAAAACCTTATTCTAAAATAAAATAAAAGAAGTATAATTCTATAGGGATTTTAGTTTTATTTTATTTTACCACTGTATTTTATTTAAATAAGAATTCGAGTCACTTAATTCTAACAGCCAAAGTTGTCAATTTTTTACTCTAAAAAATCAATTGGCTTGTAATGCATTTTTGGATAGAATCCAAGCAGCTTTGAGTTGAGATGTCTTCTTACCAATGAAAGAGTTATCTCTTAGCTCTGAAATGTAATCTGAATCACTTAATTTTGAGTTCAAGAGCTCAAGTTATAGTAATTTTAGTGAAGACTGTGGAACAGAATTTTTAGATGGGATTATTACAGGAATTACAAGTTTTGCGCCTTGATCTGTATTTAAGACATATTGGGTTCGATTTTAAGGTTTAATTTTGATTATATATATGTTCAATATTGTATTTATTATTATATTTTTGTATTTATTTATTTCAATTTTTAGGATATTTTTAAGTATTTTAAATCGTTTAGAAGTTTTGTATTTCTTAGTTGACAAGGAGAGTATAAATCTTTTTTAGCCAATTAGGAGTTTGTTTTTCGTTCAATTTGTAGCTTATATAAAGGCACTTTCATTATTCATTACATAATATGTTTTTGATTATTTGATTAATAAAAGCACTCTTTGGAGTATTTATTTTGCAATATTCAATTCTTGTTTTTATTTTTACTTATTGACCAAGATTTCTATCAATCTCTGTCAATTTATCTATTCCATCTTCCACCTCTAATTTTAAATTTCTTTATTTTTTGTCATTGTTGTTATTTTCTGTTTACTTAGTTTCTTTGTTGTTTTCTCGTTTCTTAGGTTTCAAGACAGCATCATTCAAGGCTGTTACACACCTTTGGAACATTCAAACCATCGAACCATCTCCTACTCGAACAAGGAGATCTCTCTCTTAGATGATTCTTCACTTGGATTTCTTTTTCTTTTTCTTGTTGCTGTTTTTTTCTCCATCTTTTGGTAATCGGTTACTCACATTCTTTGTTCATTGTTTCAAATCCAACGCTCCTTGCTTGTTGCCCAAACCATTAACTATAGGAATCGGTTTAGAGCCTCCCAAGTTAAAAACAAGTCTACTAGCTCAAAACAACTTCGGATTTATTTGGGACTTTGTGGAGACCAGCTTCGACTTCTGATTAGCTAGAGCCATTAAGGTACTATTTTAGTATTAATTTGTATGTACTTGAAGCAGGAAAACAAGTAGCAGTAATGTGGTATTTGGTTGAGTGAAAAAAAAGTAAAAAGATAAAAAGAGAGTGAAAAAGTAAAAGTAAAATAAAATTTAAAGGTGTTTTGGAGAAAAGAAAAGTGAAAAGGAAAAAAATTTTAAAATATGACCATTTCCTGTTATGATGCATAGAAACAAATTATTTCAAATTGAAAAAAAGTAAGAGTGATAAGGGGCAGCAGACCAAATAGATTTAAGAAAACAAAGAAAAAAGCAACTAAAACAAATTTTTTAAAACAAAGAACAAATATTTAAAACCAAAAATTAAAAGTGGAAGATAGATCCAATAAATCAATTGATATGGATAGAAGATAATTGTTCAACTGAAGCTCCCAACAAATTCAATTAATGCCTCTAATTAACCCTCCAAGAAATAATTCTTGACAAGTTGAAGGATTCTCGCGACTCCTTGGATATATTTCCTTTTATTTTTTACTTCAATCGTGATGTGCTAGTCTTCTTGAATCTTGTTTTTCTTCTTTTCGATAGTGGTAGGTTTAGAATATTTTTTTAATTCATTGTATACTTGATATTCATTTAACGATTCCTAACAATATAATCTCCAAAATTCTTCTATTAATATGATAGTTCTTAAAAGGGACGAGTGGTTGATGAAGCAAGCTCTTAACTTTGGCATTTGATCTTAGAGTTTATCGTCTTTTTTTAATGTTTCTTTGTTTTCCAAATCTTTTTGTTGTGAGATTTTATCCATAAATTTTCTTTCTTTGCAGTCTCACTAATCTTTTTGAAGAAATATTTTCGAGAGAATTGAAGGAAAAAATAAAAAGGGAATTGTGCTAATAACATTGTATAAAATAAATAATATAAAAAAATAAAAGGATCAATAAACAAAAGAATAAAGAGGGAAGTACGTATTATTTATTCGTCACGATATTTTCAATGCTTCTCTAAAATTTATATTTATAAACATAAGAAATATAAATAGTGTAAAACTCTACTTTTATTAGATATTAGAGTCCTAAAGTATATCAAATTTTTTATTCTAATAGGCATCCAATTTATAATAAAAATGTGTAGAATGTTTTTTTTTCTTAACCTAATGCACATCCATTATATAATAAAAAAATTTTAAATTTTTTTAACTATATATATTCCAATTTTTTAGATTTTTAAGATAATTTTCTATTTTTTTTTTTAGTTTTGAACTGTTTATTTGAGGGTTAATCCACCAATTTGTCCCAATTTAGTACTTAAGTTTAATTTTACTGCTTAATTTAGTATCCAAATCAAATGGCGTCATATGACCCGATAAATATTTAACACATGTACCCTAATAAAAAAACATAAATATTTAATTAGGAAAAAAAATACCAAATTAAATATTAAATCTACACTTAAAACCAAAAAAAAAAAAAAAGACTAACTACAAATGTGACAAATTTTTATTTTATATCACAAAAGAGCAGTTATTGGTTTAGATTGTCCATTGGATTAACAAGTCAAGGAGAAGGTGGCCAAAAAGTAAAAATTACTGTAGTGAAATTAATCATTTATGTTTTGAATTACACAAGAACCACAAAGCATGTGACATATAATTATTGTAATGAAACTAATCAATTACTATCTTGAATTACGGAGGAATCACTTGACCTAAAATTCTTGTTTTTAGGAATGGATTCTTACATATTCAATGTTGAAATTGAATAATTGTCAGATAATAATAATGGAGAAAGTTACTGTAATTCATTTGTAATTTTATAGGAGAAAATTACTGTAATCCAACGCGTATGTCCTAGATGGAGAGATCCTATATAAAAGAAGAAATGATCAGGTGCTACTAAGATGTGTGAATGCTATTGAGGATAAGAAAATCTTGAAAAAAAATCTATGAGGGTATTTGGGAACACATGTTAATGGTTTTACAATAGCTAAGCAAATTATGAGATCTGGATATTATTGGTCCACCATGGAAGGGGATTGTATCAATTATGGTAAGAGATGTTATAAATACCAAATTTATGGAGACAAAATTCATGTGCCTCCTTCACCTCTTCATGTTATGACTTCTCCATGGCCTTTCTCTATGAGGGGCATGGATGTCATTGGGTCGATCTCACCAAAAGCTTCCAATGGGCATCAATTCATCTTATGGTCATCGACTACTTCACCAAGTGGGTAGAAGTCGTTTCTTATGCCAATATCACAAAGTCGACAGTTAGCAAATTCTTGAAGAAAGAGATCATATGTCGATATGAAATGCCAGAAAGGATCATATTTGACAATGCATTAAATTTGAACAACAGCAAGATAGCGGAGGTCTGTAGTCAATTCAAGATCAAACACCACAATTCGTCACCATATCGCCCAAAAATTATTGGTACAGCGGAGGTAGCCAATAAGAATATTAAGAAGATCGTGGGGAAAATGACATAGACTTATAAAGATTAATGTTGATACCATTTTTTTGACAAAACGGGGTCGACTTGGATTTTAAAAACAAAAACGAAAAAATCAGGAGTCGCCACCAATCTTTTTTTATAAGGTGTGATCGGATCACCTTAAAAAGTGGTTGTTTTCAATAAACGATTTGATTTTATTAAAACAATTTTGGTCCACGAAATTCAGAAAAATGGGTTCGGGAGTCGGTTACGTACGAGGAAGGATTAGCACCCTCGTAACGCCCAAAAATTGGTACCTAGTTGATTAGTTAATGTCTTAATGTCGAAGATTGAAAACTTTAAAGAGATTTAGAGTATGATCCTTAAAAAACTCGAACGACATGGATTAAAATTTAAGAGGATATTGGGCTATTTAGTCGAACGAGAAATCGAAACCCAGCACATTAGGGCATGTTCTCTCGAATTTCCAAACGCAAAACATTGCCTCGTTTTAGAATTTCGAAAGGATATTCGACTATTTGGCCAAACGAGTAATCGAAACCCAACATATTAGGGCACGTTTTCTCGAATTTCCAAACGCGAAATATGGTCTTATTTTAAAATTTTAAAAAGGGTATTTGGCTATTTTGGTCGAACGAGAAATCAAAACCCAGCACGTTAGGGCATGTTTTCTCAATTTTTCAAACGCAAAATATTGCCTTATTTAGAAATTTTTCTTTTTTATGTATGGTGTTAATATGCATAACAGAACGATAATGAATAAGACAAGTTAAGCATAATACAAACAATCAACAAAAATGAAATAAATAAATATAAAAGACGAATCAATCACATAACAACAAGTAAATAAACGAATAGAATTAAAATATCCTTCTGAAATGATAATAAACACGTAAATAAGTAAATAAATAATAATAACAATAAAGAAGATGAATAAAATTAAAAGATGTGAAAAGACATATGTATATTTATGTGGACAATTTTTATAAGATAAAAAAATGTGTATATATGTATATCATAAAATATATGTCAATATTATATAAAAATATATGTATGTATGTACATATTTTAAAACGATAAAACATAAAAAAATGTATATTTAGGAATTATAAAATATATGTATACGTTATAAGAACGTATATATGCATATATATTTTTTTAAATTATAAAGTATAAAAGACGTATGTATATACATATATAAATAATGCATATAGATTATAGAATATAAACATGTATAAGTATGTGTATTAATTAAAAATGTATGTGTATTATAAAATGTATGCATGTATATGTATATGACAAGATCTGAAGTTAAAATATATATATAAGTAAATAACATTAAATAAAATATTAAATAAAACTGATTTTTTAAATATGTATATTTATATAAAAAAATAAAAAAACTTGAAGTTTAAAAGGCCGAGGATCAAATTGAAATCAGACTAATAATTTGGGGCCAAATTCGCAAATAAAAGGTTCAGGGGGCTGAAATGAAGCACGCGCAAAGTGCGAAAGACTGATCAGGCAATATGCCCAAGTCCTGAAGCGCAGCATTTATGCGCAGGCTAAATTGGAACATGCAGCAAATTTGCAGGGCCAAATTAAAAAAAATAAAGAAACAAGTAGAAGTATTAAATTAAAACAAAACAATAATGTGGAGGGACCAAGGGCGGAAATTGCCCATTCAACAGAAATGCGCGGATCCCATAGGCGGGTCGGGTTGCGCGCGGATCCTAAAGGCCGAAACGATGTCGTTTTCTATTGCGATTTAAACACATTTTTTTATTTCCCTCCCTACACATAAGAAAAAAAATTCCAGCAGCCCTCTCAATGCCCCCCATGCCCTCCGACGATCGGCCTCTCACCGCCGTTTGTCTGTCCGCTGCACCGCCACTAAAACAATGGCCAACGAAGCGCGACGAAAGGCTTTTAAAGCCTGGTTCTAGGTGGGTTGAGCGGTCGGGCTTTTGAATCCCATAAGGTTCGAGATAGAGGCCCACAGCCCTCTCCCTCCGAATTCGGTCTTGACGACGAATAACTAACCCCCCTGATGGCGCGGTCACCGGACGTCTCCGGTAAGCCCCCTTTTTATTATTTTCGTTTTAAAAAAAACAATAATGAAATAAAGATAAAAGAAATGGACAGATTGAAATAGAAAATTAGAAATCGCTTTGAATATTTTTTTGTTTTTATTCCAATATCCGTAAAAGAGGGAAGAAAAAAAGAAAACGTTACAGTATTTTTGTTCGGCCTATATAGCTAATTTTTTACAACCCCTAAACTTCTATTTTTGTCATTTTGCTATTTGGCTGTTTATTGTTGCGTGTTTTTGCTGTTTTGCAGGTGTTCTGACGCGTCAGGCACGTGGAGAGGCGGTGGCGTGCGGCACTGGAGGTGTGCGGTGCTGGAGGAGTGGCATAGGCCTAAGGGCTAGGGCAGCAGAGGGTGGACCTAGGTGCGGTGCACCTAGGGTTTTTTTGCTGAAAACTTGTTTAAGTTTTGTAGGCTTGTTGGGCTAGGTTTAGTTGTATTTGGGTTTGGGTTTTGTTTTGGGTATTGGGTTTTGCCTGGGCTTTTAGGCTGTTGGGTTTGTTTAATTTTGTGATTGTTTTGGTTTTGGTACTCGGCCCGGGCAAAATGGGCTTGTACAGCTGCCCCTCTTTGCTCGTTGTCGTGTAACGAGAACAGAGCAAAGACCAAGAAAGACCAATTTTGCCCGGTCTTGACGATTCTTGACTTGTTCTGGTGCTTCTCTTCTTCAAGTAGCTTCATTTTAGCCCACTGCGTCTTATCACTTTGATCCTTTTCACGGCATCTTTAGAGAGATATGACTTCAATCTACTATGTTGTAAATCCATGGGGATGAGATTTGTGGTTTTAGTCTGCTCCAGTGCAACTTCAAAGAGATAAGACTTGATGCGATCTGCTCCACTACTGCTTAGGGAGATAAGACTTGATTCGATCTGCTCCACTACTGCTTAGGGAGATAAGATCTGTGGTTTTAATCCGCTCCACTGCAACTTTAGGGAGATAGGATTGGTTTCTTCTGTCTGCTCCACTACTGGTTAAGGAGATAAGACTTGATGCGATCTGCTGCACTACTGCTTAGGGAGATAAGATCTATGGTTTTAATTCACTTCACTGGAACTTCAAGGAGATAGGATTGGTTTCTTCCATCTGCTCCACTACTGCTTAGGGAGATAAGACTTAATGCGATCTACTCCACTACTGCTTAGGGAGATAAGATCTATGGTTTTAATCCGCTCCACTACAACTTTAGGGAGATAGGATTGGTTTCTTCCGTCTGCTTCACTACTACTTAGGGAGATAAGACTTGATACGATCTGCTCCACTACTGCTTAGGGAGATAAGATCTGTGGTTTTAATCCACTCCACTGCAACTTCAAGGAGATAGGATTGGTTTCTTCCATCTACTCTACTACTGCTTAGGGAGATAAGACTTGATGCGATCTGCTCCACTACTACTTAGAGAGATAAGATTTGTGGTTTTAATCAGCTCCACTACAACTTTAGGGAGATAGGATTGGTTTCTTCCGTCTGCTCCACTACTGCTTAAGGAGATAAGACTTGATGCAATCTGCTCCACTACTGCTTAAGGAGATAAGATCTGTGGTTTTAATCCGCTCCACTGCAACTTCAGGAAGATAGGATTGGTTTTTTTCTTTTTTTTTTTTGTCTATGCTAGGGAAGTAAGATTCGCCGTTGCGGCTTCAATCTTTTTAATTGCAATGTCAGGGAAGCAAGATTTGCCATCGTAGCTTTAATATGTTCCACTGCACTGCCAGGGAAGTAAGATTTGCTGTTGCGGCCTCAATCTTTTTAATTGCAATGTCAGGGAAACAAGATTTTTTGTTTGTAGCTTTAATTTGTTCCACTGCACCACTAGGGGAGTAAGATTCGCCGTTACGGCTTCAATCTTTTAATTATAATGTCAGGGAAACGAGATTCTCCGTCGTAGCTTCAATCCATTCCACTGCACCGCCAAGGGAGTAAGATTCGCCGTTGCAGCTTCAATCTTTTAATTGCAATATCGAGGAAACAGGATTCACCGCTGTAGCTTCAATCTGTTCCACTGCACTGCCAGGGGAGTAAGATTCACCGTTACGGCTTCAAACTTTTAAATGCAATCTCAGGGGTACGAGTAATTCTATTGATCTGTCCTCTTGGGAACATGACCTGCAAAATCCATTTCATGGACCTATTTATGCCTAGTGTTTAGGATGTTATGATTAGAATGAATCAAATGCTCCTAACTAGATGTGTATGTATGATATTTGTAGAATGTCATGAGAATGATCCCTTTTTAATGCTTAGGTTGTCATTACTCGTTGTACATCAAGGCTCTATCACTGATACCTTCTTGTTCAGTCGGTACCTTTGACAGAAGAACCAAAGAAATAGTCGCAATTTAGACTATTCTTTCTCTAATGCTTCTAACCCTTAAGTTGGTTAGTTTTAAACAGTAGCCCTGCTTCAGGTCCTTGTACTATTTAGAAACTTCCAGAGTAATATGCAAAACTTCTTTTGCTTGAATATTATCAATCCAATAATCGTTATTTCAATGAAAAATGATTGAAAAAGATTATCAAAATGGACAAGATGAAATTTTGTCGAGAACAAAGCTAGAAATGAATCAATCAATCAAGATAGTAAATTTTGCTAAGATACGAGATGAATAAGATGAAAGGATTATCACAATGGATAAGATGAAAATTTATTAAGAGCAAAGCTCTGAATGAACAAATTAATCAAGATAGCAAATTTTCCTAGAATACAAAATGAGAATAAATTAATCAAGATGGCGTATTTTGTCACAAATACAAAAAATGAATAAAATGGAAAGAGGTGCCCCAGATATCGTGGCATGAGCTTCTCTGCCCCAAACTTCTTGAGGACCCTTTCGAACTTGATATGTGTTTAGAAGTCCTAGAAGACTTTGTTGATGTCCCAAGATGTAGCATCTCTCCTTCTTATTAATTTGGAGATGACAAGACTACCGTATGCCCCACCTTCGATCAAAATTTGAACTGCCCATTCCTGGGTTTTCAATTCAAAACCCTTTTGGTCTCAAGGCGCCCTTTGCGGGTTTTCACCTTGGCCTCTCCTTTTTCTTTTTTTTTTCTTTTTTTTTTCTTTTTTTTTCTTTTTTCCAAGTGAAGTATTCATTGCTTGAATCAGCATTCTCAAGATTAGGCAGGTTCTTGCCATCCATCTTGATCAATATCGACGCTTTTTCAGATAAGGCCTTCCACATAAGGTCCTCCCAGTTTGGCATTCACTTTCTTTTGAAATGCTTTTGTATGGGAAGGATCTTCTTCGATATCAGGTCTCATTCATTGAATTCTTTAGGGTGAACCTTTTTTTGGTGAGCTCGTATCATTCACTGTTGGTACATTTGACCATGATAGATAGCTTTTAACCTTTTTTTTCAATCAAATTTAACTGATTATATCGGGCCTGGACCTATTCTACTTCATCCCACTTCGGCTCTGACAAGCCTCGAAGGGTAGGAATTCACTTCGATAGGTAAAACTGTCCCTATTCCATATACCAATGAGAAATGATTTGCCCCGGTAGACGGTTTTTGTTTTTTATGTTCTTGTTTTTTTTTCGCTCTTTTTTTTGCTTTTTTGCTTCTCTTTTTTTTACCTCCACTGTATTGGTCATTTTGGGGCGACATGGCGTTGATATTGAACAGACTGTAAACTTTTGATGTTGTGCCGTTGTTCAAATTCAATACATTGTCAGATATAATCCTTTTTGGCATTCCATACCGACATGATTTTTTCCAAGAATTTGCAGACTGTCAACTTTGTGACATTGGCATATGAAGCAGCTTTCACCCTCTTAGTGAAGTAATCGATGACCACACAGACAAATCGATGACCGCTAAAAGCTTTTGGCGAGATCAGCTCGATGACATCCATGCCCCACATAGAGAAAGTCCATGGAAAATTCATAACGTGAAGAGAAAAAGGAAGCACATAAATCTTGTCTCCGCAAATTTGGCACTTGTGGCTTTTCTTGGTATAACTGATGCAATCCCGTTCCATGGTGGACCAGCAGTACCCAAATCTCATGTTTTGCTTGGCCATTGCAAAACCATTAGCACGTGTTCCTCAGACACCCGTATAGACCTCGTCCAAGATCTTCTTAGCCTCAAGAGCGTCCACACGTCTTAGTAGCTCAAGCATATCTTGGTACGATCATGCGAAAACATCTTTGAATTCTTGGAGTAACTCAATGACGTCTCGCTTTGTCTCTGCGGTGAAACAGGCTCTGATCTTTACCTTTTTCTCTTCTCCTAAGCTCACAATTTCTAACTGATTTTTTTGTAAGGTAGGATCTATTTTTCAACTTGCTCTACCATCCTTAACAAATCAGGAGATAAACTACAGTCTCAATCATCTTCGAAGTCTTGAGGTTCCTCTAGACACACATCTTGCTCAAAAGAAGATTCTGAGTCAATAGCAGTGTCGTTCATATCATTGATATCTAAAGACTTGTTATAGGAACAAAAGAAGACTCAAAGAACCAATGAATCAAAGGGAAGTTATCTGTGTGGTATGAGTATGAATGAAATGGGAGGAACAAGAGAATGTTTGCCAAAACAAGACACAAAGATGGATTTCGTTGAAATAAAGAATAGTGGACATGTGCCTTTTTCACAAAAGAATTTTCTATTGCTCCCAGGCTTAGAGCAATAAGAGTGTTCTGAATATTATTCTGAAATGGTCCTAAAAATTACAAGAATCTCCTCTACAGTCCAGTTGTTTAGAACACCTCTAGGGATGTAGAAACAAATCCCTGATAGGTTTTTTTTAGTTTGTTTTTTAGTTCCTTCTTCAAAGGCACAAACATCTTTACCTTTCGAACTATCGATATATTCAAAGAAATCCAATTCTTTATCATCCATCAGGCTCTGTACTAGAGTTTTGAACTCAAAGCACTTTTGGATTTTAGGAAATTTATGGTATGTAATGAAATGTAATGTTGAATGCAAAAAAGGGTGTTGATCTTGATTCAATTCTATTAGAACAACTTTTCTAGAAAACAAATCTCTTTACATAAAATGGACATTTACATATTGCCCTAATACTCGAAGTGAAGACATCGATCCTTACGTCCAAATGCCAAGATCAAATCTCGCGAACTCTCCAAACGGATACCTCTTCTATCACCATGTTTGCTTGATCTGGGTCGTGCCCCATTGGTCATTCCTCCTCGCGTCATTAGCTCTGTTAGTAGCTCTTGAATAGTTTTTATCAGTTTGAATTTTCTAATGACGAAACAAAGTCACGCACTTATCCTTCCCCCGTTACGTTTTCTCGGACCGTATTAGGACTGTAATACCCAATTTATGCTCGGCCCATTTTGTTAAACCAAATAAAAAAGAAAAGAAAAACAAAATATTTAAGTTTAGCCCAAATGTCCATTTACACAGCCCAATTACAATTACAATTACAATTAAAAAAAACTAAAACTAAACTCGATCCTAAGCATCAGCCTGAATTCGACCCATGCCCAAAACGAATTCAGATGCAGAAACCCTAGCCTAGCCTCAACGCAAGCAAAAGTCGGAAGCCCTAATGGTTGGTGCGCCGCTCCTGCCTTCAGCACGCGTCGAGCCTCCGCGCCACGCACGCCCCAGCTAGCCTTCATACTTGCCACGTCCCCTAACACCGTACGCCGTACCTGCGAACGTAAACAAAACACAGCAGAGAGAACAAATATTTTTTTTATTTACTTTTTATATTCGGCTATAAGAGGAGATAGAAGACGATTGTAAGTTTTTTACGGATTTTTGAAATAGGAAACCAGAGAAAATTTCAGGATTTGAAAGGTGATTCAAACTTTCACTTTGTTTCTTCGTTTTCGCCTTTTAATTTTTTTTCTGCGTTTCGTGTGATTATTCGTTTGAAAAGGAATAAAGGAAAGAGATTAGAGAGCTTAAACGTACCTAGGGTGGGATCCTGGCTCTCTCCGTCGCCATCGGAGTATGGGTTAGGACCGGTGACTGCCCAAATACTCAGTACCTAGAACGGCGCTGAACCCTCCTCAATTTAGGTTTTGTTTTAGTTTCTTTTTAGGGTTTATTTTGGTTTTAAAATGCGGGATTTAAGACGTTACTGTTCAGAGCCAACATAATGGCACTGAAACGGTGTCGTTCTGAGACCCAGATCCGCGTGGTGACCCGACCCGAGGGAAGGATCCGCACATTTTTACTCGATGGTCTTATTGCACAACAAGCCCTTCCGCATTCGGTTTTCAGTCCAATCCAGTTTTTCTTCATTTTTTTATTATTACTTCAAATTTGATTTAAATTTCATCAAGATCCGTGGTGAGACGGCGTCGTTTTCGCTGAGGAGATTTGAATTTCTGGATTTATGTGGTTATTTGCTGTTTTGGTCCCCGAGTGTTGAATCGATAGTTAATTTAGTTTGATTTTGTTCTCTTCTTTTAATTTTGGTTGTAATTTTAATTTTGTTCCTTTTTGTACTTAATTTTCAAATATAATTAGATCTTATTTGGATATATTATTTTAACATTTAAGTTTGATATAATTTCTAAACTTATTATTAATACAACTTTTAAAAATACAATATATTATTTTTTAAAATTGTTATTAATATTATTTAAATTCATCATACATTAGTTTTCTTATTCATTAAACGTTTTTTAAATAAAATTTTAGTACATTAGTATTTAATCCAAATGTAAAAATTTATGTGTTGATACTTTCATATTACATTATGTATGTAACTTTAGTAAATTATCTTGAAATATATTTGTATATATGTTTTAAATCTTATATATAATTTATTTCTTGTAAAATTCCCCCTTATATACTTTACTTATTTCAATTTTTTTGTACGTATATTATCATACATATATTATTATAAAGTTATTTTTTATTTTGTATGTATCATTTGTTAAAATTAGCGTATGTATATTATTTTGAGTTCCTTTTCATGCAATACTTGTTTTAAAATTCATTTTTATATTATTATAGTATTCATTTTTAACCTTTTCGATATATTTCAATATTCATTTTTCTTTAGTTGAAAACTTATTATATTGTATTTATGTTATTTCACTTGGCCTTTCTTTTAAAATTGACTATTAATTCACTTAGTTGTTGAAGGTTGATATTTGCATAATGTATGATTGAAATTATTGTCACTATGCTTGTTCGTATTGATTGATTATTCGCGTTCATTAGTATATATTTCGAGCTTACGAGTCATTACTTCGCATTGTACATTGAAATTCCATCGCGCTTTATTCGCTTAAAAAGTTACGTTTAATATCGTTTAAGTATCAAAACCAATCTATCCAAAAAACTTTCAAAACAAAGCAAATACTAGACATTTGGAATCTTCGAAAATTGAGCTCTAACATATTGGGTTCCAATTCTCTTCGTCGAATCTAAATAATCGAGAATATGCTTTAATCAAAACACATAAATAAAAACTCATTCTCGGGAATTTGACGCGTTGTGTCCTAACGCATTGAATATGACGTATTGTTTTCTCGAGACAAGGATTTTTCTAACAAATAAAAATAAAGGCAATATTCGATATTTAGGAATATTGTGAAATCGAGCCCTAACTTACTGGGTCTTGATTTTCTGATTTAACCCAAATAATCGGATATCCTTCTCAAAATGCATGAGAAATGCATAAGTTTTAAAAGTCAATAGATAAATTTAATTTTGGGGATTTAAAATGTTACCCTCTAACTTATTGAGTGTGACGATTTATTTCTTTGAAATAAGTGAATCTCATCGTCTAATTCATTTTATTCAAAATAAAAGGATCGTATTTCAAAATCTTTTCAAAATTTCGACATTAAGACATTAAACAATCGATTCGGTGCCAATTTTGGGCATTACGAGGGTGCTAACACTTCCTCGTGCGTAACCGACTCCCGAACCTATTTTTCTCAAAATTCGTAGACCAAAAATTATTTTCAAGGTGATCCGATCACACCTTCAATAAAGGTCGGTGGCGACTCCAATTTTCATTTTTAAAGTCGACTACCAAATTTTTTTATTTTTCAAAAAAAATGGTTTCGACAAGGATGATCGTATTGTTTTCCGCTTTATCAAGAAACTCATTTATGATGAAAATGCGATGTAATTATAACCAAAACAAAAGAAAATAGGTTAGTACATTCGTGAGATAGTCACTTAAGCATATGTCCAGATCCACAAAATTAGCACAGAACTCATAAGTAATAATTTATAATTTATTTTTATAAATTAGCACAAAATTAGCACAGAACACATAAGTGACTACCTCACGAACAAATACACATAAATTTATTTTTATAATTTATAAAATGAATGTTTATATTTTCTATTATTATTTATGTGTATTTGTTTTGAATGATTTTTCTGTTAATTTTTTAAAAAAATTATAAATTTTTAATTTTGTAATGGTTGAATTGATTGAACAAAAACTGATGGTCCAATCGGTTCGACCATCAACCCGATTTTTTTAAGATTCATAAATTATTTCCATTTCTTTTCCTTTTTCCCCAGTTTCTTACTCTCACTGTCTCATTTTCATTTTTTTTTCTTTTTGAGATAAAACAATAATTAGTCCTTGAAGTTGGCAAATTTTTCTACCTTGGTCTTAGAACTTTTCTTATCCACATGAGTGTCAAAACTTTACAATTTTTTTCTAATTTGGTTTATGAATTTAGATTTCGTTTAAGGTATAATGACATGACACTTTGAGATTGTCACATTATCACTCAAATGTTCTAAAATGTTTTTTATTTTTAAATTATATATATATATATTTAATTTTTAAATGATAAAATGACACAATCTTAGAGTGCTACATAATCAAACCTTAATGGGATCTAAGTTCATGGAGCAAATTAAAAAAAAATTCAAATTCGGGAACTAATATGGCAAAAAAAAAGGGAGCAAATTTAAAAAGTTTACAAATTAAGGGATTAAATGTTAGAAATCAGAGGTTTAGGAAGTTAGAATGGCGGCTCGAGGCGTGAATATCCCTATCCTTAAAGGATATTTCGTGGATTTATATCTCCCCCAAGATTTAAGAAGAATGAAGCAATTAAATACTCAGGTAGATAGAATTTTGAAAGAACAAAGCAAGATTGAATGAGTGACTTACTCTGCAATCATACGTAGTATTTATAGGTAACCTCATGCATGCGTACCTATCCTTCTTATTTCGGCTCTAATAAGTCTATATAAACACCATTTTAATAAATGTATATAAAAGATGTGGGACTTGTGTGCCCCGCTAAGGCAAGGCTTTCAAAATTCTCTTATATGTTAATAAAATTTAATTTTAAATTACATTGAAAAAAGTAAATTAAAATTATATCTTCTTAAATAATCATTTAAACTATTTTCAATACATTTAAAAATAAATAAAATATTTTATAAATGAATTTAGAAGATATCTTAAGACGACTTGAAAGTGCATGTTGAGAGTAAAAGTACGGGCAAGAGAAAGTAATAAAGGTAGTAGATGGCATGCGCAACAAACCCAGGGGAACCCACCCTTAAAGACGTCCATATTCAAACTAGTATTGGGTTTGGCATAGGCTGTGAGGGGAAACTTCAAAAAGTCGTGTTTTTGTCATGTTTTGTAGTGTTAGACTAGGGACAGAAAATGAAGTTGTTAAAGTAGTGGCCATGCTTTCATCTCTGACTTTTCCTTTGCCCTTCCGTCATTCAACCAAAGTTTTTTATATTTAGGTGTTTTAATCCCTCACGTTCGGTTGCCTGCAAATTTGGACTCAACCTATTCATCTTTCTTACATTATGGAAAATGAAAATTATAAATTAGATTGAATTGAGACCCAATTGTGAAGTACTAAGTTTAAGGCTGGGGGAGGGGCTTTTGCCTCCTTGGTTGAAATGATTATATTGTTATTTTAATCCTCCTTAAAAAATGATAATTTATGCTTTTGGCCCTTGCTTCAAATACAGTTATATATATATCAAGGTTGGAGATAGAGATAGATAGCAATTCTGCCTTTTTGGTATACAGTCTGAAAAATGGAGACCGAAAGTGAGAAAGAGGAGTAATATTTGCTATGTAAAAATATTATAAATTTATATTTCTGGATAAAATATTATGTGTTATTTAGGTAAAACTAGATAACAGAAACCCCAAAAGATCTTATTTTTATCTCTTACGAAAAGTTAATATTTTATTTCAACTTATTATTCTATATTCCTATTTTTATGGAAAAAGGAAGAAAAGAAATGAAAAATCCGAGAAAATGGCAAGAAAGTAATGTCGGGTTCAATGAACCTGGACAATATTTGGGTTCTCTCCCGGTGATCTATGGTTTCTCCTGCCGAAGGGTTTGTTTGTTTAATTATCATATATATATATATATTTAAAGTGACAAGGCGAAATATGAGGACCATCAAGTGTGGAAAGCGAAAAGGTGAGCTTTTGAAGTGATTTTAAACGCTACCTTTTGGCATTTCCATGAAATAGAAATTCCTCTCTTTTTTTATTGCCCTTCTCTGTATGTTACTATTTATTGTCCTTTCTTTATACATTACTTTTTAGGGGAGTTTATATACAAATTCCATTTGAAGTAAGCTTTAGCTTTAGCTTTAGCCTTGTCCTTTGGAACTGGGGTGGGGCAAGGTGGGGTCTTCCACTATCAATGGCTTCTGTATTGAGAGGAGGTGAGACACACAGACTTTGCTATCTTATCCTTTATTCTGATTCTATTAGTTTGGAACTTTCATATGCTTCTTGTTAATTATATGAACCATCTGGGTTCTTTTCTGGGTTTATAAAGCAGTAATTTGTGGTCTTGGTATTGTAAATTGTGATTATAATTTCATGAAATTGGTGAGAGATTTTCTAGTTTGTTTTTGTTTCCATTTTTGCACCACAAGCCAAGAGATTTCAATTAATTATTCGTGCCCTTGGGTTCCCCTAGGAGGGATTTTCAAAATGGGACCCTTAACAATACATCAACTAAGACTTTTATACAAATAAAACTGAAAAGTCTCTTCTTAATGTATGGCTGCTTGTGATTGACTGCAACTTTTTCCATCTTTTCCCATATAACATTAACAGAAACCGCATCAAATCATTTGTTCTTTGTGCTTGTATTTTTTCCAAATGAGCTTTTCATGATAATTAATAACAGGGAAATATACATAAAAAGGCACAGAGAAAGAGGTGGCTAAAGACTTAAAATTTCTGGTTTGTGCTTTCCAAACTGCATATTTTATTCTAAGCACCACATTTTTACAAGTAATTGCTTACTTGTTGTTTATTTTGGTACCACTTGTTGTTTTCTGTTTATATAACATGTAAAAAGGATCCGGATATTGAAATTGATGCTATTCATATGATAATTTAGTGAGTGAAGATGAATGTTTAATTATTTATTTTGGTGATAGTATTTCTGTAAATTCTATTACCAGGAGACTCTTTTTTGTTTTTATTAAAATTTTACACTAGATTCATGCATTATTTATGCTTAATTCTCTCTTTTAGCTTGTAAAGTTTGACTTGGAATCCTATTAACACTTATATAAGCAAGATCATCACAAGGATTTATCCAAGTTCAACAAGATTTTGCAATCTCTAAACCATTCCTCCACTTTCTTTGCTTAGTTTAAGCATCTTCATTGTGTTCTAATGCCATGAACTATATTCAATTTCTTTGGATGGCTTGACATTTTGATATTCTGTTCTTTAATATCAATGCTCTGTTAGTCTATTTTAGGGCTAAGAAACTAAAAAAGTATACATCAGTCTGGTGTTTTTCATGGTTTGCGTGGATTCATGCATTTTGCTATTAATTCCCAGCAACATTCAGCAGTGCACTTTTTCTGATAAGACTTAATTTTCATGTACAGATTAGTGACATGGATCCCAACTCTTGTTCAAACATTGAAGCTGAAACCAAAGAGATGGATGTTAGAAGCCTGTCGGCCTCACACCAACACTCGCAGTATCTTCACAAGGTAGGGATTCCCCCTAAGCAAAACCTCTTGAGGGAATTCATTGCCAGGGTGAAAGAAACATTATTTGCCGATGATCCTTTGCGTCCCTTCAAGGATCAACCAAGGTCTCGAAAGCTTGTCCTCGGCATCGAGGCCATCTTCCCGATTTTCGAATGGGGAAGGAGTTACAACTGGAGAAAATTTAGAGGTGATCTCATTGCTGGACTCACAATCGCGAGTCTCTGCATTCCTCAGGTAGATTTTGCTATACTCCTAAAACATACATAGAGGCCGTTAACTGTTAATTGTTAATGAGCCTCCAATAATTTTCATATGTATTTTCTTGGAAAATAGGACATTGGTTATGCAAGGCTAGCAAACTTGGCTCCACAGTATGGACTTTGTAAGTTTTCATGTTATTTATCATCACCTTCCATTGTTAAAGTAGTCTTCTCGTCGGAGTTGTCTTGAGGTTTTTATTATTGTTTTAACAATTACAGACTCCAGCTTTGTTCCACCATTGATTTATGCCTTCATGGGAAGTTCAAGAGACATCGCGATTGGACCAGTTGCTGTGGTATCTCTTTTACTAGGGTCAATGCTTTCAAATGAGATTGACCCTAATCAAAATGAAGCCGAGTATCTGCGGCTTGCATTTACTGCTACCTTTTTTGCTGGGATCACTCAAGTAACTCTTGGTTTTCTCAGGTAGTTCTATATTACTCTCTGAATTAATAGTATTTGCTTCTAGCATTCACTAATCTATGTTTTGAAAAAAAAATTAGGTTGGGATTCTTGATTGACTTCTTGTCACATGCTGCCATCATCGGTTTTATGGCTGGAGCTGCGATTACAATCGCCCTCCAACAGCTTAAAGGTCTTCTTGGTATACAAAAATTTACAAAGAAAACAGATATTATTTCTGTAATGCGCTCTGTATGGGGCAGTGTCCATCATGGAGTAAGCAGCCTTCCATCTTCCCAAGCTAAAATACAAAGCTTTCTGAACTTATATCAATTTAATCATTTGCTACTTCCTAGTTACTAAATCTATATGGTTCTACTTCTGCAGTGGAACTGGCAGACTATACTCATCGGAGTTAGCTTTTTATCCTTCCTGCTGTTAACCAAGTACATTGTAAGAGCCTCTAAGTATTATTCCTATTTACAAACTATTTATCAGGCGTGTGAGCATTTCCTAACTTTTACATGCTTTGAAAAATAGGGGAAAAAGAACAAGAAGTTCTTCTGGGTGCCTGCAATAGCTCCTTTGATATCAGTTATTCTCTCCACCTTTTTCGTTTATATAACACATGCAGAAAAGAAAGGAGTCCAGATTGTAAGCATCTTTAACCTATAATAATCTTTAAGTACAATACTGCAATCTCTATGAATGTTTTCTCATATATGCAGGTGAAAAACATTGAGAAAGGAATCAATCCCTCATCGGTAAATCAAATTTATTTCACTGGTGACTATCTTCTTAAAGGTTTAAAGATTGGTGTTGTGGCGGGTATGATAGCATTGACGGTACGCTATCTTTTCTTTACTATCCATCTTCACCAACAAAGGAAATTAATTAACTGCCTCTAAATGGACCTTTTTCATGTTTTCATGTTTTCTTCTTTGTTGGGTTAATTTAACAGGAAGCTGTGGCCATTGGGCGAACTTTTGCTTCGATGAAAGACTATCAACTAGATGGAAACAAAGAAATGGTGGCATTAGGAGCAATGAATGTAGTCGGTTCATTGGCTTCCTGCTATGTAGCCACAGGTAAGAAATAAGATATGAATATGATATATTGAAAGTATAGACATGCACCCACAAAATCACTTAATTTTATAGGTTTATTACTAATAATGTTATTTCCTTCATCATCTGCAGGGTCATTTTCTCGATCAGCAGTAAATTTCATGTCTGGCTGCGAAACTGCTGTTTCTAATATCATCATGTCCTGTGTTGTATTTCTGACTTTAGAATTCTTAACACCTCTGTTCAAATACACCCCAAATGCTATTCTCGCTGCCATCATTATATCTGCTGTGGTTGGACTTATCGATGTTAAGGCAGCGATTTTGGTATGGAAGATTGATAAATTCGATTTTGTTGCATGCTTGGGAGCCTTTCTTGGAGTAGTATTTGCGTCAGTCGAGATTGGCCTCCTAATTGCTGTAAGAACTAAGAATATGCCAACTATATGTAAATTTCCTGAAGATGAACTATACCCTATTTATGTTTGATTAAAATCTGTTTTCTCACTGAAAACTTCATGGCAGGTCATAATATCCTTTGCTAAAATCCTCTTACAAGTTACTAGACCTCGAACGGCGATACTAGGGAAGGTACCGAGGACTAATGTGTACCGAAATATACTACAATATCCAGAAGCAACTAAAGTTCCAGGGGTTCTGATTGTGAGAGTTGATTCTGCTATTTACTTTTCCAACTCTAATTATGTCAAGGAGAGGTATAACACCCTTCTAAGGAACTCCTAATCTCCTAAGAACAAGATTTGAAGATACTCAAAGTCATTAACATCCTTGCAGGATACTGAGATGGTTGATGGATGAAGAAGAGAAAGTAAAAGCTGCATGTCAACCAACAATCCATTTTTTGATAGTTGAGATGTCGCGTAAGACTTCTCTAACTGGTTGTTTTACCATTGTTTTCATTTGCAATTTAAGCTCACATTTCCTAATGTCTAAGGTGTATGTTGTGCAGCTGTTACCGACATTGATACCAGTGGCATCCATGCCTTGGAAGAACTACACAGGAGTCTTGAGAAAAAGAATATTCAGGTAAGGGGCCCAAATAATTTATAAAAACTTCCTTGAAACAACAAACTGTAATAGGCTTTTTCCAGTTTACCTGAGATATTCCTGCACTGTTGCATAATAGCTTATACTAGCAAATCCTGGACCCATGGTGATGGACAAGCTCGAGGCATCGAAATTTGCAAACTTAATCGGAGACGACAAGATCTTCTTGACGGTCGCAGATGCAGTGTCATCATGTTCTCCAAAACCGGTGGAAAATGTCTGAACAGTGTAGATTTCCAGTATGGGAAGAGAGGGAGGGGGTCTGTAATGAAGGTTGATAATGAATGGGTGAATTATAGAGGGTGTTTTTAAGTGGGAATGGCTGACATAATACTCCAAAAGGACAAATAGTAAAAAGTGTACAATGTGGTGTGGATAAGGTTATTGTCTATAGGATCCTTCCTTTTTTTTTTTTCTTTTTTTAGCTTTTTGGTTTTTCGTTAGCTTTTAACCATAGGGAATCACTTTTACTCAAAACACCAATCATTGTTTACCAATTGACATCTAGTGATGTAAGCAAGAACTTTTTGTTTTCTACGAGTTGGGCAACTACATACAATAATGGTGAACATAGACGCAAATGGGTGCTACATCCATTAAGAATCCAATGCACGTTCAGATTTTTATATAAAGAAAGATTCTGGCACGCCACGGTATTTCTTTTTCCTTTTTTTAATTGCAGTGAATAGATTTGTAGTCTTGCAGGTAAGGCAGCAGTGGTCTTCCAAATTCATGAATTTAACCGAAATATACATTTAAAAATGTAAAACCTTTTACGATTTTAATTTTTAAAAAATACTATTTATGACCCAAGCTCTCATGGGTAAACCCCAGACTGAAGCTCCTAACCTTGGCATGGAGGCTATCAGAGTAAAATACATTATAATTCCATTAATAGTTTATTTGAATAGAAAGATTTGAGGATTGCATTAATGTCGATAGCTTTTTATAAAATAAAAAAAATTGACCCTCTGTGTAAAAGGTTCCTATACTCAATAGCTTGTAAAATATATCTATGATTGTAAAGAGTATAGAAATACTGATATATTAAAAATAAACTAAATATCAATGGTTAGAGATTAAAATGTCTATTTTGATTTTAATTAAAATGATTATGAGCAATTTGTATGTAATCTTAAAATCTTTGGTTTTGTGAAAACCATCATTAATCAACTCATATGTCACAAGGTTAACAAGAGTAAAATTTGTTTTTTTTTATTTATTTTATATGTGGATGATATTCTACTTATTACCAATGATATGTGAAATAATTTCTTTTAAAAACTTTTGATATGAAAGATATGTATAGAACACTTAGGCCATTGTTATATAGAACAAAATGCTTCGAGTCTATCTCAAAAAAACCTATACTCAAAAAGATTTTAGTGTAGTACCCAAATTGAACTGGTACTAAAAAAATAAGCTTCAAATGGAATAAATGCAAAACTTTCATATCCTCGTGTTGTTGAAAGCCTATTGTATGCTCATGTTTAGACCCTGAAGAGCTATAAAGAAAGTAATGAGGTACACTAAGAGGACTAATGAATACATGCTCATGTATAAGTGAATTGACAACTTAGAGGTAGTTGATTATTTCGTATTAGATTTTGTTGATTAACCAAAATTAACATATAGATACATTTTTATGTTAGCGGGCATATAGTTGTATTAAAACTTATTACTTCTATCTTGAAGGATGAACTCATTTCTTTTCTTTTTCCTTTTTTATTTTTCAGTCACATGCGTATAATTGAATTGTTTTATATTAAAATTTAAATTATTAATTCACATGTTTTTCATCTCGATATTAAGTATTTAGTTATGAGAAAATATTGTATAAAACTGTAATTCCACATCTTTCCTATCCCTTTCGAATATGAGAATGACAAATCAAATTTTTCCTCCTGATTTTCAGCATTTTTAGTTGAATTTGCAATTTTTTCCAGGAAGAAAAAGCTAAAAATCAAGAGAAAAAATCTAACTTGTCATTTTACCATTAAAAAGGGGTAAGAATGACATGAAATTATAATTTTATATAATCCCAACCTGTTAAAAATAATTAATAGCCGGATGCACGAGAGGATTATCACTGAGGAAATGTGTTTTATTACACATATTTTGGCTGAATGAAGATAAAAAAAACTCATATCAAGGCCAAAGGTTATCTCTTGGAATTGGAATCACAATACCATAAAAGATAACGAAACCGCTAGCATGCTAATGGATGCAAAGAACCAAGCCGGAAGAGAGTAAGCTCCTGAGTGGTGTGACGACGGTGGAGGAACGCCACCAGGCGGTGTCGATGGTGACTTAGTAGATGGAGCTCCACCTTTATCAGATGAAAGGCTAGCTGCAATAATGTCAACCATTTGAAATGCAAGAGAGCAAATATTTAGCTCGAAATTTGTTTTATATATAAATCACAGATGTTCTCATCCGTTTTACGGTTTGAATATAGTTCTGTTCAGGTTCAGTGATATTCAAGTAAAATTCTCCCAACAATGTCTATTCCAAATTTCGAACTTTGTTCAAATGCTTGAGAAAAAAAAGTTCACTTCCACTTCTTTCAACTACATATTGATATGTTTAGCTCAATTTTAATTAAACTTCATATTTATATTTAAATTATTTGATTAAAAGGCATTTCTAGATTTGAAAATAAAAGAGATTCCCAATAGATTTTGTTAGAATGTGAAACTATTGTTTTCTTTGAGTCCCATTATGTTAAGTGACTACTAAAAGCGGCACACCTTCAAGGTTTTATTCCAACTCTAATGAAAGCTTAGGATCACCTCTTGATATTTAAATAAGAGAAATTATAGTTGTTGAACTTTGCGCGTGATGAAACTTGAACCTATAATCTCTATATGTGCAAGTATTTAGCGGTCGTTTTTTAGTACAATGATACTTAAAGAAGACAATACTTTTGCGTTATCAACACAATGCTCTATTTAAAAACACTACTTACCGGGAGCGACGCCAGGTGACGGAGAAACTGCCATGGCAACAATCCTTTGTTATCAAACAAATAAAAGAAACAATGAGTAAATATTAGAACGTTAGAATACGAAGTTTAGCGTTTACCGTCACATTGGCTGATAGGGAGGAGAGGAAACCTGGCAGGCTGAAGGTAAAGTGATACGAGTCACAAAAGCCCAAATTCTTGAAGGAGAGGCCCAATAAGAAAATTCCCAGCCCAATCAAGAAATCCATCCATACTTAGTTGAAAATCAGGCCAAATTGTCAAAGTGGCCCAAGTTGTAAAGTTTTATTTTTATTTTTATTTATTTATTTATTTATTTACTTAGTTTAAATTTTTATGTCAATATTCAGTCCAAGAGTCCCAGATAAAATGACCTTTGACCGAATTTCCATATTAAAATAATTAGGAGTTTTTTTTATTTTAGTTTTCTAATTAGATTAGGACTAGTTATAAGGCCTATTTAAAGGCATGACTGTCCACCTTGTTAAACACTTATCATTATTATTAAAATTTTAGATTTGTTGAGAGCTGAATTTTCTTTGAGTTTTCTCCAAGATTTTTCTCTTGAGTTTTCTTTAGAAGTTGTTTTAACAATCTTGTGATTGTGGGAGCCATCTTCAACCTTCTTCTTGCCATTGATATTCTTTGGAGGGGAGATTAGAGCCGTTTGAAGGGAGTTGTGAGATCTTTCGAGATTTCAAGGCTTCTTAGGACTTATCTTTTAATTTCTTACTGTCAATTCTTTCTTTATTTCTACTTGTGCTGAATCATTATCTAATCTATTTTCTGTTCTTATTGTGTTTTCAGCCTTTTTCTATCTTAAGGAATCAGCCCAAAAATCCCCAATTTCTAGGGTTTTCCATACTCTTTTTGGGTGAAATTAGATTGTCGAAATTTGGGGAAAACTATCTTGGTGTTCAATTGGGCAGAATCACAATCTCCTTGAGGGTTTCAAGAACCCTAACACTTATTTCTATTCTCAATTTGATTCTTTGCTGATTTGGGGATTTTTATTTCAGATCTGAAAATTCAAAATCTAATCTTTTAATTTTCTGTTTCGTTTCAGATCTAATTGTTTAGGGTTTTCGTAGGAGTTTCTCGTGACTTGGCAACTCGATCTTGGTCCGCGCGCAACCCCGTATCATTTGGTATCAGATTTTGGGCGTTTTGGGTGTTCTTGGTTGATTTCTAAACTGATCTCTATTTTTTAAAGCATAAACAGCAGTTTTACCCAGAAAAATTGTTCAAAAAATTCATTTGAGTGGGTAAACGTTGTCCGATTGATCTGAAATTTTACATACATGTTTTTGGCACTGTGATTGAATATAAAAAAATTATTCCCGCAAAAAAAGCAGTCAAAAAGTCAAAAAAATCAAAAAAGACGAAATTCAATAAAAATTTAAAAAAAAGATTCAGCGGGTTGAATTTGGTGCCCAAAATTTCCAGATAAAAAATTCAATATATAAGGACATTCTAGATTTAATTTCGTGATTTTTTGGAGATCGGGAACACCTCGAACGAAGTTGTCAAGTTACTCCGCAGTTTTTCGGGTTTTCTGTTTTCAGCAATTTTTATTGATTCTTAGCTGTAGGTTTTCATTTGTTTACCTTTATTCTTCCTTTACGTTATCTAACACCTTCTTGGTTCTTGTGTTAGTAGGATTTAAACGTGTGCACAACTTCTTCCTCGGTGCAACACGAAGCAATTGGTGTCTCGTCAGTTTTTGGCATCCTAGTGCAAATTAGGATTCTTTGGTAGTTTGGTTCACACTCTCTAATTGGTTGATATAAACTTTGATAAAGAACTCACAAGATTGAATTCGACCTCATTGAGAATTTGATTTTTTCTTTTTGAGTGATTAACGGTGAGGTTTGATAACTTTTATTTTTGAGTGTTGAGTGTTTTGCAGGTTTTAAAAAAAATGTCTACAGGTGATAATAATAGTGACATATTTAAAAAATTCCAACAACAGTTGGATGAACAGTCTGCTGCTCTTCGAGCCTTGACTGCTACCATCAATGAGGTACGATTGAATCAAGAACCTCAATATCGATATCCAATCAAGGAAGATCGGGATAACCAGCCCCATAGGCGCGACCCTCGATGTGTCCCTAGAATGGATGATGATTTTCATGATCGTGAGCAACCTTCTTTGGCAAAACCAAAGAGTGAGCAGCAACGAGAACATCTCTTTCATACTCGCTGCCATGTACAAGGGAAGCTTTGTAGAGTTATTATTGATGGTGAAAGTTGCACGAACGTAGCCAGCACGACGATGGTGGAAAAGCTTTGCTTAACCACTACCAAGCATCCACAACATTATCAACTACAAGAGCTTAGCAACGAAGGCCGATTTAAGGTCACTCAACAAGTGCGCATCGCCTTTTCTATCGGTAAGTATCAAGACGAAGTTGTGTGCGACGTAATGCCTATTCAAGCCTGCCATTTGTTGCTAGGAGAACCATGGCAACTGGATCGAAAAGTCACTCACGATGGTCGTACCAATAGGTATTCTTTCAAGCATCAAGGAAAGAAACTCACCTTAGTGCCGCTCACTCCGGAACAAGTCCATGAGGACCAAATCAAACTGAAAAATTCTGTTAAAACAAGTGAGGAAAAAGAAAAAGAGAATGAAAAAGAGCAAAAAGAGATTGAGAGTGAAAAAGAAATTGAAGAAAGAAGAGAAAATGAATTAGAAAAAGAAACAAAAGAAAAGACGTGGAAAGGGTAGTGAGGAATGTTTCCACTAACCAAGATATGAATTTTTCTTGTGTTGCTACTTTTCAGGTTCCCGAAAGATCGAAAGATAACTTTCAACTTCAATACCTCTCAAATGAAAGACGCTTTCATACAATCAACTTAGGCAAAGATGAAATCACACTACATGATCCCGAAGGTAAGCGAGGTAAGGAAATTTTAGAAACCGAGTCCAGTGCAGATTTGAAAATTGTTGATAAAACTTTTGGTGACTTAGTTCTTAAAAGATCCCCTCATTTTGATCCGATTAATTGTTACTCTTCGATTGTGGTTGATAAAGTCATTACGAAAAGAAGCGTGATTTGTTATTCTCTTGATTTACCTTGTGTAAAATCCTCGAATTTGTCCAAATCTGTTTTGGAGAATAAGGTAACGAAATTTTCCAAATTTGTTTTCAATTTATATTCGTGCCTTAAACAGTTTATGTGGTTGTACATGAAGTTTGAGTTCCATTTGACAAAGGTTAACTCAACAACGGAGATTCGACTACACTATGCCCCCGATGAGCGAAGGTTTGTTTTAAATGAAAAAGGTAAAATCGACCCTTATTCTTCTGCTTATCGAGGTAAGATGCTTGAAACCTTTGAAACACTTTTGTACTCCTCGGATAGTGATAAAGATCGTGTTGATGAACACTTAGATCAAAACGTGCTTGACTGTCCTATTTTATTTATTGATGATCTATCTGTTTTGATGGTTGATAAAAAGATTCTTGTTTTTGATAATGCATGTGTGAGTGAATCTATAGACCGTCGATTAATGCATGGTATGATTATGCAACTCTGTGAACCATGTGAATCTTTTCAAATACCTACTTGTGACGATTATGTTTACCATTTGATTTATTACTCGCAATTTATTCATGGTTTGTGGGAACAATGTGAGACGACTGAATGCCTTAAAACATGTCCATCTTTGTTTCAAATATTTGACGAGGCAGTGGTGAGTAAATTAGATTGTTTGCATGGTAATCTAAATCTGTCCATTCACATACGTTATACCTGTTCTGTTATGCTTATGATTGGACTACAAGCTTGTTTCCGTTGCTATTTACTATCTCATGGCTATTCTTTTCAGTGGACTCAATTGCCATTAGTCCCGTTCGATAGAGGAAAGTCGAGTTCATTTGATTTTTCAGATTCGAGGACGAATCTTTTTGAGGAAGGGAGGAATGATACGAGTCACAAAAGCCCAAATTCTTGAAGGAGAGGCCCAATAAGCAAATTCCCAGCCCAATCAAGAAATCCATCCATACTTAGTTGAAAATCAGGCCAAATTGTCAAAGTGGCCCAAGTTGTAAAGTTTTATTTTATTTTTATTTATTTATTTACTTAGTTTAAATTTTTATGTCAATATTCAGTCCAAGAGTCCCAGATAAAATGACCTTTGACCGAATTTCCATATTAAAATAATTAGGAGTTTTTTTTATTTTAGTTTTCTAATTAGATTAGGACTAGTTATAAGGCCTATTTAAAGGCATGACTGTCCACCTTGTTAAACACTTATCATTATTATTAAAATTTCAGATTTGTTGAGAGCAGAATTTTCTTTGAGTTTTCTCCAAGATTTTTCTCTTGAGTTTTCTTTAGAAGTTGTTTTAACAATCTTGTGATTGTGGGAGCCATCTTCAACCTTCTTCTTGCCATTGATATTCTTTGGAGGGGAGATTAGAGCCGTTTGAAGGGAGTTGTGAGATCTTTCGAGATTTCAAGGCTTCTTAGGACTTATCTTTTAATTTCTTACTGTCAATTCTTTCTTTATTTCTACTTGTGCTGAATCATTATCTAATCTATTTTCTGTTCTTATTGTGTTTTCAGCCTTTTTCTATCTTAAGGAATCAGCCCAAAAATCCCCAATTTCTAGGGTTTTTCCATACTCTTTTTGGGTGAAATTAGATTGTCGAAATTTGGGGAAAACTATCTTGGTGTTCAATTGGGCAGAATCACAATCTCCTTGAGGGTTTCAAGAACCCTAACACTTATTTCTATTCTCAATTTGATTCTTTGCTGATTTGGGGATTTTATTTCAGATCTGAAAATTCAAAAATCTAATCTTTTAATTTTCTGTTTCGTTTCAGATCTAATTGTTTAGGGTTTTCGTAGGAGTTTCTCGTGACTTGGCAACTCGATCTTGGTCCGCGTGCAACCCCGTATCATTGAATGATACGAGTCACAAAAGCCCAAATTCTTGAAGGCGAGGCCCAATAAGCAAATTCCCAGCCCAATCAAGAAATCCATCCATACTTAGTTGAAAATCAGGCCAAATTGTCAAAGTGGCCCAAGTTGTAAAGTTTTATTTTTATTTTTATTTATTTATTTACTTAGTTTAAATTTTTATGTCAATATTCAGTCCAAGAGTCCCAGATAAAATGACCTTTGACCGAATTTCCATATTAAAATAATTAGGAGTTTTTTTTATTTTAGTTTTCTAATTAGATTAGGACTAGTTATAAGGCCTATTTAAAGGCATGACTGTCCACCTTGTTAAACACTTATCATTATTATTAAAATTTCAGATTTGTTGAGAGCAGAATTTTCTTTGAGTTTTCTCCAAGATTTTTCTCTTGAGTTTTCTTTAGAAGTTGTTTTAACAATCTTGTGATTGTGGGAGCCATCTTCAACCTTCTTCTTGCCATTGATATTCTTTGGAGGGGAGATTAGAGCCGTTTGAAGGGAGTTGTGAGATCTTTCGAGATTTCAAGGCTTCTTAGGACTTATCTTTTAATTTCTTACTGTCAATTCTTTCTTTATTTCTACTTGTGCTGAATCATTATCTAATCTATTTTCTGTTCTTATTGTGTTTTCAGCCTTTTTCTATCTTAAGGAATCAGCCCAAAAATCCCCAATTTCTAGGGTTTTTCCATACTCTTTTTGGGTGAAATTAGATTGTCGAAATTTGGGGAAAACTATCTTGGTGTTCAATTGGGCAGAATCACAATCTCCTTGAGGGTTTCAAGAACCCTAACACTTATTTCTATTCTCAATTTGATTCTTTGCTGATTTGGGGATTTTATTTCAGATCTGAAAATTCAAAAATCTAATCTTTTAATTTTCTGTTTCGTTTCAGATCTAATTGTTTAGGGTTTTCGTAGGAGTTTCTCGTGACTTGGCAACTCGATCTTGGTCCGCGCGCAACCCCGTATCATAAAGTCTCGGCCTTCGTAACGTTAATGTTGGCACCCAATTGAGCATTGTTTTTTATATATTCACAAATGCAATCAGGATTAGATTTCAACACTTTTTCAAGACCAGCACAACATGAAGCAGCGGGCTTCCCATCTTTGCTGCCATTATTAGACAAGAATTGAACACAATCTACCATATTATACATGGCAGTGGAACAACTCAGTGATAGGGATGCCAGTGGTGCTAACCTAGATTTTGCCAACACCAAGCTGGTCATGAAAATACAAATGACCATGTAAATTTTCTCCATTCTTTTTATTTTTTTTATTTAAAATTAATTAACTTAGAATTCAAAAACATTTAAGTTTCAGAGAGTTCATGGATCAAAAGTGTTAACAAAACCTGGATAGTTATAAGTAAGGATATGAAGACCAATTTTTTTCTTCTATATTTCCATTTATTTCTCTTGGTAGTTGCATTATTTACGTTTTGAACTGTGAATTTGTCATGAATTTGTTTGTCTTTCGTTTTAAATTGTTCATTCTTTCTAATTATATCTCTAAATGAATTTGTGTTTTAAAACAGAATTTCAATTAACCCGGAGATTGTTATTTAATTGTTTAAACAAAGATTATTTTTTTATTACAAAATACTTTTTCTTGGTATATTGGGAGTATAGTTTTTAAATTTTACAAGTAGAATTTTGAAGGTGATACATGTTTTATTTAGGGTATAATAAGTGTCGAAACCGTTCTTTTGAAAAACAAAAATTTTAGGTTGTCGATTTAAAAAAAAATGAAAGTTGGGAGTCGCCAGCAATCTTTTATTGAGGTGTGATTGGATCACCTAAAAAAACGGCTTTGGTCTACGAGTTTTAGAAAAACAGATCCGGGAGTCAATTATGTACGAGTAAGGATTAGCACTATCGTAATACCCAAAATTGGTACCTAGTTAATTACTTAGTGTCTTAAGGTCAAAAATTTTTAAAAATATAATCTTTAGCAAAAACTTAAAACGTTACGTATTAAGACCTTTGTCATTTCAAAGAAAGAAAATGCCACACCCAATGCGTTAGGGCACAACATTCTTATTTCCTCAAAAATGAATTAGGCTAAAATACTCGTGTAATAAAAATTTAAAAGAATATCCATTTATTCAAGATTTAAGAAATCGCGGTCCAATACGTTAGGGCACAATTCCTCTAAAATCCCAAACTCGGAATATTTCCTTTATTATTTTTTAGAAAAATCTTCATTTCGAGAAATCAATGCGTCACATCCAATACGTTAGGACACAACGTGTTGAATTCCCAATAATGAGTTCTTATTTTTTTATTAAAGAGAAATGCTCGATCGTTAAATTTAACGAAGAAAATCGGAACCCAATACGTTAGGGCTCAATTTTCTTGAAAATCCTAAATACGAGTATTATCTCTATTTTAAAAATTTTCTATTTTTAAAATCAAGTAAAAGATGATGTAATGTTATATTGAATGTGTGTATAAATGTAGCAAAAACAAATAACAATAATAAATACGAAAATTGTATAGAAATAAGATAAACAAATAAACAAAATTTAAAAAAAAAACAATGACATGCAAAGTATCAAATAAATAAGCAAAATAAAAAAAATATGAAAATATAAATCAACAAACAAAGGAACAAACAAAAAACAAAAAAATATATATATAAAGGAAAGAGAGTGCATAATATATACATTGAAATTATGGGAAAAAATATAAAATTTATAAAAGGATATTTATTTATATATAATACATTAATGGGAATAAAGAAAATATACATATAGAAATTATAAAATGTGGATAGAAAGTATAATACATATATACGTACATATATATAAGTTAATAAACATATAGATCATAAAGATAATGATTATATATATATAGAAATTATAAAATATGTATAGAAAGTATTATATATATACGTACATATATATATAAGGTAATAAATATATAAATCATAAAAATAATAATTACATATATAAACTTAAAAAAGGAAAAAGAAAATATTTTGAAATTAATTAATTCTAAAAAAGGACTAATTTTAAACTGTAATAAAAAAACTAAGGCAAATTCGCAAATAATTGAAGTCTCAAGGACCATATTGAACGCGTAAAGAATGCAGAGGGGCTGGAAATGAAATTGTCCCTTCTCCTCTAAACGATGTTGTTCACATTAGGACTGAATTGAAATTGTAAATAAATTAGAGGGCAAATTTAAAAATAAAAAAAAACTCAATTGCAAAAATGTTAAAAGGCGGAGGGGCTAAAAGCGTAATTTACCCCTCTGCTTAAAAGCACGCGGATCTTCCCCGGGTCGGGTCACACGCGCGGGTCATGGAGTGATACGGCGCGTTTTGCTATTATTATTATTAAAAATAAAAGATTTTCTAAAAACATTTCATTTCTTTTTTTAAGAATAGAAAACAGAGGAGGAAACTCTCTGCTAGGGTTTTCTTTAACCCAAACTCCCTAGCCACCACAACCACTTCGGCGAACTCGAATCTCCCTTCCGGTTCCGATTTGGCAACAAACAGGGTTTCATCTTCCTCCACGCAGGTAAGTATATTCCCCTCTTTTACTCTTTTTTGTTTTGCCAAGGAGAAAATAATAATAATAATAAAATAAAAATAATAAAAGAACACAGTAGAGAAACGCAGAGAAAAAGAAAAAAATGGTAAATCACCTTCTTTTTTTTAACTCTTAATCGTTTTTTTCTTTATCGATTTTTTTCAAAATCCAATCCCCCATTAATGTATCCTCAATGGCTTTATATAGCCATAATAAAAAATATAGAAATAAAATCTTGTTTACATTGATTTGATTCTCAATCTTTTGATTTCTTTCCATTACATTGATTTGATTCTCAATCCTTTGATTTCTTTCCATTACTGTTTTGCTTCCTTTTTTGTGTGCAGATGAAGATTCGGGGAGGCGGCTAGTGTGAAGATCCTGGTTGCGGCGCAAGTTCATCCTAGAAACCCTAGGGTTTCTGATTGTTTGGGCCACTGGATTTGGGGTTTGGTTTTGGGCCTCTGTTTGATTTGGGCCACATAGGCCCGTTTGTAATTTGGGCCTTTTTGACTCGGGCACAAATAGGGTATTACAGCTGCCCCTCTTTGCTCGTTATCGTGTAACAGGAACGGAGCAAAGACTTAAAAATACCCAATTTTGCCTAGTTGTGCTGGATCTTGGTACTCTTCTTCTTCAAGTAACCTCATTCTCTCCTACTGCATTTTCTACTCCACTGCAATGTTAAGGAGATAGGATTTGTACGTTGTAGTTTCTCAAAATTTGCTATTTTTAATCTGCTCCGCTACAACTTCAGGGAGATAAGACTTATAGCTTCAACTTGATCTACTGTAGCATAAAGATGAATTTGATGCAATCTGCTCTACTGTAATTTCAGAGAGATAAGATCCATCATTTTAGTCGCTCCACTATAATTTTAGGGAGATAGGATTTGTTTACTTTAAACCTATTCCACTGCTAACCAGGGAGATAGGATTCTCAATCTTCAACCTATTCCACCGCTGACCAAGGAGATAGGATTCACAATCTTCAACCTATTCCACTGCTGACAAGGGAGATAGGATTCACAATCTTCAATCTATTCCACTCCTGCCCAGGGAAGTAGAATTACTGGCTTCAATGTACTCCGCTGTAACCACAGAGAGGTAAAATCCGCTATATTCGATCTGCTCCGCTACTGCTTAGGGAGATAAGATCTGAAATCTTCAATCTATTCCACTGTTGTCCAGGGAAGTAGAATTACTGGCTTCAATGTACTCCACTATAACCACAAAAAGGTAAAATCTGTCATCTTCGATCTGCTTCGCTACTGCTTAGGGAGATAAGATCTGAAATCTTCAATCTATTCCACTATTGTCTAGGGAAGTAGAATTACTGGCTTCAATGTACTCCACTGTAACCACAGAGAGGTAAAATCCACCATCTTCGATCTGCTCCACATCTGCTTAAGGAGATAAGATCTGAAATCTTCAATCTATTCTACTGTTACCCAGGGAAGTAGAACTACTGGCTTCAATGTACTCCACTATAACCACAGAGAGGTAAAATCCGCCATCTTCGATCTGCTCCACTATTGCTTAGGGAGATAAAATCTGAAATCTTCAATATATTCCACTGTTGTCCAAGAAAGTAGAATTACTGGCTTCAATGTACTCCATTGTAACCACAGAGAGGTAAAATCCGCCACCTTCGATCTGCTTCGCTACTAATTAGGGAGATAAGATCTGGAGTCTTCGATCTGCTTCGCTGTCGGCGCAGGAAGGCAAGATCTGCTATTTTAACATGCTCTGCTGCAACCCAGGGAGGCAAGGCTGGTGTATTCGATCTGCTTCGCTGTCGTTGCAGGAAGGCAAGATCTGCTATTTTCACTAATCTGTTCTCTGGAGAATATGACCTGTATAATGAACCTAATTATACCTAATGATTAGGATGACATAATCAAAATGCATCAAATGCTCCTAACTAGACATGTGTGAATGAATGCAAAATTTTATTTTTTCGAGAATGATCTCGCTTAGGTTGTCATTACTCGAAGTTTATTAAGGCTTTGTGACTGACGTGCTACAACGTATTCTTGCTTGACTGGCTTTTCTGAAGAAACATTTAGTCAGGTTGCCCTCACTGTAAACCTCAAAGTTTAATCCATTAGGGCACAAAAATTCATACCATCATTCTCCCACTATAACCCAAGGGTATATGGCTTCTTCAATCCTCTCCTATCACAATTCAAGGATACAGGATCTAAATTTTTCTGGTCTCTTACACAATTCCCAGGGTATCGTACCAAAGGCTCATGCGCAAATGAAGGCTCTCTTCTCTGAGGTAACCTCTTCCTATTGTCTGGTGATCATTACTTGCTTGTTCATTTAAGCTTTGTCACCAAACTGACATCTTATTATGTTGTTCAATCAATGTTTTTGACAATGAAATCCAAAGAGAAAGTCTTAATTTAGACTCTTCCTTCTTAGATTTTCAGCCTCTAAACTTGGTGCTTTCTAAACAATAATCTTGTTTCAAGTTCCTGTATTATTTAGAAACTTCTAGAGTAATATGCAAAACCTCCCTTGTGAAAGTTTTATTAGTCCATTAATCATTATTCTAATGCAGCATGCTTGCAAAAAGGTCATAACAATGGATAAGAATAAAGTTAGTTCTGAGCATAGTTCAAAAGGAATAAATTATCAAAAATAGTAAAGAAGGATAACAAAGAAATTGGTTAGAAATGTGTATTTTGGAAAAGAATGAAGTATTCCAAGAACAACAAAATAAATTGGGTGCCCCAGATATCGCAGCTTGAGCTTCACTGTACAAACTTTCTGAAGTTCATTCTAAGTTTGACATGTGTTTAGGAGATCTACAGTGCTTTGTCGATGCTCCAAGATGTTGCCTACCCTTTCTTGTTAATTCAAGTATAGCAAGATCATCATATGCCCCAATCTAATCAAAATTTGAACTACTCTGATCACCTCATGCCCTATTCTGATCAAATATTTGAGCCGCGCTTTTCGGGTTTTCAACTCAAATCCACCTTTGGTCTCAAAGCGTCCTTTGCAGATTTTCACCTTAGCCTCTCCTTTTTCTTTTTCTTTGTTTTTTTTTCTTTGCTATTATTTTGAAATATTTTTTATTGAATCTGAACTCATAGGATAAGGCATGCCCTTGTTATTCCTTCTGATCAAAATTGACACTTTTCTAAATAAGGCCTTCTACATAAGGTCCTTCCCAGCTTGGGATAAAGTTCTTTTTGCATGGGAAGGGTCTTCTTCAATATCAGGTCCCTCTCGAGGAATTCTCTAAAGCGGACCTTTTTGTGAGCTTGCATCATTTGCTTTTGGCGCATTTGACCATGAATTGGATCCAAAAAACTCAGAGAGAGAATCTTGTCTTCAATAGGCAAAACCGCGATGGACCTAAGAGAAAGACATTGCCCCAGTAGATTTTTTTATCCCCTTTTAGGTGATATGGCATTAATCATGAACAGACTACAAACTTTAGATGTGGTGTTATTGTTCAAATTTAGTACATTGTCAGATATAATTCTTTTGGCGTTCCATACTGATTCTTCACGAATTTGCTAACTCTCGACTTTGTGACATTGACATATGAAGTAGCTTCCACCCATTTTGTAAAGTAATTGACGACCACAAAGATGAATCGGTGATCGTTAGACTCTTTTGGCTAGATTGACCAAATGACCTTCATGCCCCACATAAGGAGAAGTCGTATCCCAATGATTCTTCGTAGGGTAAGATTTGTTTCTCGACTTGTTCTACCATCCTTAACAGGTCCGGAAATAGGCTACAATCTATGTCATCTTCAAAGTCATGAGATTCCTCTAAACACATGTCTCGCTCAAAAGGAGATTCTGAGTCTGTAGCAGCGTCACTCATGTCGTTGATATCCAGGGACCTATAGTAAGTATAAAAGAATGTACAAAGAATGTATTAATTTGAGAATGATTATTTGTACAATATAATTATAAATGTGGAAGAAAATCCAAAAGAATGAAAGAATAATTATTTAAGAAGAATAAAATATATTGGCTCAAAAATGAATGCAAAGATGTATTTTATTAGAATAATGATGTTCAGACATGAGCCTATTTCACAAAGGAATTCCTATCATTTTTAGGCTAAAAACAATAAGAATGTTCTGAACATTACTCTAAATAAGCTCTAAAGACTACAGAGATTTCTTCCGCAATTCAATTATTTTGAACACTCCCAAATTTATAAGGGCGGATATCTAACAAGGTCCCCATTTCATTTGTGTCTTCATTGATGTGCACACTTCCCAACATCTCTTCATATATCCCATTCACCCACATTATCAAATATGATTGGGTAGCGGATTTTCTGCACTGGATGAATTGCCAAATTTGACAACACCCATATTGATAAGCCTTTCCACCACTTTTTTAAAGGTAATGCAATTTTCTATAGAATGCCCCGTAATTCCTGCATGATAATCATATTGTGCACTTGCATCATACCATTTGGGATACGGGGGCTGTGGAGGCTTCACATGTAAAGGAGAAACAACATGCGCATTGAATAAGCTTTGATACAGCTCCTTGTACGACATTGGAATTGGCGTGAACTGAAGCTTTTCAGTACCTGGCTTCACACCTAATTCTTGTCTTGATGAACCCTGTTGATTAGCAATCGATTTGCTGTACGTATTCACGCTATTCACCTCATTTTCTTTTTCTTTTGAGGCTTGCCTTCTGTTTCCCCCAGCATCAATCTTTCCACTTCTTATGGCGCTTTCAATCATTTCACTATTCATGATTATGTCAGAAAAGCTTTTTGTGGCACTCCCTAACATATGTGTGATAAATGGGGCCTTTAATGTGTTCACGAAAAGCATCGTCATCTCTCTTTCTAGAAGAGATGGCTGAACTTGGACGGTAACTTCCCTCTATTTCTGTGCGTATTGCCTAAAACTTTCACCGGGTTTCTTTTCCATATTCTGCAGAGTGATTCTATCAGGTACCAGGTCGGTCACATGGCTGTACTGCTTTATGAACGCCTATGCCAGATCTCTCCATGAATTAATTTAGGTACGGTTCAATCGATTGTACCACTTAGATGCTGCCCCTGTGAGGCTATCCTGGAAGCAATGTATCAGGAGTTGGTAATTATTGACATAACCAGTCATTCGTCTGCAAAACATAGTAATATGAGCTTCGGGGCTACTAGTTCCATTGTACTTCTCAAACTCTGGCATTTTGAACTTGTAAGGGAGTACTAAATTCGGAACCATGCTCAATTCTTTAGCATCCATCCCTTAGTAGCTTTCCGCACATTCCATCGCTCTAAATTTCTCTTCCAGCCATTTGTACTTTTCCTCTAGCTGTTTTGGCAACTCATCACTCATTTTCTCCTTTCCAGCCGTCTCATCAAAGTCAGGGATAGCGGGATTAACAAGGTTGGCTCTAAGGTTAGAACCTGATCCTGCCTGAAGATTCATTAGCGTTGCAGCGTCGTCTTGAAATTGCTGAGGATTAATGGTAACAGCGGACCTACGCGGGTATATCTCAACTTGCTAGGGGGTAAAGTCTGGAGGATAGACAGGTCACTCATTGTCCTCTTCTTCAACATTGAGCACAGAGCCTTTTCCTTTATCAGTTCCCTTGCTCATCCATTGAGCTAACTGAGCCATCATACTCCCTTGAGATTCTATCATTTTGTCTATCATTTTTTGCTGCTCATTCATTTGTCGTTGAAGCTGCTCCTGCATTTTCTTTTGAAACTGCTCTAGCTTTTCCATCCTTTGATCCATGTCGCTAGTTTTTGATCGAGTATCGTAACGGTGTGTGGTGGGTTGGTTGGTTTCCAGATTAACTGAGGAATGATTTATATCAATTAGAATCTTTTAGTGGACTTTAATGCTTATGATATCATGTAATGCGAATGCATGAAATGAATGCATAAAGAGACATTGATTCTGATTCAATTCCATTTAGAGAACTTTACTAGAAAACAAATCTCTTTACATAAAATGAATATTTATACTGCCTTGCCCTCATAGGCGAAGACATTCGATCCTCTTCTTCATTCGAGCGTTAAGATAAATCTCTCGAACTTTTCAAAAAGGACGTCTCTTCTATCTCCTTTTTGCTCAATCCGGGTCGCAATTCGTTGTTCACTCATCTTCGTGATGCTCGTTAGCTTCTCTTTAAGAAAGTTCAGCGACTCTTAAATAATCTTTATCATCTTGAATCCTTGGGCAACGAAGCCATAGTCGTGTAGTCCTCCATTAAATTATCATCCTTCTCTTATCACGTGTTCTTGGACCATATTCGGACAACCATATTGTCATCCACTTTATCAAGAAACCCATTTTCTTATGACAAGCTCTTTATTTAACAACTGAACGTGAATCAATACCTCTTTTTTATGATGAAATGAAATGCCATGTCATGCAATCAAAATAAAACACAAAATGTCAATAACATATATAAACACAGAAAATAATCAAGAAATAGTAAAACATCTATTCGGATATCTACCAGGGTTTAGTGCGGTTCTACCTAAGGTAAGCTCCTAAGGCTCATTATATGCAGTTTGGTTCTAAAGTAAAGGTACCCGAACCAGCAGATTCCTTAATTCTCACCCATTATAGGCTCATATGGATCGAGTTCGGTTCAGGGGAATACATTTCCCTATGGCTGCATGGAGATGAAAATCTCACGAAGACATAGGTACGGATGTATCCCGGAAGCAATCCACTACCCAACACGGAGGTGAAAACCTCACGAAGGCATAGCTTCGTACTTCCACTTAAAAGGGTAAAATTGTTCAGCTCATGAAATGTATAATGCAAAAAATATTTAAACAAGAAGATAATGAAGGATGTCATAATTTTTTATAAAAAATATTTTCTCGACTATAAGACAAGAATTAATCAACTATGTGGCTTGACTCTCTTTTTTTAAAAAAAAAAGTCCCCAGCGGAGTCGCCAAGCTGTCGAAACCGTTCTTTTGAAAAACAAAAATTTTAGGTTGTCAATTTTAAAAAAATAAAAGTTGGGTTTCGCCACCAATTTTTATTGAGGTGTGATTGGATCACCTAAAAAACGGTTTTGGTCTACGAGTTTTAGAAAAACAGATCCTGGAGTCAGTTACGTACGAGGAAGGATTAACACCCTCGTAACGCCCAAAATTGGTACCTAGTTAATTAATTAGTGTCTTAAGGTCAAAAATTTTAAAAAATATAATCTTTAGCAAAAACTTAAAACGTTACGTATTAAGACCTTTGTCATTTCAAAGAAAGAAAATGCCACACCCAATGTGTTAGGGCACAACATTCTTATTTACTCAAAAATGAATTAGGCCAAAATACTCGTGTAATAAAAATTTAAAAGAATATCCATTTATTCAAGATTTAAGAAATCGCAGCCCAATACGTTAGGGCACAATTCCTCTAAAATCTCAAACTTGGAATATTTCCTTTATTATTTTTTAGAAAAATCTTCATTTCGAGAAATCAATGCGTCACATCCAATACGTTAGGACACAACGTGTTGAATTCCCAATAATAAGTTCTTATTTTTTTTATTAAAGAGAAATGCTCGATCGTTAGATTTAACGAAGAAAATCGGAACCCAATACGTTAGGGCTCAATTTTCTTGAAAATCCTAAATACGAGTATTATCTCTATTTTAAAAATTTTCTATTTTTAAAATCAAGTAAAAGATGATGTAATGTTATATTGAATGTGTGTATAAATGTAGCAAAAACAAATAACAATAATAAATACGAAAATTGTATAGAAATAAGATAAACAAATAAACAAAATTTAAAAAAAAACAATGACATGCAAAGTATCAAATAAATAAGCAAAATAAAAAAAATATGAAAATATAAATCAACAAACAAATGAACAAACAAAAAACAAAAAAATATATATATAAAGGAAAGAGAGTGCATAATATATACATTGAAATTATGGGAAAAAATATAAAATTTATAAAAGGATATTTATTTATATATAATACATTCATGGGAATAAAGAAAATATACATATAGAAATTATAAAATGTGGATAGAAAATATAATACATATATACGTACATATATATAAGTTAATAAACATATAGATCATAAAGATAATGATTATATATATATAGAAATTATAAAATATGTATAGAAAGTATTATATATATATATACGTACATATATATAAGGTAATAAATATATAAATCATAAAAATAATAATTACATATATAAACTTAAAAAAGGAAAAAGAAAATATTTTGAAATTAATTAATCCTAAAAAAGGACTAATTTTAAATTGTAATAAAAAAACTAAGGCAAATTCGCAAATAATTGAAGTCTCAGGGACCATATTGAACGCGTAAAGAATGCAGAGGGGCTAGAAAGGAAATTGGCCCTTCTCCTCTAAACGACGTCGTTCACATTAGGACTGAATTGAAATTGTAAATAAATTAGAGGGAAAATTTAAAAAAAAAACTCAATTGTAAAAATGTTAAAAGGCAGAGGGGCTAAAAGCATAATTTACCCCTCCGCTTAAAAACACGCGGATCCTCCCTGGGTCGGGTCACACGCGCAGGTCATGGAGTGATATTTTGAAATTAATTAATCCTAAAAAAGGACTAATTTTAAATTATAATAAAAAACTAAGGCAAATTCGCAAATAATTGAAGTCTCAAGGACCATATTGAACGCGTAAAGAATGCAGAGGGGCTGGAAAGGAAATTGGCCCTTCTCCTCTAAACGACGTCGTTCACATTAGGACTGAATTGAAATTGTAAATAAATTAGAGGGCAAATTTAAAAATAAAAAAAAAACTCAATTGGAAAAATGTTAAAAGGCAGAGGGGCTAAAAGCGTAATTTACCCCTCCGCTTAAAAGCACGCGGATCCTCCCTGGGTCGGGTCACACGCGCAGGTCATGGAGTGATACGGCGCGTTTTGCTATTATTATTAAAAATAAAAGATTTTCTAAAAACATTTCATTTTTTTTAAAGAATAGAAAGCAGAGGGGGAAACTCTCTGCTAGGGTTTTATTTAACCCAAACTCCCTAGCCGCCACAACCACTTCGGTGAACCCGAATCTCCCTTCTGGTTCCGATTTGGCAGCAAACAGGGTTTCGTCTTCCTCCACGCAAGTAAGTATATTCCCCTCTTTTACTCTTTTTTGTTTTGCCAAGGAGAAAATAATAATAATAAAATAAAAAATAAAAGAACACAGTAGAGAAACGCAGAGAAAAAGAAAAAAATGGTAAATCACCTTTTTTTTAACTGTTAATCGTTTTTTTCTTTATCGATTTTTTTCAAAATCCGATCCCCCAATAATGTATCCTCAATGGCTTTATATAGCCATAATAAAAAATATAGAAGTAAAATCTTGTTTACATTGATTTGATTCTCAATCTTTTGATTTCTTTCCATTACATTGATTTGATTCTCAATCCTTTGATTTCTTTCTATTACTGTTTTGCTTCCTTTTTTGTGTGCAGATGAAGATTCGGGGAGGCGGCTAGTGCGACGATCCTGGTTGCGGCGCAAGTTCATCCTAGAAACCCTAGGGTTTCTGATTGTTTGGGCCACTGGATTTGGGGTTTGGTTTTGGGCCTCTGTTTGATTTGGGCCACATAGGCCCGTTTGTAATTTGGGCCCTTTTGACCCGGGCACAAATAAGGTATTACAATAAGAATTAGTTAATTACATTTTACCGAGGCTTAATACATTATTTGGTACTTGTGTTTGACACTTTTTTTCTAATGTAATACTTCTGTTTAATTTTTTTTATCTAATATGGAGCATGTATTTGGCAAGAATTATACATTTTAGTTCTTGAAAAAAATGGTATTAAGTTTTTAGTGTTTAACTTGAGTTTCAGAGTTGATTTGATGGAAATTTATAATTTACTAATAATATTAACAATTATTTTTCATCAAATAAACTCTAAAACTCGAAAAAAAATCAGTCATCTTATTGTATTTAACAAATTAAATACAAAAGTTAAACAAATCACAATTAATGCTAATTTTGTTCCATTACCAAAATCATAAAAACTCAAACCTAATAAGTAATAATATTAGCAATTAACCTTCATCAAATCACCCTAAAACTTGAACTAAACACTAAAAAGTTAATATCATTACCCGGGGTACCAAAATGTATAACTTTTGCCAAATACAAGTATCACATTAGATCAAAATTGTGTCAAATTCAAGTACCAAATGATAAATTAAGCCTTTTACCAAATACTAATAAAAAATATCTAATTACCCAAAAACAATGGGCCAATATGTTAGTAATTCTTTTATAGGCTGAACTGGCTGAGCCCGTCAAAATTTCATTTCAGTTCAAACTGTTTTTTATTATCAGTAGTTCAGGCTGCATATGTTCATGTAAATTGGAAAAAACTAAATTCATCAAAAAAAAAATGGCAGTGTCGTGTATGTATATATTTTTGCAAGTTAATATATTTTGGGGGCAACAAATATAAATTAAAATTAATTATTAAGTAAATTTTTCTTTTTGGCAAATGATCAAGATTAGTGCCAGTCAATTAGTTGTTTTGCCAACCGAACGGTTTACTTTGCCATTGGATGCATTCCTTCAATCCAGGAAAAAACGTAGTTTGCTACCCAAGTAGCGAATAACAGTGGACATTGATCTTTCTCTTGAGAATGTTAAGCCACTTCCGATCTATGTCTACAATGATGCAGTCCTGCTGGTTAATGTCTACTACTTTGCAGAGTAGGAGTGGGTTAAGAAGTCATTTGCAGTGGTTTCTTGAATGATCGTGCAATAGCCAACCCATCATCGGAAATCTCGTATCAATGAGTACAGCCGCCGCTCCACCGCACTTCCTCAGATTTCTTTCTTACGCTATTAAGACCTTGACAAAACACTGCAATTGGGAGGGCTCCATTTCAACCGAGCAACTCCTATTATAATCTGAGACAGGTCGCCTCATCTGCTTTCCGTACACCCAATTAGCACTGGAAGAGGGAGAAAAATTTTACAGAAGACTCATTAACCTTTTCGAATGTATCTCAACTTATGCATTCCAAACAATATAATTTAAAATGAATCTATAATAAGGATGGAAAATTAGTTTAAACTCGTTAAGTTCTTACCTTAGGTGGATCTTTTTCATTTTTAAGAAAATTAGGTTTGTGTGGGGCTAGACCGGATGAGATAGATTTTTGTTGATACTGATGTTCAACAAAGAGGAGAATGTGGTGGTGTCAAGGTGGAGAGTTGGAGTAAGCAAGGAGGGAGAAGTAGGAGGAGGGGTAAGATTGAAGAGAAGACTATAAAGTGCTAGGGAGCAGGCTTCAAGTTGCTATCCCCTTTGCTCATCGTGCCTTGGGATATATATATAAGGAGAGAGTCCCCTTGCTTGATAGTGCCACAACACCAACAATACAGGTGTGAGGATACACACTCGTATGATTGGCCGAGTGGCAAGTCCGTTATGTGTCAATTATCGTCAAACGTGATACTACTTGACATTTTCATTGGTGAGATAGTACGAGATTGTTAGGTCTCAAGGGTCCCACTTAGGAAAAGAGAACAACCTGCTGAAAGCAGATGGCCTAATGGAAGACCCATTAATAGTAGGAGCCAAGGATGAATGGCCTTCTTATAGAACGTCTAAGGCATGCGAGTAGCTAGTCATCAAGAGGTGTAAAGTGAAGGGACACCCACGAGTGCCTCCCAAGCTACTTCTTGTGATACCATGTGTGCAAGCGGAGGTAGAGGTAGATTATAAAATAGTTTGTCTCAAGACCATCCGCAGGTAGTCTCAACAAGTGGTAATTATCGTAAATCAAGTAGCGGGTGGTCTAGAATACCAAAAGTTGCCTCTCGCACATGTTGAGGATGCTTTTAGAGTTGAAAGGTCGTACTGGAGATTTTAAAACTTCTACATTTAATAAAAATTGAACCGTTTTTGTGCGATGAAACAGACCGTTTTGGAAGAGGTCTATATATAGGTTTCTTCGTCAATCTTCAAGTTATTTTTCTGTCTCAAAATTTCCAGGTTTTTTGTGCTCTTTTTGCGACCACTTTTTGAATTTCTTCGAGCTTTCAATCAGTTTTTCAATTTCCTTGCCTCATTCGTTCTTTTAGTCTTGACTTTTCTTTATCTTTGTTTGCATGTTTCGCTCTCATGATTTTTCGTGGTAAGGCCTCGTTTTTCTAAATCTTTCTCCCCTGATTCATTACCTTTTCTCATCAATCATGGCTAGAAACAACCATGGAGAGGCTATTAAGAGTTCTATGACAAGGGTGGAAAGAGAGTGCCTTTCAGGAGACACAAAGAACCGATGGTTGGTGCCACTTATGAGTGCACCACCACTGAAAAGGAAGTTAGGAGAGTGCTCCGATGCAAGGGGTTTTCGGCCTCAAGCTATAGTTTTGGCCCAACCAGATCATGTTGGTCGTCAATGTTGATAAAAGAAAAAGGCTTGCTCAAGTCTTCTTCAATATTTTTTTTCCTTAAATTAGTTTATTTATAAAATTATTATTTTAAGTAATAACGTAATGTTAGAAAATGAAAATATATATATTCATTTATTTATAATTTATTTATAATTTTGTATGTATTTTTATTGAAAAATGAATGTTTAAATATTTTTTATTTTTTAAATATTTTAGAATTTTAATTTTAGAATTTCTAAAAATCAAGATTAAATTGACATAATGTATAAAATTAAGGTTAAATTTGTTGAATTTTTAGAAATTAAAACATAATTGATAAAATATATAAATACTTGAGGGCTAAATTAGTTATTATGCTAGTGAAAAAAGTTATGTCAGTATTTGTTATTTATTTAACAGATGAGTGACTAAAATATTAAATTTCGAAAATATTATTGACTAAAATAAAAAATTTTAAATATGAGTGACTAAAGCAGAAACGTATAAATAATTACGTGATTATTTATATCGATTACCCAAAAATCTATTCATTTAAAAAATAAACTATTAAATTATTTCCCTAATATTTTTTCAACCTCCAAGGCACCTACATAATAGGCAATGCCACAATCTAATGTACATTTCTCAACGTCACAACGTGGGGTGTGGTTCATTTTGGACCGGTGCCTCGGCTCATCTGCAGTGACTTGGACATATGGGGACATCGACTGTTCTGGCAAAGCATGGCCTTGGACTGCCCTATATATACGACATGGGCGCTACCATCAAATTTATGGACTCCTCTATCTATAGGTTGGGGGCCCTCTTTTGGTTGTTATTGGGAATCAATCATCACCAATTTGTCTTTCTCTGTTCCTTTCTAGCTACCCTTTTATTAAACCTTGGTTGTTTAACATTAACTATATTAAAGGTGACTAAATTATTAATAAGTTTATGTTTTAATTATTTAGTTTAAAAAAAATTACAAAATAGTCATTAAACTATTTGAATATTTTTCATTTAAGATACTGAACCATTTGAAAGTTTTTATTTAAGTCATTAGACTGTTAAGTTTTTTTTTTAGAAGTTTGACTAACAAGCTCCAAGCGATGATTCAACAACCAGTACGTTGGATCAATACTCATCGACGAGTAGAATAACATACCTTAGATTCAAGTTGATTTGACAATCAATGTTGGAGATCGGAGAAGAAAGCTGTTTGAATTTGATTCACAGATTTGTAACGTTCAAAGTTGTTTCATAAAAAAATTATAAAAGAGAAAAAGAACGAGAGTTTTTGATTGGTGCAATCGATGCAACCAGAGAAAGCCATATAACGATGATTTTAACAGCCTGATGACTTAAATGAAAACTTTCGAATAGTTCAATAACTATTTTATAACTTCTTAAAGTTGAGTGATCAAAACATAAATTTACTAATAATTTAATAACCTCGGATATAATTTACCCTACATTAATTACCCAATTTTTTTTCTAAGTATACTAGTAAACAAAGGCAACTTTTCAACCCATTACCTAACTCCTCAAGTTGCTTCACCCACCTCATTGTAACCATTAAGGTTTTCCTTACATCCTCAATTCTATAGTAAAGTGTTACTGATTTATTATGAAAGACTTTTTAGTTTGAAATCTCTTCTTTAAAAGAAAGTAGTGTGTATAAACTATTAACTGTAATTATGATTCTTGGGAACTTGTTGACCTCAAGGTTAGAGGGACTATGTCCAATTGCCTCCAACTGCCAAAATATCTCCAATATTATTGATACATGTTGAGTCAAGCGGTAGAAAGAAATTTATTGTTTTAATAAAGTCTCGAGTTTGAATCTTATAGATGGAAAAAATAATATATAAATCTCAATCTAAATCAACTCTAAAATTAATTGAAACGTAATATAACTATAAAATACAAAAAAATCTCATACCCAAAATATATATACCAATATTTTAATATTTAAATTTAAATCCATTTAATTTTTTATTATTGATATTTCGAGATATCAATTAGGTTTGGTAAGTGGCCATTAAAATTTGTGGGTGTAGGGGCCAATTATTGGGCCTTGGCATTGGGAGAAGAGCCTGTTAGATGAAAGGCACTTGAAACCTAAACCTACTAGTAAAGAATTTATTCATTAGAACCTACAATAGAAATTGTAGTCACTCTTTACCATTATTATTTATTCAAGTTACAACATTAACTTCCAAATTGTTTTAAAAAAACCCATCATGCATATATATATATTAGATTTCAAAAAGTAGAGTTAAAATATTTGTTTTCGCCATGAATGGACCACATTTTAACATTAAGGACATAATTAACAAAGGTGCATAATGGTGAGCAACTTTTGAAAGTCATGAAATATGAATTACATGGAGTGAGAGCTTGGTTTCGTGAAGTGGGGAGTCGATGAAAATTAACTCTTTTAAAAATGGGAAAGGTCAATTAGAGGAGTTGCCGTCCAAAACTGGTGGGCCTTCTCTTGTAGGAACCCAAAATAACAAGGCAAAAGGAGGGGGAAAAACCAATCGATATTGACAAATCAACCTTGCAAGGTTTTAGCATTTATTGTGATTAGGTGAAAATGAAATAAATATGGGTTTCAACTTTTGAGCCCCCCCATTGGTCCCTCTATCATTATTGGCGACCAAAACAATAAAATTATTATATATATGTCCATGAATCATATCAATTTCACTTTACTTGGTTAATAAAATTTTCTACTTCACTTGGATTCAATATTTAAAAACCCTTATCTCAATCTAAATTCATACTTTTGGAATCGCGGTAATTTAAGGGGACATATTAATGGGCTTGGATGAGTGCTAGACTTTAGAAATTTACACTTCATTTACAAATAGTGAAGAGGAAGTGTGTTTTGAGTTACGAAAAAAATGTGTTGAGGTATTGAAAATTTTAGAATTTTATGTTTGAGTCTCGTTATTATTAATGGGTTTCCGTTTAAATTTTATTTTGGCTTTAGTTTATTGTGTGCGAATTACCTTGATTAATATACAAATATTATTTCGATCATTAATTTGATTGTGTATTGTAATGGTTAATTCTGTGAACTGTACCTAGATTTATTCTGATTTAAGTGTAGTTATTTTTTTCAATTATCAATCCAATTGTGTTTTTGTAATAGTTAGTTTTAACTAGAGTTATTCGAATCTATATTATTTATAATTACAATTGTGACTAAAAAATAATGAAAAAATTATAGAGTAATTCTTTTTATATCCATTTTATGATTCATGTTAGAAGTTTATAATTTTCTCTTTTTAACTCAGTAAAAATGCATATGCTTATTAATTTTAAAATCAGGGATGCCTAGGAACAATTTTTTAGAAGGGATTCTGTAATAAGTAATTAATTATAAAATATTGGTAATTACAAATAAAATTTTAGATCCTCGTTTTCAAAGAGTACGAGTCTAGGAAGAGGCATAGTTGGTTGCTAGCCGACAAAGTACAAAGAATATTGGCATAGGGGTTAGGTTCCAATTAATTAGCCACTTGGAATTTTGTAACTGCCAACAAATTAACAACTTAAATTATCATTGAACCAAACCCCATATTTCTTCATCCTAATATATAAAACTAGAATTTCTTTTAGAAATCCAATTAAAAAACTCATCCGATTTAAACCAAATTTTTCATTCGAATTCAATTTAAATAATAAAAAAATATTTTTTAATTTAAATTATAAAAACATATCAATTAAAAATTAAGGTTTATAATTAATTACGAACCTTTAAATAAGAAAATAAATAGACTTCATAATTTGCACTAACAATTGAGGTATTGCCCAACTGGTGCATTAATTATTAATTTCAAGACATGTTTTACTCCAATGTTTATTCATCTTTAAATACGTGTACTAATAAAAGTCATCATTATACCAAACTACAAACAATGCTTTTCAACATAAATAATGTTCATGGCGTATTTCTAAATTGTGTACATCCATTTTGTTAATTTTCGAATCTCACATCTTAAACTATCAAATTTATATATATAAATCGAAAATGATCATCGCTAACACCGCAACACTTGGTATTTGAAATTATTTTAAGATGTAGGTTTAAAATCAAAACTAATATATATAGGAGGTTTGCATGTGTATGAATGAGAGAGTAAAGAGAAAGAAAGAAAAAAGTATAATTATTAAGTATATTGGGTAGAAAGCATTAGATCTTATATTCTTTAGCTTTATGTTCCTCAATTGGCCATTGACCCTTCGAATGGAATTTAGCCATATCTTTCTCTCACCTGCTGCTTCTACATTTTAATATGTGGTTGTATCTACAATCATGCTTCTCAACTTATGTACATGCGGTGCCAAATGCCAAATTTTCAATTTAATTTCTAAAATTTTATAAATTATATAAGTTAATGGTAAAACTATGTTTCAATTTTCTATAACTTTGTCCCTATGTCTAGCTATTCCAATAAACACAACCATTTATAATACAACCATTTGACTTAGAGTATAAATTTAAAAATGCCCAGGATCTTGGAAAAAATTAAACAAATTATTTATTGAAAAGAATTCCAACCAAACTATTTGAGCCGAATGGTATCATTACAAATTTCATATAGAAACTTTGCATAAGTTTTGAATTTTGTATATATACTTTAAATTCATCAATTTTAGTCCTAACTAACTGATAACAGTTAAATTCTGCTATTAGTCATGCATTATATGTAAAGTTGTAGATTTATTAAATCTATTAATTGTGAGTAGCTGACATGGCATTACACATGTGATAATATGTTCCCCACATCAAAATTTAAAAATGATAGAACTTAATGAATTTAAAAGCTACCATTTTGTGAAGGTTAAAATTTTAAAATTCTAAAAAGTATAGAGATTAAATCTAAAATTTATATATTAGTGGAAGAAAAAGGTGTATATGATCTTATATAAAATAAAAAAAGTTTCTCAAGCATATTAATCTTTAGGTTAATAAATGGTATACCAGTTGTGTATTTGGTTTAATTCGACCAGTTATATTTTTAATATTCTATTATACTTAATCACTTTACCTCCGAATATTTCTCATAATATTTATTATGTATGAGGGGTCCATCATGGATTGGTGCCAATGGGAACTTCATTTGAGAGCCACATACTATAAACTTGGGCATCATTTTCAGATTTTCACCCAGCACAATTCGTTCTTTCATATTTCATTTTCCATTTTAATTCCTTGGGTTTTTCTTTTTCTTTATTATTATTAAAAGACAAAAATGAGGAAGCCACCTGTTTGGGCCACGTGACCTCCCATCCTCCCCCACGTCCAATACTCCCAAAATGAATCTATCTCCTCCTCTTCCTCCTCTTATTATTATTATTATTATTATGGTTCGACTTTCATTGCTTAATTATGTCCTTTTTTATTTTCTCTTTGCATCGAGCAATTTGGGACCCATACCATGCAAAGCTGACTAGGCCACAGATTCCCACATTTCCTTTCATCACAACTTATCAATGTTTCATGTCACATTAACTTATTAATCCTTTTTACTTTATGAAAACAATAGCCTTTTTAAATGATATGAAATCATTTAATTTCTTTTATACTCAAGCTAACAAAGTTGAGATATAATTATTATATTTAATTTTAATGTTTTACCTCTCAAGTTTTGTCCCTATTTTATACCATGAAGATTTAAGAGTCTCGAATATTTAAAGTTTTGTCTAATATCTATACGATATGAGTTTAAATTTTATCATCTTCTTCTTTCTTTCTCTAATATTATAGTAATAAAAAAGAATCCTAAATGTAATTCTCATGGGACAATATTGTTGGAATTATTCAATGTGAACTTTTATCAACTAACCACTAGTGAAATTTTGAAATCATCAAAATTTCATATCTTTGCTTCTTGTTGCACAATTAAAAGGTTATTGGTTTGAGTACGTTTAAGTAATTGTATCCTCCAATTTAAAGGTTTGGGAAGTTTGCCAACAAATGTCGGGTGTAGTGGTAAGGTACATTGCACTTCCAATGAAGAAATGTAAGTTCATACCTTGAAGACAACATTGTTGGAAGAAGTAACGATAAATCCTGAATATGGACCGTAAAACATATACCAGAGGCTGTGGCAAAAGGGCTGACAGGGGTCCTGCCCCCCTAAAATTGAAAATTTATGTTTTAGTCCCATTAAAAGTTATAAAATATATGGTAAATTTAGATCTTGACCTCCCAAAAATGATAAAATTTTGGTTAAGTACTAGAAAATGTAAAGTTATAAGCAATAAACAGGTAAAATTCTATTTTGATTCTCATGAAAATTTATAACTCAATTCTGCTTCCTCCCACCCAAAAAATTTCCTGACATCAACAGACACGGAAGAAACCAAAAAAGATGTTTGGAAGGTATATAGGTAGTTTAAATATAACATTTTCTGTGTAGGATCAATTCTTGGTACCTATATTATTGGATTATGTTTTCCAGTTGCAAACAATTGTTTTAACTGATCATGAATCAAACCCTAAACAAAAATTATATTAAAAAAAGTTTGAAGTCCCTCTTGAAAACCAGAAACAATACTATATAGGATCACAAGGAAATATCATTCTCTAAGACTACTGCCAAAAATACATTAATGGGATCAAAAGATAAGGAAATTAGGAATAAGTACAGATTTTAAATCTTATTTTTTGTATAAACCATCCCCCCCTCCCTTTGATTCACATGAAATAACTTGTCCAAAACTTGTTCCCAGTAGCATTACAAAGTTAAACATGCACTTCTCTTACATAATCTTAATTCCTTCTAGTACATGCCCCTTTTTGAGCTTAGTAAAAACAACCTTTTTGGGCCACGGGGATTAATATCTATACGGCGGTAACCGTCTCTCCTTTGGTTGAGACACTGGATCTGGCGGCAGGAGAGGCGGCGGCTTGTTTCTTGGATGCTATTGAACATTTATCCTTTTTTTCATCTTGGTTCATCTGCTGTTGCCTGCACTCTAAGCTGCAAAATGCTGTATCACCCCTACAACAAATAAATAACTTAATCAATGAACTAATAGGAAAGGAGACTAATTGGTAATAGTGTAATAATTAATAAGAAAGGAAATTAATTTTATCTGGATTTCCCAACAAACTTATGGGACTCAAATGGTAATTACTATACATGGTAAAAAAGGTGTTAATATGGCAAGCTGAAAATTCCTCATAATTTATAAGTTTCCGGAAAGGGATTTCCAAGGGGTGCGAAGAGAAATATAGAACAGGATGCATGCAGTAACAAATAGATTAAAGGGTAAAAAAGAAGAAGAAATCAACCCAAATTGACCCCAAAGTAATCAAAATCTTTAAGAAAGTAATTAGCCTAAGAAACACTTTTTGGAATGTGAATTGTTTGCCACATGATTTAGAGATTTGAGATTCCTTCTTTTTTAAAATTAAAATCTCCCGATTAAATATACCTTAAAACTGAAATATATAGATATACCTATACATGTAGATATCACGGCCAGGAACAAGGCGACGTCTACAAAGACCGCAAGACCTTAGGAAATGAGGTGTTTCCATAAAATCAGCTGAATGCCTTCTATGAACTCTAGGTGACACCGTCGCCAACAACCGTTGATCCAACCCTTCAAGTCCACCACCACCGCCAGCAACAGCTACAGAAGGTGCTGCGCCACCGAAAGGGGAAGCCTGTTTGGGGTAGTTGTTAAAAGGGTTATGTGGATCAGAGGGTGGAGGTTCGGCGTTGGTGGTGGCGGTGGTGTTTAGATCAAAAGTGATCTCTGTCATGCTTGTGGTTCTTTTCATAGGTGGCCTTGGCCTCTTCCCCAGCAACATCTTCTTCTTCTTTCTCTTCTTTTCTTTAAGGAAATTCTTGAAAGAGTCTGTAATGAGAAGCTTGAAGAGTGCTAAGAAAGAGAGAAGGTTAGAAGTGACGAGGAAGTGGAGATTGGGCAGATAAAGAAGAGCCAGAAACCCAGGAATCAATCTCAGCCCTTCTTTTTTTTTTCTTTAATTTATATTTTAGCTTTCTTTTTTCTTTTGGCATTTGCATCATATCACGTTAAATCCACGTCATTTTATATTAATTATGCCCACTTAGGCTTCGTTTGGATGGGCGATTAACTGCGGTGTGGTGCGTTTAACTTACTTTTTGTCTCACGCTACAGTATCGCTACAGTATCTAATCTCACCGCCACCGCTGTTTTTACACTAACTGCAGCTAAACGCACCGCCCATCCAAACTCACCCTTAGTTTATATTTATTATTAAAGTTAAAAGCCTATTTTTGGATATTCAAATTACATTTTTAATGAAGTTTGGATTTATGGTAAGATATAAATATAAATTATTTTTATCGATTGAGTCTTAGCTTAATTAGTATCGGTGTTACTGTTAATGTAAGAGGACATAAGTTTGGGTACACTGAAGCGCATTATCCTCCTATTTAAGGAGAATTACGACTTATAAATAATTCTAAATATTAAATAAAATATATATGAATTATTTTATAAGAAGGTGATTTTGTTAAGATTAATTCATTAGTCGGCTTAATTTTTATTCTCCATACCTAAAAAATTAAATAATAAATAAATATATTTATAATAATTGATTATGACTGATTATAACATTTAGACATTCGTACAAAAAAAACTATTGACTTGAATAATGTTTTAGTATCTAAGTCTTAATTTAAATATTTTAATTTTTAATTTAATTTGATAAAAAAGTATTCAATCAAATCATCAAACATAAATACAATATTGAAGTCAGTATTCAAAAATAAATAATAAATAAATAAATTAGATTTGTCTATGAATCGAGTAGTCTACTCAAATAAAGCTTAATTTAGGTAAGATTTCCATGTCTCAACCTAATTATGTTAACTTTAATTTTCATAATAAAAACTTAATTAATTACAAAAATATTAATATTTATATAAAACTGTTCAAATTTTATTAATATAAAAATATATTTTAAAGTATTTTATTAATATTTGAATACTAAATCGAGTCTACTAAGTTGAATTGGGACCAAATCATGCTTGAGCTTGAATTTCTTTTTTTGAATTCGAGCTATGGCTTGACCCAAAATTAAAATATATATAATTTGTCAATCATTTACATAATTGTTATGGAGTGGGGGTTAGCTATTTTAGAAGAAGTCTTCAAAGTGTCGTTCATCGAATAATCTACAATCTAAGGCATTGCCCTCTAGGGATGGATTTGTCTCCCATACTTATCGAAAACTAACGTGCTGGGAGCGCATGCCCGATAGGCTTGATTCATAAAGCTAAAAGCACCTCAATTGACAGACCCAAAAGTGTCAGTATAAAGTATATAAATAATTAAGAAATTACTTAGAACAAGAGACTTAAACCTCCAACCTAGATTTATAGCTGACTTAAAATTTATATAAAAAAATTAAGATTTTAAATCAATTGATTCGTTAGGCATCTCTAATTTTAATTTTATATCAGGTCCTTATTATGTTTATAGAACCATTAAATAAAAATTTGAAGATTGACTAAAAATAATAAACTAAAAAAGAACATGAAATTTTCATAATAATTTAAACAAAACCAAAATATTATTTAGTTCACCACCTGTTTGCTATAATTCTCTTTCCCATTCCATTTGTACCCATGTGACCTCTGACAAAGAACAAACCTACTGGCTCTAAATTACACAACCATATCTAACAGTTAAAGACTAGATGGATCTCATGATATGTTATTGTAAGAAATTTGATGTATTTATTTGTGATTAATTTTAAAATAATAATAATGACGATACTAGATAATAATAAAAAGTAAGTTAAACATATCCTATCGCGTTAATAAATTGTGCTTCTTTTGGATAATTATAAATGGTGGTTTTTATTATTGGTAAGGAGAGAGTAACTTTTTAACATTTGGTGAAAAATGTATGCCTCACTTTGGGAATCATGTTGTTTTTTATTTGGTGAGAAAAAGGTGGGTTAAATGAAAAAACCCAAGTGGTAGCAGATCTTGCCATGTTTCAATTGGAACAATGTGCATATTATATATATGTGGTGTGTGACAACTTGAGATAAAACAAAACCATAGAGGAATACAAGATTCCTCCTTTATTCACTGAGAAGGGAATTGAGAGAAAAATAACCATTCACAATGCAGTATTAATTAATTAATTAAAACCTCACTCGTCACACTTTAATAACTCTCTTCTTATTACTCATAGTTACTTTTAGAATCTTTAAACTTTTTTTTTTACTCCATTAAAAACTTTTATTTACCTCATTAATGAGGAGTCGCATTGTATTTGACTAGCATTGCATTAAACACTAATTCTTAATTTATGTATGTATTTGTATGACAGATAAAAATCTGAAAAATTTAGATAAACAAAGTGAGTCCCTTCTTGATATTTTTAGGCTCTAGATGAAATAATAAATCGAGGTTTTTTTAAAAAAATTATAAAATGTAATACAATAAAAATTGAAAAAAATATTGGGTCTTAGGAAATGAAGCATTTATGATAAAAAATTTGAAACCCCTAAGCATTTAATTTATTTATTTTAGTTTGAAATTTTTTTCTCACATTAAAAGCTGAAAAATATTTTTTGAACCTCTTCTAACCCTGGACCTTGAGCGGCTGCGCTCTTAAACAAACCCAGAGTCAGACCTGCAAATGATTAATGGACCTTCCTTCCAAGAAGGGGAAAAGGAAGGGGCGGGCAGGGCACTGGCCCTCTTAAAATGAAAGGTTACAGCTTTAAACTTTCAAAACTTATAAAATCTTAAGTTAATATATGATAAAATTATAGTTTACCCTTCAAATATTAAACTTTGATTTAGTTCTTTTAAAAACCATAAATATATAAATCAATATAAGAATGAAATTACATTTTAACACTTATAATAATGTAGAACTTAATCTCGATCCCCTAAAAATATTAAGTGCTTTCTTCCAAGCTGATGAGTCACTTTATAATCTCTAGCCCTTAATTTGATCTAGCAATAGTATACTGTGGATTAATGGCAAAGCCAGAAAATATTTTTGAGGGGGGCCGGAATAAAATTATATATTTTTACGATAGTAAAAATGCAATTTCATTATTTTAATAGCCGATGTCTTTATAAATTTTATCATTTTTGAGTATCAAAATATAATTTTATTATACTAAATTAAAATTTTATAATTTATAAAAGACTTAAATTAAAAATATATCATTTAAGGAAGCAATGGCACCCGGATCCCTTAGTGCGGATCAATTATTTTGGAAGTGGCTAAGCTCCCAGTAAGAGAACTTAATTTCTTTCATGCACATGCTCAAACATGCTTGTTAAATGTTAATGTCCTTTTTTCTTCTAAATCCAAAACCCTAGTTTATGTAGCATTATGAAATTTATATAACTATATATATAAAAGAAGGTATTTTTGGGTTTTTTTTTACTTATACGTGGTAATTTTTTTCATTTTAAATTTGAAATTTAATTTCTATACTTTAATTTTTAATATCTATTTTTATAATATTATTAATTAATTTAAATAATTAACATTATTAACTTTTCGATTAAAACATTACGTGGTTATATATAACTCAAATACACTAATAGTTTTTGATATTGACATGTGGTTTCTTATTTCTTTTAGGTTTGCATCGATTTTACTTTTTTTTTTGAAGTTTTATAAAAATATTAAAATTTTTGTTCCTCTATTATGCCTAAATTTCAAATTTAACAGTTACAATTTAATTTATAATATAATTTGGTCTCTTTTATTTTTATAATATTATTAGTTAGTCCAAATAGTTAACATAATTAATTTTTCGAACAAAATATTATATGGTTATATATGATTTAAATATGTTAAGGGTCTTAGAGATGAATACGTAACTTTCTATTTCTTTTTGGCTTTTACATTATAAGACAATGATCAAATTTCAATTTTAAAATGCTGAAACTTGGGTTTTAATCTATATACTTTATTTTTGACAAAACTTAATCTTTATGTTTTTATAATGTCATTAATTAGTCTAAATATTTAATATTGTTAATAACATCATTATAGGTTTTTATTTTTATTTTTTGTTCTCAACGGGGTAGCTAATTATAGTTAACTAGTATGTTCCCATGCTTTACGATAACTTCATTATTTACCATATTTTTTCCGTATATTTAGAATTTAATTTTTATTTATCTTTTAAAAATTAAATTTCAAATTAAAAAAATTATTTGATAGTTATATAATAAAATAAATAATATTGTAATGAAATTAAATTTAACAGCGAATCTTAATAAAGATAACAATTCTTAAAACTCACATAAATATTTTAATTAAAATAAAGTATTTAAAATAATTATCTATATTAAAAAAGTTGAAGTATCAAATTATATAAAAATAAGATATAATAATTAAACATCCATTTTAACTGTAATATAAAGACAAAAAGTAAATTTTAATCATTATGATATAATTTCAAAAATAAAAAGATTAAAATTAAAAATGAACCATCATCTTATAAAATATAGTGAATAGGTAACATAAAGGAAGGTTTTAGTTCCTTCAATGTAGTATAAATAATAATATTTAGAAGAAATGAGCATTATATATGTAAATTAATTATAAATATTTTTAAATATTTTAAATAATAATGCAAGGATCTAAAGTGGGTATTCTCGTTAATTTAATTATAAATATATTTTAAAGTAATACGTAATATTACTTTTGATTATTAAGTAATAATACTAATAAATTATTATTTTAATGTCAGTTTAGTAATATAATCAATCAATTTTTTTTATCAAACTACATTTTAATGCATTAATTAGAAAAGCAGAATCTAAAAGAAATCTTTATTCAGTAAGACATGTGGTAGTAAATTGTTACAGCATCTATGACAATGACGAGAAATGCATGGATTATGAGATTTTGAGCTATCAATTTTCTTAAAGCATTTGGTTCTTCTAATGTGGAGAATATGTCAGAAATATTAAAGTGCAGGTTGAAATATAGAGGGAGAAATGTTTTTCTTTTGCTTTAAATCTGATGCAAATCAATCTGGGAATAGCATTTTACATTACATATTTGCTTCCAAAACACACTTGAAACCTTTTAAATACTAATTTCACACCGCAATTGCTCAGCTCCGTCACTTCAACTTGCTATTTAATGTTACATGGGTGATATTAGTTACCAAATTTTGTTGATTATTTCGGCTCTAAGTGGATACTTAAAAACGGTCTCTCATTTAATCATCCATCGAGTCATCCTCAATGGATTTAACTTCTCAAATTGATTAACTATCGTAAGCCACCCACTAATAGAAGAAACATCCTCCTTTCATCCGGCCACTTGCTTTTCAATGTGAACACTCTCTTTAAGGATTATTAGGATCCACTTGAGCGTAATAACCTTGTTTTTCTTGAAGGAATAATAGAATGGGCTTCACTGTGTACGTCATTTATATACTCCATGATGATAACTACCTTGTCATGTCATGCAAACAAACAAAATGACCTCTTTTATAAATACCCTCCAAACGATGAGAAATAGATTTTTTTTTCCTTTAAGCAATCCTTGAGCACTTACTCTTTGCAAACCAATCTCCTTAGCTCTCATTGGCTTCTCTATATTCTCTTTTATCTTTTCCAGCTCTTCACTTATTGACCTCCTTCAGACCATCACAACTTCTTCCTTATTTTACTTTTTGTTGCACTCTATATCAACACTCATACAATAAGATATTTAATTAAAAACGATCTCTACAACACACATGTTGCCTTTATCCCTTTGTAGAATATCATCATTTAATAAATTTAAAAAAACTCCATTATAAGTTTTACTTTCACCCATTATTATTATTTTTTAAAGTGAGCCATCTTTTTCATTAAAAAAAGTGATGACTTGAGAAAGAGAAAGGGAGACAGAAAAATGACATGAAATTGACAAAAAGTAAATAAATAATTAAAAATAAGAATCCCACATCAATTTATTATGTCATTGAGAAGCACAATGCAAATGTGAATTTGATTGTGCAAAGTACCCACTCAGCCTGCCTCTCCTAAAATGCTAATTGTTTGTTTGTTTCTACTTTTTTTTTAAAGGTAAATTGTAGTGTCTGACGACATTAGCTTATGTTAAAAGGCTTTTATTAATTAGATATATGCTTTTGATTATGAATTCTAATCCATTGGGCATCATTATCTTTTATTAGATTTTGTTTTCTAATGGGGAATCTCCTGTATTGGGTGCCATCATCAAGTAAAAGGCTTCACAGCTTTTCAGCCCTTATGGGTGTTAATCTTGCACTCCTTACATTTCTTTAGCAATCCTTTTCCCTAACCAGCCAAATGTAAGTACGAGTGGCAGCTTAACTATATAACCCATCATATTATAATTGTCGAAACCTTTTTAAAAACCGACTTTTTATTTTAAAAATGAAAATAAAAATGGAGTCGCCACTAATAATTTTTATAATGTGTGATCGGATCACCTCGTAATTTGATCATTTTAATAAAAAGTTTGATTTACTAAAACAATTTCGGTCAACCAAAATCTAGGAAATGGGTTTAGGATTCGGTTACGCACGAGAAAGGATTAGCACCCTCATGACACTTAAAATTGATACCTAGTTGATTACTTGATGTCTTAGTGTCGAGAATTGAAAATTTGAAGAGAATTTAAAACATTATCTCTTTTTGTATTAAGAAATTACTTACTAAATTGAATTTAATAGAAAAAGCCTTATTCCGGGTTAATCGGGAAGAAGGATCATGCTCCGTGAGTTACGACACGATGCCTCTAATTCTCGAAAACCAGAATAATCATCGTTTGATCGTTACCTAAATCTCGTTCTTTGTTATTTTAAATAAGATATTCGATTACTTCAATTTTAGGAAAATGTCATACTCCGTAAGTTAGAAGCATAACTCCTCGAATTCCAAAAATAATGAATATTGTTTCGGTTTTAAGTATTTTCTATTCGTTAGATAAAACGAAGATAAATTTTTAAATGATATATATTTAATTTATTTAGGCATGGTGTAAAAACAGATAAATAGGTTTTAACATGATAGCATAGTGATTAGCAAATAAGGTAAAATGGTAGATGATAAAAAGAATGAAATAATAATATCAGAACGATAAATAAAAAATGGAATAAGAAAAAGTTATGCTCGTGAATTATAATAAGCAACTATAACGATAATAAAAATGCACCTATTTATAATAATATTAATGATAATCATGTAATCATCATAATATTAACATGAACGATAAAAATAATAATACCAATAATAATAATAGAAAATACACAAATAAAAGAAAATATAAACAATATAAATTTTTAAATATATAAAAAAGAGCATAAATTGTTGTAAAATAAATAAATAAATTAAGAAGTCAGAACAAGGGACCAAAACTGAACACGCGGAAAGGAGCAAGGATCAAATGGGAAATTATTCCCAAACCCATAAGACGCGCCGTTCCAAGAGGGACCAAAACGAAAAAAATCAAAATTAAATGGTATATTTTTTTTAAAAAAAAAGAAAAAACAGAAATAGGACTGTATTGGAAATCGTTTAAAAAGCGGAAGAACTAGGATTGCAATTATACCCTTGTCGCGAAAACATGTGGATCTTGCCAACATTCGGGTCTAGTCTCGAGTTGTTCTTCAAAATGACGCCGTTTTGAGGCTTCTGAAGCTAGCCCTAAACGACATCGTGTAATGGCCCTATAAATACCAAAAAACTTCCCAAAAAAATCATTTCAGGCCTAGCTTTTAAAAAGAAATTGAAACCTTTTCCCCCTCTCAACCTTCCCCTGTGTCTGTCCGTTGAGCCGCCGTGGGTTACCATGGCCACCGGACATCGACGACGGTGACCGTCGCCTCCGGTGGCTGGGGTTGTATAATAAAGGCCCCTTTTTATTTCCGTTTCACGGGAAACTCGAATCTCAAATCGAAACCCCTTAAAATCTGACCAAAATTTGAAAAATCCAAAGGGACTTTTCAGTTTTCAGCCCTCTTTTTCGACGTGGCCTTTGACAAACCTAAGACGATTCAGAGGCCTCACACCAGAGGAACCGTCCTTGTAATGCCCTAAAAATCCCTTATATATATATATCTATTTTCGTATGTTTGTAACATAAATACATGTTTGCTTCAATGGTTAAGTGTTTTGGGAAGTGTCTGAAAAGTCCCAAGTTCTAGCCTTGGTTTGGGCAAAATTTTGTTTTTAATTGAATAAACCCTTATCTTTAGCCAGTAGGCTTATAAATAAATGTTAGTAAAATATGTCAGAATGGGCTTGCTGGTTTGGTGGATAAGTAGAGTGGCAAGTATTGGAGGTCTTGAGTTCGAGTCCTAGTGTGTGTGAGGGAGTGTTTTATTTTATTACTTGTGTCGGGTAGGCATTTTGGTCCAGTCGAAATTCTAAAGTGTTCAAATGAAGGTTGGTTTTGGTTGTTGAGAGAATTATGGTGGGTTGGTAGTGAGGATTTTGAGGAGAAGTTTTAGGGATATAATTAGAGTTGGTGCCGAATTTGAATACTTTTTATTTTATTTTTGCTTTTTTTTCACTCAAAATTTTTGCTTAGGAAGGGCTTTCTCTCCATTTTTCTTAGTTTTGTTCTTTTTTCTGCCGATTTGCTCCCCAAACTCCTCTATTTTCCGCCGTTACTTTCTCTAACATCACTCTTGTGCTACCGATTTTATATTTCCTGTCCCTATCGATTCGTTTTCTTTTGTTAGTTTACTCGCCTCAGTTTGTCTCTTTTCCCTAAAACTTTTTCTGAATTCTTGTTCTTTCTTCACTCTTAATTTGCGGTTTCTCTCTGAGAAGAGAAAATTGGCGTTGGTTCTTCTTTGCTTCCCTTGGCCGAATACTTGACTCCCCATCTTTCTCCCTTTTCTGTCGACTTCTCTTTTAAGTTGATATTCGGGTTCAGCGTGGGCTGCACTCGGTTGGTAAGTCTTTTGGTAAGGGGGAGAAGTTATGCCTCAAATGTTTTGGAGAAGTTTTATTTACTAATTTGTTTAGTTCCTAACAGTCTGTGGTGTCGAATTGTGTTTAGCAGCATCAAATCGTAACGAACTTGGTCTACCTTCGAAATCGTAGGCTACATCTTTTGGAGCGGTAGGGGTAAGCAACATAATTGGAGTTTGATTATTGATGTTTTGATGGTATTAGTTTTAAGCGCGACTAATTTTAGACATGGAATTGTCATTGTTTAGGTGCTTTTTTTCTTAGAAGCATATGCGTACCAAAAATCGTACCAAGTGTGTAAACACTGCCCAAATCGTAAACCGAAAAAAGCCAAAAAATATGACAATTGACGCTACATGAGTGTGCGCTTGCTCGTGTGGTAATCTGAATGCATAAAATATGGGCATTAGACTGTTGAGGCCACCATGAGCGAATCGTGGTCTTTGGTCGTTTTGTGCCATGTTGGGCCGAAATGGGCCGTGTGGGCCCAATGGGCTTGTGGGCCCCACATGGGTAAACCACACGAATGTGAGGAGATTATTGGGCCAAACTGTGTGATTTTCATGACCGAGACCAATTTTGCGTATGTGGGCCACACAGGTGTGTGGGCTTGCATTATGGGCCTTGGGCCCATTTTCACTGTTTGGCTATTAAGGTCGTACAGGTCGCCTGAGACAACTGTGGACCTATTGATGGGTCGGTAAGTATACTTTGACCCCCTAATTGATGTAAAATGACTATTATGCCCCTTTGTTATAAAATGATTGTATGCTCTATGTTATGTATGACTGTATATGAGCATGCCATGATATATATGTTGCATACATGTATGATATGTTGTACGGGGATGGGATTATTATGATTGAAGGAAGTTTACTGTACTGGCAGCTCTGCTGCAATTACTGTTTAGTGCTGCAACCGATGCTAATTTTGGAGTGTAGGGATGGGTAGGTGATTTTATTCCCACATGGAGTGTTGGACTGGACCAAGTGGAGTGTAGAGGCTAGATGTGTAGGATTTCTGATTGCATGTCTGAACTGTTACTGTCACTGTAATGGGATAAGGCCCAACTAAATTGAACTGAACTGTTATTGAATTGAACTTAGTCCCAGACTGTAAATGCATTGGCTATTTGCTTATATGGGGTTACACACTGAGTTTTCGTAAACTCACCCCACTATTTATCTTATAGGTAATCCCTAATCTTAAGGACCGGTGTTGCGAGGGACTCGGAAGCGGTCACACAACCACACCTGCTTTTATTTTTTACTTTTAATTTATAAGAAATTTATTTTGGGTATTTGTTCTGTAATAAGGCCTCTTTAAAATTTTCTTTAAAACTTTTTAATTTGGGGATTTTACTTATTTTAATTCATATATGATAGAAGTAGGATGCAGATTTTCAAAAAATGTATGTTTTTTTCAAAACACCACGTTTTCGTACCATAAAATAAAAGCTTCCGCATCAAACAATGTTTTAAATACAGTAACAAACTAATATGATCAACAAACTGCTAAAGACAACTTGAGTTTCAATAAACGAGAATTAATATAGAACGAGCTTTTTTCATTGGAACTATGTTTTCAAAAAATACTTCAATGTGATATCGCCGGAGTCAGCCATAACGTCTAGGCTGGGTTTGGGGTGCTACAGTTTTTCATCAAAGATGGTGTCCTCGTCCACTCGTAGTGGTGGAACATGAAGCGGCCCAGTGGGTTTTTTTAACCCTTTTCCCTTTTTTATTTTATATATTTTTTTAAAAAATAACAGATTTGAAAAATAGAAGAATCACCTTTGAAATTTTTCTTTGTATTCTGTTTTTAATTGCTTTGTGTGTAAAAAATACATTCGATGTTATAGCTTTTATAGCCATAATATTTATTTATTTTTTTGTATTTTTTTCTTGTTGTTTCTACTGTTTTTGCCATTTCCACTGTTTTTGCCCTCTGTCTTCTTTCGTTTTCTCTTTGCAGGTACCTATAGCGGTCAACGATGACGATGGGAGTCGTGCCTTGCCATTTTGGTGCAATGATGGCAATAGAAGCAGACCTTGGGCTGTTACACGCCGACGTGGTGGGGCGCGGCTCAAAAGGGCTAGGGGTCTTTTAGTTTTCTGAAAACTTTAGGTTACGGGCTTGGGTTGGTAGTTTGGGCCTGGGTTATTGGGTTTTAAGGTTTTGGGTTAGGTTATATGTTTTGGGCCTTGAGGTTTTTTGTATTTGGGCCATTATTTTGGGCTTGTAATTTACTTATTTGTTTGTTTGTAATTTAGGCCAGGCAAAATTGAGCTGTTACAATAATAATATAAATCATAGCACTTTTGTACTACTTCTCCTTTCCAATTTCTAATGCTTTCTCTTTTGGAGAAGATATTGAGTTTTAATTAAATTATGTTAGATTTTTAAATGGAGATAAAGTTTTTTTAGTATTGTTTTCTACATTCGAATTTAAGATGTTATTTATCAAAGATGATGGATGAAATTATTTCGGTTTGCAATAGTTTCAAGTTATGTTATATTTGTTGTTTAAACAAGAGTTGGGACAAGAAGATAGAACAAGACAATTATCGAAAATATGTAAAGAGAGAGAGAATAAACATATCAAGTTTGTTAAAGCAATTTGGATTCACCAATACTATGTCTATTGAGTCTTGCTCAGATAATGATTTCATTCAACAATTCATCTGGTATAAAACTATTGGTTTAAGCCCAATCGTACCCTTTCATAATGGATAATTGCAGCCTCAAAATCGAACCTAAATTGTCACAACCACTCTTCCAAAAACCTCACAATACAATTAAGAATAACTTCCCAATAAATGTCTAAGTAAAAGGTGTCAACTTTCGAAGTCTCAAGAAAAATACTAAAAAAAACACACACACATCCTGTTGTGTCAAACCAACAACCTATAAATAGGCTTCAAATAACTTCATCCTCAAGTTTAACTAGGATATGTCAGCAGCAGTCAACAAGTTCAATCCTACTTAAAGCAAATATGATTAGCTTCATGGAAATAAATCTCTCATTTAAAATAAATCTGATCAGAAAGTTATCTTTTAAGATAAGAAGGAATAATCCCAATCAAAATTGATCATTAAATTCAAGTCGAAATTACCTTGAATTCAAATGTATACAACTACTCATTTGCTGTTTAACAAGATCAAATAAAAAGCAATTAAACATATCAACACTAAAACTTTAACGGTACCACGACAATTGTTATCATTGTTGTTGAAACAAGAAGAGAAACGAAAGAAACAAACAAAACTCTTAACAATGTGTTGACACCATTTTTTGGATGAAAACGAGGTCGACTTGGGTTTTGAAAATGAAAACGAAAAAAGGGAGTCGCCACCAATCCTTTTTGATAAGGTGTGATCGGGTCACCTTGAAAAGTGGTTGTTTTTAATAAATGATTTGATTTTATTAAAACAACAGTTTTAGTCCACGAAATTCAAAAAAACAAGTTCGGGAGTCGGTTACGCACGAGGAAGGATTAGCACCCTCGATACGCCCAAAATTGGTACCTAGTTGATTAGTTAATGTCTTAATGTCGAAAATTAAGAACTTGGAAAAATTTAAAATATGATCCTTATATTAAAAAGAAAATTTTTGGGAAAAGTAGCATATTTCACGTTATTGGAGAAAGAGAATCATATTCAGTAAGTTAGAATACAATATCTCGTATTCCCGATACCCGAATGAAAAAATGCTTATTTAAAAGATATTTAACTATCTTGGATTAAAAAGGATCACAACCAGTAAATTAGGACACGATCCTTTATAAATCCCGAGATCATTTAAAACTTGAGTTTGAAAAGATTCATGCATTTAGATTTATCAAGAAAATCGAAACCCAGTAAGTTAGGGCACGCTTTTCTCGAATCGAAACACGAAATGCCATTTAAAAATTTATTATATCGAGTAAAATAAAACACAAAATCATAGTGAAAGCAAATTATATTTTTATGCATGGCAAAACCATAATGAATATGAAAGTATAAAAGCGATACAAGCAATAGCAATCAATATAAACGGTTAAACTTACAAAATAATAAAATATAAAAAACGAATACAATTTAAACATTCATTCAAAATAATAACGAAAGTGAAATAAATAAATAATCAATACACTTAAATATAAAAAGATATACATGGACATAAACTAAAATATGTGTATACATAAATTAACAAAATGTATGAAGTATATTTTAATATATAAAAGAAACAATAAATATGTATATATAAAAAATATGTACATATATATAGGTGTATAAAACTATGGAATATGAAAATAATGAAATACATATAAAAGTAAGTACATATATATGTTGAAAAATAAAAGAAAGTATGTATGTACAAATTAAAGTTTAAAAATAATGAAAATATACATATGTATACAAATAAATACGTTAATTTATATACATGTTAGAAAATATATTGAAAATGTATATATATATTTATGTAAATTAAGATATACAAAAATATGTATGTACGTGCATATAAAAATATATATACTTATAAAAATAAAAGGATATGTATGTATATAAATTAATAATAATATGTATGTATATACGGATTTATAAAAAAGGGTATGTTTTAAACTATAAAGATTATATATAAATATGTATATATTTAGGAAAATAAAAATATGTATATAGATATATAGATATGTGCATAAGTTGTAAAATATATAAACTATATAAGTATATATATATGTTATAAAAACAATGTATGTATATCACAAAAATATATGCATGTATATATATGTACCGAAAATTTAAATAAAATAAATACAAACAAATAGGTAATAATAATAATAATAATAATAATAGGACTAAATCAAAACGGAAACGAAATCTCAGGGCTGAAATCAAAAATGAAATAGAGTAAAGGATTAAAATGTGAGGCGCGCGAAAAGGGAAGGACTGAAAAGGGAAATATTCCCTAGTCCTAGAGCGCAACGTTTCAACGCGAAGGACCATACATGGTCAAAGGACCTGATTACAACGGAATCAAAATTTGCAGCCCAAATCTAAAAGAAATAAAGGGTCGTATTGCATCTCAACGCAAGATGGAGGGATTAAATGCGTAAATTACCCATTAGGGCAAAACATGCGCAGATCCCCCATCAGACGGCGCCGTTTCAATCAACATAAAGCTAAGAAATTTATTGCTTTCTGCAGTTTCATTTTGCTGCAAAGAACACAAATAAAAAAATAAAAATAAAAGGGAGAATCCCTTTTCTGCTGGGGTTCTAAGGCTAGAAGCCCCGCCGTCGTAGCGCCTCCCCACCGCCCGGTGGCTGGAGCCCTGCGAGGGCGTCTCCCACCAGCGCTTTGGAGCGCGTTCAGAGACCAAGGCTCCAAAACGGGGAAACGAGGGGAAACGGAAAGCCTCTGCCCCTTCCTAAACTCGCGTCCGACAACGGCGAAGGGCCGACGGCGACGACGGCTTCAGGGGCCGATTCAGGTGAGTCTTTTTTTTTCTCTTTTTTGATTTTTTAATTACTTTAAAATAGATTTGCAAAGAAAAAAATAAAACAAAATAAGATAAAATAAAAAAAAAACCAAGAAGAAATAGTAAGGATTCAACCTTTTAAAATTTCTATTCCGCTTTTTGATTTCTGATGTGGGTTTTTACAAAGAAAATCCCCCAAAATACAGTGATGAAGCCCCCTTTTACATTTGTTTGATTCGGCTCTTATAGCCGATTACACTGTTGTTTTTCTGTTCTCTGTTGCTATTTTTTTTGCTATTGTTGATGTTTGCAGGACCTGATGAAGTCAACGGAGACGGAAAGCTTCCATTTTGGTGCAAGGCGCAGCTGGCGGTGGCAGACCTCGGGCGTGGTGCGCGCCGAAGACGCACATGGAGCAGCGGCTCAAGGGCACTAGGGTTTCTATCTTACTGAAACCGATTTTAGATTTTGGGCCATTTGGGCTTTAGGGTTCATTGGGCTGAAAATTGGGTTTGTTTATTATTGTAATTGGGCTGAAAATTGGGCTGTACAGCTGCCCCTCTTTGCTCGTTGTCGTGTAACGATAACAGAGAAAAGACTAAGACAGACCAATTTTTGTCCAGTCTCACCGAGTTTTGACTTGTTGTGGTGCTTCTTTTCTTCAGGTAGCCTCCTTCCAGTCCACTGTGTCTTGTCGCTTCAACCACTCCATTGCACTTCAGGGAGATCTAACTTGTATTTTCAATCTTCTTTGCCGCAACTTCAGAGGGACGATGTTTGTGGTCTTAGTCTGCTCCACTGTAACTTCAGGGAGATAAGACTAGATGTGATCTGCTCCACTGTAATCTCAGAGAGATAAGATCTCTGGCTTCAATCTGCTCCACTGTAACCTCAGAAAGATAAGACTGGTGGCCTAAATCTGCTTCACTACTGCTTAGGAAGATAAGATTCGCCGTCTTCAATCTTCTCCACTACTGCTTAGGGAGATAAGATCTACCATCTTTGACCTGCTCCACACTGCTTAGGGAGATAGGATCTACCATCTTTGACCTGCTCCACTACTACTTAGGGAGATAGGATCTACCATCTTCGACCTGCTCCACTACTGCTTAGGGAGATAGGACTAGTGGCTTAAATCTGCTTCACTATTGCTTAGGAAGATAATATTTGCCCTCTTCAATCTGCTCCACTAGTACTTAGGAAGGCAAGATCTGCTATCTTTAACCAGCTCCACTGCAACCGATGGAGGTAAGGCTTTGTTTTCGATCTGCTTCGCTGTTAACGCAGGAAGGCAAGATCTGCTATCTTTAACCAGCTCCACTACAACCGATGGAGGTAAGGCTTTGTTTTCGATCTGCTCCGTTAGTACTTAGGAAGGCAAGATCTGCTATCTTTAACCAGCTCCACTGCAACAGATGGAGGCAAGGCTTTGTTTTCGATCTGCTCCGCTAGTACTTAGGAAGGCAAGATCTGCTATCTTTAACCAGCTCCACTGCAACAGATGGAGGCAAGGCTTTGTTTTTGATCTGCTCCATTAGTACTTAGGAAGGCAAGATCTGTTATCTTTAACCAGCTCCACTGCAACCGATGGAGGCAAGGCTTTGTTTTCGATCTACTCCGCTAGTACTTAGGAAGGCAAGATCTGCTATCTTTAACCAGCTCCACTGCAACAGATGGAGGTAGGGCTTTGTTTTTTATCTGCTCCGCTAGTACTTAGGAAGGCAATATCTGCTATCTTTAACCAGCTCCACTGCAACCGATGGAGGCAAGGCTTTGTTTTCAATCTGCTTCGCTGTTAATGCAGGAAGGCAAGATCTGCTTCTTTAACCAGCTTCACTGCAACCGATGGAGGCAAGGCTTTGTTTTTGATCTGCTTCGTTGTTAATGTAGGAAGGCAAGATCTACTTTTTTTTGTTCTCTGGGGAATATGACCTGTACAATGAACCTAATTATGCCTAATGATGAGGATGGCATGTTCAAAATGAATCAAATACTCCTAACTAGACATGTGTGAATGGTGTTTGCATGAATGCAAAAATTTTATTTTTCCGAGAATGATCCCGCTTAGGTTGTCATTACTCAAAGTTTATTAAGGTTTTGTGACTGACGTTGTTACAACACCTTATTGCTTGACTGGCGTTTCTGAATGAACATTTAGTCAGGTTGCCCCCTACTGTAAACCTCCATGTTTAATTCATTGGGGCGCAAAACTTATACCATCATTCTCCCACTATAATCCAAGGGTAAAAATATGGTTTTTCCTTAATCCTCTCTTATCACAATGCAGGATCTGAATTATTCTGGTTTCTTACACCATTCTCAAGGTGTCGTACCAAAAACTTATACACAGATGAGGGCTCTCTTCTCCGAGGTAACCTCTTTCACTTGCCTGGTGATCATCGCTTACTTGCTTATGTAAGCTTTGTTGCCAACATGGCGTCTTATCAATCAACGCATTTGACAATAAAAATCCAAAGAAAAAGTCTAAATTTAGACTATTCCTTCTCAAATTTCCAACCTTTAAATTTGGTGTGCTCTAAACAATAGTCCTGTTTTAGGCTCCTATATTATTTAGAAACTTTTCAGAGTAATATGCAAAACTTCCTTTGTGAAAGTTTTATTAGTCCATTAATCATTATTCCAATGCAACATGTTTGCGAAAAAAAAGGTCATAATAATGAACAAGAATAAAGTTGGTTGTGAGCATAGCTCGAAAGAACAAATTATCGAAAATAGTAAAGAAGGAAGACAAAGAAATTAATTGGGAATGTATATCTTGGAAAAGAAAAGAGTATTCCAAGAACAACAAATAATATGAGAATTGGGTGCCCCAGATATCGCAGCTTGAACTTCTCTGTACAAACTTTCTGAAGACCATTTTGAGTTGGACATGTGTTTGAGAGATCTACAGTGCTCTGTCGGTGCCCCAAGATGTCGCCTATCCTTTCTTGTTGATTCAGGTATAGCAAGACCACCACATGCCCCAATATGATCAAAATTTGAGCAGCTTAAATCACCTCATGCCCCATTCCGATCAGTATTTGAGCCGCCCCTTTTTGGGTTTTCAACTCAAATCCCCTTTGGCCTAAGGCGCCCTTTGCGGGTTTTCCCCTTAGCCTCTCCATTTTTCATTTTCATTTTTCATCATTTTTCATTTTTTGTTTTTTGAAATCCATTGTCTTGCAGTACGGTGGCAAACCGTGGTGTCTGATTTTCAACTGATTACAGCCCTCAGCTATCGTCCTGACATTCAAGTTCAATGCAATTTCTAATACCATCCTCTCTGGAATTCTATATCGGCATATGATGACATTGGCGCATGCAGTAGCCTTTATCCATTTGATGAAGTAATTAATGATCTCAATAGTGAAGCAATGCCCATTAGAAGTCTTCGATTTTAGTGATGTATATGCCCCATTTTGCTCGAAATTTGAATCGCCCTTTTCGGGTTGTCAACTCAAAACCTCATTTGGTCACAAAGCGCCCTTTGCGAGTTTTCGCTTTGGCCTCTCCTTTTATTTTTATTTTTCTTTTTCATTCTGATTTTTTCATCTAGATTTCTCTTTTTTCATTCTTCTTTCTTTTTCTCAGTTTCATTTTCATTTTGATCTTGATTTTGATTTTTTTCTTCTTTCTTCTTTTTTTTATTTTTATTTTTGATTTTTTCCTTTTCATTTTCATTTTGACTTTGATTTTGATTTTTCTTTTTCTTCACTTTTTTGATCTGATCCTTTAAGGGTGCAACTACGACAGAAAACTTTGGATCTTCCTCTTTAATCAGGATGGACCCAACAACAACTTAAAGAGGTAAAAATTCGACTTCAAATGGACAAAGCTATGCTGACTCCATGATAAAGGCATTGCCCCGGCAAAGAATTACATCGTTCATACTGTAAATTTCTAACATTGTGCTATTGTACAGATTTCATTATTGGCGTTTAACCCGGGGCATATCCTGGTATGATCATACGAAGACATCTTTGAACCCTGAGGTCACTTAATAAGGTGTTGCTTCGTCTCTGCGGTCAGGTCAATTCTAAACTTTACCACGCTCACAATTTCTAATGATTCTTTGTGAGGTAGGATCTGTCTGTCCTCTTATTCAACCGTCCTTAACAAGTCAGGAGATAAACTACAATCTTTGTCATTTTCAAAGCCCTGAGATCCCTCTGAACACATGTCTCGCTTAAAAGGAAAATCTGGGTCTGTAGTAGAGTCATTCACGTCATTGATATCCAGGGACTCATAATAAGTACCAAAGAATATACAAAAGAAAGTATAAATTTATGAATAATTATTTATACAATATGATTGTGAATGAATGATGTGGAAGAAAATCTAAAAGAATGAAATAATCAGAAATAATTATTCAAAAGAATGAAAGAATATTTGCTCAAAAAGGAATGCAAAGATGTATTTTATTAGAATGAGCCTATTCCACAAAAGAGTTCTTATTGCCTCTAGGCTAAAAGCAACAAGTGTGTTCTAGATATTACTCTGAGTAAGCTCTAAATACTACAGGGGTCTCTTCTGCAGTCTAATTATTCAGAACACTCTCAAGTTTAGAAGGGCGAACATCTAATAAGATCTCTTCTCCAGTTGTTTCTTCAGATTCGACACTGATGTGAACATTTCCCAACATTTCTTCATTCATCGCATTCCCTTCATTATCCGTATAATTGAGCAGCGGGTTTTCTGTACTGATTGAATCATCAAATTTGACAATGCCCATATTGATAAACCTTTCGACCAACTTTTTAAAGGCAGTGCAGTTTTCTATAGAATGCCCCGTAATTCCCGCATGGTAGTCGCATTGCGCGTTCATATCGTACCATTTAGGATAAGGAGGTTGTAAAGGGGTCAAGTAACGAGGAGCAACAACATGCGCATCGAACAAGCTTTGATACAGCTCATTATATGACATCGGAATTTGTATGAACTGGAGCTTCTCCGTACCTGGTTTCACTCCAGATTCTTGCTTTAAAAGGCTCTAATAGTTGGTGGTCTCCGTCTTTGGCCTGCCCACAGTGATTGGTTTTGAGTGGCCCTTGTTATATCCGCCTACATTATCCCTTTTATTCCCCTTCTTCCTTGGGGACTTTGTAGTATCTAGGTACTCTACCCTCATCTGCTTTATTTCGGCTAGATTAGCAATAGGATTAGCTAAATCGTTCCTCAAATTAGATCCTAAACCTGTCAGGCAATTCACTGGTGTCAATGTACCAGTTTGATAATATTGGGATCCGATAGTAAAAAGTGCTCCTTGTGGGCGCCCATCTGGTTGGACCTGAACACTTGTCGGAGTACAATCTAAGAAATAGACAAGATCCTTATTATCAACCCCAAAGTAAACCATCGGGTCTTTCACTTCTTTTGACTTTCCAGCTAGCAATCGGTTGAACTGGTTTATCATAGTTTTCCATAATTCTAGTATCTGATCTCTCATCTTCTGTTGAAATTCAGTCAATTGCTCCTGCATCTGAATCTGCATTCGCTCTAATTTTTCCAACCTTTTTTCCATTTCTCTAGCCTTTGCTTGGATATCGTAAGAGTGTTTGGTTGGTTGGTTTTCCAGGTTAGCTGAAATAAATTTACTCGTTCAGACTCTTTCAATGGATTTTAATGCATGTAATGCAATGTGATACAAATGCATGAAATGAATGCCTAAAGAGACGTTGATTCTGATTCAATTACATTTAGGAAACTTTTCTAGAAAGAAAATTCCCTTACATAAAATGGATACATGTACGACCTCATCTTTATATTCCAAGAAACAACATCGGTCTTTTTCTTCATCCGCATGTTTGAAGTAATCTCGCCAATAGATACCATTGCTAGCTCATTCTTTTGATCTTGGTCGCGATCCATCATTTGCCCATCTTCATAAGGCTCGTCAGCTTCTTGGAACGTCGAAGGCTCTTAGACAATTGCCTTGGAATCCTCAGGCCACGAAGCAGGGTCACGAACTCTTCCATCGCCCTTCTTGCGTTCCTCAGAATATATTCAGGAAGTCGTATTATTTTCCACTTCATCAAGGAATTCGTATTCCATGACAAGCTTTCTAATTTATTAATCGAACTTGAATCTATATCTCTTTCCTAAGATGCAAATGCAATGCAATGCAATCATAATCAAAACACAACAAGAGGGGTTAGTGCAAAACATAAGCAAGCACAGAAAGCAAAAAGTACCTAATCAGGTAGATACTAGGGGTTTGGAGTGGCTCTACCTAGGTTAAGTTCCTAAGTCTACTATATGAGGGTTGGTTCTAAAGTCAAGGTACTTGAACCAGCAGATTCCTCGATCCTCATCCATTATAGGCTCATACGGACTGAGTTCGGTTCAGGGGAATACATTTCCCTATGGCCATGCGGAGATGAAAATCTCACGAAGACATAGGTACGGATGTATCCCGGAAGCGATTCACTATCCTATGCGAAGGTGAAAACCTCACGAAGGCGTAGTTTCTCACTCCCACTTAAAAGGTGTGACCAACAGTCATGCAATGCAATGCAGCAAAATTTAAAATACAAAACATGATGAAAACTATAACTCAAAACATATGAAATGCAATGAAAGGATCGTATATTTAAATCTTTCGACAAAAAAACAAGAAATAATCAACTCGTGGCTTGACTCTCTTATTCAAAGTCCCCAGTGGAGTCGTCAAGCTGTTGACACCATTTTTTGGATGAAAACGGGGTCGACTTGGGTTTTGAAAATGAAAACAAAAAAAAGGGAGTCGCCACCAATCCTTTTTGATAAGGTGTGATCGGGTCACCTTGAAAAGTGGTTGTTTTTAATAAATGATTTGATTTTATTAAAACAACAGTTTTGGTCCACGAAATTCAGAAAAACAAGTTCGGGAGTCGTTTACGCACGAGGAAGGATTAGCACCCTCGATACGCCCAAAATTGGTACCTAGTTGATTAGTTAATGTCTTAATGTCGAAAATTAAGAACTTGGAAAAATTTAAAATACGATCCTTATATTAAAAAGAAAATTTTTGGGAAAAGTAGCATATTTCACGTTATTGGAGAAAGAGAATCATATTCAGTAAGTTAGAATACAATATCTCGTATTCCTGATACCCGAATGAAAAAATGCTTATTTAAAAGATATTTAACTATCTTGGATTAAAAAGGATCACGACCAGTAAATTAGGACACGATCCTTTATAAATCCCGAGATTATTTAAAACTTGAGTTTGAAAAGATTCATGCATTTAGATTTATCAAGAAAATCGAAACCCAGTAAGTTAGGGCACGCTTTTCTCGAATCGAAACACGAAATGCCATTTAAAAATTTATTATATCGAGTAAAATAAAACACAAAATCATAGTGAAAGCAAATTACATTTTTATGCATGGCAAAACCATAATGAATATGAAAGTATAAAAGCGATACGAGCAATAGCAATCAATATAAACGGTTAAACTTACAAAATAATAAAATATAAAAACGAATACAATTTAAACATTCATTCAAAATAATAACGAAAATGAAATAAATAAATAATCAATACACTTAAATATAAAAAGATATACATGGACATAAACTAAAATATGTGTATACATAAATTAACAAAATGTATGAAGTATATTTTAATATATAAAAGAAACAATAAATATGTATATATAAAAAATATGTACATATATATAGGTGTATAAAACTATGGAATATGAAAATAATGAAATACATATAAAAGTAAGTACATATATATGTTGAAAATAAAAGAAAGTATGTATGTACAAATTAAAGTTTAAAAATAATGAAAATATACATATGTATACAAATAAATACGTTAATTTATATACATGTTAGAAAATATATTGAAAATGTATATATATATTTATGTAAATTAAGATATACAAAAATATGTATGTACGTGCATATAAAAATATATATACTTATAAAAACAAAAGGATATGTATGTATATAAATTAATAATAATATGTATGTATATACGGATTTATAAAAAAGGGTATGTTTTAAACTATAAAGATTATATATAAATATGTATATATTTAGGAAAATGAAAATATGTATATAGATATATAGATATGTGCATAAGTTGTAAAATATATAAACTATATAAGTATATATATATGTTATAAAAACAATGTATGTATATCACAAAAATATATGCATGTATATATATGTACCGAAAATTTAAATAAAATAAATACAAACAAATAGGTAATAATAATAATAATAATAATAATAATAGGACTAAATCAAAACGGAAACGAAATCTCAGGGCTGAAATCAAAAATGAAATAGAGTAAAGGATTAAAATGTGAGGCGCGCGAAAAGGGAAGGACTGAAAAGGGAAATATTCCCTAGTCCTAGAGCGCAACGTTTCAACGCGAAGGACCATACATGGTCAAAGGACCTGATTGCAACGGAATCAAAATTTGCAGCCCAAATCTAAAAGAAATAAAGGGTCGTATTGCATCTCAACGCAAGATGGAGGGATTAAATGCGTAAATTACCCATTAGGGCAAAGCATGCGCAGATCCCCCATCAGACGGCGCCGTTTCAATCAACATAAAGCTAAGAAATTTATTGCTTTCTGCAGTTTCATTTTGCTGCAAAGAACACAAATAAAAAAATAAAAATAAAAGGGAGAATCCCTTTTCTGCTGGGGTTCTAAGGCTAGAAGCCCCGCCGTCGTAGCGCCTCCCCACCGCCCGGTGGCCGGAGCCCTGCGAGGGTGTTTCCCACCAGCGCTTTGGAGCGCGTTCAGAGACCAAGGCTCCGAAACGGGGAAACGAGGGGAAACGGAAAGCCTCTGCCCCTTCCTAAACTCGCGTCCGACGACGGCGAAGGGCCGACGGCGACGACGGCTTCAGGGGCCGATTCAGGTGAGTCTTTTCTTTTCTCTTTTTTGATTTTTTTAATTACTTTAAAATAGATTTGCAAAGAAAAAAAATAAAACAAAATAAGATAAAATAAATAAATAAAAACCAAGAAGAAATAGTAAGGATTCAACCTTTTAAAATTTCTATTCCGCTTTTTGATTTCTGATGTGGGTTTTTACAAAGAAAATCCCCCAAAATACAGTGATGAAGCCCCCTTTTTACATTTGTTTGATTCGGCTCTTATAGCCGATTACACTGCTGTTTTTCTGTTCTCTGTTGCTATTTTTTTTGCTATTGTTGATGTTTGCAGGACCTGATGAAGTCAACGGAGACGAAAAGCTTCCATTTTGGTGCAAGGCGCAGCTGGCGGTGGCAGACCTCGGGCGTGGTGCGCGCCGAAACGCACATGGAGCAGCGGCTCAAGGGCACTAGGGTTTCTATCTTACTGAAACCGATTTTAGATTTTGGGCCATTTGGGCTTTAGGGTTCATTGGGCTGAAAATTGGGTTTGTTTATTATTGTAATTGGGCTGAAAATTGGGCTGTACACAATGATTGCTAGATAATTATTATACTTTGAACAAAGTAGTTTCTTTCTGGGTTTTGGACCCATTTTTTATTTATTGAAGTGGTCCATATCTTATACTTGAGAAACCAACATTTGAGGCACGGAGCAGGTAAGTTGAAGTTGAGATGTCCATATTTTTGTTACAAATTGTTTGTTTTCTTAATAAATTTGCCAAAGAAATTGCTAAGCAAAGTTTTTTTTTTTCCCTTATGAGCTACGTTTACGCTGTCTCTCTCTAGTTGCAGATTTCTGAAGGCGTAATCACTGGCTTCTACAATAATGATAAGTTATTGTTTGGCACCCACCATTCAAAATAACTCACAGCGACTCCGTCTTCTTCACTTATGTAATCTTTCTCAAAGAAAAATAATTAATTTTTTGTATTGTCCAAAAATAAATTCAAAACTGATTTAATTATATATTTGAATATAAATATTTTATAATTAAGGTAGTCAATAGTAAATATATTATTTTTCTACTTATACTGGTACATTTGATACCCAGTCTGTTTCGATGTATCGTTTTAAATTTCTCACGTTTTATAAAAAAATATTTAATATATATATATAAATATTTACAAATATCAAATAATGATATTAAATAAATTTTAAATATAAAATATTTATCAATTATATAAAATACGCTTTAATGAATTTCACAAATACTATTCAAATAAAATCTTTACATTTACGTGTAACAATTTATTATTCAATAACCTCAAAATCAACAATAGCAGAATTATACTTTTAAATCCATTTTTTTACTGATCAATAGTCATATTTCAACTGGTATGACATAAGTTAAAGTTAATTGTTGGGATTTATTAGAATAGGATATGAACTATGCAGAAATGAAATTCACCATCTTACTTATAATATTATTTGTGATTCAATCAACTATAATAAATAATAATTAAGTTGGATGTTATGGTCAGTGATGTAAAATGTCACAAAAGTATATAAAAATGCAATTATTACTGATTTTAGTTAAGTTGTATGTTATGGTGAGTGATGTAAAATGTCACAAAGTAATATAAGAGAGCAATTATTACTAGTTTTAATGTATGAATTATGTTATTTTCTTTATATTTATATACTATTATTGGCCACCAAAAAAGAAGGAAATATCTTGATTAATGATAGAAATGCAGGTCCTACAGTGCTGCATAGATAAAGATCATTTACCATAATGGAAAGAAAAAAAGAAAGAGAAAGATGGAAGAAGAGGCAAGTGTGGGATGACAGCTAAACTTGATGTAGTAATAATTGGTGTCTCCCACTGAGATGGACAGAAACCAAAAGCAAACAAACTGATGATGCATTGATGTCTGCATAAAAGGTTAAACTGTCAAATCTTTCTTCCATGGATTCCACTCAAAGTTGATACTTGAGCTCCATTTGTGAGGTTGATGAAAACTGAAAACAAATTTTAAAATATAAAAAGGTTGGTGGGTGCATACAGCAAAGTGCAAATACATCATTGGTAGCAAGAAACAATGCTCTTTTTTCTCACCATCAGTGTCAGCTTTTTCCCACCTTCATCCATTTTGTTCATTAAAACAACTTCATGGTGGTCTCGTAGCCTTGGTTTTCTTCAACTTAAATGGTGAGTGTAATTATGATTTCTTTTATTATTATATAATTCTTGAGAAAAAAAAGAAGAAGATGTTATGGATCACTTAAAAAAGTGATTATTTATAAAAGAGAATTTTAAAATTCTTTTAAACAGATAATAAATTAATTTAAGTTTAAGAATCAAGTTTTAAGCATTCCATGATGATTCCAAATTATTGTCTTGAATCTCAAGAATTAAAAATTAAAAAATTTACATTTAATTTTATTTTTATTTATGCAATTTAAAATAGGTGTTTTATCATTTACAATAATCCATTGGATTTGGGTGTCAAGCTTTAATATTATTGTATAGGAAAATGGATTGTATGAAACTGTGATTCCATGTCATCCCTATCCCTTTTCAATAGGAGTATGACAAATCAAATTTTTCTTCCCAATTTTTAGCCGTTTTAGTTGGATTAGAATTTTTTCAGGAGAGCCTGCCCTTTCTGGCATGTCTTTGTTCTTGGTTTTTGTTATAGTTGAAAGTGGAGTGGTGGCGATGCCACACTAAATTGCAGGATTTCTTGACTAGCATAGCGTTACTTTGGATTGGAAGCTACGTCTGAAATCAATGGAAGACGAATTAGCAGGGTTAACACTCAATGAAGAAGAAGATGCAATCCTACAAGTCCAATTAGAACCAAATACAGAAAGAGGAGAGGAGATCTTCAGGTTATTAGGTTGTTTTCTAACTGCTAGTATTATTCATTTTCCTGCAATGAAAAATACTATGACAAATCTTTGGCACCCAGTTAAGGGAGTTCATATACGAGATTTTGGAGAAAAAAAGATTTGGATAGGGTGTTAAAAGGGTCTCCATGGACATTCAATAACCATTTGCTAGTGTTACATAAGTTATAGTGGGGAGTAGATCCTCTCAAAATCCCATTATTCATAGCGTCTTTTTGGGTCCAGATACATGACGTCCCCATTGGCCTTTTTTCAAAAAATTTAGCAGTACAATTGGGTAACTTTGTAGGTGAATTTATTAAGTATGATGGATCGAATCTGGGAAAAGAAAACAGGAATTATATGCGGGTAAGAGTTAGGATTAATGTGCGACGACCGTTAAAAAGGAGGAAACAAATTTTGTTCTGTGGGAATTGTACCTATGTAAGGTTCAGGTATGAATAGTTGTCCCTTTTATGTTTTTACTGTGGTTGATTGGGACATAATGATTCCTTTTGTGAAGCAAAGATGGCACTAGGGGTGGAAGTAGCTGAGATGGGTTGGGATCTATCATTACGAGCTCAGTCACGGAGGGCTGCAGCAATGAATAGTGTGTGGATAAAAGAAGAAGGGGAGGGGAAACTAAAAGGAGATGGTAAAGGTATTTTTATGACTAGAAGTAATTTGTGGACTGGTAAAATAAAATGGCGGGATATGGAAAGTCTTTTGACCCAGTCTTGGGTTTCAGCTTGAAGGCCGAAAGAATTTCAGAAATCACAAGGGGAAAATTTTAATGTCAGATCAAGCGTTAATTGATAAGGAGCATGATCTGGAGGACGGTGTTTTGATTGGCGAAGAATGGAAAAAGAGGGTTAGAGAGAAGATGGAGAGTGCGATAGTTTTGGGAAATGAGAATTCTCCGGCAGGTAGGAATATGATATTGCTAGAGGTTAATAACTTTGTATCGGCGGCTACCAAGAGGCAAGCCGACCGGGCGCAATGAAATTGCTAAGCTGGAATGTTCATAGATTAGGGAGTCCACAGACAGTTCAGAGACTTTGGTATATGCTGAAGTTACAGAATCCCCAAATGGTCTTCTTCATGGAGACAAAGATATATAAAAATCAAATGGAGGTATGTTAATGGGATAAAAGTTTATCCAGAAGGTACTAGAGGAGGATTATGTTTGGCATGGAAATCTAAGGTGTGTGTTATGTTGCGACAATACTCAAAAAGGCATATTGATATGATGATTGATGACAGTGATGTAAAAGGTAAATAGAGGTTTACTGGTTTTTATGGGTCCCAATATGTACATGATAGAAATAATTCTTGGGCTGCGTTGAGAAATTTATACTCTGGAGAAAGATTTTCATGGTTTGTTTGTGGTGATTTTAATGAAATATTGTGCGGATATTAAAAGAATGGTAGAGTACCTAGAGATGAAAGAAGAATGGAGTTATTCTGCAATGTTCTAACAGATTACAGCCTAGTGGATGTGGGGTTCTCTAGGAGATGGTTTACATGGGAGAGGGGAAATTTACCTGAAACAAATATACGAGAGAGGCTTGATAGAGGCATTGCAAATAAAGAATGGATGGTTATGTTTCCTGAGGTAACTATGCAACACCTCACTCATTCTTTCTCTGATCATTGCCCCCTTTTAGTTAATACAAAAGAATGCAGCACAAGGGCTGACGGAGAAAGCTTTTAAATTTAAAGCCTGATGGACAATTGAGGAGTCGTTCGAGGAAGAGGTTAAAAACATATGGGGGACATCATCAGGTAATTTGATGCAGAAATTAGATAAGCTAAAGCACGGTTTGAGGAGTTTAAGATGTTCGGACCCAAGTTGATTAGAAGAAGCGAAAGATATTTCTCACAGATAGGGTATCAAAACTCTTAGCAGCTGAAAAAGATGATCCTAATTTGGTTGAGTTGATTGACACAAAGATTAAACTAAATATTGAAATAGATAATGATGAATGCTACTGGGAACAAAGAGCGCGCATAAACTGGCTGAAATATGGAGATAGGAACACTGCTTTCTTTCATAGTCAAGCCACGCAACGGAGATAAAAAAACTTGATTCATAAATTGCAAGACAAGGAAGGAAGATAAGCGGAGAACATCCAAGATATAGAAGGCATTGCATGATCCTATTTTCAAAATTTATTTATGACAGAAAGAAGGGAAAGTTGTGATCATTTGCTATCGAGAATTGATAGATGTATTTCTGAGGAGGATAATCAATTTCTTACAGCACTCTACACAAAGGAAGAGATTAAAGCAGTAGTGTTTGAGATGGGACCTACAAAAGCCCCAGGGGAAGATGAATTACCGGCTTTATTTTATCAAAAGTGTTGGCACATTGTTGGAGATGATGTAATCAAATTCAACTTACAAGTCCTGAAAGAGGATAAGGGTTTCAAACAGATAAACTCTACACACATTGTAATCATTCCAAAAGTTGCTAACCCTGTTAATATGAAGCAGTTCAGACCAATCAGCCTATTTAATGTGATTTATAAAATTATGGCAAAAGCTATTGCCAACAGGCTCAGAAGAGTTATTGATAAATGTATTGATGTGGCTCAGAGTGCTTTTGTACCAAGGAGGTTGATTTCGGATAATGTTCTTCTTGCCTATGAAATTTTACACACATTGAAATAGAAGAGAATGGGGCAAAAAGGCTTTATGGTTGTGAAGCTTGACATGAGTAAAGCATACGATAGAGTTGAGTGGAAATTTATAAAAGAAATGATGACTTGAATGGGCTTCACTTGTAATTGGATTGAAAGTATTATGGAATGCATAAATTTTGTTTCTTATTCGATTATAGTAAATGGATTCAAATGGGAGAATTTTCATCCGACAAGGGGGTTGCGTCAAAGGGATCCGCTTAGCCATTTTATGTTTCTTATATATGCAGAAGGCTTATCTAGTTTAATGCGTCTTGCAATGAGTGCAGGAATATTGAGAGGAGTAAAAGCCAATAAGAATGGTTCGTAGGTATCGCACTTATTATTTGCATATGATTTCATTTTATTTAGTGAACCAACTAGTAGATGAGCTAATGTTTTAAAAAAAATTCTTAGAAAGCACAGAATGTGTTCAGGGCAAAGTTCTAATTTCGACAAATCAACTGTCTTTTTTAGCAAGAATACAACTGAAGTTGAAAGAATAGGGGTGGTGAATATATTGGGAGTTAGAAGTTCGAATGACCCAAAGCGTTTCCTAGGGTTGCCTAATATAGTAGGTAGGAAGAAAAGGGAGTCATTACAGAATTTAAAAGATCGAATCAAGAAGTGAATTGATCACTGGAGTACAAGATATATATCGCAAAGAGGAAATGAAGTATTTATTAAGTCTATTTTACAAGCCATCCCAACTTACATTATGACATGTTTCCTTTTACCTAAGACTTTATGTGTCGAGATGGAGAATATTATTGTCGAGTTTTGGTGTCAAAAGGGACAAGGAAAAATGGGTATACATTGGTGTGCGTAGAGGAACCTTTTTATTTTGAAGGAAAATAGAGGTCTCGGATTTCGAAATATTAGCCAGTTTAATATCGCTTTATTAGCTAAGCAATGTTGGTGCCTTATTACTTATCCGAATTTCTTATCGGCAAGAGTCTTAAAGCCAAGTATTATCGACATTCAGACTTTCTTAATGCACAATTAGGTAACTTACCTTCACTTACCTGGAGTAGTGTCTAGGCTGCAAAAGGTTTGTTACGAAGTGGGATGGGTTGGAGAGTAGGAAAGGGAACTGGAATCTTAGTTTGGGATGATCATTGGATACTAGAAAAAGATACAGATGGCTAGAACCACAGAAATGATAGTGAAGTTAAGCTAGTCTCTAATTTAATTGATGCTACAAATAATTTGTGGAAGACAGATCTAGTGAAAAGTACATTTTCAGCAGATATTGCTCAAAGGATTTTGCAAATCCCTCTGGCGAAAAACACAGGCCGATTTGAAAAATTTCTACAAACAGCTATGGGATTTACAGCTACCCTCAAAGATTATAATTACAGTTTGGAAAGTTTTCTGGAACTATATGCCTACTTTAGTCAATCTGAGATTTAAACAAGTAGTTGATGATACTGTATGCCATTGTTGCAGATATGGGGAAGATGATGTATCTCACGTCTTTCGGTTTTGTCCTACAGCAATAGAGATTTGGAAAATGTTAGATCTTTCTTGGGTTAACAACTCTATGATCCAAAGTTTTTGGGATTGGCTAACCTGGATTTTCAAGAGGAGCACTCACAAACAATGCCGATTGTTCTGTTGTGGAATGTGGCTCTTGTGGGGGTCGAGAAACAAGCTCATGCATGAAAGGAAAATAGAGTTAGGAAAAGAGTTATCAATGAAAGTTCTAAGGTATTTGGTAGAGATTGATGGATTGACAGAGAGAAGAAATACCTTAAACACAGTTAGAAGTGCCAACCAGAGAGATAGAAATCCCAGGGTAATGATTCATTTTGATGCAGCATTCAACAAAAGAGATTTCAAATCGATGATAGGTCTGGTGGCGGCAGAAGCTTATGATGGATTTCATGCAGTTAAACTAGGTATCTCTATGGGAATACACTAAGTTTCAATAAATGGGGATTCACGCACAATCATAAAGAAATGTCAAACAAAGGTGCAAAATAAGTCAGTTATAGGAGCAATCATTAGTGATATTCAAGGGTTTTTTACTAAAATAATTCAAAAGAAATAAAAATATACCAAAATATATCCCAAAAAAATTATTTACCAAAATATACCAAAAAAAAAAAGGCTGAAGGTGGTCCCAATGAGAATGGCGGCACAGGACTAAAATGTAACTGTCTGTAGTTTCAAGGACCTGACATGCAAATTTATCATTTTAAATTTTGAAAGTGAATTGGTGGGTGTGTCAGCGCCAAAGCTGAAACTTGGCTAATTGCCTTCTAAGCCCTCCTTATTTATTATTTTCTTTTTATTCCCCTTCAACTCACTTTTTTATTTAATAAACAAGCCCTCAACCTATTTTTGTAGTTAAATAAGCTCTTAATCTATGATTTTTACTCATAAAAACCCTTTATTTTATTATTAAAGTAAATATATTTTACCTAAAGTAAAGCTATTTAAAAAAATATAAACTAATTTTCCTTTTATATATTATTTTGGTAATTTGATGAGAATAGTTTATTAAATAAAAAATTTTATACTTTTTTATTTAATAAAAAAAGTATAAACTAATTTAGTAAATTTGACTGAGAATCGCCATGTGAAGGAAGAAGGGGACCGGATAACACTTGATGGAAGAAATGAAACGACTATCAAACTGAAGCAAATGGGACAATTGAATATGAAAAGAAGATGAAAATGGAGTCTAGCTACTGTTTCTGAAGCAACTAGGAATTATTACCCCAGGTTTCCTATTTTGCATAGCTTTAAATGTTTTGTCTTTCCCTAGGTTTCATTTTTTATTTTATTCTAATGGTTCGACTGAAAATACATTCAGCTGGCCCATTTTCAGATGTTAGCCCAATTTCTGTTTTATAGTTTATTTTATTTTAATAAATTGCTAGTCGATTTTCTTTAAGAAAAAATTTAATTTGTTATACTTTTATTGGAAAGAGATAGAGATGACATGGAATCACGATTTTATATAATTCTTTCTTTATTATATAGATGTTCCCACTTGAAACATCTCAATACAACTGAGACGTATTTATACAAGGAAGAGAGAAACTAACAGCTAAAATAATAGAAGCAACCAACTGCAAAGCTACGTCAACTGTTAACTGCTGAAAATACTAGAATAGCTAACTATCTAAACTGTAGTATTTAACAAATGTTCTTAACTCTAATACTCACCAACAACATTTTTCTTACAAATTTAATTATATACCTTAAACTCGATAATCGTACCTCTTCAAATTTAATTTTTTTTCAATGTATTAATATTACGTTAATTATCTAAAGGCAAAAGATCCCTTTAACTCCAACTACATCTAGAACTTAATAATCATAGGTGTCATGTTTAGACAAATTTATTATATTAAGGTTAGACGGTTAAATATTTCAAATTAAAAAACTCCTTAACTCCAAATATACCCTTGAACTTGACAATTATACCTCTTCGAGCTTAGTCTTCTTCACTATATTAATGTTAAGTTAACTATTTAAAGGCGAAAGATTCTTTAACTTCAACTACATCCAAAATTTGACAATCGTAAGTGTCAAGTTTAGACAGATTCGTTATATTAAGGTTAGGTAATTAAATATTTAAGAAAATGTATTTTGAGAAGCAACTTTCTCACTCGTAATAATAAACAATAACCTTTAGAAAATTTTATAGTAAAAAAAAGGGATATTGACTATTAATTTTTGCTTTTAAAAAATAAATAGGGTATGTTTGGTTTCAAGAAATAAATATAATTTTTGTTTTCATTTTCTTAAAATACGAAAAGTACTAAAAATTATGTTTGGTTGACAATTTTGAAAGTAAGCTTTTAAAAAATGTTTTCATTATTTTCATTACAATATTTTATAAAAATTGAAAAAATTGAAACAAGAGTTTTCAATTTTAAATTAATAAGTCGTTCCTAGTTCAAATCCATTTTAAAACAAAAATATTTTGTTTTCAACCATTTTTAAATATTAATTTTTTTTACCTTGAATCAAATTAGAGGTGATCATGGGCCGGGCTAGGCCCAAACAAAATTTTAGGCACGTTTTTAGGCCTGGATTTGGCCCGGCCTAAAATATGGACCTAAAAATTTGTCCAATCCCAGTTCGAGAGAAAATTGCTAAGCCCGAGCCCGGCCCAACCCGACCCATATTAAATATATATATTTAATATATATAATATATATTTGATTAAAAATAAAAATATATATTTAATATAAAATTTGGGCCGGGCCAGGCCTGGGCCAAAAAAGTTTTACCCGAGGCCCAGCCTGTTTTCTAAACGGGCCTAATTTTTTTGCCCAAACCCATATTTCGGGCCTATATTTTTACCCGAACCCTCCCATTTTTCGGGCAGACCATCTGGCCGGGCCAAGTAGCCCAACCCATGATCACCTCTAATTCAAATTCATATAAATGTAATAATTTTTATTTTATTGTATTTCTCATGTTTTTATTATACAAAAATAGTATACAAACAAGTTCTCATATTTTTGTTATTGAAAACAAATTTTTATTTTAACTTAATAAATACATTTTTTAATTATTTTAAAGAAATAGAAAATGAAAGCTATTTTTTAAAAATAAAAATAAAAAATATTTTCAAAAACTAAACATAACCTAAAATTCCTCTTTCATCCCAAACACCCATTTCCTTTCAAATATTCAACTAAATGTGGCTAATATACATGTATATATATTGAAAAATTATCTCTCATCCACCTTTTGCGAAGATTTTTCAATTTCACAAGTAGGTTAAGAGTGTAATAAATGTATTGTAACGTGTAGTAAAAAATAAAAATAATATATATATAAATAAATAATGGTTAGTATTTGGTACACTGACAACCTTTTTTTATTTCACACGTAGTCCTAAAAAATTGCCATGCATGCATCTCTTTTTTTAAATATTTATTATTTAATATTTTACTATACTTTTATAGAATACTTATCAACCCCTTGATCTTTCTTGTGGAATTTAAAACTCCATTGACAATGGATCAAATATTATTCTTATAAATAAATGTGACACTTGTCATATCCTACTCGCTTGTAATATATATATAATTCCCATTTGATGTATCAAATATCAATATATTTAGACATTAATGCAAAAATAAAATAATAGAGAAAATATTAAAATAAACTGTATTTAATCTTAACAATTTGAAATATTTTTGTCATCAATTAAAATTATAAATTAAAATAAAAATTTAAAAAAAAATCTATTAAAGTATTACTATTACATATATAATAAAAATATTTATTAACAATAAAAATTATTGAAAAATTTTAAATACATGTTAATGTAATTTTCTAGGAGTTTAATTAGTATATTACAGTGTAAAACAAAAATTGTAAAATAAATTTTTTCATTATTTTCATTCCAAGGTGTGACACTCCTTTGAAATAATAACATATATAAGTTTGAAATAATAAAAAATAATATGCTAAAATTGGAAACTAAAGTTTAGATTATATTTAATAAATTAAACGTGAAATTAAATAAATTTATAATTAACATTAAATTTATTCTATTAATAAGATTATAAAAAAATTAAACTTCATAACATTAATAATTAACTTTTAACCCTAAAACACGAATTAAATTTTAGAAAATTAATAACGTTACTTTTGAATACCAAAATGTATAACTTTTATTAAACACATATACCACATTAAAAAATTTATCGAACTTGAGTGCCAAATTATGCGTTAAGCATTTAATCAATAATTGGTTTGGGATTTTCAATTTAACCAATAACCCTATACCCATTTTTCTATAACCCTCAAATTTTTAAGACACCATTGACACAAAAGCCATCACTTATCATCCCAATTGGTGCAAAGCTTTAAGCGCTAGCATTTGCTCCAACTTTTGATTCGATTTTTATTTCATTGGGTATTAACGTGTGTTTCTCCAAGTTGAGCCGAAATATGGTCACCATCTTTTTTCCAGCTCCAGCCCAAAATAAGAGTATTATTTTGTTAATAGATACCCATATTACAAAGGGGTAAAGCTCGACGTTACCATTCTTCCTCATCCGATGTCTTTTAATAATCCAATAAGCCCAACCAAAAGTGGGTCTACGCTAGGGTTATGAAAATTTCGGATAAAATTGAATTAATTCGGTTAACTAATCGAATTTGATTAATCAGTCAGTTAACCAAATTAATTCAGTTAAGGGTCGGTTAATAATTTTTTGGAAGTCCGGTTAACAGTTAATTTAGTTCGAAATCGGTCGGTTAACCGAATTTAATAAATAATATTATAATATATAAGTATTCGGTTGGCTCGGTTAATTTTTTGGAAATATAAATTAATCGGTTGGTTAAGTCGGTTAAATTTTATATGTTTTATACTTGTTTTAACAAAAAATAATAAAATATATATATAAATTTCGGTTAACCGACTGAATTACACGAAATAGTTCGGTTCGGTTAAATTTTTTTAAAAAAATTTCAGTTCGGTTAACTGTTAAGAGCTTAAAAGAGTCAGTTAATTTGGTTAATAGTAGTTCGGGTCGGTTAACCGATTGAACACCCCTAATAGATGCCTATAATCGTGTCTTTCTCCCTAAGTGTTGGTATCTTGTTTAAACCTTTTAGACTAAGGAACTTGGATCCACCTTTTTAATGCATTATCACAAATGGACTGGCTCACAAGCTTAATGACTTGGGACTATCCGAAGAATGGGCTGCTTTACTTGTATAATATAAAAATAATAAAAAATTATCAAAATGATATCTCACTCCCATTATTTATGAAAATCGTATAGTTTGGGTGGTAGAGCGGTGGCACCACCCTTATTTTTTTTGACCTTTGACCTTAATCATTAGTCTGTTATGCAAAACAACAAAAAAAGTTTTTTAAGGGTGAAGGGTAGTGGATAGGTGGTTTTTTTTACCTGTATAATATAAAAACAATAAAAATTTACCAAAATAGTATCCCACTCCCATTATTTACAAAAATGCTATGGTGTCGGTGGTGGAAAGGTGACACGACCCTTTTTTTTTACCCCAATCATTAGTCTGTTATGCAAAAGAAAAAAATAATTTTTTAAGGCTGGAGGGTAGTGGATAGGAGGCACTTGTTAGGAAAAATATGGGTTATACCATTCAAATATGGGTTGGGAAAAATAATTTTTAATGGTTGGAGGAGGGGACCTGACAGGTGACACTACTTTTCGTTGGAGGTGACCACGCAGTCACGTGGTCTGACAGCCTGAACTGACCAATTTAGGCTTTACGGGTGTTAAAAGTGTTTTCTTTATAAGAGAGCCATTGTCCCCTAAAAGAAAAAAAAACAACAACTAAGGAGAATAAGGGTTTTGAAAGGTTATTTTTGTAATTTTATTTTGGCTAGGTTAAGAATTTAAAGGGAGGAGGCAACGTATATTAATGTTGTTTGAATATTTATTGTATGTTTGGTTTAGGGTGAAAGGAGGCAACAACAAATTTTTTTGAAAGGTAAATTTATTTTTAATAATTATTATTTGTTATATTTTATAACTATAAAAAATAAATTTACAAAAAAATATATAAACAAATACAGATTTTATAAGTATAATTAAAAACCCATATTTGTTTGATTTTTTTGTAAATTTATTTTTTATACTTATAAAATCAAACAAACAATAAGTATTAAAACAAGATAGAATTTTGAACGGAAGAGAGGTTGGACAAGGGGAATAAAGAGGAACAGTTTATATAAATCAGATATAAATTATTTTGAAAATTTTCTGATTTGAAGTGAGTCTACACTTGACAGACTTAAGATTGATGATAGTGGAGAAAACTATACAGTTGAAGCGTTGATAGTAGACAATTTGAAAATGTATAGTTTTGATTAAGTGTTAACCAAGTTCTTGTTTTAGAATCTTTTTAAAAAAAAACTCTGATTTTTCCCTAAATTTATTTTCTACTACTTTCGCTAAACCTGTTATTCCAACAATCAATGCATATACATGATATATTTATGATGCAACACACATGCAAATTTCCCGACTGCCTATCCTAACCGTCCTCGAACATCGCTCGAGACACCGAAAATACATATCAATAACTGACCATCCCAAATTTGTTTTTCGAGTGACGATGGTCGTTCACTTGTCATCTATGGTGATGACTTTTACAACAATAACTTACCATCCCAATTGCCCGATTTTTATGGTTTTTTACTACAATTGTAACACCCCTAACCTGTATCCATTATCGAAATAGGGTTACGAGGCATTACCAAAGTTTACAGAATAATTTTTGATTAATTGAGTCATTTACTATTCACTTTCCGACAGACTATTTAAGGTCCCTTATATGGGCTATTGAGGAACAAAATATGCATCAGGGTCGATCCAGGATTAAATCGGGATCATAGGGGATTTTTGCAAAATCCTAAAATTTTTCTCAATTACATAAGTCACACGCCTATATGGTTTAGGGACATGCCCGTGTGGTCAGGCCGTATGGTTTCACACACCCATGTGACTTACCTCACTCCAGGCCGTGTGGCTTCACATGCCGGTGTCCCTAGACCGTGTAACTCTCTGACTCGCATACCATGAACAAATTGATCTCACATGGCCAAGTCACACGTCCATGTTATCGACCGTGTGTCACACATGGCCTAGAGACATCCCGTGTGTCTACTCGTGTGAACAAAATAAGGCTATGTCCAAGCCTAATTTCTTACCCATTTTCATCCAAATGCTAACCAAACAATTCATATATGATTTTCAACCAATTTCATCACACAAGTAGCCATACTTCCATATACACATTTGATGCAAAACTTACCTCATAATCATACATGTATAAACCATCAATTTCAAACCCCTTTATCATACATGTTATACATATCACTTACCCCACAATATACTAAAATCAAGTTAACCTTAGACATACCAATGGCTAAGTTTACATCCATCCATCCATTTCAAAACTCAAAATACTAAGTTTAGCCTATGCATGCCATTATCACAAAATAAAGCATTTTCTTATACTAAAATATTGAAGTTGATAGTGTGATGTGGCTTCGACCTATCTCCGACCCTCTGAGCTTTCGAGCACTATTGAACAAGGGAAAAGAAACGGGGTAAGCACATAGTGCTTAGTAAGTTCATGCAACAAGAATTTAACTTACCACATATGTCCATTTAATTAAATCAAACATGCATATTTCCAAACAATAGGATATTACCTTATCACACACGATCTCAACACACGAGTTAGTCCAATAATCTCCATGTAATAGTATCATGCAAAGGAATGATGAGCTCATCAATTCCATGAATTTCATACCTTTTTTATTTCCAAAATTATCCCGTTAAATTTACAGGAATTTCGATGGATAATCAGTAGCACACTTATAGTGTACAATTCTATATCCCGTCAATTCATATTTACCCTTATCAAGGAGCACACTCTCGAGCCTCATTTCTTACAGCAGGGTTACCTGTCCAGGCTAAATCCCCTGTATCATATGCTCAAAGAGTTTTGTCAGGATTAACAGTCGAGGCTAAATCCTTTCAGTGACAAATACTCTATAGAGCTTAATCTGGATTACCCGTCCAAGCTAAATCCATTCAGTATCACATCCATCAGGAGGCTTATATTAGGATTACTTGTCCGGGATAAATCCTTTTTCATGTCGTATGTAATATAAATTTTCACTGATCCATCGAATTCCTCTTTATTCACCCAAGATTTATTTTCTCTTTTTTGATCAAATATATTAAACATTTCATCATTTTCCATTCATTGTACATTCACATCACATATTCATGCATTACAAGAATTTTATGAAAATAAAATTCAAGTTACACGAACTTACCTTGATAATATGTCATGTTCGAAAGTCAAATAATCCGAGACTTTCTCCTTGCCTCGATCTAATCTCGTATTTGTATTGTACGGATCTATATAAATTAATTTAATCATTAATTTCACTCAATTCATATCCCATTTCATTCAATTTATGATCTAGGAAAAATTACCATTTTACCCCTAAACTTTTCATTAATTCTAATTTCGTCCCTAGGCTCGGAAAATAAAATTCATGAAATTTAATCCTCTATCCAAGCTTAGCAGAATTTCATATGTATCATTTACAACACATATATTTCAAAAAAATCAAAAATTTCTTTGAATTTTACCGTTCTACAATTTAGTCCTCTTTTTGCAATTTCATCCAAAATCACTTTGTAAAGTTGTTTATTTACTAACAAACTTTCATTTTTTACCATAAACTTTCAATTTCCAGCATATTAATCCATTGGATAATTTTTTTACTTTACTAGCTCTTCAATTTAATCCCCAAATTAGAGAAAGCAAGTTATACCGATTCTAAAAACATCAAAATTATTAAAAACGAGACATAGGAACTTACCAATTAAGCCAAGAAAGTTTTCTTAATCTCTCCTAGGGTTTCCATGCAAATTTTGGGATGAAGATGAATAAATATGATGATATTTTCCATGTAATTAATTATCATATTTTATTTTTACTTAATTCCAATTTTTTCATTACCCTTTTTCTCAAATTCCATAGATGAATCACCAAAGATGTTTTCCCATCTTTTTGTTGATGGTCTAATTATCATATTAGGACCTATAATTTCAAGTTTCATGACTATTTGGCCCTTTTAGCATCTAGCACTCAACTTTCACATTTTATTCAATTCGGTCATTTCTCTAATTTATCATTAAATTGGTCAAATTTTCCTATCGATATTTTTCATATGAGTTTTCTATCATATTACATATCATGCAATAACATTAAAATATATTTCAATTCTAGCTTAAATTTATGGTTATGAAACCACTATTCTGATATCACCAAATTTAGGCCGTTACAATTCTCCTCCTTAAGGATTTTCGTCTTAAAAAATCTTACCAGTAAAGAGGTTCGGCTCCCATGTAGCCTCTTCAATCCCATGTTGTTGCCAAAGGACTTTCACTAATTTTATCCTTTTATTTTTTAGCTCATTTGTCTCTCGTGCCAGAATCTTGACCGATTCTTCACCGTAAGTCATATTAGACTGAATCTCAACTTCTGTCGGTGAAATAACATGTGAAGGATCTAATCGATACCGCCGTAACATGGACACATGAAATACATTATGAATTTTCTCAAGTTCAAGCGGTAGTGATAATCGATATGCAACCGGTCCAATCCGTTCTATCACTTCGTATGGCCCGATGAACCGTGGACTTAATTTACCTTTATAACCGAATCAGAGGACTTTCTTCCAAGGTGTTACTTTCAGAAATACCTTGTCGCCAACCTGAAGTTCAATTTCTTTTCGTTTAAGGTCAGGATATGATTTCTGGCGATCAGAGGCTACTTTTAAATTATCCCAAATTACTTTCACATTTTCCTCTGTTTCACGGATTAAGTCAACTCCGTGTATCTTTTTCTCACTGAGCTCTGTCTAGTATAACGGAGTTCTACACTTACGACCATATAAAGCCTTATACAGAGCCATTTTAATACTGGACTGATAGCATTATTATATGCAAATTCAATCAAAAAAAAATATTTTTCCCAATTACCTTCGAGTTCCAGTATACAACATCAAAACATATCTTCCAACACCTGAATTACACGTTTAGATTGGCCATCTGTCTAGGGATGAAATGTAGTAGTAAAATGCAATTGAGTCCCCAAAGCTTCTTGTAGTTTGTCCCAAAATCGAGACGTAAATTGAGGGTCTCTATCCGAGATAATGGAGACTGGTACCCCATGTAACCTGACAGTATCAGATATATATAATTCAACCAATTTATCCAAAGGAAAATCCATACGTACCGGTATAAAGTATGCTGACTTTGTCAATCGGTCAACGATTACCTAAATGACATCTTTCTTCTTCGGCGATAAGGGCAATCTAGATACAAAATCCATTGTGATTCTTTCCCATTTCTATTCTGATATTGTAATTGGCTGTAATAACCCCGAAGGTACCTGATGTTTAGCTTTAACTTGCGGACAAATCAATCATTTAGTTACAAATTCAGAGATGTCACGTTTCATGCCCGGCCACCAGTAAATCTTTTTCAGATCATTATACAACTTGTTACTTCCCAGATGAACAGACATAATAACACAATGTGCCTCGTGTAAAATCTTCTATATAAGCTCTGTACTCCTCAGTACACATATTCTGCCTTTGAATAATAAACATACATCGGCCCCAATCTAAAATTCAGAATCAGTTCCCGAATCACATTGCACCAGTTTAGACTGTAACTTTTCATCATCTTTTCGAGCTTCACAAATTTATTGTAAAAACATTGGTATAGCTTTTAATCCAGCTATAACTAAACCATCATCAGATAATGTTAACCGGGTATTCATAGCTCACAAAGCAAACAGAGATTTCCGGCTCAAAGCATCAGCTACTACATTAGCCTTACCCGGATGATAATCAGTTACCAGATCATAATCAACTCAAGCCACCTCCGCTATTTCAAATTTAAATATTTTTGTGTCATCAAATATTTCAAACCCTTGTGATCAGTGTAAATATGACATTTCGCGCCATACAAGTAGTGCCGCCATATTTTTAGTGCAAACACAATAACAGCTAACTCAAGATCATGTACCGGGTAATTTCTTTTGTGTGGTTTAAGTTGTCTTGAAGCATAGGCTATTACTTTACCTTATTGCATCAAGGCACGACCTAAACCATTTAATGAAGCATCACTGTAAATAATAAATTCCTTACCCGGTTCTGGCTGTACTAAAACAAGTGATTTTGTCAACAGGTCTTTCAGTCTATCAAAGCTCTGCTGGCATTCATTCATCCACTTAAAATTTACATCTTTTTGCAATAGACGGGTTATTAGAAAAGCTATCATACAGAACCCCTGTACAAATCTTCGATAATATCCAGCTAGTCCCAGAAAAATTCTGACTTCGGATACATTCTTCGGTGGATTCCAATGAACAATGGCTGAAATTTTACTCGGGTCTGCCCTAATGCCATCAGCCGATACAAAATGTTCAAGAAAACCCACCTCTCGAAGCCAGAACTTGCATTTTATAAATTTAGCATATAGCTATTTATCACGCAGAGTTTGCAATACAATTCTCAAGTGGTCTGCATGCTTATTTTCATCTCGAGAATAAACCAAAATATCATCAATAAACACTACTACAAACCTGTATAAGTATGGCTTGAATATCTTGCTCATCAGATCCCTAAAATAGTAGGTGCATTTGTTAGCCCAAATTGAATAACAAGAAACTCATAGTGCCCATATCTAGTTCTAAAAGCTATTTTCAGCACATCTGACTCCTTTACCGATAACTGGTAATAACCTGATCAAAGATCAATCTTTGAAAAGATAATAGCACCTTTTAGCTGATCAAACAAATCATCAATCCAGGGCAACGAGTACTTATTCTTTACTGTGACTTTATTGAGCTGCTGATAATCAATATATAATTTCAGGGATCTGTCTTTTTTTCACAAATAATACCAGAGCACCCCAAGGCGAGTGACTCGATCGAGCAAAACCTCTAGCAGTGAGTTCTTGCAACTGTGCTTTCAGTTCTTTTAATTTTGTAAGAGCCATCCTGTATGGTGCTATAGAAATCGGAGTAGTTCCCAGAACAAGATCTATAGAGAACTCAACTTCCCTTTCCGGTGGCAACCCAGGTAATTCCTCTAGAAACACATCAGAGAGCTCACATACAACTGGTACGGACTGAACCTTTGACTCAGATACCTTGGTGTCCAATACATATGCAAGAAGAGCATTACATCCCTTTCTAGTATACCTCTGAGCTTTCATGACTAAAATCACATTAGATAACCCCTCTGTCTGATCAGATTTAATATGGAGTAACTCATAATTATGATATTTTAACACAATATTTTTCTGTTTGCAATTTACTACTGTATCATGTTGGGTTAGCCAATCCATACCGAAAATCACATCAAACTCATCGAAAGGTAATAACATCAAGTCGGCTGAAAAATAATAACTTTTTACCATCAATGTGTAATTTTTACAAATTTTATCCACCATAACACACTGATCCAAGGGGTTTGAGACTTTAACCACCAATTCAGTGAATTCATCAGGTAAGTTTTTAACAAATACAAGCTTTGTGCATATATATGAATGTGTAGAACTAGGGTCAATCAAAGCAGTAATCTCAGTATCAAGTAAAGAAAATGTATCAGTGATGACATTTAATGCTGAAGCATCTTCTCTGGCACGGATGACATATGTTCTCACTGGTACTCTAGCTTCAGATTTAGCTGCTGAATCTTTTGTAGCTCCCTAACTACCACTGATATTTCTAGAAGGTAGAAGTGGTCTACCTCTCGAAACAAAATTACTCAGCTTCGGAGTTTGATCAGTATCTTTTTCAACCCTTTCTGGACATTCTCTGAGGAAATGACCAAGGGAACCGCATCTATAACAGGCTCCACTTCTCAGTCGACATTCCCCAAAATGAGCTTTGTTACAATACTTACATCGCGGTTTGGGATTACCAACACTCCCTACACTTGTCACTGAATGGGTAAGAGATTTCAGGTTAGAACGTTGGGAGCCTCGTTCCCTGCCAAAATGCCCTGTAGCTGAAGAAGAACGGTCTTGATACTTCTTTGATTTCTTTGAAATAGAAAGCTGTGATTTTCCCATAGGTCTTTTACTAAGAACCCGAGCTTCCCTTTCTGTCTGTTTCTTTTCTTTACTCAATTCTTCTGCTTTATATGCTCTTTCAGCTAGTAGGGCAAATTCTCTTAGCTCAAGAATTCCAATTAACAACTTGATGTCTTCATTCGAACCCTCTTCAAATCTTTTGCACATTTCAGCTTCTGTTTGAACCCATTCTCGAGCATATTTGCTTAGCTGAACAAATTCTCTTTAAAATTCAGATACTGTTATGTTACCTTGTTTAAGCTCAAGGAATTCTTTCCTCTTCTGATCGAGGACTCTCTGGCTAATGTACTTTATTTTAAATTCAGTCTGAAAGAATTCCCAAGTAATCTGTATTTTTTAATAGGGACACGGCACATTTCAAATATTCTGTCGGTGTACAGGATAATTCATCCAAGACTCGAATAGTGTTCTCTAACCAGAACTTAGCTCTTTCAGGATCATCTTCAGTTGATGCCCTGAATTCTTCTGCCCCATATTTATAGATTTTATCTACTAGAGCTTTACCAATTCTAATGGTTTCTATACCTGTACCCTGTGGTATCTCGAGAACCGGTGGAGGAGCAGGAGGGGGAGCTTGTTGTATTGCAGGGTTAGTTCTCAGATATTGATCAAACCATTCATTTATTATTTCGAAGAAAATTGCTTTAGCTTCATCACCTCGGCCCTTAGATACGACCTTTTAGTACTAGATGTTTCTTTTTAGATCGAAGCCGGAGCATGGCTCTTAGCTTCCACGGATTCAGCTCTAGCTTGGTCAGAAGACATTACTATAAAAAAACATATTTAAAGTGGTCATGAGGTATCACACTATCATAAATAATATAATGACATGTATACCTAACCTCATATTTGCCATGTTAATCTGAGAATCGACTAAGTCGTAGCTCTGATACCAATAAATGTAACACTCCTAAGTCGTATCCATCGTCAGAATAGGGTTACGAGGCATTATCAAAGTTTGCAGAACAATTTTTGATTAACCAAGTCATTTACTGTTCACTTTTCGACATACTATTTAAGGTCCCTTATATGGGCTCTTGATGCCCAAAATATACATCAGGATCGATCCAGGAGTAAATCAATATCATAAGGAATTTTTCATAAAATCTCAAAAATTTTCTCAATTACATAGGTTACACGCCCGTGTGGTTTAAAGACATGCCCATGTGGTCAGGCCGTGTGGTTTCACACGCCTATGTGACTTACCTCACTCCAGGCTGTATGGCTTCACACATCCGTGTCCCTAGGCCGTGTAACTCTTTAACTTGCATACCAAGAACAAATTGATCTCACATGGCCAAGTCACATACCCATGTTATGGACCGTGTGTCACACACGACCTAGAGACATGCCCGTGTGTCTACCCTTATGAACAAAATAAGGCTATGTCCAAGCATAATTTCTCACCCATTTTCATCCAATACCTACACGAAATTATACGAATGCTAACCAAACAATTGATATATGATTTTCAACCAATTTCATCATACAAGTAGCCATACTTCCATATACACATTTGATGCAAAACTTACCTCATAATCATACATGTATAAACCATCAATTTCAAACCCCTTTATCACACATGTTATACATATCACTTACCCCACAATATACTAAAATCAAGTTAACCTTAGCCATACCAATGGCTACGTTTACATCCATCCATCCATTTCAAAACTCAAAATACTAAGTTTAGCCTATACATGCCATTATCACAAAATAGAGCATTTTCTTATACTAAAATACTGGAGTTGATAGTGTGATGTGGCTCCGACCTATTTTCGACCCTCCGAGCTTCCGAGCACTATAAAATAAGGGAAAAGAAACAGGGTAAGCACATAGTGCTTAGTAAGTTCATACAACAAGAATTTAACTTACCACATATGTCCATTTAATTAAATCAAACATACATATTTCCAAACAATAGGATATTACCCTATCACACACGATCTCAACACATGAGTTAGTCCAATAATCTCCATGTAATAGTATCATGCAAAGGAATGATGAGCTCATCAATTTCATGAATTTCATACCTTTTTTATTTCCAAAATTATCCCGTTAAATTTACTAGAATTTCGATGGATAATCAGTAGCACACTTATAGTGTACAATTCTATATCCCGTCAATTCATATTTACCCTTATCAGGGAGCTCACTTTCGAGCTTCATTTCTTACAGCGGGGTTACCTATCCAGGCTAAATCCCCTATATCATATGCTCAAAGAGTTTTGTCAGGATTAACAGTCGATGCTAAATCCTTTCAGTGACAAATACTCTATAGAGCTTAATCTAGATTACCCATTCAGGCTAAATCCATTCAGTATCACATCCATCAGGAGGCTTATATTAGGATTACCTGTCTGGGCTAAATCCTTTTTCGTGTCGTATGTAATATAAATTTTCACTGATCCATCGAATTCCTCTTTATTCACCCGAGATTTATTTTCCCTTTTTTCATCAAATATATTAAACATTTCATCATTTTCCATTCATTGTACATTCACATCACATATTCATGCATTACAAGCATTTTATAAAAATAAAATTCAAGTTACACGAACTTACCTTGATAATAGTTCGTGTTCGAAAGTCAACTAATTCGAGACTTTCTCCTTTCCTCGATCTAATCTCGTATTTGTATTGTATGGATCTATATAAATAAATTTAATCATTAATTTCACTCAATTCATATTCCATTTCTTTCAATTTATGATCTAGGAAAAATTACCATTTACCCCTAAACTTTTCATTATTTCTAATTTCGTCCCTAGGCTCGGAAAATAAAATTCATAAAATTTAATCCTCTATCCAAGCCTAGCCGAATTTCATATGTATCATTTACAGCACATATATTTCATAAAAATCATAATTTTTCTTTGAATTTTACCATTCTACAATTTAGTCCCCTTTTTGAAATTTCATCCAAAATCACTTTGTAAAAGTTGTTTATTTACTAACAACCTTTCAATTTCTACCATAAACTTTCAATTTCCAGCATATTCATGCATGGCATAATTTTTATACTTTAGTAGCTCTTCAATTTAATCCTCAAATTAGAGAGAGCAAGTTATACTGTAACACCCCAAACCTGGCCTAGACGTTATGGTCGAATCTGGCATGTCACATTGAAATGTCTTTCGAAAATTTGACTTGTTGGTAAAAATTTCGTTTCTAAGTTAAAAAAACCCTGTTTTTATTATTTTACGAATCAACTAATCAAAATGTTTGCCTTGTTATCTGCTATTGTTATAATAGGTTGATCTAAAATCGCGAAAGCTTTTAAAAACTCTAATGTTTAGATTTCGTGTCCTTGAAAACAATTATTATTTTGAAAATTCGTCTTCTCCTAAACCAGCAGTTGACAATAAGTAAGCAAAAACCCAACTAAAATTTAAACAAACATAAATGGCCTTATTACATAAATAAAACCCAACACAAATTTTAAATTTAAATAAAAGCAAGTGTAGAACAGCTGCAGTTGTGTGGCCACCTCTGAGTAGAGGTGTTCATGGGCCGGGCCGGGTTTGGGCCGGTCCCAGAGAAAAAAAGCAGCCCGCATTCTAGGCCCGGGCCCAGCCCGGCCTGGCCCGTTTTTTAAAATAACATAAAAATTAAATCAATTTCATCTAGACTTCAAATAAATGCAAAGTACATGCTCTATAAAAAATAAATAAGTTTTAATCAAAAAACAAATATTTCTATGATCATTCATCTGCTAAGAACAATTATTTTCCATTCAAACTGCATAAATCCAATCCAAATTCATGAATAGAAGCATCTCTATTTTTCAATCCCATTATTTTCCTACTAGTAGATAAACAATATTAGCATAACATTACCATAATTTAATCAAAATTTTTCTTTCCCTCCAATATTTTGGTAGTTCACTTCTTTTTCAGAGGAATCAATAATCATAACAATCTTTTGAGATAAGGACACAAATTATCATCTACAAAATCTGCTAATCCTGCATTTAATTGCAAAATGTTGTACAAAGTAAAATAAAAGAATATCAAATTAAATTAAATTCTAAAAGGAAAATGTAAATGAAAGCTTACGGGAAAGGAAGCTAAAGTAAGCCAAATTAATTTCAATGTCACTTGTTTCTGCAATTAAACAAAGCAAAAACAAAAAAAGATGAGATTAAATGAAAAAAACTAAGCTTGTGATCTCAGTAAACATTATAATAAATTCATTAAAGTCGAATCCATGCAATTGCAAAATTTTGAGATCTTCATTGTGATATGACAATATCAACTCCAACCACTATATTGGAGCTTGCACAATTATACTGTCATAATATGACTCAAGTATTTTAACACCCCTCATCAAATAAGTGTTGCCTATTTCCTACTCCTCAACTAAACTCTTTTCAATTAAAAATAACTAGAAACTGCAAGTAACATACATAACAGCTCATCTAAAACGATCTAGCTTAATGTCACTATTGAAGTCTATGTTAAAAAAAGAAACAGACAGAAACATCAAACAAACATTAAGCAAAATACAGACAGAAACTTAAAAACAGAATTCGGCAAAATATCCGTATCTGGTACGCGCACCAAATTCCAGTAAAAGAGATCAATGTAATTAGTAAACATTAAGCAAAATACAGACAAAAACAAACAGAAAATGGAAGAAGAAGAAAATGTTGTTACCCGGATTAACAAGTTATACCAATTAACTCTTAAATAAATCTAGTTGTTAAGTGTATCACTAAAAAAAATAGTATGTATTGTTTGTTTACTTAAAAAAAATTAAGAACAATTTTTTGTATATAATTTTTGGCCAACACATTCTATATATTAATTAATGCAAAGTGTGAAAGGAACGACTTTTCAAACAAGTCTCTAACAACTAAATAGTGCTATAGTTAACATATAATGCAAATAGTTAACATTATCATCAATCGTTCTTGTCTGCTTATTTTTTAATAGTATAAGATTTAAACTGTTCAATTTATTCTGAAATTAACTAAGTTACTTTTTCAACAATATTAGATAAGAATTTCCTACATATTTCTATCAATTATTTTCTTTACTTAATGAACGATTTTATATATATAGAAAATGAAATACCAATTACCAAATCAACATCATAAGAAAAACACTACCACATCTTGCCAAATCCATTAATTATTGAAGTCTATGTTAAAAAAAGAAACACACAGAAAGTCAGAAACAAACATTAAGCAGAAATATGGTACTCACATTATTACAGACAGAAACAGAAACTTAAAAAAAGAATTTGGCAAAATATCCACATCTGGTACTCGCACCAAATTCCAGAAAAAGAGATCAATTGAATTACTAATTAGAAAACATTAAGCAAAATACAGCCAAACAGAAAATGAAGTTACCCAGATTAACCAGAAACAAACAGACGGAAAATGGAAGGGAATCATCAAGGGATCCATTGTTAATGATTTCTTAAAAGATTTAGACGCAAAAATTAAGCAAAATACAACGATTGTGAATGGTTTATTTTGACAAAATTATTCTCAAAGTAGAGCTCTATTTACCTTAAATTGGGCGGAGGATCGAAGGTGGATCGGTGGACTGGAGGAGGATCTGTGGACTGGAGGAGGATCGGTATTTTGGAATTGGGAAAAAAGGGAGGAGGGCACGATAGGTTAGGGATTTTGGAAGATTGGTGGAAGACGGAAGTGAAACAAAATTAAAAACATTTAACTTAAGACTTAAAAGTAGATATTTTAAAAACTATAAAATATATTTAATATAAATTCGGGCCGGGCCGGGCCGAGCCCAGGCCAAAAAATTTTTACTCGAGGCCCGACCCATTTTTAAAACGGGCCTCGTTTTTTAGCCAAACCCATATTTCGGGACTATATTTTTACCCGAACCCTCCCATTTTTCGGGCGGGCCGTTGGGCCGGGTCGGGCTGCCCTGCCCATGATCACCTCTACCTCTGAGTCCCTTGCAGCGCCAAATCGCGTATGGCTGAGGATTACATGTACAATTAAAAGGAAAGGGTGAGTTTACAAAAGCTCAGTGTGTAATCCCCTAACAAGTAAACGGTCAATTAAATAGTAGATAAATACAGTTTGGGCCTGAGCCCGTTACAGTCCAGTTCAGTGTGGGCCTAAGCCGTTTCCCGTAATAGTAAGCGATTGGGCTTGAGCCCATCACAATGCGAGTAATTAGTAAAGCCTTTGGCCAATTTTAGTAATAGTATCAGTGGGGCCTTATCCCATAACAGGAACATATATCAGTCATGCAGTGAACTATATGTAATATCATTAATCGATGTAGTAACAGTGCAAAATCATTAATCAGTGTAGATATGCAATTAGAAATACTATCCAATCCAGTCTATACACACCACTCTATCCCTCCAAACATACCATGTGGGGATAAAATTGACCTACCCAGCCAGACACATTAAGATTAGCACCGGTAGCAGCACTAAACAGTATTGTAGCAAAGCTGCCAGTAAAATAAACGGCATATAGCCATCAGTAGGTCCACAGTCGTCTTGGGTGACCCATGCAACCTTATCAGTACGGTACACTTCCTCCATAACAGTATCCCAACCCAAGCAGTATGTCGTGTCATAAACCATACGTGTATGCAAAATGTCATTCTCAATCATAGTCATACATATCATAGAGCAAATCAGTCATACATTACATAATGCAATAACAGTCTTTTCAACTTTTAGGGGTATAACAGTCATTTTACCCTATGAGAGTATTTCGGTCATTTTACCCTATGGGGTTATTTTGGTCATTTTACCCTATGAGGGTATTCTGGTCATTTTACCTTATGGGGGTATTTCGGTCAGATATCGACCTCTCGAAAGGTCCGCAGTCGCTTCGAGCGACTTAGGTAACCTAAATGGTCATAATAGTGTAAATGGGCCCAAGACCCATTACTCGACCCAAGTGGGCCCACACGCTCGTGCGGCCCGTTCAGCCCAGATTTCGCCACGGCTATGAGATTTACATAGCCTAGTCCAGTATTTTCCAAAAATCATGGATTTCATCCGTGTGGGGCCTACGAGCCCATTAAGCCCACACGACCCATTTCAGCCTAACGTGGCCCATTACGGCCAAAGCCCATGGAAATGCCCATAGAGGCCTCCACAGTCTATCGCCCATGATTCGTGGGTTTGGCTTACCGTACGAGCACTCGCACGCTCGTGTGGTCTCCAACGTCGTATTTTCGGCTTTTCGGCTTTTGTCATTCTACAGTTACAGTAGGGTGTTTACACACCTGATTGTGGAAACGCAGTAAGATCCACGAGCACAAAAGCCTACATTCATACAAAGCTTTCCATTAGTCGCTGAACAATAGGATTAATCTCTCCCTTTTTACATCCTTAACCAAAACTAAAATTAACACTTGCCTCGATTGTCAAATGTGGGTTAGCCTACCTATACCACTAAGGAAGGTTGACTGCAATCTCGTTGACGAATATCTGCATTACAAACGGGTTTCATTAAACAGGATTGTATATTTATGTGGTTTAAATCCACACATGATATCTTGTGGAACCATAGAAAGAACTCGACCTACGCTTTAGAATGCTCGACTACATACTTACCTTTGATCGAATGATGGGAGAAATGTGACAGCCCAAAGTTGACCCTAGTCGGGAAGTAGTTTCGGGACCGCTAAACCGAGTCACCGAAATGTTTGAATGTGATACTTATTGTCTAGAATATGTAATTATGAATGTGTGAAAATTTCAAGCTTCAATTTGGTTGATTTCATGTGAATTTAGTCAATAGGACTTATGTGAGAAAATTCTAAAATGTGATAGGTCAATGTGTGAGGACCTATTAGTGCATGTGGACAAAGGGGGGACTTGCATGTCAAATTCCCCCCCTACTAGTAGTGGCCGGCCATGACAAGCATGGTAGACCAAGTTTGATGGCCAAGACATGTCATAGACATGTTTTGTTGGTGCATCATGGGTGGAAAAAAATAAAATAATAGGCATGGAAATTAAATAATGAAAAGGAGTATGATGATTACACAAAAAAAAAAAAGTGAGTAGTTGATTCTTTTCTCCCCCCCATTGCCGTGAGCTAAAGAAAAGAGAGGAGAAGATCTTTGTTCATCCTTTTCTCACCTTCATTTAGCCTAAATTAGAAAGAAAAACAAAGAAAAATTTTCTCATCCTTTGGTTCATCCTTGGCCAAAAATTTTATGGAGGAAAGAAGAAGAAAGGTGAAGAGATTCGGCCATGCATGTAGCTAGGCTAAGGTATGTTTGATGATGTTCCATGAGATGCATGCATGTTTTAGTTGTTAGCTTGAGTTCTACCTAGCCCATGGTCTAAATCTTGCTATGTGATGGAAATGGCACTTGACCATGGATGCATCATTCTTGGTTGATGTTTGATGTTGTGGTGATGAGGCATGAGGATGAGTTAAGATTCGGCCTAGGTGGAGGTCATGTTAATGCCATTGCATGCAAAATATGAAGCTTGTTAATGATGCATGTGATGATGGCTTGATGATTCTTGAACCTCCTTTTTAGCATTTTTGTGTGAGCACATATGTGCATTGGTTGCTAAATGGAGAAGAATCGGCTAGCAAGATGTGTGCTAAGGCCGAATGTAACTTTGCATGTTAATGAGCAATGCATGTGTTAAATTGATGAAAAGGGGGAGGATGCTTTACTAGTGTGTATATGTGTGTATTAAGTGTTGAAATCGACCCCAAAAATAGACATGCATATTCGGCCAAGGGGAAAGAAATTAGCTAATATGTTGTGTTGGTGCATGATTTTTGCATGTATGAGACTTTAATGTCTAATGTATAAATATGGGCTAAGTGCCTTGTGTTCATCTTTTTGATGCCTAAATGATGAAATCAATTTATTTGTTTAATTAAGCTCAAGAGCAAAGGGGAAATAAATCCGATAAAGGGAAGGAAAAAGTGGTCGAATAGTTAGCGGAATCGTTCGACAACACCCGAGGTAAGTTCTTGAGTAAGAGAGCTTAAATTACGATGTGATTAAATCATGCTCTATGTGTGGCTATTGAGCCGAATGTGCAAGGACGATATGTGCCTTGTGTTTGAGTTTCGCAAATGAAAATGAAATATGAATGTGCCATGAATTATTGTTAGATGTGCATGATTAATTGAATGCTGTCCGGGCTAAGTCCCGAAGGCTTTGTGCTAAGTGAATATATCCGGACTAAGATCCGAAGGCATTTGTGCGAGATACAAATTCCGGGTTAAGCCCCGAAGGCCTTTGTGCGAGATACTAAATCGGGGTTAAGTCCCGAAGGCATTCGTGCGAGTTATTAAATCCGGGTTATGTCCCGAAGGCATTGTGTGAGTTACTAAAACCGGGCTATGTCTCGAAGGCATTTGAACGAGGAGCTATATCCGGTTAAATCCCGAAGGTACGTGATTTGGTAATGAATGAGCTTGCTGTAAAATTTCAGCGAATACTCGAAAAACATCCCAATATGGGGATATGTTACGTATGTGTTGAATTTAATCGAGCCCTTACAAATAAATGTTCGCTCAGTTGATAAACGAGCTACCGGCCTTCGGCTAAGTTAGTCTATTGTGTATGTACATAAGGGTTGTTAATGTTGTGAAGCAAGTTTGATATCGGTAAATTGCGTATTGTGAAATATTCCGTTTAGCTAAATGTGTGTTATTCTTTGTTTATGCTGGAATTCCTTGCTCAAAACTTACTAAGCATAAATTGCTTACTCGTTACACTGTTCCTCTGTTTTATAGATTTTTTTGGTTCTCCAGCTATCGGACTCGGGATCTTGAAGTCGAAGTCGCCCACACTATCAAAGGCTCTTTTGGGTACTATTTTGGTTGAATTTTGATATGGCATGTATAGGACTACCCATTGTGGTTTTTCGAGTACTTTATGAAATGTATAAGTGTACAGCCATGCGAAAATGGCTTGTAGAAGTGGAGTATGGCATTAGACCATTCGTGTTTATGAATGTATAGATGGTTTCATGATGTAACTATAGTTGGAATGGAAGTGTTGAGCAAATGATCAGCCATTGGAATGGCTAAGTATGATCATATGTGGGCATATGTATGACAAGGCCCTAGTTGGTCCATGAAACCCCGAAAATAGGTAAGGTTTACTTTGAAAACAGAGGCTGACAGCAGCAGTGGTGTGGATTGGAAAAATCACAAGAATTCGTAGGAGTGGAATTAAATAGTGAATAAATTATGTAATCGAACCTTGATGAATCTACTTTCATATGAAAGTAACGAAGCAATCATATGAACAGTACAGTAAGAGATATTCAGGTTCTTGTGGAACAGGGCCAGAACAGTTTCCGGATTCCCTGTTCCGACTTTGGAAATTCACTATAAATTGACCAGAGATAATTAGGAGTCATACCATATATGTATGGATTCCTCTCTGAGTCTAGTTTCCATAGAAACAAACGGCATCAGTATTGAAGCTCTGTGAAGAGAGATATCCAAGTCGTAATGGGAAAAGGTCAGTGTAGTCGACCCCTGTAACATGGGAGATTTTTACTAATAAACTGTACTAATTGGCCCAACCAAAAATTCTAGAAAAAAATACATAGGTGGGGACATGAGTCTAGTTTCAGGGAAAAATCACAAAACTGATTTTCGAGTTGTGAAACTCAAGATATGATTTTTGAAGCGACTAGTACTCAGACTGGGTAGTGTCTGGAAAAATTTTTCAAAGTTTGTTAACATCTCGTGTCCGACTCCGGTGTCGGTCTCGGGTTCGGGGTGTTACAAGAAAGGTTTCTACAACTTTAATATTACGCGATAGTCCTTCACTCCTTGAAAAATTTGAACCGTCAGAGAATTGTTGTCAAGTCGAAAACAAATTTGAAGAGATAAAAAGGGAGAGAAGGTAATATTCGACAAACAGTTGATCAAAAGGGGTAGAGGAAGAAGAGCAATTCGGACGAAAGATGCAACATGAAACTACTTCAACACTGTTTGGTCAAGGTTTGGAAAATAAAGAAATGAAAAGAAGCAACAAAGAGAAGAAGGAAAAGGGAAGATATTTCGGCAGAGGAGGGAACTAAAAAGCTATTCGGCAAAAATAACAAAAAAGATAAAAGGGAAGAGCAACAAAAGAAAAACCCGAGAGGTACTCGAAATCTTGCAGTCTCCTAACTGTTCCCTTGTTCAAAACCTATTTCTTCTAGGCCCAAAATTCGGGGTGTTACATATACCGATTCTAAAAATATCAAAATTATTAAAAACGGGACATAGGGACTTACCAATTAAGCCAAGAAAGTTTTCTTACTCTCTCCTAGGGTTTCCATGCAAATTTGGGGATGACGATGAATAAAGATGATGATATTTTCCATGTAACTAATTATCATCTTTTAATTTTACTTAATTCCAATTTAGACCTTAGCCTTTTTCTCAAATTGCATGGATGAATCACCAAAGATATTTTCTCATCTTTTGATTGATGGTCTAATTATCAGATAAGGACCTATAATTTCAAGTTTCATGGCTATTTGGTCCTTTTAGCATCTAGCACTCAACTTTTACATTTTATTTAATTTAGTCATTTCTCTAATTAATCATTAAATTGGTAAAATTTTCCTATTGATATTTTCATACGACTTTTCTATCATATCACATATCATGCAATAATATTAAAATATATTTCCTTTCTAGCTTAGATTTGTGGTTACAAAACCACTATTCTGATATCACCGAATTTACGCCGTTACAACAATAACTATCATCTCGGTTGACCCAATTTTAATGGATTTTTAAATTACCATGACAGCTTATCCAATTTTGATGATGTTGCCGCCTACTTCGCACAGTATTGACTTTTGGTGTGGACTTAAATTGTCATAGTCTCCTATGGAACTCCCCCATCCTTCGTACCTGATTTCAGGTATTTATGCACATATACTAATCATATCATACTCATTCTCAATGTTTGATACTATGCTTGACAAGCACATTTATTATCATATACAAACATTTAGTGGCATGTATTCATGCATTTATTCATATCAATTTCATATACACATATAATTTGTGCAAGTTAAAAACAATGTCACATACTTAGTATCTACATGTGAATTAACAGGCCTAGTTTATCTTAACACATACATAAAGGTTCACATGTAAGGTTTGCACATAGGTTCGCACCTAAGGGTTCGCATATTATCATATAAAAGGGTTTTCTTGCTATATACAATTCACATAAATAATCATGTAGAGTTCGTGAAGATATAAATTAGAAGTCCGCATAATACATGGCTTGCATACTTACTCATGCTAGGGTTCGCATGTAATTTTCAATTTAGGTCCACACGTATAAACAATGTAGGTTTGCATGATTATTCTAAACGCTCACACACAAATTCCTATTTAGTTTTGCATATGGGCTCGCAATAGGGAGTTTGCCTATAGGGTTTCGCATACAAGTTGTCGAAACCATTTTTTTGAAAAATAAAAAAATTTAGGTTTTCGACTTTTAAAATTGAAAATTGGGAGTCGCCACCTATCTTTTATTAATGTGTGATTGGGTCACCTAAAACGACTTTGGTCTACGAATTTTAGAAAAAAAATGGGTTCGCAAGTCAGTTACGTATGAGGAAGGATTAGCACCCCCATTACGCCCAAAAATTGGTACCTAGTTAATTAATTAATGTCTTAAGGTCGAAAATTTTAAAAATTTAATCTTTAAAAACTTAAAACGTTGCATATTAAGACCCTTTTCAATTCAGAGAAGCAAAAATGACACACCCAATACGTTAGGGCACAACATTCTAATTTCTCCCAAAATGAATTAGGTCAGAATATTTATACAATAAAAATATTAAAAGAACATCCACTCATCCAAAATTTAAGAAACCACACCCAATACGTTAGGGCACGATTCCTTTAGAATCCCGAACTCGGAATATTTCCTTTAATTTAAAAGAACATCCACTTATCCAAGATTTAAGAAATCACACCCAATACGTTAGGGCACAATTCCTTTAGAATCTCAAACTCGGAATATTTCCTTCATGATTTTTAAAAAATCTTCATTTCGAGAAATCAATGCGCCACATCCAATATGTTAGGACACAACGTGTTGAGTTCCCAATAATGAGCTTTTATTTTAATTAAAAGAATATTCATTTTGAAAAAGTTTGATTTTAAAAATAAAAAAATGTAATGATATGCTACTTTTGTAACAACCCGGTTTTGACCCTAATCGGAATAGTGGTTTCGGGACCACAAATTTGAGTCAAAAAAATATTTTAATATTATTTTTTTTAGTCTACAGTATGAAAATTTTATCGTTGGTGTGCTCGATTTAATTAAAAGGATTTAATCGTGTAAAATGCAAAATTAGCATGCTATATGCAAAGGTACCTATTTGCTATGATTTTTATTATATTGAGTCCTTATGTTGTAATTTAATCATTAGAATTATGCATGGACAAAAATAGACAACCATTAAATAGTTTTCTAATTAAATCATTAAGGTTAAAATTGTAAAATGTATATTAATATGTATTAAATAAATAAATAATGGCCATGCATGTGTTCATCTTTCTTGGCCGATTCTAAGAAGAAAAAATAAAGCTTTGGAAGCTTTAAACATTCGGCACCTTTGGGAGCTTAATTCGGGTATGTGTTTTGTTCGGTTTTCGATAATTTTTACGTTTTTGAGATCGTTGCTTTGTGTTCTTCAAAACCCATGTTTTAATTTTGTGAATTGTTGATGATTTCGAAGAGTGTGCCATTGATGAATGCTTGGACTTTTTGATAGTTGATGATGAAAAATGAAAGATATGTGATAGATTAATATGTTTTGTATTGGAATTTTTAGTGAAATTGAGTAAATAGGGCTAAATTGTGAAATTAAATTTTTGGGGGACTAAAATGTGAAATAAATGCAAAGTGTGGACTTGAATGAGAACCATGAATATTCAGCCCTTGTGTGGTATAGGCAAATTTTGTATAAATTGTGTTTTATGCAATAGGGAGTAAATTGCAAAAAGGTGTAAATATTAGGGGCAAAATAGTAATTTTCCAAATTATGTGTTTTTGGATTAAATTGAATGTGTTAATAAATAAATTATCTTATTTTGAATATATTTAGATCGGGAACCAAAGAAATTGGAGTTAGATCGGGGAAAAGCCAAATTAGTCGAATAATCGTCCGATTTTGATTTTCCATCGTCCGAGGCAAGTCTATTAGCTATTTAATTTTATTAAATCAGCATATGAGTATGTATATCAATGGTATGTGCGTTGAGTTGATTTTAAAAGTATAAAAATTGGAATTGAAAGTATGAAATTATATATATATGCTAGATTCGAATGACTATGAATATGCAAATATGCATATGAATGTCCTTGAAATAAATCTAGGTATGAACATATATGTACAAATTATATTCGAATATACATGTATATACATGTAAAATTTGTTGTAATGAAATTAGGTATGAAATTACAAAGGTATGAGATATATTCGAACATATGTATGTGTGTGTGAATAAGGTGTGAACTTAGTATAAAATAGTTGTATAAGTTGGAGTGAATAAGTATTTATACTTATGAATAAATATTTATATTGAGTATAAGTATGAAATTATATATATATATGTTAAATTCGAATATGTATGAGTATATAGGTATATGTTCTTGTTTCGAATATAAGTATAGAGTAATATATGTTTGTTAGATTCGAATATGCATATATGTACATGTATAAGGTCCTGTATTGAGATGGTATATGAAATTGTATGGGTATATATGGAATTCAAATGTTAAAGGTACCTAGTATATTATAAGTTAAATTTTATGATATTAGAAGTGGAATCTAAAGTATGAGGTTATATATATACATAAATGTGTTTTGGTTGAATTATTGAGTTATTTAAGTTAGATTTGATGATTGGGATTTATATTTATCCATGTGTTTTTAAAGATATAAGTTATGAATATTGAGTTGAATTTTGTGTGGATTTTATATACAAATAAGAGATACAACTTCTGTGAATTGAGATTCTTTTGTTAAAGCTCAGTATCAATCGGATTTATTGCCAGTGAAATTATTCTTGAATCAGGCTATAAGCCTAGCAGGCTAAGTGCCAGTGAATTGAATCAGGCTATAAGCCTAGCAGGCTAAGTGCCGGTGAATTGAATCAGGCTATAAGCCTAGCAGGCTAAGTGCCGGTGAACTGAATCAGGCTATAAGCCTAGCAGGCTAAGTGCCGGTGAACTGAATTAGACTTTAAACCTAGTAGATGAAGTGCTAGTGAATCTGTTTAAATTAAGTGATTATATACATTGGGTATAAATATATATATGCTTTTGATTATATGTAATGGACAAATATATGAACATTTGTTTCAATGTGTTTGATGAGTGTATAAACGTTTGAATCTTTGTGATTATTGAGTATGTGCATATATTGGTTGTCATGAAATTGTTGGATATATATATATGAACGCATTCGGCATATGTGAACTGTAATTGTATAAGTGTATTCGGCACTTGTAATTGATAAGTATAAAAATATGCTATTGGTATATGTATTTGGAAATTTATATATAAATGGATCCGATGAAGTGCGAACGAAAAATACACTAGAAATCAGTATATGCAGTTAACGATTATGTTGGTAACTTGATTATATGCATATAATGTCTATACATATGTCTGTTTATGTGTATTAGTTAAAATACATTCTTTTATATGTATTTTAGATATGCTATAGACTTACTAAGCTATGAAAGCTTACTTTGATTGTTTTTGTCCATTTGATTTATAGATTTTGGAGACGCGTTACGAGCTCGGGGATCATCAGCATAGTCTATCACACTATCGACTTCTTTTGGTATTTTGTTAAAATTTTGAACTCGACCTTATGGCATGTATAGGTTTGAATATGATTTTGGTTAGATTTGGATTGTAAAATATAAATAGCCATGAGAAAATGGTTTAATTTCCATGTTTGTGATCAGTTTGTTTTTTTAAAAAAAAATAAAAAAATGGTTGTGTTTGTTTGGTTATGCCTCGTAACCCTAATTCGGCGACGGATATGGGTTAGGGGTGTTACAACTTTAAATATATCATGCAATAATAAATATTACAATAACATAGAAATAATACAAATATATAAACAAATAAATACAATAATGGTATGCAAAATATCAAATAAATGGGCAAGATAATAAAACATGTAATCCTAAATCAATAGACCAATGATTGAAATAAATAAAAAAATACATAAGTTTAAAACAATTAAAATAACATCAAAATTAAATAAATTAAACATGTGTATAAAATATGTTTTTTAGTAGAAATATATACATAAAACTATATATATAATAATAATTATTTATGGAAGTTGAAAACATTATTAAAATATTGATTTTAAGAGAAATATATAAAAAAAGGACTAAATCAAATCGCTAGTAAAAATAAAGGGGGTAAATCTGCAAATAAATAAAGTCTGGAGGACTTAGTTGGACGCGCGAATTACATAGAGGGGCTGGAAGGGAAAATTTCCCTTCTCCTCTAAAACGGCGCCGTTCAAACGGATCTAATTGGAATTTAAAATAAATTAAAGGCCAAAATTTTTTAAAAAAAGTACTTAATTGAATATATAAAAAGGCGGAGGGGCTAAAAGTGCAATTTTCCCCTCCGCATGAAAACACGCGGATCCTGGGTCCGGATCGGGTCGACGCGCGGATCCTCCCCCTCCAAAACGACGCCGTTTTGATTGGCCTATTTAAGCCAATTTTCAGCCTCAAATTTTATTTTCAAAACCTTGTTTTTAAAAAAACAAATCCTTTAAAAAAAACCTCTCAACCCTTTAGTCTTCCGACCATCGGTCGGTCATCGGACCCTCGCCGGCCACCATCCACGGTGGCTAGAAAAAAAAATTCCCCTTTTAACCTTCTTAACCTCCTGAGCCTAGATCTGGGCTCAAATCTCGCGAAATATTGACGAATGGGCCCCTGGAAGCAAAGAAACCTTTCGGCTCCGGTCATCAATCCTCGGTGACGACTTCCTCGGCCATCCACGGCGGTTAGGGGCTTAAAAATAGGTTTTTTCCTTCCTTTTATATTTATATTATTTATAAAAATAATAAAATAAATAGATATAATCGAAAAAAAAAGAATAAAAATAAAATAGAAACGCAAATATCAACCTTTATTCTCTTATGCCTCTGTTTGTGATGTAAAAGACAGGGCCTTTTTTTGATTTCTAAAAAAAAATCACCCTCACCATTACAATATTACAATGGCTTTATATAGCCGAATGAAAATACAAGAAACGGAAACGAGAAATCTTCTTGATTTGATTTGGTTTGATTTGATTTTTGTTTCCTTTCTTGTGTTCGCAGGTGTAGATCGTGAATATTCGGGGGTGAGGCAAGGCTCGACTGCGGCGCTGTTGAAGATTAGAAACCCTAAGGTTTCATCCGTTTTGGGCCATTGTAATTTGGGCCACCACTTTATTTTGGTTTGGGCCTTGTAGCCTGTTTTGTATTTTGACACTATGGCTGTTTTTTTTTATTTACAAAAGGGACGGGTAAAATTTAGGTATTACAGCTGCCCCTCTTTGCTCGTAGTCGTGTAACGGGAACGGAGCAAAGATTCTAAAAATGCCAAATTTTGCCCGATCGTGTTAGACTTGGTACTTTGTAAAAGTATAAGAATTAGTGCCATCTTCAATCTACCTCACTGCAACTTCAGGGAGATAAGACTAGATGAAATCTGCTCTCTGCAACTTCAGAGAGATAAGATTTGTGATTTTAATCCATCCCACTGCAACTTTAGGGAGATAGGATTGTCGGCTTTAATCTGCTCCACTACTGCTTAGGGAGATAAGATCTACAATCTTCAATTTTCTCCGCTGTTTCTCAGGGAGACAAAGCTTGGTGGCTCAAATCTGTCTCCCACTATCTTGGAAAGGTAAGATTCACCATCTTCGATCTGCTCCACTACTGCTTAGGGAGATAAGATCTACAATCTTCAATTTTCTCCGCTGCTACTCAGGGAGACAAGGCTTGGTGGCTTAAATCTGCTTCCCACTATCTTGGAAAGATAAGATTCGCCATCTTCGATCTACTCCACTACTGCTTAGGGAGATAAGATCTACAATCTTCAACCTTCTCCACTGCTGCTCAGGGAGACAAGGCTTGGTGGCTTAAATCTGCTTCTCACTATCTTGGAAAGATAAGATTCGCCGTCTTCGATCTGCTCCACTACTGCTTAGGAAGATAAGATCTACAATCTTCAACCTTCTCAACTGCTGCTCAGGGAGACAAGGCTTGGTGGCTTAAATCTGCTTCCCACTATCTTGGAAAGATAAGATTCGCCGTCTTCGATCTGCTCCACTACTGCTTAGGGAGATAAGATCTTCAATCTTCAACCTTCTCCACTGCTGCTCCGGGAGACAAGGCTTGGTGGCTTAAATCTGCTTCCCACTATCTTGGAAAGATAAGATTCACCGTCTTCGATCTGCTCCACTACTGCTTAGGGAGATAAGATCTACAATCTTCAATCTTCTCCACTGCTGCTCAGGGAGACAAGGCTTGGTGGCTTAAAGCTGCTTCCCACTATCTTGGAAAGATAAGATTCGCCGTCTTCGATCTGCTCCACTACTGCTTAGGGAGATAAGATCTTCAATCTTCAACCTTCTCCACTGCTGCTCAGGGAGACAAGGCTTGGTGGCTTAAATCTGCTTTCCACTATCTTGGAAAGATAAGATTCGCCGTCTTCGATCTGCTCCACTACTGCTTAGGGAGATAAGATCTTCAATCTTCAACCTTCTCCACTACTGCTCAGGGAGACAAGGCTTGGTGGCTTAAATCTGCTTCCCACTATCTTGGAAAGATAAGATTCGCCGTCTTCGATCTGCTCCACTACTGCTTAGGGAGATAAGATCTACAATCTTCAACCTTCTCCACTACTACTTAGGGAGACAAGGCTTGGTGTTTCACCAATTTGTCTTCTAGGGAACTTGACCTGTATAATTCATTTTATGACCCTAAATATGCCTAGTGATTAGGAGGACATGATCAGAATGAATCAAATGCTGCTAACTAGGTATGTATGAATGATGCTTGCATGAATGCAAAATTTTATTTTTCCGAGAATGATTCCGCTCAAATTGTCATTGCTCAAAGTTTATTGAGGCTTTGTGACTGACGTGCTACAACGCCTTCTTACTTGACTGGTTTTTCTAAAGAAACATTTAGCTAGGTTGCCCCCACTGTAAACCTTAAAGTTTAATCCATTAGGGTGCAAAAATTTAGACCATCGTTTTCCCACTGTAACCCAATGGTATATGGCTTTTCTTCAATCTTCTCTTATCACAATTCCAGGATACAGATTACGAAATTTATTTACTCTCAAGGTGTCCTATCAAATGCTTATGCCCAAATGAGGAGCTTTTTTTATCCATAGGGAACTTCTTCCTACCCCATCAGAACCTCCTATTATCTCATTCGCTATTTAGACAACCAAAGCAGTCTTAATTTAGACTTTTTCCTCCTTAGTTTCCTTATCTTTTGACCTCGGAGTGTGCTAAACAATAGTCCTGTTTTAAGTTACTAAATGATTTTAAAAATTCCCAGAGTAATATACCAAACTTCTTTTGTAAAAGTTAATTAGTCCATCAATCATTATTCTAATGCAACATGCTTGCGCAAAGATCAAAAATACTGAGTAAGAGATGAATTAATTCCGGAATTTATTGACAGTAGGTGTCTAGAAAAGAAAAAATATTCAAGAACAACAAAGAATGAAGTATTTACAAGAATCAACAAACTTGGTACAAATAATATAAAGACTAGGTGCTTTGGATATCGCTGCTTGAACTTCTCCATACAAGCCAAGAACCATTCTGAGTTTAACATGTGTTTAGGGGATCTACCGTACTTTATTAATGCCCCTAAGACGTCGTACATCCCTTTATTGTTGACTTTAGCAAGGTCACCCTAGGCCTCAATCTGACAATGTTTGAGCCTCGCTTTTTCGGGTTTTCAACTCAACCCCCTTTGGTCTCAAGGCGCCCTTTTCGGGTTTTCACCTTAGCCTCACCTTTTTTTTCGAAATCAGAGCGCCCTTTGCGAGTTTTCACTTTGATTTCTCCCTTTCTTCAAGTGAAATATTTCTTAACCGAGTCTGAATTTACAGGATTCAGAAGATTTTTGCCATCCATTTCACTCAAAATCAAAGCGCCTCTAGAAAAAGCCTTCTTCACAACATAAGGTCCTTCCTAGTTTGGCATCCATTTCCCTCTAAAATCTTTTTGTAAAGGGAGGATCTTTTTCAGAACCAAATCCCCTTCATGAAATTCTCTGGGACGAACCTTCTTATTGTAAGCTCGCATCATTCGCTTCTGATACATTTGGCCATGACGAATGGCTTTCAATCTTTTTTCTTCAATCAGGTTCAATTGATCATACCGAGATTGGATCCATTCGGCTTTATCCAATTTTAACTCAGCCAACACCCGAAGAGAAGGAATTTCAACCTCAATAGGTAACACTACCTCCATTCCATAAACCAAAGAGAAAGGTGTTGCCCCAGTAGAAGTCCTGACAGATGTTCGGTAAGCCAGAAGAGCGAAAGGTAACTTCTCATGCCAATCTTTGTAAGTTTCAGCCATTTTCGCCACGATTTTCTTGATATTTTTATTCGCCGCTTCCAATGCACCATTCATTTTCGGGCGATACGGTGATGAATTATGGTGTCTAATGTTGAACTCATCGCAGACTTCCGCTATTGTACTGTTATTTAGATTCAACGCATTGTCAGATATGATCCTTTCAGGCATTTCATATCGGCATATAATCTCCTTCTTCAAAAACTTGCTGACTGCTGACTTCGTGACATTGGCATATGAGGCCGCCTCTACCCACTTAGTAAAGTAGTCAATAACCACAAAAATGAAACGATGTCCACTAGAAGCTTTCGGTGATATTGGTCCAATGACGTCCATACCCCACATGGAGAAAGGCCATGGAGAAGTCATAACATGAAGAGGAGAAGGAGGCGCGTGCAATTTATCTCCTTAAATTTGGCATTTATGGCATTTCTTGGCATAATTGATACAATCTCCTTCCATAGTGGACCAGTAATACCCGAATCTCATAATCTGTCTAGCCATGGTGAATCCATTAGCCTGTGTTCCACAAACACCCTCATGGACTTCTTCTAAAATTTCCTTAGCCTCTACAGCGTCCACGCATCTCAACAGTACTCGATCCTTTCCCCTTTTGTTTAGTATCTCCCAATCCAAGACATAGTCAATAGCTATCCTCCTCAATGTCCTCTTATCATTCTCCGTTGCCTGATCTGGATATTCGCGATTCTTCACATATTGCAATATATCTTCGTACCAGGGAGGATTATCATTCTCCGCTTCCTCAATGCTGTAACAGTGAGCTGGGATTTCATAAATACTAATTTGAATAGGCTTCATGTCCTCTAACTGATTCACTTTAATCATGGAAGCTAAAGTAGCAAGAGCGTCAGCCATCTGATTTTCTTCTCGTGGGAGATAACAGAAGGTAATGTTGTCAAACCCTTCGATCAATCCCAAAACCAATCTCCGGTAACGGATCAATTTAGGATCCCTCGTCTCCCATTCCCCTCTTAGCTGGTATATTACCAATGCTGAGTCTCCGTACACCTCTAATGTCTTGATTTTCCGTTCTATGGCTGCCCGTATACCCATGATGCAAGCTTCATACTCAGCCATGTTATTAGTGCAATCAAAGTTTAATTTACTGGTGAAAGGATGATAGTGTCCATTCGGAAACACCAAGACTGCCCCAATCCCGTTGCCTAATGCATTCGATACTCCGTCAAAGCTTAATCTCTAAGAATGATTCTCTTGGTGATCCTCTTCAGCATTAGCCACATACATCAAATCTTTATTCGGGAAATCAAAGTCTAGAGGCTCATAATCTTCCAGAGCCCTTCTAGCCAAGAAATCTGCTATCGCACTTCCCTTGATGGCCTTCTAACTTACATATACGATATCAACTCAGAGAGCAAGATTTGCCATCTAGCCATTCTTCCATTCAATGCTGTTGACTCCATCATATACTTTAAAGGATTTAATTTTGAAATTAGCCAAGTCGTATGATAGAGTAAATATTGCCTCAACCTCTTGGTCGTCTAAATCAAGGCGCAACACAATTTTTCGATAGGCGAATATCTCATCTCACAATTAGTGAATTTCTTGCTGAGATAGTAAATCGCCTTTTCTCTCTTTCCAGTCGCATCATGTTGACCTAGCACACATCCCATGGAGTTGTTGAACACTGTTAAATACAAAATCAAGGGTCTATCCGGGCTGGGTGGTGACAGAACTGGGGTATTGGATAGGTATTGCTTTATCTTTTCAAAGGCTTTTTGACATTCTTCATTCCAAACATCAGGATTATGTTTCTTCAAAAGGCGAAATATGGGATCACATTTTTCGGTCAACCGTGAAATGAACCGAGCAATGTAATTCAGTCTCCCCAAGAAACCTCGAACTTCTTTCTGGGTACGTGGTGGCGATAAATCTCGTATTACTTTGACTTTGTCTGGGTCGATCTCAATTCCCTTTTCGCTGACTACGAAGCCTAATAGCTTTCCTGATCTAGCTCCAAAAGTGCACTTTGTCGGATTAAGCTTGAGTTGGAACTTCCTTAATCTTAAGAACAATCTTCTCAGGACCTACACATGTTCCTCCTCTGTTCTGGATTTGGCAATCATATCATCAACATACACCTCGATTTCTTTGTGCATCATGTCATGGAACAAAGTCACTATGGCCCTCTGATATGTTGCTCCCGCGTTCTTTAACCCAAATGGCATCACCTTATAGCAAAACGTTCCCCATAAAGTAATGAACGTAGTCTTTCTCATTTCTTCTGGATGCATTTTTATCTGATTATATCCTGAGAACCCATCCATAAAAGAAAACAACAAAAATCCTGCCGTATTATCCACCAGCGTATCAATATGTGGTAATGGGAAGTTGTCCTTTGGGCTTGCTTTATTCAAATCCCTATAATCGACGCACATTCGTACTTTTCCATCTTTCTTAGTGACTGGGACGATATTAGCTACCCACTCAGAATATTTGACTTCCTGCAAAAAACTAGCATCAAACTGTTTCTTAACCTCCTCTTTTATTCTGAGCACAATATCAGGCCTGATTCTTCTGAGCTTCTGTTGAACTGGTTTGCAATCCTCTTTTATAGGTAAGCGATGCACTAAAATGTCAACACTCAATCCCGGCATATCCTGGTATGACCATGCAAAGACATCTTTGAATTCATGAAGTAATCCAATGAGGTCTCGTCTTGTTTTTGCGAGGATTTCAGTTCCAATTTTCACCTCTTTCCCTTCCTCCAGGCTCACAACTTCTACTGTCTCTTTGTGAGGTAGGATTTACTTTTCCTCTTGTTCCACCATCCTCAACAAATCCAAAGATGGACCACCCTCTTCATCACCTTCAATGTCGTGCGATCCCTCTAAACACATGTCTCGTTCAAAAGGGCACTCTGAGCTCGTAGCAGTATCGTTCACATCATTGATACACAGAGACCTATTATGGTTACAAAAGAATGTATGAATTTATGTACAATTTATTTATGTAATGAAAGAATATATTTTAGGCGTATGAAAGAATGAAAGAATATTTACTCGAAATAATTGCAAAGATGTATTTTATTAAAATAATGATTTCTAAACATAAGCCTATTTCACAAAAGAATTCTTGTTATTTCTAGGCTAAAACAACAAGTTTGTTCTAAATATTACTCTGAGACAGTTTTAAAGACTTTAGGTGTTTCTTCCGTAGTCCAATTGTCTAGAACACTCCCAGGCTCATAAGGACGAATGTCTAGCCAACTTCTCTCTTCATTCCCAAGCTCATGAATGGCGTTAATATACATATTTCCCAATGTCTCCTCGATGCTTTCCTCAACCGATTTCTTTCTCTCCTGATGAATGATCCCTCCGGATACGAAGGTTTTGGATATGTGGGGAATTATCAATGGCTCCCACTTAGCTTCCTCCCCCTTCAAACGCGCCCTTCTTCTTTCCTGCCTTTTTTCTATCTCCTTCCTTATTTGTCTTCTATCCGGCTTGTATCCTAAGCCAAAATGATCTTACTTTTCTTTCAGCACTGGAGCCTCAGTCCTCCCTTGTGGATATCTCCCCAGCCCTCTTTTGGGTAAAGCTCCTTTTCCTACCAACAATTGTAAACCCATCTCTGTGGTTTTGCATAATTTTGGAGCCATAATTTTGCTCCATTCAGGAACAAATGTCGTATTTACAAACTCCAAAGATCGAAATGAGCATTCAACTGACTCGTCATTGGTCTCCACGTACGGCATCTCATTGGATACAGTTGCTATTATATCCTCTTCGGCTTTTATTGTCACTAGCCGACCATCTGACACTAACTTCAACATCTGATGTAATGATGACGGAACTGCCCCTGCCGAATGTATCCATGGTCTTCCTAATAAACAGTTATAGGAAGGTTTGATGTCCATCACAATAAAATCTACCTCATAAACTGTTGGACCAATCAGTAAGGGTACCTCAATTCTTCCCATGACCTTCCTTTCTGTATCGTCAAATGCCCTCACTACATTTTGACACGTTTTCATGTGCGAACTGTCTATAGGTAGCCTATTAAGTGTGAATAATGGCAATACGTTCAAAGCTGATCCATTGTCAATCAGTACTCCTGGCAAGATACGCCCCTTGCATCGTGCAGTGATATGCAAAGCTTTGGTATATCCCATGCCCCCCGAAGGTATTTTATCATCATTGAAAAAGATGAAATTATCAGCACTGATATTATTGACCAACCGATCTAGCTTACTGACGGAAATATCCTTGGACACATAGGTCTCATTTAGCATCTTCATCAACGTATTTCGATGCACTTCGAAATTAAAGAGTAAGGACAATACAGATATGCGGGCCGGTTGTTTATGCAATTGCTCAACGACATTATACTCGCTATGTTTTAAAAATTTGAGGAATTCCACAGCTTCTTCCTCCTTCACTGGCTCAACTACTTTCTCTTTTTGCTCCCCTATTATAGCTTCTTTCATAGACTCTGGATTGGTACTCACACACTGGCTCTTTGCCGCCTCTCTTCCTGGGACAGTCATATTGCACTCATAATTCCATGGGACCTTTTTACTGTCTTGGTAAGGAAAGGCTGCAGGTTTCTTTATTATGATTTTTGGTATTGCTGGTGCTCTCACCTCATCCTTCTTGGGTCGCGAGATAATGACCACAGACTGCACTATTCTTGGAACCTTCGAAGCCTCTAATGTGCAAATTTTCCCCTCCTCCTTAACTTATTCATAAAATTTCATATCCTTATTATCCATCAAGTCTTGAACCAAGGCTCTAAATTCTGCACATTCCTGGATTTTATGTCCCTCATCGTGATGGAACTCACAGTAATTTTCCACCCCTTCGACACTTCTCTCTGAACTCGGGGTGATCAATCCCCTTTTCACCATATTTTCCCAGATCCACCTCAAAGGAATTTTCACTTCTGATATGTCTTCCTTGATTTTTCTACCCATGCTCCCACCTATCATGTTCACTCCGTTGTGATCAGGTAATGAATTTTCTGTATTGGGTGAATCATCCAATTTTACCACGCCCATGCTTATAAGCCCTTCTACCAGCTTCTTGAATGCCGTACAATGTTCTATAGAATGCCCCACAATTCCCGCGTGATAATCGCACTGTGCGTTTGCATCGTACCACTTGGGATATGGAGGTTGCAGGGGTTTTAAATGGTGAGGGGCAACCACGTGTGCATTGAATAGATTCTGATATAGCTCCCTATACGACATTGGGATTGGCGTAAATTGAAGCTTCTCTGTGTTTTTTCTTGTGTCAGATCTCTGCTTTGATGATCCCTGCTGGTTAACAGGTGTCTTCCCCGATTGAGTTATTGTAACTGTCTTTGAATACGAACTTGTGTTGTTAACCTCGTTCTCTTTTCTCTTTGAAACTGGCCTTCTACTACTTTCCCCAGCATCTATTTTCCCACTTCTGATGGCATTTTCTATCATTTCCCCGTTCATAATTATGTCAGAAAAGCTTTTAGAAGCACTCCCTAATAGATGCGTAATAAATGGGGCCTTCAATGTATTAACGAAAAGCAGCGTCATTTCTCTTTCTAGAAGAGATGGCTGCACTTGGACAACAACTTCCCTCCATCTCTGTGCGTACTTCCTGAAACTTTCACCAGGCTTCTTTTCCATGTTCTGCAGAGTAATTCTATCAGGTACCATGTCAGTCACATGGTTGTACTGTTTTAAGAATGCCTGTGCTAGATCTCTCCATGAATTAATATGGGTACGGCTTAGTTGATTGTACCATTTGGATGCAGCCCCTGCAAGGCTATCCTGGAATCAATGTAACAGCAACTGGTCATTATTAACATATCCAGTCATCCTTCTGCAGAACATAGTAATATGAGCTTCGGGGCTACTAGTCCCGTTGTATTTCTCGAATTCTGACATTTTGAACTTGTGAGGAAGTACCAGACCTGGAACCAAGCTCAATTCTCTAGCAGCAATTCCATGGTAGCTCTCAGTACCTTCTATCGCTCTAAGTTTTTCTTCTAGCCATTTATACTTTTCCTCGAGCTGTTTCGGCAATTCATCATTAATTTTCTCGATTGTCTCATCGAAGTCTGGGATAACAGGATTAGCAAGATTGTCTCTAGCTTGGAAGTTTATCAGTGTTTCAGTACCGTCTTGAGGTTTGATAGTAACAGAGGATTTGCACGGATATATCCCCGCTTGTTGAGAAGTAAGTCCTGAGGAATAAACAGGTCCCTCGTTGTCTCCTTCTTCATTGTTGAGCACCAATCCCTTTCCTTTGTCAACTCTTCTAGCCAATAACTGAGTCAACTTAGCCATCATACTCCCTTGAGATTCCATTATTTTTTCCATCATCTTTTGTTGAATGTTCTCTAATTGCTCATTCATTTGCTCTTGCATTTCTTTCTGGAATTGTTCTAGCCTTTGGTCCATGTCTCTAGTTTTGGATCGAGTTCCGTAGCAGTGTTTGATAGCTTGAGTGGTTTCCAGATTAACTGATGAGTAATTTAGATTAATTAGAATCCCTTAATGTAGTTATTAATGCATATGAAACAATGCAATGCATAAAATGAATGGAGAAAAAGGCGTCAATTTGAATTTAATTCCATATAAGAAAACTTTACTAGAAATTAAATTCCTTTACATAAAATGAATTACAAATATGACCTTGCCCTAGTACCCAGAACTCTAATCTTTCTAAGTAACAAAGCCAATTCTTGCCCCCGATCTGACTCTAATTCATACTTCACACTCAGCGTGTCAGCTTGTACTGCTAAAGTCTGTATATGGTCAGCTACTTCTCGAATCTAGACTACAGCTTCCTCAATTAGATGATCTCTGCTCCTAACTTGATTCTGAAAATGGTGAAGCTGTTCATTACCATGACTCTCATTTGCTTTTAAGTGCTTGATCTGGATATCATAATTTTACAGCTCCATCTCTAACATTTCAATTCTTTTCTCCATTTCTTCAATCTTGCTCAAGCTAGCTTTTAACTCTATCGTAGAATTTCAGCTTCAATACTGACAAAGGGATCTTTCCAATACAATCACCCTATCCTTTAACTCCCCCTTTTCCTTCTGGCTTTTTGACAAACTCTTCTTTAAGGCCTCATTTCGCCTTTGCATCTCTTGAAATCTCTGTTCCCACTTATCGGCCTTGTCCTTTTCTCCTTGGATTTCTACTCGCCACTGTTCTGATGTCTTTCCCAGCCTAGCAGTTCTTATTGACAAGCGCAGCTTTTTATAATCCGTCTTTAGACTGCCCAGTTCTTCATCAGCTTTGTTCTTTTTTTTCTTCAACCTCTCATTCTCAAGCTTCTGAATGTCTATGTCCAATCTCAAGTTCGTCTTTTCTGGCTCCATTTGCTCTATTCTTTTCTCCAAATCCGCATTCTTCTTCTCAAAATCTTGTCTTACCATTTCCAACTCAGAAGGAATGACTCACAAATGCTCTTCTATTGACTGGCTTTCTTCCTGATTTAACTTAGGTGTATTATCGTTTATCCTTCTAGCCCACCATTGATGATACCCAGGAGTTGTCATTGGACCCACAGCTAGCCTCTTCATTCAGCGAGTTTGTTTCCACGCACTAACCATCTCTTGAATCTTCTTTCTGTAACCATCATCCTTGTACGAAAATTCACAGTCAGCTAACCCTTGGGTCACAGGTATAAATTGCCTTGACCTATATTGCCTTAGCACCAATAATGGGGCGTATCCAGTAGCTCCCCAAACCCCTAGCAAAGGAACCCAATCAAAACTACCACACCTATACATGATCTCATCTAGAAGTAACCAAGGAGCTCTCCACTCAATGTCCTCCTCTCGAAGATTTTGAAGAATTGCTATCCACTTCTCCTTCGAAATGTCATCTCTCCTGGGCGTAGCGACTATCTCCTTTAGTGGTGAATAATTTTCAGAGAAAACCCGATACGACACTTTATCTACCTTCCAAAAGTGACTGTGAAACCATGCGAGTAGAAGTTCTGCACATCCAATAAATCTACCTTCACCCATCTTCCGGCATGCACTTAATGACCTGAAAGTCTCTGCCAAGATTGCTGGAATCGGTGTAACTTTCTTATCGAGCTGGTCGAATAAATCAGTGACTGTTTCATCTACATATCTCAAGGCTTTATGGAAGACAACCAAGCCATATATACTTAAACCAAAAACATCTAACCTTTTCCTGACATCTGGGTGTGTGAGGATTGCATCTTTCAAGCCCCTCCAAGGAATGCACTTACTATCTCCCTTTTGCTTAATTCGTGCGACAACCCATTGCTCGCTCATTCCTGTTACACTCATCAGCTTTTTGGAAAAGGTTGGCACATTTACCGCTCTCGAATAGACCCTGTCCACTTGAAACTTTGAACAACGGAGTAAAGCCATATACTCCTCTATCGCAGGCACTAAATCGACCTTCCCGAATGTAAAGCAACTGTAGGCAGGATTCCAGAATTGGGCGAGGGCTTGAAACAAAGGCTTGTCTACGTTCACATCAAGCAAATAAGGCAAATCCCCATAATTATCATAAAAGAGCTGTCTAACCTCATCACTCCACTGACCCCAGATTTCCTTCAATTCTTGCAAATTGTTTTGAGTTGCATTGATATGTGTAAAGTCCCATAACTTCGATACATGCCCATCAGCCAAACTATCACCCTTTTCTTGCTGCGTTGTCTCAGACCAAGTTCGAATAGCCGTATTGTCCTCTACTTTATCAAGAAACCCGCTTTCCATGTTAAGTCTTCTATCTAGTAACTGAATTTGAATTGACACCTTTTATGATGAAATGAAATGCCATGTCATGCAAATAAAACACCAAAAGTCAGTATAACATATAATAATCAAGAAACAGTAAAACACCTAATCGGATGTCTACTAGTGTTCAGTATAGTTCTACTTAGGGTGGACTCCTAAGGTTCATTATATGAAGTTTGGCTTCTAGGGTAAAGGTACCCGAACCAGCAGATTCCTCCATCCTCACCCATTATAGGCTCATATGGATCGAGTTCGGTTCAAGGGAATACATTTCCCTATGGCTGCACGGAGATGAAAATCTCACGAAGACATAGGTACGGATGTATCCCGGAAACAATCCACTACCCTACACGAAGGTGAAAACCTCACGAAGGCATAGCTTCTCACTCTCACTTAAAAGGGTAAAAATGTTCAACTCATGAAATGTATAATGCAAACAATATTTAAGGAATAAGATAATGAATGCGAAAGGATGTTATGATTTTTTAAAAAAAAAATATTTTTCTCGACCGTAAGACAAAAATTAATTAGCTTTGTGGCTCGACTCTCTTCTTTTTTTAAAAAAATTTCCCCAGTGGAGTCGCCAAGCTGTCGAAACCATTTTTTTGAAAAATAAAAAAATTTAGGTTTTCGACTTTTAAAATTGAAAATTGGGAGTCACCACCAATCTTTTATTAAGGTGTGATTGGGTCACCTAAAACGACTTTGGTCTACGAATTTTAGAAAAAAAAACGGGTTCGGAAGTCAGTTACGTATGAGGAAGGATTAGCAGCCCCATTACGCCCAAAAATTGGTACCTAGTTAATTAATTAATGTCTTAAGGTCGAAAATTTTAAAAATTTAATTTTCCAAAACTTAAAACGTTGCATATTAAGACCCTTTTCAATTCAGAGAAGCAAAAATGCCACACCCAATACGTTAGGGCCCAACATTCTAATTTCCCCCAAAATGAATTAGGTCATAATATTTATACAATAAAAATATTAAAAGAACATCCACTCATCCAAAATTTAAGAAACCACACCCAATACGTTAGGGCACGATTCCTTTAGAATCCCGAACTCAGAATATTTCCTTTAATTTAAAAGAACATCCACTTATCCAAGATTTAAGAAATCACACCCAATACGTTAGGGCACAATTCCTTTAGAATCTCAAACTCGGAATATTTCCTTCATGATTTTTAAAAAATCTTCATTTCGAGAAATCAATGCGCCACATCCAATACGTTAGGACACAACGTGTTGAATTCCCAATAATGAGCTTTTATTTTAATTAAAAGAATATCCATTTTGAAAAAGTTTGATTTTAAAAATAAAAAAATGTAATGATATGCTACTTTAAATATATCATGCAATAATAAATATTACAATAACATAGAAATAATACAAATATATAAACAAATAAATACAATAATGGTATGCAAAATATCAAATAAAAGGCCAAGATAATAAAACATGTAATCCTAAATCAATAGACCAATGATTGAAATAAATAAAAAAATACATAAGTTTAAAACAATTAAAATAACATCAAAATTAAATAAATTAAACATGTGAATATAAAATATGTTTTTTTAGTAGAAATATATACATAAAACTATGTATATAATAATTATTTATGGATGTTGAAAACATTATTAAAATATTGATTTTAAGAGAAATATATAAAAAAGGACTAAATCAAATCGCTAGTAAAAATAAAAGGGGTAAATCCGTAAATAAATAAAGTCTGGAGGACTTAATTGGACGCGCGAATTACATAGAGGGGCTGGAAGGGAAATTTTCCCTTCTCCGCGAATTACAATGGCTTTATATAGCCGAATGAAAATACAAGAAACGGAAACGAGAAATCTTCTTGATTTGATTTGGTTTGATTTGATTTTTGTTTCCTTTCTTGTGTTCACAGGTGTAGATCGGGAATATTCGGGGGTGAGGCAAGGCTCGACTGCGGCGCTGTTGAAGATTAGAAACCCTAGGGTTTCATCCATTTTGGGCCATTGTAATTTGGGCCACCACTTTCTTTTGGTTTGGGCCTTGTAGCCCGTTTTGTATTTGGACACTATGGCTGTTTTTTTATTTACAAAAGGGACGAGTAAAATTTAGGTATTACACAAGTGTTCACCTAGAGGGTTCACACATGTAGGGGGTTCACACACTGGGTGATCATACATGTACGGTTTGCACATAGAGGCTCTTACATTGGGATTTGCACAAAAAGGGTCGCACACCTATAGTTTGCATAGTGGTTTGCACACCTAGGGTCCGTACATTATTACTAGGGTTCACATAAATATACTAGGAGTTCGGTCATGAATCCTATATGTTTCTACTCATGGGTTTGCAATCAGGGTTTGCATGCAAGGGTTCACACATTAGGGGTTTGCACACAAGGCTTGCACAAAAGGGTTTATAGGATTCACACTCTATATGGTCGCATAGTAAACTCACGTACATATGGGTTCACACTTAAGGGGTTGCACATAGGCTGACACAGAAGTGTTCGCACTTAAAGTTCTCATATAGTAAACTTCATGTGAGGGTTCACATAAATATATTTAAGGGATCCCTTAGTCATCTACTCAGAGTTTACAATCAATTCACTAAAGGTTCACATGAAATAAAAATACATAAAATCAAAAAATTATATGAGAAAATGGTGTAAAAAATTTTAATGTCAATTTTAGAAAAGAAATTGCATGGAGTTGAAAACACTTTTCACTATAGGTAATATTTAACTATTTATAGAATTAACGGTGGGTAATTAAATTTTAAAAAGAATTATGATTATCATAATTCTCTCTTAAAATTTAAAATAATAATAATTATTTCCTAAAGTTTAAAATAATTATTATCGTCTCTTAAGTTTTAAAATAGTTATTATTATCATGAATTTCTTGTAAAAGATAATAATATTTTAATAAAAATAATAAAATTTTAATAGGAAAATAAAATAAAAAGATAATGATATTTTAAGGAGTAATTTAAAAATTAAAATGTTAATTGGAAAATATATATCAAATTATAAAATAAATATATTTCAAAATTAAATAAATTGTTTTAGAAATTATAAAAGAAGGGAGATACACCACTTGTCACAATATGAGTTTGTGTACCTTTGATATATTAAACATATATATGATATTTAATTAATTAGCGTCAAATTCTCATATTAGTCCTTATACTAATCATAAGTTGCATGTTTTGTCTATGTACTCTAAGTTGATAATCTTTTAGTCTCATTACTTTTGTAACACCTAAAAATCTCTTAACACATCTATTTTTGTATTTTGTGACACAATTTTTTGTCTGCTTTAGGGGTAAAGTATTCTGGGAGTGTGTGAAAGGTCTTAAGTTCAAGCCTTAGCTTAGGCAAAATTTTTGTTTTTAATTGAATAAACCCCTATCTCTAGTCAATAGGCTTATAAATAAATATTGGTAAATTATATTAGAATGGGCTTGCTGGTCTGGTGGTTAAGTGGAGAGCAAATGAGCAAGATGTTTGGGGTTCGAGTTCTTACGCAAGTATGGAATTTATTTTTAATGCTTGTGCCGTGTGATTGTTGTAGTTTGACTGAAATTCTGAAGAGTTTGGGTGGGGTTTGAATTCGGTGGTTGAGGGGATTGTGTTGGAGTGATTTGGGCAGAAAATATGGGTGGAAGTGGTTGGATAGAACTGAAACTGGTAGTGGAAAATTCGGCTACCTTTTCTCATTTCCCCATTTTTCTGCCAGTTTTCATCTCTATCGAATTTTTTGGATTCATCTTTTTCTTTTTTCTTTTTCATTTGCTGCCGTGCAGTTCTTCCCAAACCTCCACCTAATGCCGAAATCTTGTGAATCCCGTTCTCTTCATTTTCTTTTCTCCCCAAGCCGAATCATAATTGTTCTTCTTTCCCTCTTCACTTTACTGTCATTTTTCCCCCAAACCTATTCTTTTGCTATTGAATTGTCACCTTACTTGCTGCTGTTTTTTTCTTCTTATTTTCCTTGAGACTTAGTGTTGTTTTCTTGTACCAACGGCTTTTTTCTTTCGCATTTTCGGTAAGTTTATGATGTGTTTTGTTATGGTTATCTAATCAATTGGTTAATACGGTTTCAATTTATGTTTAGGAGTCAATCAAGGTTTGAGGGTGGCTAGTCAAAACTTTAGCTTTGAGGAATTGTCATTTTCCGTCTATGGTAAGGCTGAAATGAATGAAAGCCGAAGACTTGTTGTACATTTGTTCAATTTTAGTTAATATCACTAATTATTTTGTTAACTTAACTTCGTTAGGCCTGGATTTGTGCCTAATTAAATCGTTGATTGGAGGTTACTATTGTCTTGACAGCAAGGAGTCGTTTGGAATGAGGTCCCTATTCTGTTCAGTTTTAAGATACTCGTTCGAGGTTTCTAGGTAGGTATCGTGCGATTGAATTGGTAGTATATTCAGCTTTGTGTTGTTGCTAATCATGAGTTAAGATTAATGATAAAGTTGAAACGATGAATTTTAAGTACTATTGGTCTCAGAGGTGTTTTTGTTGCGAATCCTTAAAAGGTGTGTAAACACAACACTGAAAATCAGTAATCGGTAAAAAGCCAAAAAGTGGGACTGACGATGCCATACGGGCGTGTGGTTCCCCGTGTGGTAGGTCGTGTGACTGAACACGGGCATGTGATTAACTAGGCTGGTCGTGTGCGATACACGAGCAAGACCAAATTGGGCTGTGTAAGCCACACGAGCGTGTGGGCCCACACGGGCATGTGGGATTATTGGTCCAGGCCGTGTGATCGACATGGCCAAGGCCATTTTTGGGCTGTGTAGGCCACACGGGCATGTGGGTCTACACCGGCAAATGTCATGAGCTTGTGGGCCTATTTTGACAGTTTGATGGCTAAAGTTGTACGGGTTGCTCGAGTCGACTGTGGACTTACTGTAGGGTCGGTAAGCTTACGTAGACCCCTAATTGATTGAAAATAACTGTATGACTGATATATATACATGTTATCGAGCACGATGATATTTACTAAATTGATAATGTATGCACTGTTGCCATGATATATCATGTCATTACTGTATATTGCATTACATTGGGTTGGGGCTTATATTGTTCGGTTGAAGTGTATTGAAAATCCTTGAGCCAAAATTACTTGCAGCTCAATTGCAAACTACTGTCTAGTGTCGTATTCGGTACTTTTTGGAGTGTAATGATGGGTAGGTTGATTATATCCCTACATGGAGTGTAGGGTTGGACGGAGTTAGAGTGTAGAAGTTGGCTGGGTAGGATTTGATATTGTATATCTGTTACTATACTGAATATTGATACTGTAATGGGCCAAGACCCAAATGCATGACTACTTCTGTATAGTAATGGGCTAAGGCCCTAATTGAAACTGAATCTGTTACTGAAATGGGCTTAGGCCCAGATTGTGATTACATTCTGTCTGCTTATTTACCCGGGGATTACACACTGAGTTTTTGTAAACTCACCCTTCTGTTTTATCTGTACAGGTAATCCCTAGTCATAGGTAGATCGATGCGACGAAAGACTCAGCGGTGGCCACACAACTTACTTCATTCCATTTAAGTACTTAATTTTAATTTTAATTTTATGTTGGGGATTTTACTGTATCATGGCCTCTTTGGATTTTTATTTTTTAGAATTATAACTGCTAGTAGTAGAGACAATCGAGTTTTCAAAAAGAATCAAATGGTTTAACAAAATTCACTCAAATATAGAATGGTTTTAAAAAGCTTCCATAATAAGTGACATTTTGAGATTAATAGTGCTTTAAAAAGAGAAGAACTTTGTGATAATGAATTTCGTTTTGAAAGTGAACAACACGTCCTATAATTAACATAAGATATTGTAAAGTGGTTATATAGAAAAGAGATTTTTGACGACAACTCACTTTTTTGAAAAACATTACCATGTGATATCGCCAGATTCGGCCATAACGTCTAGGCCAGGTTTGGGGTGTTACATTTAGTGGTATTAGAGCCGAGTTGCAAAACTTGGCTGTGGATTTGGATTTTTAAGATCTAATTTTCTAAGAACTGATTTCTAATGATTTGAGATATTTTACTGAATGTGTGGTACATCGAGTCTCCGGCGTCGATCCCATAAGTTCTCTAAACTGTTATCTGTTTATAAATTGAAAATGCTATGGATAGTATGTACCAAAACTACTATAGATAGACCAAAAACACTCAAGTTAGTGTATACTGATACTATAGTAAAACCGATAGACTCTGATAGACATTGTATTGTACGAAAACAAACTTTACACTTCTGATACTGTTTCACATAAGATATCTACTAATAATTATTGAAACTGTAAACTGATACATAAAACTATTAATACAGATAAATGCAATTAAACAATAAACACTAGAGGTACTTGCGGATGGGGTACAAGAGGCCGTGGTAGAGGCTGTAGAGGAGCTTGAGCTGAGTCCTCTTGACTGGGTTGTATGCTAAATTTAGATACTAGCAAGACGCTGGTGTCACCTATTATAGAGACTGGGTCTGGGTCTGAGTTTCACAATCGTGCGGCTGGGTCTGGGTCGGTGGGTCCAATACTGGAGTTGGAGGTCGAGAGTCAGTTACGAAATGACTCCGGTCTAACAGAGCTAAGCTTTTCAGGGTTATTGTTGGAGTTGCCCATAATTTGGCTGAATATTGGATAGAGGCCACAGAGAGGATTATGGACGACCTGGACCGTACCCACGAGTAGAAATTAAAGGGTGTTGTATCACTGCTACGATGTGAGGCATATTAGTGGTGGCTCACTGTTAAGGAGGGCACTAGCCCGATCGACTAACCTGGGAGTTCTTTAAGATCGCTTTCCAGGGGAAATATGTAGGGGCCAATTATATGGATGCTCGTTGGAGAGAGTTCCTGAATCTGGCTTAGGGAGATAGGTCGGTGGCTGAGTATAAGGCTGATTTTCTCCGACTGAGCCACTATGCTCGAGGTATGGTGGCGACTGAGTACGAGCGATGTGTTCACTTCAAGGATGGCCTCAGGGATAATCTTAGGGTTCTAATAGCTCCACAGATGGAGCGAGACTTTGCTACTCTAATGGATAAGGTGAAGATTGTCGAAGAAGTGAAGCGCGCTGAGTGCCAGAACAGAGAGAGTGGTAGGAGAAAGAGGGATTCAGATCCCTCGAGTTTCGTTCAGAGGCCTAGAAAAGAGGCCAGAGTTGATAGGCCGATCAGAGTTGGGGCTCCTATTACTGCTACTGGACAACCGCTGTGTACTGACTGTGGTAGACACCATCTGGGCTAATGCTGGAAGAGGACTGGGGCATGTTTGAGGTGCAGTTCATTGGAGCACCGTATTAGAGATTGTACGTGGAAGGTCGATCAAATGCAAACTCTGGGTAATAATACTGTACAGCCACCGAGGGTTGCTCATCAGCCAATGAGAGGCTGTGGACAGGTCAGAGGTGGTAATGGCTTGGGTCGTGGTCAGAGAGCACCGGGTAAAGGTACTTAGTTTATGCTCTAGTTTATGCTGCACGTCACCGAAAGGATGGGGATGCTCCGGACGTTATCACGAGTCCCTTCTTTATTTATAATGTACTTTATACTGCACTGATAGATATAAGATCTACTCACTTGTATATAGCCTGTACTGTATTTGAGAACTTGGGTATCTTAGCTGAGAGCACTACGAGTGAAGTCACTGTATTGAGTCTGTTGGGGCAATCTTTAAGGGTAAATAGGTTGTTTAGAGACGTTCCTTTGGATGTTCAAAGGACTATCTTTCTGGCTGATCTGATGGAATTGCCTTTTGGAGAATTTGATCTGATACTATGGATGGACTGGTTGGTTAAACACTGAGTGAGCTTAGATTGTGCCACAAAAAGGGTTGTGCTGAGAACTGCAGAAGACAATGAGGTAGTCGTAATTGGGGAGCGTCCGAACTACTTATCGAATATGATTTCTACATTTAAGGCCGAAAAGTTGGTTCGTAAGGGATGTGAGGCGTATCTGATCTACATCAGTGTTTTAGATTCTAGAGATTTTTCAGTTAAGGATATCAGGATGGTTAAAGACTTTCCGGATGTTTTTCTTAAAGAGCTACCTAGGTTACCTCCAAATCGTGAAGTTGAGTTTGGGTTTGAGCTCTTTCCTAGTACAACTCTGGTGTCCATCACCCCTTATAGAATGGCACCGAAGAAGCTTATGGAGTTGAAGACCTAGATTCAAGAGCTATTGGATCGTGGGTTTATCCACCCTAGTGTGTCTCTCTGGGGGGCACCAGTACTGTTTGTGAAAAAGAAGAATGGATCCATGCGTATGTGTATTGACTACCGTCAACTGAATAAATTGACCATCAAGAATAAGTACCCCTTACCAAGGATAGACGATTTGTTTGACCAGTTACGAGGGGCTTCGATTTTCTCCAAGATTGACCTCCGATCAGGATATCATCAGTTGAGGATTAAGAAGACTGATATGTACAAGATTAGATTTAAGACTCAATACGGTTATTATGAGTTCCTGGTGATGCCATTTGGACTGACGAATACACCAACGGCTTTCATAGATTTGATAAACTGAGTGTTCCAGCCCAATCTGGATTGATTCATAGTGGTACTTATTGATGATATACTGGTGTATTCGAAGACTGAGGATGAGCACGATGAACACCTCAGAGTGGTTCTACGATTCTGCGAGAGAAACAACTGTACGTCAAGTTTAGTAAATGTGAGTTCTGGTTACGTGAGGTAACGTTTCTGGGACATGTGGTTTCTACGGAGGGGATTAGAGTTGATCCTCAAAAGATTGAGGCTATCTTGGATTGGAAGTAGCCTAAGACTGTATCTAATATTCATAGTTTTTTGGGACTGACAGGGTATTATCGACAATTTTAGAGAGTTTTCACTGATCACCGCACCCTTAACTAAGCTGCTACGTAAGGGTGTGCCATTTAACTGGACTAATTCGCAATAAGAGAGCTTTAAGAAGCTTAAGACTGTACTGACTAAGATCCCTGTTCTGATACGGCCAGAGTCAGGAAAAGAGTTTACTGTTTACAGCGATGCGTCACATGTTAGTTTAGGATATATGCTGATGCAAGAGGGTAAAATGGTAGCGTATGCGTCTTGTCAGCTTAAGACTCATAAGGTGAATTATCCGACGCATGATTTGGAGTTGGCCGCAGGAGTATTCGTACTAAAAATCTAGAGGCATTATCTGTGTGGTGAGAAGTATATCATTTACACCGATCACAAGAGTCTCAAGTACCTCCTCACTTAGAAGGAGCTGAATCTTAGACAGCGTAGATGGATTGAGCTGCTTAAGGACTATGACTGTAATATTGAATACCATCCTGGTAAGGCCAATATGGTGGCTGATGCACTAAGCCATAGGGCTATGACTGATCTGAGAGCGATGTTTAGTCGCCTTAGTTTATTTGATTATGATAGTCTGCTAGCTGAGCTTCAGGTTCAGCCTACTTGGATCGAACAAATTAAGGGTTAACAGTTAGAGGACAAGTTATTGGGTTTTCGTTTCTGACAGGTTGAGAGCGAAATATTGAGGATTTTAGACTGAATAGCGAATGAGTGCTTTATTTTCGTGTGAGAATTTGTATACTGAATGATACTGAATTAAGGTAGTCGATACTGAGAGAGGTGCATAGTAGCCCTTATGCTATGCATCCTGGAGGAAACAAGATGTACCGAGACCTTCGTGAGTTATACTGGTGGCCAGGTCTTAAACGAGAGGTTATCGAATTTGTGGCTAAATGTCTAACATACCAGCAGGTTAAGGTAGAGCATCAGTTACCTTCGAGTTTGTTGTAGCCAGTCAAGATTCTACTTTGGAAGTGAGAACGTGTAACTATGGACTTCGGTAGTGGGTTGCCCCTCACACCCAAGAAAGATTTTGTATGGGTCATTGTAGATCGATTGACCAAGTCTTTCCACTTTATACCAGTTTGTACTGACTACTCTCTGTGGAAACTGGCTAGACTGTATGTGTTTGAGATAATGAGACTGCGTGGGGTACCGGTCTTGATAATTTCTGATAGGGATCTTCGCTTCATGCCTCAATTCTGGAAAAAGCTACATGAAGCTCTGGGTACAAGATTAGACTTCAGTACTGTGTTTCATCCTTAGACAGATGATCAATCTGAGAGGGTGATTCAGATGCTGAAGGATATGTTGAGAAGTTACGTGATTGATTTCTAAGGTAGTTGGGCGGATTACTTGCCGCTAGTAAAGTTTGCTTATAACAACAGCTATCAGTCTAGTATTCAGATGGCACCGTACGAGGCATTATATGGTCGTAAGTGTCGCACACCTTCATGTTGGACTGAGTTGGGCGAGTGACGTGTTCTGGGCCACGAACTAGTTTCTAATACTGAAGATAAAGTTAGATTGAATGAAGAGCAACTGAAAGCGGTATCAGACAGACAGAAAACCTATGCAGAACTGAAGTATCGAGGGTTGGTTGTAAGAGCAAGTTAAGCCCTAGGTTTATTAGGCCTTACCACATACTGAAACGTGTTGGAGCTACCTCTAGAATTAAATCGGATTCACAACGTGTTCCACATCCCTATGTTGAGGCGCTACCACTCTGATCCCATGCATATTTTTTCTGTTGAAGAGATCGAGGTTAGGCCAGATTTGACCTCTGAGGAGGAGCCAGTTCAGATATTGGAGCGAGATGTAAAGGTTCTCAGAAGAAAATCCATCCCACTGGTTAAGGTTCTTTAGCGTAATCATAGCTCTGAGGAGGCCACGTGGGAGTCTGATGATGTAATGCAACAGCAGTATCCTCATATGTTTTGATCAAGTAAAATTTTGAGGCTGAAATTTTCTTTTAATGGGTAGAGTTGTAACGCCTCAAATCTCTTAACATATCTATTTTTGTATTTTGTGTCACAATTGTTTGTCTGCTTTAGGGGTTAAGTGTTTTGGAAGTGTGTGAAAAGTCCCAAGTTCAAGCCTTAACTTGGGCAAAATTTTTGTTTTTAATTGAATAAACCCCTATCTCTAGTCAGTAGGCTTATAAATAAATATTGGTAAAATATAACAAAATGGGCCTACTGGTTTGGTGGTTAAGTGAAGAGTAAAGGAGCAGGAAGTTTCGGGTTCGAGTCCTTGCCCAAACAATGAACTTATTTTTCTTCTTGTGCCGTCTGGGTGTTGTAATTTGACCAAAATTTTGAAGAGTTTGAGTGGGGTTTGAATTCGGTGGTTGAGGGGATTGTGTTGGAGTGATTTGGGGAGAAAAATATGGGTGGAAGAGGTTGGATAGAACCGAAACTGGTAGTGGAAAATTCGGCTACCTTTCCTCATTTCCCCAATTTTTTGACAGTTTTTTTTTTGCTTTTGGGTTTTTCTCTCTACTGAATTTTCTGCATTCATCTTTTTCTTTTTTTATTTACTGCCGTGCGGTTCTTCCCAAACCTCCACCTACTGCTGAAATCTTGTGAATCCTATTCTCTTCATTTTCTTTTCTCCCCAAGTCGAATCATAACTGTTCTTCTTTCTCTCTTCATTTTGTTGCCATTTTTCCCCAAACCTCTTCTTTTGCTATCGAATTGTCACCTTACTTGTTGCTGTTTTTGTTTCTTCTTCTTTTCCTTGCGACCTGGTGTTGTTTTCCTATACCAACGGCTTTTTTCTTTTGTGTTTTTGGTAAGTTTATGATGTGTTTCATTATGGTTATCTAACTAGTCGGTTACTAAGGTTTTGATTTATGTTTAGAAGTCAATCAAGGTTTGAGGACGGCTAGTCAAAACTTTATCTGAGGAATCGTCATTTTTCTTCGGTGGTAAGGCTAAAATGACTGAAAGTCGAACGGCTTGTTATATCTTTGTTCAATTTCCATTAATATCACTGATTCTTTTGTTGACTTTAACTTCGTTAAGCCTGGATTTGTGCCTAATTAAAACGTTGATTGGAGGTTACTATTGCCTGGACAGCAAGGAGTCATTTGGAACGAGGTCCCTCTTTTGTGGAGTTTTAGGATACTTGTTCGGGGTTTCAAGGTAGGTATCGTGTAACTAAATTGGTAGTATATCCGGCTTTGTGTTGTTGCTAATCATGAGTTAAGATTAACGATAAAGTTGAAACGATCAATTTTAAGTACTATTGGTCTCAGAGGTGTTTTTGTTGCGAATCCTTAAAAGGTGTGTAAACACCACTGAGAATCGGTAAACGGTAAAAAGCCGAAAAGTGGGACTATCGACGCCACACGGGCGTGTGGTTGTCCGTGTGACTGAACACGGACGTGTGATCGACGAGGCTGGTCGTGTGCAATACACGGGCCGAATTGAATTGAGCCGTGTGGGCCACACGAGCGTGTGGGCCTACACGAGTGAACCATACAGACCAATGAGATTATTGGGTCAAGCCGTGTGATCTATATGGCCAAGGCAATTTTTTGGTTTTGTGGGCCATACGGGCATGGGGGCCTACATCGGCAAATGTCATGGGTTTGTGGGCCCATTTTCACTGTTTGATGGCTAAGGTTGCACGGGTCACCATGATATAACAGGTCAACTGTGGACCTACTGTAGGGTCGGTAAACTTACCGAGACCCCTAATTGACTGAAAATGACTGTATGACTGATATATATATACATGTTATCGAGCGTAATGATATTTATTGAATTGATATTGTATGCACTGTTGCCATGATATAACATGTCATTACTGTTTATTGCATTGCATTGGGTTGGGGGTTTATATTTTTTGGAGGAAGTGTATTGAAAGGCCTCGAGCCTAAATTACTGGCAGCTCAGCTGCAAACTACTGTCTAGTGTCACATTCGGTACTTTTTGGAGTGTAGGTTGGACGGAGTTGGAGCGTAGAGGCTGGCTGGGTAGGATTTGATACTGTATACCTGTTATTGTACTGAATATTGATACTGTAATGGGCCAAGGCCCAAATGCATGACTTCTTCTGTATTGTAATGGGCTAATGGCCTAATTGAAACTGAAACTATTACTAAAATGGGCTTAGGCCTAGATTGTGATTATATTTTGTCTGCTTGTTTACCCGGGGATTATACACTAAGTTTTCGTAAACTCACCCTTCTGTTTTATTTGTACAGGTAATCTCCAGTCATAGGCGGATCAATGCGACAGAGGACTCAGCGGTGGCCACACGACCTACTTCATTCCATTTAAGTACTTAATTTTTATTTTGATTTTATGTTGGGGATTTTACTGTATCATGGCCTCTTTGGATTTTTTTTTTAAATTTGGGATTTTTATTGTTTTGATTTATAACTGCTAGTAGTAGAGATAATCAAATTTTCAAGAAGAATAAAATGTTTTAACAAAAATCACTCAAATACGCAACGATATTAAAAAGTTTTCGCAATAAGTGACGTTTTGAAATTAATAACGTTTTAAAAAGAGAATAACTTTATGATAATGAATTTCATTTTGAAAACGAACAACAGGTCCTAGAATTAACATAAGATATTGTAAAGAGGTTATATAGAAAAGAGATTTTTGACTACAATTCACTTTTTCGAAAAACATTATCATGTGACATCTCCAGATTCGGCCATAACGTCTAGGCCGGGTTTGGGGTGTTACAACTTTTTAAATTTTAAAATTACAGTCTGAACCAAATGATACCCATTAAATTATTATTTTTTAATTTCAAAACATTATTTTACAAATATTTTATCTTATGTGCCGTGTCATGTTAGCTTGTTATTTCACATAATATCCACAAAAAAGTCACGCTATTTTGGTTAATTGATTTAACGGCTATTGTTTGAGTCAATATTGAAATTTTAAAATTTTAAGAAATATAAGGATTAAAAATGATCAAATTGGAGAATATGAACTAAATCCACAACCTATGCATAGTGCGGGATTAATAGCATAAATTGACCTAATAAATTAACTGCTACAGTTCGAGTCAAAACTAAAATTTTAAAATTCAAATATAAAAACTAAAATTAACCAAATTACCATACAAAGTTTAATAAGAGGATTTGATCATTAATTAATTTTTTACCATATTGCTTTTTATTCAAAGTTTATTTTTTGTTATATATTTCTTTGATCAAAATTTTATCATTTAACTAAAGTATATTTTTGATTAACTAAAAAATAAGTATAAAAAATTTAAGTACTAAAAATTTTGTTTACTATATTTTAAAATTAAGGGTAAATTATATTAGTATCCACCCAACTATTAATAAATTTCTTTTTTGGCCACTCAACTATTAAAAGTTACAAAATAGTCATCTAATTATTAGTAATTTTTTTTTGGTTACCCCATTATTAAAAGTTATAAAATGATCACCCAACTATTCAATTTTGTCTTTTTTGATTACCAGTAGAGTAACAGTGACAATTTTTAAAATTAACATAATAGAAAATTTAACCCTGAATATTTATAAATTATGTCAATTTATTCTTGATTCTAAAAAAATAACCCTAAACATTTACACATTGTGTAATTTGGTCTTTTGTTGTTTTGCTTTTCTTTGTGACATTGAAGTTCTTTTTTAAAGAGTGAGAAAAGATAAAAATTATTATCTTGAATTTTTGATGTTTCTACTTTTTGTAAATTTTTAATCAAATTTAGCAGATAATTTTTTTAGCTTTTTGTGTGAAAGGGTCACAAAGAAAAGCAAAACTACAAAAATAAAATCAAAATACACAATGTGGAAATGTTGAGGGTTAGATTTTTTTTAGAATCAAGATTAAATTGACACAATGTATAAATGTTGAGGGTTAAAGTTGTCATCACGCCAATTTTAAAAGCTGCCACTATTAGTTGATTAAAAAAATTTGAATAGTTAAGTGACCATTTTATAACTGTTCATTGTTGGGTGACAAAAAAATTTAACTAATAGTTGGGTGACAAAATAAATTTACTAATAGTTAGGTGACTATTAGTGTAGTTTACCTAAAATTAATTGTGGAATATAATTAGATTGTTTGATAAAAATAGATTTTAAATAATAAAATTATCTTTTATCTTTTATCCTTAATTTTTAAACCTTTCACCTTATTTTAAAAGCAACCAAATTTTTAAATGCATTTTTTTAAATAAGTAAAATTGAATTAATTGAAAATTTTCTCCATTAAGTATCTACTTATCATTTTTCATACTTTTTTTATAAATTTTTTATGGGAATAAATTATATTAGGATCATCAATCCTAAAATGTATAGGTTTTATACACCAATAAAATATTACCACGTTATTAAATTTTAGCAAACATTAATATCTAGTATCTTCTTAATTTAACTTTAATTAAATTACTTAAAACAATTAATTTTTTAATTTTAATTAAATTACTTAAGACAATTAATTTTTTAAATTATAAACAAACATATTTTCTTCTTTTACAATTTTTTATCATTTTGTTTTTTTCAAAAATTAATATTTTTTTATTTTTGTGCAACCAATTTTTTTTTAAAAAATTTAATTTCTAGACAGTGAATTCTTTTCATTTTAAATTGTTTCCTATTTCATATTATAAATTTTTTAAAAGTAAAAATTATATTGCATTGAATCTTCCCTAATAAGAATTGTGTAAATTTTAAAGTTTCTATATTATTCGATTTTTTTATTTTAATTAGTTATTTTTTTTAGGAATAAATCCCAAAACTATACATGAACTATGGTTTAATATGTAATTGTATACATGAACTTTGAATTTGTGCAATTTTATACATGAGATTTTGATTTATCCAATTCTTGTAAATTATTAATACAATTATTGATATAACATCATTTTATGTTTATTTATTGCATATATTTATCTAATATAAAAATAAATTGATATATTTATTTCTCTAAATGTGGATGGTTAAATCAAAATTAAAGTTTCAAGTATACATTTGAATCACAATTAGAGTTTCATATGTATAATTGCACTAAATTAAAATTCATGTATACAGTTACATATTAAATCAAAGTTCATATATAATTTTGAGATTTATCTTCTTTTTAAAAAAACTAAAGTTAGAGAGTAGGTTGAATATGGATGGATGTATAATAATAATTTCATCCTAATATAAATTATTCTCAAATTTTATTAGATTTTTTTATCTTGGATTATCAAATGTATAAATAAATTAAATAAATTTAAAATTAATATTTAAAAGGTTTGAAATATCAAATACCAAAACATTACTATTTTTCAAAAGGTGATATTTTTGTAATAAAAAAATTTTATCCAATTCAATACATATATTATTTTTTTTCGTGTATTAAAATATCTCAAAGTCTTTTAACACTTGACTTAGCAAAAGTTAATAAATAGATGTCATGTGTACGCTTGTATGGCTGACAAATGAAGCATCACATTGTTGAGATGAAACCATAAACATTAAAAAAATTTAATTTTTATGGAAAGTAAAATAAAATACGGAGAACACTTTGGTTCAAAAAATAATTACTGAGTTTTTTTTAATTTCTATTTTTAAATATTAAACAAAAATTTAAAAGAACTTCAAAAAAGTTAAAAAGAATAAAAGAACCCCTAAAACATGTTAAAATCCGAGTCTGTTTTATTCCCATTCAATATGAAAAAAAAACGCACACAATTTTTTGCGTTCATAAGCCCGGCCTCTAAGTCTTAAGCTTGGATATTATAACCAAAAGCTAGCTGAAGTTGTAATTTCTGGTGAGGATTAAGTAGATGACCGGCATGATTAAGCTTCGGAAGAGATCCAGTTTATGAACCTCATTATTAAGTTCCCCACAAACTTGAAAAATTTAATCATCAGTCGAACCTCCTGCGCAGCAAACAGTACGATCATGAAGATGGTCCAAAACCTTATGAGTAGCCAATAGTATGCAGGATCGGATGTTAAAGGTACGAGAGAGACTGCATATGCAAATACCATGGCAGCAATGGCAACCGACATGACGACCATTAAAATCCACTTAAACAATTTACGCCGGATTGGCAATCCGCTTATAAGCAATTGGATGATGATGAGAGATGCCATGAAACCAAATGTATTTGATATGAGGAATTGGGTATATGTATTTGGATTTGTATCTACAAATACAGAATGCCCTGCCCTGTGACTTGTGTCGTTGTCTTGCCAAACTCCACTAGGAGGATTGACGGCTGCATGGAATGCCATGTTCGCTAGCAGCGAAGCTGCCAGGATTAGGTTGTGGCATTTTCTTTCCAACCAATCAACATTGCTTCTCTTAGACTTCGGTATTGCATTTGATTCATCAGGTTCTTGTTTGGATGATAAGATGTTGTTCCTTATTACGTCAGACAATGACTCATCGTTAGCAAACTCATCTATTTGGTTTTGTGATAAAAGATCAAGTGCCTTGAAGCCATCTTTATTCTTACAATTCTTATCCACCTCTTCCCGACGAATCAAAAACTTTATGGCCTGCGTGCACATATATATAGAGAGAGAGATTATATTTATATATTTTTTCAAGTAATTTATTTATTAGTTTAAGATATTCAAACTTCATAGTTAGTTTAGATCCATGGTACACACCTGTGTTTGGTTAGCAACTATTGCCATATGCAAGATTGTGTTACCCTCGCAGTTTAGACAATTCACAAACTCTTGATCTGAAATTCCTTCAGTCACCAAGAACTTCAAAGCCTCAAGCTGGTTGCACCTCACGCACCCATGCAAAATGGTGTCACCTTGGGCCATCAACGATCGAGTTGCCCAGGGTTTGACATAAAACAATTCTAGCAACACATCAAGGTAGCCTTTCATGGCTGCAATGTGAAGAGGGTTCCTCCCATCAAGGTCACAAACAAGGCACATATCAGGGTTAACCTGTATTAACCTTGTCACAATTTGCTGGTGCCCTTTGGCTGCTGCTAAGTGAAGCGGTGATTGCCTTCGGGAATTGAGTTCGCTGGCCAGCTCAGGCATTCGAGTGAGAAGTTCATCAACAAATTTAGAATGGCCAAGCATGATAGCTACATGCAAAGGTGTTTCAGGGTAACGACCATTAATAAATCTATTGAGAAGCTGCGCATCCTCTTGTAGCAAATAAAGCAACTCATTCTTATCACCATTCTTAGTTGCATTATAAAGCCTTTTCTCCATTTTCTAATTTGGAATTCACAAAAAGACGAAAAATCTTGACTCAAGAACGAATTGTAAAAAACAAAGAGAAAGAAATTAAGAAAGAAACAAGAAATGAAGAATGAGAAAGTAGTCAATTTTCCATTTCTGGATAAAATTGTTGTTGATTAATGTGTTGGTTGCATTGAAAGCCATAAAAAAACCACCAAATTAGGCTTGGAAAATTATTAAAGAAATAATTGTTGTTTTAGTCTGTTGCATTAATGGGTTATTCATAGTTTGGTCTATGAAGATCATCTATAAATAGCTTAAATATTTAGCATTTAAAATTATTCCAATACCAAATCATTCCACAACCGGAGAGAAACAAAAGGTTATAACAAGATTAGAGGCAGAATTTCGTGAAATGGCACAAGGTATCTATGAATTGCTATGGATAAAACATGTTTTACATGATCTTGGTGTTAACTTACTAAAAGAGATAACAACAAGATGAAGATAATAAGGAAAGGGAAAACTAAGATGATGAGTACATTGATTCATAATCCAAGAGCCTATTTATATAGGCTTTTACATAACAAAAAAACTAAAAATAGACACTAACAACTAAGGAAAAATCTAAACAAAATAAATCCATAATTTTCAACCACTAAAACTTTTATGTGCATCAACTATTTGGCTAGAAATAAGGAAAACAGTCTGATTTTATTAACAACCAGATTTTATTGACAATCCCTCCTTTAAACTGAAAAACTCCTTAAACTTCAGTTTACTGGTGCCATTCTTCAAAAATAATCTTCCAAAGTGCAAATTCCTATTAACCTCTTCAAATTTTGGAAGGAAAACAATTTGAGAGGTTTGGTAAATATGTCAGCTAGTTGATCTTCGCTCTTGCAGTACTTGAGATCAATTACCCCATCATTGTTAAGATCTCTCAAAAAATAGTACTTTACATCAATATGCTTGCTTCTACCATGTAATACTGGATTTTTTGAGAGTTTGATAGTTGTATTGTTGTCACAGAAAATTGTTGTAGCTCCCATTCTCTTGAACTTCAACTCCTCCAAGATTTTCCTCAGCCAAATAGCTTGACAAGTGCAAGCTATTGCAGCAACAAATTCAGCATTAGTCGTTGACAAAGTAACAATGGATTGTTTCTTGGATGGCCATGAAACAGCTCCGGTTCCTATCATGAAAACATAAACTGAAGTGCTTTTTCTATCATCTAGATCTCCTGCAAAGTCACTATCAGTGAACCCAAATAAATCTGAAATTTCACATTTTCTATAAAACAACCCAAAATCCTTGGTTCCTTGCAAGTAATGAAGGATCCTCTTGACAGCCAATAAATGCATCTCTGTAGGATTCTCCATAAACCTACTAATCAAACTCATAGAATATATTATATCAGGTCTTGTACCAGTCAAGTACATTAAGCTACCAATGATCTGCTTATAAAGAGTGTTGTTCACTTTCTTTCCCTCTTTTCTCAACTTCAAACCAAACTCAATGGGGGTGCTTACTAGATCGTAATCCTTCATATCAAACATGTTCACAATATCTTGAACATATTTCCTTTGAGAAATAAATATTCCATCAGCTGATTGCACTACTTCTATGCCTATAAAATAATGCATCATACCGAGATCTGACATTTCAAACTCAATCATCATAGACTTCTTGAATTCATTAAACATGGAACTATAATTTCCAGTGAAAATAAGATCATCAACATATAAACTCACAATAAGCATTTTCTCTTCTTCGCCAGTTTTAATAAAAAGAGTAGACTCATAAGGACACTTGGTAAAAACAATTTTCAAGAAATAAGCCTCAATTAAACTATACTAGGCACGTGGGGCTTGTTTCAGTCCATATAAAGCATTTTTTACTTTATAAACCTTATTTTCACTTCCATGTTTAACATAAACAGTAGGTTGTTCAATAAATACATGCTCTTGGAGCTCACCATGTAAAAATGTCGACTTCACATCTAACTGAAAGACAGGCCAAGAGTACTAGGCTGCAAGTGAAATCACCAATCTGATTGTATCATGCCTTGTAACAGGAGCAAAAACTTCTTTGTAATCCACCCCAAAATCTTGCTTATAACCTTTGACCATTGGTGTTATTGGATTGATTATTGAGATAAATGATTAAATTGAATAAAATTAAAAATAGTAGAACTGGTTGAAATTATGAAATTGGCTTGGAATTGAGACGAATCTTACTATGCTATGTATGAAATGATATCTTGATTGATGAATTGATAATATTAAGATCAATAGAATGAGATTGAAACTTATAATAAAATTGGATGATTGGTTATGCAACTCTTCTAACCCATCTCCATCATTGGATTAAGGTTATAAAGTGTTACTGTACAAAATATAACCTTAAACTTCAAACAGAACAATAGTTCAAATTAAGTATAAATTTCCAATAACTCATTCCAATCATAGAAAATATACACATTTGATGAATGATTCACTTAACTAACTAAAATCACTATCGAATAGTAGTATAGCTATGGTGAGTCGGGAATATCGTATCTAAAAGGACTAAAAGTACTAGTAATTATTATCTTTTTATTATCTAGCCTATAAATTAAATAAGATGTTTTTAATCTAAAATTTAACTAAACTAATTATTAAAAACACGACAGAGAATAGAATGAGAAAATACTTTAATATAACCAAAGAGAAAGACAATACCCAGAAAAGAATCCACCTAGACTTCACTTATTATTCTGAATCTGAATTAAATGATTTATTCACTTGCCTTGATCTGTAGAAATCCCTAAATTATGTTAATATATCTTTCGAGAATAAGAATAACTGACTCTAGGTTGATTAATTGAAATCTCTTTCTAATTAAAACCCCTATTGTTGTATTAACTCGATCTATGGATTCCCCTATTAGATTTGACTCTAATCTGGTAGATTTCTGTCTCCCTATTTCTAGGATTGCATGACTCCACTCAATTATGCCAGATCTACTCTTAAACAGAGACTTTTGCTCCACTGAAATAAGCACATTATACTTGAATTAATATCCTGAAAATATTAAAGCAAGAACTAAGCATTCATAATTGAGAACATGAAATAGGTATTTATCATGTAATTTAGGAAATTCATCTTCCCTAGGTATCTAGGGAATTTAGTTCATAATTTGGGAGGAAAACATCTCAAAATTAGAATAACAACAAGACATAAAAAACCCAATAAAACTTTGAAGGAAATTTGGCTAGAGATCTTCAATCTTGAAGGAAATCTGCTTCTGAGTTGATTCCAACGGCGTTCTTCGAGTAATTTCTTCGTTATACTCTGTGTGCTCCCTTTAGGTTCTCTTCTAGTGTGTATTTATAGACTTTAGAATGCTCATAAACCTTAAAAATTGGCTTTTTCTGTGTAAAAGGGAAGCAGGGTTCGAAATCGACATGACCTGGCACATGGGAGTGTGGCCAGCCCATATTGCTCACACGGGCGTGTGGCTAGCCTGTGTGGAAGTGCTCAGGCCGTGTGGATCCTGAAATTTGCTCTTTTTGTCCAATTTTGGCCTATTTTTCGCTCCTTTCACTTTCCTAAGCTCACCTAATTATAAAAACACGAACTTAAATGATTAGGAGCATCAAATTCACTAATTTATACAATAAATCATCCAAAAACATGCCAAGCATGGGATTAAAACATGTTACTTTTATGGTTTATCAACATTTGGGCCTTAAATCAAGCTTTTGGGGTCCTAAAACCAATTTAAAAATGATAGGGGGTCATTTTGAATAAATCAAAAAAATTTAGGAAAAAAAAACTAAAAAATTGGGAAAGCAGGGGTTAGACAGCTATGTGGCCAAGCTATGTGACATGACTCAAACCATGTGGACATTCAATGCGGGGACTCACGATTGTGTCCCAGTCCATGTGTCCGCCTATGTGTATATTTGAAATAGAGCCATACGGTTGTGTCGTAGTTCGCGTGCTAAATCGTGTGGCAAACTGTTTTGAAACACACGGCCATGTTGTAGACTATGTGAAACCTGCATTTAAAAATATAGATGACACATGGCCTTGTGAGGTGATTGTGTATGGTACACGGCCGTGTGACAGATCGTGTCCCAAGCCATGTGCTCCAAATTTAGCCCCTAAAACAAGTCATTTCAAAACCTATACTTGCATACCAAAACACACATTTCCCATACACATTTATATGACCAAAACAGACCTTAAACACATACAAAACATACCAATTTAACCATCCGATATGTTCTAACCATTATGTCATTTAAAGGCACCATATTTAACATAGATTAATTTCACATCATAAGTTTAATCATTTAACATACTTCGAATATACCAAATATCCACATCCAAAAACATATCAACCAAACATTCTTTCCTAATTTCAAAAGGTCATGCACAACTATTAACATCTCATAAATACATTTCATATATAAACCATCAACAAAAGCATTAAGGCACACAAATGTTTGGCACAATCCAATACATACCAAATTGACATACAACCTTATACATGCCACTTATAACCATATCAGTATATTCAAAAGCTACCAAAGTAGATTGATGGATAGTGTGATTGTGCTCCGACGAAGTGTCCAACCGTTCGAGCTTTTCGATGATCTATGAAACAAAGAAAACAACTATATAACCAACTAATTCTTAGTAAGCTCATATAAAGGGAGTTAAACTTACCAATTGTATTAAATTAATTAACCATGAGTAATTCGATTTAGTCATGGACCAAATTTCCCTTTTCTTATACACCATACCTTACAAGGTTATTAGGTGAAACAATACACATATAAATCCAACCCAATCAAGGCATATAACATATCGAGCATTTCAATTTCACCATTCATCTATCATATGACTACTATATACCTTCATTTTCTTTTAACTATACTTATCATATGTTTCATATCCTTACTTTAAATCATAGATCATTTTATATAGTCATATACTTTGTAAAGCTTTAATTACCCGTTCATATCATGAAAGGAATTTCATTATATAAATCATTCATCCACATAATTCAAATGTTACCTTTTCAATCCAAATAGATCAACACAACCTCCATTTCAAAAGACTTTTTCATACCATAAATCACATTTACTCAAAGTAACAATCCATACATGTAACAAAGAAACTCATTACAATATCTTTCACTTACCAATACTATAAGTACACATAATATATAAGCACATAAATAGATTGTGATTAAATTATTTCATAGCCCAATGAACCAGTAACTTAACTTAGATACTCGAGTAACTACACCACACCAGAAGCATTGGAAATGCGTAATAGAGGCACTGAAGTGCAAACAGAGGCACCGTAGTGCGAATAGAGACAGCGAACTGCATACAGAGGCATCAAAGTGCAAATGGAGGCACTAAAGTACAAATCCTGTATAAGAGCGCATACCAACCCTGTTGGCATGCCAAGTGTATCCTAGCGATTACTACGTTCAATCGGGCAGTATAAGAAAATTTGTTATCTTTACACATATTTATCAACCAGAGGCACTTCATCGTTTCCGTACACATAATATAAATTCCATATACTCATGTCAAAAATGTGAAATCACAAGGATTGTCACAGTCCATTATTTATTTTCATATGAACTTGATTTCATTATCCAATATTATATAAACAACTTATGAATTTCACATACATTTATACAAATAGCTAGAAACCATATTATAATCTCAAGAAAATTACATTTACATATCAAAAGGCTATGAACTTACCTTAATCAAGTAAACATTTAAAGAGGTAAGCTATAATTCTTGATCACCAAATACAATTTCACCAATCACATTACTAATTGTTCACCTATCCTTTAATTTGGTTAATTTCTCTAATTGATCCATAATAATAATTAATCACACCTTTATCAATTTAATTTAAACATAACATAAATATTTGTTTACAATCATCAAAAATAGAAAATAATGATTTCAATCCTTCTACGAACTTACCTTGATTAAAACGGTTGCTAAAATGGAGTTGACAACTAATCCGAAACTTTAGCTTTTCCTCAAGTTAAATCCAGTTGTAGCATTTCATGATCTAAATAATAATTTTCATTCAATTACACCATCCAAATAGCTTAAAATAATTAATGTAGCTTATAACCCTTAACAACAAAAATTTACAAAATTACCCTCAAAGTTTACCTTTTATGCAATTTAGTCCTTAAATCCGAAACCTGCAATATAACCATTTTTAATTAAAATTCATGCTAGCCGATTTTTACCTAGTCTTATAATAGCCCATATTTATCATCAATTCATATTGTTTTCCTTGAATTTTACCATTTTCATAAATAAGTCCCTAAATCTTAAAATTATCAAAAAATACTTAACAAAATATGTCTATTTAACAACCAAGCTTAACAATCTACCATAAAAATTCAAAAACATATCAAACTCACCCATGGCATAATCTATAAACAATTTTACAATTTGACTCCCGAGTTAACTAGATTAAGCTAATACGAGCTCGAAAACATAAAAATAATTAAAAATGGACTCGAAAAAATACCATGCATGAGATTTTTATTTTGGCCGAAAGTTCACCTTCAGAAATTGTTTTCTTTTGCTTCAAAATTGGTGAAAGAAGACAAATATGGAAGATGACCCCATTTCATTCTTTTGTTTATGTTATTTTAATATTTAATTACCAATTTACCGATAGTATATTACCAACTATGTGTGATGGATCCACACGGCCATGCGTTTAACCATGTGTGATACTCTAGGATGTGTACAATGCGAAAGAGTGTGGTGTAGGAGCCACACGGTCGTGTGTCCAAGCTGTGTGTAAGACATAGATGCAGGTGAAAACAAGGGACATGGCCATGTGAACTATACAGTTAGGCCCCATGCCCGTGTACAATTGGGTAGATTCAAATTTTGACCCGATTTTTGTTTGATCCAAACACCTACTGTCGAAACCATTTTTATTTTTTGAAAAAAAAATTAGTTGTCGATGAAAATTTGGAGTCGCCACCAATCTTTTGTTAAGGTGTGATTAGATCACCTAGAAACGACTTTGGTCTACGAATTTTAGAAAAACGGGTCCGGGAGTCAGTTACGTATGAGGAAGGATTAACACCCTCAAAACGCCCAAAAATTGGTACCTCGTTAATTAATTAATGTCTTAATGTCGAAAATTTAAAAATATATAATCCTTAGCAAAAACTTAAAAAAACGTTACGTATTAAGACCCTTATCATTTCAGAGAAAGAAAATGTCACACCCAATGCGTTAGGGCACGACATTCCAATTTCCTCAAAAATGAATTAGGTTAGAATACTCGTGTAATAAAAATTTAAAAGAATATACATTTATTCAAGATTTAAGAAATTGTGACCCAATACGTTAAGGCACAATTCCTCTAAAATCCCAAACTTGGAATATTTCCTTTATTATTTTTTAGAAAAAATCTTCATTTCGAGAAATCAATGTGTCACACCCAATACGTTAGGACACAACGTGTTGAATTCCCAATAATGAGTTCTTATTTTTTTGATTAAAGAGAAATGCTCGATTGTTAGATTTAACGAAGAAAATCGGAACCCAATACGTTAGGGCTCAATTTCCTTGAAAATCTTAAATACAAGCATTATCTCAATTTCGAAAAGTTTGAAATCAAGTAAAAAAAATGATGTGATGCTACATTAAATATACAATACAATAAAAATAATGCATGCAAATAAATAAATAAAACTAATATACATAAAAAAAACAAGGACATGCAAAGTATCACATAAACGAGCAAAATAATATAAAAGAAAACACAAATAAATAGCAAAAAATAAAAATAAAAGGTACATGATATACACATTAAACTATGAAGAATACATATGGATTTATATATAAAAATTAGATTATAAAAGATTTATATAAACAAAATACATAGTGCATTTGTGAAAATAGAGAAAAGTAGGAAAATATGTATATACATAAAAATTATAAAATACATGTTAAAATAAATAGGTATTTAAGCATTTTTGAAAATACAAAAAAAACATAGATATACACATGTTTTTATATAAAAGAATACTTGTTAGGAAAAAAAAGAAAAAAAATAAATGAAAAAAATAATAATTACATTACTAGAATTAATTAATAATAATAAATAACTAAATAACTAAATTGAACTGGAATTCAAAATTTTGGGGTAAATCCGCAAATAAATAAAGCCAAAAGAACTAAATCGAACACGCGAATTACATAGAGGGGCTGGAAGGGAAATTTTCCCTTCTCCTCTAAAACGGCGTCGTTCCAGCAGGGCCAAATTGAAATTGAAAATAAATTAAAGGGCGAATTAAAAAAAATAAAAAAAACTTAATTGTAAAATATTAAAAAGGCGGAGGGGATAAAAGCGCAATTTTCCCCTCCATATAAAAACACGTGGATCCTAGGCCGGGTCGGGTCGGATGCGGGTCGGCCTCCCCAAAACGACGCCGTTTTGGCATCTGGGGAGGCCTGGTGAAACGACGTCGTTTCACTAGGCTATTAAAGCCAAAAATCATTATAAAAAATTCATTCTCTCCTTTCTTTTTAAAAAAAAAAACAGAAATCTCTTAAAAAAAACTCGCCCCTTCCCAGCTTTCTGGCCAAGGCCCAGTCATCGGCCGGTCGTCGGCCACCGCGCCAGCCGTCGATCTCCAGTGTCGGCACCGCCGTTTGCGGTGGCCGAAAAAGGGGAAACTTACCCTTTTGGCTCTCTCGACTCTTCCAAGCCTAGATCTAGGCTCAAAATCTCAAAAAAATAAAAATAAAAAATACCCTCAAACCATGGAAACCTTTTGGCTTCCGGCCACTAGTCCTCGAGGGTGGCTCCCTCAATCGCCTCGGCGTCACAGATCCGAACCAGAGCTAAGTTCTTTCACCCTTTTTCTTTTATATTATTTGTTTGTGAAAAAATAATAGATATAACAATAAAAAAAATAAAAATTACAAATATCAACCTTTTGATCTGTTTTGCTCTCTGTATTGAACCTTTTGTTTGCTGTAAAAAACAACCCTCTTTTTATTTGATTTGTTTCCGATCCCTGGTACAGTGTATTGATGGCTTTTTTATAGCCATGATAAAAAATAAAAGAAAGAAACAAATCTTGTTTGATTCGATATACGAATCTTTGATTTTCTTTCTATCTTTGCTACTTTATTCCTTGCAGGTGAAGATCGGGGAAGATTCGGAGTGAGGCTTGGCTTGCGGCGCTGCCCTAGGGTTCCATCTGCTCCCCGAGCTTTGATTTGGGCTAAGGTCTGATTTGGGCCTCTGTTTTGTTTGGATTTGGGCCATATAGGCCGATTGTAATCTGGCAGTTTCATTTGGTCCCGTTTATTATTTGTACCTGGGGCAAAAATCGGGTATTACACCTACAAGGGTCTTTCAATTGACAAAATACAAGAATCAAGAACGAACTTTCAAGATTTATGGAGGTTTTCGACAAAAACATTAAAAATAGATAATCGAACTAAAAGGTTGATCAAAAATTGATATTTTCTAGAATTGAAGGGTCGTAATTGACAGGGAAGGAGATGCTTACCAATTTCGATAGAGATTCAACGATCTATTGACATGAGTTTCAACAATTTGGAGGAGAACAATTGATGAGGATTTGATTGAATTTTCAAAACTCTTAGGGAATATTTTTCAGCAAAACTTAAGGGCTTAGAAGAGTTCTGAAGTAGAGAATTTTGAAAGAAAACCAAGGTTTTAAATAGAGAGAGAGTTAGAGAATATCAAATAGAGAAATTCAGTGGAATTAGGAAAGGACTTAAAGAGTTGAGTTGGGGCAAAATTTGAGGGCTAATAGGCAAATAGCCCATTGGTCTAAAAATCATTAAAGAAAAGTGAGTATGGCATGGATGGAACGTAGGACGGGGGAAGGGAGAACTTAGGAAGGCTTTAGCCATTGGACTAATGCCCACAATCATACTTAAAATACACACAAATAAATACATAAACCATGTTACCTAGGTTCTATAAGTGCAGAAAAATCAAAGAGGTAAAATCAAATTTGTAGGACTTCAACCTAAGTTCTCAAAACTTCCTATAAGACTTCTAACCTATAATGCTCCATTTTAATTCTTGATAAATCTAAAAATTCTAACCCCTAATTTTTGGGGTGTTATATACTAAATTCAAGTAATAATTTATAAGTTTTTGATATTTCAAATTCATAGTAAAAGGAACTTAATAGTTTTTTGAATTGATATCTTTAATTCTACTCATTGAATATTATTTTCATTTAATAAAATATGATTAATAGATTTCTTTATGTGAAATTTAATCATTTTGTTGAAATAATATTTTAATTGAGATCATTTTTATTTAATAAATTAATTATTCTTAATAGAATTGTTTATAAGAAATTATACTTAATAGAATTGTTGAAATAATATCTATAATTTTACTTAAAAATTTGGACCATATACTATTATAAAAAATTAATTTGGACCATATACTATTATAAAACTACAAAGATGAAAGAAAATAGCATATGTATATAATATAGCTTTTTATGGAAGAAAATACGATTACTTTGTTATCGGTGCTTAGTTTTTCTACGAAGAAATTTGAAGAAATAGCATATGCATGTACCTTTATACATATCTTTGGCCTTTGCAATGAATTATTGTGCTCACATGTGCGTAAAAAAAAGGGGTACCCTAATCTGAATATGAGAACATTAGATCATACATACCCTGTTATTTCAATATTTACGCTTTGTGATTAATACTTTGGAGCCTCCAATTGGCAACTACTGCCATGCATTTAACCTCCTCAACAAACTGTGAAGATACAAAAAAAAAAAAAATCTACAAAATTATTAAGCTTCAGCAGAGATCTAGTTTATGAACCTCATTATTAAGTTCCCCACAAACTTGAAAATTTTGATCATCTGTCGAACTGCCCGCGCAGTAAACAGTAAGATCATGAAGATGGTCCAAAACCTTATGAATAGCCAAGAGTATGCAGGATCGGATGTTAAAGGTACGAGAGAGACTGCATATGCAAATCCCATGGCAGCAATGGCAACCGACATGACGGCTATTAAAACCCGCTTAAACAACTTACGCCGGATTGTTAATCCGCTTATAAGCAATTGGATGACGATGAGAGATGCCATGAAACCAAATGTATTTGACATGAGGAATTGGGTATATGTATTTGGATATGTATCTGCAAATACAGAATGCCCTGCCCTGTGGCTTGGGTCGTTGTCATGCCAAACTCCACCAGGGGGATTGACGGTTGCATGGAATGCCATGTCTGCTAGCAGGGAAGCCACCAGGATTAGGTTGTGGCGTTTTCTTTTCAACCAATCAACATTGCTTCTCCTAGCTTCCAATATTGCATTTGATTGATCAGGTTCTTGTGTGGATACTAAGATCTTGCTCCTTATTGTGTCAGACAATAACTCATCCTTGGCAAACTCATCTCTTTGATTTTGTGATAAAAGCTCGAGTGGCTTCAAGCCATCTTTATTCTCGATATTTTTGTCCACATCTTCCCTACGAATGAGAAACTTTATGGCCTGCATTTTATATATATGTGTTTTTCATTAAGTAATTATTACTTTGAAATATTCAAACTTGAAAAAAAAATTCATGCTAAACACCTGTGTTTGGTTAGCCGTTATTGCCATATGTAAGATAGTGTTACCCTCGTTGTTTAGACGATTCACAAATTCTTCATCCGAAATTCCTTCGGTCACCAATAATTTCAAGGCCTCAAGCTGATTCCACCTCACACAGGCATGCAAAATGGTATCACCTTGGGTCATTGGAGACCGAGCTGCCCAGGGTCTAACATGAAACAACTCTCGCAGCACAGCAAGGTGGCCTTTCATGGCTGCAACGTGAAGTGGGTTCCTCCCATCAATGTCACAAATAAGGCACATATCAGGGTTAACCTGGAGTAACCTTATCACAATTTGCCCGTGACCTTTACCTACTGCTAAGTGAAGCGCTGATGGCCTTCGGGAATCCAATTCCTTGGCCAGCTCAGGCATTCGGATGAGAAGTTCATCAACGAATTCAGAATGGCCAAGCATGGCAGCTATATGCAAAGGTGTTTCAGGGTAACGAGCTTTGGTAAATCTGTCGAGAAGCTGTGCATCCTCGTGTAGCAAACAAAGTAACTCATTCTTGTCGCCATTCTTAGTTGCATTATAAAGCCTTTTCTCCATGGTATTCAACTGAAACAAACTAAAATAAGCAAAGCAAAGTGCAAATCTAAGGACACCTTCGATAACTGAACAAAAAATAAGCACAAATAGGAAAAAAGAAAGCCACCACTATAGACAAACAAAACACCAATGTTTTTGCTCAAGAAATAACTGAGCATTATGATTATGGCACTAAGGGATTTTATTCATTCTAAATAAGGAGTTAAATTAGGGTTAAAGGCAGATTTAACAAAGCTCAACTCATCATTAAAAGAGAGGCAACAGGCTCAAGAAAAATAATCTACCTCTCTTGGTATCATTACCCCATCACAAAAAACTTGAAAAGTCATTCATTTAAAGTGAAGAAATGGCAAATATCTAGGTCGCCAAGAAGACGATCATAGAAACAAGAGTTTAGCAAACACCCTATATTTTATATAATATGACAGATCCAAGAAATAAAAAAAGGGAAGTCCGATCAAAAGCTCAAAGTTAACATTTCCCGTATGGGGCTTTGTTTCATCAATCAAATGCACAGTAAAAGTTTCAGTACAGAAAAATGAAGAAGAAAGAAGAAAGCAAACCTTGAAAGATAACAAGTGAGAAGCAAGAAACGCAATGCTGAAAGAGAAAGATGGTATTTAGCGTTGATGGGTACCTGAAAAAACTGACTTTGGGGTGGGGTTTATATAGGAAAACTATAGTTGAAGTTTTTGTTGTTCCTTCAGATGGGTTCACCTTGGGAAACTGCTTAATCCCAAGTAACCTTTTCTTTTTCTTGTTTTTCTTATAAGCAAGCTGGGATTTTCTTGGGTGTTTTCTTGATTTTGTTTTCCCACGTTTTTTTGTTTTTCTCATACGTAATATTAGTAAGTTATGAATTTAGTATATAAATTATTAATATTAGATATTTACTAGAAAACAAAAGGTTAATTTATGTTAGTAGCCCCTATATTACATATGAGTTTTGAATTTAATTTCTTTATTTTAATTTGATCATTTTTAATTCTTTCAAATTTTGATTTTTGAAATTTCGGTTTTAATCCAAACAATAATTTTTTTATTTTTTTTTACTTTCACATATTAATCACAAAAAAGTTCTTGCCATTTTAGTTAATAAATTCAAATGTTGTTATTTATATTAAGACTGAAATTTTAAATTTTAAATAATATAAGGACTAAAAATGATGACATTGAAAAATATACTAAATTCATAAAAACATTATTTATTTTTGCTTGTTTATTTGCTTTCAATGAGTCGATATTTGCTTTTATTTTGGTTTGCGTGTAAAAACATTGAGAACAATATAAAAAGGGTATTAATCTAATTAATGATTTTTTATTAAATCAATTTGTTTGAAAAATACAAGTGTATTTAGACAAAAATACTAAACTAGGGGCAGTAGATCCCAAGAGTCTCTCACTTGTTCTAGTGGGGTAAATTAGTCATATTTCACATTACCATACCCTCCATATGTTCCCTTATACTCCTAGCTACCAAAATCTTGGTAAAACAAATCCACAGGGTTGTCCTTAGATGCGATTTTGACTACATCCACTATTTCGCCAATTACTATAGTTTCCCTTATGATACATTTTACATATGTGAAAACAGGCGTAATTCGGCCCTGAAATGAAAAAAAAAGAATATAAATGGAAAAAGGGGGGAGAGGTTGGACGTAAAGTAAAAAAAAATCGATATGCTAAATTAAAATACGAAATGAAATTGAAACAAGGCTAATGAGATAGAAATAATGAATCATAAATAGAGTTCGGGTTCGAATTCTACAGATAATATGGATGGTGTTGCCTATAATGATGGACAAATGAAAGACTCTCCCAAAATTTTTATTTATCCACTTCCTATTTTGAAAATAGGTTGGTTGGACTTAAAAATTCCTTCATTGAAAAAGGAAACAATCCAATTGCATGCACTTGAATTGGATGGGACCAACGAAATCGAGCGCTAACCCCCATTTCTTATTGAATTAACCGATCAACCTCCTGTCGAAGATTTTTTTTTGTATTAGATAATTTTGGGAAAAAAATTGACATATTTCACTTTGTCCTCATGTGGTTTTTTTTTTTTTTTGTGTGTGTGTGTGTGTGTGTTTATTTATTTTTGCACTATTATAATGTCATAGATTTTTTCATATCTCAACCCTACTTGATACTTATTCACACTATTGACTCGTTGCCTAGGACAAAGACTCAATTCGATGTCAATTTTCTCGAACCCCGACACGTTTGGAAGTTAGAATCAGTATAACTAATAGGAGTAAGTTCTCCTTCGGAATACACAAGCATATAGTCCATCGTTCTCCATAAATACTTGAGTATATGCTTAACTACTTACACTATAACAAAATATGTCAAAGGTGACATATGACTTGAAACGCGTTAGGGTTGCGTTTTGCTTAAATTGACTCACATCAATATGTAGAGATGCACATAATTAGCGTCTCTTTAGGTAGGCATTGAAGAGACATCACTGCGGTACATCTCCTTAAGCCTAACTTAAGGAGACGCTTCTATCGTGTCTTCTTGGAACAAACCAATGGAGACACTAGGCTATATCTCTCTAGATTACCTATGGAGATGATTTCTCACATTTCCTAAGCTATAGATTGTAGAGACATCAGTCATCATCTCCGTAGGTTGCTAAATTGTTTTGCACAACTTAAACACCGAAATGTTATGTATTATTAAGGGAAAATACGTAATACATTACATAAATTTATTGTTTGTTGTGAAATATATAGGCACTTTCTTTTATTTTTTGCTTCTTTGAATCAATTCATTATTGTTGTTTTAAATCAATTATTTGCTCCTTTGAATCGATTATTTGTTGTCTAACTCGATTCAAACTCCATGCTTCAAAGTATTATTTCCTATTTGATCCCTTTTAATTCCATATTCGAAGTTACGATCGGATCGATTCTTTTTAATGAATCGATTCAATACATTTCTTATGTACTCATAGGTGCTATATTCCATTATGTTGTTGTTGGCAAATACCACTATTTTTTGTTTTGGATCTTCCAAATCATTCCCACAGAAGATTTAGACCCATTTTTTTTCTAAATTCACAGTTGATATTTCATTTTTTTCCCTTATCAATACTTGCACAACTTTCGCCCTTTATCAAGACTAACTTACACTGATGTAAGTAAGTTCTTTTTTAAGTCGACTCTTATTTGATATTTGAAATTTCAATTATAACTCAAACGACGATCATTAAATTCATTAAAAATATTTTTTAATATTATGTAGAAAAAATAAGTTGATATGACATTACACATGTGATAATATGTTTACCCATAAAATTAAAAAAAATCATAATTTAATTTAATAAATTTAACATATATTATTTGGGTCAGAACTAAAATTTTAAATTTAAAAAAGTAAATAAACTAAAAAAAGACCGGATTAAAATACAAAAATTAACAATTTATGCATACTATAGGGACCTAATAATAAAATTTGACAAAATAATTTTATCATTTGAATTTAAAAACTCAAAAAGAAGCCGTCACTTCCATCCAATTCCGCACGCACTCTCTTGATTTTTCTTTTTGCCATCTTCTCCATTACTCTGCACCGCTCTTCATGATTATTAGAAAAAATATTCAAAAAGTAGAAAACAAGAGAAAAAGAAGGTATTTATTCTCTGATCTCAATGGAACTCTATCAATCTCTTTTTTTTTTCTTTTTTTACATTCTACGTTTTTGTTATTTTCCGTTTGTTTCTCGAGAAAAATGAAAAAAAAAAAGTTGAGCACTTTCATCTGTTCTTTTGCTTCTTTTTTTTTTTATTGTAAATTAAGATTGCAGATTGTCTACTTGACTGATATAATTGAAACCAACTAGAAAATGAAGTGAAAAATTGACTGTACAATATCAAATTTTGTTTACAAAACTAGGGAGTATTACAGTAGAAAAATTGAACGATTATTTAAATTATTTTTATTTAATTACAGGTGAGAAGCAAAAGTATATTGCTAACATATTTGATGTCGTTGGCATAGCGATTGTTATGTAAATTAAAGTCTTTTATCTGCATATGGAAGTTGTTGGGATTTCGTTTCAAATATCTATCTTTCTATGCCCTTTTTAAGTGTTGCAATGAACATTTTATTTCATTATGTTGTACAATTATTTCATTTCACAATGCTTGGGAAACCAGCTTCATTTCTCATCTCGTGTGTGCTTGCATTTAGAAGTCCTGATTTCGTCTCTATTAACTGTTTTGTTTGCCACTACCATGTAGTTCACATAAGAATTCTATTCGCTCAATGGCCTGAAAAATACTAAGCACTTAACAGTTCCGTTAGTGCGAAATGGAGATAATTTAAGTATAGGCTAAAGCCTCAGAACTATGTTCTAATAAAGGACAAACCACTCGAAGAAGAGATATTTAGGAAAGCTCCGAAAGGTGTTTATGAAGGTCAATGGAGACACGAAGATCAATTCAATCTTTGATTCCATGCAACGAAAGTACTATTTTATATAATGTTACATTTTAATTCATGCGGTTTCTGACATTCAATGTGATTACTACTATTTGATCACAGATTTTTATCTCATATGATGATCCTTTGATGCAATGCTCGAATGATATTGGACCGTGGAGATAAGATGTGACACTTTACCACTACTATTGGTTAGTGAAGACAACATGAACTTCCTAGTGTTTTTGGACATGCTTGAGTTGGAATGGAGCTAAAAAAAACAATCACCTACTTTCTTTTTATTCTTTTTGTTGCTATGGTTCCCATTTTGTGGAGATGTAATGTTAGATTTTGGTTGTTGACTTGCGTAACACCCCCTATCTGGTCCGGTCGCCAAACCCGAGTAATAAGGCGCTACAAGCACATTATAATTTCAAATCTCAATTGATTATCAACAATTCATAATTAATCAAATTAGCATGTGATTCAATCAATTTTGAATTAATATTGAGCTTACGAAAGGTCAAAACTAAGCAGGCAAATTAATGGGGATTAAATTGAAACAAATTTAAAAAGGAAGGAAAAATCTGCATACAGGAGTCACACGATCATGTCTCTTGGTCGTGTGCGAAAGCTTAGCCCATGTATGATGAACCACACGATTGTGTCACTAAATGGTGTACAAGAGTCATGCCCGTGTCAGATAGGCAACATGGTCGTGTGAACTCTTTATGCTTGTGTGCACCAAAATCACTTAAGTTTTTATAGACCACACGGTTATACCATGAGCCCATGTATAAAACACAGTCGTGTGCCAAGCCGTGTGTACTTGAAAGATGTCGTTTAAGAACAACCAAAAGGGCACTTATATATATATATTTATATATATATCACTTCAATAGACCTTAAATGACCCTTTCATTATTATCTAATCAAACACCAAATGATCATTCAAACAATCTCATGTTTAGTCACCAAGCTTACCAAATCATCATTCCATAACCAAGAATCAATTAGAGCATACCATTCATCACTTTCAACAATATACCAATCAACCACATCACCTAATATATTATCAATCAATCTTTATACCAAGAATCACATAAACCAAATTACTTTAGCAAGACATTAACAATATGACCTTTTTCATCACATACTTAGGTATTATATACGTAATCTTCAAATGCCACAAAGTACAAAATGATCAATATGGCCATAAGACATCCTAGGTACATGCCAACAAAAAATGAAAACATCACCAACACTTGAGTCTGGGATTTGCCATTGGATGTTGAGTTGACGATCGAGTTGGAAAGTACCTAGCCTATGCACAGAAAACAGAAGTGTACGCTAAGTATAACTCAATAATATTTCTATAATTTGAACATTAAAACATAATATAATACATTTAAAATGCCTAAGTTAAAAAATTAGAATATGTTATAAAATTAACATGGCAATTGTGCCAACTCATGCACTCATTGTTTAAATTTAATACATTTTAGTGATGTTAACATATGGTAAATTTACTTCCCATATTAATAGATATCTCCTATAATGGTACATTCTATCTCCATTTCTAAATCCATAATTTTAATGAACATTTCTATCAATATTCCAACTCATTTCAAATTTCAATATTGCATTTCGAATTCCATTTCCATTTCTTATCCTTTTGTCATATCAATAACAACAACTACATCTCAATTCACATATATATTCATCAATAATTTATTTAATCATACTAATGATTGTTGAGAAATGTGCCCATATTGTAGTAAACATGTAATTTTTTTCTATTTATTTGAACAATGAATAAATAAATAAAGTTAATTTCACATTTCACTATTATGTCTTTTGTATTTCTGTCTTTTATATTTTGCATGCTTGGTGAAATTGTGACAAATAAATATTAGCATATTGATTGTCTAAGTTCAAACTGAAAATAAGTGGCATTGTAAGAACCTTTACATTGCGAGAAAGACAATTTAGTTTAGTGAATAATCTAAATGAGTTTGTAATCCCTTAAAAGAATCAAAGTGAGCATTTGATTCAAATACTGAGAAGGATTATTATGTTGTCTACAATTCCAATTGAACAGATGGCTAGAGCAGTTGACTCCACGAGTAGAGACATAGATGTATTCATTGGTAGAATGATACATTGTACTAGACCCAAGATGAATTAATTCTGAATCTGTTTGTGAATTACTTCACTTGTGACATTCATTGTGTGATTTACCTAAATCCTGAGTTAGTCACTGACCATACGTATGCAATTCATGTGCTTTGATATAAGTAGATGCTTGTAACACCCCAAATCCGGCCTAGACATTATGGCTGAATTTGGAGATGTCACAAGAAATGGGTTTTGAAAACGGTGTCCACTTGATAAACCATTCAATTTTTATACCACGAGTTCGTTCATGAATATACTGAAAATGTTATCTAAATAATTAGTTTGTCAAAACACTTCTTACAGCGAAAGTTTAATGAATTCATTGTATTTTAGAAACCCGATTTGTTATTTTTAGAAAAACCCCTTTTTGTTTAAAATCGTCGAGTTCATAACACATCTTATCAAATCATGCAGGATATCAATAAACCAAAAACCAACAGTTAAAAACCATAAAGTCCAGAGAGTCCCCGAAATTACAAACTCTTAAAAGAAAACCAAAATCATAAATAAAATCGTTAGTTAATAACTTAAAGTAGTTTACGGTTGAGTGGTCATCACTGAGCCTCTGCTGCACCGATCCGTCTAAGTCTGTGGATTACTTGAACAAAACAGACAAACAGATGTGAGTTTTCGTAAACTCAGTGTGTTACCCAACAGACTAAAGCATGTAAACATACAGATACAGGGTCAGGCTCATGGCTTTTTCAGATATAATACACGGAATCAGATATATTGATCAGAAACATAGAATCCTGCCCCCATCCTCTACACACCAGCTCCGACCATCCCATCATACCATGTAGGGTTAAAAAAATCCACCCATCCCACACACCATATCGTGCCATTACGACACATGTCAGATAATGTGTAGCCAAGCTGCCAGAATATAGGCGATGATCACCGTACAGAATACTTCCTCCTCATATACAAATCCCACCCAAACAATCATATACAAGAATAGATATAGTATAACATACTAGACATGTTCAACATGTTTATGTACATATATCAAAATAATCAAACGTGCATAGCATTATCATACTCAAATCAGAATATCAGACCATCAGATCCACAGTTTTGGGGTTTGGTTAGCCCTTATCGATCCTACGGTAGGCCCACAGTCGATTGGAACGACATATACGACCCTAGGATAAATTTCAAAAATATGGGCCCACATGCCCGTGTGAGCCCACGTGCACGTGTGGCCCATACGCCCAGATTAGCCTTGCCCGTGTGGCCCACACGGCCTGGCCCAAAATCTACACGCCCGTGTGACATGCCCGTATACGCCAAACTTGGCCTAGACAGTGTGGCTCACACGGCCACACTCCAATCACCACACGGTCGTGTCTTGCACACGGCTATGCCGACGTCGATCACACGACTATGTCTTACACACGGGCTACTACACGGCCGTGTGGCATTGACAGTGCAATTTTTAGCTTTTGTCGAAACTTCTTTTTTTGTGTTTCGGGTACACACCTTTTTCTGATTTGATGCACAAACACTCTTGAGACCACTGAACCTAAGAAACAGCATCCAAAAACCTTAATTCAGTAAACAATTACAAAACTTAATTTGAAACCAATCCATATACGTAGCCTTACAACATCAACCAATGAGTTCGAAAACTTACCACCAACGAACAGAGACCCTTAATGATCAAATCGCTAAAGGAGTACCAATTATTTCTTGGCCTTCCCCTAGGTAAGAGTAACAGCGAAAACCCCCTATTAGAACACTAGCCATGAAACAATAAGATCGTAACAACGTAAAACTTACCCAAGAAACACAGTCAAACATTGCACAAGAATAAGGTAGATCTGGATAATCAATAAGGAGAGAGAGAAGCAAAAATTTGACAGAGGATAAGAGGGAAAACAGAACGTAAAAAAGGAAAGGGATTTTTGGGAAAAAGAAAATAAAAATAAAATTCAATTGGATATTTCCCCAACTTCCCATTAACTACACAATCTCAATCACTTCAGCATTTAAGTTAAATTAAAACTATATTAGTCAACCGATCAAAAATAAATACCCCCGCTCACATAAGGATTCAAACACAGAACCTCTAACACCCGAACGCCCTAACCACTCGAACCAGCAAGCTCAAAGTTATTTAATATAAGCCCACTCCACAAAGGTGAGGCTTGGGTCAAAAATAACAAAATTTGGCAGAAGTGGGACTTGAACCCAAACCTCTCACACACTCCCAAAACACTTAACCACTGAAGCAGATAGATATTTTTTTTTCAAATTTAAAAAAGCACTAATAAATTAATCAGGGCGTTACAACTCTACCCCTTAAAAGAAATTTCGACCTCGAAATTACCTGATCAAAACAGATGAGGATATTGTTGACGCATCAAGTCCCCAGATTCTCACGTGGCCTCCTCAGTGCTATGATTCAGACACAGAACCTTAACATCTCGATCCAGATTCTGAACCGATTCTCCTCAAAAGTTAACTCTAGTCTAACTTCGATTTTCTCAACAGAGACAACATGAGATGGACTGATCAATACCGCGTCGATATTGAAACATGAAAGACATCGTGGATACGGTCTAACTCTGGAAATAGCTCCAACTGATAGGTGACCAGTCCCACACACCTCAGAATTTGATACGGCCCTATAAACCTAGGGTTTAACTTGCCCTTACGACCGAACCTCAGAACTTTCTTCCACAGAGAAACCTTAAGAAACACGAAGTTCGCCACAGAGTACTCAATATCACGCCTTTTCATATCTGTATAAGATTTCTGTCTATCCGAAGCTACCTTCAGACGATCCCGAATCAGTCCAACTTTATGTTTGGTCTCAGAAACCAACTCAGGACCCAACACTCGACGTTCAGCCAACTCAGTCCAACACAGCAGAGTACGACACTTATGACCATATAAAGCCTCGTAAGATGCCATCTGAATGCTAGACTGGAAATTATTATTGTAGGCAAACTCAGCTAGCGGCAGATAATCCTTCCAACTACCTCGAAAATCAATCACACAACTCCAAAGCATATCCTCCAATATCTGAATCACCCTCTTAGATTGACCATCGGTCTAATCCAGAGCCTCATGTAATTTCTTTCAGAACCATGAAGTGAAGCGAGGATCTCTATAAAAAATAATCGACACAGGTACCCTATGCAGTCTAACTATCTTAGAGATATAGAGCTTCACTAACTTTTGCAAAGAATAATCGGTCTGAACCAGAATAAAATGAGCAGACTTGGTCAATCGATCTACGATAACCCAAACAGAATCCTTCTTAGTGGGTGTCAAGGGCAACCCACTAACGAAGTCTATCGTCACTCGTTCCCATTTCCATAGAGGAATCTGAACTGGTTGTAGCAAACTTGAAGGCAATCGGTGCTCACCTTAACTTACTGACACATTAGACAACAAGCAACCAAATCAGTAACTTCAAGATTCAATCTCGACCACCAATATAACTCACGAAGATTGTGATACATTTTATTACCACAGGGATACATGGCATAAGGGCTACTATACGCCTCCTTCAGAATCAATTATCTCAAATCTGAATCATCCGGCACACAAATCTAACCTCGAAAGCACATAACTCTATCTTTATTTAGTCTAAAATTTGAAGTACTACCACTCTCAATCTGACGGAATCGTAAACCCAGATACTCATCCCCTAACTACTTATCTCGAATCTGATCAATCCAAGTTGGCTTAACTTGAAACTCGGCTAATAAACTCCTATAATCAAACAGACTAAGTTGAGCGAACATCGCTCTCAAATCAGTCATCACTCTACGACTTAGAGCATCGGTCACCACATTAGCATTACCAGAATGATACTCTATTGTGTAGTCATAATCTTTGAGCAGCTCAATCTATCGGCGCTGTCTAAGATTCAACTCCTTCTGAGTAAGGAGATACTTGAGGTTATTATGATCAGTGTAGATAATATACCTCTTTCCATACAGATACTGCCTCCATATTTTTAATGTAAAGACTATTGCAGCCAACTCGAGATCGTGAGTTGGATAGTTCCCCTCGTGTGCCTTAAGCTGACAGGACGCATAAGTTACAACCTTTCCATCTTGGATTAATACACATCCCAGACCGATATGCGATGCATCACTACAGACCATAAAATCCTTACCAAATCTAGGTTGTATCAGAACAGGAGCCCGAGTCTGAATAAACTTGAGCTTCTCGAAGCTCAATTGTGTAACATCCCGAAATAGGGCCTAAACGGAATAATGGTTGTGAAACCATGAATATGAGATAAAAAAAGTTTATTGTGATTAATTTTTATTATTTACCAATTTATTGGATGCATGTTTAGAATACCGATAAGAAATTTCAGCGATTGCATGTCTAAATTGCATATTAGGGCTTAATTGCAAAAGTGGGTAAATATGAGTTTTAGATGATAAAGGATTTAATTAAAGTGCATAATTTAAGTAGAGGTCCTTAGATGATAATTAGACCATTGGTTAAATTGTTGGACAAAAATGGACATGAGATAAGTGAAATAGGATTTTTTTTAAATGAAGGGTTTTTTGGTAATTAAAATGAATTTAAAAGACAAAACAAGCTAAATTCTTATCCATCTTCAAGCTATGGCCGAATTTCATAAGGGAAAACCATGGCTAGGGTTTTTCAATCTTCTAAGCTCGATTATAAGTGCATCCAAGCCTCGTTTTTAATGGTTTTTTACATTTTTAGAGTCCTCGTAGCTCGATTTAGCTTATTCTACCATTAATTCATGTTAGGGTTCATATTTGGAAAAATATGAAACTTGAAATTATGTTAAACAACTTTTGCTAGGCGATTTTAAGTGAAAACGAGTAAAATGACAAAATCGGTAAAAATACCTAATGTTCATAAGTAAATGTTAGAGTAGGAATTTGATGTTCCCATAGAAGGGAAAGATGTTCAGCATACCATAAAACATAATAATAAGGTATGAAGTTTAATTTTCGAGCTTTGGGGCAAAAGTATAAATATGTAAAAGTTTAGGGGCAAAATCGTAATTTGGCCAAAGTTCTAGTCAAGGACTGTTTTGATGAATGTGAGTATTAAATAAGCTAAATTTGCTATTATATATCAAGAGGAATGAAAACCGGAGTTAGACCGGGGAAAGAAAAAGGTTCAGGACTAAATTGATAGATTTGATCGTATTTTGTACCGTGGTAAGTTTACGGTAAATAAATGCAATATTTCAATAATTATTATTAATGTTGTTATTTTCCAGCAATTATGTACTTATTTCATGAAATTATTTAATGTTGACTCAAGTATGAGATGATAGAGAATAAGTGTTAAAAAGTCCCGTTAAAACATTAGGAATGTATCGGATACAAGTGTCACGACATTAAGGGAATGAGATCCCATGTAAGACGTCATGACATTAAGGGAATGAGATCCCATATAAGACCATGTCTGGGACATCGCATTAGCATTATTGAGATTATGAAAGGTCCCATGTACGACCATGTCTGGGACATGGCGTTGGCACCGAGATGAGAGGTCCCCCGTAATACCTTGTCTGGGACATGGCATGGGCACCAATATGAGAAATCTCCTGTAAGACCATATCTAGGATATAGCATTGGCAATACAAGAAACATCCCATGTAAGACCATGTCTAGGACATGGCTTTGGCATGTTATTATCAAACAGGAGACACGAATATCCTTAGTATTCCAAGTGGTTCAACGGGTTAGTAAACAAACTATGTTACATGAAAGCTCAAGTAAAAGCATAATAAATAGATTCAGGTGAGTTATAAGAGTTAAGAGTATCTCAGTTATCAGTTGAGAAAAGAAATCTTAGGAAAGGAGGAGTAAGTTCTAATCATGAGTTATTTAAGTAAGCAAGTAAGTAAACAAGTAAGAGAGTAAGTAAAGAAGAAGCAAAGACCATGATACTTGATGATAATTTATGAGTATAATTATTTATAATAAATGTTGTTATTTATTTACTTGTAAACTTACTAAGCTTTAATGCTTACTCCCTTTATTTTTCTTATTTTTTTATAGTATCACCAAGCCAATTTAGGGATCGTAAGGGGGTCGGAGATCGTTTCACACTATCAACAGATCATCTCGGTATTTTGTGAATCAAAACATTTTAAGTTATGGCATGTATAGGGACTTAGTTATTTTGTGTGTGTGTTCTTATGATATGGCTAATGAATAGCTATTGAAATGGCTATTTAATAACATGTTTTGATGTTATGTATGCCTAAATGATAGTTAATACAAAGAAATTATAAAAGAGTAAAAATTTGCAATGGAACAGTTTTTGGACAGCAGCATTGACGTGATTTTAATAAATCACCAAAACTTGTAAAAATGGAATTAGAGAGTGAATGAGATATAGAATTAAATCTTCTTGAGCCTATTTTCACATGAAAGAAACGTTGTAGGAAAAGGAATTATATATTATGAGATATTTGAATTTTAGTGAGACAGGGTTAGAATGGTTTTTGAAGTCCTCTATTCTGAATTTAGAAAATCATTAAAAATTGTACAGAAATAATTATGAGAATTTATTTATATTTCCAGATTCCTTAGTGAGTCTATTTTCAAAGAAAACAAACTAAAACATTATTCGAATTCCTTACAATAGGATAATTGATTTTTAGTGAAGAGGGATCAAAACTGTCGACCAGTGAAATAGGGGGAACTTTAAAGAATAAACCGTACTATTTGGCTAACCCAAAAATTCTGGAAATTTTATGATAAGAAAATATATGAGTCTAGTTTCAAGGAAAATTTACGGATCTAAATTTTGAGTTTAATAACTTGAGTTATAATTAAATTAGTGACTGTTATGCAAGTGGACAGTTTTATTGTGAATAGTGAAATAAATTATTTTGAGTTGTTTAAGTATTCGGAAAATTAGTGATTGTTTAGGGTGATGCTTGGGTCAAAAATAACAAAATTTGGCAGAAGTGGGACTTAAACCCAAGACCCATCGCACACTCCCAGAACACTTAACCACTAAAGCAGATAGATATTTTTATCAAATTTACAGAAACAAAAATAAATTAATCAGGGCGTTACAAGGCTTATGTGTAACAGCCCATTTTTAGTCAAATTGGAACAGTAGTTTTGAAACGACAAATTTGAGGTTAAAAAATTTATTTCATTATTATCTAAGTGTTTACAGCATGATAGCATGATTGTGTGAAATTTTCGTGAAGAAATTTTATCGTTTAAATGCTCAATTCGATAAAAAGGGCTAAATTGCATAAAGCTTAAAAGTGATGTTCTAATAGCTTGAAGTATTAAATGGCTATGAAATTAAATAGTGGAAGTCCTTATGTGGTAATTATACCATTTGAAATGTGAGTGGACATTAATAGACATATTTCAAGTGATTTATTTATGTTTAATTAAAGGTTAATATAGTAAATTATAAATTAAGTTAAGTAAAATAATAAAAACAAAGTCATCATCTTTGTTAATTGTTTCTTCCACCGAAAATAAGAATGAAAAACTCCATGGATGGAGCTTGTATATTCGGCTAGGGTTCATACTTGCATATCAAGAAAGGAGGAATTCGGATTTAGATCAAAAAACAAAGTAATTGAATAATCGACTCATTTTGTCATTTTTACGTCTGAGGTAAGTTCGTATGTTAATAAGCATTGTTAATTTTTTTTTAATACTTTACTATTGAATTGAACTATGATTGTGATTGGAAATGAGCTTACGGATACGATCGACAAAGATTCGAAAGTTTAAAGCCCCGTTCGAACCTTAGGAATAGTTTAGGATACGAATGTCATGACATTACGGTTATTTTGATTATGTGATCCAGGTGTTGGTCTCGTACATCCTACCAGTGGCTGGGTTTTCGGTATGTGTTGTGGCACCTGACAACTTGTATGAGCAGCATCGTGTAGCTACGTCTTGACTGACAGCTTGTGTGAGCAGGCTCGTTGTTAGCTCGTGAATGAGAATGATATGTGATACGATATTGAGATAGCTTTGACTATATATGTGGCACTTGGTGTGCAATGTGTTCCCGAGTATCCTATAATAATTCCGAATGGTTCAACGGGTATGACTAAGATGTGGATAGAAGTAAGACCGAGACAAGTGGAACAGGTATGTACGGAACCTATACAAGCATCGAATTGAAGTGATTTTTAAACTTCAAGTTTAATAATGAATTGAACAAAGGAAAGGTTTGTGGATCGATATGATTTATACCATGCTATGTTTAATTTGATTGAATTGTGTTTATCTGTTAAGTTAAGTTTATTATCATATAAGCTTATTAAGCTATAATGCTTACTTCGTTTTATTTTCTATGTTTTATAGTAAATTTAAAGCTAGCTCGAATTCGGGGATCATCAGAGACTTCATCACACTATCGATCTTCTATTTTGGTACTTTTGAACTTGTGTATATGGTGATATGGCATGTATAGGCTATGTGGTTATTTTGTTAAATGCATGTTATGGATTCTAGCCATTTGAATTGGCTTGTATTTGGAAAGTATTTGGTTTAGTATTTAGCCATATGAGATGTCTTATTTTGGTTGTTTTGGGTGTGTAAATATTTATGCAAATGGCCAAGTTGATATGTGATGCATAATTGTGTTAAAAATGTTTAGTTGTGGTTTGGCATTTGAATGATTAAATGGTTGAGGTATGAGGTATATTAAGCATGTGGTTAATGGCTAGTAAAACATGTGGTATTGATATGTGTTTTGAATAGGTAAATTGTAACGCCTCGAATTTTGGGCCTAAAAGTTTTGGGTTTCTGCATAGGGTCAGTGAGATGGTTGCATATATGTGGTTATTTGTGCAATTTAGTGACAAGAATGAGTTTGCTGGTTTGGTGGTTGAATGACTCTTAGTGAACCCCAAGGTTCCGGGTTTGAGTCTTTACATGTGTGTTTTGATGAGTTAAATAATTATTTAATTTTATGTTGATTACTTAATTATTTGTTTTATTAATATTAATTTTATTTTGAGTAATTTTATTTAGAGGGAAAATGATTATTATTTTATTTTATTCTTGGGTTTTCACGTTATTCTGTTTTCTCCCCCTCCTCTTTCTTATTATCCTTTTTATTTCCGGGGATAATATTAAAAAGTTTGGTTTGGCTTTTTGGCTTTGGAAATCTCGCTCCTCTGTCGTTTTTTCATCGTTGGAACAGGTGTGGGCTTCAGACCCTAACTATTTCTCCTTCTTTATTTTATTTTGAACTGATGTTTCGGTTTGTCTCGTGTGTGTGTGTTAACCCGAAAGTTATGGGTTCTGGGCAAAGGAAGTGGTGGGAAGTCGTCGCTTTTCGATATACTTTGATAGGGTAAAGGTTAAAGACGATTTTGGTGGCCAAAACGACGATTTTGGGGTGGTTTCGTGACCTTCCTGACTGCCACGTGGGCGTGTGCCGAGGCACACAACCGTGTTGATTTGGGAACTAGGGTTCCAGGCTAAATTGGGTGCCACACGACCGTGTGGCCAATTTGGGGATTTTATCGATTTTCACACGGTCGTGTCCCCTAGGCACACTGGCGTGTGAATTTGGGAATTAGGGATTCAGTGATTTGGAGTCACATGGCCGTGTGGCTGATTTGGGGATTTAGGGATCCCAAACGAGCGTATGTCGTGGACACACGACTGTGTCTGGTATGGCACACAGACGTGTGAGACCCTCACATGGTCGTGTCTGCCCTGTATTTGATTTTAGCGAAATTGGACAGTGAGTTACATGACCTGTTCACACGGCCGTGTCCCTACATCACATGGGCGTGTGCCTCTGTCACACAGTCGTGTGCTACCCTTCACACGGGTGTTTGGATCCCACGAGGCTTGGGTTTTCCCACACGATTAGGACACCCGGGCGTGTGGCCCTATCTCGCCAATTTTGGATTTTAAGTTAAATTAAGTGTAATCATGGCTCCGTGTATCCCGAACATACGCTAAGCTTAGAGAGGGTATCTTCCCCTCGATATCTGTGATCATGTACTCTGCCTAAGAGATGTTTTCGATTGATGATTGATTCAGAAATTGATTGACTAAATGTGACTGTCACTGTTATGTGAGATTACTTTGCTATCGAACCAGTATCTGGGTAAGTGGTTATACACCTCTCTGATTTTGACTGACTGGATGTGGATGACTGTCTGAAATTAGTAATCTGTTTTTGTTCGTTTGTCTGCACTTATACATACATATGCGTAAAGCATTTTTGGGTGGGGTTTTGAAGAGAATGAAGACTAATACTGAACTAAACTAGCAGTTTTACTGCAACTACACTGTACAGCAGATTACCGCACTGCACCGTACAGCATGTACTTAGCTATGCTACGTACCATTGACTGATCTAGTAGCTAATCTATTATTTACTGTTATAGCAGTTTATCGCATCACTCTGTATTGTATGTACTTAGCTATGCTACGTACCCATATCTGATCTGGCAGTTCATACTGCGCGACTGTACTACGGGTTATCGCATGGCACTGTACAGCTTATACGTCAACATTGTTGCATATTATTATCGATTGATCTGGCAGTTTACCTGCTTACTGTTAGCCCCAATCCCAGAAGGTCGTGGGCAGTCCCAATACCCTGAGGGTCGTGGACTTACTGAGAGGGTCTCAAGCCTATTGACTAGCAGCTCAGCAGCATTATACTGATATGTGCCACACTCGGTACTAATTGTAAGTGTAGGGATGGGTGGGTGTTTTAAACCCCACAATAAGTGTAGGGATGGACGGAGAGGTGAATTGGTTGGATGGGTGGGTTATGCATTTCAACTACATTCATATGCATCCGTTGACTGTTCTGAGTGATAGACTTTGATTGTATCGATCTGACTGAGTAGAACTTGAGACTGATTGTGATTTGATACGTGTGGACCGTTACTGTCTGACGAGACTTTTGTCTCGAGTTTACTGTCTAATTCTATAAGTACGATCTGTTTATCCGTTCGACAGTTTTGCGTGTTAGACTGTCTGATTGTAACTATCTGACTAAATCACTATTGTGACTGAATGAGAATCATCGTCACTATGACTGGATGGTATGTGCGACTGAGTGTCTGTGTGAGTTTGTAGACACTGACTGTAAATGGCCGACTGTATAGTTATAGTAATTGTATGACTGATTGAGAACTATTGTTACTGTGACTGAATGGTACTGCGATTGTGTGTCTGAGTGTGTTCTTAACATGCTCTAAATGTTGTTATTTTCTGGTACATCCGTTGTGAATGTACCAACTGGTTCTCATAAGCTCTGTAAGTATGTTCCGCGTCTGAACTGCTTTCTAGCTTTTTGTATCTCTCACACTAAGCTTGTGTAGCTCACCCCCTCTTCTGTTTCCCCTTTCAGGTACTTTTCTGGATTCTAATGCTGGACCTAGTACGCGGAGGCCTCAGACAGTCTCAGTTATAATCGGTTGTTTCGATTACACTATTTTGGGAACTGTAAAGTTTTATAGTATTGTGGTATAATTCCGTTTTAAACTTTTACTCGATTATTTGACTTCGACTGTTTATTAAACTTATCTGTAATTTTTATTAAATGACTTTTAAGTAATTAAATATTCATATTGTAGTGATAATTGGTTTTTGTAAAAATTTTCTCACGATCACTTCGGTGATCAATGTAGCATCCTAAATTCGTCCAAAACTTCTAGGCCGGGTTTGAGGTGTTACATAAATTGTAGTGAATTGAGTATTGAAATGGTTGGAATTGTAATGGCATGGTTTATATTTGGATGAAATTGTAGTTAATGTAGGCATGTGCAATTTGGGTGGTAAAATGGCTTGGTAAATAGCATATTTTTGTCCACACGGGCGTGTGTCTCAGCCGTGTGTGACACGCAGTCAAGTGACGCGACCATGTGTCCCCTGAAGCATTTAATAGAAACAAGTCAGTTAGTTACACGGCCTAGACACGGTCTGGGACACGGCCATGTGCTCCCATTTCGAATGTCCACATAGCCTGTGACACGGACGTGCCTTGTGGTCGTGTGAGAGACATGGCTTGTCCAGACAGGCGTGTGTCCCCTGTTTTGAGAAAATTTTTTAAGTTTCCTAAAATTATCCTGAGTTATCGATTTAGTCCCAAACCACTTCTAATGCATGTTTTGGGCCTCGTAGGCTTGTTTAAAGGACAGTGTTATTGTATATGAATGATATATGTTATGGATTTGTAATTATATGAGAAATGAATATCGAATTATGTTATAAGTTCAGTAATACCCCGTAACCCTATTCCGGTGACAGATACGGGTTACGGGTGTTACATTATACTCTAAAGATGATCGAGCCCATAGTCGGTATGTTGGGTACATGACTTGCGTATGACACGATTTTACTAACAACAATGGAGTTCATAACTCAATTAAAGAGTTAATGATATCCTCTCATTGGCATTGTGTGGATTGATAAATATGAAACATGATCACGGGTTGCTTGTTCTTAAATGAGCAATTTGTCATAGTCATTTGTTGACAGTGATCATATTAATCATTAAGAAGACGTAATGGTGACAATGAGATAAAATATGATTGTATTGAGTGAACGGATTTAACTCAAAGGAATCAAGGATATCATATGAGGCTAACACTATAACGCCCTAAGTTTTAAGCTTTTGCTTTTGTGAATGTGTAACACAAATATCTGTTTGCTTCTGTAGTTAGAGTGTTCCGGGTGTGTATGGGAGGTCCCAAGTTCAAGCCATGACTTGGGCGAATTTGGTATTTTTATGAATAAAGCCCCATATTTGGTTAGAAGGCTTTTAAGTAAAAGTTTGTAAATAATTAGCAGAATGGGCCTGCTGGTCTGGTCGATAAGTAGAGTGATGGGTTGTTGAAGGTCCTGTGTTTGAATCCTTGCATAGACGAGGGAATTATTTTTGCTACTATTGCCGTGTAGGTGTTTGGGATATATTAAAATACCGAAGTAGTTGAGATTGAGTAGTAGTGGGGGAGTTGGGAAATCTGATAGAGTTTTCATTCTTGTTAGTTTTTCAAAAATACTCATCTTTTTTACGTTGTGTTCTTTCCATAAACTCTGCCAATTTTTCCATTAATTTTTCCTCTTCTTTTTTGCCGAAACCTACTCTTCTCTTCCCTTTCTCCTTCATTTTTGCTCCTATATCGGCTGTAATCACCCTTTTGTTTCGTATTTTTGGCGTTTTGTGGACAACTTCGGTAAGTGATTTTATGTGGTTTGTAGTTGAGAATGATAAGTTTTTGACTAGGGGTTATTCTGATATTTTGGGTAGCATCTTATTACAGAATCGAAAATCTTCTAGTACTACTTCATAAGCAAATCGAATTGCAGCGTTGGGGGTAAGTTTTAATCGCTCAAATGGAGTAACCTGTTTGGGTCAGTTCTAATTCATCGATTAAGTGATTAACTGAGTGGTGGTTTGGTCAATTATAGGCTCAGGATTGCTTGAAGTAGGTTTTGCCTCAAAAACAATATAAGTGTGTACTCAATTGCGCAAAAAAAGAGTTTCAGCAAAAGCCAAAAACCCCACTGTCGACATCACACGGACGTGTGGTAGGCTGTGTGCCCCAACATAGCCGTGTGATCGATGAGGTCAGGCCGTGCATGAAGGACACAACCATGTGATGGCCAGGCAAGTCGTGTGTGAGACACGGGCTAGACTGATTTGGGTCGTATGGGCCACACAGGTAATCTACATGGGCGTGTGGGATTTTAGATCACACGGCCAAGGCCAATTTGGGTCGTGTGGGCCACACGAATGTGTGGGCCCACCAGGGCAAGTCACGTAGGCGTGTAAGGCCATTTTTACTGAAATGATGCTAAGGTTGCACAGGTCACCCAATTCGACTATAAACCTACTGTAGGGTCGGTAAGCATTACTTAGACCCCTAAATGTGTGAAATTGACTAAATAATATTTGTACTGAGCATGTTAATACATGTACACTGAACTGAACACATGTATTGAAATTGCATAATAGCATGTCCTCATTTGTATGTTGTATTGCATTGGGTAGGGGGTTGATATTATTCGGAGGAAGTGTACTGAAAGGCTTTAAGCCTAGTTTACTGGCAGCTCAGCTGCAAACTACTATTTGGTACCGCATTCGGTACCACTTGGAGTGTAGGGATAGGTGGGTTGATTATATCCCCATATGGAGTGTAAGGTTGGACGGAGATGGTGTGTAGAGGTTGGTTGGGTAGGATTTTGCTACTGTATATCTGTTACTGCTACTGATACTGTGATGGGCTAAGGCCCTACTGCATATTTGACACTGTACTGAGATGGGCTAAGGCCCCAAACTGTCACTGATACTGGAAAGGGTATAGGGCCAAGACTGTTCGACTGTGCACTGTGAACACTGATTGTTTATTGTTTCTGCGGGATTACACACTGAGTTTACGTAAACTCACCCTTTTTATTTAATATGCACAGGTAATCCCTAGACTTAAGCGGATTGGTGCAGCGGGGGACTCAGTGGTGACCACAGTTTTTTGGACTCTTATGGTTTTATTTTATGATCATTGATTTTAATTTTATTTTTATTTTTATTTTTACCTTTATTTTCATTGGTTAAGTTTTGGGTTGTAATTTGGACTGATGGACACTTTTCTTGGTTTGTGTTTTTACTCTATTTATTTTATGGATTTACAACTGCTAGTATTAGGGAATTCGGTTTTCAAAAAGGTTAAAGTATCTTCAAAACTCACGATCACGTAAACTGTTTTTATTAAAGTTTCCGCAATGAACCTCACTTTCAAATCCCAACTAACTCAATAGGAGATTAAGAAAGATAATAACTCAGAACTGAATTTATCGCAACAACTAGTTTTCAAAGGCACTATCATGTGACATTGCCAGATTTGGCCATAATGTTTAGGCTTGGGGTGTTACAAACACACACATGACGAGGTCATTGGATAAAGTAGTTGAATGAATTGCTTTCGTAAAGAGTATATCATAAGGAGTTTTTAATTATAGTACTTTTTGTGGACTGGCTTCATGATTAATTAATTGTGAATTATCAGAACGATGCTTCTAGACAAAATTGCAATTACTAGAGCCTAATTATATATGTACAATTGGTTCATCCGATAGCTCAACAAAAGCTCGATTGGATTGCATTTGAATCAGAAGAAAATTCTATGACTTTGGAAATAATTTAATTCAGTTGATTTATTTGATGTGCAATTAAATTAGATGGTCGTATGAATTGTTTAACTAGAGAATTTGATTCAAAAATTTTCTGGAAAAATTAATTTGGAAAATCTAAGTGATTTTTGAAAAAATTGTTTTGATCAAGTAAAATTAAATTAATCAAATTAATTAAAATTAATATGATTTTTTTTAAAATTAATTTTCAAGTCAGACAATTGGCCGAATGTGTAATTTAACTTGAAAATTGGACTTAAGATTGTAAATTGGGCACAGGAGCCCAAATCGAGATCAAGCCCCAAAAACTGGTTGAACCGGGTCGATGGTCCAACCAGTGGCTAGAGCAGACCGACCAGGTTGTCATTAACTCGGATCGAATCAGTGGCAACCGAATCGGCTTGGGGTGTCGTTAGGGTGTCACACCTGCATCACTGCACATGGCAGCGCCGACAACTGTGACGGCAGTGTCCCGATGGCCGATGGCGGTTGGTCTTCAGTGGTTAAGCAATGGAAGAGTTACACTCCTACTGGGACTTTACTAGAGAATTTGATTTCAGATTAACTTTTCCAAAAATAACATTATTTTAATAGTTTAATATTAAATTTTAATTTAATACTTATCTTAATAGTATTTTATTCATTTAATATTAAAGTGATTCTCTTAATCTTAAATTTAATTTAATTTTTATCTTGTAAATATTAATTTAATTTAATTTAATAGTAACTTAATATTTATATTATATTAATTTAATATTAAAGTGATTAAATTTAATCATAGTTAAACTCTATAAATTCTCCCTATATAAAGAAAGTCTTGGGTCATTATTCAACACATACTTGAATTCAAAAGAAAGTTGTAAAGGGAAAATTCTTTGAAGAGATTATTTCAGAAAATTTCTAGAGATATTTTTTATTTATAATTTGACCCAAAAGTTTAGAAAAATTACAAAATTACCCCATTGGTAATTTTTGTGAATTTTTTTATTCGAAGCGGGCCCACACTCGGTAGACGTGAGCTTGAGGATAGCAGAGAACGTACTCAATCGAAGTGTTCATCCTAAATGAATCGAAAAGGTCCAATTTTGATTAAGTATTTATTACTTTAGATATCACAACCAAGATCTTATTTTGAAAAAAAATTAAAACTTTATTTTCCCTAAATTTATTTTTCGCTACGTTTTTCAAACTCATTTTCCCCAACAATGATAACATCAATTATCTCTATATCCATTCAATTACACATTTATATAAACATATACTAAATTATCTCACCTTATGTTCTTATCATGCAACAACAGTTCAATATGCAACAATTTACAAATAGTTCAGGTTATAGAAACACAAACCGTAACCTCTAGCTATTTGTCGAAAACTTTGTATTTTCCTTATACCTACATCAAAATACACTATTTTCCATCTTAAACAGTTTAGTCCATTGCAGAAATCAATATTTCACTAATTTACATTCAATTCCATAGTATTTATTGCATACCATTAATCTATTGTCACCTGGTCAATATCTAATTTACATATAAATACTTCATATTTTTTGATTTAATCCTTTTGATGTCAAAACAATATGTAACAACAATTCGACTATAAAACAACACAATATAACAAAAAATATATATCTTCAATTAATAAAATAAGCCCCATATGAACTTACCAGGAACAACCAATAAGGATAAGAGTATTAGGGACTAATCTAAAAATTTCCCCTTTTTCCTCGATTATTTATCGGGTCTTGATCATGCAAATGTTCGAAGCTTGAAATTTTAGGAACAATGGTTTCCTCAATTTCTTCTTTTTTGGTTTTGATGGTAGAAGCAAAATGATGAACAACCTTTCTTTTCATATTCTTTTATTTGTTTTTATCATTTTATACTTTATAATTTTAATTAATGAAAATTTTCTTCTTCTTCTTTTTAATACAATTAACAATCAAAGGCCCCACCAACCGTCCACTATGTCTTCTAATGGTTCAATTTCCATTTAACTCTTTTAATAATTAAAATCTTTAGCAATTCATTTTTTATGTTTTTTACGATTTAGTCTTTTTTTCTTAATTAACCATCTAATCATCACAATTTCTGGACCAGACTTCAATATACTTAAATAAAAACTCCACAATTATTTAATAAAAAATGTTTACTAGCTCGATTTATGAAAACGAGGTATCGATACTTCATTTTTTAAAACCAATGACTTTCGATATAAATCACTTGTACTTTGACTAACTAACCAATTAATAAAATTTATAAAATCAAAATTCAGAGTAAGACTACATTTATCTTGTAAATATTATTAAATAATATTTACGAACTCAACCATAAAAAAATGGGGTTCTTAAAACCACCGTTTTCAGCACCATTGGAAACTGAGATGTTACAACTTGTAAGCAAGCTACATTTGGAAACTTGATATATCAAGTTAATTTAATTATTTGGTTAGTATTTTTTTAGTGATTTATTTCTATTATTAATAATTGATTAGTAATATGGACTCGAGCCCCACCGAATATCGTACTAGAGGCAATAGAAATGCAAACCACGTCTCTCTATAAATTGTGCTATAGAGGTGCACTATGTCTCATTGACTAGAGGTAGAGACACTATAACACCCCGAAAGTTGCTACAGTAAGAAAGTGATATATTATCTTTGATATAGTAAAATAAGGAAATAAAGTGAAAAAAAGGGGGGGAAAGTTTGAGTTATGTCAACAAAATCTATTTAGGAAGTATATTATAATGTATTAATTCAAGAAAGGACTAAATTGCAAAAGTTAGAAAAAAAATTTCCCAAGAGTAAATACTCAAAATTTGAGGGGTTAAAGTGTAAATATGAAAAAGTTGAAGGACCAATAGTGAAATTATTTTAAAGGTGGAAGGATTTAGAAACAAAAGATAATGGATAAATTAGGACCAAATTGAATAAGTGGAAAAAGTATGAGGGGTTAAATCACAATTTTACTAAAATGAGTGATGATTCAATGAAGGAATTTTGAAAGATCATAAGGGACAAAATTGTCATCTAGCAAGAAAGATATTTTGAAGGGTAATGATGATGTTTGTGATATTTTAGATTAAATAAATAAATAAATAAATATTCGTCTAAATTTCATGTTTTATTATTATTTTATTTAGTATATAAGAAAAGAAATATGAAGAATTCTCTTCATCTTTCCATGCTACTAACGTGAGAAGAAGAAAGAAAAACAGTTTCTTTTCTTTACAATTTGGTCTTTTTACCAAAAATCTACCATTTTCAGTTTGAAATCAAAAGAATTTTCATAGCCACCAAGAGAGAAAAATAATAAGGAGACTATGGGGAGCTAGAATATCAAGTTAGATTCAAGAAAATAGAAGTTGGAGGAAAGAGAAAGTCAAGTTAAAGTTTGGTTTCAGGAGAATAAGGTATGGATGTTAAGGTTTTATGTTATTTTTTAAGTTTAGTAGTGATAGAAAAGCATAAAAATGGAGTTAAAGTAAAGATTTCTCATGAGGAAATATTGTGTTTTTGACATGATGAAGAGAGAAGTTGAGTAAGTGAATCAAGTGGTAGGAGAAGGGCAAAACAAGAGATTTTGATAGAAAAGAGGTAAGTACCCTTGAACTTCCTTGTTATTTAAGGATTAAAATGTGATCTTTGTAAACTAAGTGGTAATTAAGTAAATATATATATAGTGTGAAATAATTTCTTAAGTGAATGAGGAAATTATAATAAAAGTATAATAGTTTGGTTATGTGTTAGCGAAAAATATACAAAGTATTAGATAAGTGAAATTATGGAAAATGTGAAATTTTATGGAAACAAGGGCTAAATTGAAAGACTTGAGAAATACATGTGGTGGAAATAATACAAGTGAAATACATAGAAATTTGATGTGGAAAATGAGATAGTGGAATTAATTATGTAAATTAAGTGAGATGTCAAAGAAAAATTGTGTAATAATGAATAGAGAACTTTTATGCAAAAAGGTGATTAAATTGGAAAGTTATAAAAGTTTACAAGGAAATATTGATAATGAAGCACATAGTGAAAAATAAAAGAATATATGAATTTGTAATCTAAACTACAATTATTTCCTAAGTTGTGGAAATTAAGGGTTAAATCATAAATTTGAGAAAATTTATATTAGAAATAGAAAAGTGAAGTGTATAATACTTAAAATGAGAAAATTTGATGTTGTTGTGAATTTTGGAATATTAATAAGTATTGAATTAAATTATATGTGTTATTAAAAATAAAATATATTGCTACACAAAATATTGTGCTAATGATTAAATTACAAAATATATAAATGTAATATATGAAATACATGATAAGGATTATTAGTGAATTATAGATGAATATTGAATTTAGAGATATATTACATGTATTAAAGAGAGTGGAGATATAAGTATATGGATTATTATTACAAAGATTAAATTGTAAAGTATGTAAAAGCATTATCCGAAAAGTGTAAAAGTAATATGTGTGTATGATATAATTTGCCCAAGTAGACGAGATTAGAACTACTAGGATATTAGTGGCATGCCATTAAGGGACCCTAACGCGCTCTCCGATTATTAGCACATTAGTACTCTCCGTTTAGCACATTTGTGCTTTCTGTATAGCACTTTAATGCTCTCTGTTTAATAGTGCATAATAATGCACTTCTGTATCAGTTCTGTATATCGTAAGTGTTCTATTTAGTCTACTGGACCTCTGCTAAAAAAGTAAACAATTTTCATTACAAGGTAAAGGTTTATCTCCGATTCATGTTTAAAATATTGAATTAGTAAAGTGAAGACGTAAGTAATTTGAATGTATTTGAGGAAGTATAAGAACAATAATGACTAGTAAGTTAAATATGTAAAAATAAATTGAGAAAGAAATAGTGAGGAAATCATGAAAATTTACACTAAATGGTGAAATATGATACATGTACAAAAAGAGTAGTAACTTTTATAGGTTGATTCGAGAACTTAAGGACTAAATTGTGAAATAAGTAAAAAGCTACAAATGAATATGATAAATAAACAAAGAAACGAGATATTGGGAATTAAGAAATTTAATAGAATTTGAATATCATGGGTACTTACTAAGTCTTCACCGACTTAATGTGTTTATTTTCAACGCGTAGGTATAATGATTTTGAAGAGTTGTAGTTGAAGTTGTGAGCATCCATCTCATCACATCTCCAAGTCCCAAGAGGGTATGTTTCAAAATTTTGAATAGAATGGCATGTACTGTAACGCCCCAAATAATTTGTATTTGGTTTGGTAAATAATTGAGACAAGTATTTGTCTGCTTTAATGGCTATGTGTTCTCGGTGTGAGTGAGAGGTCTTAAGTTCAAGTCTTACCCTTAGTATTTTTGTTAATTTTTTACCTAAGCCTTACCTTTGTTCAATGGGTTTATATTTAATTATTTGCAAATCCATATTAGAATGAGCCTGCTAGTTCAAGTGGTAAGGGGTTGGTGTGTTGGAGGTTCTGTGTTTGAATCTCGGCAATAACAAGTGTATTAATTTTTACTTCTGGCATCGGTTAGAAGATGGAAGCAATCGGGATTCTTAGGTGGTTGAAGTTTAGTGGATTAGTTGGAGTAAAATTAGGGATTTTGGGATATTTTTTTTATCTGTTATTTAAAAAAACAGAAAAAAAATTTCTGAAAAGAAACTAAAATTAGTTTCACTTGGTTTTTCCCCAAATCTGCCGTTTTCTTTTTCCTTTTCTTCTTTCCTTTAATTCTTCCTTCTGCCTTGTTTCGATTGGTCGACAACCTCATTGTTTTGCTTCTTCTTTCTCCTTGGGTATTTGGCGAAGGTTGAGAGCAATGAATTTCGTTTCTTTGATTTAGTAGTATTAATGAAGGTTCTCCGTCGACGGTTTCGAAATGCTCGGGGTCATTTTGGCATCAAATTGATACCAGGTGTGTACCTGAAACGCAGAAAAAGAGATTCGGCAAAAGTTGAAAAACTATTCTGTCAATGCCACACGAGCTTGTGGTCATCCGTGTGGTAGGTCGTGTGCAACGACACAGCCGTGTGATCGACGAAGGCATGGCCGTGCGTAGAACACGGTCGTGTGGTGGCCGAAGCGTGGCCGTGTGAGCCATACGGGCTAGGCCAAGTCAGGCGTGTGGGCCACACGGGCGTGTGAGTTTTTGGGCCAGGCCGTGTGATCCACACGGGCAAGGCCAATCTGAGTGTGTGGGCCACACGGGCGTGTGGTCCCATAATTCTGAAAATTTCCCTAGGATTGCTCGGGTCGTCCTAAACGACTATGTGCCTACTGTAGGGTCGGCAAGGGCTAAATAAATCCTAATATATATGTTTTAATAGTCTGATATACTGATCTGGATATGATAACTGTATGCATGACTGATTATTCTGTTATCTGTAACTATGCATAATGAGCATGTCTAATATGTAATATCGGTATCTGTTATTTCTGTATCTGTTATAGGAGGTGGGATGTTATATACGGAGGAAGTGTTCTGAAAGGCGATTTTTGTCTATATTCATTCTGCACTTAATATGTTATGTGTTGTACCGGCACAATATGGTGTATAGGGCTGGGTGGGTGCTTTTAACCCCACATGGTGTGTTGGGGTGGACGGAGATGGTGTGTAGAAGATGGGGGTAGGATTCTGTTATCTATTTCTGATTCTGTATCTGACTCTGTATTTGAGATGGGCTTAGGCCCAAGTCTGTATCTGACTGGTATTTGATAATATGTATCTATACATGCTTAGTTTTGTTGGGTTACACACTGAGTTTACGTAAACTCACCTCTTCTGTCTGTTCTGTACAGGTAATCTACAGACTTAGGCAGATCGATGTAGCAGGGGACTCGAGGGTGACCACTCGTTCGTAAACTGTTAAATTTTTGTTTTAAGATTTTAATTAAGTTTTTGGCATTTAATTTTGAGAGTTTGTAATATCTGGAACTCTCTGGACTTTTATAATTGTTTGACTTTGGTTTTAGGATTTGGTTTCAATTTGTCTATTAAATTGCAATGATTTTACCTAAAACAAGGTTTTCTAAAAATACAAACCATTTTCTTTAAACACAACGATTTTCCTGTGCTTCCGCTAAAAGATACGTTTTGAGACAAATCAACTAATTGGATAAACGTTTTTGAAATAGATAAAAGCAGATAAGAGTTAATAAATTGAGGAAAAAAAGGTTTTATCGTGTTAGCTCCGTTTTCAAAATCCATTCCATGTGACACATTGCCAAATTCGGCCATAACATCTAGGCCGGATTTGGGGTGTTACATGTACTTAGGAAGATCAAGTGTGTTCCAAGTAGTAGGGACTAAAATATAATTTAATTTAGTAAAAACTTTTTTTTAATGTTCAAATATATTAGTGATTAGCCAAAATCACTTTGGCACCAAATGTAATATTCCTATATCAGGTCCCTTAGGTCGAACCGGTATAGGGGTGTTACAAACACAAAGAATGCATCTTCTCTAAAAAGGTTATAGAGAACAAATGATGCTTCTCTATAGACTAAATTATAGAGACGCAAATATGTGTTTCTGCTGACTAGAAGTAGAGACACGAATAATGCATCTCCTCTAACAATGCTATCAAGACGCAGACAATGTGTCTCCTCTTACAATACTATCAAGACGCAGACAACGTGTCTATACAAACCGAGCTATAGTGTCGCACATATGTGTCCCCACTAACTAGAGGTAGAGACACAATGGATGTGTCTCCATTGACATGCTTATAAAGATGCATGTCTTGCGTCACCATAGACCGAACTATATCGTCGCTGTAACACCCCAAACTCGGCCTAGACGTTATGGCCGAATTTGGCAATGTCACATGATAGTGTGTCTTGAAAACTAAGTTGTCGCGAAATAAAACATTCCCATGTTATTATCTTCTTTAAACTCTTATTAGTTCTAAAAGAAAACGTTTTACTCGTTTAAATTATTTTTTTTAAAAACACCTCTCGTTGCGGAAGCTTTTCCAAAAATAATTTAGGTGATCGTGAGTTTAGAAAATACTTTAACTTTTTGAAAACCAAATTTCTTACAACTAGCAGTTATAAATCCATAAAATACTTAAATAAATAAAAGCCTAAATTAAAGCAAGAGTCCCTAAAAGTCCACAAATTACATCAAAATAACCCAAAAATAATAATGTAACCCAAATATAAGTTAAAAATCGTGAAGTCCAAAAACTGTGGTCACCGTCGAGTCATCTGCCGTACCAATCTGTCTAGGTTTAGGGATTATCTGTGCAAATTAAATAGAGAGGGGTGAGTTTACGTAAACTCAGTGTGTAATCCTGCAAAAAACAAACAAACAAAAAACACAATGCACAGTCAAAACAGTATGGGCCTAAGCCCTTTTCAATATCAGTAGTAGTTTGGCATTAACCCAATTCAGTATCAGTATCAGTATCAGTATCAGTATGCACAAGGGCCTTAGCCCATCACAGTAACAGTAATAGATATACAGTATTCAGTAGCAAAGTCCTACCCAACCAGCCTCTATACACCATCTCTGTCCAACCATACACTCCATGTGGGGATTAAATCACCCACCCATCCCTACACTCTAAGTAGTACCAAATGCGGCACATAAACAGTAATTTGCAGCTGAGCTACCAGATCTTAGGCCTACAGGCCTTTCAGTACACTTCCTCCAAATATCCATATCCCAACCCAATGCAATGCAACCATACAATGAATGACATGCTTATATGCAACTATCAGTAAATATACATATATATATCAGTAAGCAGGCATACAGTTATCATGCTCAGTTCAATCATCATTTATTCAGTTCATAGAGTTAAGGGTCTAAATAGTGCTTACCGACCTTACAGTGGGTTCACAGTCGACTTGGGCGACCCGTGCAACCTTAGTAAACAATTCAGTAAATATGGGCTCACACGCCCGTGTGGCCTGTCCGTGTAGGCCCACACGGCCCAAATTGGCCTTGGCCGTGTGGGCCCAAAATTCTACACGCCCATGTGGACTACTCGTGTAGACCCACACGCTCGTGTGGCTCACTCGGCCCAATTCAGTCCAGCCCGTGTATCACACACGGCCTACCTAACTATCACGGCCATGTCCTTTACGCACGACCTGGCCTCGTCGATCACACGCCTGTGTCAGGGTACACGGCCTACCACATGGACGACCACATGCCCGTGTGGCGTCGACAGTATGGTTTTTAGTTTTCACCGAAACCTCGTTTTCTGCGTAATTGGGTACAGACCTGTATCATTTTTTATGAGTAAGCACTCCCAAGCCTCCAAACCCTCGCTTAAGTAACCACGATTCCGCACAACCACAGCGTCGATTAGAAACCACCAGCCCTTTGATTTGCTCCGTACAACACTATTGCACGCTTTGCACAAACAAAAAAGATGGAAAAAGAAAACGAAAAAGGGAGGGGATTCAATGGAAATTTTTGGCAACACAAGTAAACAATGGAAGAAGAAAACAGCAGCAAAAAGGGTAGAAATGAGAAGAGAAGCTGAAATTGCCCACAAGAAACCCTTAAGAATAGAAGCTGATAACCCCAAATCACTCCACCATTCAGATTTTTAGTTCATCTAAAACTCTCCTAGATAGGTGAGAAAAAATAATGCCTATACCACTATTTGAACACATAACCTCCTTCACATCAACGCTCCACTTAACCACCAGACCAGCAGGCTCATTCTATTAATTATTTGCCAACTTTTACTTAAAAAGCCTGTTGACCAAAGATAAGGCTTATTCATAAAATAAATAAAAAAAATTTGCCCAAGTAATGGCTTGAACCTGGGACCTCCCAAACGCCTCAAAACACTTAACCACTAAAGCAGACAATATTTGTGTCACACATACACAAAAGCAAAAATTAAAAATTTTGGGGCATTAGAGTCGCATACATGCCTCTTCACTAACTAAAGCTGGAGACACAATGGATGTGTCTCTATTGACACAGTGAAGATTCATGTCTCGCGTCACAATAGATTGAACTATAGCGTCACGTACATGCGTCTCCACTAACTAGATGTAGAGACATAATGGAAGCATCTATATTGACTGAGCTATGGAGACGCATGAGTTTTTGCATCGCCAACCCTAAGAAGACATACCCAGTGGTGACGCATGTGAATGCATCGCCAAACTCTATAACGACGCCATTTCGTGTCTCCTTAGAGTTCTCAGTGTGTCATTATTGACCTATCTTGTTATAGTGTTACTAGTGTGTTTGACAAGGATTTGCTTGATATCGACTCACCAACCTTACTGCAAACAAATATCTGAACGTGTACATAACATAGCGTACATGAAACTTCCTGCTACCAAAGCATAATGAACTTTTCTCATGTACTCTCTTTCTTTTGCTATCTTAGTACAGTCCTCCAAAGAAAGATGAAACCCCAATATAAAGGGTTGAGTTCCCTTCTTTGAATCGATATTTGCATAACTTTCCAATATTTTGTCCATGTATGAAGCTTGTGATAATGTTATTATTTTGTTTTTTTTATCCCTTAGTACTCGAATACCTAGAACAAAGTTAGGATTTCTCAAGTCCTTCATGTTAAATTGTTGAGTTAATCACAATTTAATCGATAATAATGCCCCTATATAATTTCCAATGAGTAAAATGTTATCAGCATTAAAATTAGAAAGATTACCTTTCCATCCCAATACGTTTATAAACACAAGGTTCATTTATGTTTTATTCAAATCTAAAACTTTTAATTGTTTGATCAAATTTTCAATTTCATGAGCGGAATACTTACTTAAATCCATATATAGATCTAAGCAAATTGCAAACGTTGATTTTGTTTATCTATATATTCAATGAATTGCATCATATAAATGCTCTTTTCAGTATTTCATATAAGAAAAATTAAATATTGAAATAATTTACATCCAGCAGGAATTTACTTCCTATTTATTTTCCAATCTCAATAACAATTTATTATATAAGTTTTGGATTTGTTGAAACCATATAGGTCTTTTGCACTTGGGTTATACAATAATTTAGTTTTTATATGATTTGGGTTATACAATTATTTACAGAGGGCCAGGATTCCAAACAGCCCATGGCAAAAGAACAATGCTAGAGCATATTCTTTAGGATGCCAGCAAAGAAGTATTAGGCCCCCGTAAACATGAAGTGTCCCCTTTTTTACCTTGGAAAAAAAACAAAGCAAAATTTAAATTGGTCAAAGACCTCAGATTTTGAGGTAGGTTTTGGTAGGTGTGACCAAAAAAACAAAAAAAAAAAGCCCTTGAATGATACATTAAGCACGTGTAAGATAAAAACCCACCAAAAGATGGGGGTTGGAGAATTGAAAAATGGAGTTAGGTGCTTTAACCTTGAGGCTTTGAAGGGTTGCTTCTTTTTCTTTATTCATTTGTTGGAGTTGAAGTAGCATGTGGTCCTTACAATCTCATCAAGGGCTGTCAAACATGGTATTTACCTCTCAAGTTTTCCAAATTTTAATTTTGATTATCATTTGAATCATATATTTTATAATTCTACTTGTTATTTCAAATTAATAATGGTGACGCATAGAGTTCCTTTTTGTTATAATAAAGTTTGAATTATAAAAAGATTAATATTTGATACACCGGTAATATTTTTTTATTTCATAAGTGGTCTTGTATCTCTTTAATATCAAGAAACTGACAAGTGTCTATAGTAAAAAAAACCTTTTAGAAAAGAGACGTATTATAATTTTTAAAGGTCACTCATATACATTACAATTTTTTAGTTTGCTATTTTGAAAATGTTCATAAAAAAATCATGCCATTTTGGGTAATAAATTTAAATGTTACTATTTATATTAGGATTAAAATTTTCCCTTAAAAAAATTAGGATTAAAAATGATTAAATTCAAAATTGATGCATATTTCAATAACTAATAACAGAATTTGAAAAAGAAGAAAACAAAAAACGTGGGAAAACAAAATCAAAAACACCCAAGAAAATCCCAGCTTTTTCAAGGTTACTTGGGATTAAGCAGTTTCCCAAGGTGAGGTGACCCCATACTGAAGAAACAACAAAAACTGCAACTATAGTTTTCCTATATAAACCCCACCCCAAAGTCAGTTTTTTCAGGTACCCATCAAAGCTAAATGCCATCTTTCTCTTTCAGCATTGCGTTTCTTGCTTCTCACTTGTTGTCTTTCAAGGTTTGCTTTATTCTTTCTTCTTCATTTTTTCTGTATTGAAACTTTTACTGTGTATTTGATTTATGGAACAAAACCCCATATGGGAAATGTTTAACTTTTAGCTTTTGATCGGAGTTCCCTTTTTTATTTCTTGGATCTGTCGTATTATATAAAATATAGGGTGTTTGCTAAATTCTTGTTTCTATGATCGTCTTCTTGGCGGCCAAGATATTTGCCCTTTCTTCACTTTAAATGAATGGCTTTGCAAGTTTTTTTTTATTTTTCTTGAGTTTGTTGCCTCTCCTTCAATGATGATTTGAGCTTTGTTAAATTTTTCCTTTAACCCTAATTTAACTACTTATTTAGACTGAATAAAATCCCTTAGTGGCATAATCATTGGTGTTTTGTTTGTCTATAATGATGACTTTCTTTTTTCCTATTTGTGCTTCATTTTTGTCTAGTTATTGAAGGTGTTCTTAGATTTGCACGTTGCTTTGCTTATTTTGGATTTTCAGAATGGCCATTGCTATGTTGCAACAAACAGTTGGAGGAACTCTTCAGCTTCTCAGCAATTCTGGAACTCACTGCAATGTCGGGAACCGTTCGGTACGGTTGCTTCCCAAAGGGTTTAAGTTGGAAGTTGAGTTCCCAAAGAGAGCGATTTATAGTTCGGGAAAGAGGAAATTAAACGTTATTCAAGCGTCAACATCTCAAACCTCTGTTGTTGGTCCTCTTTTAGCTCCCTCAAGTAGTGACACCCTTGATTCTCACATGAAACCAAGTAAGCCAGATTGTCCTAGACATAGTTTCTTATTCAGTTAGCAAATAATATACCAAATGACAATGCTCCATCTTCCTTCATGATTATAAGCCATCGAACTGCACTATTGATTCCAATTAATGCAAGTGATTTGGTATTTCCTCATATCTTGGGGAACAAGAATTAGGTTCTTTTTTTTGGGGAATATTCTGATCTTTAATTTTCCGGCTATTCATTGCAGATGAGGTAGCTTTGATACTGATTCGCCATGGTGAATCTTTATGGAATGAGAAGAACCTTTTTACAGGTTGTGTTGATGTGCCATTAACCAATAAGGGAGTAGAAGAGGCAATTGAAGCTGGTCATAGAATCAGCAACATACCTGTCGACATGATATACACATCGTCACTAATTCGTGCACAGATGGCTGCTATGCTAGCTATGACTCAACATCGCCGCAAGAAGGTGACTTGATGATACTTGGCAATTGATGCTGCCATTGATAAAACCACTGACTTGGTTAAATGGTTTTGAAGTTATTTAAAACCTCATATCTACTTACTAGAAGTCCAAGAGCAGTTATTTTATCATTCTTTGATTGATTAGACTGATAACCTATTAACATTGACCTGATGATAGGTGCCAATTATCCTTCATAATGAGGATGAGCGAGCAAGAGCGTGGAGTAAAATATACAGTGAAGACACCATAGAACAATCGATTCCTGTTATAACATCTTGGAAATTGAATGAAAGAATGTAATCATTTTTTTTCTTTTTCTCCGTATCATGACTAATCAAGTCATATTGCTCATGCCTTTCTGACGTCCTCTTATTGGCTGCCTCAGATTTTTTTTCATTTTTCTTGCATGAATCATTCATTTACTATCTTCTTCGTGCAGGTATGGAGAATTACAAGGTCTGAATAAACAGGAAACTGCGGATAAATTTGGTCATGAAAAAGTTCACGAGTGGCGCAGAAGTTATGATATACCTCCACCCAATGGCGAGAGTTTGGACATGTGTGCTCAAAGAGCTGTTGCATATTTCAGAGATAATGTAACTTCTATATCTGGTTTTATCTATCATCAAATGATTGAAGTCCTTTAATACGACATAGTAGCACCTCATAGCAAATCTTAATTTGCAGATTGAACCCCAACTTTTATCTGGAAAGAATATCTTGATTTCTGCCCATGGGAATTCATTAAGGTCCATTATCATGTATCTTGACAAACTAACCTCCCAGGAGGTATGGACCCTTCTTTCGGTTCCATTCGGAATGTTTTCAATTTTTCCCGGTACTCTTTTTGTTATTATGCTGTATTCATTTTGTATTCTTCACGAGACAGGTTATTACTTTAGAACTATCCACTGGGATACCCATGCTTTACATTTTTAAAGAGGGAAAGTTCATTAGGAGGGGAAGTCCAGTAGCACCAACAGAGGCTGGAGTCTACGCTTACACTAGGGTATGCAACTTCCTCTCAGCATTATTATTGATATGTCATGGACCTGTGTAAAATTAGTTTGTTTTACTGCTTTTATATATGTGATTTTGCTTCATGAAGCATGAAATTTATAAAAGAGCTTTGGAAATAGAAAAGGACCAAGTAGTTGATTTTTCAGTCCTTTTTGAGAAGGAAAGGAGGTAGGGAATCAAGAAATGTTTGGGGTTTTCAAAATTTTCCTTGTTCCATGCTTGAAGTCTTGGAGAGGAATAGCCTCGGAACTTATGTGCAGAAAGGAAGGTGTCATCTATATATCCACATATGGCCATAGCTTTCTATCATAAAAGTAGCTTTACTTGGAAATAACTTGATTATGAAAGAAGCTTTTCTTGCTGAATTCATCATGTTGACACTATGCTTTGTATTCTGTCTTACCCTTGATACCATAGAGATCTCGACCTCAAAAAGAAAAACAAGAAACTTTGCATTAGGATATACTTATCTGTTTATCCTTTTGTTTTCGATGACTCTTTCAACCCTTTTACCTTGGATTATTAAGCTCAATTTAAGAGGACTAATACTTCTAGCAATTAACTTCTGCAGAGGTTGGCTCAATACAGGCAGAAGTTAGATGACATGTTGACTTGACATATGTCCTTTTGAGTATAGAGGTAACATTGGATCCTGTATGCTAGCCCTCTTTCCAACTCTCGATAAATGTTAAAATTTTTTTCTATAAGTTTTCCAGGGCCGTCTTTTTGCATCACTACTGACATCACCATCTACAATTGTTCTGTTTACAATGTTGGACCAATAGCTCCGAAGGTTAGCTGTCGTACAGTTGATTTTTCATATGGTGCAGCAACGTAGTTGCAAGTCCCTGCTGATGATTAGGTTAGGTAGGTAGGTGTGCTATAGATATACAATACTCATTTCCAGTTTTTACCGTCTTCAGTTTGTTGAGAAAATATGGACAGAAGGGTTTGTCTTTGTATTGAGTTCGAATATTTTTTTTTTTGGGTGCAATAAGAAAAAGTTTATCGGTTACTTTCTCTCTGTCTGTATGGAATGTAAACTAAGATACTATTACTTGAATACCAAGGAAACCTTAATAAAAAAAAAAGAAATAAAAAGACAAAACTGCATGGTTAACCTATGTTGCATAAACTTTTAATCAAAGAGTGAGAAATGATAAAACAAGACAAGCTGTTATCAAAAGGATACATCAAATTAACCGAGCGACAAACAACGAGATCCATTCAAAACGGAAGTTGTAATAGGCTAATGATGCAATTGAGGGGAGCTCTCTACCTTGGCTTCATATTTCTAACTAGAACAGTTAAACAGTGCCGCTTACAGTCAGATCATTGTACCTTATTAGCCTCAGCCAAGACATGGTTCAAGTTTTGAGTCTCCTCTATCTGTAAAGCAATTCCTTGGAGCCATTACCATTATCACTGCCCTTAGTAACCAAGACACTTTTATCGGAAATGAGGCCTTCTGAATCTGAAACATGACTTGCGGAACCATCTACCTTGCCACTGTCAGAGGCATCAGAATCAAAAGAATTCAAATCAACAGAAGATGTCGGCATGGGCTCTGGTGGAGCTTCTGATTTTGTCCAAAATGCGGGTATCCTCTTGTCCTCTTCCCTCATCCTCTCAGCATACTTGTTGATGTCAAAACCTGAGTCATCGTTTCCACCAAAGGCAGACTCCAGTTTCTCCATTTCAAAAAGATCCTCCATTATTTTCTTGGTATTGGGATCATCAGTGTATACAAATTTTACTTTGTTTTGAGTCTTGGGCTCCAGAAATGGTTTGGCCACCTGCCAAGGAACAAACTTCCAATATTAAATCAATCACCCATATAGAGCATAAATGAATATGATTGCAGCAAAGGCAGATGCCCTTACAATAACAACTGATAGAAAAACAACCATAGTGCTGAAAACCGAAGCAAAATCTCTTCAGATCTGAATCTCTTCAGATCTGCAAAATCTCTGACTTGGAACCATTTATGCAAATTCCATATTAAGATGCTAGCAATTTCATACGCTCAAATATATCTTTGTGTACTGTGCATAAATAATCATCTGAGCAATTTTCAGGGACATCCTTAAGAATCTCAGGGATAATTTTATTTCCTGGAAGAAAAGAACATAGAAGACAAAAATCAAAATGGTTACCGTCCAGAATGGTTCGAAGAACTTGGGTGGATTGTATAGTATTGCTACACCTAGACACTCTGGATAATGTTCCTGTAAAACATGTGCTGTTTCCCGTGTCACTTTCAGCGATATATGTGACAAATTGAAGCCATTGAAGTCAATCAACCAGACCATCTGTTCTTGGTCTGCTGGAAGATTTAGAATTGCATTCTCCATGCAATAAACCAAATACCTAATCTGTCCTTTTGTTGATTTTGAGTTCTGCAATCAACACAAAACTGAGTTGTCAAGGCAAACCAATGCACAGCTAAGTAGTTTGACCTTGAAACTTGCACGATAATACAAACTTACTAATCTGTAAGACTATAAAACATGTCATTAGACTTGAGTCCACAAAAGACACTGATGCTTTAAGCTGTTATTCGGACTAACTAATGGCTTAAGTGATAAAAGGAAAATCCTACTATTGCCATGACCAAAAATCTTAAACCATTAGATTGGGATCTATATGTTATTTGTTTCTTTAGTTTCTCTTAGCATAGGATAATATTCAGACATGAAATCTAATACTATAGGCTCAAATTTGTGTCTACTTTTATGTAGTACCAGATATATGAATTATAGAGATATAGAGGAAGTCAGATGAAACCTGGCAACTAGGTCTCATAACAAGAACTGTTCTTCCATGCTTATCTATATAATTTGATCTGTAGATCTTTCCCGTCTCAGCTTCATGAGCAACCTCTTCCTACATCATAAAAAATAAAGAAATTAAAAATTAAAAAATTTCGTTAAAATACCATATGGCAAAGAAAAAAATTTGACCTGAACCAGCTATTGTTCACATGAAAGAAGATAAAGCCTCTGACCTGCCTAATCACTAGAATTCTGCCTTAATAACTAGATTGAACATGGGTTTCTCTCTAAGGGTTAAATTCAGTGGACTTAAATTCCTACTTCAATGAACCATACCGAATGCATGAAAACAATGCAAAAGAATGCAATTGCTAAGAAAGATCTAAGGCAACAGATTGTCAATTCCTAGACCTTAGTACCCTCAAGTTACTAAATAAAATAGAGAACTTGCTACGAGCATACTGAAACGGCCAAATCCAGCATGCATTTGGCACTTCCTATTGGAAACTACAGATGAATCATAGGAGGACGCATGTGACATACCCAACGAATCTCTTCTGGTTTGTATTCTGCTCTCCATTTCAAGGTTTCTTTCAGCATTTTAGTAGCCTTCTTGACATTCCAGTTTCGTGCCCTTAAATATCTTGCTATGGCTGCATCAGAACAATAAATGGCCAACTTCTCAGGCAATGGTCCTATTAACCTTCTTATCTCACTAATCTGCGAACACCGAAATCTACGGTAGGTCAAAATGATGACCTATGAGAAACAAAGGATAAGGGATCATATAAACAGAACATACCTTTGCCTGCTGCTCTTCATTTATTAGGGACTTCTCAGAGCCATTTGAAGAGGATTTCTTTAAATCCGCACTCATAGTTTAACAAATGTTTCCCTGTATGTTGGCAGTTAAACTTAAATCCTTAGCAATTGTAGTATCATTAATGTCCGTGTCACTACATCTAATACATTTTGTGTTGCAAAAGCAAGCATTATATGAAATGCAATGCAAATTCAAAATTAGAACTCCTTTATTACAACTATTCATAACAACAACTAACATCAGATTGCTCTTTATTGCAACTTCTTTGTCAGTTTCTTGTCTCCTTTCCCCCCTCTTTACAGCCTTTAAGAAAACCATCTCTGTAAGAGACAAAAAGGAACCATTTTTAGTTCATTTGCTTCCTTTCATTCCTGTCCAGGTGAAACCAGGAATTCTTCTGCAAAGTTCCCTTTTTTAGATCATAGCATGATCATCCATCATAGGAAACAAGATTATTGATCTACCACTAACACAATTGACTTCAAAGTAGACAAGATTGAAACAATTTAAACCCAAACTCCTTTTTCTTTTGTTGGTCAAAACAAGGATCTAACCAAAGAATAAACCAATTGATGTGACAGAGAATTCTGTTCTGGGATTGAAAACTTCTAACCAAACATAGTCATAGGATCCAAATCACATTAAGTTCACTTGATTACAAATTTAACCCATAGCTTAAAAATTTTAGATAAAAACAGTCCAAAAATATAAATGAGAAAAATGATAGAAATAATATATGCAGTCAAAGGTTAAAATGAAAGATGTGAAGATCCAAAGACAAAAATAAGTTGTGTATTTATGGTGAAAAATGGGCAACTAACCTGAAAAGTGAAGAGAAAACTTCAGGGGGATTGCAGGGTCAGAGATGATAAATACCAAAAAAGAAAGGGTCAACCCCAGAAAAGTAGGAATGCTGAAAGTTGGATTATTTTGATGGATTATAACGTTGAATTTCCGAAACTTGGGTTTTCCCTTTAACCCCCATTTTTGTTTATTATTATTTGGGTTTGGATCTGTTTTACCTTTGTGTTCTTACAATTTTTTGTGACAGACAGGGACCACATGAGATGACCTTTTCAAGCGGGAAAATGTTAGAGAAACCAGACAAAATTCAGAGGATACGATCATTGATATTATCAGAAATAAATATATACAAGATTATAATAGTGGATTAGGAGTTCCCTTTTGAAGATTTTTTTTAGATCCCATCACACCCTGCTTTTAATAAAAAAGAAAGGATTAAACTGTGTCAATTAAAGATTTGGCTTCATAATTTGTCAATTAAAGAGTAGCTAAATAAGTTTCAAATCTCTACCGGGTTATTATTTTCTGACAGCAAAGCTTAGAACAATAAGACAGATTAGTGGTACCCACCGGCTTTACTATACTGTCCTACTACAGAACAAGACATGTTCCTGAGGAGTAAAAGAACAAAAAATGTCTTAGCAGGAAGGAGTATATTTTTAGTTTTTTCTCTTTGTCCAGAATTGAAGTATGTGACATGTGCATTGCTTACATAAATTCTGGATATTCTTTCCTCCGTTACACCTGCATGATGTGTTCATTACAGCATCCCAGATGGAAAAAAATGGAGGCTGAATGGCCCTTAGTCTATGTTCAAAAGTATTTAAGGGTAAGTTTAGATGGGCAGTGTGTTTATCTACGGTTAGTGTAAAAACAGCGGTGGCGGTGAAATTAGATATTATAGCGATACTATAATGTGACACAAAAAGTAAACTAAACGCATCGCACCCAATCGCCCTTCCAAACCCACCTTTAAGTCTAAGTAATGCCTATTAGATAGATTTTGAGATCGAAAGTGTTTTTCATAGCTGTAGGAGGAGCCAAGGGGCAACCCCTAAGCCAAAGTTATTATTTTGAAAAACAAGGACTCCTTACTTCAGAAAAAGAGAGTGGTTAGGGAGGAAGTGTGATGGGCGGTGGCAACGAATGATGGGGAGGGGAAATAAAAGATGCAGATCTATGCTTTTCTCTTCACTATAAGCTTGGGCAACTCCTCTAACTTTATTTCTAACTGTGGTATCACTTTCATCTAATTTGTACCTAAACACCCACTTGGTTTGAATACTGGGGTGGTCACTAGATCTATCAACTAAATCTGGGTATCTCTCAAATTGGTTCAATTCCTTTAGCAAGTATTTTTACTTGAGGATCTAGCAATTACCCTTTACATGGATCACTTACGATGTGTCTATCTTTGACATAGACAAGCTCTCTTGCATAACTAAATTAGCTTCCTTCTCCACTTGAGCTGGTTCATGAAGATCATTTTGCATCTTGAACAATGTCATTTTGTGATGCATCATTTTGATTTTTCTGATAAATGTCTATATTACTAATGTCAGGAGAATCCTTTCTAGAAAGAGGATTAGATTCATAAAAAATAATATGTACAGATTTTTTTATCACTAAGGTTCTTTTGTTAAGAACTTTATAAGCTTTGGATAAAATAGAATAATCAAGAAAATTAAATTACGATTAATACTATTTGGATTTTAACTGTTTAAGATGTCATTGTTTCAGTCCTTGTTTAAACAACAGTTAGGAAAACACTTGAGACAAGAAGTTGGAAAAATTAAAGTGCAGTAAGCTTGTTGGTAATTTTGGTTAACTTTCTATCCGTAAATAATTTTTGGTTTTTGTTTAGATTAATTTTAATATTGTTGGGAGCTTCATTTTCAAATAGAAGAAGAAAAAGAAGAGGTTATTCAAAACAAACATTATCCTTATCAACTATAAAGTGGTAATTTTTCAAAAGAATGTGTGTAGGAGCAAATCCAGGTCATTCAACTTTAAATCTCATTTGCAATCTTTGCCATTAATTTTAGGAAAATTTGGACCATTTTTAATAGTGATATCTAGCCATTTAGACCATTTGACTCAACACTAACACTAGCCATTGGATTTAGGGGTAGAACCCCTCTTTTTTGAGAAAAAAATATATATTATAAATTGATGTGAATAATGTTGAATTTGAGTGGAAAGAATGGATGATGAGTTGAATGAACTTGCAGATTTTATGAGAACTGTGATTAGCCCTAGTAATTTGGTAATACTTAGTTTAGATGTAATTGGCATGTCAATAAAAATAGAATAATGTGCGGTTATAGGGGATATGATGAATTCAAATTTCTTATGTTTATGGAACTTTGATGCACTTATATTAAAGTGTAAGTTGGAGTATTTTGATGCGTATATTAGAGTGATAGATGATTATAGTATGTACATCTAATGTATAAGCATTACACCAAAACAGGTTTAAGTTGGAGTATTTTAATGTATGTACATCTAATTGACAACGTCGCTAACATTTGCGATGTTTTTAGAAATAAACGCCGCTAAAAGTCATGATCTTTAGCGTTTAGCGGCGCTTTTCTCAAAAACGCCGCTATAGACCATGACCTTTAGCAGCACTTTTCCCACAAACGCCGCTATGGACCACGACCTTTAGCGGTCCACAAACGCCGCTATAGACCACAACCTTTAGCGGCGCTTTTCCCACAAACGCTGCTCTAAAACACGACCTTTAGCGGCACTTTTACCACAAACGTAGCTATAGACTACGACCTTTAGTGACGCTTTTCCCACAAACACCGTGAAAAATCATGACCTTCAGCGACGCTTTTATCACAAACGCCGCTAAAGAACAAACCTTTAGCTTAGCGACGCTTCTCACAAAAACACCGCTAAAAACATAACCTTTAAAAAAATTATTTTAATCAAATAATATTTATTTTTATGATAAATATTATATTATGTTTTATTTTTTAAATTTGAACTTTAAATATACTTTTTAAGGATAAATAAAAAAAATATTATTTAAATTAAATTTTCTATGAAAATTTTAAATTTAAAACTAAATATAAAAATTAATGAATTTAGTTTTAGAATTTAAAATAATAAATAAATAACACAATTAAAATCCAAAAGTTAGAACTCAAGTTGTCGTAAATATTAAAGTAAAAATAAAAATTTAGAATCAAACCTAAAATAAATAATACATATGAAAAATAGACTGACTAATTGAACCTGCCTATGACTATACACATTGCAAGGTAATAAAAAATACAATGCATTAAATTGTTGAACCTACCCAGGTACTATCTGACAGCAGAATAACACATTAAATTGTTGGATTAAACAATTACATACTAATGTAGACCAAAATATTTTCCTTTTCCTTCTACCCTTAAATCTAAAGATAGCAAAAACTAGGGACCTAACACTAGCAAGTTCAAATATATCGCTAAAAGAAACACAGCTTTAGCTCCATCCAAATGTACTTTCAATTCTCATTTCAAATTCTGCTTCAATATATTGGATGAATTTCCCCACTACATGATGTTAGGTGATCAAACAGAGTACTTTAAAACTGCAAAAGTAAGAAGCAAGCATCCTCACTTGATAATCTGAAGGGTTGTCTTCCTCACCTCTTTGTCCTCTAAAAGGAAGCAACTTAGCTTTAGGTTTCTCTAAAGAGAAAACAACAGGAATTCCACCCTCAATCCCATGATCTTTCCTTAAACGGTGTCTCACCTAGAAGCAAAAATTTGACAAAGAGTAAAGTGAATGATAGCAGGAAATAAACCCCTAAACAATGTCTTCTTAATGCAATAGATAAATAAGAGTAAAATTGGATATCCAAAATAACAAATACAAGCATAAGTTATTAAAGTTTTTCCAAACCAAATAAAATCTAATTGGACAAGGCCCCAAAGTAAACATCAATCATAAGATCAGCAGCCACCAGAAAACTGCAGTAGCAAGTGTAGATTCAAAAGCCACAGACGCAAAGAGCCCCCATTTTAGAATGATTGACAACTCCAAAACAACTTCACCGTATTCAGAATCAATAATATAAAATGCCAGAAGCTCAAATCACAATAAATAAAAAAATAAAAAAACATAAATATTTCATAACCCAAAGCTACTGATACTAAAATAAAATACGTATCTAGAAGCAAAACCTAACCTTCATACATACTAAGTAGCAAAGCTGACCCTAATCTTCTATTACTGAATAAAGTAACCAAAGAATCTTAAACATCTTAAATATATATAAAAAGTACTGCCAAACCCCTAAAATATTGGAAAGAAGGCAAAAACTTTAGATAATTAAATTCCTTGAGCAATTTTTTTACACTCTACATAAAACACAATGCTGGTTTTCTTAGAAGTACAACTTGTAGCCAACAGAAAACACCAAAAATCTTTAACTTGGTGATACTGTCACAACAGAAATCGAGACTCAACACAGCCATATCATTTTATCCAAACTTAATCTCCTAACTTCTAACAAGTAATCTGCCAAACTCAATCTCCTATCTTCTCACAAGAAATCGACTAATCTCCCAAACTTTGCAGCCTAACACGAGTGTTAAAGAGAAAAAAAAGATTATGCATTGAAACTAGGAAGAGTTTTCTTTTGCATCCATATATATCTACAACAGTAGTAAAGATAGAGGATTTTTCTTTGTGCTAAAAAATCACCTTGAAAGCCTGCATGTCAGAGAGTAGTCGAGAGCACCCAGCGCCAACACTGCCCACAATAGACAAGGCAATGAGTAAAAAATAACTAGAATAATGTAACTATACAGAGTATTATGGTAACAGACAAAAGACTTCGTAGATTCTGAATTATTTTCCTATGTTTCACTCAAATTCTTATGATACATGCAACAGAAAGATGGAAAAGATACTGCACGTTAAGTTCATTGTTTTAAAGCATACAGGAGAATCTTAATATATGATAAAATTTGTAACAACCCGGTTTTGACTCTAATCGGACATAGTGGTTTTGGGACCACAAGTCCGAGTCAAAAAAATATTTTAATATTATTTTGTGTGTTTATTTTGTGTGCATTTGATTGTGTGAAATTTTCGTGTTTTAATTTTGTCGTTTAAGTGTCCGATTTAATAAAAGGGCTTAATCGCGTAAAATGAAAATTTAAGGGTTAATTATAAAAGCACCTAATTGTTGTTGTCTTTATAACTTAGAGGTTTTATTATGCAAATAGTCCACTATGTAAGTTAGTGGGTGGCAAAGGACTAATGGAACCTTATTATATATGTCATATATATATATAAAGGTTAATATAGTAAATTAAAAATAAGGCTAATATATGCTTAATATAACAAATTAAAAGGGCCATGCATGTTCATCTTTTGGCCGAATATTGAAGAGAAAAAGAACCATTTGAAAGCTTTAAAGATTCGGCACTTTGAAGCTCAAATTGAGGTGTGGATTTTGTTTGGTTTTCAATAATTTTTACGTTTTTGAGATCGTTGCTTTGTATATTACCTAGCCCATGCTTTAATTTTTGGATTTGATGATGAATTTGAGATTTTCCATTGTTGATAATGTGAGGAATTTATTGTTTGATGATGAAAAATAAATTTTTGATGTTTGATTATCATGTTTAATTAAGTGATTTTTATAAAAATCCAAATTAGGGATTTAATTGTGGAATTTGAAAATTTAGGGGCTTAAATGTGAAATAAATGAAATATATGGGCTACTAGGGACCATTGGAAGATTCGGCTAAAGCATGATTTTGATGAATTTTGTGTATTTGGTGTATTTTTGTATTAGGACTAAATTGTAAAAAGTGCAAAATGTTAGGGGCAAAATAGTAATTTTTCCATTTATGTATTTTTGGACTTAATTGAATGTTTTGATGAATAAAAAGGTTAAATTTGATTATGTTTAGATCAAGAAACGAAGAAAACGAATTTGGATCGGGGAAAAACGAAAGTAATCGAATAGTCGATCGTGTCTGCTGATATCTAAGGTAAGTCTATCAGCTATTTAATGTTATCAAATCAATATATATGTATGTATATCTATTATGTTTGTTGTTGAGCTATAATTAAAAGTAATTTAATTGAATAAATTCAAATTATAAATGGTATAAATATGTATATACAATGTTCGAATATATAGGTATATGCTTATATAAATATTTGAATTAAGTTAAAGTATGAATGGTATAAAGGTATATATATATATTCAAATAATTATATATGTATCTATATGTATATATACTTGAATTTGGTTGGTTGTATGAGAGTTATATATATATGTGCACATAAGTTTCGAACATATATATATGTAGGTAAAAACATTTGGGTTTGATTAAAGGTATGTATGTTGTAATTGTACAGATAAGTTCGAATAAGTAGGTATATGGGAGTTGGAACATCTATATATATATGAATAGGTCTTGATTATATTTTAAGGTATAAATGTTAAATACGTACTTGGGAGTTCGAATATATCTAAATGTATATTCGTGTACAGATTCTTGAATTGAATGTATGATTTGCAAACTCTTTTGTGATTGAATATGGACTACAATGAATGTGTGTTTGCTATTAATAAGTATTTGAGGAAATTATTATGTATATGGGAAAATTGAGATTTTCAGGCTTAGCGCTTAGCAGGCTTATTGCCGGTGAAACACTTCAGACTAAATGTCTAGCAGGCTTAATGCCGGTGAAATATTTCAGACTATATGTCTAGCAGGCTAAGTGCCGGTGTACTGAATCAGGCTTTAAGCCTAGCAGGCTAAATGCCGGTGAATCTGTTTTTAAGTATGTGATTAAGTGTACAATTATTTGATTTTGAATATATTTAATTGATAAGTATATTTATATATACATTCGGCTAAGTGCGTTTGATGATTATATATATATTCGGTTTATGCAATTGTAAAATATATATATATGCTTTGGGATTTTGCATTTGATAAATATATACTTATAAATATTTGGTACGCATACTTGATTAGTAACTACATATGCATTTGAGATATATATATCTTTGTTTATAAGTATTTGATGAAAATGAATGCATTCGTTCATATGTATTAGATTTGTATTGGTTTAAAGTTTATCATGAGTATACATACACATTCGGTTATGATATGTGTATAATATATATATGATCGGTTGTATACATTCGGTTGTAATGTTGTTTGGTATAAATATATATTCAATTGATCGCATTCGACAGGTATACATATCTGAATATAAATAAAATGGTCTGAGTACAATAATGTATAAAAATTAGTTATTCGTGTTAATTGAAATCTCAGTGAAATAGATTAAAAGGTTATATTATATATATATTTATATACATTTAGTTATGCTGTAAACTTACTAAGCTATAAAAGCTTACTTTGTTTGTTTTCGTCCATTTGATTTTATAGATTTTGGAGACGCGTTACGAGCTCGGGGATCATCAGCATAGTCCATCACACTATCGACTTCTTTTGGTATTTTGTTAAATATTTGAACTTAATCTTATGGCATGTATAGGTTTGAGTACGATGTTAATTACATTTTTATTGTAAATTATAATAGCTATGCGAAAGTAATTAAATTTTCATGTTGTGATCAATTTGGTTTTAAAAATGGTTGTGTTTGTTCGGTAATGCCTCGTAACCCTAATTAAGCGACGGAGACGGGTTAGGGGTGTTACATTTTATTGGTATCAGAGCTACGGTTTAGTCGATTCTTGGACTAACGTAGCATGTATGAGTCTAGCTATACATGCCATATTTTTATATCGAGATAGTGTAATGACTGTTGATGTCTAAAAATGTGTTTTTGTATAGTAATGGATCCCGATCGAGCCGTAGCCGATGATGTTGAGAGTATAGCGCCTGCTCCCGCACAAGGGACAAAGCCGGTAAATTCTCGACCGACCTCGAGTAACCAAGAGGGAGAGGCTAAACAAGCCTTCTACCAAATGATGAATGACCGGTTTACTCAATATGTCCGAACTAATCCGGTTGCACAACAACCTCCACCCCCGACTAATCCACCTTCGATTCCTGTTATACCCCAAGTAAGTGATCCGATGAGATTACTTAAGCCTCCGGTTGGCAAAATTTGAAAACACGGGGCCGAAGAGTTCAGAGCTACTGATGATGATGATGCTGAGCGAGCTGAATTCTGGCTTGATAATACTATTCGAGTGTTTGATGAGTTATCTTGCACCTCTGATGAGTGCTTGAAATGTGGCATATCTTTGCTACGGGACACTGCATATCACTGGTGGAATACACTAGTATCGGTGGTTCTGAAAGAGCGAGTGACTTGGGAATTCTTTCAGATTGAGTTCCGTAAGAAATACATCAGCCAGAGATTCATTGATCAGAAGCGTAAGGAATTTCTTGAATTGAAATAGGGTCGTATGACAGTGACAGAATATGAGCGGAAATTTGTGAGACTCAGTAAATATGCTCGAGAATGTATTTCGACTGAAGCTATCATGTGTAAAAGATTTGAAGATGGGCTGAATGAAGATATTAAACTGTTAGTTGGTATACTTGAGATAAAAGAGTTTGTAGTACTTGTTGAACGAGCTTGTAAAGCTGAGGAGCTCGGGAAAGAGAAGAGGAAAGCTGACTATGAAGCTCAAGATTCTCGTAAAAGATCATTCAGTAAATCATTTCAGTCGACCTCAAGGAAATCCAGAGAGGATCATAGCCGATCTAAAGCTACTGCAGGGTTTCCTAAGTATGATCGAGATCGACCCCCTGTGAGTTCACGAGCTACTTCAGTTGCTAGCGTTGGTAGTGTTCGACAAAATAGATCAGAGTGCAAGCATTGTGGGAAATGGCATCCTGGAGATTGCAGATTACATGATCGGTCTTGCTTTAAGTGCGGTTCAAAGGATCATTTCATTCGAGAGTGTCTGATGGTAGCTGAGCAAAACACCGTGCAGAATACCAGACCGAGTAATGTGCCAGTACGAGGTAGACCGCTGAGGCATTTGAGTAATGTAAGTGGCAGTCAGAGAGGAACAAAGGACACGGCAGTTCGATCTGAGGCTCGTGCACCTGCCAGAGCATATGCCATCCATGCTCGGGAGGAGGCTTCTTCTCCAGATGTTATTACTGGTACTTTCACTCTTTATGATACTAACATTATTGCATTGATTAATCCTGGTTCGACTCATTCTTATCTGTGTGAGACTTTAGTATTCAGTAAGACTTTGCCTGTTGAGTCTACTGAGTTTGTAATTAAAGTATCGAACCCCCTGGGCCGGTGTGTTTTGGTTGACAAAGTGTGCAAGAATTATCCGTTGATGATTCGAGATTTATGTTTTCTGGCTGATTTGATGTTGTTACCATTCGACGAGTTTGATATAATTCTGGGTATGGATTGGTTAACTCTGCATGATGCTATAGTAAACTGCAAATGGAAAACTATTGATCTACGGTGTCAAAATAATGAGATTATTCGGATTGAATCTAATGATCTGAATGGTTTACCAGCAATAATATCCTCGATGTTGGCTCAGAAGTATGTAAGAAAAGGTTGTGAAGCTTACCTTGCATTTGTTCTTGATAGTAAAGTGACCGAAAAGAAGATTGAATCTGTGCCAGTAGTGTGTGAGTATTCAGACGTGTTTCCCGAAGAATTACCGGGTTTGCCACCTATTCGAGAGGTAGAGTTTGGTATTGAGTTAGTACCAAGGACGACTCCAATCTCGATAGCTCCGTACTGTATGGCACCTACCGAATTAAAAGAATTGAAAGTACAGTTGCAAGAGTTGACTGATAAAGGTTTTGCACGACCGAGTTTCTCTCCTTGGGGTGCACCAGTTCTATTTGTGAGAAAGAAAGACGGAACGACGAGAATGTGCATTGATTACCGACAACTCAATAAGGTGACTATAAAGAATAAGTATCCGTTACCACGGATTGATGATTTGTTCGATCAGTTGAAAGGGACTACTGTGTTTTCGAAGATAGATCTGAGATTAGGCTACTATCAGTTGCGAGTTAAAGACTCTAATGTGCCAAAGACTGCTTTCCGAACGAGGTACGGACATTATGAGTTTCTTGTTATGCCTTTCGGACTTACTAATGCACCTACTATTTTCATGGATTTGATGAATCGAATCTTTAGGAAGTATCTGGATCGGTTTGTGGTAGTATTTATTGATGACATTTTGATCTACTCTCGTGACAAAAATGAGCATGCCGAACATCTGAGATTTGTGTTACAAACTTTGCGAGATAAGCAGTTGTATGCAAAGTTTAGTAAATGTGAGTTTTGGTTACGTGAAGTCAGTTTTCTGGGCCATGTTGTATCAGCATCGGGTATTCGGGTTGATCCGAGTAAAATTTCAGCTATACTTGATTGGAAACCTCCGAGGAATATTTCGAAAGTTCGAAGCTTTCTGGGGCTTGCTGGCTATTATAGACGTTTTGTGAAAGGGTTCTCTATGATTGCGACCCCGATGACAAAGCTACTACAAAAAGACGTTAAGTTTGAGTGGTCAGAAAAGTGTCAGAAAAGCTTTGATTAGTTGAAAGTTCTTTTGACCGAAGCTCCAGTCCTAGTTCAACCCGAATCGGGTAAAGAGTTTGTTATCTATAGTGATGCATCTTTAAATGGTTTGGGCTGTGTTTTGATGCAGGAAGGTAAAGTTGTAACCTATGCCTCGAGACAGTTAAAACCGCATGAAAAAAACTATCCGACGCATGATCTGGAATTGGCCGCTATTGTATTTGCGTTAAAAATATGGCGTCACTATCTGTTTGGCGAAAGATGTCATGTTTATTCCGATCACAAAAGCCTGAAATATTTGATGACTTAGAAAGATCTGAATTTGAGACAGCGTCGATGGTTAGAATTGCTGAAAGATTACGAGCTTGTGATTGACTATCATCCAGGAAAGGCTAATGTTGTTGCTGATGCCCTAAGTCGAAAATCACTGTTTGCTTTGAGTGCAATGAACACACATATGGTTATGACTGATGATGGTGCGATAGTAGCTGAGTTGAAAGCAAAACTGTTATTTGTTCAACAGATTTGTGAAGCCCAGAAGGTCGATAATGATTTACTTGCAAAACGAGCTTAGTGTGACTTAAATGTTGATTCAGAATTTCTAGTTGATGCTGAGGATTGTTTGAGATTCAGAAATCGATTACGTGTTCCGAGAAATTCAAAGTTAATACAGATGATTTTGAATGAAGCTCATAATAGCCGATTTTCTGTTCATCCGGGAAGTACAAAAATGTATAACGATCTGAAACAGCACTATTGGTGGCATGGTATGAAACGAGACATTTCTGACTTTGTTTCAAAATGTTTAATTTGTCAGCAAGTTAAAGCCGAGCATCAGGTACCATCTGGGTTGCTTCAGCCGATCATGATACCTGAATGAAAATGGGACAGAGTTACGATGGATTTTGTACCCGGTTTACCGTTAACACCCAGCAAGAAAGATGCAATTTGGGTTGTTGTTGATAGATTGACAAAATCGGCTCACTTTGTTCCGGTTCGTATTGATTATTCACTTGATAAACTTGCTGAATTGTACATTTCTCAGATTGTGAGATTGCACGGAGTGCCTATTTCTATTATTTCGGATAGAGACCCGAGATTTACATCGCAATTTTGGAAGAAATTACAAGATGCTTTAGGTACGAAACTACATTTTAGCACAGCTTTTCATCCGCAAACAGATGGTCAATCTGAGCGAATCATTCAGATACTTGAGGACATGTTGAGATGTTGCATTCTCGAGTTTGAAGGTACGTGGGAACGATATTTATCTTTGATTGAATTTGCTTATAATAACAGCTTTCAATCTAGTATCAAAATGGCACCTTATGAGGCTTTGTACGGTCGTAAATTTCGTACACCACTGTATTGGACTGAGCTCAGTGAAAATAAGATACACGGGGTTGATTTGATTAAAGAGACCGAACAAAAAGTGAGAATGATTCGGGACAGTCTGAAATCAGCATCGGATCGTCAAAAATCTTATGCGGATTTGAAAAGAAAGGATATAGAATTTCAGATCGGGGATAAAGTGTTTTTAAAAGTCTCACCGTGGAAGAAAGTACTCAGATTCGGTCGTAAAGGCAAATTGAGTCCGAGATTCATTGGACCGTATGAGATTACAGAGCGAGTTGGATCAGTTGCTTATAGATTGATGTTACCGCCTGAGTTAGAAAAGATTCATAACGTACTCCATGATTCGATGCTCCGTAGATACCGATCTGATCCTTCACATGTGATTACTCCGACGGAGATTGAAATTAACTCTGATATGACATATGAGGAAGAACCGATTTGCATTCTGGCTCGTGAGATCAAAGAATTACGAAATAAGAAAATTCTGTTAGTTAAAGTATTGTGGCATAAACATGGGGTTGAAGAAGCAACTTGGGAGTCAAAAGATACAATGAAAGAGCGTTATCCAAACCTATTCACCGGTAAGATTTTCGGGGACGAAAATCCCTAAGGGGGGGAGAGTTGTAAGAACCCGGTTTTGACTCTAATCAGACATAGTGGTTTCGGGACCACAAGTCCGAGTCAAAAAAATATTTTAATATTATTTTGTGTTTTTATTTTGTGTGCATTTGATTGTGTGAAATTTTCGTGTTTTAATTTCGTCGTTTAAGTGTCTGATTTAATAAAAGGGCTTAATCGCGTAAAATGAAAATTTAGGGGTTAATTATAAAAGCACCTAATTGTTGTTGTCTTTATAACTTAGAGGTTTTATTATGCAAATAGTCCACTATGTAAGTTAGTAGGTGGCAAAGGACTAATGCAACCTTATTATATATGTCATATATATATAAAGGTTAATATAGTAAATTAAAAATAAGGCTAATATATGCTTAATATAACAAATTAAAAGGGCCATGCATGTTCATCTTTTGGCCGAATATTGAAGAGAAAAAGAACCATTTGAAAGCTTTAAAGATTCGGCACTTTGAAGCTCAAATTGAGGTGTGGATTTTGTTTGGTTTTCAATAATTTTTACGTTTTTGATATCGTTGCTTTGTATATTACCTAGCCCATGCTTTAATTTTCGGATTTGATGATGAATTTGAGATTTTCCATTGTTGATAATGTGAGGAATTTATTGTTTGATGATGAAAAATAAATTTTTGATGTTTGATTATCATGTTTAATTAAGTGATTTTTATAAAAATCCAAATTAGGGATTTAATTGTGGAATTTGAAAATTTAGGGGCTTAAATGTGAAATAAATGAAATATATGGGCAACTAGGGACCATTGGAAGATTCGGCTAAAGCATGATTTTGATGAATTTTGTGTATTTGGTGTATTTTTGTATTAGGACTAAATTGTAAAAAGTGCAAAATGTTAGGGGCAAAATGGTAATTTTTCCATTTATGTATTTTTGGACTTAATTGAATGTTTTGATGAATAAAAAGGTTAAATTTGATTATGTTTAGATCAAGAAACGAAGAAAACGAATTTGGATCGGGGAAAAACGAAAGTAATCGAATAGTTGATCGTGTCTGCTGATATCCGAGGTAAGTCTATCAGCTATTTAATGTTATCAAATCAATATATATGTATGTATATCTATTATGTTTGTTGTTGAGCTATAATTAAAAGTAATTTAATTGAATAAATTCAAATTATAAATGGTATAAATATGTATATACAATGTTCGAATATATAGGTATATGCTTATATAAATATTTGAATTAAGTTAAAGTATGAATGGTATAAAGGTATGTATGTATATATTCAAATAATTATATATGTATCTATATGTATATATACTTGAATTTGGTTGATTGTATGAGAGTTATATATATATGTGCACATAAGTTTCGAACATATATATATGTAGGTAAAAACATTTGGGTTTGATTAAAGGTATGTATGTTGTAATTGTACAGATAAGTTCGAATAAGTAGGTATATGGGAGTTGGAACATCTATATATATATGAATAGGTCTTGATTATATTTTAAGGTATAAATGTTAAATACGTACTTGGGAGTTCGAATATATCTAAATGTATATTCGTGTACAGATTCTTGAATTGAATTGAATGTATGATTTGCAAACTCTTTTGTGATTGAATAAGGACTACAATGAATGTGTGTTTGCTATTAATAAGTATTTGAGGAAATTATTATGTATATGGGAAAATTGAGATTTTCAGGCTTAGCGCTTAGCAGGCTTATTGCCGGTGAAACACTTCAGACTAAATGTCTAGCAGGCTTAATGCTGGTGAAATATTTCAGACTATATGTCTAGCAGGCTAAGTGCCGGTGTACTGAATCAGGCTTTAAGCCTAGCAGGCTAAATGCCGGTGAATCTGTTTTTAAGTATGTGATTAAGTGTACAATTATATGATTTTGGATATATTTAATTGATAAGTATATTTATATATACATTCGGCTAAGTGCGTTTGATGATTATATATATTCGGTTTATGCAATTGTAAAATATATATATGCTTTGGGATTTTGCATTTGATAAATATATACTTATAAATATTTGGTACGCATACTTGATTAGTAACTACATATGCATTCGAGATATATATATCTTTGTTTATAAGTATTTGATGAAAATGAATGCATTCGTTCATATGTATTAGATTTGTATTGGTTTAAAGTTTATCATGAGTATACATACACATTCGGTTATGATATGTGTATAATATATATATGATCGGTTGTATACATTCGGTTGTAATGTTGTTTGGTATAAATATATATTCAATTGATCGCATTCGACAGGTATACATATCTGAATATAAATAAAATGGTCTGAGTACAATAATGTATAAAAATTAGTTATTCGTGTTAATTGAAATCTCAGTGAAATAGATTAAAAGGTTATATTATATATATATTTATATACATTTAGTTATGCTGTAAACTTACTAAGCTATAAAAGCTTACTTTGTTTGTTTTCGTCCATTTGATTTTATAGATTTTGGAGTCGCGTTACGAGCTCGGGGATCATCAGCATAGTCCATCACACTATCGACTTCTTTTGGTATTTTGTTAAATATTTGAACTTAATCTTATGGCATGTATAGGTTTGAGTACGATGTTAATTACATTTTTATTGTAAATTATAATAGCTATGCGAAAGTAATTAAATTTTCATGTTGAGATCAATTTGGTTTTAAAAATGATTGTGTTTGTTCGGTAATGCCTCGTAACCCTAATTCGGCGACGGAGACGGGTTAAGAATGTTACAAAATTTATGAACAAATTTTATGCAGTAAAAAAATTAAGACGATGATCATCAAAAGAAAATCATATGCTAGAGCTTTGTAAAATGTAAATGTAAAATGTAAAAATTTTATAAACAAAATTAAAAATCTAAATGTAACCTTTGTAAAATGTAAAATCTTTTTATCTATGAACCAATTAAAAATGTAACAAAAAAAATACTTTATCGAAATAAGTAAATTTTGATTAACCTCACGGGGTCGTATGTAGTCGATGAGAATAAACATGAGAAAATTGTAATAAATTATTAATTTAAAATAATGTGTATGCAACACAAGGCCAGAAAGAGACGAGATATCTGTAATATATACTTTATATACACATAAATTATAGATGTATACAAAATGTTATGCACAAATATACCATTTCTTTTTTGTTCTTGAGATCACCAAAAAGGACACCACCTGCAGCAAATGAGCATGGAAATGTCAAGATTAGTTAGTGAGTGAGTGAGTTCATTAACTTTATCAATGGGCACTACCCATCCACAGCAAGCATAAAATTTATATATCATATGTGAATAAGTCTAATGGCCACCAACTGGACTTGTCCGATACTTGACAAAGATTGAACAAAATATCAAACCTAAAAAAAAAAGAGAAGAATAGGAACACACTCAAAATATGTTGAGGTGCCTTCCTGTTTGTCATTTTAATCCTACTATGTAAATAAAAATCCAATATATACCCTTCAACAAAAATCTAGAACACATATATAGACAGACATGCACCACAAATATAAACAAGGAAAGCAGCGAAATAGCAGAGCATCATACCCAACATAGTTCTGGCACAAATCTTCATGTGATGTAGCTTGGAGAATTAACTTTTGAACTTGCAATTTTACAGACAAACCATGTTCCACTTCTCGGTTATCTCCAGAAGTTTCCAAACTCTACTTGCCACGATAAAAAAAAAAGGATAAATTAAGCTTTAAAAAGGTGAAAATCACCTGTATCTGGTTCAAAAATCTTACATATTGAAACCCTATTTTTTAAAAAAAATCTTATTCCCTAAAATATTATATATTTAACACTTACAAAACTACAACCTTTACCAAACCTATCACGACCTATTTAATACATGTTAAATCCTCAGCTTTCCTTCAAAACCCACAAAATATTTTCTTATAACAATCCCCAACGAAACATAAAGAAATTTTTTTTTTTTAAAAAAAGCCCAAAAACTTTACCACAGATTTTGATGGGTGCTTCAAGTTCAAGCAAATTAGGTTGTTGAACGAAGATATCTTTCGAAGCAACACAAAGCTGTTTGATCTCAGATTCAGATAATTGCACTTGTTTCCCTGGCCTGGCTGACCGGACTTCCGTCGGCCGTCTGATTATATCGTCTAGTACCGTTGGGTCCATCCCTTGTGCCGTCGCCGCCGCCATTAAATCGTCCTCCTTCAACGGCCTTTGATTAAATGAAACCCTAAAAAACTAAAACGGAACAAGATAAATGACCTCTTTTTGTTAGGGAGAGAAAGAACTTGGGGAAATGGTAATAATCTTTTTTTAGAGAAATTAAATATAAATTTATTTAACTTGTATAGAGAGAAGATACAGAACTCGTTCCCCCACCCCTCAACCCAAAATAATGACAAAATTAACTTGGTAATCGTTTCACTGGACATGCAGTTTCTAATCGATTCAGCGAATTAAGTCAATAATTGCAGTTTCCAACACTAAACTTCGACTGAACCTTGCAATATCCAACTTGAGCTAATTTTAAATCTATTCTCGAAACCCAGAAATAATCAGCAATTAAAGGAAGAAAAACAAAAATAAAATCCTCCTTTCCACAAAGTTGCTAATCGTATGCAGCTAACTTTGGAGAACTTTGGAGACGGAAAGGAGACCGAAAGGATCGAAGAAATTTGGAGAGAGGGAGAAAGAAGATCCGAGAAAAAGAAAAAAGAGGAGAAAGAAATTGAGTTTGAAAAGGGTGAAGAAGCGAAATGCTCGTAAACCTTAAACCCTAACTCCACTCCGAATCTTTAAACCCTAAATCACTAACTCTTAACCTCTAACCCCTAACCCCTAAAGTTTATTTAATATATAATTAAAAAAATTAATTAATCTAAACCCTAAATCTTAACCTAAATCTCTAACCCTTAACCCCTAAACCTTATTTAATATAGATTAAAACACACTAATTAATTTAAACCCTAAGCCACACCGAATCCATAAACCCTAAATATATCTCTAACTCTTAATCTCTAACCCCTAACCCTTAAATCACAACTCTTAAACCAGAATTTGTAATCCATAATCCCTGATTCCATAATCTATAAATCTTAAAATTGTAACTCCTAAACCGACCTTAAATCCTAAATTAACCATATACCCTAAACCATATACTATAAACCATATATATTAAACCCTAAACTATAATAATAATTAATTAAATATTTTAAAATTAATACTATCGTATCTTTTGCAATTATATATGAAATTATTTAATATATAAATTAAAAATCAATCAGTCATGTACCCAAAAAATTTTAAAATTATTTTAAATAATGGTATTTTAATTTTTCTATTTTTAACAAATATTTTTTTATGTTTTTTATTTCAAATTATTTCTACGTGTCATTATTTCAAATTTATCCATTTTTAACAAATATTCAATTAAAATAAATTGAATTTTAATTAAAATAAATAAACAAATTAAATAGTAAATAGACAGATAAAATATTTTTGCGGCGCTTTTTTAAAAATGCCGCTAAATCTCTGAGCATTAGCAGCGCTTTTCTAAAAACGCCGCTAAAAGCTTGAGCATTAGCGGCTCTTTTTTAAAATCGCCGCTAAAGCTCTGAGCATTAGCGACATTTTTTTTAAAACGCCAATAAAAGCTTGAGCATTAGCGGCGCTTTTTTAAAAACGCTGCTAAAGCTCTGAGCATTAGTGGCGCTTTTTCAAAAACGCCGCTAATGTCCCAAAAGGTGGGCTTATATTTTTGCGGCGTTTCAAATGCTGATTTTTAGTGTCGCTTTCTTGAAAGCGACGCTAATGCTCGATCTTTAGCGGCGTTTTATGTAAATTGCCGCTAATACTCGATTTTTAGCGGCGTTTTTTTTTCAAACGCCACTAAAAATGCCGCTAAAAGTCTGTTTTGGTGTAGTGGAGTCACCAAAAATTACTAAGGGGCAAAATTGAAAATGAGTATAAATACACATTTCTTAAGGAAAATAATGATCCTTTATTGGTGAACTTAATGGGGGTGTTTAAAGTGATATAAATATTGAGGAGTAACTAAAAATATGAACTAGTAGCTGAGGTAAGAGTGATAAGATAAATTTAATATTAATTATAATTAATGACACATTAAATAAATGGATAATTGATAGTGTAACTTAGGGAAAATATCTTTTATTAATTCCATGGTTAAAGTTTTAACTATAGTGAATGCAAGCCCATAGTTATAAATCCAATTGTAATTGTGAATGATTATAAATTTGGCTTAACAATAAGGTAAGGAAGACAATTTCGTTGAGTATTTACTAAGCTTTGTATATGTTTAGCACTTGTTTTTTTTACTCGTAGGTTGGAGGCTATAAACCCTTAAGGATAATTTTTGTTTTGGTTTCAACCTCATATCGCATCACTTGAAAAGAAACATGTATTTGCATTATTTTTTATTTTGTATTTTGAATTATGGACTTAGCATAGTACGCACATAAATCATTTTAGGAGAAAGGCAATACAACCTATGTTAGAAAATTTACTTGCTCTACTTTGAGAATAAATGCCTTTTTGTTATAATTTTGAGTATATATGTTGTTAATCAAGTGAATGGTGGTTGATTCAATATGTTTGAATGATACTTTTAGATACTTTAGTGTTAAAAAATGATTGGAATTGATTTGAGCATACTTTGGAAATAAGTTTTAAATGTTTAAATTAGATGTTCTAAAGATGAAATTAAGTGAATAATAGATGAAAGATGTCTCTGGACATCTGTTAAGTATGACTTCTATTTCAGTCAAATTTGAGAAATAATCTTCTAGTTAAATTATGTTTATTTGTTTCAATCAAACACTGATTAGTTTAAATTATTTTTATTATTATTTGACCTGGGCCCGGGCCTAGGACCTGGGCCAAATTTTTTTCCGGGCCCGGCCTGGCCCGGCCCATGAGCACCTCTATATAACACACACTCGTGTACGAATAAACAATAAAGATTCGTTGCAAGGAAAAGAAAGGTTCAATACGCGCCAATTTACTGCGCGTGAGAACATGCTCCTCTTTTTTATGGACGAAGTAAGGTTGTTTTTTCTATTGCTAAAGAGTATTAAATTTGTTGGTTACGTTCTTGCTAGTGTGTTCAGAAGACAGTTTTTCATTCAATTGCTTGTAATATTTCACATTCCCCAAAATATCCTAAGTAACTTCGTTGTTTTTGTTTATACGAATAAATCTTAGCATTATTATTTTGGTAATTCCGGCCAATTGCCACTGGGTCCATGCATGCATGCATAGCAGATAACAGATAGCACATATCCTACCCATGCATATATACTGTTCCGAGAGACATACTTCCCGCCATATGCATTGTTCACTCATTGCTACCGTCAAAGATCATGTAATGACAAGACAATTATCATCTATCACCATCTTACGATATCACGTTGTTGCCTTCCTATGAGACAATAAGATAATCCATCTTCTAATAGAATGCTTCCGTGTGGCACCTGAGCCACTCGTATATTAAAACAAGCATGAAACATGTTTATAATGTTAATTGGGCTGGTATCTGTCGTGATGGGCTTGAGTGTATGAGCCCATGTAAATATTTGTAAGCCAAGAAAATGATAGTCAAGAGAACTTCATGAAACATACAAAACAAACAATTAACCTAATATATATGTAGCACACTTAACTTTATATCTCTATTAATTACATACCTCGTTACCTTTTCCAACTTACAAATAAGAGGAGAATGTGTTTCAACGCACTTAAACCTACGTCTTCAATTAACATTTTCCATTTTACATTTAAGCATGGCTTGATATTGTCCATCCAACCTATAACATAACAATAAACAACTTCTTTAAAATAAAATCTTAACTCAATCTTGAACACCTTTCATCTCTTAGATAATTACCCTCTGCCCCACAAATAGATGCCAAAAACCAAATAAATCTCTTAGTACAAAAATATATTGGATGCTGCAATCTTTTTTATAGATGCTAACTTATCCTTATAAAATACTAGTCACTACAAGCAAACATATATATGGTCATAATTTAACTTATCCTAATGTACAGTTAAATGTCGGTCATTAAAAATTACACAAAGAAAAATATTAATGGTAATTAAACTAAAAAAATAAGGGTAATCCTGAGGATTTTGATGGTCTCTAGATTTCAAACGTCAAACCCTGTTTAAAGCTAAATTCATGAATTCCCATTACGACTTTTAGTATACATATATTATATTCACTTATGAAGATATTTCTAATTTAATTTTAACCAATTTCTTCTTAATTAGAAGATAGTTTTGGGTAATGAAAACGATGTATTTGGAGTAGTTTCAGCATTATCCTAAATGCGGTACAACCATTTTAATCTCTTGATTATGACTCCAGACTGTTGCTCTCATTTATTAACTCTTTTCTTTATAATTAATAATTAAAATATATTCATATCAATACGCAAAGTAATATAAATTCATATAAATTTAGAGTTTACAACCATGATTTACGCAAACATGGTAACCCTAATCTTACAATTAAACCATGCCTTAAAATTGTGATTTAATTATTTGCTCTGACTAGAGTAGAGGGATTTTCTACTAGGATTGTCGTCCAGCATGCTTCATGAAGATTAAATTTCACCCGCTCGATTATATATGTTTAATGTACTTTTAACCTAACATTTTATAATTTAATTTAATTTAGTACTTATTTTTATTTTTTAAAATAATTATTATTTAATTAATTAATTTCTTAACCCAATTCTAATTCTATTAAAGTAATAACAACTTTATCGTTTATAAGAAAATATATTTAATTTACTTATTCAACAAATCTTATAATGGCTAATTAATTTAATTTCATCTTCGAACTTCAATTATTTAATTATAACTAATTAAATAATAATTTAAATAACTTTAAATTAATTCTTAAATCATTTTGTACTTAGCGAGGAAACGCATTCATTACAGAAAGTGATTCAGACGATCTATGTCTTCTACTTCATCAATTCTATTCATTTTCATTAATTGGTTCTACATGCAATTCATTTTTGGTTATTTCGAGCTAGCAAAGGGACTTGTTGGACATATATAATTAGAGCTCAAATAATTTATAATTAAGTTTTGGCTTTTCACTTATTAATTATAAACATATTTAGTTACAAAGTCATTCCACTAAAGTATCATGACTGAGCTCTCCCTTATTATAAATCATTACAAAAGCTACTTAATAAGTCCTCGTCCAATGGCCTTGTTATAATTGTGTTACCCTTATAGGACATCCATAATCTTTTAGAGATAAATCTGTTCTTCCAATATGATCCTATTTTATCTCATGTTAACCATTGTATCTTCTTTCATGAAAAGTCAATTACTATCAAATAGTAATCAAATCATTTATCACAAAGACAAATGACCCGTGACCATGTTTATTTTTTTATCTGTCATGTAGTGCCAATGAGAGGATATCATTTACCCTTTAGTTAGGCTATGAATTCTACTATTGTGGAATGATACTACATGCTTCAAAATTTATATACCTAATACACCAGCTTTCAGTTCCTTATCATTTTGAACTCAAATACCCATTCAAACATAATACTCGAAAGCCTAAACCCATTGTAGACTTTATTTACTAAAGCGTTAGCTCCCTATAACTCATCACTTTCCTAAAATTGTGGGCTTTTTCATACAGGGCAAATAATATTTATTGCGACTTGTTTATCAAGGCATATTTGATATGCAGATGATTGGTTCCTACTATAAATGCCTAGATTGCTCATTCATTAGTTATGCCCTTAGTTATCATAGTTCTCGCATTGAATCCGTGGGTAAACTATCTTAAGGGTTTGCAATTTGTTGCCTGAAATACATGAGACAAACTGGTGATTGTTGTAACATTTTATTAACCAAAAGCTTGCTCATAAACAAATTGGCTAACTTGCTAAATGTATGAATAAAACCTTTGGGAATGACAAGTACCAAGCCCTAACATTATCTCTTAGGATCTTTGGAAAGGCACGACATTTAACTACATCGAACAAACTTAAAATGTTTATATGGTTATTATATTATGTTAGATGGTCTTTTGGATCTCTTTAGCCATTGTACACACCCTTAGGCTACTAAAATGTTGGAGATATGTACTACACAACTACTTTTGGTGCTAAAGTGATCATTTGAATAATCATAAGGGAACTAAATGAGCTTTGCACTAAAAAAATCCTACATATCTTTCCTCAGTTCTTGCATCTTCAATTAAATTGTCTCATCTTTGCGGATCTTATTCCTACAATTGATATGGACGATTTATCGGATTCATTCCGGGTTACTAATTGTGTCGCCTATTAGGAGAAGACTGGGTTGTCTCTTCTTGTTAAACCTTAGGTAAAGGGTTTTGTTGTTAAAGGTTTCTTCCTACTCTTAACTCTTTTATGATTTTTCGTTTATTTGATTAGCTTCTTTTTGGCAATCTTATTGCTCACAATATAATAGTTGTTGTGTTGAGAGTTATTCCTCCAGCATTCTCATTCTTTTTTGCATCTTAGCGAACTGTTGTGAGCCATAATAAAGATTTTGAGAGGTTTGCTTGCCTTGAAGGGCACTTCTAACAGCTTGATTTTCAGTGGTGTCGAAAACAGTAGTTTGAGACAACCAAATTTGACAAGTAAGCTCGTAAATTTTATTATTTAGTATTTACGAGTTAAATGTGATTTTAGAAATATTTTTGAATTAGTAACTTGTGTTTTATAATGATTTATCAGGTTAAGTGGTTTAGAAAATGAGGTATCGAGACCTCGATTTTATAAATTGAGCCATAAATATTTTTATAAATATTTACGGAGTGTCGTTAAGGTAGTATTAAAGTCTCGTTAGAAAATTTTAATGTTTTGATAATTAATTAATTAAAAAAGACAAAATTAAAAAAAGGTACAAAACTTGCTACTTAAGGAAATATTGATTAAATGGCCTAAATGGTAAATAAGGAGGACTTAAATAGTAAATAAGCCTAATTGAGATGGCTAAGGCGGCATAAGTGTAGAAGAAATAACAAATTAGTGTGAACTAAGGGCAAAATGGGAAAATTTTGTAAAATTAAACAAAACAAAATAGCAATTAAAGGGTTTTCTAGACATTTCTTCATCAATCTTAAGCCAAAAATAGCCATGAGAGAGCTTCTTAAGCTGGTTTTTAATATTTTAGCTTCATCCGAGTTCAATTCTTGTCTTTTTCTTGTAATTTTTGTGTTTTTAGTACTTTTACAATTAGGTCCAACTAACTATTTCATTAGTTTTTGATTTTGTTGGAAATTTTGAAAGTTACCATTGATGAATACTGTACTTTTTTTATGAAATAACATGGATTTAGAGCTTTAATTTTATTGTATGATGATTTTATGAAGTGATTTTGATAGATACTGATTTTAGGACTAAATTGTGAAAAGATTAAATATTAGGGTTTGGTATTAAATTTCTATTTATCAAGGGTCGTATGATAACCTAGAATATTTAATTGGTTTTTGATCTGAATATTATATGATTTCAATATTTAAAGTTATGCCTATTTGATCGATAAGCTTTGGTAATGTTTCGAAACCCTATTTTGACGATGGATGTGGGTTAAGGGTGTTACAATATCAGTAACACCATATCGTATGGCACCAGCTGAATTAAAGGAATTAAAGGCATAGTTATAAGAGCCATTAGACTGAGGGTTTATCAGACCGAGTATGTCTCCCTGAGGTGCACCTCTTTTATTTGTGAAAAAGAAATATGTCTCTTTGAGATTGTGTATAGACTACAAATAATTGAACAAGGCCACAATTAAAAATAAATACCATTTACCACATATAGACAATTGGTTTGACCAATTGAAAGGTGTCGCAAAAATAGACCTTAGATCTAGGTATTATCAGTTGAAGGTTAAACAGTGTGATATGCCAAAGACTGCTTTCACAACTTGGTACGGTCATTACAAATTTTTGCTAATGTCATTTGGATTGACTAATGCTCCTGCTGCTTTCTTGGATCTAATGAATCAGATTTTTCAACCTTATTTGGATAGATTTGTGGTTGTGTTTATTGACGATATATTAATTTATTCCAAGACAGAATTCGAGCATGCACAACACTTGAGGATTGTGCTACAGAATTTGAGAGAAAAATAGTTGTACGCAAAGTTTAGCAAATGTGAATCCTGGCTTCACGAGGTTAGATTTCTGGGTCACACTGTATCAACCGATGGGATTTGAGTTGATCCAAGCAAAGTTTCTGTAGTGGTAAATTGGAAAACTCTGAAGAATGTTTCAGAAGTGCGAACTTTTCTGGGTTTAGTAGGGTACTGTCGATGTTTTGTCAAAAAAATTTGATGATTGCTTCGCTGTTGACTCGATTATTACAAAAAAATGTTGAATTTTTTTGTGCGATGAGTGTCAGCAGAGCTTTGATCAGTTGAAGAAAATGTTGACAGAAGTTCTGATCTTGATTCAGCCAGAATCTAGTGTACTATATGTTGTTTATAGTGATGCGTCTTTAAATGATTTGGGTTGTGTACTAATGCAGTTAGGAAAGGTAGTGGCCTATGCCTCTCGATAATTAAAGCCGTATAAGAAGAATTATCCTACACATGATCTTGAGTTGGTTGCAATAGCATTTGCTTTGAAGATTTGGAGACATTATTTATACGGTGAGAAATGTCATATGTTTACGTATCACAAAAGTTTGAAGTATTTGATGACTCAAAAAGAACTGAATTTAAGACAGAGACAATGGCTAGAATTACTGAAAGATTTTGATCTGGTTATTGACTACCATCTGAGGAAAGGCTAATGTGGTTGCGGATGCACTTAGTCGAAAGTCGTCATTGTTTGCATGCTGAGCGTTGAATGCTCATTTATTTCTTAATGAAGATGGTTCTATATTAGCAGAATTGAGAACGAAACCTCAGTTTCTTCAAAGAATTTAAGATTGCAAGATAATGATCTAAATTTGGTGTTGAAACAACAGATGGTTCAAGACAATCTGAGTTCAGAGTATAGTATTGATGATAGCGGTATGTTGCGTTATCGCAATAGAATTTGTGTTTTGAATAATTCTGATTTGAAAAATGATATTCTTTGAGGCTCACAGTGGCATGTACTTCATTCATCCAGATAGTACAAAGATGTATTGTGATTTGAAACGGATGTATTGGTGGTTGGGTATGAAATGGGAAATTTGTGAGTTCGTAGCTAAGTATTTGATTTGTCAGCAAGTGAAAGCAGAACATTAGGTACCAACGGGTTTATTACAACCTGTCATGATTCCTGAATGAAAGTGGGAGCATGTCACAATAAATTTTGTATCTGGTTTACCTGTAACTCTTAGAAAGAAAGATTCGATCTGGGTGATTGTCGATAGATTGACTAAATCAGCATATTGTGTTCTAGTCAGAACAGACTTTTCACTTGAGAAATTAGCGAAATTGTATATATCAGAGGTTGTGAGGTTGTGGGGGTTCCAACATCTATTATTTCAAATCGAGATCCGAGGTTTACATCGAGATTTTAGAGTAAACTAAAAAAAGCTCTGGGCACTATGCTAAACTTCAGTACAGCATTTCATCATCAGCCTAACGGACAATTAGAATGAGTGATTTAAATTCTGGAAGATATGTTGAGATGTTGTATACTCGAGTTTGGAGGTAGCTGGGAAAGGTATTTACCGTTAGCTGAATTTGCATATAACAATAGTTATCAATCCCATATAAAAATGGCACCGTTTAAAGCTCTTTATGGGAGGAAATGCAAAATGCCATTGTATTTGTCTGAATTGAGTGAATCCAAACTAGTAGGAGTTGATTTGATTTGAGAGACTGAAGATAAAGTTTGGATTACCCAAGATAGTTTGAAGGCTGCTTTTGATTGTCATAAATTATTTACGGATTTGAAAAGAAGAGATATAGAATTTGTTGTTGGTGATCGGGTATTCTTAAAAGTCTCTCCGTGGAAGAAAGTGTTACGATTCGGTAGGAAAGGGAAGCTGAGTCTGAGATTTATCAGACCGTATGAAATTGTTGAAAGAATCGGCCTTGTAGCTTATCGATTAGCTCTGCTTCCTAAACTTGAGAAAATTCATAATGTGTTCCACGTATCGATGTTGAGATGGTACAGATCTGATCCTTCACACGTAATTCCTCATAGTGAGATTGAGCTACAGCCAAATATGACATATTCGAAAGAACCAATGAGAATCTTAGCTCAAGAGGTTAAATAATTGTGGAATAAACGAGTAGCGTTAGTAAAAGTATTGTGACATCGTCATGGTTCAAAAGAGGCTACCCGGGAAACAGAAGAATCAATGAGATTACAATATCTGAACTTATTCCCAAGTAACAAATTTCGAGGACAAAATTTCTTAAAAAGAGGGAAAGTTGTAACAGCCTGATTTTTAGTGGTGTTAGAAATAGTGGTTTGAGACCACCAAATTCAACAAGTAAGCTTGTAAAATTTATTATTTAGTATTTACGAGTTATTAAATGTGATTTTAGAAAGATTTTTGAATTAGTAAATTGAAAAAGTTGTTAAAGTTGGGATAATTGTGTAAATTCAAAAAATTGAGATTGTGAAGTGAATTGGAACTGAAATACATGCTAATGACTGCGTAATTTTATATTTTAGATCAAAAACCCATAGATGCTCGTGAAAAAGAGAAATTAGCAGAATAGTCCCTGAACTTCTACAAATCTTACAATTTAACTCAAGTAAGTTTGTATGGTTAAATTTTAATAATCATATTGAATTGATGAATGATATTATGTATTTAGTATATTGTTGAAAAATGGAATATTATTAAATTATAAATTTGAAGTGAATATTCGATTTAAATAGAACGCGAGATTGAGTACAATCATTGTGTAGCGAAAGACAGCAAAGGATGAATTGACGAAAAAATTACCCAAGTAAACTGAGGTTCAACATTTGTTACGAACTTTTTTGTTTACTTTTCGTTTAGCTCTCATGAGCTTCTGTTTAACTCATATGAGTTTCCGTTTAGCTTTTTTGAGCTTCTGTTTAACCCTTATGGGTTTTCGTTTAGCTCTTTTGAGCTTCTGTTTAACCCTTATGGGTTTTCGTTCAGCTCTTTTGAACTTTTGTTTAATCCTTTTGGGTTTTCGTTTAGCTCTTATAAGCTTCCGTTTAACCCTTATGGGTTTCTGTTTAGCACTTATGTGCTTCTGTTCAACCTTCTAGCTTTTAAAAATGATGTACTCATATACGTAAGCCATTCTCCGATTTGGTAAGATTTGGTAAGAGACTTATGAAATTGAAATTGGGAGACTTATTGTTATAATGGTGTTGGTCTGAAATAAACATATTCATCAATTGAAGTTGTGGTTGATAGGGAATTTACATTGAATGAATTTATTTAATTGATGTGTTATAATAGGTTCGGTAAGACTTATGTTTAACCTTTTGAACTTACTAAGCTTCATTAAGCTTACTTGTGTTGTTTAATGTTCTTGTAGATTATTGTGAGGTCGGGAGATCAGATCAACATATCAAGCCACACTATTCAACTTGTTGCAACGCACATTATGGTTTATATGGCATGTATAGGGTTTGATGTAGATTGTATCAAAGTTGGCTTGTATAGATGTTATGAATGATGTTTTGTTTACATAATCAACTTAGAAATATATTTTGGTATTGTAATGAAGTAAATTTGTGATGTGAGTGCGAGTAATATATGCATATAGGTATTTTACTAGTAGTAAACCTTAGTGAAATTTTGTTTAATGGACTAAATAGGTAAGTTAAGTACTTTGAGTATATGAGATGATATATTGTGTATAAAACATGATTTTTGTTTGTTTTGATTGTTCTGTTATGGTATGTTGATATGTTAAAAAGTTGTATTTAGGTTAATGTCAAAATGGGTGAGAAATGTGGCCTTGAAACGACCTATTTTCATCCATAAGGATAGAGACATGGGCGTGTGTCTCAGTCGTGTGTCACGCACGGCCTAACATATGGGCGTGTGGTTCTGCCGTGTGTCCCCTGCATTTATTAAATTGCAAAATAGAATACCCAATATTTTTCACACAACCTAGCACACGGGCGTGTGGCTTGGCCGTGTGACCCCTGCACCTTAATTTCATGAATTAGTATGTTCACACGGCCTAGCACACAGGCGTGTGGCTTGACCGTGTGACTCAAGTTAGAGAGTTACACAAGTATGGACATGGGTTGGGACATGACCGTGAGCCTCACATCGAATGCCCATACGGCCTAAGACACGGGCGTGTCTCTTGGCCGTGTCAGCCACACGGCTTGGCCACACAGGTGTGTGTCCTTTGCATATAAGAAAAATTTTGGAATTTTACAAAAAATTCCCTGAGTTTTCGGTTTAGTCCCGATTCATTTCTAACGTGTATTCTGGGTCGCAAGGGCTCATATGTGGGACAATATGAGTGATTATGATTAATTTTTTATGTGTATGTTAAATGATATGTGGAACGATGAAAATGTGCAAGTGTACACAATCGCAACAAGTAATAAAGTGACAAGTAAATGTCGAGTTATTGTATCCACAGGGACTGTAAAAAATAATATTTATGAAATTAATGTTAAAACACTTTGGTGATGAAAAATATTTTGGTTTAAATATGATTAAAAACTAAGGGTTAAAAACTAAGTAAAAAAATTTAAAAATAAAAAGGTTCTAATGCATAATTTCAAATAAGGTTTAATCAAGATGATATAATTGTGTTGGATTAATTACATTCCATTAACTTAGAATTATTAAACTTATGTTTATATTAATATGAATAAATTCACGGCAACTTGGTAATTTGCTAACTACTACTCATACATACTTATTAAATTAATCAATCTCTTGAACATTTTTCAATGTCAATCGAAGCGATTAATCAATCTTCACAAGCATATAAAAGATCAAGTGAGCTAACAGAGTATTTCTACCTTGAAACAGTTTAATCACAATAATCTTACAAGTTATGCAAGGCATATGTATCGCCAGATACAATGCTAAATTAACTTCAGCTACCTTAGAAGAATAAACATGCACTGATTAAGTATTGTGTCGACTAATTACAATTTCAATACGACTTAATAATTAATTCATTAGTTATCTAACAATTAATATTGCAAGAATAACTTAGGCATGATTTTACTTAATGAAGCATCTTACCGAGGCCTATAATAGCACAAACACAATTTCAATAATTCAAGTAAGCAAAATATAATCAACCCAACACGGATTAAGTTCAAGCTAGATTGATTAAAATAACCATTTCAATAGCATAAATATTCATAAACATGTTTGTCAAAACAACAATGAAATTTAAAGAGATAGGGAACAAGAAGCAAATTCGGTGTTTCTCCGTGGCTTGACTGATTTCTCTGTTCTTCGTTCTCCGTTGTCCTCGACTATCAATGTGGCTTATGAACACTTAAATTGCTGCTTAACAATGGCTGATGAGGACCTCTTTCCCAAGAGAATAAATCGGCACTTGAACAAAAGGGAAAATGAGAAGGAAAAGTTGAGAGAAAGTGAGAGAGGAGAAGAAAGAATAAGAGTGTGAGGGATGAGTTGAATGATTAGCAAGGGGTGGCTTTTATAGCCGATTGTGGCTGCTAAAAATAGCAAATTCCATCAACCAAATAGACCCCCTTGGCTGGCCACACACATGGCAAAGTTGAGAGATTCAACTTTGCTAAAAATAGCCTGAGGCAAATCCATAAAGCCACATTTTTTGGAGGGGTTTGAATGCAAGGTTGAAATTTCTTCAAGGACTTCTTTGTAAGCTTATTTAGTCAGCTAAAATGCTGATTTGGGTCAGAATATAGACGGTTCTGGGCAGCCCAATTGGTGGCTAGTTCGGTTCACTAGATTCGATTCAATCAATGCGGTTCAACTGGACCCTTTTTTTTCCATAATTAATTAATAATAATTTATTTAGCCCAAATTAAATTGTAAATAAATCAAAATTAATTATATTATGAATTAAAACACATTTTTGGACCATCTTAGGCTGGAAATAAATTTGCCTCGATGCTTCAAATTGCTTCTCAGTTTTATTCTTCAAGCATTGTCTGCCAAGCCAATCTTCGCCCTTTGTGTGAATATGTAGAAAATAGTCAAAATTAATCAAAATTAACTATAAAATTAATTAAAATTCATCATGTTCATATTTTTAACATAATTTAATTATTTTATAATATTTAATTATTTTTCAACAAGAATTTAACCTAAATAGCATGATTTAAGTTAATAGGTTTGAGTTTGTTATTGATAATGATATTTTTTTCTTTTCGGTTTGCATGGACACTAGTGGTGGAACGAGCCATGTCTATCTACAATCATCGCACCAATTGTTCATACAATGATGTAGCGTGGAGGAGGATGTAGTTGGGATCAAGGATAGTTCACCCTACTTTGGAGGAGTCCTGTTGTACTAGTGGAAAGGATAGTAAAGGTGGAGAAAGGTCAGACAAATGAGTGAAAAAAGAAGATTGGTAAGATGGGAAAAAGTATAGTATAATAGATGATTGGACATGCCTCTCTTTGAGGTGAGAGGGGGTTATAAGGTGGGTCTGGTGACACGTGGCTGCCTTTGGTTGGTTAGATGATCCCTTTAAAGTTTTTATTAGGTTGAAATTTGACATCACTTGGACTATAGGGTATGGTCCAACTTCAAAGGTGGTTGTTGTGTGTATTTCTCAGATCCTGATGAACCAATGTCAATGGCGTTGTTGGACCATAGAAACTAGATAGGAGGCAGAGCTAAGAGGTAGGCAAAGGTAACCTAGGTTACTATATGTAATAAATACTATTATTGATTTCTAATAAAAAATGACAAAATTTGAATCTATATTATTTAAGTGCTAGATAAAAATCTAATCACTACTCAAAATAAATCTTAATTGACTTGTTAAAAGAAAATGAATTCAATTATAAAGTTTGAAAAATTAAATTCATTTGAAAAAGAGGGAAAAGAAAAGGATAAAGACGGTGGAAAATAATTCTAGGTATGGATAGAGGGAGGAGTTGGGCACTTGGCACATCACACACTCTCCGATAAACCACGCAAAGGTAAAAGTAGTCTCCCAAAACAAATGTAGTACTTCCCACATTTCACTTTTAAAAGCGATGATCGATGTTGAGTGTTGACCATAGCCCCTCTAACACAGGTCCATTTGGTTATGGTCGGCGAAACACAACAGAAGCCTGTAAGTTGGATATTTGAAATACACTTTATTTAATGCCTTCCAATGCCCGACACCTATGGTTGTATCGTCTCAATTCAAACTTTAGAACTAGTATTCAAGATGGCTTTAGGTATTACTTGTTTTTTAATTCTAGCCAATGACACAATTTATCCATACTTTGTTTGTGTGACACGATCACTATCAGATGGCGGACAGCACCCTGGACATGTGTGCCTGTAGAGTGACATCAATCATTTTAATGTTAAAATATCAAAACCAGGAGTGGTGAAAACCATGAACTTGACCTGAAAGTAAACAACCAACTGTCAAAACCATATGCCATTCTAACTTAACTCTATGTTTTAAACATTTTATTAAAATTGATTAAATTACTATTTGGGTCTAAATTTGAAAACTATTTTCATATTGAGCTTGAATTTTTTTTTTAAATTAAGTCTTGAACTTAGCAATTGTTTCTATATTTAAACCTAAAGTAAGTAATTGTTCCTACATTGGAGTTGGAACTTTTCTTTTATTCTAATTATCCCTAACCTTAGTAATTGTTCTCATATTAATGGCCTAAACTTGACAACTTTTCTCACATTGGGAGTCTGACTTTAGGACTTTCAAGAGAATATTAAGGACTAACTTGAACAAAAAAGAGCTTAAACCCTAATGTGGGGACAATTGCCAAGTTTAGAACCTAACTTGGACAAAAAGAATTTCAGAAACACCTTAATTTATTTTTAATTTATTGCATAATATAATCTATTATATTTGATTTTTATGTGATTTAAAGTATATAATATATATAACAATAAAATAATATATCATAATATATTAAAAACACAATTTAAATAACACTTTCTAATTTTTTTTAAATATGTTTATATGTTAAATATACAATTTCTTTTAGTCATACAAGTGGTTTCATTTGACGTTTAATCTTCAAATTAACGTTAGACTAATGAAAATAAATAAATAATATTTTAAAAACACAATTAAAACATTCAAAATTAAATAATAATTTAAATTTTGACTTATAATATAAAAACTTTGGATACAAATTAAAAAAGAAAAAAAAAACCTCAAGAGCACCACTCCCCATTGTGGGTCCTTGATTTATTTAACTGACCGAACTGACCTAAAGGGACAAAATCCAAAAGAGAAAGGAAAGAAAGCGGTGGACGAAATACCCCACTCACCAACCAATCCACCATCATAAAAACTAACCATGGTTAAGCCCTTTACTTTAACGGCGTTAAATGACGGGGAAAACGAGGGACTCGTGTCGTCAACTAAATTAGCAGCGTGGAGAGTGTAGAGAGCGCCAAGATTTTTTAAAGTTGAGATGTGAGCCAAACACGTGGGCATACAATATCGTAACTAGTGGACTGCACATAGGCAGATGGGCCCTACAACTATAATGTTATTACCTTATTGGTGTATACAATAGGTAAAATACTTTCCCTCTCTTAGATGGCAAATATTTTACTAAGTATATCCAAACTTACTTAAGCGGTAAAGAAAGAAGAAAAAATCTAAGAAAAAGTTACACTAATAATTTGGGATTCATATCACTTTTTATATAACGTATTTAATTATGTGATATATAAGATTAAAATTTTTGTTAAAAATGATTTAGCTCTTTTATTTTAAAGATTAATATTTAAATTTAATTAAAAATAAAAATTGTAAATTAGAGCATAAATTTATGTTAATTAATAATTTAATGACTCCCACGGAAGTATCCACAACTACCGTAACCGCGGCAAAGTTGGCCACTAAAATTCAGGCAGTTGAGAGTGGGACCCTTACAAAGCACACGGCATTTCATGTCTTAGTTTCATTTTTTACCCGTTGGGGGCCATCAGTCTTGGGGTCCACTGTCTCACTACCTCGTTGCCTACCCAAACCCGCCCTCTCCGTCTTCACCGCTCAATGCTATAAGTATCGCTACGGGGACGGTCTCCATTGCCCTTTGCGCTAAACCCTCTTCATCATTGCACTTGAATACTTGTTCTTTTTTTGCTCCATTGTTTGTTTTAGATTCTCCATTCGAGTTCTAAACTGTACTTACGGTGGTTAAAACTTCTTCGCTTTTCTTGTTTATATTTCCATCTGTTTGTTTCTCGGGAAAACCGCTACAATTCCCGTTCGTTTGGTGCTTTTTAATTCGTGTTCCTGTGTTCTTCCTGTTCGTTTGCTTTCAAGGATCTTTGAATCTTCTTGATCTATCGTCTACCATTATTTTGAGGTATGTTCTGTATTCACATTCATTCTTTTTCAATTTCCTTTATGTTTTTGAATGACTTTTGCAAACTGTTTATAAGTGACTTGTTCTATGACTCTTTTTTTAAAGTCTTTTTCCTTCTTTAAGAGTGTTTGTTTATATAGATTTCTGCGTTTTTTTCCTTTCTAAATTGTTCCTTACATAAGAATGAGTTTCTTTTTCTTTTCTTTTTTTTGTAATTTATCTTGTCTAATTCCTTATTCGACAACCTTTTTCTTTTCAGTGTTGTTTTGATTGATATTCAGTAATATATGCATTAAACGCTCTGTTTTTTTTCAGTAAAACTTTCTTGTATTGCTTCCTGACTGTAGAACGATGGAACACTTTCAAAACGACGATCTTGAATATATTGTCGATGACTATTACGACTTCGATGATTTTGAGCACGACGATCTCTTCGCTGAACCTGATCCTCGGCGAGATACTGCTGATTTTGACTCGTTTGACTCCGACTTTGAGGACGATTTCGAATCAGTACGTTCTTTTTTTAGAAGTCTTTCACGATTATGCTTTGATTCTGATGATTTAGATTCTAGAATATGTTGTTAACCTTTTTTGGATATATGTATGGCCGTTACTCGGAAACAGAAGAAGCCGAAAACTGATACATCAGCTGTGGAAGCAAGAAATGGAAAAGATATACAAGGAATTCCTTGGGAGAGGCTTAATTTCACTAGAGACAAGTATCGTGAGACGAGGTTGAGACAGTATAAGAACTACGAGAGCCTTTCTGGTTCTCGTGAAGGGATGGAAAAGGTCAGTTTCTGAGTTTCTTGCTAAATCTAAAACGCTAATTCTACTTCTGACGTGAAAAATTATAAAAAAACGGTTCTATTTAATCAATAAATAAACGGTTCAATTTATTGGTCTTGACAGGAGTGCTTGCAAGTAGAGAAGGGAAATGCCTTCTATGACTTTCAGTTTAACACGAGGCTTGTCAAGTCTACAATTGTGCACTTTCAGGTAGAGAATCTGCTCATTACCTTCTGTTATTTTTACTATTGATCTTCTGTTTGTTGCAATTTCCTTCCCTTGTTAAGGCATCGCACTGCATTCTTTGGGTTGACGTTTCCACTTTAGGAGAAGTCTGGTCAAGAGGATTCGTTTTTTTTTTTTTTAACATAGAATGAGTCCACTTGGTCAATGTTTCTGCATACAGCTTTTCTCCGTTCTTTCTTTTTTCGTAGTGGTTTAGATGTACTTGCAGTTGATCAGAGACGTGATATATTCAGAGTCCCTCCCCCCCTCCCCCTCCTTTCAAATTATATGTTAGTTTTGTTATCTAGAGCTGTTTGCCGCCTTCAACTTGTCATCCTTTGCTAATGGTTTGAACTTCAATTATTTGCATATTGCAGTCTCACAGTTTTGCAGTTCCTGTTGTCGTTTTATTACATTTTATCCTTGCTATTTAATTTATAATAGCTCTGTGCCTGAACCTTTAATTGGAGACACAGAGTTTGCAGCTACTCTGTGAGACCTTAGGCTTCTATTTATCCCTTTGTTTGTAGTTAACTTGGCAGCAGCCAACTAATTTTAGAGTGATACGTTGTAGATATCTATTAGGTTTAGCGACGCCATATTTTCATTCCAATTTGACTTGAAAATTTTGTTGTCTACTTTTTCTTGTTCTTCTATTAATTTCAGATTTTTTATGTACCCCACTGGAGGCATCAAGATGGGGTTTGTATTCACATGAATCCTTTTTGTGCAGATTTGCGAAGGATGCTTTAGTTTATAACTTGCCCATGCTAACAGTTATACCAATTGTAAAAATTTAAAAGCGCAATATTTGCAGAGGTACCATCGTGATTATGGATATCGATGCTTCATGTCTGTGGTATGAGTTGGGATTTTTGACATTTATTAGCAATTTATAGTAGTAGAACTTTAGGTTTGTAGTTTGTAGATACATGCATAGTTTCATGTACTATGAAGAGTTCACCATACAATCATGTACTTTGAAGAGTTCACCATACAATCTGTAATATCCCATTCCACCAGATTCTTGCATATGCCATGGCTTCAGTATCCATCAACTGTAAGGCACTGAGGCTCATGATGTTGGTGAGTTTTGAACTAGGATGTAGTATTTGTGACACTAGATTAGCCATTCGCCTAGAGTTGCCATAGGTTTTACTTCTGGCTACACGCCTACACCCTACACTCACCTGAACAAGGTGCTAGGACGACAGCTACATCTTACTCGTAAGAGTCTAGGTGTTGATTAATCCCTTTTGTTATCCTTTGATATAGATTATATTTGCATTTGATGGGATTACGATCTTATCTTTGTCTTTAGATGTATGGTTCAGTTTTATGGTTTGTATAATTTATGGGTTTGTTAGGAATATCAAATTTGTTCTACTTTTGCCTGTTAATTTATATTGATTTAACCTGTGGCATCTAGGAATGCTATTTCTATCTTATTTCTGCCTTTAAAGCAGGTTGGGAGTCATTTTTGAGCAGCTGGCGCGGTAAAGATGCATTATTTTTATGGTATGACAGGAAGCATTTTAGAGGGCCCTTGTAGCGATGCAAGTAATTTGACTAGAGCTATATGTCCCACACTTTAATACTTAATTTGCCTTTCATCATGCTGCATTGTTTTTGAATCATTAGATGCATTATGTCATTTGATTATTGCTTTTGGGGATCATCTGCATGCATAATTCAATTTCGTTTACCTGATTTACTGCTGTTAAATATCATCTGCATGAGTATCGCATATTTTTATTTACTTCATATTCTGTTCTGAGATATCATCTGCATGGGTAATTTCCATTACTAGATTTGCTGCCCATGTTATTCTTAGATGTTTGTTCCATATGCAGGTCAAAGTTTCCCTCTTTTCTTTTTTGGATCTGTTTTTTGCACATTTCGTTTGTAATCAAGTTATAGATATCATTGGATTGATGTATATCTTATGCATTGATACTGCTGTGTTCTTGCTGTTGTTTTTGTATTTTCTTATCTTCTTTACTGTGTAATAGAGATCTGGAGCTGTAGGTGCATTTATATAACCTCTTTTAGGTTCTTGAGTAGATGCTAGGTTATGTTGTGTTTACAAAGAGTGGCCCTTGCTAGGTCAGCATCTCTGTGGTAATCCCTAGGCATTATGGTTCGTGGCAATTAGTATATAGATATCTCCAATTCCTTTATCATCTTTTTGCAAGTATTCCATGCATTAGCCACTCAGCATGAATGTGTTCCCGTTTCCATTTTATGTAGCACAGCATTTTCATTTCTACCGTTTGGTTTTCAATGTTACCAAGGGATCCATGTTGTATCATATTCGTGTGTCATTGCATCGAGTCATACTTCTAAGCTTATAAATGGAGTGCTTAATGCTTCTATCTTCTCTTCTCATCATTCTAAGTGATCCGTGAGATTTTCACGGTATTGCCATATCGCCATATTTTCATTAGCTAACGGTGCTTTAGGCTTGTTTCAAGTGATCCTCATCCTGATTACTTAATCACATCACTGTGAGCTGTGTGATAGTCTTTTGTGCTTTACATTCTGTCATTTTATAGTTCTCATATGGTTTTCTATCTGTCATCTTTTTTTCTTTTTCTTTTTTTTTTCAAAAATTTCATGCATTACCTACTATCTGCGAAATTTTTTACCCATTTTTTAACGGGTGTTTGAGGGCAGTAAATTGGGGCTTGAATTTTGTATGGGAAATAAGGTTAATCTAGGATGAGATTAAGTGTTCTGATCTATACCTTTTATCTTTTTTCCCCCTTCTTTTGACATGGAATTAAAAATGTTCCTTCTAACTTACTTGTTGCATTTATGGGTCTCCCTCTTTCATGGTTCTGTTTGGTGTTGCAAATTTTAATGCATTACCTGTGCTCTGTGAATTTTTGTTTTCCATTTTGTTATTTATGTAATGGGAAATTTGAGGAAAGTGAATTGGGGCTTCCCATACTGAAAGGGGGCATACATGGTCAATCAACGGCCAATTTTTCTTTTTATGACTGTTCTTTTTCCCTTTCTTTTCTTCCTCTTTGTATGGGATTCACAACATTTATTGGTGGTAAAATGTGGTTACATGGTCTTACAAATATGTTACTAGTAATTCATTTTGAAATTAATGTGCACAAGAAGATTAATGCTTGTTTGTCTTTCCTATCAACTACCAATTTCTTTTTTATCCATACTCTTGATCATGGCATTGGGCCGTACTTCTTGTTGCAAGGATGCTGGAAGGCTGAATTGTGGCTATAAATTGTTTTGGTCACCCCATTGAGTGGTGAAGCTAGTTAACGAGTCTTTAGTTAATAGTAACATTACCATCTGTCGGTGAAAGGATTATGTGGAAGAGTATGGTCTTGTACACATGCACACTAATTTAAGATTTTAGTTTCAATTAAGTTATCTAGGTGATGGATATTTTTATCTGCTTTCATGCTTGAAAGAATGCTGATATATGGTATTGTGTTTAATTTATTTATTTTATCATGCAGCTGAGGAATCTGTTGTGGGCTACATCAAAGCACGATGTGTACCTCATGCAAAACTACTCGGTAATGCATTGGTCATCACTGCTACGCAAGGGCAAAGAAGTGCTGAATGTGGCTAAGCCAATTGTTCCCAACCTGGTTAGTGAATATGGCCATGATTAATTTAATTTGACTTCTGCTGCTTTGTTTGAAGAGCAGTTGAGATAAACTTTGTATTTTGATATGTTTGTAGAAACGACAATCTCAGCAACTCTCTAGGGTGCAGATTAGCACCATGGCAGTTAAAGAAAATTTAATGGTGGCTGGTGGTTTTCAGGGGGAGCTTATTTGCAAGGTATCTGTTTGCTTGTTTGACAAATGTTTATGGGATAAAGTATTATGTTTGCAATTTGGCTCATGCTGTTGAGAGTATTTTTCTGCTTGGGCAGTATATAAATCAACCGGGGGTGGCATTCTCGACAAAAGTAACCACTGATAATAATGCAATCACTAATGCGGTGGATGTGTATCTCAATCCTGGGTGAGAAATATTTTGATCCTCTTTGAGCAGTCTAACAAAGAGAAATATTTTGGTTATCTTGAGCAATATATTACTTTGACTACATTTTAAAAGAAAACTGAATCTTCTTTATTTCTGCAGTGGTACAACAAGAGTTATGGCTGCAAATAACGATGCTCAAATCAGAGTTTTTGATGCTGAAACTTTTTCAACCCTCAACCGGTTCTCATTCGACTGGTCTGTAAATGTAAGTGCTAGTCTTCAAATCCTTGCTGTAGAATTTCATTTTTTCGGGTATTTTTCTTACTTTTATGGTTGTCTTCTCTTAACAGAATACCTCTGTTAGTCCAGACGGGAAGTTGCTTGCAGTCCTTGGAGACAGTACCGACTGCCTAATTGCCGATGCTCAGTCTGGCAAAGTATGTCACTCTTGCTGGACATCCAAATAAATGGTGCATTTTGAGGTTTAAATCTTGTTGATGTCTAATTTATTGTGTACAATGCTGCAGGTCACTGGCACCCTAGAAGGACATTTGGACTATTCTTTTGCTTCAGCTTGGCACCCTGATGGGAACATTCTTGCTACTGGGAATCAGGACACAACTTGCAGATTGTGGGATGTAAGAAAACCAGCCCAGTCCCTAGCTGTATTGAAGGGAAGAATGGGAGCAATTAGAGCTCTCAAGTTCACATCAGATGGTCGATTTCTTGCCATGGCTGAGCCAGCTGACTTCGTTCATGTCTTCGACACCAAGTCCGGGTATGTGAAGTGCCAGGAAATTGACTTTTTTGGTGAGGTTGCTGGAATATCCTTTAGCCCAGATACAGAATCGCTCTTCGTTGGTGTTGCTGATCGCACTTATGGCAGCTTGTTAGAGTTCAACCGCAGGCGACATAACCAGTATTTGTATTCCATATTGTAAAATCTAAGGTGAAGCCAATATCTATAGAGACGAATGATTGTGAATATTTAAGGGATGGGTTAAAAATTGCGTAGGATGATTGGGTTCTATTATATAACTTTCCGGGCTAGAGTACAAATTTAGTGTTTGTTTAGGTTGTTTTGGTGGAGCTTCAATTTTTTTACTACCAAAAATGAATTCAAAATTTTGCTCATGTAAAGTTGTTAGCAATCGTGTGTAAGGAAACGTTGGCTATAATTTAATTATCCAAAGCTTATCCTGCAATTTTTAGATAATTTTCTAGAAATTTAAAATAATATATATATATAATATGCTGGGAAATTTTCCAAAAATTTGAAACATTTATTTTAAAAAATAAATCCATAAAATTTTCCTTTTTATATTTTCTTCTCAACTTTTTTTGCTTTTACTATTTTTCATCCCAATATTCTAAGAATTTGAATCCTTTCATGAATTTTTAGTATTTCATTTTGTTTGGTTCATTGGAAATCTAGAAATGCACCAATATTTTGAAGATGTGGAGGAATTGGTTTTATTTTCGAATAAAAAGTGATGGAACTCAAAGCAAGGAAACGAAACAAATTGGGGGGAGAGATTAGAGATTTTATGAAAGTGGTTGAATATTTCGAAAAAGAAAAAAAGATTGAGAATATTGATTTGAAATTTATTTCAAAAATGAAGATAACTTACGATATACGTTAACAATTTAATAATTAAAATGTCATAAGTTAATGATATTAATAATTATATAGTAATATAGACCATACAATGAAATCCCAAAGAAAAGATGACAAAATAGAAGTTCTAAAGCAGCAAACAATCTATGAAGATGGAAAGGAAAGAAGAGGTAGTGTTGTTAGGTCTTTGTCAAAGAGTCGTGGTAAAACCGCGTTCCAATTTTTTCATTTGACCCACGGATTTGCCACTGCCATTAGCTCAAAAATGTCCTGAAAATGACCCCTTATTTTATCTGCTATTGGCCTACTCGTTTGCTACTATTTGAGGCACCTTTTCATCACCTCATGGTTATTGATATGCACAAATATTTTATTTTATTTTTCCTTTCAAAATAGACAAAAATATTATGAAAGCAAATTGTATTTTTCTCTTTTTATTAAAAAATAATAGACAGATTAATCATTGTACATTAGATCAAAGGGTAAATCAATCATTCTATTAAAAATTCTATCCGTTTTTATTGTTAAAAGTTAGTCCATGAACATCAACATGACATACACATGACACACCACGTGTTACTATTTAATTATTCCGTCAAGCACACTAACTTTTAACAATACAAATAAATAATTTTTTAATAAAAAATTAATTCACTCTTTAATCTAATTTCTAATATAAACTACTTTATAATACTAATTTCTAGTTTGTTCACCAGCGCTTAGTGTTATTAATGCATGCTTATCAACAAACTAATTGGGCTGTCGATACCATTGGATATGGACAACCTTATCTTAATTTATGGTTATTAATTTGACACCAAAATTAAAATTAACTTTAGTTTTAGGTTAAAGAAAACCATTTATTTGTCTTTAGCATGCAACTTGGAGCCACTATGCTTTTGTTCAACTTCTATATTCTTTTAAGGCCTATATGATATACCTCAATCTGATAACAAATTTAGAAAAATAATTAATACTTTTAACCAATAACAATGTGACACATGACATTATTTTATCTACATGGAATAATAAAAAAATTAATAAAAATTGGGCAGCCTACCTTTTTAGTCATTCAACTTTAACTTTATTTATTTTGAACATTCAACTATGAAAATATTCAATTTAATCACTAGGAAATTGATTGTTTTAGTCATTCTGGAGTTGAATATTCAACGGCTTATGGCATGGTTTTTTTTTAAAAACAATTTCATGTTTTATTTCTCTTTTTCCTCACGACCAAAAGTATTCTCTTCTCCCTTAAAAGACTTTTTCTTTAAACTGAAACCCTAGCTTCCTTGGCTTCTCTGGTTTTTTTTTTTGGCCGATTTCTGACGGGTTTTGTTGGTTTCGTTAATTTTCTGGGTTTGGGTTTAGCAAGAATAGCAATGGGTGTTGGTTTGGGAAAGTTTAGGGGTTGTTGGCTTTCGCGAAAGTGATGGTGTGCAATGGGTAAAGTGACTATGCACTTCGTTTTATTTTCTGATTTACTCACATAACTTTTTGAAATTAAATATTTTAGTCACTTTCTTTTTAATTGCTGTTAGTTAAGGGAGGAACAAAAAGTTGATGTGGGCTTTTTTTTATTGGCCTAATAACAAAATTTAGCTTTCCAATATTTATACATTCTATCAATTTGATCCTGAATCTAGAAAATCTAACAAATTTTATCAAGAAATAACTACACCATATCTCACTCTTGACAATCCACACTCTTGACCCTCTCTCACTCTCGACAATACACACTCTCGACCCTCTCGTCAACCACCATACACGATGCATCACCATCATCATTTCCTCTTCTCTCAACACCCAACAAACACCAAGGCTTCCTCATCTTACCACCCTTCCTTTGACCCAAAACTAGTAGCCAAATTCGATTGAAACAATACTAGCCTCATGAACTCACCATCTCACTCCTTTGCCCGACACCATCACCATCACCATTTTCCCCACACCTCCTGCCAACCATCTACCTAATACTCAACATGCACCAAACCTCACCCATCTACCGCCATTTAAATATTTTGATATCCACGAACCTAACTAAAAATTTGACTAAAGTAAGTGCACCTATCAATTAATAGAATAGCTATGGTGAGCAAAGATATCGCTCCCATGAAGACTAAAAGTACTAGTAATTACTGTCTTTCTATTATTTAACCGAATAATTCGAGTGATTGATTTAAAAACTAAAACTAACTAATTTAATTAACTAACGAACATGACAAAGAACAAATCTCGAAAATAATTGAGTAACAATCAATAAGCAAAACCCAGGAAATAATTTACCTAGATTTTATTTGTGACTATCAATCTAAATTACACAATTTCTTTACTTAGTAACTTGATCTGAAGAAATCCCTAAATTATGCAAATATCTCTTTTAAGCATAAGAGCAACTGACTCTAAGTTGATTAATTAAAAAAATTTCTAATTAAAACCCCAATAATCGCATTAACTCATGTCGAGACCCTTTTTAAAATCAAATTTTATTTTAAAACAAAAATAGAGTCTGCACCAATCCTTTTTATTTAGGTGTGATTGGATCACCTCAAAACTTGGTCATTTTAATAAATTGTTAGATTCATTAAAACGATACTTTTTGGTCTACAAAATCCATGAAATAGGTTCGGGAGTCGGTTACGTATGAGGAAGGGTTAGCACCCTCATAACGCCCAAAATTGGTACCTAATTAATTACTTAATGTCTTGATGTTGAAAATTAAAAATTCGAAGAGAATTTAAAATACGATCCCTCCTTGCATGGTGTTATTTGATGGTATAAAAAAAACCGATCTAAATTGAATTTTTAATGAGGAGGCATTCTCATTTTGGGTTGACCAAGACGAAAAAATCATGTCTCGTAAGTTGGGACACAAAATCTCGAATTCTCGAAAATAAGAACGCTCACCGTTTAATTATTGCCCAAATATTATATTTTTAATTCTTATTCATTTTATTTTATTTAAAAAATAATAATAAGGGACATTCAATTATTTTGGTTCAAGGAGAAAATCGTACTCTGTAAGTTAGGGGCACAATTTCTTGAATCCTCAAAATAAAGAATATCGCATTGGTTTAAATTGCTAAATATACAATGTGTGAAAATGAAACTTCTAATATGACATGTTATGGACTTATTCGAACATAAAACATTACATAAGATACACGAACATGTTTAAATGTTTTATATGATGTCATAAGGACGTAAATAATGCAATATATCATGACTCATAATAATGTTAAAAATGTTAATTGGTACGAATAATAATTAATGATAATAATTAAGGACTAAATAATAAATTATACAATTTAAAGGGCAAAAATATAAATAACAAAGATGAAAAGTGCAAGGAATTAAAAAGAAATAAACATGCTGAATGAAATAAATAGAGGACTAAATTAAAATTTAAACAAAATTTAAAGGGAAAATTAAAAAACAAAGGCGTAAATAAAAGACTAAAAGAAAATAATTGGGAAATTTGAGGGTAAAATTATAAAATCCGCAATTTAAAGAGGAAAATAAATAAAATAAAATAAAATTTAAGCTTGCTGGACTTTAAATAATAGAAAATAAAGGGACTGAATCTAAAAATAAAGACTAAATTGAAACCCCAAAAAAACTTTGAAGTCAGAATAGCAAGAAAACAAAAAAAAAACAAAAAAAATGAATAAAGGATTAAATTAAAACAAAATGAAAATGTTCAGGGACCCAAGATGTTATTTTCTCCCAGCCCAGCACATGTGCCATTCCCAAAAAAGCATTGGATAATCACCCAAAAAAGCATTAAGAATGAGGTTAAAATATGTTATTTTTGACACTTATCATGTTTTTTTTTTAAATATCACATTATTGATATTAAAGCAAGTGTTTCTTTTGCTATTTTCATTTAAAATATCACATTATCACATTATGAAAATTTTTAGATTTAGGATCAAATTGATAAAACATACAAACATTGAGTGTTCAATTTATTATTAGACCAATAAAAAAAGTTTACGTCAACTTTTCATCCCTATTTCAAAAAAAAAAAAATTGGATGACCAACATAAAACAAATTTTATAGTTAAATGATTATTCTTGTAATTTACCCTTCCCATTGTAATTTTTTTGATGTTGTGATTAAATCATTATCTTTTTGTAATTCAACCATCAAAATGCTAATTATTTTCTTAGTTATCATATAAAGATGAAATATCTATTGGAAACTCCAATATTCACCCTTATTAAAAGTTTTATATATCAAATTATTTATTTTTTATTTCATACCTTAACTCTTAATTGGCTTCCTGCCATTGTTTGATTCCATACAAAGTAAAAGTTTATATCTCTCCTAATTTAATTTCTCACTACAAACTTGAAAGCTTTTAAATCTAATTTACTTCTGCAAGAAAACAAGAAAAAAAATTAGGGTTGAGCAATTTAGTAAGAATGAAGATGGAACTTTAAACAACTTAGGGTTTCAACTCTAGGTTTCTTTCTTAGATGATGATGATATCCCCTCAAGTAATAATAATGTTAGCTATAAAAAATATATAATATTTTAAACTAAATAAATAAACTAAAATAAATATATATTTTTTTAAATTTTATTAAAAAATAATTAAGATTAAATTAACAAAAAGATATAAACAGTAAAAATTAAATTTGACATTATATTAATATCAAATTTAACCAAAATAGAGAGATCAAAAATGAAATTTAATTATTTTTCTATAATAATAATAATAACACCAATAGTATGCCTATCGACCTTTCTTTTATTTCTTTTATATATAGAATAAAATATAAAAATTAGACCACTCTTACTTAATATAAAAATAAAATAAAAGGGTATGACTAAAGAGTACACACGTTGAATGGAGCATGTTATAGGTATAGATTTACGATATCTCCATCAATGAATACTAAAGCCTAAACACAATAAAAAAAAGTGTGTATATATATCATACAATAGAACCCATAAAAGTAAGTTATTTTTAACAAATAACCTAATATGCATAGAAAAAGGATTTTTTGAAACTGTGATTTTACGTTATTCTTATTATTTTCTAATAAGAAAATGACAAATTAGATTTATCCTCCTGATATTCAGCTTTTTCTCTTGAAAAAAATCTAAATTCAACTAAAAATGCTAAAAAGAAAAAGAAAAAAATCTGATTTGTAATTCTCTTATTAGAAAGGGATAGGAATGACGTGTAACCACAGTTTCATACAATACCTTCTCAATATGTATATATAGATTTCTAAACTCAAATATATCAAAATATCATGAAACAACATAATTAATTTACTTTTTTTCAACACCAAATTATGAATTGAACAACAAGGGTGACCGTAGATTTTGGTAATTAAAAGATTCATCTATGGGTAAAAGAAGGGATTGTATGAAACTTTAATTTTACGTCATCTTTATCACTTTCTAATAATAAAATGACAAATTATATTTTTCTTGCTAATTTTAACATTTTTAGTTAAATTTGAATTTTAAAGAAAAAAAAATTGATTTGCCATTCTCCTAATAAAAAAGGAATAAAGATAATGTAACAGATGGTTTTCCAACAAATTTAAGATCCCATATGTTTTATTAAAATTTCCCTCCTCGGATTTGATTATCAAAGATTTTGACACAACCAAGAAGGAAACAGTTTTGGTGGACGTATCAAATTCCTGTTTTTGTGAAAAGCGTGGCAGATCAAATACAAGGAAAACGTGCAATGTCTTGAAAAAGTTGAAATTTGGAAAATCACCCCAACTCAAGTCTAAAACAACTCTTACTTACACTCACATGCATTTGTAATGAAAATGACAAGTATTTCGCTGTCTTCCAGAAATTCATACCAGGCCAACCTTATTAATATAAGTTGATTATTTTTTATATTAAATCATAAAGTATGGGTTAAAATTTTCAGAATCAGATCGATAGTAAAATTGGTCAAACTATTAATTCATATAGTTTAATTGAATAAATTATCAAAAATAAAAAAATAAAAAAGTTTATGTTTTAGTTTGGTTCAATCGGTTCGTATTAGTTCACAAGTCAATTGGTCTAATGCTTCTCTTTGGACCGATACCCTGGCCGGTTCAAACAATCATGACTTTAAGTCTCTACATTTTATACATTTGGAATTTAGTCCTCCTACTTTTATTTTCAAGATTTTAATCACTCTATTTTTTGGATTTATAAATCTACTTTCAAATTATATATAACCACATAAAGTTTTAATTGAAAATATCAAGTATTTGAACTAAAATATAAAGCTAAACTATATTAGAAATTAAAATTAGAAAAATCAAAATTGGCATTTGTATAGAATGTGATGATAGGTATATGCTATGTGAAGATGGCTTGGACCTTATTCTAATATATAAGTATAGATAGTTATGGATGGTGGTAGTTTCCAATACCAATTAAAGTGAGGAATTTGATTTAGAAAGCAGTCGCATGCAAATAAGCCATATTAAATCCATCCACTTTTTTCACCCCAATTTAAAAAAATTTAATCTCGATCCACCCTTCAAAATTTTATAATTTTATTTAATCCAACATAATATTTTTATAAGTACAAAACATTTTATTTTGATATTATACCCAATTAGATGTTTAAATTAACTCCTTCCACACACGTTTTATTTGTGCTTGTATTATAAATTATTAATTCAATTCTACTAGAAAAAATTTAAGAGAAAACTCTATATATTTAGATAATATGAGCCGAATTCTTCCCTTAAGTATTAATGGAATAGAACAAATATTAATCTTTTTTTCGAAAGAATCCACCGAAAAGGGGAGGTATTCCAATGCAATAAAGTTACATAGTGTTTTTTTTTATAAAGGAGTATTTCCATGGGTTTGTCTTGGTATCGTGTTCATATTATCGTATTGAATGATCCCGGTCTCTTGCTTTCTGTTCATATAATGCATACGGCTCTGGTTGTTGGTTGGGCCGGTTCAATGGCTCTATATGAATTAGTCGTTTTTGATCCTTCTGATCCCGTTCTTGATCTAATGTAGAGACAATGTATGTTCATTATAGCCTTCATGACTCGTTTAAGAATAACCAATTCATGGGCGGAATCACGACCTTAACACTTTACTTATTCCACAAGTTTCACTAAAGTTAATTAGGGAAGGAAGAACAAAGTTTCTTTTACTAAACTTGGCAGTTGATATTCGAACATGTGCATCAGTTGAAATTGAAGATGTAACTTTTGTCAAATACTAAAGGACTATAGTGTTTAGCTACTTTTGTGTAAATGAGTTTAACGAAGGTTGTACCAGAAAAGAAAAAAAAACATATGTATACCGACAAGTATTAAATATTAAATGTAAGAGTAAAATATATATTGTAACTTTAAAAAAATTGCATGTAAATTCAAATATTAAAAATAATATTATTAAAAGAAGTAAACTCAAATTATAAATTTGAAATGAAAAATATATATAGAAGAGGCAAGCTTAAGTTTGGATCACCGATTCTTTCTTATAATTTTAATCTTCAAATGAGAAATAAACTCGAGAAGTTATAAATAGTTCTTAACATTGCATAAATCTTTTTTTAAAAATAATTGTCTAAAAATTTAACGAAAAAAGTTTTGATCACAAAAGTAATAATAACGGCATAGCCCTTCCTCAACCTTTCAATAGAAGAATAATATATTTCAATACACTCGAATCTATAACCTCCTACACTAACAACAATATCATTATCAATCAAGCCAACACTCAATCGACAAAACACTCGTATACTAGCTACAATATCATTATCATTCAAGCTAACACTCAATCGACAAAATACTCGTATAAAACTACCCAAAATGATATCATATGATATTATTGCGACCTGTTTTATAACATTTTTGAGTTTTAACCATTTCAACTACTACATAGTTCATTGATCCAAAAACTCTGCTTCCTTGAATAATACAATACACACTTTTTTTTCACTTTAGCAGAAAAAAATGTGAAAAAATACGTTCAATACCGAAAGTCCCAACTCCATCATCTCGACCTGCCGACTATATTGAGAGATAGGGACAGGTTTAGGTTTTTTACTCAAATAATATAAAAATAAGAATTAATTATGAAATTGGTATAAAAAATATATTATTTACGAAAATAACCATTTGTTACAGAGTTTAGTCAATGCCATTTGACATATTAGCGGTACCAAACTAAAATGTGATGACCTAAATTATTTAGGGACCTAATATGTAAATTTATTATTTTGATTCATTGACAGCCGCACCAAACTTTAAATAGGATTAATTGCATTGTAAACCCTCTTTATTTATTATTTTCTTTTTATTCCTTTTTTTTTATAAATCTTTTTATTCCATTTCAACACCAAAAATAGAGAGGCCTCTTACCAACTAGTCCAATTTTTTTTTTTACTAAAAAGTATTTTTATAAAAAAGTTGATTCCAACCGGAAATAAATTATATTTATTTTTCATTTTTTTTCAAATTATGTCTGACATAACAGTTAACGGTATTTATAGTAGTTTTCTTTTACTCACATTATATCTGGAAACTATAAATTCAACTAATAATTATAACTTATACATAATAATTTTTTTCTAAAGCTTTTATAATTATAATTTTATATTGTGTCCATAAATCAAATTGATAATAAATTTGGCCTCTCTATTTCTGGTGTTGAAGGGAATAAAAGAAAATAATAAATAAGGAGGGTTTATAAAGCAATTTACCCTATTGAAAGTTTGGTGCGCCCTTAATCTAAATGGAAAATTTATATATTAGGTCCTTGAATATTTTGGGTTATCACTTTTTAGTCTGGCGCCGCTAATATGTCAGGCAACACCGTTGAAACACTATAACAAATGCCTATTTTCATAATTAATCTGTTTCCATACATTTTCATAATTAAATATTGTTTATGTAAAAATCACAGATTTATAAAATAAATAAAAAAGTTAATTTCGCATTTGGTACCTATATGTTCATCAAATATTTAATGCGGTATTTAGTACTAGATAACTTTTGGAGCTTACTGCCTAGCAATTCACGAGCAAAACACTTGGTCTTTTACTTTAGAAACTCACATTATCTGATGAGTCCACAGCTCACCAAGGGTGACAGTAAATGCAGATGCAGATACAGTAGGTGTAATAGTAGTGATGAGAATGTGAATAACCAACCATTAATTTGTCCAAATAAAGCATATTATTGCAGTGCGGGTGCGGGTGGAGCCACACTTGGCTACATATTCAAGTTTCCCTTTTGACTGGAAAACGTCGTGGCAGCTGGTTTTCAATTTGAAACCGCGTTAAAAGAAGGAACACAAAAAAAGGTGTTTAATGGGTTTTCCCCATCTTTTCAAAGTTCCAACCTCACATTGCATGACTTGACCTTCCCCTTCCTTCTTTTTTAAGCACAAGTTTGTATTCTTCTTTTTTAAAACTATTTGGGGGCAGCATCAAAGTCGGATTCTCCATGTATGCGCATCCCATGCGTATCAAACTAATATATGGAGTGCTAATCACAGAATATATTGGAAGATATGTTCACACCCACACTCACACTCTACAATTTGGAATTGCTAAAGTTGCTACACTTTAACTTCTCTTCTTCTTGTTTCCTTTTTGTACATATTACGAATTATATGACTTTAATAAATAGAGTGATGTGTCCGAATAATTATAATCAGAACTAATACTATAAAATGTAATTAAAATGAATTTTGTTGAAATTTTTTTAAAAAAATTATGTGAATAGGTCGATTCTTAGAAAATTTACGAGAATAGATCAATTTTACGAAAAAAGAAAACACTAATTACTTTTCCAATTTGATACCTAAAGTTGACACTTTTTCCTAATTTGGTACTCAAGCTTTATTTTGGTCTAATTTGGTATTAAACTTGTCAAATGTCATACAAATTACCCTAAAACACTAATTGTTTTATTTTTTATGTGGGGAAAATAGCTACTATATGACTAACATGTGGTAGATGACATAAAAGTCAATGGTAGGAATAATCACATTTATTTATAGTTTCCTCTATTTCACTAAATAATATACCCAAATTTTCCTTTTCGTCGAGATTGAGATTACTTTGGCTTTTAATGGCATGAATGATTCAAGATGGACCACATGCTTAAACCATTGTTTCGTCTTCACAAAGCCTTTAATTCAACAAAAATATAGTCAATGTTAGAGGAAATTTGTGTTCAAAAATTGTGATTGAGTTATAATTAACGATTGAATATTGAAGAAGAAAACAAGAATCTTAAAATTCCAAATAAAAGAAATTTATTATGTTAAATTAATAAAATGAAATGAAATAAATAAAATTAAGCTAAAAGTATTTGAACATTTAAAATATCAAAAAGAAATTTCATATCATCTCTCACATGTCAATAATACATTAATGATTTTTGCTATCATAAATAAATAAAAAAACACCATGAGTATATTGGAGTAATTAGAATGAAGTTTGACAAATTCTAGGTACCAAATTAAAAAAAAATCAAATTAAAAAAATGTCAAATTTAGATACCAAATATTTTATTAAGCCTAATACAAAAATATGTTCAATCAATTTTAATGTAGAATTCAATCAAACCTTTCAAACCGATGCTTAAATTAAACTTAATCCAGTTTGATCTGACAATCTATTTCATTATTTATATATTAATAAAATGTTGATTATATATCTTTGTTAATACACAATATCAACATGAGTGAAAAAAGGAAAGACAAGATAGTCTTAAAGAAGGTTTTTGAGTAGAGAGATAGAAGAGGAGAAAAAGAATATAAGCCATGGACTTGTTTTCGTATCTCCTCCCTCCCCAAATAGAGAGTATCTAGGATTATTTATACATGGGTTAAATTCCGAGTCAAGTTATTCTTACTATAAATATATAATAATTGTTATAATTAAATTTATATTTAAATTAATTATTATTATTGAAGTTAAATTTCGGCAAATGAAGTGAGTTGGAGGTGAAAAATATCTCATCCAAGTTCCAATGTAGCAATGCCAAACTTATGAGATTAGGTGAACCATCCTACCTATGGACATAACTTAGACGATAATGAATTAGATAATAACAAAGAAAATCCAAAGTCCCTGGTCAATCATAAATACGCAATAAATTTCTTCTCAAGTGAGATTCACACGTTTTTGACCAACCCAAAGCATTTGCTACTTACCCATACATACCAAAATAATAAAAAATAATATAATTCATTTTTATATTCATAGAATTATATTAAATCAACCGTCTATATATAAATTTAGTTGGTACTAATATTATTGAAGACATTTTCAAAACATAATAATAAAATAATTATTAAATTGAAATTTATGTTAATATAAATATTTTAAATATAATTATAACAAATATATATACTATTATTTAATTCTTTAACTGTTTTAATATTACGAATAGCCAATTCAATTAGAAAATTTATACTATTCTTACATATATGAAATAAATTATATTCTTACAATTATACTTCCGGCCGTTTTTTACATTTTAAATAAAATTAATAAAAAATTAAAAATAATAATATTTTAACTCATGCCATCAACATAAAATAATAATATTTTAACTCATGCCATCAACATACATAAATCCTTAACTTTACCACTACCACCAATATTTCATTCTATTTTGTTTTTTTTATTTTAATAATATTACACGCAAATTCACATATTGCATTCATTTTCCATATATTGTTATGTATTATTAATCATAAATAGTATGTTTTTATTTATTGTATATTAAATACATAATTTTTAAGTATGGATAATAGAATTTGTAGTAATTATAAATCCCACCATCAGGGGTGAAATTAGAGGGCTGACAAGAGCCTCGGTCTCCCTAAAATAGAAATTTTTTATCTAAACTTTTTAAAATTTTAAATTAATAAATTAAAATTGTATTTTGAGCCCTTAAAAATATAAAATATTAAATTGATAAAATTACATTTTTACTATCGTAACGTACAAAATATTTTAACTTCCCCGCCCATTAAAAACGTTAATCCATTCATAATAGACACATCAAGACATTATTTTTTAAAATCGATTTTATAGGAAAAATTATATTTTTAAAATTCAAGATTAATTATTAATAAATCTCATTAAGCCTTTTCTTATAATTGATTTCCATAGCTTAGTTTTTATAAATCCAACCTAAAAATGGTATTAACCAAAGCTTTAGTTTCATTTATTTTTGTCAACATAACTTAGAGAAATAAAAAAAATTCAAAAATATCGGAAATTCTATCATTTTCATCCATTTATATGAATATTGAAATCCTGGAAATCATCGCCCCACCACCCAAAGATAGTTGCACAAGCATTAATCTAAACATAACTTAAACCTACTAAAACCACGTGTTACTCTTATGTCACCAACCCTAAAAATTCTATGGTACTCATTTGAGACACGTAGCAACTATGAAATCGTACTTCATGTTATCTAAAGCACAAGAAATAAAACATGCTAGGCTACCTCAGCCATCTCCCAAAATCATAGATTGACTTTTGGGTGTTTCAAAACATGTTTTTAGCTTTCACCTTATGCCCTGAATCATGCATTTTGATTTCTTGTGAAGTGGGGTTAAACGAGAAATTATTGCTATATTAAAATTCCAATACCAAATTTTAAATTATTATTTTAGAAATTTGCATCACTTGACTTTGAGTCGGAATTTGGCAATGCATGCATTTAGGACAAGATAGGTAGATTTGACTTTGGATTAGGCTTTTTGTTTTAAATAATAAATTAGGGATGGAAGTTGAATTTTGGGTTGCAATCAATCATGGGAAATGAGATGTTAACGGGTTGTCAAAGTTTTACAAACACGCAATTATTCATCACAAATTCAATAATGTACATTTTCCATTAATAATATGTTCAAATAATAATGAGGAATCAATGTTGAGAGAAATGGGAGTATATTCCGTTGATAACATATCATCGTGAATGTAGGGGTTTTTTTTTATGTTCCCAAAAAGTTAAACGTAGGGTAAAAATTCATGTCCAAATTGTTTCTATACCCGAGAGATCTCAAGTATCAACCACCTTGTACTCTTCAGTGCTACACCGTGCATTATTATTTTTCAGGGGACATGGCTTCCACTCTAGGCTCTCTTTAAACTCAAAGGACAACCTTAAGGCTCTATAATAATAGCTAGGGGATGTAAGTATATGAAAACAGAATAAAGAAATCCAGAATGATATTGATTAAATATTTTAGTATTATTTGCTTAATTGTATTAGTACAGAAATAGGACTTATATACATGAGTGAGTAATTTATTGCTGCTAATCAATTCTACTAATAGTATACCAAATTGTATAACTGATTGCTAACAACCTAACTTACCTTATACACTGACATTCACCCAACTTCTCAATAGGTAAGACTCGAAGCAAATTTAAAACCGAGTAAACAAAGAGACATACAGGGGTTTTCTAAAAATGTTAGCAACCTAGTCATAGGCTGGTACCTCACCAACAACGAGCGAGCCCTCATCTGCCTTTTTGCAGACAAAAAACAGATCAAGTTCAACATGTTTGAACTTGGAGTGTAAGATAGGATCAGCAGCAACTGCTACTGCACCAGAATTGTCACACCAAATAGCAGGCGAATCGGCAGACTGAATTTATAGCTCCATTAGTAGAGAGACTAACCACGTAACATCACTGGTGGCTGCAGCCAGACTTCGATACTCAACCTCTGCTGTCAACCGAGAAATAACTTGTTGTTTTATTGAACAGCACGAAACAGGCGTATATCCAAAATACACACAATATCTTGTTGTAGATCGGCGATCATCAAAATCTAATCCCTAGTTGGCATCAACATAACCAACGAGAGATAGTTTGTTAGATCGACAAAAAAATCAATCCATGATCAATAGTCCCACATAAATATTGTAAGATTTGTTTTAGGGTCATCAAATGTACTGAAGTGGATATATACATGAATTGACACACACGATTCACGATATAAGCAATATTAAGTCAGGTTAAGACCGCATATTGAAATACACAGACAAGACTTCGATATTCTGTAGGATCAGCAAGATGATCGCCCTCATCTTTAGACAATACTGACGAACTGATCATTGGTGTGTGGACACTTTTTGCATTAGTCAAAGAACTTCTGTTAAGTAGATCCTTGATGTACTTGCATTGGCATAAATGAATACTTCCAGTGGATGATCGGGTGACTTCAACACCTAAGAAGTAGTGAAGGTCTCTCATATTCTTAAATGAAAACTCTTTATCTAACAATTGAATAAAACTAGTTATACTGTCAGGCATACTCCCCGTAATAATAATATCATTCACATAAACCAGAACATAGATGACAGACTCAGTCGTTACTCGAATAAAAAAATACGCATCAAATTTAGATACGAGAAACCCGGTAGAAATTAAAAACCTTTTCAATTTATCAAACCAGGCGCGGGGAACTTGACGCAACTCGTATAATGCCTTCGCTAGATGACACACCAAGTGCTCACCATTTAGACCAAATTGAACATAACCTGGAGGTTTTTGCATGAACACTTCATCGGTGAGATCACCATTTAAAAAGGCATTATTGACATCAACTTGACTAAGTTGCCAACCACAAGAGATAGCAACTAAGAGTATGGTTTGAATAGTAGCATGTTTGACCATTGAACTGAATGTTTCCTAGAAATCACATTCAGGAACTTACGAACACCCTTTTGCTACCAACCTAGTCTTACGCCAAGCAATATTCCTATCAGGGTTTTTCTTTACTTTGAAAAGTCATTTACACCCTATTACCTTCTGTCCATGAGGGAGAGAACCAAGATCCCAAGTGGAGTTGGCCATGAGAGCATCAAACTCAGCTTGGACTGCTGGTCTCCATGTTGAATCAGCAAAAGCTTCCTCAACCGTACGTGGCTCATAGTCAACAGCTTCAACAGACAGAGCCTTGGGTTTAAAAACCCCGGCCTTGGACCTAGTAATCATAGTATGAGTATTCCCCAGTGGAGCAGACGTTGAAGTCGAAGGAACTATGTCTGGAGCAGACGGACTACCCGCATTTGTCTAGGTTAGAGGCCAGAATTCTTCATGAACAAAGCCTAACTCAGTCGATGAATCACCTATTGTAGACTGCATGGGACTATAATGAGGAGTACAGGAGGAAATACTAGTAGGACTCTCGATTATTGCAGGATGGCGAGAGGTAGTAGACTGAAAAAGAGGAACATATGTGGAGACATATGGACTATATTTTACATGATCTATGATAGATGAAGAAAATAAGAATCATCGTTTATCAAAAACAACATGACGAGAAATAATTACTTTACCATCTGGTGAGAGACAATGATAACCTTTATGTTGGGAACTATACTCCAAGGATATACATGGTTGAGAATGAAAACCTAACTTGTGACGCGTAAATGGTCATAGATACTGGAAACAACAGCAACAAACACCCGTAAATGATCATATGTAAGCTCACGACTATGAAAAATCTGGTAGGGAGACTGACCTTTCAGAACAGAAGTAGGTAAACGATTTATGAGATGAACGATACTACAAAAGACATAATCCCAGTAATTTATAGGTAGACTGACATGGGCTAAGAGATTTAGACCGATCTCAACAATGTTCTATGTTTTCGCTCAGCAACTCCGTTCTGCTCAAATAAATGTGGGCAGGATAGACGATGTAAAATCCCAAGATTAGTCTGTGAATGCACGATACTCACCACTCCAATCACTTTGAAAGCTCTTAATATCCTTCCCAAACTAAGTTTTGACCATCTTTTGAAACTGAAAAAAACACTTAACTACTTGAGGCTTCTGTTGAATGAGATACACCCACGTAAAATGACTACACATGTCGATAAACGAAACATAATACAGATTAGTACCACATACAATCGATGTCAGTCCCCATAAGTCGGAGACAACCAAATCAAAAATTTTTTATATTCAATGAAAGAGTTTAAAAAAGGCAGTTTATGAGATTTCTCCTTTTGACGTGCAATACAAATATTGTCAAGACACATTTTATTTGAGACAACTTGGCACTTATCAAGAAAAAATTTAACAGTCGAGGCAGACAGATGACCAAGTCTTTAGTGCCATAAAGTGAAAACATCATCACCATCATTACGAGTCTGTATTCTAGTGTTGTGAACAGATAAAGCAGCAACAGAATGATCAAAAGTAACTAGTGAAAAATAATAGAGCCCGTCACGAGTGTGACCCCGTAATAAAATTTCCTGAGTCAGGATGTCCTTAACAACATAATAAGATGGATGAAATTCAAAGAATACGTTATTGTCATTAGCAAACTGAGAAACAGATAACAAATTTTTCCATATATTTAGAATGCACAAAACATTAGACAGATGAACGATCTTACTCTTCGTAGGTAAAATACAGTTTCCAACACACGATATTTTGTAGGGGTCTCATCACTCATGAGAAGAAGAAATGTACCTAAGTATGGCGTACATTCATGCAAAATAGTGGCTTCCTGACATACATGATGCGTAGCTCTTGAATTAGGACACCAAAAGAAGGTCCCTACAGGTATAGGAATATAAGAATTTTTATTATCAAAATTAGACCCATATGGAGTCGTATTGGCATTGGACCCGGATGTGGTCAAAAAATCAGAGGCATGAAAGTTAGGGATACGAGGTAACCTGACGCATGGTAAGGTATTAGTATCATGAATACAGGCCCTTGATTTAGTTTATCACGACACATCGATCCTAGTATTTTGAACGGAAAAATTTCTATTTGTCTCAAGCCCAACAAAGTTGGCATTTGGCCCAACATTCTAGGCCACATTAGGGGCTGAAGGAACCAGCCTATCATATGGCCCAAAATTATGGCCTGGAGAAACCGGCCTATTAGCACTAATATTTGGCTCATATTGAAGACCCAAATCACACGGTAAGTGGGGGGAACCATAATGCGTATTGTGCGAGCCCGAGCCATCACCATATGGCTCAATTGTTTGGCCGGCCTCATCCCTATAACTAACACAGGGTTTAGTAACCCCAGCAGATGGTGGATTGGGAAAAGAAAAAATATCTGACAGCCCTTCCCACGCAAATGCCGTAAGGAAACTCTATTGTGGCCGCCACTTAGGTTTTGACGTACTGCCTAAGTTTATCAAAAGTAACCGGACCACTACAAGCTGACAGGCACTAGCCAGACTCACCAAGACCACCATCGTGTGACTCTTGACTCACACGATCAGAGAACATCGAAGCCATGGTTAGAGCCAGAGCAGAGGGGTCGTCGTAGTCGTGATCGAATCGATAATAACACCTTTGTACCATATGTCCATATCTGCAACAGATTTGGCACTAAAGTTGAGTTCGAAAGCCACGTTCACGAGCCGTAGAAGAAGAACATCCACCGCGCACGGAGTCCGTCACCAGTGTTGTTGGAGCGGCCTTCACCAGATGTGCATGAAAAAGTGCTTCAATCACTACACGGGCTTACCAACTCTCAAACTCCAGATGCATGTCAATAAGCTTTTGAAGAGGAAGAGTTTCATTCGAGAACGAGGCCAAAGTGAGAATAGCATCGTAACCCGACAAGAGGCCGACAAGGATGATCTCCAACTTCTCTCCCTCCGGTAGCATAGATCTAAACGCCTCGAGTAACGCACAGGTACTATATATTTTAGCAACATATTCTTTTACCGACATCATCCTTTTCTTAATTGAGTGGAGGTCGTACTTTATGCGTAACAATTTTTCTCCAGTGGCAACGGTGAACAGGCGATTCGCAGTGCTCCACACCTCACACGTTGTTTTAGCAGTTGTAAAAGAAGATAACAAGAAGAGCTAATCGTTAATAATAACCAAAAAGCAAAAAGTTTATCTTGCTGAACAAACGGAGAGGCATCGAGATTTGGAGTCAAAACTCTATTTGAAAAGGAGACAAGATGGGGCAGCACAAGTAGGGTCCCTTCGAGAAATCTTAGTAACTCATAACCTTCAATTATTAATCGTATATGTTATTGCCATTGCACAAAATTCCCTTCATCTAACTTTACTGTATCATGACGAGGAAACGTCTGAATCAAACGCGATCCAGAGAAGGAGGGACTACAACAATCAACAGTGATAGAGTCAATGAAATTAGCCATGAATTAGCAGCAATAAGGAGCACCAGGAGCTCAGGCGACTGATACCATGTTAGTAAGTATATGAAAATAGAATAAAGAAATATAGAATGAAATTGATTGAATATTCTAGTATTATTTGCTTGATTGTATTAGTACAGAAATAGGACTTATATACATGAGTGAGTGACTAACTGCTGCTAACCAATTCTACTAATAGTATACCATATTGTATAACTGATTGCTAACAATCTAACTTACCTTATACACTAACAGGGGACAATACCATAATATTTACTAGAAAAGTCATAGAAAATCATACCTTTTGTGACATATCCAAAAACAATCACCAAGTGTTTCAAATTTATTGTAGTGTTTCCTCAATACTCTCTCTTTTAACATACCCCATTGCTTCTCACTTTGTTTCCCCAAAAAAAAGGTATTCCAAGGTAATATAACCTATGTTACTAGCTTCTTTGATCATCGGTTTTCTCCTTATTGTTTCACTAATATTTTTGGGGTTTAATCACCATTCAAAAGTTGATTTTTATATCTTATATAAGGCAAATTTGCAATAAAATACAACTCGATTTATTAAAAGGGTAAACTATAAAAATAGTCACTTTTGTTTGCCTCAGATTACATTTTAGTCGCTTATGTTTGAAATATTACGTTTTAGTCACTTACATTATCGTGTTGTAACATTTTAGTCACTGAGTCGTTAATTGACATCAACAGTGTATTGGTAAGTTGACGTGACACGTTAAATCATCATTTCAAACGGAAATTTTAGGTTAAATTCTACAATTGCTCCCTATATTTTTTCATTTTAAGCAATTTAATTTTTTCTTTTATGTCCTTTTGACTTTCATTTTTTTTTCCATTCTCATCTGCTTCTCCCTCTATTTTCCTCATTTCTTCATTTCTTTTAACGTGGTTTTTATATGTTTTCTATTTTTAAAACTAGTCCATAAGCTCGCCTCACTCAAAAAATTTAAATTGTTCAAAAAAATAGAAGTATAGGGACTAGTTTTAACAAATAGAAAACATAGAAAAACTACGTTAAAAGAAATGGAGAAGGGAGGAAAACAAAATGAGAAACAAAAGAGAATAGAAAATAAAGAAAAAAAAGGTAAAGTTAAAAAACATAAAAGAAATAAAATTAAATTGCTCAAAACGAACAAACAAGGGGACTAATTGTATAAATTAACCTAAAATTTTTGTTTGAAATAATTATTTAACGTATCATGTCAGCTTACAGTTACACCATTAACAATAATTAACAACTCAGTGACTAAAATGATTCAACTCGATAACGTAACTAAAACATAACAATTTAAATATAAATAATTAAAATATAACCTAAAATAAACAAAAACGACTATTTTAAAAATTTTCCCTTATTAAAATTCACACTTCACTACCATCATTCAAAATTGTTTCTACAAATGTACAATTACTGATGTCAGCACCCATAAATGGTAACGAGTCATGGAGAAATGAAACCAGCTAATTATGTATAATATTATTTTGTTTTATATGAATGAAATTCGTGATGAGTAGTTGAAATTAAAAAGATTACTTAGATATATTTGATAATGAGTATTTTCTTGGGCAAATAATGCACTTTCCTCAAGTTGAATTTAATACCATTAAACAACGATAAAGTTTATATTTGTATTTAGGACATGAAAGAAGAGAATTTTTATCATTTATGGTCAATGAATTTTTTTTTCCAGGAAAGGTCAACGAAAATTTTAAATTTAAATATAGTTAACTCCTCTCAAACTTTTTAGATTAAAAAACGCATTTAAACATATTCAAATTCATATTTTCTTAATTGCTATAAAATAAACTATCTTTAACTCGATGAGACTCACAAGTTTTTTTTTTTTATTTTTTTAATCCTAGTAACACTTTTTCTCCCACTTACTAGTCTAACGAGTTATTTAAAAAAAAATTTGTTTATTAAAATAAAATGTACGATAAAAGTGGGATTTGTCTACCAATAAATCTGTGATTAATTGAACAACATTATTCTTCCATCAAATGCAGCCATCGTGCCTTCTCAAATAATTAACCATGGAATGGAGCAGTAATTTTGGCTCAACTCTTATATTAATATTTTTATAAAATATATCTGAAACGTGTAGGTATACTTGATTGATTCATGTACTATATATATATATGCCTACTAAGAACATAATTGAATCATAAATTATGTTCCCCATTCTATTTAATAATTAAGAAAAATAGTAAAATTACTTGAGATCAAACATAAATTCTCATGCATGTAATATAATGGATCAAGAGGTTGTTGGCTTGTTTTTCAAAAATATTAAATTATTTGTTTAACTCTAAAACTTATTATTTTTATTTTATAAGTTTATTTATTTTTTTATATTTTCTCTAATAAAATTGCAGTGGATTTAGCTGCATCTTTACCTCGATTGCTGTGCAAGTCTTTATTTGAATCACAAAAGACCAGTGCATTATTATACTAAATTACATCAGTAATAACAATAAAGATAAAAGTATTAATGATTATTATTGTTGATATAAAGCTGAGAAATCTTCGTCTCTTAAATAGGATGATAAAGATAAATATATTTTAACACACTCGAACTATGTCTTCTTTCACTAGTACTAATATTGATGCCAATCAAGTTAAAACTTAATTGACTTGTATTATTATTTTATTAATAAATACAATTTACATATTTTTAATATTTTTAAATACAAATACTCCAAATTTTGTATTGTTGATACAAAGTATAACGAGAGAGGAGAGTAATGAGGAAACAGTGGTGGTTTTGTAGAGACCAGTTCACTTAGAGAGCGGAGAGCCGAAAATGAACAAAATGTCAAACAGAGAGAGATGAGGGAATAACTTAGAATAACTTTTAGGATTTTTAAATGGTCAATTCCTTCTTCATCATTAGGAGGACATTTATAAGAGATGTTCTATTGTCCACTAATGTGACGTGGTAGGATAAGTGCTCAGCCTCGCTAAATGTATGAAAGATATTTATGGGCATGAATGACGTGCATCATGATATCTATTTTGTTATGCATTTAAACAATACGAGGTTGTTATGTTTAAATGGACCATTTATTGTATTGGCAATGTGTTCGCACCTAAAAGCAGGTGTCTTAGAAGCGGATGATTATCTCATTATTGAAGAGTAGGAGGGCTTGTCAAGAGTGCTTTTCTAACAGGTGGTCATGATAATGAAAGGTGTTACTCTTTTAGTTTGGTTGAGCGATCAATTAGGAAACTACCTCAAGTGGAGTTAGAGGGAATGTCAATGTTTTTTGTCTTGCTAACATGTGTCTAGATAATGAAGGGATATAATATATTTTATATAAGATTTTTTTTGCCTAACATGCTTAATGATCATTTTCTATTTTAATCTTATCATCACAGTTATTTTTAAATTTAAACACATATTTTATTATTGATTTTAATCTCAACCTAATCTCATCGCTATAACAATTAATTTCAGAATCTAAAACTCGACAAAAGGATTAACTTGAACACCGGCGATTCGGGTTCTGAATTTCCCCACCCGACAAGAGATTGCAGTTCAGGGTTGTTCTAAACCCGCTAGTTGGGTTAACTAACTTAACAACACTTCATCCCATCCCATGGTTCTACTCGTATCTTCCGATCTAAGTCTAAGATTTTCCCCCACTCCTTACTCTATTAATTTAGTAACAATTATGAGCCCCCAATTGGCACTCTTCCTTCGTTTCTAACCAAACCCCATTTCCAAAATCCGCGTGACACTCACAGCCTCCCGGTTCAACAACGACGAAATACCCGTATTGCACAACACGCGCTGTAAACAACCGTGAGTCAAATATACTCCAATACTGAGCCTGCTCCAGTAACTGTCGCCGCAATTGTTGAGATTGTCGTACTCTTCCCCCACCCCCACTGCCTTCGCACGTGACTTGTTCAGCTGTAAACTCAACCATGGTCAACATAAATTAACCTCGGTCAAGTCTTTCAAAAAAGAAAAAATAAAAAAATTCTGCGACGATGGAAATTCGGATTGATAACAACCGTTAGATATAAAAATAATGACGTCAAGGTTTTGTCTCAATATCCGACGGTTGTCGTTTCCTTTGGCATCATATTCTTTGGTTGGGTCCAATCTAGTTAATTTAACTCATTAATATAGAATAATCTTTCATCAAAATAATAAAGAAAGTTATCAACTCATCATCTTTAATATAATATTATTTTTCACTTTTGTTACATTAACTTAAAATGTTGTTAATTGTTTAATGCAAGTGGTTCATTTTCTTATGCTAAAATAATCCTAAGCAGTACAATACAATATTAGCAAAAAATATTACACTTAATACATTATTAATTAAAAATGTGTTTTTCTATAATTTAGTCGATGTTGAGTGATATCTATGAACATTAGTTTACATTATGATTAAACTTGAAGAATCGTGGCCTAGACATGGGTGATATATAATGAATGATGATTAATGATACAGTGGCCACTTCCTCCCCATTTTTCAAATGCCTACATTTGTTGGTCCATCGTGGAATGATGGAGCGTCCCCACTATTAGCTGCACAAAACCATGGTCATTAATGATATGTTCATCAGTTGGCCCAAGTGGAAGCAAGTTGGTGATGCATTAAAAAGGTCACAACCATATATTAACCACCCTTTCTAGGAAACCTTATCTTAAATTAGATACATCCCAATTTTATCGCATTTGTTATGCCATGCCAATTTTTATAAAAAAATTAATTAATATAGTTAACAGTTATCATTTATATTAAGATTAAAATTTTGACTTTTGAAAATATAGTGATTAAGAATTATCTAGTTAAGAAAGTTGGACTAAATTTAAAATTTTACACATAATATAAAACTAATCGTAGAATTTAATCAAAAAAATTTAACTACTACCATTCAAATAAGACTAAAATTTTAAAATTCGAAAAATATAAAAATTTTATTTTATTCAATTTTCTGATAAGAGATTAAAGATAAAATCAATTTCTTTTTTCGAGCTCTAAGCTACAAATTAATATAAAACTAACTACAGTATGATACATTTAATTTGTTTTTTATTTTACACTAATTAAAAGGAAAGGGTGAGTAAGAAATCACCGACAGATTTTAGGTGAAAAAAACTAACCACCTTTGATAAATCACATTACATGTGAAACTTCTCGTGACTCCCGCTTTTCATTTTTCATTAAACTACAAAAATATTTGTCAACCGACAGCTAATACTAAGGACAAGTTTCAAGCACAGGAATGAGATTGGGTGCACGTGTCACCATTTTAATGGTTACAAATAACTTATTGAAATGAGTCTTACGTCAGCTGATTAAAATTACAAGGGTTTACTTTAGGGGTTAAAACCAGATGGTTAACTGAGTCGAACCACTATATAAACTGAAGGAAGGTGGCGACGAAACGCCAGAGTGAGGCTTAGAGAGTTATTCACACCAAAAATTTAAGAGAGAAAAAAGAAAGAAAAATTGATTTGTGGTTTTTGTTTTAAGATCACCTTCCCCCCCCTTTTCTCTGTTAATCCCCGCTTCTCTGAATCCCTTTCTGTTAATCATCTGTTTCTATTTTTGAAAAAAATTCTGATTTTTGGGTTTGTTTTTTGTTTTCAGTTATTGACAGTCGTTTGAAAGCAAACTTAGATTACAGGATTTTCTTCAAAAGCCAGGTGTTTTCAGAATCGAGATCCAGGTTTTTTGCTTTTAATTTTTCTGTTTTTTGTAGATAAAATCAGCTGAAGGGGTGATTTTTGATACCTCAAAAGCTTGATTTTTTAGGGCTATCTTGGATTTAAAGGGGTTGTCTATTTTAAACAAAAACCTCCTTAATCCTCTTCTGGGTTTTTGAAACCTGTTCTTAAGTTTTGATAAGAAACAGGTTACTTTTTTTTTTCATATTCAAGTTTCAATCTTTTCTGTTTGAAAGAAATGGCAGCTACAATGGATTTCTATAGTAGCAGTTCAGATATATATGGTGGAGAGTTGATGGAAGCACTCGAACCTTTTATGAAAAGTGCTTCTTCCTCATCCTCTTCTTCCCCTTCCCCTTCTCCTTCCCCTTCATCTTATTCTCCCTCTCCTTCTCCTTCTCCTTCTACTTCATACCTCTCTTTCTCTTCTTCCCAAACACAACCCAATTTTTACGCAGATGGTTGTTGTTATTCCCCAGCAGTTGATCAATTTTCAGGTGTTCAACAGCCTCAACTTGGTTCAACCATTGGGCTAAACAACTTAACCCAAGCTCAGATCAACCAAATTCAGGCTCAATTCCTCTTCCAAAACAATCAACCAAGCTACCTTTACCAAAATCCTCAACTTAACGCCAACCCCAACACCAACCATATGCTCAGCTTTCTTAGTCCCAAGCCAGTCCCGATGAAACAGATGGGTTCTCCACCGAAACCCACCAAGCTCTACAGGGGAGTTAGGCAACGTCACTGGGGAAAATGGGTCGCTGAGATCCGGCTACCTAAGAACCGGACACGTCTTTGGTTAGGCACTTTCGATACAGCCGAGGAAGCAGCCTTGGCTTATGATAAAGCAGCCTATAAACTTAGGGGTGATTTTGCGAGACTCAACTTCCCTAACCTTCGTCACCAAGGTTCCCATATCGGTGGCGACTTCGGTGAATACAAGCCTTTGCATTCCTCTGTTGATGCTAAGCTTCAAGCTATCTGTGAAAGTTTGGAACTCAACCAAAAGCAAGGGAATAACAACAAGAAGAAGAAATCATCGAAGGAGAACAAAGTCCAATTGGCTGAGCCTGAGGAAAAGACAGTGAAGGTGGAGAACTCCCCCTCATCTTTATCTCCGGTTCTGTCGGAGAATGAGGGGTCGACAGAATCTTCACCTTTGTCGGATCTTACCTTCTCGGACTTCAACGAGCAGCCATGGCCTGAAGTTGTTACTTCCTCGGAGTCTTTTATGTTGTCCAAATACCCATCATATGAGATCGATTGGGATTCTATTCTAAAAGCTTAGTTTGATGTAACAGATGTTTTTCTTTGTGTATTTTTTTTTTGTAAATCTCACTGCAATTGAGTTTTTGGTAGTTGCGGTGACAGGTTCTTTAGGTTATTATTAAAGTCTGTTTATGAGTTTAGGGTTCTTAGTATTATCGTGTAAGTCTTAATGTTTATAAGAATTTAAAAGATGTTCTCCATGGTTGTCAGCTCGTTTTTTCTTGCTGGACCGAAAGGGAGAAATTTGTTAGCGTCCATAAAAGTTCCATAGCTTTTGTAATTTGAATCCTATTAATGTTATTTATGGTCCTTTTCCCTTGTCTACTTTCATTGTTTTAGAACATGCCATGATGGGAACTTGTGAATATCACTGCATCAAAGAAGCACCACAGGATCTAATGGACTGCAGAACCCTCAGGGTTCTTGTCTGAAATCGATAAATCTTTGAGAATTAGTGGACATTTTATGGCTTGAAAAGCGTTTAAATCCGGAAATTGGGTTTGGACTTCACGAGTTTGACACAAGGGGTGTGTGTATTTTTCTTGGTATCTTCAACTCCAAGTGGACAAAAACGGAAGTAACATACTATATGTTGTGTCCTTACAAGCAAAACATGGGTGAATGTTGCAGGGAAGTTATAGTGTTTCTAAAACTTTGTTCAATGAATCTACCGTGGGCTTGAGTTGGGCACAATTTCTGAAGACTTGGCTTTCAAGTAAAGCGTTTACCCAACAGCTAACCTTGCTTGTCTTATGATTGCAATTCCATTTTGGCAATGGAGATCCTTTTCTTTGCCTCACAATCACATATCTCCCTAGGTGTTCATGATTGGATGATTTTATATTTCCTTCCAGTTTATACATACCATAATATAATCCATAGTTATTAAAATATATTTATATATAATAAAATTTATTAATAATTATATATATTCTATTGAAATTCTAAACATAAACAAAACCACCAAACCTTTCATATTAGGGGCCGGTTGTGTCTTAACTCGATTGACTTAGGCATTGTTGTCAATGCAAGAGTACATGGGTTGAGTGAGTTGAAGCGCATTATCCTCCTATTTATGAGTTGAGGAGAGGCTATGGGTAGTTTTAAGAATTGTCAAAAAAATAAAATGATCAAACCCTATAATGATTTTTTTTTAAAATATTTATATTAGGGGACTTAGTTCTACACTCATTTTTATATTCTTAGGAATAATAATTGGTACAGCTACAAGGAGTTTTTAAACCCCATAAGCAGAGTTTGACAAGTATCCTATAGTGTTATAGTAAAATGCTAAAAAAAATATTTTAAAAGAATAGACACATTATAATTTTTTTAGGCAGCTTGTGGAATAAAAAAGTATACTGTCATTGTACCAAATACTAACCCATATTTTTATACGAGTAAAACATATTTCAACGATACAATCGTTGAATTTATCGATGTAATTGTATTGGTCATACTTGTAAATTTTCAAATCGATTCAATATATTTTTCGCATCGATATAAAGTAGTTTATATATTAATGTTTATTGGACGATTTAAACTTATTTTTTCCATTAAATAAATAGTTAAAAATTTTAAATTTACGTTAAATTTGACATACATGATCTAATGGAATATATAATATAATGGTAAGATGATTAAAATATTAATCATACCAAAATACTCATACGAATATAAACATATATTACTTTTACAATAATATAAGTGGACATCTAACTTTTATATTATAGTATAATACAATTTTCATACAATGTAAATTACAGATAAGCTTAAGTTTTGAATATTAAAATTCGAACTTTGTTCATATTTTAATTGTGGTTAACTATTTTTATTTAAAACTGTTTTCATATCTAATATTAAAATCCTATGTCACTATTGAAATAGTCTACATTGTTATTTTCTTCTTCTTTTTTTTGAATAGTCTCATTATAGATTCTAATTATATATATTTTTTACAATACAATGCCTAAAACTACGCATAACCTCTCCATAATCCATAAATAAAAGGATAATGCGTTTTAGGCACTCAACCTATAAAATTGGGTACATCTAAATTATACTAGATGTGGTATAATAAAGAAAAGCAATTATGTATTTAGAGAGGAAATATATATTTGATATTAAACATGGTTTAATATGCCTTATCAAATATTTTGCATTTGACAATATATAATTGTTTTTCTATTGAGTTATTAATAATATCTTTTCTCATCCAATATTAAAAATAATATCAAGTATGGACAGAGAAAGCAACGCAAAGGAAAAAGGCATCCAAATGCAAACAAAATTGCAACATGGAAGCAAATTAATGACAAGACAAGAAAGAAAGTAATGTGGAAGCAACCAGGTTGATGATGAGACATGATCCTTATTAAAAAAACTGTGTGGGATTCAAAGAAAATTAAATAAAATTCAAGAACTCTCCTATAAAAGGAGAGTGAAGGATGCTTAAAGGGGGCATCAAAAAACCTTTCTTTATCGAAAAAATATCTACTTCTCTTATTATCCTTTGTAGAAAAACCTTTCCTGTAATTCTTCTACTTTTGTAAAAATGATATCTACTGATTTTCGCATACTATCAAATATCCATTCATGTAATTGGTATTAGAGCGTCAGTGTAACGATACTTGGAGAAATAATATCATAGTTTTCATTGTAAGTTCTTATCTTTTATTTACAATTCAGTTTATTTTATGTTTATTTATCTTAAAACCCATATATCTATTATTCTGTCTTACTATTGCCTGTTTATGTCTTTATTAATAAAATATTGAAATATTTCAAATACAACAAATCAAATATTAAATATTAAACTTAGCAGATATTATTTAATATTGAATCAAATATTTAATATTAAAATACAAAAATATATAATTATCAAATATATACAAAATATTTAATATTAGATATCAAAATATCTAATGTCACATAAATATTTGATAGAAAAGCAATATTTAATATTAATATTTGATAAGGTTTGTTATTATCTTTAATACTAAATATTATCTTTAATATTCAGGATAGTCAGTCCAATTATATATTGTCAAAAAATTAAATTATGTGACATTAGATATTAAAAGAATTTTTTAAAAAATTCTCCATGAATATCAAAAACTAAAAAAAAAAGAAAATATAGAATTTTAGAAAAATTAATATTTTCATAAATTATCACATCCATGGGCTGAGATTTGTATAAAAAATACAATTCTTATTTAGAAAAAAACATAGTAAAATAATTGGAGTAGAACTAGAAAACATATATTCTATAGGAAATATAATTAAATTTGCAAAAGAAAAAATAGCTTTATTTTGTCTACAAAGTAAGGCTTCTAAACAAGTTAAACATAAATTAAGTTATAAACATTGTACAAAAATTTTAGAAAATGAATGAGAATTTGGATGTAAACCTGTACATCCTAATACTTATAAAAAACATAAAAAGAAAAATAGAAGATATAAGCTAGTTAGATGGAAACTAGGAAATAAAAAACATATTGGTTATAATAAAAAGAAAAGATTTGTTAAAAGAAAAACTTTTAAAAAACTTAAAAAACAAATATGTAAATGTTTTATATGTGATGAAGAAGGACATATAGCACCAAATTGTCCTAATAATAAAGGAAAAAGTGCAAGAAAAATGATTAAAACTCTTGAAGAACAAGATTTAGAAATATGTTCAGAAGAGGAAATAAATCTTGAGGAAATATGATATGAATTAATATCAGAAACAAATTCTGATACAGATAAAAAAGAATATATATTTATGTTTAATATAGGAAGTAGTTCTAATAATCAATTAGAAGAAATTCCTAAAAACGAACAACAAGATATAAAATTAGGAAATATAATCAGAAAAGAAAAAGACTTTTCTGATGAAATGATAGAGAAAATTAATAAAAAAATCATATTTCTAAAGAAGGAATTTATAAAATATCTAATATAAGATATGGTGTCAAAGACATATAGAAAAAATAAGTGGTAATACAGTAGCTAAAGATACTAGAGGTGGATTAATAGAAATCCCATTATTTATTAAAGATAAAATTAAGAGAATTAAAAAGAAATATCCTCAAGTTAGATATATACATTTAGGAATAATAATGATAACAATAAGGGCTTTATTTAGAAAAGGTCATGATATACCAATAATAGCAGTTTTATTAGATGAAAGCTTTGAAAATTCAATAAAAGCACTTATTGGAGGAATTCAATCAAATTTACATACAGGAGTAATAGGATTTAAAGTTAAACCAAATTACTTTATATCTATTACAGATCCTCTGATAGAAGAATGTTTATGTCTTAGAATTCAGACAAAAAATTCTGAAATTAATGATTTAGCAGAAGATATAGCAATAAGTTGGACTTCTATTAATGAATATACTAATACATCAGAAGTAGAAATCAAAGAGATTAATAAAAAAATTATTGAGCTCTTTGAACAGAAAAAATTCACTACTGAAATACAATCAAAATCATTACATATAAAAGATCTATGAATACCAAGAGACTGGATGATAGAAAAGACAAGTAGTGCAAGTACATCTAAACCTATTCCTATTTTCCTATAGAACCAAGTAGAAATTCTAGAAACACTAGAATGAAAGAAATACAAACTTCAATAATTATCCAACAAATGAAACTTGGAACAAGTGATGTAATTACTTTTTCAAATTTCCAATCTAGGAAATATTACACATATATAGAAATTACATTTCAATTTAGAGAATATAAAACATATTCTTTGCATGCTTTATTAGATACTGGAGCTACAACTAAGAGTTGCAGAAAGAATGACATTCCTTTAGAAAAATGAGAATCTATGAAACATCCAATAAAAGTCATAGGAATAGATGATAATAAAACCATAATCCAATATAAAGCTAGAAATATACCAATCTATATAAATAATGTAAGATTTGTGATACCAAAAATATTATGCTTTCCTGAAATGCATGGAGATATATTATTAGGAAATAATTTTATATACTAACATTTACCATTTTCTATTGATAAAAATCTAATTATGTTATCTGCAGAAAAACTTTTGTAGAAATACCATTAGTAGAAAATTATAAATTTATTTGTGATAAAAATTTTACACCACCAAGAAAATAACAAATTAAACAACTTGAAACAAGTCATTGGTTGTTTAAAATATTAGAAAATAATTTTAGTGAAGAGCCATTAAAATTATGGCTAAATAGTCCTAGATATTGTGAAATTAAATTGGAAAATCTCAATAAAATGACTAGAGTTAAACCAATGATCTATGCTAAACAAGATATAGATGAATTTGATATACAAATAAAAGAATTATTAGAAAAAGAATTATTAGAAAAACTTAATAGTCCACATTCTAGTCCAGCCTTTATGGTAAGGAATAATGCTGAAATAAAAAGAGAAAAAGTTATTATGGTTATTAATTATAAAAGATTATATCAAAATATTAATTTTGATGAATATTTTATTCTAAGAAAGAATGTTTTAATTAATCAAGCTAAACAAGATAGAAAAAAATTAAACTTCTCAAATATTTAATATTGAATATTAAAGATATATTTCAGTATTTCTAACCTTAAGTATCAAATATTAAACTCGATTTACTGAAAAGAAATGGCATCTCGATCAAAAGTTGTGGTAAGGGTGGCGTAAACTTAGTGCAATTGAGATATTATATCTTACTGATCGGTTTGATGATTTCAAAACAGCAATGGAAGGAGGGTATGATTGTGGAATACCATGTGAAAAGAATCAGGGAAAGACCCCATAAGTCTTTCCTAACCTTCTCCTATTGGATGCCATATTTCCATCACCCACCCACCAACTACTTTAATATTGGAGTTCATTATTTTGGTATAACTATTAATTTTTCATGTTTGTTTTACTGTTGATGAAATTTTTTATAAGTAGATGATTACCTTTTTAATAATATCTTTGATGTAACCTACAAGAATTACTGTATTTACTTTTTAAATAGAGAAACCAGCATGCAATTTGATTCTTGATATGCAGACTTCCATATTTAGTACCTATTATTGGCCAATGAAGCAGCGGCAATTTCATACCCAACTCAATCCATGATGAACTAGGTTTACCCATATTCATCTCATTCTTGATTGCAATTTGGGTATGGCATTTAAAAGAGTAATACTTCCCACCCAACTCAATCCATGATGAACTAGGTTTACCCATATTCATCTCATTCTTGATTGCAATTTGGGTATGGCATTTAAAAGAGTAATACTTCCCAAACTGTGTAAACACCTGAACGTAGAAAATAGGAACAACTCCAACCCAATCAAGTCATCATGATGGGAATATATGTTAATTAAAGCTTCCACAAATTCATAAGCTTCCACAAATTCATACACAAAACCATATTTTTGGAATTAAAGCTTTCTTATATAATGACTTTACATTCTTTTGGCTTTAAGTTTGTTGATGTAATATTTAGTGATGGAAGTTGTGGATTATTATTGGTGATGTAGGATAAAAGTGGTTCACATCGTGGTGATGCTGATGAGCTAGAGGAGTTGGCAGAGTTCTAGTATATCTATCAATATCTACTTCTTATACAGGAGTTTATATATTGGAGGGGGACATGATGCAATCCCTTTGCATGATTATCCTATCGACTATTAGGTTACTTTTAAAATTAAGGGAAACGTTCTTTAGGATGTGGTCGGAGATGATATGATGACGAACTCCTCCTAACGAAGTGGGTTTAATCATGGTATGAAGACTTACTAATGGTGATGTGTAACAACAGCCCCCTTACTCGAGTAAAAAAACTCTAAAATTAAGAGTAAGTTTAGATGGACGGTGTATTTACTTGCAGTTAATATAAAAACATCAGTGTCAATGAGATTAAATACTATAAACAATACTATAGTGTGAGATATATAATAAGCTAAATGCATCACACCCTATCGCTCATCCATATCCACCCTAAAAAGTCAAGAACACTACCTTTAATGCCCAACATCTCCATATGACACTAGAAACCGAATTAGAAAAGAAATACTCTTGTCAATGCATTCATTCACATAAGATTTAACCAAAAGAATCACTGAATCATTTTCTTTTGAAGAATTATTTATTCCCACTAAATATTCCAAAGAATGAAAAAAAATTAAAAGAACATTGGAATTTAATTCTCATTTTGAATATTAATGTACCAAAATGTGGTTTTGACACACAAAATTTAATAAATTTTGAATGTCTAATTATTGCCCCGGGCCAAGACCAAAAAACAAATAGACAAAATAAATAAATTTTTTTACAATACCAGCCAAATTTACAAACCCAATAGACCCAAAATTAAAAAAACCCTAAAGGCCCAATGGCCCACAAAGCTAAACAAGTTCCAGCCAACAAGAAACCCTAGCCTCCTTCAGCAGCCGCCACCGACCCAGCCACGCGTCTCCTCCACGTCACCACAGTACGGCCTCCGTACCTGCAAAACGAACACGCGGACAGAGGCAAAGAGAGAAGCATTTTGTATTTTCTTTTCTTTCTTTCTTTCTTGCTTTTTATTTTTATTTTTTCTTTTGGCCATAAAAGCCACGAAGAGAATGATGCATTTTTTTTTACGAATCAGTCAAAAAAAATCAAAGAAATTCAAACACAAATACATTTTCGAAGGTAGTTTCATTTTTTATTCGGATTTCTTGTTTATTTCTTTCTTTTTTCTTTCATTCTTATTTATTTTTTAGAAGGAAAAAACAGAAAATAAATAAAAAGAAAAGGATTGAAAACGTACCTTTGGTGAGACAGGTGCCGATTCCGATGAAAATCGGCGTTATTTGAAGTCGGGAAGTCGGAAAGCCCCAAAAAATAGGTTTTCTCAATTTTCCGGCAACCGTGGAAGGCGGCGCCATCGCCGACGACCGGCGGCCGCCAAGGTGGGCCGACACTAGAGCTGGCCGGATTCTAGAAATTTCTTAAGGGGAGGGAAGAGAGCTTCGACGGTGCCGCCGCCCACGGTGGGCCGGCGCCAGATTCTGGAAATTTCTTAAGGGGAGGGGAAATTTCCTTCCACATTTCAAGCGCGTTTCGATCCGGTCCTTTGTTGTATTTTATTTCCTTTTAAATTTTATCTCTCATTTTATTTTTGTTTCAATTAAATCCGCATCAAAGCACCGTGTTTTGGGAGTGAGGAAAATCTCCCTTTTAGTCCCCCATGTCATGCGCGCGTTGCGTTTTGATCCCTGGACAGTTTTTTAATTTCGATTTCTTTCCTTTAAATTCTATTTTGACTTCAATTTAATCCTTATTAATTCAATGTACTTAATTTTTATTTTTTTAAATTCATTTAAATATTTATTACTCCATTTTTTACTTAATTTTAAATCTAATAATTTTTGGTGTTCAAACTTAATATTATTTTAGTTTTATTATTAATATTGTTTAATTTATTGTATATTATTATCTTAGATTTATCATGCATTATTATTTGTAATTTATCAATATTATTATTTTAAATTCATCATTAACATTATTTAAATTTATCATGTATATTTATTTTAAATTTATCATTAATATTTTTAAATTTATCATATATTATTATTTTGGATGTATTACGTACTATTATTTTAAAATTATCATCAAAATTTTTAAATTTATTATGTATTATTATTTCGAATTTATTCTATATTGTTTATTGTAAATTGCTCTATTCATTTCAAATCGTGGATATTATTTGTATTAAATTATATATTCATATATATTATTTGTTTTAATTCATGCGTTGTTTTAAATTTCATCTATATATATTATTTATTTTGAATTATACACATTTTTTTAAATTACTTTGTTATTATTTTTTCTATAAAATATACTTTCTAATTCTTCTTTACACATCTTTTACTTAAATATTTTGTATATTCTGTTTACACATTATATGTGTTAAAATGTTTACATGTAATTTTAAAAGATTTTTTTAAAAGATTTTTTTAATTCGTTTCATGTGTTCATTTTATTTTGAATTGATTTGTATACTAGTTTTTTTTTTTACCTTATTACTTGCTTCACTTTGTTTTATTTTATGTATTATCTATTTGGTATTGGGTTTTGTTTCATGTATAAATTTGACTTAAAAAATTATAATGTGCATTTGAGTTTGTATATTCATATTTATACGGTAGTCTATTCATGTATATTGTTCCATGTTCATACATTTACTTTTCAATTACGAGCATTACATCATAGTTAAAATTTCTGATTTATTTACCAAAAATGGGTCATTTCATTTCTTTTCATTTCGAATAAATTAAATTTACATCATTGTTAATATTGCATTAAACTTTCGCTTTAATCCAAATTCATAAAAAAAGGGGAAAATGAAGTTTGCAATATGCCGTCTTTTGAACGATGAGAAATCGTACCCTAACTTACGGGGTTTCGATTTTTTCGTCGAACTAAAAACGGCTAAACATTTTAATTTTCAAATACGCAAAGCTTCAATAAAGATTTTTAAAGGCTAGCTTATGCTTGGGAATTCAAATGTTGCATCCTAACTTACGGGATACGATATTTTGTTGCCTCAAGATGAGAAGGCCTTTCTACATATGTTCAAATTTATACAAATATTGTTAAAAAATATGTTATTAATAAAAAAGGGGAATCATTTTTAATCTTTTTGACTTTTCGATATTCGACTTTAAGACATTAAACAATCAATTCGGTACCAATTTTGGGCGTTACGAGGGTGCTAATCCTTCCTCGTATGTAACTGAATCCTAAACCCATTTTTTCCTAAAATTCGTAGACCAAAATTATTTTTAAGGTGATCCGATCACACCTCAATAAAATATTGGTGGCAACTCTAATTTTTGTTTTTTTAGTCAACACTATTTTTTATTTTCAAAAAGTGGTTTTGACAAATTTCATTTCAAAATTTAATTTTATTGATTCTTATAATAACTTTTAAATGTAGCAAAAAAAAAAAACATAATAGCCTTTTAAAAAAAATATATTTCTACTTCTTCAAAAACAAAAATAGCATTTATTCTTTGCTCAATGATATTACATTGAAATTTTAGATTTGTAGATCATTTATCATGCAAATGACAAAAATGAAATGCATACACTAGTCACCATGAATAAATTATTTGAGAGTTTAATATAATACATATTTGAAAAAGTATAAAAACATGAATTTATTAAATTTAAAAAATATTTAGGTTAATTTATAAATTTACGATCTTATTATAGATGTCACTATACTTTGTTTTCATTGATATTTGTCCGAGTAAATTTTGTAACCAATTTTTATTTTGATGATTAATTGAATAAGAAAAATTATTTCAAATAGTTAACAATAATATGACTTATAAATATTAATAATTAATAATTAAAGTAAAATTTCTATTTAGTGAAATGAAAAATTGAAAAATAAAAATACATATATCATAAAAGAAAAGATAATTTTATTTTTATAAAATAGTCATTTTTATTGAATTTTAATATTATATTAATTAACTTATTATTATTCAATAATATAGAAAATATTTTTATTAAAATTTGCCTTTAAATTATGTTAAATTAAATTTGAATAGAAAAATTCAATTAAAAATCTAACTTTAGTGGCAAAATTCAATCAAATGAAAGTATAGCAACAAAATTCAAGATAAAGTTAAAATGTAATGATAAATTTATGTTGGTTTAAGAGCAAAGGGAGGGAGTTGAAAGCTTTGAAAGGCTGGCTCTTTGAAGGTCCGAATTAATACTAGAGGTGAAACCTTTGAAAAGATAAATACTAGAATACAAATTATGATAAATTGTTATAGACAAATATCAGAAACAACTCTTGTTGCACTACCAACAAGCTAGTAGCAATTTTTATGGAAAAGGTAATTAAATGTATAAAAATGCTAATCCATTCACCCGTGATTGCTACACAAAAGCTAAAAACCAACATTGGAGCAATACCAAACATTTCCAAGGTATGCAACGGATGGAATTTCTTCACAGCTACAACATCTCCTGATGACAACTCTGCTTTTTATATGTTTCCATATCTTCCATTCCAAATGAAATAATGAGCATAAAAATTTTTGGTAGCTCTAATGTTCTCTTCATACAATTTTCTTCCATTAAAGGGAGATATTGAGAAAAATATCTCATCACTTGCATTACTTTGTCTTTCTTTATGCATCTTTCTTCCTTTTCTTGAAGGCAAACAACAAAGCAATTGATGAAATCAAGAGATCAGTAGTTGATAAAAGAGGTAATATAACAACGTAAAGGGTTTTGTTGTTCTTGTGACCCTTCTTAGAAAAAGGCGTGCAAGGTGGTAATCCGCTAGCATTGCCACATAATCCTTTGTTCCCTCGCAATTCTTGTACTGAAGCATTTAGAAATGTTGGGCAGTTGGGAACGGGACAATGGAGCTCATTGTATGCAATGTCAATAGTGTACAAGCCTCGGAGCTTCTCCAAAGAGGCTGGAATTTCACCAGAGAGATTGTTGTGAGAAAGGTTTAGTGTGTAACAACCCGTTTTTAGTGAAATTGGAACAGTGGTTTCGGACCACAAATCCTAGTCAGAAAGAAAATTTATTTTAATATTATTGTATGGTCTGCATTATGATAGGAATAACGTATGAAAATTTCGTTAAGAAAATTTTACCGATTACATGTTTAATTAGGAGGAAATGACCAAATTGCATAAAACGTAAAAGTTGAGTTCTAGTAGCTAGAGAGATCAAATAGCTATGGAATTTAAAATTTGAGGTCCTTATAAGGTAAATAGACCATCAAGAGGAGTTAATAGATAAGTATGATGATTCATCCATGGAAAATTAAATAAAGGAAAGGACTATATTGGAAATAAAAAGATGAAAATTAATAAAATAAGAAAATATCATCATTTTCATCATCTTTCCCCAAATTATTTCCATGGAAACCCTAGCTAAGAGAAAAGAGTTCAAGCAAACTTAATTGGCTTAATTGGATCCGGATAGACCTAGTACGAAATTGGATTGAGGAAAACAAAAAGTCTTGGATTAGTAGCTTACGAACACGAACATTATGGAGGTAAGTTTGTGTAACTAAATTGTGTACATTTATATGTTTGAATTAAATGTTATACATGTGAATTGTTGGTAGTTACTATACTTATGAAATTAATCACATATCCAACAATGCTCTATAAATACTAAATCTTGTTTGAATAAAAAAAATTCGATTGGATACAGGTTCCCGGATGGTTGTGGTCTTGCATATGTTGCAGACACACCATAGCTGGAAAAAACGTCCCGTTATTAGCTCTCATGAGCTTTCCATTATATGGTTCTTGTGAGCTTCCCGTTATAGCTCTTCGGAGCATCACGATAGGTTGTGATCCTACATGTGTTGTGGAAACACCTTAGCTCTTATGAGTGTCCTGATTAAAGGCTCTTCATGAGCTTCCCGTTAGTTGGCTCTTTGGAACTTTCCAAATGGCTCACTTAAACTTTCTGATATATGGCTATCCGGAGCTTCCCGATTAATGGCTCTTTGGAGCTACCTGTTATTAGCTCACATGAGCTTCCTGAATATGACTCTTATGAGCTTCCCATTATAACTCGGATAAGCTTCCCATTTATGTGCTTTTATGAGCACCCCCGAATATAAGTTGACGAATTTACAGTATTGTACACTTTGGGTATACTACCCTACCCTACCCATATATCCATCGAGATTTCAAATGATTCAACGGGAGAAATTTTGATATAAGTTAAGATGAATCCTGAATGAATCATTACCCGTATTTGCTTGAAAACACATGGCAATATGATATGTGATGAGTTCAGCCTTGTACTTATTATTTGCATGAAATACATAACTAACATGTTGATAAGGATGTGTGGTTAGGTATTGATTAAATTGATTTGGATTCACTTTGTATGCTTATTTTAAAAGTAAATGAATGGTAAGTTAATTTTTTGTTATACGAACTTACTAAGCTTAAAAGTTTATTTTATTTTATTTCCTCTATTTTATAGTACTTGGAAGCTCGTAAAGGTTGGAATCTAGTTGAGATACATCACACTATCTATCAGTTCGTTTCGGTATAAATAGAAAGATTTTCTTTGGGCATAATGGCATGTATAGGTTAATAGACCAAAGTTGAAAAATGAATGTTTTGGTTGCAATTAGCCATTGGAATGGCTAGTGATGGCAAGTTTTGATGAGCATATATATATTAGGCTATTTTATGTTTGGTATGTGGGTGCTTGGATTGATTGGATTGGTATACTAGGTATAAACATGCTTATATGAGTATTTGATCAATATGGTAAGTTGGATACTTGAATAAATGTGATGATATATGATGCAAAAGACTTAGATTTTAGCTTGATTTGAGGTTTATGAATTGTCTTGTGAATGCTTAAGTGTTGTTGTAGGTGGCAGGTAAATTATGTGAGAAAAGTGGCCTTGGAAATGACTTATTTTAGTCCACATGGGCAGAGACACGGGCGTGTGTCATCTTTTGATGGACTCTCTTCAAGCTAGTGTAAATTTTCAACCCTTGATGGACTAGCCCAGTAAGTTGGTTGTCATCTATTGTGAAGTATTCAAGTGACCTAACATGGCAAATGCCTTACGGCAAATTTCCTTTCAGATTGTTGTGGTCTAGTTCTAACATGGTCAAGTTCATCAAGTTTTTGATTTCATTAGGAATGGAACCTAAGAGTCGGTAATCTCGGAGGAACAAAGTTTCCAAGTTGCTCAAACTACCAAGTGAAGCAAGAATAAAGCCATTAAGTTGATTTTGACTCAAACCTAGCTTAACAAGAGAATACAAGTTTCTTATCTCCTTAGGAATGAGACATGAAAGATTATTGTTAAACATGTAAAGCATGCTTAAGTTTTTCAAGTTTCCAAATGTGGAAGGGATAGGACCAGTTAGACGGTTAGTGTCGAGGTGAACTTCAACCAAATTCCTAAGATTTCCCAATTCTGGAAGAATGGAACCAAAAAGCTAGTTGTCTCGGAGAAACAGAATTTCTAAGTTTCTCAAATTGTAAGTGAAGCAGGAATAGAGCCATTCAATTGGTTTTCACTGAACTGTAGTTCAACAAGAGAATTCAAGTTTCGTATCTCCTTAGGAATGGGACTAGATAGTTGATTTTCATAAAGGTGGGCAAGTGTAAGAAGTCTCAAGTTACCAAATGGGATCAAGCCAGATAAATTGTTTTGATACAAGCTTATTTGAGAAATAGATTCCATATTCCCTAACTCAGAGGGAATGAGACATGATAGACTATTGTTACACATTTAGCATGCTCAATTTTTTAATGGTTCCAAATGTGGAAGAGATGAGACCAGTTAGACAGTTGTTGTCCAGGTAAACTTCAACCAAATTCCTAAGTTTTCCCAATTCTGGAGGAGTGGAACCAGAAAGGGAATTATTATAGAGAAGCAAGGAAAAAAGTCGACTTAGTTTACTGATAGAAGCATGAATAGAACCATCTAGCTTGTTGCTACACAAGGCAAGGTCAGTGAGAAATTTGAGCCGACCAATTTCTCAATAAATTGAGCCGTTCAATTAATTTCAGTAAGGTGGAAGATCTGAAAATGGATAAGAGAAGCTGCTTCTCTTTGGGATGTTAGTCACCTTTTATTATACCGGGTCAGATTTCAAGTTGCATTTTAAGTTGAGTTATTTTAATTATAAATATATAACAATTTGTCTCCCACCTAATCGAATAACAGTTATAAAATGACTCTTTTCAAAGAACCTGACATTTATGAAAGTTGTGTAATTTATGACTTATCATACATGTTATAACTTGAAGCTTTATCGAGTGAGTTTTGTTGTTTGATAGTGTGATACAGGAGTCAAGAATTATATTGCAGAATATTGCAAACTGGATTTCCTATAAGATAGAATTTGTTTGTAAATAAGACCAGAGATTGCGAGATTAACTCTGCTAACTCAAAAGATCGAAGGTTACGAGTTTAACCCTGCTAACCTTAATAATCAACTGGGAGCGTAGGTCCACAAGTTTTCAAAAAGCCAAAGGTCATGACATTAAATCAAGCGAACCATAAGAAAGCCAAAAATCGTGATCGTAAATCAGCTTGACAACCCAAAAGATATAAGTCAGATCTGTACTCACACATAAATCATACAAGAATAGAGCAGCAAGATACTCCATAGATAGTAAACTAAAGTCCCTTAGAAATGAAAGGAGAAGCAAACAATAGCACATAACATCGATATCGGATCATATCTGAGACCATATATTTCGAAAGATCCACCCCCAACTGCAAACTCATAGTATCAAAACTTTTATCGGATTGCAGAAAAGACGAATAATTCAAATAGATATTCTGTGTCTTTTGACATTCTATCTCATTTAAAACCTCGTCGTCAACAGATGAATGCTCATTCATATCAAAATCTTCTGGTATAATGTTTAAGAAATTTACAAGGTTACTAAATGTTTGATTTTCAATAAATTGTACTTGGAAAACACCATCACTAAAAAGGTGTGGTGCATAAAATCTAAGGATGTTCCTTATTGTGCAGTTTTCCAAGTAGTTTTTCCTGTTACTGACGTACAATAACACCATTTTGTTCCAATCTAAGGTATCGTGATAGATAATCAAACTCACGGGAGGAAAGTATATTTGACTAAAGTGATACCAATATAAATATGACTATCTCAACAAGTGCAAATTCGACAGTAGTTCGAAACCCATAGTTATACTTGGAAAATCCAACTTCAAAGCCTATTTATGACTTATCCTATATCAAGAGATACAAATGCAGGCATAATAATTAAGAGAAATCGTACAAACATGTCAATATCCTGAAAAGTAATACTAGTATGGACCCGAATGATTTCATCAGTCATTTACTTGATAACATCCTTCACCAAATCATTTTGTTGCTCCTTATTCAATCCGGTGTCTGAACTTAGTGTCTTTTCAGTTTAGAGACAACAGTGCTTTTTGGGGCGACTATTGGTTCTTCTTGGAAGATGTAATGGTTGATATCAGACAAGGTCCTCTAATGCATTAGACATGGGACTTTGAGACTGAGACTTCCTTTCCCTTCTCGTTATCGTTATGGTCTCTATAAAAGAAATCATTGTGGCCTTCTCAAGTAGGCGACCTAAATGCTATTTGAGCGAATTAAAAGAGCTTTGGTAGATTGATTGTTCAATGGAAAGAGAACCAATCAATGCCTTACTTTGCTTCTTGAAGTTTTGTCCAAGTTTAGAAAGACTTTATGTTACACTTGATCCAAAATGCTATAACTTGCCCAATTGTGAAAAATATAATGTCAGTAATGACAATATATCGCAAAGAAAAATAGAAATAGAAAAAATAAAGAACACACAGATTTTACGTGGAAACCCTTTCGGGAAAAAAACCATGGGCAGAGGAGAATAAAATTCACTATGTCGAATTCGAATTAATTACAAGAAGAATAGACTATGCCTATTTATAGGCTTGTAAACATTATTCTAATAGGACTGAAACTCATTATTCTAATCAATATCAAATACATGGAGTTTAATAAGATTTAAAAAACCTTATTCTAAAATAAAATAAAAGAAGTATAATTCTATAGGGATTTTACTTTTATTTTATTTTACCACTGTATTTTATTTAAATAAGGATTCGAGTCACTTAATTCTAACAATCTCCACCTTGACACGAATTCTTAATAAACAAGTTCTTCATCGCGAACTCTCAACGAACAAGTTCTCCACCTCTTCCATAAAACCCCTTAAGGGTTTATCTTCAATAATGAACACCAACCAAGTCTAAGCAATGCTCAAACTTGGTTATAGGAAGTGACTTAGTCATCATATCTGTAGGATTTTCATGAGTACTAATTTTTCTCACAACAATATCACCACGAGCAATAATATAACGAACAAAATGATACCTAACATCAATGTGTTTTGTTCTCTCATGAAACATTTGATCTTTTGTAAGAAAGATGACACTTTGACTATCACAAAATACTGTATTGTTAAGTTCAATTTTGAGATTAACTTATTCAATTAAATCATTTAAATTGTTGATTAATTTTTGTTAATTAAGTTATAATTCTGCCTAAAGTGATTAAATACCTTCTATGCCGTGTTAATTTAATTTTACCCCAAATTCAATTATTTAATTTTAAATTAATTTCATGTGCAGGTAGGGAACATTTTGATGCCCGTTTAAGCTCAATTTTGGAAGTCAATCTGCATGAATAAAACTGCCGAATGATGATCATATGCAGGCTAAATTAACATTGAGGACAACATTCAGTCCAATAAAAAACAGCAGGCCGAATGAATTAAACAAACAATGGAAGAGCAGTCAGTCCAATTGGAAGCCAAACATGCGACAAAATTAAGAAGGGAATTATTATTTCCTTCATGCCAAGCGGTGGCCGACTCTAGTTTAATCAATTAGAAGCCAAATCAGCTTTGAAGAGTTAAATTAAAACTCTACTAAGCTGAAGCTATTTTCATGCGACGGGTGAGGCTAAGAAAAAGGGGGATAAGATTGAATTTAATTTTGAATGGTGGGAGGTTATTATCCCATAAATAGAGATGACAGCAGCAGAAAAGAGTGTGGAGAAAAATAGAGAAAAAAATACAGCAGCGTAGCAGCAAGCAGAATTTTCTAAGAAACTGGACCAACAACCCGATCAAGGAGCTGGAGTAGCAGCTAGTAAATTCGGCTAATTGGGAGAAGGGAAGTCGGACGATTTGGAGAACTCTGCCTTCCAAGAACCAGTTTGTAATTCATGTTTTTTCCATTGGATTTGTGTTCTGTTTTATTAGCTATGAGTGGCTAGTTTATTTAAGCTTAGTTTGACACTTATGAAACCGGGCACCAATGATTTGAAATCTATTTTGTTCTAAAATCGAATCTGGCACTCTTGAATTGTTTGATTTTATCTTCCAAGGAATTTTTCTAATTCAATTGGAGTGATCACCTAATTAATTTGGGAATTTTTCTTATAATCATTTAAGTGCAAATTGAGAAATCAAATTTCTCAATTAAACTTAGAATTAGTGATAATTAATTGGCCGCAACTAATTAAGACAACTTCAGATTTAATCTTAGAAGCCGCTGGTGGATTTTCTTTGTTTAAGGCAAGGCGAAGTCTCTACAACTATAAAATTCCTTTAACAAAGTCGACACAAAGATAATTAAAGGAAAATTTCAATCATGAACGTTCTCTAATTGAATAATTTACTAGGGATAGGAAATTGCTTCGTAAGTGATTTTTTTAGCCTCGCTGCTAATTTGATTTCTTAGCTTAATTTCAGGTTTCAAAGGACTTGTGCTGGGTGGATTAAGGCGTCAAATACTAAGCATTATTCTTCTCTTGATATTTTCTCCTCAGCAATTTTAATTCGAACCAGAGTTTATTTGTTTCTTAAAGACTATTTTTAGCAACCGTAAAACATAAACCCCCCATTTATTCTTTTCTTTTCTTTCGCATGCCTTTTACATTACTTCAATTTTAAATCACTTCAAATAAATTTGATGGAAGCTTCCTCGTGGGACGATTCCCTATTTACCCTGTATTACTAGTGAATGTTGGTTAAGTGAGTGAATTTAATTTGGCAGATGTAAACGACAGCTACCAAATTTTGGCGCCGTTGCCGGGGAAGTGACGTAGTCAAATTTATTTGATTTTCAGATCTTATTTTGTTTTCTTGTTTTTGTCTTTGCAGGTAGATTAGTTCCTCTAGTATATGTTATTAAGGAGTGGAAGACGAACATCGAAAGATCCTGTTAACATCACTGATCGGTAAGCCGATCATTCCAACCCCCACGTTGAACCTAACGTTTCAGAGGATTCCAACATGGCTAACCAGGCCTTGAAGCAATTGGCCGCTCCTAACTTGGCCACGCAACCACCATCTATCACGTATCCTGCCCTTGATAGGCCATTAAAGCTTAATTCGGGATTCCTGAATTTGTTGCCAAAATTCAATGGGTTACCAGGTGAGGACCCTTACCGTTATATTAATGAATTTTTAATTACTTGTTCAACTATGCAGCCAGATGGCATTGAAGAGGAACAAATCAAGCTCCGAGCCTTCCCTTTCTCGTTACAAGGTTTGGCGAAGGACTGGTTATATTACATGCCACCAGGTTCATTCACAACTTGGACAGGGTTACATAAGGCTTTCCATGAGAAGTATTTCCCGGCATTAAGAATAGGGTCAATCAGGAAAGAAATTTGTGGAATTAAGCAACTGGTAGGTGAGTCATTATATGAATACTGGGAAAGGTTTAAATGACTATGTGCGAGTTGTCCACAACATCAGATTAGTGAGTAGCTCTTAGTGCAATATTTTTATGAAGGGTTGACACCACAAGATCGAGGAATGATCGATGCAGCGAGTGGAGGTGCATTGCTTGATAAAACTCCTGAACAAGCCCAAAATTTGATCGCTAATATGGCGCAGAATACACAGCAATTCGGTCTCAAGAGGTCTGACTTGGGTAAACGAATGGATGAGGGCCAATCGAGTATGATAGAGGCTCAGTTAGCTAATTTAACGGCTATGGTAAGTAAATTGATGACTGGAGGTAATGCAAAAGCTTCACTATGTGGCATTTGTTGTTTGGAAGGACATACCACAGATATGTGTCCGACATTACAGGAAGGGGAAGCTAACGCCGTCTTTCCAAATCAAAGAAGGTATGATCCATACTCAGCTACCTATAATGAGGGATGGAGAGACCACCCCAATCTCAGATATCAAAATCGAGCCACACCTCTGGGATTCGAGCAGCAAAATTCTCGACAATATAATTTGTCACAGCAACAACCCAGCCATCAAAATCTTAGTGCTGAAACTAAGACCCATGCCATGCTTGAACAAATGATGAAAATGATGGCTGACCAGAAGAAGGAAACCGATGGAAGATTTCAGTCCTTGGAATCGGCAGTGAAGCAATTGTAAACCAGAGCCTCGTCAACCGACGTTAATCTTGGGAACTTGCAAGCACAGGTAAATAATCGGTTACCGTCACAGCCTGTGGCAAATCTGAGGGATAATGTCAGTGCTATAACCTTGCGAAGTGGGAAGGAGTTGAGATCGATACTAAAGAAGGTCCAAAACAACAATGAGGAAGGCAAAACTGAGGTAAGAAAGGTCCGATTTAGTGATATTGAAGAGGAAAATTCAGCCTTGCCAAAGGCGAATTTACAACTGTCGCATGTAGCTCCAAAGGAAGTAGGGAAATCACGTTTACAACAGTCCACTGCTTCGCATGATGCCACAAATTATAAGCAGGAATTGAGAGTTCCCGAGCTTAGAGCACAAGCAGGCCAGAACGAAAATAACCAACCTCGGTCTTATCTGCCGAAGGCGCCATTTCCAAAGCGTTTGAGGAAGGAAAAATTAGACGACGTCAATGCCGAAATTCTTGAGACTTTCCGTAAGGTACAAGTTAATATTCCATTATTTGATGCAATTAAACAGGTGCCTAGATATGCTAAGTTTTTAAAAGAATTGTGCACATCTAAAAGGAAATTAATTGGAAATGAGAAGATTAGCCTAGGCGAAAATGTCTTTGCGGTATTTCAAAAGAAACTTCCTATTAAATGTTAAGATCCTGGAATGTTTTCGATACCTTGTAAAATAGGAGACCTTAAACTAGATAGAGTTATGCTTGATTTGGGTGCTTCTATAAATGTCATGCCTAGGAGTATCTACGATAAAGTTCAATTAGGTGCATTAAAAGACACGGGACTAATAATACAACTTACAGATAGAAGTAATGCCTATCCTGATGGCGTTTTAGAAAATGTTCTAGTGCAAGTGAATGAGTTAGTTTTTCCAGCTGATTTTTATATTTTAGACATGGGAGCTAGTGATAACTCAGTTGATGTACCCTTCCTTTTAGGTAGACCCTTCCTTAAGACAGCTAGAACGAAAATTGATGTGCATAAAGGGAATTTAACAATGGAATTTGATGGTGAGATAATTAAATTTAATATATTTGATGCTATGAGATATCCCACTGATATTAATTCTGTATTTACTCTTGATGTAATGACAATTTTGTTCAAGATGTCTATGAATTAGGGGAAGAAGACGAGTTGAAAAGCGTTCTCGCTAAGAGCGTTTTTGATATCGACAAGCAGGAATTTATCATTTCTGATTCTTTAATTGACTCAGTTTGTGCTTTAGACTCGCCCAAATTGACACGATTCAAGCCGATTCTCCCTAATCTTATGGTGACTAGTAAGCAAGTTCCTTCATTGATTTCGCCACCTAGATTAGAGTAAAAAGAGCTGCCCGAAAATTTAAAGTACATTTATTTAGGGGAAAATCAAACTCTGCCATGGATAGTGTCGAATGCCTTGACTGAATCCCAAGAATCTAAGTTGCTTAGAGTTCTTAGGGAGCATAAAGAAGCCTTCGGTTGGACATTAGCCGACATTAAGGGACTTAGTACGACTTTGTGTACCCACAAGATAGCTTTGGAACCAGATTCAGTCCCCAAAAGAGACCCCCGATGCCGATTAAATCCACCGATGATGGAGGTAGTTAAGGCTGAAATTTTGAAATGGTTGGAAGCCGATGTCATTTATCCTATAGCCGATTCAAAGTGGGTAAGTCCAATTCATGTTGTACCTAAGAAGGGAGGAACTACAACAGTTACCAATGAGGAAGGGTTAGAGATTCCTACGAGAGTGCAGAATGGTTGGCGGGTTTGTATAGACTATAGGAAACTAAACAAAGCCACTAAAAAAGACCACTTCCCCCTCCCATTCATTGATCAAATGTTAGAAAGGTTAGCTGGTCGCTCACATTTTTGTTTTTTAGACGGCTATTCAGGTTAATTGCAGGTACCTATTGCACCTGAGGATCAAGAGAAGACCACCTTCACTTGCCCATTTGGAACTTACGCCTTCAAGAGAATGCCTTTCGGATTGTGCAACACACCAGCTACTTTTCAAAGAGGTATAACGAGCATATTTTTAGATTTTATTTCACATTTAATGGAGGTGTTCATGGATGATTTTACGGTTTATGGTGATTCATTTGATCAATGTTTGCATCATCTTGTGTTAGTTCTTAGGCGTTGCATTGAGACTAACCTGATATTGAATTTTGAGAAATGTCATCTCATGGTTGAAAAGGGCGTAGTATTGGGGCATGTCGTCTCAGCTAAAGGTTTAGAAGTCGACCAAGCCAAAGTCGAGGTAATTAAAAATCTACCTTATCCAAGTACTGTGAAAGGAATTCGATCCTTCTTGGGTCATGTAGGTTTTTACCGTCAGTTCATCAAGAATTTTTCGCAGATATCGTCACCTTTATGTGCATTGCTCAGTAAGGATGTCGCATTTGAATTTAGTGAGAATTGCAAAAAATCTTTTGATGAATTGAAATTGAAATTGATCACAGCTCCTATCATTCAAGGACCGAATTATGCATTACCTTTTGAGATTCTATGTAACGCAAGTGATAAGGCTGTTGGTGCGGCTTTAGGACAAAGAAATGGTAAGGAGTCTTATATTATCAGGTATGCTAGCGAGCTATTGAACCCAGCTCAATGCAATTATACCACGACTGAGAAAGAGCTCAATGCCATTGTTTTTGTCTTAGAAAAATTTAGAGCATACTTGCTAGGAGTCAAAGTTGTTGTATTTTCTGACCATCGTGCTCTTAAATATTTGTTGCATAAAAAAGAAGCTAAGCCCCGATTAATCAGATGGATTTTGCTTTTACAGGAATTTGACTTGGAAATTAAAGATAAGAAAGGTAAGGAGAACCTTGTGGCCGATCATTTAAGTAGGATAGAGTCTGGGATTTTGAGGGATGAGCTGAGTGATTTATTTCCCGATGAGCGACTTTATAGTGTGTCTAGTGTTTTGCCATGGTATGCCGACATAGTGAACTATTTAGTGACTAAAGAGTTCCCTACGAATGCACCTAGACATTTAAGAGAAAAAATTAGAAGTCGAGCCCGATTTTACTTATGGGAAGAGCCATACCTTTGGCGATTTTGTAGTGACCAAATAATTAGGCATTGTGTCGATGATAGTGAGATAGAGTCGGTGCTTAATTTTTGTCATTCTCGAGAAGGTGGGGGACATTTTGGGCCTAAGCGAACAGCTCATAAAATACTTGAGTGTGGGTTCTTTTGGCCGACTATTCATAAAGATTCATATGCATTTTGTAAAACATGTGCATCATGTCAAAAAACCAACAATTTAAGTAGCCGAAATCAAATGCCACTACATAATTTTTATGTTTGTGATATATTTGATGTATGGGGTATTGATTTTATGGGGCCTTTTCCTTCTTCTTTCGGTTATCTATACATTCTTGTTTGTGTTGATTACTTGTCGAAATGGGTAGAAGCATTCCCAACTAGGGCCGATGATGCTAAAACTGTGGTGAAATGTCTTAAGACCAACATTTTAAATAGATATGGGGTACCAAGGGCTATAATTAGTGACAAGGGAACACATTTTTGTAATAGAACCTTGAAAGCCTTATTTGCACAATTTGGTGTCACCCACAGAGTGTCGACAGCTTATCACCCTCAAACCAATGGGCAAGCCGAGAGTAGTAACAAAGAGATCAAGGGAATTTTAGAGAAAATTGTTAAGCCCAATAGGAAGGATTGTAGTCAAAGGTTAGATGAAGCATTGTGGGCTGTTCGAACGGCTTACAAAACGCCAATTGGGATGTCGCCTTATAGGGTTGTTTTTGGGAAGGCGTGTCATCTTCCCATAGAGCTTGAACATAGGTCATTTTGGGCTATTAAGCAATGCAATTTGGATTATAGTTTGGCAGGTGAAAAGCGCAAGTTGAAGCTGCAAGAATTAGAGGAGTTGCGCCTAGAGGCATATGACAATTCGGTCATCTACAAAGGTAAGCCGAAGCCATTTTGTGACTCAAAGCTGATTCGCAAGGAGTTCAAGGTAGGGGAAAAGGTATTGCTATTTAATTCTAAACTTAAACTGTTTCCCGGTAAATTAAAATCAAGGTGGCTTGGTCCATTTATAATAACCGACGTGCATCATCATGGGGCAATCGAAATTAGGAGCCTTGAAACTAATAAAATTTTCAAAGTGAATGGTCACAGGTTGAAACATTTTCATGAAGGAGAGCAAGCAGCTTGGTTGGAGGAGATCAATCTTGCGGATCCATGAGAAATGTGATGTCGAGCCACCGACTTAAAACAAAGGCGCTTGTGGGAGGCAACCCACATATTCAGGGGAGTTTTCTTTACCATTATCGTTTCTTTCCATTAAGTTAATTTTAATTTTCAATTTTTATTTTGCATTAGGGACAATGCAAACATTAAGTATGGGGGAGAATCAATTCAGTGATTTTCTAATATATTTGATGCTTGCAACTTTCATGAATAAGTCTTGTCGAATTTCCTTTAGGAAAATATTTAAATAAAAGAATGAAGATGTATTTCATGAATTCAAGCTGATTGGGGTGGTTGTATGTCGATTGGTTGGGTTAAATTTTGTTTTCAATTAATTGATTTTGGTTAGTATCTTGTTAAAAAAATTTTTAATCTGCTTAATTGATCAATTATGTGGTCCTTGTGAGGAATTTGAGCCTAGAGCGTCAGTTGGGACATCCTTGCCAACTTGAGAGGTTATTATTCATTCATGTGTGATTAGTGTTATTGGCTATCAATTACTCTAGAACTTACTTTAGATCTTATTAAAGATAGTAATACATTTGATTTCCATTAAATATGATTCAAGAGGCCATAGGAATTAAGCCACAATTACTCATAAAAAAATATAAAAAAACCAACCTTGACATTATTCCAATTAGTTAGCCAATTTGAAGCCTTAATTTCCCAATTTTTATACCTCCAGAAATTGAGCTAAAAGCTTGAATAAACCTACCTTATTAGGCTAGTTAATTTAGTTTGGAAGTTCATCATAATCTCGACATATGTAGGCCAATTTGGGGTGATGTTTAGCTGGAAATTAAAGGCTGATTTTTGTGAGAAAGAAGCAGCAAGTTGCAGCCTTCAGAGTGAATTTAATGAATGAAGCGTTATGTGATCACAAGGAGATGAATCGGTTGAATCAAGGGATATGAAAATGATGAAAGGCTGATTGATTTAGTTATCTTTTTGTATTATTGTTTGAAAAAAAAAGAAGAAAAGAGAAATAAGAGAATTGATGACTTCCGGACGATTAACTAGTCTAAGAAAATTAGCTCCACCATCCAAATAAATTCCTCCCGTCCACTGCACATTACCTCGGCCCCATTACAACCTTTTTGCCTCGATTATATTTATGGAATTCTATGTGTTATGTTATAGGTAAGATAGACAAGCAAGCCTATGGGGATAATTACGGTTGATTTCAACTTGAGAGCATTATACTAGCCTAAACACAATGAGTGAAGAGTGTTAATAATTCTATTCTTTTTGGTGAGAATTGATCAAAGAAGCGTGGTTAATTTCCTCTATATTTTCCTCTCTTGAATAAACCAAAATCTTAATTGTTGATTCCAAAATTCATCCTAAGCGTGAGCTATGCAACAACTTTTGATTATTCTTGATATTTCTTGAAATTCTTCTTGACTTGATTGCTCAGGGACGATCAATAGTTTAAGTAAGGGGGAGTTTGTTAAGTTCAATTTTGAGCTTAACTTATTCAATTAAATCATTTAAATTGTTGATTAATTTTTGTTAATTAAGTTATAATTCTGCCTAAAGTGATTAAATACCTTCTATGCCGTGTTAATTTAATTGTACCCCAAATTCAATTATTTAATTTTAAATTAATTTCATGTGCAGGTAGGGAACATTTTGATGCCCGTTTAAGCTCAATTTTGGAAGTCAATTTTCATGAATAAAACTGCCGAATGATGATCATATGCAGGCTAAATTAACATTGAGGACAACATTCGGTCCAATAAAAAACAGCAGGCCGAATGAATTAAACAAACAATGGAAGAGCAGTTGGTCCACTTGGAAGCCAAACATGCGACAAAATTAAGAAGGGAATTATTATTTCCTTCATGCCAAGCGGTGGCCGACTCTAGTTTAATCAATTAGAAGCCAAATCAGCTTTGAAGAGTTAAATTAAAACTCTACTAAGCTGAAGCTATTTTCATGCGACGGGTGAGGCTAAGAAAAAGGGGGATAAGATTGAATTTAATTTTGAACGGTGGGAGGTAATTATCCCATAAATAGAGATGACAGCAGCTAAAAAGAGTGTAGAGAAAAACAGAGAAAAAAATACAGCAGCGTAGCAGCAAGCAGAATTTTCTAAGAAACTGGACCAGCAACCCGATCAAGGAGCTGGAGTAGCAGCTAGTAAATTCGGCTAATTGGGAGAAGGGAAGTCGGACGATTTGGAGAACTCTGCCTTCCAAGAACCAGTTTGTAATTCATGTTTTTTCCATTGGATTTGTCTTCTGTTTTATTAGCTATGAGTGGCTAGTTTATTTAAGCTTAGTTTGACACTTATGAAACCGGGCACCAATGATTTGAAATCTATTTTGTTCTAAAATCGAATCTGGCACTCTTGAATTGTTTGATTTTATCTTCCAAGGAATTTTTCTAATTCAATTGGAGTGATCACCTAATTAATTTGGGAATTTTTCTTATAATCATTTAAGTGCAAATTGAGAAATCGAATTTCTCAATTAAACTTAGAATTAGTGATAATTAATTGGCCGCAGCTAATTAAGACAACTTCAGATTTAATCTTAGAAGCCGCTGGTGGATTTTCTTTGGTGGATTTTCTTTGGTTAAGGCAAGGCGAAGTCTCTAAAACTCTAAAATTCCTTTAACAAAGTCGACACAAAGATAATTAAAGGAAGATTTCAATCATGAACGTTCTCTAATTGAATAATTTACTAGGGATAGGAAATTGCTTCGTAAGTGATTTTTTAGCCTTGCTGCTAATTTGATTTCTTAGCTTAATTTCAGGTTTCAAAGGACTTGTGCTGGGTGGATTAAGGCGTCAAATACTAAACATTATTCTTCTCTTGATATTTTCTCCTCAGCAATTTTAATTCGAACCAGAGTTTATTTGTTTCTTAAAGACTATTTTTAGCAACTGTAAAACATAAACCCCCCATTTATTCTTTTCTTTTCTTTCGCATGCCTTTTACATTACTTCAATTTTAAATCACTTCAAATAAATTTGATGCAAGCTTCCTCGTGGGACGATTCCCTATTTACACTGTATTACTAGTGAATGTTGGTTAAGTGAGTGAATTTAATTTGGCAGATGTAAACGACAGCTACCATGTATTGGTTTGAAGGTCTTCATTGAGTTCACTAAAGAGTCCCTTCAACCAAATAGCTTCTTTACAAGCCTCAGTAATCGCCATGTACTCAGCTTTAGTGGTAGACAAAGTGACTGTAGTTTGCAAAGTGGCTTTCCAACTGATTGCACAACCTTTGATTGTAAAGACATAACTTATGAGAGGTATTCTTCTATCAATGTCTCCAGCAAAATCAACATCAACATATTCAATGACTCCATCTCTAGTTCTTCCAAATTGTAAGCAAACATCGGTAGTACCTCGTAAGTATCTTAAAACCCACGAAACTGCTTTCCAATGTTCTTTATCGGGATTTGCCATGTATCTGCTAACTGCACTAACTGCATATGATAAATCTGGACGTGAACAAACCATGGCATACATGAGAGATCCCACTGCACTAGAGTATGGAACATGTGACATGTACTCAATCTCATCATCTGATTGTGGAGATAAAGCCGATGAAAGTCTAAAATGGGTTGCTAAAGGAGTACTAATAGGCTTAGCATTCTACATATTGAATCTGCAAAGAACTTTCTCAATGTACCCCTTCTGACTTAGGTACAATTTACTTGCTTTTCTATCTCTGAGAATCTTCATACCATGTATCTTCTTTGCTGGTCCCAAGCTTTTCATCTCAAATTCTTCACTTAGTTGGGCTTTGACCTTTCTTATCTCTCTTTTATCTTTCGCTGCTATCAACATGTCATCAACATAAAGGAGTAGATACACAAAAGAACCATCACTATTTTTCTTAAAGTAAACACAACTGTCAAAGCTACTTCTTTTAAAATCATGAGAAGTCATAAAGGAATCAAACCTCTTATACCACTATCTTGGTGACTATTTCAAACCGTAAAGGGACTTTTTCAGCAAGCAAACATAGTCCTCTTTTTCTGAGACTGTAAAACCCTCTGGTTGTTGCATGTAAATATCCTCCTCAAGTTCTCCATGCAAAAATACAGTTTTTACATCTAACTGCTCAAGCTTCAAATCATGCATGGCCACAATACCAAGCAAAGCTCGAATCGAACTATGTTTCACAACTGGAGAAAACACATTTGTGAAGTCCACTCCTGGAATTTGACTATAACCCTTTGCAACAAGCCTTGCTTTATATCTGGTTCTTCAACCCTTGGAGTCCCCTCTTTTTTTTAAACACCCATTTAGAACGAACAACCTTTTTACCTTTAGGAAGTTTCACAAGATCCCATGTTTGATTTTTGTGTAGTGATTCCATCTCCTCTTACATAGCAAACATCTTCTTTTTTTAGCCTTCACAACTAACTGCCTCAGAATAATTAGATGGCTCTTGGTTTGCATCTATATCTTCAGTCACATTTAAAGCATATGCAACTAGATCAGCCTCGACATACTTCTTTAGAGGTTTAATTTCTCTTCTAGTTTTGTTTTTGGCGATAGAGTATTGTGGTGAAGAAGTAACTCTATTTTGAATTTTTGTACTAGCTTTAGTAGTCGACTCTGTTGTAGATTTTAGATTAATCTGATGCTCCACCTAGAGATAAGTTAGGTAGCATAGCAGTTTCATCAAAAACATCATCTCTGCTAATCACAACTTTTCTATTTTCAGGACACCATAACTTATACCCTTTTACACTAGCTTTGTAACCATGAAAAACACATTTAATAGATCTCGGTTCCAATTTTCCATTATCAACATGAGCATACGCAGGACAACCAAAGATTTATAAATCAGAATAGTCAGCAGGATTACCAGACCATACCTCTTGTGGAGTCTTTTTATCAATGACAACGGATGGAGATTGGTTTATCAAAAAACATGCAGCAGAGGCTGCTTCTGCCCAAAATGACTTTGATAAGTTGGCATTTGACAACATGCATCGAACCTTCTCCATGATCGTTCTGTTCATTTGTTCTGCAATGTTGTTTTGCTGTAGAGTATGACGAACTGTCAAGTGTCTCACGATCCCTTCTGACTTGCACAGTTTATTAAATTTATCAGAACAAAACTCTAAGCCATTGTCTATGCGGAGGTATTTTATTTGCTTTCCCGTTTATTTTTCAATCATGGTTTTCCAAGACTTAAATGCGGAAAACACATCGCTTTTTTGCTTCAGAAAGAACGCCCACACTTTTCTGGAAAAATCATCAATAAGAGTTAGCATATAATTAGCTCCACCTCTTGAAGGCACTTTGGATGGCCCCCACAGATCAGAATGAATATAATCCAACGTTCCCTTCGTGTTATGGATTCCTCTGGTGAATCAAACTCTCTTTTGCTTCCCAAAAATGTAGTGCTCACAGAACTTCAGTTTGCAAATTCCTTACCCATTAAGAAGTCATCTTTTGCTCAATTCTGCCATGCCATAGACGCATATGCTAAAGTTTAGTAATATCATCATCTGACAAGGAAGAGGATGACAGAGTTACATCACCAGTAACAGTAGAACCTTTAAAACATATAACTTGGTAGTCTTTCCCTGACCTTTCATCACAATGAGAGAACCTTTGGAAATCTTCAAAACCCCACTTTCAGCTGTGTGTTTGTACCCTTTTGAATCAAGAGTACTCAATGAAATTAAATTTCTCTTTAATTCTGGAACATGTCGTATGTCACTGAGTATTCTGACAACTCCATCAAACATGTTAACTCTAATTGTTCCAACACTTGCAATTCTACATGAAGCATTATTTCCCATCAACAGAATACCTTCGGACACTGTTTCGTAAGTTGTAAACCAATCCTGATTGGGACTCATGTGGAAGGTGCAACCTGAATCTAGGATCCACTCCTCGCTCGCTTTGGAATTGTTGACAGAAGCGACTAGAAGTTCACCATCGCTGTAATTTTTTGCAATATCAGCTTTATCAAAATTTTCTAGTTGTTTTCCATTTTGATTTGCAGCCTCCCTTTTGATCTTGTTCTGTAGCTTATAGCACTCAGATTTAATATGCCCTTTCTTCTTGCAAAAGTTACAAGTTTTACCTCTGCTTAAAGACTTTGATCTACCCTTAGATTTACTGCAAGAATTTCGTTCCTGTGTCCTTCCACGATCATCATTAGCATTCTGATCTTGTCTCCCACGAATAATAAGACCCTCTCCCTGAAAGTCAGTTTTAACCACAAGATGCTTCATCTTATCATACGAGGTTAAAGAATCATAAATCTCATCAACTGTGAGAGACTCGCGACTATATAAAATCGTATCTCTAAAGGTTGAATAAGACGGGGGCAACGAACAAAGTAGAATCAACCCTAGATCTTCCTTATCATACTGAACCTCCATGGCCTCCAAGTTTGAGAGAATTTCTTTGAACACTATTAAGTGTTCGTGCACAGATGCACATTTCTCCAAACGATGAGCATAAAGACGCTGCTTCATATGTAGCTTGCTAGTTAGAGTTTTCGACATACATATCTGTTCCAACCTCTTCCATAATCCAGCGCCAGTCTTTTCCTTCATCACATCCTGCAAAATTTCGTTAGACAAATGCAGATGTAACTGTGTTAACGCCTTTCGATTCTTGCGCTTCTTCTCTTCTTCTGTCAATGTTGAAGGCATCTTATCTACCCGTAGTAGGGCTTCCTTTAAGTCCATCTGTGAAAGAAATGCTTGCATCTTTATCTGCCACAACGCAAATCTGGTGTTGCGATCCAACAGCAGAATTTCGTACTTCAAAGATGTCATTGCAGTGATTTAGATGAACAACCCGGAAGCTCTGACACCAATTTGTGAAAAATATAATGTCAGTAATGAAAATATATCTCAAAGAAAAATAGAAATAGAAAAAATAAAGAACACAGATTTTACGTGGAAACCCTTTAGGGAAAAAAACACGGGCAGAGGAGAAGAAAATTTACTATGTCGAATTCGAATTAATTACAAGAGGAGTAGACTATGCCTATTTATAGGCTTTTAAACCTTATTCTAATAGGAGTGAAAATCCTTATTCTAATCAATATCAAATACATGGAGTTTAATAAGATTTAAAAAACCTTATTCTAAAATAAAATAAAAGAAGTATAATTCTATAGGGATTTTACTTTTATTTTATTTTACCACTGTATTTTATTTAAATAAGGATTCGAGTCACTTAATTCTAACACCAACACTGTAAATAGCTTCAACACTTGGTTTCAGACACTATATTTTCTGAACAGATAAACCAAGATCAAAGGCAATTTCTTCTCAGTAGCAATTACTACTCCATTAGCAGCTTTGATTCTAAGAGATGTTTGACCCGATACGATTGCCGACAAGGCATGCTCGATTTGAATTAGCTTTCCTGAAGGATAAGATGCAACACTAATGAGGCCAGAACGATCGGTACGACAGGTGAACTCAGTTTTTTAAGAACTATTATCATAAGCACCAGCTGCTGTCAAAATTTTGAGAAAGGAATATCACTGCTATCAAAGTCGAGAGTCCAACTTCAACGCATTAACCAATTGAGGGAAACCATGTGAATAGAGAAAAGTGCAGTGAAAATCACAAGAGAAAACTCGTATAAAAAATAATGTTGGATTTTGGGGGCTACCTAAACACCTATAAATATAATTATCGCAGAAAGCACATACAAAGTAATATATATACAAAGCTATCAGCTTAAAAAATGAACATTTTTATTTATTGAATAAACAAAAAAACCCAGAACTTTAAGCTTCGCATTTCCACATCTTTTTTAATACTCTAAACCATCATATTAAGTCAATTTAATCCGATTCAATTTGCTCATGTCAACATGCTAACCGATTTTTTGTCTTATTCAAATTAGTATACCTATCAACTCCTAATTCAATTGATTGATCAAATTTCAACAAATCTCTAACATTTGATACAAAATAATATTATTCTATATTCATTAAAAATAATCATAATTAATAAATAGTTTTAAAATAGAAATAGCCAGAAATTAACAATATCCTTACCATTGTCGCCCTTCCGGAAGCTATCGATATATGTGTTATATGTGTTCCTGTTCTAGATTTTTTCGGATCTCGAATTTTGGTGCACTGTGATAATAGTGATACTCTTTACGCTTATTACTATGATAGTAAATCATGGGTTTGCCTCGAACAAAAATTTTGTTACCAGTCTGACTCAGCGAAAATCGTGGACGATGTGCTGTATACTTTCATTTATAAATGTTCTTTGGAGGCGTATAATTTGCTTGATAAAAAACATTTACTCGTCAAATGGTCATCAAAATTTCTAGTGGCTTAACCACTGGAAAGCACTCTGTATCGTTTGGTTAATGACAAGCTTATTTTGGGTTGGGTCAACCATCTCCACAATGGTTGTGAGTACGTAAGATTTAATATTTGGTGCAACGAACTTGGAGGGATTCATGCAGTTGCAGAGCATCAATCTGCCATTACTGTTCCATATCCCGAAGATATTTCTAATATATGGTTTTTCTTAATGAACTTTAGAGCCCCCTTCATATCACTACCACATCATAATTATTCATTTGCCAATGTTGCTTGCCATTACATTTGGTTTGCTCTAAATGAAGGTTAGTGCCCCCTTCACATCACTACCACATCTTAATTATTCCCATCATTGCAAATTGACGGATTTTTCATTTGCCAATACTACTTGTCATTGTATTTTATTTGCTCTTGTTGTCGCTAAGAAGTTGATAGTAAGCTTGGAACTTCCTGTATAAAACTTGAGTAATGCTAAGGTATAGAGTAGATGAATCAGGCGTTGAATTTGCATTGTGTGAAAATGTCTGCTCTATTTGTTGTTTTAAATGGGTACGAGGCTCCTAGCACCTTTAGAGAACTAGAACTCAAGTTCTGTCTTGCCTTACCCTCAATAGTTGCATCTAGCTTTTTGTTCCAACAAGAAAATAAAATATCCTGATCTAAACAAAGGCTTAAATTCCTACTTAGGAAGTTGGTAGAGTATGATAATGTTTCTGCCTAAAATATCAGAACGAGGTCATTACCTATAAGCAAGTGAAGATTTAGTAAAATGATGTCCTTTTGTCGGTGATGGATACCACACATAAAAATGCCAATATTGATAATGACTATGATAACCTTGAACAATAAGTAAACAAATTGACTGCCAGTTAAATAAAATTAGAAAGGAAATTGGGTGGGTTGTGTTGGGCAAATCATGGCTCCCTTTTGGTAATTAGGGTTAGGTCTAGTCGAATGATATTGCCCATATTTTGTGCTAGGTTAGGGGCGTAGCCAAACGTGAAATGTGTTAGTATCCTATCTAGGCTTGACTTGTGAGCTGGCATACATATGACCAAACTATTACTTAGGTTGTAACTTCTATTTGACTTCCATCCCCTCCAATTACTTTTGATAACCTTCGTCTCTCCCACTACTCATGATTGGTGTTACTTTCATATTAGTGCCATGTGGTGAAAACAACTAGCAAAAAAAAATGGCACTTTTGGCTTTGTAACTTTGATGGATAACTTTAATGATAAAAGGGTTTAATTTATTATAATTCTAACGTCTACGGGTTCAATTATTTTTTTGGAAAAGTATAGGGCCCTTTTTTGGTTTTTTGTCCCTTAAGACTTCAATTTTTGCTGCAATGATATAAAATTACATTCCTAATCTCAGATTTTTTCCCTCCCTTTTAGGCCTTAGCTAGAACGTGTTGGTGCATGGAGTTGACTCAAGACTCATGTTGATGGTGAAGAGAGACTTTGAAGACGTCGTTAATTATTTTGGTTAAAACTTTTAAGTTGTTAATGTACTTGGGTGCTTTTGTTTTTGGATACCAAAATATTTACAAAGTTAAAACTATATAGTATTGTGATTTTGCACTTTATTCAGTTTTCTTAAGGCGATCTCTCTTACCCTTCAAATAACACCCATTACGTGGTTTGAGTTTTTATTTTTTAAATTAAATAAATGTATTTGAAAATTAAATTAAACCTTCATGGTCAGAGGTGAATCCAGAGGGTTGGTAGGGGGCCGAACCCCTAAAATGGGAAATTGTTATTTTGGCCTTATAAAAAATTTTAAAATTTTAAAATATTGATGAGAGTGAAGTATAGTGGTAAATTTTAAATTTCATGTAATTTTGCATATTAGCCCTAAATAATTTAAGAAATTTGAATTTTCTACTAAATAAGCTCTTGAATCTGAGCCTTAAACTCCACAAGCTCCTTCGGTGCCATTCTATAGGGAGCGATGGACACTGGAGCTATACCAAAAAGGTGCTCTATCCCAAATTCCACATCACGACTCAGAGGTAAACCTGATAGCTTATTAGGAAAGATGTCCAGAACATCCTCTACCATTCTAATATCCTTAATTGTAGATTCCCTAGAATCTGAAACACTTACATAGGCCACCAATGCAGAGATCACATTAGATAAATAGTTCTGATGTTCTCCAATCATGACTACCTCCATATCCTCATCAGCGATTTTTACCTTCTCGACCAGGGCAAAAAGATCTCACTCCCCCTGTAGGGCTATCAAAACTCTTAAATTATCCCTGAGGCCATCCTCAAAGCGAACACATCGCTCATACTCAGATGCCACCATACCTCACGCATAGTGGCTCAGTCTCAAAAACTCGGCCTCATACTTGGCCACACTAGGGTGACCCTAGTGACACCCCTGAAGAGCTCAGCTTCATTGGACTGGAGTAGTTCTGTAACTGACCCTCGGCCCCCAAATCCAGTATTGGGCCCAGCGACCCTCTCCAAAATCCTTAGCATAGCCTGGGACAATGCATCATCCCCAACCATGCGATCTTGAGACCTAGTCTCAATAGCAGGCGACACTAGTATCTCACTCATATCAAAATTTGGTAGACTGCCCGATGACAAAGACTCAGCTCGAGCCCCTCTACAACCTTTACCTTGGCCTTTAGTATTCCGTCCGCGAGTACCTCTGGTGCTAATTGTCTAATTGTGTTTTATCGGTATTAACAGTTTTATGAATTAGTTTATAGTTTCAGTGTTTATTAACAGATATTTAAAAAAAACAGTATCAGAAGTGTAAAGTTTGTTTCATCAACCGCAGTGTCAATCAATGTCTATAAGTTTTACTACAGTCTCAGTATACACTATTTTAAGTGTTTTCAGTATAGTCTATCTATAGTAGTTTTAGTATATACTATCTATAGCAGTTTTAGGATATACTATCAAAGATAGTTTCAGTTTTAGTTTAAATAATTCATGCTTTCGGAAAAGTTACTGGATCGATGCCGGAGACTTAGTGTACCACACTTTTATTAAAAACATTTAAAAACTAGTTCTCAAAAATCACGTCTTAAAAGCCCACATCCACAGTTGAGTTTTGCAACCTGGCTCTAATACCATTAAATGTAACCCCCAAACCCGGCCTAGACGTTATTATCTTATGTCATCACTAAATATGTCGTCGCTAAATCCTCTTTTCTATTTAACCATTTTTTATTATCTTTTTCGAAACCACTTTTTGATAAAAGGGGTCGATCTTTTCTTTAAAAAATGAAAATGGAGTCGCCACCAATCTTTTGTTTTAGGTGTGATTGGATAACCTCACAATTTAATCATTTTAATAAAAATTTAAATTTACTAAAATGATAACTTTTGGTCTACAAAATTCAGAAAACAGGTTTGGGAGTCGGTTACGCACGAGGAAGGATTAGCACCCTCGATACGCCCAAAATTGATACCTAGTTGATTAATTAATGTCTTAATGCCGAATATCAAAAACTCGAAAAGATTAAAAATACGATCCTTTTATTTTTAAAAAGAACTTGTATAAATTAAAATGCATGCTAAGACCCTCTTATTTCAGGAGATAGAATGTCACACCCAATGAGTTAGGATGTGATGTTTTGCATCCTAAAAAATGAGCTTGTCTTTTGACTTTTGAAACTCATGCAGTGAAGTTTAAAAATGATATTCAATTGTTTAAGTCAGATGAAAAATCGAAGCCCAATAAATTAAGGTACGATTTCTCAAAATTTCGAACATTGAATATTGCCTTTATTATTTTTTAAAAAAAATCCTCATCTCGAGAAAACAAAATACCGTATCCAATGAGTTAGGACACAACGTATCGAATCTTCGGGAACACTTTTTATTTATGTGTTTTGATTAAAGAATATTCTTGATTATTTAGATTCAACGAGAAAAATTGGAACCCAATAAGTTAGGGCTCAATCCTCTTGAAGATCCCAAATACCGAGTATTGCGTTATCTTGAAAGCTTTTGAATAAATTGATTCCCAAAACTAAAACCATATTAAACACAACTTTTTGAACAAATTAAACGCAATGGAATAACAATGTACGACGCAAGGTGATAATTTGTAAACCACAATATATGTTAATAAACACAAATAATCAATAAATACCAGTAAACAAATACCATACACATAAAGGCAATAATTTCACCCCACATGTAAATATCAACATTAATATTTAAAAGCTAATAAAATAACTAAGAAACAAACAAATTAACATAAACACCAACCCAATGTACAAGTTTTGAAATAAAAAATAAACATGAAAGAAAGGAAATTGTAAACAAAAAAAGTGTAAAAAAAAACAAAAACAAAAAAACATGAAAGAAAGGAAACTGTAAACCAAAAAAGTGTACGTACAAAAATTTAAAACAAATAATATGTAAGAAAACTTAAAATAGATAAAAAATGGAGTTAATATATATATATATATATACACTATGTGAAACAAAAATATCTAAATAAATTTTAACGTAAATGTTGCATATGAATAAAATCAAAATAAGTAATATATAAAATAATATATATATGTTAATCTAAATAAATAATACATATGGAATGAAAAACTCAAAATAAATAATAATATATATTATAATACATGTAAAAAAGTTTAAATGGGTGAAATATAATAAAGTAGGTTTTTTTTTAAAAAAGAAATAAATTATACATATATGAGAATAAGGAAAAATATAATAATATGGAATCAATTATATATCATATATGTATAATATGTATAATATAAATTGTGTATAAATAATATTAAGTTTACATATAAATATATAAAATAATACATAATAAATTTGAATAATAATACATGAAAAATTAAAATAATTATAAGATAAATTTAAAATAATAATATGTGATAAATTTAAACAAAATTCATAATGGATTTAGAATAATATTAAGCACAAATACAAAAAATAGAGTTAGATTTAAAAATTAAATATATCAAAAAATAATGAAATATACTTAAATAAATTAAAAAATGAGCTAATTAAATCATGCTAATAAGGATTAAATTGGTTTTAAAACAAAATCAGAAAGAAAAAAACGAAAATAAAATAAAATTGAAGGGCGAAAATGCAGTACGTGAATAACATGGGGGACTAATTGGGAAATATTCCCCATCCTCTCAAAACGCAACGCTGTGATATGGACTAAAATGCAGTAAAAAAAATGTCAGGCCAAATTTAAAAGAAATAAAAGGATTGATCCGAATACGCCATAGAAGTAAGAGGACCATTTGTGCAAATATCCCACTGAAGTAAAAACACGCGGATCTTTCCCCTGGGTTGGGTCACTGCGCGGGTCAATATGTACCAAAAAAATGCTGCCTCTCTTTCTCTGCTAGGGTTTTATTTCCTGCCCAAGCCGTTGCCAGTCTGCCTCATCGCCGCCGCGATTCCACCGTGCACGGTGGTCAGAGCTACACTATATTGAGTTTTTTAGCCCGTTTACGAGCGGGACTGAGGGTTGGTCGTCACAAGGCAACTCGGTAAACCTTCTCTCTCTTTTTTTTACTTATTGTTTTACCCCATTTTAAAAAAAAATAAATTAGAACAAAAAAGAAGAGAGAAGAAAAAACAAATATCTACCTTCAATCTAAAATTTCTCCTTGATATCAAAATTTTCTATTTTTCATTGATTCCTCAAAAATCCCCATTTTACAGATTTGAAACGACCTTTTTATAGCCGAAAATAAATTAAAAAGTACAAAGATATATTTCGTTCTTTTTTTTTGTTATTTGTTGCTGTTTTCTATTCTTCCTAGTAGCAGACATGTTTGTTTGCTGCTCTTTTTCTGCAGGTACATGCTCGGAAGGGGCACACGAGTGTGGAGGCACACCACGCGCGAGAGCTTGGGTTCGGCTGCGGCTTAGAGGCAGAAGGTTGCAGCAAAAATTAGGCCCGGGAAAAAATTGGGCCTTACAGCTGCCCCTCTTTGCTCGTTGTCGTATAACGACAATGGAGCAAAGACTAAAAAAGGCCAATTTTGCTCGGTCCTGCCGAGCCTCGACTCCTTGATGCTTCTTCTCTTTAAGAGGTCCTATTCCATCCTACTGCATCTTCAGGGGTATAGGAATTTGTCATTTCAATCTACCCTATTGCAACGCTAGGGAAATAAGATTCACTATCTTCAGTCTGCTCCGCTGTAACTTTAGGGAGATAAGGCTGATGGTTTCAATCTGCTCCATTACAACTTCAAGAAGATAAGATTCGACATAACTTGTAGCTTTAATCTATTCCACTGCAATGCTAGGGAAATAAGATTCGTTGTCTTCAGTCTGCTCCATTGCAACTTTAGGGGGATAAGACTGGTGGCTTCAATCTGTTCCACTACAACCTCAGGAAGATAAGATCCGCCATAATTTGTAGCTTTAATCTGTTCCACTGCAACGCCAGGAAAATAAGATTCGCTGTCTTAAGTCTGCTCCGCTGCAACTTCAGAGAGATAAGGCTGATGGCTTCAATCTACTCCACTGCAACTTTAGGAAGATAAGATTCGCCATAATTTGTAACTTTAATCTGTTCCACTGCAACGCCGGGGAAATAAGAATCGCTATCTTCAGTCTGCTCTACAGCAACTTCAGGGAGATAAGACTGGTGGCTTCAATATACTACACTGCAACTTCATGAAGATAAGTTCTGCCATAATTTGTAGCTTTAATCTGTTCCACTACAACACTAGGGAAATAAGATTCGCTGTCTTCAGTCTGCTCCGCTGTAACTTTAGGAAGATTAAGTTGACGGCTTCAATCTGCTCCACTACAACTTTAGGAAGATAAGATTTGCCATAATTTGTAGCTTTAATCTGTTTTATTGCAACGCTAGGGAAATAAGATTCGCTGTCTTCAGTTTGCTCTGCTGCAGCTTTAGGGAGATAAGACTGGTGGCTTCAATTTGCTCCACTGCAACTTCAGGAAGATAAGATTTGCCATAATTTGTAGCTTTAATATGTTCCACTGTAACGCCAGGGAAATAAGATTTGCTGTATTCAGTTTGCTCCGTTGCAACTTCAGGGAGGTAAGGCTGATGGCTTCAATCTGTTCCACTACAACTTCAGGAAGATAAGATTCGCCATAATTTGTAGCTTTAATCTGTTCTACTGTAACGTTAGGGAAATAACATTCACTATCTTCAGTTTGCTCCACTGCAACTTCAGGGAGATAAGGCTGATGGCTTCAATCTACTCCACTGTAACTTCAGGAAGATAAGATTCGCTATAATTTATAATCCATGTCACTGCAACTTCAACGGTATAGGATTTGTGGTTTCACCAATCTGTTCTCAGAGGAATATGACTTGTAGAATCCATTTCATGGGCTTATTCATGGCTAGTGATTAGGATGTTATGATCGGAATGAATCAAAATCTCCTAACTAGATGTGTATTCATGAATGTGAAATGTCATAAAAATGATCCCTTAATGTTTAAGTTGTTATTGCTCATTGTTCATTAAGGCTTTATTACCAACACGTCAGAACGCTATCTTATTCCGTTGGTAACACTCATATCTTACTTAATCGGACTGCCCCCACTGTAATCTTCAAGGCTCAATCCACTGTACTTTTGGGACATAAAATTTGAACCATTTTCCTCTCAAATTTGAACCATTTTCCTCCCACTGTAATTTAGGAGTATAAGATCTGGCTCTTTCTTAATCCTCTCCTATTGCAATTCAAGGATACCGGATCTAAATTTCTTTGGTCTCCTACACCATTTCCAAGGTGTCATACCAAATGTTTATGAACAATTGTAGAATTTTCTTCTCCAAGAAAAGCCTCTTTTTATTACTCGATGATCATTGCTTGCTTGTTCATTAAAGCTTTATCACAAACACGATATCTTGTCTTTTTGTTCAATCAATGTTTTGACAATAAAACCCGAAGGGATAATCTTAGACTCTTCCTTCTTAGATATTTCAACCTTTAAACTTGGTGCGTTCTAAACAATAGCCCTATTTTAGGTTATTGTATTATTTAAAAACTTCTAAAGTAATATGAAAAACTTCTATTGAGAAAGTATTATTAGTCCATTAATCATTATTCTAATACAACATGCTTGCAAAAAGATCATAAGAATGGGTAAAATAGAATTGATTTGGGAGCATTGCTCGAAATGAATAAATTATCAAGGAAATAAAAGAAGAATGATTGGGAACATGTATCTTGAAAAAGAGTGAAGTATTCCAAGAACAACAAATTCCATATAAATAGTATGAAGACTAGGTGCCCTAGATATCGCAGCTTGAACTTTTCTTTACAACTTTCTGAAGACCATTCTGAGTTTGACATGTGTTTAGGAGATCTACAGTACTTTGTCGATGCCCCAAGATGTCGCCTACCCTTTCATGTTGATTCATGTATAGCAAGATCACCACATGCCCCAATATGATCAAAATTTGAACTGCTCTGATCACCTCATGTCCCATTCTGATCAAAATTTGAGCAGCCTTTTTTAGGTTTTCAACTCAAATCCTTTTTATCCTCAAGGCGCCCTTTGCAGGTTTTCACCTTGGTCCCTTCTCCTTCTTCAGGCGAAGTATTTCTTGATTGAATCTGAGTTTACAGGATTGGGCAAGTTTTTACCAGCCAACTCACTCAAGATCAATGCTCCTTCAAAAAATTCCTTCTTGATGACATAAGGTCTTTTTCATTTTGACATCCATTTCCCTCTAAAATATTTTTGTAGAGGAAAGATCATTTTCAACACCAGGTCCTCATCGTGGAATTCTCTGGGACGAACCTTTTTGTTATAGGCTCGCATCATTCGTTTCTGGTACACCTGATCGTGATGAATAGCTTTTAGCCTTTTTCTTTCTATCAGGTTTAACTGATCATATCGATATTGGCTCCATTCGGCCTCATCCATATTTAATTTAGCTAATACCCGGAGAGAAGGGATTTTAACTTCAATGAGTAAAATTGCCTCCATCCCGTAAACTAGAGAAATAGGTGTTACCTTAGTAGAAGTCCTGATAAATGTTCGATAAGCAAGGAGATCAAATGGTAATTTCTCATGCCAGTCATTGTAAGTTTTAGCCATTTTTCCTACAATTTTCTTGATATTTTTGTTGGCCTCCTCCAATGCACCATTCATTTCTGGGCAATACGGTTACAAGTTATAGTGTCTGATTTTAAATTGATTACAGACCTCAGCTATTGTACTGTTGTTTAAGTTTTCAACTCAAATCCATTTTGGTCTCAAGGCACCCTTTGTGGGTTTTCTCCTTGGTCTCTCCATTTTACCTTTTTCATTTATTTTTTTAAACTCAAAGTGCCCTTTGCGGGTTTTCACCTTGGTCCCTTCTCCTTCTTTAGGCGAAGTATTTCTTGACTGGATCTGAGTTTATAGGATTAGGCAAGTTTTTATCATCCAACTCACTTAAGATTAATACTCCTCCAGAAATGGCCTTCTTGACGACATAAGGTCCTTCTCAGTTTGACATTCATTTCCCTCTAAAATCTTTTTGTAGAGGAAAGATCTTTTTCAATACCAGGTCCCCATCGTGGAATTCTCTAGGACGAATCTTTTTGTTATAGGCTCGCATCATTCATTTTTGGTACACCTGATCGTGATGAATAACTTTTAGCCTTTTTCTTTCTATCAGGTTCAATTGATCATATCGAGATTGGGTTCATTCAGCCTCATCCATCTTTAATTTAGCTAATACGGGGAGAGAAGATATTTCAACTTCAATGAGTAAAACTACCTCCATCCTGTAAACCAGAGAAAAAGGTGTTTCCACGGTAGGAGTCCTGATAGATGTTTGATAAGCAATAAGATCAAATGGTAATTTCTCATGCCAGTCATTGTAAGTTTCAGTCATTTTTCCCACAATTTTTTTTGATATTTTTGTTGGCCGCCTCCAACGCGCCATTCATTTCTGGGGAATACGGTGACAAGTTATAGTGTCTGACTTTAAATTAATTACAGATCTCAGCTATTGTACTGTTGTTTAGGTTCAATGTGTTGTCCGATATAATCTTCTTCGGCTTTTCATACCAGCATATGATCTTTTTTCCCGAGAATTTGTTAACTTCCGATTTGGTGACGTTGGCATATGAAGCAACCTCTATCTGTTTGGTGAAGTAATTAATGACCTCAAGAATGAAGCGATGCCCATTAGAAGCCTTCGTTGATATTGGCCCGATGACATCCATGCCCTACTTTGCTCAAAATTTGAGCCGCCCTTTTCGGGTTTTCAACTCAAATCCCCTTTGGTCTCAAAGTGCCATTTGTGAGTTTTCTCTTTGGTCTCTCCTTTTTCTTTTCATTTTTTTCTTCTCTTTCCTTTTCTTTTTTCATCATTTTCATTTTCATTTTTTGAAATATTTTTATTTTTTATTTTTTTGAAACTCATAGGATTAGGCAAGTCCTTGTTATCCCTTTCGATCAGAATCAATGCTTTTTCAGATAAAGTCTTCCATAAAAGATCCTTCCCATCCACTTTCATTTTGTATGCAAAGAATCTTCCTTGGTATCAGATTTCTCTCACAAGGCTTTCTGGGGAAAAAATTTGACTATGATGAAAAACTTTGGATCTTCCTCTTCAATCGGGATAAAATCTAACCAAAACTCGGATAGATGAAAACTCAACTTCAATGAGCAAAGTTGTGATACGCCAAAAAGAAAGGTGTTGCCCCAGTAGAAGTTTTTTTACTGCATCATTCACGATGTTAATCTTGAACATACTACAATATTCTGATATCGTGCCGTTGTTCAAAATTAATGCATTGTCAAATTACAATGTCAGTGCTTAATCTAGGCATATCTTGGTATGACCATGTGAAGACACCTTTGAACTCTTGATATAGCTCAATAAGGTCTTACTTCATTTATTCGGCTATGCATGTTCTAATTTTTACTACTTTTCCCTCCTTCAAGGTCACAATCTCCATTGTCTCCTCATGAGGTAAAATTTATTTCTCTTCCTGTTCTACCATCATCAACAAGCCCGGAGATAAGCTACAGTCTATGTCATCTTCAAGGTCATTAGATCCTTCTAAACCCATGTCTCGGTCAAAAGGAGATTCTGAGTCTGTAGCAGCGCCACTCATGTCATCGATATCTAGGGACCTATTGTAGGTACCAAATAATATACAAAGAATATATGAATTTATGAATAATTATTTTTAGAGTATGATTATGAATGAATGAAAGAATGATTTGGAAGAAAATCTAAAAGAATGAAAAAATAAAAAATAATTATTCGTAAAAAATGAAAGAATATTGGCTCAAAAATGATCGCAAAGATGTATTTCATTAAAATAATGACGTTCAGACATGAGCCTATTTCACAAAGGAGTTCTTATTGCCTTTAGGCTAAAAGCAACAAGTGTGTTTTGAATATTACTCTGAGTAAGGTCTAAATACTACAGGGGTTTCTTCTACAGTCCAATTATTTAGAACACTCCTAGGTTTATAAGGGCGAATATCTAATAAGGTCTATTCTTCAGTTATTTTTTCGTATACGACATTGATGTGAACATTTCCTAACATTTCTTCACTTATCGTATTCACCCCATTATCAATATGATTGGGTAGCGAATTTTCTATACTAAATGAATCATCAAATTTGATAATACCCATATTGATAAACCTTTTGACCAGCTTTTTAAAGGTAGTGTAGTTTTCTATAGAATACCCTGTAATTCCCACAAGATAGTCACGTTGTACGTTCACGTCATACCATTTAGGATACAGATGTTGTAAGGGCTTCAAGTAGAAAGGGGAAACAATGTGTGCATCAAATAACCTCTGATACAGCTCCCGGTACGACATTGGGATTGATGCAAATTTGAACTTCTTAATATTTTGCTTTGTGCCATATTTTTTCTTGGGGGATCTGATGGCTAGTAGTAACCGTCCTTGGCTGGCTTGTGGTAATCGGCTTTGAATAGCCCTTGTTATACCTACTCGTATTATTGACCATATTTTCTATCTTTCCGTTTGTAACGATCTTCAAATTATTTTGGGAACTCCACTCTTGCCTATTTTGTTTCCGCTAAGTCATCAATGACAACAGAATTAGTTAGATTGCCCTTCAGGTTGGAACCTGAGCCTGTCGGGAAATTCACCGGTGTCGAGGTACTAGTCTTTTATTAGGGTCAGATGTTAACAGTTACCCTTTGTGGGTATGAATTTGGTTGTGCTTGGGTGTTTGCTGGGGTAAAGCCTGAAGGATATGCAGGGTCCCCATTATCATCCCCAAAGTGGACCACTGGTTCTTTCCTTTTTCTAACCCTCTAGCCAATAATTGGGTTAACTGACTCATCATATTTCTTTGGAATTCTAACATTTGATCCTTCATATCTTGTTGAAATTTGGTCAATTGCTCTTGCATTTGTATTTGCATTTGCTCTAATCTCTCCAACCTTTGGTCCATTCCTTTAGCTTTTACTCGGGTGCAGTAACGATGTTTAGTTGGTAGGTTTTTGCTGATTTCCAGATTAACTGAAACAATTTTAGTCAATTAGGATCTTTTGGTGGACTTTAATGCATATGATGTGATGTAATGCAAATGCAGGAAATGAATGCAAAAAAGAGACGCTGATTCTTGGTTCAATTCTACTAGAACAGCTTTACTAGAAAACAAATCTCTTTACATAAAGCGGATATATATACGGCTTTGCCCTCATACTCCAGGCGAAGACATCAATCCTTTTTTCATCTGGATGTTAAGATAAATCTTGCGAATTTTCTAATGGATGCCTCTACTAGCTCCTTTTTGCTTGATCCGGGCCGCGACTCATTGCTCACTCATCATCGTGATACTCGTTAGCTTATTTTTAAAAAAAGGTCGGGAGTTGATGACTCCTCGTCAACTTGAATCCTCAGACAACAAAGCAAAGTCGTGTGCTCCTTCGTTAAACTATCATCTTTCTCATGTTGTGCTAGCTCAGAACATATTCGAGCAACCGTATTATTTTTCATTTTATCAAGAAATTCATTCTCCATGTCAAGCTCTCTATTTAGTAATCGAATGTGAATCAACACCTCTTTTTTTATGATGAAAATACAATGCAAGCATAACCAAAACAAAACAGGTTAGTACAAGGAAAAAGTAAGCAAAAAATAAATAGAGCACCAATTTGGGTGACCACTAGGGGTTTGGAGTGGTTCTACCTAGGGTTGACTCTTAGGGCTCACTACATGCATTTTGATTCTAAATAAAGGGTACCTGAACCAGTAGATTCCTCGATCCTCACCCATTATAGGCTCATATAGACTGAGTTTAGTTCAGGGGAATACATTTTTCTATGGCTGCATGGAGATGAAAATCTCACGAAGATATAGATACGGATGTATTCCGTTATTTTAAAGTTCGATAACTCATATGTTTAACTTCATTAATTTCATAATTTTTTTGTTTACATATTTGCCTATGTCCAAATGGATAGGGAATACATGAGTCTCGCATTTCTACTGGATGCACCTTTATTTTGGAGACCTATTGATAAGTATTATTTTATTATAAATCTAAATCACATGATGAAGCGTGAAGAGATTTGGTGGTATAATCTTGACAAATGCCTAAATATGTTGCACAAGAAACATTTATATGATTGGGTGTTGGCGGTGAAATGTGATTCTGTGGTTAAATCTATATTCGAGCATGCAGAATCTACTTGCCCAACCAATTCCTATGCCTCTGTAGTACGGTACTGCTCTAATGTTTACTGTCATTACAATGACAATATAACACCAAAAGTAAGATTTCAATATTTTTTTATTATGTTATTCTATATACTTTTGTTACTAACTTTTACTTAGATTGTTTATTTTATAGATTAGCATTATTAACATTGAGAATAAGTTGAGTAGGCAACTGCCAGAACTGTATCTTTATCTATTTGAAGGTTTAATAAATTAGGTAATAAGCAATAAAAGCAGGTAACGAATATAGAAAATTATATTGTCATTGTAAAATTATTTTTTTAATTCATATTAAATTAATATTATTATTTTAATATTTTGATATAGGCATCTAGTTTTTTCGAAATTAATTATTTCTTGAAAATATATGAAAGGTAAGGAAATTGGTTTTCTCTTTAAATATATTTAGAAACTGTCACACCTCAAAATCTGGACTAGAAGTAGAAAAAAGAAAAGAATAAAAAAATCACGTGATTAAGAGAAAGAAAAGAAAATACGAGTAAAAGACGTTTTATAACTTATTTACACACTTGTGACATATTTTATAACTTTTACAAATTAATCATTTTAGGCACTTTCATCGAAAATCACTTAGTAAAAGACGTTTGTCACACCCCAAACATTTATATTCTTCCATAAAATATCAAAATACATGCATATCATACATGGGTAAATTTTTAAACACAAACCCTAGTTCAAAATAATGGTAGAAATAACTAGATCCTTTTACAAGGATTTTAAAAAATAAAAATCATTAAAAACGGGGCTAGAATTGACTTACAATTGAGCTTGGAAGCTTGAAAAACCCTAGCCATGGTTTCTTCATGAAAAATTCAGCCAAAGCTTGAAGATGGACAAAAATTGGCTTTTAATTTTGTTTTTAATTCATTTTAATATCTAAATGACCGAAATGCCCTAAATGAAAAACTTTGGAAACATTCCTAACCATGTCCATTTTTGTCCACCAACTTAACCAATGGTCTAATTACCAAATAATGACCTCCAATTTAAAATTTCATAACAATTGGACACTTCTAACATGTAGAACTCAACTTTTGCACTTTTTACAATTTAGTTCTTTTTACTAAATTGAGTGCCCAAACGTCAAAATTTTCAAACGAAATTTTTACAAAATCATTCCATGAAATTGTATACCATAAAAATATAATAAAAATAAAATTTTCCCCGTCGAATTTGTGGTCCTGAGACCACTATTTTAACTAGGCCCAAAATCGGGCTATTACAAAACAATTTAAGTAAAAATAATAACAAAAGTAAATATAATATCATAATAAAAATATTGAAATATTACTTTTGGTGTTATATTTTCGTTGTAATAACGGTAAACATTAGAGCAGCACCGTATTACAGAGGCAAAGGAATTGGTTGGGTAACTAGATTCTGCATGCTCAAATATAGATTTAAGCACCGGATCACGTTTCACTGCCAACACCCAATCATATGAATATTTCTTTTGCAAAATATTTAGGCATTTGTCAAGATTACACCACCAAATCTCTTCGCGTTTCATCATGTGATCCAGATTTATAATAAAATGGAACTTATCAACAAGTCTCCAAAATAAAGGCGCATCCAGTAGAAATGCGAGACTCATGTATTTCCTATCCATTTGGACATAGGAAAATAAGCAAATAAAAAAATTATGAAATTAATGAAGTAGAACATATGAGTTATCGAACTTTAAAATAAATATATGAAAGATAACTTACAATTTTTGAAATTTGAGCTGGTTAAGAAACAATGATAATTCATTCAGCATATTGAAATTATCATAATTTTGGATAATAGATTCGAATAGCATATTGACGATATAGTTAATTAAATATTTCAAATCATCAATATCACCTTCCATTGGTTGGTTAGATGCATTTAAATTGGGTTAAAACTTTACACCCCCACCGAAATTAGTGATGAATATAGACTTTATCGGATCTTGTGTGTAAATGCTCTTATTACTTTTAGCCCATATACAAGCAACATCTTTTAAGATCTTACCAAAATCCTCACTAATGTAATTGAATCATTCACGCTGATTTTGGTTATTACTTTTTCACCTCTCCATCTTTTCTCTAAAATACGTTACAATATTTTTAGAATATTCTAGTGCAACCGGCCATTCATCTTGATACCGTGCAAGATGATGGCAACTTAATATCCAGTTATCGTGATACTCCACTAAATGTGTGTATAGTTCCAAAGCTTTCTCTTCGTCTTTAAATGACAAGAAAGTGGAGCTAATTTCTTTTCTTGAAATCATTAGCACTCTATAATACACACTATCATCTCGTTTTATAATCGCACAATCTAGTTCCGACATAGCTGCTGCAAACCAAAAATAAAAATTAAATTAACAAAGAAGACAATGATCAAATAAAGAATTAACCATGAGAACATCCTATAGCTGTCAAAACTATTTTTTTAATAAAAGGGTTGACTTTTGTTTGAAAACAGAAATTAAAATGGGAGTCGTCACTGATCATTTTTATGAGGTGTGATCGAGTCACCTCGTAATTTAATCATTTTAATAAAGGTTTAAATTATTAAAACGATAATTTTTGGTCTGCAAAATCTAGAAAATGGGTTTGGGAGTCGGTTACGCACGAGGAAGGATTAGCACCCTCGATACGCCCAAAATTGGTACCTAGTCGATTAATTAATGTCCTAATATCGAAGGTTAAAAATTTGAATGAAACTTTAAAATATGATCCCTTTTTGAAATGCTGAGAATTTTCGAGGAAGGGGCATATTTCACGTTAATCGAGAAAGAGAATTATGTCCCGTAAGTTAGGACACAATGTCTTGAATTCCTGGTACGAGAATAAACACCGAAAAGTTTATTTATTGAAAGGTATTTGATCCTCTCGATTTTAGGAAGAAATCGTACTTCTTAAGTTAGAATACGATTTTTCTTAATTCCCGAGATTATTTTAAAAATTTTGCTAAAAAAATGTTCGTTTATTTGAATTTATCAAGAAAATCGAAACCCCATAAGTTAGGATACGACCTTTTCGAATCTCAAAATAAAATGTTTTACTTATTTTAAAATCATGATTTATTTATTGAGTAAAATTAATGTAATACGAATCGATAGAAATAAAGTACGGTAGGAATATGCATATCGGAATAATGATAAATGAGTTTATATGAATGACGATATAAAGAATAAAACAAACGAGCTAAAAAAAAAAACAAAATGAATAATAAAGGAACCAGAAATTTAAAGTTAAAGACTTGATATTATAAAAATAAATATATATTATATAAAACAACTTAAGAATAACATTGACTATAATAATGATGATGATAATAATAATCATTATAATAGAAATCTAAAGTTTAAAGATTATGCGACAAAAAATATAAATAAAAGAGTGACATAATGAAATAAACGTATTTGAAATATTAAAAAAAGAATAAGTAATATATATATATGTATATATGTTTATATAAAAATAATGGTGAACAAATAGATATTATATAAATTAAAAAGATAATAATGATAATGATAATATTAATAAAAATAATACGAATAATAAATAATTTAAAGTTTTAAAGAATAAAAATAAATAAAAAATACAATATAATGAATTAAATGTGTTTAAAATATTTAAGTAAATAAAAAAAGAAATATAATAGAAATAATAATGTGAAACTAATTAATTTAATAAAATTGCAAGTAAACAAATAAAAAAGGAAAACAATAATGTTAAATTAATTAATTTTAATTATAAAGTAGCAAAAATGACAAAAAAAGACTAATTTGAATTAAAAATAGAAATTTGGGGCAAATCAAAAATAAATAAGAAAGAAAAGGGCCAATTTAAATGCATGAATAACAAGGAGGAACCAAATAGGAAATAATCCCCACCCTCCAAAACGCACAGCTTCAAGGTGGACCAAATTGAAAGCTGAAATAAATTATGGGGTATAATTAAAAAAATGAAAATACTTGATTGAAAAATCATTAAAAAGCGGAAGGGCTAAAAGTGCAATTAGCCCTTCCAACAAAAACACGCGGATCCTACCCATGGAGCGGGTTGGGTTCGGGTCAACTCCCTCAAAACGACGCCGTTTTGGCGTCTGAAGCTTAGGCCCAAAATGGCGTCGTTTTATACTCCTATATAAGTTAAAAAATTTTACAAAAAAATCATTTTAAACCTCCTCCTGAAAAAAAAGAAAGAAAGAATCCTCTCAACCCTTCTCTCCCTCTCCCGACGCCGGCCTAGCTTCGGCCAGGAGTCCGGTCGATCGTTGCCGCGGTGATCGAAAAGTTCAAAAACCCTATTTTCACTCCTTTTTCGAGTAGAACCCTAATTTGGGGGTTAAAACAGTCCAACAAGCTCCCCAAATTCAAAAACGAAAAAAAAAAAATAAGGAACCTTTCGGTTTCTCATACTGCCGGTGAGGTTTCTTTGGCGAACCCACTGGTTCAACTGCCCTCAGGGCCGGAGGAGCCTCCGACCACAGCCTCCAAGGTAACCAAGTACCCTTTTTTTTATACTATTTGTTTATTTATTTTGAAATAAAAAAAGAAAATAAGAAAAGCACCTCTTTTTTTGAATCTGTTCCAATTTCTTTTGTATTTTTAATCCATCCGACCAAAAAATAAATTATAAAGATGCGCTCGGGCTTCTATAACCGAAATTACAAAATCTATTTTGTTTTTTTGTTCTTGTTTGATGTGCACAAACGCATGCTTGCTGATGTGGAAGAGCTGGGGCGGCTGATCATGTGGCTAGGGTTTTTTTTGTTAAAGTGTTTTAGGTGGTTAGGCTAGGGTTTATTTTTGTTTTGGGCCTTGGGCTACATTGGGCCTGTTGTTTTTTCTTTGTAATTGGATTGCTTTTTTTATTATTTTGTTCTATTTTAATATTTGGGCCCCAGGCAGAAATTGGGGCTTACAGCTGCCCCTCTTTGCTCATTGTCGTGTAATGAGAATGGAGCAAAGACTTTAAAAGGGCCAATTCTACCCAGTCTCGCCAGGTCTAGACTTCTTAGTATTGCTCCAATCCACTACGTCTTGTTGCTTCAATCCACTCAACTGTAACTTCAAAGAGATACGACTTGTAGCTTCAATCTACTCTATTGTAACTTCAAGAGGATGAGATTTGTGGTTTTAGTCTGTTCCATTGCAACTTTAGGGAGATAAGACTTGTTATGGTAGATTTAATCCGACCTACTGCAACTTCAGAGGTATAGGATTCATTGTTTTAATTCAGGGAGATAAAGCTTGATATGATTTGCTCTACTGTAACTTTAGAGAGATATGTAGCCCGTCTTCAATCTGCTCTACTGCAACTTTAGAGAGATAAGATTGATTTATCTGTAGTCTGCTCCACTGCAACTTCAGGGGGATAAAATTAGTGGCTTCAATCTGATCCACTGCAACTTCAGAGAGATAAGATTGATTTAACCTGCTCCACTGCAACTTCAAGGAGATAAGGTTTGATATAATTTTCTCTACTGCAACTTTAGATAGATAAGATATGTTATTTATAGTTTCAATCTGTTCCATTGCAAGTTCAGGGAAATAAGATTTGCTATCTCCAATCTGCTCCATTGCAACTTCAGGGAGATAAGACTTGTAACTTCAACTTGCTCCACTGCAACTTTAGGGAAATAAGGTTTGCTATACAACTTTAATCCGTCCCACTACAATTTTAGGGGTATGAGATATGTAATTTCATTGATCTATTACACCCTTTTCCGGGTAACATGACTTTGAAAAATTCATTTCATGGGCCTAGATTAGGATGTTATGATCAGAATGAATCAAATACTCCTAACTAGATAGGTATGCATGATATTTGCATGAATGCAGAATGTCATTTTCGAGAATGATACCTTTTTTGTTTGGGTTGTCATTGCTCGCTGTTCATCAAGGTTCTAACACTGACGTATTACCCCGCTTTCATGTCCAACTAGTATATTTAACAGAAGATCCAAAGAAATAGTCACAATTTAGACTATTTTTTCTCAAATGTTTCCAACCCTTAGTTTTGTTAGTTCTAAATAATAGTCTTGTTTCAGGTTATCGTACTATTTAGAAGCTTTCAGAGCAATGTGTAAAACTTCTTTTACTTGAATACTATCAGTCTATTAATCGTTATTTCAATGAAAAATGCTTGAAAAAGATTACCGCAATAGAAAAGAGGGAATTTTGTTGAGAGCAAAGCTCGAAATGAATAAATTAATCAAGATAGAAAATTTTGCTAGAATAGAAAATGAAAATAAATTAATCAAGATGGCGTATTTTGTCAAAATACAAAAATGAATAAGATGGAAATAGGTGCCCCAGATATCGTAGCATGAGCTTCTCTACCCAAACTTCTTGAGGACCCTATCGAACTTGATATGTGTTTAGAAGTCGTAGAAGACTTTGCTGATGCCCCAAGATGTAGCATCCTTCTTTCTTGCTAATTCAGACATAGTAAGACTACCGCATGCCACACCTTTGATCAAAATTTGAATTTCCCTTTTCCTGGGTTTTCAATTCAAAACCCCTTTGGTCTCAAGGCGCCCTTTGTGGGTTTTTACCTTGGCCTCTCATTTTTCTTTTTCGTCTTTTATTTTTCTTTTTTCTTTTTTTTCTTTTTTTTAAAGCATTTTTTGATTGAATCTGAACTCATAGGATTAGGCAAGTCCTTGTTATCCTTCCAGATCAAAATCAAAGCTTCTCTAGATAAGGCCTTCCATATAAGGTCCTTCTTAGTTTGGAATCCACTTTTTTCTAAAGTCTTTTTGTATGGGTAGGATCTTCTTCGATGCTAGGTCCCCATCATGGAATTCTTTAAGGCGAACCTTTTTGGTGAGCTTGCATCATTTGTTTTAAGTACATTTGAACATGACAGATAACTTTGAAGTTTTCTCTTCAATCGAGATTGGATTCAAAAAACTCAAAGAGAAGGAATCTCAACTTCAATGGGCAAAACCGTGATAAGCTAAAGCGAAAGGCATTGCCCGGTAGAGCTTTTTTTCACCGTGCCTTTCATTTTGGGGCGATATGGTGTTAATCTTAAACAGACTTCAAACTTCTAATATCGTGCTGTTGTTCAAATTTAGTGCATTGTCAGATATGATCCTTTTTGACATTCCATACCAACATATGATTTTTCAAGAATTTGCTGACTGTCGACTTTGTGACATTAACATATGAATTAGCTTACTTGCACCCACTTAGTGAAGTAATCGACGACCATAAAGATGAATTGATGACCGCAAGAAGCTTTTGGCAAGATTGGCCCAATGACATCCGTGCCCTACATAGGGAAAGGCCATGGCTTCCATTGATTCTTTGTAAGGTAGGATCTTGTTCTACCATCCTTAACAAATCAAGAGATAAGATACAATCTTGGTCGCCTTCAAAGTCCCGAAGTTCCTCTGGACACATATCTTGCTCAAAAGGAGGTTCTGAGTTAATAGCAGTGTCGCTCATATTATTTATATCTGTAGACCTATTATAGGGACGAAGATAGATCCAAAGAATGAAAGAATCTAAAAATATTTATATGTATAGTATGATTACTAATGAAATGAAAACAATAAAAGAATATTTGCTCGAAGTGAGATACAAGGATGCATTTTATTGAAATAAAGATTTTGGACATAAGCCTATCTCACAAAAGAATTCTTGTTACTCTTAGGCTTAGAGAAACAAGCGTGTTTTGGACATTACTCCGAATTAGGTCTAAAAAGTTCAGGGATCTCTTCTACAGTCCCATTGCTCAAAACACTCCCATGTGTTTTAAAGGAAAATGCCTGATAATTTCTCTTCCCTGACTCCCTCTTCGGGTATGGCGTTGACGTTCGAATTCACCAACATTCTTTCTTGGCCTTTGACCTCTTTAAGGAATTCCAATTCTTTATTATCCATTAGGCTTTGCACCAAAGATTTGAATTCAGTGCACTCTTGGATTTCATGACCTTCTTCAACGTAGAACTCACAGTAACTCCCCATCCCTTTTGGTCTTTTCTCCAAATTCTGAATGATTAATCTCATGTGTATCATTTGTCTCAAAAGCCATTTTAGTGGGGTTTTTACTTCTGCAACATTGGTTTTGGTTCTCTCTCTTCCCTTATCAATTATCGTGTTTACCCCTAGGTCTGGATGACTAGGTAATGAATTTTCTACCGCAGTAGGTCTTGATGGATCGTCAAACTTTACGATGCCCATCTTGATGAACCTTTGAACTAACTTTTTAAATGTAGTGCAGTTTTCAGTTGAGTGTCCTATTATTTTCGTATGGTATTCGCATTAGGCATTCGCATCATACCATTTCAGAAACGGAGGTTGCACAGGATCTGAGTAGAACGGAGCTACTACATGTGCATTAAATAGATTCTGATACAACTCTCTATATGTCATCCGGATGGGTGTGTACTAAAGTCTTTCTGTGTTTAGCTTTGAGTTAGATTCTTGCCTCAAAGGGCCTTCATAGCTAGTGGTCACGGCCTTCGGTTGGCTTATGGTGACTGATTTGGAATACCCTTTGCTTACATTGTTTACTTCATTTTTATTTTTCTTTGGGGTTGATCTTTTGGCACTTTCTCTCGTATCTATCTTCCCACTCCTTATCACGTTTTCAATAATCTTGCCAGACATTACCATATCTGAGAAGCTCATGGTAGTGCTTCCCAACATGTGGTTAATGAACGGGGCCTTCAGAGTGTGAATGAAAAGTATCGTGGTTTTTTTCTCCAAAAGAGGTGGCTGGACTTGAGTTGCTACCTATCTCCATCTTTGGGCATATTGCCTCAAGCTCTCACTTTACTTCTTTTCCATATTCTGCAATGTGATTCTATCGGGCGCCATGTCTGTCACGTGGCCATATTGCTTCATGAAAGCCTATCCCAAGTCCTTCTATGAGTGAATTTTGGCACGACTCAATTGGTTGTACCATTTGGCTGCAAACCCGATCAGACTATCCTAGAAGCAGTGGATTAATAGTTAATCATTATTAACGTATCCTGTCATCTGTCGATAGAACATAGTGTTGTGAGCTTTAGGACAGCTAGTCCCGTTATACTTTTCAAATTCTGGAGTATTGAATTTTGGCAGGAGTACTAGATTTGGGACCAAACTCAGATCCTTGGCATCAACCCCGCAATGGTAATCAGTATTCTGAATGCTTTGAGTTTTTTTTTCAACCACCTGTACCGATCTTCAAGTTGCTTTGGCAGTTCTACCATTACTTTTTCTATTTCTGCCATTTTATCTAGATCAGAAACTACAGGATTGGTTGGATTGTCCCTCGGATTAGAACCTAAGCCTGTCGGGTAGTTCATTGGTGTCGAGGTACTGGTCTAATATTGGGGTATGTTAGTAGAGGGTCCCCCTTGTAGATGCGCGTCTGGTTGGGCCTGGACATCTATTGGGGTGAAACCTGGGGGATAGATAGGGGTTTCATTATCATCCCTACTGTTGACCACTAGACTCTTCCCTTTATCATGCTCCCCAGCCATTAACTGCGTTAATTGGCTCAATAAATCTCTTTGAGATTCTAGCATCTAATCCCTTATGTCTTGTTGAATTTTAGCCAGTTGTTCCTACATCTGATCTTGCATCTCTTTTTGCAATTTTTCTAACCTTTTCAATCTTTGATACATTATTTTTGTCTTACAGCGGGTACCGTAGTAATATTTGGTTGGTGGATTTTCGTTGGTTTCTAGATTAGCTAAAATAATCTCAAATAATTAGGATCTTTTGTGAAATTTAATGCACATGATGCAATGAAATGTAATGCAAATGAATGAAATGAATGCAAAAAGAGGCGTTGATTTTGATTCAATTCTATTAGAACAACTTTACTAAAAGATAAATCTCTTTACATAAAATGGATATTTACATATACGGCCTTGCCCTATACTTAAACTAAAGACATTGATCATTTTTCTCATATCTAAATGCTGAGGTCGAATCTCCCAAACTCTCCAAAAGGGTGCCTCTTTGATCTCCTTTTTGCTTGATCCAAGCCATTGTTCACTCATCCACGTGATGCTCATTAGCTTCTTTAAGAAAGTTCGGTGGCTTTCGAATAATCTTTGTCAGCTTGAATCATCAAGTTATGGAGCAAATTTAAAACACCCCAAACCTGGTCTAGGAGTTTTGGTCGAATCTAGCGGTGTCACATTAAGGTGTTTAGTGTAAAACTTGTTGTTGTTGCAATTTTTTAAAATCAATTAATCATTTTGTTATTAAACAGTGATATAAAAATCGCAGAAGCTTTTGAAAACCCCAACGTTTAAATTTCGTATTTTTGAAATAGTAGTTATTTTGAAAGTTCGTCTTCCCTAAATTAGAAATTTAAAGTAAATAAGCAAAAGCCCAATTAAAAACTTAAAAAAACTTAAAAGACCCTTATTACATTAACAAACCCAACACAAACTTTAAATTTAAATAAAAACTAGTAGTATGGCCACCTCTGAGTCCCTTACAGCACCAAATCGCCTATGGCCGAGGATTTCCTGTAAGTAAATAAAAGAAAGAGTGAGTTTATGAAAACTCAGTGTGTAATCCCCTATCATTCAGTTAGTAATATATGCAGTAACAGTCTGGGCCTATGCCTTATACAGTAGCAGTGTGTGGCCATAGCCCAATACAGTAACAGAGTGTGGGCCTAGCCCAATACAGTAACAGAGTGTGGGCCTAGCCCAATACAGTAACAGAGTGTGGGCCTTAGCCTAATACAATAACAGAGTGTGGGCTTTAGCCCAATACAGTAATAGAGTGTGGGCCTTAACCCAATACAGTAACAGAGTGTGGGCCTTAGCCCAATATAGTAACAGAGTGTGGTGCAAGTAAGCAAACCCATCCCAATCCAGCCAACACACCACTCGTACCAACCCAACACACCATGTGAGGAAAGAGTCGACCCACCCAGCCCTCACACTAATATCGCAGCATAGCTGCTAGTAATCAGAATGGCTAAGAGCCATAAATAGCATAGCTATAAGCTATAAATAGAATGACTACAAGGCATAAGTACAGTAATATGATTGGCTCAAAGCAATCAGTAGCAGTGATATGATCGGTACACAACCATCAGTAACGGTAATATGATCAGCACAAAGCCATAAGTAGCATCGCAACAAAGTTGCCAGCAACAATAATAGTATATATGGCCAAGCCACCAGTAACAGTGATTGTGGCTGCCACTAGTACAATATTTCCTCCTCAATAGTATCCCAACCCCATGCAATATGTCGTGTATGCAGACTGCCATGCTTAGAATCAGTTATACAAATCATAGACAAATTAGTCATACTAATCACATACAAATCAACCATTTAAATCACAGACAAATTAGTTATTTACATCACGAACAAATCAATTGTTTAACCTCACTGGGAAAAATAATCATTTTACCCTTTGAGGGTATATCGGTCAGTTTACCTAACAGAGGTATTATAGTCATTTTGCCTACAGGGGCATCATGGTCATTTTACCTTACAGGGGTATTTCGGTCATTTTACCCTATAGAGGCACTATGATCATTATACCCCACAGGGGCATTACAATTATTTTACCTTACAGGGGCATTACGATTATTTTACCAATATTAGAGTCTTGGTGTAGATATCGACATCTCAAAAGGTCTGCAGTCGCCTTGAGCGACTTAAGTAACCTAATTGGTCATAACGGTGTCAATGGGTGTAAATGGGCTCGAGGCTCATTACTTTGCCCAAGTGGCCACACACGCCCGTGCGACCTGTTCAGCCCAGATTTCGCTCTTTATGGTCTCTATAAAAGAAATCATTGTGGCCTTCTCAAGTAGGTGACCTGAATGTTATTTGAGTGAATTAAAAGAGCTTTGGTGGATTGATTGTTCAATGGAAAGAGAACCAATCAATGCCTTACTTTGCTTCCTGAAGTTCTGTCCAAGTTTAGAAATACTTTATGTTACACTTGATCCAAAATGCTATAACCTGCCTAACACTGTAAATAGCTTCAACACTTGGTATCAGACACTGTATTTTTTGAACAGATAAACCAAGATCGAAGGCAATTTCTTCTGAGTAGCAATTACTACCCCATTAGCAACTTTGATTCTAAAAGATGTTTGACCCGATACGATTGCCGACAAGGCATGCTCGATTTGAATTAGCTTTCCTAAAGGACAAGATGCAGCACTAATGAGGCCAGAACGACCGGTATGACAGGTGAACTCAGTTTTTTAAGCACTATTATCATAAGCACTAGCTGCTGTGAAAATTTTGAGAAAGGAATATCACTGCTATCATAGTCAAGAGTCCAACTTCAACACATCTAACCATGTGAATAGAGAAAAGTGTAGTGAAAATCACATGAGGAAACTCGTATAAAAAATAATGTTAGATTTTGAGGGCTACCTAAACACCTACAAATATAATTATCGCAGAAAGCACATACAAAGCAATACATATACAAAGCTATCAGCTTAAAAAATTAACATTTTTATTTACTGAATAAACAAAAAAAAAACCCAAAACTTTAAGCTTCACATTTCCACATCTTTTTTAATACTCTAAACTATCATATTAAGTCAATTTAATCCGATTCAATTTGTTCATGTCAACATCTAACCAATTTTTTATCTAATTCAAATTAGTATACCTATAAACTCCTGATTCAATTGATTGATCAAACTTCAACAAATCTATAACATTTGATACAAAATAATATTATTCTATATTCATTAAAAATAATCATAATTAATAAATAGTTTTAAAATACAAATAGTCAGAAATTAAAAATATCTTTATCATTATTGCCCTTCTGATTTGTTTTTATAGGAGGGCTGAAAATATACAAAATTTCCTTTTACAAATCTGCCAAAATTAGTGGCATTTTTTTAAAAAAGCGGCGCTAAAGTCAGGGTCTTTAGCGGCGTTTGAGAGAAAAGCGCCGCTAAAGGTCAGGGTCTTTAGCGGCGTTTGTAGAAAAAGCACCCCTAAAGGTCAGGGTCTTTAGCAGTGTTTGTAGGAAAAGCGCTGCTAAAGGTCAGGGTCTTTAGTGGCGTTTGAGAGAAAAGCGCCGCTAAAGGTTAGGGTCTTTAGCGGCATTTGTGAGAAAAAGCGCCGCTAAAGGTCAGGGTCTTTAACGGCGTTTGTGGAAAAAGCGCTGCTAAAGGTCAGCGTCTTTAGCGGAATTTTTTGCGGCGCTTCTCAAAGTGCCGCAAATTCTTTTCAGCGCCACTAAAATCCTGTTTTGGTGTAGTGACTAGATTCTGTATGCTTGAATATAGATTTAAGCACCAGATCACGTTTCACTGCCAACACCCAATCATATGAATATTTCTTTTGCAATATATTTAGGCATTTGTCAAGATTACGCTACCAAATCTCTTTACGCTTCATCATGTGATCCATATTTATAATAAAATAGAACTTATTAACAGGTATCCAAAATAAAAGTGCATCGAGTAAAAACTTGAGACTCGTGTATTCCCTATCCATTTGGACATAGGGAAATATGTAAACTAAAAATTATAAAATTAATGAAATAAAACATATGAGTTATCAAACTTTAAAATAAATATATGAAAGATAAGTTACAAGTTTTTAAATCTGAGCGGGTTAAGAAACAATTATAATTCATTCGGCATATTGAAATTCTCATAATTTTAGATAACAGATTCGAATGGTATATTAATGATATAGTCCATCAAATATTTCAACTCATCAATATCACTTTCTATTCGTTGGCCAGATGCATTCAAATTAGGTAAAAACTTTACCCCCACCGAAATTAGTGATGAATATAGACTTTATCGCATTTTGTGTGTAAATACTCTTATTATTTTTAGCCCATATCAAGCCACATCTTTTAAGATCGTACCGAAATCCTAAGATATTTATGAGTTGAAATATTTGATTAACTATATCGTCAATATGCCATTCGAATTTGTTATCCAAAATTATGAAAATTTCAATATGACGAATGAATTATCATTAATTCTTAACCAGGTCAAATTTCAAAACTTGTAAGTTATCTTTCATATATTTATTTTAAAGTTCGATAACTCATATGTTCTACTTCATTAATTTCATAATTTTTTTATTTACTTATTTGCCTATGTCCAAATGGATAGGAAATACGTGAGTCCCACGTTTCTACTGGATGCGCCTTTATTTTGGAGACCTGTTGATAAGTTCCATTTTATTATAAATCTGGATCACAGGATAAAGCGTGAAGAGATTTGGTGGCGTAATATTCACAAATGCCTAAATATTTTGCAAAAGAAATATTTATCTGATTAGGTGTTAGCGCTGAAACGTGATCCAGTGCTTAAATCTATATTCGAGTATGCAGAATCTAGTTACCCATCCAATTCCTATGCCTCTGTAATACGGTACTGCTCTAGTGTTTACCGTCATGACAACGACAATATAACACCAAAAGCAATATTTTAATATTTTTATTATGATATTCTATTTACTTTTGTTATTAATTTTTACTTAAATTATTTAATTTATAGATTAGCATCATTAACATTAAGAATAAGTTGAGTGAACTGTATCTTCATCTACTTAAAGGTTTAATTAATAATGCAATAAGCAATAAAAGTAGGTAAGGAATATAAAAAAAAATTATATTATCATTGTAAAATTATTTTCTAATTCATATTAAATAAATATTGTTATTTTATTGTCTTGATATAGGCACCCAGTTTTTTCGAAATCAATTATTTCTAAACATATATGCAATAAGCAATAAAACTTGTATTTTCTTTTCTTTCTCTTAATCACGTGATTTTTTTTATTCTTTTCTTTTTCCTACTTCTAGTCCAAATTTTGAGTGTGGCAGTTTTTAAATATATTTAAAGAGAAAACCAACTTCCTTACATTTCATATACTTTCAGAAATAATTAATTTTGAAAAAATTGGATGCCTATATCAAAACAATAAAATAATAACATTAATTTAATATGAATTAAAAAAATAATTTTACAATTACAATAAAATTTTTCTATATTCGTTACCTGCTTTTATTGCTTATTGCCTAATTGATTAAACCTTCAAATAGATGACGATACAATTCTGGCAGTTGTCTACTCAACTTATTCTCAATGTTAATAATCCTACTCTATAAAATAAATAATTCAAATAAAAGTTAATAAAAAAGTAAATAGAATAACAAAATAAAAAAATATTGAAATCTTACTTTTGGTGTTATATTGTTATTGTAATGATGGTAAAAATTAGAGCAGTACCATACTACAAAGGCATAGGAATTGGCTGGGCAACTAGATTCTACATGCTCGAATATAGATTTAAGCACCAGATCATGTTTCACCGCCAACATCCAATCATATGAATATTTTTTTGCAAAATATTTAGACATTTGTCAAGATTACGCCACCAAATCTCGTCACGCTTTATCATGTGATTCAAATTTATAATAAAATGAAAGTTATCAACAGGTCTCAAAAATAAAGGCGCATCTAGTAGAAACACGGGACTCATGTATTTCATATCCATTTGGATATAGGCAAATAAGTAAAGAAAAAAATTATGAAATTAATGAAGTAGAACATATGAGTTATCAAACTTGAAAATAAATATATGAAAGAAAACTTACAAGTTTTGAAATTTGAGCTGGTTAAAAAACAATGATAATTCATTCAGCATATTGAAATTCTCATAATTTTGAATAACAGATTCGAATGGCATATTTACGATATAATTAATCAAATATTTCAACTCATCAATATCACCTTCCATTAGTTGGTTAGATGCATTCAAATTGGGTAAAAACTTTACCCCCACCGAAATTAGTGATGAATATAGACTTTATTGGATCTTACATGCAAATGCTCTTATTATTTTTAGCCCATATACAAGCCAAATCTTTTAAGATCTTATTGAAATCCTCACTAATGTAATTGAACCATTCACGTTGATTTTGGTTACTATTTTCCCACCTCTCCATCTTTTCTCTAAAATATGTTAATATATTTTACGGTATCAAGATTAATGGCTGGTTGCAATAGAATATTTTAAAAATATTGTAATATATTTTAGAGAAAGGATGTAGAGGTGGGAAAGTAGTAACCGAAATCAGTGTGAATGTTTCAATTACATTAGTGAGGATTTCGATAAGATCTTAAATGATGCGGCTTGTATATGGGCTAAAAACAATAAAAGCATTTACACGCAAGATCCGATACCGTCTATATTTATCACTAATTTTGGTAGGGGTAAATTTTTTACCCAATTTGAATGCATCTGACCAACAAATGGAAGGTGATATTGATGAGTTGAAATATTTGACGAACTATATCATCAATATTGCATTCGAATCTGTTATCCAAAATTATGAAAAATTCAATATGCCGAATGAATTATCATTGTTTCTTAACTAACTCAAATTTCAAAACTTTTAAGTTATCTTTTATATATTTATTTTAAAGTTCGATAACACATATGTTTTACTTCATTAAATTTATAACTTTTTTGTTTACATATTTTCATATGTCCAAATGAATAGGGAATACATGAGTTTCGTGTTTCTACCGGGTGCACTTTTATTTTGGAGACATGTTGATAAGTTCCATTTTATTATAAATCTGGATCACATGATGAAGTGTGAAGAGATTTGGTGGCGTAATCTTAACAAATCCCTAAATATGTTGCAAAAGAAATATTCATATGATTGGGTGTTGGCGGTGAAAAATGATCTGGTGTTTTAATCTATATTCAAGTATGCAAAATCTAGTTACCCAACCAATTCCTGTGCCTCTGTAATACGGTACTGCTCTAATGTTTACTGTCATTACAACGACAATATAACACCAAAAGTAATATTTTAATATTTTTTATTATGATATTCTATTTACTTTTGTTATTAATATTTACTTAAATTGTTTATTTTATAGATTACCATAATTAACATTAAGAATAAGTTGAGTGAACTGTATCTTCATCTATTTAAAGGTTTAATTAATAATGCAATAAGCACTAAAAGTAGGTAAGGAATATAAAAAAAACTATATTATCATTGTAAAATTATTTTTTAATTCATATTAAATAAATATTGTTATTTTAATGTCTTGATATAGGCACCCAGTTTTTTCGAAATCAATTATTTCTAAAAATATATGCAATAAGCAATAAAACTTGTATTTTCTTTTCTTTCTCTTAATCACGTGATTTTTTATTCTTTTCTTTTTCCTACTTCTAGTCCAAATTTTGAGGTGTGGCAGTTTCTAAATATATTTAATGAGAAAACTAACTTCCTTACATTTCATATACTTTAAATAATTAATTTTGAAAAAATTGGATACCTATATCAAAACAATAAAACAATAACATTAATTTAATATGAATTAAAAAAATAATTTTACAATGACAATATAATTTTTTCTATATTCGTTACCTGCTTTTATTGCTTATTGCCTAATTAATTAACTTTCAAATAGATGAAGATACAGTTCGGGCAGTTACCTACTCAACTTATTCTAAATGTTAATAATGCTAATCTATAAAATAAACAATTTAAGTAAAAATTAATAAAAAAGTAAATAGAATAACATAATAAAAAATATTGAAATCTTACTTTTGGTGTTATATTGTCATTATAATGACGGTAAACATTAGAGCAGTATCGTACTATAGAGACATAGGAATTTGTTGGGTAACTAGATTCTGCATGCTCGAATATAGATTTAAGCACCGGATCACATTTCACCGCCAACACCCAATAATATAAATATTTCTTTTGCAACATATTTAGGCAGTTCTTAAGATTACGCCACTAAATCTCTTCACGCTTCATCATGTGATCTAGATTTATAATAAAATAGAACTTATCAACAGGTCTCCAAAATAAAAATGCATCCAGTAGAAACGCGAGACTCATGTATTCCCTATCCATTTGGACATAGGCAAATATGTAAACAAAAAAATTATGAAATTAATTAAGTAAAACATATGAGTTATCGAACTTTAAAATAAATATATAAAAGATAACTTACAAGTTTTGAAATTTGAGCTGGCTAAGAAACAATGATAATTCATTCAGCATATTGAAATTCTCATAAATTTGGATAACAGATTCGAATGGCATATTAACGATGTAATTCATCAAATATTTTCAATTCATCAATATCACCTTCCATTGTTTGGTCAGATGCATTTAAATTGGGTAAAAACTTTACCCCCACCGAAATTAGTGATTAATATAGATTTTATCAGATTTTGCGTGTAAATGCTCTTATTATTTTTAGCCCATATACAAGCCAAATCTTTTAAGATCTTACCGAAATCCTCACTAATGTAAATCAGCGTGAATGTTTCAATTACATTAGTGAGGATTTCGGTGAGATCTTAAACGGTGTGGCTTGTATATGGGCTAAAAATAATAAGAGCATTTACACACAAAATTCGATAAAGTTTATATTCATTACTAATTTCGGTGGGGGTAAAGTTTTTACCCAATTTGAATGCATCTAAACAATCAATGGAAGGTTGTAACACCCCTTACCCGAGTTCCTCGCCGAAACAGAGTATGAGGTATTACTATTTTTTTTAAAAAAAAATTTCGGCAGCATTTCTGCTTATTTTTACACTAAACCCCTACAAAATTTCAAACACAATTTCAAAGAACTTCAATATTTCCAACCAATTACAGTTATATGTTCAGACATAATTTATCCATTAATAAGCACCAGCGTTTTAAACCGAACAATACTATATATATAATATACCACATTACAAAAAGTTATCTATACATGTCATATTTCAAAAGTGTTGGTAGCCAAATACCCCAAAAGAGATGATGATAGTGTGGATGAGGGTCTGACTTCGTGCAAATTTCGAGCTGATTGATATCACTATAATCAAGGGAAAATAAAAACGAGTAAGCATATAGCTTAGTAAGTAAACATATGACAAATAAATAAATTTTCCCACATGATTTCATAGCAACATAATTTTAATCATACATAATTTCAAGGTTTGTTTAATTTCCAGCAAGCTGTCTTTCTGTGTCACAGCGCTAATTTATTTTTATCTGAAGCTACAGGGCTCCAAATTAGGTTCCGTAAATTTTCCCTGAAAGTAAACTCATATAAATTTCCACCATAAAAATTTCAGAATTTTAACTTATCCAATTAGTACAATTTATTCTTTAAACCTTCCCCTATTTCACTGCCCAACAGTTCTGACCCTTCACTACTAAAATTTGCTTAACTCTCTGTACAAAATTTGAAAAATGGTCTTGTTTGTTCCTATTAAAAATAGATCCAGTAGTGAATTCAAGAATATAAATTTAAGGCCATAATTATTTTTGTACAATTTTTGGTGATTTCCCAAAGTTGGAACAGGGGATTTTGAAATCATTCCAGCCCTGTCTCAAATTAATTCAAATATCTCCAAATATACAACTCTTTTGCTTGTTCTACTTCTTTTATATGAAAATAGACTCATCCAGGATAAATTTCATATTTTATTCAACTTCTAATTCATTTTACACATTTTATGGTGATTTTTCAAAATTGCCCAACTGTTATTATTCAAAACAGTTTTGTAATTAAATTGTTCTTTTGTATTTTTTATATTTCCTCCCATCTTATACATGGGTTGATTAAGTGTCAAACCCAATATTCCTACCATAAAATTGTCCAGCATATAAAAATATTTACCTTTCCAATTTCCTTGTTGAGCACTCGGAATATTATCCGTTATCGGTGGATTCAGCACTTAGCAACCACCAATGAATCGGGGAAACAGCACTTAGCAACCCCTTGGGAGAATCAGCACTTAGCAACCCCCTTCACACTTAAAATACGGTGGAATCAGCACTTAGGAACCACCAATGAATCGGGGAATCAGCACTTAGCAACCCCTTGGGGGAATCAGCACTTAGCAACCCCCTTTTTATTCAATGTACTCCGACTTATTCCGAGTGTTCAACCGGAAACCGTGTTTTTCAACACTTTACCACCTTTCCCAACTTAACCACATTTTTAAAATCTTTGCCAAATATTTATTCTATATTCAAATAAATCTCAACATATATCAAATAATACCAAATAATGCATTATTTCACATGTTTACTTACCTCGGTGCAAAATATCGTAATTTTGCAATTTACTCCACTATCTTCTCTTTTCCTCGTTTGAGGTAGTCCTCTCGTCTTTCTTGATCTATAATAGCAAATTTAACTCATTTAATGTTCACATTTATTAAAATAGTCCTCGACCCAACTTTTACAAAATTATGATTTTGTCCCTAAACTTTTGCATATTTCCATTTTCATCCCTAGGCTCAAAAATTAAATTTAACACCTTATTCTTATGTTTTACAACGTGCTGAACACTTTTCCCTTCTATGGCAACATCAAATTCTCACTCTAACATACACTTATGAACAATAAATATTTTTACCGATTATGTCAATTTACCCGTTTTCACTTAAAATCGCTTAGCAAAAGTTGTTTAACACAATTTCTAGCTTCATATTCTACCATAAAACAGAAAAATAAACACATTTCACCTATGGGTATTTTTCCAAATATGCACCCTAACATGAATTAACGGTAGAATAAGCTAAACCGAGCTACGAGGTTCTCAAAAATGCGAAGAACATTAAAAACGGGGCTAAGATGCACTTACTATGAGCTTGAAAAATCAAAGAAACCCTAGCTATGATGTCTTCCAAGTTTCGGCAGCAACTTATGGAGAAGATGATGATTTTTTCCATCTTTTTCCCTTTTTATTCTTTTTATTACCAAATGACTAAAATGCCCCTATTTAAGAAAAATCTATTTCACCCATTACTTAGGTATATTTTTGTTGATCAATTAACTAATGGTCTAATTACCATATAAAGACCCCCAATTTATACTTTCATAACAATTAGACACTTCAACATGTAGAACTCAACTTTTGTACTTTTTATAATTTAGTCCTTTTGACTAAATTGAGTGCCCAAACGTCAAAATTTTCGAACGAAATTTTTACTAAATTTTTCTGTGAAATCGTAGACCATAAAAATATAATAACAATAATATTTTCCCCCGTCAGATTTGTGGTCCCAAAACCACTGTTCTGACTAGGCCCAAAATCGGGCTGTTACAATTCTCCTCTCTTAGGGATTTTCGTCCTCGAAAATCTTACCGGAAAAGAGGTTTGGGTACTGTTTCCTCATGACTTCCTCCGGTTCCGATGTAGCCTCTTCCATTCCATGTTTTTGCCACAACACTTTCACTAAGGCTACACTTTTATTTCTTAACTGTTTAACCTCTCTAGCCAGAATCTTTATCGGTTCCTCCTCATAAGTCATATCCGGTCGAACTTCAATTTCTGTAGGAGAAACTATATGTGAAGGATCAGAGCGATAGCGTCGTAACATCGATACATGAAATACATTATGTATTCTTTCCAATTCTGCCGGCAAAGCTAACCGATAAGCTACATGTCTAATCCTTTCAATAACTTCATACGGTCCAATAAAACGTGGACTCAATTTGCCTTTACGACCAAATCTCAAAATCTTCTCCCATGGAGATACTTTCAAGAACACTTTATCACCCACTTGAAACTCAATCTCTCTCCTCTTTAAATCCGCATATGACTTTTGTCGATCTAAAGCAGCCTTTAAACAGTCACGGATTACTTTCACTTTTTCTTTAGTTTCTTTCACCAAGTCAACTCCATGAATCCGGTTCTCACCAAGCTCAGTCCAATATAAAGGAGTTTTACACTTACGCCCATATAATGCTTCATACTGTGTCATTCGTATACTTGACTGATAGCTATTATTGTAAGCAAATTTAACCAGTGGTAGATATTTCTTCCAATTGCCTTCAAATTCTAAAATACAACACCGAAGCATGTCTTCAAGAACCTGAATCACTCTTTTTGATTGCCCGTCAGTTTGCGGATGGAACCCAGTACTAAAGTTCAATTTTGTACCCAAGGCTTCCTACAAATCTAAAACCTTGAAGTGAACCTCGGATCTCTATCCGATATAATAGACTTAGGCACCCCGTGTAATCTCACTATTTCAGTAACATATAATTCCGCCAACTTTTCAAGTGAGTAATCAATACGTACTAGAATGAAATGGGTTGACTTTGTCAATCTATCAACGATTACCCAAATAGCATCTTTCTTTTTTGGAGTCAAAGGTAATCCCGTCACAAAATCCATCGTGATGCTGTCCTAGTTCCACTCTGGAATCATTACCGGCTGAAGTAAACCCGATGGTACTTGATGCTCAGCTTTCACTTGTTGACAAATTAAACAATTTGATACAAATTCTGAGATATCCTTTTTCATGCCCGGCCACCAATACAATTTCTTCAGGTCATTATACATTTTCACACTACCTAGATGAACTGAAAAATCACCACTATATGCCTCACATAAAATGATCCGAATTAACTCATCATTTCTCAGTACACATACCCTATCTCGGAACATTAGACAATCATCTGATCCAAGTCGAAAATCTAAATCAACACCTGCCTCACACTGAGCTCTCTTGGCTTGCAATTCACTGTCATTCTTTTGTGCTTCCCGAATTTGCTGAAGGAATAACGGTCTAGCCCTCAATTCAGCCAAAATTGAGCCATCATCAGATAAAAATAATCTCGTACTCATAGCTCTCAAACCAAATAAAGAATTTGTGCTCAAGGCATCAGCAACAACATTAGCTTTTCCAGGATGATAATCAATCACTAGCTCATAATCTTTTATTAGCTTGAGCAATCTTCATTGTCGTAAATTCAAGTATTTTTGATTCATTAAATACTTCAAACTCTTATGATCAGTGAAGATTCGGCATTTTTCACCATACAGATAATGACGCCAAATTTTTAGAGCAAAAACAATGGCAGCCAATTCTAAATCATGCGTCGGATAATTCTTCTCGTGTGGTTTCAGTTGTATCGAAACATAAGCTATTACTTTGCCTTCTTACATTAACACACACCCAAGACCGTTCAACGATGCATCACTGTAAATTACAAACTCCTTCCCTGACTCAGGTTGTACCAACACTGGCGCCTCAGTCAATAATGCCTTCAACTTCTCGAAACTTTGTTAACATTTATCGGTCCCTTCAAACTTGACATTCTTCTGTAGTAACTTAGTCATAGGACAAGCAATCATCGAGAATCCCTTAATAAACCGTCTGTAATACCCGGCTAAGCCCAGAAAGCTTCTAACTTTGGACACATTCTTTGGTGGTTCCCAATCCACAATTGCTGAAATTTTGCTTGGATCAACCCGAATACCCTCACTTGAAACTATATGTCCCAAAAATCCAACCTCACGAAGCCAAAACTCACTTTTGCTGAATTTAGCATACAATTCCTTCTCCCTCAGAATCTGTAACACAGTTCTCAAATGTTCGGCATGCTCGGATTCATCCCGAGAATAAATTAAAATATTATCTATGAACACCACCACAAACTTATCTAGATACGGCCTAAAAATTCGGTACATCAAGTCCATAAAACAGCCGGAGCATTAGTCAACCCAAAAGGCATTACGAAAAATTCATAATGTCCATACCTCGTTCTGAAAGCAGTCTTTGGCACATCAGACTCCTAAACTCTCAACTGATAGTAACCAGACCTCAGATCAATCTTTGAGAACACTGTTGCTCCTTTTAGTTGGTCAAACAAATCATCAATTCTTGGCAAAGGAGACTTATTCTTTATAGTCACTTTGTTGAGCTGGCGATAGTCAATGCAAAGTCTCATAGAGCCGTCTTTCTTTTTCACAAATAATACTGGAGCACCCTAGGGAGAAAAACTCGGTCTCACAAATCCTTTATCTGTCAACTCCTGTAACTGAGCTTTTAATTCTTTTAACTCAGTCAGAGCCATCCGATACAGTGCAATAGAAATTGGTGCAGTACCAGGTAACAAGTCAATAGCAAACTCAACTTCTCTAATCGGAGGTAACCCAGGCAATTCCTCTGGAAATACATCTAGAAATTCACAAACTACCGGCACTGATTCAAGCTTTGACCCAGTTATACTAGTATTCAACACATAAGCAAGATAAGCTTCGCATCCTTTTCTCATGTATTTCTGAGCAGACATGTGCAAAATCACCATAGGCAATTTATTCGGCTCCTCTGCTTCAACCCGAAGAATTTCACCATTTTTACATTTCAACTCAAGGATTTTCCGTCTACAATTTACCTTGGCGTCATGCAATATCAACCAATCCATCCCCAAAATAACATCAAACTCATCAAATGGTAACAACATCAAATTAGCCAGGAAACAATGACCGTGAATCATCAATGGACAATTCTTACAAACCTTATCGACTAAAACATATTTGCCTAAAGGATTTGATACTTTAACCACAAATTCAGTATTTTCAACAGGCAATTTCTTACTAGATACTAAATTCACTCATACATATGAATGAGTAGACCCAGGGTCAATCAAAGCAACAACATCAATATCATGAAGAGAAAATGTACCAGTAATCACGTCAGGAGATTATGCATCCTCACGAGTACGTATGACATAAGTTCTGGCAGGCGTTCTAGTTTCTGATCTCCCAACTGTATCTTTCACCACACTTTTACCACTGACTTTGCTCCCAGTATTCCTCGGTGGTCTACCTCTACTAACAATATCACTCGATCCAGCTCTCTGCAATTTTTCTTCCTCTATTCTCTCAGGGCAATCTTTTATATAGTGTTCTGGAGAGCCACACCTGAAACAGGCTCGTCTAAATCCCCAACACTCACCAGCATGTCACCGGCCACACTGCCGACACTCAGGTCTATTATTCCCCACATTGCCCACACTTGCCATTGAGGTAGCTTGAGTTTTAGCTCTGGGGTATGATTTCCCTCGATCTCTGTGTGAATACCCAACTGAACTAGTTGATCGTGGATCCATCCTTTTAAGCTTCTTTGGTTGGGATTGAAATGTCCTGCTCATTGACCTTTTTCTTACATCTCGAGCTTCCATCTCCACTCTTCTCTTTTCTTTACTCAGTTCTTCATCCTTGTAGGCTCGATCAACCAATACTACAAATTCTTTTAACTCTAAAACACCAACATACAATCTGATATCTTCATTTAACCCCTCTTCGAATCTTTTGCACATAATGGCCTCCGTGGGTACACATTCCTGGGCATATTTGCTGAGCCTAACAAACTCCCTTTCATATTCTGCCACAGACATTCGGCCCTGCTTCAACTTAAGAAACTCCTTGCGTTTTTGATCAATAAATTGCTGACTTATATATTTCTTTCTGAATTCCTCCTGGAAGAAATCCCAGGTAACTCTTTCTTTTGAACCATCGATATTAATATTTTCCACCAACGGTATGCTGAATCCTTCAGTAAAGACACAGCACATTTCAAACATTCCTCAGGAGTACAAGATAATTCATCAAATACCCGAATAGAGTTTTCAAGCCAAAACTCTGCTTTTTCTAGATCATCATCAACATTAGCTTTGAAATCTTCAGCCCCATGCTTTCTGATTTTGTCAACGGGAGGTTTACTTGATCTTACCAAATCAACACTTTATGGAGCTACGGGAACCGGTTGAGGAATAGGAGGGGGTGGAGGAGGTTGAACATTCGGATTTCCACGAACAAATTCAGTATACCAATTACTCATCATCTGAAGGAAGGCTTCCCGAGCCTCATCCTGACTATGCATCTCATGTCTACTTTATTCATGCGCGGTCCCTTGTGCGGAAGCTGGCACGTTACTTTCAACATCATCTGCTACACTTCGGTCAGGATCCATTTACTATATAAACAAAATTTTAAATTGTCAGAAATCATCACACTATCACAATATATTTATGGCATGTATAGATAGACTTTCACACATATTTTGTTAGTCCGAGAATCGACTAAATCGTAGCTCTGATACCACTAAAATGTAACACCCCTTACTCGAGTTCCTCGCTGGAACAGAGTATGAGGTATTACTATTTTTTTTAAATTTCGGTAGCATTTCTGCTTATTTTTACACTAAACCCCTGTAAATTTTCAAACACAATTTCAAAGAACTTCAATATTTCCAACCAATTACAGTTATATGTTCAGACATAATTTATCCATTAATAAGCGCCAGCATTTTAAACCAAACAATAAAATATATATAATATACCACATTACAAAAAGTTATCTATACATGCCATATTTCAAAATTGTTGGTAGCCAAATACCCCAAAAGAGATGATGATAGTGTGGATAATGTTTTGACTTCGTCCAAATTCCGAGCTGATTGATATCACTATAATCAAGGGGAAATAAAAACGAGTAAGCATATAGCTTAGTAAGTAAACATATGACAAATAAATAAATTTTCCCACATGATTTCATAGCAACATAATTTTAATCACACATAATTTCAAGGTTTGTTTAATTTCCAGCAAGCTGTCTTTCTGCATCACAGACGCTAATTTATATTTATCTGGAGCTACAGGGCTCCAAATTAAGTTCTATAAATTTTCCCCAAAACTAGACTCACATACCTTTCCACCATAAAAATTTCATAATTTTTGACTTGGCCAATTAGTACAATTTATTCTTTAAACCTTCTCCTATTTCACTGCCTAATAGTTCTGACCCTTCCTTACTAAAATTCACTTAATTCTCTGTACAAAATTTGAAAAATGGTCTCGTTTGTTCCTATTAAAAAATAGATTCAATAATGAATTCAGGAATATAAATTTCAGGCCATAATTATTTTTGTACAATTTTTGGTGATTTTGAAAAGTTGGAACAAGGGATTTAAAAATCATTCCAACCCTGTCTCAAATTAATTCAAATATCTCCAAATATACAACTCTTTTGCTTGTTCTACTTCTTTTATATGAAAATAGACTCATCCAGGATCAATTTCATATTTTATTCAACCTCTAATTCATTTTCCACCATTTATGGTGATTTTTCAAATTTGCCCAACTGTTATTATTCAAAATAGTTTCGTAATTAAATTGTTCTTTTGCATTTTTGATATTTCCTCTCATCTTATGCATGGGTTGATTAAGTATCAAACCCAATATTCCTCCCACAAAATTGTCCACCATATAAAAATATTCACCTTTCCAATTTCCTCGTTGAACACTCGGAATATTATCCGTTGTCGGTGGATTCATCACTTAGCAACCACCAGTGATTCGGGGAATCAGCACTTAGCAACCCCTTTCACATTCAAGATATGGTGGAATCAGCACTTAGCAACCACCAATGATTCGGGGAATCAGCACTTAGCAACCCCTTTCACATTTAAGATACGGTGGAATCAGCACTTAGCAACCACCAATGAATCAGGGAATCAGCACTTAGCAACCACCAATGAATCAGGGAATCAGCACTTAGCAACCCCTTGGGGGAATCAGCACTTAGCAACCCCTTTCACACTTAAAATACGGTGGAATCGACACTTAGCAACCACCAATGAATTGGGGAATCAGCACTTAGCAACCCCTTGGGGGAATCAGCACTTAGCAACCCCCTTTTTGTTCAATGTACTCCGACTTATTCCGAGTGTTCAACCAGAAACCGTGTTTTTCAACACTTTACCACCTTTCCCAACTTAACCACATTTTTAGAATCTTTGCCAAATATTTATTCTATATTCAAATAAATCTCATCATATATAAAATAATACCAAATAATGCATTATTTCACATGTTTACTTACCTCGGTGCAAAATATCGTAATTTTGCAATTTACTCCATTATCTTCTCTTTTCCTTGTTTGAGGTAGTCCTCTCGTCTTTCTTGATCTATAATAGCAAATTTAACTCATTTAATGTTCACATTTATTAAATTAGTCCTCGACCCAACTTTTACAAAAATTATGATTTTGTCCCTAAACTTTTGCATATTTCCATTTTCATCCCTAGGCTTGAAAATTAAATTTCACACCTTATTCTTATGTTTTACAACATGCTGAACACTTATCCCTTCTATGGCAACATCAAATTCTCACTCTAACATACACTTATGAACAATAAATATTTTTACCAGTTATGTCAATTTACCCGTTTTCACTTAAAATCGCTTAGCAAAAGTTGTTTAACACAATTTCTAGCTTCATATTCTACCATAAAACAGCAAAATAAACACATTTGACCTATGGATAGTTTTCCAAATATGCACCCTAACATGAATTAACGGTAGAATAAGCTAAACCGAGCTACGAGGTTCTAAAAAATGAGAAGAACATTAAAAACGGGGCTAAGATGCACTTACTATGAGCTTGAAAAATCAAAGAAACCCTAGCTATGGTGTCTTCCAAGTTTCGACAGCAACTTATGTAGAAGATGATGATTTTTGCGATCTTTTTCCCTTTTTATTCTTTTTATTACCAAATGACTAAAATGCCCCCATTTAAAAAAATCTATTTCACATATTATATAGGTCTATTTTTGTCCATCAATTAACTAATGGTCTAATTACCATATAAGGACCCCCAATTTATACTTTCATAACAATTAGACACTTCTAACATGTAGAACTCAACTTTTGCACTTTTTACAATTTAGTCCTTTTGACTAAATTGAGTGCCCAAACGTCGAAATTTTCGAATGAAATTTTTACGAAATTTTTCCGTGAAATTGTAGACCATAAAAATATAATAACAATAATATTTTCCCCCGTCGGATTTGTGGTCCCAAAACCACTGCTCCGACTAGGCCCAAAATCGGGCTGTTACATAGGTGATATTGATGAGTTGAAATATTTGATGAACTACATCGTCAATATGCCATTCAAACCTGTTATCCAAAATTATGAAAATTTCAATAGGGTGAATGAATTATTATTGTTTTTTAACCAACCTAAATTTTAAAACTTGTAAATTATCTTTCATATATTTATTTAAAGTTTGATAACTCGTATGTTCTACTTTATTAATTTTATAAATTTTTTATTTACTTATTTGCCTATGTCCAAATTGATAGGAAATACATGAGTCCTACGTTTTTTACTGGATGCACCTTTATTTTGGAGACCTGTTGATAAGTTCCATTTTATTATAAATTTGGACCACATGATGAAGCGTGAGGAGATTTAGTGGTGTAATCTTAACAAATGCCTAAATATGTTACAAAAGAAATATTCATATGATTGGGTGTTGGCGGTGAAACATGATCTTGTGCTTAAATCTATATTTGAGAATGCAGAATCTAGTTGCCCAACCAATTTCTATGCCACTGTAGTACGGTACTGCTCTAATGTTTACCGTCATTACAACAATATAACACCAAAAGTAATATTTCAATATTTTTTTATTATGATATTATATTTACTTTTGTTATTAATTTTTACTTAAATTGTTTATTTTATATATTTGTATCATTAACATTGAGAATAAGTTGAGTAGGCAACTGCCGGAACTGTATCTTCATCTATTTAAAGATTTAACTAATTATGCGATAAGCAATAAAAGTAGGTAAGGAATATAAAAAATTATATTATTATTGTAAAATTATTTTTTAATTCATATTAAATAAATATTGTTATTTTAATGTCTTGATATAGGCACTTAGATTTTTCGAAATCAATTATTTCTAAAAATATATGCAATAAGCAATAAGACTCGTATTTTCTTTTCTTTCTCTCAATCACGTGATTTTTTTTATTCTTTTCTTTTTCCTACTTCTAGTCCAAATTTTGAGGTGTGACAGTTTCTAAATATATTTAAAGAGAAAACCAACTTCCTTACATTTCATATACTTTCAGAAATAATTAATTTCAAAAAAACTGGATGCCTATATCAAAACATTAAAATAATAACATTAATTTAATATGAATTAAAAAAATAATTTTACAATGACAATATAATTTTTTCTATATTTGTTACATGCTTTTATTGCTTATTGTCTATGAATTAAACTTTCAAATAGATGAAGATACAATTCTGGCAGTTGCCTACTCAACTTATTCTAAATGTTAATAATGTTAATCTATAAAATAAACAATTTAAGTAAAAATTAATAAAAAAGTAAATAGAATAACATAATAAAAAATATTGAAATCTTACTTTTGGTGTTATATTGTCATTGTAATGACGATAAACATTAGAGCAGTACCGTACTACAGAGGCATAGGAAGTTGTTGGGTAACTAGATTATGCATGCTCGAATATAGATTTAAGCACCGGATCACATTTCACCCCCAACACCCAATAATATAAATATTTCTTTTGCAACATATTTAGGCAGTTCTTAAGATTACGCCATCAAATCTCTTCACGCTTCATCATGTGATCCAGATTTATAATAAAATAGAACTTATCAACAAGTGTCTAAAATAAAGGTGCATCCAGTAGAAACGAGACTCGTGTATTCCCTATCCATTTGGACATAGAAAAATATGTAAACAAAAAATTATAAAATTAATGAAGTAAAACATATGAGTTATCGAACTTTAAAATAAATATATGAAAGATTATAAATTATAAAATTTTTACCCAATTTGAATGCATCTGACCAACCAATGGAATGTGATATTGATGAGTTAAAATATTTGATGAACTACATCGTCAATATGCCATTCGAATCTATTATCTAAAATTATGAGAATTTTAATATGTCGAATGAATTATCATTGTTTCTTAACTCAAATTTCAAAACTTATAAGTTATCTTTCATATATTTATTTTAAAGTTCGATAACTCATATTTTTCATATATTTATCTTTCATGTCTAATATGTTATAAAGAATCAAACACTAATTCATTTAGTTTGAGATTGTTAAGAGATAAAAAAAATAAAATACATATGCGGTTGACATTTGGTCTAATGGTATCTCAATGTACTACAATAGCATAGGAGATCCTTACGGACATTCATACCAGTTCAAAGCAAGATTGCTCCAACCTTATGCTAATACTACTAAAGCAGAATATCTTGTAAACAAAAGAGGAAAGGAAATTTTTAAGCAAAAATCCAAAAAGAAAATTTAATTTACTAGCAACTTCATTGATAAGTAGGATTGAATATAGAAGGGATTGAAAAAAACATACCTGGAATTGGCTGAGATTGCCTAGCGGTGGAACGGAGACAGTTGAAGGTTGCAGTGGAGAAGGAGACGACGGTAGTGAGTGGCACAACGAAACTTAGGGATTTTTGGTGAAAATATAAATTCATCATTAAAAATATTTAATTCCAAACTAAAAAATGCTTAGATAAGAGTTTAGTAGAACAATCTATAACACTAGAATCCATTTCCCAAGATTAAGTTACGAGATAACAATATAGTCTTCCTCGTACCACTGCACAGTCACGTTCCTGCTAACACAATTCTCACAATTTTTCGGCTTCCTAAATATGATTTAGGATCTCATTAGATTGAGTATCCCCACTATAGATAATCTTAATACAGTACACATGTATACAGTTCACTAAACACTAATTTAGAAGTTCACACAGACACATACAGGGTTGCCAACAGGTTCGCAGAAGTTACAAACATATCACATAAGACAAGTTTTGCAAAGGCGTTCGTAAAGGATTCACATTCATATTCGTATAAGAAAAAAAGGTTCGCAGAGGATTCTCAATGTAACACTCCTAACCCGTATACGTCGATAAATTAGGGTTACGAAGCGTTACCGGATAAAACGCAACTTAACACAAACATTCAATAGAATTCAAAAAAAAATTTACTTTAACCTTTTTTAACAAAACATAACATTTCAGTTCAGTTAAACCGTAAGAAAAATAAGCTAGTTTCATTTGGCTATTAATTACATATATATAGTACATTAAAGTACGACTCCCAAAATATTATCTAGCCTATACATGCCATAAGTTAAAATTTAAACGTTTTAATACCGAGATAGTAGATAGAGTGATGATCTTCGCTAACGATCCCCGAGTCTGCAGCTTGGTTTTTATCTATAAAACAAATGGATAAAAACAATCGAAGTAAGCTTTTATAGCTTAATAAGTTTATAGCATATCTAAAATACATATAAACGAACATATGTATAAACATTATATGCTTATAATCAAATTACAGACATAATCATTAATTGCATATACTGATTTCTAATATACTTATCATTTGCATTTCATCGAATGCATATATATAATCCTTCAAATACATATGTCAAAATCTTATATTTTTACTTATCAACTACATAAACCAAATGCACATTTATACTTATAATCCACATATGCCGAATGCATACATGTATATTCAACAGTTTTCATAACAACCAATATATGTGCCTACTTACTAAACACAGAGATCCAAACCTTTATATGCTCATCAAATACATATATACAAATTCTCATGTAATTATCCATTATATATATATCCCATAATCATTTATATATATATATCAAATGCATATAATCACTTAATTTAACATATTCACCGGCACTTAGCCTGCTAGGCTTATAGCCTGATTCCAAGCACCGGCACTTAGCCTGCTAGGTTTATAACCTGATTCAGATCACCGGCACTTAGCCTGCTAGACTTAAAGTCTGAATTATTTCACCGGCCTTAAGCTTGCTAGGTTTTAAACCTGAAAATTTCAATTTCACATATATAAAATACTCCTCAAGTAATTTATTAAATAAAACACATAATAAATCATATTCAAACCTAAGAGAATTTATAAAATCCTATCTTCAATTCAATTCAAATTTCTATAAATTGTATGCGCACACATATATTCATATACCTTACTACTTAACTAATTTCAATACAAGAATTTTACATATATATATATATATTCACCTATTCGAAACTAACTATACATGTATATTTGTACGTATTCAATACTACCCATATATATATATAAACTTAACATCCATATCTTGAAATATGTTTAAGACCTATTCGAATGTATACATATATGTTCAACTCACATTTAAACACTTATTCGAAATTTACCTATGCATATGCAATATACACACTTTTAATCCATCCCAAAAGTTATACATGAATGTACATGTATATGTTCGAATCTTATGTTTACATTTACATTTCTCATATCATCAAATATTTTCAAATAAAAACATAAACATATAGATATATATTTAAATATTCAAAAAATGTATATATATATTTATCTATATACCATTCATAACTATATTTAATTCCAAAACTTATATAGGCATATATCCATTTAGCCGAACATAGCTTATACACAATTACTATCCATATTTCAAGTCTATTCAACCAAAGTATACTTGATTATAAATTAATAATAATTCAATATAGATTCGTACACACATTTATATACTAATTTAGTTCTATTTATAAGCTAGTAGACTTACCTCGGACGATGGAAAATCGAAGTCGGACGATTATTCGACTATTTTGGCTTTTCCCCAATCTAACTCCGATTTCTTTGGTTCTCGATCTAAATATATTCAAAATGAGATAATTTATTTATTAATACATTCAATTTAGTCCAAAAACACATAATTTGGCAAATTACTATTTTGCCCCTAATATTTACACTTTTTCAATTTACTCCCTATTGCATAAAACACAAATTACACAAAATTTGCCCATACCACACAAGGGCTGAATATTCATGGTTCTCATACAAGTCCACACAGTTAATTTATTTCACATTTTAGTCCCCCAAAAATTTAATTTCATAATTTAGCCCTATTTACTCAATTTCACTAAAAATTCAAAGACAAAACATTTTAATCTAACATCTATATTTCATATTTCATCAACTAACATCACATATCACAAGTTATCATCAATGGAAAAACACAAAATAATAAACAATTTCAAAAATTCAAGCATGGGTCTTGTAGTATACAAAGCAACGATCTCAAAAACATAAAAATTATCAAAAACCGAAACCAAAACACACCTTAATTTTCAATGGGAATTGTCGAAACCCTAAAAGCCATTGATGAATTCTCCCAAGCTTAACATTCGGCCAAGGTAAGAATGTTTTGTTCTTTTTTATGCTTTCTTTACTTATTTTAATTATATGACATAATTTAATAAATTACTAAATTAACCTTATATAATAAATATATAAAACATATATATAAAGGACAATGTTGTCTTATGTCACCCACTAACTATATTTTGGTCTAATTACACCTTTAGACCTCTCACTTAAAAAGACAACAACAAATAGACACTTTCACATTTAACCATTAAATTTTTATTTTACGTGATTTAATCCTTTTATTTAATCGGACACTCAAACGACGAAATTAAAACACGAAAATTTCACACAATTAAATTCACACATAATAAACACACAAAATAATATTAAAATATTTTTTGACTCGGACTTGTGGTCCTGAAACCACTATGTCCAATTAGAGTCGAAATCAGGTTGTTACACGCTAATCACAAAATCGCATAGTATATGGTTAGTGCCCATGCACACAGTTCACAAAAGATTAAATCCCACACCTGAATTTGCTAAAATTAAGCAATATTGACAACATGAAACACGTCATGATTCAAACTTGCCTTGCTTTCTTCCCGATCTATACCTTGCAGGCAAAAAGTATACATGAAGAATTCAACCACCAGAGAATTAAAGGAGAGCAAAAGTTGATTACATCACCACAAACTTACACTGCCAGAGAGCAAAACGATGCAACAATGAGATCCTTGAGTAGCCAAAACATTCAACAATGGAGGAACAAAATCAGCAAAAGGAAGAAAGAAAATCAAGCAACGAGCTGTAAATGAATAGAAAGGGAGACACAAAAATAACAAGGGTTTCGGGGCAGAGTATCCCCACTATAGATAATCTCAATACAGTACACATGTATACAGTTCACAGAACACAATTCTAGTAGTAAAGCACACACGGTTCACTAAACACTAATTTAAATGTTCACACATAGACACATACAGAGTTGCAAACAAATTCGCATAACATAATAGGCTCGCAGAGGTTACAAACATATCACATAAGACGAGCTCTGCAGAGGCGTTCGTAAAGGATTTGCATTCATATTCGTATAAGAAAAAAGGTTCGCAGAGGATTTTCCAATCAAAAAATAACATAGCATATGGGTAGTGCCATGCATACAGTTCACAAAAGATTAAGTCCCACATCTAAATTTGCTAAACTGAAGCACTATTGAAACCACGAAATGCGCCACGATTCAAACCTGTCTTGCTTTCTTCCTGATCTATACCTTGCAAACAAAAAGTATACATGAAGAATTCGACCACCAGAGAATTCAAGGAGAGCAAAATTTGATTAGATCACCACAAACATACACTGCCAGGGAGCAAAGCGATGCAACAATGAGATCCTTGAGTAGCCAAAACATTCAACAATTGAGGAACAAAATCAGCAGAAGAAAGAAAGAAAATCAAGCAACGAGTTGTAAATGAAAACATTGATCATTTGCAAATTGCAAGCCACTCATTCTAAAAGAGTGCACTCATGTTTCTCCCAACTCAGAACTTACTACAGTCAATGGGATCTGTTAATAAAATAATTCATTCACCATAATATGCAACTAACACCCAAAGAATGTATTTAAAATGAAACCCTGCATCTTAACTTGCACTTATAAGTTCAGAAACCATGAAAACATTTTACAAACCATGAAAACATCAGAATAATAAATACAGAGAAGTTTTTTCAATAGGGCTTAAGATCTAGAGTTGAATTCCACTTGTTCAATTAGTACAAGCAATATTTAAACTTGAGATGATAAAGCATACCTACACCAGATGTTTCACTGTAGTCAACTTTGTCACTACTGTAGACAGGTTTGGAATATCAAGAAAATTAATCCATACTCCACTAGAAAACTAGTAGAAAACAAAATCCATGAAATTTTGAATGATAATTTCGACTATTATTGACTATTGTTCATCTCAACAATTTTTGGACAATGAAAGTACTTTGAAATGGGAAACAAATACAGAATTTTGCATATTATATATAATTAGATAACATTACATGGGTTGAAATTTTCAACTGAGAATAATTATCAACTTCCTTACCTGAAGTGTAAAGGCTTCTCGAGGAATTGGCTCTAGAGTTGTTACTAGGTATACATCACTGTATTCATTATTGATAAACTTTCCATTGTTTGTGACACTGCAATCAAATGTAAACAGCATAAGTTAAGTCAAAATGGAACTAAAAGCATCACAAAGCCACTTAAGCATCTCAACAATATTGAGATTCATCAATTAAACAAAAATTCCAAGAAACTAAACGTGGAATAATAATAGTAATAATGATAAATTGAAAGTGATGCAGGACCTAGGTGAAATCTTAATGTCTAGATGGTCTTAGGCTATTTTACCAAAATAGTCCAAAAAATATTATATTTACAAAAATAACCCAGGTTTCAAAACAATCATCAAAATAACCTGAAATGAACAGTGAAATGGGGTTGTGGCCTGTCAATGGCCGTAACCACCTCGTATTTTTGACCCATGATTGCCTGATAATTGTGTCAGACTTAAAAAAATGATTTTTTTGGTTCTGGCTTGTCAATGGCCGGAACAAGTGTATTTTTTAAATTGTATAATACTGGTATATAGAAAAACAAGGTAAAAAAATGTTTTTGGGGTGCTGGCCTGTCAATGGCCAGCACCCCTTGTATACGAAATTTTTTTTCGGGTATTGGTCTGTCAATGGCCGGTACCAAAATACAAAAAAAGTAAAAAAAATATTTCTTTTTGGTGGCGGCCTGCCAATGGCCGGCACCACCTTTATTGGGAAAAAAAGTTTTTTTACTTTTTCGTGTCAATGGCAAGCACCAGTATACGAAAAAAGTAAACAAAATTTGGAAAAAGGTGGTGCCGGCCATTGGCAGGCCACCAAATTTTTTTTCCTTTTTTTGTATACTGGTACCGGCCATTGACAGACCAAAAGTAAAAAAGAAAAATTGGTGGTGGCCTGCCAATGGCCATAACCACCGTTATTGGAAAAAAAAATTTCTTTAGCCATCTAGAAACCACTAGGTTTACCATCAGTTAGGAAACTATCAATTAGATATTTAAAATAAATGTATTAACCAAATCTAGCAAGTACATAGAACAACAAAAACTACCAGTGATAAACAAGAACATGGGGAGAATATCTGTGCACGGCACACATAGAAAGATTAAACACCGAATAGTTTTTCAAATGGGGGAGGTTGCTTATGCTTGAAATTGGAACTGGGAATTGAAAACTTGCAAGCTAGAGCTAGGGAGGCATACATTTGATATAAAATATTTCATTTTGAGTATTATTGTGTGTTAGAGGTTGCTTATGATTTCTGTACTGGCATTTCTCTGTAATGGTAGTTTCTTGATATGTAACTCATTGTGATCTCTTTGCAGGGGAGATGTCCATTGAGATGGGGATTACCATAAAGTAGTCCATGTTTGGATTTTTGTTGAGAGTACACAAGAATTACTTCTCCAAAAACGTGCAGACTACAAGGACTCGTGGCCAGGGTTGTGGGATATCTCTAGTGCTGGCAATATATCTGCTGATGACTCGTCGCTAATAACAGCACAGTAAGTGAATCCAATTTCACAAGTCTTCAGTGCTACAACAATGAGATCCTTGAGTAGCCAAAACATTCAACAATGGAGGAACAAAATCAGCAGAAGAAAGAAAGAAAATGAAGTAACGAGTTGTAAATGAAAACATTGATCATTTGTAAATTGCAAGCCATTCATTCTAAAAGAGTGCACTCATGTTTCTCCCTTCTCAAAACTTACTACAGTAAATGGGATCTGTTAATAAAATAATTCATTCACCACAAGATGTAACTAATACCCAAAGAATGTATTTAAAATGAAACCTTGCATCTTAACTTCCACTTATAAGTTCAGAAACCATGAAAACATTTTATAAACCATGAAAACATCAGAATAATACATGCAGAGAAGTTTTTTCAACAGGGCTTAAGATCTAGAGTTGAATTCCACTTGTTCAATTAGTACAAGCAATGTTTAAACTTGAGATGATAAAGCATACCTACACCAGATGTTTCACTGTAGTCAACTTTGTCACTACTGTAGACAGGTTTGGAATATCAAGAAAATTAATCCATACTCCATTAGAAAACTAGTAGAAAACAAAGTCCATGAAATTTTGAATGATAATTTCGACTGTTATTGACTATTGTTCATCTCAACTATTTTTGGACAATGAAAGTACTTTGAAATGGGAAACAAATACAGAATTTTGCATATTATATATAATTAGATAACATTGCATGGGTTGAAATTTTCAACTGAGAATAATTATCAACTTCCTTACCTGAAGTGTAAAGGCTTCTCGAGGAATTGGCTCTAGAGTTGTTACTAGGTATACATCGCTGTATTCATTATTGATGAACTTTCCATTGTTAGTGACACTGCAATCAAATGTAAACAGCATAAGTTAAGTCAAAATGGAACTAAAAGCATCACAAAACCACTTAAGCATCTCAACAATATTGAGATTCATCAATTAAACAAAAATTCCAAGAAACTAAACGTGGAATAATAATAGTAATAATGATAAATTGAAAGTGATGCAAGACCTAGGTGAAATCTTAATGTCTAGATGGTCTTAGGCTATTTTACCAAAATAGTCCAAAAAATATTATATTTACAAAAAATAACCCAGGTTTAAAAACAATTACCAAAATAACCTGAAATGAACAGTGAAATGGGGTTGTGGCCTGTCAATGGCCGGATCCAGTGTATTTTTTTAAATTATATAATACTGGCATATAGAAAAGAAAAAAAAGGAAAAAAAATTCTGGCCTGTCAATGGCCTGTACCAGAATACGAAAAAAGTAAAAAATATATATTTGTTTTGGTGGTGGCCTGCCAATGACCGGCACCACCTTTATTGGAATTTTTTTTACTTTTTTTGTGTCAATGGTAGGCACCAATATACAAAAATCAAAAAAAAAATTTGGTGGTGGCTGGCATTTCTTTATTGGAATTTTTTTTTTACTTTTTTCGTTTCAATTGCAGGCACCAATATACGAAAAAAATAAAAAAAATTTGGAAAAAGATGGTGTCGGCCATTGGCAGACCACCACAAAAAAAAATTGTTTTTACTTTTAGTCTGTCAATGGCCAACACAAGTATACGAAAAAAGAAAAAAAAGATTTTTTTTTGGTGGTGGCCTGCCAATGGCCGGCACCACCTTTTTCAATTTTTTTTTACTTTTTTCGTATACTGGTGCCTGCCATTGACACGAAAAAAGTTAAAAAAAATTCCAATAAAGGTGGTGCCGGCAATTGGCAAGGCACCACCCAAAAAATATATATTTTTCTACTTCTTTCGTATACTGGTGCTTGCCATTGACACCAAAAAAGTAAAAAAAAAATTCCAATAAAGGTGGTGTCAGCCACTGGCAGGCCACCACCAAAAAAAAAGAATTTTTTTTTACTTTTTTCATATTCTGGTACTGGTCATTGACAGACCAATACCCAAAATTTTTTTTCGTATACAGGGGGTGTCGGCACCAAAATTTTGTTTTCCCATTTTTTTTGTATACCAGTATTATACAATTTAAAAAAAATACACTGGTGCCAGCCATTGACAGGCCAGAACCAAAAAAATCATTTTTTTTAAGTCTGACACAATTATCAGGCAATTATGGGTCCAAAATACGTGGTGGTTCCGGCCATTGACAGGCCACAACCCCATTTCACTGTTCATTTCAGGTTATTTTGGTGATTGGTTTTAAACATGGGTTATTTCTGTAAATATAATATTTTTTTGGGACCATTTTTGGTAAAATAGCCATGGTCTTATCATTGCATAAGATTGATGCAGCATACCTCTGAAAAACAATAAATAAAAACACTTTTCTCTAAGAAAAAGGAAGTCAATACAACTATGAACTTACAATGAAAAATATAACACCATTTTCCAGAGTAAATTTATGCCAAATGCTAATTGTTTATTGAAAATATTGAACCCTGATGAACACAAAACAGACTTGAATTTAGTAAGACGGCATTAACATCAGAAATTAATGCACCAATGGTTCTAGCAAAGTATCAAAACCAGAGAAAATGTTGCCAAAATCACCAAAAAAGCATCATACTCATCTTATCAGCTGCACCAATTACATTCCAAGAAGAGAGTAAATTACACCAAAACAAAAGAAGATTTTATCAACTAACCACTCCTCAAGAAAAATGAATATCAACTCAAATGCATTCTTTGGGAGGATCACTCCTAGTTCTTCTTGAAGCTCCCTCTTAAAAAAATAAGATATTTAGCAAGCATTGTGTTTTAACACTAGATCAACCAAAAAGGGATAAGTTTCTAACAATAATATGTTCACCAAGTAATAGACGATGGAAAAAATGGGCCAACAAGGTAAAAAGAAAATCAATGGATGCTGCTCTCCAAAGAATTTCTTGTGTTGAAAGTTACTACAAAGGAATGGACAATAAGATATTTAAATAAAGAAAGAAAATAAAAAAAAAGACTCTGGTGTCTTCGCTCCTTCCGAACAAAAAGGTTTCTTGGCCATCTAGAAACCACTAGGTTTAGCATTAGTTAGGAAACTATCAATTAGATATTTAAAAGTAATGTATTAACCAAATCTAGCAAGTACATAGAACAATAGAAACTAGCAATGATAAACAATAACATGGGGAGAATATCACGGCACACATAGAAAGATTATACACCGAACAGTTTTTCAAATGGGGGAGGTTGCTTATGCTCCTTGAAATTGGAACTGGGAATTGAAAACTTGCAAGCTAGAGCTAGGGAGGCATACATTTGATATAAAATATTTCATTTTGAGTATTATTGTGTGTTAGAGGTTACTTATGATTTCTGTATTGGCGTTTCCCTGTAATGGTAGTTTCTTGATATGTAACTCATTGTGATCTCTTTGCAGGGGAGATGTCCATCAAGATGGGGATTACCATAAAGCAATCTACGTTTGGATTTTTGCTGAGAGTACACATACAGCGTTGCAAATAAATTCGCATAACATAAAGAGGCTATTTTACCAAAATAGTCCAAAAAATATTATATTTACAAAAATAACCTAGGTTTAAAAACAATCACCAAAATAACTTGAAATGAACAGTGAAATGGGGTCTGTCAATGGCTAGAACCACCTCGTATTTTGGACCCATGATTGCCTGATAATTGTGTCAAGACTTAAAAAAATGATTTTTTTGGTTCTGGCCTATCAATGTCCGGAACCAGTGTATTTTTTTAAATTGTATAATACTGGTATACAGAGAAGAAAAAAAAGGGAAAATTTTTTTTTTGACAGGCCGGCACCCCCTGTATATGAAAAAAAAATTTCAGGTATTGGTCCGTTAATGGCCGTCATCAGAATATGAAAAAAGTAAAAACAATATATTTCTTTTTGGTGTTGGCCTGCCAATGGCCGGCACCACCTTTATTGGAATTTTTTTTACTTTTTTCGTGTTAATGGCAAGAACCAGTATACGAAAAAAACAAAAAAAATTTGGTGGTGGCCTGCCAATGGTCGACACCACCTTTATTGGAATTTTTTTTACTTTTTTCGTGTCAATGGCAGGCACTAGTATACAAAAAAAAGTAAAAAAATGAGAAAAAGGTGGTGCCGGCCATTGGTAGGGCACCACAAAATTTTTTTTACTTTTTTTGTATACCGGTGCTGACCATTGACAGACCAAAAGTAAAAAAAAAAATTGGTGGTGGCCTGCCAATGGCCGGCACCACCTTTTTCTAAAAAAAAAATTCCTTTTTACTTTTTTCGTATACTGGCGCTTGCCATTGACATGAAAAAAGTAATTTTTTTTTTCAATAAAGGTGGTGCCAACAATCGGTAGGCCACCACTAAATTTTTTTTTGTACTTTTTTCTTATATTGGTGCCTGACATTGACACGAAAAAAGTTAAAAAAAATTCCAATAAAGGTGGTGTGGCATTGGGAGGGACTACCAATTTTTTTTTTACTTTTTTTGTATTCTGGTACTGTCCATTGACAGACCAATACCCGAAATTTTTTTTTGTGTGCAGGGGGTGCCGGCCATTAACAAGCCAGCACGCAAAAAAAATTCTCCTTTTTTTTTCTTTTCTGTATACTAGTATTATACAATTTAAAAAAATTACACTGGTTTTGGCCATTGATAGGCCAAAATAAAAAAAACATTTTTTTCAGTCTGACACAATTATCAAGCAATCATGGGTCCAAAAAAATCATATTTGTATATTGCATTACATTGGGTTAGAGGATTATAATGTTTGGAGGAAGTGAACTGAAGGGCCTCGAGCCTAATTTACTGCCAGCTCAGTTGCAAACTATTGTCTAGTGCCGTATTTAGTACTACTTGGAGTGTAGGGATAGCTGGGTTGATTATATCCCCACATGGAGTGTAGGGCTAGATGAAGATGGTGTGTAGAGGCTGGATGGGTAGGATTTTGTGACTGCATATCTGTTACTGCAACTGATACTGTGATGGGCTAAAGCCCTACTACATGACTGTTTTGTACTGAGATGGGCTAAGGCCCAAACTGGACTGATACTGATACTGAAAAGGGCTTAAGCCTAGACTGTGATTATTTGTTTACTGTCTGTTCATTTGTATGAGGATTACACACTGAGTTTACGTAAACTCAGCCATTCTGTTTAATCTATACAGGTAATCCTCAGACATAGGCGGATCGGTGCAGCGGAGGACTCAGTGGTGGCCACACGACTTTTTTTACACTGTTTTTACCTATTAATGATTTTACTTATTTTTGGGAGTATTTTGTTGTAATTATGGCCTTTACGAATTTTGGTTTAAAATTTGGATTTTATACTGTTTTATGATTTAAATCTACTAGTGTTAGGTAAAACTCGGGTTTTCAAATGAAATTAATATTTTATCAAAAATACCACGAATAAGCAAACTGTTTAAAAGCTTCCACAATAACAATAAAAAAACATTTGTAAATGAATAATGTTCTGAAAATGAACGACACGATTTGGTGATTCCATTTGGGACTGGTTTTGAGAGTCAAGCCACAAATTGATTAATTTTTGCCTTTTTGTCAAAAAATCAAAATTTATTTTAAATTCACGATTTTTCCTTTTGCATTTTATCCATTATTTTCATGGTGTCATCCAAATCTGTCAATGTGTATCTGCATTTTTGCATTGCATAGGTTGGGCAATCTTACCCCTCTAAGTGGGAGTGAGAAACTAGTCATTCGTGAGGTTTTCACCTTCGTGTAGGATAGTGGATCGCTTTCGGAATACATCCGTACCTATGTCTTTGTGAGATTTTCATCTCCATACAGCCATAGAAAAATGTATTCCCCTAAACTGAACTCGGTCTATATGAGCCTATAATGGGTGAGGATCGAGGAATCTACTGGGTCATGTACTCTTTCTTTAGAATCGAACAGCATGTAGTAAGCCCTAAGAGTCAACCCTAGGTAGAACCACTCCAAACCCCTAATGGTCACCCAAATAGGTGCTCTATTTATTTTTTGCTTGCTTTTGCCTTGTACTAACCTATTTTGTTTTGGTTATGCTTGCATTGCATTTTCATCATAAAAAAAGAGGTGTTGATTCACGTTCGATTACTAAATAGACAGCTTAACATGGAGAATGAATTTCTTGATAAAATGGAAAATAATACGGTTGCCCGAATGTGTTCTGAGAAAGCACAACATGAGAAAGATGATAGTCTAACAAAGGAGCACACGACTTTGCTTTGTTGTCTGAGGATTCAAGTTGACAATGAGTCATCAACACCTGACCTTTTTAAAAAAAACAAGCTAACGATTATCATGATGATGAGTGAGCAATGAGTCATGGCCCGGATCAACCAAAAAGGAGCTAGTAGAGGCATCCATTAGAAAATTCGCAAGATTTATCTTAACATCTAGATGAAGAAAAGGATTGATGTCTTCGCCTGGAGTATGAGGGAAAAGTTGTATATATATCTGTTTTATGTAAAGAGATTTGTTTTCTAGTAAAGTTGTTCTAATAGAATTGAACCAAGAATCAACGTCTCTTTTTTGCATTCATTTCCTGCATTTGCATTACATTACATCATATGCATTAAAGTCCACCAAAAGATCCTAATTGAGTGAAATTATTTCAGTTAATCTGGAAATCAGCAAAAACCTACCAACCAAACATCTTTACTGCACCTGAGTAAAAGCTAAAGGAGTGGACCAAAGGTTGGAGAGATTAGAGCAAATACAAATACAGATGCAAGAGAAATTGACCAAATTTCAACAAGATATGAATGATCAAATGTTAAAATTCCAAAGAAATATGATGAGCCAGTTAAACCAGTTATTGGCTAGAGGGTTAGAAAAAGGAAATAACCCAGTGGTCCACTTTGGGGATGATAATGAGGACCCTGCATATCCTTCAGGCTTTACCCCAACAAACACCCAAGCACAACCAAATGCATACCCACAAAGGATAACTATTAACATCTGACCCCAATACCATACTAGTACCTCGACACCGGTAAATTTCCTGACATGCTTAGGTTCTAACCTGAAGGGCAATCTAACTAATCCTTTTGCCATTGATGACCTAGCGGAAACAAAACAAGCAAGAGTGGAGTTCCCAAAACAATTTTAAGATCGTTACAAACGGAAAGGGCGAGAGTGGAACTCCTAAATCAATACTTTAAGGGCCCTGAGGAAGAGGAAAAATGAGGTGAATAATGCGAGTAGGTATAACACGGGCTATTCAAAGCTGATTACCACAAGCCAGCCAAGGATGGTTACTACTAGCCATCAGATTCCCTAAGAAAAAAATTTGGCACAAAGCAAAACATTGAGAAGCTCCAATTTTCACCAACCCCAATGTCGTACTGGGAGCTGTATCAGAGTTTATATGATGCACACGTTGTTTCCCCTTTCTACTTGAAGCCCTTACAACATCCGTATCCTAAATGGTATGACGTGAATGCACAATGTGACTATCATGCGGGAATTACAAGGTAGTCTATAGAAAACTACACTGCCTTTAAAAAGTTGGTCAAAAGTTTTATCAATATGGGTATTATCAAATTCGATGATTCCTCAGTATAAAAAATCCGTGACCCAATCATATTGATAATGGGGTGAATGTGATAAGTGAAGAAATGTTAGGAAATGTTCACATCAATGTTGTATACGAAGAAACAACTGAAGAAGGGACCTTATTAGATATTCGCCCTTATAAACCTTGAAGTGTTCTAAATAATTGGACTGTAGAAGAAACCCCTGTAGTATTTAGAGCTTACTCAGAGTAATATTTAAAACACACTTGTTGCTTTTAGCCTAGAGGCAATAAGAACTCCTTTGTGAAATAGGCTCATGTTTGAAAGTCATTATTTTAATGAAATATATCTTTGCGATCATTTTTGAGCCAATATTCTTTCATTCTTTAAGAATAATTATTTTTTATTCTTTCATCTTTTAGATTTTCTTCCAAATCATTCTTTCATTTATTCATAATCATACTATACAAATAATTATTCATAAATTCATATATTCTTTGTATATTCTTTGGTACCTACAATAGGTCCCTAGATATTAATGACATGAGTGACGCTGCTACAGACTCAAAATCTCATTTTGAGCGAGACATGGGTTTAGAAGGATCTAATGACCTTGAAGATGACATAGACTGTAGCCTATCTCCGGGCTTGTTGATGATTGTAGAATAGGAAGAGAAACAAATTTTACCTCATGAGGAGAGAATGGAGATTGTAAACTTGAAGGAGGGAAAAGTAGTAAAAATTAGAACATGCATAGCCGAAGAAATGAAGCAAGACCTTGTTGAGCTATTTCAAGAGTTCAAAGGTGTCTTCGCATGTCATACCAAGATATGCCCGGGTTAAGCACTGACATTGTAATTTGACAATGCATTAATTTTGAACAACGGCACAATATCAGAAATTTGTAGTATGTTTAAGATTAACATCATGAACGATGCAGTAAAAAAAACTTCTACTGGGGCAACACATTTCTTTTTGGCGTATCACAGCTTTGCTCATTGAAGCTGAGTTTCCATCTATCCGAGTTTGTGTTGGATTTTATCTCGATTGAAAAGGAAGATCCAAAGTTTTTCATCATAGTCAAAATTTTGCCCCAAAAAGACCTGTGAGAGAAATCTAATACCATGGAAGATTCTTTGCATACAAAATGAAAGTGGATGGAAAGGATCTTGTGTAGAAGACTTTGTCTGGAAAAGCATTGATTCTGATTGAAAGGGATAACAAGGACTTGCCTAATCCTATGAGTTTCAAAAAAAAATAAAAAATAAAAAAATTCAAAATAATGAAAATGAAAATGGTGAAAAAAGAAAAGGAAAGAGAAGGAAAAAGAAAAGGAAAAGAAAAAGGAGAGGCCAAAGCGAAAACCCGCAAAGGCCGCTTTGAGACCAAAGGGGATTTGAGTTAAAAACCCGAAAAGGGCGGCTCAAATTTTGAGCAAAGTGGGGCATGGATGTCATCGGGCCAATATCACCGAAGGCTTCTAATGGGCATCGCTTAATTCTTGAGGTCATTAATTACTTCACCAAACGGATAGAGGTTGTTTTATATGCCAATGTCACCAAATTGGAAGTTAACAAATTCTCGGGAAAAAAAGATCATATGCTGGTATAGAAAATCGAAGAGGATTATATCAGACAACACATTAAACCTAAACAACAGTACGATAGCTGAGATCTATAATTAATTCAAAATCAGACACTATAATTTGTCACCGTATTGCCCAGAAATGAATGGTGCGTTGGAGGTGACCAACAAAAATATCAAGAAAATTGTGGGAAAAATGACTGAAACTTACAAGGACTGGCATGAGAAATTACCATTTGATCTCATTGCTTATCAAACATCTATTAGGACTTCTACCGTGGCAACACCTTTTTCTCTGGTTTACGGGATGGAGACAGTTTTATTCATTGAAGTTAAAATCTCTTCTCTCCAGGTATTAGCTGAATTAAAGATGGATGAGGCCGAACAGATCCAATCTTGATATGATCAGTTGAACCTGATAGAAAGAAAAAGGCTAAAAGTTATTCATCACGATCAGGTGTACTAAAAATGAATGATGCGAACCTATAACAAAAAAGTTCGTCCTAGAGAATTCCACAATGGGGACCTAGTGTTGAAAAAGATCTTTCCTCTACAAAAAGATTTTAGAGGGAAATAAATGCCAAACTGAGAAGGGCCTTATGTCGTCAAGAAGGCCATTTCTAGAGGAGCATTGATCTTAAGTGAGTTGGATGGTAAAAACTTGCCTAATCCTGTAAACTCAAATTCAGTCAAGAAATACTTCATCTAAAGAAATAGAAGGGACCAAGGTGAAAACCCGCAAAGGGCACCTTGAGTCCTTAAAAAAAACTAAGGTAAAAACCCGCAAAGGGTGCTTTGAGTTTAAAAAAATAAATGAAAAAGGTAAAATAGAGAGGCCAAGGCGAAAACCTACAAAGGGCACCTTGAGACCAAAATGGATTTGAGTTGAAAAATTAAACAATAGTACAATAGCTGAGGTCTGTAATCAATTCAAAATTAGACGCTATAACTTGTCACCGTATTGCCCAGAAATGAATGGTGCATTGGAGGTGGCCAACAAAAATATCAAGAAAATTGTGGGAAAAATGACTGAAACTTACAATGACTGGCATGAGAAATTACCATTTGATCTCCTTGCTTATCAAACATCTATCAGGATTTCTACCGTGGCAACACCTGTTTCTCTGGTTTACGGGATGGGGGCTGTTTTACTCATTGAAGTTAAAATTCCTTCTCTCTATGTATTAGCTGAATTAAATATGGATAAGGCCGAATGGATCCAATCTCGATATAATCAGTTGAACCTGATAGAAAGAAAAAGGCTAAAAGCTATTCATCACGATCAGGTGTACCAAAAATAAATGATGCAAGCCTATAACAAAAAGGTTCATCCCAGAGAATTCCACGATGGGACCTGGTGTTGAAAAAGATCTTTCCTCTACAAAAATATTTTAGAAGGAAATGGATGTCAAACTGAAAAGGACTTTATGTCGTCAAGAAGGAATTTTCTAAAGGAGCACTGATCTTGAGTGAGTTGGATGGTAAAAACTTGCCTAATCCTGTAAACTCAGATTCAGTCAAGAAATACTTCGCCTGAAGAAGGAGAAGGGACCAAGGTGAAAACCCACAAAGGGCGCTTTGAGTTTAAAAAAATAAATGAAAAAAGTAAAATAGAAAGGCCAAGGTGAAAACCCACAAAGGCGCTTTGAGACCAAAAGGGATTTGAGTTGAAAACCTGAAAAGGGCGGCTCAAATTTTGATCAGAATGGGACATGAGGTGATCAGAGCAGCTCAAATTTTGATCATATTGGGGCATGTGGTGATCTTGCTATACCTGAATCAACAGGACAGGGTAGGCGACATCTTGGGGCATCGACAAAGTATTGTAGATCTCCTAAACACATGTCAAACTTAAAATGGTCTTCAAAAAGTTGTACAGAGAAGTTCAAGCTGCGATATCTGGGGCACCTAGTCTTCATACTATTTATATTGAATTTTTTTTCTTGGAATACTTCATTCTTTTTTAAGATACATGTTCCCAATCATTCCTATTAAATTTCCTTGATAATTTATTCATTTCGAGCCATGCTCCCAAATCAACTCTATTTTACCCGTTGTTATGATCTTTTTGCAAGCATGTTGCATTAGAATAATGATTAATGGACTAATAATACTTTCACAAGGGAAGTTTTGCATATTACTCTAGAAGTTTCTAAATAATATAAGAACCTAAAATAGGGCTATTGTTTAGAACGTACCAAGTTTAAAGGTTGAAATATCTAAGAATGAAAAGTCTAAGATTATCCCTTCGGGTTTTATTGTCAAAACATTGATTGAACAAAATGACAAGATATCCTGTTGGTGATATAGCTTCAATGAACAAGCAATCAATGATCATCAAGTAATAAAAAGAGGTTTTTCTTGAAGAAGAAAATTCTACAATTGTGCATAAACATTTGGTATGACACCTTGGAAATGGTGTATGAGACCAAAGAAATTTAGATCCTGTATCCTTGAATTGCAGTATGAGAGGATTGAAAAAGAGTCAGATCTTATACTCCTAAATTACAGTGGGAGGAAGATGGTTCAAATTTTATGTCCCAAAAGTACAATGGATTGAGCCTTGAAGATTATAGTAGGGGCAGTCCGATTAAGTAAGATATGATTGTTACCAACCGAATAAGATAGCGTTCTGACGTGTTGGTAATAAAGCCTTAATGAACAATGAGCAATAACAACTCAAACATTAAGGGATCATTTTTATGACATTTCGCATTCATGCATACACATCTAGTTAGGAGATTTTGATTCATTCTGATCATAACATCCTAATCACTAGGCATGAATAGGCCCATGAAATGGATTATATAGGTCATATTCCCTAGAGAATAGATTGGTGAAACCACAAATCCTATACTCTTGAAGTTGCAGTGAGCTGTATTATAAATTATGGCGAATCTTATCTTCCTAAATTTACAGTGGAGTAGATTGATGCCATCAGCCTTATCTCCCTGAAGTTACAGTGGAACAGACTGAATATAGCGAATCTTATTTCCTTAGCGTTGTAGTGGAATAGATTAAAGCTACAAATTATGGCGAATCTTATCTTCTTAAAGTTGTAGTGGAACAGATTGAAGCCATCAGCCTTATCTCCCTGAAGTTACAGCGGAGCAAACTAAAGACATCGAATCTTATTTCCTTGGTGTTGTAGTGGAACAGATTAAAGCAACAAATTATGGCAAATCTTATCTTCCTGGCATTGCAGTGGAGCAGATTAAAACCACCAGCCTTATCTCCCTGAAGATGTAGCGGAGCAGACTGAAGACAACGAATCTTATTTCCCTGGCGTTGCAGTGAAACAAATTAAAACTACAAATTATGGCAAATCTTATCTTCCTAAAGTTGCGGTGGAGTAGATTGAATCTGTCAGCTTATTTCCCTGAAGTTACAGCAGAGCAGACTGAAGACAGCGAATCTTCTTTCCCTAGCATTGTAGTGGAACAGATTAAAGCTACAAATTATGGTGGATCTTATCTTCCTGAAGTTGCAGTAGAGCAGATTGAAGCCACCAGCCTTATCTCCCTAAAGTTGCAGCGGAGCAGACTTAAGACAGCAATTCTTATTTCCCTGGCGTTGCAGTGGAACAGATTAAAGTTACAAATAATGGCGAATCTTATCTTCCTAAAGTTACAGTGGAGCAGATTGAAGCCGTCAGCCTTATCTCTCTGAAGTTGCAATGGAACAGATTAAAGCTACAAATTATGGCGGATCTTATCATCCTGAGGTTGTAGTGGAACAGATTGAAGTCACTAGCCTTATCTCTCTGAAATTACAGCGGAGCAGACTAAAGACAGCGAATCTTATTTCCACGGCATTGCAGTGGAATAAATTAAAGCTACAAGTTATGGCGAATCTTATCTTCTTGAAGTTGCAGTGGAGCAGATTGAAACCTGTCATACCCAATTTTTAGCCCGGGCTCAAAACCATAAATGAAGCCCAAATTACAAACAAACCCAACCAATGGCCCAAAACCTAAATTACACTTGAGGCCCATTACAAACCCTAGCCCACTAGCCTAAAACACCAAAAATAGCAGAAACCCTAAGCGATTAACAACAAACTCGCGCCGCATGGCCGCCTCGCGCTCCTCACGCACACATGTTCCGCCGCCGCCAGATTCTCCACTGATTGACCTACAAATAGCAAAAAACAAAATATCAGCAACAATGACAGCAAATAATGAAAACAGAATAGGAAAGTAGAATATTTTTTTAATGTTAATTTCCTTTTATTTGGCTATAAAAAGCCATCAAAAATCTGTAAAAGGGGGATTCAGAAATTAATAAAAAAAGAGAAGAAAAGACACATATTTGGAAAATAAAAATTTTAAGGTGACATATTCGTCTTTATTTTTGTTTTTTTATTTTTTTATTTCGAAATAATATACAAAAATAAAAAAGGAGGTATTTTTTTACCTATTTTGTTGTCACCGGAGTGTTCGGAGGCCCAAGGATTGCATCGAAAAAAAGAGAAACTTTTTAGTTTCCTGACATTCGTATAAGGTGGTGCCGATGCCGGTGACTGGCGGTCGACGCGGTTGCCGATGACCGAACCTTAGGTCGGAGCTTGGAGTAAAAAGGGGAAGGTTGAGAGTGTTTTTTAGATTTCTTTTAAAAGAAAGAAGGAACAAATGAAAAATTTTGGAGATTTTTGGCTTTTATAGAATGAATAAAACGACGCCGTTTCACTTGGGGGCTTTTAGTGCCAAAACGACGCCGTTTTGCATGACCCGCACGTCCGACCCACACCAGGGGATCCGCGTGTTTTCGAGTTTTGGATTATTTACCCTTTTAGTCCCTCCCCTTTTTTAGAGATTAGGCAATCAATTTTTTTCTTTTAAAATTTTCCCTGTGATTTATTTCAACTTTCAATTTGGTCCCTTTTGAGGCTGTGCGTTTTGGAGGTTGGGGAAAATTTCTCATTTGGTCCATTCTTGTTATCCGCACACTCAATCTGGCCACTTTCTTTTACTTATTTACGGATTTGACCCCGAATTTTTTATTTTAAGTTCAAATTAGTCATTTTAATTATTTTTGCTATTAAATTAATTAATTTTGATAATATTACCATTATTTTTACTACCACTATTTTTTAAATATTATTATTACTATTACTGTTATTGTATTTATTATTACTACTTACCTTATTATTATTATTGTTGTTGTTGTTGTATTAGTTCGTATATTTATTTACCCTTTTTTACATATTATTTTATCTTACTATGGATTATTATTTTAATTCTTTTATTATATATCATGTCTAATTTCACAATATATTAGTTTATGTTTTTTTTATACTAAGTCAATATTGTCTATATATTTTAAATGATCTAATATTTTAAATACATTGTTTAAAAATTTTACTTATATGTACTTCTACATTTTTAAAAATCAATAATATTTCTATACGATACTATTATATACCTATTTATATATTTTTTATATTTTATAATTTTCGTATACATACATACATACATACATACATACATACATACATACATACATACATACATACATACATACATACATACATACATACATACATACATACATACATACATACATATCTTTTTTGCATTTTTATAATTTTATTCATTTTCCTTATTGTTATTATTATTTATTTATTTACGCGTTCATTGTTATTTTAAAAGAACATTTTAGTTCTATTCGTTTATTTACTTGTTATTGTATATATAATTGATTCGTCTGTTTTATTCATTTATTTTTCTTTTATTTTTTGCTCGTATTAGTTTTAGTTACATTATCATAATTGTTATCTTGTCATATATAATTTTTTTACCCAAATTTGTAAAAAAGAGAAAACTTTGAAAATAAAGGCAATACTCGGAATTTAGGATCTTCGAAAGGATTGAGCCCTAATGTATTAGGCTCTAATTTTCTTCGTTGAATCTAAATAATCAAGAATGTTCTTTAATCAAAAAAACATAAAAAGCTCATTATCGGGAATTCAATACGTTGTGTCCTAACGCATTGGATATGACACGTTGTTTTCTTGAGATGAGGATTTTTTCTAAAAAAATCATAAAGGTAATATTCGATGTTTAGAATTTTGAGAAATTGTGCCTTAACGTATTGGGTTGCGATTTTTTTTCATTTGACTTAAACAACTGAATATCCTTTAAACTTTATTGCACAAGTTTTCAGACAAGTTCATTTTCGAGGAGGTGAAATATCATGCCCTATCTCATGGGATATGATGTTTTCTCTCTCCGAAATGACGGCTAATTTGATTCATCCAAGTTCTTTAATACAAGAATCGTATTTTAAAATCTTTCAACCTTCGACATTAAGACGTTAATTAATCAACTAGGTACCAATTTTTGGGCGTTACAAGGGTGCTAATCTTTCCTCGTACGTAACCGATTCCCGAACCTATTTTTCTTAATTTCGCAGACCAAAAGCATTGTTTTAATAAATCTAAACCGTTTATTGAAAACAACCATTTTACGAGGTGACCCGATCACACCTCATCAAAAGGATCGGTGGCGACTCCCATTTTCGTTTTATTTTTAAAATCCAAGTCGACCCCATTTTCTCAAAAAAATTGTGTCAACAGCTTGGCAACTCTGCTGGGGACTAATTAGAGAGTCGAGCCGTAAAATTGTTTTTTTATGTCTTATGGTCGAAAAAATGAAAATTTTATTTGAAAAATACGATTCTTTCACTGCATTTATTTGTGGTATGATTACTGTAAATTGAGTTTTATATCTTGGCATCATATTGCATGAAGATTGTTTAGTCTTAGCCTTTTTAAGTGGGAGTGAGAAACTAGTCCTTCGTGAGGTTTTCACCTCCTTGCAGGATAGTGGATCGCTTTCAGGATACATTTGTACCTATTTCTTCGTGAGATTTTCATCTCCGTACAGCCATAGGGAAATGTATTCCCCTGAACTGAACTCGATGCGTATGAGCCTATAATGGGTGAGGATCGAGGAATCTACTGGTTCGGGTACCTTCACTCTAAAAGCTATACCTCATATAGTGAACCTTAGGAACTTACCCTAGGTAGAACTACATGGAACCCTAGTAGTATATTGGATTCTATGTTTATACATGATACTGACTTTTTGTGTTTTTCTTTGACTGCATGACATTTTTGCTACATGACATTTCCTCATAGAAAAGAGGTATTGATTCATGTTCGGTTGCTAAATAGAGAACTTGTCATGGAAAATGAATTTCTTGATAAGGTGGAAGATAATATGGTTGTCCGAGTATAATCTAAGAAAATGTGATGCGAGAAGTGTAATAGTCTAACAAGAGGAGTATACGACTTTGCTGTGTTGCCTGATGATTCAAGTTGAAAAAGATTATTCAAGAGTCATCAAACGTCCCTACCTCTTAAAGAAGCTAATGAACATGAGTGAGAAAGGAGTTACAACCTAGATCAATTAAAAAGGAGCTAAAATTTGCAAGATGCATCTTCATACCTGAACGATTGATGTCTTCGCTTGGAGTACGAAGGCAAAGGCGTATATATATATCCACTTTATGTAAAGAGATTTGTTTTCTAGTGAAGTTGCTCTAGTAAAGAATTGAATCAGAATCAACGTCTCTTTTTGCATTCATTTCATGCATTTGCATTACATTACATCATATACATTAAAGACTATTAAAAGATCCTAATTGATTAAAATTATTCCTCAATTAACCTGGAGACCAACCAACCAACCAAACACCGTTATAGTACCCGAGCAAAGTCAAGAGGCATGGACCAAAGGTTGGAAAGATTAGAGCAAATGCAAATACAGATGCAAGAGCAATTGACCAAATTTCAACAAGATATGAGAGATCAGCTGCTAGAATTCCAAAGAAACATGATGAGCCAGTTAACCCAGTTATTGGGTAAATGGTTAGAAAAAGGGGAAAGCCCAGCGGTTCACTTTAGGGATGATAATGAAAACCCTACCTATTCCCTAATTTTTACCCCGATAAGTGTTCAGATCCAGCCAGACGAATATTAGACTAGTACATCGCCACCGACGAATTACTCGATAGGCCCAGGTTCTAATCTAAGAGGCAATCTAACCAATCCTGTTGCCCTTGATGATCCAGTAGACACAAAACAGGTGAGAATAAAGCACCCAGATACTGTAAAAGCCCCAAGAAAGAAAGGGAATAAGGTGGATAATGCAAGTAGGTACAATAGGGGCTACTCAAAACCTATCACTATGGGGCAACCAAAGACAAAAACCACCAGCAATCAGGGCCCTTTAAAGCAAGAACCTTACATGAGGACAAATATAGGAAGGCTTTAGTTCACGCCTATACCGATGTCATATAGAGAGCTATATCAAGGCTTATTTGATGCACATGTGGTATCCCCTTTCTACTTTAAACCCATGCAGCCCCCATTTCCTAAGGGATACGACGCAAACACCCAGTGTAAATACCATGCAGGTATCGCAGGGCACTCGATAGAAAATTGCATGGCATTCAAAAAGATAGTTGAAAGACTCATCAATATAGGCATTGTCAAATTTGATGAGGCCACCAGTGCAGAAAATCCACTACCCAATCACATTGGTAATGAGATGAATATGATATATGAAGAAGAGTTGGAAAGTATTCATATAAATGACGTATATGAAAACACACTTGAAAAGGGACCTTGTTAGATATCTACCCTTATAAACTTGGGAGAGTCTAAATAATCAGACTGTAGAAGAAATCTCTGTAGCATCTAGAGGTTACTTAGAGTAATGTTCAGAACACACTTGTTGCTTTTAGTCTAGAGGCAATAAGAATTCCTTTATGAAATAGGCTTATGTCTGAACGTCGTTATTCTAATAAAATACATCTTTGAGCAAATATTCTTTTATTCTTTTCAAATAATTATTCTTTCATTCTTTTAGATTTTCTTCCACATCATTCTTTTATTCATTTATAATCATATTGTACAAATAATTATTCATAAATTCATACATTCTTTGGTATATTCTTTGGTACCTACTATGGGTCCCCAGATATCAATAACATGAGTGACGCTACTACAGACTCTGAAGTTCCTTTGAGCAAGACAAGTGTTTAGAGGGATTTCATGACTTTGAAAATGACATAGATTGTAGCCTATCTCCGAACTTGTTGAGGATGGTAGAGCAGGAAGGAAATTTTATCTCATGAGGAGATAAGGGAGATTGTGACCTTGAAGGAGGGAAAAGTAGTAAAATCAGAACATGCATAGTCGAAAAAATGAAGCAAGACCTTGTTGAATTACCTCAAGAGTTCAAAGATGTCTTTGTATGATCATACCAGGATATGTCCGGGTTAAGCGCTGACATTGAAATCTACACAACAGCATGATGTCAAAAATTTACAGTATGTTCAAGATTAACATCATGAACGATGCAGTGAAAATTCTTTGTTGGGGTAATGCCTTTTCTTTGACCTATTATAGCTTTGCCCATTGAAGTCAAGTTTCCATTTCTCCAAATTTTGGTTGGACTTTATCCTAATTGAAGAGGAAGATCTAAAGTTTTCCGTCAGAGTCAAATGTACCAAAAACTAATCTCGCCCAAAATGCTCTATGAAAGAAGCCTGATATCAAATAAGATCATTCACATACAAAATGAAAGTGGATGGGAAGGATCTTGTATGAAAGATTTTATTTGGAAAAGCATTGATTCTGATCGAAAGGGATAATAAAGACTTGCCTGATCCCATGAGTTTCAAAAAAAAAAGAGATCAAAAAATAAAAAAATCAAAAAAGGAAAATAAAAATGATGAAAAAGAAAAAGAAAAAGGAGAGGCCAAAGCGAAAACCCACAAAGGATGCTTTGTGACCAAAGGTGGATTTGAGTTGAAAACTCGAAAAGGTTGACTCAAATTTTGAGCAAAATGGGGCCTAGGCGTCATTATAATCAAAGGCTTCTAATGGGTATTGCTAAGATCATTAATTCCTTCACTAAATGGGTAAAGGCTGCTTAATACGCTAATATCGTCATATGCCAATATAGAATTCCAGAGAAGATGGTATTGAAAAGTGCATTGAACTTGAATGATAGCTCGATAGCCGAGGTCTGTAATCAATTCAAAATTAGCCACTATGACTCGTCACTGTATCGCCCAAAAATAAATTGCGGGAACAATGATGGAGATTTACAAGGGATGGCATGAGAAATTACCATTTACCCTCATTGCTTGTCAAACATCTATCAAGATTTCACCGGGGCAACATCTTTCTCTTTGGTCATGAGAGGGAGCTGGTTTTACCTATTGAAGTAGGGATCCCTTTTCTCCCAGTATTAGTTGAGCTAGAGTTGAATGAAGCAGAATAGATCCAACCGCGATATGATTAGTTGAGCCTGATAAAAGGAAAAGGCTAAAAGCTATTAATCATGGTCAGATGTACCAGAAATGAACGATGCGAGCCTACAACAAAAAGGTTTGACCAAGAGAATTCCATGATGATGACCTAGTATTGAAAAAGATCCTTCATATACAAAAGGATTTTAGAGGAAAATGGATGCCAAATTAGGTAGGTCCATATGTTGTAAAAAAGGGCATTTTCCGGAGGAGCTTTAATTTTGAGTGAGATGGATGGTAAAAATTTGTCGAATCCTGTAAACTCAGATTCAGTCAAGAAATATTTTACTTGAAGGAAAAGGAGGTATCAAAGTGAACACCCGTAAATGGCGCTTTAAATCAAAAAAAAAAAGGAGAGGCCAAGGTGAAAACCCGCAAAGGGCGCCTTGAGACCAAAGGGGATTTGAGTTGAAAGCCCAAAAAGGGTGGCTCAAATATTGATCAGATTGGGGCATATGGTGATCTTGCTATACTTGAATCAACAAGAAAGGGTAGGCGACATTTTGGGGCATCAACAAAGTACTGTAGATCTCCCAAACACATGTTAAACTCAAAATGGTTCTTAGTTTGTACATAGAAGTTCAAGCTGCGATATCTGAGGCACCTAATCTTCATATTACTTGTATTAAATTTTCTATTCTTGAATAGTTTTTTCTTTTCAAGACATTTGCTCTCAATAAATTCATTTTCTATTTTTATCAATATTGGATAATTTATTCATTTCGAGCTATGCCCCGAATTAATTCTTTTCTTAGTCAGTATTATGATCTTTGTGCAAGCATGTTGCATTAGAATAATGATTAATGGACTAATAAAATTTCACAAAGGAAGTTTTGTACATTACTCTGGAGGTTTCTAAATAATGCAATAACCTGAAACAGGACTATTGTTTAGAGCACACCAAGTTTAAAGGTTGAAATGTCTAAGAAGGAAAAGTCTAAATTAAGACTGTTCTTTCAGATTTTGTTGTCCAAATATTGATTGAACGAGGTAACAAGATACCTTGTTGGTGACAAAGCTTCAATGATCAAGCAATGATCTCCAAGTGATAGGAAGAAGTTCCCTTGGAAAAGAAATTCTTCATTTGTGCATAAGAATTTAGTATGACACCCTGGGAATGGTGTAAAGGACCAAAGAGTTTTACATTCTGTATCTTGGAATTACGATAGGAGAGGAATGAGGAAAAGCCAGATTTTTCTACCTTTGGGTCACAATGAAAGAAGGATGATACAAATTTTGCATCCCAGTGGATTGAACTTTGAAGTTCACAGTGGGGTGCAATCTGATTAAGTGCTTCTTGGGAGGCGCCAGCCGAGCAAAAAGCCGTTGTAGCACATCAGTGATAAGGCATTAATAAACTTTGAGATCATGACATTTTGCATTCATACAAACATCATTTGTACATACCTAGTTAGCAGCACTTTACTCATTCTGATCATGACACTAGGCATAATTAGGTTCATAAAATTAATTATATAGGTCATGTTCCCCAGAGAACAAACCGGTGAAGATATCTCCCTGAGAAATAGTAGAGTAGGTTGAAAATAGTAGGTCTTGTTTTCCTGTATTGGCAGCGAAGTAGATCAAAGATACCAGTCTTATCTCCCTGAGAAGCAGTGGAGTAGGTTGAAGATAACAGATCTTGTCTTCCTGTATTGACATCGAAATAGATTGGAGATAACAGATCTTATCTTCCTGTACTGGCAGTGAAGTAGATCAAAGATAGTAGATCTTGTCTTCCTATATTGGTAGTGAAGTCGATCGAAGATAACATATCTTGTCTTTCTGTATTGGCAGCGAAGTAGATCAAATATAGTAGATCTTGTCTTCCTGTATTGGTAGCGAAGTAGATCGAAGATATCAGATCTTGTTATCCTGTATTGGCAACAAAGTAGATCGAAGATAGCAGATTTTGCCTTCATGTACTGACAGTGAAGTAGATCGAAGACACCAGTCTTATCGCCTTGACGTTGTAATGGAATAGATTGAAGCTACAACGCCGAATCTTACTCCCCTAGCGTTGTAGCAGATCAGATTAAAGCTGAGGGTAGCGAATCTTATCTCCTTGGCGTTAAGACTTGGATTAGCTGAAATAGGGGGGATTGAAGCTACGATAGCAAATCCTATCTCTTTGACATTATAGTGGAATAGATTGAAGCCACAACGGTGAATCTTACTTCCCTGGCAGTATAGTGGAATAGATTGAAGCTACGACGGTGAATCTTGTTTCCCCGACATTGCAGTTAATAGATTGAAGCCACAATAGTGAATCTTACTTCCCTGGCAGTGTAGTGGAACAAATTGAAGTCACGACGGTGAATCTTGTTTCCTTGACATTGCAATTTAAAAGATTGAAGCCACAACGATGAATCTTACTTCCCTGGCGGTGTAGTGGAATAGATTGAAGTCACGATGGCGAATCTTGTTTCCCTGACAATGCAATTTAAAATATTGAAGCCACAACGGTGAATCTTGCTTCCCTAGTGGTGTAGTGGAACAGATTGAAGCTACGACGGCAAATTTTGTTTCCCCGACATTGCAGTTAAACAAATTGAAGAAAATAATCCTATCTCCTTGAAGTTGCAGTGGAGCAGATTAACATTAGATCTTTTCTCTCTGAAGTTGCAAAAGAGCAGATCGCATCCAGTCTTATCTCCCTGAAGTTGCAGTGGAGTAAAATTGAAGAAAATAATCCTATCTCCCTGAAGTTACAGTGGAGCGGATTAGAAACAGATCTTATCTCTATGAATTACAGTAGAGCAGGTCGCGTCAAACCTTAGTGGAACAAGTTGAAGCTACAAGTCTTATCTCCTTGAAGTTGTAGCGGAGCTGACTGAAAATAGCAAATGTTCCCTCAAAGAACTACAAATCCTATCTCCCTGATATTGCAGTGAAGTAGATCGAAGCACTAGTTCCTATACCTCTGAAGATGCAGTAGGAAAGAATGAGGCTATTTGAAGAAGAAGAGGAGCGCTAAAGTCCGGCACAACCGGGCAAAATTGGCCATTTTAAATTCTTTGCTCTATTCCCGTTACACATCAACAAGCAAAGAGGGGTAGCTATCATACCTAATTTTTAGCCCAGGCCCAAAACCATAAATGAAGCCCAAATTACAAACAGACCCAACCAATGGCCCAAAACCTAAATTACACCCGGGGCCCATTACAAACCCTAGCCCACTAGCCTAAAACACCAAAAAATAGAAGAAACCCTAAGCAATTGACAACAAACTCGTGCCGTATGGCCGCCTCACGCTCCTTACACACACCTGCTCTGCCGTCGCTGAAGTCTCCACTGATTGACCTGCAAATAGAAAAAAATGAAATATCAACAACAATGACAGCAAATAATGAAAACAGAATAAGAAAGTGGAATTTTTTTAATGTTATTTTCCTTTTATTTGGCTATAAAAAGCCATCAAAAAATCTATAAAAGGGGGGCTTCAGAAATCAAAAAAAAAAGAGAAGAAAAGACACATATTTGGAAAATAAAAATTTTAAGGTGACATATTCGTCTTTATTTTTGTTTTATTTCATTTTTTATTTCGAAATAATATACAAAAATAAAAAAAAGAGGCATTTTTTACCTATTTTGTCATCGCCGGAGTGTTTGGAGGCCCAAGGATTGCATCGAAAAGAAAGAGAAACTTTTAAGTTTCCCGACCGCCGTATACGGCGGCGCTGGCGCCAATGATCAGCGATCGGCACGGTTGCCAATGACTGGACCTTAGGCCGGAGCCTGGAGAAAAAGGGGGAAGGTTGAGAGTGTTTTTGAGATTTTTTTTAAAAAAAAGAAGGAAGAAATGAAAATTTTTGGAGATTTTTGGCTTTTATAGCATGAATAAAACGACGCGGTTTCACTTGGGGGCTTTTAGTGCCAAAACGATGTTGTTTTGAACGACCCGCGCGCACGACCTGACCCACACTAGGGGATTCGCGCGTTTTCAGGTTTTAGATTATTTACCCTTTTAGTCCCTCCCCTTTTTAGAGATTAGGCAATCAAGTTTTCTTTTCTTTTAAATTTTTCCCTGTGATTTATTTTAACTTTCAATTTGGTCCCTTTTGAGGCTGCGCGTTTTGGAGGTTGGGGAAAATTTCTCATTTGGTCCCTTCTTGTTATCCGCGCACTCAATTTGGTCCCTTTCTTTTACTTATTTGCGGATTTGACCCTCGAATTTTTTTATTTTAAGTTCAAATTAGTCATTTTTATTATTTTTGCTATTAAATTAATTAATTTTGATAATATTACCATTATTTTTACTACCATTCTTTTTTAAATATTACTATTACTATTACTGTTATTGTATTTATTATTATTACTCACCTTATTATTATTATTGTTGTTGTTGTTGTTGTTGTTGTTGTTGTTGTTGTATTATTTCGTATATTTATTTACCCTTTTTTACATATTATTTTATCTTACTATGGATTATTATTTTAATTCTTTTATTATATATCATGTCTAATTTCATAATATATTAGTTTATGTTTTTTTATACTAATTCAATATTGTCTATATATTTTAATTGATCTTATATTATAAATACATTGTTTAAAAATTTTACTTATATATACTTCTACATTTTTAAAAATCAATAATATTTCTATACGATACTATTATATACCTATTTATATATTTTTTATATTTTATAATTTTCATATACATACATACATACATACATATCTTTTTGCATTTTTTATAATTTTATTCATTTTCCTTATTTTAAATATTATTTATTTATTTATGCGTTCATTATTATTTTAAAAGAACATTTTAGTTCTATTCGTTTATTTACTTGTTATCGTATATATAATTGATTCTTCTGTTTTATTCATTTATTTTTCTTTTATTTTTTGCTCGTACTATTTTTACTTACATTGTCATAATTGTTATCCCGTCATATATAATTTTTTTACCCAAATTTGTAAAAAAGAAAAAAACTTTGAAAATAAAGGCAATACTCGGAATTTAGGATCTTCGAGAGGATTGGGCCCTAACGTATTAGGTTCTAATTTTCTTTGTTGAATCTATATAATCGAGAATGCTCTTTAATAAAAAAACATAAAAAGCTCATTATCGGGAATTCAATAGTTGTGTCCTAACGCATTGGATATGACACGTTGTTTTCTTGAGATGAGGATTTTTTCTAAAAAAATAATTAAGGAAATATTCGATATTTAGAATTTTGAGAAATTGTGCCCTAACGTATTGGGTTGCGATTTTTTTTCATTTGACTTAAACAATTGAATACCCTTTTAGACTTTATTGCACAAGTTTTCAGACAAGCTCATTTTCGAGGAGGTGAAATATCATGCCCTAACTCATGGGATATGATGTTTTCTCTCTCCGAAATGACGGCTAATTTGATTTATCCAAGTTCTTTAATACAAGGATCGTATTTTAAAATTTTTCAACCTTCGACATTAAGACGTTAATTAATCAACTAGGTACCAATTTTTGGGCGTTACGAGGGTGCTAATCCTTCCTCGTACGTAACCAACTCCCGAACCTATTTTTCTGAATTTCGCAGACCAAAAGCATTGTTTTAATAAATCTAAACCGTTTATTGAAAACAACCATTTTATGAGGTTACCCGATCACACCTCATCAAAAGGATCGGTGGCGACTCCCATTTTCATTTTTTTTAAATCCAAGTCGACCCCGTTTTCTCAAAAAATGGTGTCAACAAAACCATCTGCCTTATCTCCCTAAAGTTACAGCGGAGTAGACTGAAGACAATGAATCTTATTTCCCTGGCATTGCAGTAGGGTCGATTGAAACGACAAATTCCTATACCCCTGGAGATGCAGTGGGATGGAATAGGACCTCTTAAAGAGAAGAAGCATCAAGGAGTCGAGGCTCAGTAGGATCGGGCAAAATTGGTCTTTTTTAGTCTTTGCTCCATTCTCGTTATACGACAACGAGCAAAAAAGGGCAGCTGTAAGGCCCAATTTTTTCCATGGCCCACAACCAAATAATAAACCAAATTAAAAAATTAAAAAACGAAATAAAAAAAGAATATATAAAAGTCCAATAAATTAATGTCCAGATTACAAAATGCCCGTATGGCCCAATAATACCCAAACCCATTTCTAGCCCAAAACAAAACAAAAAAAAACCCTAGCAGCAATAGCAACCTTCTACCTCTGAGCCGTAGCCGAACCCAGGCCCTCGTGCGTGCTGTGCCTCCGCGCTCGTGCGCTCCTTCCGAGCGTGTACCTGCAGCAAAGGAGCAGCAAACAAATATGTCAGCTAATAGGAAGAACAGAAAACAACAGCAAATAACAAAAAAAAAGAACGAAATATGTCTTTGTAATTTTTATTTTGTTTTCGGCTATAAAAAGCCCGTTTCAAATCTGTAAAAAGGGGATTTTTGAAGAATCGATGAAAAATAGAAAAAATTCATATCAAGGAGAAATTTTAGATTGAAGGTAGATATTTGTTTTTTTTGTCTCTTCTTTTTTGTTCCAATTTATTAGAGAAAGGGGTAAAACAATAAGTAAAAAAAGAGAGAGAAGTTTACCTGGTTGCCTTGTGACGACCGACCCTCAGTCCCACTCGTAAACGGGATAAAAAACCAAATATAGTACAGCTCTGACCACTGTGTACGGTGGAATCGCGACGACGATGAGGCAGATTGGCGGCGACTTGGGTAGGGTATAAAACCCTAGCAGAGAAATAGAGGCATCATTTTTTTGGAACATATGCTACTCATGTTTTTTTAAAGAAAATTCTGTTTAAATAATAACGCAATACGACGCCGTTTTGAGACAAGGGCACCAGCGCCAAAACGGCACCGTTTGGTCTATTGACTCGCACAGTGACCTGACCCAGGGGAAGGATCGGCGTGTTTTTACTTCAGTGGGATATTTGTGAAATGGTCCTCCTGCTTCTATAGCATATTCGGATCAATCTTTTTATTTCTTTTAAATTTGGCCTGACATTTTATTTTTGCTACATTTTAGTCCATATCACAGCATTGCGTTTTGAGAGGATGGGGAATATTTCCCAATTAGTCCCCCATGTTATTCGCGTGCTGCATTTTCGCCCTTCAATTTTATTTTATTTTCATTTTTTTCTTTTTGATTTTGTTTTAAAACCAATTTAATCCTTATTAGCTTGATTTAATTAGCTCATTTTTTAATTTATTTAAGTATTTAGATTTCATTAGTTTTTATATATTTAATTTTTAAATCTAACTCTATTTTTTTTGTATTTGTTCTAAATCCATTATGAATTTTGTTTAAATTTATCACATATTATTATTTTAAATTTATCATATAATTATTTTAAGTTTCCATGTATTATTATTCAAATTTATTATGTATTATTTTACATATTTATATGTAAACTTAATATTATTTATACACAATTTATATTATACTTATTATACATATATGATATATTATTGATTCCATATTATTATATTTTTCCTTATTCTCATATATGTATAATTTTTTTTTTAAAAAAACCTACTTTATTATATTTCACCCATTTCAACTTTTTTACATGTATCATCATATATATTATTATTTATTTTGAGTTTTTCATTCCATATGTATTATTTTATATATTACTTATTTTGATTTTATACATATGTAACATTTACTTTAAAATTTATTTAGATATTTTTGTTTCACATAGTACATATATTTTTTAACTCCATTTTTGATCTATTTTAAATTTTCTTACATATTATTTGTTTTAAATTTTTGTACGTACACTTTTTTGGTTTACAATTTCCTTTCTTTCATGTTTTTTTTTTATTATTTCAAAACTTGTACATTGGGTTGGTGTTTTTGTTAATTTGCTTGTTTATTAGTTTTTTATTAGCTTTTAAATATTAATGTTGATATTTACATGTGGTGTGAGATTATTTCCTTTATGTGTATGGTATTTGTTTACTGGTATTTATTGATTATTTGTGTTCATTAACATATATTGTGGTTTACGAATTATCACCTCGCGTCATACATTGTTATTCCATTGCGTTTTATTTGTTCAAAAAGTTGTGTTTAATATGGTTCAAGTTTTTGGAATCAATTTATTCAAAAGCTTTCAAGATAACGCAATACTCGGTATTTGGGATCTTCAAGAGGATTGAACCCTAACTTATTGGGTTCCAATTTTTCTCATTGAATATAAATAATCTAGAATATTCTTTAATCAAAACACATAAATAAAAAACGTTTCCAAAGATTCGATACGTTGTATCCTAACTTATTGGATACGGTATTTTGTTTTCTCAAGATGAGGATTTTTTTCTAAAAAATAATAAAGGCAATATTCAATGTTCGAAAATTTGAGAAATCATACATTAACTTATTGGGCTTCGATTTTTCATTTGACTTAAACAATTGAATATCCTTTTTAAACTTCACTGCATGAGTTTCAAAAATCAAAAGACAAGGTCATTTTCGAGGATGCAAAACATCACATCCTAACTCATTGGGTGTGACATTCTATCTCCCGAAATAAGAGGGTCTTAGCATGCATTTTGATTTATACAAGTTTTCTGAAAGCATGGATTGTTTAAACTGAAACTGAAATTGTCTTTGATAGTATATCCTAAAACTACTATAGATAGTATATAATAATACTACTATAGATAGACTATATTGAAAATACTTAAAATAGTGTATACTGAGACTGTAGCAAAACTTATAGACATTGATTGACACTGCGATTGATGAAACAAACTTTACACTTCTGATACTGTTTTTTAAAAATATATGTTAATAAACATTGAAACTGTAAATTGATGCATAAAACTGTTAATACTGATAAAACACAATTAGACAATGAGCACCAGAGGTACTCGCGGACGGAGTACTAGAGGCCAAGGTAAAGGCTGTAGAAGGGCTCGAGCTGAGTCCTCGTCATCGGGCAGTCTGCCAAATTTAGATACGAGTGAGATGTCAGTGTCGCCTGCTACTGAGACTGGGTCTAAAGATCGCATGGTTGGGGATGATGCATTGTCCCAGGCTATGCTAAGGATTTTGGAGAGGGTCGCTGGGCCCAATATTAGACTTGGGGGGCCAAGGGTCAGTTAGGGAACTACTCCAGTCCAATAGAGCTGAGCTCTTCAAGGGTGTCACTGGGGTTACCCTAATGTGGCCGAGTATGAGGCCGAGTTTTTGAGACTGAGCCACTATGCGTGAGGTATGGTGGCATCTGAGTATGAGCAATGTGTCCGCTTTGAGGATGGGCTCAGAGATAATTTGAGAGTTCTGATAGCCCTGCATGGGGAGTGAGATCTTTCTGCCCTGGTCGAGAAGGAAAAAATCGCCGATAAGGATATGGAGGTAGTCATGATCAGAGAACGCCAGAACTACTTATCTAATGTGATCTCTACACTGGAGGCGGAGAAGTTGGTTCATAAAGGATGTGAAGTATTCTCGGCCTATGTAAGTGTTTCAGATTCTAGGGAATCTACAATTAAGGATATCAGAACGGTAAAGGATGTTCTAGACGTCTTTCCTGATGAGCTATTGGGTTTACCTCTGAATCGTGATTTGGGATAGAGCTCTTTCTTAATACAGCTCCAGTGTCCATCGCTCCCTGTAGAATGGCACTGAAGGAGCTTGTGGAGCTTAAGGCTCAGATTCGAGAGCTTATTTAGTAGAAAATTCAAATTTCATAAATTATATAGGGCTAATATGAAAAATTGCATGAAATTTGAAATTTACCACTATACTTCACTCTCATCTATATTTTAAAATTTTAAAAATTTTTATAAGGCTAAAATAAAAATTTCCCATTTTAGGGGTCCGGCCCCTTGCCAACCCCCTGGATTCACCTCTGACCACAAAGGTTTAATTTAATTTTCAAATACATTTATTTAATTTAAAAAATAAAAACTCAAACCACGTAATGGGTGTTATTTGAAGGGCAAGAGAGATGGCCTTAAGAAAACTGAATAAAGTACAAAATCATAATACTATATAGTTTTAACTTTGTCAATATTTTGGTATCCAAAAAGAAAGTACGCAATTACATCAACAACTTAAAATTTTTAACCAAAATAATTGACGGCGTCTTCAAAGTCTCTCTTCACCATCAACATGGGTCTTGACTCAACTCCATGCATCAACACGTTCTAGCTAAGGCCTAAAAGGGAGGGGAAAAAATATGAGATTAGGAATGTAATTTATATCACTGCAGCGAAAATTGAAGGCTTAAGGGAAAAAAACCAAAAAAGGCCCCTACACTTTTCCAAGAAAATAATTGAACCCCTAGATGTTAGAATTATAATAAATTAAACCCTTTTATCATTAAAGTTATCCATCAAAGTTACAAAGCCAAAAGTGCCATTTTTTTTTTGCTAGTTGTTTTCACCACATGGTACTAATATGAAAGTAACACCAATCATAAGTAGTGGGAGAGATGAAGGTTATCAAAAGTAATTGGAGGGGATGGAAGTCAAGTAGAAGTTACAACCTAAGTAATAGTTTTGTCATAGGTAGGCCTGCTCACAAGTCGAGCCTAGACAAGATACTAACACATTTCACGTTTGGCTAGGCCCCTAACCCAGCACAAAATATGGGCAATATCATTTGACTGGACCCAACCCTAATTACCAAAAGGGAGCCATGATTGGCCCAACACAACCCACCCAATTTTTTTTTTCTAATTTTATTTAGCTGGCAGTCAATTTGTTTACTTATTGTTCAAGGTTATCATAGTCCTTATCAATATTGGCATTTTTATGTGTGGTATCCATCACCAACAAGAGGACAGCATTTTAGTAAATCTTCACTTGCTTATAGGTAATGACCTCACTCTGATACTTTATGCAGAAATATTATCATAGTCTACCAACTTCCTAAGTAGGAATTTAAGCCTTTTTTTAGATCAGGATATTTTATTTTCTAGTTAGAACAAAAAGCTAGATGCAACTATTGAGGGTAAGGCAAGACAGAACTTGAGTTCTAGTCCTCTAAAGGTGCTAGGAGCCTCGTACCCATTTAAAACAACAAATAGAGCAGACATTTTCACACAATGCAAATCCAACATCTAATTCGTCTACTCCATACCTTAGCATTACTCAAGTTTTATACAAGAAGTTCCAAGCTCACTATCAACTTCTTAACGACAATAAGAGCAAACAAAATATAATGACAAGCAGTATTGGAAAATGAAAAATCGGTCAATTTACAAGGATGGGAATAATTAAGATGTGGTAGTGATGTGAAAGGGGCACTAACCTTCATTTAGAGCAAACCAAATGTAATGGCAAGCAACATTGGCAAATGAATAATTATGATGTGGTAGTGATATGAAGGGGGCTCTAAAGTTCATAAAAAAACCATATATTAGAAATATCTTTGGGATATAGAACAGTAATAGCAGATTGATGCTCTGTAACTGCATGAATCCCTCCCTGTTCGTTGCACCAAATATTAAATCTTATGTACTCACAACCCTTGTGGAGATGGTTGACCCATCCCAAAATAAGCTTGTCATTACCCAAACGATACAGAGTGCTTTCCAATGGTGGAGCCACTGAAAATTTGGATGACCATTTGACAAGCAAATGTTTTTTAACAAGCAAATTATATGCCTCCAAAGAACATTTATAAATGAAATTATACAGCACATCATCCATGATTGTCGCTGAGTCAGACTGGTAACAAAATTTTTGTTCGAGGCAAACACATGATTTACGATCATAGTAATAAGTGTAAAGAGTATCACTGTTATCGCAGTGCACCAAAATTTAAGATCGGGAAAAATCTAGAACAGGAACACATATAACACATATATCGATAGCTTCCGGAGGGGGCGACAATGGTAAAGATATTGTTAATTTCTGACTATTTGTATTTTAAAACTATTTATTAATTATGATTATTTTTAATGAATATAGAATAATATTATTTTGTATTAAATGTTAGAGATTTTTTGAAATTTGATCAATCAATTGAATCAGGAGTTGATAGGTATACTAGTTTGAATGAGACAAAAAATCAGTTAGCATGTTGACATGAACAAATTGAATCGGATTAAATTGACTTAATATGATGGTTTAGAGTATTAAAAAAGATGTGGAAATGTGAAGCTTAAAGTTTTGGGTTTTTTTGTTTATTCAGTAAATAAAAATGTTGATTTTTTAAGCTGATAGCTTTGTATATATATTGCTATGTATGTGCTTTCTGCGATAATTATATTTGTAGGTGTTTAGGTAGCCCCCAAAATCTAACATTATTTTTTATACGAGTTTCCTCTTGTGATTTTCATTGCACTTTTTGCTATTCACATGGTTTCCCTCAATTGGTTAGATGCGTTGAAGTTGGACTCCTGACTTTGATAGCTCTGATATTCCTTTCTCAAAATTTTGACAGCAGCTCGTGCTTATGATAATAGTGCTTAAAAAACTGAGTTCACATGTCGTACCGATCGTTCTGGTCTCATTAGTGTTGCATCTTGTCCTTCAGGAAAGCTAATTCAAATCGAGCATGCCTTGTCAGCAATCGTATCGGGTCAAACATCTCTTTAAATCAAAGCTGCTAATGGGGTAGTAATTGCTATTGAGAAGAAATTGCCTTCGATCTTGGTTTATCTATTCAGAAAATACAGTGTCTAACACCAAGTGTTGAAGCGGTTTACAGTGTTAGGCAGGTTATAGCATTTTGGATCAAGTGTAACATAAAGCCTTTATAAACTTGGACAGAACTTCAGGAAGCAAAGTAAGGCATTGATTGGTTCTCTTTCCATTGAACAATCAATCCACCAAAGCTCGTTTAATTCACTCAAATAACATTTAGGTCACCTACTTGAGAAGGCCACAATGATTTCTTTTACAGAGACAATAACGAGCGAAATCTGGGCTAAACAGGTCGCACGAGCGTGTGGGCCTACTAGGCCAGAGTAATGAGCCTCGAGCCCATTTACACCCATTGACACCATTATGACCAATTAGGTTACCTAAGTCGCTTGAGGCGACTGCGGACCTTTTGAGAGGTCGATATCTACACTGAGACCCCAATATTGGTAAAATAACTGTAATGCCCCAGTGGGGTATAATGACCGTAATACCTCTGTAGGGTAAAATGATCGAAATACCCCTGTAAGGTAAAATAACCATGATGCCCCTATAGGCAAAATGACGGTAATACCTCTGTTAGGTAAACTGACTGATATACCCTCAAAGGGTAAAATGATTAATTTTCCCATCGAGGTTAAATGATTGATTTGTTCGTGATGTAAATGACTAATTTGTCTGTGATTTAAATGGTTGATTTGTCTGTGATTGGTATGACTGATTTGTCTGTGATTTGTATGACTGATTCTGAGCATGGATTCTATACACACGACATATTGCATGGGGTTGGGATACTGTTGAGGAGGAAATACTTACTGGTGGCAGCCACAATCACTGTTTCTGGTGGCTTGGCCATATATACTATTACTATTGCTGGCAGCTTTGCTGCGATGCTACTGATGGCTTTGTGCTGATCATATTACCGTTACTGATGGCTTTGTGTCGATCATATTACCTTTATTGGTGGCATTGTGCTGATCATATTACCGTTACTAATTACTTTGTGCCGATCATATTACCGTTACTGATGGCTGTGTGCCGGTCATATCACTGCTACTAATTGGTTTGAGCCAATCATATTACTGTACTTATGGCTTGTAGCCATTCTATTTATAGCTTATAGCTATGCTGTTTATGGCTCTTAGCCATTTTGATTACTGGCAGCTATGCTGCGATATTAGTGTGAGGGCTAGGTGGGTCGACTCTATACTCACATGGTGTGTTGGGTTGGTACGGGTGGTGTGCTGTCTGGATTGGGATGGGTTTGCTTACTTGCACCGCACTCTGTTATTGTTAAGTTCAACTTTGAGCTTAACTTATTCAATTAAATCATTTAAATTGTTGATTAATTTTTTGTTAATTAAGTTATAATTCAACCTAAATTAATTAGAGACATTTTATGCCGTAATAATTTGCTTACACTCCAATTCTCCAATTTAATTTTAATTTTATTTCATGTGCAGGTTGACGCCCGTATAAAGTCCAATTTGGAAGTTAATCCACATGAATAAAGCTGCTGAATGGTGGTCATATGCTGGTTGAAGGAATTAAATAAACAATGGAGGAGCAGTCGGTCCAATTAGAAGCCAAACATGCGACAAAATTAAGAAGGGAATTATTATTTCCTTCTTGCCAAGCGGTGGCCGACTCCAATCTAATTTAAGAAGCCAAATCAGCTTTGAAGAGTTAAATTAAAACTCTACTAAGCTGAAGCTATTTTCATGCAACGGGTTTAGCTAGGAAACAGGGGATAAGATTGAATTTAATTTTTGGATTGTGGAAGGATATTATTCCATAAATAGAGAAGATTAGCAGCTGGAAGGAGGAGAGAAAAACAAAAAGAAAAAAATACAGCAGCGTAGCGGCAAGCATAATTTTCTAAAAAAATTGGACCAGCGACCCGATCAAGGAGCCGGAGTAGCAGCTAATAAATTCGGCTAATTGGGAGAAGGGAAAATCGGTCGACTTGAAGAACTTCATCTTCCAAGAGCCAGTTTGTAATTCACATTCTTTTCAATGGATTCATGTTCTGCTTTGCTAGCTATGAGAGGCTAGTTTAGTTAAGCTTAGTTCGACACTTCTGAAACCGGGCACAAGTAATTTGAAAATTTTATTTTGTTCTCAAGTCAAATTCGGCACCCTTGAGTTGTTTGATTTTATTTTCCGGGGAATTTTTTCTAACTCGATTGGAGTGATCACCTAATTAATTTGGGAATTTTTCCTTATAATCATTTAAGTGCAAATTGAGAAATTGAATTTCTCAATTATACTTAGAATTAGTGATAAATAATTGGCCGCAGCTAATTAAGACAACTTCGGATTTAATCTTAGAAGCCGCTGGTGGATTTTCTTTGGTTAAGGCAAGGGGAAGTCTCTAAATCTCTAAAATTCCTTTAACAAAGTCGACACAAAGATAATTAAATGAAGGTTTCAATCATGAACGTTCTCTAATTGAATAATTTACTCAGGATAGGAAATTGCTTCGTAAGCGATTTTTTCAGCCTTGCTGCTAATTTGATTTCTTAATTTCAGGTTTCAAAGGACTTGTGCTGGGTGGATTAAGGCGTCAATAACTAAGCATTATTCTTCTCTTGATATTTTCTCCTCAACAGTTTTAATTCGAGCCAGAGTTTATTTGTTACTTGAAGACTATTTTTAGCAACCGTAAAACATAACCCCCCCATTTATTCTTTTCTTTTCTTTCACATGCCTCTTACATTACTTTAATTTTAAATCGCTTCAAATAGATTTGTTGCAAGCTTCCTCATGGGACGATTCCCTATTTACCCTATATTACTAGTGAATGTTGGTTAAGTAAGTGAATTTAATTTGGCAGACGTAAACGACAGCTACCAAATTTTGGCGCCGTTGCCGGGGAAGTGACGTAGTCAAATTTATTTGATTTTCAGAACTTATTTTGTTTTCTTGTTTTTGTCTTTGTAGGTAGATTAGTTCCTTTAGTATATGTTATTAAGGAGTGGAAGACAAACATTGAAAGATCCTGTTAACATCACTGATCGGTAAGCCGATCATTCCAACCCCCACATTGAACCTAACGTTTTAGAGGATTCCAACATGGCTAACCAGACCTTGAAGCAAGTGGCCGCTCCTAACTTGGCTACGCAACCACCATCTATCACGTATCCTGCCCTTGATAGGCCATTAAAGCTTAATTCGGGATTCCTGAATTTGTTGCCAAAATTCCTGAATTACTTGTTCAACTATGTAGCCAGATGGCATTGAAGAGGAACAAATCAAGCTTCGAGCCTTCCCTTTCTCGTTACAAGGTTTGGCGAAGGACTGGTTATATTACATGCCACCAGGTTCATTCACAACTTGGACAGGGTTGCATAAGGCTTTCCTTGAGAAGTATTTTTTGGCATCAAGAATAGGGTCAATCAAGAAGGAAATTTGTGGAATTAAGCAACTGGTAGGTGAGTCATTATATGAGTACTGGGAAAGGTTTAAACGACTATGTGCGAGTTGTCCACAGCATCAGATTAGTGAGCAGCTCTTAGTGTAATATTTTTATGAAGGGTTGACACCACAAGATCGAGGGATGATTGATGCAGCGAGCGGAGGTGCATTGGTTGATAAAAATCCTGAGCAAGCCCAAAATTTGATCGCTAATATGGCGTAGAATACACAGCAATTCGGTCTCAGGAGGTCCGACTTGGGTAAACGAATGGATGAGGGTCAGTCAAGTATGATGGAGGCTCAGTTAGCTAATTTAACGGCTATGGTAAGTAAATTGATGACTGGAGGTACTGTGAAAGCTTCACTATGTGGCATTTGTTGTTTAGAAGGACATACCACAGATATGTGTCCGACATTACATGAAGGGGAAGCTAACGCCGTCTTTCCAAATTAGAGAAGGTATGATCCATATTCAGCTACTTATAATGAGGGATGGAGAGATTACCCCAATCTCAGATACCAAAACCGTGCCACACCTCCGGGGTTTGAGCAGTAAAATTCTCGACCATATAATTCGTCACAGCAACAACCCAACCAACAAAACCTTAGTGCTGAAACCAAGACCCATACCATGCTTGAACAATTAATGAAAATGATGGCAGACCAGAAGAAGGAAACCGATGGAAGGTTTCAATCTTTGGAATCGGCAGTAAAGCAATTGCAAACCAGAGCCTTGTCAACCAACGTTAATCTTGGGAACTTGCAAGCACAGGTAATTAATCAGTTACCGTCACAGCCTATGGCAAATCCGAGGGATAATGTCAGTGCTATAACCTTGTGAAGTGGGAAGGAGTTGAGATCAATATTAAAGAAGGTCCAAAATAGCAATGAGGAAGACGAAACTAAGGTAAGAAAGGTCCGATTTAGTGATATTGAAGAGGAAAATTTTGCCTTGCCAAAGGCTGATTTACAACTGTCACAAGCAGCTTCAAAGGAAGTAGGGAAATCACGTTTACAACAGTCCACTGCTTTGTATGATGCAGTAAATTTTGAGTAGGAAACGAGGGTTCCCGAGCTTCGAGCACAAGCAGGTCAGAACGATAATAACCAACCTCGGTCTTATGTACTGAAGGCGCCATTTCCACAGCGTTTGAGGAAGGAAAAGTCGGACGACGTCAATGCTGAAATTCTTGAGACTTTCCGTAACGTACAAGTTAATATTCCATTGATTGATGCAATTAAACAGGTGCCTAGATATGCTAAGTTTTTAAAAGAATTGTACACATCTAAAAGAAAATTAATTGGAAATGAGAAGATTAGTCTAGGCGAAAATGTCTCTGCGGTATTTCAAAAGAAACTTCCTATTAAATGTAAAGATCCTGGAATGTTTTCGATACCTTGTAAGATAGGAGACCTTAAACTAGATAGAGCTATGCTTGACTTGGGTGCTTCTATAAATGTCATGCCTAGGAGTATCTACGATAAAGTTCAACTAGGTGCATTAAAAGACACGAGACTGATAATTCAACTTGCGGATAGAAGTAATGCCTACCCTGATGGCGTTTTAGAAGATGTTCTAGTGCAAGTGAATGAGTTAGTTTTTCCAGCTGATTTTTATGTTTTAGACATGGGAGCTAGTGATAACTCAGTTGATGTACCCTTACTTTTAGGTAGACCCTTCCTTAAGACAGCTAGAACAAAAATTGATGTGCATAAAGGGAATTTAACAATGGAATTTGATGGTGAGATAATTAAATTTAATATATTTGATGCTATGAGATATCCCACTGATATTAATTCTGTATTTACTCTTGATGTAATTGACAATTTTGTTCAAGATGTCTATGAATTAGGGGAAGAAGATGAGTTGAAAAGCGTTCTAGCTAAGAGCATTTTTGATATCGAAAAGCAGGAATTTATCATTTCTGATTCTTTAATTGACTCAGTTTCTGCTTTAGACTCGCCCAAATTGACACAATTCAAGCTGTTTCTCCCTAATCTTACAGTGACTGGTAAGCAAGTTCCTTCATTGATTTTGCCACCTAAATTAGAGTTAAAAGAGCTGCCCAAAAATTTAAAGTACATTTATTTATGGGAAAATCAACCTCTACCATTGATAGTGTCGAATGCCTTGACTGAATTCCAAGAATCTAAGTTGCTTAGAGTTCTTAGGGAGCATAAAGAAGCCTTCGGTTGGACAATAGCCGACATTAAGGGACTTAGTACGACTTTGTGTACCCACAAGATAGCTTTGGAACCAGATTCAGTTCCCAAAAGAGACCCCCAATGCCGATTGAATCCACCAATGATGGAGGTAGTCAAGACTGAAATTTTAAAGTGGTTGGAAGCCGATGTCATTTATCCTATAGCCGATTCAAAGTGGGTAAGTCCAATTCATGTTGTACCTAAGAAGGGAGGAACTACAATAGTTACCAACGAGGAAGGGTTAGAGATTCCTACGAGAGTGCAGAATGGTTGGCGGGTTTGTATAGACTATAGGAAACTGAACAAAGCCACTAAAAAAGACCACTTCCCCCTCCCATTCATGGATCAAATGTTAGAAAGGTTAGCTGGTCGCTCACATTTTTGTTTTTTAGATGGCTATTCAGGTTATTTGCAGGTACCTATTGCACCTGAGGATCAAGAGAAGACCACCTTCACTTGCCCGTTTGGAACTTACGCCTTCAAGAGAATGCCTTTCGGATTGTGCAATGCACCAGCTACTTTTCAAAGAGGTATAACGAGTATATTTTCAGATTTTATTTCACATTTAATGGAGGTGCTCATGGATGATTTTACGGTTTATGGTGATTCATTTGATCAATGTTTGCATCATCTTGTGTTAGTTCTTAGGCATTGCATTGAGACTAACCTGATATTGAATTTTGAGAAATGTCATCTCATGGTTGAAAAGGGCGTAGTATTGGGGCATGTCGTCTCAGCTAAAGGTTTAGAAGTCGACCAAGCCAAAGTCGAGGTAATTAAAAATCTACCTTATCCAGGTACTGTGAAAGGAATTCGATCCTTCTTGGGTCATGTATCAAGAATTTTTCGCAGATATCGTCACCTTTATGTGCATTGCTCGGTAAGGATGTCGCATTTGAATTTAGTGAGAATTGCAAAAAATCTTTTGATGAATTGAAATTGAAATTGATCACGGCTCCTATCATTCAAGGACCAAATTATGCATTACCTTTTGAGATTCTATGTGACGCAAGTGATAAGGCTGTTGGTGCGGCTTTAGGACAAAGAAATGGTAAGGAGTCTTATATTATCAGGTATGCTAGCGAGCTATTGAACCCAGCTCAATGCAATTATACCACGACCGAGAAAGAGCTCTATGCCATTGTTTTTGCCTTAGAAAAATTTAGAGCATACTTGCTAGGAGTCAAAGTTGTTGTATTTTCTGACCATGGTGCTCTTAAATATTTGTTGCATAAAAAAGAAGCTAAGCCCCAATTAATCAGATGGATTTTGCTTTTGCAGGAATTTGACTTGGAAATTAAAGATAAGAAAGGTAAGGAGAACCTTGTGGCCAATCATTTAAGTAGGATAGAGACTGGAATTTTGAGGGATAAGCCGAGTGATAAGAAAGGTAAGGAGAACCTTGTGGCCGATGAGCGACTTTATAGTGCGTCTAGTGTTTTGCCATGGTATGCTGACATAGTGAACTACTTAGTGACTAAAGAGTTCCCTACGAATTCACCTAGACATTTAAGAGAAAAAATTAGAAGTTAAGCCCAATTTTACTTATGCGAAGAGCCATACCTTTGGCGATTTTGTAATGATCAAATAATTAGGCGTTGTGTCGATGATAGTGAGATAGATTCAGTGCTTAATTTTTGTCACTCTCGAGAAGGTGGAGGACATTTTGGGCCTAAGAGAACAGCTCATAAAATACTTGAGTATGGGTTATTTTGGCCGACTATTCATAAAGATTCATATGCATTTTGTAAAAATTGTGCATCATGTCAAAAAACCGGCAATTTAAATAGCAGAAATCAAATGCCATTACATAATTTTTATGTTTGTGATATATTTGATGTATGGGGTATTGATTTTATGGGGCCTTTTCCTTCTTCTTTCGGTTATCTATACATTCTTGTGTGTGTTGATTACTTGTCGAAATGGGTAGAAGCATTTCCAACTAGAGCTGTTGATGCTAGAACCGTGGTGAAACTTCTTAAGACCAACATTTTAAATAGATATGGGGTACCAAGGGCTATAATTAGTGACAAGGGAACACATTTCTGTAATAGAACCTTGAAAGCTTTATTTGCACAATTTGGTGTCACCTACAAAGTGTCGATAGCTTATCACCCTCAAACCAATATGCAAGCCAGAGTAGTAACAAGGAGATTAAGGGAATTTTAGAGAAAATTATTAATCCCAATAGGAAAGATTGGAGTCAAAGGTTAGATGAAGCATTGTGGGCTGTTCGAACGGCTTACAAAACGCCAATTGGGATGTCACCTTACAGGGTTGTTTTTGGGCTATTAAGCAATGCAATTTGGATTATAGTTTGGCAGGTGAAGAGCGCAAGTTGAAGCTGCAAGAATTAGAGGAGTTGCTCCTAGAGGCATATGACAATTCAGTCATCTACAAAGGTAAGTCGAAGGCATTTCGTGACTCAAAGCTGATTCGCAAGGAGTTCAAGGTGGGGGAAAAGGTATTGCTATTTAATTCTAAACTTAAACTGTTTCTCGGTAAGTTAAAATCAAGGTGGCTTGGTCCATTTATAATAACCGAGGTGCATTATCATGGGGCAATCAAAATTAGGAGCCTTGAAACTAATAAAATTTTCAAAGTGAATGGTCACAGGTTGAAACATTTTCATGAAGGAGAGCAAGCAACTTGGTTGGAGGAGATCAATCTTGAGGATCCATGAGAAATTGTGATGTCGAGCCACCGACTTAAAACAAAGGCACTTGTGGGAGGCAACCCACATATTCAGGGAAGTTTTCTTTACCATTATTGTTTCTTTCCATTAAGTTAATTTTAATTTTTAATTTTTCTTTTGCATTAGGGACAATGCAAACATTAAGTATGGGGGAGAATCAATTCATTGATTTTCTAACATATTTGATGCTTGCAACTTTCATGAATAAGTTTTGACGAATTTCCTTTAGGAAAATATTTAAATAAAAAATGAAGATGTATTTCATGAATTCAAGTTGATTGGGGTGGTTGTATGTCGATTGGTTGGGTTAAATTTTGTTTTCAATTAATTGATTTTGGTTAGTACTTTGTTTAAAAAATTAAATTAATTAATTTGCTTAATTGATCAATTATGTGGTCCTTGTGAGGAATTTGAGCCTAAAGCGTAAGTTGGGACATCCATGCCAACTTGAGAGGTTACTATTCATTCATGTGTGGTTATTGTTATCGACTATCAATTACTCTAGAGCTTGCTTTAGATCTTATTAAGGATAGTAATACATTTGATTTTCATTAATATGATTTAAGAGGACATAGGAATTAAGCCACGATTACTCATAAAAAACCGACCTTGACATTTTTCCATTTAGCTAGCCAATTTGAAGCCTTAATTTCCTATTTTTTCTACACCTCCAGAAATTAAGCCAAAGCCGAATCAACTCACTTTTTTTAGGCTAGTTAATTCAGTCTGGAAGTTCATCCTGATTTCGACATATGCTGGTCAATTTGGGGTGACATTTGGCTGGAAATTCAAGGATGATTTTCGTGAAAAAAGAAGTAGCAAGTTGCAGCCTTCCTAGTGAATTAAATGAATGAAGCATTATGTGTTCACAATGAGGTGAATCGGCTGAATCAAGGGATATGGAAACAATGAAAGGCCGGTTGAATTAATCATTTTCTTGTTAAATTCGGAAAAAAAAAGAAATAAGAGAATTGATGACTTCCGGATGATTTTTACTAGCCTAAGAAAAATTAGCTCCATCATCCAAATAATTCCTCCCGTCCATTGCACATTACCTTGGCCTCATTACAACCTTTTATTTTGCCTCGATTATATTTATGGAATTCTCTGTGTTATGTTATAGGTAAGATGGACAAGCAAGCCTATGGTGGTTAATTACGGTCGATTTCAATTTGAGAGCATTATACTAACCTAAACACAATGAGTGAAGAGTGTTAATAATTCTATTCTTTTCGGTGAGAATTGATCAAAGAAGCGTGGTTAATTTCCTCTATATTTTCCTCTCTTGAATAAACCAAAATCTTAATTGTTGATTCCAAAATTCATCCTAAGCATAAGCTATGCAACAACTTTTGATTATTCTTGATATTTTTGAAATTCTTTTTGACTTGATTGCTCAGGGACGATTAATAGTTTTAGTATGGGGGAGTTTGTTAAGTTCAATTTTGAGCTTAACTTCTTCAATTAAAACATTTAAATTGTTGATTAATTTTTTTTAATTAAGTTATAATTCAGCCTAAATTAATTAGAGACATTTTATGCCGTAATAATTTGCTTACACTCCAATTCTCCAATTTAATTTTAATTTTATTTCATGTGTAGGTTGACGCCTGTATAAAGTCCAATTTGGAAGTTAATCCACATGAATAAAGCTGCTGAATGGTGGTTATATGCTGGTTGAAGGAATTAAATAAACAATGGAGGAGCAGTCAGTCCAATTAGAAGCCAAACATGCGACAAAATTAAGAAGGGAATTATTATTTCCTTCTTGCCAAACGGTGGCGGACTCCAATCTAATTTAAGAAGCCAAATCAGCTTTGAAGAGTTAAATTAAAACTCTACTAAGCTGAAGCTATTTTCATGCAACGGGTTTAGCTAGGAAATAGGGGATAAGATTGAATTTAATTTTTGAATTGTGGAAGGATATTATTCCATAAATAGAGAAGATTAGCAGCTGGAAAGAGGAGAGAAAAACAAAAAGAAAAAAATGGGGCCCCAAAGAGAAAACCCAATATAGTCCCCTTGAGAAACTCCTTGAGTTATTCTAGAGATTCCTATAAACCCCTTGAGTTATTAGTCAGCGTAGCGGCAAGCAGAATTTTCTAAAAAAATTGGACCAGCAACCCGATCAAGGAGCCGGAGTAGCAGCTAATAAATTCGGCTAATTGGGAGAAGGGAAAATCGGTCGACTTGAAGAACTTCATCTTCCAAGAGCCAGTTTGTAATTCATATTCTTTTCAATGGATTCATGTTCTGCTTTGCTAGCTATGAGAGGCTAGTTTAGTTAAGCTTAGTTCGACACTTCTGAAACCGGTCACAAGTAATTTGAAAATTTTATTTTGTTCTCAAGTCAAATTCGGTACCCTTGAGTTGTTTGATTTTACTTTCCAGGTAATTTTTCTAACTCGATTGGAGTGATCACCTAATTAATTTGGGAATTTTTCCTTATAATAATTTTAGTGCAAATTGAGAAATCGAATTTCTCAATTATACTTAGAATTAGTGATAAATAATTGGCCGCAGCTAATTAAGACGACTTCGGATTTAATCTTAGAAGCCGCTGGTGGATTTTCTTTGGTTAAGGCAAGGCGAAGTCTCTAAATCTCTAAAATTCCTTTAACAAAGTCGACACAAAGATAATTAAAGGAAGGTTTCAATCATGAACGTTCTCTAATTGAATAATTTACTCGGGATAGGAAATTGCTTCGTAAGCGATTTTTTCAGCCTTGCTGCTAATTTGATTTCTTAATTTCAGGTTTCAAAGGACTTGTGCTGGGTGGATTAAGGCGTCAATAACTAAGCATTATTCTTCTCTTGATATTTTCTCCTCAGCAGTTTTAATTCGAGCCAGAGTTTATTTGTTACTTGAATACTATTTTTAGCAACCGTAAAACATAAACCCCCATTTATTCTTTTCTTTTCTTTCGCATGCCTCTTACATTACTTTAATTTTAAATCACTTCAAATAGATTTGTTGCAAGCTTCCTCGTGGGACGATTCCCTATTTACCCTATATTACTAGTGAATGTTGGTTAAGTAAGTGAATTTAATTTGGCAGACGTAAACGACAGCTACCAGTTATAGTATTGGGATAAGGCCCACACTTTGTCACTGTATTGGGCTAAGGCCCACACTCTGTTACTGTATTAGGATATGGCCACACACTACTACTATATAGAGCACAGACCCAAACTGTTACTGCATATATTACTAACTGAATGATAGGGGATTACACACTGAGTTTTCATAAACTCACTCTTTCTTTTATTTACTTACAGTAAATCCTCGGCCATACGCGATTTGGTGCTGTGAGGGACTCGGAGGTGGCCATAGTACTGTAGCTATTTATTACTAGTTTTTATTTAAATTTAAAGTTTGTATTGGGTTTGTTAATGTAATAAGGGTCTTTTAAGTTTCTTTAAGTTTTTAATTGGGCTTTTGCTTATTTACTTTAAATTGCTAGTTTAGGGAAGACAAACTTTCAAAATAACTACTATTTCAAAAACACAAAATTTAAACATTAGGGTTTTTAAAAGCTTCCACGATTTTTAGATCACCGTTTAATAACAAAATGATTAATTGATTTTAAAAAATTTAAACGATAATAAGTTTTACACTAAACACCTCAATGTGACACCGCCAAATTCGACCATAACTCCTGGACCAGGTTTGGGGTGTTTCAAATTTGCTTCATAGCCCGATGATTCAAGCTGTCAAAGATTATTCGAAAGCCACAGAACTTTCTTGAAGAAGCTAATGAGCATCACGTGGATGAGTGAACAATGGGTTGTGGCTCGGATCAAGCAAAAAGGAAATAAAAAAGGCACCCCTTTGGAGAGTTCGCGAGATTCGATCTCAGCATTTAGGTATGAGAAAACGGATCGATGTCTTCACTTTGAGTATTAGGGTAAAGCCGTATATGTAAATATCCATTTTATGTAAAGAGATTTATCTTCTAGTAAAGTTGTTCTAATAGAATTGAATCAAAATCAACGCCTCTTTTTGCATTCATTCCATTCATTTGCATTACATTTCATTGCATCATGTGCATTAAATTTCACAAAAGATCCTAATTATACGAGATTATTTTAGTTAATCTGGAAACCAACGAAAATCCACCAACCAAAGAAAAATTATATTATCATTGTAAAATTATTTTTTTTTAATTCATATTAAATAAATATTATTATTTTAATGTTTTAATATAGGCACCCAGTTTTTTTCGAAATCAATTATTTCTAAAAATATATGCAATAAGTAATAAAACTCGTATTTTCTTTTCTTTCTCTTAATCACGTGATTTTTTTTATTCTTTTCTTTTTTCTACTTCTAGTCTAGAATTTGAGGTGTGAAAACCAACTTCCTTACCTTTCATATATTTTCAAAAATAATTAATTTTGAAAAAATTGGATGCCTATATCAAAATATAAAAATATTAATATTAATTTAATATGAATTAAAAAAATAATTTTACAATGACAATATAATTTGTCTATATTCGTTACCTGCTTTTATTGCTTATTACCTAATTTATTATACCTTCAAATAGATAAAGATACAGTTCTGGCAGTTGCCTACTCAACTTATTCTCAATGTTAATAATGCTAATCTATAAAATAAACAATTTAAGTAAAAGTTAATAACAAAAGTAAATAGAATAACATAATAAAAAATATTGAAATCTTACTTTTGGTGTTATATTGTCATTGTAATGACGGTAAACATTAAAGCAGTACCGTACTACAGAGGCATAGGAATTGGTTGGGCAACTAGATTCTGCATGCTCGAATATAGATTTAACCACCGGATCACATTTCACCGCCAACACCCAATCATATATATATTTCTTTTGCAACATATTTAGGCATTTGTCAAGATTATGCCACAAAATCTCTTCACGCTTCATCATGTGATTTAGATTTATAATAAAATAGTACTTATCAATAGGTCTCCAAAATAAAGGTGCATCCAGTAGAAACGCAAGACTCATGTATTCCATATCCATTTGGACATAGGCAAATATGTAAACAAAAAAAAATTATGAAATTAATGAAGTAAAACATATGAGTTATCGAACTTTAAAATAAATATATAAAAGATAACTTAAAGTTTTGAAATTTGAGCTGGTTAAGAAACTATGATAATTCATTCGGCATATTGAAATTCTCATAATTTTGGATAATAGATTCAAATGCAATATTGACGATGTAGTTCATCAAATATTTCAACTCATCAATATCACCTTCCATTGGATGGTCAGATCCATTCAAATTGGGTAAAAACTTTACCCCCACCAAAATTAGTGATGAATATAGACTTTATCGGACCATATACAAGCCATATCTTTTAGTATCTTACCGAAATCCTCACTAATGTAATTGAACCATTCACGTTGATTTCGGTTACTACTTTCCCACCTTTCTATCCTTTCTCTAAAATATATTAAAATATTTTTAGAATATTCTATTGCAACCAGCCATTAATCTTGATACCGTAAAAGATGATGACTGGATATTAAGTTGTGGCTTGTATACCGTAAAATTTTTACCCAATTTTAATGCATCTGAAAAACCAATTGAAGGTGATATTGATGAGTTGAAATATTTGATGAACTACATCATCAATATGCCATTCAAATCTGTTATCCAAAATTATGAAAATTTCAATATGCCGAATGAATTATTATTATTTCTTAACCAGCTCAAATTTCAAATCTTGTAAGTTATCTTTCATATATTTATTTTAAAGTTCGATAACTCATATGATTTACTTAATTAATTTCATAATTTTTATTTACTTATTTTCCTATGTCCAAATGGATAGGAAATACATGAGTCCCGCGTTTCTACTGGATACGCCTTTATTTTGGAGACCTGTTGATAAGTTCCATTTTATTATAAATCTGGATCACATGGTGAAGCGTGAAGAGATTTGGTGGCGTAATCTTAACAAATGCCTAAATATGTTGCAAAAGAAATATTCATATGATTGGGTGTTTGTAACACCCCTTACCCGTATTTGACACCAGAATAGGGTTTGAGGCATTACCAGAACACATATACTTAAAAACATGTTAAACCGAGTTATAAAATTTTATTCAAATTTAAACTCTTCAAATTTTTAACATGCTTTTATAAATCTTCACGTTATAACTTCAAAATAATATATTTGTAACAAATTGGGCTTTTGAGACCCAATACATACTCATGCAATTCAATACTTCATTTCTATTTCATTTAATTCATGATTCTCATGTTCACGATTCAATTCAATTTCTCAATCCAATATACATTTCAATACCACAATAATTTATTTAATTCAAATTATATCATTTGCAATTTCCATTTAATTCACGTACAGTTCAATTTCATTAAGTTCAATACTAATACATATTTATCATTTAACTTAACGTCCCCTTTTTGCGTCATTTTACACTTTCATTTTACACTTCAAGAATGAACTTAGTATTTCATTTCCTTTCCACTCCCGTTTCCTATGCATATCACACAAGATATAAACATTACACTCAACCATAGTCGCAAGCTAGTCTTTTTTTGAAGACTAACCACATGATAAACCATTTTAATAAAGATTACAAACTTTAAACCTTACCACCCTTTTATGATCACAAGCATATTTTTATCTAGGCATTTATCATCTCAATGCATAATTTTAAAAATTTAATGTAGCGTAATCCAGCCACAACTGGGCCAAAGCCTAAGCATACACACCAAATATGTTAGCCAAATAAACATATAGTATAAGCATTATAAGCATGGATAAGCACCACATTTATTTATGTATCAAACTTACCAACATGAGTTAATTCATAAACCATTTCTAACATTGCTACATACCAAATCATATACCAAGTATACCACATACACATACTATGAAACTTTATTTTCTCACATGAACTTTAACCATAACTAATAATGCACAATTATAAACATCATTTCTTTTCAATCGTTTATCGATTATAATCGAGCATATGGCCAATTATACACAAATAATTAATATGTTCCTCCTCCTCCTCTCCATTCCACATCCTTAATGTACATAACACTCTTAGAAATAACATTTTCTATAGTTTCACTATTCACTTAAATATATACTTAAAATTGTTTCTCCAAGTCAGAGTCACTAAATTATTTTTACCCAAAGATATAGAGCTCCAAATTAAGAACTATTAATTTTCCCCAAAACTAGATTCACATATCTTCTTACCATAAAATTTTCAGAATTTTTGGCTTAGCCAAATAGTACAGTTTATTCTTTAAATTTCCCCTGTTTCACCACTCGACAGTTCTAATCTCTCTTCACTAAAAATTAATTATCTCATTGTGCAAAATTCATATATTGTTTTCATTTGTTTCCCTTGAAAATAGATTCACTGAGGATTCTAAAAATATAAAATTTATTCAATAATTAGTTTTGTACAATTTTTTACTATTTCCAAAGTCAGAACAGGGGATTTCAAACTCATTTTGACTTTGTCTAACTAAACTTCAAATATCTCAAAATATATAACTATTTTGCTTGATTTGTTTCTTTTATATGAAAATAGACTCATTCAGATTCAATTTTATATATTATTCAGCCTCTAATTCAATTTCCTCCATTTTTGGTGATTTTTCAAAGTCACACAACTGTTGCTATCTAAACTGTTTTGTTGTTAAATGTACTCTTTCATAATTTCACTTTTTCACTTTCAATCACAATTAAATTCAAAATTCACTTTTCCATTTCTAAGTCAATATTCAATTAAATTCCACACCTATATTTATTATTCAATTACACTTAGTCAATTTCTCGATGAACACTTCAGAATAATAATAAAGCAACCACCTTATTAATCAATGATGTCTAGTGGAATCAGCACAGAGCAACCACCTTATTAATCAATGATGTCCGGTTCACGTACTAGCCTACACATGTGACCATTACCATCCGATACACGTAGTAGCTTGCACATAGTCCTACACACGTGATATAAACTATCCGGTACGCATAGTAGCCTGTATATATAACTACACATCGACCTATCATTCCGGTACACGTAGTAGCCTGCACATAATACTACACACGTGACCATCACTTTCACTTTTACATAGTGGCCTACACACAGTCCGTGCCACATATGTAATCATTTCTGTCACTTCATTCGTATCCCTTTTTATTCCAAAGGTTCATTCGGGAATTTTTCACTTTTTCTCACTTTTCTTTTTATCGATCAATTTTAATTTCTCGTCTTTCTTGATTTATAACAACACATTTAACTTATATAACATTCACACTATTCATTCCAGTCCAAAAATCATACTTTGGAAAAATTATGTTTTTGCCCTTAAAGTTTCACAAAATTACGATTTTCCCCTGGGCTCGTAAAATAATTTTTATTCAATTTCCTTGCATTTTAGGCCTAGCCGAACCATTTTCATAACTATAGCAGTCCACAATACTCACTTATTCACACACTTGTGACATATTTTATAACTTTTACAAATTAATCCTTTTAGACATTTTCATCGAAAATCAATTAGTAAAAGACATTCATCACACCCCAAACATTCATATTCTTCTATAAAATATCAAAATAAATGCATATCATTCATGGGAAAATTTTTAAACACAAACCCTAGTTCAAAATAATGGTAGAAATAGCTAGATCTTGTTACGAGGATTTCAAAAACGTAAAAATTATTAAAAACGGGGCAATGATGGACTTATTATTGAGCTTGGAAGCTTGAAAACCCTAACCATGGCTTCCCCCTTGCTAAATTTGGCCTTATGGAGAATATGGACAAAAATTGGCTTTTAATTTTGTTTTTAATTCATTTTAATAACTAAATGACCAAAATGCCCTTAATGAAAAACTTTGTAAACATGCCTAGCCATGCCCATTCTTGTCCACCAACTTAACCAATGGTCTAATTACCATATAAAGACCTCCAATTTAAAATTTCATAACAATTTGACACCTCTAACATATAGAACTCAACTTTTGCACTTTTTACAATTTAGTCCTTTTGACTGAATTGAGTGCCCAAACGTCAAAATTTTTTAACGAAATTTTCATGAAATCATTTGGTGAAATCATAGACCATAAAAATATAATGAAAATAATTTTTTCTCATCGAATTTGTGGTCCCGAAACCACTATTCCAACTAGCCCCAAATTCAGGTTGTTACAGTGTTGGCGGTGAAACATGATTCGGTGCTTAAATCTATATTCTAGAATGTAGAATCTAGTTGTCCAACCAATTCCTATCCCACTGTAGTACGGTACTTCTCTAATATTTACCGTCATTACATCGACAATATAACACCAAAAGTAATATTTTAATGTTTTTTTATTATGATATTATATTTACTTTTGTTATTAATTTTACTTAAATTTTTTATTTTATAGATTAATATCATTAACATTGAGAATAAACTGAGTAGGCAACTGCCAGAACTGTATCTTCATTTATTTAAAGATTTAATTAATTATGCAATAAGCAATAAAAGTAGGTAAGGAATATAAAAAAATTATATTATCATTGTAAAATTGTTTTTTAATTCATATTAAATAAATATTGTTATTTTAATGTCTTGATATAGACACTCAGTTTTTTTGAAATAAATTATTTTTAAAAATATATGCAATAAGCAATAAATCTCGTATTTTCTGTTCTTTCTCGTAATCACGTGATTTTTTTATTCTTTTCTTTTTCCTACTTCTAGTCCAAATTTTGAGGTGTGACAGTTTCTAAATATATTGAAAGAGAAAACCAACTTCCTTACCTTTCATATATTGTCAGAAATAATTAATTTCAAAAAAACTGGATGCCTATATCAAAACATTAAAATAATAATATTAATTTAATATGAATCAAAAAAATAATTTTACAATGACAAAATAATTTTTCTATATTTGTTACCTAATTTTATTGCTTATTGCCTAATTAATTAAACCTTCAAATAGATGAAGATACAATTCTGGCAGTTGCCTACTCAACTTATTCTAAATGTTAATAATGCTAATCTATAAAATAAACAATTTAAGTAAAATTTAATAAAAAAAGTAAATAGAATAACATAACAAAAAATATTGAAATCTTACTTTTAGTGTTATATTGTCATTGTAATGACGGTAAACATTAGAGTAGTACCGGATCACGCTTCACTGCCAACACCCAATCATATGAATATTTCTTTTGCAATATATTTAGGCATTTGTCAAGATTACGCCACCAAATCTCTTCACGCTTCATCATGTGATCCAGATTTATAATAAAAGAGAACTTATCAACAGGTCTCCAAAATAAAGATGCATCCAGTGAAAACGCGAGCCTCGTGTATTCCCTATCCATTTGGACATAGGGAAATATGTAAAAAAAATTATAAAATTAATGAAGTAAAACATATGAGTTATCGAACTTTAAAATAAATATATGAAAGATAACTTAAAAGTTTTAAAATTTGAGCTGGTTAACAGACAATGATAATTCATTCGACATATTGAAATTCTCATAATTTTGGATAACAGATTCAAATGGCATATTGACGATGTAGTTCATCAAATATTTCAACTCATCAATATCACCTTCCATTAGTTGGTCAGATGCATTCAAATTGGGTAAAAACTTTAACCCCACCGAAATTAGTGATGAATATAGACTTTATTGGATCTTGCGTGTAAATGCTCTTATTATTTTTAGCCCATATACAAGCCACATCTTTTAAGATCTTAATGATATCCTCACCAATGTAATTGAATCATTCACGTTGATTTCAGTTACTATTTCCCTACCTCTCCATCTTTTCACTAAAATATGTTATAATATTTTTAGAATATTCTAGTGCAACCACCCATTCATCTTGATACCGTACAAGGTGATGACAACTTAATATCCAATCATCATCTTTTACGGTATCAAGATTAATGGCTGGTTGCAGTAGAATATTTAAAAAATATTGCAATATATTTTAGAGAAAGGATGGAGAGGTGGGAAAGTAGTAACCGAAATCAGCGTAAATGCTTCAATTACATTAGTAAGGATTTCTGCAAGATCTTAAACGATGTTTCTTGTATATAGGCTAAAAATAATAAGTGCATTTACACGCAAGATCCAATAAAGTCTATATTCATCACTAATTTCGGTGGGGGTAAAGTTTTTACCCAATTTGAATACATCTGACCAACCAATGGAATGTAATATTTATGAGTTGAAATATTTGATGAACTATATCGTCAATATTGCATTCGAATCTGTTATCCAAAATTCTGAGAATTTCAATATGCCGAATGAATTATCATTAATTCTTAACCAGCTCAAATTTCAAAACTTGTAAGTTATCTTTTATATATTTATTTTAAAGTTCAATAACTCATATGTTCTACTTCATTAATTTCATAAATTTTTTTATTTGCCTATGTCCAAATGGATAGGAAATACATGTGTCCCATGTTTCTACTAGATGCGCCTTTATTTTGGAGACCTGTTGATAAGTTCCATTTTATTATAAATCTGGATCACATGATGAAGCATGAAGAGATTTGGTGGCGTAATCTTGACAAATGCCTAAATATTTTGCAAAAGAAATATTCATATGATTGGGTGTTGGTGGTGAAACTTGATCTGGTGCTTAAATCCATATTCGAGAATGCAGGATCTAGTTACCTAACCAATTCTTCTGCCTCTGTAGTACGGTACTGCTCTATTGTTTACCGTCATTACAACAACAATATAACACCAAAAGTAATATTTCAATATTTTTTATTATGATATTCTATTTACTTTTGTTATTAATTTTTACTTAAATTGTTTATTTTATAGATTAGCATCATTAACATTGAGAATAAGTAGAGTAGGCAACTGCCAAGACTATATCTTCATCGGTTTAAAGGTTTAATTAATAATGCAATAAGCAATAAAAGTAGGTAAGGAATATAAAAAAAATTATATTATCATTGTAAAATTGTTTTTTTAATTCATATTAAATAAATATTGTTATTTTAATGTTTTAATATAGGCACCCAGTTTTTTCGAAATCAATTATTTCTAAAAATATATGCATTAAGTAATAAAACTCGTATTTTCTTTTCTTTCTCTTAATCACGTGATTTTTTTATTCTTTTCTTTTTCCTACTTCTAGTCCAAATTTTGAGGTGTAAATACTTTTATTATTTTTAGCCCATATCAAGCCACATCTTTTAAGATCTTACCGAAATCCTCACTAATGTAATTGAAACATTCACGTTGATTTCGGTTACTACTTTCCCACCTCTTCACCCTTTCTCTAAAATATGTTATAATTTTTTTTCGTATACAGGGGGTGCCGGCCATTGACAGGCCAACACCTCAATTTTTTTTTCCCTTTTTTTCTTTTTTGTATACCAGTATTATACAATTTAAAGAAAATACACTGGTTCCGGCCACTGACAGGCCACAACCTCATTTCACTGTTCATTTCAGGTTATTTTGGTGATTGTTTTTAAACTTGAGTTATTTTTGTAAATATAATAATTTTTTGGACTATTTTGTTAAAATAGCCACATAAAGAGGTTCGCAGAGGATACAAACATTCAACATTGGAGGAACAAAATAAGCAGAAGGAAGAAAGAAAATCAAGCAACGAGTTGTAAATGAATAGAAGGGGAGGCACAAAAAGAACAAGGGTTTCGGGGCATGATTGTGGTGAAAATGAAAAGAAATTTGAAGAGGAAGAGAGGAGGAAGGAAAAGAAACGACAAAAAGGAAATCGTAGCAACAAAAAGAAAACAAATGTGAAAGTCATGATGGAGAAAGCAGCGAAAAAATGGGGAAGTGAGTAAAGTGTGGAACTAGAAAAACAATTTTATTTTTTTCTTATTTTTATTATTCTTATCTTCTTATAAAAAAATAAATTCCAAAACAATTTAATTAATACCCAATTTATCAAAAACCCTCCAAAGGTTTAACATATATTTTAAGGAATTAAATTGTAAATAAAAAAATACTTAAAAAGAGAAAATAAATTCCCACATTGTTCACACCTGGACTCAAACTCTAGACCAAAGGTTAAGCTGCCAAAGACCTAGCCACTAATCCTGATGGTTCATTTTGACACTAAAACGCAAAAATCAACTAACCTGAATAATTCTAACCCAATTCCGGGGCGTTACATAGGCCGTGTAACTCACTAACTTGCACCCTAAGGAAATTATCAGATGACACACGACCATGTCGCCAGGTTTTATATTTCAATCATAATCTCACTGATTTACTGTGCAAAAATTTAGACTTAAAAATTTGGTTTGGGTAACAAAAATAAAGCCCATTTAAAAATGGGTCGAGCCTCAAGTAAGCTTTTTTGGCCCAAACCCGACCCGACCTAAATTTGCAAAAAAAAAATTGTTATTTTGTCACTATTTTGCTGCCATTTCACTATTATATTACTATGTATTATTGTTTGGATATTATATTAGTCTTGTTTTATTGTTAATTTTGTTACTATTTTATTTTTGGAGGCACTTATCTTAGTGTTATTTAAGTATAAAGACTTCTTTTTAATTTACTTTCAATTTGTTGATAAACATTTATTTTAATTTTTTAATATATTTAATTTATTATATTTTTTTAATCTATTTATATATAAAATAATACGGGCGAATCGAGCTGGGCTCGAGTTTTAACTTTTTTTATCCAGACCAAGTTTGAACAAAAATTAAGGCCTATTTTTGGTATCAGGTCGAGCTGGGCTGGGCTTATAAAACAAGCTTGAAATTTTGTTACAACCTGTCCCATAATCACCTCTAGTGCAGATCAAGTCAAACTCAAATTCTTTCAAACTTATTTGAGTTAAATTTTGGTAGAAAAGTAACGTTACGCTTTAAGTAAAGTCAAGTTCAGTCAAATAACATGCTATATTTTATTTAAACTCGACCCACGAATAAATCTAATGTTTCAAGATTGGAGTGAAATGGTTGAATGTAGAGGTGAGAAAAATTCGATTCGACTCAAAAAACTCGATAAAAAATTTAAATTTTGAGTTAAAAAATTCAAGTTAATCGAGTTATTCAGATCAACTCGAATAAAAATATCAAATTTTTTGGTTTAACTCGAATGTGAATTATACAATTTGAGTTATCCGAAAATCTGATTAAGAAAATGCAAAACTACGTCGTTTTGATAAATGTTTACATTTTCTAAGTTAAAAGTCAAAACCATTAAGTTAAAAGGCAAAACTATTTCGTTTTGATAAATGTTTACCTATTAAGTAAAAAGGAAAAATCATTATATTGTTTATGTAGTTAAATAATATTGTACTTCATCTACTAGTTAAATAATTGGTCCATATAAACACAACATTGAGCATAAATAATAGGATTTGTTAACTCGACTCGACTTGAGTCGAATTTTTTTTACTTGACTCGACTGAATACTCACCCCTAATTGAATGAACTCTAATAAAATGCAATAGAAGTTTATGCCTAATAAAATAAAATTTGTTAGTTTGGTATTAGACTCCAATTGAAATTGCTTTTAAAAGAAAATGTTTTAAAATTGTTGAGGCACTTGTAAGAGCAATGACACCAAGTATTTACAATTATGTTGATAACTGCCCATGGTTTTATAATTTGGCATATTTGAAGTTAGCAATTTTTGAAACAATATAGTTGGGCCATGAATTAGTTGATATTATGGACATGTATTAGTCCATATTTGAAGATTGATATTACGAAGCAACAAATTTTTAAAGATTGGATTTATTTAAATCAAGTACATTGGATCTACTATTTCGTGGAGATTGATTTGAATGGCTTCAAAACATATCTTAGAGATTTTTTATTTAAATCAACCAAATAATATTTTTATAACACTTAATTAAATCAAATAATTAATCTATATGCAATTAAATTAATATGGGAAGTCACTAAATTAAAAAATGGATAACGACTACTTACCCATTTGAAGTTGTGAGAAGACCATTGCAATTGAGTTTCAACACACTAGGCTAGGCTAATTCCTAGATTGCTACAACTAAGTGGATATAAAGCTTTTAATAAAATCCTCAAAATTGTTTCTAAAAAATTTAATGGTTTTCTAATTGTGACATGGGAAGCAACACCAAAACATAGGGAGTTCATCTCACATTTATGTTTCTATTCTGTCTAAGGTTTTAGTGAGTGTGATTTTGGGTAAGGAATGGTAGTTGCCTCTGGCTGTCAGACTCATTGAGCTAAATACTACATATGATGGTGATAGATGGGGCTAGATTAGTTGGACTCTGGGTTGATTTTATACATGGTATTAATATTATATATAATTATTTAAAAATAATATGGTTCTATAAACCTTAAATTATACTAAATTTGTCCATATCAATATATAATTAACACAAATTTGCTGCAAGGCATTTGCCATGGTGGATCACTTGAATAATTCACAATAGATGACAACCAGCTTATTGGGCCAATCCCTCAAGGGTTGAAAATTTGCACTAGCTTAAAGAAAGTCTGCCTTGAAAAAAACTAACACAGAGGGAATATATATAAATATTTAGGTGTTTACCCGAACCTAAAATTCATTGACTTGACAAAGAATTTCAAGGTGTAGTGTCTTCCTATTGGGGGTTGTGCAAAAGTTGACATATTTGCTTTCTCTTGGTTTGAATGGGAATAAACTTTTTGGTAGTGTACCGTTGGAACTAGGACTTATGTCTAAGCTTTTGTATCTAGACTTGTCTGCAAACCAATAGGATTTGTTGACTCGACTCGACTGAATACTCACTCCTAGTTGAATGAACTCTAATAAAATGCAATAGAAGTTTAAGCCTAATAAAATTAAATTTGTTTGTCTGGTATCCTATAGACTCCAATTGAAATTGCTTTTAAAAGAAAATGTTTTAAAATTGTTGAGGCACTTGTAAGAGCAATGACACCAAGTATTTACAATTATGTTGATAACTGCCCAAGGTTTTATAATTTGTCATATTTGAAGTTAGCAAGTTTTTGAAACAATATAGTTGGGCCATGAATTAGTTGATATTATGGACATGTATTAGTCTATATTTGAAGATTGATATTATGAAGCAACAAATTTTTAAAGATTGGATTTATTTAAATCAAGCAAATTGGATCTACTATTTCGTGGAGATTGATTTGAATTGCTTCAAAATATATCTTAGAGATTTTTTATTTAAATCAACTAAATAATATTTTTTAACACTTAATTAAATCAAATAATTAATCTATATGCAATTAAATTAATATGGGAAGTCACTAAATTAAAAAATGGATAACGACTACTTACCCATTTGAAGTTATGAGAAGACCATTGCAATTGAGTTTCAACACACTAGGCTGGGCTAATTCCCAGATTGCTACAACTAAGTGGATATAAAGCTTTTAATAAAATCCTTAAAATTGTTTCTAAAAAATTTAATGGTTTTCTAATTATGACATGGGAAGCAACACCAAAACATAGGGAGTTCATCTCACATTTATGTTTCTATTCTGCTCCAAGGTTTTAATGAGTGTGATTATGGGTAAGGAATGGTAGTTGCCTCTGGCTATTAGACTCATTGAGCTAAATACTACATATGATAGTGATAGGTGGGGCTAGATTAGTTGGAGTCTGGGTTGATTTTATACATGTTATTAATATTATATATAATTATTTAAAAATAATCTGGTTCTATAAACCTCAAATTATACTAAATTTTTCCATATCAATATATAATTAACACAAATTTGTTGCAAGGGATTTGCCATGGTGGATCACTTGAATACTTAACAGTAGATGACAACCAGCTTATTGGGCCAATCCCTTAAGGGTTGAAAATTTGCACTAGCTTAAAGAAAGTCTGCATTGAAAAAAACTAACTCAGAGGGAATATATATAAATATTTAGGTGTTTACCCGAACCTAAAATTCATTGACTTGACAATGAATTTCAAGGTGTAGTGTCTTCGTATTGGGGGTTGTACAAAAGTTGACATTTATGCTTTCTCTTGGTTTGAATGGGAATAAATTTTTGGTAGTGTACCGTTGGAACTAGGACTTATGTCCAAGCTTTTGTATCTAGACTTTTAGGTTAAAATAATCGGCTAAATATCTCTATTAGTACTTGTATGTTATGAAAGTTGCGGATTTAGTCCCAATACTTTAAATTGGATTTGGTTTATAAATTATACTAGATTAGGTTTATATTGGGTAGGACTTAGGAGTGCTGGGGTGAGCAGCTGGTTGGGGATTAGGTTGGCAGTAGGCTAAGCCTAATATGTAACGCCCCAAAATTTTAATTTTTGGTATTGTGAATGTGTGACACAAATATCTGTTAGCTTTAGTGGTTAAGTGCTCTGGGTGTGTGTCGGAGGTCCCAAGTTCAAGCCATGACTTGGGCAAATTTTAGTATTTTATAAATAAAAACTTAACCTAGCCTAAAGGGCTTAAGTTTAATAGTCGGTAATAAATAACAAAATGAGCCTACTGGTTTAATGGTTATGTGGAGTGTTTAATTGTATGAGGTCTTGAGTTCGAATCCATGTTGGAGTGTAGGCGTTATTTTTGCACAGTGGTGGACAAGTATTTCAGCAGATAGGGATTCTAGAGTGGTTCTAGGTTAGTAGGATTAGTGGAGGAAATTAAGGGATAATGGGAGTAGTGGTGAGATAATTAAGGGATATTAGGATTCTATCAAAATCTTTTTGCTAATTTTAGTTCACCAAAAATTCTATTCCCTCTTCCCCAAAATTTCTTCCATCTTCTGATGTTTATTCACCCTTTTTCTGCCGAATTTTTATTGTTTCCTCCCTCTTTTCTTTTGATTTCTTTTATGCCTCCATCGTACTCGACGAATGAACTCGCTCAATTCGATAAGTATTCGTTTTGCCACTTTCTCTCGTTCCATGGTTGGTTTTCTGAAAAAGGGTTGTTTTGGTTCTTTCGGATTAGGTCAAAATCAAGTAGCTGTAGGTGCTTTTGTAGAGATTTGAACGTTTGGGTTTTCGGTTTGTTGCCGGTAAGTGTTTAGGTTCGCTATCGATTTTGATGTAGACGATTTTCAGTTGTGAGTTTTCATTAGTGATCTAAATTGGGCTCTAATTATTGATTTTAAGGTCTTAGAGTGCTTGGGAGCGTATTTGCAGCGAAACGATACCAGGTGTGTACCCGAAACACAAAAATAAGAGATTCGGCGAAAAACCAAAATTGCTTGCTGTTTGGACAGCAGCAGTAGGCTAACTTTGAAAAATCACCATAAATTGTGAAAATCGAATTAGATGATGAAAAATATGTGCAATTAAATATATTTGAGTCTATTTTCTCATAGAAGAAATGAAGTAAGCAAAAGAATTTGATATTATGAGATATTTTAATTTTAGTGAGACAAGGTCAGAATGATTTCAGAATCCCCTATCCTGAATTTGGAAAATTATTAAAAATTGTATAAAAATAATGATGGGTTAAAATTTATATGTTTAAAATTTTGAATGAGTCTATTTTCAAGAGAAATAAATGGAAACATCATTCGAATTCTGTACGAGAAGATAATTAATTTTTAGTGCAGAAAGGTTGAAATTGTCAAATAACAAAATATGAAAAGCTTTAAGGAATAAACTGTACTTATTGGCTAAACCAAAAATTGTAAAAATTTTATGGTAAGAAGATATGCAAGTCTAGTTTTAGGGAAAATTTACAGATATTAATTTGGAAGTTTTTAGCTTAAGATACAAATAATTTAGTAACAGTGACTCAAGTAGATAGCTTTGAAGGGTTATATAGGTAAATAGTAAAAACACATATGAATAAATAACTAGCACGGGTTACATTAAAATGGATCATGAGGCCAAGTCCAATTTGGTTCATGTGGGCCACACGGGCGTGTGGGTAACATCATGGGCTTGTAGGCCCATTTTCACTGTTTGACTGATAAGGTTGCACGGGTCGCCCAAGTCAACTGTGAACCTAATGTAGGGTCGGTAAGTTTACCTAGGCCCCTAATTGACTGAAACGACTGTATGACTGATATGATTAAGCATGATGATGTCCCACTGATTTGATAGTGTATGCCCTGTTTACATGTGTGATATTATGATATAGCATGTTATATTTGTATATTGCATTGCATTGGGTTAGAGGATTATAATGTTTGGAGGAAGTGAACTGAAAGTCCTCGAGCCTAATTTACTGGTAGCTCAGCTGCAAACTACTGTCTAGTGCCGCATTCGGTACTACTTGGAGTGTAGGGATAGGTGGGTTGATTATATCCCCACATGGAGTGTAGGGCTGGATGAAGATGGTGTGTAGAGGCTGCATGGGTAGGATTTTTGTGACTACATATCTGTCACTGCTACTGATACTGTGATAGGCTAAAGCCCTACTACATGACTAGTTTGTACTGAGATGGGCTAAGGCCCAAACTGGACTGACACTGATACTAAAAAGGGCTTAAGCCTAGATTGTGATTATTTTTTTACTGTCTGTTCATTTGTATGGGGATTACACACTGAGTTTACGTAAACTCGCCCCTTCTGTTTAATCTGTACAGGTAATCCCCAAACATAGGCAGATCGGTGCAGCGAACGACTCAATGGTGGCCACAGGACTTCTTTTACATTGTTTTCTACCTATTAATGATTTTACTTATTTTTGGGAGTATTTTGTTGTAATTATGGCATTTACGAATTTTGGTTTAAAATTTGGATTTTATACGGTTTTATGATTTAAATCTGCTAGTGTTAGGTAAAACTCGGGATTTCAAATGAAATTAATGTTTTATCAAAAATACCACGAATAAGCAAACTGTTTAAAAGCTTCTGCAATAAAAATTAAAAAAATGTTTTGAAATTGAATAAAAATTTGTAAATGAATAATGTTTTGAAAATGAACGACACGATTTGGTGACTCCATTGGGGACTGGTTTTGAGAGTCAAGCCACAAATTGATTAATTTTTGCCTTTTTGTCAAAAAATCAAAATTTATTTTAAATTCACGATATTTCCTTTTGCATTTTATCCATTATTTTCATGGTGTTGTCCAAATCTGTCAATGTGTATCTGCATTTTTGCATTGCATAGGTTGGGCAATCTTACCCCTCTAAGTGGGAGTGAGAAACTAGTCCTTCGTGAGGTTTTCACCTCCGTGCAGGATAGTGGATCGCTTTCGAAATACATCCGTACCTATGTCTTCGTGAGATTTTCATCTCCATGCAGCCATAGAAAAATGTATTCCCCTGAACTGAACTCGGTCTATATGAGCCTATAATGGGTGAGGATCGAGGAATCTGCTGGTCAGGTACCTTTTCTTTAGAATCGAACCGCATGTAGTAAGCCCTAAGAGTCAACCCTAGGTAGAACCACTCCAAACCCCTAGTGGTCACCCAAATAGGTGCTATTTATTTTTTGCTTGCTTTTGCCTTGTACTAACCTGTTTTGTTTTGGTTATGCTTGCATTGCATTTTCATCATAAAAAAAGAGGTGTTGATACACGTTCGATTACTAAATAGATAGCTTGACATGGAGAATGAATTTCTTGATAAAATGGAAAATAATACGGTTGCCCGAATATGTTCTAAGAAAGCACAACGTGAGAAAGATGATAGTCTAATGAAGGAGCACACGACTTTACTTTGTTGTCTGAGGATTCAAGTTGACAAAGAGTCATCAACTCTCTACCTTTTTTTAAAAAGAAGCTAACGAGTATCATGATGATGAGTGAGCAATGAGTCATAGCCCGGATCAAGCAAAAAGGAGCTAGTAGAGGCATCCATTAGAAAATTTGCAAGATTTATCTTAACATCCAGATGAAGAAAAAGATTGATGTCTTCGCCTGGAGTATGAGGGCAAAGCCGTATATATATCCGCTTTATGTAATGAGATTTGTTTTCTAGTAAAGTTGTTCTAATAGAATTGAACCAAGAATCAACGTCTCTTTTTTGCATTCATTTCCTGCATTTGCATTACATTACATTACATTTTATGCATTAAAGTCCACCAAAAGATCCTAATTGAGTGAAATTATTTCAGTTAATCTTGAAATCAGTAAAAACCTACTAACAAAACATTGTTACTGCACCCGAGTAAAAGCTAAAGGAATGGAGCAAAGGTTGGAGAGATTAGAGCAAATGCAAATACAGATGCAAGAGCAATTAACCAAATTTCAACAAGATATGAATGACCAAATGTTAGAATTCCAAAGAAATATGATAAGCCAATTAGCCCAGTTATTGGCTAAAGGGTTAAAAAAGGAAATAACCCAGTGGTCCACTTTGGGGATGATAATGAGGACCCTGTATATCCTTCAGGCTTTACCCCAACAAACACCCAAGCACAACCAAGTGCATACCCACAAAGGATAACTGTTAACATCTGATCCCAATACCAGACTAATACCTCAACACCAGTGAATTTTCCGACATGCTCAGGTTCCAACCTAAAGGGCAATCTAACTAATCCTGTTGCCATTGATGACCTAGTAGAAAAAAAAAGGCAAGAGTGGAGTTCCCAAAACAATTTGAAGATCATTACAAACAGAAAGGGCAAGAGTGGAACTCCCAAATCAATACTTTAAAGGCCCTGAGGAAAAAGAAAAATGATGTGAATAATGCGAGTAAGTATAACAAGGGCTATTCAAAGCCGATTACCACAAGCCAGCCAATGACGGTTACTACTAGCCATTAGATCCCCCAAAAAAAATCTGGCACAAAGCAAAACATTGAGAAGCTCCAATTTGCACCAACCCCAATGTCGTATCAAGATCTGTATCAGAGTTTATTTGATGCACAAGTTGTTTCCCCTTTCTACTTGAAGCCCTTACAACATCCGTATCCTAAATGGTATGACGTGAACGCACAATGTGACTATCATGCGGGAATTATGGGGTATTCTATAGAAAACTACACTGCCTTTAAAAAGCTGGTCGAAAGGTTTATCAATATGGGCATTATCAAATTCGATGATTCCTTAGTATAGAAAATCCGCTACCCAATCATATTGATAATGGGGTGAATGCGATAAGTGAAGAAATGTTAGGAAAAGTTCACATCAATGTCGTATACGAAGAAACAACTGAAGAAGGGACTTTATTAGATATTCGCCCTTATAAACCTGGGAGTGTTTTAAATAATTGGACTATAGAAGAAACCCTTCTAGTATTTACAGCTTACTCAAAGTAATATTCAAAACACACTTGTTGCTTTTAGCCTAGAGGCAATAAGAACTCCTTTGTGAAATAGACTCATGTCTGAAAGTCATTATTTTAATGAAATACATCTTTGCGATCATTTTTGAGCCAATATTCTTTCATTCTTTACGAATAATTATTTTTTATTCTTTCATTCTTTTAGATTTTCTTCAAAATCATTCTTTCATTCATTCATAATCATACTGTACAAATAATTATTCATAAATTCATATATTCTTTGAATATTCTTTGGTACCTAGAATAGGTCCCTAGATATCAATGACATGAGTGACGCTGCTATAGACTCAGAATCTCCTTTTGAGCGAGACATGGGTTTAGAAAGATCTAATGACCTTAAAGATGACATAGAATGTAGCCTATCTCTAGGCTTGTTGATGATGGTAGAACAGGAAGAGAAACAAATTTTACCTCATGAGGAGACAATGGAGATTGTGACCTTGAAGGAGGGAAAAGTAGTAAAAATTAGAACATGCATAGCCAAAGAAATGAAGCAAGACCTTGTTGAGCTATTTCAAGAGTTCAAAGATGTCTTCTCATGGTCATACCAAGATATGCCTGGGTTAAGCACTGACATTGTAATTTGACAATGCATTAATTTTGAACAACGACACGATATCAAAAATTTATAGTATGTTTAAGATTAACATCATGAACGATGCAGTAAAAAAAACTTCTACTAGCGTATCACAGCTTTGCTCATTGAAGTTGAGTTTCCATCTATCCGAGTTTTTGTTGGATTTTATCCCGATTGAAGAGGAAGATCCAAAGTTTTTCATCATAGTCAAATTTTTGCCTCAGAAAGCCCTGTGAGAGAAATCTAATACCAAGGAAGATTCTTTGCATACAAAATGAAAGTGGATGGGAAGGATCTTGTGTGGAAGAATCTGTCTGGAAAAGCATTGATTCTGATCGAAAGGGATAATAAGGACTTGCCTAATCCTATGAGTTTCAAAAAAAATAAAAAATAAAAAAAATTAAGAAAATGAAAATGAAAATGATGAAAAAAGAGAAGGAAAGAGAAGGAAAAAGAAAAAGAAAAGAAAAAGGAGAGGCCAAAGCCAAAACCCGCAAAGGGCGCTTTAAGCCAAAGGGGATTTGAGTTGAAAACTAGAAAAGGGCGGCTCAGATTTTGAGCAAAGTGGGGCATGGATGTCATCGGGCCAATATCATCGAAGGCTTCTAATGGGCATCGCTTAATTCTTAGGTCATTAATTACTTCACCAAATAGATAAAGGCTGTTTCGTATGCTAATGTCACCAAATCAGAAGTTAACAAATTCTTGGGAAAAAAAGATCATATGCTGGTATGGAATGCCGAAGAGGATTATATTGGACAACACATTGAATCTAAACAAGAGTACGATAGTTGAGATCTATAATTAATTCAAAATCAGACACTATAACTTGTCACCGTATTGCCCAGAAATGAATGGTGCGTTGGAGGCAGCCAACAAAAATATCAAGAAAATTGTGGGAAAAATCACTAAAACTTACAAAGACTGGCATGAGAAATTACCATTTGATCTCACTGCTTATCGAACATCTATCAGGACTTCTACCGTGGCAACACCTTTTTTCTAGTTTACGGGATGGAGGTAGTTTTACTCATTGAAGTTGAAATCTCTTCTCTCCGGGTATTAGCTGAATTAAAGATGGATGAGGCCGAATAGATCCAATCTCGATATGATCAGTTGAATCTGATAGAAAGAAAAAGGCTAAAAGTTATTCATCACGATCAGGTGTACCAAAAACGAATGATGCGAGCCTATAACAAGAAGGTTCGTCTTAGAGAATTCCACGATGGGGACCTGGTGTTGAAAAAAAAATCTTTCCTTTACAAAAAGATTTTAGATGGAAATGAATGCCAAACTGAGAAGAACCTTATGTCGTCAAGAAGGAATTTTCTAGAGAAGCATTGATCTTAAGTGAGTTGGATGGTAAAAACTTACCTAATCCTATAAACTCAGATTCAGTTAAGAAATAATTTACCTAAAGAAGGAGAAGGGACCAAGGTGAAAACCCGGAAAGGGCACATTGAGTCCTTAAAAAAAAGACCAAGGTGAAAACCCCCAAAAAACGCTTTGAGTTTAAAAAAATAAATGAAAAAAGTAAAATGGAGAGGCCAAGGTGGGCGCCTTGAGACCAAAAGGGATTTGAGTTGAAAACCTAAAAAGGGCGAGTCAAATTTTGATCAGAATGGGACATGAGGTGATCAGAGCAGGTCAAATTTTGATCATATTGGGGCATGTGGTGATGTTGCTATACTTGAATCAACAGGAAAGGGTAGGCGACATCTTGGGGCATAAACAAAGTACTGTAGATCTCTTAAACACATGTCAAACTCAAAATGGTTTTCAGAAAGTTGTACAGAGAAGTTCAAGCTACGATATCTGGGGCACCTAGTCTTCATACTATTTATATTGAATTTTTTTTCTTAGAATACTTCATTCTTGTTCAAGATACATGTTCCCAATCATTCCTCTTTAATTTCTTTGATAATTTATTCATTTCGAGCCATGCTCCCAAATCAATTCTATTTTACCCATTTTTATGATCTTTTTGCAAGCATGTTGTATTAGAATAATGATTAATGGACTAATAATACTTTCACAAGGGAAGTTTTACGTATTACTCTAGAAGTTTCTAAATAATACAAGAACCTAAAATAGGGCTATTGTTTAGAATGCACCAAGTTTAAAGGTTGAAATATCTAAAAAGGAAAAGTCTAAGATTATCCCTTCGGGTTTTATTGTCAAAAAATTGATTGAACAAAACGACAAGATATCGTGTTGGTGATAAAGCTTCAATGAACAAGCAAGTAATGATCATCGAGTAATAAAAAGAGGTTCTTCTTGGAGAAGAAAATTCTACAATTGTGCATAAACATTTGGTATGGCACCTTGGAAATGGTGCATGAGACCAAAGAAATTTAGATCCTGTATCCTTGAATTACAGCATGAGAGGATTGAGAAAGAGCCAGATCTTATACTCCTAATTTACAATGGGAGGAAGATGGTTCAAATTTTATGTCCCAAAAGTACAGTGGATTGAGCCTTAAAGATTACAGTGGGGGCAGTTCGATTAAGTAAGATATGAGTGTTACCAACCAAATAAGATTGTGTTCTGACGTGTTGGCAATAAAGCCTTAATGAACAATAAACAACAACAACTCAAACATTAAGGGATCATTTTTATGACATTTCGCATTCATGCATACACATCTAGTTAGGAGATTTTGATTCATTTTGATCATAACATCCTAATCACTAGGCATGAATAGGCCCATGAAATGGAGTCTACAGGTCATATTCCCTAGAGAACAGATTGGTGAAACCACAAATCCTATACCATTGAAGTTGCAGTGAGATGGATTATAAATTATGGTAAATATTATCTTCTTGAAGTTACAGTGGAGTAGATTGAAACCATCAGCCTTATCTCCCTGAAGTTACAGTGGAGCACTCTGAAGATATCGAATCTTATTTCCTTAGCGTTATAGTGGAACAGATTAAAGCTACAAATTATGGCGAATCTTATCTTCCTGAATTTGTAATGGAACAGATTAAAGCCATCAGTCTTATCTCCCTGAAGTTGCAGCGGAACAAACTGAGGACAGCGAATCTTATTTCCCTGGCATTGCAGTGGAATAGATTAAAGCTACAAGTTATGGCGAATCTTATCTTCTTGAAGTTACAGTGGAGCAGATTGAAATCATCAGCCTTATCTCTATAAAGTTACAGCGGAGCAGACTGAAGACAGTGAATCTTATTTCCTTGGCATTGCAGTAGGGTAGATTGAAACGACAAATTCCTATACCCCTGAAGATGCAGTGGAATGGAATAGGACCTCTTAAAGAGAAGAAGCATCAAGGAGTCGAGGCTCGATAGGACTGGGCAAAATTGGCCTTTTTTAGTCTTTGCTCCATTCTCATTATACGACAACGAGAAAAGAAGGGGCAGCTGTAAGGCCCAATTTTTGCCCGAGCCCACAACCAAATAATAAAGTAAATCAAAAAAATTAAAAAACCAAATAAAAAAAGAATATATAAAAGTCCAATAAATTAATGTCCAGATGAAAAAATGCCCGTATGGCCCAATAATACCCAAACCTATTTCTAGCCCAAAACAAAGCAAAAAAACCCCTAGCAGTAGGAGCAACCTTCTGCCTTTAAGCCACAACTGAACCCAGGCCCCCGCGCGTGTTGCGCCTCTGCACTCGTGCGCCCTTCCAAGCGTGTACTTGCAGGAAAGGGGCAGCAAAGAAACATGTCAGCTAATAACAAAAAAAAAGAACGAAATATATCTTTGTAATTTTTATTTTATTTTCGGCTATAAAAAGGTCGTTTCAAATCTGTAAAAGGGGGATTTTTGAGGAATCGATGAAAAATAGAAAAAACTGATATCGAGAAATTTTAGATTGAAGGTAGATATTTGTTTTTTTTTTCTCTTCTTTTTTGTTCCAATTTATTTTTTAAAAAGGGGTAAAACAATAAGTAAAAAAATAGAAAAGTTTACCTGGTTGCCTTGTGACGACCGACCCTCAGTCCCGTTCGTAAACGGGCTAAAAAACCCAATATAGTGCAGCTCTAACCACCGTGCATAGTGGAATCACGGTGGCGATGAGGCGGACTGGCGGCGGCTTGGGCAGGGTATAAAACCCTAGCAGAGAAAGAGAGGAATCATTTTTTTTGGAACATATGCTGCTCATGTTTTTTTTAAGAAAATTTTGTTTAAATAATAACCCAATACGACGCTGTTTTGAGACAAGGGAACCAGCGCCAAAATGACACCGTTTGGTCTATTGACCCGAAAAGTGACCCGACCCAGGGGAAGGATCCGCGTGTTTTTACTTCAGTGGGATATTTGCACAAATGGTCCTCCTGCTTCTATAGCGTATTCAGATCAATCTTTTTATTTCTTTTAAATTTGGCCTGACATTTTATTTTTGCTGCATTTTAACCCATATCACAGTGTTACGTTTTGGGAGGATGGGGAATATTTCCCAATTAGTCCCCCATGTTATTCGCGCACTGCATTTTCGCCCTTCAATTTTATTTTTTTCATTTTTTTTTCTGATTTTGTTTTAAAACCAATTTAATCCTTATTAGCTTGATTTAATTAGCTCATTTTTTAATTTATTTAAGTATTTATATTTCATTATTTTTTGATATATTTAATTTTTAAATCTAACTATATTTTTTGTATTTGTGCTTAATATTATTCTAAATCCATTATGAATTTTGTTTAAATTTATCTCATATTATTATTTTAAATTTATCATATAATTATTTGAAGTTTTCATGTATTATTATTCAAATTTATTATGTATTATTCTACATATTTATATGTAAACTTAATATTATTTATACACAATTTATATTATACATATTATACATATATGATATATTATTGATTCCATATTATTATATTTTTCCTTATTCTCATATATGTATAATTTATTTCTGTTTTTTTTTTAAACCTACTTTCTTATATTTCACCCATTTCAACTTTTTTACATGTATTATCATATATATTATTATTTATTTTGAGTTTTTCATTCCATATGTATTATTTATTTAGATTAACATATATATAATTTTATATATTACTTATTTTGATTTTATTCATATGTAACATTTACTTTAAAATTTATTTAGATATTTTTGTTTCACATAGTATATATAGTTTTTAACTCCATTTTTTTATCTATTTTAAATTTTCTTACATATTATTTGTTTTAAATTTTTGTACGTACATTTTTTTGGTTTACAATTTCCTTTCTTTCAAGTTTTTTTTTTCAAAACTTGTACATTGGGTTGGTGTTTATGTTAATTTGCTTGTTTCTTAGTTTTTTATTAGCTTTTAAATATTAATGTTGATATTTACATGTGATGTGAGAGTATTGCCTTTATGTGTATGGTATTTGTTTACTGTTATTTATTGATTATTTATGTTCATTAACATATATTGTGGTTTACGAATTATCACCTCGCGTCATACATTGTTATTCCATTGCGTTTTATTTGTTCAAAAAGTTGTGTTTAATATGGTTTAAGTTTTGGGAATCAATTTATTCAAAAGCTTTCAAGATAACGTAATACTCGGTACTTGGGATCTTTGAGAGGATTGATCCCTAACTTATTGGGTTCCAATTTTTCTCATTAAATCTAAATAATCGAGAATATTCTTCAATCAAAACACATAAATAAAAAGCGTTCCCGAAGATTCGATACGTTGTGTCCTAACTTATTGGATTCGGTATTTTATTTTCTCGAGATGAGGATTTTTTCTAAACAATAATAAATGCAATATTCAATGTTCGAAATTTTGAGAAATCGTACATTTACTTATTGGGCTTCAATTTTTCATCTGACCTAAACAATTGAATATCCTTTTTAAACTTCACTGCATGAGTTTCAAAAATCAAAAGACAAGCTCATTTTCGAGGATGCAAAACATCACATCCTAACTCATTGGGTGTGACATTCTATCTCCCGAAATAAGAGGGTCTTAGCATGCATTTTGATTTATACAAGTTTTTTAAAAAATAAAAGGATCGTATTTTTAATCTTTTCTAGTTTTCGATATTCAGCATTAAGACATTAATTAATCAACTAGGTACCAATTTTGGGCGTATCGAGGGTACTAATCCTTCATCGGGCGTAACCGACTCCTGAACCCGTTTTTTGGATTTTGTAGACCAAAAATTATCATTTTAGTAAATTTAAACTTTTTTAAAATGATTAAATTATGAGATGATTCGATCACACCTAAATAAAAAAATTGGTGGCGATTCCATTTTCGTTTTTTAAATAAAAGGTTGACCCCTTTTATCAAAAAATGGTTTTGACAAAGATAATAAAAAATGGTTAAATAGAAAAGAGGATTTAGCGACGACATATTTAATGATGACATAAGATAATAACATCTAGACCGAATTTGGAGGGTTACATTTAATGGTATCAGAGCCAGTTACAAAACTCAACTATGGATGTGGGTTTTTAAGACGTGATTTTTGAGAACTGATTTTTAAATGTTTTTAATGAAAGTGTGGTACACCGAGTCTCCGGCATCGATCCAGTAAGTTTTCTGAAAGCATGAATTGATTAAACTGAAACTGAAATTGTCTTTGATAGTATATCCTAAAACTGTTATAGATAGTATATACTAATACTACTATAGATAGGCTATACTGAAAACACTTAAAATAGTGTATACTGAGACTGTAGTAAAACTTATAGACATTGATTGACACTGTGATTGATGAAAAAACTTTAACACTTCTGATACTATTTTTAAAAAATATCTATTAATAAACACTGAAATTGTAAATTGATGCATAAAACTATTAATACCGATAAAACACAATTAGACAATGAGCACTGGAGGTACTCGCAGACGGAGTACTAGAGGCCAAGGTAAAGGCTGTAGAAGGGCTCGAGCTGAGTCCTCGTCATCACGCAGTCTGCCAAATTTGGATACGAGTGAGATGCCAGTGTCGTCTACTACTGAGACTAGGTCTCAAGATCACATGGTTGGGGACGATGAATTGTCTCAGGCTATGCTAAGGATTTTGGAGAGGGTCGCTGGGCCCAATACTTGATTTGGGGGTCGAGGGTCAGTTACGGAATTACTCCAGTCCAATGGAGCTGAGCTCTTTAGGGGTGTCACTGGGGTCACCCTAATGTAGCCGAGTATGAGGTCGAGTTTTTGAGACTAAGCCACTATGCGCGAGGTATGGTGGCATCTGAGTATGAGCGATGTGTCCGCTTTGAAGATGGCCTCAGAGATAATTTGAGAGTTCTGATAGCCCTGCAGGGGGAGTGAGATCTTTCTGCCCTGTTCGAAAAGGAAAAAATCACCGATGAGGCTATGGAGGTAGTCATGATCAAAGAACATCAGAACTACTTATCTAATGTAATCTCTGCACTGGTGGCAGAGAAGTTGGTTCGTAAGGGATGTGAGGTATTCTTGGCCTATGTAAGTGTTTCAAATTCTAAGGACTTTACAATTAAGGATATCAGAATGGTAAAGGATGTTCTAGACGTCTTTCCTGATGAGGTATCGGGTTTACCTCTGAATCGTGAAGTGGAATTTGGGATAGAGCTCATTCTTGGTACAGCACCAGTGTCCATCGCTCCCTATAGAATGGCCCCGAAGGAGCTTGTGGAGCTTAAGGCTCAAATTCAAGAGCTTATTTAGTAGAAAATTCAAATTTCTTAAATTATTTAGGGCTAATATGCAAAATTGCATGAAATTTGAAATTTACCACTATACTTCACTCTCATAAATATTTTAAAATTTTAAAATTTTTTATAAGGCCAAAATAACAATTTCCCATTTTAGGGGCCCGACCCCCTGCCAACCTCCTGGATTCACCTCTAACCACGAAGATTTAATTTAATTTAATTTATTTGAAGGGCAAGAGAGATGGTATTAAGAAAGCTGAATAAAGTGCATAATCACAATACTATATAGTTTTAACTTTGTCAATATTTTGGTATCCAAAAAGAAAGCACCCAATTACATCAACAACTTAAAAGTTTTAACCAAAATAATTGACTGCATCTTCAAAGTCTCTCTTCACCATCAACATGGGTCTTGACTCAACTCTTTGCATCAACACGTTCTAGCTATGGCCTAAAAGAGAGGGGAAAAAATCTGAGATTAGGAATGTAATTTTATATCATTGCAGTGAAAATTGAAGGCTTAAGGGACAAAAACCAAAAAAGGCCCCTACACTTTTCCAAAAAAATAATTGAACCCCTAGACGTTACGATTGTAATAAATTAGACCCTTTTATCATTAAAGTTATCCATCAAATTTACAAAGCCAAAAGTGCCTTTTTCTGCTAGTTGTTTTCACCACATGGCACTAATATGAAAGTAACACCAATCATGAGTAGTGGGAGAGACGAAGGTTATCAAAAGTATTTTGAGGGGATGGAAGTTAAATAGAAGTTACAACCTAAGTAATAGTTTGGTCATAAGTAGGCCTGCTCACAAGTCGAGCCTAGACAGGATACTAACACATTTCACGTTTGGCTACCCCCTAACCCAGCACAAAATATGGGCAATATCATTTGACTAGACCCAACCTAATTACCAAAAGGGAGCCATGATTGGCCCAACACAACCCACCCAATTTCTTTTTCTAATTTTATTTAACTGGCAGTCAATTTGTTTACTTATTGTTTAAGGTTATCATAGTCCTTATCAATATTGGCTTTTTACGTATGGTATCCATCACCGACAAAAGGACATCATTTTACTAAATCTTTACTTATAGGTAATGACCTCGTTATGTAGAAACATTATCATAGTCTACCAACTTCCTAAATAGGAATTTAAGCCTTTGTTTAGATCAGGATATTTTATTTTCTTGTTGGAACAGAAAGCTAGATGCAACTATTGAGGGTAATGCAAGACAGAACTTGAGTTCTAGTTCTCTAAAGGTGCTAGGAGCCTTGTACCCATTTAAAACAACAAATAAAGCAAACATTTTCACACAATTCAAATTCGACGTCTGATTCGTCTACTCCATACCTTAGCATTACTCAAGTTCTATACAGAAAGTTCCAAGCTCACTATCAACTTCTTAGCGACAACAAAAGCAAACAAAATACAATGACAAGTAGTATTGGCCAATGAAAAATCTATCAATTTACAAGGATGGGAATAATAGAGATGTGGTAGTGATGTGAAGGGGGCACTAACCTTCATTTAGAGCAAACCAAATGTAATGGCAAGCAACATTAGCAAATGAATAATTATGACGTGGTCGTGATATGAAGGGGGCTCTAAAGTTCATTAAGAAAAACTAGATATTAGAAATGTCTTCGGGATATGGAACAGTAATGGCAGATTGATGCTCTGTAACTGCATGAATCCCTCCTTGTTCGTTGCACCAAATATTGAATCTTATGTACTCACAACCTTTGTGGAGATGGTTGAACCAACCCAAAATAAGCTTGTCATTACCCAAATGATACAGAGTGCTTTCCAGTGGTGGAGCCACTGGAAATTTTGATGACCATTTGACGAGCAAATGTTTTTTATCAAGCAAATTATATGCCTCTAAAGAACATTTATAAATGAAAGTATACAGCACATCGTCCACGATTGTCACTGAGTCAGACTGTAACAAAATTTTTGTTCGAGGCAAACCCATGATTTACGATCATAGTAATAAGCATAAAGAGTATCACTGTTATCGTAGTGCACCAAAATTCGAGATCAGGAAAAATCTAGAACAGGAACACCTATAACACATATATCGATAGCTTTTAGAGGGGGCGAAAATGGTAAAGATATTGTTAATTTCTAACTATTTGTATTTTAAAACTATTTATTAATTATGATTATTTTTAATGAATATAGAATAACATTATTTTGTATCAAATGTTAGATATGTTTTGAAATTTGATCAGTCAATTGAATCAGGAGTTGATAGGTATACTAATTTGAATGAGACAAAAAATCGGTTAGCATGTTGACATGAACAAATTGAATCGGATTAAATTGACTTAATATGATGGTTTAGAGTATTAAAAAAGATGTGAAACTGTGAAGCTTAAAGTTTTGGGTTTTTTTGTTTATTCAGTAGTTAAAAATGTTGATTTTTTAAGCTGATAGCTTTGTGTATTTCTATATATATATTTCTTTGCATGTGCTTTCTGCAATAATTATATTTGTAGGTGTTTAGGTAGCCCCCAAAATCCAACATTATTTTTTGTACGAGTTTCCTCCTGTGATTTTCACTACACTTTGATAGTAGTGATATTCCTTTCTCAAAATTTTGACAGCAGCTGGTGCTTATGATAATAGTGCTTAAAAAACTGAGTTCACCTGTCGTTCTAGCCTCATTAATGTTGCATCTTGTCCTTCAAGAAAGCTAATTCAAATTGAGCATGCCTTGTCGGCAATCGTATCGGGTCAAACATCTCTTAGAATCAAAGCTGCTAATGCGGTAGTAATTGCTATTGAGAAGAAATTACCTTCGATCTTGGTTTATCTGTTTAGAAAATACAGTGTTTGACACCAAGTGTTGAAGCTGTTTACAGTGTTGGGTAGGTTATAGTGTTTTGGATCAAGTGTAACATAAAGTCTTTCTAAACTTGGACAGAACTTCAGGAAACAAAGTAAGGCATTGATTGGTTCTTTTTCCAAGAACAATCAATCCACCAAAGCTCTTTTAATTCGCTCAAATAACATTCAGGTTGCCTACTTGAAAAGGCCACAATGATTTCTTTTATAGAGACTATCACGAGCGAAATCTAGGCTGAACGGGTTGCACGATTGTGTGGGCCCACTTGGGCAGAGTAATGAGCCTCGGGCCCATTTACACCCATTGACACCGTTATGACCAATTTGGTTACCTAAGTCGCTCAAAGTGACTGCGGACCTTTTGAGAGGTCGATATCTACACCGAGACCCCAATATTGGTAAAATAATCGTAATACCCCTGTAGGGTAAAATGACTATAATGCCCCAGTGGGGTATAATGACTATAATGCCTCTAGAGGGTGATCGAAATACCCTTGTAATGTAAAATAACCATGATGCCCCTGTAGGCAAAATGACTGTAATACCTCTGTTAGGTAAACTGACCGATATACCCTCAAAGGGTAAAATGATTATTTTTTCCATCGAGGTTAAATGATTGATTTGTTCGTAATGTAAATGACTAATTTGTCTGTGATTTAAATGGTTGATTTGTCTGTGATTGGTATGACTGATTTGTCTGTGATTGGTATGACTGATTTGTCTGTGATTGGTATGACTGATTTGTGTGTGATTTGTACGACTGATTCTGAGCATGGCATTCTGCATGCATGACATATTGCATGTGGTTGGGATACTGTTGAGGAGGAAATACTGTACTGGTGGCAGCCACAATCACTGTTACTAGTGGCTTGGTCATATATATTGTGACTGTTGCTGGCAGCTTTGCTGTGATGCTACTAATGGCTTTGTCTGATCATATTACCGTTACTGATGGCTTTGTGTCAATCATATTACCGTTATTGATGGCTTTGTGCTAATTATGTTACCGTTATTGATGGCTTTGGGTCGATCATATTACCGTTACTGATGGCTATGTAACGATCATATCACTGCTACTGATTGCTTTGAGCCAATCATATTACTGTACTTATGGCTTGTAGCCATTCTGTTTATAGCTTATAGCTATGCTGTTTATGGCTCTTAGCCATTTTGATTACTGGCAGCTATGCTGCGATATTGGTGTGAGGGCTAGGTGGGTCGACTCTATCCTCACATGGTGTGTTGGGTTGGTACGGGTGGTGTGTTGGATAGATTGGGATGGGTTTGCATACTTGCACCACACTCTGTTATTGTATTGGGATAAGGCCCATACTCTGTTATTGTATTGGGCTATGGCCACACACTGCTACTGTATAGGGCACAGGCCCAGACTGTTACTGCATATATTACTAATTGAATGATAAGGGATTACACACTGAGTTTTCATAAACTCACTCTTTCTTTTATTTACTTACAGGAAATCCTCGGCCATAGGCGATTTGGTGCTGCGAGGGACTTGAATGTGGCCATACTACAACAGCTATTTATTACTAGTTTTTATTTAAATTTAAAGTTTGTGTTGGGTTTGTTAATGTAATAAGGGTATTTTAAGTTTGTTTAAGTTTTTAATTGGGCTTTTTCTTATTTACTTTAAATTGCTAGTTTAGGGAAGACGAACTTTCAAACTAACTACTATTTCAAAAACAAAAAAGTTCAAAAGCTTCCGCGATTTTTAGATCATCGTTTAATAACAAAATGATTAATTGATTTTAAAAAATTTCAACGACAACAAGTTTTACACTAAACACCTCAATGTGGCAACGCCAGATTCGATCATAACTCCTAGACCAGGTTTGGGGTGTTTCAAATTTGCTCCATAGCCCAAGGATTCAAGCTGACAAAGATTATTCGAAAGCCACCGAACTTTCTTAAAGAAGTTAATGAGCATCACGTGGATGAGTGAATAATGGATCACAACTCGGATCAAGCAAAAAGGAGATCAAAGAGGCACCCCTTTGGAGAGTTCGCGAGATTCGATCTCAGCATTTAGATATGACAAAAAGGATCGATGTCTTTACTTTGAGTATTAGGGCAAGGCTGTATATGTAAATATCCATTTTATGTAAAGAGATTTATGTTCTACTAAAGTTGTTCTAATAGAATTGAATCAAAATCAACGCCTCTTTTTGCATTCATTCCATTCATTTGCATTGCATTTCATTGCATCATGTGCATTAAATTCCACAAAAGATCCTAATTATACGAGATTATTTCAGTTAACCTAGAAACCAACGAAAATCCACCAACCAAATATTAATACGGTATCTGCTGCAAGATGAAAACAATGCATCAAAGATTGGAAAGGTTAGAACAATTGCAAAATGAGATGCAAGATCAGATGTAGGAACAACTGGCTAAAATTCAACAAGACATAAGGGATTAGATGCTAGAATCTCAAAGAAATTTATTGAGCCAATTAACGCAATTAATGGCTAAGGGGCATGATAAAAGGAAGAGTCCCGTGGTCAATAGTAGGGATGATAATGAAAGCCCCATCTATCCCCCAGGTTTCACCCCAATAGGTGTCTAGGCCCAACCAGACGCCCATCTACAAGGGGGACCCACTACTAACAGACCCTAATATCAGACCAGTGCCTCGGCACCAATGAACTACCTGACAGGCTCAGGTTCTAGTCCGGGGGACAAACCAACCAATCCTGTAGTTCCTGATCTATATAAAATGGAAGAAATAGAAAAAGAAAGGGTAGAACTGCCAAAGAAACTTGAAGATCGGTACAGGTGGTTGAAAGAAAAACTCAAAGCATTGAGAATTCTGATTACCATTGCGGGGTTGATGCCAAGGATCTGTGTTTGGTCCTAAATCTAGTACTCCCGCCAAAATTCAAGACTCCAGAATTTAAAAAGTATAACGGGGACTAGCTGTCCTAAAGCTCACATCACTATGTTCTATCGAAGGATGACAGGATATGTTAATAACAATCAACTATTAATCCACTACTTCTAGGGCAGTCTGATCGGGTTTGCAGCCAAATGGTACAACCAATTGAGCCGTGCCAAAATTCACTCATGGAAGGACTTGGCACAAGCTTTCATGAAGTAATATGGCCACGTGCCAGACATGGCACCCAACAGAATCACACTGTAGAATATGGAAAAGAAGCAAAGTGAGAGCTTTAGGCAATATGCCCAAAGATGGAGAGAGGTAACAATGCAAGTCCAACCACCTCTTTTAGAGAAAGAAACCACGATACTTTTCATCAACACTCTGAAGGCCCCGTTCATTAACCACATGTTGCGAAGCGCTACCATGAGCTTCTCAGATATCGTAATGTCCGACGAGATGATTGAAAACGCGGTAAGGAGTGCGAAGATAGACGCGAGAGAAAGCGCCAAAAGATCAACCCCAAAGAAAAATAAAAATGAAGTGAATAATGTAAGTAAAGGGTATTCCAAATCAGTCACCATAGGCCAACCAAAAGGCCGTGACCACTAGCTATCAAGGCCCTTCGAGGCAAGAATTTAACTCAAAGCTAAACACAAAAGACTCCAGTACACACACATCCAGATGACATATAGAGTGTTGTATCAGAATCTGTTTGATGCACATGCAGTAGCTCCGTTCTACTTAAAACCCGTGCAACTTCCGTTTCCGAAATGGTATGATGCAAATGCCCAATGCAAATACCACACGAAAATAAAAGTACACTTAATTGAAAACTGCACTGCATTTAAAAAGTTAGTTGAAAGGTTCATCAAGATGGGCATCGTAAAGTTTGACGATCTATCAATACCTAATGTGGTAGAAAATTCGTTACCCAGTCATCCAAACCTAAGGGTAAACGCAATAATTGAGAAGGGAGGAGAGAGAACCAAAATCAATGTTGCAGAAGTAAAAACCCCACTGAAATGGGTTTCGAGACAAATGATAGACATGAGATTACTCATTCAGAATTTGGAGAAGAGACCAAAAAGGATAGGGAGTTACTATGAGTTCCACATTGAAGAAGGTCATGAAATCTAAGAGTGCGCTGAATTCAAATCTTTGGTGCAAAACCTAAGGGATAATAAAGATTTGGAATTCCTTGAAGAGGTCAAAGGCCCAGAAAGAATGTTGGGGAATTCGAACGTCAATGCCATACCCGAAGAGGGAGTCAAGGAAGAGAAATTATCAAACATTTGCCCTTAAAACACATGGGAGTGTTTTGAACAATGGGACTGTAAAAGAGATCCCTAAATTTTTTAGACCTAATTCGGAGTAATGTCCAAAACACACTTGTTGCTCTAAACTTAGGAGTAACAAGAATTCTTTTGTGAGATAGGCTTATGTCCAAATCTTTATTTCAATAAAATGCATCCTTGTGTCTCACTTCGAGAAAATATTCTTTTATTGTTTCCATTTCATTCATGATCATACTATACATATAAATATTCTTAGATTCTTTCATTCTTTGGATCTATCTTCGTCCCTATAGCAGGTCTCCAGATATAAATGATATGAGCGACACTGCTATTAACTCAAAACCTCCTTTTAAGCAAGAAATGTGTCCAGAGGAACTTCGAGACTTTGAAGGCAACCGAGACTGTAGCTTATCTCTTGATTTGTTAAGAATGGTAGAACAAGATCCTACCTTACAAAGAATCAATAGAAGCCATGACCTTTCTCTATGTGGGGCAGGATGTCATTGGGCTAATCTCGCCAAAAGCTTCTTGTGGTCATCAATTCATCTTTATGGTCGTCAATTACTTCACTAAGTGGGTGCAAGTTGATTCATATGTTAATTTCACAAAGTCGACAGTCAGCAAATTCTTGAAAAATCATATGTTGGTATGGAATGCCAAAAAGGATCATATCTGACAATGCGCTAAATTTGAACGACAGCATGATATTTGAAGTTTGCAACCTATTCAAGATTAACACCATATCGCCCTAAAATGAACGGTGCGATGAAAGAAAAATCTACCGCGCAACACCTTTCGCTTTAGCTTATCACGATTTTGCCCATTGAAGTCGAGATTCCTTCTCTTTGATTTTTTTGAATCCATTCTCGATTGAAGAGAAAAGTTCAAAGTTATCTATCATGTTCAAATGTACCAAAAAAATTATGCAAGCTCACGAAAAAGGTTCGCCTCAGAGAATTCCATGATGGAGACCTAGCATCGAAGAAGATCCTACCTATACAAAAGGATTTTCGAAGAAAGTGGATGCCAAACTGAGAAGGACCTTATGTGGAAGGCCTTATCTGGAGAAGCGTTGATTTTGATTGGGAAGGATAACAAGGACTTGCCTAATCCTATGAGTTCAGATTCAATAAAAAAATGTCTAGAAAAAAAAAAGAAAAAGAAAAATGAGAGGCCAAGGTGAAAACCCACTATAATGGGCCAATTTTGGCCTAGACCTAATAAACCAAAATAAAATAAAAAATCCAATTCTAAATGTCCATTTACATTGGCCCAGTAAGGCCCAAATCCTAATCCAAACCAACATTAGCCCAATACCCAACTACAAACCCTAGCCCTAATCACAAACAAAGACCTCAGCAGCAACAGTTTCAGCCGCCGCATCCCCCGCGCACATGCACCTCTTCCACGACTTCCATACCTGCGAGAAAAGCAAATCTAAACAGCTATAGACGCAGCAGATAACGGAATAGGATTTTTATCACTTTTATTTTGCTGTAATTCTGACTATAAAAACAGGAGAAAAGTTGTAAAAAAGGGAGATAACAATTTTTGGAAAGAAAAAATAGAAATCAGTGTAGAAAAAAAAGAAAATTCGAAAGAGAGTAATAAAATATAGTTGATCGACGGTGATTTTTCTTTGTTTTTACTGAAACTTTTTTATTTTTGTCTATTGTTTTTTCTTCTGGTAATAGAAAATAAAGAGGAAAGGGAGATTTACCTGGGTTGTGGTTCCGTCGTCGGAATCTCTTCCTCGTCGGCGATCGAGTGAAGTTTGGACGGACTTGCTTGACGGCGGCGGCAGAGAAGAGAACGAAACCCTAGCAGAATGTTACTCTACTATTTTGAATCAAAGGGAAAAATGAATTTTTTAGAAAAAAAATTGGTTTTATAACGGCCGTGAAACGACGCTGTTTGAGGCCTGCTTCAGCGGCCTCAAAATGACGTCGTATAGGCCGAAACCCAACGACTCGACTCGAAAGGCGCTAGATCCATGCGTTTTGGCTTGAATGGGGAATTTGCGCATTTGGTCCCCCATTTTTTTATTTGATTTTAATGCAGTATTTCATGTATTTTCAATTTAGCCAAAAAATTTCTTTCGTGTTTCAATTTTGTCCATAGATCCTGCGCATAGATCTCGCTAAAATGATGCCGTTGGATCAGTGTAGGGATATTTCCCTTTGGGTCCTCCTCTTGTTGCGTGCATTTTGATTTGGTCCCTTTTTGTGTTTTCTATCTTTAAATTCGGCCCCTAAACTCCGTTTATTTTTCAATTTGATCCTTAATAAGGTTTTTTTAGTTTTTTTTATATTATTGATATTGTCATTGTATCATTATTATTATATTATTTATTATCATTATTATTATTATTTCTATATTTATACACACATTTTTTTATGTAGTATATATATACATTTTTTTATATAATATATGCATATATTTTTAAACTTTTGTAAATACATGTATATATTTTATACATATATATATTTTTTATTATTATTTTATTTTCATGACTTTTATATACATATATATATTTTTACATTTTATAATACATATATATATTTATCTTTTACATGTTAAACTTTTACAATGCAAGTATACATGCATCTTCTATATTATATATGCATACGTTTTTTTAAAATATTATAAACATATATTTCATTCATTTATATAGGTATACTTATATATATTTTAATATATGCATATACATATTTTCAAATTTTATTTATAAATCATATATATATACATATCTTGTAAATACATATATATAATTTAAATTAAAGTATTTGTTTCATGTTATACATTAACATTTTATGATATTTTTAAAGAAAATATATTTGGTTTCATCAAAGCATTAAAACCATTTTTGTTCAAAGGCTTTCAAGATCATGTAATATTTGATATTTGGGATTTTCAAGAAAATTGAGCCCTAACGTATTGGGTTTCAATTTTCCTTGTTAACCCTAAATAATCGAGAATATTTTTTTTCAAAATGCATAAATAAAAATCACTTTCGGGAATTCAATATGTTGTGTCCTAATGTATTGGGTATGACATATTGTTTTTTTTAGATGAAAATTTTCATAAAAAAGGGGTAATATTCAAAGTTTGGGAGTTTTGAGAAATTGTACTCTAACGCATTGAGTCTCGACTTCTTCATCTAACCTAAACAATTGAATATTCCCTAAATAAGAGGATTTTAATATGTATACAAGTTTTTAAATACAAGGATCATATTTTAAAAATCTTTTCAAGCTTTTGACATCACGACATTAATAATCAATTTGGTACCGATTTTGGGCGTTACAAGGGTACTAACCCTTCCTCGTGCGTAATCGACTCCCGAACCTATTTTCTCAAAATTCGTAGACCAAAATAGTTTTTAAGGTGGGCCGATCACACTTCAATAAAGGATCGATGGCGACTCCAATTTTTGTTTTTTTAAGTCGACGACTAAATTTTTGTTTTAAAAAAAGTGGTTTCGACACCCACAAAGGGCACCTTGAGACCAGATGGGTTTTGAATTGAAAACCCAAGAAAAGGGAAATTCCAATTTTGATCAAATGTGGGGCATGCGGTAGTCTTACTACGTCTAAATTAGCAAGAAAGAAGGATGCTACATCTTGGGGCATCAACAAAGTCTTCTACGACTTATAAACACATATCAAGTTCAATAGGGTCCTCAAGAAGTTTGGGCAGAGAAGCTCATGCTACGATATCTGGGGCACCTATTTCCATCTTATTCATTTTTGTATTTTGACAAAATACGCCATCTTGATTAATTTATTTTCATTTTGTATTCTAGCAAAATTTGCTATCTTGATTTATTTATTCATTTCGAGCTTTGCTCTCAACAAAATTTCATCTTTTCTATTGCGATAATCTTTTTCAAGCATTTTTCATTGAAATAACGATTAATGGACTAATAGTATTCAAGTAAAAGAAGTTCTGCACATTGCTCTAAAAGCTTCTAAATAGTAAGATGACCTAAAATAGGACTATTATTTAGAACTAACAAAAACTAAGGGTTGGAAACATTTGAGAAATAATAGTCTAAATTGTGACTATTTCTTTGGATCTTCTGTTAAATATACCAGTTGAACATGAAAACGGGGTAATACGTCAGTGTTAGAACCTTGATGAACAACGAGCAATGACAACCCAAACAAAAAAAGGATCATTCTCAAAAATGACATTCTGCATTCATGCAAATATCATGCATACACATCTAGTTAGGAGTATTTGATTCATTCTAATCATAACACCCTAATCTAGGCCTATGAAATGAATTTTTCAAGGTCATGTTACCCGGAGAAGGGTGTAACAAATCCATAAAATTACATATCCCATACCCCTAAAATTGCAGTGGGACAGATTAAAGTTGCATAGCAAACCTTACCTCCCTAAAGTTGTAGTGAGGCAAGTTGAAGTTACAAGTCTTATCTCCCTGAAGTTGCAATAGAGCAGATTGGAGATAGCAAATCTTATTTCCCTGAAGTTGCAGTGGAACAGATTGAAGCTATAAATAACATATCTTATCTATCTGAAGTTGCAGTAGAGCAGATCATATCAAACCTTATCTCCTTGAAGTTGCAGTGGAGCAGGTTAAATCAATCTTATCTTCTTGAAGTTGCAGTAGATCAGATTGAAGCCACTAATCTTATCCCCCTAAAGTTGCAGTGGGGCAGATTGAAGATAGCAAGTCTTATCTCCCTGAAGTTGCAGTGCAGTAGACTAAAGATAAATCAATCTTATCTCTCTAAAGTTGCAGTAGAGCAGATTGAAGACGAGCTACATATCTTATCTCTCTGAAGTTACAGTAGAGCAGATCATATCAAACCTTATCTCCCTGAAGTTGTAGTGGAGCGGTTTAAAATGATGAATCCTATACCTCTGAAGTTAAAGTAGGTCGGATTAAATTTACCAAAACAAGTCTTATCTCCCTAAAGTTACAGTGGAGCAGACTAAAAACACAAATCTCATCCTCTTGAAGTTACAACAGAGTAGATTGAAGCTACAAGTCGTATCTCTCTGAATTTACAGTGGAGTGGATTGAAGCAACAAGACACAGTGGATTGGAGCAATACTAAGAAGTCAAGACCTGGCGAGACCAGGCAAAATTGGCCCTTTTAAAGTCTTTGCTTTATTCTCGTTACACGACAATGAGAAAAGAGGGGTAGCTGTAAGCCCCAATTTCTGCCTGGGGCCCAAATATTAAAATAAAACAAAACAAAAAAAGCAATCCAATTGCAAAGAAAAAACAATAGGCCCAATGTAGCCCAAGGCCCAAAACAAAAATAAACCCTAGCCTAACCACCTAAAACACATCAGAAAAAAACCCTAGCCACATGATCAGCCGCCCCAGCTCTTCCACATCAATAAGCATGCGTCTGTGCACGCCTCTGCCACCGCCACCGTCAGCCTCTACCACCACCTGCAAAGAAAAAAAGACACGCAAAATAGAAGAAAACAACAAGGAAGAGACAAAGAAGCAGCAACAAACAAGAACAAAGAAAAAATAGATTTTGTAATTTCGGTTATAGAAGCCCGAGTGCATCTTTGTAATTTTTTTTGGTCGAATGGATTAAAAATACAAAAGAAATTGGAACAGATTCAAAAAAAGAGGTGCTTTTCTTATTTTTTTATTTCAAAATAAATAAAAAATAGTATAAAAAAATAAAAGGAGTATTCGGTTACTTGGAGGCTGTGGTCGGAGGCTCTTCCGACCCTGAGGGCAGTCGAACCAGTGGGTTCGCCAAAGAAACCTCATCGATGGTATGGGAAATCAAAAGGTTCCTTGTTTTTTTTTGTTTTTTTCTTCGTTTTTGAATTTGGGGATATTTTTGGACTGTTTTAACCCCAAATTAGGGTTATACTTGAAAAAAGAGTGAAAAATAGGGTTTTTGAATTTTTCAGCCACCGCGGTGGCAATCGACCGGACTCCTGGTCGGAGCTAAGCCAGCGTCTGGAGAGGGAGAGAAGGGTTGAGAGGATTCTTTCTTCTTCTTTTTTAAGGAGGAGGTTTAAAATGATTTTTTTTTTGTAAAATTTTTTTACTTATATAGGAGTATGAAACGACGCCATTTTGGGCCTAAGCTTCAGACGCCAAAGCAGCGTCGTTTTGAGGGAGCCGACCTGAACCCAACCCGCTCCATGGCTAGGATCCGCGTGTTTTTTTTTTGAAGGGATAATTTCACTTTTAGCCCTTTTGCTTTTTAATGATTTTTCAATCAAGTTTTTTCATTTTTTAATTTTACCCCAGAATTTATTTCGGCTTTCAATTTGGTCCACCTTGAAGCTGTGCATTTTGGACGGTGGGGATTATTTCCTATTTGGTCCCTCCTTGTTATTTACGCGTTCAAATTGGTCTTTTCCTTCTTATTTATTTTCAATTTGCCCCAAATTTCTATTTTTAATTTCAATTTAGTCCTTTTTTGTCATTTTTGCTACTTTATAATTAAAATTAATTAATTTAACATTATTGTTGTCCTTTTTATTTGTTTACTTGCAATTTTATTAAATTAATTAGTTTCACATTATTATTTCTATTATATTTCTTTTTTATATTTTATTTACCTAAATATTTTAAACACATTTAATTCATTTTATTGTATTATTTATTTATTTTTTATTCTTTCAAGCTTTAAATTATTTATTATTCGTATTATTTTTATTAATATTATCATTATCATTATTATCTTTTTAATTTATATAATATCTATTTGTTCACTATTATTTTTATATAGACATATATACATATATATATTACTTATTCTTTTTTTAATATTTCAAATACGTTTATTTCATAATGTCACTCTTTTATTTATATTTTTTTTCGCATAATCTTTAAACTTTAGATTTCTATTATAATGATTATTATTATTATCATCATCATTATTATAGTCAATATTCTTCTTAAATTGTTTTATATAATATATATTTATTTTTATAATATCAAGTCTTTAACTTTAAATTTCTGGTTCCTTTATTATTCATTTTGTTTATTGTTTTTTAGCTCGTTTATTTTATTCTTTATATCGTCATTCATATAAACTCATTTATCATTATTCCGATATGCATATTCCTACTGTACTTTATTTCTATCGATTCGTATTACATTAATTTTACTCAATAAATAAATCATGATTTTAAAATAAGTAAAATTTCGTATTTTAAGATTCGAAAAGGTCGCATCCTAACTTACGAGGTTTTAATTTTCTCAATAAATTCAAATAAACGAAAGTTTTTTAGCAAAATTTTTAAAATAATCTCAGGAATTAAGAAAAATCGTATTCTAACTTATGAAGTACGATTTCTTCCTAAAATCGAGAGGATCAAATACCTTTCAATAAATAAATTTTTCGGTGTTTTTTCTCGTACCGGGAATTCAAGACATTGTGTCCTAACTTACGGGACATAATTCTCTTTCTCGATTAACGTGAAATATTCCCTTTTCTAAAAAATTATCAGCATTTCAAAAAGGGATCATATTTTAAATTTCCGTTCAAATTTTCAACCTTCGACATTAGGACATTAATTAATCGAGTAGGTACCAATTTTGGGGGTATTGAGGGTGCTAATCCTTCCTCGTGCGTAACCGACTCCCAAATCCATTTTCTAGATTTTGCAAATCAAAAATTATCATTTTAATAATTTAAAATTTAATTAAAATGATTAAATTACGAGGTGACCCGATCACACCTCATAAAAATGATCGGTGACAACTCCCATTTTAATTTCTGTTTTCAAACAAAAGTTGACCCTTTTATAAAAAAAAGGGTTTTGACAGCTATAGGATGTTCTCATGGTTAATTCTTCATTTGATCATTGTCTTCTTTGTTAATTTAATTTTTGGTTTGCAGCAACTATGTCGGAACCAGATTGTGCGATTATAAAATGAGATGATAGTGTGTATTATGGAGTGCTAATGATTTCAAGAAAAGAAATTAGCTCAACTTTCTTACCGTTTAAAGACGAAGAGAAAGCTTTGGAACTATACACACATTTAGTGGAGCATCATGATAACTAGATATTAAGTTGCCATCATCTTGTACAGTATCAAGATGAATGGCTGGTTGCACCAGAATATTGTAAAAATATTGTAACATATTTTAGAGAAAAGATGGAGAGGTGAAAAAGTAATAACCAAAATCAGTGTGAATGATTCAGTCACATTAGTGAGGATTTTGGTAAGATATTAAAAGATGTTGCTTGTATATGGGCTAAAAGTAATAAGAGCATTTACACGCAAGATCCGATAAAGTCTAATTCATCACTGATTTCGGTGGGGGTGTAAAGTTTTTACCCAATTTAAATGCATCTGACCAACCAATGGAAGGTGATATTAATGAGTTGAAATATTTGATTAACTATATCATCAATATGATATTCGAATCTGTTATCCAAAATTATGATAATTTCAATATGCCAAATGAATTATCATTGTTTCTTAACCAGCTCAAATTTCAAAACTTGTAAGTTATCTTTCATATATTTATTTTAAAGTTCGATAACTCATATGTTCTACTTCATTAATTTCATAATTTTTTTTATTTTCTTATTTGCCTATGCCCAAATGGATAGGAAATACATGAGTCCCGCGTTTCTACTAGATGTGTCTTTATTTTGGAGACTTGTTGATAAGTTCCATTTTATTATAAATCTGGATCACATGATGAAGCGTGAAGAGATTTGGTGGTGTAATCTTGACAAATGCCTAAATATTTTGCAAAAGAAATATTCATATGATTGGGTGTTAGTGGTGAAACGTGATCCGGTGCTTAAATCTATATTCGAGCATGCAGAATCTAGTTACCCTTCCAATTCCTTTGCCTCTTTAATATGGTATTACTCTAATGGTTACCGTTATTACAACGACAATATAACACCAAAAGTAATATTTCAATATTTTTACTTAAATTATTTTGTAATAGCCCGATTTTGGCCTAGTCAAAATAGTGGTCTCGGGACCACAAATTCGACGAGGGAAAAATTTATTTTTATTATTTTTTTATGATCTACAATTTAATGGAATGATTTTGTAAAAATTTCGTTCGAAAATTTCGACGTTTGGGCACTCAATTTAGTAAAAAAACTAAATTGTAAAAAGTGCAAAAGTTGAGTTCTACATGTTAGAAGTGTCCAATTGTTATGAAATTTTAAATTGGAGATCCTTATATGGTAATTAGACCATTGGTTAAGTTTGTGGACAAAAATAGACATGGTTAGGCATGTTTCTAAAGTTTTTCATTTAGGGCATTTTGGTCATTTTGATATTAAAATGAATTAAAAACAAAATTAAAAGCCAATTTTTGTCCATCTTCAAGCTTTGGCTGAATTTTTCATGAAGAAACCATCGCTAGGGTTTTTCAAGCTTCCAAGCTCGATTGTAAGTCAATTCTAGCCCCGTTTTTAATAATTTTTACATTTTTAAAATCCTCGTAAAAAGATCTATCTATTTCTACCATTATTTTGAACTAGGTTTGTGTTTAAAAATTTACCCATTTATGATATGCATGTATTTTGATGTTTTATGAAAGAATATAAATGTTTGGGGTGTGACAAACGTCTTTTACTATGTGATTTTCGATGAAAGTGCCTAGAAGGATTAATTTGTAAAAGTTATAAAATATGTCACAAGTGTGTGAATAAGTGAGAATTGTGGGCTGCTATAGTTATGGAAATGGTTCGACTAAGCCTAAAATGCAAGTAAATTGAATAAAAATTACTTTACGAGCCTAAGGGCAAAATCATAATTTGGTGAAACTCTAGGGGCAAAAATATAATTTTGCCAAAGTGTGATTTTTGGATTAGATTGAATAATGTGAGTGTTTATAAGTTTAATGTGTGATTATAAATTAAGAAAGATGAGAAATTGACTTTGATCAGTTAAAAAGAAGAGTGAGAAAAAGTGAGAAATTCCTAGTTGAACTTAGGAATAGAAGTGGATACAAGTGACATGTCACTAGAGACCAGTGTTACAGTGTTACAGTGAGTTTCGAGTGCTGGGTGATCTAGTATGTGTTGCAGACACCTGACAGCTTGTATGAGCAGGCCCGTGGACATTTCCAGTGTTATTGATCAGTGGTAGCTTCGGCTACATTTCAGTGGTAGCTACGGCTACATATCAGTGGTAGCTTCGGCTACATATCAGTGAGGCACTTATGTGCTAATTCTCTATGTATCCGTGTATATTTCGAGTGTTCAATGGGATTAATAATGAGTTAAAGTGAATATGAAATGAAGTAATGAAATTATGAAAGAGTAAATTTAACAACAAAATAGTTTAGGACAGCAACAGCTGTGTGAATTTGAAAAATCACTACAAATAGTGGAAATTTAATTCTAAGTTGAATGAAATGTGGAATTAAATCTGAATGAGTATATTTTCACATAAAGGAAATAGAGTAAGCAAAAGAGTTATATATTTTGAGATATTTGAATTTTAGTGAGACAAGGTCAGAATGATTTTGGAATCCCCTGTTCTAACTTTGAAAAATTTTTAAAAATTGTACAAAATAAACAAACAAGAGAATTATTCAAGTTCTTTATAATGAGATATTTAATTTTTAGTGAAGAGGGGTTAGAACTGTCGAACAGTGAAAGAGGGGAAATTTTAAAGAATAAGCTGTATTTATTGGCTAAGCCAAAAATTTTGAAAATTTTATGGTAAGAATATATGTGAGTATAGTTTTGGGGAAAATTAATGAATCTTAATTTGGAGCTCTGTAGCTTAAGATATAAATAAATCATTGACTCTGACTCAGATAGTTAGCTTGAATTTACATATGGGGAAATAGTGAAAGTATGGATAATGGTGTTTAAGTGTGTTATACACATTAAGGATGAGGAATGGAGAGGAGGTGGAGAAAAAATTGGGAAATATATGAATGATTTGTGTATAATTGGTAATACGTTCGATTATAATTGATAAACGATGAAATGGAAATGATGCATATGTTTGTGCATTATTGGTCATGATTTAAGGTCATGTAGGAAAATAAAGTTTCATAGTATGTGTGTCTGGTATATTTGGGGAAAATTAATGAATCTTAATTTGGAGCTCTGTAGCTCGAGATATAAATAAATCATTGACTCTAACTCAGACAGTTAGCTTGAATTTACATGGGAAAATAGTGAAAGTATGGATAATGTAGTTTAAGTGTGTTATACACATTAAGGATGATGAATAGAGAGGAGGTGGAGAAAAAATTGGGAAATATATGAATGATTTGTGTATAATTTGTAATACATTCGATTATGATTGATAAACGATGAAATGGAAATGATGCATATGTTTGTGCATTATTGGTCATGATTTAAGCTCATGTAGGAAAATAAAGTTTCATAGTATGTGTGTATGGTATATTTGGTATATGATTTGACATGAAGTAATGACATGAATGGGTATTGAGTTAACACATGTTAGTAAGTTTGATACATGAATAAATATTGTGCTCATCCATGCTTATAATGCTTATGTTATATGTTTATTTGGCTGGCATATTTGGCATACATGTTTAGGCTTTGGCCAAGTTGTGGCGGAATTATGCCACGTTAAATCTATAAGTTATGCATCGAAATAGGAAGTGCCCAAATGGAAATATGCTTGTGATCATAAAAGGGGAGGTAAGGTTTAAATTATGTAATCTCTAGTGAAATGGTTTATTATGTGGTTAGTCCCAAAAAGAATTATGTTTCAATGTACTAGCTTGCAACTATGGTTGAATGATATGTTTATGTCTTGTGTGATAAGGATAGGAAACGGGTGTGGAAAGTATGAAATAATAAGTTCATACTTGAAGTGTAAAATGACGAAAAAAGAGGATGATGAGTTGAATTGATGTTGTTATTTAAGGTAAAATGATATTTTCATTGCAAAATTGAGAATTTCATAAATGTGTTAATGAATGGTATAATCAATAAACATTGAGTTAAATGGTAAATACGTATTAGTATTGATCTTAATGATATTGAATTGTAAGTGAATTAAAAAGGAAATTGATAGTGATATGATTTGAATTGTAAGCATGAAAAATTGTGAAATGAATGAAAAGGAAATGAAGCATTGACTTGCATGAGTATGTATCGGGTCTCGTAGGCCCTATTTATTATGAATATAATATTATGAAGATATATAGTGAAGAATTATAAAAGTATGTTAATAATTTGAAAGTTTTAATTTAAATGAAATTTTATAACTCGGTTCAGTACATTTACAAGTGTATGTGTTCTGGTAATGCCTTGTACCCTATTTCGGTATCGAATACGGGTAAGGGGTGTTACATGTTTATTTTATACATTAGCATCATTAACATTGAGAATAAGTTGAGTAGGCAACTGCCAGGACTGTATCTTTATCTAGTTAAAGGTTTAATTAATAATGCAATAAGCAATAAAAGTAGGTAAGGAATATAGAAAAATTATATTATCATTGTAAAATTATTTTTTTCATTCATATTAAATAAATATTATTATTTTAATTTCTTAATATAGGCACCCAGTTTTTTCGAAATCAATTATTTCTAAAAATATATGCAATAAGAAATAAAACTCGTATTTTCTTTTCTTTCTCTTAATCACGTGATTTTTTTATTCTTTTCTTTTTTTCTACTTCTAGTCCAGATTTTGAGGTGTGACAGTTTCTAAATATATTTAAAGAGAAAACCAACTTGCTTACCTTTCATATATTTTCAAAAATAATTAATTTTGAAAAAACTGGATGCCTATATCAAAATATAAAAATAATAATATTAATTTAATATGAATTAAAAAAATAATTTTACAATGACAATATAATTTTTCTATATTTGTTTCCTGCTTTTATTGCTTATTACCTAATTGATTAAACCTTCAAATAGATAAAGATACAGTTCTGGCAGTTGCCTACTCAACTTATTCTCAATGTTAATAATGCTAATCTATAAAATAAACAATTTAAGTAAAAGTTAATAACAAAAGTAAATAGAATAACATAATAAAAAAATATTGAAATCTTACTTTTGGTGTTATATTGTCATTGTAATGACGGTAAACATTAGAGCAGTACCGTAGTACAGAGGCATAGGAATTGGTTGGGCTACTAGATTCTGCATGCTCGAATATAGATTTAACCACCGAATCACATTTCACCGCCAATACCCAATCATATAAATATTTCTTTTGCAACATATTTAGGCATTTGTCAAGATTATGCCACCAAATCTCTTCACGCTTCATCATGTGATTTAGATTTATAATAAAATAGTACTTATCAATAGGTCTCCAAAATAAAGGTGCATCCAGTAGAAACGCGAGACTCATGTATTCCCTATCCATTTGGACATAGGCAAATATGTAAACAAAAAAAATTATGAAATTAATGAAGTAAAACATATGAGTTATCGAACTTTAAAATAAATATATAAAAGATAACTTAAAAGTTTTGAAATTTGAGCTGGTTAAGAAACTATGATAACTCATTCGGCATATTGAAATTCTCATAATTTTGGATAACAGATTCGAACGCAATATTGACGATGTAGTTCATCAAATATTTCAACTCATCAATATCACCTTCCATTGCTTGGTCAGATGCATTCACATTGGGTAAAAACTTTACCCCCACCGAAATTAGTGATGAATATAGACTTTATCGGACCTTGCGTGTAAGTGATCTTATTATTTTTAGCCCATATACAAGCCACATCTTTTAGGATCTTACTGAAATCCTCACTAATGTAATTGAACCATTCACGTTGATTTCGGTTACTATTTTCCCACCTCTCCATCTTTTCTCTAAAACATGTTACAATATTTTTTGGAATATTCTAATGCAACCAGCCATTCATCTTGATACCGTACAAGATGATGACAACTTAATATCCAGTCATCATCTTTTACGGTATCAAAATTAATGGCTAGTTGCAGTAGAATATTCTAAAAATATTGTAATATATTTTAGAGAAAGGATAGAGAGGTGGGAAAGTAGTAACTAAAATCAGCGTGAATGTTTCAATTACATTAGTGAGGATTTCGGTAAGATCTTAAACGATGTGGCTTGTATATGGGCTAAAAATAATAAGAGCATTTACACGCAAGATCCGATAAAGTCTATATTCATCACTAATTTCAGTGGGGGTAAAATTTTTACCCAATTTTAATGCATCTGAAAAACCAATTGAAGGTGATATTGATGAGTTGAAATATTTGATGAACTACATCGTCAATATGCCATTCGAATCTGTTATCCAAAATTATGAAAATTTCAATATGCTGAATGAATTATTATTTCTTAACCAGCTCAAATTTCAAAACTTGTAAGTTATCTTTCATATATTTATTTTAAAATTCGATAACTCATATGTTTTACTTAATTAATTTCATAATTTTTAATTTACTTATTTGCCTATGTCCAAATGGATAGGAAATACATACGTCCCGCGTTTCTACTGGATGCGCCTTTATTTTGGAGACCTGTTGGTACACCCCTTACCCGTATTTGACACCGGAATAGGGTACGAGGCATTACCAGAACACATACACCTATAAACATGTTAAACCGGGTTATAAAATTTTATTCAAATTTAAACTCTTCAAATTTTTAACATGCTTTTATAAATCTTCACGTTATAACTTCAAAATACTATATTTGTAACAAATTGGGCTTCTGAGACCCAATACATACTCATGCAATTCAATACTTCATTTTCATTTCATTTAATTCACGATTCTCATGTTCACGATTCAATTCAATTTCTCAATCCAATATACATTTCAATACCACAATAATTTATTTAATTCAAATCATACCATTTGCAATTTCCATTTAATTCACGTACAGTTCAATTTCATTAAGTTCAATACTAATACATATTTATCGTTTAACTTAACGTCCCCTTTTTGCGTCATTTTACACTTCAAGCATGAACTTAGTATTTCATCTCCTTTCCACCCCCGTTTCCTATACATATCACACAAGATATAAAAATTACACTCAACCATAGTCACAAGCTAGTCTTTTTTTGAAGACTAACCACATGATAAACCATTTTAATAAAGATTACAAACTTTAAAACTTACCACCCTTTTATGATCACAAGCATATTTCCATCTAGGCATTTACCATCTCAATGCATAATTTTAAAATTTTAATGTGGCGTAATCCAGCCACAACTTGGCCAAAGCCTAAGCATACACACCAAATATGCTAGCCAAATAAATATATAGTATAAGCATTATAAGCATAGATAAGCACCACATTTATTTATGTATCAAACTTACCAACATGAGTTAATTCATAAACCATTTCTGACATTGCTACATACCAAACCATATACCAAGTATACCACATACACATACTATGAAACTTTATTTTCTCACATGAACTTTAACCATAACTAATAATGCACAATTATAAACATCATTTCTTCTTAATCGTTTATCGATTATAATCGAGCATATGGCCAATTATACACAAATCATTCATATGTTCTTCCAATTTTCCTCCTCCTCCTCTCCATTCCATACCCTTATGTACATAACACTCTTAGAAATAACATTTTCTATAGTTTCACTATTCACTTACATGTATACTTAAAATTGTTTCTCCAAGTCAAAGTCACTAAATTATTTTTACCCGGAGCTACAGAGTCCAAATTAAGAATCATTAATTTTCTCTAAAACTAGATTCACATATCTTCTTACCATAAAATTTTCAGAATTTTTAGTTTAACCAAATAGTACAGTTTATTCTTTAAAGTTCCCCTATTTCACTGCTCGACAGTTCTAACCTCTCTTCACTACAAATTAATTATCTCATTGTACAGAATTTAGGTATTGTTTCTGTTTGTTTCTCTTGAAAATAGATTCTGAGGATTCTGAACATATAAAATTAATCCCATAATTATTTTTGTACAATTTTTTACTATTTTCCAAAGTCAAAATAGGGGATTCTGAACTCATTCTGACTCTATCTAACTAAAATTCAAATATCTCAAAATATATAACTCTTTTTCTTGATTTGTTTCTTTTATGTGAAAATAGACTCATTTAGCTTAAATTTCATATATTATTTAGCCTTTAATTCAATTTCCACCATTTTTGGTGATTTTTCAAAGTCACACAACTGTTGCTATCTATATTGTTTTGTTGTTAAATGTACTCTTTCATAATTTCACTTTTTCACTTTCAATCACAATTCAATTCAAAATTCACTTTTTCATTTCTAAGTCGATATTCAATTCAATTCCGTACATATATTCATTATTCAATTACACTTATTCAATTTCCCGATGAACACTTCGGAATAATAACAGAGCAACCACTTTATTAATCAATGATGTCCGGTGGAATCAGCACAGAGCAACCACCTTATTAATCAATGATGTTCGGTTCACATAGTAGCCTACACATGTGACCATTACCATCCGATACACGTAGTAGCCTGCACATAGTACTAAAAACATGATAGAAACTATCCGGTACGCATAGTAGCCTGCATATAGTACTACACATGCGACCTATCATTCCAGTACACGTAGTAGCTTGCACATTGTACTACATATGTGACCATCACTTTCACTTTTACATAGTGGCCTACACATAATTCGTGCCACATATGTGATCATTTCTGTCACTTCATTCGTATCCCTTTTTATTCCAAAGGTTCATTCGGGAATTTTTTACTTTTTCTCACTTTTCTTTTTAGCGATCAATTTCAATTTCTCGTATTTCTTGATTTATAACAATACATTTAACTTATATAACATTCACACTATTCATTCCAGTCCAAAATCATACATTGGTTACGTTTTTGCCCCTAGGCTCGTGAAATAATTTTTATTCAATTTCCTTACATTTTAGGCCTAGTCGAACCATTTTCATAACTATAGCAGTCCACAAAACTCACTTATCCACACACTTATGACATATTTTATAACTTTTACAAATTAATCATTTAGGCATTTTCATTGAAAATCACTTAGTAAAAGACGTTCATCACACCCCAAACATTCATATTCTTTCATAAAACATCAAAATACATGCATATGATTCATGGGTAAATTTTAAAACACAAACCCTAGTTCAAAATAATGGTAGAAATAGCTAGATCTTGTTACGAGGATTTCAAAAACGTAAAAATCATTAAAAACGGGGCAAGGATGGACTTACTATTGAGCTTGGAATCTTGAAAACCCTAACCATGGCTTCCCCCTTGCTAAATTCAGCCTTATGGAGAAGATGGACAAAAATTGGCTTTTAATTTTGTTTTTAATTCATTTTAATAACTAATTGACCAAAATGCCCTTAATGAAAAACTTTGGAAACATATCTAGCCATGCCCATTTTTGTCCACCAACTTAACCAATGGTCTAATTAGCATATAAAGACCTCCAATTTAAAATTTCATAACAATTGGACACCTCTAACATATAGAACTCAACTTTTGCACTTTTATAATTTAGTCCTTTTGACTAAATTGAGTGCCCAAACGTCAAAATTTTCGAACGAAATTTTCACGAAATCATTTTGTGAAATCATAGACCATAAAAATATAATGAAAGTAATTTTTTTCTCGTCGAATTTGTGGTCCCGAAACCACTATTCCGACTAGCCCCAAATTCGGGTTGTTACAGTGTTGGCGGTGAAACATGATTCGGTGCTTAAATATATATTCTAGAATGCAGAATCTAGTTGTCCAACCAATTTCTATCCCACTGTAGTACGGTACTGCTCTAATATTTACCGTCATTACATCGACAATATAACACCAAAAGTAATATTTTAATATTTTTTATTATGATATTATATTTACTTTTCTTATTAATTTTACTTAAATTGTTTATTTTATAGATTAACATAATTAACATTGAGAATAAATTGTGTAGGCAACTGCCAGAACTGTATCTTCATCTATTTAAAGATTTAATTAATTATGCAATAAGCAATACAAGTAGGTAAGGAATATAAAAAAATTATATTATCATTGTAAAATTGTTTTTTTAATTCATATTAAATAAATAATGTTATTTTAATGTCTTGATATAGACACTCAGTTTTTTTGAAATAAATTATTTCTAAAAATATATGCAATAAGCAATAAAACTCGTATTTTCTTTTCTTTCTCTTAATCACGTGATTTTTTTATTCTTTTCTTTTTCCTACTTCTAGTCCAAATTTTGTGGTGTGATAGTTTCTAAATATATTGAAAGAGAAAACCAACTTCCTTACCTTTTATATATTTTCAAAAATAATTAATTTCAAAAAAACTGGATGCCTATATCAAAACATTAAAATAATAATATTAATTTAATATGAATCAAAAATAATAATTTTACAATGACAAAATAATTTTTCTATATTTGTTACCAGATTTTATTACTTATTGCATAATTAATTAAACCTTCAAAAAGATGAAAATACAGTTCTGGCAGTTGCCTATTGGACTTATTATAAATGTTAATAATGCTAACCTATAAAATAAACAATTTAAGTAAAATTTAATAAAAAAAGTAAATAGAATAACATAATAAAAAATATTGAAATCTTACTTTTGGTGTTATATTGTCACTGTAATGACAGTAAACATTAGAGCAGTACCGTACTATAGAGTAGGGGTAAGCATTCGATCGAATCGAATCGAATCGAATCGAAAATTTTCGAGTTAATCGAGTTTTCGAATCTCATTTTATCATCCTAACTTTATTCGAAGTTTTCTCGAATCGAGTCGAGTGAGATGGAATTCGAATCGAATCGAATCGAATATATTTGTTCAAGTTAAATTTAAAAAAATAATTTTGGGTCCTTGTAACCATTGTCACCCATCGTAATAAAATTTGTCCACCTTAATCAAATTTTTTATTAACTTTCATCATCTCATAATTTATTTATTAATTTTTTATATACTGGTTAGCTTATTTGTTTGCTTAGTTGTTTAATTATCTTCGGATTCTTGTCACTATGTATTTTGGAATTAAAAAATATATTAAATATAAAAATATGATTTTTTTAATAAAATTTATTTTAAAAATAAAATTTGAAATTGATACCAATATAAAATTTTAACACGAATATTTTATGGCATAATTAAGAATTTAATTTTAATATAAATATTCAATATGACTAAACAATTCAATAATATAAATAATATAAAATGTGAAATTTAATTTAAGAATATAAATAGTATATATATAAATAAAATTATTACTATTTATGTTTAGTGATTTTTTTTTGGATAATTTTGATTTTTTATTTGAGAGTAAAGGGTGAGAAGTAAAAGTTTAGGGGGAAAATAAAAAGTTTTGGGGAATAAATGTTTGAAGGAAAGTAAATAGGGGGAGTAAAATTTTGGAGGGAAAATATTAAAAAAAATTTGAAGGGGGGAGGGTTTGGGGTAGATGGGAGGTGGGATGGGAAGAGAATAAAAGTTTTAGGGGAAAAGTGGGAGGGAGTAAAAATTTTGGGGGAAAATAAAAGGTTTTGAAGGTTTTGGGGAGTAAAATTTTTTTTAAAAAAAATGAATGGAAGAGTAAAATTTTGGTGGGAAATGGATTTTGGGTAGATTGGGGGGTTGGGAGGGGAGGGGAGTAAAAGTTTTGAGGGAAAAGTAAAAAAGTTTGTGAGTTTAGGGTAAAACTGTAAAATATTAAAGTTTGATATTCGAATTATTCGAATTATTCGAGTTATTCGAATTCGAAAACTCAACTCGATTCGAACTCGAAATTCGAAAAAAAAATTCGAGTTGATTCGAATAACTCGATTAACTCGAATAACTCGATTCATTTAACTCGAAATTCGAATTTTTTTCGATTTTTTCGAGTCGAATCGAATTTTGCTCACCCCTACTATAGAGGCATAAGAATTGGTTGGACAACTAAGTTATGTATGCTTGAGTATAGATTTAAGCACCGGATCATGCTTCACTGCTAACACCCAATCATATGAATATTTATTTTGCAATATATTTAGGCATTTGTCAAGATTACGCCACCAAATCTCTTCACGCTTCATCATGTGATCCAGATTTATAATAAAAGAGAACTTATCAACAGGTCTCCAAAATAAAGATGCATCCAGTAAAAATGCGAGACTCGTGTAATCCCTATCCATTTGGACATAGGGAAATATGTAAACAAAAAATTATAAAATTAATGAAGTAAAACATATGAGTTATCAAACTTTAGCCCATATACAAGCCACATCTTTTAAGATCTTATTGATATCCTCACTAATGTAATTGAACCATCCACATTGATTTCAGTTACTATTTCCCTACCTCTCCATCTTTTCACTAAAATATGTTACAATAGTTTTAGAATATTCTAGTGCAACCAGCCATTCATCTTTATACCGTACAAGATAATGACAACTTAATCTCCAATCATCATCTTTTACGGTATCAAGATTAATGGCTGGCTACAGTAGAATATTTTAAAAATATTGTAATATATTTTAGAGAAAAGATGGAGAGGTGGGAAAGTAGTAACCGAAATCAGCGTGAATACTTCAATTACATTAGTGAGGATTTCTGTAAGATCTTAAACGATGTGGCTTGTATATAGGCTAAAAATAATAAGTGCATTACATGCAAGATCCGATAAAGTCTATATTCATCACTAATTTCAGTGAGGGTAATGTTTTTACCCAATTTTAATGCATCTGAAAAACCAATGGAAGGTGATACTAATGAGTTGAAATATTAGATGAACTACATCGTCAATATTGCATTCGAATCTGTTATCCAAGATTATGAGAATTTCAATATGCCGAATGAATCATCATTGTTTCTTAACCAGCTCAAATTTCAAAACTTGTAAGTTATCTTTCATATATTTATTTTAAAGTTCGATAACTCATATGTTCTATTTTATTAATTTCATAAATTTTTTATTTGCCTATGTCCAAATGGATAGGAAATACATGTGTCCCGCGTTTCTACTGGATGCGCCTTTATTTTGGAGACCTGTTGATAAGTTCCATTTTATTATAAATCCGGATCACATGATGAAGCGTGAAGAGATTTGGTGGCGTAATCTTGACAAATGCCTAAATATTTCGCAAAAGAAATATCCATATGATTGGGTGTTGGCGGTGAAATGTGATCTGGTGCTTAAATCCATATTCGAGAATGCAGAATCTAATTACCCAACCAATTCCTATGCCTCTGTAGTACAGTACTGCTCTAATGTTTACCGTTATTACAACGATAATATAACACCAAAAGTAATATTTTAATATTTTTTATTATGATGTTCTATTTACTTTTGTTATTAGTTTTTACTTAAATTGTTTATTTTATAGATTAGCATCATTAACATTAAGAATAAGTTGAGTAGGCAATTGCCAGAATTATATCTTCATCTATTTAAAGGTTTAATTAATAATTCAATAAGCAATAAAAGTAGGTAAGGAATATAAAAAAAATTATATTATCACTGTAAAATTGTTTTTTTTAATTCATATTAAATAAATATTGTTATTTTAATGTTTTAATATAGGCATCCAGTTTTTTCGAAATTAATTATTTCTAAAAATATATGCAATAAGTAATAAAACTTGTATTTTCTTTTCTTTCTGTTAATCACGTGATTTTTTTATTGTTTTCTTTTACCTACTTCTAGACTAGATTTTGAGGTGTGACGGTTTCTAAATATATTTAAAGAGAAAACTAACTTCCTTTCCTTTCATATATTTTCAGAAATAATTAATTTCGAAAAAACTGGATGCCTATATCAAAACATTAAAATACTAATATTAATTTAATATGAATTAAAAAAATAATTTTACAATGACAAAATAATTTTTCTATATTTGTTACCTGCTTTTATTGCTTATTGCCTAATTAATCAAACCTTCAAATAGATGAAAATACAGTTACTGGCAGGTGCCTACTCAACTTATTTTAAATGTTAATAATGCTAATCTATAAAATAAACAATATAAGTAAATGTTAATAAAAAAAGTAAATAGAATAACATAATAAAAAATATTTTAATCTTACTTTTGGTGTTATATTGTCATTGTAATGACGATAAACATTAGAGCAATACCGTACTACAAAGGCATAGGAATTGGTTGGACAACAAGATTCTGTATGCTTGAATATAGATTTAAGCACCGGATCACATTTCACTGCCAACACTCAATCATATGAATATTTCTTTTGCAATATATTTAGACATTTTTCAAGATTACGCCACCAAATCTCTTCACGCTTCATCATGTGATCCATATTTATAATAAAATAGAACTTATTAATAGGTCTCCAAAATAAAAGTGCATCCAGTAAAAATGCGAGACTCGTGTAGTCCCTATCCATTTGGACATAGAGAAATATGTAAACTAAAAATTATAAATTTAATTAAGTAAAACATATGAGTTATCGAACTTTAAAATAAATATATGAAACATAAGTTACAAGTTTTAAAATTTGAGCTGGTTAAGAAACAATTATAATTCATTCGGCATATTGAAATTCTCATAATTTTGGATAACAGATTCGAATGGCAATTAACGATGTAGTTCATCAAATATTTCAACTCATTAATATCACCTTCCGTTAGTTGGTCAGATGCATTCAAATTAGGTAAAAACTTTACCCCCACCGAAATTAGTGATGAATATAGACTTTATCGGATTTTGTGTGTAAATACTCTTATTATTTTTAGCCCATATCAAGCCACATCTTTTAAGATCTTACTGAAATCCTCACTAATGTAATTGAAACATTCATGTTGATTTCGGTTACTACTTTCCCACCTCTTCATCCTTTCTCTAAAATAGGTTATAATATTTTTAGAATATTCCAGTCATCATCTTGTACGGTATCATGATGAACTACTGGTTGCACTAGAATATTCTAAAAATATTGTAACATATTTTAGAGAAAGGATGGAGAGGTGGGAAAGTAGTAACCGAAATCAACGTGGATGGATCAATTACATTAGTGAGAATTTCGGTAAGAACTTAAAAGATGTGACTTGTATATGGGCTAAAAATAATAAGAGCATTTACACGAAAGATCTGATAAAGTCTATATTCATCACTAATTTCGGTGGGGGTAAAATTTTTACCCAATTTGAATACATCTGACCAACCAATGGAATGTGATATCTATGAGTTGAAATATTTGGTTAAATATATCGTCAATATGCCATTCGAATCTGTTATCCAAAATTATGAAAATTTCAATATGTCGAATGAATTATCATTGTTTCTTAACCAGCTCAAATTTCAAAACTTGTAAGTTATCATTCGTATATTTATTTTAAAGTTCGATAACTCATATGTTTTACTTCATGAATTTTATAATTTTTTGTTTACATATTTCCCTATGTACAAATGGATAGGGAATACGTGAGTCCCGCGTTTCTACTGGATGCGCCTTTATTTTGGAGACCTGTTGATAAGTTCCATTTTATTATAAATCTGGATGACATGATGAAGCGTGAAGAGATTTGGTGGCATAATCTTGACAAATGCCTAAATATTTTGCAAAAGAAATTTTTATATGATTAGGTGTTAGCGGTGAAATGTGATCCGGTGCTTAAATCTATATTCGAGTATGCAGAATCTAGTTACCCAACCAATTCCTATGCCTCTGTAATACGGTACTGCTCTAATGTTTAACGTTATTACAACGAAAATATAACACCAAAAGGAATATTTTAATATTTTTTATTATGATATTCTATTTACTCTTGTTATTAATTTTTACTTAAATTTTTTATTTTATAGATTAGTATCATTAACATTGAGAATAAGTCTAGTAGGCAATTGCCAGAATTATATCTTCATCTATTTAAAGGTTTAATTAATAATGCAATAAGCAATAAAAGTAGGTAAGGAATATAGAAAAATTATATTATCATTGTAAAATTGTTTTTTTAATTCATATTAAATAAATATTATTATTTTAATGTTTTAATATACGCACCCAATTTTTTCGAAATCAATTATTTCTAAAAATATATGCAATCAGTAATAAAACTCATATTTTCTTTTCTTTCTGTTAGTCATGTGATTTTTTATTGTTTTCTTTTACCTATTTCTAGTCCAGATTTTGAGGTGTGACAATTTCTAAATATATTTAAAGAGAAAACCAACTTCCTTTCCTTTCATATATTTTTAGAAATAATTAATTTCGAAAAAACTGGATGCCTATATCAAAATATTAAAATAATAATATTAATTTAATATAAATTTAAAAAATAATTTTACAATGACAATATAATTTTTCTATATTTTTTATCTGCTTTTATTGCTTATTATCTAATTGATTAAACCTTCAAATAGATGAAGATACAGTTCTAGCAGTTGTCCACTCAACTTATTCTCAATGTTAATAATTCTAATCTATAAAATAAATAATTTACATAAAAGTTAATAAAAAATTAAATAGAATAACATAATAATAAAAATATTGAAATCTTACTTTTGGTGTAATATTGTTATTGTAATGATGGTAAAAATTAGAGCAGTACCGTACTACAGAGGCATAGGAATTGGCTGGGCAACTAGATTCTGCATGCTCGAATATAGATTTAAGCACCAGATCACGTTTCACCGCCAACATCCAATCATATAAATATTTTTTTTTGTAAAATATTTAGGCATTTGTCAAGATTACGCCACAAAATCTCGTCACGCTTCATCATGTGATTCAGATTTATAATAAAATGAAACTTATCAACAGGTCTCCAAAATAAAGGCATATCCAGTAGAAACGCAGGACTCATGTATTTCATATCCATTTGGACATAGGCAAATAAGTAAATAAAAAAATTATGAAATTAATGAAGTAGAACATATGAGTTATCGAACTTTAAAATAAATATATGAAAGATAACTTACAAGTTTTAAAATTTGAGCTGGTTAAAAATCAATGTGACACTGCCTTTAAAAAGCTAGTCGAAAGGTTTATCAATATGGGTATTATCAAATTCGATGATTCACTTAGTATAGAAAATCCGATACTTAACCATATTGATAATGGGGTGAATGCGATAAGGGAAGAAATGTTAGGAAACGTTCACATCAATGCCGTATACGAAGAAACAACTGAAGAAGGGACCTTGTTAGATATTCGCCCTTATAAACCTGGGAGTGTTCTAAATAATTGGACTGTAGAAGAAACCCCTGTAGTATTTACAGCTTAGTCAGAGTAATATTCAAAACACACTTATTGATTTTAACCTAGAGGCAATAAGAACTCCGTTGTGAAATAGGCTCATGTCTGAAAGTCATTATTTTAATGAAATACATCTTTGCGATCATTTTTGAGCCAATATTCTTTCATTCTATACGAATAATTATTTTTGATTCTTTCATTCTTTTATATTTTCTTCCAAATCATTCTTTCATTCATTCATAATCATATGTACAAATAATTATTCATAAATTCATATATTGTTTGTATATTCTTTGGTACCTACAATAGGTCCCTAGATATCAATGACATGAGTGATGCTGCTACAGACTCAGAATCTTCTTTTGAGTGAGACATGGGTTTAGAAGGATCTAATGACCTTGAAGATGACATAGACTGTAGCCTATCTCTGGGCTTGTTGATGATGGTAGAACAGAAAGAGAAACAAAATTTACCTCATGAGGAGACAATAGAGATTGTGACCTTGAAGGAGGGAAAAGTAGTAAAAATTAGAACATGCATAGCCGAAGAAATGAAGCAAAACCGTGTTGAGCTATTTCAAGAGTTCAAAGGTGTCTTCACATGGTCATACCAAGATATACCCGTGTTAAGCACTGACATTGTAATTTGACAATGCATTAATTTTGAACAAATAGCACGATATCAGAAATTTGTAGTATGTTCAAGATTAACATCATGAACGATGCAGTAAAAAAAACTTCTACTGGGCAACACCTTTCTTTTTGGCGTATCACAGCTTTGCTCATTGAAGTTGAGTTTCCATCTATCCGAGTTTTTGTTAGATTTTATCCTGATTGAAGAGGAAGATCCAAAGTTTTTCATTATAGTCAAATTTTTGCCCCAAAAAGCCCTATGAGAGAAATCTAATACCAAGGAAGATTCTTTGCATACAAAATGAAAGTGGATAGGAAGGATCTTTTGTGGAAGACTTTATCTGGAAAAGCATTGATTCTAATCGAAATGGATAACAAGGACTTGCCTAATCCTATGAGTTTCAAAAAAAATGTAAAAATATTTCAAAAAAAATGAAAATGAAAGTGATGAAAAAAGAAAAGGAATGAGAAGGAAAAAGAAAAGGAAAAGAAAAATGAGAGGCTAAAGCGAAAACCCGCAAAGGGCGCTTTGAGACCAAAGGGGATTTGAGTTGAAAACCCAAAAAGGGCAGCTCAAATTTTGAGTAAAGTGGGGCATGGATGTCATCGGGCCAATATCACCGAAGGCTTCTAATGGGCATCGCTTGATTCTTGAAGACATTAATTGCTTCACCAAACGGATAGAGGCTGTTTTATATGCCAATGTTACCAAATCAGAAGTTAACAAATTCTTGGGAAAAAAAGATCATATACTGGTATGAAATGCCGAAGAGGATTATATCGAACAACGCATTGAACCTAAACAATAGTACGATAGCTGAGATCTATAATTAATTCAAAATCAAACACTATAACTTGTCACAGTATTGCCCAGAAATGAATGGTGCGTTGGAGGCGGCCAACAAAAATATCAAGAAAATTGTGGGAAAAATGACTGAAACTTACAAGGACAGGCATGAGAAATTACCATTTGATCTCATTGCTTATCGAACATCTATCAGGACTTTTACCGTGGCAACACCTTTTTCTCTGGTTTACGGGATAGAGGCAATTTTACTCATTGAAGTTGAAATCTCTTCTCTTTGGGAATTAGCTGAATTAAAGATGGATGAGGCCGAATAGATCCAATCTCGATATGATCAGTTGAACCTGATAGAAAGAAAAAGGCTAAAAGTTATTCATCACGATCACGTGTACCAAAAATAATGATGCGAGCCTATAACAAAAAGATTCGTCCCAGATAATTCCACGATGGGGACCTGGTGTTGAAAAAGATCTTCCCTCTACAAAAAGATTTTAGAGTGAAATGAATGCCAAACTGAGAAGAATTTTATGTCATCAAGAAGGCCTTTTCTGGAGGAGCATTGATCTTAAGTGAGTTGGATGGTAAAAACTTGCCTAATCCTGTAAACTCAGATTCAGTCAAGAAATACTTCGCCTAAAGAAGGAGAAGGGACCAAGATGAAAGCCCGCAAAGGGCACCTTGAGTCCTTAAAAAAAAGACAAAGGTAAAAACCCGCAAAGGGTGTTTTGAGTTTAAAAAAAATAAATTAAAAAAGTAAAATGGAGAGGCCAAGGTGAAAACCCACAAAGGGTGCTTTGAGACCAAAATGGATTTGATTTGAAAACTTAAACAACAATACGATAGCTGAGGTCTGTAATCAATTCAAAATTAGACACTATAAATTGTCACCGTATTGCCTAGAAATGAATGGTACGTTGGAAGCGGCCAACAAAAATATCAAGAAAATATTGGGAAAAATGACTGAAACTTGCAAGGACTGGCATGAGAAATTACCATTTGATGTCATTCCTTATCGAACATCTATCAGGACTTCTACGTGGCAACACATTTTTCTCTAGTTTACGGGATGGAGGCAGTTTTACTCATTGAAGTTGAAATATCTTCTCTCTGGGTATTAGCTAAATTAAAGATGGATGAGGCCGAATAGATCCAATCTCGATATGATCAGTTGAATCTGATAAAAAGAAAAAGGCTAAAAGTTATTCATCACGATCACGTGCACCAAAAATGAATGATGCGAGCCTATAACAAAAAGATTCGTCCTAGAGAATTCCACGATGGGGACCTGGTGTTGAAAAAGGTCTTCCCTCTACAAAAAGATTTTAGAGGGAAATGAATGCCAAACTGAGAAGGACTTTATGTCGTCAAGAAGGCCTTTTCTAGAGGAGCATTGATCTTAAGTGAGTTGGATGGTAAAAACTTGCCTAATCCTGTAAACTCAGATTCAGTCAAGAAATACTTCGCCTAAAGAAGGAGAAGGGACCAAGGTGAGCCCGCAAAGGGCACCTTGAGTCCTTAAAAAAAAGACTAAGGTAAAAACCCGCAAAGGGTGTTTTGAGTTTAAAAAAAATAAATGAAAAAAGTAAAATGGAGAGGCCAAGGTGAAAACCCACAAAGGGTGCTTTGAGACCAAAATGGATTTGATTTGAAAACTTAAACAACAATACGATAGCTGAGGTCTGTAATCAATTCAAAATCAGACACTATAAATTGTCACCGTATTGCCTAGAAATGAATGGTGCGTTGGAAGCGGCCAACAAAAATATCAAGAAAATATTGGGTAAAATGACTGAAACTTGCAAGGACTGGCATGAGAAATTACCATTTGATGTCATTCCTTATCGAACATCTATCAGGACTTCTACGTGGCAACACATTTTTCTCTAGTTTACGGGATGGAGGCAGTTTTACTCATTGAAGTTGAAATATCTTCTCTCTGGGTATTAGCTAAATTAAAGATGGATGAGGCCGAATAGATCCAATCTCGATATGATCAGTTGAATCTGATAGAAAGAAAAAGGCTAAAAGTTATTCATCACGATCACGTGTACCAAAAACGAATGATGCGAGCCTATAACAAAAAGATTCGTCCCAGAGAATTCCACGATGGGGACCTGGTGTTGAAAAAGATATTCCTTCTAGAAAAAGATTTTAGAGGGAAATGAATGTCAAACTGAGAAGGAGCTTATGTCGTCAAGAAGGCCTTTTCTGTAGGAGCATTGATCTTAAGTGAGTTGGATGGTAAAAACTTGCCTAATCCTGTAAACTCAGATTCAGTCAAGAAATACTTCGCCTAAAGAAGGAGAAGGGACCAAGGTGAAAACCCGCAAAGGTTACCTTGAGTCCTTAAAGAAAAGACTAAGGTAAAAAACCGTAAAGGGTGTTTTGAGTTTAAAAAAATGAAAAAAGTAAAATGGAGAGGCCAAGGTGAAAACCCACAAAGGGCGCCTTGAAACCAAAATGGATTTGAGTTGAAAACTTAAACAATAGTACAATAGCTGAGGTCTATAATCAATTCAAAATCAGACACTATAAATTGTCACCGTATTACCCAAAAATAAATGGTGCATTGGAGGCGGCCAACAAAAATATCAAGAAAATTGTGGGAAAAATGACTGAAACTTACAATGACTAGCATGAGAAATTACCATTTGATCTCCTTGCTTATCGAACATCTACCAGGACTTCTACCGTGGCAACACATGTTTCCCTGGTTTACGGGATAGAGGTAGTTTTACTTATTGATGTTGAAATCCCTTCTCTCCAGGTATTAGCTGAATTAAATATGGATGAGGTCGAATGGATCCAATCTCGATATGATCAATTGAACTTGATAGAAAGAAAAAAGCTAAAAGCTATTCATCACGATCAAGTGTACCAGAAACGAATGATGCGAGCCTACAACAAAAAGGTTCATCCTAGAGAATTCCACGATAGGGACTTGGTGTTGAAAAAGATCTTTCCTCTACAAAAATATTTTAGAGGGAAATGAATGTCAAATGAGAAGGACCTTATGTCGTCAAGAAGACATTTTCTGAAGGAGCATTATCTTGAGTGAGTTGGATGGTTAAAACTTGCCTAATCCTGTAAACTCAAATTCAGTCAAGAAATATTTTGCCTGAAGAAAGAGAAGGACCAAGGTGAAAAACCCGTAAAGGGTTCCTTGAGTCCTTAAAAAAAGACCAAGTGAAAACCCGCAAAGGGCACTTTGAGTTTAAAAAAATAAATGAAAAAAGTAAAATGGAGAGGCCAAGGTGAAAACCCACAAAGGGCGCCTTAAGACCAAAAGGGATTTGAGTTGAAAACCTGAAAAGGGCGGCTCAAATTTTGATCATATTGGGACATGTGGTGATCTTGTTATACCTGAATCAATAGGAAAGGGTAGGTGACATCTTGGGGCATCGACAAAGTACTGTAGATCTCCTAAACACATGTCAAACTCAGAATGGTCTTTAGAAAGTTTACAGAGAAGTTCAAGTTGCGATATCTAGGGCACTTAGTCTTCATACTATTTATATTGAATTTTTTGTTCTTGGAATACTTGATTCTTTTTCAATATACATGTTCCCAATCATTCCTCTTTCATTTCCTTGATAATTTATTCATTTCAAGCCATGCTCCCAAATCAATTCTATTTTACCCATTGTTATTATCTTTTTGCAAGCATGTTGCATTATAATAATGATTAATGAACTAATAATACTTTCACAAGGGAAGTTTTGCATATTACTCTAGAAGTTTCTAAATAATACAAGAACCTGAAATAAAGCTATTGTTTAGAATGCAACAAGTTTAAAGGTTGAAATATCTAAAAAGGAAAAGTCTAAGATTATCCCTTCGAGTTTTATTGTCAAAACATTGATTGAACAAAATGACAAGATATCGTGTTGGTGATAAAGCTTCAATGAACAAGGAAGCAATGATCATCGAGTAATAAAAAGAGGTTTTTCTTGAAGAAGAAAATTCTACAATTGTGCATAAACATTTGGTATGACACCTTGGAAATGGTGTAGGAGACTAAGGAAGTTTAGATCCTATCTCATTGAATTGCAGTAGAAGAGGATTGAGAAAGAGTCAGATCTTATACTCCTTAATTACAGTGGGAGAAAGATGGTTCAAATTTTATGTCCCAAAAGTACAGTGGATTGAGCCCTGAAGATTACAGTGGGGGCAGTCCGATTAAGTAAGATATGAGTGTTACTAACCGAATAAGATAGCGTTCTGACGTGTTGGTAATAATGCCTTAATGAACAATGAGCAATAACAGCTCAAACATTAAGGGGTCATTTTTATGACATTTCGCATTCATGCATACACATTTAGTTAGGAGATTTTGATTCATTCCGATCATAACATCCTAATCACTAGGCATGAATAGGCCCATGAAATGGATTCTACAGGTCATATTCCCTAGAAAACAGATTGGTGAAACCACAAATCCTATACCTTTGAAGTTACAATGAGATGGATTATAAATTATGGTGAATCTTATCTTCCTGAAGTTACAGTGGAGTAGATTGAAGCCATCAGCCTTATCTCCCTGAAGTTACAGTGGAGCAGACTGAAGACAACGAATCTTATTTCCTTAGCGTTATAGTGAAACAGATTAAAGCTACAAATTATGGCGAATCTTGTCTTCCTGAAGTTGTAGTGGAACAGATTGAAGCCATCAGCCTTATCTCCCTAAAGGTGCAACGGAGAAGACTGAAGATAGCGAATCTTATTTCTCTGGCGTTGCAGTGGAACAAATTAAAGCTACAAATTATGGCAAATCTTATATTCCTGAAGTTGCAGTGGAGCAGATTGAAGCCACCAGCCTTATCTCCCTGAAGTTGTAGCAGAGTAGACTGAAGACAACGAATCTTATTTCCCTGGCGTTGTAGTGAAACAGATTAAAGCTACAAATTATGGCAAATCTTATCTTCCTGAAGTTGCAGTGGAGCAGATTGAAGCCATCAGCATTATCTCCCTGAAGTTACAGTGGAGCAGACTGAAGACAGCGAATCTATTTTCCCTGGCATTATAGTGGAATAGATTAAAGCTACAAATTATGGCGGATCTTATCTTCCTGAAGTTGCAGTGGAGCAGATTGAAGCCAACAGCCTTATCTCCATAAAGTTGTAACGGAACAGGCTGAAGACAACGATTCTTATTTCCCTGACGTTGCAATGGAACAGATTAAAGTTACAAATTATGGCAAATCTTATCTTCCTAAAGTTGCAGTGGAGCAGATTGAAGCCATCAGCCTTATCTCTCTGAAGTTGCAGTGGAGCAAACTTAAGACAACAAATCTTATTTTCCTGGTTTTGCAGTGGAACAGATTAAAGCTACAAATTATGGCGGATCTTATCTTCCTAAGGTTGTAGTGGAACAGATTGAAGCCACCAGCCTTATCTCCCTGAAGTTGCAGCAGAGCAGACTGAAGACAGCGAATCTTATTTTTCTGGCGTTGCAGTAGAATAGATTAAAGGTACAAGTTATGGTGAATCTTATCTTCTTGAAGTTGCAGTGGAGTAGATTGAAACCATCAGCCTTATCTCCCTAAAGTTACAGCAGAGCAGACTGAAGACAGTGAATCTTATTTCCCTGGCGTTGCAGTAGGGTAGATTGAAACGACAAAATCCTATACCCCTGAAGATGCAGTGGGATGGAATAGGACCTCTTAAAGAGAAGAAGCATCAAGGAGTCGAGGCTCGGTAGGACCGGGAAAATTTGGCCTTTTTTAGTCTTTGCTCCATTCTCGTTATACGACAACGAGCAAAGAGGGGCAGCTATGAGGCCCAATTTTTTCCTGGGCCCACGACCAAATAATAAAGCAAATCAAAAAAATTTAAAAACAAAATAAAAAAGAATATATAAAAGTCCAATAAATTAATGTCCAGATTACAAAATTCTCGTATGGCCCAATAATACCCAAACCCATTTCTAGCCCAAAACAAAACAAAAAAAACCCTAGCAACAACAGCAACCTTCTACCTTTGAGCTATAGCCGAACCCAGTCCCCCGCGCGTGCTGCGCCTCCGCGCTCATGCGCCCCTTCCGAGCATGTACCTACAGTAAAGGAGCAGCAAACAAACATGTCAGCTAATAGGAAGAACAGAAAACAACAGCAAATAACAAAAAAAAAGGAAATATATCTTTGTAATTTTTATCTTATTTTTTGCTATAAAAAGGTCGTTTCAAATATGTAAAAAAGGGGATTTTTGAGGAATAGAAAATTTTGATATCAAGGAGAAATTTTATATTGAAGGTAGATATTTGTTTTTTTTCTCTCTTCTTTTTTGTTCCAATTAATTTTTTTTTAAAAAAGAGGTAAAACAATAAGTAAAAAAAGAGAGAAGTTTACCTGGTTGCCTTGTGACGATCGACCCTCAGTCCTGCTCGTAAATGGGTGAAAAAACCCAATATAGTGCATCTCTGACCACCGTGCACGGAGGAATCGCGACGGCGATGAGGTGGACTGGCGGCGGCTTGGGCAGGGTATAAAACCGTAGCAGAGAAAGAGAGGCAGCATTTTTTTTGGAGCATATGCTGCTCATTTTTTTAAGAAAATTTTGTTTAAATAATAATGCAATACGATGCTGTTTTGAGACAAGGGCACCAGCGACAAAACGAGACCATTTGGTCTATTGACCTGCGCAGTGACCCGACCTAGGGGAAGGATCCGCGTGTTTTTACTTTAGTGTCATATTTGCGCAAATGGTCTTCCTGCTTCTATAGTGTATTCAGATCAATCCTTTTATTTCTTTTAAATTTGGCCTGACATTTTATTTTTGCTGCATTTTAGTCGATATCATAGCGCTGCATTTTGGGAGGATGGGGAATATTTCCCAATTAGTCCCTCATGTTATTCGCGCGCTGAATTTTCGCCCTTTAATTTTATTTTATTTTCGTTTTTTTCTTTCTGATTTTGTTTTAAAACTAATTAATCCTTATTAGCTTGATTTAATTAGCTCATTTTTTAATTCATTTAAGTATTTATATTTCATTTTTTATATATTTAATTTTTAAATCTAACTCTTTTTTTTGTATTTGTGCTTAATATTATTCTAAATCCATTACAAATTTTGTTTAAATTTATCACATATTATTATTTTAAATTTATCATATAATTATTTTAAGTTTTCATGTATTATTATTCAAATTTATTATGTATTATTTTACATATTTATATGTAAACTTAATATTATTTATACACAATTTATATTATACATATTATACATATATGATATATTATTGATTCCATATTATTGTATTTTTCCTTATTCTCATATATGTATAATTTATTTCTTTTTTTAAAAAAAACCTACTTTATTATATTTCACCCATTTCAACTTTTTTACATGTATCTATTAGAGTATGCCCAAAGATCAATCATGAGATGGTTGTAATAACATACTTGATTTATCATGTTTATTAATATAAGGCGTTACCATTATTATTTCAGTTTCTTTGCTGTGTATATGAATAAACTATTTTATAATAATGTCCTAAGAATAATATGATAATTTTTAAACGATAATGCATTAAGACTAACATGTAGTTGATTGATGATAAAGAGTTGTCATTGATATGGAATGTCAGAATCGATGCATGAATATGTGTGTTAGAGAACAACATATTGGACTGACTCATTATGAGTGTGTTTCTTGGATTATTATGTAATTGTCACGACATTACTCATAGTGATTTTATATAATCCTCAGACTTGAGATCATCATAATCCCAACGTCATGAGTAGTATATTTTGATACAGTCAAACGTACACCGTAACTGGTTGTTCTATAAAGGCTGATGTTGGATTTACCACAATCGATGTAGAGGGATATGGTTGGTTGATATAGAATAAGTCCCTCCTACATAATGGGAGTAATATCTTAGGCCACTTGATTAAGTGAGACTAGAAATGCATGGCCATGCTCAAATAAGTTGATATGAGATCATACTTATTTGTATATCGTAGTCTGCTTAAAATATCAAGGAACATGGAATGGACTATACAAATGTGACTATTCCCTGACTTGTGTCCAATCCAGAGATAAAGGACTTAAGGATTATTGCATAAAAGGTTAATCATAAAAAGATTATGTCGAATCATGATCTCTTGTGACTTAGGTAGCAATGATGCATTGCTAGATGCCATTCATTGTTTGTAACATTGGAATCGTTCTAGTATTACTGCTAACGTTACAAGAACCTACAGGGTCACACCCTATACTTGAAATGAAAGGAATAAACCATAGTTGGTATTGTTTTTGGGTGTCGCTTGAATTAAATTAATTATATAATTAATTTAATTCGGCAATCAAATTTCCAACACATTATGTACAAGGTTGTTGTACGCATAATGAGTACATAAATTTGGTTAGCATATGAATTCAAATAAATATATGGTTTACCGAAATTATATTATAATTAATGTAATTATAATTTTTGGTTTAAAACATTATTATATTTATTTAATTCCTAAAAACCCTAAAATTAAAAGATATATAAGAATCTTATTTTTCTTTATTTTGGGGTCTAGCAGCCGTCAAAGAAAAATCACTCTCAAAATCGTTTTGGGGATTTCTTTCGTTTGTAGTCAACTGGGTGGATTACGTAGATGTCGGAGTCTCGATAGATCGGCTTGGTTCGACTGTAGATCAGACTACACGTTGTTGAGAAGTTGCTGTCTACTCAAAATAAATATCAGGTAATTTTGTAACCCTTTTCCACCCCGATTCGTTCCTCACACATGGATCCGTGGTTAGGGTCACCGATTATTAAATTTTTCCGCTGCGCCGTAGGGGTGCCAGTGATCCAACAGTGGTGTCAGAGCCACTTGTGTGACACGGACTCGGGTTTTAAATACTTGGGTGATGCAATTGTATGAGATGCATGCTGCAAGTTTATTAAATTTCTGACTATTTGAATACTTCGGCCCGCTCTCTCCACCACCTCAGCCCCCATCTTCTTAAAGTATGTTTTTTTTAATAAATAAAACTTGATGGGCCATAAAAGTTGAAAGGATATGTTTTAATACACCTTAACAAAAGTGTTTATTTATGTATGCTATTTTTTACATGCACGGTGTTTGAAATGCATAGTTATAGCCTGACAACCCATTTGATAAAAGGTTGTAATTTTATAAATACGGCCTGCGTGTCGTGCCTTGCTACTATTCTCTTGTATTTCTCTTCTCATCTTACTCCCTCGTATGTAAAACGAGTTTCTACATATTGTAATTTACAAGAGTTGCTGTGGGCTAGCCGAGAAGGAAGATGGGTCAACAAGTGTGGACTGATAGCTTGAAAACCGGCTTACACCTTTAGGTTTCGTTTTGGTTCTCCCATTGGCTTGGGTTGTGCCACCTTAGTTTATGGGCTATAACTATTGCATTTATTTATTGCTTTATTCATGTATGAGATGTTATGGATGTCTAAAGCATGCCAAATTTTAAACATGTTAAAATTTGATAATATTGAACCACATTAATTGATAAGATCAATTAAATGGCTAAATGGACTAAAGTAAACCATAATTGGTGAGATGGAATGATCTTAATAAAATCCCTCTATTAAAATATTAAGTCAACAAAGCCTTCCAATTTTGCTCTCGTTAAGGCTTCGATCAATACTGTGTAGGTTCTGCTAAAGCAAAGTACTAGTATTTATCTTGGTTAAACATGAAGAATAAACAAGTGATATTTGCTGGTTAAAATTGGTTAATGACTTAACTAGGTTATTCTAATAGGATTAGAAACCTAGAGGCGAGTAATTTGGATAAATCATAAGATGATTAGAACAAGAGTTGTTCACCAAACTTTAGGAGTTACATATGATGTAATTAGCAAAGTGTTGCTTACCTAGATAACCATAATCTTGAGAGTAAAGCCAAAGTTGACTTAAGAGGAGGTGAAATATAGATCCTTAACCCACTTGAAATACTTTTTTTGAGAAAGTCTTTCCGAAACTAATCTATGAGGGTATTAGTTTTGTAATAAAATAGTGGAAACATCATTTAATTAAGTCCTTTTAATGATTGATATAAATTTGATAAATTTTCACACGCATAATTTCATTGTTGTAGATATATTATGGCTGCAAACACAAGTACACTATCATTGCAATCGGTCCTTGAAAAGGACAAGTTGAATGGTTTAAATTTTCTTGACTGGTTCTGTAACTTAAGGATTGTCCTCAAACAAGAACGGAAATTATATGTCATTGAACAACCAGTTCTGAATGAACCACCCGTTAATACCTCGAGGGCTGATAGAGATGCTTACAGGAAGCATCTCAATGACATGGTAGACGTTGGATGTCTTATGCTTGCCACTATGAATCCTGAGCTTCAGAACCAACATGAGGACATGGTTGCTTATGAAATGATTGAGCACCTGAAAGAACTTTATTAGGGGCAAGCACGGAAAGAGAGGTTCGATATCTTTAAGGCCCTATTCCAATGTAAGCTGGCTGAAGGAAGCCCAATAGGACCTCATGTCCTTAAGATGATTGGCTATATTGAAAGCCTGTCTAAGTTTGGGTTTCCATTGAGCCAAGAATTGGCCACGGATGTTATTCTGCAATCGTTGCCAGATAGCTACAGCCAGTTTGTCCTCAATTTCAATATGAATGAAATTGATAAGACTCTTCCACAGTTGCTCAGTATGTTACAAACTGCTGAAGGCAACATGAAAAGGATTGGACCCAAGCCTATACTGATGGTCCGTAATAATAAGGGCAAGGGAAAGGCCAAAGTTCAAACAAAGCCCAAGGGCAAAGGTAGGCCCAAGCCTGGAAAAGTAAAGGCTGCATTGAAACCTAAAGGAGGGGTGGCTAAGGAAGGAAACTGTTTTCATTGTGGTGTGACTGGACATTGGAAGCAGAACTGCCCTATCTATCTTGAGGAAGTCAAAAAGGCCAAAATAAGCGGAACGTCTGCTTCAGGTATTTATGTTATTGATATTAATTTATCAACTACTACTTCATGGGTATTAGATATTGGTTGTGGTTCTCACATTTGTACTTCTGTACAAGGACTGCAAAGGAGTAGGACTTTGGCTCGAGGAGATGTGGACCTACGAGTTGGAAATGGAGCAAAAGTTGCTGCATTAGCTGTAGGAACATATAATTTATCTTTTCCTAGTGGACTTGGTTTATGTTTAGAGGATTGTTATTATGTGCCCAGTTTGACTAAAAACATTATTTCAATTTCTTGTTTAGACAAAATTGGTTTTGAGATACCTATTAAGAATAATTATTGTTCATTTTATCTCAATAATGTTTTCTATTGTTCGACACAATTGATTAATGGCCTCTATATTTTAGATCAAACAAATCTCATCTACAACATAAATACTAAAAGATCAAAAATAAATGACTCAAATCAAACTTATCTATAGCATTGTCGTTTGGGCCATATAAATGAGGAACGCATATCCAAGCTCCATAAAGATGGTCTCTTGGATTCATTTGTTTTTGAAAAATTTGAAGTATGTGAATCTTGCTTATTGGGAAAAATGACTAAATCTCCTTTTATTGGTAAAAGTGAACGAGCTAGTGATTTATTGGGCTTAATACATTCTGATGTATGTGGGCTAATAAATACACAGGCTAGAGGAGGATTTCACTACTTCATTACTTTCACTGATGATTTCAGTAGATATGGGTATGTCTATCTCATGCGCCATAAGTCTGAATCCCTTGAAAAGCTCAAGGAATTCAAAAATGAAGTACAAAATCAACTAGGAAAAACTATCAAGACACTTCGATCTGTTCGAGGTGGGGAGCATATGAGCTTAGAGTTTGATGATCTTTTGAAGCAATGTGGGATTGTCTCACAACTTACTCCTCCTAGTACTCTTCAATGGAATGGAGTTTCTGAAAGAAGAAATCGAACTTTGTTAGACATTGTTCGATCCATGATAAGTCATGCTGATCTGTCGACTTCCTTTTGGGGACATGCACTTGAGACAGCTGCTTTCACACTAAATTGTGTTCCATCTAAATCGGTTCAAAAGACACTATATGAGATGTGGATTGGAAAACGTCCCAGTATGTCTTTTATGAAAATTTGGGGTTGCGAAGCTTATGTTAAACGTCAGATGTCTACTAAGCTTGAACCCAAATCTGAAAAATGTGTTTTTGTGGGGTATCCAAAAGAAACCAAAGGATATTATTTCTTTAATCCCACTGAGAACAAAATATTTGTTGCTCGGACTGGTGTCTTCCTAGAGAGAGAATTTGTTTCTAGAAAATGAAGTGGGAGAAAGATTCAACTTGATGAAGTTTGAGAATCGCAAAATACCACTGAACTAGAGATAGAACAACAGCAAGTTCCACAAGGGATTGAGGAACAAATAATTGCTGTAGAAACACAACCACTACGTAGATCTTTAAGAGAACGCCAAGCACCCGAGAGATATGGATTTCTCATTACAACGCATGGTGACGTTCTACTTATAGATCAAGATGAGCCTAAGACTTATCAAGAAGCGGTGACGAGCGACTCTGAGAAATGGCTTGAAGCTATATGATCTGAGATGGATTCCATGTATGAAAACCAAGTATGGACTTTGGTTGACCCACCCGAAGGGGTTAAGCCCATAGGGTGCAAGTGGGTTTTCAAAAAGAAAATCGACATGGATGGTAATGTACAAACATACAAGGGGCGATTAGTTGCTAAAGGGTTTCGCCAAGTTCATGGTGTTGACTATGATGAAATTTTTTCTCCTGTAGCTATGTTTAAATCCATTAGGATCTTACTCGCTATAGCTGCATTTTATGACTATGAAATCTGGCAGATGGACGTCAAAACAGCTTTCCTTAATGGGAAACTTGAAGAGGATGTGTACATGACACAACCTGAATGTTTTGTCAATCCAAAGGATGCTGGAAAGGTATGTAAGCTACAAAGATCCATTTATGGATTAAAGCAAGCTTCTCGAAGTTGGAATCTTCGTTTTAATGATGCAATCAAAGAGTTTGGTTTTATCAAAAATGAAGATGAGCCATGTGTTTACAAGAAATTTAGTGGGAGCACTATAACATTCTTGGTACTGTATGTGGATGACATACGTATCATAGGAAATGACATACCTACCCTGCAGTCTATTAAGACTTGGTTAGGAAGTTGTTTTTCCATGAAGGACTTGGGCGAAGCCACTTACATCTTAGGAGTAAAGATCTATAGAGATAGATCAAGACGACTATTAGGTCTAAGCCAAAGTACATACATAGATAAAGTGTTGAAAAGGTTCAGTATGGAAGAATCTAAGAGAGAATTCCTACCTATGAGACATGGTATTTCACTCTCGAAGGAAATGTGTCATTCAACTCCACAAGAGAGAGAACGCATGAGTAAAATTCCATATGCTTCCGCTATTGGATCTATCATGTATGCCATGTTATGTACCCATCCAGATGTCTCATATGCCTTAAGCATGACGAGCAGATACCAAGTAGAACCCGGTGAAGGTCACTGGACCACAGTCAAGAATATCCTTAAGTACTTGAGAAGGATTAAGGATACTTTCCTAATATATGGAGGTGAGGAAGAGTTACGTGTAAAAGGTTACACTGATGCCAGCTTCCAAACCGATAAGGATGATTCTCGATCACAATCTGGTTTTGTGTTTTTCCTTAATAGTGGTGCTGTGAGCTGGAAGAATTCAAAGCAAAGTACAGTGGCTGATTCTACAATAAAGGCCGAGTATATTGCAGCTAGTAAGGCAGCAAAAGAAGCAGTTTGGATCAAAAAGTTCATTACTGAACTAGGGGTTGTGCCTAGCATATCAGATGCTATAGAACTCCGATGTGATAACAATGGAGCCATTACACAAACTAAAGAACCTAGATCTCACCAGCGATCCAAACATATACTTGGGCGCTACCATCTTATTCGAGAGATTATCGATTGAGGGGATGTAGAGATATGCAGAGTACCTACAGATGATAACATTGCTGATCCCTTGACTAAGCCTCTGACACAGCAGAAGCATGATCGTCACACTAAGTCACTTAGTATTAGATATATAAGTGATTAGTCTTAGTGCTAGTGGGAGATTGTTAGAGTATGCCCAAAGATCAATCATGAGATGGTTGTAATAACATACTTGATTTGTCATGTTTATTAATATAAGGCGTTACCATTATTATTTCAGTTTCTTTGCTGTGTATATGAATAAACTGTTTTATAATAATGTCCTAAGAATAATATGATTATTCTTAAAAGATCCTTAGTCAAGTATTATTGTTGGATAGGACAACGATAATGCATTAAGACTAACATGTAGTTGATTGATGATAAAGAGTTGTCATTGATATGGAATGTCAGAATCGATGCATGAATATGTGTGTTAGAGAACAACATATTGGACTGACCCATTATGAGTGTGTTTTTTGGATTATTATGTAATTGTCACGACATTACTCATAGTGATTAATATGTATATGATCCTCAGACTTGAGATCATCATAATGCCAACTTCATGAGTAGTATATTTTGATACAGTCAAACGTACACTGTAACTGGTTGTTCTATAAAGGCTGATGTTGGATTTACCACAATCGATGTAGAGGGATATGGTTGGTCGATATAGAATAAGTCCCTCCTACATAATGGGAGTAATATCTTAGGCCACTTGATTAAGTGAGACTAGAAATGCATGGCCATGCTCAAATAAGTTGATATGAGATGTCATACTTATTTGTATATCGTAGTCTGCTTAAAATTTCAAGGAACATGGAATGGACTATACAAGTGTGACTATTCCATGACTTGTGTCCAATCCAGAGATAAAGGACTTAAGGATTATTGCATAAAAGGTTAATGATAAAAAGGTTATGTCGAATCATGATCTCTTGTGACTTCGGTAGCAATGATGCATTGCTAGATGCCACTCATTGTTTGTAACATTGGAATCGTTCTAGTATTACTGCTAACGTTAGAAGAACCTACAGGGTCACACCCTATACTTGAAATGAACGGAATAAACCATAGTTGGTATTGTTTTTGGGCGTCGCTTGAATTAAATTAATTATAGAATTAATTTAATTCGGTAATCAAATTTCCAACACATTATGTACAAGGTTGTACGCATAATGAGGACATAAATTTGGTTAGCATATGAATTCAAATAAATATATGGTTTATCGAAATTATATTATAATTAATGTAATTATAATTTTCGGTTTAAAGCATTATTCTATTTATTTAATTCCTAAAAACCCTAAAATAAAAAGATATATAAGAATCCCATTTTTCTTTGTTTTAGGGTCTAACAGCCGTCAAAGAAAAATCACTCTCAAAACCGTTTTGGGGATTTCTTCAGTTCGTAGTCAACTGGGTGGATTACGTAGAGGTCGGAGTCTCGATAGATTGCGGCTTGGTTCGATTGTAGATCAGACTACACGTTGTTGAGAAGTTGTTGTCTACTCAGAATAAATATTAGGTAATTTCGTAACCCTTTTCCACCCCGATTCGTTCCTCACAGATGGATCCGTGGTTAGGGTCGCCGATTATTAAATTTTTTCGCTGCGCCTTAGGGGTGCCGGCGATCCAACAGTATCATCATATATATTATTATTTATTTTGAGTTTTTCATTCCATATGTATTATTTATTTAGATTAACATATATATATATTATTTTATATATTACTTATTTTGATTTTATTCATATGTAACATTTACTTTAAAATTTATTTAGATATTTTTGTTTCACATAGTATATATATTTTTTAACTCCATTTTTTATCTATTTTAAATTTTCTTACATATTATTTGTTTTAAATTTTTGTACGTACACTTTTGGTTTACAATTTCCTTTCTTTCATGTTTTTTTTATTTATTTCAAAACTTGTACATTGGGTTGGTGTTTATGTTAATTTGCTTGTTTCTTAGTTTTTTATTAGCTTTTAAATATTAATGTTGATATTTACATGTGATGTGAGATTATTGTCTTTATGTGTATGGTATTTGTTTACTGGTATTTATTGATTATTTGTGTTCATTAACATATATTATGGTTTGCGAATTATCACCTTGCGTCATACATTGTTATTCCATTGCGTTTTATTTGTTCAAAAAGTTGTGTTTAATATGGTTTAAGTTTTGGGAATCAATTTATTCAAAAGCTTTCAAGATAACACAATACTCGGTATTTGGAATCTTCGAGAAGATTGGGCCCTAACTTATTGGGTTTCAATTTTTCTCGTTGAATCTAAATAATCGAGAATATTCTTTAATCAAAACACATAAATAAAAAGCGTTCCCGAAGATTCGATACGTTGTGTCCTAACTCATTGGATACGGTATTTTCTTTTCTCGAGATGAGAATTTTTTCTAAAAAATAAATAAAGGCAATATTCAATGTTCGAAATTTTGAGAAATCGTACATTAACTTATTAGGCTTCGATTTTTCATCTGACTTAAACAATTGAATATCCTTTTTAAACTTCATTGCATGAGTTTTAAAAATTAAAAGACAAACTCATTTTCAAGGATGCAAAACATCACATCCTAACTCATTGGGTGTGACATTCTATCTCCCGAAGTAAGAGGGTATTAGCATGCATTTTGATTTATACAAGTTTTTAAAAAAAATAAAAGGATTGTATTTTTAATCTTTTCAAGTTTTCGATATTCGGCATTAAGATATTAATTAATCAACTAGGTACCAATTTTGGGCGTATCGATGGTGCTAATCCTTCCTCGTGCGTAACCGACTCCTGAACCCGTTTTCTGGATTTTGTAGACCAAAAATTATAATTTTAGTAAATTTAGACTTTTATTAAAATGATTAAATTATGAGGTGATCCGATCACACCTAAATAAAAAAGATTGGCGGCGACTCTATTTTCATTTTTTAAATAAAAGGTCGACCCCTTTTATCAAAAAGTGGTTTCGACAAAGATAATAAAAAAATGGTTAAGTAGAAAAGAGGATTTAGCGACGACAAATTTAGCGATGACATAAGATAATAACGTCTAGGCCGGGTTTGGGGGTTACATTTAATGGTATCAGAGCCAAGTTGCAAAACTCAGTTGTGGATGTGGGTTTTTAAGACGTGATTTCTAAGAACTGATTTTTAAATGTTTTTAATGAAAGTGTGGTACACCGAGTCTCCGGCATCGATCCAGTAAGTTTTCTAAAAGCATGAATTGTTTAAACTGAAACTAAAACTGAAACTGTCTTTGATAATATATCCTAAAACTGCTATAGATAGTATATACTAATGCTACTATAGATAGACTATACTGAAAACACTTAAAATAGTGTATACTGAGATTGTAGTAAAACTTCTAGACATTGATTGACACTGCAATTGATGAAACAAACTTTACACTTTTGATACTTTTTTTCTAAAAATATCTGTAATAAACACTGAAACTGTAAACTGATGCATAAAACTGTTAATACTGATAAAACACAATTAGACAATGAGCACCAGAGGTACTCGCGGACGGAGTACTAGAGGCCAAGGTAAAGGCTATAGAAGGGCTCGAGCTGAGTCCTCGTCACTGGGCAGTTTGCTAAATTTGGATGCGAGTGAGATGCCAATGTCGCCTGCTACTGAGACTAGGTCTCAAGATCGCATGGTTGGGGACGATGCATTGTCCCGGGCTATGCTAAGGATTTTGGAGAGGGTCGCTGGGCCCAATATTGGATTTGAGGGCCGAGGGTCAGTTACGGAACTACTCCGGTCCAATAGTACTGAGCTCTTCAGGGGTGTCACTGGGTCACCCTAATGTGGCCGAGTATGAGGTTGAGTTTTTGAGACTGAGCCACTATGCACGAGGTATGGTGGCATCTGAGTATAAGCGATGTGTTCGCTTTGAGGATGGCCTCAGGGATAATTTCAGAGTTCTGATAGCCCTGCAGGGGGGTGAGATTTTTCTGCCCTAGTCGAGAAGGGAAAAATCACCGATGAGGATATGGAGGTAGTCATGATCAGAGAACGTCAGAACATGTCAATATCCTGAAAAGTAATAATAGTATGGACCCGAATGATTTCATTAGTCATTTACCTGATAACATCCTTCACCAAATCATTTTGCTGCTCCCTATTCAATCCGATGTCTGAACTTAGTGTCTTTTCAGTTTAGAGACAATGGTGTTTTTTGGGGCAACTGTTGGTTCTTCTTGGAAGATGTCATGGTTAATATCAGACAAGGTCCTCTAACGCATTGGACATGGGACTTTGAGACTGAGACTCCTTTTCCCTTCTCGTTGTCGTTATGGTCTCTGTAAAAGAAATCATTGTGGCCTTCTCAAGTAGGCGACCTAAATGTTATTTGATCGAATTAAAATAGCTTTGATGGATTGATTGTTTAATGGAAAGAGAACCAATCAATGCCTTACTTTGCTTCCTAAAATTCTATTCGATTTTAGAAAGACTTTATGTTACACTTGATCGCAAATGCTATAACTTGCCCAACGCTGTAAACAACTTCAACACTTGGTGTCAAACACTGTATTTTCTTAACAGCTAAACCAAGATCGAAGGCAATTTCTTCTCAGTAGCAATTACTACCCCATTAGCAGCTTTGATTCTAAGAGATGTTTGACCCTATTTGATTGCAGACAAGGGTGCTCGATTTGAACTAGCTTTCCTGAAGGACAAGATGCAACACTAATGAGCCAGAACGATCGGTACGACAGGTGAACTCAGTTTTTTAAACACTATTATCATAAGCACCAGCTGCTGTAAAAATTTTGAGAAAGGAATATCACTGCTATTAAAGCCGGGAGCAACGCATCTAACCAATTGAGGGAAACCATGTGAATAGAGACAAAGTGCAGTGAAAGTCACAAAAGGAAACTCGTATAAAAAAAATGTTGGATTTTGGGATCTAGCCAAACACCTACAAATATAATTATCGCAGAAAGCACATGCAAAGCAATATATATATATACACACACACATAGCTATCAGCTTAAAAAATCAACATTTTTATTTACTGAATAAACAAAAACCCAAAACTTTAAGCTTCACATTTCCACATCTTTTTCAATACTCTAGACCATCATATCGAGTAACTAATAAAGAATTATAAAACTTGGCTTAATCATCAATTTAATCCGATTCAACTTGCTCATATAAACATACCAACCGATTTTTTGTCTCATTCAAATTAATATATCTATCAACTCCTGATTCAATTGATCAAATGGTTGATCAAATTTCAACAAATCTCTAACATTTGATACGAAATAATATTATTTTATATTCATTAAAAATAATCAAAATTAATAAATAATTTTAAAATACAAACAGTCACATATTGACAATATCTTTACTTTGGAAATTAACAACTAAAACAAGCAAATTACTATTTAAAAAAAAATATCAACCGTTTACTAAACCAAAACCAAAACCAAATTAAAAAAAAAAACAAAGCTAGAAACCCTAAAACTAAAAGCGATTTTGGATCTGGAAAGGCGAAGCTGAGGGTGAACCATGAGCGGCGATACTAGTGATTCCTCCAGTTATTTTGATGGGCGAGAGCCAGATGAACTGATCAGGGCCCTCGTCGAGAAATGGCAGGGTACCGATGGAGAAAAAACGCTCGGTTTGCACTTTATTGATCTGGAAAGCAATAAAGTCTTTATTAAGGCGATGCCACCTGATGCTCCTTCAAATTCCACTGTCGTTTCCTGTGGCAACCACGTTTATGTTATTGGGGGAATATGCGAAAATGATGCTAATCCTTCTGGTAAAGATGATGTAAACAATGTTTTCCAATTAGATTTGAAGGACCTTGAACGTGGGTGGAGAAAAACTACTTCTATGTTGTTCCCTCGGTCTTTTCCCCATGTTCTTGCTGCTGAAGGAAAGATTTACGTCTTCGAATGTATGGATTCTGAATCTTTTGGCGAGGTTTACGATATAAGTGGGGATATTTGGGAACCATTGTCGCCCCCTCCGGAAGCTATCGATATAAGTGTTTTATGTGTTCCTGCTCTAGATTCTTCTCGATCTCAGATTTTGGTGCACTGCTATGCCAGTGGCACTCTTTACACTTATTACTATGATCGTAAATCATGGGTTTGCCTCGAACAAAAAATTTGTTCCTGGTTTGACTCAGCGGCAATCGTGGACGATGTGCTGTATACTTACATTTATAATTTTTCTTTAGGGGCGTATAATTTGCTTGATAAGAAACATTTGCCCATCAAATGGTCATCAGAATTTCCAGTGGTGGAACCACCGGGTAGCACTCTGTATCGTCTGGGCAATGGCAAGCTTATTTTGGGTTGGGTCAACAATCTCCATAGGGGTTTTGAGTGCATAAGATTTAATATTTGGTGCAACGAGAAGGGAGGGATTCATGCAGCTGCAGAGCATCAATCTGCCATCACTGTTCCATATCCCGAAGATATTTCTGGTATATGGTTTTTCTGAATGAAGGTTAGAGCCCCCTTCATATCACTACTACATCATAATTATTCATTTGCCAATGCTGCTTGCCATGTCATTTGGTTTGCTCTAAATGAAGGTTAGTGCCCCCTTCACATCACTACCACATCTTAATTATTCCCATCCTTGTACATTGACGGATTTTTCATTTGCCAATACTGCTTTTCATTCCATTTTGTTTGCTCTTGTTATCGCTAAGAAGTTGATAGGGAGCCTGGAACTTCCTGTATAAAACTTGAGTAATGCTAAGGTATGGAGTAGACGAATCAGGCGTCGGATTTGCATTGTGTGAAAATGTCTGCTTTATTTGATGTTTTAAATGGGTACGAGGCTCCTAGCACCTTTAGAGGACTAAAACTCAAGTTCTGTCTTGCCTTACCCCCAATAGTTGCTTCTAGTTTTTTGTTCCAACAAGAAAATAAAATATCCTGATCTAAACAAAGGCCTAAATTCCTACTTAGGAAGTTGGTAGACTATGACAATGTTTCTGCCTAAAATATCAGAGCGAGGTCATTACCTATAGGCAAGTGAAGATTTAGTAAAATGATGTCCTTTTGTCGGTGATGGATACCACATGTAGAAATGCCAATATTGATAAGGACTATGATAACCTTGAACAATAAGTAAACAAAGTAAAGCTTTGACTGCCAGTTAAATAAATTGAGAAAAAGAAATTGGGTGGGTTGTGTTGGGCCAAGTATGGCTCCCTTTTCGTAATTAGGGTTGGCTTTAGTCGAATGATATTGCCCATATTTTGTGCTAGGTCAGGGGCCTAGCCAAACGTGAAAGGTGTTAGTATCCTGTCTAGGCTTGACTTGTGAGCAGGCCTACCTATGACCAAACTATTACTTAGGTTGTAACTTCTACTTGGCTTCCACCCCCCCAATTACTTTTGATAACCTTCATCTTTCCCACTACTCATGATTGGTGTTACTTTCATATTAGTGCTTTCCTAATAAATTCCCAGCCCTTTTAACTTCACTCGAAAAGGCTATACAGTTTTTCCAGAGACGAAGTTTTGGCTCTCAAGAAATTTTGTACGATTGGTACGATCATCATGATTTAACTGGCCTCAGGAACGTACAACCTTCATCAACGCACTTGCTCCTTTTAGTCTTCCTTTCTGTCTTTTTGCAGCATCTCGTTTTACTGGTTTACAAGGTTTCCTCATCTTACTGAACAAAAATTTTTGCAACATGCATATGATAAGAAACAAGATGAAAGTGCAGAAAACATAACTATTACTAAGTGAGCTATTAGCTTGTTGAAATCAGTAAGAGAGTGGACAAAATATTACTTAAGAATATAACTCTAATAAATGGGAATTACTTAGTCCTACAACTAGAGAATTTGAAGTAGAGAAAAAGGAATTAGTAGGGGACAAAACTGTCTATTTAGAAATTCTTGTTAAATATTTTGCCATCCTATTTTCAGTTTTGTATCGTATGTTTTCTTGGAAAGTAAGAAGGTTTGGGAGCGATAATTATATCTGTATTGTTTTTTCCTCGTTTCTTTGATTTTGTTCTTGCGTGCTCGACTGATGAAGCTCCAACACGTAAGAAGTCAAAAATGAAAATGGTATGAATTACATATGAAGATGAATGCTGCAGACTGCAGATGTATATCTGAAAAACCATTAATAGATTATGGAGATCGTTTCTCCGATGTGTTTGTTTTGTTGGTAGTTGTGAGTTATAATAATAATAATAATCTTACTCACTTTTCATTGCTATTAAAGGTCATGGAAGCTTTTATTATTATTAACAGCAATGTTGGTTTTTAGGGCTCATTTGGTGCCTGTTGATGTGGTCTGCTGATGGATATGTGTGTATATATTTTTAATTATTAATTTTATGGATCAGAATGATTATATTATATATCAATCAAAAATACTTTAATTTTGGCTAAAGGGTAAAGAAAAGCCCCCAGGCTTTTTCAAAAAATCAATTAAGCTCCCTGAACTTTTTTGTTTTCACTCAATTGAGCCCTTGAACATTTGAATTACAATCAATCAATCAAGCCCTTTAACTCTTTTCAATTTTCGCTGCAATGATATAAAATTATATTCTTATTCTGAGATTTTTTTCCCTCCCTTTTAGGCCTCAGCTGGAACGTGTTGGTGCATGGAGTTGAGTCAAGACCCATGTTGATGGTGAAGAGAGACTTTGAAGATGCCGTCAATTATTTTGGTTAAAACTTTGAAGTTGTTGATGTAATTGGGTGCTTCCTTTTTGGATACCGAAATATTGACAAAATTAAAACTATATAGTTTTGTGATTTTGCACTTTATTCAGTTCTTTTAAGGCCACCGCTCTTGCCCTTCAAATAACACCCATTAAGTGGTTTGAATTATTATTTTTTTAAACTAAATAAATGTATTTGAAAATTAAATTAAACATTCGTGGTCAGAGGTGAATTCAGGGGGTTGCCAGGGGATCGGATCCCTAAAATGGGAAATTGTTATTTTTGCCCTATAAAAAATTTTAAAATCTTAAAATATTGATGAGAGTGAAGTATAGTGGTAAGTTTCAAATTTCAGGTAATTTTTCATATTAGCCTTAAATAATTTAAGAAATTTGAATTTTCTACTAAATAAGCATTTAACAAATCGATGGATTTAGAAATAATAATGAAGGTTATATTTGGAAGTATTTTACTATTCAATTTATGGAGCATTTGGGAACTTAGTTTTAAATTTTGGGTTTGAATTTAAAAATAAATATATAATGATTGAGTGATAACATATATACAAAATATAACATCTATGATTATTTCTTAAAAACAAGAATTTGTTTGATTCCTACTAACTAGTTGATTTGGGTTCCTAAGGTATATATGAATTTGACAAATTCATACATTTTTATACCATTTTAAATATATAGTATATTGAAACAAATACATTTATAAAAGAAAAATTTAAAGATCATCATATTAGAGTAACAAATTTAGGGGTGTTTAAATTTCGGTTAAAATTAATCGGTCAGTTAACTAATCTAATTCGATCAGAGATTGGTTAATACTTTTTTGAAAGCTCAGTTATTGGTTAATTTGGCTCGAAAGCGAGTGATTAACCAAATTAATCAAACTTAATAACTAATATCATATATTATATGTATTAGGCTTAGCCTACTGCCCATCTAATCCCCAACCAGCGGCTCACCCCAGCACTCCCAAGTCCTACCCAATATAAACCTAATCTAGTATAATTTATAAATACAACCCAATTTAAAGTATTGGGACTGAATCCGCAACTTTCATAAAATACAAGTGCTAATAGAGATATTTAGCCGATTATTTTAACCTGAAAGTTTCAGGGATGGACTTGCGTAATTGGTTTGCAGACAAGTCTAGATACAAAAGCTTGGACATAAGTCCTAGTTTCAAGGGCACATTACCAGAAAGTTTATTCCCATTCAAACCAATATAAAGCAAAGATGTCAACTTTTGCACAACCCCAAATAGGAAGACACTACACCTTGAAATTCATTGTCAAGTCAATGAATTTTAGGTTCGGGTAAACACCTAAATATTTAGATATATTCCTTCTAAGTCAGTTTTTTTCAAGGCGGACTTCCTTCAAGCTACTGTAAATTTTCAACCCTTGAGGGATTGGCCTAATAAGCTGGTTGTCATCTGCTATGAAGTATTCAAGTGATCCACCTTGGCAAATGCCTCGCGGCAAATTTGTGTTAATTATATATTGATATGGACAAATTTAGTATAATTTGAGGTTTATAGGACCAGATTATTTTTAAATAATTATATATAATATTAATACCACGTATAAAATCAACCCAGACTCCAACTAATCTAGCCCCACCCATCACCATCATATGTAGTATTTAGCTCAATGAGTCTGATAGCCGGAGGCAACTGCCATTCCTTACCCATAATCACACTCATTAAAACCTTAGAACAGAATAGAAACATAAATGTGAGATGAACTCCCCATGTTCTGGTGTTGCTTCCCATGTCACAATTAGTTAACCATTAAATTTTTTAGAAACAATTTTGAGGATTTTATTACAAGCTTTATATCCACTTAGTTGTAGCAATTTGGGAATTAGCTCAGCCTAGTGCGCTGGAACTCAATTGCAATAGTCTTCTCATAACTTTATATGGGTAAATAGCCGTTATCCATTTTTTAATTTAGTGACTTCCCATATTAATTTAATTGCATATAGATTAATTATTTGATTTAATTAAGTGTTATAAAAATATTATTTGGTTGATTTAAATGAAAAATCTCTAAGGTATGTTTTTGAAGCCATTCAAATCAATCTCCACGAAATAGTTGATCCAATTTGCTTGATTTAAATAAATCTAATCTTTAAAAATTTGTTGCTTCATAATATCAACTTTCAAATATGGACTAATATATGTCCATAATATCAACTAATTCATGGCCCTACTATATTGTTTCAACAAATTACTAACTTCAAATACGATAAATTATAAAACCTTAGGCACTTATCAACATAACCGTAAATACTTGGTGTCGTTGCTCTTACAAGTGCCTCAACAATTTTAAAACATTTTATTTTAAAAGCAATTTCAATTGGAGTCTATAGGATACCAAACTAACAAATTTAATTTTATTAGGCATAAACTTCTATTGCATTTTATTAGAGTTCATTCAACTAGAGGTGAGTATTCAGTCGAGTCGAGTTAAAAAATTTCGAGTCAAGTCGAGTCGAGTGAACAAATCCTATTATTTATGCTCACGATTGTGTTTATATGGACCAATTATTTAACTAGTAGACAAAGTATATGATTATTTAACTACATAAACAATATAATGATTTTGCCTTTTGACTTAATAGGTAAACATTTATCAAAACGAAATAGTTTTACCTTTTAACTTAATGGTTTTGACTTTTAGCTTAGAAAATGTAAACATTTATCAAACGACGTAGTTTTGCATTTTCTTAGTTTGATTTTCGGATAACTCGAATTGTATAATTCACATTCGAGTTAAACCAAAAAATTTGATATTTTTATTCGAGTTGATCTAAATAACTCGATTAACTTGAATTGTTTAACTTAAAATTTAAGTTTTTTTTATCAATTTTTTCGAGTCGAATCGAATTTTGCTCACCTCTACATTCAACCATTTCACTCCAATCTTGAAACATTAGATTTATTCGTGGGTCGAGTTTAGATAAAATATAGCATGTTATTTGACTGAACTTGACTTTACTCAAAGCGTAACGTTACTTTTCTACCCAAATTTAACTCAAATAAGTTTGAAAAAATTTGAGTTTGACTTGATCTGCACTAGAGGTGATTATGGGACAGGTTGTAACGAAATTTAAGGCCCGTTTTATAAGCCGAGTACAGCTCGACCTGATACAAAAAATTGGCCTAAATTTTTGTTCAAACTTGGTCTGGATAAAAAAAGTTAAAACTCGAGCCCGGCTTGATCCGCCCGTATTATTATATTTATAAATAGATTTTAAAAATATAAAAAATCAAATATGTTAAAAAATTAAAATAAATGTTTATCAACAAATTGAAAGTAAATTAAAAGGAAGTATTTATACTTAAATAATCCTGAGATAAGTGCCTCTAAAAATAAAATAGTAACAAAATTAACAATAAAACAAAACTAATACAATATCCAAACAATAATGCATAGTAATATAATAGTGAAATGGCACTACACCAGAATAGGTTTTTAGCGGCGTTTTTTAGGCCTTTAGCGGCGCTTTTTAGCGCCACTAAAGATGTTTGCAGCGCTTGTGGAAGCGTCGAAAAAAAGCCGCTAATGACAACGTCGCTAACGTTTGCGGCGTTTGCAAAAAAAACGCCGATAAAGGTCATGTTCTTTAGCAGCGCTACAAAAAAATGCCGCTAAAGATCATGTTCTTTAGCGGCGCTTAAATAAAAACGCCGCTAAAGATCTTGTTCTTTAGCAGCGCATGGAGAAAAATGCCGCTAAAGATCTTGTTCTTTAGTGGCGCATGAAGAAAAACGCCGCTAAAGATCTTGTTCTTTTCACGGCGCTTTCTTCACAAACGCCGCTATAGAACATGACTTTTAGTTTGTAAAATAAAATTTTCTATTTTTTCATCCCTCCTGTAACAACAAATCAAAAGCAACCAGATCTAAACCAGCCAAAAGCAATAAATTTATATAAAATTTCAAATTAAATGAATAAAATAACATTAATATCAATAAATAAAAGTGAATTCATACTTTTTTTACAAAAATGTTAAAAGTTAAAATGATAAAAATATTTATGCAATACACTATGACGACGGAAGTTACGATTGCTGAAACATCTTTATCATACTCTGAAGCTGCTTTTGAAGTTCGTCATACTTTTTGCTCTGCTCTACTTCTCTCGATGCCGCATCTGCTTTAAGTTGTAGCTGGAGTTCTTCATATTTCTTTTGAACCTCTGCTTCTCTCGTTGCTTCTCTAGCTGCAGCCTCTGCTTCTTTTGCTACAGCCTCTACTTCCCTCGCTGCGGCCTTTGCTTTAAGTTGCAGCTGGAGTTCTTCATATTTCCTTTGAACCTCAACTGTGGTCGCTTGCATCTGAGCCATTTGGTCTTTTAATCTCTAAACTTCAGCTTGAGCCTGACTCCCCGAAGCCATGTATAGCTACGAGCTGGATCCGAAGTATTGGGTTGGGTTAACAAAAGATCCTTGAAATCAAACCCGACCATACCTTTCAGGACCCAAAACTTCAGTAATAATCTGGTTATCAATGTCTTCAAGATGAACAGAACTATCACTAGAAACAATCACTTCGTACTCCGCCTTTTTATCCTTTAGCTTTTCCTAATAAATAAATCACATAGTTAGGAACGCAATATATATTAAAAAAATAAATGCAACGTAAAAATAGTCGCTTTACAAACAATGAATTAAACCATTAGAAAATAAACACTATAAATAACTAAAACAAGTCAAATCATATTAAGTAAACGTACCATAATTTCACCAGCTTCAGGAGTCATAGCAGATCCATCTTTCTTCCTATGTGTAATTTCAAAAAGTTGAAGGCGTCCAACTTTTTGACCGGACGACAGTTCCTACAATATAGTAGTAAAAATATTATTTAATGGAAAGTTATACATATTTGACAATATTAAAAAATTAAAAATACCTCCGCCTCAACTACACATGCAAAACTTCTCAACCTGGCTGTGTGAGTGAATTTTTGTTGCTGCCTGCTGCTTTTTCTAACTCATTCACGATCCTACATTATGAAATTTTTAGTACGTAAATAGTAAATACTATAAAACAAAATAATTACAATAGTTTTAGCGTATGTCATACCTCGCCTTTCTTCGAATGCCAAAATCTAACCGCATTTTCCCATTGGTACCTCAGCATACCCGGTGAGACATTTTGCAATTTCTCATTAAGGGTTGTTTTTGTCTTATAAATATGTTTCTTCAAAGTACTTTTATGGTCTCTCCATCTTTTTCCCAATGCCTTCTTTACATAAGCATCCGAGACCTCTAAAGCAAACCTCGCCTACAAAAAACACAAGTTAATAAAGTAAATATAAATGAAACTATTTCCCAAGCATTACAGATGACATTGACATTTTGTTACCTTAATATTATCGAGGGCTTGGTTTTTGTTGCTATCGGGCATTTGACGCCATGACTCGTAGTTGATAGGCATCATATTTGCATTTCGTGCTAAAATGCCCATGTATCCTGCTAAAAGTCGAGCTTCTGATCCAACAGGCTGACCAAAATTGTTTCTGCATACCTTGACACGCTCAACTAGATCTAACTCGTATAAATCTCTAAGTAGCGTACGTCCTCGACCTCTGCGCGTCCCACCATTTTCAGCTGCAAATGGTATATTACAATATAAGAATTTGAGAAATAAATCAATTATAAGTCAACACACATGTAAATTAAATGTAAAATTACTTTGAACTTCTGTAGGATCCTCAGGTGTAATCGAAAAATTCGAAGATCCAACTACTGTCTGTTGTTTAGTACTATTTGTTCCAGTCGAGTTTGGATCACTTTGAACAATGCTTCCCCTTGGAAATTTTCTTCTAGGCATTTTATCTGCCGTACACATAAAATAGTTGAAAACTTAATAACTAATTACAACAATAACAGCACATATAAAATAGTTGAAATATATAATAAGACCAAGATTTAAATAATGATATTACATATAATTAAACAATCTCTTACTACGTCATTATTCGTAAATATCTTCATCCGTATCCTGACGAACCCATTGAAATTGTGTACTAGTACTAGGGATATTATCGTTTAAGTTTTGTTCTGGAAAGGGCAAAGTTTCTGATCTGTCGTCGATATTATCTCTACTTCCACTGCCCATGTCAAACATGTCTCTAGGGATGTTACGGAGTACAACGTACCAACCCTCATCAGTTGGATCTTTTGAGTAAAAAACTTGTTTGACTTGAGAAAAGAATACATACGGCTCATCTATCAGTTGTTGTCCTGTGTGAATCAATCGAGCGAAGTTCACCATTGTAAAACCAAATTGATCTTGCTTAATTCCATGAGCAGTATTAACATCAACCCAATCACGTCGAAATAATACTACTTTCCATTTACCGTAGTAATCCAACTCAATTATGTCAGTAAGAAGTCCGAAATATTCCACATTTCCCTCGATTAGATTATTGCCCCTGGCACTAGCATAACTTGTAATTGAGGAATTAACAACTATTCCATAATTTTGCGTTCTCCTCAACCTCTCGTGATATTTTGTATGAAATCTGAATCCGTTGATGAAGAACACACTATATCTTTTAACCACTCGATTTGGACCTTGGGAGAGCCATTTAACTTCATCATTTACGTTCTTCCCACTCCAAACCTATTAAATGGAAAGTAAACTGAGTAATTAAAAATGTTATGAGAAAATATTATTATTTGTAAGCGGAAGCTCCAACTGCATACCGTTTGGCTTAACCATTCATGAAAAGATTCTGTAAACAACTTATTGATATCTCGATGTTGTGTTCTTTGGGAGCGCGAACGAGATCTCAATATTTGTTTGTACTCACTACGTTAAAAAATGTTCACTTTGTTAGAAGATAATCAATTTTTAATTTGATAAATATTTATCAATTTTGTAGAACTTACTTCCGTAAAGGTTCCATTGATTCGTGGTGAAACAGAACATATCAATGTGCTTGTACCTACAATAAATGATCTAATTCTGCAATTTCAACTTTGCCGATTGGTTCTCCAAAACTTTGGAACAAATAAGTATCGAAGATGTTATGGTCCGTGAGTCCAACATTCCTATTTGGTCAACATCTTCCAAATATCTTGAGTAGAAGGTCATACATTCCTCTGGCAAGTAGCCTTCAGCAATCGATCCTTTTGGATATGGCTTGTTGCGGCAGTAAAACTTTAACTTGGATAGGAACCTAAACACGATATACAACACAATCAAAATTTGTAACTAAAGGCATAAAGGTGAATAAAGAAAAATTTTAAAAATTTTAATTAACACCTTTCTATGGGATATATCTATCGATAGAAAATGGGTCCACCAAGAATTGTTTCATGCGAGAGATGGATTATCAAGTGAACCATAATAGTGAAGAAGAAAGGTGGGAAGATTTTCTCCATGTTGCATAAAGTCAAAGTGGCTCGATCCTGTACCTTCTGAAGTTCTTGAACATCCAAAACTTTGCCACAAATGGCTTTCATTATGTTGGATAGTTCAATTATACAAGACGTCACCTTCTTGGACATACAACATCGTAGAGCAACTGGCAGTAAATCTTGCATCAAGATGTGATAGTCATGTGATTTTAGCGAATATAATCTTCGATCTTTAACACTAACACATTGAGATATATTTGATGCATACGCATCTGGAACCTTTATATCCTTCAACACCGTGCAGAACACTTCTTTCTCCATCTTTGACATTGAAAAAATAGAAAGCGGCAACCGATATTTCCCATTCGGAAGTGGATTGGGATGAAGATCAGGCTGAATTCCCATTTGGACTAAATCAAGTCGACTCTGAAGATTGTCTTTTTATTTTCCGTCGACATTCAAAATTGTACCCACAATGTTCTCGCATACATTTTTCTCAATGTGCATAACATCAAGATTGTGTCGTAAAAGGTGATGCTCCTAATAAGGCAACTCAAAAAAAATGGATTTTGAGGGATAAGTCACGATAGTTGGGGTTTAAGTTTCGGTCAAATGTATGGGGCATAGGAGACCGACGGAGGGAGACGGTGATGCGCTAGAGGAAACGGCAACGTTGCAAGAGGTCGGGTTTGGGGAAATCTGGATTAGTGGAAATTTAGAGATTTTGGGGAGAATGGGATTTTGGGGGATAAGTCACGATAGGGGTTAAAGTTTCGGTAAAATGTATGGCAAAAAAATGACGACGTTTTTTTATGAAAATGAAATCATTTGCGGCGCTTATCAATAAGCGCTACTAATATCAGTACAAAACTCAGTCGTTTAACACACATTAGAGTAAAACTTGTGGCGCTTAGAGTAAAAACGCCACTAATAACACGGACAAAACGGCACCATTATAAGATAACATTGAACATCTTTGCGGTGCTTTAGCTAAAGCGCCACTAATAAAAACAGGAAACGGCGACGTTTCCTCAACTTGTAATAAATATTTCTGGCGTTTTTAAAATGCGCCACTAAAAGAAAACAAAAAAACGTCACCATCTTTGTTCACTTAAAGGAAATTTGCGGCGTTTATTCGCAAAACGCCAGTAATACATCACCTTTAGCGGCATTTTTAAAATGCGCCACTAAAAGAAAACAACAAAACGGCACCGTCTTTGTTATAGTTAAAGGAAATTTGCGGCGTTTCTTCACAAAATGCCGGTAATGTATCAAGAAAAAACGCCGCTAATGCCTTCCTCCAAGATTGAAGTCAATTTGATCCAAAATTAAAATGAAATTTATAAAATGAAATTATTAATTAAAAAAATGGGAGAATAATGCATTTTTAAAAAATAAATTCATGTTCTAAAAAATATTTACATCAATATATTTTTATATTGAATAAATATAAATTTTTATGTATGCAATATATAAATGAAAAATGATGTTAATTATATCAATAATTGTGTTAATATTTTACAACATCTAGATTAAATTAAAGTTCATGTATACAATTGAACATTAAATCGTTGTTCATGTACGCTTTTGGGATTTAACCCATTTTGATATATATATTTTTTGAATGAATATTTTATATTTATTTTATTTAGATTTATATTCTAAAAAATCTAACCTTAAACCCTAAACCTAACAACCAAACCCCAAAATTTGACCGTCAATATACCATAAACCTTAAATCATAAATCCTAAACCCCAAACCTAAAACTCTAAACTCTAAACCGTAAACCCCAAACCGTAATCCTAAACCATATTTTTTGGAATTCGTGTGGCCAGTGTTAGTGTAGTACAAGACATATTTTATATTATTATATTATTTATATATAATATGGCTGTAGTACAAAATGGCATGAATCCGAGTAAAATCCAAATGTTCTTCAATTTCCAAACTAAACCCTAAAACCCTAAACTCAGACCTTAAACCCCAAATTCAAACTCTAACACATAAACACTTAACCCAAATTAATAAACAGTATACCATAAACCCTAAACCCTAAATCATAGACATTAAATCTTAAATTTTAAACCCTAAAACCTAAAATAAAATGATGGATTTTGCTCAACACTTTGATGCGTTGAAACCCTAATCGTAACCCCTAAATCCCCTAACCCCTAAAGCATAACACCTAAACCCTAAACTTTAAATCCCAAACCCTAAATCTATACCCAAACTACTCTTTAAACTCTAAACCGTATACTATAGTGATAATTAATTCAATATTTTAAAATTAATACTATCTCTTTTACGATTATATAAGAAATTATTTAATATATAAACTAAAAAATCAGTAATGTATCCAAAAAACTTTAAAATTATTTTAAATAATAGTATTTTATTTTTTTCATTTTTAACGAATATTTTAAAATATTTTAAATCCATGAGCATTAGCGGCGCTTCCCTAAAAACGCCGCTAAATCCCCAAAAGCTCCGAAAACTGTACCGTTGGACTTAGTTTTTTTTTTTACGGCGTTTTCCCAAAAATGCCACTAAAGGAAGAATTAGCGGCGCTTTCTTAAAAAACGCCGCTAAATCCCCCGAAAGTTCAGAAAACGGTGCCGTTGGGCTTAGGATTTATTGCAGCGCTTTTTTCAAAACGCCGCTAAAGCCCTTAGCATTAGCGGCGCTTTAGTAAAAATGCTGCTAAATCCTTAAAAGTTCAAAAAACAGTGCCGTTGGGCTTAGGATTTATTGCGGCGCTTTTTTCAAAACGCCGTTAAAGCCCTTAGCATTAGCGGCGCTTTAGTAAAAACGCCGCTAAATTCCTGAAAGCTCAGAAAACGGTGCCATTGGGCGTATATTTTTTTTGCGACGCTTTCTCGAAAATGCCGCTAAATCCCTGAGAAAACGAAAGCGCCGCTAAATCCACGAAAGCTCAGAAAATGACGCCGTTAGGCTTAGGTTTTTTACCAGCGCTTTTTTAGAAACGCCGCTAAATCCCAAAAAGCTCAGGAAACGGCACCGTTTGGCTTAGGATTATTAGTGGCGCTTCTTTAAAAACACCGCTAAATCCCCAAAAGCTCGATAAACGGTGTCGTTGGGCTTTGGTTTTGCGGCGCTTTCTGGAAAACGCCACTAATGCTTATTTTCAGCGGCTTTTTCCGTGAAGCGCCACTAATGATCTATCTTTAGCAGCGTTTTTCATCTAAACGCCGCTAAAACCGCCGCTAAAAGCCTGTTTTGGTGTAGTGTGGCAGCAAAGCAGTGACAAAATAACAATAATTTTTTTTGAAAATTTAGGTCGGGTCAGGTTTTGGTCTAAAAAAGCTTACTTGAGGCTCAACCCATTTTTAAATGGGCTTTATTTTTTTTACCCAAACCAAAATTTTAAGTCTAAATTTTTGCATAGTAAATCAGTGAGATTAGGATTGAAATATATGACTTGGCGACACGGTCGTGTATCATTTGATAATTTCCTTAGTGTTTAAGTTAGTGAGTTACACGATCTATGTAATGCCCCAGAATTGAGTTAGAATTATTCAGATTAGTTGGTTGGATCAGCGATTAGGTGGGACTATTAAGTTGATTTTTGTGTTTTAGTGCCAAAATGAAACATTTGGGTTAGTGGCTAGGTCTTTGATAGCTTAACCTTAGGTCTAGAGTTTGAGTTCAGGTGTGAACAATGTGGAAATTTTTTTTCTCTTTTTAAGTATTTTTTTATTTACAATTTTAACTCCTTAAAATATATGTTAAACCTTTGGAGGGTTTTTGATAATTGGATATTAATTAAATTGTTTTGTAATTTATTTTTTTTTATAGGAGGATAAGAATAATACAAATAAAAAAATAAAATTGTTTTTGTAGTTCCACACTTTACTCACTTCCCCATTTTTTTCCCGCTTTTTCCATCTTGGCTTTCACGTTTGTTTTCTTTTTGTTGCTAGGAGTTCCTTTTTGTTTTCTTTTCCTTCGTATTTCAATCTCAGTCGAATCGGGAAAACCCACCATTTTCACACCTTTTTGCTGTCCATTTCTCTTCCACCACACCAATACCCAGACCCAAGTTTGCTTTCTTCTAATTTCCCATTCGTTTTTTATTTCCAATTTCTTCAATGGGTCTTTATTGAATCTCTAGTTCTAGAAATTGATCGTTAACTTTGATGTTTAGTAACTAGTAGAACTTTTCAGTGTAATGATTTGCAAGTGTTTAGTTTATTTTGGCATTTTCTATATCTTTTTGATCATGTTCTTTCTTCTTTTTTTTAATTGATATTTCTGGCAGATATATTTTAGGGTTTTGTTTTGTTTTGTTTGCTTTTTAATGTTAATTGGTCTTATTTATGCTATAAGAATTATTGTGTACAAGTTCTCGAATTGCATTGAACCTTTTAACTTTGGAGTTTCAAATCCCATGCCCATTTATTTATGTACTGTGTTATGAGCAGAAAAGTTAGCAGGAGACATTTGCGAAGATTAAGTGAAATGGGGAGTTTTGGGAATTAGTCATACGGGGTGTTTTGCATTTTTTTAATAGAATGGTCCACGTCATTTTGTTTGTTTGTTTTTCTTTATATTGAATGCATTGCATGGTTATACGGTTATGTTGAATATACATGACAATTTTCCAAATCTCTGAATTCTCCTAAATTCTCCTCTCTTCTTCAAATTCTTTTCTTCTTCCTTTACTCTTAATTTTGGTTCATAACAAAGGTATCAGAGCTTTCACGATCCCTTTTTGATGGCCGGCGATAGTGTTTCGACAAGGTTGCAGAAAGAGGTGAGTAATATGCAGCAGGAAATCTCCAAATTCCAAGAGAAATTCGTGCATCTGGAGTTCAAGATGGAATCCCGACTACAGGAGTTTAGAACGGAGTTACGAGGTGATTTACATTCGTTGTTCGTTCAGTATTTCGGGCCACCACCAACTGGTTTACCGGTAACTGCTGCAGTTGATAAGGATAAGGGGGTTTTGGGGGTTCCTCCTGGGTTCCTACCAAAAGATTCTAATCCACCTCAGGTGCAGACAGATCCATCCATTGCTGCAGGAGGCAGTGTGCATTTGAGAGAGCAACCAATTGCTTTGGGAGCTTCGGGGAAAGGTAACAGACTGGAATGCCCCAGGTTTGATGGCACTGATTTCAAGGGATGGTGGACCAAATTGGAACAGTTCTTTGAGGCCGATGGTACTCCAGATGCTAACAAGGTCTGACTGGTAATGCTGAACCTGGAAGGGCAGTTCATGTACCAGAAGGGCGCACGCGCCTTGAACACGAGCATTAGTGCAACAACGATAGTTTCAAGTGGAACGGGGTGTTTGGATACAAGGCAGTTCATGTACCAGAAGGGCCAACATTCGGTGCCCCGTTGGGAAATGGCCAAATTAAGAACGGGGCTGACTCTAGCCTTACCGATAATAGCCAACAGACTGACACTTCTACTGATGCTGACACTGACTATAAAAACCAGCTTCATGGAGTTCAACATGAAGCTGTAATGGTGAATACGGTGGATCAATCCAAGTCAAAAAGTGGTTATCAAAAGACACTTCGCAAGCTTGCTCAGAATCGAAAAGCTGCAAGAAAGAGTAGATTGAGGAAAAAAGCTTATGTCCAGCAGCTTGAGAGTAGTCAACTCAGGCTTTCAGAAATAGAGCAAGAGCTTCAAAAGGCACGGCAGCAGGGTATTTTTATCACATCTGGACTTTCTGGGGACCATGGCCATACAGTTGCGGGAAATGCTGCTCTGGGATTTGACATGGAATATGGTCGCTGGCTTGATGAACATCAACGACTGATAAATGACTTAAGATTAGCTGTAAATTCTCATATGGGAGATAATGAATTGTGCATTCTTGTTGGGGTGTCATGGCACATTATGATGAGGTTTACAGGCTAAAAAGCATTGGTGCCAAGGCAGATGTATTTCACATGCTATCTGGTATGTGGAAAACACCTGCAGAAAGGTGCTTTATGTGGTTGGGAGGATTTCGTTCATCTGAACTTATGAAACAGCAAGTTCAGGATGGGGCTAGAGGTCAGAAACGTGAACCTTTTAACCGAATGAAGCAAAATAAGCATTCTGGTCCCCAAAATTTTGGGAATTATACTAGTACTGGTTGGGGGAATCAAAGTAATGGAGGTGGCCAGAATAGTTGGGGATCTAGGAGAACAACTTGGTTGATGCTTATTGACAAGCTTTCAAAGAAGTCACTATTACATGCGGTTATATTAGGTTTCTCAAAGAATCAATGTGATAAATCTGCTGACAAACGTCGCTCGGAGAGGAGTTTTCAAGTGGGGGACATGGTTTACTTGCGATTGCAACCATATAGACAGCAATCAATTCGGAAGGTTTCCAACCAGAAGCTATCTCCAAAGTATTATGGTCTTTTCCCGGTGATCCAAAAAGTAGGGGCAATGGCTTATACCCTGCAACTTCCACAACACTCCCGTATCCATCATACATTCCAGATTTCATAATTGAAGAAACATGTGGGAGTCTTTGACTGCAATCCAAGCCAAATTTCCTCATTTTCAGCCTTGAGGACAAGGCTATTTTCTAGGAAAGGAATATTGTTATGAGCAGAAAAGTTAGCAGGAGACATTTGCGAAGATTAAGTGAAACAGAGAGTTTTGGGAGAGGGCGTTTTGAGTTTTTATTTTTAACAGAATGGTCCATGTCATTCTGTTTGTTTGTTTTTCTTTATATTGAATGCATTGCATGGTTATACGGTTATGCTGAATATACATGATAATTTTCCAAATCTCTGAATTCTCTTAAATTCTCCTCTCTTCTTCAAATTCTTTTCTTCTTCCTTTACTCTTAATTTCGGTCCGTAACATACAGCTGCTAATTTTTGGATTCTAGATATTTACCTGCAATCGATAGCTATAAATAACTCTTATGTTCCCGACTACGATGAATGTGACATGATCGGAAAACCATCCGCTGCCATAATTTATATCCATGTTCTTATAACGTAGAATGTCTTTCCAGAGTATTTTTGTTTTCCTAATCTCCGGATGTTTGATGTCTTTTTCCGGCTATTGCTTCGTTTTCTCGTGTTAAAGAGTATCGTTTCTCAAAAAAAAAACTTCTTTCTTTCTTTGCTTCACTCAACCTTTGAAAGAAATAAAAAATCCAGCTATTCTTTTTTCTGCAATAGTAACTTCTTGGATTGGTAAACGAGACTCTGAAAAATGGGATTTTGTTTCAAAGATGTAGAATATTGATGTATGTTTTAGGATCAGCTTCAGATTTCTTGTTTCTTTCCTTATTCATAGAGAAAAAGCTGTGTATGTAAATGTTTCTTTTATGTCATATAGATTTATCATTTATGAGGAGTTAATGCTGTGTTTGGTGGTGAAATTATAGGAGTCACAGATGCTTTTATCTTTTAGTAATTCAGAAAATGATAAAAACTTTTTCTTTACTTAAACCTTAGATTGATATACTGAAGATGTTATGAGTTCATATTGCAAAGTGAATAACACGTACTTATGGATTTGGTATTGATTTGGGGTTTCTCTATTCTTTGTTGGTTACTCAAACTTGAAGATTTGTATGGCTTTGTGGTTGTTTGGATTTTCAGGTTAAATTCAGTTTGGGATAAGGTTGATTTGTCTTGAATCTTTTTTATTTGATTTATTATAGTTCTATTCAATGATTTATGTGTTTATCAACTCTTTTATCTTTGATTTATTCCTAGAAAATGCAGGGAAAAAGCAAGCAATTAGTTGGATGAACCAAATAGGAGTTTCTGTTTTGATTTAGGTGGGTTTTTACAAAGTTTCTAAGGAGAGTGAACATTATACATACATACATATTAAATATTTACAGACACATAAACAAGCAATTATTTTGAGATAATGTGTAAATGGTTGGTTTATACATAAGAAATTTGATCAACCTTTTTTTTTCCCTGAGTAAGGTCGCTCAGAAAATTGAATATATTGGTGTTGAGCACATACTGTTATTCGATATTCACTTCAATTCTAGGTAATATGTGAAAATTGGACTTGTTTTAAGTGATAAGTCAATAGATTAGAGGACCAATTCTAGTTGTGGGGTCTTGAGATGGGAGCAGGTCAAGCACGGCAAACCTCTGGTCTGCCACTCTCCTTGCTGTCAATAGGGGTGTTCATTCAGTTAACCGACCCAAAATTACTATAACCGAATTAACCGACCTTCTAAAAATTTTAACCGTTGACCGAACCGATTTTTTTTTTAAAAAATTAACCGAACCAAAATTTTTTCGGTTAATAAGGTCGGTTAACCGAAAATTATGTATTTTTTATTTTTGGTTAAAAATTACCCGAATTACCCGAATTAACCGAATTAACCGAATTACCGAAAAATACCCGAATTACCCGAAATTTTTTTATTTTTTATTTTTAAAATTTAAAAAATTTATAAATTATTAAAGTAAATTGGGTTTTAGACTTTAGTAAATTGGGTTGTCTTTTAGTTTTAGTTTTATTGGATTGGGTAATTGGGTAAACTTTAGTTTTTGTTTTATTGGGTTGGGTAATTGGGTTGGGTAATTGAGTTTGGGCTGGGTTGGATAATTTTATTTATTAATTTTTTCGGTTAACCGAAAATTTTCGGTTAACTGACCGGTTTCGAACCGAATTAACCGTTAACCGAAAAATTATAAAAAAATTAACCGACCCCCGACAGAAAAAATTCGGTTAACCGACCGATTAACCGAATTCGGTCGGTTAACCGAATTTTTTCGGTTTTACCTGAATTATGCACACCCCTAGCTGTCAATTTAACATGGTTTGAAGTGTTAGGGTCCAAGGGAACCCCAAAGCGAAAGCAAAATCTGTATAGATTTCATTTTGGTCATTTGTTTTTCCTTGTTACTATTTCTCTCTTCTTCTTTTTTTTCTTTCGTTCATATAATTTTGTTCTTCCAATTATTGTGTGTGCATGTGGGAAGGGCAAGAAATGACAAATAGCACTGTAAGTCATAATCATGCAGCTCCAAAATGGGACCCTTAGAAACCATATGGATATGATGAACATGAAGGATAGAGAAGCTGTTTGCTAGAAAAAAGCTGACTTAGAGCTTAGTTGATGCCAATGTTTATCGAACACTCATATTATTTTACACTTTATTCATTTCTTTTAAGGCCATCTCTCTTGCCCTTCAAATAACGCCCATTACGTGGTTTGATTTTTTATTTTTTAAATTATATAAAAATTCAAGTTAAATATGAAGTCTTTGTTTTGTTCATCTTATTTGAATTTGAAAATTAAATTAAACTTTCATAGTGAATAACATGTTGTTCAATTAAATCCCTTTTAAGGAAATATCTTTATTGAATAAATTTTAATTATGTGCATTGTTTTTAATAGTTTTAGTAGATAAGGGTTTTTTTTTATGCATATAAGCACTTTAAAATTTTTTAAAATATTGTTTTATTTTACTTTAAAAAAATTTTATTTCATTTTTGTTTAATAAGTCATTTAATATTAACTTTAAAAAATTTTATTTCATTTTTTATGTATGAATCAAAACATACCAATAAAAAAAAAGATAAGGCACAATAGCCTACTAGATATTCCTGAAGTTACATGCTTTTGTAATCTAAATTGTAACTACCGAATTTTTTCTCAGCAGCTGACTTTCACTTAATCGTATCTCAATCTCAGTCGTATCTGGAAAACCCACCATTTTCACACCTTTTTGCTGTCCATTTCTCTTCTACCACACCAATACCCATACCCAGGTTTGCTTTCTTCTAATTTCCCTTTCGTTTTTTTTTTCCAATTTCTTCAATGTGTCTTTATTGAATCTCTCGTTCTAGAAATTGACTGTTAACTTTGATGTTTAGTAACTAGTAGAACTTTTCAGAGTTAATGATTTGCAAGTGTTTAGTTTATTTTGGCATTTTCTATATCATTTTGATCATGTTCTTTCTTTTTTTTTAATTGATACTTCTGGCAGATATATTTTAGGGTTTTGTTTTGTTTTGTTTGCTTTTTAATGTTAATTGGTCTTATTTATGCTATAAGAATTATTGTGTACAAGTTCTCGAATTGCATTGCTCCTTTTAACTTTGGGGTTTCAAATCCCATGTCCATTTATTTATGTACTGCTGCTAATTTTCGGACTCTGGATATTTACCTGCAATCGATAGCTATAAATAACTATTATTTTCCCGACTACGATTGGAAAACCATCCGCCGCCATAATTTATATCCATGTTCTTATAACGTAGAATTTCTTTCCAGAGAATTTTTCTTTTCCTAATCTCCTGATGTTTGATGTCTTTTTCCAGATATTGCTTCATTTTCTCGTGTTAAAGAGTATCGTTTCTCAAAAAAAACTTCTTTCTTTCTTTGCTTCACTCAACCTTTGAAAGAAATAAAAAATCTTCTTTCTTATTTGTTAATTCAATTTTATTATGTTTATAATTGAATTTAAATTATGTTAGTACTATTGAGTATATATTACTCAACGTATAGTTATATTTATTTTTGTGCGTAGGTCTCGGATGGGAGCTTTAGTAAATACATGGTCAAGCATCTATTTTCTCCAGCTCAACTCGAAATTCATTTCGTTGCTTTGTATGTTGAGTCTTACGGTATGTAACTAGGTTGGTAAACTTATTACTTGAGTAATTTTAGGTACTTTCGGTACTTGAGTCTTATGTTTTTTCTTTTTAATCTACCTATTGCAAATTTTCCCTTAGCTCGGTATGATTTGTGTTTAATTGATCCCTTTGTGATAAGATCCTTATAGTGATTGCTTAAGCAAGATGCTTGATTTCTGAAATAAAATGAGTCTCTTTCTGGAATTATTTTGTTTGTGTTTTCTGTTTAATTTACTCAGATACCTTTAGGAAGTTCAGAATAGACTTTGAATTTAAACACTCAAGCTACTATTGCTTGAATCCATTTGACATTTTCTGTTTTCGTTGGAAGACATGTGGGAAGACTGGTGAAAGGACAGTCTATGTAATGTTGTGATAGCAAACATTTATGCTTTATTCTCATTGAAAATTTTAAAACTTGCTAAAAACCTGATTGATGAGGATCGTGTTTGTAATACTCAATTTATGCCCGGCCCATATACATCACAAAATATATATATAAACTAAATAAAATAAAATAATAGTCCAAAAGTCCAATAGTCCAAAAAATAATTAAAAAACAGCCTAATAACACCTAACCCGATACAATAGGCCCAATTACTAAATACCAAGACTCAAAATACCAAAACCCCAAAATACTAGAACCAACAGACCCCAAACCCGGATCTTCCAAGCTCAGCCCGAATCAGTGGAGTACCCTAGAAGCTTCTAGGGTTTCGTTGGTGCCGCAACAGTGGATCCAGACTCCGCGCGTGCATCACTATCAAGCGCGTGAACCTTTTCCCCATGGGTGCCTCCGTCAGTTGTTCCAGGCTGGCTGTACCTGCAAAATACACACAAAAAATAGCAACAAAAAAGGAGATAATAGAATAACGGGGGGATTTTGGAGTTTTTTTCTTTTATTTTTATTTTTTTTTGTAAATCTGGCTATAAAAAGGCCAAGACGAATACTGTAAAGGTTACGGATTTTTGAAATAGAAAACCAGAGAAAATTTCAGAATTTGAAAGGTGATTCAAACTTTCATTTTGTTTTTTTCGTTTTCGTCTTTTAATCTTTTTTTTTGTGTTTCGTGTGATTAATCATTTGAAAAGGAATAAAAGAAAGAGATTAGAGAGAAGAGTGAGGAATGTACCTGGTGGCCGATCTTCCTTCTGCTCCATTGCAATCAGAGTCGGATGGAGAATAGAGGCCCGAAATGGCGCAGGAGAGGAAAGTGAGTGATTAGGTTTTATGTTAAATGATTGATTAATATCATTTAGGGTTTTTTTTTTAGAATTTATGCATATTATTTAAACAGAGCCGTTTAAAGTCTTCTTCCATGGCTTCAAAACGGCAGCGAATAGGCCTGACCCGCGCGGTGACCCAACCCGAGGGAAGGATCCGCGCGTTTTGGGTCTGATGGTTTATTTGCGCACTAAATCCCTCCACATTTTGTTTTCATTTCAATTTAGTTTTTCTTAAATTTTTAATTGCTGCCTTATGTTTGATTCGGATTCCAATCGGATCCACGAGTGAACGATGTCGTTTTATCAATTGGATCTGAATGTTTTAATTTTGCATTTAATTGCTACATTAGTCCTTGTATTTTAAATAGATTTTAAATTCGCCCTTTCAAATTTTTGTTTAATCTTAATTTAATGATTTTAACTATTATTATTGTTTCATATTCTCTTTAATTACATCATTATTACTACTATTACTATTATTATTATATGTGTTAATATCGTATTAGTTTGTATAATTATTTTTTTTACATTATTTTATTATGTTTTTAATTCTTTTATCATGTATTATTATTATCTAATTACATAACGCTTTATTTTAAATATTCTCTATGATTAATTTGTACACATATTTATAATTTTATTTTACAATATATTCATAAATTCCATATTTTCTACATTTTTAACTTTATTTATACAATAATATTTTCATAATTCCATTTCATATATATATAATTTTTATTAAATTATTTTTTATTATACACATGTACATACATAATATGCTATTAATTTTTTTTATAACATTCTTTTTATAATATTATTCTTTTTATAATTTTTATAATCTTAATTTTCTTTTTGGATAATGTTTGCTTCAAATTCATTTAAATAATATTATTTATGTAGTGTTTGTTTTATTAAATTTATTTTGAATCTAATACAAATTCATATATATATATTTCTTTTAAAATTTGGTGTATACAATTGATCGATTATCACTTTTTTAGGTACTTAAAGATTAATTATTAATGTTTTTTTAATGTTGATAATTAGGTTTGCATGGCTTGAGATGTGTGATTATTATTCTTACATGTATGATGTTGTTTATTTGTATTCATAAATTATTGATGACCATTAATCTAAACTTTAGTTTATGAATTATTATTTCGTGTTGTACATTAATATCTCATCACATCATTTTTTTTTCATGAAATTGTTAAAAATCATCTTATTTTGCAAATTGTCAAAATACTTGATATTCATGATTCTCGAGAAAATTGTGCCCTAACTTACTGGGCTTCAATTCTTCTCGATGAATTTAGATAATCAAGTGTTCATTTTATTAAAATCATACAATTGTTAAAATAAAGTTCTTAAGATTTCAAAATGTTGGATCCTAACTTACTGGATATGACATTTTGTTATCTCGATTCTAAAATAAAGGCAATATTTGATGTTTAAGAATTTCAAGAAATTGAACCCTAACTTACTGGATTCTGATTTCTCGATTGACTTAAACAATCAAATAACCTTCTTTAAACTCATGTTTTTTCTTAGAAAAGGAACACATTTAATTTCGAAGATTGAATTGTAGCACCCTAACTTACTGAGTGTGATAATTTATTTCTTCGAAATAAGTGCGTCTTATCATTCAAACTAGTTTATTCAAAGTTTCCTCATCAAGGATCGTATTTTAAAATATTTTCAAAGTTTCGACATTAAGACATCAAACAATCAATTTGGTACCAATTTTGGGCGTTATGAGGGTGCTAACCCTTCCTCATCCGTAATCGACTCCCGAATCTATTTTCTCAAAATTTCGCGGACCAAATTCATTTTTAACGGTGAACCAGTCACACCTTAATAAAAGATCGGTGGGGACTCCATTTTCAAAATCAATTCCCATTTTTCAAACTCATAAAAGGTGGTTTCGACAGCTTGGCGACTCCACTGGGGACTTTAGAGAGTCAAGCCGCAAATTTGATTGTTTTTTTGTCTTATTGTCGAAAATTGAAAATTTGATTTGAAAAATTATGATCCTCTCTTTGCATGTGTTTGTATGATTATTGTAAATTGTGTTTTTATACCTTGGCATCATATTGCATAAAGACTGTTTAGTCTTACCCTTTTAAGTAGCAGTGAGAAGCTACTCCTTCGTGAGGTTTTCACCTCCGTGCAGGATAGTGAATCACTTTCGGGATACATCTGTACCTATGTCTTGGTGAGATTTCCATCTCCATGCAGCCATAGGGAAATGTATTCCCTTGAACTGAACTCGGTCTGTATGAGCCTATAATGGGTGAAGATTGAGCAATCTGCTGGTTCGGGTACCTTGACTTTAGAGCCTATATTTGATTTATTACAGTTCTATTCAATGATTTATGTGTTTATGAACTCTTTTATCTTTGATTTATTCCTAGAAAATGCAGGGAAAAAGCATGAATGAAAACAAGAAAATGCATTTTCTTATTAATTAAAAATGGGGAAAACCTGCAATTGGATGAACCAAATAGGAGTTTCTGTTTTGATTTAGGTGGGTTTTTACAAGGTTTCTTAGGAGAGTGAACATTATACATACATACATACATACATACATACATACATACATACACATAAACAAGCAATTATTTTGAGATAATGTGCAAATGGTTGGTTTATACATAAGAAATTTGATCAACCTTTTTTTCCCTGAGTAAGGTCGCTCAGAAAATTGAATATATTGGTGTTGAACACATACTGTTATTCAATATTCACTTCAATTCTAGGTAATATGTGAAAATTGGACTTGTTTTAAGTGATAAGTCAATAGATTAGAGGACCAATTCTAGTTGTGGGGTCTTGAGATGGGAGCAGGTCAAGCACGGCAAACCTTTGGTCTGTCACTCTCCTTGCTGTCTATTTAACATGGTTTTAAGTGTTAGGGTCCAAGGGAACCCCAAAGCGAAAGCATGATAAGCACATAATAAGTTGTATACTCAAATCAGAATTGTTTTTTTATCTTTTATTACATTTGGGGCAACTTAAAGTTTTAATTCTTTTTCCGCAGTTCAAATTTGGGCATTTTGGTTGGTTGATTACATTTCGCAAGTTGTTTTTGGTGCAGTTTCACTGTCCTTTTTAATGTTGTTTCACTACTGCTTTTAATGTTGTTCCGCTGCCGCTTTTAATATTGTTTGGATATTGTAGAATCTTTATTTTATTTTTTTATCTCTTGACAACTCAAACTATATGAATTAGTGTTTGATTCTTTATAAAATATAAAACATGAAATCATATTTAGACATTATAATGTGTCGGTAATGAGTTGTAACAGTCTATTGCAATTTACTTTAGCAACCACCATTTTTAGACTTTTTTAATTTAGCAGTTGCCTTGTCCGCAAATTTTTGAAATGGAGATGATATTGTGGGAGTTTGTTTGGCTATAGGATGTTCCCATGGTTAATTCTTCATTTGATCATTGTCTCCTTTGTTAATTTAATTTTTATTTTTGGTTTGTAATAGCTATGGCGGAACCAGATTGTGCGATTATAGACCAGGATGATAGTGTGTATTATGGAGTGCTAAAGATTTTGGAAAAAGAAATTAGCTCCACTTTCTTTCCGTTTAAAGATGAAGAGAAAGCTTTGGAACTATACACACATTTAGTGGCGCATCAAGATGATTGGATTTTATGCTACCATCATCTTATACGGTATCAAGATAAATGGCTGGTTGCATTAGAATATTCTAAAAATATTGTAGCATATTTTAGAGAAAGAATGAAAGGGTGGGAAAGTAGTAACCGAAATGAGAGTGAATGGTTCAATTATATTAGTGAGGATTTCGGTAGGATCTTAAGGGATGTGGCTTGTATATGGGCTAAAAGTAATAAGTTCATTTACACGCAAGATCCGATAAAGTCTATATTCATCACTAATTTCGGTGGAAGGGTAAAGTTTTTACCCAATTTAAATGCATCTGACCAACCAATCGAAGGTGATATAGATCAGTTAAAATATTTGATGAACTACATCGTCAATATGCCATTCAAATCTGTTATTCAAAATTATCAGAAATTCAATATGCCAAATGAACTATCATGTTTTCTTACCCAGCTCAATTTTCGACACTTGTAAGTTATCTTTCACATTTTTACTTTTACTTTAAAGTTCGATAACTCATATGGTCTACTTCATTAATTTCATAATCTTTTTTTTACTTATTTGCCTATGTCTAAATGGATAGGAAATACATGAGTCCTACATTTCTACTGGATGCGCCTTTATTTTGGAGACCTGTTGATAAGTTCCATTTTATTATAAATCTGGATCACATGATGAAGCACGGAGAGATTAAGTGGCAATAGCTTGAGAAATGCCTAAAGAACTTGCGAAAGAAATATTCATATGATTGGGTGTTGGCGGTGAACTGTGATCCAGTGTTTAAATCTATATACCAGCATGGAAAATCTAGTTTCCCAACCAGTGCCTATTCTTCTGCTCCCTATGCCTCTGTAGTACGGTACTGCTCTAATGTTTACCGTCATTACAACGACTATGCAACACAAAAAGTAAGATTTCAATATTTTTTATTATGATATTCTATTTATCTTTGTTATTAACTTTAACTTAAATTGTTTATTTTATAGATTAGCATCATTAACATTGAGAATGAGTTGAGTAGGCTACTGCCAAAACTATATCTTCATCTATTTCAAGGTTTAATCGGTTATGCAAACAGAAATAATAGCAGGTAAGGAATATAGAAAAATTATATTATCATTGTAAAATTGTTTTTTAATTCATATTAAATGAATATTGTTATTTTAATGTTTTGATATAGGGAGCCAGTTTTTTCGAAATCAATTATTTCTGAAGATATATGAAAGGTAAGCAAGTTGGTTTTCTCTTTAAATATATTTAGAAACTGTCACACCTCAAAGTCGGGACTAGAAGTAGGAAAAAGAAAAGAATAAAAAAATCACGTGATTAAGAGGAAGAAAAGAAACACTGAGTTTAGAAAATACGGGTTAGAGAGTAGTACTAGAACTTTGGATTAGCTTAGGTGAGATTAGAATTGAAATCGAGGATCAGACTGAAGCAAATTACTTCAATTGAAACCGAGAAATTCGATTTCTTAAAACAAGTCGCTAGAAATTAGACTATGTTCAAAATTTTAATTTCATGCATGTTAATAACATATATAATCTTCTTACTTATTTGTTTATTCAATTTTATTATGTTTATAATTGAATTTAAATTATGTTAGTACTATTGAGTATATATTACTCAGCGTACAGTTATATTTATTTTTGTGCGTAGGTCTCGGATGAGAGCTTTAGTAAATACATGGTCAAGCATCCATTTTCTCCAGCTCAACTCGAAAGTCATTTTGTTTCTATTTTGTATGTTGAGTCTTACGGTATGTAACTAGGCTGGTAAACTTGTTACTTGAGTAATTTTAGGTGGTTATGATGATGTAAACGATGTTTTCCAATTAGATTGGAAGGAGCTTGAACGTGGGTGAAGAAAAACTACTTCTATGTTGTTCCCTCGAGCTTTTCCCCTGGTTTTTGCTGCAGAAGGAGAGATTTACGTCTTCGAACAATTGGGTTTTGAATATTTTGGCGAGGGAACCATTGTCGCCCCCTCCGAAAGTATTGCTCTAAGTAATCCTGTTCTAGATTCTTCCCGATCTCAGATTTTGGTGCACTGCCATGTCAATGATTCTCTTTACACTTATTACTATGATCGTAAACATGGGTTTGCCTCGAACAAAAATTTTGTTACTGGTCTAACTTAGCGTCAATTCTTGAACTATGTGCTGTAGACTGTCATGTATAATTATTCTGGTGAGTTCTTTTCTTTGGAGCCGTATAATATGCTTGATAAGAAAGATTTGCCCGTCAAATGGTCATCAGAATTTTCAATGGATCCACCAAGGAGTGGCACTCTGTTTCGTTTGGGCAATGGCGAGTGTATTTTGGGCTGGGTGAACCATATCGATATGAGTTTTGAGTACATAAGATTTAATATGTGGTGCAACGAGCAGGGAGGGATTCATGCAGCTGCAGAGCATCAATCTGCCATCACTGTTCCATATCAATCCAAAGATATTTGTGATATATTTTTGTTCTGAATGAATGTTAGAGCCCCCTTCATTTCACTACTACATCATGATTATTCATTTGCCAATGCTGCTTGCCACTACATTTGGTTTGCTCTAAATAAAGGTTAGTGCCCCCTTCACATCACTACCACATCTTAATTACTCCCATCCCTGTAAATTGACGGATTTTTCATTTGTCGATACTGCTTGTCAATGCATTTTGTTTGCTCTTGTTGTTGCTAAGAAGTTGATAATGAGCCTGGAACTTCTTGTATAAAACTTGAGTAATGCTAAGGTACGGAGTAGACGAATCAGGTGTCGTATTTTCATTGTGTGAAAATGTCTTCCTTTTTCCAAGACTTAGTTTTATTATGACTATGCGTCGTGCTCTATCTGTTGTTTTAAATGGGTACGAGGCTCCTAGCACTTTTAGAGAACTAGAACTCAAGTTCTGTCTATGCCTTACCCCCAATAGTTGCTTCTAGTTTTTTGTTCCAAAAAGAAAAGAAAATATCCTGATGTAAACAAAGGCTTAAATTCCTGATGAAGTACTTAGGCTGAATTTGATTTATTCAATAGCTGAATTTGATTTGAGATAGTGAATGTTATTACTAAGTGAGCTATTAGCTTGTTGAAACCAGTAAGAGAGTGGACAAAATATTACTTAAGAATATAACTCTAATAAATGGGAATTACTTAGTCCTACAACTAGAGAATTTGAAGTAGAGAAAAAGTAATTAGTAGGGGACAAAAATATTTTGCCATCCTATTTCCGGTTTTGTATAGTATGTTTTCTTAGAAAGTAGAAGGTTTGGGAGCGATAATTATATCTGTATTTTTTTTCCTCGTTTCTTTGATTTTGTTCTTGCATGCTCGACTGATGAAGCTCCAACACGTAAGAAGTCAAAAATGAAAATGGTATGAATTACATATAAAGATGAATGCTGCAGACTGCAGATGTATATCTCAAAAACCATTAATAGATTATGGAGATCGTTTCTCCGATGTGTTTGTTTTGTTGGAAGTCGTGAGTTATAATAATAATAATAATAATCTTACTCACTTTTCATTGCTATAAAAGGTCATGGAAGCTTTTATTATTATTAACAACAATGTTGATTTTTAGGGCTCATTTGGTGCCTGTTGATGTGGTCTGCTGATGGATATGTGTGTATATATTTTTAATTATTAATTTTATGGATCAGAATGATTATATTATATATCAATTAAATATACTTTAATTTTGGCTAAAGGGTAAAGAAAAGCCCCCAGACTTTTTCAAAAAATCAATTAAGCTCCCTGAACTTTTTTGTTTTCACTCAATTGAGCCCTTGAACATTTGAATTACAATCAATCAATCAAGCCCTTTAACTCTTTTCAATTTTCGCTGCAATGATATAAAATTATATTCTTATTCTGAGATTTTTTTCCCTCCCTTTTAGGCCTCAGCTGGAACGTGTTGGTGCATGGAGTTGAGTCAAGACCCATGTTGATGGTGAAGAGAGACTTTGAAGATGCCGTCAATTATTTTGGTTAAAACTTTGAAGTTGTTGATGTAATTGGGTGCTTCCTTTTTGGATACCGAAATATTGACAAAATTAAAACTATATAGTTTTGTGATTTTGGACTTTATTCAGTTCTTTTAAGGCCACCGCTCTTGCCCTTCAAATAACACCCATTAAGTGGTTTGAATTATTATTTTATAAAAACTAAATAAATGTATTTGAAAATTAAATTAAACATTCGTGGTCAGAGGTGAATTCAGTGGGTTGCCAAGGGATCGGATCCCTAAAATGGGAAATTGTTATTTTAGCCCTATAAAAAATTTTAAAATCTTAAAATATTGATGAGAGTGAAGTATAGTGGTAAGTTTCAAATTTCAGGTAATTTTTCATATTAGCCCTAAATAATTTAAGAAATTTGAATTTTCTACTAAATAAGCATTTAACAAATCGATGGATTTAGAAATAATAATGAATGTTATATTTGGAAGTATATTACTATCCAATTTATATAGCCTTTGGGAACTTAGCTTTAAATTTTGGATTTGAATTTATATTTATATATACAGATTGAGTGATAACATATATTCAAAATATAACATCCATGATTATTTCTTAAAAACAAGAATTTGTTGGATTCCTACTAACTAGTAGATTTGGGTTCCTAAGGTATATATGAATTTGACAAATTCATACTTTTTTTATACCATTTTAAATATATATTATAATGAAAAAATACATTTATAAAAAAAATAATTTAAAGAACATCATATTAGAGTAACAGATTTAGGGGTGTTTAAATTTCGGTTAAAATTAATCAGTCAGTTAACTAATCTAATTCGATCAGAGATTGGTTAATACTTTTTTGAAAGCTCAGTTATCGGTTAATTTGGCTCGAAAGTGAGTAATTAACTAAATTATTCGAACTTTATAACTAATATAACATATTATATGTATTAGGCTTAGCCTACTGCCCACCTAATCCTCAACCAGCGGCCCACCCCAGCACTACTAAGTCCTACCCAATATAAACCTAATCTAGTATAATTTATAAACCTAACCCAATTTAAAGTATTGGGACTGACTCCGTAACTTTCATAAAATACAAGTACTAATAGAGATATTTAGCTGATTATTTTAACCTGAAAGTTTCAGGGATGGACTTGCTCAATTGGTTTGCAGACAAGTCTAGATACAAAAGTTTGGACATAAGTCTTGGTTCCAAGGGTACACTGTCAGAAATTTTATTCCCATTCAAGCCAAGATAAAGCAAATATGTCAACTTTTGCACAACCCCCAATAAGAAGACACTACACATTGAAATTCATTGTCAAGTCAACGAATTTTAGGTTCGGGTAAACACTTAAATATTTAGATATATTCCCTCTATATATTTAGATATATTCCCTCTAAGTAGGGGTGTTCAGTCGGTTAACCGACCTGAAATAACATTAATCGAATTAGCCGACCTTTCAAAAATTTTGACCTTTAACCGAACTAAAATTTTTTCAAAAAAATTAACCGAACCGAAAGTTTTTCGGATAATTCGGCCGGTTAACCGAATTGACCGAAAATTATATGTTTTTTATTTTTGGTAAAAAATTAACCGAATTACCCGAATCAACTGAATAACAACACAGTTAACATGATTTACAAAGATAAAATCAAACATATTGTGCTTCACTTCCTGAAAAGACTAGCATTTCCACAAGAGAACATTGTATTGGATGGTAAATCAGAAGAAATCAATTATTTTCTCTTAAAGAGGTATTATGCCAATGGTGATGAGTCTGTTCCTTTCCCACAGAAATTGGACAGTTTCCACTGTAATACCCAAATTTTTACCCGGCCCACAATAAACAAATAAAGTCCAGTTTTTACAAACCCAATTACAGGACAAAATACATGGCTCAATTTCAAACGGTGGCCCAGTTACAAACGCGGCCCAAAATAGATGAAGGAACCCTAGGGTTTCTAAGGATCAGCAGCGCCTCAACCATGCCCTCCAAGCCACCATCGTCCCCGACCTTCATCTGCACACAAAAAAGGAAACAAACAGTATATGGAAAACAAAATCGAAAGATTTGCAAATCAAATCAATATAGGCAGATTCGTTTCTTCATATATTTTGAGAATGGCTATAAAAGCCATTAAACATACTGTAATCCGGATCTGAAAATCAATAAAAAAGGCATTTCCACAGCAAATCGAGAGTCTAATACAGAGAGCAAATCGATTAAAAGGTTGATATTTGCAATTTTATTTTTTCTATTTGTTATATTTTTTATTTTTTATTCTACATACAAATAAAACACCAAAAACAAACAACAGGGAAGAAACGACCTGAGTGGTGCCCAGAACCGCCATGCATGACCGGAAGCCGAAAGGCTTCTCGGAGATTTGGTATTCTTTCAGTGGTATTTTGAGGGTTTTGGGGCCGAAAATGGGCTTTGGGGCTTCGGAGGAGCCGAATCTAAAGTTTCCCCCTTTTTCGGCAACCGCAAGCGGTGGCACCAACATCAAAGATCGGCGGCATACGCGGTGGCCGATGCCGGACTTAGGCCGGATGACTGAAGAGGGGGAGAGTTTCTTGAAAGTTTTTTTGTTTTTTAAAAAATGAATGGGAAATGAAATTTTTGATTTAAATTTTGCTTAAATAAGCCAATCAAAACGGCACCGTTTGGAAGGAGGTGGGATCAGCACGTCGACCCAATCCGAACCCAGGATCCGCGCGTTTTTATACGGAGGGGCAAATTACGTTTTTAGCCCCTCCGCCTTTTAATACATTCCCAATTAAGTTTTTTTATCTTTTAAATTTGCCCCTTTATTTATTTGCAATTTCAATTAAGTTCCCTTTGAATGGAGTCATTTTAGAGGAGAAGGGGAAATTTCCCTTCCAACCCCTCTATGTAATTCGCGCGTTCAATTTAGTCCCTTTATCTTTATTTATTTATGGATTTACCCCAGATTTTTTTATTTGCAGTTCAATTTAATTCTTTTTTCATTTATCTTAAAATTAATTAATTTTAATAATGTAATTACGATTTTTTTATAATTTTCATATGTAATTATTTTTTATATGTATTTTTTTATGTACATATTTATTTTCAAACAAATATTTTATATTTGTATATATACATATTTGTTATTGATAATGTATTTATTATTTTTAATCTATATATATATCTATATTTTAAAAAAATAAATGTTCTTTTATATTTATGAACACGTATATATTTATTTTTTTCGAAAATGCTTAAATACCTACTTATTTTAACATATATTATTTATTTTCACCAATGCATTATGTATTTTGTTTATATAAATTTTCTAAATTCTATATATAAATTCATGTGTATTCTTAATAGTTTTAATGTATATGTCATGTACCTTTTATTCTTTATTTTTTTATTTTATTGTGTTTTCATTATTTTCTTATCTTGCTCGATTATTTAATATTTTGCATGTCATTAACTTTTTTCTCCCTTATGTATATTTGTTTCATTTACCTATTTATTCATATTATTTCTATGTCATTGTTGTATTTATTATTGCATTTTTATACTTAATGTAGCATCACATCATTGTTTTTTACTCAATTTTAAGATTTTCAAAATTGAGATGACACTCGTATTTAGGATTTTCAAGAAAATTGAGCCCTAACGTATTGGGTTCCGATTTTCTTCGTTAAATCCAACGATCAAAGGTTGCTTATTAATAAAAAATAAAAAGCTTCTTATTGGGGAGTTAAATATGTTGTATCCTAATGTATTGGATGTGACGTATTGATTTCTCGAGACAAAGGTTTTTTTAAAAAATGATAATAAAGGAAATATTCCAAGTTTGGGATTTTGAGGAACTGTGCCCTAACGTATTGGGCCGCGATTTCTTAAATCTTAAACAAATGAATATTCTTTTATTTTTTTATTACACGAGTTTTTGACTAACTCATTGTGAAGAAAATAAAATGTTATGCCCTAACGCATTGGGTGTGATATTTTTCTGTTCAAAATGAGAAGGTCTTAATAAATAATTTAATTTAATTAAGCATGCATTTTTTAAACTCTCGACTTCAAGACATTAATTAATCAATTTGGTACCAATTTTTGGGCGTTACGAGGGTGCTAATCCTTCCTCGAACATAATTGACTCCTGAATCCATTTTTCTAAAACTCGTAGACCAAAGCCGTTTTTTAGGTGATCCAATCACACCTTAATAAAAGATTGGTGGCGACTCCCAATTTGTTTTTTTTTAAGTCAACAACCTAAAATTTTTGTTTTCAAAAAACGGTTTCGACAGCTTGGCGACTCCACTGGGGACTTTTTAAATAAGAGAGTCGAGCCACAAAGTTGATTAAATTTTGTCTTACGGTCAAGAAAATATTTTTTTTAAAAGGAAAATTTTCATGAGATCCTTTTGCGTTCATTGTTATTATTGCTTAATTGGTTATTTTTGCATTATACATCACATGAGTTGAATGATTTACCTTTCTAAGTGGGAGTGAGAAACTATTCCTTCGTGAGGTTTTCACCTCCGTATAGGATAGTGGATCGCTTTCAGAATACATCGGTACCTATGCCTTCGTGAGATTTTTCATCTCCGTATAGTCATAGGGAAAATGTATTCCCCTGAACCGAACTTGATCTATATGAGCCTATAATGGGTGAAGATCGAGGAATCTGCTGGTTCGGGTACCTTTGCCCTAAAAGCTGAACTTCATAGAGTGAACCTTAGGAATCCATCCTAGGTAGAACTATACTAAACCCTAGTAGATATCTGATTAGGTATTTTACTATTTCTTGATTATATTTTATATTTTTGCATGATACTGACTTTTTGTGTTTTATTTTGACTGCATGACATGGCATTTCATTTCATCATAAAAGGCGTCAGTCCATATTCAGTTGCTAGATAGAAAGCTTATCATGGAAAAAGGGTTTCTTGATAAAGTGGAGAAAAATGCAGCTGTCCGAACTTGGTCTGAAACAACGCAGCAAGAAAAGGGTGATAGTTGGCTGATGGGTATGTGTCGTAATTATGAGACTTTACGCGTATCAGTGTAACTCAAAACAATTTGCAAGAATTGAAGGAGATATGGGATCAGTGGAATGACGAGGTTAGACAGCTATTCTATGATAATTATGGAGATTTGCCTTATTTGCTTGACGTAAAGGTAGACAAGCGTTTGTTTCGAGCCCTCACCCAGTTTTGGAATCCTGCTTACAGCTGCTTTACATTTGGGAAGGTTGATTTGGTGCCTACGATAGAAGAATATGTGGCTTTACTCCGATGTTCAAAGTTTCAAGTAGACAGGGTCTACTCGAGAGCGGTAAATGTGCCAACCTTTTCAAAGAAGCTGATGAGTATAACAGGGATGAATAAGCAGTGGGTCGCTGCACGGATTAAGCAAAAGGGGGATAGTAAGTGCATTCCTTGGAGAAGCTTGAAGGATGTAATTCTCACACACCTAGACGTAAGAAAGAGGTTAGATGCCTTTGCTTTAAGTATATATGGCTTGGTTGTCTTCCTTAAAGCCTTGGGGCATGTGGATGAAGCAGTCACTGATTTATTCGACCGGCTCGATAAGAAGGTTACACCGATTTCAATAATTTTGGCAAAAACTTTCAGGTCATTGAGTACATGCCGAAAGACGGGTGAAGGTAGATTTATTGGATGTGCACAACTTCTACTCGCATAGTTTCACAGTCACTTTTGGAAGGTGGATAAAGTTTCGTATTGTGTTTTCTCTGAAAATTATTCACCACTAAAGGAGATAGTTACTACGCCGAGGAGAGACGACATTTCGGAGGAGAAGTGGATAGTAATTCTTCAAAATCTTCAAGAGGAGGACGTTGAGTGGAGAGCCCATTGGTTGCTTCCAGATGAGATCATGAATAGGTGTAGTAATTTTGATTGGGTTCCTTTGCTTGGTATTTGGGGAGCTGTTGGATATGCCCCATTATTGGTGCTAAGGCAATATAGGTCAAGGCAATTTATACCTATGACCCAAAGGATAGCTGATTGTGAATTTTCGTATAAAGATGATGGTTATAGAAAGAAGATTCAAGAGATGTCTAGTGCGTGGAAACAGACTCACCGAATGAAGAGGTTAGCTGTGGGTCCGATGACAACTCCTGAGTATAATGAATGGTGGGTTAGGAGTGTAATACTCAATTTTAGATGGAAACATAATTTTTGAGGATATGCAATCTTGTATATGATATGCAATCCTAGATATGATATGCAATCTTAGATATGATATATGCAATCTTAGATATGATATGCAATCTTAGATATGATGTATAATCTTAGATATGATATGCAATCTTAGAAGATATGATTTTGTAATCTTAGAGATACCCTTTAATCTCAGCCGTTGATGTAATTGATCTGTACCGTTGGATTTGGGGAGGCTCAACTATAAATAGAGGCCTCTCCCTTCATTGCAAAAGAGAGAGAGAAAAGAGGAAAGGGAGGAATAAAAAAAGAGAACGATTGACAGTTTTTTAAAGGTGGCTTACTATTTTTTTCGTTCAATTATTTTTTACTTATTTACGATTTTAAAAAAGGAGAAGGTGATACCACTGCGAATTTTATTTATTTATTTTATTTAGCCCCTCCGCCTTTTAATGTTTTTGTAATTAAGTTTTTTTTATATTTTTAATTTACCCTTTTATTTATTTTAAATTCCAATTTGATCCATTTGAACGGCGCTGTTTTAGAGGAGAAGGGAAAATTTCCCTTCCAGCCCCTCTATGTAATTCGCGCATTAAAATTAATCCTTTTACTTTTATTTATTTACGGATTTACCCCAATTTTTTTTATTGCAATTCAATTTAGTTTTTTTTCTTTTCTTTTCTTTTGTTCTTTTCATTTATTTTATTAATTAATAATGTAATCATTATTTTTATTTTTATTTTTTTTAAAATCTATACATGTATATTTTTATGCACATATTTTTTTTAACTTATATTTTTCTCACATTTCTATATATATATATATATATATGTACGTATATATATTTTTTAATGTACTCATTGTTTAATTGTTTTTTTATCTATATATTTTCCTTTTATATGTACGTGTATATATTTATTTTTAACGAATATTTTTCCTATATTTTTTTAAATGAATATTTTCATCTTTATATGTGTATATTTATGATTTTTAAAATGATTAAATACTCACTTTTCCTTTTAAAACACACCCTTTTTTTATTATTTTATATACGTATGTATAATTATATTTTTCTTTATTTTCATAAGTATATTATGTATTATATATATGTATAAATTCTATAACCCAAAATTTTATTTATATTTTTAATCTTCATAACTTCCATGTATATATTATATGTCTTCTGATCTTTATTTATTTTGTTTGTTTTTCCTCATTCATGGTATAATTATGTTTACATCTAATATTTTGCATGTCATGAATTATTATTTTTTATTTCGCCCATTCATTTGTCTATATTATTTTTTATGTCATTGATATATTTATCATTGTTGTATTTATCATCATAACATTTGTACATATAATATAACGTTACATCAATTTTTTTACTCAAATTTAAAAATATAAAATTTTTTAAAATTGAGATAATGTTCGTATTTAGGATTTTCAAGGAAATTGAGCCCTAACGTATTGGGTTCCGATTTTCTTCGTTAAATCTAACAATCGAGCATTTCTCTTTAATCAAAAAATAAAAACTCATTATTGGGAATTCAACACGTTGTGTCCTAACGTATTGGATGTGACGCATTGATTTCTCGAAATGAAGATTTTTTAAAAATAATAAAGGAAATATTCCGAGTTTGGGATTTTAAAGGAATTGTGCCCTAACGTATTGGGTGTGGTTTCTTAAATCTTGGATAAGTGGATGTTCTTTTAAAGTAAAGGAAATATTCCGAGCTTGGGATTCTAGAGGAATCGTGCCCTAACGTATTGGGTGTGATTTCTTAAATCTTGGATAAGTGGATGTTCTTTTAAAGTTTTATTGTACAAGTATTTTGGCCCCAATTCATTCTTGGGGAAAAATTAGAATGCTGTGCCCTAACGCATTGGGTGTAGTATCTTCTTTCTCTGAAATAATAAGGGTCTTAATACGTAGCCTTTTAAGTTTTGCTAAGGATTACATTTTTCCAAATTCTCGACCTTAAGACACTAATTAATTAACTAGGTACCAATTTTGGGCGTTACGAGGGTGCTAATCCTTCCTCGTACGTAACTGACTCCCGGATTCGTTTTTCTAAAACTCGTAGACGAAAACCGTTTTTAGGTGATCCAATCACACCTCAATAAAAGATTGGTGGCGACTCCCAAATTTTCATTTTTTTTAAAGTCGACAACCTAAAGTCTTTGTTTTTAAAAAATGGTTTGGACAGCTTGGCGACTCCACTGGGAAAATTTTTTTTAAAAAAAAAGAAGAGAGTCGAGCCACAAAGTTGATTAATTTTTGTCTTATGGTCGAGAAAAATATTTTTTTTTAAAAAATCATAACATCCTTTCGCATTCATTATCTTATTCCTTAAATATTGTTTGCATTATACATTTCATGAGTTGAACATTTTTACCCTTTTAAGTGGGAGTGAGAAGCTATGCCTTCGTGAGGTTTTCACCTCCGTGTAGGGTAGTGGATTGCTTCCGGGATACATCCGTACCTATGACTTCGTGAGATTTTCATCTCCGTGCAGCCATAGTGAAATGTATTCCCCTGAACCGAACTCGATCCGTATGAGCCTATAATGGGTGAGGATGGAGGAATCTGCTGGTTCGGGTACCTTACCCTAGAAGCCAAACTTCATATAATGAACCTTAGGAATCCACCCTAGGTAGAACTATACTGAACCCTAGTATACATTCGATTAGGCGTTTTACTATTTCTTGATTATATTTTATATTATTATATGACACTGACCTTTTGTGTTTTATTTTGTTTGCATGACATGGCATTTCATTTCATCATAAAATGCGTCAGTTCAGATTCGGTTGCTAGATAGAAAGCTTGACATGGAAAAAGGGTTTCTTGATAAAGTGGAGGACAATGCGGCTGTCCGAACTTGGTCTGAAACAACGCAGCAAGAAAAGGGTGATAGCCTGGCCGATGGGTATGTATTGGAATTATGAAATTTTACTCACATCAGTGTAGCTCAAAACAATTTGCAGGAGTTGAAAGAAATTTGGAATCAATGGAATAATGAGGCTAGGCATTTATTTTACAACAATTATGGGGACTTGCCTTATTTTCTTGTTGTGAAGGTAGACAAACATTTGTTTCGAGCCCTCGCCCAGTTTTGGAATCCTGCTTACAGTTGCTTCACGTTTGGGAATGTCGATTTGGTACCTACGATAGAAAAATATGTGGCTTTACTCCGATGTTCAAAGTTTCAAGTGGATAGAGTTTACTCGAGAGCGGTAAATGTGCAAACATTTTCAAAGAAGCTGATAGGTATAACAGGGATGAGTGAGCAGTGGGTCGCTGCACGAGTTAAGCAAAAGGGGGACAGCAAGTGCATTCTTTGGAAGAACTAGAAACAGTGCTGCAAAATTGTGAGATCCAGATCAAGCGCTTGAAAGCAAACGAAAGTAGTAATAATAAACAGCTCCACCACTTTCAGAGTCATGTTAGGAGCAGAGATCATCTTATGAAGGAAGCTGTGGTCCAGATTCGAGAAGTAGCTGATTACGTACAGATTTTAGCAGTACAGGCTGACATGCTAAGTATGAAGTATGAATTAGAATCGGACCGGGGGCAAGAATTAGTTTTGTTACTTAGGAAGATCAAAGTTCTGGGTACTAGGGCAAAGTCTTATTTGTAATTCGCTTTATGTAAAGAAATTTGCTTTCTAGTAAGGTTTTCTTATATGGAATTGAATCAAAATTGACGTCTTTTTTGCATTCATGCATTGCATTACTTCATATGCATTTAAAAACATTAAAAGATTCTAATTAATTTACATCATTCCTCAGTTAATCTGGAAACCAACCAGCCTACTAAACACCGCTACGATACTCGATCAAAAACTAAGGATATGGATCAAAGGATGGAAAGACTAGAACAATCCCAAAAGGAAATGCAGGAGCAGCTTCAAAAGCAAAAGAATGAACAGCAAAAAATGATAGACAAAATGATGGAATCTCAGGGGAGTATGATGGCTCAGTTAACTCAATGGTTCAACAAAGGAACTGGTAAAGGAAAAGGCTTCATGCTCAATATTGAAGAATGAGACAATGAGAGACTTGTCTATCCTCCGGACTTTACCCCCCAACAAGTTGAGATATACCCGCGTAGGTCCTCTGTTACCATTAATCCTCCGGGTGACGTTGCGACACCAATGAACTTTTAAGCTAGATCAGGCTCTAACCCTGGAGACAACATTGCTAATCCCGCTATCCCTGACTTTGATGAGACAGTTGAGAAAATGAATGGTAAATTGCCAAAACAGCTTGAAGAAAAGTACAAATGACTGGAGGAAAAACTTAGAGCGATGGAAAGTACTGAGGGCTACCATGGAATTGACGCTAAAGAATTGAGCTTGGTTCCGGATTTAGTACTCCCTTATAAATTCAAAATGCCTGAGTTTGAGAAGTACAATGGAACTAGTAGCCCTGAAGCTCATGTTACTATGTTCTGCAGACGGATGACTGGGTATGTTCATAATGACCAACTGCTGATACATTGTTTCCAGGATAGCCTCGCAGGGGCAGCATCCAAGTGGTACAATCAATTGAGCCGTACCCAGATCAATTCATGGAGAAATCTAGCACAGGCATTTTTAAAACAGTATAGCCATGTGACTGACATGGTACCTGATAGAATTGCTCTTCAGAATATAGAGAAGAAGCCTGGTGAAAGTTTCAGGCAATACGCACAGAGATGGAGGGAGGTTGCTGTCCAAGTTCAGCCATCTCTTCTAGAAAGAGAGATGACAATGCTTTTCGTTAATACATTGAAGGCCCCATTCATCACACATATGTTAGGGAGTGCAACAAAAAACGTTTCTGACATAATCATGAATGGTGAAATGATTGAAAGTGCCATAAGGAGCGGAAAGATTGATGCTAGAGGAAATAACAAAAGGCAAGCCTCAAAAGAAAAGGGAAATGAGGTGAACAGCGTGAATACGTACAACAAATTGATTGCTAATCAACAGGGTTCATCAAGACAAGAATTACGTGTGAAGCCAGGTACTGAAAAGCTCCAGTTCACGCCAATTCCAATGTCGTACAAGGAGCTGTATCAAAACTTATTCAATGCGCATGTTGTTTCTCCCTTACATGTGAAGCCTCCACAGCCCCCGTATCTAAGATGGTATAATGCAAGTGCACAATGTGATTATCATACAGGAATTACGGGGTATTCTATAGAAAATTGCATTACCTTTAAAAAAGAGGTTGAAAGGCTTATCAATATGGGCGTTGTCAAATTTGGCGATTCATCCAGTGCAGAAAATTTGCTACCCAATCACATATGACAATGGGGGGTGAATGGGATGTATGAAGAAATGTTGAAAGGTGTTCACATCAATGTCATTTTTGAAGACACAATTTACAAGGGTCCTTGAAGATATTCGCCCTTATCAACTTAGAAGTGTTCTAAGTAATTGAACTGCGAAATAAATCTCTGTAGTTTTTTAGAGCTTATTTAGAGTAATGTTCAGAACAATTTTGTTATTTTCAGCCTAAAAATGATAAAAGTTCCTTTGTGAAATAGGCTCGTGTCTGAACGTCATTTTTCTAATAAAATACATCTTTGCATTCATTTTGAGCCACTATATTTTATTCTTTTTAAATAATTATATTTTCATTCTTTCGGATCTTCTTTCATATTATTCTTTTATTCATTCATAATTGTACAAACGATTATTCATACATTCTTTTGTATATTCTTTGGTATTTACTGTAGGTCCCTAGATATCAATGACATGAGTGATGTTGTTACGGACTCAGAAGTTCCTTTTGAGTGGGATTTGTGTTTAGAGGGATCTCATGACTTTAAAGATGACATAGATTGTAGCCTATTTTCAGACTTGTTGAGGATGGTAGAACAGGAATGAAATCTTACTTCATGAGGGGACAATGGAGAGTGTGACCGTAAGATAGCGTGCATAACCGAAGAAATGAAGCATGACCTTGTTGAGTTACTTCAAAGAGTTCAAAGATGTCTTCATATGGTCATATCAGGATATGCTTGAGTAAGCACCGACATTGTAATCGGAACAACAATACGATATCAAGAATTTACAGTATGTTCAAGATTAACATCATGAACGATGCATTTAGAATTCTTTTTCGGGGCAATGCCTTCTCCTTTGGCTCATCATGGTTTAGCCTGTCGAAGTCAAGTTGCCATTTCTCTGTTGTTGGATTTCATCCTAATTGAAGAGGAAGATCCAAAGTTTTCGTCATAGTTAAATTTTGCCCCAAAAGGCTCTATGAAAGAAATCTGATCACAAAGAAGATCTTACATTGGTTCTGATCGAAAGGGATAACGAGGACTTGTCTAATCCTATGAGTTTAGATTCAAAAAAAACAAAAACAAAAAACAAAAACAAAAAAACAAAAAAAATGAAAAAATGAAAGTGATAAAAAGAAAATGGAGAGGCCAAGGTGAAAACCCGCAAAGGGCACCTTGAGACCAAAGGGGATTTGAGTTGAAAACCCGAAAAGGGCGGCTCAAATATTGATCAGAATGAGGCACAAGGTGATCAGAGCAACTCGAATTCTAACCAGATTGGGGCATGTGGTGATCTTGTTATACCTGAATTATCAGGAAAGGGTAGGCAACATCTTGAGGCATTGGTAGAGTACTGTGGATCTCCTAAACACATGTCAAACTCAGAAGGATCTTCAAAAAGTTTGTACAGAAAAGTTCAAGCTGCGATATCTAGGGCACCCAATTTGTATACTATTGAATTTGTTATTCTTGGAATACTTCATTCATTTCAAAGATATATGTTCCCAATCAATTTCTTTGTTATCCTTATTTTTGATAATCTATTCCTTTCGAGCTATGCTTAGAATTAATTGTATTCTCATCCATTGTTATACCCTTTTTTTTTGCAAGCATGTTGCATTGGAATAATGATTAATGGACTAATGAAACTTTCACAATAGAAGTTCTGCATATTACTCTAGAAGTTTCTAAATAATACAGGAACCTGAAATAGGACTGTTGTTTAGAACGCACCATGTTTAAAGGTTGGAAATTTGAAAAGGAATAGTCTAAATTAGGACTTTCTCTTTGGATCTTATTATAAAAAACATTGATGATAAGATGTCGTGTTGACGACAAGGCTTAAATAAACAAGCAAGCAATGATTACAAACAATAGAAAGAGGTTTCCTCGGAGAAGAAAGCCTTCATTTGTGCGTGAGCCTTTGGTACGACACCCTGGGAATGGTGTAAAGGACCAAGGAGTTTCACATTTTGTATCCTTGAATTACAATAGGAAAGGATTGAGAGAAAGCCAGATTTTTCTACCCTTGGATCACAACGAGAGAAGGATGGTCCAAATTTTGTGTCCTAGAGGATTGAACTTTGAACTTCATAGTGGGGGCAATTTGATAAACTTTGAGCAATGATAACCTAAGTGATAAAAAAAGATCATTCTAAAAAAAAACATTCTACATACATGTCTAGTTAGGAGCATTTGATTCATTTTGATCATGCCATCCTAATCATTAGGCATAGTTAGGTTCATTATATAGGTCATGCTCCACAGAGAACAGATCAGTGAAAGAGCAGATATTACCTTTCTACATTGACAGTGGAGCAGATCAAAGATGGTGAATCTTATTTTTCCAAGATAGTGGGAAGCAGATTTAAGCCACTAAGCCTTGTTTCCCTGAGCAGCAGCGAAGAAGGTTGAAGATTGTAAATCTTATCTCCCTAAGCAGTAGTGGAGCAGATCGAAGACGGCGAATCTTATCTTTCTAAGATAGTGGGAAGCAGATTTAAGCCACCAAGCCTTGTCTCCCTGAGCAGCAACGGAGAAGGTTGAAGCTTGTAGATCTTATCTCCCTAAGCAGTAGTGGAGCAGATCGAAGACGGCGAATCTAATCTTTCCAAGATAGTGGGAAGCAGATTTAAGCCACCAAGCCTTGTCTCCCTCAGCAGCAGTGGAGAAGGTTGAAGATTGTAGATCTTATCTCCCTAAGCAGTAGTGGAGCAGATTGAAGACGGCGAATCTTATCTTTCCAAGATAGTGGGAAGTATATTTAAGCCACCAAGCCTTGTCTCCCTGAGCAGCAGCGAAGAAGGTTGAAGATTGTAAATCTTATTTACCTAAGCAGTAGTGGAGTAGATCGAAGACGGCGAATCTTATCTTTCTAAGATAGTGGGAAATAGATTTAAGCCACCAAGCCTTATCTCCCTGAGCAGCAGCGGAGAAGGTTGAAGATTATAGATCTTATCTCCCTAAAGTTATAGTGGACCAGATTAAAGCTGATAGTCCTATCTCCCTGAAGTTGCGATGGAGCGAATTAAAACCTCAGATCTTATCTCTCTGAAGTTGCAGAGAGCAGATCGCATCTAGTCTTATCTCCCTGAAGTTGCAGTGGAGCAGACTAAGTAAGCAAGTCTTATCCTCCTGAAGTTGCAGTGGGGCAGACTAAAGATGGCAAGTCTTATCTCCCTGAAGTTGCAGTGGAGTAGATTAAAGTCGATAATCCTATCTCCCTGAAGTTGCATTGGAGCGGATTAGAACCTCAGATCTTATCACTCTGAAGTTGCAGAGAGCAGATCGCATCTAGTCTTATCTCCCTAAAGTTGCAGTGGAGCAGACTAAGTAAGCAAGTCTTATCCTCCTGAAGTTGCAGTGGGGCAGACTGAAGATGGCAAGTCTTATCTCCCTGAAGTTGCAGTGGAGCAGATTAAAGCCGATAATCCTATCTCCTTGAAGTTGCAGTGGAGCGGATTAAAACCTTAGATCTTATCTCTCTGAAGTTGCAGAGAGCAGATTGCATCAAATCTTATCTCCCTGAAGTTGCAGTGGAGCAGACTAAGTAAGCAAGTCTTATCCTCCTGAAGTTGCAGTGGGGCAGACTGAAGATGGCAATTCTTATCTTCCTAAAGTTGCAGTGGAGCAGATTAAAGCCGATAATCTTATCTCTTTGAAGTTGCAGTAGAGCGAATTAAAACCTTAGATCTTATCTCTCTGAAGTTGCAGAGAACAGATCGCATCTAGTCTTATCTCACTGAAGTTGCAGTGAAGCAGACTAAATAAGCAAGTCGTATCCTCCTAAAGTTGCAGTGAGGCAGACTGAAGATGGCACTAATTCCTATACTTCTAAAGATGTACCAAGGTTCAGCACGACAGGGCAAAATTGGGCATTTTTAAAGTCTTTGCTCTGTTCCTGTTACACGACAACGAGCAAAGAGGGGCAGCTGTAATACCCAATTTTAGCCCAGGCTCACATATGGAAACATAATTTTTGATGATATGCAATCTTATATATGATATGCAATCCTAGATATGATATGCAATCTTAGATATGATATATGCAATCTTAGATATGATATGCAATCTTAGATATGATGTATAATCTTAGATATGATATGCAATCTTAGAAGATATGATTTTGTAATCTTAGAGACACCCTTTAATCTCAGCTGTTGATGTAATTGATCTGTACCGTTGGATTTGGGGAGGCTCAACTATAAATAGAGGCCTCTCCCTTCATTGCAAAAGAGAGAGAGAAAAGAGGAAAGGGAGGAATAAAAAAAGAGAACGATTGGCAGTTTTTTTTGAAGGTGGCTTACTATTTTTTTCGTTCGATTATTTTTTACTTATTTACGATTTTAAAAAAAAAGAAGGTGATACCACTGCGAATTTTATTTATTTATTTTATTTAGCCCCTCCACCTTTTAATGTTTTTGTAATTAACTTTTTTTATATTTTTTTAATTTACCCTTTTATTTATTTTAAATTCCAATTTGATCCATTTGAACGGCGCCGTTTTAGAGGAGAAGGGAAAATTTCCCTTCCAGCCCCTCTATGTAATTCGCTCATTCAAATTAATCCTTTTACTTTTATTTATTTGCGAATTTACCCCAGTTTTTTTATTGCAATTCAATTTAGTTTCCTTTCTTTTCTTTTCTTTTTTTGTTCTTTTCATTTATTTTATTAATTAATAATGTAATCATTATTTTTATTTTTATTTTTTTTAAAAATCTATACATGTATATTTTTATGCACATATTTTTTTAACTTATATTTTTTTCACATTTCTAGATATATATATGTACGTATATATATATTTTTTAATGTACTCATTGTTTAATTGTTTTTTATTTATATATATTCCTTTTATATGTACGTGTATATATTTATTTTTAACGAATATTTTTCCTATTTTTTTAAATGAATATTTTCATCTTTATATGTATATATTTATGATTTTTAAAATGATTAAATACTCACTTTTCCTTTTAAAACACACCCCTTTTTTATTATTTTATATATGTACGTATAATTATATTTTTCTTTATTTTCATAAGTATATTATGTATTATATATATGTATAAATTCTATAACCCAAAATTTTATTTATATTTTTAATCTTCATAACTTCCATATGTATATTATATGTCTTCTGATCTTTATTTATTTTGTTTGTTTTTCCTCATTCATGGTATAATTATGTTTACATCTAATATTTTGCATGTCATGAATTATTATTTTTTATTTCGCCCATTCATTTGTCTATATTATTTTTTATGTCATTGATATATTTATCATTGTTGTATTTATCATCATAACATTTGTACATATAATATAACGTTACATCAATTTTTTTACTCAAATTTAAAAATATAAAATTTTTTAAAATTGAGATAATGTTCGTATTTAGGATTTTCAAGGAAATTGAGCCCTAACGTATTGGGTTCCGATTTTCTTCGTTAAATCTAACAATCGAGCATTTCTCTTTAATCAAAAATAAAAACTCATTATTGGGAATTCAACACGTTGTGTCCTAACGTATTGGATGTGACGCATTGATTTCTCGAAATGAAGATTTTTTAAAAATAATAAAGGAAATATTCCGAGTTTGGGATTTTAAAGGAATTGTGCCCTAACGTATTGGGTGTGATTTCTTAAATCTTGGATAAGTGGATGTTCTTTTAAAGTAAAGGAAATATTCCGAGTTTGGGATTCTAGAGGAATCGTGCCCTAACGTATTGGGTGTGATTTCTTAAATCTTGGATAAGTGGATGTTCTTTTAAAGTTTTATTGTACAAGTATTTTGGCCCCAATTCATTCTTGGGGAAAAATTAGAATGCTGTGCCCTAACGCATTAGGTGTAGTATCTTCTTTCTCTGAAATAATAAGGGTCTTAATACGTAGCTTTTTAAGTTTTGCTAAGGATTACATTTTTCCAAATTCTCGACCTTAAGACACTAATTAATTAACTAGGTACCAATTTTGGGCGTTACGAGGGTGCTAATCCTTCCTCGTACGTAACTGACTCCCGGATCCGTTTTTCTAAAACTCGTAGACCAAAGCCGTTTTTAGGTGATCCAATCACACCTCAATAAAAGATTGGTGGCGACTCCCAAATTTTCATTTTTTTTAAAGTCGACAACCTAAAATCTTTGTTTTTAAAAAATGGTTTCGACAAGGGGGATCACCGATAATATACCCATGATAAGTCAAGAAAACAGCCAGTCAATAGAGGAATATTTGCGAGTCGTCCCTTCTGAGTTGGAAATCATAAGACAAGATTTTGAGAAAAGAAATACAGATTTAGAGAAAAAGATAGAGCAAATGGAGGGGGAAAAGACGAACTTGAGATCGGACAATAACCGTTAAAAAACTCGAAATAGAAAAATTAAGGAAAAAGAAAAATAAGGCTGAGGAAGAGTTGGATAGCTTGAGGATAGATTATAAAAAGTTACGTCGGTGAATGAGAACTGTCGGGCTAGGGAAAACCTCAGAACAGTGGCATGAAGAAATTCGAGAAGAAAAGGACAAAGTTGATAGATGGGAACAGAAATTCCAAGAGGTTCAAACACTCAATGAGGCTTTAGAGAAAAGTTTGTTAGAAAGCCAAAAGGAAAAAAGCGAGTTAAAGGACAGGGTGATTGAGTTGGAAAGGTCACTTCGTTAGTATCGAAATCAAAACCCTGCAATAGAATTGAGAGCAAGCCTGAACAAGATTAAAGAAATGAGGAAAAGAATAGAAGAGTTAGAGACGACAATAAAAAATTGTGAGATCTAGATTAAGTACTTAGAAGCAAGTGAAAGTCGTAACAAGGAACAGCTTTACTACTTTCAGAATCAAGTTAGGAGCAGAGATCATATCATGAAGGAAGCTGTGGTCCAAATTCGAGAAGTAGTTGATTACATACAGACTTTAGCAGTGCAGGCTGACATGCTGAGTGTGAAGTATGAATTAGAATCAGATCGGGGGTAAGAGTTGGCGTTGTTACTTAGGAAGATTAGAATTCTGAGTAATAAGACAAAGCTTTATTTGTAATTCACTTTATGTAAAGAAATTTACTTTCTAGTAAAGTTTTCTTATATGGAATTGAATCAAAATTGACGCATTTTTTTGCATTCATGCATTGCATTACTTTATATGTATTAACAAATATTAAAAGATTCTAATTAATATAAATCATTCCTCAGTTAATCTAGACATCGACCAACCAACCAAACACCGTTATAGTACCCGAGCAAAGTCAGGAGGCATGGACCAAAGATTGGAGAGAATACAGCAAATGCAAATACAGATGCAAGAGCAATTGACTAAATTTCAACAAGAAATGAGGAATCAAATGCTAGAATTCCAAATAAATATGATGAGCCAGCTAACCCGGTTATTGGGTAAAGGGGTAGAAAAAGGGAAAAGCCCAGTGGCTCACTTTGGGATGATAATGAGGACCCTGTATATTCCCCAGATTTTACCTCGATAAATGTCTAGGCCCAGCCAGACGCATGTCCACAAGAGGCACTCTTTGCTATCAGATCCCGATAATATCTGACTGGTACATCGACACCAGTATATCGCCTGACAGACCTAGAATCCAATTTAGCTAATCCTGTTGCTATTGACAATCCAGCAGAAATAAAACAGGTAAGGTAGAGCTTCCAGATACTGTGAAAGCCTCAAGAAAGAGGGGGAATAAGGGGAATAATGAAGGCAGATATAACAAGGGCCACTCAAAACCAATCACTATGGGCCGGTCACAGACAAAAACCACTAGCCATCAGGGCCCTTTAAAGCAAGAACCTTACATGATGACAAATATGGGAAGGCTTCAGTTCACGCCTATATCGATGTCATATAGAGAGCTATATCAAGGTTTATTTGATGCACATGTGGTATCCCCTTTCTATTTAAAACCTCCACAACCTCCGTATCCCAAGTGGTATGATGCAAACGCACAATGTGATTACCATGCGGGAATTACGGGGCACTTAATAGAGAATTGCATTACCTTCAAAAAGCTGGTTGAAAAATTCATCAACATGGGTATTGTCAAGTTGGATGACTCATCTAATGCAGGAAATTCGCTACCCAATCATGATTGATAATAGTGTGAATGCAATATATGAAGAGGTGTTGAGAAGTGTTCACATACGAAGACACAATTGAAAAAGGACCTTGTTAGATGTCTGGCCTTATAAATTTGGGAGTGTTCTAAATAATTGGATTGCGGAAGAAATCTCTGTAGTCTTTAGAGCTTATTTAGAGTAATGTTTAGAACATTCTTGTTGTTTTTAGCCTAAAAATGATAGGAATTCCTTTGTGAAATAGGCTCATGTCTAAACATCATTATTCTAATAAAATACTTCTTTGCATTTATTTTGGAGCCAATATTCTTTCATTCTTTGCAAGTAATTATGCTTTCATTCTTTTGGATTTTCTTCCACATTATTCTTTCATTCATAATTATTGTACAGATAATTATTCATAAATTCACACATTCTTTTGTATATTCTTTTGCACTTACTATGGGTCCCTAGATATCAATAACATGAGTGACGCTGCTACAGACTTAGAATCTCCTTTTGAGCGAGATATATTTTTAGAGGGATCTCATTATTTTGAAGATGACATATATCGTAGTCTGTTTCTGAACTTGTTAAGGATGGTAGAACAAGTCGAGAAACAGATCTTACCTTACAAAGAGTCATTGGGATCACTGACTTCTCCTTATATGGGGCATGAAGGTCAGTTGGTCGATCTCGCCGAAAGAGTCTGACGGTCATTGATTCATCTTTGTGGTCGTCAATTACTTTACTACATGGGTGGAAGCTGCCTCGTATGCCAATGTCATAAAGTCGAAAGTCAGCAAATTCTTGAAGAATCATATGTTAGTATGGAACGCCAAAAGGATCATATCTGACAATGTACTAAATTTGAACAACAACACAATATCAAAAGTTTGCAGTCTGTTCACGATTAATGCCATATCGTCGAAAAAGGATGGAGCAAAAAAAAACTCTGTCAGGGCGATACCTTTCTCTTGCGCTCATCGCGGGTTTGCCTATTGAAGATAACATTCTTTCTCTCTGAGTTTTTGGATCCAATACCGATTGAAGAGGAATGTTCAAAGTTATCTATCATGGTCAAATACGCCAAAAGTAAATGATGCGAGCTCACAAAAAGGTCCACCCTAAAGAATTCCTTGAGAGGGACTTGGTATTGAAGAAGATCCTTTCCATGCAAAAAGAACTTCATCCCAAGCTGGGAAAGACCTTATGTGGAAGGCCTTATCCGAAAAAGCGTTGATCATAAGGTATAACAAGGACATGCCTAATCCTATGAGTTCAGATTCAATAAAAAATATTCCAAAAAAAAAAGCAAAAAGGAGAGGCCAAGGTGAAAATCCGCAAATGACGCCTTGAGACCAAAGGGGATTTGAGTTGAAAACCTGAAAAGGGCAGCTCAAATATTGATCAAAATGGGGCATGAGGTGATCAGAGCAACTTGAATCTTGATCAGATCGGGGCATGTGGTGATCTAGTTATACTTGAATCAACAGGAAAGAGTAGGCAACATCTTGAGGCATCGACAGAGTACTGTAGATATCTCAAACACATATCAAACTCAGAAGGGTCTTCAGAAAATTTGTACAGAGAAGTTCAAGCTGCGATATCTGAGGCACCCAATTTTCATACTATTTATATTGAATTTACTGTTCTTGGAATACTTTATTCATTTCTAAGATACACATTCCCAATCGATTTCTTTGTTATCCTTCTTTATTATTTTTTGATAATTTATTCTTTTCGAGTTATGCTCAGAACCAACTTTATTCTTATCCATTGTTATGGCCTTTTTGCAAGCATGTTGCATTAGAATAATGATTAATGGACTAATAAAACTTTCACAAGGGAAGTTTTGCATATTACTTTAGAAGTTTCTAAATAATACAGGAACCTAAAACAAGACTATTTTTCAGAACGCACTAAGTTTAAGGAAAAGTCTAAATTAGGACTTCCTCTTTGGATTCTGTTGTCAAAAAACATTGATTGAGTAAAGTGACAGGATGTCAGGTTGGTGACAAAGCTAAAACAAACAAGCGAGCAATAATCACCAGGCACTAGGAAGAGGTTTCCTCGGAGAAGAAAGCCTTCATTTGCAGATGAGCCTTTGGTGCGACACCTTAGGCATGGTGTAAAGGACCAAAGAATTTCACATTCTGTATCCTTGAATTGTGGCAGGAGTGGATGGAGGAAAAGCCATTTCTACCCTCAAGTTGCAGTGGAAGAATGATGGTACAAATTTTACATCCCAGTGGATTGACTTTGAGGTTTACAGTGGGGGCAATCTGACTAAGTGCTTCTTAGGAGACGCCAGCAGAGCAGGAAGACGTTGTAGCATGTCAGCGATAAAACCTTAATAAATTTTGAGAAATGATAATTTGAGTGATAATTCTTGAAAATGACATTCTGCATTTATTCAAATGTCATTCATGCATGTCTAGTTAGGAGCATTGAATTCATTTTGATCATAACATCCTAATCACTAGGCATAATTAAGTTCATGGAATGGATTTTTACAGGTCATGTTCCTTAGAGAACAGATCGGTAGTCAATAATCCTATCTCCCTAGAGTTACAGTGGAGCGGATTAAAACCTTGGATCTTATCTCTCTGAAGTTGCAGAGAGCAGATCGCATCTAGTCTTATCTCCTTGAAGTTGCAGTGGAGAAGACTAAGTAAGCAAGTCTTATCCTCCTGAAGTTGCAGTGAGGCAGACTGAAGAAGGCAAATCTTATCTCCCTGAAGTTGCAGTGGAGCAGATTAAAGCCGATAATCCTATCTCCCTAAAGTTGCAGTGGAGCGGATTAAAACCTTAGAACTTATCTCTCTGAAGTTGCAGAGAGCAGATCGCATCTAGTCTTATCTCCCTGAAGTTGCAGTGGAGCAGACTAAATAAGCAAGTCTTATCCTCCTGAAGTTGCAGTGAGGCAGACTAAAGATGACAAATCTTATCTCCCTGAAGTTGTAGTGGAGCAGATTAAAGCCGATAATCCTATCTCTCTGAAGTTACGGTGGAGCGGATTAAAACCTTAGATCTTATCTCTCTGAAGTTACAGAGAGCAGATCTCATCTAGTCTTATCTCCCTGAAGTTGCAGTGGAGCAGACTAAATAAGTAAGTCTTATCCTCCTAAAGTTGCAGTGAGGTAGACTAAAGATGACAAATCTTATCTCCCTGAAGTTGTAGTGGAGCAGATTAAAGTTGATAATCCTATCTCCCTGAAGTTGCAGTAGAGCGGATTAAAACCACAGATTTTATCTCCCTGAAGTTGCAGTGGAGTAGACTCAAGAAAGTAAGTCTTATCCCCCTGAAATTGCAGTGGGGGCAGACTAAACATACCAATCCCTATACCTCTGAAGATGCATGAAGATGGAATGTGGCTGCTTGAAGAAGAGGAGCACCAAGATCCAACGTGACCGGGTAAAAATTGGTCATTTCCAAAGTCTTTCCTCCGTTCCTGTTATATGACAACGAGCAACGAAGGGCAGCTGTAATACCCAAATTTTTACCCGGCCCACAATAAACAAATAAAGTCCAGTTTTTACAAACCGATTTCAAACGGTGGCCCAGTTACAAACGCGGCCCAAAATAGATGAAGAAACCCTAGGGTTTCTAAGGAGCAGCAGCGCCGCAACCTTGCCCTCCAAGCCACCAATGTCCCCGACCTTCATCTGCACACAAAAAAGGAAACAAACAGTATATGGAAAACAAAATCGAAAGATTTGAAAATCAAATCAATATAGGCAGATTCGTTTCTTCATATATTTTGAGAATGGCTATAAAAAGCCATTAAACATACTGTAATCCGGATTCGAAAATCAATAAAAAAAGGAATTTCCACAGCAAATCTAGAGTCTAATACAATGAGCAAATCGATTAAAAGGTTGATATTTGCAATTTTATTTTTTCTATTTGTTATATTTTTTATTTTTTATTCTACATACAAATAAAACACAAAAAACAAACAAAAGGGAAGAAACGACCTGAGTGGTGCCCAAAACCGCTGTGCATGACCGGAAGCCGAAAGATTTCTCGGAGATTTGGTATTCTTTTAGTGGTATCTTGAGGGTTTTGGGGCTAAAAATGAGTTTTGGGGCTTCGGAGGAGCCAGATCTAAAGTTTCCCCCTTTTCCAGCCACCGCAGGTGGCAGTGCCAGCGTCGGAGATCGGCGGCTGGCGCGGTGGCCGATGAACGGCCGATGCCGGATGACTGAATAGGGGGAGAGTTTCTTGAAAGTTTTTTTTGTTTTTTTTTTAAAAAAGAATGGGAAATGAAATTTTTTATTTAAATTTGGCTTAAATAAGCCAATCAAAACGGCGCCGTTTGGAAGGAGGTAGGATCCGCGCGTCGACCCGATCTGGACCTAGGATCCGCGCGTTTTTAGGAGGGGCAAATTACGTTCTTAGCCCCTCCGCCTTTTAATACATTCCCAATTAGGTTTTTTTATCTTTTAAATTTGCCTCTTTATTTATTTGCGATTTCAATTAAGTCCCCTTTGAATGGCGTCGTTTTAGAGGAGAAGGGAAAATTTCCCTTCCAGCCCCTCTATGTAATTCGCGCGTTCAATTTTGTCCCTTTGTCTTTATTTATTTATGGATTTACCCCAGATTTTTTATTTGCAGTTCAATTTAATTCTTTTTACATTTATCTTAAAATTAATTAATTTTAATAATGTAATTACTATTTTTTTATAAATTTTATATGTAATTATTTTTATATGTATTTTTTTATGTACATATTTATTTTCAAACAAATATTTTTATATTTGTATATATACATATTTATTTTTGATAATGTATTTATTATTTTTAATCTATATATATATTTTAAAAAATAAATGTTCTTTTATATTTATGAACACATATATATTTATTTTTTTCGAAAATGCTTAAATACCTACTTATTTTAACATATATTATTTATTTTCACCAATGCATTATGTATTTTGTTTTTATAAATTTTCTAAATTCTATATATAAATTCATGTGTATTCTTCATAGTTTTAATGTATATGTCATGTACCTTTTATTCTTTATTTTTATTTTATTTTATTGTGTTTTCATTATTTTCTTATCTTGCTCGTTTATTTAATATTTTGCATGTCATTAAATTTTTTCTCCCTTATGTATATTTGTTTCATTTACCTATTTATTCATATTATTTCTATGCCATTGTTGTATTTATTATTGCATTTTTATACTTAATGTAGCATCACATCATTGTTTTTTACTCAATTTTAAGATTTTCAAAATTGAGATGACACTCGTATTTAGGATTTTCAAGGAAATTGAGCCCGAACGTATTGGGTTCCGATTTTTTTCGTTAAATCCAACGATCGAAGGTTGCTCATTAATAAAAAATAAAAAGCTTGTTATTGGGGAGTTAAATATGTTGTATCCTAACGTATTGGATGTGACGTATTGATTTCTCGAGACAAAGGTTTTTTTTTTTAAAAATGATAATAAAGGAAATATTCCAAGTTTGGGATTTTGAGAAATTGTGCCCTAACGTATTGGGCCGCGATTTCCTAAATCTTAAACAAATGAATATTCTTTTATTTTTTTATTACACGAGTTTTGACTAACTCATTGTGAAGAGAATAAAATGTTGTGCCCTAACGCATTGGGTGTGATATTTTTCTGTTCAAAATGAGAAGGTCTTAATAAATAATTTAATTTAATTAAGGATCGCATTTTTTAAACTCTCGACTTCAAGACATTAATTAATCAATTTGGTACCAATTTTTGGGCGTTACGAGGGCGCTAATCCTTCCTCAAACGTAACTGACTCCCGAATCCATTTTTCTAAAACTCGTAGACCAGAGCCGTTTTTTAGGTGATCCAATCACACCTTAATAAAAGATTGGTGGCAACTCCCAATTTGTTTTGTTTTTTTAAGTCAACAACCTAAAATTTTTGTTTTCAAAAAAACGGTTTCGACATCCACAAATAAATAAACACATATACAAATACACAGTAAGAAAATGATAATCTAGCACCTTATACTTCCCAAGTATATCATCCATGTGACTAGACAGACCTATCACTATGTACTTAAGTGCAGCACGAGCATGAGCTGTTGAGCGGCAGGCTACCTGGCAGAAGATTTTAAAAGAAATAATACAACTACATTACATAAGAGAAATAAACAAAATGAATGTCGCAAGCAACAAATTTCACTGCAAAGTGCATGCAGAAAAGGAAACATAAAGCTGATTCCAAACTACTTAACACTCTCCTTTATCAATAGGACCAGTAATAACTAAAACTAATGAACCACCACTTCGGTTACAAGAATAGGACAACAAACATGGAGCAAATAACAAATAATTCCAGATAACACTACGTTAATCATCGATTGTAGACCAAATGATCAAAACAGATAGGCATGCCACTATTTGATAAAAGGACTGTCTCCCATGCATAGACATTCCAAATAAGTAAGATTTCTAGGGATCTTATATTCATGGGTTGATTCTCTTCGAATACCAGGAATGATGCATGCCTTAGCTACAGGTTTGCTTATTTTTCTGTATGATGGATTTGCAGTTTGGCCAAAGGGACATGTAAACTGCTTAAACATATAACATAAAAAGTTATTAGAAATCTAACCAGTTGTAAGTATCACATGCCCCCAACCAAAATGCACATTAAAACACCTTAATATGTTAAACTTCACCTATCGCATCCCTGATATTGCAATGATGCTAACTGTTAGGCATTTAAGCCAGATGGGCTATAATGCATTCTGAACTTGAGATAAAAATTTTGAAACAGGAACCTTGCCAGTAAAAAAAGGGAATGAAATGCATGCTACTTGGAAATGTTGTTTCAAAACTAATCTGGATTGGATATCTTCAAAATCTAAAAAGCACAGAAGTTCATGGATTTGTTTTTTATTTAATTCTCAACCAAGGCATGGAAAGTGCAAGGAGACCAGCAATTAACAGCATAACAAGCAATTCCATACATTTGTAAACTGTAAATATCATACATATAAATCTCTTTGGCTTAAATTTTATTCTCATACAAACACCTACATAAATGTCTTTAGTAAACTAATCATGCCTTATTACTTATCTTTGAATTCCATTTTTCAGTTAATCACTTTTTCTTTAAAATTTTTGTAATAATACCTGGATTATACCCAAAAGGTCCTTCATGAGTTCCACCGTTAAATCAACCTGAAGCCATTAAGTTTCAAAAATAAAGAAAATTAAAATTTTTATTAAAAGAACAATTATAAACTGACATGGTAATCGTGGTGCGTCACCAACCATAGATTATAATACGAAGACATGCTTCAGACCAACCTTTGCAATGACATAAGTTATCCAAGGGGCTAGCACACCACAACATAGATCAATCAGAACACATGCAGCCTTAGCCTGTAGAAGAAGTTGATCAAACATTTTGTTTCTTTGAGTACAAAAATAAAATCCCCACATCTTAAACCAGCACTCAATATTGATTCACATAAATTATTTGGGTCTTTTAGATCTGCAATTACAATCATAAAGTCACCAAAATATGTATTTACATACATTATGTAACATCTACCATAACAAAGTAAGAAGGCTCAATCATATTTATACTACTTTTTAACCTCGATCGAAGACATCTCGATGATTCAAGAGGATTTACAGAAAGGAAAAAAGAATACCTCTAAAATTGACAAGACTTCCGTCTAAGCTCGACTCGAGTTCTCAAATTTCAAAACCCTAACGTCATTCCAGAAGAAAAACAAAACAAGAAATTTCAAACCGTCGCCTTTGAGACCTGCATCAACAGTCGACGAACTGAATCGGAGCCTAACTCCGAATAGGACTTGGAGGAGCTTGAATCAGATGTGAAGAAAATCGCGGAAAGAAGTTAGGAAATTGGGGAAATCTAATTCTGAATTGGGGAAAAATGAAATCGGGGAAATCTGATTCTGACATGGGGAAAACTAAGGAAATTTGGGGCCAAATAAACTACTTGTTATATATTATAATTTTGTTTATTAATTTTTTTGATTTTACCCAAAAAATGCACACCGCTACCTCTAAATCAGTTTTTTCAAGGCAGACTCTCTTCAAGCTAGTGCAACCCTTGAGGGATTGGCCCAGTAAGCTGATTGTCATCTGCTGTGAAGTATTCAAGTGATCCACCATGGAAAATGCCTTGCGGCAAATTTGTGTTAATCATACAGGTTTTAACTTGAAGCTTTATCGAGTGAGTTTTGTTGTTTGATAGTGTGATGAAGGAGTCAAGAATTATATTGCAGAATATTGCGACCTGTATTTCCCATAAGATAGAATTTGTTTGTAAATTAGATCAGAGGTTACGAGCTTAACTCTGCTAACCTTAATAATCAGCTGGGAGCGTAGGTCCATAAGTTGTCAAAAACCAAATGTCGTGATATTAAATCAAGCGAGCCATAAGAATGCCAAAAATCGTGATCGTAAATTAGCTTGACAGCCCAAAAGATATAAGTCACATCTATACTCACACATAGAGCATGCAAGAATAGAGCAGCAATATACTCCATAAATAGTAAACTAATGTCCCTTAGGAAGGTGATGAGAACCAAATTGTAGCACATAACATCGATATCAGATCATATTTGGGACCATATATTCCGAAAGATCCACACCAGTTGTAAACTCATAATATCAAAACTTTTATGGGATTGCAGAAAAGAAGAACAACTCAAATGGATATTCCGTGTCTTTTGGCATTCTATCTCATAAAAAACCTCATCATCAATAGATGAATGCTTATTCATATCGTAATCTTCTAGTGCAATGTTTAAGAAATTTACAAGTTTACTAAATGTCTGATTTTCAATAAATTGTACTTGGAAAACGCCATCACTGAAGAGGTGTGGCGCAAAAAATCCAAGGATGCTCCTTATTGTGCAGTTTTCCAAGTAGCTTTTTCATGTTGCTCACGTACAATAACACCATTTTGTTCCAATCCAAGGTATCGTGATAGATAATCAAACTCGCGGGAGGAAAACATATTTGCCTGAAGTGATACCAACATAAATATGACTATCTCAACAAGTGCAGATTCGACAATAGTTTGAAACCCATAGTTATACTCGCAAAATCCAACTTCAAAGGCTATTTATAACTTATCATATATCAAGAGATGCAAGTGCATGCATAATAATCAAGAGAAATCGTACAAACATGTCAATAGCCTGAAAAGTAATAATAGTATGGACCCGAATGATTTCATTAGTCATTTACCTGATAACATCCTTCACCAAATCATTTTGCTGCTCCCTATTCAATCCGATATCGGAACTTAGTGTCTTTTCAATTTAGAGACAACGGTGCTTTTTGGGGCAACTGTTGGTTCTTCTTGGAAGATGTCATGGTTGATATCAGACAAGGTCCTCTAACGCATTGGACATGGGACTTTGAGACTGAGACTCCCTTTCCCTTCTCGTTATCATTATGGTCTCTTGAAAAAAATCATTGTGGCCTTCTCAAGTAGGCGACCTAAATGTTATTTGAGCGAACTAAAATAGCTTTGATGGATTGATTGTTTAATGGAAAGAGAACCAATCAATGCCTTACTTTGCTTCCTGAAGTTCTATTCGAGTTTAGAAAGACTCTATGTTACACTTGATCATAAATGCTATAACCTGCCCAACGCTGTAAACAACTTCAACACTTAGTGTCAGACACTGTATTTTCTTAATAGCTAAACCAAGATCGAAGGCAATTTCTTCTCAGTAGCAATTACTACCCCATTAGCAGTTTTTATTCTAAGAGATGTTTGACCCGATTCGATTGCAGACAAGGGTGCTCGATTTGAACTAGCTTTCCTGAAGGACAAGATGCAACACTAATGAGGCCAGAACGATCGGTACGACAGGTGAACTCAGTTTTTTAAACACTATTATCATAAGCACCAGCTGCTGTCAAAATTTTGAGAAAGGAATATCACTGCTATTAAAGCCGGGAGTAACGCATCTAACCAATTGAGGGAAACCATGTGAATAGAGACAAAGTGCAGTGAAAGTCACAAAAGGAAACTCGTATAAAAAATAATGTTGGATTTTGGGATCTAGCCAAACACCTACAAATATAATTATCGCAGAAAGCACATGCAAAGCAATTTATATATATATACACACACACACATAGCTATCAGCTTAAAAAATCAACATTTTTATTTACTGAATAAACAAAAACCCAAAACTTTAAGCTTCAAATTTCCACATCTTTTTTAATACTCTAAACCATCATATTGAGTAACTAATAAAGAATTATAAAACTTGGCTTAATCATCAATTTAATCCGATTCAACTTGCTCATATAAACATACCAACCGATTTTTTGTCTCATTCAAATTAATATATCTATCAACCCCTGATTCAATTGATCAAATGGTTGATCAAATTTCAACAAATCTCTAACATTTGATACGAAATAATATTATTTTATATTCATTAAAAATAATCATAATTAATAAATAATTTTAAAATACAAACAGTCACATATTGACAATATCTTTACTTTGGAAATTAACAACTAAAACAAGCAAATTACTATTTAAAAAAAAGTATCAACCGTTTACTAAACCAAAACCAAAACCAAATTAAAAAAAACCAAATCTAGAAACCCTAAAACTAAAAGCAATTTTGGATCTAGAAAGGCGAAGCTGAGGGTGAACCATGAGCGGCGATACTAGTGATTCCTCTAGTTACTTTGATGGGTGAGAGCCAGATGAACTGATCAGAGCCCTCGTCAAGAAATGGCAGGGTAACGATGGTGAAACAACGCTCTGTTTGCACTTTATTGATCTGGAAAGCAATAAAGTCTTTATTAAGGCGATGCCACCTGATGCTCCTTCAAATTCCACTACCGTTTCCTGTGGCAACCACGTTTATGTTATTGGGGGAATATGCGAAAATGATGCTAATCCTTCTGGTAAAGATGATGTAAACGATGTTTTCCAATTAGATTTGAAGGACCTTGAACGTGGGTGGAGAAAAACTACTTCTATGTTGTTCCCTCGGTCTTTTCCCCATGTTCTTGCTGTTGCGGAAGCAACGATAATATTAATAACAATATTATCAGAAATATTTAGATAATTATTATGCCAACAATTATACTAAGAAAATTCCCAGTTAAATTGGAGGGGTCACAAATGGTCCCGCTTAAAACCCAACAACTAGACAGAACTCACTTAGATATTTATAGCAATAATAACTAAATAAATATAACCAACATAAAGCTATTAAATATAAGCAAACAAATAAGAAATAAAACACCAGAATTTAACGAGGTTCGGCCAATTTAGCTTACGTCCTCCGACACTACCAAATTAATATTTCCTCTAGAAATATTACAATAGAGAAGATCAACACCAAGTTACAATTAGCTACTTGGATTTTTTGGGATAATGAAACCTAAGGGGGAAGGGTTCTATATATAACAAACCAAAACCCCCTCCCTTTCTATCTTTACCTAATGTGGGATATTGCCAATATTCAACAAATCTCCACCTTGGCGATATTCCACATCTTCGAACATCTTCTCATAACACAAACTTCAATAGTGTCTTCAAATTTGCAACCAATTGCCTTCTTCCCTTTTGGTAGTTGTGCCAGCTTCCACGTCTTGTTTTTCTCTAGAGATTGCATTTCCTCTTCCATTGCACCTAACCGTCTATTATTCTCTAAACCTTGAATGGCTTCGGTGTAAGTGGATGGAATATTATCAACAACTGGAAGTGCATAAGCTACCATGTCAGTGAAACGAGTAGGTTTCTGAATTTCTATTCTCTGCCTTCTGACTGCAATTGACTCTGATTGCTGTTGAGGTTCTTGGGTAGAAACTTCTTCCTCATCTGACTCTGCATCTGCCAATGAAGAATCACTAGTGGTACCTTCTGCTGGAATTACCACACTCTGCTCAAACTCCACCTGCTGCGGAGTACACTCCACCTGCTGCGAAGTACTACTCACTCCTTCTGGATTTACCTTATTCAATATGGCGGATTCATCAAAGGTAACATCCCTATTGATTATCGTCTTCTTTGCCTCTAGACACCACAAACGATATCCCTTAACACCAGCATTGAAGCCCATGAATAGAGCCTTCTTTGCTCTTGGATCTAACTTTGATTCTTTCACATGATAATATGCAATAGAACCAAAAATACGCAAGGTGTCATAATCAGTAGCAGGTTTTCCATACCATTTCTCCAAAGGAGTCTTGCCATTTATAGCAGATGATGGCAAATGATTGATGAGATGTTGAGCGTACGTCACAGCCTCAGCCCAAAACTTTCTATCTAATCCAGCATTAGATAACATACATCGAACTTTCTCCACAAGCGTTCGATTCATACGCTCTGCCACCCCATTCTGTTGTGGTGTTCCACCTATGGTGAAGTGCCTTACTATGCCACAATCTTAGCATATCTTCAGGAATGGATCGCTTTTATATTCTCCACCGTTGTCTGATCGGAGAACCTTAATCTTCCTTCCTGTCTGATTTTCAACTTTAGTTTTCCACTTAAGGAAAACTTCAAGCACCTCATCTTTGTTCTTCATAGGAAACACACAAACTCTACTGGAAAAATCATCAATAAAGGTGACAAAATAACGTCGTCCTCCAAGTGATGGAGTCTTGGACGGTCCCCATACATCAGAATGCACATAATCCAGAATACCTTTAGTATTGTGAATCCTAGTGCCAAATTTCACCCTTCGTTGTTTTCCTAGAACACAATGCTCGCAAAATTCAAGTTTGCAAGTCTTTGTACCTTTCAATAATCCTTGCTTGGCTAGAGTTTGCAAGGATTTTTCACCAGCATGGCCCAAACGCATATGCCACAACTGTGTTGCCTCAGCGTCCTTCTTGGTACTCGAAATTGCTACTGCTGTTGTCCCCACCACTGTACTACCTTGGTAGTAATACAGATTGTTCTTTCTTATGCCTTTCAACATCACCAATGCTCCTGAAGTTGCTTTAAGAACTCCATCTCGTATTGTCACAACTAGGCCTTTAGATTCTAACGACCCCAAAGAGATGAGATTCTTCTTCAACTTTGGGACATATCGTACATCCCGCAAAATTCTAGTAGATCCATCATGACTCCTCAGTTTAATTGAACCTATCTCGGCTATTTTACATGTGTTATCATTACCCATGTAAACAACCCCTCCATCTAGTTTTTGAAATTCAAAGAACCATTCCCAAATGGGACACATATGATAGGAACAACCAGAATCCATGATCCATTCATCTACATGTGATGTTGAAGATGTCATACTAAGAGAAAAGTCTGACTCTACTTCACTATTGCATTCTGCAACATTTGCATCTTGCGGAGTCTTCCCTTTTTTCTTCAATTTTGGACAATATTTCTTCCAATGTCCTTTTTCTTTGCAAAAGGAACATTCATCTTTGGCAACAGCTCGACCTTTGGACTTTCTTCTCTTCCCCTTAGACTGACTTTCCTGGCGATCTCTTGTTACCAATGCTTCCACTGCTACTTCACTTGAACCTTTCAACTTATCCTTTCGGCGTAGTTCATAGCTATACAATGTAGCAGTTACTTCATTGAAAGTTACTTCCGACTTTCCATGAAGTAAAGTAGTTTCAAGGTACTCAAACTCCTCTGGAAGCGATCCCAACAACATTAACGCCAAGTCTTCGTCTTCAAAAGTCACATCCAAATTCAACAAATCAGCCACCAGCTGATTAAAATTGGTAATGTGCTCGTTCATTGTGGTACCAGGAACATAACTGAAACGAAACAGTCTTTTCTTCGTATGCAACTTATTTTGACTGTTCTTCTTCAGGAATTTCTCCTCCAATGCTTTCCACAATTTACTTGCAGAAGTCTCTTTACTGAATATATACTTCTGCTCTCTGGAAAGACATGATCGAATTGTACCACATGCCAATCGGTTGATGGTCTTCCATTCTTTATCATCAACCCCTTCTAGTTTTTCTTCCTCAATGGCAATATCTAGACCTTGTTGAAAGAGGGCATCTAGAAGCTCACTTTGCCACATGCCGAAATGACCTGTTCCATCAAAAATTTCCACTACAAATCTCGTATTTGCAGTTCCAACCCTCGACAAAATGTACAAGGTGGAAGTTGTTGATATGGATGGTTTTTCTTCTGTCATTTTTGCCATAGCTTCTATTTAATAGCCACCAAATGCGGAATACCCACAAGCTTTTAGAAATGTTTCTGATGTGTAAGATCAGACTAAGCTGCAAACACAGAGCATACTACAAAACCTTGGCTCGGATACCAATTGTTGCGGAAGTGACGATAATATTAATAACAATATTATCAGAAATATTTAGATAATTATTATGCCAACAATTATACTAAGAAAATTCCCAGTTAAATTGGAGGGGTCACAAATGGTCCCGCTTAAAACCCAACAACTAGACAGAACTCACTTAGATATTTATAGCAATAATAACTAAATAAATATAACCAACATAAAGCTATTAAATATAAGCAAACAAATAAGAAATAAAACACCAGAATTTAACGAGGTTCGGCCAATTTAGCTTACGTCCTCGGACACTACCAAATTAATATTTCCTCTAGAAATATTACAATAGAGAAGATCAACACCAAGTTACAATTAGCTACTTGGGTTTTTTGGGATGATGAAACCTAAGAGGGAAGGGTTCTATATATAACAAACCAAAACCCCCTCCCTTTCTATCTTTACCTAATGTGGGATATTGCCAATATTCAACACTTGCTGCTGAAGGAAAGATTTACGTCTTCGAATGTATGGGTTCTGAATCTTTTGGCGAGGTTTACGATATAAGTGGGGATATTTGGGAACCATTGTCACCCCCTCCGGAAGCTATCGATATACGTGTTTTATGTGTTCCTGTTTTAGATTCTTCCCGATCTCGGATTTTGGTGCACTGCTATGCTAGTGGCACTCTTTACACTTATTACTATGATCGTAAATCATGGGTTTGCCTCGAACAAAAATTTTGTTCCTGGTTTGACTCAGCGGCAATCGTGGACGATGTGCTGTATACTTACATTTATAATTGTTCTTTGGAGGTGTATAATTTGCTTGATAAGAAACATTTTCCCATCAAATGGTCATCAGAAATTCCAGTGGTGGAACCACAGGGTAGCACTCTGTATCGTCTGGGCAATGGCAAGCTTATTTTGGGTTGGGTCAACAATCTCCATAGGGGTTTTGAGTGCATAAGATTTAATATTTGGTGCAACGAGCAGGGAGGGATTCATGCAGCTGCAGAGCATCAATCTGCCATCACTGTTCCATATCCCGAATATATTTCTGGTATATGGTTTTTCTGAATGAAGGTTAGAGCCCCCTTCATATCACTACTACATCATAATTATTCATTTGCCAATGCTGCTTGCCATGTCATTTGGTTTGCTCTAAATGAAGGTTAGTGCCCCCTTCAGATCACTACCACATCTTAATTATTCCCATCCTTGTACATTGACGGATTCTTCATTTGCCAATACTGCTTGTCATTACATTTTGTTTGCTCTTGTTGTCGCTAAGAAGTTGATAGTGAGCCTGGAACTTCCTGTATAAAACTTGAGTAATACTAAGGTATGGAGTAGACGAATCAGGCATCGGATTTGCATTGTGTGAATATGTCTACTTTATTTGTTGTTTTAAATGGGTACGAGGCTCCTAGCACCTTTAAAGGACTAAAACTCAAGTTCTGTCTTGCCTTACCCCCAATAGTTGCTTCTAGTTTTTTGTTCCAACAAGAAAATAAAATATCCTGATCTAAACAAAGGCCTAAATTCCTACTTAGGAAGTTGGTAGACTATGACAATGTTTCTGCCTAAAATATTAGAGCGAGGTCATTACCTATAGGCAAGTGAAGATTTAGTAAAATGATGTCCTTTTGTTGGTGATGGATACCATACGTAGAAATGCCAATATTGATAAGGACGATGATAACCTTGAACAATAAGTAAACAAAGTAAAGCTCTGACTGCCAGTTAAATAAATTGAGAAAAAGAAATTGGGTGGGTTGTGTTGGGCCAAGTATGGCTCCCTTTTGGTAATTAGGGTTGGCTTTAGTCGAATGATATTGCCCATATTTTGTGCTGGGTCAGGGGCCTAGCCAAACGTGAAAGGTGTTAGTATCCTGTCTAGGCTTGACTTATGAGCAGGCCTACCTATGACCAAACTATTACTTAGGTTGTAACTTCTACTTGGCTTCCATCCCACCCCCTAATTACTTTTGCTAACCTCCATCTTTCCCACTACTCATGATTGGTGTTACTTTCATATTAGTGCTTTCCTAATAAATTCCCAGCCCTTTTAACTTAACTCGAAAAGGCTATACAGTTGTTCCAGAGATGAAGTTTTGGCTCTCAAGAAATTCTGTACGATTGGTACGATCATCATGATTTAACTGGCCTCAGGAACGTACAACCTTCATCAACGCACTTGCTCCTTTTAGTCTTCCTTTCTGTCTTCTTGCAGCATCTCGTTTTACTGGTTTATAAGGTTTCCTCATCTTACTGAACAGAAATTTTTGCAACATGCATATGATAAGAAGCAAGATGAAAATGCAGAAAACATAACTATTACTAAGTGAGGATAGATTTATTCAATAGGCAGAATTTGATTTGAGATAGTGAATGTTATTACTAAGTGAGCTATTAGCTTGTTGAAATCAGTAAGAGAGTGGACAAAATATTACTTAAGAATATAACTCTAATAAATGGGAATGACTTAGTCCTACAACTAGAGAATTTGAAGTAGAGAAAAAGGAATTAGTAGGGGACAAAAATGTTTATTTAGAAATTCTTGTTAAATATTTTGCCATCCTATTTCTGGTTTTGTATCGTATGTTTTCTTAGAAAGTAAGAAGGTTTGGGAGCGATAATTATATCTGTATTGTTTTTTCCTCGTTTCTTTGATTTTGTTCTTGTGTGCTCGACTGATGAAGCTCCAACACGTAAGAAGTCAAAAATGAAAATGGTATGAATTACATATGAAGATGAATGCTGCAGACTGCAGATGTATATCTGAAAAACCATTAATAGATTATAGAGATCATTTCTCCGATGTGTTTGTTTTGTTGGTAGTTGTGAGTTATAATAATAATAATAATAATCTTACTCACTTTTCATTGCTGTAAAAGGTCATGGAAGCTTTTATTATTATTAACAACAATGTTGGTTTTTAGGGCTCATTTGGTGCCTGTTGATGTGGTCTGCTGATGGATATGTGTGTATATATTTTTAATTATTAATTTTATGGATCAGAATGATTATATTATATATCAATCAAATATACTTTAATTTTGGCTAAAGGGTAAAGAAAAGCCCCCAGACTTTTTCAAAAAATCAATTAAGCTCCCTGAATTTTTTTATTTTCACTCAATTGAGCCCTTGAACAATTGAATTACAATCAATCAATCAAGCCTTTAACTCTTTTCAATTTTCACTGTAATGATATAAAATTATATTCTTATTCTGAGATTTTTTTTCGCTCCCTTTTAGGCCTCAGCTGGAACGTGTTGGTGCATGGAGTTGAGTCAAGACCCATGTTGATGGTGAAGAGAGACTTTGAAGATGCCGTCAATTATTTTGGTTAAAACTTTGAAGTTGTTGATGTAATTGGGTGCTTCCTTTTTGGATACCGAAATATTGACAAAGTTAAAACTATATAGTATTGTGATTTTGCACTTTATTCAGTTCTTTTAAGGCCATCTCTCTTGCCCTTCAAATAACACCCATTACGTGGTTGAAATTTTTATTTTTTAAATTAAATAAATGTATTTGAAAATTAAATTAAACCTTCGTGGTCAGAGGTGAATTCAGGGGGTTGCCAGGGGATCGAATTCCTAAATTGAGAAATTGTTATTTTAGCCCTATAAAAGATTTTAAAATTTTAAAATATTGATGAGAGTGATGTATAGTGGTAAATTTCAGATTTCAGGTAATTTTTCATATTAACCCTAAATAATTTAAGGAATTTGAATTTTTTACTAAAAAAGCATTTAACAAATCGATGGATTTAGAAATAATAATGAAGGTTATATTTGGAAGTATTTTACAATTTAATTTATGGAGCATTTGGGAATTTAGTTTTAAATTTTGGGTTTGAATTTAAAAATATATATAATAATTGAGTGATAACATATATACAAAATATAACATCTATGATTATTTCTTAAAAACAAGAATTTGTTTGATTCCTACTAACTAGTTGATTTGGGTTCCTAAGGTATATATGAATTTGACAAATTCATACATTTTTTTATACCATTTTAAATATATAGTATATTGAAACAAATACATTTATAAAAGAATAATTTAAAGATCATCATATTAGAGTAACAAATTTAGGGGTGTTTAAATTTCGGTTAAAATTAATCGGTCAGTTAACTAATCTAATTCGATCAGAGATTGGTTAATACTTTTTTGAAAGCTCAGTTAACGGTTAATTTGGCTTGAAAGCGAGTGATTAACCAAATTAATTGAACTTAATAACTAATAACATATATTATATGTATTAGGCTTAGCCTACTACCCACCTAATCCCCAACCAGCGGCTCACCCCAGCACTCCCAAGTCCTACCCAATATAAACCTAATCTAGTATAATTTATAAACACAACCCAATTTAAAGTATTGGGACTGAATCCACAACTTTCATAAAATACAAGTACTAATAGAGATATTTAGCCGATTATTTTAACCTGAAAGTTTCAGGGATGGACTTGCTCAATTGGTTTGCAGACAAGTCTAGATACAAAAGCTTGGACATAAGTCCTAGTTTCAAGGGCACATTACCAGAAAGTTTATTCCCATTCAAACCAATATAAAGCAAAGATGTCAACTTTTGCACAACCCCAAATAGGAAGACACTACACCTTGAAATTCATTGTCAAGTCAATGAATTTTAGGTTCGGGTAAACACCTAAATATTTAGATATATTCCTTCTAAGTCAGTTTTTTTCAAGGCGGACTTCCTTCAAGCTACTGTAAATTTTCAACCCTTGAGGGATTGGCCCAATAAGCTGGTTGTTATCTGCTGTGAAGTATTTAATTGATCCACCTTGGCAAATGTCTCGCGGCAAATTTGTGTTAATTATATATTGATATGGACAAATTTAGTATAATTTGAGGTTTATAGGACCAGATTATTTTTAAATAATTATATATAATATTAATACCACGTATAAAATCAACCCAGACTCCAACTAATCTAGCCCCACCCATCACCATCATATGTAGTATTTAGCTCAATGAGTCTGATAGCCGGAGGCAACTACCATTCCTTACCCATAATCACACTCATTAAAACCTTAGAACAGAATAGAAACATAAATGTGAGATGAACTCCCCATGTTCTGGTGTTGCTTCCCATGTCACAATTAGAAAACCATTAAATTTTTTAGAAACAATTTTGAGGATTTTATTAAAAGCTTTATATCCACTTAGTTGTAGTAATCTGGGAATTAGCTCAGCCTAGTGTGCTGGAACTCAATTGCAATGGTCTTCTCACAACTTCATATGGGTAAAATAGCCGCTATCCATTTTTTAATTTAGTGACTTCCCATATTAATTTAATTGCATATAGATTAATTATTTGATTTAATTAAGTGTTATAAAAATATTATTTGGTTGATTTAAATGAAAAATCTCTAAGATATGTTTTTGAAGCCATTCAAATCAATCTCCACGAAACAGCTGATCCAATTTACTTGATTTAAATAAATCCAATCTTTAAAAATTTGTTGCTTCATAATATCAACCTTCAAATATGGACTAATATATGTCCATAATATCAACTAATTCATGGCCCTACTATATTGTTTCAACAAATTACTAACTTCAAATACGACAAATTATAAAACCTTGGGCACTTATCAACATAATTGTAAATACTTGGTGTCGTTGCTCTTACAAGTGCCTCAACAATTTTAAAACATTTTATTTTAAAAGCAATTTCAATTGGAGTCTGTAGGATACCAAACTAACAAATTTAATTTTATTAGGCATAAACTTCTATTGCATTTTATTAGAGTTCATTCAACTAGAGGTGAGTATTCAGTTGAGTCGAGTTAAAAAATTTCGAGTCAAGTCGAGTCGAGTGAACAAATCCTATTATTTATGCTCAAGATTGTGTTTATATGGACCAATTATTTAACTAGTGGACAAAGTATATGATTATTTAACTACATAAACAATATAATGATTTTGCCTTTTGACTTAATAGGTAAACATTTATCAAAACGAAATAGTTTTACCTTTTAACTTAATGGTTTTGACTTTTAGCTTAGAAAATGTAAACATTTATCAAACGACGTAGTTTTGCATTTTCTTAGTTTGATTTTCAGATAACTCGAATTGTATAATTCACATTCAAGTTAAACCAAAAATTTTGATATTTTTATTCGAGTTGATCTGAATAACTCGATTAACTTGAATTGTTTAACTTAAAATTTAAGTTTTTTATCAATTATTTCGAGTCGAATCGAATTTTGCTCACCTCTACATTCAACCATTTCACTCCAATCTTGAAACATTAGATTTATTCGTGGGTCGAGTTTAAATAAAATATAGCATGTTATTTGACTGAACTTGACTTTACTCAAAGCGTAACGTTACTTTTCTACCCAAATTTAACTCAAATAAGTTTGAAAAAATTCGAGTTTGACTTGATCTGCACTAGAGGTAATTATGGGATAGGTTGTAACGAAATTTAAGGCCTGTTTTATAAGCCGAGCCCAGCTCGACCTGATACCAAAAATTGGCCTAAATTTTTGTTCAAACTTGGTCTGGATAAAAAAAAGTTAAAACTCGAGCCCGGCTCGATCCGCCCGTATTATTATATTTATAAATAGATTTTAAAAATATAATAAATCAAATATATTAAAAAATTAATATAAATGTTTATCGACAAATTGAAAGTAAATTAAAAGGAAGTATTTATACTTAAATAATACTGAGATAAGTGCCTCTAAAAATAAAATAGTAACAAAATTAACAATAAAACAAAACTAATACAATATCCAAACAATAATACATAGTAATATAATAGTGAAATGGCACTACACCAGAACAGGTTTTTAGCGGCGTTTTCTTAGGCCTTTAGCGGCGCTTTTTAGCGCTACTAAAGATGTAGCAAAAAAGCCGCTAACGACAACGTCGCCAACGTTTGCAGCGTTTGCAGAAAAAAACGCCGCTAAAGGTCATGTTCTTTAGCGGCACTACAAAAAAAAGCCGTTAAAGATCATGTTCTTTAGCGGCGGTAAAATAAAAACGCCGCTAAAGATCTTGTTCTTTAGCAGCGCTTAAATAAAAACGCCGCTAAAGATCTTGTTCTTTAGCGGCGCATGGAGAAAAATGCCGCTAAAGATCTTGTTATTTAATGGCGCATGAAGAAAAACACCACTAAAGATCATGTTCTTTTCCTGGCGCTTTCTTCACAAACGCCGCTATAGAACATGACTTTTAGCGGCACTTTTATAAAAAAACGCCACTAATTTTAGGATTTTTGTAAAATAAAATTTTCTATTTTTTCAGCCCCCTGTAACAACAAATCAAAAGCAACCAGATCTAAACCAGCCAGAAGCAATAAATTTATATAATATTTCAAATTAAATTAATAAAATAATATTAATATCAATAAATAAAAGTGAATTCATACTTTTTTTTACAAAAATGTTAAAAGTTAAAATGATAAAAATATTTATGCAATACACTATGACGGCGGAAGTTGCGATTGCTGAAACATCTTCATCATACTCTAAAGCTGCTTTTGAAGTTCGTCGTACTTTTTGCTCTGCTCTGCTTCTCTCGATGCCGCATCTACTTTAAGTTGTAGCTGGAGTTCTTCATATTTCTTTTGAACCTCTACTTCTCTCGTTGCTTCTCTAGCTGCAGCCTCTGCTTCTCTCGCTGCAGCCTCTGCTTCCCTCGCTGTGGCCTCTGCTTTAAGTTGCAGCTGGAGTTCTTCATATTTCCTTTGAACCTCAACTGTGGTTGCTTGCATCTGAGCCATTTGGTCTTTTAATCTCTGAACTTCAGCTTGAGCCTGACTCCCCGAAGCCATGTATAGCTGTGAGCTGGATCCGAAATATTGGGTTGGGCTAACAAAAGATCCTTGAAATCGAACCCGACCATACCTTTCAGGACCCAAAACTTCAGTAATAATCTGGTTATCAATGTCTTTAAGATGAACAGAACTATCACTAGAAACAATCGTTTCGTACTCCGCCTTTTTATCCTTTAGTTTTTCCTAATAAATAAATCACATAGTTAGGAACGCAATATGTATTAAAAAAACAAATGCAACATAAAAATAGTCGCATTACAAACAATGAATTAAACAATTAGAAAATAAACACTATAAATAACTAAAACAAGTCAAATCGTATTAAGTAAACGTACCATAATTTCACCAGCTTCAGGAGTCATAGCAGATCCATCTTTCTTCTTATGTGTAATTTCAAAAAGTTGAAGGCGTCCAACTTTTTGAACGGACAACAGTTCCTACAATATAGTAGTAAAAATATTATTTAATGGAAACTTATACATATTTGACAATATTAAAAAATTAAAAATACCTCCGCTTCAACTACACATGCAAAACTTCTCGACCTGGCTGTGTGAGTGAATTTTTGTTGCTTCCTGCTGCTTTTTCCAACTCGTTCACGATCCTACATTATGAAATTTTTAGTACGTAAATAGTAAATACTATAAAACAAAATAATTACAATAGTTTTAGCGTATGTCATACCTCGCCTTTCTTCGAATGCCAAAATCTAACCGCATCTTCCCATTGGTACCTCAGCATACCCGGCGGGACATTTTGCAATTTCTCATCGAGGGTTGTTTTTGTCTTATAATAATGTTTCTTCAAAGTACTTTTATGGTCTCTCCATCTTTTTCCCAATGCCTTCTTTATATAAGCATCCGAGACCTCTAAAGCAAACCTCGCCTACAAAAAACACAAGTTAATAAAATAAATATAAATGAAACTATTTCCCAAGCATTACAGATGACATTGACATTTTGTTACCTTAATATTATCGAGGGCTTGGTTTTTGTTGCTATCGGGCATTTGACGCCATGACTCGTAGTTGATAGGCAACATATTCGCATTTCGTGCTAAAATGCCCATGTATCCTGCTAAAAGTCGAGCTTCTGATCCAACAGGCTGACCAAAACTGTTTCTGCATACCTTGACACGCTCGACTGGATCTAACTCGTATAAATCTCTAAGTAGCGTACGTCCTCGACCTCTGCGCGTCCCACCATTTTCAGTTGCAAATGGTATATTACAATATAAGAATTTAAGAAATAAATCAATTATAAGTCAACACGCATGTAAATTAAATGTAAAATTACTTTGAACTTCTGTAGGATCCTCAGGTGTAATCGGAAAATTCAAAGATCCAACTACTGTCTGTTGTTCAGTACTATTTGTTCCTGTTGAGTTTGGATCACTTTGAACAATGCTTCCCCTTGGAATTTTTCTTCTAGGCATTTTATCTGCAGTACACATAAAATAGTTGAAAACTTAATGACTAATTACAACAATAACAGCACATATAAAATAGTTGAAATATATAATAAGACCAAGATTTAAATAATGATATTACCTATAATTAAACAATCGTAAAATCTTACTACGTCATTATTCGTAAATATCTTCATCCGTATCGTGACGAACCCATTGAAATTGTGTACTAGTACTAGGGATATTATCGTTTACGTTTTGTTCTGGAAAGGGCAAAGTTTCTGATCTGTCGTCGATGTTATCTCTACTTCCACTGCCGATGTCAAAAAAGTCTCTAGGGATGTTACGGAGTACAACGTACCAGCCCTCATCAGTTGGATCTTTTGAGTAAAAAAATTGTTTGACTTGAGAAGAGAATACATACGGCTCATCTATCAGCTGTTGTCCTGTGTGAATCAATCGAGCGAAGTTCACCATTGTAAAACCAAATTGATCTTGCTTAATTCCATGAGCAGTATTAACATCGGCCCAATCACCTCGAAATAATACTACTTTCCATTTGTCGTAGTAATCCAACTTAATTATGTCAGTAAGAAGTCCGAAATATTCCACATTTCCCTCAATAGGATTATTGTCCCTAGCACTAGCATAACTTGTAATTGAGGAATTAACAAGTATTCCACAATTTTGCGTTCTCCTCAACCTTTCGCGATATTTTGTATGAAATCTGAATCCGTTGATGAGGAACGCACTATATCTTTTAACCACTCGATTTGGACCTTGGGAGAGCCATTTAACTTCGTCGTTTACGTTCTTCCCACTCCAAACCTATTAAATGGAAAGTAAACTGAGTAATTTAAAATGTTATGAGAAAACATTATTATTTGTAAGCGGAAGCTCCAACTGCATACCGTTTGGCTTAACCATTCATGAAAAGATTCTGTAAACAACTTATTGATATCTAGATGTTGTGTTCTTTGGGAGCGCGAACGAGATCTCAATATTTGTTTGTACTCACTACGTTAAAAAAATGTTCACTTTGTTAGAAGATAATCAATTTTTAATTTGATAAATATTTATCAAATTTGTAGAACTTACTTCCGTAAAGGTTCCATTGATTCGTGGTGAAACAGAACATATCGATGTGCTTGTACCCACGATAAATGATCTAATTCTGCAATTTCAACTTTGCCAATTGGTTCTCCAAAACTTTGGAACAAATAAGTATCGGTGATGTTATGGTCCGTGAGTCCAGCATTCCTATTTGGTCAACATCTTTCAAATATCTTGAGCAGAAGGTCATACATTCCTCTGGCAAGTAGCCTTCAGCAATCGATCCTTCTGGATATCGCTTGTTGCTGCAGTAAGACTTTAATTTGGATAGGAACCTAAACACAATATACAACACTATCAAAAGTTGTAACTAAAGGCATAAAGGTGAATGAAGGAAAATTTTAAAAATTTTAATTAACACATTTCTATGGGATACATCCATCGATAAAAAATGGGTCCGCCAAGAATTGCTTCATGCGGGAGATGGATTATCAAGTGAACCATAATGGTGAAGAAGGAAGGTGGGAAGATTTTCTCCATGTTGCATAAAGTCAAAGCGGCTCGATCCTGTACCTTTTGAAATTCTTGAACATCCGAAACTTTGCCACAAATGGCTTTCATTATGTTGGATAGTTCAATTATACAAGACGTCACCTTCTTGGACATACAACATCGTAGAGCAACTAGTAGTAAATCTTGCATCAAGATGTGATAGTCATGTGATTTTAGCAAATATAATCTTCAATCTTTAACACTAACACATCGGGATATATTTGATGCATACGTATCTGGAACCTTTATATCCTTCAACACCGTGCAGAACACTTCTTTCTCCGTCTTTGACATTGAAAAATAAAAAGCAGCAACCGATATTTCCCATTCGAAAATGGATTGGGATGAAGATCAGGCTGAATTCCCATTTGGACTAAATCAAGTCGACTTTGAAGATTGTCTTTTGATTTTCCGTCGACATTCAAAATTGTACCCACAATGTTCTCGTAGACATTTTCTCAATGTGCATAACATCAAGATTGTGTCGTAAAAGGTGATGCTCCCAATAAGGCAACTCAAAAAAATACTTCTTTTTTTCCACAAGTCCGCCTCATTAGGATCGTCTTCTTCATCAGAGTCATCATCAGCTTCATCATTTGATCTTCTATTTCTTGGCATGTTTGGCGATTGCTTCATCTTCCCATAAATGAAATTCATATCTTCCAACATAAACAAAATTTCAGAGCCACTGGTCTGTGAAGGAGCTTCTCTGAACTCTTCAGTACCGTCAAATACAGAACTCTAAAATCTAAATCTATGATTTTTCGGTAACCACCGACGATGCCCCATGTAAGAGAACTTCTTCCCATTGTACAACCATTGCGAACATGTTTCTGCAACACAACAATGACACGTATAAAGACCCTTAGTACTCCAACCGGATAAATTGGCATAAGCGGGGAAGTCATTAATGGTCCACATCAAAGCTGCACGTAAATTAAAGTTCTCCTTTCTCAGCACATCGTATGTCTCGACACCATCCTATAATTGTTTTAACTCTTCAATAAGCGGCTGTAAATAAATGTAGATATCATTCCCGGGCCCTTTCTCTCCAGGGATAATCATAGATAAGATAATGGAAGATTGCTTCATGCAAATCCATGGAGGCAGATTGTAAAGAACAAGCACTACTGTCCAAGTACTGTATGCAGTGCTCATGATCTTGAAAAGATTAAATCCATTAGATGCTAGCCCAAGCCTGACACTCCTAGGATCGCTTGCAAAGCTTGGAAATTTATTGTCAAATGATTTCCAAGATAAAGAATCTACCGGATGCCTTAGTAATCCATCATCGGTTCGTCCATCATGGTGCCACGTCATTGACTCCGCTGTCTTCGATGACATGAAAAGCCTTTGAAGTCTTGGTATCAACGGAAAATACCGTAAAATCTTGACTGGCTTCTTTCTTGACTGTGCATCATTTTCATCATCGTTCCCATCTTCTATGTTTCTATTTATCCAATGGGATTCGCCGCATACATGACAACACTATTGGTTTTTCCGATCGCCCCAATACAACATGCAGTCATTCGGGCAACTATGGATTTTGTTGTACCCAAGGCCAAAATCTTTTATCATTTCTTCATATCTTTGCATGACTGAGGGATTTTTGCAAACAGAAACATTTCTCTCAAAAACTCTAACAGCATTGTCAACGAGTTTCCGGTCCACCCTCCTAAACATTTTAATTGAAAAAGACGAACATAGAAGGACATTTTTAAAAATTTTGATCCCTCATACAGTTCTTCATTCATCTCATTAAGTAGCGCGTAAAACTTCGCCGCTTCTCTATTCGGCTCTTCATGAGGTACACTACTTCCAGGTTCGGTAAAAGTATTTCCACCAATATTACAATCACCAGAAGCCACATAGTCCGTTGGGAATGACTGGACACCATGATTGTGCATATTAAATACATCTCGCAACATACCTTCCATGTCATCCCCTCTATCAGACTGATGGTAAGCAGTACCAGAATAAGATACATCCGTCCTTGAAGAGGAAGTACTACACGTGCATTCTTCATGAAATAACCATTGTTTATAACCCCGAACAAACCCATCAACAATTAGATGCTCGTATACAACTTCACGATAATGCCAGTTGATGTTGACACACTTCTTACACGGGCAAAGAATCATGTTCTCCTGGCTTGCATATTGAAATGCAAAATCTAAAAAAGTTTGTATTCCATTCCGATAACCGTTGCTTACCCTTGAAAAATTCATCCAAGACCGGTCCATTTCTTAATTCTTTAGGTCTGATGTTGACAAAAAATTGCACGGGTTTAGGATTTAGGGATAAGTATAACTAAGCTATGTAAGTTATTATGTAAGTTAATATTTTTCTCAATGTAAGTTATGTATTAAGTAAATTATGTAAGTTATGTATATATTATAAAAGATATGTAAGTTATGTATTATGTAAGTTATATAAGTTATGTAGGTTATGTATTATGTAAGTTATATAAGCTGTGTAAGTTATTATGTAAGTTAAGATATAATATATGTTGATTATGTATCAAGTAAATTATGTAAGTTATGCATTATGTAAGTTATATAAGTTATGTAAGTTATATAAGCTATGTAAGTTATTATGTAAGTAATGTATTATATAAGTTATGTATTATGTAAGTTATGTATTTATTTAAGTTATGTATTATATAAGCTATGTAAGTTATTATGTAAGTTAAGATATAATATATGTTGATTATGTATCAAGTAAATTATGTAAGTTATGCATTATGTAAGTTATATAAGTTATGTAAGTTATATAAGCTATGTAAGTTATTATGTAAGTAATGTATTATATAAGTTATGTATTATGTAAGTTATGTATTTATTTAAGTTATGTATTATATAAGCTATGTAAGTTATTATGTAAGTTATGTATTATGTAAGTTATATAAGCTATGTAAGTTATGTATAACGTAGGTTATGTAGGTTATGTAAGTTATGTAATGTGTCAATATTAAGAACATTAATATATAAATTTTAAATATATATATATATTAAAACTATATATAAATATTAATTAGTTATGTAATGTGAGTTATGATATAATATGTACCATTTATTAAGTTATGTATGTATGTAACTTTTGTAAGTTATGTGAGTTATGTAAATTATGTATTAAATTAAAATACAAGTTTTGATATGATATATTTTTTAGCTTTTATTAATTCAAAGATCAAAATAAGTTAAAAATTATCAAAAAGACTTTGACTTGGCATTTATATTTACAATTAATTTGTTTATATTTATCAAAACAACTTTTGTTATTAAAGAAATAATACTTTGATTTGGCATTACAAAATAAATATATTTGGACCAAGTATATATATTTTAATAGCATATATAGCTTAAAAATTAGGGTTAATCTGCCTTTAATGCTTTTAATTTAACAACAATTACTGTCATTTCACAAATTGTTTCGGTTGGAATTTAAGATTTAATTTGTTAAATTAATTATTTAATTAGTATTTGTTAAATTGTTTCCGTTGGAATTGTTTTCGAAATAGCCATCACATTATCAACTAAAGAAGTCTCAATGAAATGTGACCTTATCTTGTATAATGTAAAAAAGATTTCGATTTACACTCACTTGAACAAGGTACATGGAAAAAGATGTCTCAACATTTGAAATTATATTGCAAAGCACACCATCTATTGTTGCACCAACAAAATGTATAATTTAATTTTTACAAGAATGACAGCTAGGTATAATACGTGACAGTCCATTTGGGTTCTCTTAAAATAAGCCATTACCTATAAGCTCAGCTATGTCATTACATAACAATGCTCAAAACACTCATATTTTACAATGAACCGCTAGCAATGGCTACTGCTATCAACAAACAAGGCTCATCTTTTTTTTTAAAAACTAGCCCTTCTTTTTTTCTTAACCATTTGCCTAAAGCTTCATGTTTTTTTAAAAACCACATCCCCTCAATTTGCAACTTTTATCATAAAGCAAAGCTCAAATTTATCATAAAATGATGCTCAAATTATGCAAGTTATGAAAAACGATATTGCATAATGTAAGAACAAAAAGAAGAAAAATGATATTATACTTGATAACTTGTTATTAGAATCTAACCGCAGCTTCCAAAGTGGTCAAGTTTTCAATATTTGATGGGCTTTCACCTAAAAATATAAATAAATTGGTCAAAATAGCTCCATCCCATTGCTTTCTGTCCAACCTAATTCTAAGCTTATTCTGGCTAAATTTTAACAACACTGAATTCACATGGCAATTTTAGGTTAAATTCCAATTTTAATCCCTCTGCAATGTTTAACATTGATATTCAATATTTAGTATAATTATTTGCATTGCTAAAAAAATAAAACACCGTAAAATACCGATTAAAATACTCTGGCTATGATTTTCATCGAAAGCCATAAATTTCTGCCATGTAAATGCAACTGAAAAAAATCGTCAGAAACTAATGCACAATACATACGGATGCAAGAGGTATACATAGCTTATCTGTTACATAATCTACACTTTAAAAGTAATTAAATTAAATTACAACAATTTAAAATATCGTAATTGGCGTAGGAAGAAGAAGAAGAAGAAGCAAGTACGGACGGAGATTGTTGCAGCAGAGGATATCACGAAAACTTACCGATTGTTGCGGCAGAGGAGATCGACGGAGGGAGGTAGTGATGCGCCAGAGGAAACGGCAACGCTGCAAGAGGTCGGGTTTGGGGAAATGTGGATTAGGGGAAATTTTAGGGATTTTGGGGAGAAATGGGTTTTGGGGGATAAGTCACGATAGTTGGGGTTTAAGTTTCGGTCAAATGTATGGGGCAGATGAGACCGATAGAGGGAGCCGGTGATGCGCCAGAGGAAACGACAACGTTGCAAGAGGTCGGGTTTGGGGAAATCTGGATTAGGGGAAATTTAGAGATTTTGGGGAGAATGGGATTTTGGGGGATAAGTCACGATAGGGGTTTAAGTTTCGGTAAAATGTATGGGAAAAAAACGACGATGTTTTTTTATAAAAATGAAATCATTTGCGGCGCTTATCAATAAGCGCTACTAATATCAGTACAAAACGCAGTCGTTTAACACACATTAGAGTAAAACTTGTGGCGCTTAGAGTAAAAACGCCACTAATAATACAGACAAAACGGCACCGTTATAAGATAACATTCAACATCTTTGCGGCGCTTTAGCTAAAGCGCCACTAATAAAAACAGGAAACGGCGTCGTTTCCTCAACTTTTAATAAATATTTCTGGCGTTTTTAAAATGCGCCACTAAAAGAAAACAAAAAAACGTCTCCATCTTTGTTCACTTAAAGGAAATTTGCGGCGTTTAATCGCAAAACGCCGGTAATACATCACCTTTAGCGGCGTTTTTAAAATGCGCCACTAAAAGAAAACAACAAAACGACACCGTCTTTGTTACAGTTAAAGGAAATTTGCGGCGTTTCTTCACAAAACGCTGGTAATGTATCACCTTTAGTGGCGTTTTTTTTGAAGCGCCACTAATGTCTTCCTCCAAGATTGAAGTCAATTTGATCCAAAATTAAAACAAAATTTATAAAATGAAATTATTAATTAATAAAAAATGGGAGAATAATGCATTTTTAAAAAATAAATTCATATTCTAAAGAAAATTTACATCAATATATTTTTATATTGAATAAATATAAATTTTTATGTATGCAATATATAAATGAAAAATGATGTTAATTATATAAATAATTGTGTTAATATTTTACAATATTTAGATTAAATTAAAGTTCATGTATACAATTGAACATTAAACCGTTGTTCATGTACGATTTTGGGATTTAACCCATTTTGATATATATATTTTTTGAATTAATATTTTATTTTTATTTTATTTAGATTTATATTCTAAAAAATCTAACCCTAAACCCTAAACCTAACTACCAAACCCTAAAATCCGACCGTCAATATACCATAAACCTTAAATCTTAAATTCTAAGCCCCAAACCTAAAACTCTAAACTCTAAATCGTAAACCCCAAACCGTAATCCTAAACCATATTTTTTGGAATTCGTGTGGCCAGTGTTAGTGTAGTACAAGACATATATTTTATATTATTATATTATATATATAATATGGCTGTAGTACAAAATGGCATGAATCTGAGTAAAATCCAAATGTTCTTCAATTTCCAAACTAAACCCTAAACTCAAACCTTAAACCCCAAATTCAAACTCTAACACATAAACACTTAACCCAAATTAATAAATAGTATACCATAAACCCTAAACCCTAAACTGTAAACATTAAATCTTAAATTTTAAACCCTAAAACCTAAAATAAAACGATAGATTTTGCTCAACACTTTGATGCGTTGAAACCCTAACCCTAACCGTAACCCCTAAATCCCCTAACCCCTAAAGCATAACACCTAAACACTAAACTTTAAATCCCAAACCCTAAATCCATACCCAGACTACTCTTTAAACTCTAAACCGTATACTATAGTGATAATTAATTCAATATTTTAAAATTAATACTATCTCTTTTACTATTATATAAGAAATTATTTAATATATAAACTAAAAAAATCAGTAATGTATCCAAAAAACTTTAAAATTATTTTAAATAATAGTATTTTAATTTTTCCATTTCTAACGAATATTTTAAAATATTTTAAATCCCTGAACATTAGCTGCACTTCCCTAAAAACACCGCTAAATCCCCAAAAGCTCCGAAAACGACGCCGTTGGACTTAGTTTTTTTTGCAGTGTTTTCTCGAAAATGCCACTAAAGGAAGAATTAGCGGCGCTTTCTTAAAAAAGCCGCTAAATCCCCCGAAAGTTCAAAAAATGGTGCCGTTGGGCTTAGGATTTATTGCGGCGCTTTTTCAAAACGCCATTAAAGCCCTTAGCATTAGCGGCACTTTAGTAAAAATGCCGCTAAATCCCCCGAAAGTTCAAAAAACAATGCCGTTGGGCTTAGGATTTATTGCGGCGCTTTTTTCAAAACGCCGCTAAATCCCCAAAAGCTCAGAAAACGGTGCCGTTGGGCGTATGTTTTTTTTGTGGCGCTTTCTCGAAAACGCCGCTAAATCCACGAAAGCTCAGAAAACGACACCGTTGGGATTAGGTTTTTTACCGGCGCTTTCCTAAAAACGCCGCTAAATCCCAAAAAGCTCAAGAAACGGCGCCGTTTGGCTTAGGATTATTAGTGGCGCTTCTTTAAAAACGCCGCAAAATCCCCAAAAGCTCGGTAAACGGCGTCATTGGGTGTTGGTTTTGCGATGCTTTCTGGAAAACGCCACTAATGCTTATTTTCAGCGGCTTTTTCCGTGAAGCGCCGCTAATGATCTATCTTTAGTGGCGTTTTTCATCTAAACGCCGCTAAAACCGCCGCTAAAAGCCTGTTTTGGTGTAGTGTGGTAGCAAAGCAGTGACAAAATAACAATAATTTTTTTTTTGAAAATTTAGGTCGGGTCGGGTTTTGGTCGAAAAAAGCTTACTTGAGGCTCAACCCATTTTTAAATGGGCTTTATTTTTTTTACCCAAACCAAAATTTTAAGTCTAAATTTTTGCATAGTAAATCAGTGAGATTAGGATTGAAATATATGACTTGGCGACACGGTCGTGTATCATCTCATAATTTCCTTAGTGTGCAAGATAGTGAGTTACACAATCTATGTAACGCCCCATAATTGGGTTAGAATTATTCAAATTAGTTGGTTGGATCAGCGGTTAGGTGGGACTATTAAGTTGATTTTTGTGTTTTAGTGCCAAAATGAAACATTTGGGTTTGTGGCTAGGTCTTTGATAGCTTAACCTTTGGTCTAGAGTTTGAGTTCAGGTGTGAACAATGTGGAATTTTTTTTTCTCTTTTTAAGTATTTTTTTATTTACAATTTTAACTCCTTAAAATATATGTTAAACCTTTGGAGGGTTTTTGATAATTGGATATTAATTAAATTGTTTTGGAATTTATTTTTTTATAGGAGGATAAGAATAATACAAATAAAAAAAATAAAATTGTTTTTGTAGTTCCACACTTTACTCACTTCCCCATTTTTTTCCCGCTTTCTCCATCTTGGCTTTCACGTTTGTTTTCTTTTTGTTGCTAGGATTTCCTTTCTGTTTTCTTTTCCTTCGTATCTCAATCTCAGTCGAATCGGGAAAACCCACCATTTTCACACCTTTTTGCTGTCCATTTCTCTTCCACCACACCAATACCCAGACCCAGGTTTGCTTTCTTCTAATTTCCCTTTCGTTTTTTTTTTCCAATTTCTTCAATGGGTCTTTATTGAATCTCTAGTTCTAGAAATTGATCGTTAACTTTGATGTTTAGTAACTAGTAGAACTTTTCAGTGGTAATGATTTGCAAGTCTTTAGTTTATTTTGGCATTTTCTATATCATTTTGATCATGTTCTTTCTTCTTTTTTCTTAATTGATATTTCTGGCAGATATATTTTAGGGTTTTGTTTTGTTTTGTTGCTTTTTAATGTTAATTGGTCTTATTTATACTATAAGAATTATTGTGTACAAGTTCTCGAATTGCATTGCACCTTTTAACTTTGGGGTTTCAAATCCCATGCCCATTTATTTATGTATTGCTGCTAATTTTCGGATTCTGGATATTTACCTGCAATCGATAGCTATAAATAACTCTTATGTTCCCGACTACGATGAATGTGACATGATCGGAAAACTATCCGCTGCCATAATTTATATCCATGTTCTTATAACGTAGAATTTCTTTCCAGAGTATTTTTGTTTTCCTAATCTCCGGATGTTTGATGTCTTTTTCCGGCTATTGCTTCGTTTTCTCGTGTTAAAGAGTATCGTTTCTCAAAAAAAACTTCTTTCTTTCTTTGCTTCACTCAACTTTTGAAAGAAATAAAAAATCCAGCTATTCTTTTTTCTGTTATAGTAACTTCTTGGATTGGTAAACAAGACTCTGAAAAATGGGATTTTGTTTCAAAGATGCAGAATATTGATGTATGTTTTAGGATCAGCTTCAGTTTTCTTGTTTCTTTCCTTATTTATAGAGAAAAAGCTGTGTATGTAAATGTTTCTTTTATGTCAAATAGATTTATCATTTATGAGGAGTTAATGCTGTGTTTGGTGGTGAAATTATAGGAGTCACAGATGCTTTTATCTTTTAGTAATTCAGAAAATGATAAAAACTTTTTCTTTACTTAAACCTTAGATTGATATACTGAAGATGTTATGAGTTCATATTGCAAAGTGAATAACACGTACTTATGGATTTGGTATTGATTTGGGGGTTTCTCTATTCTTTGTTGGTTACTCAAACTTGAAGATTTGTATGGCTTTGTGGTTGTTTGGATTTTCAGGTTAAATTCAGTTTGGGATAAGGTTGATTTGTCTTGAATCTTTTTTATTTGATTTTTTATAGTTCTATTCAATGATTTATGTGTTTATGAACTCTTTTATCTTTGATTTATTCCTAGAAAATGCAGGGAAAAAGCAAGCAATTAGTTGGATGAACCAAATAGGAGTTTCTGTTTTGATTTAGGTGGGTTTTTACAAAGTTTCTAAGGAGAGTGAACATTATACATACATACATATTAAATATTTACAGACACATAAACAAGCAATTATTTTGAGATAATGTGTAAATGGTTGGTTTATAGATAAGAAATTTGATCAACCTTTTTTTCCCTGAGTAAGGTCGCTCAGAAAATTGAATATATTGGTGTTGAGAACATATTGTTATTCGATATTCACTTCAATTCTAGGTAATATGTGAAAATTGGACTTGTTTTAAGTGATAAGTCAATAGATTAGAGGACCAATTCTAGTTGTGGGGTCTTGAGATGGGAGCAGGTCAAGCACGGCAAACCTCTGGTCTGCCACTCTCCTTGCTGTCAATTTAACATGGTTTGAAGTGTTAGGGTCCAAGGGAACCCCAAAGCGAAAGCAAAATCTGTATAGATTTCATTTTGGTCATTTGTTTTTCCTTGTTACTATTTCTCTCTTCTTCTTTATTTTCTTTCGTTCATATAATTTTGTTCTTCCAATTATTGTGTGTGCATGTGGGAAGGGCAAGAAATGACAAATAGCACTGTAAGTCATAATCATGCAGCTCCAAAATGGGACCCCTAGAAACCATATGGATATGATGAACATGAAGGATAGAGAAGCTGTTTGCTAGAAAAAAGCTGATTTAGCGCTTAGTTGATGCCGATGTTTATCGAACATTCATATTATTTTACACTTTATTCATTTCTTTTAAGGCCATCTCTCTTGCCCTTCAAATAACGCCCATTACGTGGTTTGATTTTTTATTTTTTTAAATTATATAAAAATTCAAGTTAAATATGAAGTCTTTGTTTTGTTCATCTTATTTGGATTTGAAAATTAAATTAAACTTTCATAGTGAATAACATGTTGTTCAATTAAATCCCTTTTAAGCAAATATCTTTATTGAATAAATTTTAATTATGTGCATTGTTTTTAATAGTTTTAGTAGATAAGGGTTTTTTTTTTAGCATATAAGCACTTTAAAATTTTTTAAAATATTATTTTATTTTACTTTAACAAAATTTTATTTCATTTTTGTTTAATAAGTCATTTAATATTAACTTTAAAAAATTTTATTTCATTTTTTATGTATGAATCAAAACATACCAATAAAAAAAAAAGATAAGGTACAATAGCGTACTAGATATTCCTTAAGTTACATGCTTTTGTAATCTAAATTGTAACTACCGAATTTTTTCTCAGCAGCTGACTTTCACTTAATCGTATCTCAATCTCAGTCGTATCTGGAAAACCCACCATTTTCACACCTTTTTGCTGTCCATTTCTCTTCCACCACACCAATACCCATACCCAGGTTTGCTTTCTTCTAATTTCCCTTTCGTTTTTTTTTTTTCCAATTTCTTCAATGTGTCTTTATTGAATCTCTAGTTCTAGAAATTGACCGATAACTTTGATGTTTTGTAACTAGTAGAACTTTTCAGTGGTAATGATTTGCAAGTGTTTAGTTTATTTTGGCATTTTCTATATCATTTTGATCATGTTCTTTCTTTTTTTTTTAATTGATATTTCTGGCAGATATATTTTAGGGTTTTGTTTTGTTTTGTTTGCTTTTTAATGTTAATTGGTCTTATTTATGCTATAAGAATTATTGTGTACAAGTTCTCGAATTGCATTGCTCCTTTTAACTTTGGGGTTTCAAATCCCATGTCCATTTATTTATGTATTGCTGCTAATTTTCGGATTCTGGATATTTACCTGCAATCGATAGCTATAATAACTATTATGTTCCCGACTAAGATGAATGTGACATGATTGGAAAACCATCTGCCGCCATAATTTATATCCATGTTCTTATAACGTAGAATTTCTTTCCAGAGTATTTTTCTTTTCCCAATCTCCTGATGTTTGATGTCTTTTTCCGGATATTGCTTCGTTTTCTCGTGTTAAAGAGTATCGTTTCTCAAAAAAAACTTCTTTCTTTCTTTGCTTCACTCAACCTTTGAAAGAAATAAAAAATCTTCTTACTTATTTGTTAATTCAATTTTATTATGTTTATAATTGAATTTAAATTATGTTAGTACTATTGAGTATATATTACTCAGCGTACAGTTATATTTATTTTTGTGCGTAGGTCTCGGATGGGAGCTTTAGTAAATACATGGTCAAGCATCTATTTTGTCCAGCTCAACTCGAAATTCATTTCGTTGCTATTTTGTATGTTGAGTCTTACGGTATGTAACTAGGTTGGTAAACTTATTACTTGAGTAATTTTAGGTACTTTCGGTACTTGAGTCTTATGTCTTTTCTTTTTAATCTACCTATTGCAAATTTTCCCTTAGCTCGGTATGATTTGTGTTTAATTGATCCCTTTGTGATAAGATACTTATAGTGATTGCTTAAGCAAGATGCTTGATTTCTGAAATAAAATGAGTCTCTTTCTGGAATTAGTTTGTTTGTGTTTTCTGTTTAATTTACTCAGATACCTTTAGGAAGTTCAGAATAGACTTTGAATTTAAGCACTCAAGCTACTATTGCTTGAATCCATTTGACATTTTCAGTTTTCGTTGGAACACATGTGGGAAGACTGGTGAATGGACAGTCTATGTAATGTTGTGATAGCAAACATTTATGCTTTATTCTCATTGAAAATTTTAAAACTTGCTAAAAACCTGATTGATGAGGATCGTGTTTGTAATACTCAATTTATGCCCGGCCCATATACATCACAAAAAAATAAATATATATATAAACTAAATAAAATAAAATAATAGTCCAAAAGTCCAATAGTCCAAAAAATAATTAAAAAATAGCCTAATAACACCTAACCCGATACAATAGGCCCAATTTCTAAATACCAAGACTCAAAATACCAAAACCCGAAAATACTAGAACCAACAGACCCCAAACCCGGATCTTTCAAGCTCAGCCCGAATCAGTGGAGTACCCTAGAAGCTTCTTGGGTTTCGCTGGTGCTGCAATAGTGGATCCAGACTCCACGCGTGCATCACTATCAAGCGCGTGAACCTTTTCCCCACGGGTGCCTCCGTCAGTTGTTCCAGGCTGGCTGTACCTGCAAAATACACACAAAAAACAGCAACAAAAAAGGAGATAATAGAATAACGGGGGGATTTTGGAGTTTTTTTTCTTTTATTTTTATTTTTTCTGTAAATCTGGCTATAAAAAGGCCAAGACGAATACTGTAAAGGTTATGGATTTTTGAAATAGAAAACCAGAGAAAATTTTAGGATTTGAAAGGTGATTCAAACTTTCATTTTGTTTTTTTCGTTTTCGTCTTTTTATCTTTTTTTTTATGTTTCGTGTGATTAATCGTTTGAAAAGGAATAAAAGAAAGAGATTAGAGAGAAGAGTGAGGAACATACCTGGTGGCCGATCTTCCTTCTGCTCCGTCGCAATCGGAGTCGGATGGAGAATAGAGGCCCGAAACAGCGCAGGAGAGGAAAGGGAGTGATTAGGTTTTATGTTAAATGATTGATTAATATCATTTAGGGTTTTTTTTAGAATTTATGCATATTATTTAAACGACGCCGTTTAAAGTCTTCTTCCATGGCTTCAAAACGGCAGCGAATAGGCCTGACCCGCGCGGTGACCCGACCCGAGGGAAGGATCCGTGCGTTTTGGGTCTGATGCTTTATTTGCGCACTGAATCCCTCCACATTTTGTTTTCATTTCAATTTAGTTTTTCTTAAATTTTTAATTGCTGCCTTATGTTTGATTCGGATTCCAATCGGATCCACGAGTGAACGATGTCGTTTTATCAATTGGATCTGAATGTTTTAGTTTTGCATTTAATTGCTACATTAGTCCTTGTATTTTAAATAGATTTTAAGTTCGCCCTTTCAAATTTTTGTTTAATCTTAATTTAATGATTTTAACTATTATTATTGTTTCATATTCTCTTTAATTACATTATTATTATTACTATTACTATTATTATTATATGTGTTAATATTGTATTAGTTTGTATATTTATTTTTTTACATTATTTTATTATGTTTTTTAATTATTTTATCATGTATTATTATTATCTAATTACATAATGCTTTATTTTAAATATTCTCTATGATTAACTTGTACACATATTTATAATTTTATTTTACAATATATTCATAAATTCTTTTTTTTTTACATTTTAACTTTATTTATACAATAATATTTTCATAATTCCATTTCATATATATATATCCAATTTTTATTAAATTATTTTTTATTATACACATGTACATACATAATATGCTATTAATTTTTTTATAACATTCTTTTTATATTATTATTCTTTTTATAATTTTTATAATCTTAATTTTCTTTTTGGATAATGTTTGCTTCAAATTTATTTAAATAATATTATTTATGTAGTGTTTGTTTTATTAAATTTATTTTGAATCTAATACAAATTCATATATATATATATTTCTTTTAAAATTTGGTGTTTACAATTTATCGATTATCATTTTTTTAGGTACTTAAAGATTAATTATTAATGGTTTTTTAATGTTGATAATTAGGTTTGCATGGCTTGAGATGTGTGATTATTATTCGTACATGTATGATGTTGTTTATTTGTATTCATAAATTATTGATGACCATTAATCTAAACTTTAGTTTATTACTTATTATTTCGTGTTGTACATTAATATCTCATCACATCATTTTTTAATGAAATTGTTAAAAATAATCTTATTTTGCAAATTGTCAAAATACTTGATATTCATGATTCTCGAGAAAATTGTGCCCTAACTTACTGGGCTTCAATTCTTCTCGATGAATTTAGATAATCAAGTGTTCATTTTATTAAAACCATACAATTGTTAAAATAAAGTTCTTAAGATTTCAAAATGTTGGATCCTAACTTACTGGATATGACATTTTGTTATCTCGATTCTAAAATAAAGGCAATATTTGATGTTTAAGAATTTCAAGAAATTGAACCCTAACTTACTGGATTCTGATTTCTCGATTGACTTAAACAATCAAATAACCTTCTTTAAACTCATGTTTTTTTCTTAAAAAAGGAACACATTTAATTTCGAAGATTGAATTGTAGCACCCTAACTTACTGAGTGTGATAATTTATTTCTTCGAAATAAGTGCGTCTTATCATTCAAACTAGTTTATTCAAAGTTTCCTCATCAAGGATTGTATTTTAAAATCTTTTCAAAGTTTCGACATTAAGACATCAAACAATCAATTCGGTACCAATTTTGGGCGTTATGAGGGTGCTAACCCTTCCTCATCGGTAATCGACTCCCGAATCTATTTTCTCAAAATTTTGCGGACCAAATTCATTTTTAACGGTGAATCGGTCACACGTTAATAAAAGATCGGTGGCAACTCCATTTTCAAAATCGATTCCCATTTTTTCAAACTCATAAAAGGTGGTTTCGACAACTTGGCGACTCCACTGGGGACTTTAGAGAGTCAAGCCACAAATTTGATTGTTTTTTTTGTCTTATTGTCAAAAATTGAAAATTTGATTTGAAAAATTACGATCCTCTCTTTGTATGTGTTTGTATGATTATTGTAAATTGTGTTTTTATACCTTGGCATCATATTGCATAAAGACTGTTTAGTCTTGCCCTTTTAAGTAGGAGTGAGAAGCTACTCCTTCGTGAGGTTTTCACCTCCGTGCAGGATAGTGAATCACTTTCGGGATACATCCGTACCTAAGTCTTCGTGAGATTTCCATCTTCGTGCAGCCATAGGGAAATGTATTCCCCTGAACTGAACTCGGTCTGTATGAACCTATAATGGGTGAAGATTGAGGAATCTGCTGGTTCGGGTACCTTGACTTTATAGTCTATATTTGATTTATTACAGTTCTATTCAATGTTTTATGTGTTTCTGAACTCTTTTATCTTTGATTTATTCCTAGAAATGCAGGGAAAAAATAGGAATTAAAACAAGAAAATGCATTTTGTTATTAATTAAAAAAGGGGAAAACCTGCAGTTGGATGAACCAAATAGGAGTTTCTGTTTTGATTTAGGTGGGTTTTACAAAGTTTCTTAGGAGAGTGAACATTATACATACATATATATTATATATATACAGACACATAAACAAGCAATTATTTTGAGATAATGTGCAAATGGTTGGTTTATACATAAGAAATTTGATCAACCTTTTTTTCCCTGAGTAAGGTCGCTCAGAAAATTGAATATATTGGTGTTGGGCACATATTGTTATTCGATATTCACTTCAATTCTAGGTAATATGTGAAAATTGGACTTGTTTTAAGTGATATGTCAATAGATTAGAGGACCAATTCTAGTTGTGGGGTCTTGAGATGGGAGCAGGTCAAGCACGGCAAACCTCTGGTCTGCCACTCTCCTTGCTGTCAATTTAACATGGTTTGAAGTGTTAGGGTCCAAGGGAACCCCAAAGCGAAAGCATGATAAGCACATAATAAGTTGTATACTCAAATCAAATTTTTTTTTTATCTTTTATTACATTTGGGGCAACTTAAAGTTTTAATTCTTTTTCCGCAGTTTAAATTTAGGCATTTTGGTTGGTTGATTACATTTCGCAAGTTGTTTTTGGTGCAGTTTCACTGTCCTTTTTAATGTTGTTTCACTGCTGCTTTTAATGTTGTTCCGCTGCCGCTTTTAATATTGTTTGGATATTGTAGAATCTTTATTTTATTTTATTTATCTCTTGACAATCTCAAACTATATGAATTAGTGTTTGATTCTTTATAAAATATAAAACATGAAATCATATTTAGACATTGTAATGTGTCGGTAATGAGTTGTAACAGTCTATTGCAATTTACTTTAGCGACCACCATGTTTAGACTTTTTTACTTTAGCAGTTGCCTTGTCCGCTAATTTTTGAAATGGAGATGATATTGTGGGAGTTTGTTTGGCTATAGGATGTTCCCATGGTTAATTCTTCATTTGATCATTGTCTTCTTTGTTAATTTAATTTTTATTTTTGGTTTGTAATAGCTATGGCGGAACCAGATTGTGCGATTATAAACCAGGATGATAGTGTGTATTATGGAGTGCTAAAGATTTCGGGAAAAGAAATTAGCTCCACTTTCTTGCCGTTTAAAGATGAATAGAACGCTTTGGAACTGTACACACATTTAGTGGTGCATCAAGATGATTGGATTTTATGCTGCCATCATCTTGTACGGTAGATAAATGGCTGGTTGCATTAGAATATTCTAAAAATATTGTAGCATATTTTAGAGAAAGAATGAAAGGGTGGGAAAGTAGTAACCGAAATGAGAGTGAATGGTTCAATTATATTAGTGAGGATTTCGGTAGGATCTTAAGGGATGTGGCTCATATATGGGCTAAAAGTAACAAGTGTATTTACACGCAAGATCCGATAAAGTCTATATTCATCACTAATTTCGGTGGGAGGGTAAAGTTTTTACCCAATTTAAATGCATCTGACCAACCAATCGAAGGTGATATTGATCAGTTAAAATATTTGATGAACTACATCGTCAATATGCCATTCAGATCTATTATTCAAAATTATCAGAAATTCAATATGCCGAATGAGCTATCATGTTTTCTTACCGAGCTTAATTTTCGACACTTGTAAGTTATCTTTCACATATTTACTTTTACTTTAAAGTTTGATAACTCATATGGTTTATTCATTAATTTCATAATCTTTTTGTTTACTTATTTGCCTATGTCTAAATGGATAGGAAATACATGAGTCCCGCATTTCTATTGGATGCGCCTTTATTTTGGAGACCTGTTGATAAGTTCCATTTTATTATAAATCTAGATCACATGCTGAAGTGCAGAGAGATTAAGTGGCAACAGCTTGAGAAATGCCTAAAGAACTTGCGAAAGAAATATTCATATGATTGGGTGTTGGTGGTGAACTATGATCCAGTGTGTTGACACCTTTTTGATTGAAAACGGGGTCGACTTGAGTTTTGAAAAATGAAAACAAAAACGGGAGTCGCCACTAATCCTTTTTTATAAGGTGTGATCGGATCACCTCGAAAAGTGGTTGTTTTTAATAAACAATTTAATATCATTAAAACAACGATTTTGGTCCACAAAATTCAGAAAAATGGGTTCGGGATTCGGTTACGCACGAGGACGGATTAGCACCCTCGATACGCCCAAAATTGGTACATAGTTGATTACTTAATGTCTTAGTGTCGAAAAACTAAAAACTTCAAAGAAATTTAAAATACGATCCTAAAAAAAATTCGAATAGCATAGATTAAAATTCAAGAGGATATTTGGCAATTTGGTTAAGCGAGAAATCGAAACCCAGCACCTTAGGGCACGTTCCTCGAATTTCCAAACGCAAAACATTGCCTTATTTTGAAATTTTTGAAAGGTTATTTAGCTATTTGGTAGAACGAGAAAAATCGATACCCAACACCTTAGGGCATGTTTTCTCGAATTTCCAAACGCAAAACATTGCCTTATTTTAAAATTGTTAAAAATATATTAAGCCATTTGGTTGAACGAGAAAAATCGACACCCAACACCTTAGGGCATGTTTTTTCGAATCTCCAAACGCAAAATATTGCCTTATTTTAAAATTTTTAAAAGGATATTAAGCCATTTGGTTGAACGAGAAAAATCGATACCCAGCACCTTAGGGCATGTTTTCTCGAATTTCCAAATGCAAAACATTGCCTCAATTAGAAATATTTTCCTTTTCTGAAATATGATATTTATTTGCCTCAATTATAATAAACATGATTATGTAAATAAAAAATGAACAAAAACGAATAATAAATCAATCATACATATACCATAGCAAATAAATAAATAAATAAACTAAAGCATAAACATGGACATATAAGTAAATTCATGAATGAAAAAAATAAATGAAAATATATGAAAATTATAAAATATATAAAAAATGTATGTGCATATAAGGGAAATATACATGTATGTATATACATAAAATTATGAAAATATGAAAGATATATATGTATTATGAGATACAAAAATATAGATATCTACATGTATATGCATATTGATTATAAAATACAAAAATATGCTATAAGTATGTATGTTATAAAAACATATGTACACACATAAATTTATAAAAATATAAAAAAATATGTATAGGTATATTTTAAAGTCATTAAAATAAAATAAAAAAAATGAGTATGTATACATATATTCACGAGGAAAAAGAATGTATAGATATATGTATATAAATATATATATATATATATAAAGTGTTTTTGATGTATATATATTAAATAAACAATATATGAAATATATATAAGCATTTATATAATAATGATATAATATAACATGGCACATATATTTAAAAATATAAGTAATTATTAATGGAAATGTAATGATAATAATAATATTAATATTAATAATAATAGTAAAGATGATAATAGTTATTATAATAATAATATTAAAAATAATAATGTTAAGAATAATTAGCTAAATAATAAAGGAAACTAAAAATAGACTGAATTGCAATAAAAATAAAGATACAGGGCCAATTCGAAATAAAAAAAAAAGAAAAGGATTAAATCGTGACGCGCGCCGAAAGGGGGGACCGAAACCGCTCGGCTTCCCCTCCTCCGGCGCGACGTTGGAAGAAAAGTACTCCCTTTCTTTTTATTTTTAATTGTTTCTTTGTTTGCTGGTGTAGAGAGAAAAATGAAAAATAAAAACGAAAATAAAAAAAAGCAAATCCGAAACAAGAGAATCGTAAATCACCTTCAAACTTTTTTTTATATTTCTCTGCTAATGTTCGTTTTTGTGTTACAAAAATCGCTAAAAAAAGAAAAGAGTTACATATTCGACTTTTATAGTCGATTCTCTACTGCTTGTGTTCTTTGCCCTCTTTTTCTTTGTTTTGTTTCTTCTTTGCAGGTGACGGTGCAAGAGGGCATTGCGGTGATGGACGCAGACGGGACCTCCGGCGGCGGTGGCGGCGACTGGCAGGAGGCCAAAAGTCAAAAGGCTAAGGGGGAAGGCAGTGCCTAGGGTTTCAGTCTCTGAAACCCTAGGCAGATATTTTTTTAGGGAATTGGGCTTGGGCTAAATTGGGTCTATTGGGTTTAGTTGTTTTGGGCTGAGGGTTAGTGGGTTAAGCTAGTTGGGTTTTGTTTTGGTTAGTTGGGTCTGGAATGGGTTAGTTTAATTGGGCTTGGTGTATAGGCAGGGTTGATTGGGTTGTATTGGGTTTTTGGGCTTAAAATTAGGCTTGTACAGCTGCCCTCTTTGCTCGTTGTTGTGTAACAATAACAGAGCAAAGACTAAGAAAGACCAATTTTTGCCCGGTTTCACCGAGGAAATAAGATTCACTGTTGCGGCCTCAATCTCTTAAATTGCAATGTCGGGGAAGCGAGATTCGCCGTTGTAACTTCAATCAATTTCGCTGCATCGCCTGAAAGTAAGATTCGCCGTTGTGACTTCAATCTCTTAAATTGCAATGTCGGGGAAGCGAGATTCACCGTTGTAGCTTCAATCTGCTCCGCTGCATCACTTGGGAGTAAGATTCACTGTTGTAGCTTCAATCTTTTTGAATTGCAATGTTGGGGAAGTGAGATCCGCTGTTGTAGCTTCAATCTGTTCCACTGCAACACTAGGAAAGTAAGATCTGCTATTGTAGCTTCAATCTTTTTAACTGCCAGGGAAGCAAGATCCGCTGTTGTAGCTTCAATCTGTTCCACTGTACCATCTAGAAAGTAAGATTCGCCGTTGTGGCTTCGATATTTTGAATTGTAATGTATGGTTTCTTCGATCTGCTTCACTGTCAGCTTAGGAAAACAAGACCTGCCATCTTCATTGATCTGTTCTTTGGGGAAAATGACCTATATGAACCTATTTATGCCTAATGATCATGATCAAAATATCCTGGCTAAATGTGTATGCATGAATGCAAAATGATCTTTCAATGTTTGAGTTCTTAATGCCCCTTGCTCAATAAGGCTTTATTGCCAACACATCCGAATGCTATCTTCTCCGGTTGGTAATGCTCATCTCTCACTTGGTCGGATTGCCCCTATTGTAATCTTCAAGGTTCAATCCACTGGATGCAAAATTTGAATCACTTTTCTCCCTCTGTAACCCAAGGATAGAAGGATCTGGCCCTTTCTCGATCCTCTGTTATCATACAGAATGTGATACTCTTTGGTCTCCTACACCATTCCTAGGGTGTCATACTAACTGTTTATGCACAATCATAAAATTTTCTCTTCCGAGAAACCTCTTCTTATCATTTGGTGATCATTGAAGGTTTGTCACCAATATGACATCTTGTCATTTTGTTTAATCCATGTTTGGACAACAAAGTTTGAAAGGATAGTCCTGACTTACACTTTTCCCTTTTAGGTACTTTAAACTTGGCGTGTTTTAAACAACAGTCCGGTTTCAGGTTCCTTCATTATTTAGAAATTTCTAGAGTAATATGCAAAACTCCTTTTGTTTGAACATTCAGTCCATTGAAAGATTATCGCAACAAACTAACAAAATGTTATTGAGAACAAATCTCGAAATGAATGAGTTAATCAAGATAACAAATTTTGCTAAGATAAGATGAAAAGCAGACAATAAACAAAATGAAATTTTATTGAGGAACAAAGCTTGTAATGAATACATTAATCAAGACAACAAATTTTGTCAAGATTCAAAATATAAGATAACAACAGGTGCCCTAGATATCGCAGCACGAGCTTCCCTGCATAAGTTTTTCTAAAGACCATTTAATATGTGTTTAGGGAATCTATAGTATTTTGTCGATATCCTAAGATGTCGCCTACCCTTTCTTTTGATTCAGGTACAGTAAGACCACCACAAGCCCCAGGTCTTGATCAAAATTTGAGCTATTCCTTTCACCTCAAGTTTCTTCAAAATTTGAGCCGCCTTTTCAGGTTTTCAACTCAAATCCCCTTTGGTCTCAAGGCACCCTTTACGGGTTTTCACCCTTGCCTCTCCCCCTTTTTTTGTTTTTGAGTGCCCCTTTTTTCAAGTGAAATATTTCTTGACTGAGTCTGAGTTTACAGGATTTGGCAGGCTTTTACCATCCATCTCGCTCAAGATTAAAGCTCCTCCTGAAAAGGCCTTTTTTACCACATAAGGACCTTCCCAATTTGACATCCATTTTCCTCTAAAATCCTTTTGTAGAAGAAGAATCTTTTTCAACACCAAGTCCCCCTCGTAAAATTCTCTGAGACAAACTTTTTTGTTATAGGCTCGCATCATTCGTTCCTGATACATCTGACCGTGACGAATAACTTTTAACCTCTTTTCTTCTACCAAGTTTAGCTGGTCATATCGAGATTGAATCCATTCAGCCTCATCTAACTTTAGTTCGGCTAATACTCAGAGAGAAGGGATTTCAACTTTTATGGGTAAAACTGCCTCCATCCCATAGACTAAAGAAAAAGGTGTTGCCCCCGTAGAGGTCCTAACAGATGTACGATATGCTAGAAGAGCGAAAGGTAATTTCTCGTGCCAGTCTTTGTAGGTTTCAGTCATTTTCCCTACAAGTTTCTTGATGATTTTGTCAGCTGCTTCCACGACACCATTCATTTTTGGGCAGTACAGTGACGAATTGTGGTGTCTGATCTTGAACTGACTACAAATTTCCGCTATTAAGTTGTTATTCAAGTTCAGTGCATTGTCGGATATGATCCTTTCAGGCATCCTGTATCGACATATGATCTTTTTTTCAGAAACTTGCTAACTGCTGACTTCGTGACATTTGCATACGAAGCAGCCTCTACCCATTTAATGAAGTAATCAATAACCACAAAGATAAAACGATGCCCATTAGAAGCTTTTGGAGATATTAGCCCGATAACATCCATTCCCCACATGGAGAAAGGCCATGGGGAAACCATAACATGAAGGGGTGACGGTGGTGCGTGTATTTTGTCACCATAAATTTGACACTTATGGCACTTTTTGGCATAATTAATGCAATCCCCTTCCATGGTGGACCAATAATACCCAAATCTTATAATTTGCCTGGCTATCGTAAAGCCATTGGCATGCGTTCCACAGATACCTTTATGCACTTCTTCCAAAATTTTCTTAGCCTCGATAGCATCCACACATCTCAACAATACTTGATCTTTTCCCTTTTTATACAAGATATCCCCATCTAGGACACAATCAATGGCTAATCTCCTCAATGTCTTCTTATCATTTTCTGTCGCATGGTCAGGGTACTTACGACTCTTCACATATCGCAATATGTCATGGTACCAGGGGTGATCATCCTTTTCTCCTTCATTGTCAATGTTGCAACAATGGGCTGGAGCCTCATAAATGCTGATCTGGATAGGCTTCATATCCTATAGCTTGTTCACTTTGAACATAGAAGCTAGGGTAGCCAAAGCATCTGCCATCTGGTTCTCATCTCGTGGGAGATAACTAAAGGTGACACTATCAAATTCCTCAAGCAATTCCATAACCAATTTTTCATAGCGGATTAACTTGGGGTCTCTTGTTTCCCATTCCCCTTTGAGCTAGTAAATTACTAATGCAGGGTCCCCGTATATCTCTAGCACCTTAATTTTTCGCTCTATGGCTGCTCGGATGCCCATAATGCAAGCTTCATACTCAGTCATGTTATTTATGCAATCAAAATCCAATTTGCTAGTGAAAGGGTAATGATCTCCACTAGGGGACACGAGTACTGCCCCGATTCCATTGCCTATAGCATTTGAAGCTCCATCAAAATTTAGCTTCCAAGGACCACCTTCTTGGAAATCTTTTTCTGCAGTTGCAACGTACATCAAATCCTCATTTGGGAAATCAAAGTTCAATGGTTCATAATCCTCCAGTGCTCTACTTGCCAGGAAGTCCGCTATTGCACTCCCTTTGACCGCCTTCTGGTTCACATAGACTATGTCAAATTCAGTTAGGAGAATTTGCCATCGGACCATTCTTCCATTCAAAGTGGTTGATTCCATCAAGTATTTCAGAGGGTTCAATTTAGAGATTAACTAGGTTGTATGGTACAACATGTACTGTCTCAGTCTCCGAGTTGTCCAGATCAGGGCACAACATAACTTCTCGATTGTCGAATATCTTGTTTCGCATTCGGTGAACTTCTTGCTGAGATAGTAGATTGCTCTTTCTTTTCGTCCTGTCTCATCATGTTGACCAAGCACGCATCCCATGGAATTTTCAAATACTGCCAAATACAGTATGAGCGGTTTGTCTAGGCAAGGTGGCATCAGCACTGGGGCGTTAGACAAGTAATGTTTGACTTTTTCAAAAGTTTTCTGGCACTCCTCATCCCATACACCTGAATTGTGTTTCTTAAGGAGACGAAATATGGGGTCGCATTTCTCGGTTAGCTGTGAAATGAACCTAGCGATATAGTTTAGTCTTCCTAGAAAACCTCGAACCTCTTTTTGAGTACGCGGTGGAGGTAATTATTGTATTGCCCTTACTTCGTCAGGATCAATCTCAATTCCTCTCTCACTGACTACGAATCCCAGCAATTTTCCTGATCTGACCCCAAATGTGCATTTCACTGGATTTAGCTTTAGCTGAAATTTTCTCAACCTCATAAATAATTTCTTAAGGACCTGCACATGTTCCTCTTCTGTTTTAGATTTTGCAATCATGTCATCAACATAGACTTCTAACTCCTTATGCATCATATCATGGAACAGTGTTACCATGGCCCTCTGATACGTTACCCTTGCATTTTTCAACCCAAATGGCATCACCTTATAACAAAAGGTTCCCCATAAGGTTATGAATGTAGTTTTCTTCATATCCTGAGGATGCATCTTAATTTGGCTATATCCAGAGAAACCATCCATGAAAGAAAACAGTGAATGCCCCGCTGTGTTGTCTACCAAGGCGTCGATGTGCGGCAAGGGAAAGTTATCTTTTAGGCTAGCCTTATTTAAATCTCTATAATCTACACACATTCGTACCTTCCCATCTTTTTTAAGAACAGGAACGATATTGGCTACCCACTCAGAGTATTTGACCACTTGCAGGAATCCAGCGTCGAACTGCTTTTGCACCTCCTCTTTTATTTTTAATACAACATCAGGCCTCATTCTTCAGAGTTTTTGCTGAACTGGTTTGCAATCTTCCTTTATAGGAAGTCGGTGAACTACAATGTCAGTACTTAACCCCGGCATATCTTGGTATGACCATGCGAAGACATCTTTGAACTCTTGAAGCAATTTAATGAGGTCTTGTTTTACTTCTTCAGCTATGCACGTGCCAATCTTTAACACCTTTCCCTCTTCCAGGATCACCGTCTCTATCGTCTCCTCGTGAGGTAGGATTTGTTTCTCTTCTTGCTCTACCATCCTCAACAAGTCCAGAGATAGGTTGCAATCTATGTTATCTTCAAAATTCTGAGATTCCTCTAAACAGATATCTCGTTCAAAAGGATTTTCTAAGTCCATAGTAGAGTCACTCATGTCATTGATATCTTGGGACCTGTTATAAGTACCGAAGAATGTACATGGAATGTATGAATTTAAGGATTCTTATTTAATATGGTAATGAATGAATGAAAGAATGATTTGGAATAAAAGCATCCAAGATGATTATTCATACGAAAGAATTAAAAGAATTTTAAAAGAATATATACTAAAAATGCGAAAATATATTTCATTGAAATCACAATGTTCAAATATAAGCCCATTTCATTTCCCAAAAAGTTTCATTTTCTCTAGGTTTAGAACAATTAGTATGTTTTGAATATTACTCTGAAAAAGCTCTAAAAACTTCAGGCATTTCTTCTGCAGTCCAATTGTTTAAAACACTCCCAGGTTCAACGGGATAAATGCCTGATGTATTTCCTTCTTTAGATTTTTCTTCAAATATGGCATTGATGTTCAAGTTTCTTAGCATTTCCTCTGTAATCTTCCTTCTTGGAGCCCTCAGTCCAGAATACATGGTTCCTCCCGATACGAAGGTCTTAGATATATGGGGGAAAGCCATCGGTTCCCAATCAACTTCTTTTCCATTCAAACGCGCCTTCCTCCTCTCTTGTCTTTTCTCTAACTCGTTTTTTCTTTGCTTAGCATTTGGTTTAAATCCTAAACCAAAACGGTCTTGTTTGTCCTTCACCACCGGTGCCTCTATCCTTCCTTGAAGGCATCTTTCCAGTCCTCTTCCAGACACAGTTCCTTTTCCAATTGTCATTTGTAGTCCCATCCTCGTGGCCCTAGATATGTTGGGCATCGGGATCTTCTTTCCTTCAATAATGAAGGTCGCATTTACGAACTCTAAGGATCGAAAGAAACATTCAACCGCATCATCATCTGTTCCCAAATATGGTGCGTTACTGGTTACTGATGCAATGATATCTTCCTCAGCGTCAATCGTAATTAACCGGCCTTCTGTTACCAATTTCAACTTCTGGTGTAATGATGAAGGCACCACTCCTACTGAATGAATCCAGGGTCTTCCCAACAAGCAGTTATACAAAGGCTTGATATCCATCACTAAGAAATCTACCTCGTATGTATTTGGGCCAATCAAGAGGGGTATTTCTATTCTTCCCATCACCTTCCTTTCGGTACCATCAAATGCTCTCACTATGTTCTGACATGATTTCATGTAGAGCTATCCACCGGTAACCTTTTTAAGGTGGACAGGGGTAAAACATTTAAGGCTGATCCATTATCAATTAACACTCCCGCTAACATACACTCCCCGCAGCGAGCAGTGATATGTAATGCTTTGGTGGCTCCTCTTCCCCCCGGCGGTATTTCATCATCATTAAAGAAAATGAAATTGTCAACACTAATATTGTTAACCAAGCGGTCCAACTTATTCACTGAGATATCGTTAGCGGCATAAGTTTCATTTAGCACATTGATCAACGCATTACGATGCATCTCAGAACTTATAAGCAACTCAAACACCGAGATATGAGCCGGTTGTTTATGTAATTGTTCTACCACGCTGTACTCGCTATGTTTCAAGAATTTTAGAAATTCTCTAGCCTCATTTTTAGTTACCGACTGATTGACACGCGGTTCAATTTTGTCTGTTTTTGCTTTTCCCAACTTAACTACTAAGGCTTTTCCTTTTCCAGATTCCACTCTCGCGTTTGCCGAATCATAGCATTTTCCACTTCGTGTATAGAATCCTTCATCCTCTCCTGAAGCGTTTACCAAGCTCTCTTTCCCTAGAATTGTCACATTGCAGTCATAATTCTAAGGAACCTTTTTGCTATCCTCGTAAGGAAAGGATACAGGTTTTTGGATTATGACCTTTGGCACTATTTGTATTCCAAATTCTCTGCTCATTGGTTTTGAAATAATTACCACTGGGTGATTAGCCTTTTGGGCTTTCGCCGTAGATCCTTCTTCTGCAGCATAAACTTCTCCTTCTTCTAGTCCCTTAATCTCTTCATAAAACTCCAACTCTTTGTTATCCATTAAGTTTTGCACCATGGTTCTGAACTCGGTACATTTTTGGATGTCGTGGTCTTCTTCTGCGTGGAACTCACAAAACTTCCTTGCTCCTTCAGGCCTTTCTATTGAATTTTGCTTGATGAGACCTCCTTTCACCATTTGTTTCCAAACCCATTCAAGAGGGGTCCTTATCTCTGCTACGTTGGCTTTGACCCTCCTTCCTCCATTCTCAATTATCGCGTTTACCCCTTTATTATCATGATTGGGCAACAGATTCTCTGCTACGTTTGGTCTTGATGAGTCACCTATCTTTACGATCCCCAAATTGATAAGTATTTTCAACTAACTTCTTGAATGCAGTGCAGTTTTCAATTGAGTGCCCCTTAGTTCCCGCGTGATACTCGCATTAGGCGTTTCTGTCATACCACTTAGGGTATGGAGGTTGCATGGGTTTCAGATAAAAAGGGGATACCACATGGGCATCAAATAAATTTTGCTACAGCTCCATGTAAGTTATCGGTATAGGTGTAAATTGGGGTCTTTCTGACTTCGAATTAGACTCCTGCCTCGGAGGGCCCTGATGATTGGTAGCTACTGTCTTTGGTGAGCCAACAGTGACAGACTTTGAATATCCTTTGTTGTATGTATTCACATTATTTATCTCACCTTCCTTCTTCCTTGAGGTCGGTCTTCTAGAATTTTCCCCCGCATATATTTTACCACTTTTTACTGCATTCTCAATCATTTCACCAGTCATCACTATGTCTGAGAAACTTTTAGTGGCACTTCCCAACATATGATTAATGAATGGGGCCTTTAAAGTATTGATAAAGAGCATTGTGGTTTCTTTTTCCAGTAGAGGCAGTTGGACCTGAGTTGCCACCTCCCTCCACCTCTGGGCGTACTACCTGAAGCTTTCATTTTGTTTCTTTTCCATGTTTTGTAGGGTGATCCTATTGGGTGTCATGTCCGATATGTGACTGTATTATCTCATGAAGGCTTGTGCCAAATCTTTCCATGAACTAATTTGAGTACGACTCAACTGGTTGTACCATTTGGCAGCAGCTCCTATCAGACTGTCTTGGAAACAGTGAATTAACAATTGATCATTGTTAATATACCCCGTCATCCTCTGACAGAACATGGTGATATGGGCTTCAGGACAGCTAGTCCCGTTGTATTTCTCGAATTCGGGCATTTTAAACTTATGCGGGAGAACTAAGTCAGGGACCAAACTCAAGTCTTTAGCATCGATCTTGCAACGGTAATCGGCATTTTTCATTGCTCTGAACTTTTCTTCTAACCACCTACACCTATCTTCAAGTTGTTTCAGTAAATCTACTCTTTCCTTTTCTGCTTCCGCCACATCATTTAGATCAGGAACGACAGGGTTAGCTGGATTATCTCCTGGGTTAGAACCCGAGCCTATCTGAAAATTTATTGGTGTCAAGGTATCAACCTGGCATTGAGGTCTAATGTGAACATGCGCTCCTTGTTGATACATATCCGGTTGTGCCTGAGTGCTCGTTGGGGTAAAACCTGGAGGATAAACAGGGTCCTCCTGATCAACTCCCGAATTGATGGCAGGACCGTTTCCTTTATCAGCCAATAATTGTGTCAATTGGCTCATCATGGCTCTTTGGGATTCCAGCACATCCAATTGTTCTTGCATCTTATCTTGCATTTCTTTCTGCATTTGTTCCAATCGTTCTATTCGTTGATCCATTGCTTTTGTTTTCTTTCTTGTGCCATAAGGATGTTCCAGGATAACTGAAATAATTTTATTTAATTAGGGTCCTTTAATGGTCGTTTATGCATATGATGTGATGCAATGCATGAAATGAATGCAAAAGAAAAGGCATTGACTCTGATTCAATTCCATTTAGAAAACTTTACTAGAAAAACAAAATTTTTTACATAAGACAGATTACATATACGGTTTTGCCCTAATGCTCAAAATTTTAATCTTCTTAAGTAATGAAGCTAGCTCTTTTCCTCGGCTTGATTCCAGCTCATACTTCACACTTAGCGTATCAGCTTGCACTGCCAACGTCTACAGGTGATCCGCAACCTCTCGAATTTGAGCCACAACTTCTCCCATAATGTGATCTCTATCTCTGACTTGGTTCTGAAAGTAGTGCAACTACTCAGTTTGACGATCTTCATTAGCTTCTAAATACTCGATTCGAATCTTGCAATTTCACAATGCTTCTTCTAACTCTTCAGTTCTTTCTTTCATTTCTTCAATTCTATTTAGGTTACCCTCAATTCCATCACAGAGTTCCGATTTCGGTGCTAATTGAGAGATCCTTCTAATTCAGCTACTCTGTTCTCTAGCTCACATTTTTCTTTTTGATTCTCTAACAAACTCCTCTTTAGAGTCTTGTTCTGTTCTTGAATTTCTTGGAACCTCCTTTCTCATTCATCAGCCTTATTCTTTTCTTCTTGAATCTCCTTACGCCACTGCTCAGAAGTCCTTCCCAACCCGGCAGTCCTCATTGATAATCATAACTTCTTATAATCTATTGTCAAACTATCAAGATCTTCTTCAGCCCTAGCTTTCCCTTTTCTTAATCGCTCCGCCTCGAGCTTCTGAACATCTGTATCCAATCTTAAGTTCATTTTTCTTCCTCTATTTGCTCTATCTGCTTTTCCAACTCTGCATTTCTTCTTTCAAAGTCTTGCTTTAATATTTCTAGATCAGAAGGGATGACCTGTAAATGCTCCTCTATTAACTGACTGCCTTTGTGACTTGGCTCGGGAATATTGTCGTTAATCCTCTTACTCCGCCACCCATGATATTTAGGAGTTATCATTGCCCCAACAGTGAATCTTTTCATCCGGTGAGTTTGTTTCTAAGTGTTGGACATTTCTCGAATCTTTCCTTTGTAGTTATTACCCCTATAAGAAAACTCACACTCGGCCAGTCCTTGCGTTGCTGGTATGAACTGTCTCGATCTATATTGTCTTAATACGAGCAGAGGGGTATATCCGACAGCTCCTCAAATTTCGAGTAAAGGAACCCAATCGAAGTCTCCACATCGATACAAAATCTCGTCAGGCACCATCCAAGGAGCTTTCCATTCAACATCCTCATCTCGGAGATTTTGAAGGATCGCCATCCACCTTTCTCCAGTAATATCGTCACGTCTTGGTGTCGCTGCTAATTCTTTCAAAGGAGAATACTTTTCAGAGAATACTTTGTAAGAAACCTTATCCACCTTCCAGAAGTGACTATGGAACCAAACTAGCAGGAGCTGTTCACAACCAATGAATCTTCCTTCACCCGTTCTCGACACGCACTCAAAGATCTGAATGTTTCAGCCAGAATTGCTGGGACGGGTGTAATCCTCCTGTCAAGTTGATTGAACAAATCTGTAACTGTTTCATCTATATGTCCTAACGTTTTGGGGAAAATAACCAGCCCGTAAATACTCAAAGCGAGGACATCGACTTTCTTCTTTGTATCAGGGTGTGCCGAAATCTGATCTCGCAAACTTCTCCAAGGGATACATTTATTTCCCCTTTTTGTTTGATTCGTGCTGTAACCCATTGCTCGCTCATTCCGGTGATTTTTGCTAACTTCTTTGTAAAAGTGAGAACATTGGCAGTTCTAGAATAAACTTTATCTACTTGGATTCTTGGACAACGAAGTAAAGCTGTATACTCCTCCATAGTAGGCACCATGTCTACCTCCCCAAAGGTGAAGCAGCTATAAGCAGAATTTCAAAATTGGGCCAGAGCTCGAAATAAATGCTCATCCACCTTGATGTCGAGCAAGTAAGGCAGATCACTATAATTACAGTAAAACAACTGTTTAACCTCGTCATCCCATTGAGCCCAAATTTCTTTCAACTCTTGGAGATTATTCTCAGTTACGTTGATACAAGTGAAGTCCCATAATTCTGATGTGTACCCCTCCGTTACACTATCACATTTCTCGAGTTGTGACCATGCTTGGACAACCGTATTATTTTCCGCCTTATCAAGAAATTCATTTTCCATGATGAGCTTTCTGTCTAGAAACCGAATGTGAATCAACGCCTTTTGTAATGAAATGCCATGCAGTTGAGATGTCATGCATCCAAAGTAAAACAACAAAGATCAGTATCAGATATAAACATATAAGCCAAACCGATTCAAAAGGAATAAAAGCACATATCAGGGTATCTATTAGGGTTTGGTGTAGTTCTACCTAGGGTGAGTTCCTAAGGTTCACTACATGAGGTTTGACTCTAAAGCAAAAGTACCCGAATCAGCAGATTCCTCGATCTTCACCTATTGTAGGCTCATATAAACCGAGTTCGGTTCAAGGGAATACATTTCCCTATGGCTGCACGGAGATGAAAATCTCACGAAGACATAGGTACGGATGTATCCCGAAAGCGATCCACTATCCTGCACAGAGGTGAAAACCTCACGAAGGAGTAGCTTCTCACTCCCACTTAAAAGGTGTGACCAACGGTCATGCAATGCAATGTGCAAAGATATATAGAAATTTGAAATACAAAACATTATAAAAACTATAACTCAAAACAAATGAAATGCAATCAGAGGATCGTATATTTAAATCAAAATTTCAACTTTCGACAAAAAGACAAGAAATAATCAACTCGTGGCTCGACTCACTTATTTTGAAAAAAAGTCCCCGGTGGAGTCGCCAAGCTGTTGACACCATTTTTGATTGAAAACGGGGTCGACTTGGGTTTTCAAAAATGAAAACAAAAACGGGAGTCGCCACCAATCCTTTTTTTATAAGGTGTGATCGGATCACCTCGAAAAGTGGTTGTTTTTAATAAACGATTTAATTTCATTAAAACAACGATTTTGGTCCACAAAATTTAGAAAAATGGGTTCGGGAGTCGGTTACGCACGAGGAAGGATTAGCACCCTCGATACACCCAAAATTGGTACCTAGTTGATTACTTAATGTCTTAGTGTCGCAAAACTGAAAACTTTAAATGTAATAGCCCAATTTTCAGTAGTGTCAGAACAGTGATTTGAGATCACTAAATCCGATGAAAAAGTTAGAAAATTTTATTAATTAATAATTAGAAGTTAAGTGTGATTTTAGAAATATTTTTGAATTAGTGAATTTTGTGATTTAAAAGAAATTATTAGGCAAATTGGGTCAAAAACGAGGTATCGAGACCTCGATATTATAAAATGAGCCGTAAATATTTTTATAAATATTTACGGAGTGTCATTAGGATAGTATTAAAGTTTTGTTAAGAAATTTTAATGTTCCAATGGTTAATTGATTAAAAAGGACTAAATTGCAACAGAGGTAAAAATTTAATTACAGATTAAAGAAAAGTTAAAAGGACTAAATAGGAAAATATGTCAAGTCCCATAAATGAGGCGTCATATTCATGATAAAATCTGAGATTTTTTTTAAAGTATATTATTATTTTATTATATTGTAAATTATATTAATTATATTATATTATTATATTTCAAATAAACAAAATTGTTGACAAATGCATGGTGTATATGATGACATGTGGAAGAATGAAATACATACATATTAGTAATGATTACATATTTACTTATTATTTAAGTAAGTAATATTATATTATTATTTTATTGTTATTTTATTAAACTAATTAAATAAAAGAAATAAAAGATAGAAAAAGAGAAATGGAAACAGAATAGGCAAACGAAAACAGGGGAGAAAGGAAAGAAAAAGAAAAAGGGGAAGGAAAGGAAGAAAATTTGGGATTTCAAGATTCCAAGTTCAATTGGTAAGTTAAATTAAGTCTTTTTCTTATAATTTTTGAGTTTTGGTATCCTAGAACAAAGTATTATTGGATTTATGTTGAAATTTGGAAAGTTATTATATTTCTAGACATTGATTATGTTGAATAAATGAAAGAATTAGGGGTTAAATTGATTAAATTAGTTAGTAAAAGGTTGATTTGTAAAATAAATTATAGGCTTTGAATTAATAGGGACTAAATTGAGAGAATTTCGAAATTAGGGATTTATGGTGAAAATGAAGAGTTAAAGTGAGTTTATAGTAAGAATTAAGAGAGAATATGGAGTTAGATTGGGAAAATAAAATTAGTATTGATAAGGGATTAAATTAGAATTTAGGTAAAGTTTAGGTATAAATGGAAATATTTTGATGAAATTGTGTATTAATAATTTTTAATTGTTTAATTATGTAGCTAAAGTCATGCAAGAGTTATTGTTCGAGAAAGGAAAGGAGAAGGTGAACAAGGAGTGACTCGAGAGAAATTTTGGTTAGTATTACCATAATTCGAATTTAATTATTAATTGTTAAAATTTAAATTAATTTACATGATAAGCAATTTAAGATAAGTATCATGATTGAATTTAATGATAAATACGTATTGATATTGAATTTATTAATAGCAATTGTTGAATTTTGAATAATATGTTTAGTAAATAAAAATTAGGTGAATATCGATATTGAATTAAATGATATTGAATTGTATGTGAATTAAATGAAAATTACTAGTGATATGATTTGAATTAAAAGAATTAATGTGGTATTGAAATGCATATTGGATAAAAAAAATTGATTTGAATTGTGATCATGAGAAATTGTGAATTGACTGAAATTAAAATGAAGGATAAATATGTATGAGCATTTGATGGTATACTGATTGGAAGGTGAAAAATGTATTGAATTAAATTGTGATTAAATTGGAATTGAAAATATGAGAAAGTGATTGAATTGAAATGTGATTCGAATACCCTATTAACTTATCAGACTAGATTGGATACAAATGGCATGCCATAAGATTTGTGATGTGATAAGGAGATTTGTAGCTCAGCCGAGAAGATGATTATGTTATTATATGCTTCGGTTTATCCGAAGAGGCATTTAATGCCTTATTGGTGTGTTTGGGAGGATATGATATATTGGTGTGCTATGGAGGATTTATATTTATTTCGGGTGTGTTTTGGTTGGATATTCTGGTGTGTTTGGGTGGAATCTGCGCATCTGTCAGAGTCCGAGTCAAGTTAATAGGGGTAAATGAATAATTTTGATAATATAAATTTTATTGAATGATCTTGAATATGAATCGAAATGAGATATTAAATTGATATATGGAAATGAAATGTATGAACCATGGGTTCAAGAAATAGATAATGGTATAGTTCATGAAGTGGTTTTGGTAGTATGAGATGATGTAAAAATCTAAGTGAAGAAAAGCAAATTAAAATAGCTATTGTTGAGAAATGAGAAGTGAAAATAAAATGATTTTAAATAGTGAAATAATAATATGTGAATTTAATTGAAAATAAGTTATTGAAATTTATTTATGGATTTAATGTATAAATTGAGTGGTACAAGATTATAAGTGTAAATTGATTATAAATGAACTAATCGAATTAAAAGATAGTTATTATTCTTATTGTTGTTGAAACAAGTTGATTTAATGTATTAAATGTTTATTGAAAGATTAATGGTATAAATTGAATTAAGAAATAGTGTATGAGTTAATTTGAATACAATTTTATAAAATTAGTTATTATTATTATTGAAACATGTTGGTCTAAATGTTTAATTTGATTATTAAAAGATTAAAAGTATAAATTGAATAAAAATAGAAATGATAATGAATGAGTTGATAAATTGATTGAATTTGTATGAATTAGAATGAATTATTAGAATGAGATGTCGAAAAATCCAATAGAATTGAGATAGTGAAATAAGGTATGAATACAATTAAATGTAAGATTGAAACATTGCTTATTGTTATTAATGATCAAGTTGATTTAAAGTATGAGATAATTAATGAATAATTGTAAACATAAATTAAATGTATATAATTTATCGATTAATGTTATTAATTTGAATTATGGTAATACCACTGAGTATTTCTATACTTAGCGTACGGTTGTCTCTGTGCGCAGGTTAATAGAAAGCTAGTGTCCGGTCCAGCATCCAGAGCAATCCCGACCTCAAAGAAATTTTAGTGATGTACCTTTGTTTTGATAATGTGGCATGTACCTAGATGATGTACAGGTTAAGTATAAGAGTTTTGTTATTAGGTTGTACAATGATGTTTAAATTGGTTATAAGTATGAAATGGAACTAATATGACATATTTGATTAAAGTATGCTATGTCTGTTATTTATTTGTGAATTAGTTATAAGTTATCCGATATGTCCGGTAATACTCCATAATCCTGTTCTGGTGACAGTTTGGGGTTAGGGGTGTTACATTAAAGAAATTTAAAATACGATCCTAAAAAAAATTCGAATAGCATAGATTAAAATTCAAGAGGATATTTGGTAATTTGGTTAAACGAGAAATCGAAACACAGCACCTTAGGGCACGTTCCTCGAATTTCCAAATGCTAAACATTGCCTTATTTTGAAATTTTTGAAAGGATATTTAGCTATTTGGTTGAACGAGAAAAATCGATACCCAGCACCTTAGGGCATCTTTTCTCGAATTTCCAAATGCAAAACATTGCCTTATTTTAAAATTTTTAAAAGGATATTAAGCCATTTGGTTGAACGAGAAAAATCGACACCCAGCACCTTAGGGCATGTTTTCTCGAATCTCCAAACGCAAAATATTGCCTTAGGGCAGGTGACGGTGCAAGTGGGCATGGTGATGATGGACGCAGATGGGACGTCCGGCGGCGATGGCGGCGACTGGCAGGAGGCCAAAAGTCAAAAGGCTAAGGGGGAAGGCGTAGGCAGATATTTTTTTAGGGAATTAGGCTTGGGCTAAATTGGGTCTATTGGGTTCAGTTGTTTTGGGCTGAGGGTTAGTGGGTTAAGCTAGTTGGGTTTTGTTTTGGTTAGTTGGGTCTGGAATGGGTTAGTTTAATTGGGCTTGGTGTATAGGCAGGGTTGATTGGGTTGTATTGGGTTTTTGGGCTAAAAATTGGGCTTGTACACAGTGTTTAAATCTATATACCAGCATGGAAAATCTAGTTTCCCAACCAATGCCTATTCCTCTGCTCCCTATGTCTCTGTAGTAAGGTACTGCTCTAATGTTTACCGTCATTACAACGACTATGCAACACAAAAAGTAAGATTTCAATATTTTTTATTATGATATTCTATTTATCTTTGTTATTAACTTTAACTTAAATTGTTTATTTTATAGATTAGCATCATTAACATTGAGAATGAGTTGAGTAGGCTACTGCCAAAACTGTATCTTCATCTATTTCAAGGTTTAATTGATTATGCCAACAGAAATAATAGCAGGTAAGGAATATAGAAAAATTATATTATCATTGTAAAATTGTTTTTTCAATTCATATTAAATGAATATTGTTATTTTAATGTTTTGATATAGGGAGCCAGTTTTTTCGAAATCAATTATTTCTGAAGATATATGAAAGGTAAGCAAGTTGGTTTTCTCTTTATATATATTTAGAAACTGTCACACCTCAAAGTCGGGACTAGAAGTAGGAAAAAGAAAAGAATAAAAAAATCACACGATTAGAGGAAGAAAAGAAATACTGAGTTTAGAAGATACGGGTTAGAGAGTAGTAACTAGAACTTCGGATTAGCTTAGGTGAGATTAGAATTGAAATCAAGGATCAAACTAAAGCAAATTACTTCAATTGAAATCGAGAAATTTGATTTCTTAAAACAAGTCACTAGAAATTAGACTATATTCAAAAATTTAATTTCATGCATGTTAATAATATATATAATCTTCTTACTTATTTGTTTATTCAATTTTATTATGTTTATAATTGAATTTAAATTATGTTAGTACTATTGAGTATATATTACTCAGCGTATAGTTATGTTTATTTTTGTGCGTAGGTCTCGGATGGGAGCTTTAAGTAAATACATGGTCAAGCATCCATTTTCTCTAGCTCAACTCGAAAGTCATTTCGTTGCTATTTTGTATGTTGGGTCTTACGGTATGTAACTAGGTCGGTAAACTTGTTACTTGAGTAATTTTCGGTACTTTCGGTACTTGAGTCTTATGTTTTTTCTTTTTAATTACCAATTGCAAATTTTCCCTTAGCTCGTTATGATTTGTGTTTAATTGATATCTGTATTGTTTTTTCCTCGTTTCTTTGATTTTGTTCTTGTGTGCTCGACTGATGAAGCTCCAACACGTAAGAAGTCAAAAATGAAAATGGTATGAATTACATATGAAGATGAATGCTGTAGACTGCAGATGTATATCTGAAAAACCATTAATAGATTATGGAGATCGTTTCTCCGATGTGTTTGTTTTGTTGGTAGTTGTGAGTTATAATAATAATAATAATTTTACTCACTTTTCATTGCTGTAAAAGGTCATGGAAGCTTTTATTATTATTTACAACAATGTTGATTTTTAGGGCTCATTTGGTTCCTGTTGATGTGGTCTGCTGATGGATATGTGTATATATATTTTTAATTATTAATTTTATGGATCAGAATGATTATATTATATATCAATCAAATATACTTTAATTTTGGCTAAAGGGTAAAGAAAACCCCCTAGAATTTTTCAAAAAATCAATTAAGCTCCCTAAATTTTTTTGTTTTCACTCAATTGAGCCCTTGAACATTTGAATTACAATCAATCAATCAAGCCCTTTAACTCTTTTCAATTTTCGCTGCAATGATATAAAATTATATTCTTATTCTGAGATTTTTTCCCTCCCTCTTAGGCCTCAGCTGGAACGTGTTGGTGCATGGAGTTGAGTCAAGACCCATGTTGATGGTGAAGAGAGACTTTGAAGATGCCGTCAATTATTTTGGTTAAAACTTTGAAGTTTTTGATGTAATTGGGTGCTTCCTTTTTGGATACCGAAATATTGACAAAGTTAAAACTATATAGTATTGTGATTTTGCACTTTATTCAGTTCTTTTAAGGCCATCGCTCTTTCCCTTCAAATAACACCCATTAAGTGGTTTGAATTATTATTTTTTTAAACTAAATAAATGTATTTGAAAATTAAATTAAACGTTCGTGGTCAGAGTTGAATTCAGGGGGTTGCCAGGAGATCGGATCCCTAAAATGGGAAATTATTATTTTAGCCCTATAAAAAATTTTAAAATCTTAAAATATTGATGAGAGTGAAGTATAGTGGTAAGTTTCAAATTTCACGTAATTTTGCATATTAGTCCTAAATAATTTAAGAAATTTGAATTTTCTACTAAATAAGCATTTAAAAATCGATGGATTTAGAAATAATAATGAAGGGTATATTTGGAAGTATATTACTATCCAATTTATATAGCCTTTGGGAACTTAGCTTTAAATTTTGGATTTGAATTTAAATATATATATATAGATTGAGTGATAACATATATACAAAATATAACATCCATGATTATTTCTTAAAAACAAGAATTTGTTGGATTCCTACTAACTAGTAGATTTGGGCTCCTAAGGTATATATGAATTTGACAAATCCATACTTTTTTTATACCATTTTAAATATATATTATATTGAAAAAAATACATTTATAAAAAATAATTTAAAGAACATCATATTAGAGTAACAGATTTAGGGGTGTTTAAATTTCGGTTAAAATTAATCAGTTAGTTAACTAATCTAATTCGATCAGAGATTGGTTAATACTTTTTTGAAAGCTCAGTTATCGGTTAATTTGGCTCAAAAGCGAGTAATTAACTAAATTATTCAAACTTAATAACTAATATCATATATTATATGTATTAGGCTTAGCCTACTGCCCACCTAATCCTCAACCAGCGGCCCACCCCAGCACTACTAAGTCCTACCCAATATAAACCTAATCTAGTATAATTTATAAACCTAACCCAATTTAAAGTATTGGGACTGAATCCGCAACTTTCATAAAATACAAGTACTAATAGGGATATTTAGCCGATTATTTTAACCTGAAAGTTTCAGGGATGGACTTGCTCAATTGGTTTGCAGACAAGTCTAGATACAAAAGTTTGGACATAAGTCTTGGTTCCAAGGGTACACTGTCAGAAAGTTTATTCCCATTCAAGCCAAGATAAAGCCAATATGTCAACTTTTGCACAACCCCCAATAGGAAGACACTACACATTGAAATTCATTGTCAAGTCAACGAGTTTTAGGTTTGGGTAAACACTTAAATATTTCGATATATTCCCTCTAAGTAGGGGTGTTCAGTCTGTTAACCGACCTGAAATAACATTAATCGAATTAGCCGACTTTTCAAAATTTTTAACCTTTAACCGAACCAAAATTTTTTCAAAAAAATTAATCGAACCGAAAGTTTTTCGAATAATTCAGTCGGTTAACCGAATTGACCGAAAATTTTATGTTTTTTTTATTTTTGGTAAAAAATTAACCGAATTACCTGAATCAACTGAATAACAACACAAATAACATGATTTACAAAGATAAAATCAAACATATTGTGCTTCACTTCCTGAAAAGACTAGCATTTCCACAAGAGAACATTGTATTAGATGGTAAATCAGAAGAAATCAATTATTTTCTCTTAAAGAGGTATTATGCCAATGGTGATGAGTCTGTTCCTTTCCCATAGAAATTGGACAGTTTCTACTGTAATACCCAAATTTTTACCCGGCCCACAATAAACAAATAAAGTCTAGTTTTTACAAACCCAATTACAGGACAAAATACATGGCCCGATTTCAAACGGTGGCCCAGTTACAAATGCGGCCCAAATAGATGAAGAAACCCTAAGGTTTCTAAGGATCAGCAGTGCCGCAACCATGCCCTCCAAGCCACCATCATCCCCGACCTTCATCTACACACAAAAAAGGAAACAAACAGTATATGGAAAACAAAATCGAAAGATTTGCAAATCAAATCAATATAGGCAGATTCGTTTCTTCATATATTTTGAGAATGGCTATAAAAAGCCATTAAACATACTGTAATCCGGATCCGAAAATCAATAAAAAAGGCATTTCCACAGAAAACCGAGAGTCTAATACAGAGAGCAAATCAATTAAAAGGTTGATATTTGCAATTTTATTTTTTCTATTTGTTATATTTTTTATTTTTATTCTACATACAAATAAAACACAAAAAACAAACAAAAGGGAAGAAACGACCTGAGTGGTGCCCAGAACCGCCATGCATGACCGGAAGCTGAAAGGTTTCTTTGAGATTTGGTATTCTTTCAGTGGTATTTTGAGGGTTTTGGGGTCGAAAATGGGTTTTGGGGCTTTGGAGGAGCCGGATCTAAAGTTTCTCCCTTTTTCGGCCACCACAGGCGGCAGCGCCAGTGTCGAAGATTGGCGACCAGTGCGGTGGCTGAAGACTGGCCGATGCCGGACTTAGGCCGGATGACTAAAGAGGGGGAGAGTTTCTTGAAAGTTTTTTTGTTTTTTTAAAAAATAGAATGGGAAATTAAATTTTTTATTTAAATTTGGATTAAATAAGCCAATCAAAATGGCACCGTTTGGAAAGAGGTGGGATCCACGCGTCGACCCGATTCGAACCTAGGATCCGCGCGTTTTTATGCGGAGGGGAAAATTGCGTTTTTAGCCCCTCTGCCTTTAATACATTCCCAATTAAGTTATTTTATCTTTTAAATTTGCCCCTTTATTTATTTGCGATTTCAATTAAGTCCCCTTTGACTGGTGTCGTTTTAGAGGAGAAGGGAAAATTTCCCTTCCAGCCCCTCTATGTAATTTGCGCGTTCAATTTAGTCCCTTTATCTTTATTTATTTATGGATTTACCCCAGAATTTTTATTTGCAGTTCAATTTAATTCTTTTTACATTTATCTTAAAATTAATTAATTTTAATAATGTAATTACTATTTTTTTATAATTTTCATATGTAATTATTTTTTATATGTATTTTTTTATGTACATATTTATTTTCAAACAACTATTTTTATATTTGTATATATAAATATTTATTTTTTATAATGTATTTATTATTTTTAATCTATATATATATATATATCTATATTTTTTTAAAAATAAATGTTCTTTTATATTTATGAACACGTATATATTTATTTTTTTTCGAAAATGCTTAAATACCTACTTATTTTAACATATATTATTTATTTTCACCAATGCATTATGTATTTTGTTTATATAAATTTTCTAAATTCTATATATAAATTCCTGTGTATTCTTAATAGTTTTAATGTATATGTCATGTACCTTTTATTCTTTATTTTTTTTATTTTATTGTGTTTTCATTATTTTCTTATCTTGCTCGTTTATTTAATATTTTGCATGTCATTAACTTTTTTCTCCCTTATGTATATTTGTTTCATTTACCTATTTATTCATATTATTTCTATGTCATTGCTGTATTTATTATTGCATTTTTATACTTAATGTAGCATCACATCATTGTTTGTTACTCAATTTTAAGATTTTCAAAATTGAGATGACACTCGTATTTAGGATTTTCAAGGAAATTGAGCCCTAACGTATTGGGTTCCGATTTTCTTCGTTAAATCCAACGATCGAAGGTTGCTCATTAATAAAAAATAAAAAGCTTGTTATTGGGGAGTTAAATATGTTGTATCCTAACGTATTGGATGTGACGTATTGATTTCTCGAGACAAAGGTTTTTTTTTAAAAAATGATAATAAAGGAAATATTCCAAGTTTGAGATTTTGAGGAATTGTGCCCTAACGTATTGGGCCGCGATTTCTTAAATATTAAACAAATGAATATTTTTTATTTTTTTATTACACGAGTTTTTGACTAACTTATTGTGAAGAGAATAAAATGTTGTGCCCTAACGCATTGGGTGTGATATTTTTCTGTTCAAAATGAGAAGGTCTTAATAAATAATTTAATTTAATTAAGCATTGCATTTTTTAAACTCTCGACTTCAAGACATTAATTAATCAATTTGGTACCAATTTTTGGGCATTTCAAGGGTGCTAATCCTTTCTCGAACGTAACTAACTCCCGAATCTGTTTTTCTAAAACTTTTAGACCAAAGCCGTTTTTTAGGTGATCCAATCACACCTTAATAAAATATTGGTGGCGACTCCCAATTTGTTTTTTTTAAAGTCAACAACCTAAAATTTTTGTTTTCAAAAAAACGGTTTCGACAGCTTGGCAACTCCACTGGGGACTTTTTAAATAAGAGAGTCGAGCCACAAAGTTGATTAAATTTTGTCTTATGGTCAAGAAAATATTTTTTAAAAAAAAGGAAAATTTTCATGAGATCCTTTTGCATTCATTGTTATTATTGCTTAATTGGTTATTTTTGCATTATACATCACATGAGTTGAATGATTTACCTTTCTAAGTGGGAGTGAGAAACTATTCCTTCGTGAGGTTTTCACCTCCGTATAGGATAGTGGATCACATTAGGAATACATCGGTACCTATGCATTTGTGAGATTTTTCATCTCCGTATAGTCATAGGGAAAATGTATTCCCCTGAACCGAACTTGATCTATATGAGCCTATAATGGGTGAAGATCGAGGAATCTGCTGGTTCGGGTACCGTTGCCCTAGAAGCCGAACTTCATAAAGTGAACCTTAGGAATCCATCCTAGGTAGAACTATACTAAACCCTAGTAGATATCCGATTAGGTATTTTACTATTTCTTGATTATATTTTATGTTTTTGTACGATACTGACTTTTTGTGTTTTATTTTGATTGCATGACATGGCATTTCATTTCATCATAAAAGGCGTCAGTCCATATTCAGTTGCTAGATAGAAAGCTTATCATGGAAAAAAGGTTTCTTGATAAAGTGGAGGAAAATGCGGCTATCTGAACTTGGTTTGAAACAACGCAGTAAGAAAAGGGTGATAGTTTGGCTGATGGGTACATGTCAGAATTATGAGACTTTACGCGTATCAGTGTAACTCAAAACAATTTGCAAGAATTAAAGGAGATATGGGATCAGTGGAATGACGAGGTTAGACAGCTATTCTATGATAATTACGGAGATTTTCCTTATTTTCTTAACGTAAAGGTAGACAAGCGCTTGTTTCGAGCCCTCACCCAGTTTTGGAATCCTGCTTACAACTGCTTTACATTTGGGAAGGTTGATTTGGTGCCTTTGATAGAAGAATATGTGGCTTTACTCCAATGTTCAAAGTTTCAAGTAGACAAGGTCTACTGGAGAGCGGTAAATGTGCCAACCTTTTCAAAGAAGTTGATGAGTATAACAGGGATGAGTGAGCAGTGGGTCGCTGCACGGATTAAATAAAAGGGGGATAGTAAGTTCGTTCCTTGGAGAAGCTTGAAGAGTGCAATTCTCACACACCTAGATGTAAGAAAGAGGTTAGATGTCTTTGCTTTTAGTATATATGGCTTGGTGTTCTTCCCTAAAGCCTTGGGGCATGTGGATGAAGTAGTCTCTGATTTATTCGATCGGCTCGGTAAGAAGGTTACACTGATTCCAGCAATTTTGGCAAAAACTTTCAGGTCATTGAGTGCATGCCGAAAGATGGGTGAAGGTAGATTTATTGGATGTGCACAGCTTCTACTCGCATGGTTTCACAGTCACTTTTGGAAGGTGGATAATGTTTCGTATCGGGTTTTCTCTGAAAATTATTCACCACTAAAGGAGATAGTTGCTACGCCGAGAAGAGATGACATTTCAGAGGAGAAGTGGATCGTAATTCTTCAAAATCTTCAAGAGGAGGACGTTGAGTGGAGAGCCCCTTGGTTGCTTCCAGATGAGATCCTGTATAGGTGTGGTAATTTTGATTGGGTTCCTTTGCTTGGTATTTGGGGAGCTGTTGGATATGCCCCATTATTGGTGCTAAGGCAATATAAGTCAAGGCAATTTATACCTGTGACCCAAGGGATAGCTGATTGTGAATTTTTGTACAAAGATGATGGTTATAGAAAGAAGATTCAAGAGATGTCTAGTGTGTGGAGACAGACTCACCGAATGATGAGGTTAGCTGTGGGTCCGATGACAACTCCTGAGTATAATGAATGGTGGGTTAGGAGGATCAACGATAATATACCCAAGATAAGTCAAGAAAATAGCCAGTCAATAGAGGAATATTTGCAAGTCGTCCCTTCTGAGTTGGAAATCATAAGACAAGATTTTGAGAGAAGAAATGCGGATTTAGAGAAAAAGATAGAGCAAATAGAGGAGGAAAAGACGAACTTGAGATTGGACATAGATGTTCAGAAGCTCGAAACGGAGAAATTAAGGAAAAAGAAAAATAAGGCTGACGAAGAGTTGGATAGCTTGAGGAAAGATTATAAGAAGTTGTGTCGATCAATGAGAACTGCCAGGCTAGGAAAAACCTCAGAACAGTGGCGTGAAGAAATTCGAGAAGATAAGGACAAAGTTGATAGATGGAAACAGAAATTCCAAGAGGTTCAAACACTCAATGAGGCTTTAGAGAAAAGTTTGTCAGAAAGCCAAAAGGAAAAAGGCGAGTTAAAGGACAGGGTGATTGAGTTGGAAAGATCTCTTCGTTAGTATCGAAATTGAAACCCTACAATAGAATTGAGAGCAAGCCTAAACGAGATTGAAGAAATGAGGAAAAGAATACAAGAGTTAGAGACAGCAATGCAAAATTGTGAGATCCGGATTAAGTACTTAGAAGCAAGTGAAAGTGGTAACAAGGAACAACTTTACTACTTTCAGAATCAAGTTAGGAGCAGAGATCATATCATGGAGGAAGCTGTGGTCCAGATTCGAGAAGTAGCTGATTACATACAGACTTTAGCAGTGCAGGCTGACATGCTGAGTGTGAAGTATGAATTAGAATCAGATCAGGGGCAAGAGTTGACGTTGTTACTTAGGAAGATTAGAATTCTGAGTAATAGGGCAAAGCTTTATTTGTAATTCACTTTATATAAAGAAATTTACTTTCTAGTAAAGTTTTCTTATATAGAATTGAATCAAAATTAACGCCCTTTTTGCATTCATGCATTGCATTACTTCATATGTATTAAAAAATATTAAAAGATTCTAATTAATATAAATCATTCCTCAGTTAATCTGGAAATCGACCAACCAACCAAACACCGTTATAGTATCCGAGCAAAGTTAGGAGGCATGGACCAAAGATTGGAGAGAATAGAGCAAATGAAAATAGAGATGCAAGAGCAATTGACTAAATTTCAACAAGAAATGAGGAATCAGATGCTAGGATTCCAAATAAATATGATGAGCTAGCTAACCCGGTTATTGGGTAAAGGGGTAGAAAAAGGGAAAAGCTCAGCGGCTCACTTTGGGATGATAATGAGGACCCTGTATATTCCCTAGATTTTACCTCGATAAGTGTCCAGGCCCAGCCAGACGCATGTCCACAAGAGGCACTCTTTGCTATCAGATCCCAACAATATCTGACTGGTACATCGACACTAGTATATCACTTGACAGACCCAGAATCCAATTTAGCTAATCCTGTTGCTCTTGACAATCCAGCAGAAATAAAACAGGCGAAGGTAGAGCTTCCAGATATTGTGAAAGCCTCAAGGAAGAGGGGGAATAAGGGGACTATTGAAGGCAGATATAACAAGGGCCACTCAAAACCAATCACTATGGGCCGGTCACAGACAAAAACCACTAGCCATTAGGGCCCTTTAAAGTAAGAACCTTACATGATGACAAATATGGGAAGGCTTCAGTTCACGCCTATACCGATATCATATAGAGAGCTATATCAAGGTTTATTTGATGAACATGTGGTATCCCCTTTCTATTTAAAACCTCCACAACCTCCGTATCCCAAGTGGTATGATGTAAACGCACAATGTGATTACCATGCGGGAATTACAGGGCACTTAATATATAATTGCATTACCTTCAAAAAGCTGGTTGAAAAATTCATCAACATGGGTATTGTCAAGTTGGATGACTCATCTAATGTAGGAAATTCGCTACCCAATCATGATTGATAATAGTGTGAATGCAATATATGAAGAGGTGTTGAGAAGTGTTCACATACGAAGACACAATTGAAAAAGGACCTTGTTAGATGTCTGCCCTTATAAATTTGAGAGTGTTCTAAATAATTGGATTGCGGAAGAAATCTCTGTAGTCTTTAGTGCTTATTTAGAGTAATGTTCAGAACATTTTTATTGTTTTTAGCCTAAAAATGATAAGAATTCCTTTGTGAAATAGGCTCATGTCTGAACATCATTATTCTAATAAAATACTTCTTTATATTAATTTTAGAGCCAATATTCTTTCATTCTTTGCAAGTAATTATGCTTTCATTCTTTTGGATTTTCTTCCACATTATTCTTTATTCATAATTATTGTACAGATAATCATTCATAAATTCACACATTCTTTTGTATATTCTTTTGCACTTACTATGGGTCCTCAGATATCAATAACATGAGTGACGCTGCTACAGACTTAGAATCTCCTTTTGAGCGAGATATATGTTTACAGGGATCTCATTACTTTGAAGATGACATAGATCATAGCCTGTTTCTGAACTTGTTAAGGATGGTAGAACAAGTCGAGAAACGAATCTTACCCTACAAAGAGTCATTGGGATCCCTGACTTCTCCTTATGTGGGGCATGAAGGTCAGTTGGTTGATCTCGCCAAAAGAATCTAACGGTCATCGATTCATCTTTGTGGTCGCCAATTACTTTACTACATGGGTGGAAGTTGCCTCGTATGCCAATGTCATAAAGTCGATAGTCACCAAATTCTTGAAGAATCATATGTTAGTATGGAACGCCAAAAGGATCATATCTGACAATGTACTAAATTTGAACAATAGCACAATATCAAAAGTTTGCAGTCTATTCACGATTAATGCCATATCGTCGAAAAAATGATGGAGCAAAAAAAAACTTTGTCAGGGCGATACCTTTCTCTTGTGCTCATCGCGGTTTTGCCTATTGAAGATAAGATTCTTTCTCTCTTAGTTTTTGGATCCAATACTGATTGAAGAGGAATGTTCAAAGTTATCCATCATGGCCAAATACGCCAAAAGTAAATGATTCGAGCTCACAAAAAGGTCTGCCCTAAAGAATTCCTTGAAAGGGACCTGGTATTGAAGAAGATTTTTTCCATACAAAAAGAACTTCATCCCAAGTTGGGAAAGACCTTATGTGGAAGGCCTTATCCGAAAAAGCGTTGATCAGAAGGAATAACAAGGACATGCCTAATCCTATGAGTTCAGGTTCAATAAAAAATATTCCAAAAAAAAGCAAAAAGGAGAGGCCAAGGTGAAAATTCACAAAGGACGCCTTGAGACCAAATGGGATTTGAGTTGAAAACCTGAAAAGGGCGGCTCAAATATTGATCAAAATGGCTCATGAGGTGATCAGAGTAACTTGAATCTTGATCAGATTGGGGCATGTGGTGATCTAGTTATACTTGAATCAACAGGAAAGAGTAGGCAACATCTTGAGGCATCGACAGAGTACTGTAGATCTCTCAAACACATGTCAAACTCAGAAGGGTCTTCAGAAAGTTTGTATAGAGAAGTTCAAGCTGCGATATCTGGGGTACCCAATTTTCATACTATTTATATTGAATTTACTGTTCTTGGAATACTTCATTCATTTCTAAGATACACATTCCCAATCGATTTCTTTGTTATCCTTCTTTATTATTTTTTGATAATTTATTCTTTTCGAGCTATGCTCAGAACCAACTTTATTCTTATCCATTGTTATGGCCTTTTTGCAAGCATGTTGCATTAGAATAATGATTAATGGACTAATAAAACTTTCACAAGGGAAGTTTTGTATATTACTTTAGAAGTTTCTAAATAATACAGGAACCTGAAACATGACTATTGTTTAGAGCGCACTAAGTTTAAGGAAAAATCTAAATTAGGACTTCCTCTTTGGATTCTGTTGTCAAAAAAATTGATTGAGTAAAGTGACAGGATATCAGGTTGGTGACAAAGCTAAAACAAACAAGCGAGCAATAATCACCAGGCACTAAGAAGAGGTTTCCTCGGAGAAGAATGCCTTCATTTGCAGATGAGCCTTTGGTGCAACACCTTAGGCATGGTGTAAAGGACCAAAGAATTTCACATTTTGTATCCTTGAATTGTGATAGGAGTAGATGGAGAAAAAGCCATTTCTACCCTCGAGTTGCAGTGGAAGAATGATGGTACAAATTTTACGTCCCAGTAGATTGACTTTGAGGTTTACAGTGGGGGCAATCTGACTAAGTGTTTCTTAGGAGACGCCAGTAGAGCAGGAAGATGTTGTAGCACGTCAGTGATAAAACCTTAATAAATTTTGAGAAATGATAATTTGAGTTATAATTCTCGAAAATGAAATTCGGCATTTATTCAAATGTCATTCATGCATGTCTAGTTAGGAGCATTGAATTCATTTTGATCATAACATCCTAATCACTATGCATAATTAAGTTCATGGAATGGATTTTTACAGGTCATGTTCCTTAGAGAACAGATCGGTAGTCAATAATCATATCTCCCTGAAGTTGCAGTGGAGCGGATTAAAACCTTGGATCTTATCGCTCTAAAGTTGCAAAGAGCAGATCGCATCTAGTCTTATCTCCTTGAAGTTGCAGTGGAGCAGACTAAGTAAGCAAGTCTTATCCTCCTAAAGTTGCAGTGAGGCAGACTAAAGATGACAAATCTTATCTCCCTGAAGTTGCAATGGAGCAGATTAAAGCCGATAATCCTATCTCCTTAAAGTTACAGTGGAGCGGATTAAAACCTTAGATCTTGTCTCTCTGAAGTTGCAGAGAGCAGTTCGCATCTAGTCTTATCTCCCTGAAGTTGCAGTGGAGTAGCCTAAATAAGCAAGTCTTATCCTCCTGAAGTTGCAGTGAGGCAGACTAAAGATGACAAATCTTATCTCCTTGAAGTTGCAGTGGAGCAGATGAAAGCCGATAATCCTATCTCCCTGAAGTTGCAGTAGAGCAGATTAAAACCACAGATTTTATCTCCCTGAGGTTACAGTGGAGTAGACTCAAGAAAGCAAGTATTGCCTGAAATTACAGTGGGGCTGACTAAACATACCAGTCCTATCTTCCCGACGTTGCGGTGGAGTGGATCGAGACACCAATCCCTATACCTCTGAAGATGCAGTAGGATGGAATGTGGCTGCTTGAAGAAGAGGAGCACCAAGATCTAGCTTGACCGGGTAAAAATTGCCATTTCTAAAGTACGAAGATGCAGTAGCGACTCCACTGGGGACACTAAGAGAGTCAAGCCGTAAAATTGATTGTTTTTGTCTTATTATTGAAAATTGAAGATTTAATTTGAAAAATTACAATCCTCTCGTTGCATTTGTGTGTGGTACGATTATTGTAAATTAAGTTTTATATCCTAGCATCACATTGCATAAGACTGTCAGTCTTACCCTCTTAAGTGGGAGTGAGAAACTAGTCCTTCGTGAGGTTTTCACCTTCGTGCAGGATAGTGAATCGCTTCCGGGATACATCCGTACCTATGTCTTCGTGAGATTTTCATCTCTGTGTAGCCATAGGGAAATGTATTCTCCCGAACCGAACTCGGTCCGTATGAGCCTACAATGGGTGAGGATCGAGGAATCTGCTGGTTTGGGTACCTCAACTGTAGAACCAAGCCGCATATAGAAAACACTAGGAGCCCACCCTTGATCATACTGCGAAAACCCTAGCGGTTACCCAGATAGATGTTTGATTCTTTTATTTACTTGAAGTTATGTTTTTGTATATTGCACTAACATATGGTATTTTTGCTATGTTTGCATGTCACTTCATATTCAAAAAAGTGTCGATTCAAGTTCGATTACTAAACTAGAAAGTTTGGCATGGAGAATGGATTTCTTGATAAAGTAGAGGACAATGCTGCTGTCTGTATGTGGTCAGAGAAAACACAATTAGAGAAAGGAGATAGTCTAGCCGGGGAACACACGTCGGAGTTGTGGGACTACACCCGTATTAGCGTAACGCAAAATAACCTTCAGGAATTAAAGGTAATATGGGATCACTGGAATGACGAAACTAAGCAATTGTTCAACTCTAGTTATGGGGATTTGCCATATCTACTCGACATTAAGGTAGATGAGCATCTATTTCGGGCCTTCGCTCAGCATTGAAACCCCGAGTATAGTTGCTTTACCTTCAAAAGGGTTGATTTAGTGCCTACTATAGAGGAATATACAACTTTGCTTCGTTGTCCGATGATCCAAGTTGATAAAGTCTACTCTAGAGCCGCTAATGTCCCAACCTTTGTAAAGAAGTTGATGAACATCACCGAAATGAGTGAGCAGTGGGTCACAGTACGGATCAAGCAGAAGGAGGAAAGCAAATGCATCTCTTTGAAAAGCCTGCAAAAGCTAATTTTGGCGCACCCTGATGCGAGAAAAAAAGTCGACGTCTTTGCTTTGAGCATTTATGGGCTAGTAATTTTTTCTAGGGCCCTAGGGCACGTAGATGAGGCGACCTCTAACCTCTTTGACCGACTTGATAAGAGGGGTACACCAGTTTCGGTAATTTTAGCAAAAACCTTCAGGTCGCTGAATGCATGTCGAAGGGCGGGCAAAGGCAGATTCATCGAATGTGTGCAGTTTCTACTTGCATGGTTCTACAGTCATTTTTGGAAATTTGATAAGGTTTCATATCGGATGCGGGCAAAGAATTTTATTTTCTAGCAAAGCTTTCTAAATGAAATTGAATCAGAATCGACGCCTCTTTGCATTCATGCATTCACATTACATCATAAGCATTAGAGTCCACCGAAAGACCCTAATTGGTTAAAATTATTATAGCTAATCTGGAAACCGACAAAAGCTCACCGATTAAGCATCAATACGGTACTCGCAGAAAAATTAAGGAAATGGACCAAAGATTAGAGAAACTGGAGCAAATGCAAAAAGATATGCAAGAAGGGTTACAAGTACAAATGCAAGAGCGTCTAGATAAAATCCAAGAGGACATGACAGAAAAATTGATCAAAACTCAAAAAGATGTGATAGCTGAATTGACCCATCTACTGACGGGAGGAGTAGATAAGGGAAAGGACCCTATGGCCAATCCTAGAGAAGGTAGTGAGGATCCGTTATATCCTCTGGGTTTTACCCTACCAAATGCACAGACCCAAGCTGAAATATACCCAATGAGACCATCCGTCACAATTAGACCCCAAACTGGTGTCTCAGTTCCCGTGATTTTCCCAGGAGGATCAAGTTTAGGCCCGGGAGATAACCCACCTAATCCTATCATTCCTAATTTTGATGAAGCTGCTGAAGAAGGAAAGGCGAATGCGGAATTACCAAAACAATGGGAGGATAAATATAAATGGTTGGAGGAAAAATTTAAAGCCTTGGAAAGCACTGATAACAACCAGGGAATCGACGCTAAAGAGCTAAGCTTAGCCCCAGACTTGATACTTCCTCATAAATTCAAGATGCCTGAATTTGAAAAATACAATGGAACTAGCTGCCCCGAAGCCCATATCACCATGTACTGTAGAAGGATGACTGGTTACATTAACAATGATCAGTTGGTAATACACTACTTCCAGGACAGTTTGGCAGGGGCCGCGTCTAAATGGTACAATCAATTAAGCCGTGCCAAGATTAGTTCATGGAGGGACCTAGCTCAAGCATTCATGAGGCAATACAGTCACGTGACGGATATGGTTCCTGATAGAATCACTTTGCAAAACATGGAAAAGAAACCAAGCGAAAGTTTTAGGCAGTATGCACAAAGATGGAGGGAGGTTGCAGTCCAGGTTCAGCCACCCCTTTTGGAGAAAGAGACGACAATGCTCTTCATTAACACCTTGAAAGCCCCGTTTATCACACACATGATAGGAAGTGCCACCAAAAACTTCTCTGACATAGTAATGAATGGTGAAATGATCGAAAATGATATCAGAAGTGGGAAGATTGACTCGGGAGAAAGTAACCGAAGGGCAGCTTTGAAGAAGAAGGAGAACAAGGTAAACAACGCAGGTACATATAACAAAGGTTACTCAAAGTCAATTACAGTGAATCAACCGAGGAAGGTGACAGCTAACCAGCAAGGCTCATCAAGACAAGTATCCAGAACAAGGCAAACACTGAGAAGCTCTAGTTTACGCCAATCCCAATGTCATATAAGGAGTTATACCAGAGGTTATTCGATGCACATGTTGTTGCCCCTCACTATCTGAAACCCCTACAACTGTCGTACCCCAATTGGTACGATGTGAGCGCGTAGTGCGACTACCATGCGGGGACTATGAGGCATTCCATAGAAAAGTGCATAGCCTTTAAGAAACTGGTTGAAAAGTTGATTGGTATGGGTGTTGTAAAGTTGGGTGATTCGCCCAATGCAGAAAACCCATTGCCTAATCATAATAAGGTGAACATGATGAGCGGAAACATGGGAAGAAATGTTAAGACGGACATTGTAGAGGTAAGAACCCCTTTGAGATGGGTCTAAAAGGAGATGAAAAAAGTGGATTAATCACTGCAGATTCAGAAAAGAGTTATGAACAGAAAAGGAACTATTGTGAGTTCCACCACGAGATACAGGAATGTACAGAATTCAAAACTTTGGTTCAAGACATGATAGATAATAAAGAGATGGGGTTCTATGAAGAAGTTCAAGAGGAAAGAAACATATGCACATTGGAATCAACGGCGGGTGTTCCAAAGGCTAATTATCCTGTGGTCATCATTTTGCTACCTAAGAATAGTGAGGTTAGAACATGTATAACGCCGAATATCATCATTTAGAAACTTGCAACCTTTCATTACAAAGATAGCAAGAGAGTTCCATGGAACTATGAATGTAACACAACTGTTCCAGGAAAGGAGACCTCGGCTGCTATGGTACAAAAATATCAAGATATAGGTTTTCACATGCGTAGTGGGAAGCGCTACGACGTGATAAGACCCCGAATAGAACTGAAAAATGAAGAAGCTTTGGCAGAAAAATAAAAGAGAGGAAAAGCAATCGAGCCCGAACCATTGATTAATGAGCTAATAAAAGAAGAAGAAGCTAGGGAATTCTTAAAATTTCTGAAGCATAGTGAGTACAGTGTTGTGGAGCAACTGTATAAACAACCAGTGCATATATCGGTGTTAGCTCTACTTTTGAGTTCTGAGGCGCATCGAAGTGCATTGATGAAAGTATGGAATGAGACATATGTAGCTAATGACATTTCAATCAATATGTTGGATTGGTTGGTCAACAATATAAGTGCTAACAATTTTATCTTCTTCAATGATGATGAAATACCCTCTGGAGGTGAGGGCTCAACTAAAGCTTTGCACATTACCGCTCGTTGTAAAGGGTACACGTTGCCAAGAGTTTTGATTGACAATGGCTCCGCATTGAATGTATTGCCCCTATCCATCCTAGATAGACTACCTGTGGATAGCTCACATATGAAGGCATGTCAGAATATAGTAAGGGCATTTGATGGAACGGAAAAGAGGGTCATGGGAAGAATTGAGATTCATTTGATAATTGGCCCAATCACTTATGAGGTCGACTTCCTGGTAATAGATATCAAACTTTCCTACAACTGTTTGTTGGGAAGACCTTGGATACACTCAGCAGGGGCTGTGCCATCGTCACTTCATCAGAAGTTGAAGTTAGTGTTAGAAGGTCGATTGGTGATGATAAGTGCTGAAGAAGACATCATCGCGACAGTAACTAATGATGCACCATATGTGAAAATCGATGATGAGGCACTGGAATGTTCTTTTCGGTTCTTAGAGTTCGTGAACACAATGTTTATTACCGAGAGAGAAAGAATCCCAGTACCAAGAATATCCCAGACCACGAGGATGGGTCTGCAGTTGATGGTAGGAATGGGAGCATTGCCAGGAAGAGGTTTGGGAAGGCATCTGCAAGGAAGAATTGAGGCACCAGTGCTGAAGGACAAGTTCGATCGCTTTGGCCTGGGCTACAGACTAGACATGAAACAAAAGAAGAAGGAAATAGAAGAGAGATAGGAGACAAGAAGGGCACGTTTGAGCGGAAAAGAGGTCAAGTGGGAGCCTATGACCTTTCCCCACATGTTTACATCTTTTGTATCAGGTGGATTTATTCATCCTGAGTGTGGGGTGTCCAGAAGCGAAGATATTGAAGAAATGTTGGAAAATGTTCATATCAATGCTATAGAAACAATAGAGAAAAAGGCCTTGTTAGAGATCTGCCCTTGCGAACCTGGGAGCAAGCTAAACAATTGGACTGCGGAAGAAATCCCTGTAGTCTTTAAGGCTTATTCAGAGTAATGTTCAGAACATTTTCGTTGTTTTTAGCCTAGAAATGATAGTAAATCCTTTGTGAAAGAGGCTTGAGCCTAAATATCATTATGAAATACATATTTACATTCATTTCGAGCAATTATTCTTTTTCTTTCCATGCAAGTAAATATTTTCCATTTGATTGATTGTCTTCAACATAATTCTTTTATTTGTAACCTTATGGTACAAATAATTATTCATAAATTTATATATTTTTTGTATATTCTTTGATGCATTCCCTCATAGGTCCTCAAATATCAATGACGTGAATGATGCTGCTTCAAACTCGGAGCCTCCTTTCGAGGGATCTCACGACTTTGAAAATGACGAAGACTGTGGTGTATCTCCAGACTTGTTGAGAATAGTGGAACAAGAGGATAAGAAGATCTTACCTTATAAGGAGTCATTGGAAATTATGAGCCTAGAGGAGGGAAAAGAGGTAAAAATTGGAATTGAAATCACCGCAAAGACAAAACGAGACCTCATTGAATTACTCCGAGAGTTCAAAGATGTTTTCGCATGGTCGTATCAAGATATGCCCGGGCTAAGTACTAGCATTGTGGTGCATCGTTTACCCATAAGAGAGGATTATAAACCCGTTCAACAGAAGCTTAAGAGAATGAGACTGGATATTGTGTTGAAAATAAAAGAAGTCAAAAGGCAATTCGACGCTGGATTCTTACGAGAGATCAAATATTCAGATTGGGTAGCAAACATCGTCTCTGTTCCCAAAAAGGATGGAAAGGTGCGAATGTGCATGGATTACAGAGACTTGAACAAGGCTAGTCCAAAGGATAACTTTCCATTGCCTCACATTGATACTTTGGTGGATAATACAGCTGGCTACTTATTATTTTCTTTTATGGATGCTTTCTCCAGATACAATCAAGTAAAGATGCATCTTGAAGATATGGGAAAAACCACATTCATTACCTTATGGGGAACATTTTGCTACAAGTTAATGCCCTTTGGACTGAAAAATGCAGGGGCAACATATCAAAGGGTCATGATGACTTTGTTTCATGACATGATGCATAAGGAGATCAAAGTCTATGTGGATGATATGATTGCAAAGTCTAAAACTGAAGAAGAACATGTTCAAGTCTTGAGAAAGTTATTCTTAAGATTGAGAAAATTACAGCTCAGGCTTAACCCAACAAAATGCACATTTGGAGCCAGATCAGGAAGGTTATTAGGCTTCATAGTCCGCGAAAGGGGGATCGAGGTGGACTTAGATAAAGTTAAAGTAATACGAGATTTACCTCCTCCGCGCACTCAGAAAGAAGTTCGAGGTTTCCTTGGGAGATTGAATTACATTGCTCGGTTCATCTCACAACTGACAGAGAAATGTGATCGAGTATTTCGTCTCTTGAAGAACCATAATTCGGGTGAATGGGACGATAAATGCCAGAGGGCTTTTGACAAGATAAAGCAATACTTGGCTAATACTCCAGTACTATCACCGCCCAGTCCAGATAGGCCATTGATACTATATCTAACAGTGTTCGAGAATTCCATAGGATGCGTTTTGGGCCAACATGATGAAACGGGAAAGAAAGAAAGGGCAATATACTATCTCAGCAAGAAATTCACTGATTGCAAAATGAGGTACTCATCAATTGAGAAGTTGTGTTGTGCTTTAATCTGGGCAACCCGAAGACTAAGGCAGTATATGTTGTATCATACGACTTGGCTGATTTCAAAGCTGGATCCTTTAAAGTATATGATGGAATCGACTGCTTTAAATGGGAGAATGGCTAGATGGCAGATCCTGCGCTTTGAATTTGACATAGTATATGTAAGTCAGAAGGCCATAAAGGGGAGTGTAATAGCTGATTTCCTAGCTAGTAGAACCTTGGAAGACTATGAATCTTTGAACTTCGATTTTCCAAACGAGGACTTGATGGATGTAGCAAACATTGAAGAAAATCCTCAAATGGATCACGTGTGGAGGTTAAATTTTGATGGAGCTTCAAATGTTACAGGTAATGGAATCGGGGCAGTCTTGGTATCCCCAAATGGAGATCATTATCCTGTTGCTAGCAAGTTGGACTTTGATTGCACAAATAACATGGCAGAATATGAAGCATGTATTATGGGCATTCTTGCAGCCATTGAACGGAACATCAAAGTGCTAAGAGTATATGGGGATTCTGCATTGGTGATATACCAACTCAAAGGGGAATGGAAAACTAGAGATCCTAAATTGATCAGCTATAGAAAGCTGGTTCTTGAATTAATTGATGAGTTTGATGACGTCACCTTCTGTTATCTCCCACGAGAGTGTAATACCCAATTGTTGCCCGGGGCCCAAAACTGTTTACACAGCCCAAATACATTTGGCCCAATAAGGCCCAAGTCAATAAAGCCCAAACTATTAATCCTAGCCCAATTACAGAATGGCCCAAAAAGTTCAGCAGAAACCCTATACAGTTTGGCCAGCGCCACACACGTCCTCACGCCGCAGCAACCGTCCCATTGCTCCACGTTCTTGCTCGCACGTCCAGTAGCCTCGCACAATGCACGTTTTCCCTACACACATGCAACAAACGATTAATAATAGCAGAAAATATGGCAAAAAGGTAAAGAGGGGAGTGTTTTTTAGGGTTTGTTTTTGGATTCGGCTATAAAAATCGATTAAAAGATCTGTAATAGGGGTTAGCAAATTTTTGTATTGAAAGAAATTAAAAAAGGAAAATACAAGAGAGAAAAACATTTTTGAAAGGTGACAGGTTTTGGCTTTGTTTTTTCTGTTCTTTTACTGTTTTTATTTTACTTTGTTTTTTCATTTTGTTTCTTAAAACAACAAAAATAAATGAAGAAAGGGAGGAAGGGAAGACTTACCATTGACAGAGTCGTTGGGTGTCCTCTTTTTGCCGTTATTTGGTCGGAAAAGGGAGGAGACTGGAACAGCAGAGGGAATGCAATGGTGTGATTGAAAATGGCAGAGAAGAGTATTTTAGGGATTGAAATGGGTTTCATTGGCTACAAATGAAATGGGGTTTTATTTATGGGTTATTTATGTTTTTAATCCTTCTATTTTTCCATCATTTCAAAATCATGGTTTTTATTTTTTAAAATCTTTCCATGAAATTTTTAAATTGTTTTATTTTAATCCCATTTAAACGCAGTGTTTAGGAGGTTTAGGAGAATTTTTCCTTTTGGGTCCTCTTCCTGTCACGCGTTTTTTAATTTACTCCCTTTCTAGTTTTCTATTTTTGAATTCAGCCACTTAATTCTGTTATTTTCAACTTAATCCTTACTTTGTTATTTTAGGTTTTTCTTATTATTATTGATGCTGTTATATTGTTTTATTATTACTGTATTATTATTAGTATATTTATTATGATTATTATTGTTATGATTATTATTTCAATATATATATGCATAATATCATATAGTATATAGTATATGTTTTTTTTTTAAAAAAATTTTAATTCATATACATATACATATACATATTTTATTATTATAATCCTATTTCATTTTCATAGTTTCTATATATATATATATATGTATATACATTTATATTTTATAATATTTATACATTTTCCATAGTTTATAATCTATATATATGTTTATATATTCTTTGTTATATATATAAATTCTTACATTATTCAAAACTATTATAAATATATTTTCCACATTTTTTTATATATACATACATATATATATATAAAATTTACAAATATATTATACTTCTTTTTCGTAAATGCATGCATATATTTATAGATATTTTCTTATGGTTTTATTTTCATGACTTTTGTATTCATATATATACGCATTAATATTTTATAATACATATACATCTTTTATGTTTTATATCCATACACATTTTCAAAATTTACTTACATATCATTTATATATATTTTTTGTAAATACATATACATGCATAATTTAAATTAAAGTTTGTTTCATATTGAACATACCTTTTAAAATATATATTTTGGTTTCATCGAAATATTAAAATTATTTTCTTGTGATTCAAAAGCTTTAAAATAATACAATAATTGATATTCGGGATTTTCGAGGAAATTGGGCCCTAACATATTGGGTTCCGATTTTCTTTACTAATCCTAAATAATCGAAAATATTTCTTTTTGAAACGCATAAACCAAAAAATCTTTTTCGGAAATTCAAGATGTTATGTCCTAACGTATTGGGTATGACTTATTGTTTTCTTGATATGAGGATTTTCCCTAAAATAAAAGCGATATTCAAAGTTTGGGGATTTTGAGAAATTGTACCCTAACTTATTGGGTTTCAATTTCTTCGTTTGACTTAAACATTTGATTATCCTTTTCAGATTTTACCATTTGAGTTTTTTTTTTAAATCTTTTTAATCCTCAACACTAAGACATTAAAATAATCAATTTGGTACCGATTTTTTGGGTGTTACGAGGGTGCTAACCCTTCCTCGTGTGTAACTGACTCCCGAACTCGTTTTTTCAAATTTCGTAGACCAAGATATTTTTTAAGGTGAGCCGATCACACCTCAATAAAGGATCGGTGGCGACTCCAGTTTTTTTTGTTTTTAAAGTCGACAACTAGATTTTTGTTTTCAAAAAAAAGGTTTTGACAGAGAGGATAACCAAATGGCTGATGCATTAGCTACTCTAGCTTCGTTGATTCAGGTGAACAGATTTGAAGTAATGAGGCCTGTAATGGCCCAATATTGCCCGACCCAAATCAGAAATAAATAAACAAAGTAAATAAAACCAGTATAAAAGCAAAAATGTTTAAAGTCCATTTACAAATAAAATAGTCCAAATACATGGGCCCAAATTTTTTTAACCCACTAGCCTAGCCCAATGTCCCCAATCCACTAAGCCTAATGCCCATTAGCCAACCCTAGCCCGATAGCCCAACACCAAGCAGCACTCAAAAAACCCTAGGCAGCAAACAACTTCCAAGCGCCACAGCCACCAAGACCTTCGTCCTCACGTGCCGAGTCTTTGCCCTCGCGCGCGCCTCCGCACGTGCGCCACCGCTACATGCCACGCCTCCATGCACTGCGTCAAGCTGCGCCACGTCACCGTACGGCCTCTATATACCTACAAGAAGGACAAACAAATGGAAAAGGCAGAGAAAATCAAGCAAAAGGAATTGAAATCGCCAGCAAGTCAGAGAAAAATGAGAGAAAAAACAAAAAAGAGCAAAAAAGAAAGGAGATTTCATTTTTATTTTTATTTTTTTACTCTGTATCTTTTTGGTATATAAACCGATTGCGATTGAAAAAAAGGGGGACACAAACATTGTATGCAAACAAAAAAATCAGAAAGCAATAAAAAAAATCAAAAAAGTTCAAAGAGGTGATTTTCTTCGATTTCTTTTCTTTTCTTTTTCATTCTCTTTGATTCTTTGTTTTCTTCTTTGGCACCAAAAGAAAATAAAAAGAAGAAGAGAAGAAGTCTCTTACCGGAGTAGACGCCATCGGAACCTGGTTTGCTCCGTCTGAATCGGAGTCAGATCGGGTTCATGACTAAGTGGCGCACAGAGGAAGGTCTGCTTAGGGTTTGCAGATCTGTCAAAATGGCTTAGGGCCTTTGTTTTTTTAATTTTATGCACACTATAAAACGATGCCGTTTGAGATCTTTTTCAGTGGCCCTAAAACAGCGTCGTATTGGGCCATTAACCCGATGACCCAACCCAGATGCGGCTAGATTCGCGTGTTATGGCATGGAGAGGGATATTTGCACCACTGGTCCCTCTTTTTTAGATCATATTTCTAATTATGTTTTCTTTATTTATTAATTTTACCCAATGTGTTTTGGATTCGGCTCACTTTAGTCCTTCTCTCAGCGCAGCGTTTCGAGGTGTTGGGATTATTTCCCTTTTGATCCCTCGTATCATTCACGCGTTTCACTTTTGTCCTTTTTATTTATTTTAGTTTTGTTTGTGGTTCTTTAATTTTATTTTAATCGTATTTGACACCCCTTTGTTTTACTTTATTTTCATTTTTTTTCTCTTAGTTTAATTTAATACTTTTGTTATTTGCTTTTTAAATAAGTTCATTAATTAATTTATTATTATTACCGTTGTTAATATCACTAATGTTACTATTATATTAGTATATATATTTATTTACATTTTTTGTACATACATTATTTTACTATATAATATTTTTTTAAGTGTTAACATATATATACGATATTATTTTATACATATATGCAATTTATATTAAATTATTTTTATTATATACATGTATATATAATATATTATTGATTTTATGTTATATCTCTTATTTATTTATACATATGTATGATTGATTTTTATTTTTAAAAAAACCTACTTTAATATACTTTGGCTTATTTCAACTTTATATATATTATTATGCATATATATTATCATTTATATTATTATTTATACCAAGGTTACCATTTTATATATGATTTGTCCAAATTAATACATATATCGTTTTATGTATTTTGGTTTTCTTTAAAGATTTATTTAGATACTATTAATTTATGTGGTATTTACTTTAACTCTATTTTTGATTTATTTCAAACTTTCATATATGTGTATTTATTTTATATGTATACTTTCATATATGTGTATATATGTGTGTATATTATTGATTTTTAATTCATTAGCTTTTAAATGCGATATTTACATGTAACCATTGTTCTTATAAGTACGACATTATTGGTTTATTAATTGCTTATCGTTCATTGGTGTGCATTTCAATTTACGAATCACCATTTCGCGTTGTACGTTATTCTTCCATTGTTTTATTTATTCAAAAGATTACGTTTCATATCATTTAAATGTCAAAAGAATTTTTATCCAATAAGCTTTCGAAATAACGCAAAGTTCGGTATTTGGAATCTTCGGAAGAATTGAGCCCTAACGTATTCGGTTCTAATTTTTCTCGTCGAATCTAAATAATCGAGAATATCCCTTTTAATCAAAACATAAATAAAAACTCATTCTCGGGAACTCGATACGTCGTGTCCTAATATATTGGATGTGACATGTCGTTTTCTCGAAATGAAGATTTTAAAAAATAATAAGGGTTATATTCAATGCTAGGAATTCTAAGAAATTGTGCCCTAACGTATTGGGTTTCAATTTTTCATCTGACTTAAAGCAATTGAATATCCCTTTTTAACTTCACCGCAAGAGTTTTGAAAATCAAAAGACAAGCTTATTCTCGAGGACTAAAAATGTCGTGTCCTAATTTATTGGGCATAACATTTTATTACTCTGAGACGAGAAGGTCTTTAGCATTCGCCTCGAATTATCCAAGCATCTTTTATAAAATTAACATTAATAAAAAAGGGAAGGATCGTATTTTAAATCTTTTCAAATTCTTGACACTAAGACATTAAACAATTAATTCGGTACCAATTTTGGGCGTTACGAGGGTGCTAACCCTTCCTCGTGCGTAACTGACTCCCGAACCTATTTTTTCAAAATTTGCAGACTTAAAATTATTTTCAAGGTGATCTGATCACACCCCAATAAAAGATCGGTGGCGACTCCCATTCCATTTTCAAAGTCGATCCCCGTTTTCTCAAACATAAAAATGGTTTCAACAGCTTGGCGACTCCACTGGGGACTTTAGAGAGTCAGGCCGTAAAATTGATTATTTTTTGTCTTATTGTTGAAAATTGAAAATTTGATTTGAAAATTACGATCGTCTCTTTGCATTTTTTTGTATGAGTACTGTAAATTGAGCTCTATATTTTGTCATCATATTGCATAGAGACTATTTAGTCTTTTCCTTTGAAGTGGGAGTGAGAAGCTACTCCTTCGTGAGGTTTTCACCTCCGTGCAGGATAGTGGATCACTTTCGGAATACATTCGTACCTATGTCTTCGTGAGATTTTCGTCTCCGTGCAGCCATAGGGAAATGTATTCCCCTGAACCGAACTCGGTCTATATGAGCCTATAATGGGTGAAGATCGAGGAATCTGCTGGTTCGGGTACCTTGACTTTAGAGCCAAACCACATGTAGAAGACCTTAGGAACCCATCCTAGGTAGAGCCGTTCCAAATCCCTAGTGTTTACCCGACTAGGTACTTTTGTTTTCCTTGTTTGCTTCCATTTTGTACTAACCCCTCTTGTTGTGTTTTGATTATGATTGCATTGCATTTGCATCTTAGGAAAGAGATATTGATTCAAGTCCGATTACTAAATTAGGAAGCTTGTCATAGAATACGGATTCCTTGATAAAGTGGAAAATAATACGGTTGCCTGAATATATTTCGAGAAACACAAGAAGGGCGATAGAAGAGTTTGTGGCCCAAGGATTCAAGATGATTTGTTTAAGAGCCTTCGATGTTTCAACTCCCTTAAAGAAGTTGGCGAGCCTTATGAAGATGGGCAGACAACGGATTGCGACCAGGATCAAGCAAAAAGAGATAGAGGAAACACCCCTTTTGAAAAATTCGCAAGGTTTAGCACACAGATAAAGCAAGGGATCGATGTTGTCTCTTGGAATATGAGGGCGAGCCTATATATATGTTCGTTTTATGTAAAGGAATTTGTCTTCTAGAAAACTTTTCTAAATGTAATTGAATAAGAATCAACGTCTAATTGAGTAAATTTATTTCAGTTAATCTGGAAACCGACAAAAGCTCACCAATTAAGCATCGATATGATACCAGTCGGAAAACTAAGGAAATGGACCAAAGATTAGAGAAACTGGAGCAAATGCAAAGGACATGCAAGAACGGTTACAAGTGCAAATGCAAGAGCGGGTAGATAAGATCCAAAAAAGCATGATGGAAAAATTGATGAAAGCTCAAAAAGATGCGATGGTTGAATTGACCCATCTATTGACGGGAGGAGTAGATAAGGGAAAGAGCCCTATGGCCAATCCTAGAGAAGGTAGTGAGGATCCATTATGTCCTCTAGGTTTTACTCCACCAAATGTACAAACCCAAGCAGAAATATACCCAAGGAGACCATCCGTCACAATTAGGCCCCAAACTGGTGTCTCAATTCCCATTACTTTCCTAGGAGGATCAAGTTTAAGCACGGGAGATAACCCACCTAATCCTATTGTTCCTGATTTTGATGAAGCTGCTAAAGAAGGAAAGGCGAATGCAGAATTGCCAAAACAGTAGGAGGATAGGTATAAATGGTTGGAGGAAAAATTCAAGGCCCTGGAAAGCACCGATAGTCACCATGGAATCGACACTAAAGATCTGAGCTTAGTTCCAGACTTAGTACTTCCTCATAAGTTCAAAATGCCTGAATTTGAGAAATATAATGGAACTAGTTGCCCCGAGGCTCACATCACCATGTTCTGTAGAAGGATGACTGGCTAGTCAATAATGATCAACTGCTAGTACACTGCTTCCAAGATAGTTTGGTAGGGGCAGCGTGTAAATGGTACAATCAATTAAGCCGTACCAAGATTAGTTCATGGAGGGACCTAGCACAGGCATTTATGAAATAGTACAGTCATGTAACGGATATTACCCCTGATAGAATTACGTTATAAAACATAGAGAAGAAACCGAGCGAGAGTTTCAGGCAATACGCACAAAGATGGAGGGAAGTCGTTATCCAAGTTCAGCCGCCACTCCTGGAGAAAGAAATGACGATGCTCTTCATCAACACATTGAAGGCCCCGTTCATCACTCACATGTTGGGAAGCGCTTCAAAGAGTTTTTTAGATATAACCATGAATGGCGAAATGATTGAAAATGCCATCAGAAATGGAAGAATAGATGGTGGAGAGAGTAACAAAAAGACAATTTCAAAGAGAATAGAAGATGAGATGAATAACATAGGTTACTCAAGATCAGTTATTGTAGGATGTCCAGGTAAAGGGGTTGTTAATCAACAAGGATCATTGAGACAAGAATCTGGGGTGAAACCAAGTACTGAGAAGCTCTAGTTCATACCAATTCTGACGTCATATAAGGAGCTGTATCAACGCTTATTCAATGCGCACGTTATTGCCCCTTCCTACTCAAAACCCTTACAACCTCCGTACCCTAGATGGTTTGATGCGAATGCACAGTGTGACTATCATGCGGGAATTGCGGGACATTCAATAGAAAATTGCATCGTCTTTAAAAAGGTTGTTGAGAGGCTCATCAACATGGGTGTTGTTAAGATTGGTGACTCATCTGATGCAAAAAATTCACTACCCAATCATGAGTAACAATGGGGTGAACGCAATGTATGAAGAAGTGCGGGGAAATTTTCACATCGATGCCATATATGAAGACACAATTGAAAAGGGACCTTGTTAGATGTCTGCCCTTATAAATTTGGGAGTGTTCTAAGCAATTGGATTGCGGAAGAGACCCCTGTAGTTTTTAGAGCTTATTTAGAATAATGTTCAGAACATTTTTGTTGTTTTCAGCCTAAAATGATAGAAATTCCTTTATGAAATAGGCTCATGTCTAAACGTTATTATTCTAATGAAATACATCTTTGCGATCACTTTTGAGCCAATGTTCTTTCATAATTATTTCTGGTTATTCTTTTGGATTTTCTTCCACATCATTCATTCATAATCATATTGTATAAATAATTATTCATAAATTTATACATTCTTTTGTATATTCTTTGGTACTTACTATGAGTCCCCTGATATCAATGACATGAGTGACACTGCTGCAAACTTTGAATCTCTTTTTGAGCGAGATATGTTTTTAGAGGGATCTCATGACTTTGAAAATGACATAGATCGTAGCCTATCTCTGGACTTGTTGAGGATGGTAGAACAAGAGGATAGACAGATCCTACCTCACAAGTAATCATTAGAAATTGTGAGCTTGGTTGCAAAGACGAAGCAAGACCTTGTTGAGTCACCTCTAAAGTTCAAAGATGTTTGTGTAATATACCCGGGTCAAGCGCTGATAATCAAATCTGCACAACAACACGATGTCAAAAATTTACAGTATGAATGATGCAACTCTTTGCCAGGGCAATGCTTTTCTCGTCGACTCAACATAGCTTTGCCCATTTGAAGTCGAGTTTCCATCTCTCAAAGATTTGTTGGATTTTATCCTGATTGAATAGGAAGATCCAAAGTTTTCTGTCGTAGTTGCACCCCCAAAAGGCTCAATGAGAGAAATGTGATACCAAAAAAGGATTTTTACATACAAAATCTTATCTGGAAAAACATTGATTCTGATCGAAAGGGGATAACAAGGACTTGCCTAATCCTATGAGTTTAGATTCAATCAAAAAAAATCAAAATCAAAATCAAAAAAGAAGAAAAAGAAAAATCAAAAAAATTAAATTCAAAGCAAAAAATATATTTCAAAAAATGATTGAAGAAAAAAATAAAAATAAAAACGATGAAGAAGAATAAATCAAAAAGAAAAGAAAATGGAGAGGCCAAGGTGAAAACCCGCAAAGGGCACCTTGAGACCAAAGGGGATTTGAGTTGAAAACCCGAAAAGGGCGGCTCAAATCATGATCAAATTAGGGCATGAAGTGATTAGAGCAACTTGAATCTTGATCAAATTGGGGGCATGTGGTAGTCTTGTTATATCTGAATCAACAGGAAAGGGTAGGCGACATCTTGGGGCAACGACAGAGCACTGTAGATCTCCTAAACACATGTCAAACTCAGAATGGTCTTCAGAAAGTTTGTACAGAGAAGTTCAAACTGCGATATATGGGGCACCCAATTCTCATATTATTTATATTGAATTTGTTGTTCTTGGAATACTTTATTCTTTTCCAAGATATACATTCCCAATCAATTTCTTTGTTATTCTTCTTTACTATTTTTGATAATTTATTCATTTTGAGCCATGCTCAGAACCAAATTTATTCTTATCCATTGTTGACCCTTTTGCAAGCATGTTGCATTGGAATAATGATTAATGGACTAATAAAACTTTCACAATGGTAGTTTTGCATATTACTCTAAAAGTTTCTAAATAATACAAGAACCTGAAACAGGACTATTGTTTAGAACGCACCAAATTTAAAGGTTGGAAATTTAAGAAAGAAGAGTCTAAATTTAGACTTTCTCTTTGGATTTTGTTGTCAAATGTATTGATTGAACAAAATGACAAGATGTTATATTGGTGACAAAGCTTAAATAAACGAGCAAACAATGATCATCAGACAATAGGAAGAGGTTATCTCAAAGAAGAGAGCCTTCATTTGCGCATGAGTCTTTGGTACGACACCCTAGGAATGATATAAAGGACCAAAGAATTTCACATCATGTATCCTTGAATTGTGATAGGAAAAGATTGAAGAAGAGCCATATATTTCTACCATTGGGTTGCAGTAGGAGAATGATGGTACAAATTTTGCGTCCCAGTGGATTGAACTTTGAGGTTCGCAGTGGGGGCAATCTGGCTAAGTGTTGCTTCAGAAAAAACTAGCCGAGCAAGAAAGCGTTATAGTACGTTAGTGATTAAGCCTTAATAAACTTCGAGCAATGATAACTTAAGCGAAAAAAGGGATCATTCTCAAAAATAGCATTCTACATTCATGCAAACACCATTCACACATGTCTAGTTAAGAGTATTTGATGTATTTCGATCATGCCATCCTAATCTTAAGCATACTTAGGCTCATTATACAGGTCATGTTCCCTAGAGAACAGATCGGTGAAATCACAAAACCTAGCTCCCTGAACAGCAGTGGAATAGGCAAAAGATTACAAAACCTAGTTCCCTGACCAGCAGTGGAATAGGTGAAAGATTATAAGTTCTAGCTCCCTGAACAGCAATAGAATAGGCAAAAGATTGTAAAACCTAGTTACCTGACCAGCAGTGGAATAGGTGGAAGACTGTAAGTCCTAGCTCCCTGAACAGCAGTGGAATAGGCAAAGATTGTAAAACCTAGTTCCCTGACCAGCAGTGGAATAGGTGGAAGACTGTAAGTCCTTGCTCCCTAAACAGCAGTGGAATAGGCGAATGATTGTAAAACCTAGTTCCCTGACCAGCAGTGGAATAGGTGGAAGACTATAAGTCCTAGCTCCCTGAACAGCAGTGGAATAGGTGAAAGATTGTCAAACCTATTTCCCTGACCAACAGTGGAATAGGCGAAAGATTATAAAACCTAGTTCCTTGACCAGCAGTGGAATAGGTGGAAGACTGCAAGTCCTAGTTCCCTGACCAGTAGTGGAATAGGCAAAAGATTGTAAAACCTAGTTCCCTGACCAGCAGTGGAATAGGTGGAAGACTGCAAGTCCTAGTTCCCTGACCAGCAGTGGAATAGGCGGAAGATTATAAAACCTAGTTCCCTGACCAGCATTGGAATAGGTGGAAGACTACAAGTCTTAGTTCCCTGACCAGCAGTGGAATAGGCGGAAGATTGTAAAGCCTAGTTCCCTGACCAGCTGATTAAATGCTAAAATTTCATATTTTATGTAATTAAATTGGTTAATTTATGAGAGTGCACCACTAATTTTCCCATGTTTATATTGAATTTTGTGCAGAAATGCAATTTGGGGCTAAATAGAAGAAAAAGGAAACAATTGGGCTAGATTGAAGAAAGAAGCAAAGAGTGAGGGCCAAAATAAAATTTTTCCAAGATTAATTAGCTAAAATTGTTTTTGTTGACTTAGTGGGGAGATTATTTTGGGATTTTTTTTTGTATATCATGGAATATTTTCCTTAATTTTCTATAACTAGTTGGCTCCTAATTTAGTAAAGCCACTAGTATATGTTGAAACCATTTTTTTGATGAAAACGGGGTCGACTTGGATTTTGAAAAAAAGAATGAAAACGGGAGTCGCCACCAATCCTTTTTTGATGAGGTGTGATCGGGTCACCTCAAAAAGTGGTTGTTTTTAATAAATGATTTAATTTTATTAAAACAACGATTTTGGTCTACGAAATTCAGAAAAATAAGTTCGGGAGTCGGTTACGCACGAGGAAGGATTAGCACCCTCGATACGCCCAAAATTGGTACCTAGTTGATTAATTAGTGTCTTAGTGTCGAAAATTGAAAATTTGAAGAGTTTTTAAAAGTACGATCCTTAAAAGAAACTCTGATAACGTGAATTGAAATATAAGATTCTCTTGTTCCGAAGGAGTATCACATCCAGCACGTTAGGACACGATACTCTAAACCATCGAAACCAAGGTCACCTTATAGTTTAATGAAACCATACTTTGAAGCTTTAAGAGGATATTTGGCTATTTAGTCGAACGAGAAATCGAAACCCAGCACGTTAGGGCACGTTTTCTCTATTTTCCAAACGCGAAATATTGCCTTATTTAGAAAAATACATGTGAAATTCCGGAGAGATATTCGATTATTTTGGACAAACGGGAGATTGCAGCCCAGCACGATAGGGCACTATTCCGCGAATTGCCAAATATTGAGTCTCGTCTTCATGATAAATAAAATATAATAAGTATAATAAACTATATTTAAAATTATTATAAAATATGTATATAAAAAGAAATAGTACAAAAAAATGATTATTAGTAAAACAAAAATAATATAACAAGTAATGTGATACATATAATGACGATTTATACATAAAATAATTCGTTTTATTTTAAATATATATATATATATAAAGCATATAACAAATACATAAATAAATAAATAATATAATAATGTGAAACTTAACTCCAATTGATCAAATTAGATGAAAAGAAATAAGAAATAATGAAAATGATATAATAAGTATAATAAATAATAGTGTAAAAAAAATAGTATAATAAATAATAGGAAAATAATTTAAAAAATGGTAATAAAAAATAGTAATATTAGATTAATAATAATACCAAAAAAAAATTTGTGATAAAAGTGTCTAAAATAAACAAAATAGGACTTAATTGAATTAAAAAATAAAATTCTGGAGTGAAAACAGAATAAAAGGATACAAGGGGACCAAAATGGACACGTGGGTAATGAGGGAGGGGTCTGGGCGCAAATTTCCGGGGTAATTTGAAAGCATTTAAAGAAAACAAAAAAAAGGGACTTGATTGAACGTAGGCACCCAGGACAGGGACTAATCGCGAAAATTTCCCATTTAAAAGAAATGTGCACATTTCCATCCCTTAATGCACGGTAAGCTTTTTCCCTTCCCAAGGCTCTACTTTTGAGGGGAAAAAACAAATAAAGCCTACTTTTTTATTTTTTTATTTTTAAAACATTGAACAAAAATAAATTTTTAAAGAAAATAAAAGAATTGCAAGAGAAAAGAAAAAAATAAAAAAAAATACTCCATTAAAATAAAAATAAAATCGCAAGCAAATAAAATGATTAAAACAATACTGAGGACCAAAATACGATGCGCGCCAACCAATGGGGATTAAAAACAAAATTATCCCAAATACCAAAACGCAGTACTCTAGCGCGGACCGAATTGAGATTACACACAAATTTTAGGGTAAAAACGAAAGAAACAAAATAGAGTTTAATTAAAAGACAGCACAAATGGAGGGACCAACCATGCAAATTACCCACTTAAAGTGAGAATGCGTGGATTTAGCCTGTGGATCAGGCCACTCGCAGACCCCCCCTTTTTTTAAATGGTGCCTTTTAATTTTTTTATTCAAACCTTTATATTTTTTTTTAAGCTTACAAATCCCTTTTCTAAACAAAACCCCAAGCTCCTCTCTGTTAGGTTTTCACCCAAACATGACGCCGGACCACCACCATATCTGGTAGCCGACGGTGTGGAAAAAAAAATGGCCTGAGATCATTACTATGAAGGCCTGGTAAGTGAGCTCCCTTTCTTTTCTTTCTTTATTTTCATACACCAATATATAAAAAAAAACTGGATGAAAACAACTTGAAATCCCATTTGGCTTTAGAAAATAAGAGGGAGGGTTCTATCAAATGAGAAAGCAAGAAAGCAAAGGGCATCAACCCCATTCGGGTCCAGATCCAATGACGGAGGAGACCCCCGACGACACTGCCACGAGGTTCCGGGTAAGTTCTTCTTCTCCCTTTTTGTTTGAAATAGATTTATAAAAAAATAAAAAATAAAATCAATAACAAAAATGAAAAATGAACAAAGGGAACCCTAGAAATTAAAATCAACCTTTTTTGCTCTTGATTTCTGATGTGCCTGTGAAAATACAATTTTTTTGTATTCAAAAATCCCCCTCTATTTACAATCGGTTCTCCTCTCCCCCCTTGCTGTGATCGATTTTTGGCTTTTTAAAGCCGATCTATAAGACATTCCTTTCCTATTTTTTGTTTTCGTTCTTTTGTTTATTCTTTTCCCCATTCCTTGCATGCTTCCTTTTGCTGTTGTTTTTGTCTCTGTTGCAGGTGTCAGACGCATGGGTGGCTGGTGATAGGCGAGCAGTGGCGGTGGGCGTGCGCAGGAGGTGGCCGCAACAAACATGCGGCTGGGGTTTCTTTTTGTGTTTGAAAGTTGGTGTAGTTTTGGGCCATTCGGGCCTCTAGGGTTTTTATTAGTATTGGGCATTTGGGCTTGTAGTTTTTGAGTTTAAATTGGCTGAAAATGGGCTGCTTTTGTTTTTATTATTTGGGTCTATTTTGCTGGTATGGGCCCGGGCAGATTTTGGGCTTTACAGCTGCCCCTCTTTGCTCGTTGTCGTATAACGAAAACAGAGCAAAGACCAAGAAAGACCAAATTTGCCCGGGCTTGCCGAGCCTTGGCTTCTTTTGGTGCTTTTCTTCTTCAAGTAGCCTTATTCCAACCTGCCACGTCTTGTTGCTTCGATCCACTCTTCTGCAACTTCAGATACGCCTTGTAGCTTCAATCTACTCTGCTACGACTCCATGGGGATGAGATTTGTGTTTTTAGTCTGCTCCACTACTACTTAGGGAGATAAGACTGTAATCTTCGATCTACTTCATGCAAATACATGAGACAAGATCTACTTTCTTCGATCTACTTTACCACCAATATGGGAAGACAAAATCTGCGTCGTCGATCCACTTCCAATCATTATAGGAAGATAGGACCTGTTATCTTTGATCTACTTCGCGCCAATACATGAAGACAAGATCTGCTTTCTGCGATCTACTTCGCCACCAATATGGGAAGACAAGATCTGCGTCGTCGATCCACTTCCAATCATTATAGGAAGATAGGACCTGTTATCTTTGATCTACTTCACGCCAATACATGAAGACAAGATCTGCTTTCTGCGATCTACTTCGCCACCAATATGGGAAGACAAGATCTGCATCTTGGATCCACTTCCTATCAATATAGGAAGATAGGACCTACTATCTTCGATCTACTTCACGCCAATACATGAAGACAAGATTTGCTTTCTGCGATCTACTTCGCCACCAATATGGGAAGACAAGATCTGCACCTTGGATCCACTTCCTATCAATATAGGAAGATAGGACCTACTATCTTCGATCTACTTCACGCCAATACATGAAGACAAGATCTGCTTTCTTCAATCTATTCCACTGCCAAATACAGGGAGATAGAATTATCGGCTTCAATGTACTCCACTGTGGTCAGGGAGGTAAAATCTGCCATCTTTGATCTACTTCGCTGCCAAATACAGGAAGGCAAGATCTGCAATCTTCAATCTATTCCACTGCCAAATACAGGGAGATAGAATTATCGGCTTCAATGTACTCCACTGTTGTCAGGGAGGTAAAATCTGCCATCTTCGATCTGCTTCGCTGCCAAATACAGAAAAGCAAGATCTGATATCTTCAACCAGCTCTGCTACAAACGAGAGAGGCAAGGTTTGTCTTCGATCTGCTTCGCTGTCAGTGCAGGAAGGCAAGATCTGCTATCTTCAACCAGCTCTACTACAAACGAGAGTGGCAAGGTTTGTCTTCGATCTGCTTCGCTGTCAATGCAGGAAGGCAAGATCTGCTATCTTCAACCAGCTCTACTACAAACGAGAGTGGCAAGGTTTGTCTTCGATCTGCTTCGCTGTCAATGTAGGAAGGCAAAATCTGATAACTTCAACCAGCTCTGCTACGACCGAGAGAGAAAAGGTTTATCTTCAATTTTCACTGATCTGTCCTCTAGGGAACATGACCTGTATAATGAACCTAATTATGCCTAATGATTAGGATGGCATGATCAAAATGAATCAAATGCTCCTAACTAGACATGCGTGAATGGTATTTGAATGAATGTAGAATGTCATGAAAATAATTCCTTAATGCTTAGGTTATCATCGCTCAAAAGCTTATTAAGGCTTTATCACTAACGTGTCGCAACGCCTTCTTGACCAGCCGGCATTTCCAAAGAAACACGTAATCTGATTGCCCCCACTGTGAACATCGAAGTTCAACCCACTGGGACATAAAATTTGTACCATCAATCTCCCACTGTAACCCCAGGGTAGAAAGATATGGCTTTTGTCAATCTTCTCCTATCGCAATTCAAGGGTATAAGATTTAAATCCTTCTGGTCCCTTACATCATTCCCAATGTGTCGTACCAACGACTCATGCGCAAACGAGGGCTCTCCTTCCCGAGGTAACCTCTTCCTATTGCCTGAAGATCATCACTTTCTTGTTTATTCAAGCTTTGTCACCAACATGGCGTCTTGTCAATCAACGCGTTTGACAACAAAAATCCAAAGAGAAAGTCTAAACTTAGACTATTCCTTCCCAAATTTCCAACCTTTAAATTTGGAGTGTTCTAAACAATTGTCCTGCTTCAAGCTCCTATATTATTTAGAAACTTTTCAGAGTAATATGCAAAACTTCCTTCGTGAAAGTTTTATTAGTCCATTAATCATTATTCCAATGCAACATGCTTGCAAAAGATCATAACGATAGATAAAATAGAATTGATTTGAGAGCATAGCTCATAATGGATAAACTATCAAGGATAGCAAGAATAAAAGGGGAATTAATTTGAGAACACGTATCTTGAAAAAGAATGAAGTATTCCAAGAGAAAAAAGTATGAGGACAAGATGCCCCAGATATCGTAGCTTGAACTTCTCTGTACCAACTCTTTGAAAGACCATTCTGTGTTTGACATGTGTTTAGGAGATCTACAAGACTTTGTCGATGCCCCAAGATGCTACCTACCCTTTCTTGTTGAATCAGGTATAGCAAGATCATTACATGCCCCGATTTGATCAAAATTTGAGATGCTCTGATCGCCTCATGCCCCAATTTGATCCAAAATTTGAGTCCCTTTTTTTAGGGTTTTCAACTCAAGCCCCTTTGGTCTCAAGGCGCCCTTTGCGGGTTTTCACCTTGGCCTCTCATTTTTTCACTCATTTTTCTTTTCTTCTTTTTCATTAATTCTCTTTTTTTTTTAAGTGAAGTATTTGTTCCTTGAATCAAAATTCTCAAGATTAGGCAAGTTCTTGCCATCTATCTTGGTCAATACCTACACTCTCCCAGATAAAGCCTTCCACATAAGGTCCTTCTGGCTTAACATCCACTTTCTTCTGAAGTCCCCTTTGTATGGGAAGGATCTTCTTTGATATCGGGTCCCCCTTGTGGAATTCTCTGGAGCAAACCTTGTTTTGGTGAACTCATACCATTTGCTTTTGGTACATTTGACCATGATAGATATTTTGAACATTCCTCTCCAACCAGGATTGGATCCAAAAACTCAAAGAGAAGGAAATCTCGACCTCAATAGGTGAAACCGCAATAAGCCCAAAAAGAGGGCGTTGCCCTGAGAGAGTTTTTTTTTGGCGACATGGTGTTAATCTTGAACAGACTGCAAACTTCTTATATTTTGCTCTTGTTCAAATTTAATGCATTGTCAAATATGATTCTTTTTGACTTTTCGTGACTTTTCAAAAAAATTGCTGTCGACTTCGTGACATTGGCATATGAAGCAGCTTCTTCCCGTGAAGATAAACTGATGACCACCAGACCTTTTTTGGCGAGATCGACCTAGTAACCTTCATGCCTCACATGGACTCCATTGATTTTTCGTAAGGTGGAATCTATTTTCACCTTGTTCTACCCTCCTCAATAAGTACGGAGATAGGCCACAATCTATGTCATCTTCGAAGTCATGAGATTTCTCTAAACACATGTCTCGCTCAAAAGGAGATTCTGAGTCTGTAGCAGTGTCATTCATGTCGTTGATATTCAGGGACCTGTTGTTGGTGCAAAAGAATATACAAAGAATGTATGAATTTAAGAATAATTATCTGTACAGTATAATTATGAATGAATGAATGATTTTGGAGAAAGAATAAAAGATTAAAAATAATTATTCATAAAGAATGAAAGAATATTAGCTCAAAAATGATCGCAAAGATGCATTTCATTAAAATAACGACGTTCAGACATGAGCCTATTTCACAAAAAATTCATATTGCTTCAGGCTAAAAGCAACAAGTTTGTTCTGAATATTACTCTAAGTAGGCTCTAAATACTACAGAGACTTCTTTTACAGTCTGATTTATTTAGAACACTTCCAAGTTTATGAGGGCAGACATCTAACAAAGTTCCCTCTTCAGTTGTGTCTTCATGCATGTCATTGATGTGAACACTTCCCAATATCTCTTCATACATCGTATTCACCTTATTGTCAATCATGATTGGGTAGCAGATTTTCTGCAGTAGATGAGTCACCCAACTTGACAATACCCATGTTGATGAGTTTTTCAACTAGTTTCTTGAAGGTGATGCAATTCTCTATTGAGTGCCCCGTAATTCCTGCGTGGTAGTCACAGTGTGTGTTCGCATTATACCACTTTGGATATGGAGGTTGTGGGGGTTTTGAGTAGGAAGGGGAAACAACATGCGCATCGAATAAATTTTGATACAACTCTTCATATGACATTGGAATTGTTGTGAACTGGAGGTTCTCAGTACCTGGTTTCACTCCAGGTTCTTGTCTCAATGAGCCTTGTTGGTTAGCGACCATTTTTCTTGGCTGATTCACCGTAATTGGTTTTGAATAACCCTTGCTATATGTACTCGTGTTGTTCACCTCATTGTCTTTGTACTTTGGGGTTGATCTCTTGATGCCTTCTTCCGCATCTATCTTCCCACTTCTTATTGCATTTTCAATCATTTCACCAGACATCACTACATCTGAGAAACTCATGGTAGCACTTCCTAACATGTGGTTAATGAACGGTGCTTTCAGAGTGTTGATGAAAAGCATCGTGGTTTCTTTCTCTAAAAGAGGTGGTTGAACCTGTGTCGCGACCTCTCTCCATCTTTGGGCATATTGCCTAAAGCTCTCACTATGCTTCTTTTCCATGTTCTGCAATGTGATTCTATCGGGTGTCATATCTGTCACATGGTTGTACTGCTTTATGAAAGCCTGTGCTAAGTCCTTCCATGAATGGATGTTGACGCGGCTTAACTGGTTGTACCACTTAGCTGCAGACCCGATCAGACTGTCCTGGAAGCAGTAGATCAACAGTTGATCATTATTGATGTATCCCGTCATTCTTCGACAGAACATAGTTATATGAGCTTCAGGACAACTAGTCCCGTTGTACTTTTCAAACTCCGGCATTTTGAATTTGGGAGGGAGTACTAGATCAGGTACCAAACTCAAGTCCTTGGCGTCGACTCCACAATGGTAGTCGGTGTTCTCCATGGCTCTAAATTTCTCCTCTAGCCATCTACATCGGTCCTCAAGTTGTTTTGACAAGTCCGTTTTCGCTTTCTCTATCTCTGCCATGTTATCGAGATCAGGAAACACGGGGTTGGTAGGATTATCACCGGGATTAGAACCCGAGCCTGTTGGAAAGTTCATCGATGCTGGGGCACCGACCTGGTATTGGGATCTAATGGTAACAGGTGCCCTCTGTGGGTACACCTCTGGTTACGCTTGGATGTTAGTTGGGGTGAAACCTGGAGGATAGGCAGGGTCATCGTGATCATCCCCAGCATCAACTAAAGGGCCTTTTCCTTTGTCATTCCTTCCAGTCAATAATTGCTTTACTTGGTTCATCACAGTGTTCTGGGATTCTAACATGTCTTGCTGGATTTTTTTCAGTCGTTCGTGCATCTGATCTTGCATCTCTCGTTGCAACTGTTCCAATCTTTCGAACCTTTGATCCATTGCTTTCGTTTGGCGACGAGTACCGTAGTGATATTTGATTATATTTTTGGTGGTTTCCAGGGTAACTGAAATAATTTTACCTAGTTAGGGTCACTTCGTGAAAGTCTAATGCATATGATGCAATGTAATGCAAATGCATGAAATGAATGCCAAAAGAAACGTTGATTCTTGGTTCAATTCTATTAGAACAACTGGAATAGAAAACAAATCCATTTACATAAAGCAGATATATATACGGCTTTGCCGTCATAGGCGGGGACATTCGATCCTCTTTTTCATTCGAGCGTTAAGATAAATCTCCCGAACTCTTCAAAAGGGACATCCCTTCTATCTCTTTTTTCTTCATCTGGGCCGCGACTCGTTATTCACTCATCCTTGTGATGCTCGTTGGCTTCTCTTTAAAAAGTCTAGCGGTTCTCGAATAATCTTTGTCATCTTGAGTCTTCAGGCAACGAGGCAAAGTCGTATAGTCCTCTACTGAACTATCATCCTTCTTTTGTTCTATCTTCTCGGACCGTATTAGGACAACCGTATCGTCATCCACTTTATCAAGAAACCCATTTTCTTATGACAAGCTCTCTATTTAGCAATTGAACGTGAATCAACACCTCTTTTTATGATGAAAATGCAATGCAATCATGACAAAAAGAAAACATGTTAGTACAAAGCAAAGGCAAGCAAGAATAAATAGAACACCTATTTGGGTGAATACTAGGGGTTCGAAGTGGTTCTACCTAGGGTGAGCTCCTAAGGTTCACTACATGAGGTTTGGTTCTAAAGTAAGGGTACCTGAACCAGCAGATTCCTCGATCCTCACCCATTGTAGGCTCATGCGGACCGAGTTCGGTTCAGGGGGATACATTTCTCTATGGCCATGCGGAGATGAAAATCTCACGAAGACATAGGTACGGATGTATCCCGGAAGCGATTCACTATCCCATGCGGAGGTGAAAACCTCACGAAGGCGTAGTTTCTCACTCCCACTTAAAAGGGTATGACCAGCGGTCATGCAATGCAATGTGCAGAGGTATAAAATAAAATACAGAACACGATAAAAAAATAACTCAAAACAGAAGAGATGCAATGAGAGGATCGTAAATTTAAATCGAATTTTTCACTTTCAACAAAAAGACAAGAAATAATCAACACATGGCTTGACTCTCTTATTTTCCCCAGTGGAGTCGCCAAGCTGTTGACACCATTTTTTTGATGAAAACGGGGTCGACTTGGATTTTGAAAAAAAGAATGAAAACGGGAGTCGCCACCAATCCTTTTTTGATGAGGTGTGATCGGGTCACCTCAAAAAGTGGTTGTTTTTAATAAATGATTTAATTTTATTAAAACAACGATTTTGGTCTACGAAATTCAGAAAAATAAGTTCGGGAGTCGGTTACGCACGATGAAGGATTAGCACCCTCGATACGCCCAAAATTGGTACCTAGTTGATTAATTAGTGTCTTAGTGTCGAAAATTGAAAATTTGAAGAGTTTTTAAAAGTACGATCCTTAAAAGAAACTCTGATAACGTGAATTGAAATATAAGATTCTCTTGTTCCGAAGGAGTATCACATCCAGCACGTTAGGACACGATACTCTAAACCATCGAAACCAAGGTCACCTTATAGTTTAATGAAACCATACTTTGAAGCTTTAAGAGGATATTTGGCTATTTAGTCGAACGAGAAATCGAAACCCAGCACGTTAGGGCACGTTTTCTCTATTTTCCAAACGCGAAATATTGCCTTATTTAGAAAAATACATGTGAAATTCCGGAGAGATATTCGATTATTTTGGACAAACGGGAGATTGCAGCCCAGCACGATAGGGCACTATTCCGCGAATTGCCAAATATTGAGTCTCGTATTCATGATAAATAAAATATAATAAGTATAATAAACTATATTTAAAATTATTATAAAATATGTATATAAAAGAAATAGTACAAAAAAATGATTATTAGTAAAACAAAAATAATATAACAAGTAATGTGATACATATAATGACGATTTATACATAAAATAATTCGTTTTATTTTAAATATATATATATATATATAAAGCATATAACAAATATATAAATAAATAAATAATATAATAATGTGAAACTTAACTCCAATTGATCAAATTAGATGAAAAGAAATAAGAAATAATGAAAATGATATAATAAGTATAATAAATAATAGTGTAAAAAAAATAGTATAATAAATAATAGGAAAATAATTTAAAAAATGGTAATAAAAAATAGTAATATTAGATTAATAATAATACCAAAAAAAAATTTGTGATAAAAGTGTCTAAAATAAACAAAATAGGACTTAATTGAATTAAAAAATAAAATTCTGGAGTGAAAACAGAATAAAAGGATACAAGGGGACCAAAATGGACACGTGGGTAATGAGGGAGGGGTCTGGGCGCAAATTTCCGGGGTAATTTGAAAGCATTTAAAGAAAACAAAAAAAGGGACTTGATTGAACGTAGGCACCCAGGACAGGGACTAATCGCGAAAATTTCCCATTTAAAAGAAATGTGCACATTTCCATCCCTTAATGCACGGTAAGCTTTTTCCCTTCCCAAGGCTCTACTTTTGAGGGGAAAAAACAAATAAAGCCTACTTTTTTATTTTTTTATTTTTAAAACATTGAACAAAAATAAATTTTTAAAGAAAATAAAAGAATTGCAAGAGAAAAGAAAAAATAAAAAAAAATACTCCATTAAAATAAAAATAAAATCGCAAGCAAATAAAATGATTAAAACAATACTGAGGACCAAAATACGATGCGCGCCAACCAATGGGGATTAAAAAACAAAATTATCCCAAATACCAAAACGCAGTACTCTAGCGCGGACCGAATTGAGATTACACACAAATTTTAGGGTAAAAACGAAAGAAACAAAATAGAGTTTAATTAAAAGACAGCACAAATGGAGGGGACCAACCATGCAAATTACCCACTTAAAGTGAGAATGCGTGGATTTAGCCTGTGGATCAGGCCACTCGCAGACCCCCCCTTTTTTTAAATGGTGCCTTTTAATTTTTTTATTCAAACCTTTATATTTTTTTTAAGCTTACAAATCCCTTTTCTAAACAAAACCCCAAGCTCCTCTCTGTTAGGTTTTCACCCAAACATGACGCCGGACCACCACCATATCTGGTAGCCGACGGTGTGGAAAAAAAATGGCCTGAGATCATTACTATGAAGGCCTGGTAAGTGAGCTCCCTTTCTTTTCTTTCTTTATTTTCATACACCAATATATAAAAAAACTGGATGAAAACAACTTGAAATCCCATTTGGCTTTAGAAAATAAGAGGGAGGGTTCTATCAAATGAGAAAGCAAGAAAGCAAAGGGCATCAACCCCATTCGGGTCCGGATCCAATGACGGAGGAGACCCCCGACGACACTGCCACGAGGTTTCGGGTAAGTTCTTCTTCTCCCTTTTTGTTTGAAATAGATTTATAAAAAAATAAAAAATAAAATCAATAACAAAAATGAAAAATGAACAAAGGGAACCCTAGAAATTAAAATCAACCTTTTTTGCTCTTGATTTCTGATGTGCCTATGAAAATACAATTTTTTTGTATTCAAAAATCCCCCTCTATTTACAATCGGTTCTCCTCTCCCCCCCTTGCTGTGATCGATTTTTGGCTTTTTAAAGCCGATCTATAAGACATTCCTTTCCTATTTTTTGTTTTCGTTCTTTTGTTTATTCTTTTCCCCATTCCTTGCATGCTTCCTTTTGCTGTTGTTTTTGTCTCTGTTGCAGGTGTCAGACGCATGGTGGCTGGTGATAGGCGAGCAGTGGCGGTGGGCGTGCGCAGGAGGTGGCCGCAACAAACATGCGGCTGGGGTTTCTTTTTGTGTTTGAAAGTTGGTGTAGTTTTGGGCCATTCGGGCCTCTAGGGTTTTTATTAGTATTGGGCATTTGGGCTTGTAGTTTTTGAGTTTAAATTGGCTGAAAATGGGCTGCTTTTGTTTTTATTATTTGGGTCTATTTTGCTGGTATGGGCCCGGGCAGATTTTGGGCTTTACAGTATAAATAGAGGCTACATTGTTCATTTTATTCATCAATCAAAAATATTAAGTTTTTATCTTTCAATTCATTCTCTCCTTTCTCACGTAGCATTGTTGTTTCTTTAGTTTCCTTTCCTTCAAATTATTAATTTCCAGTAGCCAACCACCTATTTACCTTTACTTTCAACTATTCACAATTTATTATTTGTCTTTAGTTTCCTTTACTTTCAGCTCCTAAAATTTCTAGCTTGTTACCACTCATAATTTACAATTTCTTTTTCAAATTCTCTTTTCATTCCCAATAGTCAACCACCCCACTTTAATATATTTTTCCAACCCCCATAATCAATCACGTCACCCATCTTTTCACCCATTTACCTTATTTAATTTATCAAATACCAACATGCCCCAAATCTTAGCCAACTAAACCCATTTTCAACTTTAGGTCGGATTTAACCTCGTCAAAACCCGTGAGTTACGAACCCGAGCGATTTAACTCCTAAAATTCCAGTACTTATTACTTCTCCGGATTAAGAGTATGATTTTGTCAACTCACAAAGTCAGATCAACACTAAGTCAAAAAAGATGTCGTTTGATTTAGTGTGATTAGACGTACAGTTGGAATTCCGAAAGCAACGTTTCTAATTGGTTTTCTGTGAACACATTGGCGTGCCAAGTGGAGATTGTTGTTTGGTTCCGTCAAGGGGAGTAGTAACCAGATTTAAATATCCTACGCGATTGAGGGCATTGGTTCGAGCTTGGCTCTTCTAGGACGCAAAGCTGCCGGAGTTCTAAATCACGAACGTTTCGTGGTTGTTCGATCTGTAAGAGTTAGTTATTGGATGTTCCATAACTAATTTACACAAGGAAGAGTTGCTGTCCGAGGCGTCCTTGGTAGCTATAACTAGCTTATTAGAAAAGATGAGTTCATCCAATTTCGAGGATCAGTTCAAAGACGAGGAAAATTCGTGCCTAAAGCTGAGCTCATTCTAATTAATTTTTCTTAATATTTATTTCACAGTTTTTATTATTCTGTTTTCAACTTTTACTTTTGACGTTATTTTTCTGTTAATTTTAGGTTTTCAAATTTTTATACCCCTGAACGTCTTGGGCACGACAGCTGCCCCGACATAAATCTGGTCAAGCGAGCAACAATTTACAGTAAACCAGTCTCTGAGGGATCGATCCTACTCCCTATACTGCATAATTTGAAAATTAAGGCGTAGGTTTATATTGGTGGATTCGACACCCATCAGTTTTGGCGCCGTTGCCGGGGACTGGCAACACTTACAATTGTTTAAATAATCCTCATGACCAGATCTACATCCGGAGATCTCGAATACGACCCAGAGATCAAAAAATCAGCACGAGCACAATGAAAAGAGACAGAAGCTCTTAAACGTGCAGGTAAAGCAGAAGTTGAGCTAGGACAAAGGCTCTTAGAAATCGACGTTGAAAAGTTGAGACTAGCAATTCGTACAGAGGCAATTCGACGTGGGAAACAAATCGAAGTGCTTGATCCTGAGACCGAACCACTTCCTGAAACAAAAGAAGTAGAAGACAACCTCGGTGAACCAGAAAAGATGGCGAACCGAACCATTCGTCAATTAGTCGCTGCTCCCAACGAGCAAACACCGTTATGCATCAACTATCCAACTGGAGAAACTCCGTTCGAGTTGAAGCCAGGCCTTATTCACCTTTTGTCCACTTTTCGAGGCTTGAAGAATGAAAATCCACACACTCACTTAAGAGAATTCCACATGGACTGCTCGAGCATGAAACCTCAGGGAGTAACCGAAGATGAAATTAAACTTCGGGCCTTTCCTTTTTCTTTAGTTGATACAGCAAGAGAATGGTTATTTTACTTACCTCCAAGTTCTATTACAACGTGGGATAACTTCTCTCGTGTTTTTCTTGATAGATTCTTTCCAGCATTACGAGCAGCTAAACTTAGGAGGGACATAGTGGTAATCCACCAAATGGAAAGTGAATCACTCTATGACTATTGGGAGCGATACAAAAAACTGTGTGCAAGTTGTCCTCAACACGGTTTGACCGAGCAATCACTTCTTCAGTATTTCTACGAGGGTTTGCTCCCTATGGAGATGAAAATGATTGACGTAGCTAGTGGAGGGGCACTAGTCAATATGACTCTTCAAAGGGCAAGAGAATTGATATCCAACATGGCAGCAAATTCCCAACAGTATTGGCCAAATACAGAACCCACAAGATGGGTTAATGGGGTAAATGTTTCATCCTTAGAAGATAAATTGAATAAGCTAACGAATATTGTTCAATCTATGCTTACAGAAAAGAAGAATCTGACCCAACTGTGTGGAATTCGTATTACATCTGAACATCCGACGAATCTATGCCCACACTTTAATGAAAATTCAACAGCACATGTTGATGCTGTTGGAGGTTTTCCGGGACCTCCACAAAGATGCTATGATCCTTTCTCAAACACTTACAATCCCGAGTGGAAGGATCATCCTAACTTGAATTACGGAGCTAATCCCCGATATAATCCATCGTACCAAGACCTCTGCAACTGCCACCCAAGCCGAGCACATCTCTAGAAGCTGTTATGGAAAGACTTGCCGTCGATGTTGCGAAGTACCAATAGAGGACAGACGCATCAATACAGGAGTTAACTAATCAAGTTAGTAAACTCTCGATGGCGGTAAATTGTTTGGAATCTCAAGGTAAACTACCGTCCCAGACGGAGCCGAATCCTCGGCAAAATGCAAGTGCAATAACTCTTCGTAGCGAAAAAATTTTGGAACCAGTTCCCGACAAAAGTCATGGGCAAGACAAGGAACGGGAAAAGAAAATCTCTGATCCAAAAGCCAGACCAGAATCAGAAATTCAGAAACCAGTCATGATGCCACCTCCTTTTCCAGGGAAGCTCGCAAAGGATAAGAAAGAGAAGGAGGAAAAAGAAATCCTCGAAACCTTCAGGAAAGTGGAGGTAAATATCCCTTTACTCGATGCTATCAAGCAAATCCCTCGTTATGCAAAATTCCTCAAGGAATTGTGTACTAGCAAAAGGAAGTTAATAGGAAACGAAAGAGTAAATGTAAGAGAGAATGTCTCCGTAGTACTGCAAAAGAAAGTTTCACCCAAATACAAGGACCAAGGTATGTTTGCTATTTCCTGTGAGATAGGTAATGTAGGCATTAAGAAAGCCATGTATGATTTAGGGGCTTCCATTAATGTTATGCCTTATCCTATTTATAAGTTGATTAACATGGGTCCTTTGAAAAAGACAGGAGTAATAATCCAGTTGGCGGACAGATCAGTCATCTATCCCGAAGGGTTACTTGAAGACGTTCTCGTTAAAGTTAGCGAATTAGTTTTCCCTGCAATTTCTACATTACTAATATGGAGAACGATAACTCAACTAATTCGCCTGACATTTTACTTGGAAGACCGTTCCTAAATACCGCAAGCGCAAAAAATGATGTTCAGAGTGGAACATTGACAATGGAGTTTGATGGCGAAATCGTGAAATTCAATGTCTACGAAGCCATGAGTCATCCTAACTCATTATCAAATATTTCCAGTATCGATAGTATAGATTGTTTAACTCAAAATTATTCTGAATATCATGACTTTGATGAGTTGGAAACTGTCCTTTACAGAAGCATTGACATGGATGACATAAGTCGTCTCGAGGAGTTAGCAGTTATAGAAGATCCGTTACGAGAAATTGTCAAACACTTGGAGACGCAACCATCATTGACGAATCGAGGTAGCCAATTTGAACTATTACCTTCCCAAATTAAAATGTTGCCTTCGATTTTGCAGCCACCAACCCTAGAGCTTAAAGCATTATCGGACCACCTCAAGTATGTCTTTTTGGGAGAAAAAGACACTTTACCAGTGATAGTGTCAAACAGACTAACCAAAGACGAAGAGGAAAGTCTAGTTCGAGTTCTGAAGGATTATAAAGAAGCTATATTGGTTGGACAATAGCTGACATAAAAGGGCTAAGTCCATCCACTTGTATGCACAGAATTTCCATCAAAGATAACACGAAACCAAAGAGAGATGCTCAGAGGTGCCTTAATCCACCGATGATGGAGGTAGTAAAAAAGGAAATCCAGAAAATGTTGGATGCTAGAATGATATACCCGATCTCTGACAGTGATTGGGTTAGCCCGGTTCATGTCGTGCCCAAGAAAACTGGCGTAACAGTGGAAAAAAATCGTCAGCAGAGCTAGTTCCTACCCGAGTCTAGAATGGATGGAGGGTTTGCATCGACTACAAAAAGTTGAATGTAGCTACCCGAAAGGACCATTTTCCACTTCCCTTCATCGATCAAATGCTCGAGCGATTAGCTGGTAAGACCCATTATTGTTGTCTCGATGGTTATTCAGGATTTTTCCAGATCCCTGTGGCACCTGAAGATCAAGACAAAACAACTTTCACGTGCCCTTTCGAAACGTTTGCATATAGCCGAATGCCGTTTGGACTCTGCAATGCTCCAGCCACTTTCTAGAAATGCATGGTGAGCATATTCTCTGATTATGTCGAGAAAATCATTGAAGTCTTCATGGATGACTTCACGGTGTACGGTAACTCTTTTAACGAATGTCTCGATAATCTTACTGAGATATTACAAAGATGCCTAGAATTTAATCTTGTTTTAAATTATGAAAAATGCCACTTCATGGTTGACAAAGGGTTAATTTTGGGTCATATAGTTTCCTCAGAAGGTATTGAGGTCGATAAAGCAAAAATGGATATTATTAACTCATTACCTTACCCCACATCTGTGAGGGAAATTCGTTCGTTTCTTGGGCATGCAGGATTTTACAGACGATTCATAAAAGACTTCTCGAAGATCGCTCAACCACTTTGCAGTCTGTTACAGAAGGATAAAGACTTTAAATTTGACCAGACTTGTAAAGACGCATTTGACGTGCTGAAGCAGAAATTAGTCTCCGCCCCCATAGTGCAACCACCAAATTGGAACTTCCCATTCGAAATTATGTGTGATGCAAGTGATCGTAGTGTGGGAGCTGTTCTTGGCCAAAGACTAAGGAAAGAGCCTCATGTTATCTACTACGCTTCGAAAAATTTGGATGCTGCCCAAAGCAATTACACAACCAATGAGAAAGAATTATTAGCTGTTGTGTTTACTTTAGATAAATTTAGCTCTTACCTGTTGGGAACTAAAGTAATCATCTTTTCTAATCATGCAGCTTTGAAGTATTTAATAGGGAAGAATGAGGCAAAACCTTGACTGATTAGATGGATTCTGCTCCTACAAGAGTTCGATTTTGAAATTCAAGATAAGAAGGGATGCGAAAAATTAGTAGCTAACCATCTGAATCGATTACAGATTCCAGCAGATGACACACCATTGAAAGATAACTTCCCAGATGAAAACCTATTTTTAGCAAATGCGGTTCATCCTTGGTATGCAGACATAGTAAACTATCTCGTCACAGGTACTATACCTTCAGAATTACCAAGGTCTAAAAAAGATAAGATTAAAAAGGATGCTCGATATTACATTTGGGACGATCCCTACCTTTGGAAGCATTGCTCCGATCAGGTAATTCGACGGTGTGTAGCAGAAACAGAGGTACAGTATATCTTAACTTTTTGTCACTCTTATGCATGTGGAGGACACTTTGGACCTAAACGTACCGCACATAAAATTCTCTAGTGTGGACTATTTTGGCCAAACATATTTCGTGATGCCTTCTTATTCTGCAAAACCTGTGAAAGATGCCAAAAAGTCGGTAACCTTAGTCGTCGAAATGAGATGCCCCTTACTCCTATTCATATTTGCGAAATTTTTTATGTGTGGGGCATCAATTTTATGGGTCCTTTTATTTCTTCTTTCGGTAATTTTTATATACTCTTAGTTGTTGATTACGTTTCTAAATGGTTAGAGGTGAAAGCCACTCGTAATGATAATGCTAAAACTGTGGTTGACTTTCTTAAAAGTTCTATCTTTTCCAGCTATGGCACTCCACGAGCATTAATCAGTGACAGAGGAACTCATTTCTGCAATAAGCTCGTAAGTGCACTTATGGAGAAGTATGGAGTGACTCAACGAATTTCTACTGCTTACCATCTACAAACAAACGGGCAAGATGATGTGTCAAACTGTGAAATCAAGTCCATCTTGGAGAAGAACGTTAAACCTAACAGAAAGGATTGGAGCTTGAGATTAAATGACGCACTTTGGGCGCTTACAGGACAGCTTACAAGGGACCAATAGGCATGTCACCTTACCGACTCATTTTTGGTAAACGTTCCATCTCCCAGTCGAATTAGAGCACAAGGCATTTTGGGCAGTTAAACAATGTAATATGGAGATGGAGACTGCAGGAAGGGCTCGAAAGTTAGACATTCAAGAACTCGAGGAAATTAGAAACGATGCATATGAAAATGCTCGAGTTTATAAAGAAAAGACGAAGGCGTTCCACGATAAGATGATCACTAGGAAGCAGTTTTCAATAGGACAAAAAGTTCTACTATACGACTCCACCTTAAAAATTTTCGCTGGTAAGCTTCGATCCAAATGGATAGGTCCATTCATTATAACTAATTTATTCTCGAATGGTGCAGTAGAAATACAAAGTGAAGAAACCCGAAAGTGTTTTAAGGTGAATGGTCAACAACTAAAACCCTTCTACGAGAATTTTCAAACGCACACAATTGAGGAGGTCGTTCTCGAGGAGCCCGGAAGTTGAATAACAGGTCATCGAGCTAACAACGTTAAACAAAGCGCTGTTGGGAGGCAACCCAAATTTTCTTTTCCTTTATGCAAATAAAATTTTTGGTAAAATGGAAAATGAAAATGCATGTCGAGGATTAGTTTTGTCTAAGGAAAGACTTGGTACTTAAGTATGTCCATTGTGACTCACCTCTCTTTCCTGGGAACTTACTTGGTGCATTTATCACGACTATTTTACCAAATATCGTAATTTTAGTTTTTAATTTATTTCTGGAGTTTATAGCTTAGCTAATAAATTTGAAAAAAAATAATTTTAATTTTCCTATTATTATTATTATTACTATTTTATTTAATTTCTATTTTTATTTTTGCAGGGAAGCATTCCAAGACAAAATTAAAATTTCACATGACAACCCACAAATTCTTTTTATTTTTTAGCCAAGGCCCACTCTACATGTCCACCATTTTAAAATCAATCCAAGCTAACCCATTAAACCAAACCCAAACCCATCATACCTACCCAAAACCAAAAAAGAAAAAAACAATTAAAATTTAAACCCAAAATTTCCCCCCCCCCAATCGTCCACCCCTTTTCCATTTAAAAAAAATCAAAAAGTCTTACACCCATCAAATCAAACTTTTCACCTAGAAAAAAACAACCCCACTACCCCATATTAGCTCTCCACTTTTACCCCCCAACCGTCTACTCCTCTCAAATAAAAAAAACTTTCACCAATCAAATCCTATACCTTTCACCCATCACATCATAGCCTTTTCTTTACCCTAAAAAATAAAACAACACACAGTCACATTTACCCCCCATTTGACCAGCCAAAGAAAGAAAGATAAAAAAAAATCTTTTTCAAACTCTACGTTCTTTCTTTTATTTCCCCTTTCTTTCTTCTTCATCTTCAACACCATAACTCAAACCTCCAAGAAAACCACCCACCACTGTCCACCACCAAATCATGGTTCGTACACGCGAACGCGCGACGCAAGAATCGCCGTCCACCATAAACCGACAATAACACCGGTTCACTACCCCAACATTCGTCATAATTGACTCCGACGAATCTCCTCCCTCTTCGCCACCACAACTGCGCCGCCCTAGAAGAAATCGCAGCCCAACTCTGATCACCGTAGTCTACTCACCCCATGAGCCACCCGTTTCGACCGACCACCATTCCGACAGCCCAGTCGAACCACCTAACTCATCTAACAGTCACGATCGCCCATCTCCCCGACCAAACGTCCATGCACGTCGACCACCACAACTGAGACCTTCGAGAAGAACTCTGCGGTCCCCAAACGATGGTACTGAACCACGTTCAACGCAAAGACAAACCTGAGGCCACCAACAGCCACCTTTGGCCGGTTCATCCACTCCAACGGCAGATGATACTGAAAATTATGAAAATGAAACGAAAAATCAAGACACTGAGTATCATCCACGAGAGTGAGTTCAATTCCGACAAGGGAGAGGATTCATGCCACCGGAGAACAAATTTCACGGGAATCTAACGTTTACAAACCCGGCACATCAAGCACAATTCGAACAAACCCAACATCGCCCTCTTCTAGTATGTAAACACATGGACTCATTCTCATTATATTCTTTAAATATTGAAGAATCTGTTAATCAATATTTTGATGCTATTGGGTGGACTGATTTTGCTGCCATTGATGAACCTGCATATTATGAGTTGGTTTTTGAATTTTATTCAACATTTTACTTCGACCATTCTGCTAACACCACAGATACACCTCATGCTGTTAATTTTCGCTTGCTAGGTGTATATTATAATCTATCTATTTCTGAGTTTAATGTTGTTCTGGGATTTGTTAGTGAGGACTATTTAGCAACTGATGACTATTATGACTCATTTCTCGACATACCGCCTGACTTTGATGCTAATGAAGCTTTAGCTTTGTTAATTGAAATGAGACAAATTTCGTACGATCCGAAACGTTGTAAGGACATAGGAATTCATAGCCCCACACTACGATATATACATCGATTCCTTGCTTTCAATTTTTCAGGACGTAATGATGCATCTGCCTCTTTAACTAGAACTGAATTACTTTTTCTATGGTGCATGCATTCAGGCAGGAAAGTGAAATAGGCTATTGGTTTGCTATTCAGTTTCAGCATGTTTTGCGGTCGAATCGGCCACTAATCTTGGGTACTTACATCACACGTTTAGCCTCCAATTTGAATCCATCAACTATCAATTTTAGCTCTTTAAATTTGGCATACAAAACGGACTCTTTAGATACATACTGCTTGGATTCTATGGGGTTACTTGCCAATACCCCTTCTTCTTTTTATTGTCCCTCCAGGTACAAGAACAGATCGGTCGCATAGAGTGTTCCGATGAAGACACCATCAAGGGCCGAAGCCTCCAAGTTCTGTCGAATCTCGTTTAACCTGAATCGAGGAAGGACTTGACTCTTTACGTACCTTAGTGACAGACGTTCTCACACATCTATGAGAAAACCCTCCACGACATTGAAATACATGGGGAGTTTATTTTCCTTCTTTTACATACTTACTTTTACTTTATATCCTTTAATATTACATTGGGACAATGTAAAATAAGTAGGGGGAGGGAAACATAAATTGGTTCTAAATTTGCTTATCTGTCATCGCTATTTTTGCATGTTTTTGGTAAAAGGTAAATTTTTTTTTCTTTTAAGTTGAGATGGTACACTTATGGTTTGACCTATTTAGCTATTTAGTTCTTTAACATAAACTTTTTAATAACCTAGACTAAGTGGGTAGGAAATTTTTAGGAATTATGAGTTTGCTTGACTGTCTACCTTATTTTGTCTTTTAAAAAAAAAGAAAAAATTATAATAATTCTCCTCTGATATGATTGTTAAGAGTGAAAAATTGGAGCTGTACACTGGACCAAGTAACCGGAATGTAGTGCTTGGGTTGTCATTACATCTCGTGTAAAAAGGTTTGTGTGACTGTCTAATTTCTTTGCACTCACTCCGCTAACAAGTTATCATGAGTAGGGCGAAATAACCCGCTTAGAGACGTCTGAATTAAGTAACAGGAACATGGTGCTTGGGTTGTCATCATGTCGCGCGTCAAAAAATTCGAAAATGTCCTAAGTACAATAAATAATAAAATGAAAGGTAAGCCTATCAAGTTCTACTAAATTCTGAAATATATTTACTTACTTCTTAGGCTAGGTTATTTGAGATGTTAATGTTCCAGGATTAAATTGTTGAATTGTACAAATCATGGGGGTCAAGTCCTATTTTGGAGAAAATTTTTCCTTTTGCAGATTCATACAAAATGCTAGAGGACTAGCATAAGCTAAGTAGGGGGATTTGATTAAATGCTAAAATTTTATATTTTATGTAATTAAATTGGTTAATTTATGAGAGTGCACCACTAATTCTCCCATGTTTATATTGAATTTTGTGCGGGAATGCAATTTGGGGCTAAATAGAAGAAAAAGGAAACAATTGGGCTAAATTGAAGAAAAAAGCAAAGAATGAGGGCCAAAATAAAATTTTTCCAAGATTAATTAGCTGAAATTGTTTTTGTTGACTTAGTGAGGAGATTATTTTGGGATTTTTTTTTGTATATCATGGAATATTTTCCTTAATTTTCTATAACTAGTTGGCTCCTAATTTAGTAAACCCACTAGTCTAAATAAAGGCTACATTGTTCATTTTATTCATCAATCAAAAATATTAAGTTTTTATCTTTCAATTCATTCTCTCCTTTCTCACGTAGTATTGTTGTTTCTTTAGTTTCATTTCCTTCAAATTATTAATTTCCAATAGCCAACCACCTATTTACCTTTACTTTCAACTATTCACAATTTATTATTTGTCTTTAGTTTCCTTTACTTTCAGTTCCTAAAATTTCCAGCTTGTTACCACTCATAATTTACAATTTCTTTTCCAAATTCTCTTTTCATTCCCAATAGTCAACCACCCCACTTTAATATATTTTTCCAACCCCCATAATCAATCACGTCACCCATCTTTTTACCCATTTACCTTATTAAATTTATCAAATACCAACATGCCCCAAACCTTAGCCAACTAAACCCATTTTCAGCTTTAGGTCAGATTTAACCTCGTCAAAACCCGTGAGTTACGAACCCGAGCGATTTAACTCCTAAAATTCCAGTACTTATTACTTCTTCGGATTAAGAGTATGATTTTGTCAACTCACAAAGTCAGATCAACACTAAGTCAAAAAATATGTCATTTGATTTAGTGTGATTAGACGTACAGTTGGAATTCCGAAAGGAACATTTCTAATGGTTTTCTGTGAACACGTTGGCGTGCCAAATGGAGATTGCTGTTTGGTTCCGTCAAGGGGAGTAGTAACCGGATTTAAATATCCCACGCGATTGAGGGCATTGGTTCGAGCTTGGCTCTTTTAGAATGCAAAGCTACCGGAGTTCTAAATCACGAACGTTTCGTGGTTGTTCAGTCGGTAAGAGTTATTTATTGGACGTTTCATAACTAATTTACACAAGGAAGAGTTGGTGTCCGAGGCGTCCTTGGTAGCTATAACTAGCTTATTGGAAAAGAGGAGTTCATCCAATTTCAAGGATTAGTTCAAAGACGAGGAAAATTCGTGCCTAAAGCTGAGCTCATTCTAATTAATTTTTCTTAATATTTATTTCACAGTTTTTATTATTTTGTTTTCAACTTTTACTTTTGACGTTATTTTTCTGTTAATTTCAGGATTTCAAATTTTTATCCCCCCGAACGTCTTGGGCACGACAGCTGTCCTGACATAAATCTGGTCAAGCGAGAAATAATTTACAGTAAACCAGTCTCTGAGGGATCGACCCTACTCCCTATACTGCATAATTTGAAAATTAAGGCATAGGTTTATATTGGTGGATTCGACACCCATCACCAGCAGTGGAATAGGTGGAAGACTGCAAATCCTAGCTCCCTAACCATCAGTGGAATAGGTTGAAGATGGCAAGTCCTACCTTCCTGCATCGACAGTGAAGCAGATCGAAGCCAATGGTCCTATCTCCCTGAAGTTGAAGTAGAGTGGATCGAAACACCCATTCCTATACGACTGAAGATGTAGTAGAATGGAATGAGGCTACGTGAAGAAGAAGAGTACCAAGGTCCAGCACGACCGGGCAAAATTGGCCCTTTTTATTCTTTGCTTCATTCCCATTACACGACAATGAGCAAAGAGGGGCAGCTGTAATGGCCCAATATTGCCCGGCCCAAATCAGAAATAAATAAACAAAGTAAATAAAACCAGTATAAAAGCAAAAATGTTAAAAGTCCATTTACAAATAAAAAAGTCCAAATACATGGGCCCAAATCGTTTTAACCCACTAGCCTAGCCTAATGTCCCCAATCCACCAAGCCTAATGCCCATTAGCTAACCCTAGCCTAATAGCCCAACACCAAGCAGCACTCAAAAAACCCTAGGCAGCAAACAACTTCCAAGCGCCGCAGCCACCAAGACCTTCGTCCTCACGTGCCAAGTCTTTACCATCGCGCGCACCTCTGCACGTGCGCCACCGCTACGTGCCACGCCTCCATGCACTGCGTTGAGCCGCGCCACATCACCGTACAGCCTCTGTATACCTGCAAGAAAGACAAACAAATGGAAAAGGCAGAGAAAATCAAGCAAAAAGAATTGAAATCGCCAGCAAATCAGAGAAAATTGAGAGAAAAAACAAAAAAGAGCAAAAAAGAAAGGAGATTTCATTTTTATTTTTATTTTTTTACTCTATATCTTTGCGGCGGTATATAAACCGATTGCGATTGCAAAAAAGGGGGACACGAACATTGTATGCAAACAAAAAAATCAAAAAGCAATAAAAAAATCAAAAAAGTTCAAAGAGGTAATTTTTTTGTTTCTTTTCTTTTCTTTTCTTTTTCATTCTCTTTGATTCTTTTTTTTCTTCTTTGGCACCAAACGAAAATAAAAAGAAGAAGAGAAGAAGTATCTTATCGGAGTAGACGCCATTGGAACTTGGTTTGCTCCGTCTGAATCGGAGTCAGATCGGGTTCATGACTGAGCGGCGCACAAAGGAATGTCTGCTTAGGGTTTGCAGATCTATCAAAATGGCTTAGGGCCTTTGTTTTTTTTAATTTTATGCACACTATAAAACGATGCCGTTTGAGGTCTTTCTCAGTGGCCCCAAAACGGCGTCGTATTGGGCCATTAACCCGATGACCCGACCCAGATGCGGCATGGAGAGGGATATTTGCGCCACTGGTCCCTCTGTTTTAGCTCATATTTCTAATTATGTTTTCTTTATTTATTAATTTTACCCAATGTGTTTTGGATTCTGCTCACTTTAGTCCTTCTCTCAGCGCAGCGTTTCGAGGTGTTGGGATTATTTCCCTTTTGATCCCTCGTATCATTTGCGCGTTTCACTTTTTTCCTTTTTATTTATTTTAATTCTGTTTGTGGTTCTTTAATTTTATTTTAATCGTATTTGACCCCCCTTTGTTTTACTTTATTTTCATTTTTTTTCTCTTAGTTTAATTTAATACTTTTGTTATTTGCTTTTTAAATAAGTTCATTAATTAATTTATTACTATTACCGTTGTTAATATCACTAATGTACTATTATATTAGTATATATATTTATTTACATTTTTTGTACATACATTATTTTACTATATAATATTATTTTAAGTGTTAACATTTATATACGATATTATTTTATACATATATGAAATTTATATTAAACTATTTTGATTATATACATGTATATATAATATATTATTGATTTTATGTTATATCTCTTATTTATTTATACATATGTATGATTTGTTTTTATTTTAAAAAAAACCTACATTAATATACTTTGGCTTATTTCAACTTTATATATATTATTATGCATATATATTAACATTTATATTATTATTTATACCAAGGTTACCATTTTATATATGATTTGTCCAAATTAATACATATATCGTTTTATGTATTTTGGTTTTCTTTAAAGATTTATTTAGATACTATTAATTTATGTGGTATTTACTTTAACTCTATTTTTGATTTATTTCAAACTTTCATATATGTGTATTTATTTTATATGTATACTTTCATATATGTGTATATATGTGTGTATATTATTGATTTTTAATTCATTAGCTTTTAAATGCGATATTTACATGTAACCATTGTTCTTATAAGTACGGCATTATTGGTTTATTAATTGCTTATCGTTCATTGGTGTGCATTTCAATTTACGAATCACCATTTCGCATTGTACGTTATTCTTCCATTTTTTTATTTATTCAAAAGATTACGTTTCATATCATTTAAATGTCAAAAGAATTTTTATCCAATAAGCTTTCGAAATAACGCAAAGTTCGGTATTTGGAATCTTCGGAAGAATTGAGCCCTAACGTATGGGTTCTAATTTTTCTCGTCGAATCTAAATAATCAAGAATATCCCTTTTAATCAAAACATAAATAAAAACTAATTCTCGGGAACTCGATACGTCGTGTCCTAATGTATTGGATGTGACATGTCGTTTTCTCGAAATAAAGATTTTAAAAAATAATAAGGGTTATATTCAGTGCTAGGAATTCTGAGAAATTGTGCCCTAACGTATTTGATTTTAATTTTTCATCTGACTTAAAGCAATTGAATATCCCTTTTTAACTTCACCGCAACAGTTTTGAAAATCAAAAGACAAGCTTATTCTCGAGGACTAAAAATGTCGTGTCCTAATGTATTGGGCATAACATTTTATTACTCTGAGATGAGAAGGTCTTTAGCATTCGCCTCGATTTATCCGAGCATCTTTTATAAAATTAACATTAACAAAAAAGGGAAGGATCGTATTTTAAATCTTTTCAAATTCTTGACACTAAGACATTAAACAATTAATTCGGTACCAATTTTGGGCGTTACGAGGGTGCTAACCCTTCCTCGTGTGTAACCGACTCCCGAACCTATTTTCTCAAAATTCGCAGACCTAAAATTATTTTCAAGGTGATCCAATCACACCCCAATAAAAGATCGGTGGCGACTCCCATTCCATTTTCAAAGTCGATCCCTATTTTTTCAAACATAAAAATGGTTTTGACAAGGCCTATTCAGATGAGTATCTACGAAACCCCAGCTCATTGCTACAGTATTGAGGAGGAGGCAAAAGACGATCATCCTTGGTATCAGAGTATCCTATAGTATGTGAAGAATCGGGAGTACCCTAGTCAAGCAACCGAGAATGACAAGAGAACTCTGAGAAGAATAGACATTGAATATGTCTTAGATGGGGAAGTGTTATACAAAAGAAGGAAGGATCAAGTACTGTTAAGATGTGTGGATGCTGTGGAAGCTAAGAAAATTTTGGAGGAAGTCCATGAGGGTATCTGTGGGACACACGCCAACGGTTTCACGATGGTCAGACAGATCATGAGATTCGGGTATTATTGGTCCACCATGGAAGAAGATTGCATTGATTATGCCAAAAAGTGTCACAAATGCCAAATTTACGGAGACAAAATACACGTGCCTCCTTCACTTCTTCACATCATGACCTCTCCTTGGCCGTTTTCCATGTGGGGTATGGATGTTATTGGACCAATATCACCAAAGGCTTCTAATGGGCATCGCTTCATCTTCGTGGTCATTGATTACTTTACCAAGTAGGTGAAAAATGCTTCATACGCAAATGTCACGAAGTCAGCAGTCAGTAAATTCTTAAAAAATAAGATCATTTATCGATATGGAATGCTAGAGAAAATCATATCCGACAATGCGTTGAATTTGAACAATAGCAAAATAGCTGAAGTTTGCAACCAATTTAAAATCAAACATCATAACTCATCACCGTATCGTCCAAAAATGAATGGTGCAGTGGAGGCGGCCAATAAGAATATTAAAAGAATTATGGGGAAAATGACTGAAACTTACAAGGATTGGCATGAGAAGTTATCATTTGCTCTCCTTGCCTATCGGACATCCATTAAAACTTCTACCGGTGCAACACCTTTTTCTCTAGTTTATGGAATGGAGGCAGTATTTCCCATTGAAGTTGAGATCTCTTCTCTACGGGTGTTATCTGAACTACAGTTGGACGAAGCCGAATGGGTCCAATCTCGTTACGATCAGTTGAACCTAATAGAAGAAAAGAGGTTAAGTGCTATCCGCCATGGGCAGATGTACCAGAAACGAATGATGCGAGCCTATAATAAAAAGGTTCGCCCCAGAGAATTTCGTGAAAGGGACTTGGTGCTAAAAAAGATTCTTCCTATGCAAAAAGACTTTAGAGAAAAATGGATGCCAAATTGGGAAGGTCCTTATATTGTGAAGAATGCCTTTTCCGGTGGAGCTTTGATCCTAAGTGAGATGGATGGTAAAAGTTTGCCAAATCCTGTAAACGCAGACTCCGTCAAGAAATACTTCACTTGAAAGAAAAGGGAACCAAAGTGAAAACCCGCAAAGGGCACTTTGCTCCATAAAAAAAACTTTTGGAGAGGCCAAGGTGAAGACCCGCAAAGGGCGCCTTGAGACCAAAGGGGACTTGAGTCAAAAACCCGAAAAGGGCGGCTCAAGTATTGATCAAAATGGGGCACGAGGTGAGTTGAGCTGCTCAAATTTTGATTGGGGCATATGATGATCTTGCTTTACCTGAACCAATAAGAAAGGGAACGCGACATCTTGGAGCATTGACAAAGTACTGCAGATCCCCTAAACACATATCAAACTCAGAATGGCCTTCAGAAACTTTGTACAGAGAAATTCAAGCTGCGATAACTGGGGCACCTAGTTCTTATTTTATTAAATGTGTTATCCTTGCAAATACCTTTCTCTTCTTGTTAAGATACACATTCTCAATCAACTTTTTGTTATTCTTTCTTCGCTATCCTCGATGTTTTATTTCTTCCGAGCTATGTTCATAACCAACTTTATTCTTATCCATTATTATGATCTTTTTGTAAGCATGTTGCATTGGAATAATGATTAATGGACTAATAAAAATTTCACAAAGGAAGTTTCGGATATTACTCTGAAAAGTTTCTAAATAATATAAGAGCCTGAAACAGGACCATTGTTTAGAACGCTCCAAGTTTAAAGGTTGGAAATTTAGGAAGAAAGAGTCTAAATTTGGACTTGCTCTTTGGATTTTGTTGTCAAAAACATTGATTGAACAAAATGACAAGATGCCATGTTGGTGGCAAAACTTAAATAAACAGGCAAACAATGATTATCAGGCAATAAGAGGAGGTTTCCTCGAAGAAGAAAGCCTTCATTTGAGTGTAAGACTTTGGTATGTCACCCTAAGAATGACGTAAGGGACCAAGGAGATTTAGATCTCGTATCTTGGAATTGTGATAAGAGATGATTGAGAAAAGCCTTCATTTGAGTATATATTTCTAACATCGAGCTGTAATGGGAGAATAATGGTACAATTTTTGCATCCCAGTGGATTGAACGTTGAAGTTCATAGTGGGGGCAATCCAATTAGGTGTTTCTTTGGAGACGTCAGTTGAGAGGGAAGGCGTTACAGCGTTTCAGTGATAAAGCCTTAATAAACTTCGTACAATAATAACTTAAGCAATAAAGAAAAATTGTTGTAAAAAAATGACATTCTGCATTCATGCAAACATCATACATACCTAGTTAGGAGCATTTGACTCATTCTGATCATGACATCCTAATCACTAGGCATAATTAAGTTCATAAAATGAATTATACAGGTCATGTTCCCCAAAGAACAGATCCGTGAAATCACAAAAACCTAGCTCCCTGACCAGCAGTAGAATAGGTGGAAGACTGAAAGCCCTAGTTCCCTGAAAAGCAGTGGAATAGGTGGAAGATTGCAAGTCCTAGCTCCCTGACCAGCAGTGGAATAGGAAGAAGAAACCACAAGCCCTAGTTCCCTGACCAGCAAGGGAATAGGTGGAAGATTGCAAGTCCTAGCTCCCTGACCAGTAAGGGAATAGGTTGTGTTCAATGCTAGGAATTTTGAGGAATCGTGCCCTAACGTATTGGGTTTCAATTTTTCATCTGATTTCAAGCAATTGAATACCCCTTTTAAACTTCAAGAATTTTGAAAATCAAAAGACAAGCTCATTCTCAAGGACTAAAAATGTCGTGTCCTAAAGTATTGGGTATGACATTTTATTACTCTGAGATGAGATGGTCTTTAGTATTCACCTCGATTTATCCAAGCATCCTTTGTAAAATTAACATTAATAAAAAAGGAAGGATCGTATTTTAAAATCTTTTCAAATTTTCAACATTAAGACATTAAACAATTAATTCGGTACCAATTTTAGGCGTTATGAGGGTGCTAACCCTTCCTCCTGCATAATCGACTCCCGAACCTATTTTCTCAAAATTCATAGACCTAAAATCGTTTTCAAGGTGATCCAATCACACCTCTTTAAAAGATCGGTGGCGACTCCCCATTTTCGTTTTTTTAAAGTCGACAACAAAAACTTTTTTTTTGTTTTTCAAAAAAGGGTGGTTTCGACAGCCTGGCGACTCCACGGGGACACCAAGAGAGCCAAGCCGTAAAATGGATTGTTTTTGTCTTATTATTGAAAATAGAAGATTTAATTTAAAAAATTACAATCCTCTCATTGCATTTGTGTGTGGTACGATTATTGTAAATTAAGTTTTATATCCTGGCATCACATTGCATAAGACTGCCAGTCTTACCCTCTTAAGTGGGAGTGAGAAACTAGTCCTTCGTGAGGTTTTCACCTCCGTGCAGGATAGTGAATCGCTTCTGGGATACATCCATACCTATGTCTTCATGAGATTTTCATCTCCATGTAGCCATAGGGAAATGTATTCCCCCGAATCGAACTCGGTCCGTATGAGCCTATAATGGGTGAGGATCGAGGAATCTGCTGGTTCGGGTACCTCAACTGTAGAACCAAGTCGCATATAGAAAACACTAGGAGCCCACCCTTGATCATACTACAGAAACCCTAGCGGTTACCCAGATAGATGTTCGATTCTTTTATTTACTTGAAGTTATGTTTTCGTATATTGCACTAACTTATGGTATTTTTGCTATGTTTGCATGTCACTTCATATTCAAAAGAGTGTCGATTCAAGTTCGATTACTAAACTAGAAAGTTTGGCATAGAGAACGGATTTCTTGATAAAGTAGAGGACAATGTTGTTGTCCGTATGTGATCAGAGAATACACAATTAGAGAAAGGAGATAGTCTAGCTGGGGAACACACGTCAGAGTTGTGGGACTACACCCGTATCAGCGTAACTCAAAATAACCTTCAGGAATTAAAGGTAATATGGGATCACTGGAATGACGAAACTAAGCAATTGTTCAATTCTAGTTATGGGGATTTACCGTATCTACTCGACATTAAGGCAGATGAGCATCTGTTTCGGGCCTTCGCTCAATATTGGAACCCCGCGTATAGTTGTTTTACCTTCGGAAGGGTTGATTTAGTGCCCACTATAGAGGAATATACAGCTTTGCTTCGTTGCCCGAAGATCCAAGTTGATAAAGTCTACTCTAGAGCCGTTAATGTCCCAACCTTTGTAAAGAATTTGATGAACGTCACCGGACTGAGTGAGCAGTGGGTCACAGCACGGATCAAGCAGAAGGGGGAAAGCAAATGCATCCCTTGGAAAATCCTGCAAGAGCTGATTTTGGCGCACCCTGATGCGAGAAAAAAAGTCGACGTCTTTGCTTTGAGCATTTATGGGCTAGTAATTTTTCCTAGGGCCCTAGGGCACATAGATGAGGCAACCTCTAACCTCTTTGACCGACTTGATAAGAGGGTTACACCAATTCCGACAATTTTAGCAGAAACCTTCAGGTCGCTGAATGCATGTCGAAGGACGGGCAAAGGCAAATTCATCGGATGTGTGCAGCTTCTACTTGCATGGTTCCACAGTCATTTTTGGAAAATTGATAAGGTTTCGTATCGAGTGTTTTTTGAAATTTATTCGCCATTAAAAGAGATAGCAGCTACACCAAGAAGAGATGACATCTTGGAAGAGAAATGGTTGGTCATTCTTCATAGTCTTCATGAGGAGGACATAGAGTGGAGAGCCCCGTGGTTGCTTTCGGATGAGATCTTGTACCGATGTGGTAATTTTGATTGGGTCCCATTACTTGGAATCTGGAAAGCTGTTGGGTATGCTCCATTGATGGTGCTAAGACAGTACAGGTCAAGGCAGTTTATACCTGCGACCCTAGGTTTAGCTGAGTTCTAATTCTCGTACAAGGACAATGGCTATAAAAAGAAAATTCGAGAGATAACCAGTGCATGGAATCAAACTCGACGGATGAAGAGATTAGCCGTAGGCCCGACGACGACTCCTAAATATAATGAATGGTGGGTTAGAAGAATCAATGATAACATCCCAAGGCCAAGTGAAGGAGATAGTCAGTCGATAGAAGAACATTTGCGGGTTGTTCCTTCTGAATTGGAAATGATGAAGCAAGATTTTGAGAAGAGAAATGCAGAGCTTGAAAAGAAGATTGAACAGTTGGAAGAAGAAAAGATGCACTTGGGATTAGATGTGGATGTTCAAAAGTTAGAGACTGAGAAATTAAGAAAAGGTAAGAACAAGGCTGAGGAAGACCTGGAAAGTTTGAAGACAGACTATAAGAAGTTGAGGTTATCAATGAGAACTGCTGGGCTAGGGAAGACCTCAGAACAGTGGCATCAAGAGATTCGGGAAGAAAATAACAAGGCTGATGGATGGGAAAAGAAATTCCAAGAGGTTCAGACGTGAAACGGAGCTTTAGAGAAAAGTCTGTCGGAGAACCAAAAGGAAAAATGTGAACTAAAAGATAGAGTGGTCGAGTTAGAAAGATCTCTTCATCATTATTGAAGTCGAAATTCTGCGATGGAGTTGAAGGCGAGCTTGAGCAAGATCGAAGAAATGAAAGGAATAATAGATGAGTTGGAATCGGCATTATGAAGTTTTGAGATCCAGACTGAATACTTGGAAATCAACGAAAATCGACAGAATGAGCAACTTCACCATCTTCAGAGTCAAGTTGAAAATAGAGATCATATCATGGGAGAAGCTGTGGTTCAAATCCGGGAAGTAGTTGATTACCTGCAGACTTTGGCGGTACAAGCCGATGTACTGAGCGTAAACTATGAGCTGGAATCAAGTCGGGGACAAGAACTAGCTTCATTACTTAGAAAAATTAAAGTTCTGAACATTAGGGCCAGAGCATATATGTAACCTGTTTTATGTAAAGAATTTTGTTTTCTAGCAAAGCTTTCTAAATGAAATTGAATCAGAATCGACGCCTCTTTGCATTCATGCATTCGCATTACATCATATGCATTAAAGCCCACCGAAAGACCCTAATTGGTTAAAGTTATTACAGCTAATCTGGAAATCGACAAAAGCTCACCGATTAAGCATCAATATGGTACTCGCCGAAAAACTAAGGAAATGGACCAAAGATTAGAGAAACTGGAGCAAATGCAAAAAGATATGCAAGAACGGTTACAAGTACAAATGCAAGAGCGTCTAGATAAAATCCAAGAGGACATGACGAAAAAATTGATCAAAGCTCAAAAAGATGCAATGGCTGAATTGACCCATCTACTGACGGGAGGAGTAGATAAGGGAAAGGGCCCTATGGCCAATCCTAGAGAAGGTAGTGAGGATCCGTTATATCCTCTGGGTTTTACCCCACCAAATGCACAGACCCAAGCTGAAATATACCCAAGGAGACCATCCGTCACAATTAGGCCCCAAACTGGTGTCTCAGTTCTCCTGATTTTCCCAGGAGGATCAAGTTTAAGCCCGGGAGATAACCCACCTAATCCTATCATTCCTGATTTTGATGAAGCTGCTGAAGAAGGAAAGGCGAACGTGGAATTACCAAAACAATGGGCGGATAAATATAAATGGTTGTAGGAAAAATTTAAAGCCTTGGAAAGCACTGATAACAACCAGGGAATCGTTTTGCAGCTTGAAAGCTCATACTAACATTTAAATATTCATCCCTCCTAAAAATTTCCAATTACCCACTAAAATTCAAAATAAATATTCAATTCAGTCCTTAATCCCAAAACGATGAAACTTTGTTTTACCCCTCAAAAATTAAGATGAAATTTTATTACATTGCAATGGTCAACCACCAGATAATATTTTGCATATGGTTCATGAAGATATGAGTAGGAAAGTGCATACCAGATTAATTTTAATCTAAAAATTAAATTAAAATTCAATTTATCATAAAACATCCACATAAGCACATTTTCAAAAAAAATTCAAAGCCCAACTAATTAGCAAGTTAGCTTTTTCATGATTAATTCTAATTCTAATTATATAGATGGATAATAATTTCATGTATTTCATACTAAAGTATATTTTATTTTAGCATATTATTTGTGACGGAAGATTAACATTTTTTTTATTTTTTTGATATAAAAGATAGATTTAGTCAAAATTAAATTAATCGAGTCCAAGTCACTTTAAAATAATCATCATGGAGTAGTTAAAAATTTTCATAGCATGGTCGCATGAATATAAATCTACCCAAAGGCCTTGAGATGGTGCTGCCAACAGGAAGACATGTGAAATTCGAACCATCCAAATATGTTGAAGTAGATCTTTAATTGCTCGTGTCACAACTGAATAACATTGCTCACCTCCATTTACTTGAATCACTTAATTTCAGTACTATCCATATCAAGTATCACCCACTTTAAGCTGAAATTCTATGCTATTTGGAGCTTTTCTATTGCACCCCAAAATTCAGCCATAATCACCTAACAACAATAAATATTTTTTAAGAAACCAGCAATCCAAAAGTCATGATGATCACGTATTAGTCCACCACTTGAAGCATGCCCAGACCTCTGACAAACTGCACCATCAGTGTTTACTTTCTACCAATCATCTTTAGGTGGTATCCATCTTATGAGTATGCAAGATTTATCAATTATGTGCCTCAAAAGGATACTCCATCTCATGATTGGACTGAAGATAACTATCTCTTAGAAGCTTTTCTCCAAAAACACTTTCGTTAAAATAACTTCATCTTTAGTATCAAAATGCTGTCTAATCAGTTCAAAGTGATCTCCCTTGATTCTTCTTAATCTACAAAGTCATCACTCGGCACCATGGAAATCAGATGGCTGAAAGTAGATTGGATGGGTTCAAAGTGAGCCCATTATTCCTTTTACCATCAACTAAAGTTTTACCTTTGAATAATTACAGTACTAACAGTTCCATTCACAGGTAATCGAAGTAATTCAACCCAACAAATCGAATTTTATTGCTTCAGATGGTTTCGGTTTATTGATTTTTTTAAAAATAGTTAGTGGTACTAGTTTATGTATAAAAATATTTTTTATATTATAAAAAAATTATAATTTAAATAAAAAGTAAAATTATGCTTGGTTCGAATAGTCGTAATTTTTATTTTATTTTATAAATTAAAAACCAAATCAAACTGAATAAATTTAAATAATAATCACACAAATTTAATAATAAACCCAACATTAGAATTCAAATAGATTTTCAATTTTCTTACTCAGCTCAGCTCTAGGAGTAATATCTCATAAATTAAGAATATTGACTTCAACTTGTATGATAAATGGTTTAATAATTAAGGGGAGGGGGAGGGGGAGGGCTTTGTGGCTAGGGACCATGATGGAGTTGTTTTGTGGGGTGGATGACTTAGTCTCAATGGCATTCATTGGTTTAATATAAATTTTATAATTATCAATTATATATGTACTGAACTCACCACAAAATTTTTTTTAATAAAATCAGATACCCATAATTAAAATTTAGAGTAAATCACAAAAGAAAAATAAACAAAAATAGATAAGATCTAAAATTGATTCAAATTAATATGCGCGGCTAATTCAACTAATGTCTAGTTTAAGAATATTTTTTAAAGGTGATTTAAAAATAACATTTTTGGAGGAAAACTAAAAAAAGAGTGTTGTTGGGCCAATTTTTTACTTAGGAGAAACATTTATTCTTTTAAAAAGCAGCTTGTTTAGAATGTTTTTGTTTCAAAAGTGTTTTTTTGTTTTAAAAGTACTTTTGAGAAGTATTCCTAAATTAGGTCTAAAGCCAATTATGTGAAGACAAATTTTTTTATATAATATGTTAGAGAAAAAAAAACACCTAAAAAAGTTATGACGAGGCATTCTTTATTAGAAAAAAATGTACTAGTTTGATAAATAATATGATTTTCTTAATTTATTTTAAGGGTTTGATATTTGAAAAAAAAATTATAAGGTTTGTTGGAGATCGACCCGTATAAACAATGAGATAATAAAAGTGGAGAAGAACGAACACACAAATTTTACGTGAAAAATTGTACGAAGAGTATAAAAACCACGGACAAAGTAGGTTTTGACTTTTCACTAAATGAGTAAACAAACGAGAATATAATAGGGAGAAAATAAACCTAAATGTACTAAACATACAAACTCAAACCCTAAAAACAAAGCTCTAATTCTCATAGAGTTCTCTCAAAATGGGTACAAAATTCTCTATATAATTACCATGAAAACTCTTACTAAAACTCATCTGCGACTACATCTTTAATTGCTTTTTAATTGGCCTCTCAAAACAGAGATACAAGGTCCTTTTAAATAGGCTAAGATTAGAGTTCTAATCATACTAAAATATCACTGGAAGAAGAAACACGGTGTTTGTGGGAAACACGTCGCCATGTTGCAACATCCTCATTCATGTTGTCATGATATCGTCTATCATCGCAAAATTGGGAAACTTCTCATTGTGACATCACCATCTGTTCGGCCGAAAATACGATCCACGCCCTACAAGATTAGTTATGTTTTTGAGTAATGGTGATGTTAAGATTCCGAAGGTCATAGTTATGGCAGATCTACACTTAACTTTTCCCTAATTTCAGCCAACAACATGGAACTCTTTTCATCGTTTCTACTAGTTCCTAATTTTTATTTTTATTTTTTGCTTTAGTGGTGTTGAATTTTTTGTCATATTCTCTATAGCTTATGGTGGTGATTTATTATTATTATTATTATTATTATTATTATTATTATTTTTTCAAATATATTCTCCTCATTTTCATAGTTCCACTGAACTGAATCTTCCTTAGTGGTGGACCTCCATCCTATATACCTACCAAATGTCAAATACTGTTTCATGTAATCTTGATAAATCTCACTCATTTCATTATCATTTTTTTACTGGTCATCTGCAATTGCAAGCTTTTGGTGGTAATTATGAGTCTATTAGTGCAATACTAGTTTGGCTAAAAGCTTGAATTACATGTAAAAATTTGTAAAGTATTGAAAATTAATTGTGGGGACAAAATGATGGGTTCACTTTTTTTTAAAACTTGGGTTAAATTATTATTTCAAGTTTGAATTTGAAAATTATTTTAATATTGGGTTTAAATATTTTTTTTAAGTTACACTTTAAATTTAGCAATTATTTTTATATTTAGGTTTGAATTAGGCAATTACTTTCATATTTAAGCTTAAATCTTTTTTCCACGTTCAATACTAAATTTGGCAATTCTTTTCACATTGGAGGTTTTGAAGCCTTATTAATATAAAAATAATTGTCAAGTTCAAGGCCCAATTTAAACTAAAAAAAAGTTCAAATTTCAATGTGAAAATAGTCACCAAATTCAAGTTCTAAAAAATGATTTAACCCTTAAAAATGGTAACAATTTGTTTGCAGAAAAATAAGTAGTTATATCACTGGAAAAAGAATTGGGGTGGTGAAAACAGATTCCGTCTAATTTGCCTGGAAATTTCATTATCTGCTGCTTGTTGCTGGCAACTAGCTATTGGCATTATGATCCTTATGTTGTCCATTATGATGCTAACCTGAATAATTGGTTTGTTTAGATAAAATACCCCTGCAAATTGATTATTTTTAAAGCTGTTTTCAGCTCTCTCATTGACAGATTCAACCTAAAGTGGTCACGATTTGGATGGTATAATTTGGTCTAACTAGCTGGCATATGGAATTTTCATTGTAATTCAATTTTATTGTTGGTTTTATTTAGGTATCTTGAAACGTGTTGAACTACCATAAGATTCGAATTCAATTTTTCTTTTAAAAATACCCAACTCTTAATTACCCAATTTAATAAAACATGGGTTGAATTTTAAAAAGGCTTACAAAAAAAGAATCTTTGAACAAAAGCATATCAGCAAATGGAGTTTAGGTTCCCCATTAGGCAACTTATGCATATCATAATGATAATGATTCTTTGTCCCTTATATTAATTATTATTAGTTTGAACTTTAAATCTTTCTGTTTTTGGAGTTTTCCTGGTAGTCTCAAAGTTGATGGGCATCAAATTGCTGTAATTGTTACATGAAAAAATTGGTAATGTTTCATGGCAGTGAATCAACATGAATATTTGTGCCAACCTAGTTTATTATTAGTCAACTATTGGTGGTGGTGGTCCTGCTAACAAAATCAGATAAGGCTTGTTCAAAAATAATGCTAATGTTTTAATGTCCCCATCACAAAAAAAGCCAGTTCACCAATTACCTAGTTCTTTTAATATTTGCTTTAGTTGGAGTTTAATGTAATCCTCGAATATCTTAAATGAAAAATAAAATAAAAATTAAAAGTATTTAAAATAGGGTTTAATAAAATAAATTAACCCAAACCAATAAGCTTACCCAATACACCCACATCAATAATGCATTTATAATTTATAATTTTTTTAGTTTTTTTTAATATAGGTAGATGATTAACTTGCAATTTTAGAATTCACAAAAAACAGACTTTACTAAGAATGTGAGAAAACATGATTCCCACTCATCACTTCCATTTTCTTTTATAATATTATTAAAATTCTAATCATTAAAATTAAAAAGTTTGACCTTCTTTGTCAATAAATTACAGGATTAAAATTAAGAATTTGTAACCATTTCCTTTCATTTTCATAGAATTTCACTCTTCATTTTTTGTTGTTTTCATGTTTTAAAATCCCCTTCAACAAATATCATCTTCTTTTCTTGTGTTCAACATGTTAGATGACATTGAGTAAGTTTGTATACCCACTAAGTTGCATGTCATGCAAAATCCAATTGTAATAATATCTTTCTTTTTAAAAAAATTATTTACAATCTCCTCACTTTTTCATCTCTAATTTTTTTAGGCCGATTGAGTCTTAACTCGATTATCATAGGTATTATTGTCAATACAAGAAGACTTGGGTTCGAGTGCGCTAAAGCGCATTATCCTCCTATTTATGGGTTGGAGAGGGACTAAGCATTACGTCAAAAAGAGCAAATATAATCAAAAACCTATAATGAGATTATTCAAAAAAAATTATCTTAATTTTTTTAAAAATTATAAGGCAGCTCACACAATTATACTTAAATTTTATTTTTGGTCATTAAACTATAAAAAGTACAAAATGATCACTCAATTAATTGTGTATTTTTTTCCAATTCCTTTAATTGACCTTAATTTTCTGACGGAAAGATAACGTGGCAGATCTAAAGTTGGTATAGTAATAGATTTACCTCTCAACGATTATACATTTTACCAATTTGATCATGATTAAAAAGAAGTTAACTCTTAATATTTACAAATTATCTCAAATTTGTCCTGATCCAAATAAAATCATTAAATTCTTCCATTAATATTTTTTAAAGAAAACCTAACAGTAGTAAAAAGAAGACTTATTTTCTTGACAAAATAGTTGAGATTTTGTTGTTGAAGGCACCTTTTAGCCCCTATCAATAAATTATGTATAATCAGTTTTAGAGTTCTCTTGTTTTACCTTTTAGAATTGTTGGGAAAACAACAAATTCATGAAAATAGATAGGATTGGATGTGAGATTGTGGTAGGATAATTGATCAAAGAAAGACAAGACTCAAAAGAGACCTACTTACAATTTGAAGATTGACTACTAAATAAGACCAATCCCAATCTTCGCCTCTCTCATCGGAGGACCATCTCCACCATCAACACACTCGCATTTCTTTTAGACTGTGTTTAGACATCACCTATTGAATTATTATACACAAATAAAAATGATCTTTGTTATTTCTAAAAGTTGTGGCTTTGGCATTAATCTTTACTAGTTTCTAGCAAGCTTAGTTTAGTTTCTCTTAATTTTAATTTCTTTTAGTGTTGTTTTTGATGCTTTTACTTTCAGTTTATGGTTGTGATATTGTGCATATATAAAAATTACCATGGTAAGTGTATAGTTTGATTTATCGAGAATTGTTCTTAAAATTTTTTGTCAAAAATAAAATAATATATTTAAGACCTAATTTTCAGTGAATCATGGATGCAATGGATTTGGCAGTTCAATTAATTGATCAAATTTTGTTGTCAAAGCAACCTGACAATGGCAGTGGTAAGATGAAATTATTGATGTATCTTTAATTAATTTTTAAAACTTTCAGAGTTAATAAATAACTCTCCTCTATTGGGTTGATAATGTCTATGACAAATTTAACTACAAAAATCTTCACCTCATAAAATTTATCCATGTTGAATTCTCAAAAAGAATAATTGGAAGGCCCTATTTCACTGTGCATAAATACTAAACTTTTAATTATAATTATATGGTATAAAAAATTCCTTTCTTAATATGAATCTTTTACTCAAACAACCAAAAAATCTTCAAATAATATTATATTAGAATTCAAGTAATTGTAAATTAAAAATTGAATAATATGTAAGAGTAAAAAACATGTCAACCCACTCAAACAGATGATTTTGTTGTATCCATCAAATTGCATACATTATTTTAATGGAGCTTTTAACTAGATGGGTTATTCATGACTGACAATGTAAAAAGCGTCACTTTCCATATCATTAGATTTTCGGTTAGATTCAGGCAATAATCTCAGTTGAAAAGTTCCTATTTGGGAGCTTTCATTCTCCTCTTTCCTCTTCAATTTGCAAACCCCTCTCTCTCTCTCTCTCTCATCAATCCAGCTCTTAGATTGATTTTAAATCACTAAAAATACTGCTTTTTTTTCTCTCTTGGAGTTTGAAATCTCCTCAAGCTCCAAGTAATTAACTTTTTGCAGTGAATTTTGCACAAACAAAATCTGGGTTATTCATAGCTTCTTCTGTAATGTTGGTTTTCCTTTACAAAAAGCAAATTTCAGTTGTCACAGAAAAAAGAAAAGGGCTTTTATATTGAACAGTTGAATTCAATCTATTTGACAAAAAAAATCTGGGATTTTGGTTTTAGAGATTAGTATGAGAGTTTGAGGAGAGATTATTTGGTGAGAGATTTCATCTATGGCTGGTGAAGATTTAGTGGAACTCAAATTCAGGCTTGCAGATGGAACAGATATTGGTCCAACCAAGTATACTCCAGATACAACTATTGCATCTCTCAAAGAGAAAATACTTGCCCAGTGGCCTAAAGGTTACCCTAACTTTTCCATTTTTTTTACCTGTTTAATTATATATTATTCTTTGTTTCAACATCAATATAATATATGCTTCCAAATTTGTTCATTTGATTCAACTCTTTTCCATGGTTGCACAATAGCTATTTTTCATCTTAGGTGACAAAAAATGGGTGAAGGTTTTTTTTCTTTTTTTACCTTTTCTATTCTTGGATCCAGGCCAGTGGAACTCAAAGGCACCTGAATTTAGATCAATAACACTGTTGTTCTTATTTTGACTGTTCTAATTGAGGCTGACAAAAGTTAAAGCATGCCCCACTCTGCCATTCCATTACGCCTATGGTTTCACAGATTCTTTTTTGTAATCTAAATTTTCAATATAGAATTAGATGATTGGACCAAACTTTGGCTTAGTTTGGATGGGCGGTGTATTTAGCTCCGGTGAGGTTAAAAACAGCGGTGACAGTGAGATTAGGTACTGTAGCGGTGAGATTAGATACTGTAGCAGTGAGATTAGAAACAGTGGTAGAGTGTGTGTTTGGATTCAAACGCAACTGTAGCGGTGAGGTGAAAATAAAAAATGACTTTTAAGGACATTAGATTAAAAATGATATATAATAGAAGTTTTTAAAATTATTTAACAATTACAAAATTAATAATTGATTAAAAATTATTATTAAATATAATTTAATAAAAATATATAATTTAATAAAATATATGAATTTACTAAAATTATAATATATAATATTATAAAATATAATTTAAAATAATTATTATTAAATATAATTTAACAAAAATATATAATTTAATAAAATTCTTAATATTAAATATTCTTATATGAATTTACTAAAATCATAATATATAATACTATAAAATATAATTTAAAATAATTATTATTAAATATAATTTAACAAAAATATATAATTTAATAAAATTCTTAGTATTAAATATTCTTATGATTGTATCAACAAACTTCATCAATTTCTTCTATCAAATATTAAAATATTTGGACTTGACTTTGAATATTGATTTTATGATTGTTACTCTACCATCAGCAACCCAAGTTCAATTTACTTAACAACATAATGAATTAAGGTTTTTCTTCATATTCCCAATTATGTATTCCATTTCCGACTGTAAAGCACCTTTCAACTCATCTCATCAGTGATTTTATGTCCATTGACAAATTAGGATTCTATTGTTTGTACATCAACAATTTCGAATTCTAAAATTTAGAACGTAAATTTTATTTTCTCAATTTCAATTTTGTTTCTAGATTTAAATTGCAGCAATTTTGGTCTTCAATGTTGTTTTCTTCTTTCATTTTAACTTCTTCTTTTTTGTTATATTTTCTGATGGATTTTTTATGATTAAACTTTTAGACATGTTTATTTTCAATTTTTTCCACGAGCATTTAGATAAGAAAAATATTAAAACTATTCAAAAGTTACTTGTTTGCTTCAAAACGAAGCATATAAGGACTAAATTGCTCATTTTTATATTAGATGTCCCAATTTGCTCTTGAATTTCTAATAGTTTAACCAACAAAAATCTTACATGAGTTAACAAAAAACCTCTCCAACTAAATTGCACGCATAACTTGTTTAGCAAGGTTCATTTTGTCTAAAGATTGAACAGACTTGGATTAACAATTTTAATAGATAAAATGTACTCTTATTGTAATCGACTTGGACAAATATGAATGGTGGTCATCTTTTATAAATACAAATTTGTCATCACACAGGTTTAAAAGAAAGTAAAAAAAAAAGCTGATCATTTCATCATTCAATTTTAAACATTTAAGAAAGGTATAGGTTTTCTGTCTGGCCATGATTCTATTTTCTCAAAGCACTTGACAGGTACCACCCCATCAAAACCTTAAGTCAATATCACTTTGTTGTCTGAAATGTAAAGCTTCATGCCTTCTGCAGTCATCAAGAAAACAAGCGAAGACAACTTAAGAACCGTAGTTTGGCAAGAACAAATCAATATATGTTCGGCCACGACTCTAAAGAAAAGTGAGAAAGATGACTTGCTTCTTTCATGATTCTATGAACCGAAGCAATAACTGCAAGCATGCTTACCTTCCAAAGCTTTTCTAACATCAAGATAGATCAAAACGTTAACATCTCGTCTCATACCTGAAGAGGTTAAAAGATACAAATCATCATAGGCCCTCTACAGCATTTAGATTCACTAAAACTCAATTTATGCCGATTAGTGCTTGTCATTTCCCATTATCGCTTAAAATTCACGTTTTATATCGGCACCTTAGTAATCCCCTTTCATAATCTTTAGCATGAATCCTATGGTGAAATGCAGATAACAAGCATAACAACACCCCTAAGCAGTTTGTCACGTATACAGTGCTGGCATATTAAAAATAGAGAGTAAAATGAAGGAGTTCGTATGTCAAAGTTCAGAGGAACAGTAAAGAGAAATTTCATGATATCTCACCACTTATCACTTCACCGTCAGTCGGCAAGCCACTTGAGAAGTGAACATGCAATCTTTTCATGCGCTTCAAACCCGACTCCAAAATTGATTCCAAATTCCTCTTATAGGTTCCATGTACGCAAACTATCATCTCAGGGAAAATATTCAAGAGGATTATGCAAAATAAAAGGCATAAAGAAAGTCCATAAATCTAAGAGACATGATGTTCTTACATTGCACTTCATCAGCTGAAAGTATTTGTTTTAATAATCTTTCGGACTCAACTGTCTGCCAACGTGACATACAATATCTTCCTTAGAAGTGCATAGACATAAATAAAGATGCTCAAAACAACAGCTAAAAATAATCTAAGGTGACAATTCAGATAAAGCATGAAGAAATTAATAAATTTTTAAGAAAGATTCATCACCATGACGGTATGGCCTTGGTTTGCACGTATCAGAAGCTCCCCATTTTCCTCAAGAAGGCTAAACCGTTGTTTATTATCTTTTCTGACAGCCTACAATCAATAAACATAAAAACCATGAAATTTCTTTTGGCTGCAAAACGAACATTTTCCTTCTCATGATTGTTTATACACCAACATTTTGGAGACCAAGAATCTAAATTACTACTGGTAACAGCTCAAAGATCACTTATAAGTAAACAACAAATAGTATTTAGCTCAAAGAAGGAAAATATTTATACATCAATAGCTCAAAGAACATTTCTGAGGCAGTACATGAACTGTCCTCTTTCTCCTCCCGCGTTCGGCACAACTCATCTACTTCTTCCCTGCATTAGTAAACTGATCACTTAATTTGCTTATATAAAATTCAACATGCAAATACATGGATTTAGCGGCACTAAAAGGAATAGAATTATGGAAGAAGAAAACAGCAATTTTTTTGTCGGCATCATCCAGCTTTTGCTTTTGAGCACCGTCAGCTGCTGACTGCTCACTAGGCGATGGATACACTGGAAAATCATTACCGAACATAATATTAAGTTGCTACCAACTATGAATTCAGTCAATTGATACAACAGTAAGTCCACATCTTCATCAACAAAACAACTGCACAATATATTTGCTACTTGAAGAGATTTATGTGCTTCACCTCATTTCTTTCCCATTATTTACATTTTAGAAAAGATTTCCATTCATTTCCTCGGCAGGGGTTTCATTAACATTGTCTTTTACAAAAAGTAGAAGTTTTTCATAAGAATTTCACGACACTACTTATTAATGTATTGGATGCTCAAAGAAAGAAATTGCATCAGTTGCTAGTTTCAACTGCCTAAAACCTCATTAGCACATTCATCATAAGAAGCCTTCTTTTCTGGAAAGATTACTGAATGCAAAACAATGATCTGAATTTATCTGTAGGACTATTTTTGAAATTTAACCAAATAACAGAGGGGTCATTAAAATAAAATGAAAATTTTAGCAAAAACAGACCCTTTGGTTGCGTCCTCTAAGGTATACAGCAGTTTCATGGCATCGGTGTATCTCAATTCACCAGCAATAGTTGAAATCTGCAAAAGGAAAAATGCATGTTAACCCGTAAACAGTCACCACCATCACCTTGACCAAACTGATTTGCAAACCAAGGGGAAGGGGAAAGGGGAGAAGAAGGGTAACCAAACATCAGAAGAAACAAAAGAGGAAAAGAAACAAAAGAAATAATATGGGTAAAAGAGGAAAAGAAAAAGCTACTGGAGTTGCTAAATTTTTACCGGACCAACAATCTCCAGTTGATTTGGGGCTGACCAGCGTGGTGGAGGCTGCTTCTCACCGGACTGGCATGCTGAACCAAAGGGCTGACCAGTGCGGTTGCTGCCATTCCCCCCCCCCAACCGCACCTCACTGGTATGCAATGGCAAACCAAAGGAGCCCTTAGTTACTAGTAACAGTCTTTCACTCAGTTTTGCCTCCTATAATGAAGACAGTCACAGTTTTTAGTGTATATAGGTACTATATATGTTGCTTTTAACCCTCCTGCACTTTGCTTTATATCTGAATTCTAGTGTTCTTTTTGTTATTATATGGTGTGTCATATGTATCGAATACTAATATGTTCAGTTTTTCGTAGTTTTTCATATGTTTGAAGGATTATTATACACTCGTACAAACGTTCTAATGTGTACAAACTCATATAGAAGTCCGGGTAACATAGGTTATAACACTGTGATATGGTATATACTCGACCTCTGTTTTCATATGAAATCACTCTTTTTTGTTTCACAGACAAAGAAAATTGCCCAAAGACAATACAGAATGTGAAGCTAATTAATGCTGGAAAGATACTTGAAAACAAGAAGACACTTGCTGAGTCCACACTTCCAGTTGGTGAACTTCCGGGAGGTGTAATTACAATGCATGTCGTTCTGCGCCTTCCTTTGTCAGACAAAAACAATGGTAAATCCCCAGCATATCTATTTGATTCATTGCACATGAAAGTAGCTTGAGGGATATGACACAATATGCCTTCTTTTAACCATTATTACAATCGACCAACTAAATCACCAATATAGTATGTTGCCCCCTGGTGAACATTTTCTTCAATATACTTTCAGCAGCTATCATTCCATAAGTAACCTTAACATTTTGATCCTATTCCTCCTCTTCTGCATGCCAAAAGTTCCACAAAGTTTTTGCTTATAGGTGAAAAATTAGGGTTCTTTTAGTTCATTTCCACATGATCCATCTTTGTTTTCCTATTCTTGTCTCTGAGCACCCATAGCTGTTGGAAATTGGAAAACCGGGGTTCAAATATATGTTGTTTAGCACCATATTTGCATTATGAACTTTGCTTGATGTGCCTTAATTACTAATTCCCCACATTTTATCCAGAGAAACAACAGGATGATTCTCCAAAGAAAAGTAGCTGTTCATGCACAATATTGTTGCTGCTTAATCAGATCCGATACTGGTTTCTTCAATGCATTCCTGTTAGATTTGTTCTGATTGCAATCCTTCATCTTTACATGTTTGAGGCTTATTCTGATGGCTGCAGAAACATAAACAGAAAAAGTAGTATGATTTGGTTTTACTGGAATATCTTGCATTTCCTTTGTTGCTTCTGAAAAAAAAGGGTAAAAGACAAGAAGTGTTCAATTTGAAGTTTAGTTGATTATGGATCAGAAAAAGATTAAAAGTGAAATTTATAGGAGAAATTATTAATTTTTTTGTTTTTTTGTTGATACTGCTTTGAAAATGTAAATCCTTGTCACCTGCACAGTGGATAACCATGTTTGATTGTTTACAATGATCTTTTTTTTCCATTATACATGGAGTAGAGTAGACCTTAGATTTAGCATCATTACAATGAACTTTCCCATGTTAAAACAAGGTTGATTGAAACCAGAAAGGCTTGAGAAAAGCCTAGTGAAGAACGCAAGGTCAAGCAGAAAATCAACAAAGAAAACGGCAGGTATGCAGAAAAAGGAAGCAGAGATTAAAGAAAGGTGTGACACAAATATTGAATAACTGCTGCTAGTGATGAAGTGAAAATAGTTGTCAATAAAGAATTTCACTATACAATAGAAGAATTAAATCACTATGACCAGGGGAAAAAGGTCGAAGTGTTGCATCTATCTATACCTTATGATACTGTTAAACCCGTTACAGAGGCCGGGAAATTTATATTTATTTACATAAAATACAGCTGCTGTGCTTTTGAACATTGTGTACCAAGCTTGGCAAACTTGAACCCTGCAATAGCTTAATAGCCAGTGAAGTCTTAGGAAATTTAATAATTTAATGATAAGGAGCAGCAGGCATTAACTTAATCCTGTAAGGGGTCATTTTGAGGACATCCAGTGCCATGCTTGTTCTTGTGGCTCAGGAATGGTCCCCAGGAGAAGCTGATGAGGAGCGAATTAAGTTTTGACCTTTCCTCAATGCCCGAACATTCTTGAGAGTCATCATTAGTTTTTGTCTCTCTCCTTCAACCTCTGCAAATTGAAGGCTTAGCTGAGAGTATCGTTCATGCATCTCTTTTAGTTCAGTCTCTACGGCTCCATATCTGCCCTTTATCTCCAACATGTTTTTGATCAGTTCATTGATGTCCCTGAAACTTTTGAACACTGCTTCCTCATCATTGTGTTGTTTCAGGAAAGAGCTGCAGCACAAGAAAATATTATGTCAAATCTTCTTTGATGTTTCCTTTCCTCAGCTAGGGTTAGTACTTTAAACATGGAAGCCACAGAAATTTTCTTGAAGTGACCTTCAAGGCCAAAGCAAGTTGTTTCCCTTAATCAAAAAGGTTGTCTCAGAAAAGCAGGCTAGTGTTATTTTCTAAAACACAAGTATACCTCTGAAAAAGGATGCTTGACTTCTTTGTTTGCAGTGCCTCCGCAAGCTCAAGTTCCAATGCAAGTACTCGTTCTAATGCATTTCCAGTTTCTGAATATTCATTAAACATAGGAAATATGCTTCCCAGTTCTTCATTCACCTGTGCATGGGCAAAAAGTGAGAACCTGATTGAATTACTCTATCAAAGTTTTATGGAAGAGGTCCATATTGATCCACCTTATCTAACTGCATTAATTCTTGCTGTAAACCTGGAAACTTGGTGTCGAAATGATGAGCATCTTTTGAAAGAACCAGATTCTCATTTTTCATCCTTTCCAGCTAAAAGCATAAAAAGAAAAAGAAAGAAGAGTAAATTAATCACCATTACTAGGTATTATCCTAAAGAAATTTTATGCCACAAATGTAATGATTCCCTAGCTCAACAATGTAAGAAGAAATTGCAATTGAATTCAAGTGAGATCATCACTAACTGGCACCTTATGCTTTGACAATAAACATACCTCACTAGTTAGGTGGTCCATGCTAGATCTTAAGCTTTGAGCTTTAAAACGATCATTGATTAAAGCTAGATGCTTTGCATCACTGTTTGGCAAGTTGCATTGGATGACAAGTGCCTGACTGTGAACTTCATGTGTATCATTAGATACAAGATCCTGATAAACAATTAAGTAAATCATCACTATAAAGAAATTTCATTATGTAAATAGAAGAGTCACACAGTAGAGGAAGGATAAATGAATGGATAACATTTTCTTCAAAGAAACCTTCATCCAAGACTCTTGATAAAGGAATAGGATAAATTTGAAAATCGAAAAAAACTTTTTAACCAGTTAACATACAGTCTAGAGCAAAAAATGCAAGATAGCGTATCAGAAGAACTGAAAGGGAGACCTTAAAGGTTAACAACTTTGACGATGCTACTAAACCTAAGGTCTAGCCTGTGGACAGGTCTAGATAACATCAAAGTAAAAATAATGCAATTGTATCCTTAGGACCAAATGCATTTTCATTTGTTTCTTAGAAAGGCATACTTAGCATTCACATTAAGTTGATAATCAACATACTAAATGCTTATCATTAAATCTAAGATAGTGAAAAACAAATATATGCAACACAATAGAATCATATGCCACATAAATATTATAGTAATATAGTTCATTCAAAAACTGAGAATTGCCAATTGAGTCAAGAATAGTGAAAAATATCCCAAGCAAAGTTATAACAGTCACCCGCTCAAGTTGCGAATTTGTGGGAGCACTTGAACAGTCACTTCCATCATCTGCATCTTTGGAGTTTTTTGGAGTATCTTGGTCCAAATATTTAAGATCAATGTCCCTAGTTTGAGCATTATTGACAACCAGCTCATCAGAGAAGCAACCATCTTTCAGTTTGCCATCTTTTTCCTTCTGAACATTCATGGTTGATGTGGATGCCTCAAGCAATTCTTTCACTATGCTAAGTTCAACTGAGATTCTAGATTTTTCCTCCTTGCATTCTTGCAAAGAAGCTTCAAGTTTCTCTTTTTCTTCCTTGCAGCATTCAAGGCTTATCATTGAGCAATCCAATTCAGCTTTCATCAGATCATAAGCCCTCATTTTTTCACGCTTGTCTAAAACCAACGACTGTAACTCAGCCTCCAATTCCAAGATCTTAACACCCAGTTCTTCAATTTTCTTTAAATGAGAAGCTTCTGATTTCTTTCTATTCTCAATCTCATCAATGGCATCTTGTAATTTCCATAGCATTTCCTCACTATGCTTTTTGGAGATAGCCAACTGGTGCTTTAGTTCTTGCAGCCGTGTTTCATACTGTTCTTTGATAAATGCAATTCGTAAGGACTCTTGCATAGCAGTTGGTGGTGCTTCAGATTCCCTCTTCTCCCGAGCCTGGATGGACTCCGCATCAGCCTTATCTTTGAGCTCCTTCAAATGAATGGACAAGTTCTTAAACTCTTCAGTCTTCAAAATCTGTTCAGAAAGCCTTTGAGAAAGCTCATTACACTGATTCTGCAGCAGCAGCACTTCATCCTTACGCCCTACCAGTAAGCTTATCTGAGTGCTTTGTTCATCCAATTTAGCTTTGAGTACTAAGACATTGAGTTCCAGTCCTTCCTTCAATATCATCAGATCATCAATCTCTTCTTGGGAACCACCTAGTAAGTGCTTCAGCCTTTCAACTTCAAGAGCATGCTGATGTTTATCCTCAAAGAAAGCAAACTCAAATTTTTCAATCCTACTTTTGTAATCCTGAAGCTCAGATATTGCAGAGCTATTTTTATTTAGAAGGACCTTGTTTTCAGCCATGGAAGCTTCTAACTCTGATTTTAGGGAGTCCAGACTCACCGATAATCTTCTATTTTCTTCAATGCAATGTGCTTCACGAGCAAGACAATCATTAAGTATACTCTCAAAATTAAGATGCTTCTCTTGAAGCTCCCCAAGGTGTCTTTCAGAGCTGGAAAGTTGACAAACAAGGTCAGTGGTCCAGGTTTCATATTGAGTTCTTAAGAAAATGACGCTAACACCTGCAGCTACTGAAAGTTAATGCATTTCAGACAACTCAGATTCCAGAGAAGTAATAGTGGAAGACTCTTTGTGAGCATTATTGAGGCACTCATCATACTGCTGTAAAAGACTGCAAACTCTAGATTTCTCTGATTCTAGGTCAAATAACATTTTCTTAAGATGGGCCAGTTCAGAATTCTGCTGATCAAATTGCAACAACTGATGGTGCTTCTCATTCATTTGGGAAGTAAGGTCTGTAACCATACTCTCTAAATTATTTTTGGTGCTTCTTTCTGCTTGCAGCTCATCATGCACAGAATGCAAACTTTCTTTCAAACCATTAAGCTCCAAAGCAAGCTCGGCTGCCTCCTCAGATTTATCCTGTAAAGATTGCACCAACGTTTTGTTTTCTTCCACAAGTTCAGCCACAATCAACTTACTGCTTCCCAGATCTTCATTAACAGACTCTAAAACCAACAGTTCTTCAGCAATCTCCTTATTCTTAGAAGTAAGTTCTTGCAGCTCTGCTTCAAAATGCTGAAGATCAGATAAAAGATCTCTCTGCCGCTGTGCATAGGTTTCAACTTCAGAGCTATCCTTGAGCTTTTCAGTAACAGCTTCAATTTCTAACTGAAGCTTTTCTACAACCACATTGGACAAATCCATTTAATCAACCATGGATTGTATATCACGTTCAAACTTCTGTTTCATTAGCACCATCTCTGATTCTACCGCACTTAAAGACACCTGAGCCTTGTCTCTTTCATCCATCAGATCTTTCTTTTCCTCCAAGAGATGAAGAAATTATTCATATGCATTATTCTGGGCCTCTTCTACCTCAACAATGACAGATGTCAAGTCCATGGATTCTCTATCCTGACAAACCAAGTCACTTGAGAGGGATGGTTCATCAAAAAACTTACCATAGGATGACAATAAGTTAAGAAACTTGTTTCGCAGAAAGTCAACAGTATTTTGCAGCTTTTCCTTCACAAGGTTCAATTCATCAAACTCAGTTTTGATCATTCTCAACTCATCCTGCAAAGAAGAGTTATTGTTTCTAAGATTATCATTTTCCAGAGTTCCTTCCTTCAATAAATTAGCCAACTCAGTTTTCTCCATGACACAGGCATCAAATTTGCTCTTGTAACTTTGGTACTCCATCAAGTGGCACTCCAGTTCAGTTACCTTCTCAGAGAGAAGATGATTTTCATGGGTAACATTTTCCACATTTGCTTCCAAAGCTTGTTTCTCCAAAGCCAAGTCATTATACTTGGCAATGCAAGTAGCCTTGTACTCATTAAGGGAATGAACATCATCGGTAGCTGTCTGCAGCCTTTGCATCAATAACTCCTTGGACTCAACAGAAAGTTCCAATTTCCATGTAAGCTCATCCATTTTCTCTTTCATTGTTTTCATTTCATCACTTGCTTCAAGCAAAGTATCTTGTAGAGTGTTTGAAAACACATCCAAGTATACATTCTGATAATGCATTTCACAAACTTCTTCTTCAACCTTCTGATAAAGGGTTTCCTGCAAATGGAGGGATCTTTTCAAGTCTTCTAAAAGAATATCTCCACCCAAATGTTGTTTCTTCACCCCTACATACTGATTTTGAGAATGCAAGGGCTTGGTGGGTTGGAATTCTTCTGAATACAGCCCATGGTTCCGCACCATCTCTGAGTATCCTCGAGAGTTTGTCTGTGAAGAATCTACAAAAGCTTGCCTGATAAGATTCTCATTTGTCTCAAACACAGACATAACCTGAGAAGAAAGCAGCTCAAGATCCTTTTGCAACTGGCCCACCGCAATTGAATAATTAAGGCGTGCCCTTTTCAGTGCTGCTTCTGCAATAATAGCCCTTCTTTCCAGTTCCTTGCTTAGAGATTCCAAATCTTGTTTTTCTTCAGCAAATCTCAAGACTTGTTCATTCATATCTTGGCGCATAGCCTCCATCTCAGCGTTAGCAAATTGCACCCTATACAAGCAAGTAGAATGCTCATTTCTGAGACTGCAATTCTGCCATCATCTGTCTTTGGTTTTCCTCAAGCTCCTGAACAAGAGCTTCATAGTAGCACTCCATCTGGTCCATTTTCTTTGCAAGGCTTTCCCACTCGGCTTTTGATTCATCCAACTCTCTCAGAAGTTCAAAGATTTTGCTTTTCATTGCATTAGAAGTACTCATAGAATCAGGTTCATGTGACACAAGGCCAGGCACAGTAATACAAGGTACCATGCCTGGTTCTGGTTGATAAAGTTCTGCATCAAAACTAGTTGCCGGTATAAAAGAATTAGTTAAACTCATTTCTCCGGTACTCTTCATGTTGCATCTGTCGGATGGTACTGACCTAAGAATAAAAATTTCTTTTTGAGCTCCCTGTTTGAGATCTTGCAGGATGCCAAACAATGCCTCCAAGTCTGCTTGAAGGAACCTTTGGTCTCTTTCATGGTAATTCAGACATGCCTTGTTTTGAAGTTCCCTTATCTTTTCTTCCATAACTAAAAGCCCCTTTGAGAATATGACCTCTAAGTCTTGAAGTAAGTGATCCTGGTCTTTCTTAATGGCTTCTTTGCTGGTTAGAGAAGGGCACAGTGTAGAACTCGACATCCGCTCAAGGTCATCTTTCAACCTCGAGCACTCTAATTTTAAAGCAGAAACCTCTTTTTCCAACCTTTCTCCTGAAGAAATCTCCGTGACAAGTTCCTGAGCAAACTTCTCAGTTTCAGCACCTATTTGACTAGCATGATTTTGTAACAAGCTTACTTCCCTCTTAAGTTCCTGAATAGATGACTCTGCCACTTCCAAGCATCCTCTAAATCTGCTATTTTCTTCGTAGACAACGGTTAAGTCATTATCCCATTAGGTTGAATTTTAATAAAACATGGGTTGAATTTTAAAAAGGCTTACAAAAAAGAATCTTTGAACAAAAGCATATCTGCAAATGGAGTTTAGGTTCCCCATTAGGCAACTTATGCATATCTTAATGATAATGATTCTTTCGTTCCTTATATTACTATTAGTTTAAACTTTAAATCTTTCTGTTTTTGGAGTTTTCCTGGTAGTCTCAAATGCACAGTTGTATTTCATTGTTGATGGGCATCAAATTGCTGTAATTGTTGTAATACCAATTTTTGCGCGGTCCCTAAACTAATTATAAAAACAAAAGCCGTGCCACGTCACCATCACCGTACGGCCTCGCAGCTGACCTGCAAACAGAGAAAACGACACAACAAAAGAGAAAAACTGTATTTCTTTTCATTTTTTATTTTTGTTTACTTTCTCCCGGCCTATAAAACGAAGGCCGGGGCCTTTTTGTACAGTTTTTTTTACAAAGAAATTAAAAAACAAAAGTATTCAGAGAGAAATCAAGAAGGAAATTCTGAAAGGTGATTTTCAAATCTTTCTTCGTTTTCCCTATTTTCTTTGATTCTTGAGTTCATCTTTTAGGGTAGAAATAAAAGAGAAAGCAAGTTTAGAGAAAGGGGGTACCTCGCCGTCGAATCCTTGCTCTCTCTGTCGTCATCGGAGCCTGAGCAGGGGTTCAGAGATCCGTTTGAAGGATCGATGAGCCGAGCGAAAAAAAAAAAGGAGCTTTAGTTTTTAGGGTTGATTTTAGTTTTAATGGTGAGACTTGAAACGTTGCCGTTTGTAGATAATGTGATAGCTTCAAAACGGCGCCGTCTGGAGGTCCGTGACCCGCGCGATGACCCGACCCGGGGAGGATCCGCGCATTCTGACTTATTGGGTTATTTCGAAATCAGTCCGCCCCCTTTTCTGATGTGTTCGAATCGGTCTCACCCCTTTTTCAATTTAGTCTCACACTTTGTTTTTGTTTAAATTCAACCCGGTTTGCAACACGGCGTTTTGGGGAAACGGGATTTTTTCCCAATCGAACCCCATATGATTCGCGTGTTGTAGTATGGTTTTTTTTTATCTCATTAGTTACCTGTTAGTTCGGTTTTGTTTGTAATTTAATCTTTTTTGTTATTTAGTTTTTTTTCATTAAGAAGCTTATTGTTATTACTATCATCAGTATTGTCACATTCATTCTTATTCTTAATATACTATTATATTATCACGTTTTACATATATATATGCATTGGTTTATTTTTAGTATACTACTTTATTTTATGGGCATCATCGTTTTAAATTCCTTTTAAAATTTTTATATGTATTCATTTTTCTTACGATATACTATTATTATTACTTGTTTTTGTCTTATTCCACAATATGATTTCTCTAAAATCCACTTCCCACGTATTTCTTAGATTTGTATATGTATATACATACATATTTTACATAATACTATTATATGTGCATATATTTCTTATTAAATTGTTTTCATTATATTTACACGCATAATCTATCGATGAGTTTACATTATTATATAGATAGTTTATTTCTTTCAAATACTTTAGCATCTTTAATCTATTTCAGATTATGTCAATATTTTAATTCATGCAAATTTATTTTAATCTTTTAATACATATATCAGATTTATTTCTTAAATTATGTTTAATCTTACATGTTTCATTGGTGTCATTTTGCTTGATTCTTAATTAGTTCCCTCTTATTAGTGATATTTACATAATGTACGAAATTATTATTATTGTGCTTGCTTGTATTTGTTCATTAATTGCCTATTGCTCATGGGTGTGCTTTAGTTTACGAATTATCATTTCGTGTTGTACATCACTATTCAATCGTTCCTTTATTTATTCATTCAAAAGATTACAAATGTCAAAATTACTTCATGCAAAAGTTTTCAAGATAACGCGATACTCGAAATTTAGAATTCTCGAGAAAATAGAGCTTTAATGTATTGGGTTCCAATTTTCCTCGTTGAATCTAAATGATCAAAAAAAATTTATAATCAAAACGCGTAAATAAAAAAACTCATTCTCGGAATTTGACGCTACGTGTCCTAATGTATTGGATGTGACATGTCATTTTCTCGAAATGAGGTTTTAAAAAAAATAAGGGTTGTGTTCAATGCTAGGAATTTTGAGGAATCGTGCCCTAACGTATTGGGTTTCAATGTTTCAATTTTTCATCTGATTTCAAGCAATTGAATACCCTTTTTAAACTTCAAGAATTTTGAAAATCAAAAGACAAGCTCGTTCTCAAGGACTAAAAATGTCGTGTCCTAATGTATTGGGTATGACATTTTATTACTCTGAGATGAGATGGTCTTTAGTATTCACCTCGATTTATCCAAGCATCCTTTGTAAAATTAACTTTAATAAAAAAGGAAGGATCGTATTTTAAAATCTTTTCAAATTTTCAACATTAAGATATTAAACAATCAATTCGGTACCAATTTTGGGCGTTACGAGGGTGCTAACCATTCCTCGTGCGTAACCGACTCCCAAACCTATTTTCTCAAAATTTGTAGACCTAAAATCGTTTTCAAGGTGATTAGATCACACCTCTTTAAAAGATCGGTGGCAACTCCCCATTTTCGTTTTTTTTAAATCGACAACTAAAACTTTTTTTTGTTTTTTAAAAAAGGGGGTTTCGACAGCTTGGCGACTCCACTGGGGACTTTAGAGAGTCAAGCCGCAAATTTGATTATTTTTTGTCTTATTGTCGAAAATTGAAAATTTGATTTGAAAAATTACGATCCTCTCTTTGCATGTGTTTGTATGATTATTGTAAATTGTGTTTTTATACCTTGGCATCATATTGCATAAAGACTGTTTAGTCTTACCCTTTTAAGTGGAAGTGAGAAGCTACTCCTTCGTGAGGTTTTCACCTCCGTGCAGGATAGTGAATCACTTACGGGATACATCCGTACCTATGTCTTCATGAGATTTCTATCTCCGTGCAGCCATAGGGAAATGTATTCCCCTGAACTAAACTCGGTCTGTATGAGCCTATAATGGGTGAAGATTGAGGAATCTGCTGGTTCGGGTACCTTGACTTTAGAGCCTATATTTGATTTATTACAGTTCTATTCAATGATTTATGTGTTTATGAACTCTTTTATCTTTGATTTATTCCTAGAAAATGTAGGGAAAAATAGGAATTAAAACAAGAAAATGCATTTTCTTATTAATTAAAAATGAGGAAAACCTGCAGTTGGATGAACCAAATAGGAGTTTCTGTTTTGATTTAGGTGGGTTTTTACAAAGTTTCTTAGGAGAGTGAACATTATACATACATACATATTATATATATACAGACACATAAACAAGCAATTATTTTGAGATAATGTGCAAATGGTTGGTTTATACATAAGAAATTTGATCAACCTTTTTTTTCCCTGAGTAAGGTTGCTCAGAAAATTGAATATATTGGTGTTGAACACATACTGTTATTCAATATTCACTTCAATTCTTGGTAATATGTGAAAATTGGACTTGTTTTAAGTGATAAGTCAATAGATTAGAGGACCAATTCTAGTTTTGGGGTCTTGAGATGGAAGCAGGTCAAGCACGGCAAACCTCTGGTCTGTCACTCTCCTTGCTGTCAATTTAACATGGTTTGAAGTGTTAGGGTCCAAGGGAACCCCAAAGCGAAAACATGATAAGCACATAATAAGTTGTATACTCAAATCAGAATTGTTTTTTATCTTTTTTTACATTTGGGGCAACTTAAAGTTTTAATTCTTTTTCCGCAGTTTAAATTTGGGCATTTTGGTTGGTTGATTACATTTCACAAGTTGTTTTTGGTGCAGTTTCACTGTCCTTTTTAATGTTGTTTCACTGCTGCTTTTAATGTTGTTCCGTTGCCGCTTTTAATATTGTTTGGATATTGTAGAATCTTTATTTTATTTTTTTATCTCTTGACAATCTCAAACTATATGAATTAGTGTTTGATGCTTTATAAAATATAAAACATGAAATCATATTTACACATTTTAATGTGTCGGTAATGAGTTGTAACAGTCTATTGCAATTTACTCTAGCAACCACCATGTTTAGACTTTTTTACTTTAGCAGTTGCCTTGTCTGCTAATTTTTGAAATGGAGATGATATTGTGAAAATTTGTTTGGCTATAAGATGTTCCCATGGTTAATTCTTCATTTGATCATCGTCTCCTTTGTTAATTTAATTTTTATTTTTTGTTTGCAACAGCTATGTCGAAACCAGGTTGTGCGATTATAGACCAGTATGATGGTGTGTATTATGGAGTGCTAAAGATTTCGGGAAAAGAAATTAGCTCCACTTTCTTGCCGTTTAAAGACGAAGAGAAAGCTTTGGAACTGTACACACATTTAGTGGCGCATCAAGATGATAGGATTTTATGCTGCCATCATCTTGTACGGTATCAAGATGAATGGTTGGTTGCATTAGAATATTCTAAAAATATTGTAGTATATTTTAGAGAAAGAATGAAAGGGTAGGAAAGTAGTAACCGAAATGAGAGTGAATGGTTCAACTATATTAGTGAGGATTTCGGTAGGATCTTAAGGGATGTGGCTCGTATATAGGGGTAAAAGTAATAAGTGCATTTACACGCAAGATCCAATAAAGTCTATATTCATCACTAATTTCGGTGGGAGGGTAAAGTTTTTACCAAATTTAAATGCATCTGACCAACCAATCGAAGGTGATATTGATCAGTTAAAATATTTGATGAACTACATCGTCAATATGCCATTCGGATCTGTTATTCAAAATTATCAGAAATTCAATATGCCGAATGAACTATCCTGTTTTCTTACCGAGCTCAATTTTCGACACTTTAAGTTATCTTTCACATATTTACTTTTACTTTAAAGTTTGATAACTCATATGGTCTACTTCATTAATTTCATAATCTTTTTGTTTACTTATTTGCCTATGTCTAAATGGATAGGAAATACATGAGTCCTGCATTTCTACTGGATGCGCCTTTATTTTGGAGACCTGTTGATAAGTTCCATTTTATTATAAATCTGGATCACATACTGAAGCGCAGAGAGATTCAGTTGCAACGGCTTGAAAAATGCCTACGTAACTGGCAAAAGAAATATTCATGTAATTGGGTGTTGGAGGTGAACTGTGATCCGGTGTTTAAATCTATATACGAGCATAAAAATTCTAGTTCCCCAACCTCTGCCTATACCTCTGCTTCCTATGTCTCTATGGTATGGTACTGCTCTAATGTTTACCATCATTACAACGACTATGCAACACAAAAAGTAAGATTTCAATATTTTTTATTATGATATTCTATTTATCTTTGTTATTAACTTTAACTTAAATTGTTTATTTTATAGATTAGCATCATTAACATTGAGAATGAGTTGAGTAGGCTACTGCCAGAACTATATCTTCATCTATTTGAAGGTTTAATCCTTTATGCAAAAAAAACTAAAAGCAGGTAAGGAATATAGAAAAATTATATTATCATTGTAAAATTGTTTTTTTAATTCATATTAAATGAATATTCTTATTTTAATGTTTTGATATAGGGAGCGAGTTTTTTCGAAATCAATTATTTCTGAAGATATATGAAAGGTAAGTAAGTTGGTTTTCTCTTTAAATATATTTAGAAACTGTCACACCTCAAAGTCTGGACTAAAAGTAGGAAAAAGAAAAGAATAAAAAAATCACGTGATTAGAGGAAGAAAAGAAATACTGTGTTTAGAAAATACGGGTTAGAGAGTAGTAACTAGAACTTCAGATTAGCTTAGGTGAGATTAGAATTGAAATCGAGGATCAAACTGAAGCAAATTACTTCAATTGAAATCGAGAAATTCGATTTCTTAAAACAAGTCACTAGAAGTTAGACTATGTTAAAAAATTTAATTTCATGCATGTTAATAATGTATATAATCTTCTTACTTATTTGTTTATTCAATTTTATTATGTTTATAATTGAATTTAAATTATGTTAGTACTATTGAGTATATATTACTCAGCATACAGTTATATTTATTTTTGTGCGTAGGTCTCGGATGGGAGCTTTAATAAATACATGGTCAAGCATCCATTTTCTCCAGCTCAACTCGAAAGTCATTTCGTTGCTATTTTGTATGTTGAGTCTTACGGTATGTAACTAGTCTGGTAAACTTGTTACTTGAGTAATTTTAGGTGGTTATGATGATGTAAACGATGTTTTCCAATTAGGTTGGAAGGAGCTTGAATGTGGGTGGAGAAAAACTACTTCTATGTTGTTCCCTCGGGCTTTTCCCCTAGTTTTTGCTGCAGAAGGAGAGATTTACGTCTTCGAACAATTGGGTTTTGAATATTTTGGTGAGGGAACCATTGTCGCCCCCTCCGGAAACTATTGCTCTAAGTAATCCTATTCTAGATTCTTCCCGATCTCGGATTTTGGTACACTGCCATGTCAATAATTCTCTTTACGCTTATTACTATGATCGCAAACATGGGTTTGCCTCGAACAAAAATTTTGTTACTGGTCTGACTTAGCGTCAATTCTTGGACTATGTGCTGTAGACTGTCATGTATAATTATTCTGGTGAGTTCCATTCTTTGGAGGCGTATAATATGCTTGATAAGAAACATTTACCTGTTAAATGGTCATCAGAATTTTCAGTGGATCCACCAAGGAGTGGCACTCTGTTTCGTTTGGGCAATGGTGAGTGTATTTTGGGCTGGGTGAACCATATCGATATGAGTTTTAAGTACATAAGATTTAATATGTGGTGCAACGAGCAGGGAAGGATTCATACAGCTGTAGAGCATCAATCTGCCATCACTATTCCATATCAATCCAAAGATATTTGTGATATATTTTTGTTCTGAATGAAGATTAGATCCCCCTTCATTTCACTACTACATCATGATTATTCATTTGCCAATGCTGCTTGCCATTACATTTGGTTTGCTCTAAACGAAGGTTAGTGCCCCCTTCACATCACTACCACATCTTAATTACTCCCATCCCTATAAATTGATGGATTTTTCATTTGTCGATACTGCTTGTCAATGCATTTTGTTTGCTCTTGTTGTTGCTAAGAAGTTGATAGTGAACCTGGAACTTCCTGTATAAAACTTGAGTAATGCTAAAGTACGAAGTAGACGAATCAGGTGTCGTATTTGCATTGTGTGAAAATGTCTTCCTTTTTCCAAGACTCAGTTTTATTACGACTATGCGTCGTACTCTATTTGTTGTTTTAAATGGGTACGAGGCTCCTAGCACCTTTTAGAGAACTAGAACTCAAGTTCTGTCTTTGCCTTACCCCCAATAGTTGCTTCTAGTTTTTTGTTCCAAAAAGAAAATAAAATATTCTGTTGTAAACAAAGGCTTAAATTCTCGATGAAGTACTTAGGCTGAATTTGATTTATTCAATAGGCTGAATTTGATTTGAGATAGTGAATGTTATTACTAAGTGAGCTATTAGCTTCTTGAAACTAGTAAGAGAGTGGACAAAATATTACTTAAGAATATAACTCTAATAAATGGGAATTACTTAGTCCTACAACTAGAGAATTTGAAGTAGAGAAAAAGTAATTAGTAGGGGACAAAAATATTTTGCCATGCTATTTCCGGTTTTGTATCATATGTTTTCTTGGAAAGTAAGAGGGTTTGGGAGCGATAATTATATCTGTATTGTTTTTTCCTCGTTTCTTTGATTTTGTTCTTGTTTGCTCGACTGATGAAGCTCCAACACGTAAGAAGTCAAAAATGAAAATGGTATGAATTACATATGAAGATGAATGCTGCAGACTGCAGATGTATATCTGAAAAACCATTAATAGATTATGAAAATCGTTTCTCCGATGTGTTTGTTTTGTTGGTAGGTTTGAGTTATAATAATAATCTTATTTACTTTTCATTGTTGTAAAAGGTCATGGAAGCTTTTATTATTATTAACAACAATGTTGAATTTTAGGGCTCATTTGGTGCCTGTTGATGTGGTCTGTTGATGGATGTGTGTGTATATATTTTTAATTATTAATTTTATGGATCAGAATGATTATATTATATATCAATCAAATATACTTTAATTTTGGCTAAAGGGTAAAGAAAAGCCCCTAAACTTTTTCAAAAAATCAATTAAGCTCCTTGAACTTTTTTGTTTTCACTCAATTGAGCCCTTGAACATTTGAATTACAATCAATCAATCAAGCCCTTTAACTTTTTTCAATTTTCGCTGCAATGATATAAAATTATATTCTTATTCTCAGATATTTTTTTCCCTGCCTTTTAGGCCTCAGCTGGAACGTGTTGGTGCATGGAGTTGAGTCAAGACCCATGTTGATGGTGAAGAGAGACTTTGAAGACGCCATCAATTAGCGTAGTTAAAACTTTGAAATTGCTGATGTAATTGGGTGCTTTTTTTTATATCGAAATATTGACAAAGTTAAAACTATATAGTATTGTGATTTTGCACTTTATGCGGTTTTCTTAAGGTCATCTCTCTTGCCCTTCAAATAACACCCATTAAGTGGTTTGAATTATTATTTTTTAAAACTAAATAAATGTATTTGAAAATTAAATTAAACCTTCGTGGTCAGATACGAATTCAGGGGGTTGGCAGGGGGTCGGATCCCTAAAATAGGAACTTGTTATTTTAGCCCCATAAAAAATTTTAAAATCTTAAAATATTGATTTGAGTGAAGTATAGTGGTAAGTTTCAAATTTTACGTAATTTTTCATATTAGCCCTAAATAATTTAAGAAATTTTAATTTTCTACTAAATAAGCATATAACAAATCGATGGATTTAGAAATAATAATGAAGGTTATATTTGGAAGTATATTACTATCCAATTTATATAGCGTTTGGGAACTTAGCTTTAAATTTTGGATTTGAATTTAAAATATATATATACAGATTAAGTGATAACATATATACAAAATATAACATTCATGATTATTTCTTAAAAACAAGAATTTGTTGGATTCCTACTAACTAGTAGATTTGGGTTCCTAAGATATATATGAATTTGACAAATTCATACTTTTTTTATACCATTTTAAATATATATTATATTGAAAAGAATACATTTATAAAAAAAATAATTTAAAGATCATCATATTAGAGTAACAGATTTAGGGGTGTTTAAATTTCAATTAAAATTAATCAGTTGGTTAACTAATCTAATTCGATCAGAGATTGGTTAATAATTTTTTTAAAGCTCAGTTATCGGTTAATTTGGCTCAAAAACGGGTAATTAACCAAATTAATCGAACTTAATAACTAATATCATGTATTATATGTATTAGGCTTAGCCTACTGCCCACCTAATCCCCAACCAGCGGCTCACCCCAGCACTCCCAAGTCCTACCCAATATAAACCTAAACTATTATAATTTATAAACCAAACCCAATTTAAAGTATTGGGACTGAATCCGCAACTTTTATAAAATACAAATACTAATATAGATATTTAGCCAATTATTTTAGGGATGGACTTGCTCAATTGGTTTGCAAACAAGTCTAGATACAAAAGTTTGGACATAAGTTCTAGTTCCAATGGTACACTACCAGAAAGTTTATTCCCATTCAAACCAAGATAAAGCAAAGATGTCAACTTTTGCACAGCCCCCAATATAAAGACACTACACCTTGAAATTCATTATCAAGTCAATGAATCTTAGGTTTGGGTAAACACCTAAATATTTAGATATATTCCCTTTAAGTAGGGGTGTTCAGCCGGTTAACCGACCCGAAATGACATTAACCGAATTAACTGACCTTTCAAAAATTTTAACCGTTAACCGAACCGAAATTTTTTCGGTTAATTCGGTCGGTTAACCGAATTAACCAAAAATTATATGTTTTTTATTTTTGGTCAATAATTAAACGAATTACTCGAATTAACCGAATAACAACACAGTTAACATGATTTACAAAGATAAAATCAAATATATTGTGCTTCACTTCCTGAAAAGACTAGCATTTCTACAAGAGAACATTGTATTAGATGGTAAACCAAAAGAAATCAATTATTTTCTCTTAAAGAGGTATTATGCCAATGGTGATGAGTCTGTTCCTTTTCCACATAAATTGGACAGTTTCCACAAATAAATAAACACATGTACAAATACACAGTAAGAAAAGGATAATCTAGCACCTTATACTTCCCAAGTATATCATCCATGTGACTAGACAGACCTATCACTATGTACTTAAGTGCAGCACGAGCACGAGCACGAGCTGTTGAGTGGCAGGCTCCCTGGCAAAAGATTTTAAAAGAAATAATACAACTACATTACATAAGAGAGATAAACAAATGAATGTCGCAAGCAACAAATTTCACTGCATAGTGCATGCAGAAAAGGAAACATAAAGCTGATTCCAAACTACTTAACACTCTCCTTTATCAATAGGACCAGTAATAACTAAAACTAATGAACCACCACTTCGGTTACAAGAACAGGACAACAAACAAGGAGCAAATAACAAATAATTCCAGATAACACTACGATAAACATCGATTGTAGACCAATTGATCAAAACAGATGCGCATACCACTATTTGATAAAAGGACTGCCTCTCATGCGCAGACATTCCAAATTAGTAAGATTTCTAGGGATCTTATATTCATGGGTTGATTCTCTTGGAATACCAGGAATGATGCATGCCTTAGCTACATGTTTTCTTATTTTGCAGTATGATGGATTTGCAGTTTGGCCAAAGGGACATGTAAACTGCTTAACCATATAACATAAAAAGTTATTAGAAATCTAACTAGTTGCAAGTATCACATGCCCCCAACCAAAATGCACATTAAAACAGCTTAATATGTTAAACTTCACCTATCGCATCCCTGATATTGCAATGATGCCATAACTGTTAAGCATTTAAGCCAGATGGGCTATAATGCATTCTGAAATTGAGATAAAAATTTTGAAACTGGAACCTTGCCATTAAAAAAAGGGAATGAAATGCATTCTACTTGGAAATGTTGTTTCAAAACTAATCTGGATTGGATATCTTCAAAATCTAAAAAGCACAGAAGTTCATGGATTTATTTTTTATTTAATTCTCAACCAAGGCATGGAAAGTGCAAAGGAGACCAACAATTAACAGCATAACAAGCAATTCCATACATTTGTAAACTGTAAATATCATACATATAAATCTCTTTGGCTTAAGTTTTATTCTCATTCAAACACCTACATAAATGTCTTTAGTAAAATAATCATGCCGTATTACTTATCTTTGAATTCCATTTTTCAGTTAATCACTTTTTCTTTCAAATTTTTGTAATAATACCTGGATTATACCCAAAAGGTCCTCCATGAGTTCCACCGTTAAATCAACCTGAAGCCATTAAGTTTCAAAAACAAAGAAAATTAATTTTTTTATTAAAAGAACAATTATAAATTGACATGGTAATCGTGGTGCATCACCAACCATAGATTATACTACGAAGACATGCTTCAAACTAACCTTTGCAATGACCTGAGTTATCCAAGGGGCTAGCACACCACAACATAGATCAATCAGAACACATGCAGCCTTAGCCTGTAGAAGAAGTTGAGATCAAATAGATTTGTTTCATTAAGTACAAAAATAAAATCCACACATCTTAAACCAGCACTCAATATTGATTCACATAAATTATTTAGGTCTTTTAGATCTGCAATTACAATCATAAAGTGACCCAAATATGTATTTACATGCATTATGTAACATCTACCATAACAAAGCAAGAAGGCTCAATCATATTTATGCTACTTTTTAACCACGATCGAAGACACCTCGATGATTCAAGAGGATTTACAGAAAGGGAAAAAGAATACCTCTAAAATTGACAAGACTTTCGTCTAAGCTCGATTCGAGTTCTCAAATTACAAAACCCTAACGTCCTTCCAAAAGAAAGACAAAACAAGCAATTTCAAACCGTCGCCTTTAAGACCTGCATCGACAGTCGACGAGCTGAATCGGAGCCTAACTCTAAAGAGGACTTGGAGGAGCTGGAATCAGATGTGAAGAAAATGGCAGAAAGAAGTTGGGAATTTGAGGAAATCTGATTCTAACTTGGGGAAAACTAAGGAAATTTGGGGCCAAATAAACGACGTCTTATATATTATAATTTTGTTTATTAATTTTTTTGGTTAAACCGAAAAAATTCGGTTAATCGATCGATTTCGAACCGATTTAATCGTTAACCGAAAAATTAACAAATAATTAATCGACCTTCAATCGAAAAAATTCGATTAACCGATCGATTAAACGAATTCGGTCGGTTAACCAAATTTTTTCGGTTTTACCCAAAAAATGCACACCTCTACCTCTAAATCAGTTGTTTTCAAGGTGGGCTCTCTTCAAGCTAGTGCAAATTTTCAGCCCTTGAGGGATTGGCCCAGTAAGCTGGTTGTCATCTACTGTGAAATATTCAAGTGATCCACTGTAGCAAATGCCTTGCGGAAAATTTGTGTTAATCATACAGGTTTTAACTTGAAGCTTTATCGAGTGAGTTTTGTTGTTTGATAGAGTGATACAGGAGTCAAGAATTATATTGTAGAATATTGCGATCTGTATTTCCCGTAAGATAGAATTTGTTTGTAAATTAGATCAGAGGTTACGAGATCAACTCTGTTAACTCAAAAGATCAGAGGTTACGAGTTTAACTCTGCTAACCTTAATCATCAGCTGGGAGCGTAGGTCCATAAGTTGTCAGAAAGCCAAAGGTCGTGATATTAAATCAAGCGAGCCATAAGAAAGCCAAAAATCGTGATCATAAATCAGCTTGACTGCCAAAAAGATATAACTCGGATCTATACTCACACATAGAGCATGAAAGAATAAAGCAGCAAGATATTCCATAAATAGTAAACAAAAGTCCCTTAGGAAGGCGATGAGAACCAAACTATAGCACATAACATCAATATCAGATCATATTTGGGACCATATATTCCGAAATATCCACACCAGCTGCAAACTCATAGTATCAAAACTTTTTTAGGATTGTAGAAAAGACGAATAATTCAAATGGATATTCCATGTTTTTTGGCATTCTATCTCATAAAAAACCTCATCGTCAACAGATGAATGCTTCTTCATATCGAAATCTTCTAGTGCAATGTTTAAGAAATTTACAAGTTTACTAAATGTTTGATTTTCAATAAATTGTACTTGGAAAACGCCATCACTGAAGAGGTGTGGCGCAAAAAATCCAAGGATGCTCCTTATTGTGCAGTTTTCCAAGTAGCTTTTTCCTGTTGCTCACGTACAATAACACCATTTTGTTCCAATCCAAGGTATCGTGATAGATAATCAAACTCAAGGGAAAAAAACATATTTGCCTGAAGTGATACCAACATAAATATGACTATCTCAACAAGCACAGATTCGACGATAGTTCGAAACCCATAGTTATACTCACAAAATCCAACTTCAAAGGCTATTTATAACTTATCCTATATCAAGAGATGCAAGTGCATGCATAATAATCAAGAGAAATCGTACAAACATGCCAATATCCCAAAAAGTAATAATAGTATGGACCCGAATGATTTCATTAGTCATTTACCTGATAACATCCTTCACCAAATCATTTTGTTGCTCCCTATTCAATCCGAAGTCCGAACTTATTGTCTTTTCAGTTTAGAGACAACGCTGCTTTTTGGGGCAACTGTTGGTTCTTTTTGGAAGATGTCATGGTTGATATCAGGCAAGGTCCTCTAACGCATTGGACATGGGTCTTTGAGACTGAGACTCCCTCCCCTTCTCGTTATCGTTATGGTCTCTGTAAAAGAAATCATCGTGGCCTTCTCAAGTAGGCGACCTGAATGTTATTTGAGCGAATTAAAATAGCTTTGGTGGATTGATTGTTTAATGGAAAGAGAACCAATCAATGCCTTACTTTGCTTCCTGAAGTTCTGTTCGAGTCTAGAAAGACTTAATGTTACACTTGATCCAAAATGCTATAACCTGCCCAACACTGTAAACAACTTCAACACTTGGTGTAACACCCATTACCCGTATTCAACTCCGGAATATGGTATGAGGTATTACTAGAACACTTACACATGTAAACGTATTAAATCAAGTTACAAAATTTCATTCAAATTTAAACTCTTCAAATTTTTAACATGCTTTTATAATTCTTTACAACATATCCTCAAAATATTATATTCATAACAAATTGGGCCTACGAGATCCGATACTTACTCATGTAATTCAATGCTTCATTTCTATTTTATTCAATTCACAATCTTTCATGTCCACAATTCAAATCAATTTCTCAATCCAATATATATATTTCAATACCACAATAATTCTTTTAATTCAAATCATATCACTAGAAACTTTCATTTAATTCATGTACAATTCAATATTGTTAAGTTCAATACTAATACGTGTTCACCATTTAACTCAATGTTTATCGATTATACCATTCATGAACACATTTATAAAATTCTTAGTATTACAATGAAAACGTCACTTAAGCTTAAATAGCAACATCAAATCAACTCATCATTCCCTTTTTCGTCATTTTATTCTTCAAGTGTGAACTTAGTATTTCATTTCCTTTCCACACCCATTTCCTACAAACATCACACAAAACAATAACATATCATTCAACCATAGTCACAAGCTAGTACATTTAAACATAATTCTTTTTTGGAATTATCCACATGATAAACCATTCCAAGTAAGTTTACATAATTTAAACGTTACCACCTTTTCCATGATCATAAGTATATTCTACTTACCATTTCAATGCATAACTTATAAATTTAACGTGGCATAATTCAGCCACCAATTGGCCAAAGCTTAAGCGTGTACACTACACATGTTAGCCAAATAAACATATAGCATAAGCATTATAAGTATGGCTAAGTTCAACATTTATTCATGTATCAAGCTTACCAACATGAATTAATCCATAAAACATTCATGGTCTTACTTCATACCAACTCATATACCAAATAAACCACACTCACATACTATGAAACTTTATTTTCCCATATGAGCTTAAATCATGATCAATAATACTCAAATGTAAGTATCATTTTTATTTTAACGTTTATCGATTATAATCGAGCATATAACCAATTATACACAAATCATTCATATATGTAATTAATTTTCCTCCTCCTCCTCTCCATTCCACATCCTTTATGTATAAAACATGCTTAAATAGCATTATACATAATTTCACTATTCATTTATATTTAAATTCAAAGTTGTTTATTTGAGTCAGAGTCACTAAATCATTTTTATCCAAAGCTACAGAGCTCCAAATTAAGATCCGTAAATTTTTACCAAAACTAGACTCACATGTATTCTTACCATAAAATTTTCAGAATTTTTGACTTGTCCAATAAGTACAGTTTATTCTTTAAATTCACCCTTGTTTCACTGCTCAACATCTCTGACATCTCTTCACTAAAAATGAATTATCTCATTGTACAGAATTCAGATGATATTTATGTTTGTTTCCTTTGAAAATTGACTCATTAAGGATTCTAAGAATATAAATTATAACTCATAATTATTTTTGTACAATTTTTAATTATTTTCCAAAGTCAGAACAGGGGATTCCGAAATCAATCCGACCTTGCCTCACTAAAATTCAAATATATCAAAATTTATAACTCTTTTTCTTTCTCTCTTTCTTTTATGTAAAAACAGACTCCTTAAGCTTTCATTTCATATCTTATTCACTCTCTAATTCAATTTCCACTATTTTTTATGATTTTTCAAACTAGCATCACTGTCACTGTCCAAATCTATTCTATTCCAACATCCCTCATTCACATAGCACTATAACCATTTATTTTATAACACAATACAAGACTTCATCACTTCAGTCACTCTTTCGCAACTTATCACGTTCCAATCACATACTCATATCTCATTGAACATGTCGGTATAACAACAAATATTTGGGGATTTTCACACAGTACTACCCATGTTACTTTAATAATTCGATACACGTAGTAGCCTTCACACAGTACTACGCACGTGACCAAAGCTTCTCGGTACACATAGTAGCCTTCACTTAGTGCTACACATGTGACCATTATTTATCAATACACGTAGTAGCCTTCACACAGTACTACACACGTGACCATTATTTACCAATACACGTAGTAGCCTTCACACAGTACTACACACGTGTTCATCGATACCTTATTCAAATCTTTACTATTCCGACAGTTCCACAAAGATTCTTACTTCCCAATAATTTACAACTTCTCCACGGCACATTATAATATCAATCTTTCCACTCAACTCCATAGCCAACTTAATAATTCAATTTGAATCACTTCAACCATTACTTACAATTGGTATATCCATAAACCAAGCTGATTTTAAACGAATCAACTATCAATTTCAAATTTTCTAACTTTAATATAACTATTTCATATTCAACCCTTTCGTATATATTGTCACGAAATATAACAAAAATAATTATAACAATGTATTAATTACATACAACTTACCATCATGCTTTCAAGGTCAATTCCTCATCTTTCTTGGTTTATAATAATACATTTAACTTATTTAACACTCACATTATTCAATCTAGTCCTAAAATCACACTTTGGAAAAATTATATTTTTGCCCCTAAACTTTTGCATATTTACACTTTTGCCCCAAAGCTTGTAAATTAAAGTTCATCCATTTTTCTTATGTATTATGACATGTTGAACATTTTCCCCTTCTATGGCAACATCAAATTCCCACTCTAACACTTACTTATGAACATTATGTATTTTTATCGATTATGTTGTTTTACTCGTTTTCACTTAAAATCGCTTAGCAAAAGTTGTTTAGCATAATTTCAAGCTTCATATTCTACCATAAAACATCAAAATAAACACATTTCACATATGGGTATTTTTCCAAATATAAACCCTAGATTAAATTATTGCTAGAATAAGCAAAATCAAGTTACCGGGACTCAAAAACGTAAAAAAAATTAAAAATGGGGTTAGAAGGACTTACAATCGACCTTGGAAGCTTAAAAACCCTAACCATGGCTTCCCCCTTGCTAATTTCGGCCATGAGGTTGAAGATGAGCACAAGTTGCCATCTTTTTCCCTTTTAATTCATTTTAATTACTAGATTACCAAATTGCCCTTAACTTAAAAATTTCCTATTTCACTTATCTCATGCCCATTTTTGTCTACCAACTTAACCAATGGTCTAATTTCCATATAAGGACCTCCAATTTAAAGTTTCATAACAATTGAACACCTCTAACATGTAAAACTCAACTTTTGCACTTTTTACAAATTAGTCCTTTTGACTAAATTGAGTGCCCAAACGTCGAAATTTTCGAACGAAATTTTCAAAAAATCATTCCGTGAAATCGTAGACCATAAAAATATAAGAAAAATAAATTTTTCCTTGTCGGATTTGTGGTCCGGAAACCACTGTTCCGACTAGGCCCAAAATTGGGCTGTTACACTTGGTGTCAGACACTGTATTTTCTTAACAGCTAAACCAAGATCGAAGGCAATTTCTTCTCAGTAGCAATTGCTACCCCATTAGCAGCTTTGATTCTAAGAGATGTTTGACCCGATTCGATTGCCGACGAGGGTTCTCGATTTAAACTAGCTTTCCTGAAGGACAAGATGCAACACTAATGAGGCCAAAACGATCGGTACGATAGGTGAACTCAGTTTTTTAAACACTATTATCATAAGCACCAGCTGCTGTCAAATTTTTGAAAAGTGAATATCACTGCTAGCAAAGCCGGGAGTCCAACTTCAACGCATCTAACCAATTGAGGGGAACCATGTGAATAGAGACAAAGTGCAGTGAAAGTCACAAAAGGAAACTCGTATAAAAAATAATGCTGGATTTTGGGATCTAGCCAAACACCTACAAATATAATTATCGCAGAAAGCACATGCAAAGCAATATATATTACACATCGCTATCAGCTTAAAAAATCAACATTTTTATTTACTGAATAAACAAAAACCCAAAACTTTAAGCTTCACATTTCCACATCTTTTTTAAAACTCTAAACCATCATATTAAGTAACTAATAAAGAATTATAAAACTTGGTTTAATCATCAATTTAATCCGATTCAACTTGTTCATATCAACATGCCAACTAATTTTTTGTCTCATTCAAATTAATATATTTATCAACTCCTCATTGATCCAATGGTTGATCAAATTTCAACAAATATCTAATATTTGATACAAAATACTATTATTTTATATTCATTAAAAATAATCATAAATAATAAATAATTTTAAAATACAAACAGTCATATTGACAGTATCTTTACTTTGGAAATTAACAACTAAAACAAGCAAATTACTATTAAAAAAAATATCAACTGTTTACTAACTTGTCAACAAATTTATTTAACTATAAATCTTTTTTTGTCAATGACTACTAGAGGTGCTTATGGGCCGGGCCGGGCCCATAAAAAAATTTTGGCCTGTGTCCTAGGCCCGGGCCTGGCCCGGCTTGAAATTTTGTCCAGGCCCGGCCCGGAGAAAAATTCCTAAGCCCAGGCCCGGCCCAGCCCATTTTTTAAATAAACACTAAAATTTTTTTAAAAAATTTTAAAAAAAGTATTTTAAAAATAAAAAAAATTAAAAAACAGTATTTTAAAAATATTTTTAAAAATAAAAAATAAAAAAAAAATATATTTATTATATTCAGACCGGGCTCGGCCCGGGCCAAAAAAGTGGTGTCCGAGGCCCGACCTATTTTCTGAACATGCCTCATTTTTTTGCCCAAGCCCATATTTCGGGCCTATATTTTTGCTCAAACCCTCCATATTTTGGACGGGCCGTTGAGCCGGGCCGCCAGGCCCATGAGCATCTCTAATGACTACTAAACCCAAACCAAATTTAAAAGAAAAAAGGGAAAAAAAACCCAAGCTAGAAACCCTAGAACTAAAAGCGATTTTGGATCTGGAAAGGTGAAGCTGCGGTGAACCATGAGCAGCGATACTAGTGATTTCTCCAGTTACTTTGATGGGCGAGAGCCAGATGAACTGATCAAGGCCATCGTCGAGAAACGGCAGGGTACCGATGGTAAAACAACGCTCAGTTTGCAGTTTATTGATCTGGAAAGTAATAAAGTCTTTATTAAGGCGATGCCACCTGATACTCCTTCATGTCCCACTGCCGTTTCCTGTGGCAACCACGTTTACATTCTTAGGGGAATACGCGAAAATGATGCTAATTTTGGTGGTTATGAGGAAGTAAACGATGTTTTCCAATTAGATTTGAAGGACCTTGAACGTGGGTGGAGAAAAACTACTTCTATGTTGTTCCCTCGGGCTTTTCCCCATGTTCTTGCTGCTGAAGGAAAGATTTACGTCTTCGAATGCATGGGTTCTGAATCTTTTGGCGAGGTTTACGATATAAGTGGGGATATTTGGGAACCATTGTCGCCCCCTCTGGAAGATATCGATATACATGTTTCATGTGTTCCTGTTCTAGATTCTTCCCGATCTCGGATTTTAGTGCACTGCCGTGCCAGTGATACTCTTTACGCTTATTACTATGATCGTAAATCATGGGTTTTCCTCGAACAAAAAATTTGTTACTGGTCTGACTCAGCGGCAATCGTGTGGACGATGTGCTGTATACTTTTATTTATAAATGTTCTTTGGAGGCGTATAATTTGCTTGATAAGAAACATTTGCCCGTCAAATGGTCACCAAAATTTCCAGTGCCTCCACCACCGGAAAGCACTCTGTATCGTTTGGGCAATGGCAAGCATATTTTGGGTTGGGTCAACCATCTCCATATTTTTGAGTACATAAGATTTAATATTTGGTGCAACGAGCAGGGAGGGATTCATGCAGTTGCAGAGCATCAATCTGCCATCACTATTCCATATCCCGAAGATATGTTTAATATATGGTTTTTCTGAATGAAGGTTAGAGCCCCCTTTATATCACTACTACATCATAATTATTCATTTGCCATTGCTGCTTGCCATTACATTTGGTTTGCTCTAAATGAAGGTTAGTGCCCCCTTCACATCACTACCACATCTTAATTATTCCCATCCTTGTAAATTGACGGATTTTTCATTTGCCAATACTGCTTGTCGTTGCATTTTGTTTGTTCTTGTTGTCGCTAAGAAGTTGATAGTGAGCAGCATGGAACTTCCTGTATAAAACTTGAGTAATGCTAAGGTATGGAGTAGACGAATCAGGCATCGGATTTGCATTATGTGAAAATGTCTACTCTATTTTTTTTAAATGGGTACGAGGCTCCTAGCACCTTTAGAGAACTAGAACTCAAGTTTTGTCTTGCCTTACCCCCAGTAGTTGCTTCTAGTTTTTTGTTCCAACAAGAAAATAAAATATCCTGATCTAAACCAAGGCTTAAATTCCTACTTAGGAAGTTGGTAGACTATGATAATGTTTCTGCCTAAAATATCAGAGCGAGGTCATTACCTATAGGCAAGTGAAGATTTAGTAAAATGATGTCCTTTTGTTGGTGATGGATACCACACGTAAAAATGCCAATATTGATAAGGACTATGACAACCTTGAACAATAAAATTAGAAAAAGAGATTGGGTGGGTTGTGTTGGGGCAAGCATGGCTCCTTTTTAGTAAATAGGGTTGGGTCTAGTCGAATGATATTGCCCATATTTTGTGCTGGGTCAGGGGCCTAGCCAAACGTGAAAGGTGTTAGTATCCTGTCTAGGCTCGACTTGTGAGCAGGCCTACCTATGACCAAACTATTACTTAGGTTATAACTTCTACTTGACTTCCATCCCCCCCAAATTACTTTTGATAACCTCCGTGTCTCCCACTACTCATGATTGGTGTTACTTTCATATTAGTGCTTTCCTAATAAATTCCCAGCCCTTTTAACTTCACTTGAAAAGGCTATACAGTTGTCCCAGAGATGAAGTTTTGGCTCTCAAGAAATTCTGTACGATTGGTACGATCATCATGATTTAATTGGCCTCGGGAACGTACAACCTTCATCACCGCACTTGTTCCTTTTAGTCTTCCTTTCTGTCTTCTTGCAACATCTCATTTTACTGGTTTACAAGGTTTCCTCATCTTACTGAACAGAAATTTTTGCAACATGCATATGATAAGAAGCAAGATGAAAGTGCAGAAAACATAACTATTACTAAGTGAGGATAGATTTATTCAATAGGCTGAATTTGATTTGAGATAGTGAATGTTATTACTAAGTGAGCTATTAGCTTGTTGCAATCAGTAAGAGAGGGGACAAAATATTACTTAAGAATATAACTCTAATAAAGGGGAATTACTTAGTCCTACAACTGGAGAATTTGAAGTAGAGAAAAGGTAATTAGTAGGGGACAAAAATGTTTATTTGGAAATTCTTGTTAAATATTTTGCCATCCTATTTCCGGTTTTGTATCGTATGTTTCTTGGAAAGTAAAAAGGTTTGGGAGTGATAATTATATCTGTATTGTTTTTTCCTCGTTTCTTTGATTTTGTTCTTGCGTGCTTGACTGATGAAGCTCCAACACGTAAGAAGTCAAAAATGAAAATGGAATGAATTACATATGAAGATGAATGCTTCAGACTGCAGATGTATATCTGAAAAACCAGTAATAGATTATGGAGATCGTTTCTTCGATGTGTTTGTTTTGTTGGTAGTTGTGAGTTATAATAATAATAATAATAATAATAATAATAATAATAATAATAATAATAATAATAATAATAATCTTACTCACTTTTGATTGCTGTAAAAGGTCATCGAAGCTTTTATTATTATTAACAACAATGTTGATTTTTAGGGCTCATTTGGTGCCTGTTGATGTGGTGTGCTGATGGATATGTGTGTATATATTTTTAATTATTAATTTTATGGATCAGAATGATTATATTATATATCAATCAAATATACTTTAATTTTGGCTAAAGGGTAAAGAACAGCCCCCATACTTTTTCAAAAAATCAATTAAGCTCCCTGAACTTTTTTGTTTTCACTCAATTGAGCCCTTGAACATTTGAATTACAATCAATCAATCAAGCCCTTTGACCGTTTAACGGTCAATGTTACAAAGCTAAGGGTGCTGGTTTTCTTCTAGCTGTTTTGGCCACGTGACCATGTGGTAAAAACATGTATTTTATATATTAAATCAATAGAAAATTATAAAAAAAAATATATTATACGATATTCTATGACTTTTTATAAATGTTTGTTGATTTTTTTAATGTTTTGTACATTAAATACTAGTTTTTGCCATGTGGTGAAAACAACCAGCAAAAAATGGCACTTTTGGCTTTGTAACTTTGATGGATAACTTTAATGATAAAAGGGCTTAATTTATTCTACCGTCTAGGGGTTCAATTGATTTTTTTGGAAAAGTATAGGGGACTTTTTTGGTTTTTGCCCCTTAAGCCTTCAATTTTCGCTACATTGATATAAAATTATATTTCTAATCTCAGATTTTTTCCCCTCCTTTTTAGGCCTCAACTGGAACATGTTGCTGCATAGAGTTGAGTCAAGACCTATGTTGATGGTGAAGGTGAAGAGAGAATTTGAAGACGTCGTCAATTATTTTGGTTAAAACTTTGAAGTTGTTGATGTAATTGGGTGCTTTCTTTTTTTATACCGAAATATTGACAAAGTTAAAACAATATAGTATTGTGATTTTGCACTTTATTCAGTTTTCTTAAGGCCATCTCGCTTGCCCTTCAAATAGCACTCATTACGAGGTTTGAATTCTTATTTTTTAAATTAAATAAATGTATTTGAAAATTAAATTAAACCTTCGTGGTCAGAGGCGGATCCAAGGTGTTGGCAAGGGGTCGGACTTTTAAAATGAAAATTTGTTATTTTGGCCTTATGAATAATTTTAAAATTTTAAAATATTGATGAGAGTGAAGTATAGTGGTAAATTTCAAATTTCACGTAATTTTGCATATTTGCCCTAAATTTAAGAAATTTGAATTTTCTACTAAATAAGCATTTGACAAATCGGAGGGATTTACCAAAAAAAGCCAATTTTTTTATAAAATTACCGATATAGGCCGATTTTTTAATTATTTACCGGACTGGGCCATTTCCCTCAAAATCGCGCCACGTCGGAGCGATGTCAGGGGACGGGGCAGAAGGTCGCGTCCACGTCAGCGCGACCTGCTGACGTGGAAGGAAATCGCTCCCTTGAGGGCACGATTTCCTTCCACGTCAGCATGTCGCGCTGACGTGGACGCGACCTCCTGTCACTTAGTGCGGTATCGGGAACGCGATTTTGACCCTGATTTTTACGCCTGGGTTTTATGGCTTTTAGGGTTTGGGGTGCAGGCTTTTTAAGAGTTAGGGGTCCAGGAAAACTTTTTTTCGAGTTGACGTTTCTGGTTAAATAGTGAGAAATCGCTTCTACTAGGATGCTATTTAAGAAGAAATTGTGAAATAGTGGCCTCGTGGACGCGATTTCGCTACAGTGGTCATGTGAGAAATAATTTTTTTTTGACGTTTTCTGAGGAAATAGTATAAAATCGCTGATACCAGGATGCTATATGAAAAGAAATTGTGAAATCGCGTCCTCGTGGACGCGATTTCGCTACAGTTGGTCATGTAAGAAATAATTTTTTTTTGACGTTTCTGAGTGGACGCGATTTCGCTACAGTAGCAAGTTTGGGCTGAGGCCATAAATTAGGCAGAGAATTTTCTTAGAATGCAGAACTCAGAGCAGAAACATTTTAGGTTAAGGTTAGGGAATTTAGAGTTTCAAAATGAGTGAACGTATTAGTGCTGTTATTTACTACGATGGTGAGGTTTGCCATACCGAGAATGGTGTTGTTTTTTTGTCAGAGAATACGGTGCGACTGTCATTTAGCCAAAACATAGATTTGACAGAACTCCGTAAAAGAATTAGGCGTAAAATCTTCGGAACCATGCCAATGAAAGTTCAGTCACTGACGTATCGATTTTGTTCTTCTGTTGATCCGGTGACATATGACTCGTTCGACATAAAAGGTGCTCGTAGCTTGGAGGCAATGGTGCAGACTCATCTTGCTAGCGGAGCAACTTATATTGAGTTATATGTACAATTTACGTCACCAAATGATGTACTTCCGTCCGATGTTCGAGATGTATACACGACCCCTGGCCGACACTCGGTTAGCGTGTTACAAAATACGGAACAACCCATGTTCGGTAGCGGTGTCGAATGCACATCCCCCCAAGACACTCTGTCGGTGGATGGGACATGTACGTCGGTGGCTCGACGGTTGACGCTGGAAATACGAGCTGGAGAACCGTATCAAGTTCTACTGGATGGCAATCTACATCCAATTGGGGGCGTTATCAAATGCCCAGAAGAAGGGATGACGTACTACCTACGACATCAACCGGTGAGGGGACGTCGTACGCTACAGATAATTGTGGGTTAGAATGTGAGTCCGATGTGGATCCACCTCGAGAGCCCGGGCCGGATGGTGTAGAGGTGGGATTATTTTCTGAACCGGAGCCTATTCCAATAGAAGGTGAAGATGGTGATATGAGTGCAGATGATGAAGAAAATCCACGATTCAGAGCATATTCACCTCCAGCCCACATGCATAATGTCGATCTATCAGCAGATGATGCGTTAGAGTTTCCAGATCTACCACACCGGGTGCGCGATCGTACAAGTTCGGGAGTAGATGTTGGTGAACTTGAAGTTAGTAATCAGTTTACCAATAAGGATAGTTTTATTGGTGCTTTGAAACAGCATAGCATCAAAAACGGCGTTAATTACCACGTCGTTAAATCAAAATCTGATAAGTTTGAGGCGAAGTGTGCGGTGCAAGACGGCACATGTTCATGGAAAATCGTCGCCTCGTTAAGGAAGAGGACAGGGTTGTGGGAGATCAAAAAGTACAAAGGTCTACATACATGTGCTGCAGGTACAGTATTGAATGTGTATGAATAATTTTTTTATTTTCCAATGTTGCATTACTTAATGTACTCCCTCCCTATGCAGGTGTTTCAGAAGATCATCCGAAAATGGATTCAGCTATGTTGGCTAGCTTGATACTGCCCACGATAAAAGCAGATCCTCAGACTTCAGTGCCGGTGATAATTGCCAATATCTGTAGCCAAATGGGGTACACGCCCTCTTACCGCAAGGCTTGGATAGCTAAGTAAAAGGCATTGGAGAAGATGCATAGTGGGTGGGACGCCTCTTATAATGAAATATGGCAATGGTGTCAGGTGCTAGCGAGATACGTCCCAGGTGCCATCACAGACCTTCAAACGGAACATGCGTACTAAAACGGTCGATTGCTACGTGGATGCCAAGTGTTCAAACGCCTATTTTGGACCTTTAAGCAATGTCGAGACGCATTTCTGTACTGCAAGCCGTTGGTACAAATTGATGGTACCTTCATGTTCGGTAGGTACACTCATCGGTTACTGGTTGCAGTGGCACAGGACGGCGGTGGGAGAATTCTTCCAATTGCATATGCAATAACACCGGGGGAGTCGTCTGATGACTGGGATTTCTTTCTCTCTAGGTTAAGGAGGCATGTGTGCCCCCAACCTGATATCTGTGTTATTTCAGATCGGGGCACCGGTATACTAGCTGCATTTGATCAAGAGGAAAGCTTGTGGCAGCGTACACACCATAGATATTGCCTGAGACACATTGCTTCGAACTACTACAGGCAATATCCATCTAAGACGGAATGACGACAAGTGACCAACATGGGTATTTATTGTATAACTGTATTATTTCGTTTGTCAAATTGAATTAGTTTTATTCGTAGAAGGGGTATAAAATATTCGCTACACCTCTTATATTGGTAGGGTATGAAATGAATAAAGATCGTTTCCACGAGATGTTGGCAATCTTGCAATCCCAAAACAGAGAAGGGGCGGACTACCTTTGCAACATACATTTCGAACAGTGGGCACAAGCATACGACGGAGGCCTACGATATGGCCATATGACGTCGAACCTGGCAGAATGCATAAATTCTGTTCTTAAAGGAACGCGCCATCTACCGATAACAGCGGTTGTGCGAGAGACATATTTCCGTTTGGCGGCGCTATTTCCAAAGTGAGCAGCTTCTTATGCAGGCCAGATGCAGGGTGGGCATGTATGGTGCAGTAAGGTAGTTCAAGAAATCAACAAGGCGAAGGCGAGGGCAAATATCATGCACGCTGTGTGTCACGATCGAGATAATTTATGGTTTCGCTTGACGGAGTTCAACAGACTACACCAAGACGTTGTTAGCGGCCAATATCATGTACACTTGAGAAACAGGACCTGTGACTGTGGGAAGTTCGATGCACTTCGTTATCCATGCGCTCATGTTATTGCAGCCTGTCAGAATCTCTGTCTGGATCCGCTGAGTTATGTGGACGAAGTGTACAAATTAGAAAACATGTACAACGTATAGAGACACGTTTTCCCACCGGTCCTAGATGAACGTAAGTGGCCGCCCGTATCTCTTGCTCCTTTTAAGCTGTTACCGGATAGAGAATTGTGTCGCAAGCCGAAGGGTCAACCTTTCTCCACTAGAATACGGAACAATATGGATATCCGAGAAACAGCCAGTCAACAGAAATTGTGCGGATGGTGTAGGAACCCAGGCCATACAAGTCGATCATGCCCTAATCGCAATAGTTGAATGTAATTATAGAAGAAATTACCTTTTATTCAAATTATGTATTGATAATTGTATTAAATTTTGGTTAAATTATCAAATTACTACAATTTCTTAAATGTTAGTACCAGTCAAAACATTTTACGAAATCCAACATTATGTAAAACTACAATTTAATTAGGGTTTTTAATTAAATAGGGTTAGGGTTTTTAATTTAATAAAATTAGGTTAGGGTTAGGGTTTTTAATGAAATTAGGTTAGGGTTTTTAATTAAATTAGGTTAGGGTTTTTAATTAAGTAGGGTTTAGGGTTTTAAATTTAATTAAATAAGGTTAGAGTTTTTAATTTAATTAAATTAGGTTAGGGTTAGGGTTTTTAATTTAATTAAATTAGGTTAGGGTTAGGGTTTTTAATTTAATTAAATAAGGTTAGGGTTTTTAATTTAATTAAATTAGGTTAGGGTTAGGGTTTTTAATTTAATTAAATAAGGTTAGGGTTTTTAATTTAAGTAGGTTAGGCTAGGGTTTTTAATTAAATTAGGTTAGGTTAGGGTTTTTAATTTAATTAAATTAGGTTAGGGTTTTAATTAAATTAGGTTAGGTTAGGGTTAGGGTTTTTAATTAAGTAGGGTTTAGGGTTTTTAATTTAATTAAATAAGGTTAGGGTTTTTAATTTAATTAAATTAGGGTTTTTAATTAAGTAGGGTTAGGGTTTTTAATTTAATTAAATAAGGTTAGGGTTTTTAATTTAAGTAGGTTAGGTTAGGGTTTTTAATTAAATTAGGTTAGGTTAGGGTTTTTAATTTAATTAAATTAGGTTAGGGTTTTTAATTAAATTAGGTTAGGTTAGGGTTAGGGTTTTTAATTAAGTAGGGTTTAGGGTTTTTAATTTAATTAAATAAGGTTAGGGTTTTTAATTTAATTAAATTAGGGTTTTTAATTAAGCAGAATTAGGGTTTTTAATTTAATTAAATAAGGTTAGGGTTTTTAATTTAAGTAGGTTAGGTTAGGGTTTTTAATTAAATTAGGTTAGGTTAGGGTTTTTAATTTAATTAAATTAGGGTTTTTAATTAAGTAGGGTTAGGGATTTTAATCAAATAATGTCAAAATAACTCGGAAAAAATTCTATTTGTATTACATCGTCATAAACTTCTAATTCATTACATCAAATGATTAATTTTAATACGGTAATCAATGTCTATGACCGGGGGATTCAGTTCCACATGGCGGCCGTCGACGGTTACGCGCTGGATTCCTCCTTTCTCTAGCTTCCAGCGGCGGTTGTTGTTCCTCCGGTGGGGATTCTGGTTCTTCCGGTTCGGCATCTGGTTGTCGGACTTGGGACGATGATCCACCTTCAAAGAATAGTGTATGTGGAGGTGTTTGCATCATGAACGGCGACGGAGTTTGAAAGCCATGCGTTGCTGGCGATTGGTAAAAATGAGAGCTCCCCGACGGCCCCCCTTGCGACCCCTCCTGCGCCGATGGCCTAGTTATCGGTGGTCCGCTTGGCATTACAAGAAATGGAGCTGATCCGGGCATTTGGCTCCAACCTGCCATAGGATTCTGAAAAGGATACATGTACGGGTTAGGGTACATATAAGGGCTAGGAAACATACCTGGCATCATAGGGAAAGGTGAATGCGTGGGTATCATCTGTTGAATTGCTGCGCCAGGTGACTGCGTTGGTGCTCTCGTTGGGGACGGTGATTGCATGGTCGCTGATGATGAACCGGGTGAATGTCTGGGCCTCGTTGAGGGGCTGCCCTCGTAGTTTTGTCCCCTTAGATTTTGAGGCCCGTGCCTTTCCCTTCCGACACGTATTTGCCGCCGCCTCTCCTCCGGCGTAAGTAAATACGGCTTCCCATGGGCCCTAAACCATGGCATGTATTCTGGAACGCACGCTAACTCGGGAACGATGATTGGTTCCCGAGTAGGTAGATATTCATTCCGATTTTCCCACATTTCTGTGTACACTGACCAGTACAACAGCCAATCCGTACCTAATAACCGAAGGTCGATTTTGTGGTGCTCGTCAAACTCCTCAGGGTCCGTAGGGATCGGTTGTCTACATCCAAACTGTCGTAGGACTCTGTCTGTTTGGTGGGGCTCCACGGTTGCATAGTTGATCAACACCACTTTCACGTGCCAAGCGTTCGGATTTTGTAAAAACTCTTCCGGGATTACTGCCCGGACTGCCGGATCCTCGTATGGTGTCCATTGAAACTACATGAACATGATAGAAATATTACATATATACATAATACTAAATACTAAATATCAATCCACTAGCGAATGTATGGAAATATCTATTTGCAATAATACTTACTTCTGCTTCCGAGCGTTGCTCCAATAGAAGCCGTATATCTTCAAGTTCAGTCGGTATTCCACGATAACTTGCCGGATGGTTCCACCTAATTAAATAAATTTTTAGCATTCTTTTATTCTTACAAAATCTACATATCAATTTCAAAATGTAATATAAAATTTACCTCGTTACGAGTGGGAATGTATATGGGTGGTTCACTCGAGGACGTAGAAATGGAAAGCGAAACCGTGCCCATGATTGCAGTAGTGACAGGCAACCTCCGATTTTTGCTCTCCTCGGTTTGGTCGCCCCGCACATCTCTCGATATAATGTTGCCAAGACGGCAGACCCCCAACTAAATTCACCGGCTGCTCTAAAATCAACGAGTTTTAGCAGCCACCTTAGATGTACACGGCTCCGTGATGTGTCGGCCATGAGATAGCCTCCAATTATTTGAAGAATGTATGATCGAGCATATCGGATTCTTTCAATCTCGGTTGAATTTTCATTCAGACCGGGGAAGGTGGCACGTAACCAGCCCATCTCCACCTTACCTCCATCCATTTTATCCGGAGCGGCGCCCAAAAGCTCGTAGCACACCGCCTCCCAATTGCTAGATTGGGCAGACCCGGTCACTGGGTGCCCATCCACCGGTAATCCCAAATGCAGATGGACATCTTCTAGAGTGATAGTGCACTCTCCACATGGAAGATGAAATGTGTGCGTCTCAGGTCTCCACCTCTCGATCAACACACTATCAGTTTCGGCTCCAACTTGCATCCCCGGCCTACCATCGCCACGTGCCAAAATCCTGCTTCCCACAGGTAGTTCTCTACTAACGGTGATGGAGCATGCATATTCCGAATATTGCATTCCAATACCCGATCTCCAGCCTTTTATAACAAAAAATATATTAATAAATATCTAAAAATACATAAATAAAAATATCTTAAAAAATTTAAAATTTAAATTTAATACTTACCATGTTCATTTGCTCCATCGATATGTGATTCCTATCAAGACGAATCAATGATCCGGCCATTGTTGAAAATATTAAAAATTTTAAAATTATTTAAAAAAATAAAAATTTTTAAAATTTTCTTAAAAATGAAATTTAATGGAAAAAGAAATTTAATATGGATTTGGAGATTTTTGAAGGAAATTGAGAGGATTTTGGAAGGAATTTGATAGTTTGAGAGAATTTTGGAAGGAAATTGATAGAAATTTTGAAGGGAATTGAGAGAAATTTTGAAAGGAATTGAGAGAATTTTTGAAAGAAATTGATATTGAATTTGTTTGTGAAAATAAAAAGGGTGGGAGGTTTATATAGTAAAAAAAATTTGACCGTTGGGGGGGGCAACGGTCATTTTTTGACCGTTGGGCACTATTCACGCGCGCGTCCACATCGCGTCCACGTCAGCAGGTCGCGCTGACGTGGACGCGACCTTCTGCCCCGTCCCCTGACATCGCTCCGACGTGGCGCGATTTTGGGGGAAATGGCCCAGTCCGGTAAATAATGAAAAAACCGACCTATTTCGGTAATTTTATAAAAAAATTGGCTTTTTTTGGTAAATCCCTCGACAAATCGATGGATTTAGAAATAACAATGAATGTTATATTTGGAAGTATTTTACTATCCAATTTATGTAGCGTTTGAGAACTTAGTTTTAAATTTTGGATTTGAATTTAAAAAATATATATATACAGATTGAGTGATAACATACATACAAAATATAACATCCATGATTATTTCTTAAATACAATAATTTGTTGGATTCCTACTAACTAGTAGATTTTGGTTCCTAAGGTATATATGAATTTGACAAATTCATACTTTTTTTAAAATCATTTTAAATATATATTATATTGAAACAAATACATTTATAAAAAAAATAATTTAAAGATCATCATATTAGAGTAACAGATTTAGGGGTGTTTAAATTTCGATTAAAATTAATCGGTCAGTTAACTAATCTAATTCGATCAGAGATTGGTTAATAATTTTTTGAAAGCTTAGTTATTGGTTAATTTGGCTCGAAAGCAAGTAATTAACCAAATTAATCGAACTTGATAACTAATATAATGTATTTTATGTATTAGGCTTAGCCTACTACCCACTTAATCCCCAACCAGCGGCTCACCCCAGCACTCCTAAGTCCTACCCAATATAAATCTAATCTAGTATAATTTATAAACCCAACCCAATTTAAAGCATTGGGACTGAATTCGCAACTTTCATAAAATACAAGTACTAATAGAGATATTTAGCCGATTATTTTAACCTGAAAGTTTCAGGGATGGACTTGCTCAATTGGTTTGCAGACAAGTCCAGATACAAAAGTTTGGACATAAGTCCTAGTTCCAAGTGTACATTGCAAGAAAGTTTATTCCAATTCAAACCAAGATAAAGCAAAGATATCAACATTTGCACAACCCCCAATAGAAAGACACTACACCTTGAAATTCATTATCAATTCAATGAATTTTAGGTTCGGGTAAACACCTAAATATTTAGATATATTCCCTTTAAGTCAGATTTTTTCAAGGCGGACTTTCTTCAAGTGCAAATTTTCAACCCTTGGGGGATTGGCCTAATAAGCTGGTTGTCATCTACTGTGAAGTATTCAAGTGATCCACCATGGCAAATGCCTTACGGGAAATTTGTGTTAATTATATATTGATATGGACAAATTTAGTATAATTTGAGGTTTATAGAACCATATTGTTTTTAAATAATTATATATAATATTAATACCACGTATAAAATCAACCCAGACTCCAACTAATCTAGCCCCACTCATCACTAGAGGTGCTCATGGCGGCCCGGCCTGACGGCCCCTCCCGAAATATGAGAGGGTTTGGGTAAAAATATAGGCCCGAAATATGGGCTTGGGCAAAAAATGAAGCCCATTTAGAAAACGGACTAGGCTTCGGGCAAAATTTTTTTGGCACAGGCCCGGCTCGGCCAAAAAATAATATATATATTTATTTTTTAAACATTTATTGATTTTCTTCCCCATTTCCCCTATTTCCCCGTTTCCCCTATTCTAGAAATCCCTAGCACCGATTGCCCTCTATTTTTTTCTCAACCTCCACCTCCACCTCCGGCACCGATCCACCTCCAGTCCGGCAACGATCCACCTCCAATCCTCCAAGGCTCCACCCATTTCCCCCATTTCCCGTTTCCCTTCTTCCACAAATCCCTAACCCCTTGCCCGACTGCCCTCCTCTCCTTTTTTCTCACCATTCACCTACGGCACCAATCCACCTCCGGTCCTCCACGGCTCCACCCATTTCCAGAATCAGAGGTTAGTTTTCTTTATTAACAGTGTTAACCCTAGGGCCTAGACTATTGAAGATCCATGATACCGTATGTTAGTTAGACATTTAGTTAGTTTTCTTTATTAAAGTGCTTGTGTGGCTTTCTAACTTGGATTTCTGGGTCTTGTCCCCTTTGTATTTTGTAATACTTTTACTTATCCTCTGGAATAAAAAAGTTTGGTTTTCTTTTCCATTGGAACTCTTCGAACCATGGAAATAGCAAATAAGTTGAACATTAATGCCTTTAACAAGGGAGGCTATGCTTGTCTCTCTGTTAAATCTTAATATGGTTAAATACAGACAAATCAAAGAATCTGATTTATATGATGACTGAAACATATGAAGTTATGAACATCGTCCACTTCAATTAAGAATCTTTTAACACTGTAACAAGAGTGACAGCATTATATTGATCTAGAATCCTAGTTTATTCGGTTAAATTCTCATTAGACATTTAGTTAGTTTTCTTTATATTTTTCTTTCTCTAATCTTTACTGTATATATAAGCCTTAGCCAATGATGTGTTTGTAACTGGGTTTACAGATTTGTTTCAAGGTTTATAGGTTATGGAAAAAAGAGGGTATACCTTTGACTCCACATTTTATAAAATCCAAACAGCTTCATTGCTGTTTGTTGTGGTGGTGGTGGTGAAAAATGTCGAAATCTGGAACTTGTTATTATTCAGTGCTTGGAATTTGTGAACAAGCTTCCCCTTCTGAAATTCGTGAAGCTTATCGTAAACAGGCTTTCGTATATATATACTTTATAATTATGTCAACTTTTCTTGACTCCTTGATTAATGTAAACTAATGGGTTCTCTTTCATTTTGTAATTTGTGCATGTGATTTTGAAAGAAATGGCATCCTGATAGATGGATGAAAAACCCCAATGTATCAGGTGAAGCTAAGAAACGATTTCAACAGATTCAAGAGGCTTATTCAGGTGGGTTATTTGTGTTCTTTTTTTAATGTTTGTTTATTAAATAGATAATCACAGAGATAAACTTAATTAAAGGAGAGTTTTTGTTATAATTATGCAGTTTTGTCGGATAAAGGAAAGAGAAAGATTTATGACGCTGGGTTGTTGGGTCTACTTGCAGACGATGATGATGAAGTGAGTCATCTGTTATTTTTTTATTAGAAAAATCCCATATGTGATATTAATCTATACGGTACTGATATGAATTATATAACAGGGTTTCTTAACTTCATGCAAGACATGGTTTTGATGATGCAAAATGTGGAGTTAAAGGTATACCCTCTTTTTTCCATATGCAAGAAATTAAATGGGTTTACATATTTTATAGGCATGAAAGTATTGTTTACAGATTTGTTTCAAGGTTTATAGGCTATATTTCGAAAAATATAGCCACATATTTTATTGGGTTATTGGGTTATATGAAATTAATTATTTTTATCATATTTCATCCAAAACTATTAAAGTGTAGTAATATGATTTGTTTTATTGTAGAAACAAGCTATTGACTATTGAGGCAGAAAAACAGAGATTTTCTTATTTTGAAAAATGGAGGGGGAGGTTTGAAAGACGGGTTTTTTTATATTTTGATCGTTGCATTCAATGAGTATGGAATGTTAAGGTTTGGGTCTATTTCTTTTTGCTGATTTAAGTTAAGGTTTTCTATGCGTTTGGTGTCTAAAGTTACAAGTTTGAGAGTCGAATCAACAAAATTATTATTATTTTAACTCAACATAACTGAACTTGAGTGTAAGCATGAGGGATGGCATTTTTATAGAACCTAACAGAAATATGATTGTCTAAAAAGAAATCCACCAAACTGTGTATATTATATAGTAGGGGCTCACAAATATGGATCAATTTTGATATTTTTATCCTTTAAAAGCATAAAAATGTAATGATATGATAAACTTTAAAATATTTAAGTTAAAAAGTTAAAAGTAATTAAATTCGAGTTAATTGTTTGTAATTACTTGTATAATCATTTTTTATTTTTATTCTCTTCTTTAAAGAATTGATTAAATAACATTTAAATTCAATTAGTTGGTAATTTTTTAAACGCGCCCCATATTCATAGATTATTATTTTATGTTTAAATGTCAATTTGAAAATGTTAAAAATAAGTAATCTTATTTTATTTTTTTGTTCATTAAATACAAAAAAAAATATAATTTTATATTTGATATAATTTTAATAACAATTAGTTTTAAGTAAGTAAAAAAAAGAAGGCCTGGCCGGGTCGGGCCCGAGCCTCGACAAAATTTTAAGCTCATATTTCGGGCCTGGCCGGGCTTGGTCTTAGGAAGCGGCTGAATTTTTTTGGGCGTGGCCCAGCCCATGAGCACCTCTACCCATCACCATCATATGTAGTATTTAGCTCAATGAGTCTGATAGCCGGAGGCAACTACCATTTCTTACCCTTAATCACACTCATTAAAACTTTAGAACAGAATAGAAACATAAATGTGAGATGAACTCCCTATGTTCTGGTGTTGCTTCCCATGTCACAATTAGAAAACCATTAAATTTTTTATAAACAAATTTGAGGATTTTATTAAAGCTTTATATCCACTCAGTTGTAGCAATCTAGGAATTAGCCCGCCTAGTGTGCTGGAACTCAATTGCAATGGTCTTCTCACAACTTCAAATGGGTAAGTAGTCGTTATCCATTTTTTAATTTAGTGACTTCACATATTAATTTAATTGCATATGGATTAATTATTTGATTTAATTAACTTTTATAAAAATATTATTAATTATTTGATTTAATTGACTTTTATAAAAATATTATTTGGTTGATTTAAATAAAAAATATCTAAGATATGTTTTGAAGCAATTCAAATCAATCTCCATGAAACTGTAGATCCAATTTGCTTGATTTAAATAAATCCGATCATTAAAAACTTGTTGTTTCATAATATCAATCTTCAAATATGGACTAATACATGTCCATAATACCAACTAATTCATGTCCCAGCTATATTGTTTCAAAAAATTGCTAACTTCAAATACGACAAATTATAAAACCTTGGGCAATTATCAACATAATTGTAAATACTTGGTGCTGTTGCTCTTACAAGTGCTTCAACAATTTTAAAACATGTTCTTTTAAAAGCAATTTCAATTGGAGTCTATAGGATACCAAACTAACAATTTTAGTTTTATTAGGCATAAACTTCTATTGCATTTTATTAGAGTTCATTCAACAAGAGGTGAGTCTTCAGTCGAGTCGAGTCAAAAAATTTCGAGTTAAGTCGAGTCGAGTTAGCAAATCTTATTATTTATGCTCAATGTTGTGTTTATAAGGACCAATTGTTTAACTAGTAGACAAAGTATAGGATTATTTAACTACATAAACAATATAATGATTTTGCTTTTAACTTAATAGGTGAACATTTATCAAAACGAAATAGTTTTGCCTTTTAACTTAAAGGTTTTGACTTTTAACTTAGAAAATATAAATATTTATCAAAACGACGTAGTTTTGCATTTTCTTAGTCGGATTTTCGGATAATTTGAATTGTATAATTCACATTCGAGTTAAACCAAAAAATTTGATATTTTTATTCGAGTTTATCTGAATAACTTGATTAACTTGAAATGTTTTACTGAAAATTTTAATTTTTTTATCGAGTTTTTCGAGTCGAATCGAATTTTGCTCACATATACATTCAACCATTTCACTCTAATCTTGAAACGTTAGATTTATTCGTGGGTCGAGTTTAAATAAAATAAAGCATGTTATTTGACTGAACTTGACTTTACTCAAAGCGTAACATTACTTTTCTACCCAAATTTTGGCCAATTGCTCTTGCATTAGTATTTGCATTTGTATTAATCTCTCTAACCTTTGGTCCATTTCTTTAGTTTTTCCTCGTGTATCAATGTTCTAGAATAACTGCCAAGATTTTAGGGTTCGTTTGTGAGATTTAATGCATATGATGCAATGCAATGTTAATACATGAATGAAATGAATGTAAAAAAGAGGTATTGATTCTGATTCAATTCTATTATAACAACTTTACTAGAAAACAAATCTCTTTACATAAAATGGATATTTACATATACGACATTGCCCTAATACTCAGAGTGAAGACATCAATCATTTTCCTCATATCTGTATGTTAAGATCGAATCTCGTGAACTCTTCAAACGGGTGCCTCGTTTATCTCCTTTTTGCTTGATCCAAGCCGCGACCCATTGTTAACTCATCCTCGTGATGCTCGTTAGCTTCTTAAGGAAGTTGGAACGTTGGCGGCTCTCGAATAATCTTTGTCAGCTTGAATCCTCGGGTGACGAAGCAAAGTCGTGTACTTATTTTTTAGACTATTACCCTTTTCTTGTTATATTTTCTAGGACTATATTCGGACGACCGCATTGTCTTCCACTTTATCAAGAAATCCATTTTTCATGACAAGCTCTCTATTTAACAACTGAATGTGAATCAACACCTTTTTTCTATTATTAAAATGCAATGCGATCATAACCAAAACAAAAGAAAACACGTCAGTACATAAATAATAAAAAGAGTACCTATTTGGATGACCACTAGGGGTTTGTCGTGGTTCTACTTAGGGTAGGCTCTTAGGGCTCATTATATGTGGTTTGGTTTCGAAGCAAAGGGACCTGAACCAGCAGATTCCTCGATCCTCAGTCATTATAGGCTCATATAGACCGAGTTCAGTTCATGGGAATACATTTCACTATGGCTGCACGGAGATGAAAATATCACGAAGACATAGGTACGGATGTATCTCGAAAGTGATCCACTATCCTGCACGGAGGTGAAGACCTCACGAAAGAATAGTTTCTCACTCCCACTTAAAAGGGTATAATCGAATGGTCATGTAATGCAATGTGCAAAAGTATACTAAGAGACTCGAACCAAAAATAAGACATATCCAAATGATGAAAATCACAAAAATGAAATGCAATGAAAGGATCATAAATTTAAACCAAATTATCAATTTTTGACAAAAAGACAAAAAAAAATCAATTTGTGGCTTGACTCTTTTATTTTTTCCCCAGTGGAGTCGCCAAGCTGTCAAAACCATTGTTTTTGAAAAAGGGGTCGACTTTTATTTTTGAAAACGAAAATGAAGATTGGAGTCGCCACTGATCATTTTTATGAGGTGTGATCGGGTCACCTCATAACAATTTAATTTATTAAAACAATTTTGGTCTACGAAATTCAAAAAAACAGGTTTGGAAGTCGGTTACGTATGAGGAATGATTAGCACCCTCGTAACATCCAAAATTGGTACCTAATTAATTGATTAATTTCTTAATGTCGAAAATTGAAAATTTTGACGAGATTTAAAATATGACCATTTTGTTAAAATCATTTAAAAATTTAGAAAAGGGCGTGTTTCACGTCAGTCGAGAAAAAATAATTATATCCCGTGAGTTAGGATACAATATCTTAAATCCCGAATAGAGAATAAGTACCGAAAGTTTTGTTTATTTTTAAAAATATTTGATTATCACGGTTTTAGAAAAGAAATCATATTCCGTAAGTTAGAACACGATCTTTTTATTCCCGAGATAATAATTTTTTAAAATTTTTAAAAGGGGTTTGTTATTCAGGTCTATCGAGAAAATCGAAACCCCGTAAGTTAGGGAACGACTTTTCGAATTCCAAAATACGAAATAAAAAAATTTATGTTTTTTACAAAATTGGGTAAAAAAATGTGTAATATTTTAAAATAATACATGAATGAAATGTTGCATTAATAAAATGACAATAATAAAGACAATAATAAAGACAATTTTCGAGAATCAAATAATGCACACTATTTCAACATTAATAAGAACAATCTAAATATAAATAAAATAAATAATAACAATGGTAATAATACCAAAGCATGCATATAAAAGGACAATACCAACTTAAATAAACAAACAAATAAAATAAATACATAAATAATGTAAGCGAAAATAGTTTATAAAAGTATTGAAAGTAAAGAACCGTATCAAAATACACTACACCAAAACAGGTTTTTAGCGGCATTTTTAGCGGCGGTTGGATAAAAAACGCAGCTAAAGATCGATTATTAGCGGCGCCTCATAGAAAACGCCGCTGAAACTAAGCATTAGCGGCGTTTTCCAGAAAGCGTTGCAAAATACCTAAGCCCAACGACGCCGTTTTCTGAGCTTTCGAGGGATTTAGTGGCGTTTTTAAGGAAGCGCTGCTAATGCTCAGGGCTTTAGTAGCATTTTTGTGAAAGCGCCACAAAAAAACCTAAGCCCAATGGCGTCGTTTTCTGAGCTTTCGGGGATTTAGCGGCGTTTTTAGGGAAGCGCCGCTAATGCCTAGGGCTTTAGCGACAATTTTTTGAAAGCGCCACAAAAAAACCTAAGCCCAACGACGCCATTTTCTTAGCTTATGGGGATTCAGTGGCGTTTTTGATAAAGCGCCACAAAAAACCTAATCCCAACGACGCCGTTTTCTTAGCTTTCGAGGATTTACCAGCGTTTTTAGGGAAGCGCCGCTAATGCCTAGGGCTTTAGCGGCGTTTTTGCTAAAGTGCCACAAAAAAACCTAAGCCCAACGACGCCATTTTCTGAGCTTTCGGGGATTTAGCAGTGTTTTTAATTAAGCGCCGCTAACGCTCAGGGCTTTAGCTGCGTTTTTGATAAAGCGCCACAAAAAAACCTAAGCCCAACGACGCCGTTTTCTGAGCTTTCGGGGATTTAGCGGCGTTTTTATGTAAGCACAGCTAATGCTCAGGTTTTTAGCGGCGTTTTTGGGAAAGCGCCGCAAAGAAACCTAAGCCCAACAACGCCGTTTTCTGAGCTTTCGTGGATTTAGTGACGTTTTTAATAAAGCGCCGCTAATGTTTAGTGGCGTTTTTGAAGATGTGCCGCTAATGCTTAGGGATTTAAAATAATTTAAAATATTTGTTAAAAATAGAAAAATTAAAATACTATTATTTAAAATAATTTTAAAGTTTTTTGGATACATTACTGATTTTTTAGTTTATATATTAAATAATTTCTTATATAATCGTAAAAGAGATAGTATTAATTTTAAAATATTGAATTAATTACTATTTAATTTGTTTATTTATATTAATTAAAATTCAATTTAATTTTAAATGAATATTTGTTAAAAATGGATTAATTTGAAATAATGACACGTATAAATAAATTGAAATAAAAAACATAGAAAAATATTTGTTAAAAATAGAAAAATTAAAATACTATTATTAAGCCATAATTTTAAAATTTTTTGGGTACATGACTGATTGATTTTTAATTTATATACTAAATAATTTCAAATATAATTGTAAGAGATAAGATATATTAATTTTCAAATATTTAATTTAATTATCATTATAGTTTAGGGTTTAATAAATATGGTTTAGGGTATATATATGGTTAATTTAGGATTTAAGACCAGTTTAGGAGTTACAATTTTAAGTTTTATAGATTATGGAATTAAGGATTGTGGATTAGGGATTCTGATTTAATGGTTAATGTGATTTAAGGTTTATGGGTTAAGGGTTAGGGGTTAGGGGTTAGATGTTAAGAGTTAGGAATTTAAGATTTAGGGATTCAATGTCAAGTTAGAGTTTAGGGTTTAGATTAATTAGTGTGTTTTAATTATATATTAAATAAGGTTTAGGGGTTATGGGTCAGGGGTTAAGGGTTAGGGATTCAAGATCGGGTTTAGGGGTTAGGGATTTGAGGTTTAGGGTTTCAACATTCATGTTAGGGTTTAAGTTTAGATTAATTAGTTTGATTAATTTTTATGGTAAATATGTTCTTATATATTTGTAAAATAGATAATAAATTTAATATATTGAAATTTTGAGTATAGTTTATATTATTTAAGAGATATATAATAGATAACTGATCACTTTATGCATGTAGATTGATTGGTTAATTTAGGGTTTAAGGTTTATAATTTGAGATTTGTTAAATGATATACAATTAATTAATACTTGTATATTTAAAAACATTTAACCCTAAGTACCATTTGATATTTTTGATACGAATCATATAATATATATAGTTAATTAATTATTTAATTTGTATATATAGGACCAAAATATAAGAAAAAATAAATAAACAAATAAATAAATAGGTAATTAATTATTTAAATTAATTTTTAGGTAATTAATTATTTAAATAGATAGGTAATTAATTATTTAAATGAATGATACAATAAATAAATAAATAAAATATGTAAGATTTAGCGGCGTTTTGATAAAAAATGCCACAAAAATTTATTGCATTTACCGATACGGCGTCGTTTCGACTTAGGGAATAAGTTTTAGTTGTCGCGTTTTTTTGAAAAGCGCCGTAAATAATATTTAAACTTTGCCAAAACGGCGCCGTTTCAGTTGAAGGATGGAATATTTTAGTGGCGTTTTATTATAAACGCCGCAATGATGTATAAAATTTTCTGAAAACGGCGTCGGTTCGATAATATATTAATTGTGGCGTTTTTGGGAAAATGCCAGAATGTTGCCTTATATTTTTATAAAACGGCGCCGTTTCTTTCTGTACTTGAAATTTTAGTGGCGTTTTTAATTAAAACGCCGCAAAAGGTAGACATTACCGGTGTTTTGATAAAAAATGCCACAAATATTTATTGCATTTACCGATACGGCGTCGTTTCGGCTTAGGGAATAAATTTTAGTTGTGGCTTTTTTCCGAAAAGTGCCATAAATAATATTTGAACTTTGCAAAAACGGCGCCGTTTCAGTTGAAGGATGGAATCTTTTAGTGGCGTTTTATTAAAAATGCCGCAAGGATGTATAAAATTTATTGAAAACGACGCCGGTTAGATAATATATTAATTGTGGTGTGTTTGGGAAAACGCCAGAATGTTTCCTTATATTTTTATAAAACGACGCTGTTTCTTTCTGTACTTGAAATTTTAGTGGTGTTTTTAATTAAAACGCCGCAAATGTCGATGTAGTAACAGCGTTTGTTCTCAAAACGCCGCAACTCTGACTTCAAATTACGTTAAACGGTGCCATTTCTTAAGAGGACATTAAATTAATTCTCTAGTGCCGTCCTCCAAATTCAGAAAGAGGGAAATTGAAGAGAGGTTAGCAGAGAAAGAAGTGTCGAAAGGGAAGAAAATTTCAAAGAAAAATACGAAGGAAAAAAATAGGTTGGAGTCGATCTTCAAACAAGGTGGGCAAAGCTGCGAGATTTGTCGATTAAATAGGTAAGCCGTTTTTGGTATTTGTCGTGGAATTTTTAGGGTTTTGTTTCAGTCCTAGCTATTTGGGGTTTAGGGTTTCGATTAAACTACTTCAACAATGTACTGAAGCATTAGATAAAATCGAAATAAATTTTTAGGGTTTGTTTCTGTATTGCCTTGATGCCTTGTTGTTGCATTTTCATTTGCTTCCTGAAACCCCAATCCGATCCGATTGAACGATTAGCGACTGACTTGAGTCAAATAGTTGAAATCAGTTATAAGTTTTTAGAATGGTGATCTTCGAAATACTTCTTAATAAATATATTTTATTATAGCTATTACTTGCAGATAAAATAGTTGATTGAAGGAGTCGAAGAAATTATTTTTGAAGTTAAATTGAATATGTATTTGTTTGTTAGTTACTTGCAGTGTTAATATTTTTGAAGAAATTAGTTTTTGTAGATAAAATATTACTTGCAGTGTTAATAGGAAATTGGCAATTTTATGTGTTTGTTAGTTACTCGAGAGTTGAGACATTAACCTTGGAACAACTTCTGATTTCTTCACTTCAGTTGATTGAATCGTACAATTCAATTATTGAGTGTTACTTTATCAATTCATATTAAGTTGATTGTTGTGATAATTATTGATTTGAATCTAAATGTAGTTAAATAATCCTCTGTTTACTTCTGTTGTATTTTTTCCTGTTTTTTTGGTACTAAGTTAGTTGTGTTTTGTTATTTTTTGCAGAAGTTTGCTTCGAATTTGAGGAAATTTGAGGTATTTATACCTATGTTTCCCTACATAGTTTTCTTACAAAAACACATCCAAATGTTTAAATTTTTTATTTTGATATATTTTAGCTTAATAGTTTACTTATTATTTTTGAGTATTAAAAGGGAGTTTTAATTAAGCTTTTTGGTTTTGAACCTATGGGTATCTGTTTACTTATAATTTGTGCATGTAACTTTGCAGCTACATGATTACATTATTGCGATGTTTAAATTATGATTTGATATGTCTCCACGAACTGTTTACCCAAACAAGAACAATCTATAAAGTTTACTAAATTTCGGATTATTGCAATTCTTAAAGCACTTTATGTTTTTGAGTATTTGAATAAATTATGGGCGATTAGTTTATTCGGTTTAATGTGAAACATTTATCGATTTTGGCAAAGAAATGAGTTATCAAATTTACTCCTAAATTAATAAACTATCGATGTTAGATGCGATTAACTGATTGAATGTTAGTGTTTAATAATCATTTTCATACAATAATTTGATCGATTAATTTATTGAATGTCAATGAATTAGAAATTGTGTTTACATAAATTACATAACTTATTAATAAATTTAATTTAACTTATTAATAAATATATTTTTAAAATTTATAACTTACATTACTTAAATAACTTAAATGTTTAATATGTAAGGCTGTAATGGTGATGTTATGGTGAGGTTATGTATTATAATCTATTTATCAAAATTTATTTTAACTTATTAATTATATACATTTATTTAATTTATCTTATATTTTTAAAAATTGATACATTACATAACTTGCATATCCTACATACATAAAATTGATACATTACATAACTTGCGTAGCCATCATACATAAACTTACATAACTTATATAATATTAAGATAAAATTTCTAATTACATAACTTATATAATATTAATTTCTACTAACATAACTTAGATAATATTAATTTCTCATTACATAACTTATATAATATTAAGATAAAATTTCTAATTATACATCAATTTCTAAGTTTAGATAACTTATATATTATTAAGATAAAATTTCATAATACATAACTTAAATAACTTACATATATAATACAGAACTTATTACATAACTTAAAATAACTTACATAATACATTACTTTCATAACTTACATAATTTACCTAATACAAAAATATATATCATATCATAACTTACATAACTCATTTATACTTATAAGCGAAGAACTGAACGTTGTAATTTCTGGTGAAAATCAGACTTCAATAATTAAGAAATGGACCAGTCTTGGATGAATTTATCAAGGGTAAGCAAAGGTTATCGGAATGGAGTACAGACGTTTCTAAATTTTGCATTTCAATACGCAAGCCAAGAGAACATGATTCTTTGCCCCTGTAAGAATTGTGTCAACATAAACTGGCATTATCGTAAGGTTGTATACGAGCATCTAATTGTTGATGGGTTTGTTCGGGGTTATAAACAATGGTTATTTCATGGAGAATGCCCGCCTAGTACTTCCTCTTCAAGGATGGATGTATCTTATCCTGATACTGCTTACCATCAGTCTGATAAAGGGGATGGCATGGAAGGTATGTTGTGGGATGCATTTAATATGCACAATCATGGTGTCCAGTTGTTCCCAGCGGACTTTGTGGCATCTGATGATTGTAATGTTGGTGGAAATGCTTTTACCGAATCGGGAAGTAGTGTACGTTATGAAGAGCCGAATGGAAAAGCAACGAAGTTCTATGCGCTACTTAATGACATGAACGAAGAACTGTATGAGGGATCAAAATTTTCAAAAATGTCCTTCTGTGTTTGTCTTTTTCAATTAAAATGTTTGGGAGGGTGGACCAGAAACTCGTTGACGATGCTGTTAGAGTTTTTGAGAGAAATGTTTCCGTTTGCAAAAATCCCTCAGTCATGCAAGGATATGAAGAAAATGATAAAATATTTAGGCCTTGGGTACAACAAAATCCATAGTTGCCCAAATGACTGCATGTTGTATTGGGGCGATCGGAGAAACCAACAGTGCTATCAGGTATGCGGCCACTCCCGTTGGATAAGTAGAAACACAGAAGATGGGAACGACGATGAAAATGATGCACAGTGAAGATTTTACGGTATTTTCCGCTGATACCAAGGCTTCAAAGGCTTTTCATGTCGTCAAAGACAGCGGAGTCAATGACGTGGCACCATGATGGACGAACTAATAATGGATTACTAACGCATCCGGCAGATTCTTTAGCTTGGAAATCATTTGACAATAAATTTTCAAGCTTTGCAAGCGATCCTAGGATTGTGAGGCTTAGGCTAGCATCTGATGGATTTAATCCTTTCAAGATCATGAGCACTGCGTACAGTACTTGGCCAGTAGTGCTTGTTCCTTACAATCTACCTCCGTGAATTTGCATGAAGCAATCTTCCCTTATCTTATCTATGATTATCCTTGGATAGAAAGGGCCCGGGAATGATATCGACATTTATTTACAGCCACTTATTGAAGAGTTAAAACAATTATGGGCTGGTGTCGAGACATACAATTTGCTGAGAAAGGAGAACTTTAATTTACGTGCAGCTTTGATGTGGACCATTAATGACTTTCCCGCTTATGCCAATTTATCCGGTTGGAGTACCAAGGGTCGTTATGCGTGTCATTGTTGTGCTGCACAAACATGTTCGCAATGGTTGTACAATGGGAAGAAGTTCTCTTACATGGGGCATTGTCGGTGGTTACCGAAAAATCATAGATTTAGATTTTAGAGTTCTGTATTTGACGGTACTGAAGAGTTTAGAGAAGCTCCTTCGTAGACCAGTGGCTCTGAAATCTTGTTCATGTTGGAAGATATGAATTTCATTTATGGGAAGATGAACCAAACGCCAAACACGCAAAGAAATAGAAGATCAAATGATGAAGCTGATGATGAATCTGATGAAGAGAACGATCCTAATGAGGTGGACTTGAGGAAAAAAAGAAGTTCTTTTTTAGTTGCCTTATTGGGAGCATCACCGTTTACGACACAATCTTGATGTTATGCACATTGAGAAAAATGTCTGCGAGAACATTGTGGGTACAATTTTGAATGTCGACGGAAAATCAAAAGACAATCTTCAGAGTATGATGAAAATGTTTCAGCAGTCGCAAATTCCGCCGTCATAGTGTATTGCATAAATATTTTTATCATTTTAACTTTTAACGTTTTTGTAAAAATAATATGAATTCTATTTTATTTATTGATATTAATATTATTTTATTCGTTTAATTTGAAATATTATATAAATTTATTGTTTTTGGCTGGTTTAGATCTGGTTGCTTTTGATTTGTTGCTACAGGAGGGCTTGTTAATATATTAAAATTTTATTTTACAAAAATCATAAAATTAGTGGCGTTTTTATAAAAGCGCCGCTAAAAGTCATGTTACATTACGGCGTTTGTCAAGAAAGCGCTGCTAAAGAACATGAGCTTTAGCGGCGTTTCTTGGTATGCGCCGCTATAGGTCATGTTCTTTAGTGGCATTTGTTGTAAAAGCGCCGCTAAAGAACATGACCTTTAGCGGCATTTTTTTGAAGTGCCGCTAAAGAACGTGACCTTTAGCGGCGTTTTTTTGAAGCGCCACTAAAGAACATGATCTTTAGCGGCGTTTTTTTATAAGTGCCGCTAAAGAACATGATCTTTAGCGGCGTATTTTTTTAAGCGCCGCTAAAGAACATGACCTTTAGCGGCGTTTATTTCTGTAAACGCTGCAAACGTTAGCGACGTTGTCGTTAGCGGCATTTTTTGCGGCGCTTCCTTTAGTGGCGCTAAAAAGCGCCGCTAAAGGCCTAAAAAAAGTCGCTAAAAACCTGTTTTGGTGTAGTGATATAAACGAAATTTAAAGGTACAATTTGGAGTAAAATATGTAAATAAATGAAATAATAATAATAATAATAATAATAATAATAATAATAATAATAATAATAATAATAATGGTAAGAAAAAAAGTATAACACAAAAATAAAAAGAAATAAAAAGATAAATGAATAAATACATGAATAAATTTATAAAAAGGAAAATAAAATATAAAATATTGAAAGTAAGGGACTAAATCGAGATCTAAACAAAATTTAAAGTAAAAATCATAATAAAATAAACAAATTAAACAATAAAATATGCTAAGGGATTAAAACCAAATACGCGAAGGAAAGACAGGGACCAATTAAGAAATAATCCCCTCGTCCCTTAAACGCAGCGTTCCCAAAAGACTAAATAGTCGGAGGACGAAAATAAAAAAAAATCAAATGGGTAATGTAATGCCCAAATTTTTCCCGGCCCAAACCCAAGTATTAAAAATCAAATATAAAAAATGCACATGTATAGAATAAAATTAAAAGTCCAATAAAAACAATCCAATGCAAACTCAGACCCAAAATACAAGCCAAGCCCATTTACAAATGGCCCAATACAAACCCAAACTACAGCTAGCCCAATTACACCTAGCCCAACAATCATACGGCCCAACACCAAAGAGAATCAGAAACCCTAGGGTAGCAACGCAGCATCCAGCGCCGCAGCAATCAGGGCCCCCTCCCGGGCGTGCTACGCCTCCGCGCGTACGTGCTTCTTCTCCTCCAGGTCGTACCTGCAACAAACAAGAATAGACAACGCAACACAAAACAAGAAAAACCGAACAAAGGGGCAACAGCAGCAAAATACGCGAGGATAGCAGAGAAAAATAGCAGAAATTTAGAAAAGAATTTCCTCTAAATTTCTATTTTATTTTCGGCTGTATAAAGCCATTTTCGAATTTGTAAAAGGGTTTTTGGTTCCTTTTTTTTACACAGACACAGATATTGAATACAAACAAAAACCAGAAAAAGTTTCAAAAGGATCAGAGATTTGATTTTCTCCTTTGGATTGTTCATTGTTTCTGCTTCTTTGTTTTGAAATTTATTTATTGTTGAATAAAAAGGGAGAAATCATTACGAAATACAGAAAAACTGAATAAGGAAAGGCGATTTCTCGATTTTCTCTGGATCTTTTTTCGTTTTCTTTTAGTTTTTTTTCCTTTTTCTCTTTTCTTGGCGAAAAATAAAAGAGAAAAGAGAGGGAGGTTTTACCTTCTTGAAGCACACCGTTAGATCTCTGCTCGCTTCGCCGTGGTCGAAGTTTGGGCAGAGGTTTTAAGAATAAATCGGTAAAGTTCGAAACGGTGGAGATGAGGAGAGGGTTTCTTACTTGCGGCTGAGAATAGGAGGGGAGGTCCTCTGATTCTTAGGTTTTTAGGGTTTCTGGAGGTATTTTTAAGTGTTCAAAACTGCACCGTTTGGGGCCAGATTCAGTGGCCTCAAAACGGCGCCGTACCGATCAGTGACCCGAGTGACCCGACTCGTTTTCTCAGGACCCGCGCGTTTCGTACAATGGTTTATTTGCGCACTGAATCCCTCCACATTTTGTTTCCATTTCAATTTTGTTTTTCTTCAATTTTTTAATTGTTACCTTATATTTGATTCTGATTCCAATCGGATCCACGAATGAACGGTGCCGTTCTACCAATTGAATCTGAATGTTTTGATTTTGCATTTAATTGCTATATTAGTCCTTGTATTCTAAATAGATTTTAAATTCGTCCTTTTAAAGTTTTGTTTAATCTTAATTTAATAATTTTTATTATCATCATTGTTTTTATATTCTCTTTAATTACATGATTATTATTACTATTATTCTTGATATTTTTATATTGTTTTTATATTTATTATTTAGAAAATTTATTTTATAGGTACATAATTTATACTTTAAGCCCTATTTTATTATATGTTGTATTTACCTTAACTTTTTTTTATACGCTATTATATATTATTATTCATATTAAACCGCTTATTTCATATGTTTACTTATTTAAATTAATATGTATATTATTTTTTATAATACTTATTTTGATTTTCCTTATATGAACATTTATTTCAAAATTTGTTTAAATATCATTGTCTCACATAGTATTTATTTTAAACTAAATTTTAGTTATTTCAATTTCTTGTATATTATTTATTGTAAAATTTTGTACATATACTTTATTAACTTACAATTTCCATTTCTTTCATGCAATTTTTTTTAGTTATTTCAAAACTTGTACATTTGGTTTGCATTTGCATTAATCAGCTTGTTTTTATTAGCTTTTGAATGTTGATATTGATATTGGCATAATGTACAATTGAGATTATTGTTGTTATGTTTGTCAGTATTAATTTATTATTTATTCATTATTCTTTAGTATGTGTTTGGATTATATATTATCTTTTACATCGTACATCACCATTCAATCATGTTACATTTGTAAGAATTGTATTTTATTAAAACATTATACTCATTTTATTTCATAATTCCTAAAAAAAAAGCTTGATGTTCATAAGTTCTCGAGGGAATCGTGCCCTAACTTACTGGGCTTCAATTCTTCTTGATGAATTTGGATAATCAAATGTTCATTTTATTAAAACAATATAAGTATTAAAATAAAGTTCATAAGATTTCAAAATGTTTGACCCTAACTTACTGGATACAACATTTTGTTATCTCGATTTCAAAATAAAGGCAATGTTCGATGTTTAAGAATTTCGAGAAATTGAACCCTAACTTACTGGATTCTGATTTCTCGATTGGCTTAAAGAATCAAATATCCTTCTTAAAACACATGATTTTCATAAAAAAAGGAACAAACCTAATTTCGAAGATTGAATTGTTGCACCCTAACTCACTGAGTGTGGCAATTTATTTCTGCGAAATGAGTGCGCCTTATCATCCAATTCATTTTATTCAAATTTTCTTTTCAAAGGATCGTATTTTAAAATCTTTTCAAATTTTCGACACTAAGACATTAAACAATCGATTCGGTACTAATTTTGGGCGTCACGAGGATGCTAACCCTTCCTCGTGCGTAACCGACTCCCGAACCTATTTTCTCAAAATTTGTAGACCTAAAATCGTTTTCAAGGTGATCTAATCACACCTCATTAAATATCGGTGGTGACTTCATTTCCATTTTCAAAATCGATACCCATTTTTCAAATTTCAAAAAAGTGGTTTCGACAGCTTGACAACTCCACTGGGGAATTTAGAGAGTCAAGCCGCAAAATTGATTATTTTTTTGTCTTATTGTCGAAAATTGAAAATTTGATTTGAAAAATTACGATCCTCTCTTTGCATTTGTTTGTGTGATTACTATAAATTAAGTTTTATATCTTGCATCATGTTGTATAAAGACTGTTTAGTCTTACCCTTTTAAGTGGGAGTGAGAAGCTACTCCTTCGTGAGGTTTTCACCTCCGTGCAGGATAGTGGATCACTTTCGGGATACATTCGTACCTATGTCTTCATGAGATATTCATCTCTATGCAGCCATAGGGAAATGTATTCCCCTGAACCGAACTCGATCTGTATGAGCCTATAATGGGTGAAGATCGAGGAATCTGCTGGTTCGGGTATCTTAACTTTAGAGCCAAACCGTATGTAGAAGACCTTAGGAACCCATCTTAGGTAGAGCCACTCCAAAACCCTAGTGGTTACCCGATTAGGTATTCTTTTTGTTTGCTTTCGTTTTGTACTAACCTGTGTTATTTTGTTTTGATTATGATTGCATTGTATTTGCATCTTAGAAAAGAGATGTTGATTCAAGTTCGATTACTAACTTAGAAAGCTCGTCATGGAATACGGATTTCTTGATAAAGTGGAAAATAATACGGTTGCCTAAATATATTCCGAGAAACACAAGAAGGGCGATGGAAGAGTTCGTGACTTTACTTCGTGGCCCGAGGATTTAGGATGATTGTCTAAGAGCTTTCGACGTTCCAATTCCCTTGAAGAAGCTGATGAGCATTATGAGGATAGGAAAACAATGGATCATGACCAGGATCAAGAAAAAGGGAGCTAGCAGTGGCATTTATTGGAAATTGGTGGGATTTATCTTAAACATGCGGAGGAAGGAAAAGATTGATATTGTCTCTTAGAATATAAGGGCGAGGCCGTACATACATCTGCTTTATGTAAAGAAATTTGCCTTCTAGTAAAGTTTTCTAAATGTAATTGAATTAGAATCAACGTCTCTTTAGGCATTCATTTCATGCATCTACATTACATGACATCATATGCATTAAAATCCATTGAAAGAGTCTAATTGAATAAATTTATTTCAGTTAATTTGGAAAACCAACACCCTTACGGTATCCAAGCAAAGACTAGAGAAATGGAACAAAGGTTGGAAAGATTAGAGCGAATGCAGATGCAGATGCAGGAGTAATTGACCGAATTTCAACAGGAAATGAGATACCGGATGCTAGAATTGCAGAGAACTATGATAAGCCAGTTCAACCGATTGCTAGCTTGAAAGTCAAAAGAAGCGAAACACTCGGTGATCCACTTTGGAGTTGATATGGAAGATCTTGCATACTCCCCAAATTATACTTCGATAAGTGTCCAGGTCCAACCAGATGGGTGTCCACAAGGGGCACTCTTTACTATCAGATCCCAACATTATCAGACTGGTACATCAACACCGATGAATTGCTTGACAGGCCTAGGATCCAATTTGAGGAACAATTTTCCTGTTGCTCTCGTTAAACCAGCAGGAATAAAACAATCAAGGGTAAAGTGCCTAGATACTACAAAGGCCCCGAGGAAGAAGGGGAATAAATGGGATAATGCAGACAGGTATAACAAGGGCTATTCAAAACCAGTCACTGCGGGCCAGCCAAAGACAGAAACCACCAGCCATCAGAACCCTTTAAAGCAAGAATCTTACACGAAGACAAACACTGAGAAGCTCCAGTTCACACCAATTTTGATGTCGTATAAGGAGCTATATCAAAGCTTATTCGATGCACGCGTTGTTGCACCTTTCTACTCAAAACCCCTACAACCTCCGTACCCTAAATGGTATAATGCGAACGTACAATGTGATTACCATGCGGGAATTACGGGGCACTCAATAGAGAATTACATTACCTTCAAAAAGCTAGTTGAAAAGTTCATCAATATGGGTGTTGTCAAGATGGATGGCTCATCTAATGCAGAAAATCCGCTACCCAATCATGATTGGCAATGGGGTGAATGCAATATATATGAAGAGAAATGGAAATCACATCAATGTCATTTGTGAAAAAACAACTGAGGAAGGGACATTGTCAGATGTCTGCCGTTATAAATCTGGGGTGTTCTAAGCAATTGAATTGCAAAAGAAATCCCAGTAGTTTTTAGAGCTTATTTAGAGTAATGTTCAGAACATTTTTGTTATTTTTAGCCTAAAAATAATAGAAATTCCTTTGTGAAATAGGCTTATATCTGAACATCATTATTCTAATAAAATACATCTTTGCATTCATTCTTGAGCCAATATTCTTTTATTTAATTATTCTTTTATTCTTTTGGATTTTCTTCCATTCCATTTTTTCATTCATAATTATATTGTACAAATAATACATTTTTTTGTATATTCTTTTGTACTTACTATGGTTTCCCAGATATCAATGACATGAATGACACTGCTACAGACTTAGAATCTCCTTTTGAGTGAGAGATGTGTTTAGAGGGATCTCATGACTTTGAAAATGACATAGATTGTAGCCTATATCCGGACTTGTTGAGGATGGTAGAACAAGAGGATAGACAGATCCTGCCTCACAAGGAATCATTAGAAATTGTGAGCTTGGTAAAGATTAGAATTGACCTGGTTGCAAAGACGAAGCAAGACCTTGTTCAAAGATGTTTTTGTATGATCATACCAGGATATGCCCGGGTTAAGCGCTGATAATGAAATTTGCACAATAGCACGATGATAGAAATTTACAGTGTGAACGAGGCAATGAAAATTCTTTGCCGGGGCAATGCTTTTTTCGTTGACTCAGCATAGCTTTGCCCATTTGAAGTCGAGTTTCCATCTCTTCAAGTTATGTTGGATTTTATCCTGATTGAAGAGGAAGATCAAAAGTTTTCTATGGTAGCTTCGCCCCAGAAGGCTCTATGAAAGAAATCCGATATTAAAGAAGATTCTTCGAAAGGGATAACAAGGACTTGCCTAATCCCAAGAGTTCAGATCCAATTCAAAAAAAAATCAAAATAAAAAAAAGGAAAAATCAAAGTCAAAATAAAAAAATATGAAACTGAAAAAAAAGGAGAGGTCATGGCGAAAACCCGCAAAGGGCGCTTTAATCAAAGGTGAGTTTGAGTTGAAAACCCGAAAAGGGTGACTCAAATTTTGAGCAAAATAGGGCCTGAACGACATCATCATCGAAGGCTTCTAATGGGCATTGCTTCATTTTCGAGATCATTAATTACTTCATCAGACGGGTAGAGGTTGCTTTATACGTCAATGTCATCATATGCCGATATAGAATTCCAAAAAAGATGGTATTGGAAAATACTAAATTTGATAGTAAAATACTTCCAAAAATGTTGATTTTTCAAAGTTACATCAATGTTGCTGTCCAAAAACTATTCCATTGAAATTTTTTTTAAAAAAATTCAATATAACCGCTTTATAATTATCTAACCTCCCCTGCAAATTTCAAATCACATCCAATTCTAGTATTTCAACTACTTCATTTAAATACTAATGAAGTTCAACCAGTCAACCATTTCAAATTAAAAACATGTATATCTCGATATCTAACACAACCATAACATTCAAATTTACTTTGCATACTTAGTCATTCATTCTATTACTTTTTACTTCAATTCCCTATACATACCATACAAATCTAAAAAGTTGTTTAACAAAATCTACCGGAGTAAATCTGGATAGTGTGATTCTTGGTGTAGATCCGATCCTCCGAATGTATAAATACGTCAATCTACAAGAACAGTAAACACACACAAGTAAGCTTATAGAAAGCTTAGTAAGTTCATAGGCACAAAACATAAATCTTACCAAACATTTATACACTCATACATTATACACCATTACTAAGTTTACCTGTCAACCACAATCTTTGGTGAGTTCCTTGGTATAAACTCACTACTACTTATTCTTTTACCATAATTCCTTTGGGCCCATTTGTCACTTTCACTTTGCCATAGTATAATATGGTCTTACGTATGATCACTTATCACTTGTTATTGATCAGATAAGTGTAGCTAGGCTACCACTTATCACTTTATCACTTGATCAGATAAGTGTAGCTAAAGCTGCCGCTTATCACTTTATCACCACTTATCACTTGTTATTGATCAGATAAGTGTAGCTAAAGCTACCACTTATCACTTTGTCACTTGATCAGATAAGTGTAGCTAAACTATCACTTATCATTTTGTCACTTGATCAGAAGTACTCAAATCCGGTGTTCCGCTCAATTTGATCATTTATTCAATTTTCGCATTTTTATTTTATTCTCATTTCATCAATAAATATATATTTCATCATACATTATATAATTCATGAAATTAACATTTAATCATTGAATTTCAGCCATATGAACTTACCTGGGTCGATTTGCTGAATTTGTAAAAGTTCAGGGACTAATCAGCTACTTTTTCTTTTCCTCGACTTGTTTCGGGTTCTCGATCTAAAATGAAATTTTATTCATTCATCAGCATCTAATTCTATTCAAATTCATTTCACAATTTATGCCCTTAAATTTTTGAAATTACACTTTTACCCAAACTTTACAATTTTTACAATTTGGTCCCTACTCAATTAACCCCTCAATTGATCTAATTTTTCTCAATTAACACCTTTTCCAACTATTTTAGACTACTACATAGCCTTTCATATTCAAAACCGCAACACCAAACCTTAATTCCCAACTTTTTCACAATTAGGTCCCTAAAATCAATTTCTATCAAAATTACTTAAATAAATCATCATATAATAAAATTAAAGCTTTAATTCCATGTTTATTCATCATAAAAATCAGCACTCATCAATGGTAACTTTCAAAATCAGCCATGAAATCAAAAACTAATGAAATAATTAGTTGGACCTAATTGTAAAAGTATCAAAATCACAAAAATTAGAAGAAATAATCAAGAATTAAACTTACATGATTCAAATATATGAAAAACCAGCTTGTTTCAGACCTCCTATGGCGTTTTTGCTGATAAATTGTGAAGAGATCTCTAGATTTTTCGCTTTCGTCTTTGTTTTATATGTTTAATTTGTTAAGTTTCCAATTTTGCCCTACCCAACCGTCCAGCCCATATATATGCAGATTAGAGGTGCTCATGGGTCGGGCCGGGACCATAAAAAAATTTTGGCCCGGCTCGAAATATGGGCCTAAAATTTTGCCCAGGCCCGGCCTGGGAAAAAAATCATAAGCCTGGGCCCGACCCATTTTTTTAATAAATACTAAAAATTTATTTTAAAAATTAAAAAAAGTATTTTTAAAATATTTTAAAATTTAAAAAATTAAAAAAAGTATTTTAAAAATATTTTAAAATTAAAAAAATTAAAAAAGTATTTTAAAAATATTTTAAAATTAAAAAAATTAAAAAAATATATATTTATTATATCAGGCTGGGCCCGGGCCAAAAAAGTGGTGCCCGAGGCCCGGCTCATTTTCTAAATGGGTCACATTTTTTTGCCCAAGCTCATATTTCGGGCCTATATTTTTACCCAAACCCTCTCATATTTCGGGCGGGCCGTCGGGCCGGGTCGGGGCGCCCGACCCATGAGCACCTCTAATACAGATTGAGTGATAACATATATACAAAATATAACATTCATGATTATTTCTTAAAAACAAGAATTTGTTGGATTCCTACTAACTAGTAGATTTGGGTTCCTAATGTATGTATGAATTTGACAAATTCATACTTTTTTTTATACAATTTTAAATATATATTATATTGAAAAAAATACATTTATAAAAAAATATTTTAAAGATCATCATATTAGAGTAACAGATTTAGGAGTGTTTAAATTTCGGTTAAAATTAATCGGTCAGTTAACTAATCTAATTCGATCAGAGATTGATTAATAATTTTTTGAAAGCTCAGTTATAGGTTAATTTGGCTCGAAAGCGAGTAATTAACCAAATTAATCGAACTTAATAACTAATATCATATATTATATGTATTAGGCTTAGCCTACTGCCCACCTAATCCCCAAACCAGCGGCTCACCCCAGCACTCCCAAGTCCTACCCAAAATAAACCTAATCTAGTATAATTTATAAACCAAACCCAATTTAAAGTATTGGGACTGAATCCGCAACTTTCATAAAATACAAATACTAATATAGATATTTAGCCGATTATTTTAACCTGAAAGTTCCAGAGATGGGCTTGCTCAATTGGTTTGCGGACAAGTCTAGATACAAAAGTTTGGACATAAGTCCTAGTTCCAAGGGTACACTGCCAGAAAGTTTATTCTCATTCAAACCAAGATAAAACAAAGATGTCAACTTTTGCACAACCCCCAATAGGAAGACACTATTCCTTGAAATTTATTGTCAAGTCAATGAATCTTAGGTTCGGGTAAACACCTAAATATTTAGATATATTCCCTCTAAGTAGGGGTGTTTAGCCTGTTAACCGACCTGAAATGACATTAACTGAATTAACCGACCTTTCAAAATTTGTAACCGTTAACCGAACCAAAATGTTTTCAAAAAAATTAACCGAACCGAAATTTTTTCGGTTAATTTGGTCGGTTAACCGAATTAACCGAAAATTATATATACTTTATTTTTGGTCAAAAATTAACCGAATTACCCGAATTAATCGAATAACAACACAGTTAACATGATTAACAAAGATAAAATAAAATGTATTGTGCTTCACTTCCTGAAACGACTAGCATTTCTACAATGGAACATTATATTAGATGGTAAACCAGAAGAAATCAATTATTTTCTCTTAAAGAGGTATTATGCCAATGGTGATGAGTTTGTTCCTTTCCCACATAAATTGGACTGTTTCCACAAATAAATAAACACATATACAAATACACAGTAAGAAAATGATAATCTAGCACCTTATACTTCCCAAGTGTATCATCCATGCGACTAGACAGACCTAGCACTATGTACTTAAGTGCAGCACGAGCACGACACGAGCATGAGCTGTTGAGTGGCAGGCTCCCTGGTAGAAGATTTTAAAAGAAATAATACAACTGCATTACATGAGAGAAATAAACAAAATGAATGTCGCAAGCAACAAATTTCACTGCATAGTGCATGCAGAAAAGGAAACATAAAGCTGATTCCAAACTACTTAACATTCTCCTTTACCAATAGGACCAGTAATAACTAAAACTAATGAACCACCACTTCGGTTACAAGAACAGGACAACAAACAAAAAGCAAATAACAAATAATTCCAGATAACAGTACGTTAATCATCGATTGTAGACCAATTGATCAAAACAGATGGGCATGCCACTATTTGATAAAAGGACTGTCTCTCATGCACAGACATTCCAAATAAGTAAGATTTCTAGGGATCTTATATTCATGGGTTGATTCTCTTGGAATACCAGGAATGATGCATGCCTTAGCTACAGGTTTGCTTATTTTGCAGTATGATGGATTTGCAGTTTGGCCAAATGGACATGTAAACTGCTTAACCATATAACATAAAAAGTTATTAGAAATCTAACTAGTTGCAAGTATCACATGCCCCCAACCAAAATGCACATTAAAACTGGTTAATATGTTAAACTTCACCTATCGCATCCCTGATATTGCAATGATGCCATAACTGTTAGGCATTTAAGCCAGATGGGCTATAATGCATTCTGAACTTGAGATAAAAAGTTTGAAACAGGAACCTTGCCATTAAAAAAAGGGAATGAAATGCATTCTACTTGGAAATGTTGTTTCAAAACTAATCTGGATTGGATATCTTCAAAATCTAAAAAGCACAGAAGTTCATGGATTTTTTTTTATTTAATTCTCAACCAAGGCATGGAAAGTGCAAGGAGACCAGCAATTAACAACATAACAAGCAATTCCATACATTTGTAAACTGTAAATATCATACATATAAATCTCTTTGGCTTAAATTTTATTCTCATTTGAACACCTACATAAATGTCTTTAGTAAAATAATCATGCCTTATTACTTATCTTTGAATTCCATTTTTCAGTTAATCACTTTTTCTTTCAAATTTTTGTAATAATACCTGGATTATACCCAAAAGGTCCTCCACGAGTTCCATCGTTAAACCAACCTGAAGCCATTAAGTTTCAAAAACAGAGAAAATTAAAATTTTTATTAAAAGAACAATTATAAACTGACATAGTAATCGTGGTGCATCACCAACCATAGATTATACTACGAAGACATGCTTCAGACCAACCTTTGCAATGACCTGAGTTATCCAAGGGGCTAGCACACCACAACATAGATCAATCAGAACTAGAGGTGATCATGAGTTGGGCGGTCTGGCCCGGCCTGACGGTCCGCCCAAAATATGGGAGGATTCGGGTAAAAATATAGGTCCGAAATATGAGTTTGGGCAAAAAAACGAGACCCGTTTAGAAAACGGGTCGGGCCTCGGGCACCACTTTTTTGGCCCGACCCGAATATAATAAATATATATACTTAGTGTCTTTTCAATTTAGAGACAACGATGCTTTTTGGGGCAATTGTTGGTTCTTTTTGGAAGATGTCACGGTTGATATCAGACAAGGTCTTCTAATGTATTAGACATATGGGACTTTGAGACTGAGACTCCCTTTCCCTTCTCGTTATCGTTATGGTCTCTGTAAAAGAAATCATTGTGCCCTTCTCAAGTAGGCGACCTGAATGTTATTTGAGCGAATTAAAATAACTTTGGTGGCTTGATTGTTTAATGGAAAGAGAACCAATCAATGCCTTACTTTTCTTCCTAAAGTTTTGTTCGAGTTTAGAAAGACTTTATGTTACACTTGATCCAAAATGCTATAACCTGCCCAACACTGTAAACAACTTCAACACTTGGTGTCGGCACTGTATTTTCTTAACAGCTAAACCAAGATCGAAGGCAATTTCTTCCCAGTAGCAATTACTACCCCATTAGCAGCTTTGATTCTAAGAGATGTTTGACCCGATTCGATCGCCGACAAGGGTGCTCGATTTGAACTAGCTTTCCTGAAGGACAAGATGCAACACTAATGGGGCCAGAACGACCAGTACGACAAGTGAACTCAGTTTTTTAAACACTATTATCATAAGCACTAGTTGCTGTCAAAATAATGTTAGATTTTGGGGGCTACCTAAACACCTACAAATATAATTATCGCAGAAAGCACATGCAAAGCAATATATACACAAAGCTATCAGCTTTAAAAAATCAACATTTTTATTTACTGAATAAACAAAAAACCCAAAACTTTAAGCTTCACATTTCCACGTCTTTTTTAATACTCTAAACTATCATATTAAGTCAATTTAATCCGATTCAATTTGTTCATGTAAACCTGCTAACCGATTTTTTGTCTCATTCAAATTAGTATACCTATCAACTCCTGATTCAATTGATTGATCAAATTTCAACAAACTTCTAACATTTGATACGAAATAATATTATTTTATATTCATTAAAAATAATCATAATTAATAAATAATTTTAAAATACAAACAGTCATATTGACAATACTTTACTTTGGAAATTAACAACTAAAACAAGCAAATTACTATTAAAATAAAAATTATCAACCGTTTACTAACTTGTCAACAAATTTATTTAATTATAAATCTTTTTTTGTCATTGACTACTAAACCCAAACCAAATTAAAAAAAAAAACCCAAGCTAGAAACCCTAAAACTAAAAGTGATTTTGGATCTGGAAAGGCGAAGCTGAGGGTGAACCATGAGCGGCGATACTAGTGTTTCCTCCAGTTACTTTCATGGGCGAGAGCCAAATGAACTGATCAGGGCCCTCGTCGAGAAACGGCCTGGTACCGATGGTAAAATAACGCTCGGTTTGCACTTTATTGATCTGGAGAGCAATAAAGTCTTTATTAAAGCGATGCCACCTGATGCTCCTTCATGTTCCACTGCCGTTTCCTGTGGCAACCACGTTTACGTTATTGGGGGAATACGCGAAAATGATGCTACTCCTTTTGGTTTTGATGCTGTAAACGATGTTTTCCAACTAGATTTGAAGGACCTTGAACGTGGGTGGAGAAAAACTACTTCTATGTTGTTCCCTCGGGCTTTTCCCCATGTTCTTGCTGCTGAAGGAAAGATTTACGTCTTCGAATGTATGGGTTCTGAATCTTTTGGTGAGGTTTACGATATAAGTGGGGATATTTGGGAACCATTGTCGCCCCCTCCGGAAGCTATCGATATATGTGTTCCTGTTCTAGATTCTTCCCGATCTCGGATTTTGGTGCACTGCCATGCCAGTGATACTCTTTACGCTTATTACTATGATCGTAAATCATGGGTTTGCCTCGAACAAAAATTTTGTTACTGGTCTGACTCAGCGGCAATTGTGGACGATGTGCTGTATACTTTCATTTATAAATGTTCTTTGGAGGCGTATAATTTGCTTGATAAGAAACATTTGCCCGTCAAATGGTCATCAGAATTTCCAGTGGCTCCACCACCGGAAAGCACTCTGTATCGTTTGGGCAATGGCAAGCTTATTTTGGGTTGGGTCAACCATCTCCATAGGGGTTTTGAGTGCATAAGATTTAATATTTGGAGCAACGAGCAGGGAGGGATTCATGCAGCTGCAGAGCATCAATCTGCCATCACTGTTCCATATCCCGAAGATATTTCTAAAATATGGTTTTTCTGAATAAGGTTAGTGCCCCCTTCATATCACTATTACATCATAATTATTCATTCGCCAATGCTGCTTGCCATTACATTTGGTTTGCTCTAAATGAAGGATAGTGCCCCTTTCACATCACTACCACATCTTAATTATTCCCATCCTTGTAAATTGATGGGTTTTTCATTTGCCAATACTGCTTGTCGTTGCATTTTGTTTGCTCTTGTTGTCGCTAAGAAGTTGATAATGAGCCTGGAACTTCCTGTATAAAACTTGAGTAATGCTAAGGTATGGAGTAGACGAAGGATTTGCATTGTGTGGAAATGTCTGCTCTATTTGTTGTTTTAAATGGGTACGAGGCTCCTAGCACCTTTAGAAAACTAGAACTCAAGCTCTGTCTTGCCTTACCCCCAATAGTTGCTTCTAGTTTTTTGTTCCAACAAGAAAATAAAATATCCTGATCTAAACAAAGGCTTAAATTCCTACTTAGGAAGTTGGTAGACTATGACAATGTTTCTGCCTAAAATATCAGAGCGAGGTCATTACTTGTAGGCAAGTGAAGATTTAACTGGCCTCGGGAACGTACAACCTTCATCACCGCACTTGTTCCTTTTAGTCTTCCTTTCTGTTTTCTTGCAACATCTTGTTTTACTGGTTTACAAGGTTTCCTCATCTTACTGAACAGAAATTTTTGCAACATGCATATGATAAGAAGCAAGATGAAAGTGCAGAAAATATAACTATTACTAAGTGAGGATAGATTTATTCAATAGGCTGAATTTGATTTGAGATAGTGAATGTTATTACTAAGTGAGCTATTAGCTTGTTGAAATCAGTAAGAGAGTGGACAAAATATTACTTAAGAATATAACTCTAATAAATGGGAATTAGTCCTACAACTAGAGAATTTGAAGTAGAGAAAAAGTAATTAGTAGGGGACAAAAATGTTTATTTGGAAATTCTTGTTAAATATTTTGCCATCCTATTTCCGGTTTTGTATCGCATGTTTTCTTGGAAAGTAAGAAGGTTTTATTATTATTATTATTATTATTATTAACAGTGTTGATTTTTAGGGCTCATTTGGTGCCTTTTAATGTGGTCTGCTGCTGGATATATTTTTAATTATTTTTGTTAGAACTTTGAAGTTGTTGATGTAATTGGGTAGTTTCTTTTTGGGTACCCAAATATTGACAAAGTTAAAACAGAAAGAACATGTTTAAAGCATAACTATACAGTATTCTGATTTTGCACATTATTCAGTTCTTTTTAAGGCCATCTCTCTTGCCTTTGTATATATAATCAAATAACTAGTAATATCACCCATTACGTGGTTTAATTTTTTATTTTTAATAATTAATTATTTTTATTTTTAAATTAAATAAAAATTTAAGTTAAATATTAAGTCTTTTTCTTGTTCATCATGTTTGTATTTGAAAATTAAATTAAACCTTCATGGTGAATAATATGTTGTTTGATTGAATTCCTTTAAACAAATTATCCTAATTGAATAAATTGTAATTATGTGCATTGTTTTAGCAGGTAAGTTGTTTTGTTTCTTATGTATATAATCACTTTAAATTTTTTTAAAAATATTATTTTGTTTTACTTTTTAAAAAATGTTATCTTATTTTTGTTTAATAAATCATTTTTATCAAATTCACATAGGCATTAAAATGCAAATTTATTTAAATATTTTTATTTTAATATTAGAATGGAGGACTTTCATCAATAAAATTTATAGGTTTGGAGCTTATTTAACTATAAAAATACATCTATCATAAAAGAAAAGATAAGTTTATTTTTATAAAATAGTCATTTTTATTGAATTTTAATATTATATTAATTAACTTATTATTGTTAAATATTAAAATAGAATATAGAAAATATTTGTTACTAAATTTTGTCTTCAAGTTAGCAAAATTCAAATAATTGAGAAAGAAATGGAATTAACGGGTTATTTTGCAATTATAAATATTATTAATGTTATTAGTCTTGTAACTACTTTCTAAGAGAAATTATTAGCAATATATATTATATTTTTGAACAATTTCATTAGAAGTTTTGATCATATCTGTTATGTTTGATTCAATTCTTAAAATTACTTAATAATTCTTTCAATTTATAAATAGACGGATAATATATTTTAGTGTATTTGAATCGGCGTTCTCTCACATTAACAACAATATTCATACTAATTGAGTTAAGACTCAATCGATATATATATTAAATACTAAGTAGATGAAGCTTTTATTTTGCTTAATTTAAAATTATTTAAAAGTTGAGTATGGTGATGATAATCAAAAGTAAGAAAAAGAATCCAATAGGCTAATCATTAACCTTAGGTAGGTATAATCTATGTTAGGACCTAAGTTATTTATTCAATCTTTGGGGTTATCTAATTCAGGAAAAAAATATCCTTTGCCTTATTCCCAATACACTTATGTATTAATGTATCAAATACGATCATCTCAATGCTCCACTAATTTTGAAAGAACTAGTGATTTAGGGAATTTGATGATTCCATTTTATATAATGTTTTTGTTTCTTGAAAAAATCAAATCAAAATCGCAAATATCATATGTTACTTTCTTAATTTTTAAAAATTTTAAAAATATAGTTTAAATTTTTTTCATTAATTTAAAAAAAAACTATTTTATGATACGAAAATTAAAACTAATTAAAAATCAAATAAAAAAATAAACTTAGATTTATCCCAATTCTCGATTTTTGTTAAAGAAAAGTTATGAATCTTAGATTTGGTCTAAAATCACTTTTTATTAATAAAATCGTGAAATTAAACAATATTTTATAAGTTGATGGTAGGGTTGAGTGAGCATGATTTGTGGGGCAGTGATGAATCATTGGCATGCCTCCTTCATTATTATGGTAATGCGGTGTCTGGTTTTTCCTTCTAACCACTAAAAGGCCCCATGTTTTTTAATAAACCAAAATCACTTCTGACAGTTTTTTCAGTTGCTTCCTTGCCCAATTTCGATTGCCCTTTGCAACATTGTCCTTTCTATTTTTATGTTTTTTTTAAATATGAATTTGATTAAATTTAATGTTAAATTAAATTAGCTTTTTAATGACAACGTTGTTTTCTTTAAAAATAAAACTTAATTTTAAAATAGTATTGAAAATTTTATATTCTTTATTATTCAACCCAACCACATTAATAATTTTAGCTCCAATTTGATTTTCTTGGTCAAACCTATTTGTATGGATTTAAGGATATATATTTATTCTTTTAAATTCTATATAGTTTGTTTTATTTCAAAAGCTACGTATTTTATTTAATTATAACAGTTAACTACGTTTGCAATGAATCTAATTAGTGATTGAATCGATTAAGTTATTAATGTTCAATCCGGTCGATTTAATTGGTCAATCCAGTTTAAATTAAATAAATAATTAAAAATTCATAAAAATAAAATATCTCCAACCACACTCTGTTTAATTGGAAAATCGATATCAAAATGGCAGTTTGTTTTTCACAAAACCTACAAAGTATGGATACGGTATCGATATATTTTCATAAAGTATCGATAAAATTGTGTTGGTATTGATAGTTAATCTCCAACAGTCACTAAATTTAGCATTTATTATAAAAATATCGATACATTTTTATCTGATATCGATACTCACTGTTATAGGTGTATTAAATCTCTGGTTTTCACATCCCCAATGGCTCTATTAACTACCACAACAACCTCAATGGTTGGAAATCAATTAGGGAGTATAAATACCAGCTTCTAAAGTTCCTACAACAACAACAAAGAATATTTAAGATTGTATACCAGCTTCTAAAGTTCCTACAACAACAACAAAGAATATTTAAGATTGTATACACTTGTACTCAATACTTTCATAATTCTCTTGTATACACTTGTGAGCTCTCATTGTTTTTCTTTTGCTCAAGTGTATTCTAGTATGTTTGTGCTTAATTTGCAAACATTCTGAATTTGTTAGGATTATCTCTTTGTTTGCTTATTTGTAATTTTTTGAGAGGGTTTATCTTAAGATTTAGGGTAGAAATCTTAAGAGAGTTGTAAGGTTAAACCTTGTCCTCAAAGGTTGAACAAATTAGTGAATTTGAGAAATCCTTAATTGTGAAAAGCTAAGGTTGTGGAGTAGGCAATTGGGGTTAAACCACTCTAAATCTTTGTGTTCATTGTTTCATTTTCTTTCCTTGCTTTTACTAAATTTTTTAAAAGTCAATTCACCTCCCCTCTTGACAATTTCGGTTTGATTAATCGAGCTAACAATTTTTATATTTAATATTTAAGTAGATTGATCTAATATCACATAATATAATATATAATACAACATAATATTGTTGAGACTCTTAGTTGTCTTACATCTGAAGTTTCTCCTTGTGTTCAAACATTTCTTTGAATTGCATCACTATGTTTTATCTCTGGTTCAAACATCATGTTTGGACAAACCTTTAAACAATAGTTGAGACATCTCTTTAAGATAGCCTAAATGTAGTATGTAGTTGGTATCTTTTACTTTGACCTTCATGATGTGTTATACCATCAATAAATTATCCTCAAGCCATGTTTTATTACGCTAATCAAATTTGGGAGAGGAAGAGGATGAAGGATCGGCTTTCCTTATCTCAGGAACTTATCCTTATCCTTTAAGCCTTTTACTTGATAATCGACTTTACTATTTGAGATTGAAACTCGATGACTTTATCTTGGATAATGTTACAATTCAAATGGTGATTTTATCTTTACAATGTTACTTGAAGAAACTATCATATTTTCCCTATAAATAGGAAACACTTATGCACGTGCCAATGCATCTTTTGTGGAGTGCTTTTGTTTTATTTTTCTTGTGTAATTGTAGCTAGCATTTACTTTGTAATTTGCACTTTGTGGTAAGTAAGGCGATTTGGGTGAGTGATTGTAACAAGTCGGGGTTACCTGTTGGGGTTGCAATTAGTTCTTGTGTAAGGGTAGGTCGGGCTTTAGCCAATAGGTATTTGATTGATTATTGAATAAATAATTCATAGAGCTAGGCTTCGTTGAGTAGGATTATTTTCCAAATTGCGTTAACAATTTTTTGTGTCTATCTTTTCTTTTTCTCTTATTTGCTTATTGCCTTTGTTACATAGTCTTCTCTAAACTTGTGTTAAAACATCAGCTCGGACAGAAAGCAAATAGGTTGCTATTTAAAATTCAATACAATACAATACACATTGTATCAAATTTCAATACCACATATATGTTATAAAATCTTATGATGCTCTAATCAAATATTTATAAATTCAATTTAAAAGATATAATACAATAATTTCAAGCATATTTAATAACAATAATTTAGTCATAAAAATTGTAATCATCCAAATATCATACATACTATAATTTAATAAAAGAATTTTAGTTTAAAAGAAACCTTAAAGTAATAATATTTTTCATAAAAAATTTTACCAAAAATCAATCAACAAATGAGAAAATATATCACGTAAGAATTATATAAATTTCTTTGCATAATGATTATCCATAATGTGTGGGCCTCAATTGAAGAATGAAATAACAGTAACTCTAGAAGGCAATCCACAACAACTTGAGTGACCGGCTATTGCATTGGTTGTTGCTTGAAAGGGGTAAGGCTTGGTGAAAGGGAAAAAATTGTAACTTATGGAGAAAAACAATTAAAAGAGAATCATGCTGATAACGTGTTATAAAATAAAAGACAGAGAATAAAAAACAAAGAGAATGAGAGAGTAAAGAGAAAGCATATTTTTATTGATCAATCAAGATATTTATAAAGCTTCTCCAAAGTCTCTATTTGTAGGCATATAAGTATAAATGAAGTAGATATATACTTCTAATGACTATTAAATTTTAAATTACGTTAAAACTTATCTTAATCTTAATGGACATCTATTTAATAAGATATTCATAACAACATTCAATATATATATTTATATATTTATCATCGGCAAAGATGAAAAACCTTTAATTTCCCTCTTAATACCACCTTTACCGGTCTTGGCTAGCTATCTACCCCAAAAAAATCTTGATTGATAAGAATTTTGTTTTTAAATGGAATCTAAGATTATATCTTTTCAGGATATTGAGAAATTACCCTCACAAAATAATATTAGAATCAACCCTTAAATCCTATAGAAAGTCCTCATACTTGTGTTTTTAGCTGATTTAATCTTTCTATTATAAATTAATTATCCACAATCCCTCTATTTATTGAAACATGTATTTTTCAATTTTAAGACCAACTTCTCTTCATTAATTTTGTTAAATAATTCGATATGACTTATGTTTTAAAACATATGGTGATGTGGCATATACATCTTAACATTTTTGTACAGTTAAATAAATGTTATACAAATTTTTCTTTTTTGTTTTTTTTAAAAGATCAAAAAAGTTATCCAATTGTACCAATCTATATATGTCACAGACTCATATTATTACATGCTTAAATAGATAAGTGGTGTCAAATTATTTGATGTAATTAACAAAAAAAACAATTGGCATATAGTGAATGGAAATGATCAAGTACATAGAGTAAAAGGATGAACTAAATCCTCCAAAAACACATAGTATAAGTGCCTTGTATAAAATTTGTCCTTTTTAAGTGAACCGTAAAATTATATATTGTTAGCATATTCCACTAAATACGAGAAGAACCCACAATTTGTAAAGTGACCAAATGCAGTTATTCTTTGTGTATTCCAAGCACCTTTTAATTAGATTTGCTCACATATTTTTGCGCCTGCAAAAAGATGATCAAATCTAGTTAAACCAAGGAAGCAATAAGATTTGCATCCACTTGCAAATATCATCGCATCGATGGATAAAGTAATGGATTTTGGCATACCGGCCAAAGATAGCATTCATGGCCAACATGGGATAGGCAAGCAACCCAAAGGGTTAGCTTCTATATTCTCTATCATTACTCTCCACTTTAAAAAGATATGCAAAGCTAAATATACCCTTAATCTCCCTTTGATTCGCTGAATGAATATCTTTGAGATGCTTAGAAGCGATTTTAGTCACTATTTGCTATGACCCACTTTGAAGACCCTCCCCCCATTTACAACAATTTTGGCTTGTGTTTATATATATAATCGGGATAAAAGATTGAATCCAAAATCTCATGATTCACAACTTAACTAAATTTGTACTCGCATATTTACATATTCATATTCGAAGCTATAAAATTTATATTATAAGAGTCATAATTAAATTATAAATTTTTAAAAAATATATATAATTTTTATAATTATAGTATTTAATGTTTGCTTCTATCATCACTAATCAATTTGTTTGCTTACCAAAAAAAAATATGGTTTTTGTTAATGAAAAGAGATTTAATGGGTACTTAAAAGGCTTTATATTTGATTCAACCACAGTACATATGCATTTTATCATAATTTTTGACATTTTCAAAACTACTTCACCATAATTGAGAGTTTTTGCAATAAAAAATATTTTTAAAAATTACTTTTCAAGTCAAATCAAGAAATTGGTTGTAAAGTGACACTTTTAAACCACAACAAACGTGGCTATTTACAACCACGACCCTATTTGTGACCCTGCAGTTCTTGCCCCTCACCCAATCAGATGCAGCGCAATTTCCAACAAGTAAACAAGAGCACACGAGTGGCATTTGGTAACCGGCTCACAACTCTTTCAACTTGCAACGTGCTTTTCTCACCGCCTTGTATCTTCAAGTTTAAGCGATTGATAATATTTTTATTATTTTGATAGAAAATAAAATATGAAATTGACAATACGTAACAATGACTAGCCTAGGAAAATAAAAATTTTAAATTTGCTCAAAAATGATTTATTGAAATTTCCATAATCTCATGTTTTCCATTAAACCAAAATATTAGAATACTAAACTTTCTTAACAAGAAAGTTATTCCGAAATAAAGAGTTTTTGGTATTTGGGAGATCTGAATATTTTTGTTGGAGGGAATCTCTTTAATAATCTAACTTATTGTTTGCCTAACCCACTCTCCTTTTTGACAAAATTTCGTCACAACCAGAATTTTGAAACTGAAACTTCCAGTTATCACATGGGAGAGGTAGCTTCCAGGCATCTCCATGGCCTCCAGTTTTGACTATTTACATGCATCCAAAGCAAATAATAAATACATAACATTAAACCATATTATATCTGCATATATTAATGTTGAAAGAAAGTCGAAAGTTGGTATAGAAACTACCATACATTGCATGCAAACATACTTTGTTTACTGTTCCCTTTCCTCAAAAGAATAAACCTAGTGTATAAAGACTTACGTTCAACAAATGGGGTTTTGGTATTTGAAGTCAAACTTCCTTTCCTTCAATTCTTACATGCTTTTTTCCCATGCAATTCGTGTCTTCTGGTTTGCTCCATCTTATGGGCAACGATACCACTTTCGTTTCTAATTATATCACTGTCTACACGAGGAAAGACTATAGGATCATGGCATGTCATCAATCTTGTAGAGTACTGAAAATGATACTCAAATCATAATGTCGGTTTATGAATACTTAATCAATTGATATTGTGAAAATATTTTGGGTTAAATCCCTATTTGGGGTTTGAATTTGATAATTTTACTCATATTGGGGTCTAATTTTTTTGCCTAAGTTAGTCTCTGAATTTAGTAATTATTTCCACATTAATGCCTGAAATCTAGAGTTTTCAAGAAATAACTTGGATAAAAAAAACTCAAACTTCAATGTGAGAATAATTGTGAAGTTTAAGGACTCAAACTTCAATGTGAGAATAATTGTGAAGTTTAAGGTCTAACTTAGACAAAAAAAAGTTCAAACCCCAATGTGGGAATAACTGTCAAGTTCAATATCTAACTTAAAAAAAACAAATCCCAATACAAAAAAAAAAGAATTAAATTCAAACCCCAAAAAGTGATTTAATCCACCACATGGCTTATACGTTAGAAAGTATAATTTATAATAAAGATATAGGGTACAAAAGGTGAAATTTAAAGAAATATTATTATGAAAATGGATGGGAAACTTCATTCATGCATGCATCTTTTCAATAATTGCCTGAAAATATTATTAACCATACATAAGTTAAAAAGAAAAGTTGTAAATCTAATTCAGATACGAAAGAAAATTTGAACAAATGTTTTGTGGTTCAAAACAAATAATATTTTGGGGGACAAAAAGTGAAGAGTCCAAATCAGATAATAATTGGTTAAGTGAAACCGTACGTTATGAAAAATTTAGTTTTAATTGCCGACCTTAATAAAAAAAAGGTGAGTAATGCAGACAAAAGGGAAAGGCATAAATGTCAAGTTTATAAGACAAAAAAGCTGCTGGTTTTGATTCAAACTGCATCAAAGGTTAGGTTGGGTTGGATTGGAGCTGCTTGTTTCAGTATGCCTTTACAAGGGGCGGTGCTCATTCAAATCTCTATTGCCATCTCTTTTTTGCCTCTACCATCAAAAATTAATTGAGAGAATAATAAACTTATTCAAATTGGACCTAAGTTAAAGGGGTGAAATTAGAAATAAAATATTTTAGGAAGGTAGAATTGAATTACATGAAAAATATCAATATATAATTTTATCTGAATCCCTTAAATCAAATTTCTTTCAACATATAAATTACTTTGAAAGTTAAAGAGAAATGATAACATACACCCTTTGCCTTTTTCAACATTCATTTATGAAACTAGTCTTCATGGCAATTATATAAATTCATTCCATATGATGTGAATAAAAAGTAGTTGATGTCAAATAGAAATTATTGACTAGAAAAAAAAAAAGAATTGTTGAAGGAGTTTCGAAGCCTCAATCGATACGGTATCAAAAGCATCTACACTTAACCTCCATGTTAAACTCATCTTAACGAGACGATATGTAACTAGATTACAATCTCTAGAAATATATCTTATCCTCCATTGGCATTTATCTCTTACAGTCCGTTGAATTATCCTAAACATAGTAATTCTTCATGTTTCCATGTACAAACTCCTTAATAGGAAAGTCTGCACTCGAAGATTCAACTTCATTAATTTCTAGAGCATAAAAAAGTCTTTTTCTTTTTCTAGAAATATTTGACCAAAAAATTAACTTTTCCGACTGTTTTCAATGTCCAGAAAATGTAGGGTAAAACCTATATCATGATTGCATAATTCATCTATATTTTATAGAAATAATAATAATAATAAAAACAATGAAATAATGTATGATTGAAGACTCTGAATATTCCATGCAAACAATGAAATAATGGGAATGCATTTGATGTATTAAATATAGTTCCTCTCCGAGAAAAAGGAATAATTGTGTTAAAACATTAAATTCTTAAAACCATTTTATTTATAAATAACATAGATATCTAAATTTCATTTAAAGAGTATACATACCTTCAATAGTAGAGATTAAATACTGTAGCATAACATAAAATAAAAAAAAATTGAATGAATCGTACTAAAAATAAACACTTAGGTGGTCAAAAGCACACGCATGAAAATGGATTCCTATGGCATCATAAATTTTGTAGTATATTTGACTCTCGAGAAATAAAATTTGAGCTCTCTTGTTGATTACCAATCAGATAAAAAACAGTTGCAAACAAATGAAAAAAAGTAAGAAGTTAATTTCTTAGACTTTTCTTTTATATATCCAGTCACGTCTCCCATAATTTGCACGACTCAACTTTTTTGTCTGAATAATTCAAAATTTAATGATGGAAACATTCTTTTTTTTTTCTAAATAATCTTTTAGACATTCTTAAATTATGAGTTTTTTAATGATAAAACATTTTAATTTATTTGTTTTATTTTAAAATAATTACATCACACAATTTTAATAATGAAAAAACATAATTAGAACACTTTTTAAGTTTAGAGGTCAATTTAGAACAAAGTTATAATTAGGGTAGTCAAGTTGAGTCTCGACTTAATTTAGTATTGACCTGAGCCAGACTCTTAAATAAGAATAACATTTTCTTCACCTATAATATTTAAACTCGAAACTTTATTTCTTTTGACACTCAATCCGACAATATATTAACTAAAAACATTGAAAAATTCACGTGTGAGCTAATGGTTTTTCCTTTGTTGTAATTCACTTCTCAAACTCTCACATTTCATCGGTCACCATAAGTAGGTACATTAGCAAGTCGAATATCTACTAATCTTATAATAGTTGAAACTAAAATTTTAATTCCAGTCACAACTTTTAAAATGATTTTAATAATTATATTGAAATAAATGGTTTTAAATTTTAAATTTTATATTTATCTTATTTTATTATAATAAAATTTTGAGATATGTTTGACTTTGAAATTAATTAAGAAAAAATTTTCGAAATTTTTAGAATAAAATAATCGACCAATTTTTTCAATCAAGGAAAACAAACATAATATTTTATTTTTCATTCTGATTTTTTCTCAAAAAAAATCTAAAACCATAATATTTTAAGTGAAAGGAAAAAAAAAAGAAGAAGGGAAAGATTGACTGTTATTATTTTATTTTAATAAATTAAGATAAATATAAAATTTAAGACTTAGAACTAGTGATTAAAATCATTTTAATTGTTATTTTAAAGTTAAATTTGTACAAATAAATAAGTCCCTATGTGAGTGTTGAAGGAGTTTCTTGGGATGCTTAGCAATGAGAGGAATCAAAATTGAAAGAACCCCTTCATCCCCATTTTTTACAGGCTTCTGAACAGGACACGACCATGTACCTGCCATTTTCTTTTTCTAATTTTTCTTAGAGACAAGGTAAATAAGACAGTTGAATCCTTAAATCCTGCTGATCAATGTAATAGTGACTAATTTCTTTATTCCATACCTTTACAATTATGAACTTTAACTTCAATTTTTATCACTTTACCAACAAGTTGCTTAAAAATAAAAACCCCCCATTTCTGTTTTTCATGGGGTGTTAAATAGACCATGGATCTCATTACTGTTCCCCCTGCCTCTCATTCAAAGAAAACAATGGAAGGAGGTGTCTAAAAGTACAGGTGGCGAAGAAAGGTATGGCTGTTTCGTCGCTTAGTGCTGCCATACCAAGGTTTTTCCTTCTTTTTTTTATTAGTGCGCTTCTGTGATTTTCAACTTTTTCTTTTCAGTATCTTTTTTTTTTAAATCAATTTATTTATTTTCTCTCTCTAGACCCTTTGCCTTCCTATTTAAAACCCTGCCCTTCGCTGCATTTTTTCTGTACTACTCCTAGTCATTTTGTCATTGCCATTGTTATCTTCTCTGTTTTCTTTCTTCACTCTGTTCAGGTATCCTTCTAGTCATTGAACTTGATGTTTTTTTTTCTTTTCTGCTTTTGTTTATCTGGTCTGGTTTTTTTGGGTTTTGGAATATGCAGAACAAGTTAATTAAGAAAGAAGAATGACTAACCAACAAAATGTGGTGGTTGTGGATGTGAAACCCCATGGTGGGGTTAAGCCACCATTATCATTGCCAGTGGCCAAGTCCTTTTCACCACAAGACCTGAAGTTATTGTTAATGAAGAAAAGGTTTGAAACTGAGAATGCTTGGGTACTGGATTCCATGAGAGCTTCTTCACCTAGTCGTATCAGCAACCCTACTACGACTTCCTTACCTGAAACTGATGTCAAAAGTTCCTGGATTGTAAGTTGCTATTTCTCCGTCTATCTTGATTTAAATAAAGTAAATAACCCCCCTTATTTTTTTATTATTGTTGTCTAATCCTTATGGAACAGGTTCATCATCCCTCAGCTTTGAACATGTTTGAACAAATAGTGACTGCTTCAAAAGGGAAACAGATTGCGATGTTCCTTGACTACGATGGCACACTGTCACCAATCGTTGAAGACCCGGATCGAGCTTTCATGCCCAGAGAGATGAGAGCAGCTGTAAGAGATGTTTCAAGATATTTTCCTACTGCAATACTCACCGGAAGATGCAGAGACAAGGTACCTACCTACATAACATTCTTTAATCATTACCAACAGCAAAAAAACTATTCTTGATGATGGAAATCCTACAGGTTTACAGCTTTGTAAAACTATCTGGACTTTATTATGCTGGTAGCCATGGTATGGATATCAAGGGACCATCCAAAAGCTGCAAAGACTATAATAATGTAAGAAACCATCAGTTTACTTGTACAAATTTAATCTTTTTCTACCCTTAATTTCCCTTTATCTGTTAGTATTTTTTGTATATATTTCAGGGTAAGCAGGGAGTGCTTTTCCAGCCTGCAAGTGAATTCTTGCCCATGATTGATGAGGTTCCTTTTTTCCCCCATTATGTGCAATGCATATTCTGGAAATATATATAAAAAAATATACTTAATATTTTTCTTTTAAAAAAAGTACAGGTGTACAAAGCATTGGTAGAGAAAACAAAATCCATTTCAGGAGCCAAGGTGGAAAACAACAAGTTTTGTGTTTCCGTACACTATCGATGTGTTGATGAAAAGGTACACATCGAACCCACTTTTTGTCTCATTATTTTCGTCATTAAATTTCAATCCTAATCTCACTGATTTACTGTGCAGAGTTGGGCTACAATAGCTGAGCAAGTTAGATCAGTGCTGAACCACTACCCTAAGCTTAAATTAACTCAAGGGAGGAAGGTATAATCATAATCATAATCATAATATATGTTCTTTTTCTTGAACCCATTTTTCTTAAAAGAAGAAGAAGAAGAAGAAGAATCATTATTTTATTTTATTTTCCTTGATTCAAGCAGGTATTAGAGATACGTCCCACTATCAAATGGGACAAAGGGAGAGCCCTTGAATTTTTGTTGGAAGCACTAGGTGAATATATATATATATACTAAAATTTCTGCCTTTTTAAATAATTATTTAAATATAATACTAATTTAACTTTGATTCAATTTAATATTTTTAAAGGATATAACAATCCAAATGATGTTTTACCAATTTATATCGGCGATGATCGAACTGATGAAGATGCTTTCAAGGTAACCTACAAATTATAATTAAATAATCTATAAAAATTAAATAATTTCTGGTCAATTTTTAACGCATTTGTTTTTTTGCCTTTGCATGGTTTTATGATCAGGTTTTACGTGATAGAGGACTAGGGTTTGGGATTTTGGTTTCAAAAATACCCAAAGAAACTAATGCATCCTATTCTCTCCAAGAACCATCTGAGGCACGATTTATTACTAATTTTGGCATATTTTGCTCTTCTTTATTTAAATTTATTTTTGGTCTATAAGTGTTCATAAAAACATAATTATTTTCAGGTTAAGGAGTTCTTGCGACGTTTGGTGGAGTGGAAAAAGTTGTCGCTACAAGCACCCATAATTGGCTAAAATGAAGTTCTTATAGAGGACCTTGCTGGTTTAGAGAGAGTTTTTATAATTGTAATTAAATACCAGTGTTCAGAGGCTGTTAAAAAAAAAGAATTGCTCCATTAATTTGGAAATTCTTTAAACCGACTAATCTCTCTCTTTTGTATTTGCATAGATATTATTCTCAGATATGTTAACCATTAAAAATGGAAAAAGATGGTTTCATGATACACCAACGTGCCCATCCATCTTCATTTCTATTTGTTGATTATAAAATATATTATTATAAATATGTTATCATCTAAGTAATAACTGCAGGCACAAGCAATTAACACTTCTTATATTAAACAATAATGCCATCAAACAAACATTCAGAAACTACAAATCCATTCATTATTATTTTCCCTTCTTGAAAAACCCAACAAAGTACAATAAAAGGGAAATTATGGAGGCAACTTTTCTCTTTTTGTCTCCTTGAAAGGACAAAAAGTTTATTATAACTCCATACTTTCAAGAAAAAATAGTAAATATTTGGACCAACATGTAATTTCTTAGTTTTAAGGTGCTTAGGAGAAAAGAAAAATATGGTTACTAAATTAAACGAAGTTGTTTAACTATAAAAAGATATATAATTAACTAATGAATTTGTATTTTTCCATTATTAATGTCAAAGATCAGTTGGTTAAACACTACAGCAAAACAGGTTTTTAGTGGCGTTTGGATCGAAAACGCCGCAAAGGTTATACTATTAGTGGCGCTAACCAAAAAATGCCGCAAAAGGTAAAGTATTAGCGGCGTTTTTGCATAAACGCCACAAAAGGTAAAGCAATACGGTGTTTTCTCATAAATGCCGCAGAAGGTAAAGCAATAGCGGCGTTTTTCCCATAAAAGCCACCAATATTTTTTTTACTTTTATTAAAACGGTGTCGTTTTGATGACAACTTTGTTCCCATCTAACCCTCTCGCGATTACAACTTTGTTCCCCTCCACTGCTCTCCATTTCTTTTATTATGTTTTACGATGGCTTCACCTAGTCAAAAAAGATTTTTAGGATTCTGTTTGACCCACAATTTATAAAAAAAATTCAAAATCGTAGGTCGATTTTCCAATTTCAATTGAGAATTCTCTTTTACAATTTCAAGTTCAACTCACATACATGTAACACCCCATACTCAGTCCAGTCGCCGAACCTGAGCTACAGGATGCTACCACAAAAAACTGAAACATTCACAAGCAAATTAGTCAATTAACATCCAATAAATCCATATATACAAACTAAGTTCAAGTTAAACATACATTATAATCAAAACTGAGTCCCAATCGGGCTTATGAAATCCCTTAAGCAAGCTCAGAACTAAATTGGGACCATTTTAAAACTTTTACAAAAGATAGGTAAATATAGTGAAATAGGGGTCACACGGTCGTATGACATGGTTGAGGTCGTGTGGCGCTATCGCACAGCCGTGTCCCCAAGGCATGTAGCTCTCTATTGCCTTGTAATCCAGGGTCACACGACCATGTCACTAGGCTATATAACACACTGTGACCGTGTGAATCATCCTACATTTAAATTAAACAAACCATGCGGTCGTGCCATGCACCCATGTATGACACATAGCCGTGTAGCAGGTCGTATCACAAACTGTGTGTACCTAAAATGGCATCCACAATAAGCAAATATAACCTAGGCTCTTTTAAGCCTCAAGTCATGCAATAGACCTTTGATTAACTTGTTAAAAGACACAAAAAATATACCAAATTACAACATATTTCATTCAATCTAAGTGCCTAACCAATATGTCACATTTGGCACCACAATTCAACCATTAAATAACAACTATTCCTTACCATTCATGCCAAGTTATTCATACCTAACCATACATGTACAATAATCATTTTTATAACTAAAATATCAATAGGCAAAGTTCATCAAATGGTCTAAAATATAAGTACATATTTCATCAAGCAAATTATATCATATTTACCAATACTTTTAACCATTTCAAACCACAATTCAATCACACCAAATATAACATTTGCCTAACACAACCAAAGTCCTTTGCCATTATCATCAATCTACTAAGTATCAATTTGGAACCAATCACTTAACATCACAAGGTTACATATATAGGTTTATACACAACCAAAATGCGAAAACATTATCACTATTTGCAAAGACTATCCATCTTATATACATGTCTCAAGTGACCAACTTCAAAACATCAAAAGTTTACCAAAACGAGAGACAGTAGGTGTGAGCTTCTCGCCAATCCGATCGACAAGTTCCGAACGTCCAAATCTACAGAAAAATAGTAACATGGGTAAGTATATAAAATACTTAGTAAGTTCATACAATTAAACATTTACTTACCTCAATCATTTAACACATACACAATTCATTTTGTATATAAAATTTACCTATCAAAATTCAAACAACATCAACTTATAAGATTTTGAGCTCAATCACATATATACCCTCAAATGTTCTTATTTTCTTTTCAATTTAACTTGAATCTCATAACCAAAACATATTCATTACTTAGCCAACCTCAAATAGCATATCTCTAAAAATAGGTTCACAATTCTACCCGATGAAACTTCGTAAAAAAACTTTGTACACATGTGTAGATTATAGCGCCCGATTACCCGTTAGGGTTGAACCTACACGATAAATAGTCTGGCTAAGGCTTAATATTCATGTATTCTCGAGTTCGCAACATATGCAGGAGCTCAGAACCTAAACATGCATTCTCAAGTATGCAACATATCTAGGAACTCGGAACCTTGGCAAAAACTCATAATCATATACAAGACTTTTACTAATTTCACCGGGATTTTCACATTATACACAATTCCAATTCACCAACAACCAATATTAACAAATCAAATATAACACGTTACCATAAGCAATTTAAATTATATCGTATGAACTTACCTGATTTCACTGTAGTAGTTTAGTCGACAAGGACTAGTCGACAATTTTCCATTTTCCTCGTACGTCCTCTGGTTGTAATTCTTGATCTAAAGCATGATTTAACTCAATTAACTACTACAATCAATATTTAACAACATATTGCAGTCATGACTTAGCTCAATTTCATTTATACAATATTTCTCTAAGCTTTGTATTTATTTTAATTTAGTCCCTATAACCGAAAATGCTATAATTTACACATTTGAGCTTCGGTTTCAAAATCAATCTCAATTTTATCCTCCAATAGTCCAATAGAACACAAAAATTTAGAATATTCATACACATTTTGAACTTTTTGCATTTTAGTCCATAAGTTCAAAACTAACATCTTTTACTTTACAAACTAGTTCATTTACATATCTAAGCTTCAAAACCAACCAAATAGCCACAAAAGCTTCAAGAAAATATCAATGGAAACTTAAAAAAAACTTTACCAGTCTCACGAAATAGTCCATGGGTTAGCTAAATCAAGCTCTCGGGATTTCAAAAACATAAAAATTACAAGAAACAAAGTAGAGTTGACTTACCAATCAAGGATCAAAAGTTTGAAACCAAGCCCTAGCTCCCCTTTTTGTTTTGTGAGAAAAAGATGAAACAAAAATAAAAACAAAAATGTTCTTAGCTTTTGTTTTTCTTATTTTAACTATTATACATTATAATAATATTTTATATTATAAAAAAATCATATTTTAACTAACTAAACATACTAACCGTCCAAACAAAAATAAAAATGATATAGTTACCATTTAAAACCATTAAAAAAACTTTAATCAAGCATTTTAGTTAATAGAAATCAATAGAGATAAAGTTTTATGTATTTTATACAATTTAGTCTTTTTCCTTAATTAACTAGCCAAACGATAAAATTATCGGACCAAACTTTAATAGGATACATATATAATTTCGTAAATATTAAATAAATAACATTTACTAACTCACACATTAGAATTGTAATTTTGAAACCACTTTTTCAACACCCTTGAAATCGGGTTGTTACAATACATGTTCACATTTTCCTAGCATAATTTGTATGTGTTTAGAAACTCTCTTTCAGAACCATCATAAGATGTATCATCTGTCTCAGCTTCAGAACCATATACCACACTCAAAGCAAATATTACATAATTGTTCACTTGGTCCTCATTAGATCCAAAATTGTTAGAGATGTCTTCATCACTCCATGTAGGACATAAAACTTTCTTTATCTTCTTAAAAGTGTTAGCACACTTAGCCTAAATATGACCATAGCCAAGGTATTAATGACATTGAGAATTGTTGCTACCTACAGTTGTTGTTTGCTTAATATGACAATAGTTCATGGAAGTACTTGATTGCAATAACCACTACAGCTTGGCATTGCTGAAAAACTGTGCAAACAAAACAAAATAACACCAAGGATTTCTTTATGCGATTGGTTTTCCTACGTCTGTGGAGCCTAGCTCAATGATTAATTCCACTATCTTTAATCATAAATACAACAACGATTTACACTCTATCACTCCCCAAGTATAAAGATAATACTTTTGTACCTATAAACTAGAACACTCACCTCCAAATTCTCCCTTAAGAACCTGGACAATAAATACTCAATGTTTACAATTCAGATTGCACTCTTTCAAAAAAACAATTCTTCAATGAATAGATTCAAGTGCTCTCAATAAACTCTCATACATTACCTAAACAAGCCTTAAAACATATATCAAATTCGGCTCGTTAATATAGAAACTAAGTGAATACAAAGTAACTCCTTGAAAATAACTATTACAACATACACATTCAAATCACAATCAATCAAAAATAGGCTCTTCGAAATCAGTAACACAATCTCGATCGGATCTCTACATTCTAAGGGGTAAATTGATTCACTCAAATCCAATCCAATCTTCAATAGTCAATGATTGGTTTTCATAGGCAGGCCACAACATCTTCAATATAACAACCCATTAAAGATCCAAATAATTTTTTCATGAAATTTCCAACTTAAATATGGCAAGTATTTTCACTACCTTAGTGGCAGTTTGCAATGGGCACTACCGAGTGCCACTCAACTCATTCAATAGACCTAGCCTCAACAATTTTTTTATTAAATTTTATATAAAAGTATAAAAAGACAAAAACTTATAAAAAGACAAAAAACATATTCATAATAGTGTTACCTTCTAAATATTATTTTTTAGTCATTTTTCAATTGAATTGGCGTTTGATTGATTAGTGACACCAACTTAGTCTAACACTTAAATATAATAGACTTATATGTAAAAAAAAGCGCTTAGGAAATTGCAAAAAAAAATCAATAAAGTCCTTTCATTATCGATTCCGTCATTGACCATGTTGATCGTTAAAAAAACCAATGGACCAACCAGATGGTGACACATGGCAGCTTCTAGTTTAATCTAATATTTTTCTAATAGAAAATTATTAAAAGATCATAAAAAATAAAAACCATAAAAAATTATAAAAACATATTGAAACTATTAAAAATTAAAAATATTAAAAATTAATAAAAACTTATAAATATTATAAAAATAAATTTTAATACAATTTAAAACAATTATAAAATTATTAGAATATATTTGAAATTTTATGAAAACATATAAAAAATCATAAAAATTATTGAAATTTATAAAAATTATAAAAATTGATATAAAATTATAAAAAATCATAAAAAACATGAACAAGACTGAATCAGTCGATTGGACTAGTTAAATCGAAACCGACAAGGCTACCAGTCTAAAGAAAACCATTAGATTAATTGACCCAGGAGTCGAGCGGTTGAACCGATTTTTTATTTTTTTTATTTTTAATATTCTATTTAATTAAACTGTATAGGCTAGTCAAGCTGAAAAACGGTTGCTTGATCCGTTCGACCATTGATTTGATTCTAAAAACCTTGGTCAGAATATTTCATATTGATATATGCTAATATTTGGATAATGAAAAATTATAAAATTAATAAAAAATTCAAAATCAAGTATTTTTTTATAGTTAGACCAGTGGTTGAGCCGATCAGGCCGCTGGTTTGCCAGTTCCAGTTCAATCTAGTCTAATTAAATAAAACATAAAAAAAATTTAAAAAGTTGGTTTAACCACCCGGTTCCTAGGTCAATCAATCTAATGGTTTTCTCTAGACTGATAACCTTGTTGATTTCGATCTAACTAGTCCGACCGACTGATTCGGTTCAGTTTAAGTTTTTAATATTTTTTTATAAATTTATGTAAATTTAAATATTTTTTTATAAGTTTTTAAGATTTTTTATACATTTTTATAAAATTTTAAATAATTTTTTTTGTTAATTTTAAATAATTTTTATAATTTGTTATATTTATAAGTTTATATTACTTTTAATAAATTATAAATTATTTTTATGAAATTTTAATATTTTGTATGGGAAAATATTGGATTAAACTAGAAGCTGTCAAGTGTCACTTTTTGACAAAAACCGTTAACGGAAGGGTTTTTTCTATTGACAGCAGGGACTTAATTGAGTGTAAATTTAATGTAGGAGTTTAATTGATTTTCTAGTATTCTTTTAAAAGTTTTTTTTAATATAAATGGATTGACAGATTTTCAAACATAATGATGAATAATATTACAGAAACAGTGTTTTATTTCATATCTAAATAATTTTAGAACATTGGTCAACCAATTTACATAATCATTTTTTAGTTATGGGGATTCAACATAATTATGATCTTTATGAATTTTTCCAACCACAAGATAAGTAATTTCTCTTCTAAAATAAAAACCAAATGAGAATGGTAGTTCTAAAAGGTTTCCAAATGCAATTTGTGACAAAATTGTACTTATTGCACTCACCTTCTAATCATTCATCTCATTTCTCACATAATACGTACAAGAATGGTTAAATGATCACAAACAAACAAAACTTTGATGAAGCTTCTTGTTTCGACTCACTAACCCTCATCTTCATCCTCACCAATGTATCTATCTTCTTTAGCTATATATTTTCTATCAACAAGTAACAGATTCCAAATGAGCACATAATCATATCTTTAAATTATTCAAAATAAGTATTTATATTCTAATAAAAATGAATCTAAAACTAACATCACAATCAATCAGTACAAGTATTGGCTAAATAAATTGGATCTCACCCACTCATGATTTACACTGGTGGGAGCTAGGGACGATATTGAAGAAATGTTTTGCTCACCATAATTCAATCCTATTTTTTATATTCCTAGATATAGTCCAAAGAAAGTTTTACTTAAACCTAACCTCAACAATTGAAAAACCAACTCGTCTTACCTCGAAACCCTTCTAAGGAGAAGGCGAACCAGTTACAATTCTTAAATGGGACTTAATTTTTAACACTCAAAATTTTCAAAACATCAACTTTACCATTAAACCAAAATTCTATTTACCTAACAAAAAATTATGTTTAAAACAAATTAATTAACATATATTTTCATCTAAATTCTTATATCTTCTAACCCTCCATAATATATAAATATTGCAGCCATCTTTCATGAATATTATATATTTTAAAACCCTAGTCTCGGATAAGAGTGGCATGAAAATTAAAAAAAGGGAAAGAAAAGAGAATTGGCACCATTAGAGGGTACAAGAGAAGAATAAAATAGGTTTCACATTGATTATTATATCTTAAACCAGATATTAAAGTACAGGTTAAAGGAGCAAGCTTTTGCTTTTAAAGCAGAAACATAGGCTAATTGGGTGATAGACCAAATAAATGATCCTTAAAAACACATTAAAAAACAAGGACAAGAAATCTATGCACGTTTAAGATATTAGGGACTGAAAGAGTGGGGAAAGAAGATCATTGCTCACAAACAGAAGCATAGAGCTACACCATTGGACAGTTGGATTTGAGATAGCCCACCTCTGAAGATTAAAAAAGAATCTTAAAGTTTTTTTGGGGGCTTTTTTTTTTTAATTTTAATAATGAGTTATAAGTTAGGTGGTGAAAAGGATGGCCACTAGGTGAAAGGGGGAACCCATGGTTGAAGAGGAGTTGGAATCCACTTGAAGTGCTTTGAGTTGAAGACGTGGGACTTGGATTTTTAATGGGGACATCCAACACATGCTTTCAAGCCATGAAACCTCTCTCTCGATATCTCTGGCTCTTTCATATGTGTAAAGAAAGGTACCACTAGATTCAACCCATCATTAGGTCCTTAAACTCAATTAAACTAAGTAGCCGAAGCCTCCAATTATTGGAGGAAAAGAAACCACTTCCCTTCCACAATCGAGTCTCACTTAATGGTCCCATTTGATTAAACAGCTCTCACTTGGAACAGTTCAGGACAATAGTTACATATTTCTCGTAAATAAAACATGTTGAATTTCTTATAAAAGTATGTTTTCAAGTATAAATGTAGGCACATTTTGTTTGTTCAAATGATTTTATCTAAATTACAATGACAATTATTTCGGCATTAGTTCAATGGGATATTAAAAATTATTATGTTCAAATGATTTGATCTTGTTGATGTTTCTCTGTGGTGCGTTGGCTTGACGGATCGGGCTGTGTAGTTAGGTTGCCTACAAGACAAAAGAAATTAAGAGGTGCCGAAGCTTGTGTACACTCCGAAGCTCAAGTCAACGTTTCAACAGGGTGTCAGGTTGAAGATGATCATGGATCAAATATAAAACAGAGAGAAATCATACCGGAAATGAGGTCAATGTTTGGTATTTGCAGTTGATTCTTGAGCTTGTATGTTTGTTGCCTAGATCTATCTGTTGGTTAACGTGATGTCTCCTATTTGTTTAGGTACGTTATTAGCTCATTCTTCTGTTACAGGGAGATGAATCCTTTTTGCGCCATGTGACCCTACTACGCTAGTTGGTGATCTTGTGAGCCTTAAGGGGTTTGAGTTCATATCGGCATTATGCATATTTGAGCCAAAGCTCTCCTAAGCTTCTTCTTGGGTCATATTTAAATGACAAATATTTCGGGATAAGTTCATTAGATGATTAAATAATGATTATGTCTATTTAAGATTTTTCAATTATGAAAAGTTGTATAATAATTGGAAGTGCCGATGTGTTTATTTAAGTAGTTTTCTTGTTACATTGCACTTGAATATATATTATTTAATATTTTTGATATAATAATTTACAATTGTTGACACCATTTTTTGGATAAAACGGGGTCGACTTGGGTTTTGACGAAAACGAAAAAAAACGGGAGTCGCCACCAATCTTTTTTTAATGAGGTGTGATTGAATCACCTCGAAAAGTGGTTATTTTTAATAAACGGTTTGATTTTATTAAAACAACAAGTCTGGTCCACGAAATTTAGAAAAAACGGGTTCGGGAGTCGGTTACGCACGGGGAAGGATTAGCACCCCCGATACGCCCAAAATTGGTACCCAGTTGATTACTTAATATCTTAATGTCGAAAATTAAAAAATTTAAAGAAATTTAAAATACGATTCTTTATCTTAAAATGACTTGTATAAAATAGGTTGCTTATAAAAACTCCTACTATAAAAATTGAAAAAAGGATATTCAATTGTTCGAGTTAGATGAGGAAATTGCAACCCAATACGTTAGGGCACAATTTCTCAACATTTCAAACATTGAACATTGCCTTGGTTGTTTTTAAGAAAATCCTCATCTCGAAAAAGCAACATGTCACATCCAATACGTTAGGACACGACATATTGAATTCCCGATAATGAGCTTTTATTTTTTTTTTTAAAGTAACCTCGATTATTTAGATTCAGCAAAGAAAATCGGAACCCAATACGTTAGGGCTTGATTCTCTTGAAGATCCCAAATACCGAGTGTTGCTTTTATTTTGAAATTTTTTGTTCTTAATAAATTCGAGTAAAATGGATGTAAAATAATAATGGTGACAATGTAAATAAAATGATACAAGCCAAACAATAAATAATAAAAATAGTCAGGGCAAGGTAACAAATAATTAGGAACTAAAGAAAGAGAACAAACAATAATAAACGTGCAAATAAATCAACAAAATTAACAACATTATGCAAATATGAAAGATATATAAACACATATATATAAATAAAATAATGAGAATATGAAAAAATGTGTGTAAGTGTACATGTTTCGGAATTATTATACATTTAAAAGTCATGTAAATGTATGTACATACATATATACATATATAATAATCATTAAATATATAAAAATACATATGTGTAGGTATATATGAGTCATAAAACGTAAAGAATATGTACAAGATATATTTTGGACGTATAAAGTATATGTAAATGTATATATATAATAAAGGTGTATGAAAGCATATTTTATATACGTGTATTTATAAAATGTATAGAAAATATATATTGATTTACCAATACATATGGATATATAATTATAGAATATATATAAAAATATTTACATATATACGTTTATGCATATATAAAAGTAAGCTATTATAAAATATGAGCAAGCATAATACATAAATATATATATAAAATAAAAATGAAGTTGAAAATAATATAAACTACTTAATATATTAATATAATAGTAACAAATTAAATAAACAGAAAATAAACAGAATAAGATTTGCTGTTGTGGCCTCAATCTTTTAATTGCAATGTCAGGAAAGTGAGATTCGCCATTGTAGCTTCAATCTGTTCCGCTGCATTGCTTGGAAGTAAGATCTGCCGTCGTGGCCTCAATCTTTTAAATTGCAATGTTGAGGGAGTGAGATCCGTCATTGTAGCTTCAATCTGTTCCTCTAGATCGCTTGGAAGTAAGATCCGCCGTCGTGGCCTCAATCTTTTAAATTGCAATGTCGGGGAAGTGAGATTCGCCGTTGTAGCTTCAATCTGTTTCGCTGCATCGCTAAGTAAGTAAGATCCGCCGTCGTGGCCTCAATCTTTTAAATTGCAATGTCGGAGAAGTGAGATTCACCGTTGTAGCTTCAATCTGTTCCGCTGCATCGCTAAGTAAGTAAGATCCGCTGTCGTGGCCTCAATTTTTTAAATTGCAATGTCGGGGAAGTGAGATTCGCCGTTGTAGTTTCAATCTACTCCACTGCAACGCTAGGAAAGTAAGATCCGCTGTTGTAGCTTCAATCTTCTTAATTGCAATGTCAGGGAAGTAAGATCCACTGTTGTAGTTTCAATCTGTTCCGCTGCACCGCCTGAAAATAAGATTTGCCGTTGTGGCCTCAATCTTTTGATTACAATGTCAGGGAAGTGAAATCCGCCATTGTAGCTTCAATCTGTTCCACTGCACCACTTGAGAAAGTAAGATTCGTCTTTGTGGCCTCAATCTTTTAAATTGCAAACTATGGTTTCTTCGATCTGCTTCTTGTCAAATCAGGAAAGCAAGACCTGCCATCTTCATTGATCTGTTCTTTGGGGAACATGACCTATATGAACCTATTTATGCCTAGTGATTATGATAAAAATGAATCAAAATACCCTGGCTAAATGCTTATGCATGAATGCAAAATGATCTGTCAATGTTTGAGTTGTTATTGCCCCTTGCTCAATAAGTCCTTATTGCCAACGCGTCCGAATGCTATCTTGTCCGATTGGTAATGTTCATCTCTTACTTGGTCGGATTGCCCCCATTGTATTCTTCAAGTTCAACTCATTGTGATTTTCAAGGTTAAGCCCATCGTAATTTGGGGCATAAAATTGAAAACCATCCTCCTCCTACTGTAAATTAAGAGTACAGGATCTGAATTTCCTTGGCTACTAACACCATTTCTAGGGCGTCGCACCAAAAGTTTATGCATAATTGCAAAATTTCCTTTTCCGAAGAACCTCTTCTTATCATTCGGTAATCATTGAAACCTTGTCACCAGCATGACATCTTCTCATTTTGTTCAATCCTTGTTTGGACAACAAAGTTTGAAAGGATAGTCCTGATTTAGGCTTTTTCCTTTTAGATACTTAAAATTGGTGTGTTCTAAACAACCATCCTGTTTCAGGTTCCTTCATTATTTAGAAATTTCTAGAGTAATATGCAAAACTCCTTTTGCTTGAACATTCAATTTATTAACCATTATTTCAAATGTTTTGAAAAAAAATATTATCATAATGGACAAACAAAAATGTTATTGAGGACAAATCTCGAAATGAATAAATTAATCAAGATAGCAAATTTTGCTAAGATAAAATGAGAAAAAACAATGGACATGATGGAATTTTATTAGGAGCAAAGCTTGAGATGAATATATTAATCGAGACAATAAATTTTGCCAAGATTCAAAATGAATAAGATGACGACAGGTGCCCAAAATATTGCAGCACGAGTTTCCCTGCATAAGCTTTCTGAAAACCATTCTGAATTTGATATGTGTTTAGGGAATCTATAGGATTTTGTCGATACCCCAAGATGTCGTCTACCCTTTCCTTGTTGATTCAGGTATAGCGAGATCACCACATGCCCTAGGTCTTGATCAAAATTTGAGCTGCTCCGATCACCTCATGTCTTCTCAAAATTTGAGCCGCCTTTTCAGGTTTTCAACTCAAATCCCCTTTGGTCTCAAGGCGCCCTTTACGGGTTTTCACCTTGGCCTCTCCCCTTTTTTTTTAATGCCCTTTACGGGTTTTCACTTTGGTCTTCCTCCTTCAAGTGAAGTATTTCTTGACTGAATCTGAGTTCACAGGATTTGGCAAGTTTTTACCATCCATCTTGCTCAAGATCAAAGCTCCTCCAGAAAAGGCCTTCTTTACGACATAAGGACCTTCCCAATTTGGCATCCATTTTCCTCTAAAATCTTTTTTGTAGAGGAAAAATTTTTTTCAACACTAGGTCCCCCTCGTGAAATTCTCTGGGACGAACTTTTTTGTTATAAGCTCGCATCATTCGTTTTTGATACATCTGACCATGACAATAGCTTTTAGTCTCTTTCCTTCTATCAAGTTCAGCTGATCATATCGAGATTGAACCCATTCGGCCTCATCTAACCTTAGTTCAGTTAATACCCGGAGAGAAGGGATTTCAACTTCTATGGGTAAAACTGTCTCCATCCCGTAGACTAAAGAAAACGGTGTTGCCCCAGTAGAAGTCCTAACAGAGGTTCGATACGCCAAGAGAACGAAAGGTAGTTTCTCGTGCCAGTCCTTGTAGGTTTCATTTATTTTCCCTACAATCTTCTTGATATTTTTGTTTGCTGCTTCCACGGCCCTATTCATTTTTGGGCGGTATGGTGATGAATTATGGTGTCTGATCTTGAACTGACTACAAACTTCCGCTATTAAGTTGTTGTTCAAGTTCAGCGCATTGTCAGATATGATCCTTTCTGGCATCCCGTACCGACATATAATCTCCTTTTTTAAGAATTTACTAATTGCTGACTTTGTAACGTTAGCATATGAAGCAGCCTCCACCCACTTAGTGAAATAATCAATAACCACAAAGATAAAACGATTCCCATTAGAAGTCTTTGGAGATATTGGCCCGATGACATCCATTCCCCACATGGAAAACGGCCATGGAGAAACCATAACGTGGAGGGGTGAAGGTGGTGCATGCATTTTGTCACCATAAATTTGGCATTTATGACACTTTTTGGCGTAACTAATGCAATCCCCTTCCATGGTGGACCAATAGTACCCAAATCTCATAATTTGTCTGGCCATCGTGAAGCCGTTGGCATGCGTTCCGCAGATACCGTCATGCACTTCTTCCAAAATTTCTTTTGCCTCGACAGCATCCACACACCTCAACAATACTTGATCTTTTCCCCTTTTTATACAAAATTTCCCCATCTAGGACATAGTCAATGGCTAATCTCCTTAATGTATTCTTATCATTTTCTGTCGTATGGTCAGGGTACTCACGACTCTTCACATATCGCAATATGTCATGGTACCAAGAGTGATCGTCTTTTCCCTCCTCTTCATTAATGTTGCAACAATGAGCTGGAGCCTCATAAATGCTCATCTGAATTGGCTTGATATCATCTTGCTTATTTACTTTGATCATTGAAGCTAATGTAGCTAAAGCGTCGGCCATCAGATTTTCTTCTCGTGGAAGGTAGGGAAAGGTGATATCATCAAATTCCTCAATTAGTTTCATAACCAACTTTCGGTAATTGACCAATTTGGGATCTCTTGTCTCCCATTCTCCTTTGAGTTGATAAATTACCAGTGCAGAGTCTCCATATACCTCTAACACTTTGATCTTACGCTCTATGGCTGCTCGAATCCTCATGATACATGCTTCATATTCAGCCATATTATTCGTACAATCAAAATCCAATTTACAAGTGAATGGATAATGATCTCCGCTTGGGGATACCAAAACTGCTCCAACTCCATTGCCTACAGTATTCGAGGCTCCATCAAAGTTTAATTTCCAAGCATCGCCTTCTCGGGTATCTTTCTCTGAGATTGCCACATATACTATATCTTCATTTGGGAAGTCAAAGTTCAACGGCTCATAATCTTCCAGAGCTCGACTAGCCAGAAAATCTGCTATCGCGCTTCCCTTTACGGCCTTCTGATTCACATAGACTATGTCGAATTCAGATAGTAGGATTTGCCATCTAGCCATCCTTCCGTTTAGAGCGGTTGACTCCATCATGTATTTCAGAGTGTCTAATCTTGAGATTAACCAGGTTGTATGGTACAGCATGTACTGCCTCAATCTCTGAGTCGTCCAAATCAATGCGCAATATAATTTCTCGATTGACGAGTATCTTGTCTCGTACTCGGTGAACTTCTTACTAAGATAGTATATTGCTCTTTCTTTTCTTCCCGAGTCATCATGTTGGCCCAGCACGCATCCCATAGAATTTTCAAATACTGTCAAATATAGTATCAATGGCCTGTCTGGGCAAGGTGGCATCAGCACTGGGGCGTTGGACGAGTAATACTTAATCTTGTCAAAAGCTTTTTGGCACTCCTCATCCCATACTCCCGGATTATGTTTCTTAAGGAGACGAAAGATGGGGTCGCATTTCTCCGTTAACTGTGAAATGAACCTCGCAATGTAGTTCAATCTTCCTAGGAAACCTCGAACTTCATTCTAAGTGCACGGCGGAAGCAATTCTTGTATGACCTTGACTTTATCTGGGTCAATCTTAATCCCTCTTTCACTGACTACAAACCCTAGCAACTTTCCTGATCTAGATCCGAAAGTACATTTGGCTGGGTTAAGCTTTAGTTGGAACTTTCTTAACCATATAAAGAGTTTTCTTAAGACTTGTACATGCTCCTCATCTGTTCTAGATTTTGCAATTATGTCATCCACATAGATTTCTATTTCTCTATGCATCATATCATGGAAAAGGGTCACCATGACTCTTTGGTATGTAGCTCCCGCATTTTTCAATCCAAATGGCATCACTTTATAGCAGAAAGTTCCCCATATGGTTATGAATGTAGTTTTCTTCATATCGTCAGGATGCAGCTTAATTTGGTTATATCCCGAGAAGCCATCCATAAAAGAAAACAGTGAGTGTCCCGCCGTGTTATCTACCAGAGTGTCGATATGAGGCAAGGGAAAATTATCCTTTGGGCTAGCTTTATTTAAGTCTCTGTAATCTACACACATTCGTACATTCCCATCTTTCTTAGGGACGGGTACGATGTTGGCTACCCATTCGGAGTATTTAACTACTTGCAGGAATCCAGCATTGAATTACTTTTGCACTTCCTCTTTTATTTTTAATACGACATCCGGCCTCATTCTTCGAAGTTTTTGCTGAATGGGCTTACAATCCTCCTTTATAGGAAGACAGTGAACTACGATATTAGTACTTAACCCAGGCATATCTTGGTATGACCATGCAAAGACATCTTTGAACTCTCGAAGCAACTCAATAAGATCTTGTTTTACTTCTTCAGCTATGCATGTGCCAATCTTCACCACCTTTCCCTCTTCCAGGATCACCGTCTCTATCGTCTCTTCGTGAGGTAGGATTTGTTTCTCTTCCTGCTCCACCATCCTCAACAAGTCCGGAGATAGGTTGCAATATATGTTATCTTCAAAATCTTGAGATTCCTCTAAACACATATCTCGTTCAAAAGGGTTCTCTAAGTTCATAGTAGAGTCACTCATGTCATCGATATCTTGGAACCTGTTATAAGTACCAAAGAATGTACAGGGAATGTATGAATTTAAGGATTCTTATTTAGTATGGCCATGAATGAAAGAATGATTGGAATATAAGCATCCAAGATGACTATTCACACGAAAGAATGAAAAGAATTTTAAAAGAATATATACTCAAAAAGAAAATGCGAAGATATATTTCATTGAAGTCACAATGTTCAAATATAAGCCTATTTCAGTTCACAAAAGGTTTTCATTTTCTCTAGGCTTAAAACAATTAGTATGTTTTGAATATTACTCTGGAAAAGCTCTAAAAACTTCAGGCATTTCCTCTGCAGTCCAATTGTTTAAAACACTCCCAGGTTCAAAGGGATAGATGCCTGATGTACTTCCTTCTTCAGATTCTTCTTCAAATATGGCATTGATGTTCAGGTTTCCTAACATTTCCTCTATGGTCTTCCTTCTTGAAGTCCTCAGACCAGAATACATGGTTCCTCCCGATACGAAGGTCCTAGATATGTGGGGGAAAGCCATAGGTTCCCAATCAACTTCTTCTCCGTTCAAACGTGCCTTCCTCCTCTCTTGTCTTTTCTCTAACTCTTTCCTTCTTTGCTTAGCATTTGGTTTAAATCCTAAACCAAAGCGGTCCTGTTTGTCTTTCACCACTGGTGCCTCTATTCTTCCTTGAAGGCATCTTCCCAGTCTTCTTCTAGGCACAGCTCCTTTCCCAACTGTCATTTGTAATCCCATCTTCGTGGCTCTAGACACGTTGGGCATTGGGATCCTCTTTCCCTCAATAACAGAGGTCGCATTTACGAACTCTAAGGATCGAAAGGAACATTCGATCGCCTCCTCATCTGTTCCCAAATATGGTGCGTCACTGGTTACCGATGCAATAATGTCTTCCTCAGCGTCGATCGTAACTAACCGGCTTTCTATCACTAATTTCAACTTCTGGTGCAATGATGAAGGTACCGCCCCTGCTGAATGAATCCATGGTCTCCCCAGCAAGCAATTATACGAAGGCTTAATATCCATCACTAAGAAATCTACTTCGTATGTATTCGGGCCAATCAAGAGGGGTATTTCTATTCTTCCCATCACCTTTCTTTCGGTGCCATCAAATGCTCTTACTATATTCTGGCATGATTTCATGTGGGAACTATCCATCGGTAACCTATTTAAGGTAGATAGGGGTAAAACATTCAAGGCTGATCCATTATCAATTAGCACTCCCGCTAACGTGTACTCCCCGCAGCGAGCAGTGATATGTAATGCTTTGGTGGCTCCTCTTCCCCCCGGCGGTATTTCATCATCATTAAAGAAAATGAAATTGTCGGCACTGATATTGTTAACCAAACGGTCCAACTTATTCACTGAGATATCACTAGCGACATAAGTTTCATTTAGCACCTTAATCAACGCATTACGATGTACCTCTGAACTTAGAAGCAATTCAAGCACTGAGATACGAGCCGGTTGCTTATGTAATTGTTCTACCATGCTGTACTCGCTATGTTTTAAGAATTTTAGAAATTTTTTAGTCTCATTTTCAGTTACCGACTGATTGACATGCGGCTCAATTTTGTCTGCTTTTGCTTTTCCCAATTCAACCGCTAAGGCTTTTCCTTTTCCAGATTCCACTCTAGCATTTGCCGGATCATAGCGTTTTCCACTTCGTGTGTAGAATCCTTTATCCTTTCCTGAAGTATTTACCAAGCTCTCTTCTCTTGGGATTGTTACATTGCAATCGTAATTCTAAGGAACCTTTTTGCTATCCTTGTAGGGAAAGGATATAGGTTTTTGGATTATGACCTTTGGTGCTATTTGTATTCCAGATTCTCTGCTCATTGGTTTTGAAATAATCACCACCGGGTGATTAGCCTTTTGGGCTTTCCCCGTAGATCCTTCTTCTGCAGCATAAACCTCTCCTTCTTCTAGTCCATTAATCTCTTCATAAAACTCCAACTCTTTGTTATCCATTAAGTTTTGCACCATGGTTCTGAACTCGGTGCATTCTTGGATGTCATGGCTTTCTCCTGCATGGAACTCACAAAACTTCCTTACTCCTTCAGGCCTTTCTATTGAACCTTGCTTGATGAGACCTCTTTTCATCATTTGTTTTCAAACCCATTCAAGGGGGTCTTTATCTCTGCTATGTTGGCTTTGACTCTCCTTCCTCCATACTCAATTATCGCATTCACCCCTTTATTATCATGGTTAGGCAACGGATTCTCTGCTACATTCGGTCCTGATGAGTCGCCAATCTTTACGATCCCCAAATTGATAAGTTTTCAACTAACTTCTTGAATGCAGTGCAGTTCTCAATCGAGTGCCCCTTAGTCCCCGCGTGATACTCGCATTGGGCGTTTGCGTCATACCACTTAGGGTATGGAGGTTGCATTGGTTTCAGGTAAAATGGAGATACCACATGTGCATCGAATAAGTTCTGGTACAATTCCCTATACGTCACTGGGATGGGTGTGAATTGAGGTCTCTCTACGTTTGACCTTTGATTAGATTCATGTTTCGAAGAACCTTGCTGATTAGCGGTTACTGCTCTGGCTTGCCCCACCGTAATTGATTTAGAATGGTCCCTGTTAAACACACTTGCGTTGTTTATCTCATGCTCTTTTTTTCTTGGTGCTGGCCTTTTAGTACTTTCTCCCGCTTCTATCTTGCCGCGTCTTATGGCATTCTCTATCATTTCTCTAGAAATCACTATGTCTGAAAAGCTTTTAGTGGCACTGCCCAACATGTGACTGAGAAATGGAGCCTTTAGAGTATTGATAAAAAGCATAGTTATCTCTTTCTCTAAAAGTGGTGGTTGAACTTACGCAGCCACTTCCCTCCATCTCTGAGCATATTACCGGAAACTCTCATTAGGCTTCTTTTTCATGTTTTGCAATACAATTCGATCGGGTGCTATATCCATCACGTGTCTATACTGCTTCATAAAGGCTTGCGTCAAATCCTTCCATGAATGAATACTGGCCCGACTTAATTGGTTGTACCATCTAGCCGCTGACCCGATCAAACTATCCTGGAAGCAATGAATCAGCAATGGGTCATTATTGATGTATCCTGTTATCCTCCTACAAAACATAGTAATATGGGCTTCGGGGCAACTGGTCTCGTTGTACTTCTCAAAATCCGGCATTTTAAATTTGGGAGGGAGCACCAGATCAGGTACCAGACTCAAATCTTTAGCGTCCATTCCTCGATGGTAATCGGTATTTTCCAGGGCTTGAAACTTCTCCTCTAACCATTTACATCGGTCTTCTAATTGTTTCGGTAGGTCTACTCTTGTCTTCTCTATTTCTGCTGCGTCGAGATCAGGAACCACGGGATTAATAGGATTATCCCCGGGATTAGAACCCGAACCTGTTGGGAAGTTCATCGATGTTGGGGCACCAACTTGGTATAGGGATCTAATGGTGACAGGTACCCTCTGTGGGTACACCCCTGGTTGCGTCTGGACATTAGTTGGGGCGAAACCTGGAGGGTAGGCAGGGTCTTCGTGATCATCCCCAAAATTTATCGCGGGGCTCTTCCTCTTATCATGCCCCCCAGCCGTTAATTGTTTTAATTGATTCAATAATTCTCTTTGGGATGCTTCCATATCTTGCTGCAGTTTGGCTAACTTTTCTTGCATCTGAGCTTGCATCTGTTCTTGCAATTGCTCTAATTTCTCTAGTCTTTGATCCATTTCTTTGGTTCTCCGGCGAGTACCGTAACGATATCTAGTTGACAGATTTTCGTTGATTTTCAGGGTAACTATCATTAATTAGAGCTCTTATTATTATTATTTGAAACTTTAATGCATATGATGCAATGCAGATGAATGAATGCAAAGAAAAGATATTGATTCTAATTCAATTTCATTAGAAAAACTTGACTAGAAAACAAATTTCTTTACATAAAGTGGATTACATGTACGGCTTTGCCTTTATGCTCAAAGCCTTAACCCTCTTAAGGAGCCAAGCTAACTCTCGACCCCGACTTGACTCCGACTCATATTTCAAACTCAGTATATCAGCCTGAACCGCTAAGGTTTGCAGATGGTCAGCCACTTTCTGCACTTGAGTCACAGCTTCGCCCATAACGTAATCTCTATCTCTAATCTGACTTTGAAGATGATGGAGCTGCTCTTGGTACTGTTCATTACGTCTTTTAAGAAATTCTACTCGTAATTCAGAATTTCGCAATGCGTCTTCAAGTTCTTCTATCTTTTCCTTCAATTCTTCAATCTTGCTCAAACTTGCTCTCAGCTCGATCATAGAGTTACGACTACAGCACAAGTGAAGCGACCTTTCCAACTCAGCTATCTGGGCTTTTAATCTTGCTTCTTCATTTCGGCATTCTAATAAATTTTTCTCCAAAACGCTTTCTCGAGCTCGAGCGTCTTGAAATTTCTTTTCCCACTGAACAACTTTGGCCTTTTCTTCTTTGACCTCCTGTCGCCATTACTCTGATGTTTTACCTAAACCCGCAGTTCTCAGTGACAAACGCAGCTTCTTATAATCTATTTTTAGACTATCTAAATCCTCTCCAGCCTTGTTCTTCCCTTTCCTCAACTTTTCAGCTTCCAACTTGTGGATATTGACATCTAGTCCCAAACGCATCTTTTCCTCTTCTAGCTGCTCTATCTTCCTTTTCAATTCCAAACTTCGTTTTTCAAAGTCCTGTTTGATGATCTCTAATTCTGATGGAACTATTTGCAAATACTCCTCTATGGATCAAACGCAATCTTCTCTTGGCCCGAGGATGTTATCATTAATCCTCTTACTTCGCCATCTATGATACTCGGGGGTCGTCATCGCTCCCACAGTAAATCGTTTCATCCGATGAGTTTGCCTCCAAGCATTGGTCATCTCTCGAATCTTCTTCTTGTAACCATCATCTTTATACGAAAACTCGCACTGAGCTAGTCCTTGGGTGGTAGGCACGAACTGTCTTGACCCATACTGTTTCAGTACCATCAATGGTGCATAGCCAACAGCTCCCCAAATCCCGAGTAAAGGGACCCAGTCGAAATTCCCACATCGATACAAGATCTCATCAGGCACCATCCAAGGAGCTTTCCATTCAACATTTTCATCTTTGAGATTTTGAAGGATCGCTATCCATCTTTCCACGGTAATGTTGTCACGTCTCGGCATGGCTGCTAATTCCTTCAATGGAGAATAATTCTTGGAAAATACTCGGTAAGAGACTTTATCCACTTTCCAGAAGTGACTGTGGAACCATACAAACAAGAACTGTGTACATCTAATGAATCTTCCCTCCCCCGCGCTTCGGCACGCACTTAAAGATCTAAATGTCTCGGCCAAAATTACTGGAACAAGTGTGACCCTCTTGTCCAGTCGATCAAACAAATTAGTAACTGCCTCGTCTATATACCCCAACACTCTAGGGAAAATCATCAGCCCATAAATGCTCAAAGCAAAAACATTGACTTTTTTCTTCGTATCAGGATGAGCTAAAATCAAATCACGCAGACTTCTCCAGGGAATACATTTGTTTTCTCCTTTTTGTTTGACCCGTGCTGAGACCCATTGCTCACTCATTCCCAAGATGTTCACTAGCTTCTTCACAAAAGTCGGGACATTGATGGCTTTAGAATAGACTTTATCTGCCTGAAACCTTGTGCAACGCAGTAAGGCTGTATATTCCTCTATGGTAGGCACCAAGTCTATCTCCCCAAAAGTAAAGAAGCTATAAGCGGGATTCCAAAATTAGGCCAGGGCTCGAAACAAATGCTCGTCCACTTTAATATCAAGCAAATAAGGCAAGTCACCATAATTAGAGTAAAATAATTGTTTGACTTCATCATCCCACTAGGCCCATATTTCCTTCAACTCTTGAAAATTATTCTGAGTTACATTGATATAAGTGAAGTCTGATAACTCTAACGTGTACCCTTCCATCAAGCTGTCTCCTTTCTCGAGTTACGTTTTTTCTGACCATATTCGGACAACCGCATTATCTTCCACTTTATCAAAAAATTCACTTTCCATGATTAGCTTTCTATCTAGTAACCGAATGTGAATCAACACCTTTTATAATGAAATGCCATGTATGTCATGCAGTCAAAACAAAACACAATAAATCAGTATAACAATAAAATTCAATACAAGCAATAAATAATAAAGCGCCTATTTAGGTGTCTACTAGGGGTTGGAAGTGGTTCTACCTAGGGTGGATTCCTAGAGTTCACTATATGTGGTTTGGCTTCTAAAGTAAAGGTACCCGAACCAGCAGATTCCTCGATCCTCACCTATTATAGGCTCATAAGGACCGAGTTCGGTTCAGGGGAATACATTTCCCTATGGCTGCACGGAGATTCTCACGAAGACATAGGTACGGATGTATCCCGGAAGCGATCCACTATCCTGCACGGAGGTGAAAACCTCACGAAGGACTAGCTTCTCACTCCCACTTAAAGGGTGTGACCAACGGTCATGCAATGCAATGCAAAAGATACCAAAATTTAAACAAACAGAGCAATTATAGACCACAATGATGAAAACTATAAAGAATGAAATGCAATGAAAGGATCGTAAATTTAAACCAAATTTTCAATTTTCGACAAAAAGACAAAAAGTAATCAACTTGTGGCTTGACTCTCTTATTTAAAGTCCCCAGTGGAGTCGCCAAGCTGTTGACACCATTTTTTGGATAAAATGGGGTCGACTTGGGTTTTGATGAAAACGAAAAAAAACAGAGTCGCCACCAATCCTTTTTTAATGAGGTGTGATTAGATCACCTCGAAAAGTGGTTATTTTTAATAGACGGTTTGATTTTATTAAAACAACAAGTCTGGTCCACGAAATTTAGAAAAAACGGGTTCGGGAGTCAGTTACGCACGGGGAAGGATTAGCACCCCCGATACGCCCAAAATTGGTACCCAGTTGATTACTTAATATCTTAATGTCGAAAATTAAAAAATTTAAAGAAATTTAAAATACGATCCTTTATCTTAAAATGACTTGTATAAAATAGGTTGCTTATAAAAACTCCTACTATAAAAATTGAAAAAAGGATATTCAATTGTTCGAGTTAGATGAGGAAATTGCAACCCAATACGTTAGGGCACAATTTCTCAACATTTCAAACATTGAACATTGCCTTGGTTGTTTTTAAGAAAATCCTCATCTCGAAAAAGCAACATGTCACATCCAATACGTTAGGACACGACATATTGAATTCCCGATAATGAGCTTTTATTTTTATTTTTTAAAAGTAACCTCGATTATTTAGATTCAGCAAAGAAAATCAGAACCCAATACGTTAGGGCTTGATTCTCTTGAAGATCCCAAATACCGAGTGTTGCTTTTATTTTGAAATTTTTTGTTCTTAATAAATTCGAGTAAAATGGATGTAAAATAATAATGGTGACAATGTAAATAAAATGATACAAGCCAAACAATAAATAATAAAAATAGTCAGGGCAAGGTAACAAATAATTAGGAACTAAAGAAAGAGAACAAACAATAATAAACGTGCAAATAAATCAACAAAATTAACAACATTATGCAAATATGAAAGATATATAAACACATATATATAAATAAAATAATGAGAATATGAAAAAATGTGTGTAAGTGTACATGTTTCGGAATTATTATACATTTAAAAGTCATGTAAATGTATGTACATACATATATACATATATAATAATCATTAAATATATAAAAATACATATGTGTAGGTATATATGAGTCATAAAACGTAAAGAATATGTACAAGATATATTTTGGACGTATAAAGTATATGTAAATGTATATATATAATAAAGGTGTATGAAAGCATATTTTATATACGTGTATTTATAAAATGTATAGAAAATATATATTGATTTACCAATACATATGGATATATAATTATAGAATATATATAAAAATATTTACATATATACGTTTATGCATATATAAAAGTAAGCTATTATAAAATATGAGCAAGCATAATACATAAATATATATATAAAATAAAAATGAAGTTGAAAATAATATAAACTACTTAATATATTAATATAATAGTAACAAATTAAATAAACAGAAAATAAAGCCAATAATAATTAATAATAGTAGTAATGATAATAATAATAATAATAATAATAATAATAATAATAATGACACTAAAATAATTAATTAAACAATAAAATTGCTAAAAAGAGATTAAATCGAAATAAAAACATAAATACTGGGCGATTTCGAAATAAATAAAAACTAAAAGGATTAAATTGCAACACGCGCCAAACATAGAGGGACCATAACAGTAAATAAACCAAAGCCCCAAAACGCAGCATTTAAGTGGACCAGATTGAAGCAAAAATAAAATTATGGGGCTAAATTAAAAATAATAAAAAAGGCAAAGAGGGCCGAATTGCAATGCGCTTCAAGGTCGGAGGGACTGCGCGCGCAAATAGACCCTTAAATGAAAACATGCGGATCCTTGGGTGCGGGTCGGGTCAACACGCGGATCCCCTCACCCAAAACGGCGTCATTTTACTAATGATATTTAAGTGAAAAAAAAACTAAAAAAAAACATTCAAATTCTCATTTCTTAAAAAAAAAAAAAAAACCCTTCACCCTTTTTTTCTCTCAAAACATTTCCCCTCCTCCGGCAGAAACCCAAAATCCAGCAAAGGAGACCGCCGTGCCTTCGTCGCGCCGGCGTCACGTGCGGTGGCCGGAAAATTCAAAAGAGGTTTTTTTTTTGCGAATATCAACTATTCTTTTTTATTAGTATATGTATATTATATGTATAAAAGTAAAAAAAAACAGATCTAAAGGAAAAGATGCGAAAAGAAAAAAAAGGAATCACCTTAAGATCTTTGTTTAATCCGTTTTTGTGTTACATAAATAGCTTTTTTTTTCAAAGAAAAAAGCCCCTTTTCATGTTACAAGTTCGGCTTTTATAGCCTATTTTTGTTACTGTTTTTGATATATTTTCCTTGCTTCTTTCTCCTTTGCAGATGCCAGTGGTGATGGGAGCAGGTGGTGGTAGGTGCGGCGCGGAGTGGCAGTGGCAGAGGCCAAAGGTCAAAAGGGAGGCGCCTACGGTTTCAGTCTCTGAAACCCTAGGCAGATTTTTTTTATGAAATTGGGCTTGGGTGTTTTGGGCTTCGGGTTTTGGGCTGTATTTGGGTTAGTTTTAGGTTAGTTATTGTTTTATTTGTTGGGCCCAGGTTTGGGCAAAATTGGGTTGTACAACAATCATATCAATAATTATGATTATAGTTGTGGACTTGAACTAGTTGTTGAAGTTACAAGAAACAAAATATGAGGAGAAGTGACAGTAGAAGTGATCATATGTGCCATGATTGTGATAACCACAATAAAATAAGAGAGAGTAAATTGTTTACGCAGTTTGGCTTCTTTATATTTGGAGAGTCTAATTCAATGGGATAAATCTATTGTCTTTGAAACAAATGCAACAAGTGAACCTAGTTCTAACACACTCCAGTGAAAAGTTCTCACTCTTGTACTCAAAAGACTAAATCTCTCACCACTAAATCCTCTCCCAAGATAGCTCGTAAAACTAACAACAAAAGGTTTTACTTTCTCAAATACACTCTAAAATATAACATTCCTCAATAAATTGATAAGTGCTCTTAATATTCAATACATCAACCTACACGAGTCTCTCCAATATATATATTTACGAGACTTGGTAGCATACTAAAAGGTCAATCACAATCTCTTTTAAACAGTAGTTCAAATAACTAGATATAATATAATAATGACCACAGCAAGGTGAATTGTTGGTAGATAAGTCTTCAAAAAAATCTTCCCAATCCAACATCCTTGATCCAAAGGAGTTAATTAGTATAATCTATCCAATCAATTTCAATCCTCAAAATATGATTTTTCAAGTGAATTAATCTTTATTGATGAGCTTGAATCACTCAACAACTACAATATTAAATTAGCACAAAGATTTATTTCTATAAATCCTGTAAAAAAGACAATTGATCATTTGCACATACAACAAACTTCAAATATTTCAAAACCTTTTTTTTTCGAATTGTTTAAACCAGCCAAGGTGCCTGCCTGGTTTCCACTATTTCCGTATTGACCTAATATATATATATATATAGACCGTGAAAAGGTTCCCACTTCTATTTAAAAAGTTTATCTTTTCTATTAATTATATACAAAACATAGGGGCACCTGGACTTAGATAAGGTGAGATAATTGGTACATGAAAATCCAGATGGTTCTGTCTTAAACCTTGCAGTGTATCTTTTGTAGTGCTTCCTTATTATCTTGTACCTAAAAAACAGATCACAGAGAGAGAGAGATGGACATATTTACAAAAAGGAAGTAATATTAATATAATTAGACAGGGAAGCACACACCAAACAGGCTGAGATTTTTGTGCCCGTACAATTTTTTTACGAAGGTTCGGGCTATGAGTGATGAGGAGCCGTGGAGATAAGAGGAGGAGGACGGTGGTATTTTACGATCAATAGGGTAATAACTGAGGTGGCGGTGGCCTTGCATGCATGGAAAGGTGGTCCATGCAGCTCATGAATTGCGTGCATGAGACAATAATAATTATAATAATGGAGGAATTTGTCTCATCGTTTTTGTTGATTGAAATATCAAAAGGGTAAATTAAACCATTAGTTACTAAATTATGGGTAAGTTTTTGTTTTAATCATTTAACTAAAAAATTATAATTTGGTCACTGAACTACTTAAAAGTTTCATTTAAGTCACTAAGTTGTTAAAATCGATGTTATATGGCTTTCTCTTCGCACTGTCTATACCTATCAAAAGCTCTCTTTCCCCTCTCTATTACAGTTCAATTTTTTTATGAAACAGCTTTAGACGTCACGAATCTGCGAATCAAAGGTCAAATAGCTTTTTCTTCAATCTTCAACATTGACCGTCAGATTGAATTGGATCTAAGGTATATTCTTCTGCTTGTCAATGGGTACTAATACACTATATCGATCATCAATTCGTCGCTTGGAGCTCACTAACAGAACCTTCTTTTTTGAAAGAAAAAAAAACCTTAACAGCCTAGTGACTTAAATAAAAACTTTTGAATAGTTTAGTGACTTAAATGGGAATTTCAAATAGTTCAATGACCAACTTGTAACTTTTTTTAGTTAAGCGACCAAAGCGAAAACTTACCTATTTAGTAATTAATGGTGTAATTTACCCATATGAAAATAGGTTTTTACAGTAACATTATATGCCAACAAATAAATAATTTAAATATGAAGATGTATAGAATTTTGTTTAGAAGTTATAAATACAAATATTGTAAAATACCAAGTAACAACAACATATAGTCAAATATACAAATAGATAAAGCGAAAAAAATAAGCCCAAGCTTAAAAGCTTGTCCTTCCAATCTGAGCCCGTAACGATCTAAGTCTGAGAAAACCCAAGCACGTGGCATATATGAACTCAAGAAAATTTGAGTCCGACATAACCTAAGCTCGAGAAAGCCCAAGCCCATAAAAATCTGAGTTTAAGTATCTGGCCCGAGCCTGAGATAAATCTGGCACACAACCTAAATTTATAATTGAACAATCATAATAGACATTAATAATTAATTTAATTTTATGATATTACTTGAAATAAAAATAAATAATAATTATTTATTTTATGAAGTCGGGGTTCATAAGCATTACATATTTATATTAAAATTTTATTAATAGCAAAAATAATCAATAATATTTTTTTATGTTAAATTATAAAGTAAATTTTTAAAAACATTAATTGAATAAAATATGGTTTAATACTATAACTATATATGTACAATAAATAGATGAAATTAATAATTATTAAAATCTATAAAATTTAAATTTAACGATAATATAAAAATATATATAATAACATAATACATTAATTTAATAATACAATAACTAGTGTTATACTTATCACAAATGATAGAACATGATTTATTATGCAATATTAATAACATTACTAATAAATTTAATTTTAATAATTTTTTTATAAATATTTAATTTTTATTAATATTATTATCTTTATATTATATTTTAATTTGGAACGAGTTTATTTTTATTTAGGTTGGGTTTTAAATAAAGTTTAAATTGGGCTTAGGCTTAGGTTTGGATTTGGAATTGGGTTTAAATATATATTACATGTACAAAGTTGATTAATTTGGTTTAAACGGTTTTGAATTTTTAAAACCCAAACCGAATCAACAACATTAAATCAATCGGCTACCTAACCCGACCATAGTGCAAATACATAAAGTATTAATATATTAACTGATTATATTTAATCATTAATGCATATATATAAATTTTTAATATATTATATATTATATTATATGATATAGCATTATATAATATAGTAGGAGGGCTAATTTATAAATGTACAAAGTATATATAGAGGGACTTAAAGCATATTTCAACCAATATAATAATAAACAAGAATATATAATAATTACTATATTATGTACTACTGTTATAGTATGTGATATAGTATTACACAATGTAGTTTTAAAACTATTGATACATATATATAACTATTAATTGGTCCAAAATCAAATTTACCAATCAATTTGTTTGAATTGCCTTAATTTAGTCAGTTAATTCGGTTTTAATAATTAACTATAATAGATGATAGACTATTACATAATATAATAATATATAGTATATAATTACGACTAAATCTATTAATACATATAGATAACAATCATCACATTATAGATTATAAGAAAAGAAATTTAGAGTTTTCGGCAACATTAAACAAGTACAATTTGATAAATTAGTATATTACAATACATGCCTATAACTAGTAATAGATAAAATATTATTAAAAAATTAATATCTTGATAAAATAGTATTTTTATTAAATTAGATTTTAAATTGGATGTTAACTTTTACAAATTGTATTTGGATATTGAACTTAATTTTTTATTTTGGACTTGAGATCTTATAATTAGTTTATAAGACACATTTGAATGTGTTTTTCATTATATACAAGTAAAATGGGTTATTACATTTGGAATTAAAATATTTATAACTTGGAAAATTTAAAATTATTTGAATCCGCCAAAGCCTACCCAACTTGATCTGAGCTCGAATTTAAAAAAATTCGAACCCCAAAAAATTTAATTTTGAAAGGGCCCGAGCTTGAGAAAATCTAAACCTAAATTGATCCGAGTTCGAGAAAATCTGAACATAAAAAAATTCAAATAAAAAGACACCTCTACAAATAATTAAGAATCGAAATAGAATTCAACATATTCCACACATAACAACTATGAGAAAGTAGACAAAGGGGTTTAAATTTAATATAATGTATTTTAATCCTTCTAAAATTTGATTCATTTACAACTCCCAAAAAGTTTTTTTTTAGCTTCCTCTCTCCTAAAGACTCCGAATGGCAATTACCTATGATAATCAAAACCGAATACTGAAGGACTCAACCTCACTTTCTTCTAGCAATGCTAAGATCTCGATGGAAATGATCTAATATATATGAATAAAAGTAACGTAGTTTGAATAAAAAAATAATCTTTTTCATCAAATAATTCCTTTGCATTAAAAAAATTAAAATCAGTGGACCATGCATTAAAACTGCAGAAACTAGGACAATCTGACACCACCAAGAAATAAATGCTTGGTGGTAGGCAATTTCCAAGGCCTACTAAATCAGATTTGGTGTCTAAATCAGCCCAATTGGTTCTTTCCATTGTGCCTTTAATGATTAGGTATTGTGATTACCACGAAATTAGATAAACAAGCCAACTGCCTGCGCATTAATTAGACCCAGTTTATCTTTCTTTATTAGATTAGTAACTAAGGGGCTTAATTTTTTTAATTTAATCAAATGCCTATGCTACTTTCTAAGGAAACAAACAACAAACCCCATTTTTAAATGGCCCAAACAGTAAGAAAGAATGGGAAACAACGAAAACCCTGAATAAGCATGCAATAATTGCTTGGATGGCAATCTTGAATAGACTCCCAACTAGAGATAGGCTATACTCTACGAGACTTCATGTTGAGACTCGGTGTTTGCTATGTTCTAGAGCTGTTGAGACTAAACATCATATCTTAGGAAAGTTTGGGAGCTGGTGTTGCAATTGTGCAATATCAAAAGAAATGTTGGATTATGAAGTCAAGAACTGGATTGGACTATTTCGAAGCTTAAAACCAAAGCTCTCATTCTTCCTATACACAAATTGGAAATATCTTGAAGAAAATTAAGGAGATTGTACATGTTAGATTGAGAGGAAACATGTTAATAGGATTGATTCTCTTGATATATCTATTCTTCTTTATTTAAAATGGGATCTGATCAATTAATTTCCCTAAAGACAAAGTCAATAGTTTTAAACTAGAGTGTAAGAAAATGAGGACTGAGTCAATGGTGTTTAATGATATTCTTGGATATGGTTGGAGTTTTAGAAAATTAATTACCCTTTAAACTAATCTACAAGATACTGTCTATTATTTAATACATAACTTCCATCCAACTAAACAATTATTTTTTTCCTGATTGGACAATCTTAACAACTTGCCGGGTAGCCTTTAATTATTTATTTATGTACTATGAAATTCATCTCCAGAAATAATTTATATTAGAAGCCGAGTATTTATTTTAGAGTGTCTCACTTCTTCAACAATGCAAGTATTGTTCTTGGGGTGGCTATATTTGATTTTAACTTCGGGTTTTTGTCTCCCTATTTTGAAGAGAGTCCAAAAGAGTTCACCAAATTTAAGCTTTGGTAGAGTTCGAAAGCAAAAAGAAGTCCAAAGAAGGTCAAGTGGTATCAAGTATGTTAAGTAAGGCATTTAAGCCTTGGTTGATAGTTCTATCTCCCGCAAACACAATATGCATAATTAATATTTCACATAATATTTACACATCTTTTGTGAGTTTATAGGTCGTATCTACATCAACCGAGATGCTTCTTATAATTTGAGACAAAACCCCAACGCGGAAACAATACCTTCCGTTGAGGGTCCAAGACCAACCTCTCTTCAATTGTATAATCTTTATTAAAGATACATAACATTTTCCAATTATATCTGCTCTATCTTATTTTATTTGAATTTAATATTTTTTTAAACATTACCCATTTAAATAAACCAAACATTGGTTGATTTGATCATGATTTCAGAAATTTCTTAGCCAAAATATTGTTTTTAATACCCTTGTTTCAAAGTCGTGATCAAAGAAAATCTTTTAAATTCAACATAAATAAATTATAATCTTAATCGAAAAATAAAATCAAATGAGAGAATCAATGGGATAACTAAAACGACACCGCTACGTTTTTTGATCATGACGCATTACCCGCCAAAATTTATTAGGGGCCCAACTGTTTTACAGGTCAACGGTCAAAAGTACTCCACTACTATTTAATGCCTTTTTATTTTGTCTAATTATGATCTAGTCCCTGTATTCTTATACTGTTAAATATTGATCCCTTAAAATTCAATTTCAAGAGTTTAGTCCCTTACTCGTTTGATTTTAAAATTAAAATTTAATTGATAATATTATTAATTGAATTCGGTTAAATTTGAATAAATGAAATTTAATTTTCACAATACAGTTAAATATTGGTCCCTTAAAATTCAATTTCAAGAGTTTAGTCCCTTACTCGTTTGATTTTAATATTAAAATTTAATTGATAATATTATTAATTGAATTCTGTTAAATTTGAATAAATTAACTTTAATTTTCACATTAGGCAATTAAAAAGATTAAATTTCTAGAAATAAAAAAATACAGGGACTAAGTTTCAAAACTCTGAAGAGTACAGAGACTGAGAGCAATTTAAACCTTTTGTTTTTATTTCTTTTATCATTAACTTCAAAGCTTTTTTCTTTTTTCTTTTTTTCCAATTTGTATAAATATCGAAGTGCCAAGCATGAACCAAAAACTGAAGAAAAGAAAATGGACGGCTTTGATCAGCTACCGGATTCTCTGATCCTCCTGATCTTCAACTCAGTCTCCGACGTCAAAAGCCTGATACGTTGCCGTTCCGTCTCCAAACGATTCAACTCTCTCGTACCGCAAACTGATTCGATCCTCTTGAAAATCGACCGCGTCATCTCGTCGGAGTCAGACTCCGACTCGTTGTTCCTCACCCTCCTCAAGTCCTTTTTCAACTTCATCCTACCCAAGCCTACACAGAGTCCACTCCCGAACCGGACGCACACTTATCCGGCTCAAATCCTCTCCCGGTTCCAACGAATCAGGGAACTCCACGTGGAATTACCGGCCGGGGATCTTCAATTAGAGAAAGGCACGGTGGTTAAGTGGAGAGCGGAGTTCGGCGAGACGTTGAAAACCTGCGTCATATTCGGGTTCCGTTTGGGTCATGACGGGAATTACGAAACGGAGTTCGCGGGAGGGTTGAAGAGGCGCGTGATGTGGACGATAAGCGCGTTGATGGCTGCTTCCGTTAGGCATTTCCTGTTACGGGAAGTGGTTAGGGAACACAAGGGGATGGAAGAGTTAGTTATAACGGACAGGGAAGGGGAAGGGGAGGTGGTAATGGAGGAACAAGGGCTGAGGGAGTGGAGGGAGGCACGTGAGAGTCACGTGAGGGTGGAGGAAGAAGAGGAGGAGAGAGGGAGGACAGTGGTCCCGAGTGTAAGGATGAGGATGAGGCATGAGCCAAGGTTGGGTGCGACGCTGGTGGTGGTAAGGGCGGTGAAAGGTGGGACCCACAATGGGAGGGAAGCAGACGTGGAAGATGCTGATTTGGCAGTGAGGGCTTTCGGGAATGGCGTATATGGGGATGCTGTCAGGGAATTGCTTAAGGCGAGGAGCTATCTTCTGGAAATGAACTCGTTTTAGTATTTGTATTTGTATGTATATACTCCACTGTATGTAGCTTTGTTTATATACCAAAATGGAAAAAAATACGATTGGACAATGCAATTCTTGTGTAATAAGTGCCCTCTGCCATCATTCTTCCTAAAGTTAAAATTTGCTACTTTATTTTTGTTTCTTCTTAAAAATATTCTGTTTAGCAAAAATTATATTTTCAGATATGGATATTTTTGTAAAGAACAATGAAATGGTGGAAGCAATACAAATCTAGAAAGTTGGAAGGAAGGAGGGTACCATTAGTCTCAAGAGATTGGATGCAAGGACAATAATACACCAATATGCCACAGGTTATGCCTAAAGAAAATTGAGGGCCAAAAGAGTGCCGGCATGACTAATTCACCTTTTAGAAGGCTAGCCAGATTGGCAAACCAATGATGTCAATTGCCCACACCCCATGATAGGTACCTTTGAATGTGTGGTGAAAAGTACATGGTTATGTGAATTTTTTAGTCTTAGCTTTCACCCATACCAGAATGGGTTTTAAATATCATACTCTGTTTTTATTTTTTATTTTTTATTTTTAACTTTATTCTCATTAATAACTTCTTTCTTTATACAAATTTAAATATCCAAAAACGTCTCTTATCACAACTTTTAATATCCCCTCGCTCACAAAATTCCAGCTCAACCATGCCCAATCCATCATCACCATCCTATTAGAGCATCAACATACAGAAATATTCAACATTAATTTCCTACTGAAACCCTTTTGGAGCTACTTATTACTTCGCTCCTAAAATGACAGTTTTTCATAGAATTACTTCACACTTTCTCTTCGTACCATGTGTAAGATTGGAAAAAGGGGTTACTAGAACCAACATTTTTGGCCCAAATTTGTTTTCTAGCACGCAAACAATTAGTAAAAGAGAATATTGAATGCACAGGTATGAGAATTCAACTTCAACAGCTCTAAAAAGGAAACCAAAAAGAAAAAAAAAGTCATTGATGAATTTAAAGCAAGACAGGGTCAGCCATGGCCAAACCTTTTCCAAAACTTTAATATCAACTTGGCGGTAAGCAAAGTTGAAACATGAAATTATATATAAATCGCAATGTGATCAATTGAACTTGATAGAAGGAAGAAGACTAAAAGCTATTCATCACGGTTAGATGTACCGAAAATGAATGATGCGAGCCTATAACAAAAGGTTCATCCTAGAGAATTTCACGAGAGTGACCAAATGTTGAAAATCCTCCCTCTACGGAAAATATTTTGGAGGGAAACGGATGCCAGATTGGGAGGAACCTTATGATTATAGAGAAGGTTTTTTTCTAAAGGAGCTTTGATTTTAAGCGAGATGGATGATAAACCTGCAAAGTCCTGTAAACTCAGATTCAGTTAGGAAATACTCCACTTAAAAAATGAGAGGACCAATGTAAAAACTCACAAATGGCAGTTTGAGTCCAAAAAAGAAAAAAAAAGAAAAAGAAGTGATGTGAAAAAATGAAAAGATAAAAATAAAAAATGAAAAAGTAAAAATGGAGAGGCTAAGGTGAAAACCCGCAAAGGGCGCCTTAGACCAAAGGGGATTTGAGTTGAAAACCCGAAAAGGGCGGCTCAAATATTGATCAAAATGGGGCATGAGATTATCGGAGCAGCTCAAATACCGATCAGAACGGGGCATGCAATGGTCTTGCTATACCTGAATCAATAGGAAAGGGTAGGCGACATCTTGGGGCATCGACAAATTACTCCTAAACACATGTTAAACTCAGAATGGTCTTTTGAAAGCCTGTACAGTAAAGTTCAAGCTGCGATATCTAGGGCACCTAATCCTTATACTATTTTTGTTATTCTTGGAACACTTTATTCATTTCCAAGATACGCATTCCTAAATCAATGTCTTTGCTATCCATCTTTATTATCCCTGATAATTTATTCATTTCGAGTTATGCTCAGAACTAATTCAATTTTATCCATCATTTTGTTCTCTTTGCAAGTGTGTTGCATTAGAGTAATGATTAATAGACTAATAAAACTTTCACAAGGAAAGTTTTGCATATTACTCTAGAAGTTTCTAAATAATATAGGAACCTTAAACAGGACTATTGTTTAGAACGCACCAAGTTCAAAGGTTGGAAATCTAATAAGGAAGAGTCTAAATTAAGACTGTCCATTTGAATTTTGTTGTCTAAAACATCGATTGAACAAAATGGCAATATGTCGTGTTGGTGACAAAGCTTAGATGAACAAGCAAGCAATGATCACCGAATAATAAGAAGAAGTTGTTCTTGGAAAAGAAAATTCTTCATTTGTGCGTGAGCATTTGGTAGGATACCCTGGGAATGGTGTAAGAGACCAAAGAGTTTCACATCCTGTATCATTGAATTGTGATAACAGAGGATTGAGAAAAGCCCAAATCTTTTTACTCTTGGGTTACAATGGGAGAAAGATGGTACAAATTTTGCACCCCAATAGATCAAACTTGGAGGTTTACAGTGGGGGGCAATCTGGTCAAGTGTTTCTTTAGAGACGCCAGCCGAGCAAGAAGAAGCTATAGCACATTAGCGATGAAAATTTAACTTTGAATAATGATAAACTAAGTGATAAAGAAGGATCATTCTCAAAACATGACATTCTGCATTCATTCAAATGTTATTCATACACGTCTAGTTAGGAGCATTTGATTCATTTTGATCATGTCATCCTAATCACTAGGCATAATTAGGTTCATAAATTGAATTATACAGGTCATGTTCCCCAGAGAATAAACCGACGAAACCATAGATCTTACTTCCTTAGCAGTGCAATGGAACAGATTGAAGCTACGACGGCGGATCTGGTTTCCCTGATACTGCAATTAAAAAGATTGAAGCCACAACGGCGGATCTTACTTCCTTAGCAGTGCAGTGGAACAAATTGAAGCTACGACGGCGGATTTGGTTTCCCTGATATTGCAATTAAAAAGATTGAAGCCACAACGGCGGATCTTACTTCCTTAGCAGTGCAGTGGAACAGATTGAAGCTACGACGGCAGATCTGGTTTCCCTGATACTGCAATTAAAAAGATTGAAGCCACAACGACGGATCTTACTTCCTTAGCAGTGCAGTGGAACAGATTGAAGCTACGACGGCAGATCTGGTTTCCCTGATATTGTAATTAAAAAGATTGAAGCCACAACGACGGATCTTACTTCCCTGACGGTGCGGTGAAACAGATTGAAGCTACGACGGCGGATCTGGTTTCCCTGATATTGCAATTAAAAAGATTGAAGCCACAACGGCGGATCTTACTTCCTTAGCAGTGCAGTGGAACAGATTGAAGCTACGACGGCGGATCTGGTTTCCCTGATACTGCAATTAAAAAGATTGAAGCCACAACGACGGATCTTACTTCCTTAGCAGTGCAGTGGAACAGATTGAAACTACGACGGCAGATCTGGTTTCCCTGATATTGTAATTAAAAAGATTGAAGCCACAACGACGGATCTTACTTCCCTGACGGTGCGGTGAAACAGATTGAAGCTACGATGGCGGATCTGGTTTCCCTGATATTGCAGTTAAAAAGATTGAAGCCACAACGGCGGATCTTACTTCCTTAACAGTGTAGTGGAACAGATTGAAGCTACGACGACGGATCTAGTTTCACTGATATTGCAATTAAAAAGATTGAAGCCACAACGGCGGATCTTACTTCCCTGACGGTGCGGTGGAACAGATTGAAGCTACGACGGCGGATCTGGTTTCCCCAACATTGCAGTTGAACAAATTGAAGATTACAGATCATATCTCCCTAAGCAGTAGTGGAGCAGATCAAGGATGGTGAATTTTACCTCCCTGAGGTTACAATGGAGTACATTGAAGCCAGTAATTCTATCTCCTTGGGCAGCAGTGGAATAGATTGATGATTACAGGTCTTATCTCCCTAGGCAGTAGTAAAGTAGATCGAAGATGGCAGATTTTACCTCCCTGAAGTTACAGTGGAGTATATTGAAGCCAGTAATTCTATCTCTCTAGTCGGCAGTGGAATCGATCGAAGAAAACAGATATTACCTTCATGTATTGGCGTGAAGTAGATCGAAGAAAACAGATCTTGTCTTCATGTATTGGCGTGAAGTAGATCAAAGATAGTAGATATTGTCTTCCCATACTGGTGGCGAAGTAGATCGAAGAAAACAGATCTTGTCTTCATGTATTGGCGTGAAGTAGATCAAAGATAGTAGATCTTGTCTTCATGTATTGACGTGAAGTCGAAGAAAGCAGATCTTGTCTTCATGTATTGGCGTGAAGTAGATCAAAGATAGCAGATCTTGTCTTCCCATACTGGTGGCTAAGTAGATCAAAGAAAACAGATCTTGTCTTCATGTATTGGCATGAAGTAGATCAAAGATAGCAGATCTTGTCTTCTAATGCAGGTGGCGAAGTAGATCGAAGAAAAAGGATCTTGTCTTCATGTATTGGCGTGAAGTAGATCAAAGAAAGCAAATCTTGTCTTCATGTATTGGCATGAAGTAGATCAAAGATAGCAGGTCTTGTCTTCACGTATTAGCGTGAAGTAGATCAAAGATACAAGTCTTATCTCCCTGAAGTTGCAGTGGAGCAGAGAGAAGTAACCAATCCAATCTCCTTTAACTTGCAATGGAGTGGATTAAGACCACAGATCTCATCTCTCTGAAATTGCAGTAGAGCAGATCGCATCAAACTTATCTTTAAGTTGTAGTAGAACAAATTGAAGCTACAAGTCTTATCTCTCTGAAGTTGCAGTGGAGCAGATTAAAGATAGCAAATTTTGTTCTTTTTAAGAAGCTACAACGTACGAAGCCTATCTCCCTAACATTGCAGTGGAGTGGATTGAAGCACTAGTTCCTATACCTATAAAGATGCAGTAGGAGAGGATGAAGCTATTTGAAGCCATTTTGCACTGAAGAAGTCGAGGCTCAGTAAGACCGAGCACAATTGAGCTTTTAGTCTTTGCTCTATTCCCGTTACACGACAATGAGCAAAGAGGGGCAGCTGTACAAACCCAATAATGCCCGGGCACAAACCAATAAACGGGCCCAAACCATTAACAGGCCCAACAACTAATTTTCAGACCCCAGCCCAAAAAACATCAAAATTTCAGAAACCCTAACAGCCCCTGCCTCAGCGCTGCAGCAGCTGGTGCCGCAACTACTCCCACGCGTTGCGCCCGTCGATCCCGCACATCGCGCCCTTCACCGTCGCGAATCTTGCGCCTTCCCCGCACGCAGTACCTGCAGCAACGAACGCAAATATGCCAACAAAAATAGAATAGATTCTTTTTGGATTTTGTTCATTTTTTTTCATTTTTCTGCTATTTAAAGCCTTGAAAAATCTGTAAAAGGGGGGATACAAAGAATACGCAGGAAATAGAAAAAAACACTGAGAATACAGATTGTTTTTCTTGATTCAAGGTGAAATCGGGTTCTTTTTTTCGTATTTTTTATTCTCTTTACTTCATTTGTTTTTTTAAAAGAAAAGGATAATAAAAGGAAAGGGAAGAGGCTTACCTGCGTGGTCTTGCCGATGAAACCCGAAGCTCGCTTCGCCTTGAACGACCAGGATCCGAACTGGTCGATTGGTTGAGGGCAATGGCGGCGCAGAAACGAAACCCTAGCAGAGGGTATTTGAACTTTTATTTATTTATTTATTTTTTCCTTTCATTCAGTCAAATGGTTTTTAGAGGAAAAAATTTGTTTTAAATAACAGATCAAAACGGCGCTGTATTGTCCAGGCCTTGACCCGCGCGGTAACCTGACCCGAAGGGGAGGATCCGCGCGCTCTGACGCCACATGATCTATTTGCGTGATTGGCCCTTCCATTTTGCGATGCACTTCAATTAAACTCATTTAGTTTTTTTTTTAATTTAGCCGCATCTTCCATTTCTGTTTCAATTCGGTCTTTCGTTGCGAAGCGTTTTGGAGGGTGGGATTAATTTCCCTTTCAGTCCCCCATAGTTGCTCACGTGTTCAAGTTTGTCCTCTTTTATTTATTTTCGAATCTACCCCATTTTTTTGTTTTTAAGTTCAATTTAGTCCATTTTAGATTTTTTCTATTTTTTTAAAATATTTATCGTTATATCATTATTTATTATTGTTATATTATTTATTATTATGGTTATTATCATTATTTCTATATTCATGCACGCATGGTTTTTACATAATATATATATGCATTTTTTTATGTATTACACACGCATATTTTTATATATAATATATACATATTTTTTAATATATATATATTTTTAAGCTTTTATGAATACATGCATATCTTTTATTCATACGTTTTTATATTTTTTTTATATTTTTTAAAACTTTTACATACTTTACTTTGTAAATATATACACATATACATTTTTTTTATCTTTATTTTATTTTCATGATTTTCGTACACATATATACATGCATTTATTATTAGTTTTTTTTTATTTGATGTATCTCTTTTTGTTTGCAAATTTACTTGTATATTGTACTTGTATATATATTTGTAAATATTTATTCATATATGTTTGAAATTAGGGTATCCATTTCATGTTATACCTTAACCCTTTTAGCATCCATTTTAAAAATGTATATTTTGATTTTCTCAAGGTATTTAAATCATCCTATTTTATAAATTCCAAAATATTTGGCATTCATGGTTCTCGTGAGAGATCGTGTCGTAACTTACTGGATCGCGATTATTTTTCGATGAATTTAGAGAGCCAAGTATTTGTTTTGCAATAAATTCATAAATTTTAAATAAAAGCTTATTCTTGGGAGTTCAAAAATGTTGGGTCCTAACTTACTGGTCTTGATATTTTGACTCCTCGAGATAAGAATTTTCAAAAGCAAAAGGCAATATTCGGGTATTTTGGAGATTTAAAAACATTGTGCCCTAACTCACTGGGTGTGGTGTTTTATTTCTTTGAAATATGAATGTCTTACTATTTTTTTTATTCATGAAATAAAGAGTTTCTTTTAAAATTTTATCAAATTTTCGACACCAAGACATTAACAAAAATCAATTTGGTACCAATTTTGGGCGTCACGAGGGTGCTAATCCTTCCTCGTGCGTAACTGACTCCCGAACCTGTTTTCTCAAATTTCGTAAACCAAAATTATTTTTTAAGGTGGGCCGATCACACCTTTATAAAGGATCGGTGGCAACTTCAGTTTTTGTTTTTTAAGGTGGCGACTTCAGTTTTTGTTTTTTAAGTCGATAACCAAAATTTTTATTTTCAAAAAAGCGGTTTCGACATACACAAAATACGAATCTCTATACTTTCAAACAAACAAACAAAAAAAATTTACTCTCTCCCATTGATAATCAATTAATCATTTTTTAACAATGGTTTTGGATTATGAAATAAAGGGTGTCAGGTTAGATATAACCTTCGCCACTTTCCTTAAAAGCACATTTAGTTCAAAAGATTTGTTCAGCTTCAATCATGTATTTTCAATCATAAGTTAAAAAGAGGTTTTTATGATACTTTTAAGTTTTTTTTTGTGTATTAAGAACTTTAATTAAATTAATCTTATGGTCGCCTAAGCAAGTGGGCTATCATCACCAATGACCATACTTCGGTCACCATCATTGGCTCTCCACCTTGTCTTAAATGGGATGAGCCGACCAACTTCACGTCAACCAAACCTTGTATGAACATATTTATTGGAAAAATCTTATAGCAATCATAAAAGGGTCTCAAAGTATAAGTAAAATAAAAATGAATGCAATTTCTAATGAATTTTTTTATCATGAAACTGAGTTCGACGTTCATCAATCTATAGCATACATGATGATTTAGATCAATTGGTGCCTTTGGAGTTTGCAGTTTTGAGTGCCATAGATTAATAGTCAATAAGAGTTGCTAGCATATCTTTGAAATCTTCAAACAAATTTGAAAACTATTACACCAAATCTGCAGCATTTTGGTTTTTTTTTTCTTTTCCTTTCCCTTTCAGCATTGAAACTATAGTCTTTGGTAACAGGGCAAAGCCAGAACAAATTTCTTAGAAGGGGCAGGATGAAATTTTTTTTTATAGTTTATATCTTTATAATTTTTAAAAGATTAAATCAAAATTTTATAACTTTAGGGGTCAAAGTATAATTTTACCTTTATTAATTTTAAAAAGATTTAAGAGACTTAAATGACAATTTTTTATTTGAGGGGCCGGTCAATGCCACCCCTAGAATCGCCTCTGCCTGGTACCTATTAATTAGGATGCACCTAATTTCTTTTCCAGTTTTGACAAAATGCTCTATTAGTACTGTATGCAATAGAAAATAAAAAAAGCAGGGACCTGGGAAATCTAGGGTTATTTGCTATGATGAGGACCAGGGAGATCTAGGGTTATTTGCTATGGTGGTACAAGTTTATGGAATTACAAAATAAAAAATCTGCACTTCAAGGATTCACATATCATAAATTAGTAAAAATTGGAAAGTTTGAGCTTAACATGAAATATAGAAGCTAAATTTTGATAACTTTCTAGAATCAAATCTTAATCTTGTCGGCGGAGGCATCAATCTCCTAGTTAGTTGTCGGTAGGGGATTTTTCAACTCTATTATTTTTAGTTTCAATCCACTTTATTTTCTTAAAATATTGTGTCGGTTTTTATTTCAATCCATTTTGTTTCTATGAAAGCAGTTGTTGTTTTTATTTTTGTTTACTCCATTTTTTTAAAAATTATTACTATGCATATATATATATAAGATTTGTCAAGACAAATTGGAAACCATTCTCAAATGTTCTTGTAGTATTGGATACTTAGCTCTTTGTTCATCATTGATAGTGGTATTTTTGAAACTCTTGACAACGAATTTTTTATTGATCGGAGTTCTTCGTCAAATTAATCTTATAATAGTAGATTAGAATGTAATTTTTGATGTATTAATTAAGGTAAATCTTGCTTAAGTGAAGACGATTTAAGGGGAGGCATAGAAAAACCCTTTGGAGGGGCTCCTCTCTATCATATTATCCGCAAGCAAGGAGCTTCTTTTGTCTGTTTTCTTCATATTCCTCATCATCTCCGATCGAACAAATTAGTCAGAACAGGTATTTATTGAATTTCAGTTTTTTTATTATTTTTTCGAAGTTGATAAACTATCTGGGAAAATAAGTAATAAGAAGAAAGTATTGAATTAAATTTTTATTTTTCTTTATATTTATATATATATATTAATTCTCTACCATTTCTTCCTATCCTAAACTATGTCAATGATAATTATATCAGGTATTAATATTGAAGAATCAGATGTTGTTGGGAAGAGTAGTCACAAACTCTAAAAATATAGTCTATCCTTTCTATAACGGTCATTTGATATAATAACATTTCGTTTAAACAGCTAAATTTCTAGTAGATTCGATTTTTTATGTTTTATTCTAACACTCTATAAAAACTTTTCACTTTTAATAGCAATAATAATGGTTAAGAAGTACATTCTTTATGGCCTAAAATTTTAACTAAAATTATAGTTATTTCATATAAGCAAGCCTATTAATCATAATTTATTGAATAAAAATGTTATTAATTAAAATGTTATTTCAATAATTTGTTTAAATTTCACATGAAAAAGATATTAATTAATCATATTTTATTAAGTGAAAATAATATTCAATTAGTGAAATTAAAGATATCAATTTAATAAACTATTAAATTCACTAATTAAATATTCTATTATGAATTTGGAACATTATAAAAATATAAATTGATTACTTGAATTTGATAACTCGTGATATTTTAATTTGAAAACTCGTGTTGATTAATTGAACTCGTGATAAATATAAAGGAAGTACGGATAAAATTCTTCAAACTTTCACAAAGTTCCCAATGTCCATGAAAGGAAGAAGAAACAAAAGTTTGCACTTTATGCAATTTAGTCTTTTTTTCCATTAAATCCACCATTTCATCCAAAATTCATGAAAATTTCTAAAGCCACCAAAAAGGAAAAGTGAAGTAGAAATCCTAGAGAGTTTGGTTATCAATTTGAAACTAAGACATTGGAGTTGGAAGTGAAAGAAGTTAAGAGAAAATAGGAAACCAATGTATTCAGGCTTGAAAATGAAGATGGAACTGTGAAAAAGCACAGGTATGTGAAGAAATTAGTTAAAAAATTAAGGTAAGTGGTTTAAATTATTATGTTATACTTATTGACGTGTTTAACTTGATGAGATATTGTAATAATTAATTTTGTATAATTATATATTTTCAATGCTCTAAGTAAAGATAATATTATGTTCATGTATGAACAGAGCGATGAATGATTTTAAGTGAATAATTAAAAGAAAGTAAGTGTGAGTGGTTTAATTATGAAAATTTGTAATTCAAAGTTTATTAGTGCGGATGATGAATTGTGTCTTTATGATGTTCAAAGTGGTAAATAATTATTTTGAATATTATTTGGATGAGTAAATTGAAAATGTTTTTGTTAGACGACAAAGCACAATTCACAGGACATAGGCGGGTGCCTGATATGGCTATAGTCTTGGGTGCGGTAGAGAATGTCATTTTTTGCATCAGTTAGTCACCAAACACGTCTTCCCACTTGTAAATAGGTGATAAAAATTTAAGCATTACATCAAGAATTTTACTTTTTTTAATTAAAATTTGCTTTTTTATTTTATATATTAAGGGGTTATTAATTTTCAAATATTTTTAACATAATGATATATATAAAATATATATTTCTATTATATAATTACATATTTATTATTTGATTTTATAAATAAAAGAGACATTAATTAAAAAGATGAATAAAAAAAATAAAAAGACTTAAAAATATATTTATTAATTAAAAATAAAAAAAAAAACCTTAAAACAAGATGAAATAAAAATTACAAATGTGTTTAAAAGAGAAATTGAACCTAAGACTTAAGAATGAAATAATTATTGTTAAACCATTTAACCAATGGAGTTTATGTATTAAAAATATTAATTAAAAAAAACTTAGAACAACATAAAATAAAAATACAATTGTGTGTAAGAGAGGAATCAAATCTAAGGCTCAAGGATAAAACAACTAACATTTAACCATATGACCAAAGCAATTGATTTTATTTTAAAAGTCAAAAAAATGCGTTTAAAGGGAAAATAAGTCCCGTTGGGCCCACTTTTCTGCCAATTGTGCAAAAAACATGTTCCTACACTCAATCCAAAATTGATTTATTTCTCTAATTTTTCAAAATTTCAACCTATTTTCAATATTATTTCTTGTCCTGACTAATTTAGCCTAGTACCTACTTTCCAATGAACAAAAGAATATTAAGTAAAATAAAGGTAAATTATTTGTTAGTATTTCTCATAAACATATATTCTTTATTACAACTAAGCTACAAAATAATTTTACTTTGAAACTTGAAACTAATATAAACAAATAAATATGAGATACATCTTATCTTATCTTATCTTATCTAATCTAAACTTGATCATAGATCTGACCTATAACACCCTAAATCCAGCCTAAATGTTATGGCCAGATCAGAAAGTGTTACTTAATTTTCTTGGAATATTCCAGTTTTCATAAATTTGAACAATTAGCATAATCCCTTAAAATTCCAAATTATTCGAAAATGTATCATGTCTGATTTTATTACTGAAAACGTTGTTGGTTTATTTTTCTAAGAACTTATTATTTTGCAGCGAAGACTCCTTAAAAGGGTGACCTTTTGGAAAACACAGTTTATTGTTGGAAAACCATTAATTTTGCAGAAAAACAAATTTTGTCGACTAAATGTTATTAAGAAAAATATGGAATTAAAGTTCTAAAATCCAAAACAGTCTAAAGAGTCCAAAAGTTACAAAACTCTCAAACCCAAATTTTAAGTAAGTCAAATTTAAGAAAAGATTCACTACACCAAAATAGTCTTTTAGCGGCGTTTCTAGCGGCGTTTTGATAACAAACGCCGCTCTAGATCAATCATTAGCGGCGTTTTACGGAAAACGCCGCTAAAGAATAAGCATTAGCGGCGATTTCTATAAAGCGCTGCAAAAACCTCGGCCTAACGACGTCGTTTTTTTGCGTATTCGGGGATTTGGTGGCATTTTTTATGAAGCGCCGCTAAAGCTCAGGGATTTAGCAACGTTTCTGAGAAATCGCCGCAAAGAAACCTAAGACTAACGACGCCGTTTTCTGAGCATTCGGTGACTTAGCGGCGTTTTTGAGGTAGCGCCGCCAATGTTCAGTACTTTAGCGGCGTTTCTGTGGAAGTGCCGCAAAGAAACATAAGCCGAATGACGCCGTTCTCTGAGTATTCGGGGATTTAACAGCGTTTATGGTGAAGCGCTGCTAATGCTCAGGGCTTTAACGGCGTTTTTGGGAAGCGCCGCCAAAAACCTAAGCCCAACAAGGTCATTTTACTTAGCATTTGTGGGATTTAGCGACGTTTATTAACAAGCGCTGCAAAATAATTATTTTTCTATTTGTTATATAATTGATTTATTTATATCAATTATAATTAGAAGTTTTCATTTAAGTTACCATTAAGCTGTTAAAATCAATGCCAGCCATATCGCTTTCTCAAAACCCTTAAACCTTAAAAACATAATCCTTAAAACCCTAAACCCCTAAAAATTTCATGTGGATATAATGTACATGTATATACACATATAGATATATATTAATGTAAAAGGTCATATATGTTTATAAAGAATTGTGGAAGCAGTACTTAATATTGATTAAAAATTTTTAGGGTTTAGGGTTTAAAAGGTTTAAGGGCTATAGTTTAAGGGGTTTTATAGTTTAAGGTTTAATGTTTAGTACTATATTGTAGGTTAAGGTTTAGGGTTTGTTATATTGGGTTTGGGATATTTAGTGTTTTAAAGTTTATTGTTTGGAGTTTAGTTTTTATAGTCAGAGTCTTACAGCACGTTTGGTTCGCTGTATTGGATTAGAGGTGTATTGGATTAGAGGTGTAATGGAATAGAGGTGTAATGGAAAAGCTGTGTAATAGCAAATCAACTGTTTGGTTGAATGTAATGGAATAGAGGCGTAATAGTAATCCTGTGTTTGGTTGAGTGTAATAGAGGTGTAATAGCATAATGAAAAACTAAAATGACTAGAATACCCTTAGCAGAAATTTGTTTTGGTAAATGATTATTGTTATTGTTATTTAAATTTTAATAAGATTATTATTATCAATAATAAATAATTTAATCATATTTAAACATAATTATTATTAAATATATTTTAATTAAATATATAATTTAATAAAATTCTTAAAAATTAAAGACTTTTTGACACTTGCGAAGGGTTGCAAATCTGGTTTTTACTGCTGCTTGTTCTCTTAAGATGATTAATGCCATGTAGCCTGCATAATAATCAGCTTACTGTTGAATCGAAAAACCAAAGCTTTTACCAGTTTGATTCCCAATTTTTTTAGCCCAAGGAAAACTAGCTTATGTTTGCAAGAGAGATCTCAACGGCCGAAACACAGGTCAAGCAAAACACCAAACTCATATTTCATGCCATAGTATAATCAAAAGATATTGGGAAAACCAAATACAAAGCCTCAGACGCCATAAGAATTAATAAAGAACAAAACCAGATTTAGTTCATCACAACATGAAATGTCAAACACTTGCATGGAGTTTTTTTTTCTTTACACGAAAGTAGTATCATCACCCTGTTCGTATTCTATCCAACAGATCAACACTTTTGCGAGCTCTTTCCAACTGATGGTCAACGTTTTTCCGGGACTTCTCATGGCAATCCACACTCCTTCGAGACTTTTCCAATTGATCGAAAGAGATTCTTAGCTTTTCTAGCTTATCCAAATTATTAGACTGGTTTTTCAACTTCTCAGGCCTGTCAGTGCTCTTCCTTGGTTTCTCCCTTCGATCAGTACTCTTACTTTAAACCTCAAATGCATCAGTACTTTTCCGAGACTGCTCAAATTGGTCTGTGCTTCTCCTAGAACTGTACCTTTGAGAAGGAGATTTCTCAACAGTTGATATGAACTTCTTGAGATGTCTTATATACTCAGGGTACTGCTCTAAATCACAGTGGTTCCCTCCTTTAAGCCATAGAGGTTCATACTTCTCTTTGCATAGTTCCCAGAGTTGCTTTCCATGGGAGCAATCAACAACTTCATCCGAAGTTCCCTGCACATTGATATAAACAGACTGGTCTCAAAAGCCATAACTGGTGGCCTATGAAATCATTTTCACCTTCTATGAGGTAATTTGCAAACAATATTCTATGTGGTAGTCATTTACTAGTTCAATAAATGAAGACAAATACAAAGGAAACATTGACAGTCAAATCTTATAAACTATACTGACACAGGTATGAGAATATGTCTCTCTCTCTATATATGGAAAAGCAATATAGCACACGTACTCGTATTGGATTTACTCTGGAGTTTGAGTAAAATAGATCAAATATTTTTATGCACTATGAAAGTATAAGGAAGCCAACAAATTGAAAATTTTGATCATAATCCGGAATCATGCATTAAATTGAATATAAGGATGAGGATAACTAACCTTAAATACAACCTACAGAAGATTTACTTGACTAAGCAAAAGGAGCCAAGAAAACTAAATTTCAGCGCACTGTCTAATGGAATTATCCATATATGGCAGAGATGCAGAAAATTTTCAACAATGTCAACTTAAGGCAAGGTTTCCAAACCAAAATTCAGGCATAGTAATCTGGGTTAGCCATCAATGGGGTCCATACAGACCATTCTTTTCACTTCAAGATACTGCTCAACAATCCTCCCTAGATATGGATAATCTGTCCTAACAGTAGCCAATTTATTTGTCCTCATAAAAGTAAATTAACAGAGATTGATATTTTTAATTCTTTCTAGGTAGCAAAACAAGGGTGTGGAATCTTCATCGTTTCCTATAGTTATTTGTTGACTATCTAAAGAATAAACTAATAACAAAATGATGGTCAATCATAAAGAAAACAATGGTTCAATCATGATCCTCTTACTTCTTAATTTACACCTCAGTAGAGAAGATGAAAGGGTGTTTAAGTTGCAAGAACTCTTAATTCTATGGACTCCAATTAATTTACTTTGTCCGGAATGCCAATCCTCTAAAACTTGCAATTATTTACCCATTGCCAAGACAGCTATCTTTTGTTTGTACTTGAGACACTGCATGGGCCAAAGTTCAATGCAGATCTATATTTTGTCAGACTTGACTGAAAGAATTGGACCTTCAAGAGAAACACCGTAGCACTAAACATGACAAAATCAATGATCAGATATGACTTTATGTGAATCAAAACTGTAGAAAGGTCTACAAAATTCATTGATAGCCCCCCGCACCCCCCCCCCCCCGCGCCAATATTTTCATTCAGACTGCAGGCCAAAAGCTCTAATCATCAATTCATCATCCAATGAAAGTGGATCCAGGGAACTTTGGGTAAGAACAGATAAGTTATTACAACAAACATATCAAAGGAAAATGTAGGGGAAAAAATTAAAATTCAAGATATCATATGAAGAAAATGTTGAGTGTTGCTTTAGTATGTCATCTTTCAATAATGGGGGTATCCTTTCAAGTTTCAACCTAAAAAAGTTCAAAAGTAATTTTGGACTTTGAAGAAATAAAAGAAAAATGAGAATTCTTTAAGTTCCATTATAATTATGAAGAATTCAATGTAAAAAAGATAAGAACAATATAAGTAACATAATGGCTCAAACATAAAGAGATATGTTTGCATGTGGTAGGCTTATGAAATTTATAATATATGAAGTCTTATAGACTGTTAGGATTACAGATACTTACATGAATGATAAGAACCGGACAATTGACAAGTGGAATTTTATCAATATTCTGCAAACAAACAGCCCAAAAAAGAACACATTATTTTTGCAATATTCACATAAATAAATCCTTATTAGCAGAATAATCTGGAGAAGCAAACTTATACAGCTTTCTGTTACCTTATAAATGTCAAACCAATATGTACGCTTTACAGGATACATTACTCTTAAACCAGAAAGTATGGGACTGTGCAAAACAACAGCTCTTAACCGAGGCAGTCGAGCTGCTAGATCCAAAGTGGGGCCACTACCAACAGATTAACCATAGAGGATGATATCTTCCTGTTTTGTACCATAGCTCTCTTCAAGACATTTATATGCAGCTTCAATATCTGCATATGTGCTCTGCTCACTTGGCTGTAAAAAGATAAAAGTAAGAAAGAGCTTTATATAATCCTATCACCTTAGAGATAATAACCATATCTTTTACAGAGAGATAACTTTAATTTTCCTTTCCTTTCAAAACAATATGTTTATTTTATATACCTTTCCAGAAGATTGTCCGTATCCAGAATAGTCATAGCTGCAGAATATCACAGAAAATCTATTAGAAACCTATACACCATTAGTTTATTTAAGGAGTAGCTAAACTGAAGTTTCTTCAACGGATAAGAAACATGCACAAAAAGGTCATTCCAAGACATCAATCATAATTCCTAGAGGTATGAACAAACAAATCCATCATTTTTCCCTTTGGCATGGTGATAGCTTCTTGCACCAGACGGTAAAATATTCACTTAAGGCTAAATGAAAATGATGAAACCTTAATTGCTAGCCAATGAAGACCAATTTACCAGGTTAAACTAGCAATTCTTGGTTATCCAGATTCTTTACTTTTTTACAAAAGTAAATGTACTCAACACATATTCAGATATGGTATTGGCATACAGTCCTTGAAAAAAACATAGAAAAATTTAAGCATAATCGTTGTAACATAGTGGCAATGTAATGGTAATTAACTATAAAGTATCAAGATGAACAAGACTAACAGCAAGATCTAATCCGTCTGATTTCATCTAAGCTAACATAAAAGCAATGCAAACCCATAAACTGATTTCCATGTTTAATATCTAGCAACATCATCTCCCAGAAGAAGATCGTTCAGCTCCTTTCCAAATTAAATCACACTGTTAAAGGAACCAAATAGCCAATAAAGTTTGCATACCACCAAACATATCTAAATTTTCCATCTAATATCACCCACTCAAAGCTCCTTTCACATAGAAATCTCCATTTCTAGTCGATTCAATGAATTCAAGAACTAAATGGGAGTTTTGGTGTGCGGCGCAGATAGGGTTGGGAGGAAATGGGGAAGAGAAATTAGTCACCGAGACGAGAAGAAATGATGAGGACAGATAATCAACGGAAGCAGTGGGAAATGGGAGGAGAAATTTCGAGGACAGCAGAGGAGAGGGTCGGGTAGGGAGGGAGGGTAAAACAGAGAGATGGGGAGGGAAGCCGGACGCAATAGCTATTACAGCGAATTGGGAAGGGATTAGAAAACACAGCAATTTGGGGATTAGGGGCGTAATGTAATACGCGCGTAATACCTATTACAGCGAACCAAACGCCGGAATAGGGGCGTAATGTATTACAAGCGTAATCGGGGTGTAATGGATTGGGTAATACACTGAACCAAACGCTCTCTTAGTGTTTAATTATGGTTTTAAGGGTTAGGCTGGTATTAGGGTTTAAGGGTTAGGGATTTTGATAAAAAAATATAAACAAAAGTTATTTTTTAGGGTTTAAACAAGCAATATACGATTCTTTTTAATTACTTTTAATTGTAACTTATAATATATATTTATGGTTTAAATTAAGTTTAGGGTGTTATAGGGTATATCATATTAGAGTTTAGGGTTTAATGTTTAGTGTTTTAGGTTAGTGGTTAATGTTTATTATTTGGATTTCGGGTTTACGGTTTAGGGTTTAGTTTTTATAGTTAGTGTCTTACTTTTTATGGATCTAAGGGTTTAAGGTTAATAAAAAAGGACAGAAATTAAATTTATTTTAGTGTTTATGCATTAGTGGCGTTTTAGTAAAAAATGCCACAAATGTGGATTAGTATGAAAAACGATGACGTTTTACTCCGTTTTCCTGTTGGCGTTTATAGAAAAACGCCACAAATTTGTTTCAGAAATGGAAAAACGTTGCGTTTTGATCTGTGTTCTCAGTGGCGTTTTCAACCGCACGCCGCAAAAGGTTAGAAATTAGTGGCGTTTTTTAAAACGCGCCGCAAAATTTGTGCCTGATACTGCAAAACGTTACGTTTTAATGCAAAATTTTAGTGGCATTTTTTGCAAAACGCCGCAAAAGGACTATACTTTTGGTGGACTATATTTTTTGCAAAATTTGTATCCTGTAAGTGGGAAGTTATCCTGTAACTGGGAAGGGGAACGGCGTCGTTCTGTTTTTCTCCAGTAGTGGCGCTTTTTGAAAACGTCGCAAAGTTTTATTGGGAGTTAATAAAACTGCGCCGTTTTACGTTGCTATTAGTGGCACTTTACATGAAATGCCGCAAAATTGTAGTTATGTTTATCGAAATGTTGTCGTTTTGTCTATGGTATTAGTGTCGTTTATTTGAAAACGCCACAAGATTGAGTTAACTGTTAGGGAAACGACTTCGTTTGATCTTATATTTAGTGGCGCTTTACTTAAAATGCTGCAAAATTGTTCAAACATTTATAGAAACGCTGCCGTTTTTTTAAATGTTATTAGTGGCGATTTTTCGAAAAAGCCACGGGTTTGAGGTAAGTGTTGATGAAGCGACTGCGTTTTGATTTATAGTTAGTGGCGCTTTAGTTAAAACGCTGCCAAAATGTTTTAACATTGATCGATACGAGGCCGTTTTGCTGTATTATTAGTGGCGTTTATTCAAAAACGCCACAGGTGTGCGCTATTTGTTGATGAAACGACTGCGTTTCGACTTATAGTTAGTGGCGCTTATTTATAAACTCCGGAAATGGTTAATTTTTTAGATGAAAACGGCGTCATTTTTTTCCATCATTCTGACCAAAATTGGAACCCGATATTTTTCTCCATCAGTTATCCCCCAAAACCTCTATCAGTTATCCCCAAAATTCATTCTCCCCCAAAATCCCTAAAATTTCCCCTAATCCCTAACAGCTCCCCAAACCCGACCACCTGCTACTCTGCCGTCTCCTGTGCTGCATCACATTCTCCGTCCGCAACCATCGGTAAGTTCGTCCTTTTAAGCAAGTAACTGTTTTTTTATTTATTTTTCCCTTTCCTCTCGTCTTGCTTCCAGTGAAGGCTAAAGCAGCTCCTTTCTTTCAGCTACCGACGGTTTGAAGCTTCGAACTTTCCCAGAAGCTCCAAGGCTGAAACCGAGGAGAAGATGTTAAAATTACACTTTTCGGACTCCATCTTCAGTTTTGGCCGATACCCTTTCCAAGGTATAAAGCTCTCGGTATTAATTTCATCATTTTAATTCAAGCTTTGTGTCCTTGGTTCTGATATGGGGTACTTTTATTCGACTCGTTCATGCTCAAAATTTGGGAAAAAGAGAGTAAATTAGTCGATGCTTTTGATTAGTTTGATAGTGGGTAACATACCATGTGTTTCTTTTATGCTAAACACTGCTTTGCTCCTTTGGATTTGGAACCATTTGATGGAAATATAATTCCACAATTTATCATCTACCTGAAAGCAATATTTATTTCTGAACTTGTTAAGGGAAACTGTTAAATAAATCCCGGATGTGCTACTGTTTTGAAAACTTATTTGGTCCGGTGACTGTCATTAATTTCTATCTATATTTTGTTTTTCTTAAATTTTCATCCAAAGGTACCTAATGGGTATTCTTCAATTTTTGTTTTAATACTTGTTCGGTTGAGTTGAAGCCAATCCATTGTTTATACAATAGACATGAAAATGGTGATTGCAAATAGGTATAGTCGTTAACATCTGGCATGTTAAAATGTAAAATAATTTTTTAATATATTTTTTATATTTTTAATTTAACTTTGCAAAATAGTTTTTAAACATTCTTTTATAGTACTATATAATGTATTTCAAATAATAACAATAATAATCTAAACAATTAAATTCCATTTTTTAATATATAATATTAATTTTGGAACTAATTAATTTAATAACAAGTTTATTTAAATATTAAATTTTATTAATAAATATCAATATCTAATCCAATAACCATTCTGCTCAACTTCAATTTATCATCTACCTAAATATTATAATACAAATTTAGATATGTTTTTGTAATAATTTATTTAAATTTGTATATGGTAAAATATGGAAATGTAAGAATGTTTGCAATAATTAATTTTAGTTATAAAGCAATATCTCTAGCAATATGAATGGTAAAATATGAAAATGTAAGAATGCTATAGATTATATGATATATACACAGGAGGATACTGTTAAAGTAGCAATTCATCATGTAGCTTATATAATATGATAGTTTAATTGGCAAACGTGAAATAGTGCAGTGGATGAAACCCAATATTTTCTAAGTATTTGAATTTTTTTAAAATCGGTAAAGTTTTAAGCTGCCATTTAATGTTTCCAAGTAATATTTGGTTGTGATATCGCTAAACTTTTACATATTTGATAGCTAAACTGAAAAAATATTTGCTGCTAACTGATCATGGTTCATCTATTGTAGGCAGAATTAATATTTGGTGCAACTTAATACATATCTGACCATTGACCAAATCACTTAACAAAATAAAATTTTCTGACTGCAGTCTCTCTTTGCTGGTGAGAGTGAAGTAGACAAAGTTGAGTGAAATATTAAGGTATGTTTTAGTTCATAACTTAAATTAGTAATAGTTTTATCATGATGATTTTTGAAAAATGTTTCTTTTGGGGCTCTGGTTTTGTATATATGTAATTGGTTTTGGATGTTTTCCTTTAGCTTATGTTTCATTTTACTTATTTTACAATTGCTATATATGTTGAGCAAAATAGAAGCAATTTAATAAATTGTAGTGGGAATTGGATTAAAATTTTTTATTTTAAAATTATTCGAAATTTCTTAACTATACGTTACATTAAATAACAAATTAATCCACTTTCTTTTCACATTTAAGTTTCATTGATATCAAATATGCTTAATTGTTGTATACATATTATTCCATATCGCAAGTAAATTATTTTGAAAATGAAGGTTATTTATGTCTAAATAATATAAACATTTGGTTAAAAGCTTGTATACACTACACAAAAATAGGCTTTTAGCGGCGTCTTTAGTGGCGTTTGTATAAAAAATGCCACTAAAAATCAAGCATTACCGGCGCTTTTAAAAAAACGCCGCTAAAGATTAAGTATTAGCGGCGTTTTTTGAATTCGCCACTAAAAATGAGAATTAGCGGCATTTTTCGAAAAGTGCCGCAAAAAAATCAAGTCCCAACGACGTCGTTCTTTGAGTTTTCGGGGCTTTAGTGGCGTTTCTCAAAAAGAGCCGCTAATGCTTGAGCCTTTAGCAGCGTTTTTAGGAAAGCGCCGCTAATGCTCTGGCCTTTAGCGGCGTTTTTGTGGAAGCGCCGCTAATGCTCTGGTCTATAGCGGCGTTTTTGGTGAAGCGCCGCTAATGCTCTGGCCTTTAGCAGCGTTTTTGGTGAAGCGCCGCTAATGCTCTGGTCTATAGCGGCATTTTTTATGAAGCGCCGCTAATGCTCTGGTCTATAGCGGCGTTTTTGGTGAAGCGCCGCTAATGCGCTGGTCTAGTCTATAGCGGCGTTTTTTATAAAGCGCCGCAAATGCTTTGATCTTTTGCGGCATTTTTCGAAAAGCGCCGCAAAATGTATTTTATCTTAATTGGTATATTTATATTAATTAAATAAATTTTAATTTATTTGTAATTGAATATTTAAAATCTTTAAAAAAAATAGTGACATGTAGATATTAATTTGAAATAAAATACATGGAAAAATAAAATACTATTATTTAAAATATTTTTAAAGTTTTTTGGGTACATAATTACTGATTGTGTTTTAATGTATATATTAAAAAATTTCTTATATAATCGTAAAAGAGATAGTATTAATTTTAAAATATTAAATTAATTATCACTATAGTTTAGGGTTTTTTGTTTAAGGTATATGATTAATTTAAGATTTAAGGCTTGTTTAGGAGTTACTATTTTAAGGTTAATTTAGGGATCAATATGGATTTAGGGATTATGGTTTAAGGGCTGGGATTTAAGGTTTAGGGGTTTATGTGTTATATGTTAGGGGTTAATAGTTAGAGATTTAGGTTTTATGGGTTTAAGGGTTGGGGTTTAAGGTTTAAGGGGTTATGATTTAGGGTTTAAAGGATATGAATTAGGGGTTTAGGGTTTAGATCAATTAATGTTTTTTAATTTATATTTTAAATAATTTCTTATATAATTGTAAAAGAGATAATATTAATTTTATTATATTAACATTATGATTATAGTTTAAATTATTTAAAAGATAATAGATAAACTTTATATATATTAAATGATTTAGGATTTAAAGTTTACTTGAGATTTATTAAATGATGAAATTTTATACAATCAATTAATGCTTTTATATTTAAAAATATTTAATCTAAACCATTTGATATATTTAAATATTAGATTATAAAAAAAACATTGATAAATAAATTTAAAAAAAGTAACAAATTAATATGGATAAGTAACTATCTATTTTGGATAGGACCAAATTATAACAAATAAAAATAAAATACAAAAACTAAAAATTATAATTTTTATCTAATTCTTTTAAATATTACTTAACATTGCCAAAAAATTATTTATTTAAAATTTATATGAAAGATATAATAATTTAATATAAAAATTATAAAAACTAGACCGTTAGCGGCGTTTATAGAAAAGCGCTGCAAAAGAAGAGCAATAGTAACGTTTTTCTTCCAAACACCACTAATATTTTACAAAACGACGTCGTTTTGTGTTTATATATTTTTTTTGGATCCCAAAATTTCAAATGATATATTCTTTTTTTCCCCTTCTTTTTCCCAAAATCGATTCCCCCCATCCCCAGAAATCTTTCTTTTTCCCCATTTTATTTTTCCCAAACCATTTCTCCCCTACCCTGATTCCCTTTATTTTCCCCCCCAAATTCCCCAAATTGGCAGCCCTCTGCATCTGCTCAAAGGGTACAGATTCTTCTTCTCTTATAGTTAAAAAGCTGTCATTTTTCAACCAAATCCAAACCCTAAACTGCTGTCTCTCCCAATTTCTTCTTCACTTTGAGGTTTTCTTGCAAGAGTTTATAGAGAGGTGAGACCAAGTAATTTTGGGTTACAACAGAGAAACCAAAGTAACGAAAAAGGTGGATATAGGTGGGATCTTGGGTAACCGAGATTCGAAGCTAGGCAAATCAAGCATACCCAGGAGACGACAATGGGTTAAAAGAAGAGAAACATGGGTGGTTATACTTGGTGTCATCCTCCATGCCGTTTACATGTTAAGCATTTTCGACATCTACTTCAAGACCCCCATTGTTCATGGCATGGATCTTGTCTCCCATCGCTTCTCTCCTCCTGCTAAACGCCTTGTTCTTCTTGTTGGTAAACCCACCTTTCTTCCCTTTTAGGGTTCAACCCCCCTTGATTTTGTTGAATAGGATTGATAGTGAAAAATGGCTTGTTGAGTTTGATGCAAATCTGGCAATTTAGCTAAATAAAAACAAAGAACCTTTTGGGTATGTTAGTTATTTACTTATTTTAGCTTTATACTAAAAGGCTAAGTTTTTTATATAATTGTTTCCTTTTCGAGTTTAGTTTTGATTGTTGTATGCTGGAGCTGGATCTAACATGGAAATTACTTCCTCTGGTTGTTTCTGGATTTTGCTTTCCCTAGATTTTGGCAACATTAAAAAGAAAATGATAAACTTGTTGCATGAAGAAACAAAAATCCAAGGCTTTAAAATGAGAGTTAAAAAGGAAATTATTGAAACAAATCTAAATGAAAAACAAAGTAAAACCCAGAAGAGGATCTAAAAGCTGAGGATTTCTATTTATTAAAAGACAAAACAGAAACGCAGAAAATCAACTGCCAACCAATAAAATAAAAGCCTTTAAAAAATCGAAGAAAAAACAAGAATGGAAGAAATTCAAAAAAATAAAAAAATAAAAATCTTTGCTTGGATTTAGAGATAATGGAGATCGAAAGCGTATGAATTTGCAGGAAAACGAAGCTTGATGAAGTTGGATTGAGAAACAAACAAGAAAACCAACGGATTTATCAACTCTCCATAGCCCGCACACCAGCAAGAAGCTTGAGAGAAAATTAGAAATGTGTATATTAGTTATTCAGTATTGTGAATGTGGTTTTTATTTTTTGCCTTAAAATATATATTAAAATTTCAATTTTAATATTTTGAGAAATAATTAAGATTTTAAATCAAAATAATTTGAATTATGCTATTTAGCTCGTGTTTTGTTTTTTTTTATAAATAAATATTAATTTATCATTTGAGTCTACAAATATTTTGATTATTGTTGTTTATATAATAATTAATTTTATTGAAACTGTATAAAAATTCTAAAAAAAAAAAAGTAGTAGTGTTGGATAGATTTTACAAATTCAAGATCTAATCTAAATTACTATTTTAATTACTGTTGTTCTAAAAAAAAAAGTAGTAGTGTTTATAATTTTAAACTGTATTTTAAATTCACCTAAAATTTGTTGAATTTGTTTTTGATTCCCATATTGGTTTCATATACTTATGTCCTCGTATTGAGAAAAATATTTTATATAATCTCTCTTCAAATTAGCATTTATGCGTTGTGTGCTCAAAAGGCATGGATCTTTTATCTTATCTGGCTGTTACTTAGTGAGATAAACTACGTATGCTTCTACTCTTCAGCTTCTAGTATGTCTCCGCATGTTAATGCGTAAATGTGTTTGTGAGAACATCAGCAAAGATGATATTCAAAAGCTGTTTCCTAGTGAGGTTCTTCCTGAATTAGTAAGACTGTTGACACTTTTGCTGCAAAAGTTTCAAAGAGAATGGCGTGCAGATGTACACATGGATAAGGTCAGGAATTTTATTTTGCTCTATCTTAGGAATATTTATCCCAAATTTAGTTGGATCATGGATGGTATAGGTAACAATTTTACTTCTTAAATTAATTAAAATCAGGTTTCTTTGCCACGCTTAAAGACAATGGCTTGGAATTTGCCATGGATGCCTTTATGTTACAGATTGGAGATTTTCACATGTATGGAATTGGGTAATTGAGAAAAATATTTAAAATGTTAACATAATATGTACTTTTCTTTGATTGCATGATTTTCTTTATTTTCCCAAAGTAGTGATATGATGTTTTTTTTACTTGCACTTTCTGCAGCTCCAAAATGATATGCAGTGTCCACAAGAGTCGGATTTGTCATTCCAATTAGCCAAAGAAACACTGGATACAATGCTGAAGTCTGTGTACATTATAAGAGATCAGTTGTCGAATATGGTTGGTGCCATGGCTGAGTTTGCCTTTTCACTTCCAATCCATATTTTAGTAGAAGCAAACATATTTCAGTTTCAAAATATAAATATGTTTTCTTTTTTTCCTTCTTTCAGGGTGAGACATAAAATGGACTTTTCTGCCTGGAAATCAATGCAATGTAATTTACCGTTTGTACACATAAAATGGTGCAGGCAAACTACTTCCCTCAAAATCAACTGCTTTTTTTTTTTTTTAAAACCTGCGTATGTGAAGAAAGCAGCGGATCATGTTGCGTTGACTTTTCATTTTCCCCTAAACTTTAAACTCTCCGTCAAACAACCGGTAAATTCAATCTTACTTTTAAAAGAACTTGATTTCATAGGTAGTAATCTCCAATCACACTCTTAAATAAAAGTTTCATTCACTTCTTGGTAGGTTAACTCCTGGAATCTTGCGGTTGCTCAAGCTTGAAAAGTCACTTGGCAAAGAAGCCATGAATAAATTTAGCAACCTCGGTAAGTATGTTTCGACTAAGTTGATTCAGTTAAAAAGCTTAACATCTTACTGGACCTGAGTTGGAAGTTCGTTCTACCAACTTGTAGGAATCGAGGGTTTCGAAAAGATTTTCTCATCTGATAAGCTCAGTCAAGGCAGCAAGCTTCAAAGTATCACAACATTGGCTTTGCTTGCGGAGGCAGTTTCAGATTCACAAGCCAAGTGTGCCGCTCTCATCACTGAATCATCTAATTCAGAGTCTTCCCAGGTGAACCTTACTACCATTAAAGAACTTAAACAGAAACTGGATAACATGCATAGTTTACTGCTGCAATTGCGGGTTCAAATTTGAATTTCTTTATCAAAAAAATATTTGCTTTTGATCATATAGTTTTTACTCATTCTTTATGTATATAGTAAACATACTATAACACATGTCTGAGTATATGAGGTTTATTAAGCATTGATGAAAGAAATTTAGTTGGTGTAATCCGAAATTTTGTTCATGTTTTTTTTACTTAGTTATAAATAAGGTAACAACTAGTTCAATCGGTTCAATCATCGGATTTTAATTATTTTTGAGAATTTTTTAAAAAAATTTGAGGTTTTTTCATTATATTTTAGTTCATTTTCATCCTTTGTTTTTTGAAAAAAAAATTATGATATTTTTTTTATGCACTGCTTGAAGTAAATTTAAAATTTTGGGGGGTTAAAAGTAAAAATTTTGTTAAAAAAAGTTAAATTGAATATATAATAATTGAGAGATTAAAATTGATCTTATTCCATTTAACGAAAGGTGTAAGGCCATTGTTTGCCCCTAAGCATATATTCTGAATATATTCACAGACATTCATATATCCAAATGAAAATATTAATCTTTATAATAAAAAAATTAAAAAAATAATTAATCAACTTTATCTTCCAAAGTGTTTCTATTCGTCCTATGAATTGTGTTTCTACTTTATTGAACCCTGTTTCAGTCTATTTCTTTGTATCCTTTTGCAGGTTGGTGCTTCTTTGGAATCTCTTGCTAAGGGTACTAAGAACTCAATGGGCTTGTCAACAATTGCACTGAATTGCACAGAAGGTGGTCACAATAAAAACCCTAGATAGTTGGCTATGAATTTTCTTGCTTTTTTTTTTCTAAGCGTCCAAAAGTATAGTTTTTTTTTATCATTTATTTTAGGTGAACGGTTGTAGTAGAAGATCTCATGGGAATTTTGTTTAATTGATGAATGCTACTGTGGTATAACAGCAAAAATTGTGAGAGTGGAGGTGGGGGAAAGAAGATGAAAGCAAAAAGGGAACTTGGTGATAGTGTAGACGGGGAACGAGACTTAAAATGGCAGAGGGTTGTGGATTCACCATCTTCACCTCCTGAAGAGTCACTTGTGCCTTATAATGACGATGAAGATGATGAAAGAAGAGCATTGAATCACATAGGCAACAGAGAAGAAGATGGTCATAGAGTTGAAAGTGAAGAAGAAGATGAAGATGATCCATATGGGCTAGGATCAACTCCAGGGAGGTCAAATCGCCGTTTTAGTATATAAATTTTCAAGTTTATTACTGTACATTTTGAACTTGTGCATTTTTTTTTTGCAATCAATTAGTTGAACTATTTGAACTTGTAATTTTGCTATTTAAATATTAACATGATTTTTCAATATTTTAACTAAAAAAATTAATTTATTAGATGATTAAATACTATCTTTTTGACTAAAAGTATATATTTAATACTAATTAATTTTTGATATTAATAATGTTTGATTTTAATATTTAATATTTTAAAATGTTTTTTAAAAACTTTAGTGGCGTTTTTCCATAAGCCAAAGAATGGTATTTTTAGCGGTGTTTGTAATTAAAGTGTCGCTAAAGGTCTTATTTATAGCGGCGTTTGTAAGAAAAGCGCCGCTAAAGGTCTTGGTCTATAGCTACGTTTGTGAGAAAGCGTCGCTAAAGGTCTTGATCTATAGTGGTGCTTGTTAGAAAAGTGCCGCTAAAGATCATGGTCTTTAGCGACGTTTTTTGGAAAAGCGCCGCTATAGGTCTTGATCTATAATGGTGTTTATGGAAAAGCGCCGCTAAAGGTCTTGATCTATAGCGTCGTTTGTAGGAAAAGCGCCGCTATAGGTCTTGATCTATAGTGGCGTTTGTGGAAAAGCGCCGCTAAAGTTATCGACGCTGTCATTAGCGGCGTTTTTCGTGGCGCTTCTCAAAGCGCCGCAAAGACTTTTAACGACGCTAAGAAGTGCCGCTAAAGGCCTAAAAAAACGCCGCTAAAAACCTGTTTTGGTGTAGTGATAGTTTGCAAATATGTCTCCAAAATTTTTGTTTTTCCTTTAGTTGCTATTTTAATCACGAAAAATTTTCTTTTATTTAATTTGAATCATGGAAAAAAAATTCAAACTTTTAATTTATTTTTAAGTTTAATTTTAGATAACTTACAAAAATTCAGCATTTCACTAACAAAACATACATAATTAGTTAATTCAAAGTTATTTTTTATTTGTTTTGAAGTTAAAATTCACATAACATACATAAATTAAAGTTAAAATTTCTTAACTTATATAATATTAAGATAACTTATATAATATTACATAACTCATATAATGTTAAGATAAAATATCGAATTACTGAACTTATACAATACTAAGATAAAATTTCGAATTACATAACTTATATAATATTAAGATTACTTTTAGATAATACATAACCTTCCTAACTTACATTATTTAGATAATACATAGCCTACATAACTTACATAACTTACATAAATTAAATAACTTCCATAACTTACATAACTCACATAATACACAACTTACATAACTTACATAATACATAACCTTCCTAACTTACATTATTTAGATAATACATAGCCTACATAACTTACATAACTTACATAAATTAAATAACTTCCATAACTTACATAACTCACATAATACACAACGGACATAACTTACATAATACATAACCTTCCTAACTTACATTATTTAGATAATACATAGCCTACATAACTTACATAACTTACATAAATTAAATACCTTCCATAACTTACATAACTCACATAATACACAACTTACATAACTTACATAATACATAAAAATATATCATATCATAACTTACATAACTCATTTATAGTTATATCTGGCGTTTTAACTTACCCGTGCAAATAATTGTCAACGTCAGACTTCAATAATTAAGAAATGGACTGGTCTTGGATGAATTTGTCAAGGGTAAGCAACGGCTATCGAAATGGAGTACAGACATTTCTAAATTTTGCATTTCAATATGCAAGCCAAGAGAACATGATTCTTTGCCCCTGTAAGAAGTGTGTCAACATAAACTGGCATTATCGTGAGGTTGTATATGAGCATCTAATTGTTGATGGGTTTGTTCGAGGTTATAAACAATGGTTATTTCATGGAGAATGCCCGCCTAGTACTTCCTCTTCAAGGATGGATGTAACTTATCCTGATACTGCTTACCATCAGTCTGATAGAGGGGATGACATGGAAGGTATGTTGCAGGATGCATTTAATATGCACAATCATGGTGTCCAGTCATTCCCAGCAGACTTTGTGGCTTCTGATGATTGTAATATTGGGAGAAATGCTTTTACCGAACCGGGAAGTAGTGTACCTCATGAAGAGTTGAATGAAGATGCGGCGAAGTTCTACGCGCTACTTAATGACATGAATGAAGAACTGTATGAGGGATCAAAATTTTCAAAAATGTCTTTCTGTGTTCGTCTTTTTCAATTAAAATGTTTGGGAGGGTGGACCGGAAACTCTTTAACAATGCTGTTAGAGTTCTTGAGAGAAATGTTTCCTTTTGCAAAAATCCCTCAGTCATGCAAATATATGAAGAAAATGATAAAAGATTTAGGCCTTGGGTACAACAAGATCCATAGTTGCCCAAATGACTGCATGTTGTATTGGGGCGATCGGAGAAATCAACAGTGCTGTCATGTATACGGCCACTCCCGTTGGATAAGTAAAAACGCAGAAGGTGGGAATGACGATGAAAATGATGCACAGTCAAGAAAGAAGCCAGTCAAGATTTTACGGTATTTTTCGCTGATACCGAGGCTTCAAAGGCTTTTCATGTCGTCGAAGACAGCGGAGTCTATGACGTGGCACCATGATGGACGAACCGATGATGGATTATTAAGGCATCCGACAGATTCTTTAGCTTGGAAATCATTTGACAATAAATTTCCAGGCTTTGCAAACGATCCTAGGAGTGTGAGGCTTGGGCTAGCATCTGATGGATTTAATCCTTTCAAGATCATGAGCACTGCGTACAGTACTTGGCCAGTAGTGCTTGTTCCTTACAATCTGCCTCCGTGGATTTGCATGAAGCAATCTTCCCTTATCTTATCTATGATTATCCCTGGTGAGAAAGGGCCCGGAAATGATATCGACATTTATTTACAGCCACTTATTGAAGAGTTAAAACAATTATGGGCTGGTGTCGAGACATACGATGTGCTAAGAAAGGAGAACTTTAATTTACGTGCGGCTTTGATGTGGACCATTAATGACTTTCCCGCTTATGCCAATTTATCCGGTTGGAGTACCAAGGGTCGTTATGCGTGTCCTTGTTGTGCTGCACAAACATGTTCACAATGGTTGTACAATGGGAAGAAGTTTTCTTACATGGGGCATCGTCAGTGGTTACCGAAAAATCATAGATCTAGATTTCAGAGTTCTGTATTTGACGGCACTGAAGAGTTCAGAGAAGCTCCTTCCCAGACCAGTGGCTCTGAAATATTGTTCATGTTGGAAGATATGAATTTCATTTATGGGAAGATGAACCAACCGCCAAACACGGAAAGAAACAGAAGATCAAATGATGAAGCTGATGAAGACTCCGACGAAGAGGACGATCCTAATGAGGCGGACTTGTGGAAAAAAAAGTATTTTTTTAGTTGTCTTATTGGGAGCATCACCTTTTACGACACAATCTTGATGTTATGCACATTGAGAAAAATGTCTGCGAGAACATTGTGGGTACAATTGTGAATGTCGACGGAAAATCAAAAGACAATCTTCAGAGTCGACTTGATTTAGTCCAAATGGGAATTCGGCCTGATCTTCATCCTAATCCACTTCCGAATGGGAAATATCGGTTGCCGCCTTCTATTTTCTCAATGTCCAAGACGGAGAAAGAACTGTTTTGTATGGTGCTGAAGGAAATGAAGGTTCCAGATGCGTATGCATCAAATATATCTCGATGTGTTAGTGTTAAAGATCGAAGATTATATTCGCTAAAATCACATGACTATCACATTTTGATGCAAGATTTACTGCCAGTTGCTCTATGATGTTGTATGCCCAAGAAGGTGACGTCTTGTATCATTGAACTATCCAACATAATGAAAGCCATTTGTGACAAAGTTTTGGATGTTCAAGAACTTCAGAAGGTACAGGATCGAGCCGCTTTGACTTTATGCAGCATGGAGAAAATCTTCCCACCTTCCTTCTTCACCATTATGGTTCACTTGATAATCCATCTCCCGCATGAAGTAATTCTTGGCGGACCCGTTTTCTACCGATGGATGTATCCCATAGAAATGTGTTAATTAAAATTTTTAAAATTTTCCTTCATTCACCTTTATACCTTTAGTTACAACTTTTTATAATGTTGTATATTGTGTTTAGTTCCTATCCAAATTAAAGTCTTATTGCCGCAACAAGCGATATCCAGAAGGATCGATTGCTGAAGGCTACTTGGCATAGGAATGTATGACCTTCTGCTCAAGATATTTGGAAGATGTCGAAACAAGGTTCAACAGACCAAATAGGAATGCTGGACTCACGGACTATAACTTAGTCGATACTTATTTGTTCCAAAGTTTTGGAGAACCAATCGGCAAAGTTGAAATTGCAGAATTAGATCATTTATCGTGGGTACAAGCACATCGATATGTTCTGTTTCACCACGAATCATTGGAACCTTTACGGAAGTAAGTTCTACAAATTTTATAAATATTTATCAAACTAAAAATTGTTTATCTTCTAACAAAGTGAACATTTTTTTAACATAGTGAGTACAAACAAATATTGAGATCTCGTTCGCGCTCCCGAAGAACACAACACCGAGATATCAATAAGTTGTTTACAGAATCTTTTTATGAATGGTTAAGCCAAACGATATGCAGTTGGAGCTTCCGCTTACAAATAATAATGCTTTCTCATAACATTTTTAATTACTCAGTTTACTTTCCATTCAATAGGTTTGGGGTGGGAAGAACGTAAACGAAAAAGTTAAATGGCTCTCCCAAGGTCCAAATCGAGTGGTTAAAAGATATAGTGCGTTCCTCATCAACAGATTCAGATTTCATACAAAATATCGCGAGAGGTTGAGGAGAACGCAAAATTGTGGAATAGTTGTTAATTCTGCAATTACAAGTTATGCTAGTGCTAGGGACAATAATCCTGTCGAGGGAAATGTGGAATATTTCGGACATCTTACTGGCATAATTGAGTTGGATTACTACAGCAAATGTAAAGTTGTCTTATTTCGAGGGGATTGGGCTGATGTTAATACAGCTCGTGGAATTAAGAAAGATCAATTTGGTTTTACAATAGTGAACTTTGACCGATTGATTCACATAGGACAACAACTGATAGATGAGCCGTATGTATTCTCATTTCAAGTCAAACAAGTTTTTTACTCAAAAGATCTAGTCGATGAGGGTTGGTACGTTGTACTCCGTAACATCCCTAAAGACTTGTTTGACATGGGCAGTAGAAATAGAGATAACATCGACGACAGATCAGAAACTTTGCCCTTTCCAGAACAAAACTTAAACGATAATATCCCTAGTACTAGTGCATAATTTCAATGGGTTCGTCAGGATAAGGATGAAGATATTTACGAATAATGATGTAGTAAGATTTTACGATTGTTTAATTATATGTAATATCATAAATTAAATCTTGGTCTTATTATATATTTCAACTATTTTATATGTGCTGTTGTTGCTGTAATTAGTTATTAAGTTTTCAACTATTTTATGTGTATTGCAGATAAAATGCCTAGAAGAAAAATTCTAAGGGGAAGCATTGTTCAAAATGACCCAAATTCGACAGAAACAAATAGTACTGAACAACAGACAGCAGTTGGATCTTCAAATGTTTCGATTACAGTTGAGGATCCTACAGAAGTTCAAAGTAATTTTACATTTAATTTACATGCGTGTTGACTTATAGTTGATTTATTTTTCAAATTCTTATATTATAATATACCATTTGTAGTTGAAACTGGTGGGATGCGCAGAGGTCGAGAACGTACACTACTTAGAGAGTTATACGAGTTAGATCCAGTCGAGCGTGTCAAAGTTGGACGAAACAGTTTTGGTCAGCCTGTTGGATCAGAAGCTCGACTTTTAGCAGGATACATGGGCATTTTAGCACGAAATCCGAATATGTTGCCTATCAACTATGAGTCATGGCATCAAATGCCGGATAGCAACAAAAACCAAGCCCTCGATAATATTAAGGTAACAAAATGTTAATGTCATCTGTAATGCTTGAGAAATAGTTTCATTTATATTTACTTTATTAACTTGTGTTTTTTGTTTTTTGTAGGCGAGGTTTGCTTTAGAGGTCTCGGATGCTTATGTAAAGAAGGCATTGGGAAAAAGATGGAGAGACAATAAAAGTACTCTGAAGAAAATTATTATAAGACAAAAACAACCCTCGATGAGAAATTGCAAAATGTCCCGCCGGGTATGTTGAGGTACCAATGGGAAGATGCGGTTAGATTTTGGCATTCGAAGAAAGGCGAGGTATGATGTACTTCCAAACTATTGTAATTATTTTGGTTTATAATATTTTCTGTTTACGTACTAAAAGTTTCATAACGTAGGATCGTGAACAAGTTGGAAAAAGCAGCAGACAGAAACAAAAATTCACCCACACAGCCGGGTCCAGAAGTTTTGCATGTGTAGCTTAGGCGGAGGTATTTTAAATTTTTTAATATTCTCAAATATGTATAACTTTCTATTAAATAATATTTTTACTACTATATTGTAGGAACTGTCGTTCGGTCAAAAAGTTAGACGCCTTCAACTTTTTGAAATTACACATAGGAAGAAAGATGGATCTCCCATGACTCCTGAAGCTGGTGAAATAATGGTACGTTTACTTAATACGATTTGACTTGTTTTAGTTATTTATAGTGTTTATTTTCTAATGGTTTAATTCATTGTTTGTAATGCGACTATTGTTATGTTGCATATGTTTTTTAATATATAATATTGCGTTCCTAACTATGTGATTTATTTATTAGGAAAAACTAAAAGATAAAAAGGCGGAGTACGAAGCGATTGCTTCTAGTGATAGTTCTGTTCATCTTGAAGACATTGATAATCGGATTATTACTGAAGTTTTGGGTCCTGAAAGGTATGGTCGGGTTCGATTTCAAGGATCTTTTGTTAGCCCAACCCAATATTTTGGATCCAGCTCGCACCAATACATGGCTTCGGGGAGTCAGGCTGAAGCTGAAGTTCAGAGGTTAAAAGACCAGATGGCTCAAATGCAAGCGACCACAGTTGAGGTTCAAAGGAAATATGAAGAACTCCAGCTACAACTTAAAGCAGAGGCGGCAGCGAGGGAAGCAGCGGCTGCAGCGAAGGAAGTGGAGGCTGCAGCGAGAGAAGCAGAGCAGAGCAAAAAGTACGACGAACTCCAGCAGCAGCTTCAGATTATGATGAAGATGTTTTAGTGGCAACTTTCGCCGTCATAGTGTATGCCATAAATATTTTTATCATTTTAACATTTAACATTTTTGCAAAAATAATATGAATTCACTTTTATTTATTCATATTAATATTATTTTATTCGTTTAATTTGAAATATTATATAAATTTATTGCTTTTGGTTGGTTTAGATCTGGTTGTTTTTTATTTGTTGCTATAGGAGGGCTGAAAAAATGAAAATTTTAATATAAAAAAATCCCAAAAATAGTGGCGTTTTTATATAAAAGTGCCGCTAACGAACATGTTCTTTAGCGGCGCTTAGAAAAAAACGCCGCTAAAGAACATGTTCTTTAGAGGCGCTTAGAAAAAAAACGCTGCTAAAGACCATATTCTTTAGCGGCGTTTTTGTTTGTAAACGCTGCAAACGTTTGCGACGTTTTCTTTAGCGGCCTTTTTTGCGGCGCTTGTGGAAGCACCGCAAATACCTTTAGTGGCGTTAAAAAGCGCCGCTTAAGGCCTAAAAAACGCCGCTAAAGACCTGTTTTGGTGTAGTTTTTATCCGAGCTCCCAATTGCACTGATCTGCCTAAGTCTGAGGATTACCTGGAAATATCAGTCAAACAGAAAGTGAGTTTTTGAAACCCAATGTATAACGAATAACTTAAAATAGTTGATGCATATTAGACAAATTAACAGAATCAGATTCATATAAGAGCAATTCAGGTACAGACATGAAATCCTACCTCCACCCACTACACACCAACTTCGACCATCCAACACACCATGTAGGGTATGAAACACCCACCCAGCCCTACTCACTGCTTAGTGTCGATAAGACACTTTACAGAAATTTGAAGCTGAGCTGCTAGATAAATAGGCGAATTATCACTTTTTACAAAAACATTTCCTCCACATAATATATAACCCGTCCCAGATGCAAATATAGAATGTAATAGATATTAGACATATTTTCAGTATATACACATAGCATAGTAGATACAAAACATACATAGCATTTTCTGGTTTTCTTTTAATATATTACGTAGTTTACTCATCATATGACATTTCAATTTTTCGAGCAACTATCGAGATTCATGCAAACGTATGATTGGATTTCATATTATACAATCTATTTGAACACATACCGACCCCACAGAAGGTTCACGATCTATCAAAACAAGGTGTATGGCCTTAGAAAAAAAATTAGAATTTTTGGCCCACACAGTCCAAATGGCCATCCCGTATGGCCCACACGCTTATGTGGTCCACACGACCCAAATAGCCTAAACTGTGTGTCACACAGCCATGTGGCGCCGACAGAAAATTTTTTTAGCTTTCGTCGTTTGCTGTTTTTTTTTTTGTGATTAGCATTACACACCTAAATTGATTTTTACACAAATACACACACGACACTCCCGAAACCTAAAAACAAAATTTAATTCATCAACTTAGCGATGATTCACGATATTAGAACAAGTAACTGTATAACACACAACGCCCTCAAACAATTCCAAAACACAATCGAACCTTTACCGAAAAATGTACAACACCAAACGGTTCAAGTTGCTGGAGGGACACCAACCGTCACCACCTTCTCCTAAAATGATTCAATTACTTTAGTACAATACACAAAAACCCGAAACAACAGATTTCCCAAGAAACTACTCACAACAATTCTAATTTAAAGAACAAAGAAGGACAAACCACTATTTACCTTCACAACCTGAAAACCAAATAAAACGAGCAGGTTCAAGCACAACCATAATAATCATAAGCGAGCAAGAAGGCCGTAAGAACAAAAGGAGAAATAATGGCAGAATGGGGAACCAAAAGATTAAAAGTCAAGACAAACAAAGAAAAGAATGAGCAAAGATTTGAGACAAAATAACCATATCAGGCTTATTTACTAAACATAGGCAGCAAAATAAATCCCACTTCCTTGCGCACACGAAGACTCAAACACAAAACTTTAAGTAGATACACCAAGTGTTTAACCACCCAATCAGTACACATCACAGGATAAAACTCAACAAAGCTAAACTTTAACATTTTGGGGCATTACAGAACCACCCGTTCAAGCTCGAAGATCCATCTAAAATGTAGAAGGATTTGAAAAAAATATAAGTTCGAAAAATGAGTTTGGATAAAAAATAATGCACGTTTTCTAAAAGGATCAAGCCTTGAGTAAGTTTTTTTTATTAGGCCCGAATTTGCCTCTTTTTTTTTCTTTGCTATTGTTTTGCTGTTGTTTTGTTATTTTATTGTTATTGTTTGCATATTGTATAACTCTTATTTTATTGTTAATTTTACTATTTTAGGCATTGACTTGCTAAGTTTCAACTATCTTAGTATTATTTAAGTATAAACATTTTTAATATATTTTCAATTTGTTGGTAAATATTTATTTTAATGTTTTTAAATGTATTTAATATATTATATTTTTAAAATTTATTTTTATATAAAATTTTTAATTTGGGCTCGAGTTTAACCTTTTTTATTTAGACAAAGGTTTGGACAAAATCAAAGTTTGTTGGTCAAGCTCTTTATTTGACGTTTGACACAATAAAAGATTGCAATGTGTTAACATGTTTTACCATGTAATTTACAATTTTTTATGGAAGCTTTGGTATTCTGATTGAATTTCATCATTAATTATTAAATTTAAATTATTTGTTACCTTTTTAATTTGACTATTCAAAACTATGTGTTTCGGTTGCATTTGAACGTATTCAATTATTAATATAAACAAACAAAACTTCAGTTAAATTGCATAATTACATGTTTATTTCTTTAAATACGTATGATGTAATAGTGATATGAAAGGGGCGCTAACCTTCCTTCAGAACAAAAATATATCACAAATATCTTTGGATCGATATGGAACAGTGATGGCAGATTGATGCTCTGCAGCTGCATGAATCCCTCCCTGCTCGTTGCACCACATATTAAATCTTATGTACTCAAAACTCATCGTTATAGTTGACCCAACGCAAAATACACTTGCCATTGCCCAAACCAAACAGAGTGCCACTCCTTGGTGGATCCACTGAAAATTTTGATTACCATTTGACCGGCAAATGTTTCTTATCAAGCAAATTATATGCCTCCAAAGAACAGAACTCACCAGAATAATTATACATGACAGTATACAGCACATCGTCCACGATTGACGCTGGGTCAGACCAGTAACAAAATTTTGGTTCGAGGCAAACCCACGATTTACGATCATAGTAATAAGCGTAAAGAGAACCAAAATCTGAGATCGGGGAGAATCTAGGAGAACAGGACCACATAGAGCGATAGCTTCCGGAGGGGGCGACAATGGTTCCCAAATATCCCCACTTATATCGTAAACGTCGCCAAAAGATTCAAAACCCAATAGTTCGAAGACGTAAATCTTTCCTTCAGCAGCAAGAACCAGGGGAAAAGGCCCTAGGGAACAAAATAGAAGTAGTTTTTCTCCACCCACGTTCAAGGTCCTTCCAATCTAATTGGAAAACATCGTTTACATCATCATAACCACCAAAAGTAGCATCATTTTTGCGTATTCCCCCAAGAACGTAAACGTGGTTGCCACAGGCAACGGCAGTGGAGATAAAGGAGCATCAGGTGGCATCGCCCTAATAAAGACTTCATCGCTTTCCAGATCCAAAAAGTGCAAACCGAGCGTCATTTTACCATCGGTACCCGGCCATTTCTGGACGTGGGTCCTGATCAGTTCACCAATGTAACTGGAGGAATCACTAGTATCGCTGCTCATGGTTCACCCTCAGCTTCGCCTTTCCAGATCCAAAATCGCTTTTAGTTTTAGGTTTATATATTTTGGGTTATCCCCTTTTATTCTGTTTGAGTTTAGTTTAGTGGTGTCTATGGCAGTAGGGGTGTGCATAATTCGGGTAAAATCGAAAAAATTCGGTTAACCGACCGAATTCGGTTAATCGGTCGGTTAACCGAAATTTTTTGGTCGGGGGTCGGTTAATTTTTTTATGATTTTTCGGTTAACGGTTAATTCGGTTCGAAACCGGTCGGTTAACCGAAATAAAATTATCAAACCCAGCCCAAACCCAATTACCCAACCCAATAAAACTAAAACTAAAGTTTACCCAATTATCCAATCCAATAAAACTAAAACTAAAAGACTATCCAATTTACCAACCCAATTTACTAAAGTCTAAAACCCAATTTACATTAATAATTTATAAATTTTTTAAATTTTAAAAATAAAAAATAAAAAATTCGGGTAATTCGGGTATTTTTCGGTAATTCGGTTAATTCGGTTAATTCGGTTAATTTGGGTAATTCGGGTAATTTTTAACGAAAAATAAAAAATACATAATTTTCGGTTAATTCGGTTAACCGACCTTATTAACCGAAAAAATTTCGGTTCATTTAATTTTTTTTAAAAAAATCGGTTCGGTTAACGGTTAAAATTTTTGGAAGGTCGGTTAATTCGGTTATAGTAATTTCGGGTCGGTTAACCGAATGAACACCCCTATATGGCAGGGCAGCCCGGCCCGAATTTGTAAATTTTTTTCCTGACTATTTCTGTCTTACTTTCATCTATTATGATGATGCTATTAATTTGTTTTTAATATTTAGATATTGTATAACTTTTATCTTATTATTAATTTTTTTATTTTAAAGGTATTTAGTTGTTAAGTTTATTTTTAATTTATTGAAAAATATTTATTTTAATATTTTTTTGTGTATTTGATGTATTACATTTAAAAAAATTTATTTAAAAAAATAAAAATTAATATGGGCGATCCAAACCCTAGTTTTAACATTTTTATTTGGGCTGGGCTAGGCCAAAATTTAGGCCCATTTTTCGGTTGGGGTGAGCCTGAACCTATTAATTGAGTCTAGATTTTTGTTAGGGCCTAGCCCGACTCATGGACACATCTAGTTTAATTTATTTGGGATTTAATAATAAAGGGACTAATTTGATGCGATTCCACCTCCTAGGTACTTTAACCATATATAATTTAAAAAACTTATATCTGGCAAGTCCTTTTTTTTCTAAAAAAAATTGTTCAAAATGAATGACAGGTATGGAGGAGAAAGTGAGTAGCATGTTGAAAATCATGGATTATGATGGGGACTCATTTGCAAAAATGGTAGAAATTTATTTTAAAGAAAAGACCAGAACATGTAATTTAATACGTCAAATTAGGCTCTCCATTATACTTAAGGAGATTATTCTTGAGCAAGTTATGTGTCTTTTATTATTTTTGCTTAGTTTAAAGTTCTTGCTTTAGTAAATGTTTAGTGTGTTTTCATGTTATTTCTGTAATAATCTCGTTCAGAAATTCTACTAACGCGATCTTCACTAAAACAATCATAACTTGAGCTCCTAAATTCGAAATCAAGTGATTTAAAGTGCATATTAAGCTTAGAGGTAGATATTCAAACATTATGAAGGCAACTCAACCCAAAAATGTTTGGACCCCATCCAAAAATTCGTTGCAAGAGGATTGATTTTTCCAAACTTAAAAATTAGTGCTTCGGTGAATGCAATTTAATAAATTTCACTTCATTCGTGCATGTATCAAATTTTATGTTTAATGTGTGAAATTAATGATTTTCCTAATCGAATTTATCGAACGTAACTAAAGGCGACGCTGAGATGTCCAAAAACAAGGGAAAAACGAAAGTTGTTGACAAATAGTAATTCCCGTTTGCACTCTCATAATTTTACTTCAATTTATGCTTAAATAGGTAGTTTAATATAATCGAATAATATCGATGTTAAGCATGACTCGAGGTATGTATAAACTTGATTGATTGAGTCGATTAGATTACGCTTGAAATATGTGTATGTATGGTTGTGACAATGAGATTTTATTATGATAATATCATCTAATCTTGAATTATAATGTGTTTCAATGATTAATAACGATGAATGATGCCTATTAACAATATCAGATAGAGTTTCAAGTATAGTTGACATGTCATACGGTCTATTTTGTAGGTGAGGGATCTAGCGTAGAACATGTATTACTATCTGATAGTTCTCCAATACCCTGGGAGTAGGAGTGTATTCTGGTGTGATTGGTGGAACCGGTGCATTACACCCGATTAGCACTTATGTTCGTATTATGGTGTTTGTTGGTGGTTCAATCTGTGCATCCATCCTTGAGTCAAAGTCATTTGATAGGGTCTAAAATGAGAAAATAAATATGAATTATAATTGATAATTAGATATGTTTAAAATATTTTTAATGAGTTTATATTTTTTCTATATGAAACGAGACGTTAATACTCTGAGGGGTTGTTGATATTTTTATATTCGTTAATGTAATACGAATACCTTGAGGCTACCCTAAAAATGCACGATGTCTTGAACAATAGTATTAATGAACAATAATAATACAAATATATGGCACATAGTACAAACCAATGCACAAATGTCTTGTCTACAAAATAATCTCAAAAATAGATAATGAAAAATTAAATTAAAATTTTAAATAAATTATTAAATTTTAAATAAAATGTTAATATATTTTTTATGGTTTTTATAAAATTTTACAATTTTACAATTTTTATGATTTTTATATATTTTTTCTAATTTTTAATAAAAATAGGGGTTTTTTGAAAAAGTTTGAGTGTTTTTGATGCATTTTGAAAGTTCAAGTATCCAATTAAGTGCAAAAAAAGAAGAGTTTAATTATTTTTTTAAAAGGTTTGAGGGACTTTTGATGCATTTTGAAAGTTCAAGTACCCAATTAAGTGCAAAAAAAAGAAAAAAAAGAGGGGCTTAATTGTTTTTTTTGAAATAATTTGAGGACTTTTTACACCCTTAAGCCTTTAAATAAATAGATTAATTTTTAATTTAAAAACAAATAAATATATTACATTTAGTTATTATTTACCTTGAATACATCCCAATGAAAATGATATCGAGTAATAAATCTATTGTTACCTTTCATAATTCTAGTATTGTATTTTTAAATGGGTTATATAGGCAGTCAAGAGCAATACACGTGTCTAGAATGCATAGAGTCTACTAAGAGCGTCAATTCTATGAACATTAGTTATGTATATATATAAATATTCGGTTGTCCCCTCTAATAAGACAGACGAAAAATTACTCAATAAGATGATGTTTTAAACTCAGATTATTTTTTAAAAAAGCACACACCTAATCAATAAATCATAATTTGAGATTCAAATGTATTATTAAATTAGTTGTTCTTTTATGCATTTAATTTATCATTATTTAAGTTTTGATAGGGTCTGGGTTGCCTACCCGTAGCCTAGCTAGAGCCCACCAGATGGATACATGCAAGCCTTATAGTATGAAGCTCGCAAGGGGAGCTCACAGACTCAACTTGCACATGTCAGGGGGTGTTCATAAGGGGAGCTCACAGTCTCGGCTTGCATATGCCCAAGGAGTGTCCAGCAGGCAGCCCAGAGCAATACACGTGTCTAGAATGCATAGAGTCTACTAAGAGCATCAATTCTATGAACATTAATTATGTATACATATATAAATATTCGATTGTCCCTCTAATGAGACAGACAAAAAATTACTCAACAAAATGATGTTTTAAACTCAAATTATTTTTTAAAAAAGCACACACCTAATCAATAAATCATAATTTGAGATTCAAATGTATTATTAAATTAGTTGTTCTTTTATGCGCTTAATTTATCATTATTTAAGTTTTAAATAAAAATAATTTGAAAATTGAAATATTAATATTGTAGTTTTAAGTTATTTAACAAAATTTATTATAATAATATTATTTTACTTAACAATAGTAATATAATATTAAATTTGTATACTTTTAATAACATAATTAAAATTTTCACAATTTACTCTAATTGTAACTTTTTAAAATGTAAGTCCATTTTTCCTTACATTATTAAAATTTTCTTTTATATAATTACAAAAATTATATATATTTTTACCCTAAAAAATTATATATTTATTTAATACAACATTTAAATAATTAAAAATGTAATGAAACCGATTTAAAATTTTAAACTTGAAATTAAATTTTAAGATATGTAATAGATTAATGAGATTAAACTGTTTAAATAAATTAAAATAGAGATTTAAAAAAATTAAAAACAGATCTAAAAGACACTATTTTAAAAACATCTCTTATATAGATTTCATAATTAGTTTTTTAAAACCAATCAGTAAAATAGAAATTTTGTAATTTTGAAAAATATTTTAAAAACATTTAAATAAATTTACAATTTCAAAGATCAAACTATATTAAATCAAATCTTAAAAATAAACATTGAAAACATTTTTTAATTTAAAATATCATAACTTTTTTAAGCATCGATAAAATATGTACATTAATTGGATGGGGATAACTTTCGAGAATAGAAATGAAACTTACTAATAGTTCTCAACTGTAAGAAACAAAAATTCATTATTGATGAAACATGCCCTCCGGAAGCTTAGCACAAAGCAAGAAATCGCTGGAGAGATTCTAACTCAATTGCTGAATGTTATATGTTAGCGAGCATGAGTAACGTGTTGCGAAAGCAACACAAGAATTTTTGTATTGCCAAAGAGATCATGATAAATTTGGAGGATTTTCTCGGAGGCCAAGTTGCATTGGCTCGATAATTCGCTATTACAAATTTGATGAACTTTCAGCAGAAACCTAACACTCCGATCAAAGAACATATGCTTAAGCTTATGTGATTTTTTTTGTTAAAACGGAGGACAATGGGGCTGAACTAGATGTGAACACTCAGATTGAAATAGTGTTCAAATCCTTAACCTAGGAGTTTTTTGGCTTTAAGGCCGCTTACAACTTGGGGAACAAGGCGCTTACCTTGATTCAACTCATGAAGGAATTACAATATTATGAGTTGATATTGAATGGTGGTAAACTGGTTTAGGAGAAACCTAAGGCAAACTTAGTTTTAAGCCTCTAATCCTCTAAGAGGAAGCTGGAAGCTAAGGGAAAGAAGAAACTGACTAAGTTTTTTGTTCCACCTCGTGTGGATAGGAAGAAGGCTAAGAAGTCAAAAGATACTAAAAAGATCAAATGGTTCTTCTACAATAGGAAAGAGCATTTCAGATCAAACTGCACGAAATATTTGGATTACCTAGCCGAAAAAGACAAAGGTATGGAATTCTTTGTGGTTGAAGCTTACTTAGTGGAAGAATCAATTAATAACTGGGTAACTGAGTCTGGAGCCACTAACCGCGTGTGTGTTTCTTTACAGGGGTTCAGCAAAACGAGAATTTTGTGTGACAAATGCCTCTTGTTGCGGATCGGAGATGAGAGCTATGTTTCAGCCAAAGCAGTGGGAGAAGTTATTTTACATTTTGATAATTTTAGGAAGATTATTTTAAAGAATGTGTTTTATGTACCTTATTGTAAAAGGAATTTAAATTTTGTAACATGTTTATTTTATGACAGTTATACTGTGACATTCAATAAATGGATTGCTATTCATAGATGTCGTTCATTAATTTATAATGGATGGATGAAAAACAATCTCTACTTTATCAAACCAAATAACTACTCGATGCTTCAAACTAAAATAGTGAATAAAAAAATTAAAACTTTTCACTCTAATGAGGTGTACCTATGACACTTAAGACTTGGTAATATTAACTAAGAAAGAATCACTAGACTTATGAAAGATGGTCTCTTAAGTATGCTTAAGGAAGTTAATCTTCCACAATGTGAATATTGCTTGGAAGGTAAAATGACTAAGAGGTCTTTTAATGCAAAAGGTATAAAGGCCAACCAACCTTTAGAATTTGTGCACACTGATGTATGTGGTCCCATGAGCATCAGTGTCCGAGGGGTTATGATTATTATGTGACTTTTATCGACGAATATTCTCAATATGGATATGTGTATCTAATGCACTACAACAACGAAACATTTGATAAAATTTGAGAGTTTTGTACAAAAGTGAAAAAGCAATTAGGTTTATCCATAAAGAATCTTCGGTCTGACCGAGGTGGGGAATACTTGTTTGACGAGTTCTTAGGATACCTTATAGAGAATGAGATTTTATCCCAGTTCACTACACCGGACACTCCACAGTAGAATGACGGAGTTGAGAGAAGGAATAGAACCTTACTTGACATGGTTCGTTCAATATTAAGATATTCACAACTCTCTACTTCCTTTTGGGAATATGCAATACAAACAACTTACTATATTTTAAATGTTGTGCCAACCAAGTCTACTTGTAAGACACCTTATGAATTATCGCATGGAAAGAAACCTGCTTTAAATTACTTTAGAATATGAGGTTGTCGAACACACGTTCTAAATAAGGATGCAAAGAAGTTGGGTGTACGGACAGAATTATGCATATTTGTAAGATATCTGAAAGAAACAAAGGGTGGATTATTCTACAATCTGAAAGATAATACGACCAAAGTTTCTACTCGTGCTACTTTCCTCGAGGAAAGCTACATGGATAACTTTAAGCCTCGAAGTAAAGTGGTACTTGAAGAACTTTTGAGAGTTGTAGAATAATCACCAAGTTCAATTCTCAACTTAAGTAAATAAATCTCAACTTAACTAACTAAATTTTCTTGCTAAAGCATCTGGGTGGCTTACACTTAACAAAAGAGTCCGTCAAACCATAGATCTACACTTATTTTACCAAGAATCCAAATAGTAACTAGATACCATGACTTCGCCAGACAGGCTGTTACATGATACATGTGTTTCAAAGTTTCGATACATGAAGACTTTGAAGCTAAAAATGAATAGTAAACTAGTACATGTTCTAAAACTTATGAATAAGATATTGATACCTTTGTTTATTAAATCATAATTTGGCTTGAAAATATTCTAAAAAAAGAAATTAAGGTTCTCTAATCAAAACTTGATAAATGATGGACTTTTGAAAGAGATTATGGAGTTAGAAAAGTAAATTAGGGTTAGAGATATTGTATATTTTAATGTGACACACTTTTTCTGTAACTGTTAACAGGTAGGATAAAGGGTTCTACACTGACAATGTAGTCTAAGATTGCCCAATCATTAGTAATATAACACTTTATTCCCGGCCTGATCGCCAGGTCTAGGTATCAGATGATACAATAACCAAAATAACTTAACAATGTTTTTGATTTTGCTTAATTTACATGCGTAAACGACATAAATTTTACAAAATCTAACTATTATTAAAGCTTATATAGAACCAATGGCGTGGCCTCTAGGGATGCCCCTCTATATAAATGAATCAACAACCACACCCATCTTTTGAAATAAGCAATGTCTAGCTTGGTCCCTCCACTAAAATTTCCCAAACATAACTTAACCTACGTGGAAGCAGAAAACGTATAAGTTTAAGAGAACTTAGCGAGATCCTATACTTTGATTTTCGTGGAAGATTTCCTTTAAAATTAAGGAACATGAAACTTAAAGCACAAATAAGAAAGTCCTTAGAATGTGTAGGAAGACCTGAAATTTTATCCATCGTAGCCATTAGCTTGTTTTCTCCGAACGTGTAACACCCTTATACCCGGTTCAACCCGAGGAACCTGATATAGAAATATTACATTTGGTGCCAAAGTGATTTTAGCTAAACACTAATAAATTTAAACATTAAGAAAAAATAAAATTTTCATTAAATTAATTTTATATTATCATTCTCAATGTTCAAGGACATTACCAGATATTATTCTATGCCTAGAAATGTTTAAAATATGACTTTTGCACAAAACATGGGCAAAGTATCGATACCTTTGTCTTAAGTATCGATACTTTTCCTTCATTATCGAGACCAACCTAAAAATCGATACCAGAAGTGCATTCTGTTTTGGAAATTTTCAAAATCAAGCTTTAGGTATCAATACCTTAGGTAATTTTTGTTGGAAAAAACACTTGGAAAAATTGCTAAAAATCCCCTGCACAGTTTTCAAGCTGTTTCAAAGTTTAAAAACCAATTCAAAACAATCCCAAATCAACCTTATTTAACATGTATCCCATCAATTATGCATGTATGCATTTAGATTTTTAATAATCAATGCAAATATTACCAAAGTTCTTCTTTAGACTCCAAAATAAGTAAGGTTTTTATAACTATATTTTAGTCCCTACTACTTGTAATACACTTGGTCTTCCTAAGTACATGCCATTCTATTCCAAATTATGAAATATACCCTCTTGGCACTTAGAGATGTGATGATATGGATGTCCATGACCTCAGCTACGACACTTCAAAATCACTGTACCTACGTGTTGAAAGTAAACTCGTTAAGTCGGTAAAGACTTAGTAAGTACCCATGATATTCAAAATCTATTAAATTCCTTAGTTCCCAATATCTCGTTTCTTTGTTTATTTACCATATTACATCCAATTTCTTATTATCATATTCATTTGTAAATTTTTACTTATTTCACATTTTAGTCCTTAAAACCTCAATTCAACCAATAGATATTACTACTTTTTTTTAATACATGTATCATGTTTCACTGCTTAGTATAATTTTTCATAATTCAATCACTATTTCTTTCACAATTTATTTTTACATATTTAACTTACTAGTTATTGTCTTTCTTATACTCTCTCAAATACATTTGATTTGCTTATGTGTTTTCTTTACTGATTCAATATTTCGAACATTAATCGAAGATATACCTTTACCTTATAACAAAAATTGTTTATTTGTTTTTAGCAGAGGCCCAGTAGACTAAACAGAGCACTTAGGATATATGAAATTGATACAGAGCTGCACTAATAGAACTGTAGCACCCCAAACCTGGCCTAGACGTTATGGCCGAATTTGGCGATGTCACATGGAATGAGATTTGAAGACAAGATTGTCGAGTTAAAACCATTACAGTTAGTTAGCTTTTATTTAATTCAGAAAAATAAGTACTAGTTGATTTGCTATAAAACTTGTCTCTTAGTGGAAGCTTTTGTCACCAATTAATTTAGGGAAAATCGTTTCTATTTACAAAAACCTTAGTTTTTAGAAAAACTGTGTTTTTGTTGAGTTGCAGTTTAAAAAAAATCCATAAAAACAGTATAAAGTCCCAAATTTAAAGCCAACCATTCCATAGTCCAAAAGTTACATAAAAAACCCCAAATAAGTAATAAATTCTAGACATTAATGAAAAACAGTCTAAAATTTACGTGTGACTGCCGTCGAGTCCTCCGCTACACCGACCTGTCAAGTCTAGGGATTACCTGTATAGATTAAACAAACAAAAGGGTGAGTTTTCGCAAACTCAGTGTGTAATCTCCACAGAAAACATGCATACAGGTATTCAACAGAATTTAGTTAGATACAATATGGGGCCTGGGTCCATCACAGAATCAATTTGGGCCTTAGCTCGTTCAGATACAGTCCCAGAAATACATTAGGGCCTTGGCCTATATCAGATACAGAATGAAGATACAGTAAATCAGAATCCTACCCACCAGCCTCTACACACCATCTTCGTGCAACCCTACACACCATGTGGGGATTAAATCAACCCATCCATCCTTACACACCATGCTGTACTGAAATGCGGCACATAATCAATAGGTTGCAGCTGAGTTGCCAGATAATAGGCTTAATAGCCTTTCAGATACTTTCTCCAAATATTATCAACCCACCCCGATACAATGCAACATACAAAATATGACATGCCATTATGCAATTAATAGTACATACATTCAGATATCATAAGTCATGCTCGGTCTAGAAATCAGATCGATAGATCACACATATAGGAGTCTAAGTAAAGCTTACCGGCCCTACAATAGGTCCACAGTCGACTTGGGTGACTCGTGCAACCTTACAAAACTTTTCAAAAAAATGGGCTCACACGCCCATGTGGCCCACACGATCCAATTTGGCCTTGGCCTCGTGATCCATTTTTAATGTAACCCGTGCTAGCTAAATATTCATATATGTTTTCACTATTTGCTTGTGTGTTCCTTCAAAGTTGTCTACTTGAGTCACTATTACTAAATTATTTATATTTTGAGCTACAGAATTCTAAATTTAAACCCGCTTGATGTCTTTGAAACTAGACTCAAATACCTTTCTACCAAAAAAATTTCAGAATTTTTAGTTCAGCCAATAAGTACAGTAAAATCTTCAAACTTACCCCTGTTTTGCTGTCTGACAGCTTCGACCCTTCTTTGCTAAAATTTAATTATCTTTTAGTAAAAAATTTGGATGAAATTTCCATTTATTTCTATTGAAAATAAACTCATTAATAATTTAAAAATTTAAATTTTAACCCCTAATTATTTTTCTCCAATTTTTGATGATTTTCCGAAGTCAGAACAAGGGAACCCAAATTCATTCTGACCTTCTCTCACAAAGTTTATTATATCTCACAATTTACAATTCCATTACTTACACTGTTTCTTCTATAAGAAACTAGACTCAATAAGCTTTAATTCCATATTCTTTTTATCCTATAATTTGACTTCCACCATTTATGGTGATTTTTCAAAGTTAGCCTACTACTGCCGTCCAAAACTATTTTAGTGACGCAAGCAATTTCGGCTTTTCGCCGAATCCCATTTTCTGCATTTCGGGTACACACCTGGTTTCAATTGAAGCTAAAACGATCCCCGAGCACTCCAAAACCTATTTTTGACCATCCAAATACCAATTTCAGTCACTTAAACCGATACCAAACTAAATTATTAAGAACAGACCATCCCCAAATATTTTTGACAACTCATACCTTGAACATACAATATCGAAATCGCACTTCCTCGGCACCGATTGGAATCCATAGCCGCCTAAGAGTCTCCTAAACACGAAATAATTCCATTAATTACTGATTCAAGGATATCGAAACTAAAACATGCTTACCCAACTTACCAAAACAGATGAAATCGATGGATACACCCAAAGAGAAGATTTGCAAAAATAAAGAAAACAAAAATGGTGGGGAAAGAGAAGTAAATTCGGCTATAGAGACAAAAGATGGAGAAAAGAGTAGCAAAGAAAAAAACTGGCAGAGGAGGGAGTTAGACGTCGGTTACAAAAAGGACTTTTGGGGAAACTGATTCACTCAATCTCACTACCCACATTATCTCAACCACCCACTATTCAATTATCAATCATAACTCAAACTCTTAGTCACCAAGCCAAGCAAAAATAACTCTCTCTTGCCCACGCAGAGATTCAAACACAAGACCTCCTTCACACTAACACTCCACTTATCCACCAGACCAGCAAGCCCATTCTATTAATTATTTTTCAACTTTTACTTAAAAGCTTACTGACCAAAGATAATGGCTTATTCATAAAAATATGAAAATTTTCCCAAGTTCTGGCTTGAACTTGGGACCTCCCAAACACACCCAAAACACATAACCACTAAAGCAGACAAATATTTTGTGTCACACATTCACAATACCCAAAATTAAAATTTTGGGGTGTTACAAGAATAGTAGGCACCGAAGTGCAAAACAATAGGCACTATAGTGCAGAACGATAAGCATCGAAGTGCGAAATGGTAAGCGCTAAAGTGCAAGACGATAAGAGCGCTAAAATTTCCTTAATGGCATGCCATCTATATCCCAATAGTTCTAATCTCATCTACTCGGGAAAATTATATCATACAGACATATCACTTTTACACTTTTATATAACAATTTTACTTCTTTTTTTTACAAATTTTGTCCTTGTATCAATAATCCATATACTTATATCTTCCACTATCTTTAATACATGTAATATATCTCTAAGTTCAATATTCATCTATAATTCACTAATAATCCTTATCATGTATTTCACATATCACTTTTATATATTTTGTAATTTAGTCATCAGCATAATATCTCATATAACAATATATTTTACTTTTAATAACACATATAACATAATTTAATACTTATTAATATTCTAAAATTTACTACAACATCATTTTTTTTCTCATTTTAAGTGTTATGCACTTATTTTTTTTCTATTTCTAATATGAATTTTCCCAAATTTACGATTTAACCTTTAATTTCCACAACTTAGAAAATAATTGTAGTTTGGATTACAAAATTCATATATTCTTTTATTTTCCACTATGTGCTTTATTATCAATAGTTTCTTGTAAACTTTTATCCAATTTAATCATTTTTTTCCATAAAAGTTCTCTATTCATTATTAAACAATTTTCTTTCTTTCACATCTCACTTAATTCACATAATTAATTCCACTATCTCAATTTCCACATCAAATTTCTATGAATTTCACTTGTATTATTTCCACCACATGTATTTCACATAAAATTTAGTCTTTCAATTTAGTCATTGTTTCCATAAAATTTCACATTTTTTCCCATGATTTTACTTATCTAAAACCTTGTATATTTTTCGATGGCAAATAACCCAACTATTATACTTTTATTATAATTTCCTAATTCACTTAAGAAATTATTTCACATTATTATTTTTACTTAATTACCACTTACTATACAAAGATCACATTTTAATCCTTAAATAACAAGGAAGTTCATGGGTACTTACCTTTTTTCTATCAAAATCTCTTGTTTTACTCTTCTCCTACCACTTGATTCACTTACTCAACTTCTATCTTATTGTAACACCCCTAACCCGTATCCATCGCCAGATTAGGGTTACGAGGCATTACTGATCATATCACAGTTCATACAGATAATCATTTCAGTGCACAATTCAAAATTCAATTACATCAATTCTTGTAACTTAATCAAATATTGAACACTTAATTTAAAATTTTGTATGTTTCATTTTATAAACTATGCATATAAGTAACCATACCAATCAGTGTCACATGGTTATATAATCATTAACTTATAAAAAACTTTAACTAACATTAAGACATAATTTTATGTACATTTAGCTTTATTGAAATATGCGCAAGTCACTATAAAAACCATAGCTATAATAAACTCCGATGCAAAATTATCCATAATAACCTTGAACAAATTATGCCATACAATCATAAACTAAAAATATGTCATTTCCTAGTCATAACAAAGTTAATCATTTCACAACTAATGATTCATAGACATAAATTGTTAATTTAACCTATTACAAGCCAAATATAAACCTGCATTAATTCACTTATTAACTAATCATGAAATCAAACCAAATCACCTTAACTCATAAGTACAAATGCCGAATCAAATCATGTTTCTTACACATATTTTGCATTGTACCAAATTATCACACAAGACCAATTGCTTCTTATCCATTCGGCTAGCAAAATGAACCTAAAACACTTTCCTTGATTGACATTTAACACCCAACCTTATATTGCCAATTCACATTCAATACACACTTATCATACCAACTCATGCCAATCCACATTATAAAATCATACATAATACTTCCAAAATAATCTTAGACGATGATCAATTTGCAAGGCCCTAACATCATAATCAAATATAAATTCATCATTTTACCTCATTTAAGGTCGAATTATAAACTAACCATAAATTCAAATCTAACCATATAACAAGCATACTCGACGAGCTATTACAAGGCATTCATGACATATGCTAACAAATAATATAACCAAATTACCATTCATGCAAGTTATGAAACATACTTACCACAATAAGCTTAAACCATAATCAAACATAACCGAACTCAAGCATAACTCTCAAGCCATTTTTGCATGGTTTATATATATACAATTTCAACTCAAACATGATAAGACTAGCTTATACATGTATACACTTTCAAAACCAACCTAAACAAATGCTAGCCTATACATGCCATAAGTTCATAATTCAAGCTTTTAAAAATACCAAAATAGCGTTCGATAGTGTGACGGATTTCTTTTACGATCCCCGAGCTCGTAACTAGCTTCTAAAATCTATAAAACAATGAACAAACAAACACACAGTAAGCGTAAATAGCTTAGAAAGTCATAAGCAAATAATTTATCAAAGAACATATATAATTCATACAAGTAGGTCGAATACTCCCAATCTTAAACACACACATATATATATAATCATATTTAAGCGATTAGTTCACATTTTCCTGCTATACCACAATACTTACCTTTACTTTCAAACTTCATATAACTCAAACATACTTGAATCGTTTAATTCGAACTCACATTCGGTTTTGCCGTATCATTTCCTGTTGAACCATTCGAAATCAAAAAGGATACTCGGATAGCTCAAAAAGCTCGTACAATGCCAACGTTCCAGACGTGGTCTTACATGTAATCAAATAACGATGCCACTGTCCCAGACAGGGTCTTACACGAAATCATATACGATGCCAATATCCCAGACATGGTCTTACATGTAAATCTTAAATCACTTCCAACGTCCCAGACGTGGTCTTACATGATATCACACATCAGAATCCTATGGTTCGTATGGGCTTTCGAATGTCGTAATTCATTCGAATTAAGCTCGTAAACAATTCTCCCATACTTAAAAACAACTCAGCATTTATACATATATTCATTAAAATTCAAGTCAGCATCTATAACACATATACATTCAAATTTAACGACATTTATTTACTTACAAACTTACCTCGGACGATGACGAATGAACCGAGATGACTATTCGACAACTTTTGTATTCCCTTAATGCAAATCTGATTTCCTCTTTTCTTGATCTAATTCAATACAAATTTGACTTGTTTAACCATATATTTATTCAAATTCATCCAAAAACACATAAATGGGTAAATTTCATTTTAGCCCCTAACATTTCACATTTTTCACAATTTAGTCATTATTTCACAAAACACAAAATATTCAAAATTTCACCACACCCAAGCTTGGCTGAACTTCACTAAGGTCCGTAGCAGCCCATTTCTTTCATTTATTTTGCATTTTGACCTTTAAATTTACAAAATTCACAATTTAATCCTAAATAGGCATTTTTACTAAAAATCACTTAATTAAACATAATAATCTAACAACTTATTTTTATTTTTTCTATCATCAAACAACAAGAACAACAATCTCTCATCAATGGAAAATCACAAAATACATAACTAATTCAAAAATTCAAGCATGGGTAGCTAGTATTCAAAGCAACGATCTCAAAAACGTAAAAATTATCAAAAACCGAGCAAAACACATACCTAATTCAAGCTTCCATTGAATCATAAGCTTTCTTTTCTTCTCTAGTTTCGGCCAAGAAGATGAATGCATGGCCACTTTAATTTTTTTGTTTTATTTAATTTCATGTTATTATGCTTTTTACTATTTTAACCTTAATGAAATCTTAATATAAATCACTTGAATCATGGACATAAATATTCACTAACCTTTTAATGGTATATTAACCTTTTAAGGACTTAACATAAATCAAATTAGCATATTAACAATGAGAATGCCACTTTTACTTTTTATGCGATTTAGCCCTTTTCACAAATTAAGCACACAAACGGATAAATTAAATCATGAAAATTTCACACATGTCAAATTCACATACTATAAGCATGGAAAATAATATTAAAATATTTTTCTAACTCGAATTTGTGGTCCCGAAACCACTATTCGACTAGGGTCTAAAGCGGGTTGTTACACTTATTCTCTTTAAACCAAACTTTAACTTGACTTTATCTCTCCTCCAACTTCTATTTTCTTGAATATAACTTGATATTCTAGTTCCCAATATTATTCTTATTATTTTTTTCTCTTGGTGGCTATGGAAATTCTTTTGATTTCTAAGTGAAAATGGTGGATTTTTAGTGAAAGGACCAAATTGTAAAGAAAAGAAATCTTTCTTTTCTTCTTCTCACGTTGGAAGCATGGAAAGATAAAGAGAATTCTTCATCTTTCTTTCCTTATATACTAATTAAAAATTAATAAAATATAAATAAATGTCAAATCAAAATATTAATAAAATAATATTTATCTATTTAATTAATTTAAAATATCACCAACATCATCATTACTCTTTAAAATATCTTTGATTAAATGACCATTTTGCCTCTTATGATCCTTCAAAATTCTTCCATTGAATCATCACTTATTTTAGGAAAATTACGATTTAACCCCTCATACTTTTTCCACTTATTCAATTTGGTCCTAATTCATCCATTTTCCTTATTTTCTAGATCATGACACCCTTAAAATATTTTCACTATTGATCCTTCAAATTTTCCATATTTACATTTTAACCACTCAAATTTTGAGTATTTACTCTTGGGCAACAAAACTTTTTTCACTTTTGCGATTTAGTCATTTACTGAATTAATACATCATAATATACTTCCTAAGAAAATTTCTTTACATAACTCAAAATAGCCCCTTTTTTTCACTTTATTTCCTTATTTTATTGTATCAAGGATAGTATCTCATTTTCTTACTGTAGCAACTTTCGGGGTGTTACAGAACGTACTGTCAGAGGGCATTATCACTTGCAAAACCATCTTCAAGCTTTTCTTGAAGCTTATTTTACTGTATCAAGGATAATGTCTCATTTTCTTATGGGCCTTAACCCTGTTTGTCGTTATCCCAAGATTTTATTGAACCTATTAGGGTATGCCTTACTCGGAAATCCCTTAGATACATTCACAGGTTTGGCAACTTACTAGCATTTTAATTTAGACTTTGCCACAACTGTGAATCCCTTCCTTGATCCGCCCTGGAATTCATATCGTCTTATCCCCTTACTTCAGCGGAGATAAACTTTTGACTTGACCTATGCCTGATTCCTCATTTTCTGGATAAGGTCTCCTTCTATCATTCTATTCTGCGGACTCAATAAGTCAGTTGGCTGAATAAATCAACACCACTTCCTTCCTGGCGGGCTCACATCCGTAACGTGACCCTTAGAGTGTTTACTCTCCTTGGTCTAACCTTTTTAAGATGCTCCAAATTATTGACTGTCCCTAGCGGACTATTTCTACCCAAAAATTCCTGGCGGTCTCCACCTTTAATAAACCTACATAGTCTTATTCTAACACCCTTTTTTTAGCAAATTATTGGTGAAATTACTGCTCCTACCCTTTATCTTAGAATCTACCTTGTTGACCCACTTATTATACTCAATGTTCTATTACTCGCTAACCACTGGTGAATTAATAATGACAGATACCCCTTACCCAGAATAGGATACCCCTTCTATTTCCTCTACCTCGATAAACCCACATTCAAGCTCAATTCCTTTTTCTGTCAAACTTGGCAGGTTCCCATATTAGTAAGCTTACTCGCATTCTTGGATATTTCTTTCAACTATTCTCTTTATAGTTTGGCAGATTTTCTTACCTTCTCGCTTACTTGCGTTCTCAGACTTGCCGTAATCATCCAATTGTACTACTCTTCGCATGTGTCTTATAATGATTCCTCTTTCTTTGCTCATCTAGTTTCTTGGTTCACCATACCAGGAAACTCTATCTGGCACCATAACCCAGCTATGGTCCTACACAATATACCCAATGTTTAATGTTTTGGTGGACTTCACATGTTGCCATAGCCAAGCTATGGTCTTACATACTATACACCATATTTAATGTTTTGGTAGACTTCACATGTTGTCATAGCCAAGCTATGTTCTTACATATTATACCCCATATTTAATGTTTTCGTGGACTTCACATGTTGCCAAAGTTGAGTTGTGGCCTTACACATTATACCTCTTTTGAGGTGTTGCCCCATAAGACCTATAAATCATCGTCGCAGTGTCGCTCCATAGAGTTGATAGACCGTCGTCACAGTGTCACTTTAGCGAGCCAGTCGATGCCATTTTGCGATGCCACCCAATCTCCTTTAAATCTTTATTTTAGTTTGTCCATTCTTCTTTTTCGCCAATTAATCCTATCTTCAACTACCCCGTCATGGTACTTCCCTCCGTACCCTGCATATCGTATATATTATAAGCAATTCACATATATAATTTTATTTACCATTAGTGTGTAGTACGCCATCCATTAATACTTCAATCATAACTAATTAAACATCCAGTATATGTACATTCAAGTGTACTCAGTCACCATGTCCATACACAACTACGATTTAGACAACACAAAACAAATATAAACACATATTAATTAGCAGTTTGATATTATCGAATACTCAAATATAAAGCATAGAAACTCACATTGCTTTATTATCCTTAATCAACTTAGCTTGCCCAACCACTAGAGCCTCATTTATCTTGACAGCTAAGCATGATAGTCATATATCAATTACTTCGAAGGTATTCAACCTTAAACCCATAACTCAACTTTTCAAAAACTTATTAGGAGTTCTATCCCTCATTCTTTTCTTAAGATCTTGAGCACAGAAAAGTTAAAAAGCTTACCAATTTTCTTAATTCCTCTACTTCTAGACTTCACTTCTCACATCATCAGCTCCATGCAAAACTTTCCTAAGTTTTCATCTTTTTCGAAACGAAATTATTGGTAGACAAAATTGAGAAGGAATTTTCATTCCTTTAAATTGTCCACTTTTCACTTATATATACAACTCCTATACATGGTCTCCCAATCTCTTTTAGCCAATTATCGGTAATTATTATGTCTCCCACTCTAGGACCAGTCAGTTCCATCTTAACAAAATCAAAATTGAAATCTAATTATTTGCCTAACAAACACAAGACTTTCCAAAAATTTCCAATAGGGTCTATTCTTCTACTTTGCTCAATCAACTACCAAAACTTCTTTAAATCTGGGTCCCTAAGGAAATCCGTGTGTGATAAGTAAGGTCTCTTATTTCCAAGGTAGCTAGATTAAACCTTTTGGTGAAATTAGTGAGGGGTTCCCATTGTCGCTATCTTAATGCTAGAAAGCTTTGTTTTGATTTAAGGGTTGTCTTGTTGGCGAGGAAATGACCCACAAAGATTTTGGCGAGCTCATCAAAGCTATTAATAAATCTTGGCTATAATGAATTATACCAGTTTATGGCATGACCCTGGAGAGTTAGTGGAAAAGCCTTGCACTTTAATTCCTTCGAAGCCCCTAATATTTCCATGTAGCTCTTGAATTGAGCCATGTGACTCGTATGGTCCTTTTTTCCATCAAACTTCATCTCTGGGATTTTAAAGTTTGTTAGATACCTTGTAGTGGTGGTGGTATGTGGGGCTTAAGGGTTATTGGCTTTAAGGGTCCACTCTGTGTATATAAGATGTGTTGTCTACAAGTCTTGTATCTCCTTTTGAAGGAGTTTAACCTTATTTCTCCATGCCATTTCTCTGGTGGAAATGTGTTGGGGGATGTACTTTAGGTCTTTTCGTAGAGGTGCATTTATATCGATCCTTAGTTTAATATTTGCATCTTTTTGTCTAGGTGATCCTCGCTCGGGTTGGGAATTTTGCTCTTGTAGGATAAATGAAACCCTTTATAAATCATCATCACCATCATCATTATCATCATAATCATCATTATCTTTTTATGTCTTGCCTGTTAGCAACCAAAAGCGCTTGTATATTACATTGAAGTTGTTCTTCTTGTTGCTAATATCCTTGTTTTTTATGTTCTTAAGATTCTGGAGATTGTCGGAACTGTTCCTGAAGAGTTTTGAATTATTCTTGCAATAATGACAATTGTTGAGAATTGCTGTTTAGTTTTTGGGTTGTATAGGCTTAGTTTTGGCAGGTTGGATAATGTTAGTAGTATTGTTATTGATATGGGTAGGATTGGGCTAGTAGTTATAGGGATCATAGTAATAATTTTCATAGTTTTAATTTGTTTTAGTCTGAGTGGTATTTTGGGCATGATCTTGAGTTTGTCCAATTGGGATTCTGGCCTCTGGGTTGGCCATCTAAAATTTTGAAAGATCAGACAATGGAAGTGGTTTACACTCATTGCACCTATTGTTAATGGTGAGATTAGAGAAAGCGAAGATGATGATGGTGTTAGGTGGTTCACCTAGCTTATGACAACGTGAAGAGTCGTCGTATATGGAGGTTAGAGCCTAATGAGTGGCTTAGAGAGAGAGAGATCCCCTTCACATACGAGGCTAAGGGTTTATATACACTTATCCATGATCCTAATGTGCCACATGTCATCTTTCTATTGGTGATCTTGGAGTAGGTTATTAAAGTAGTTTGCCACCATAGACCTAAATAGGGTGGTGATTGGACATACTATCAATCATTTTAGATGGGACGTGATAGTTGACATAATAAATGATGATTACCATATGGGCCCCACATGGATTCATACTTAATGAGTTATTTTGAAAAGATTACTTTGAGGGATAATTTCGAGGAGTGAGTGTGTGAGGAGTGTGTTTGAAATGTAGGGGTATAACAATAAGATTTCTTAATATATATTTAGTTTACTTTTATAAAAATAATATCTAGAATTTGTGGACAAGACATGGTGAAATAGAAGAAACCATTTCATGTTAGAGTCAAAATTGAGGACAAAAATATTAAATAAAGTTGAAGGGAGGGCTTATTCTAGAGGTGCTCATGGGCCGGGCAGCCCGGCCCGATAGCCCGCCCGAAATATGGGAGGGTTCGGGTAAAAATATAGGCCCGAAATATGGGTTTGGACAAAAAAAGAGGCCCTTTTTGGCCCGGGCCCGGCCCGGGCCGAATATATAATAAATATTTTTTTAAAATTTTAAAATATTTTTAAAATACTTTTTTTTTTATTTTTTATTTTTAAAATAAATTTTTACTATTTATTAAAAAATGGGCCGAGCCGAGCCGGGCTTAAGAATTTTTTTCGGGCCGGACCTAAACAAAATTTCAGGCCCATATTTCAAGCCGGGCTCGGGCCTAAGAAGCAGGTTAAATTTTTTTCTGAACACTGCCCAAACCCAACCCAGCCCGGCCCATGAACACCTCTAGCTTATTGAAGTTTGAATGTTATAAGCAAAAGTTAAATTGAGTAAGTAGAAAAAAAAATCCACTTTATCCGTTAGTCTATCTGTAGACCTAAAAGGCCTACGTAAGTTGTATATAGGCTTTGCTTTATGCATACCAAAATGGAAAAAAACAACAGAGACGCGAGCGGATCACGCAACCACACTTTTTCAGAAGCTTTCGGTACGCAAATTGTAAAAATCTGTTGTAAGCACTGCATTCTTTTACACCATTTTAAACTATTACCATCTATGAATATCTCATGAGATTCAGAATTTTAAAGGCATAGTGAGGAGGGACAGCTAAAAGCTGACAAGCTTAAATCCAGCTTTAACTTAAGATCCAACGTTAGGGTTGTCGAAACATTCTAGAAAAAAATTACATTCGCCAAATAACCAAGTAATATTGCAACACTAATTAACCACTTTGGTACAAAACAGAGCATCTCTCCATAGTTCCTATCCCCCACTAGTCTCTCTCTCTCTCATGATGATAATGATAACTATAAAATGAACAAGAATAGATTGATTACTTATATTTCCACGGTCTAAAATAAAAATCACAAACAAAGGCAAATCAAGTCTAATCTTAAAGCAAAGTGTTAGTGGATGGAGGGGGCCATTCTTTTCTCTCCCCCCCCCCCCCGCTCTCAAGTGCATTAACCCCCTCCCCCCTCATTATACCTTCCTTCAACTTTTTTCCCCTTTTTTTGTTTTAAATTTTCAACCCAATTTTCCCTCCCCTTAAAAATCTTTCGGTGTGTTTACTCCTTTTTTCCAAATCACATGCTGCATTTTATCCAAACTAAGAATATTACTATATGAAAATTGACCAATCTGTTTATATATTGTACTCTTTGTTGGTTGTATAGGCAACTATGGCAAGTAAGGGCATGGGCTCTTACAAGTTGAGGGTATGATGATGGGATCATGAAAAAAAGCTTGTGGACTTTAACCTTTTCTTTTTCTAATTTGATTTGTTTTAATATGTATTAGTAGATTAAAAAAAGTAAAAGTAAGGACCCAAAAAGAAACCTCACTTGTGAGCTGTGAAAAAGTGGCCCCATTTTGAAAGAGAGCAAAAAAGAGTTAATAGGAAATTAAAATGAGATACATATTTAAAAAAGGGTAAATAAAGCTGTCCACCATCTCCCTCCTTTCTATTTTAGAAACATAATCTTAACCCCACAACACTTTTCATTAAAAAAACACATAACACTTTGGTTTAATAAAAGATTTTGATATCTCACGTTTAAATTTTATTACATATGAATTTATTTTAAATTTAATTTGAATTCTGAATAGTTTATAGTGAATATTTTAAGTATATATGATGAGTCTCAAATTTAAGTATTGAAAATTTAAATTTTTTTTTTATAAATTGTGTCGACTATTGATTGACATGTTAGTTAATTTATGTGTATAATATATGTGTTTATTTTTCAAAATAAATTACAAGCCAAGGAAAAAGTTGAAAAGTGCCCATTGTCCCACATGTCAAAAGAAACCATTGAAGTTAGTTGAGGAAAGAGAATAAGAGGGAAACAAAAGAGAAACAAAATCAAAACAGCCCTGCCATCACCATGAAAGGAAGAAAAACCAAAGGAGCTCCTTCAGCAGATTTGCTAGTATGTTTCCCATCTCGATCCCGTTTAACCTTAATGCCTAAGCCCATTTCTAGTCCAGCAAGGCCATCGGAACCCAACATCCGCCACCACAATCACCGCCATCACCACCACCCTCTCATTAAGAGATCAAGAACCAGGAATGGTAGTGGAGTAGGCTTAGCTAGCCCTCTTCTATGGGCAAACAACAAGCAAATGAGACCCGAGATCACGGAACCGTCTTCCCCTAAAGTCACCTGCGCCGGGCAGATCAAAGTCAGGTCTAAAACCACCTCATGCAAAACCTGGCAATCAGTGATGGAAGAGATTGAAAGGATTCACAACAGCAGGCGTCACAAGAAGAGACCCGGTTGGATCGAGTCCCTTGGTTTTAAAAAGGAAGTGATGCAGTTCTTTACCTGTTTGCGGAGCATCCGTTTCGATTTTCGATGTTTCAGGTCATTCCCTCAATCCGATATCACTACCGAAGATGATGATGACGAAGATGAAGAATCTCAAGAAAACCATAACCATATCCATGATGATGACAAGGAGGCATCGAGAACCGTATTCTCGAAATGGTTCATGGTGCTTCAAGAGAATCAAAACGACGGACTTTTAAAAGAAGAAAAGGGGAAGTCCCATGACGTTGACGTTGTTGATGATGATGCTCAAAATGCAGTTCCACCTCCAAATGCCCTCTTGCTTATGCGCTGTAGGTCAGCTCCTGCTAAAAGTTGGTTAAAAGAGAACGTTAAAGATGAAGAAAACATACAAAACGATGATGAAGAAGAAGAATGCAAGAAGAAATGTGAGAAGAAAACAAAGAATTTAAGGTCATTAATGGAAGAAGAAAACAGAAAGACAACAACACAAAGCTTGGTGGTGATGAAGTACGACCTTGGTTTCTACAAAACTTGTTCTTCTGATACAGCCAAAGAGACATGGGTTGTTGGTGGATTCAAAGATCCATTATCTCGAAGTCGAAGTTGGAAGAGATGATTGGCTTTTCTCTCTCTTTTTCTGTGCTTTATTTTGAACATTTTCTCCTACTTGTATCTGAGTTCTTTTCTAGGAGGAACTGAGAATTGGAGAACTTAATCACCACCTATAGTTTTCCATTTGATTATTGATAATATATTTTCCATTTCTATTGTATGATTTGAATGTTTGTAGTTTCTATCATGAAATCTGTACAGCTTTCCACTTCTTTTCCATAGGAAAAGATTTTGCTGCCATTGTACATTAATTGTTCTTACATCCCTGAATTCTGAACCTTTATTTTTCTTTTGATTTTTATCACTCTTAGAGGGCTAATAATGTATAAATTTCTATCTCTAACTTGTATTATTTTTATCTTTCATAAAATTATTAGATTTTGATTAGATTTGAAGTTCAATCAAAGCAAAACTCCTCCACTATTATTTTTTCTATCCAAAAAACTCCAACCTAAAACTTTACCTAACAAAATTAGATTCTTTATCATTTTAACAAACAGATTTAACTATTATTGATGTTTGATCATTTAACTCATGAGAAAGGTTTGTATAAAATTGTGATTTCACGTCATCTCTGTCTCTTTTCAATAAGAGAATGATAAATCATATTTTTTCTCATAATTTTCACCTTTTTCTCCTGGTGTTTATTTATTTTTAATTTTGATGGATTTGCTTGAGCTAATTTCTATCTCTACAAGGGATGTTATAGCACCGTGAGTGGCATGATACTAAGACAATAATGAAAGAACCAGCAGAGTGTGCAGCAATACTCAATTGATCTTCAATGTAACCTTAAAACATGTCTATAATGTATATGTCTAGAAAACATGGAAAATGGACATCTGCACTTACTAATTACCAAATCTCATGTTTTATCATTAGTACTTATTAGAATTGGCAAGTTCATTACTTTGGAGAAATTTGAAATATATTTAAAATATTTTAAATAGAAAAAAAAGTTAAAAAGATAGCTAATGTAACATCTCATTACTTGACCCGATCATCAGATTCGAGTTATGAGATGTCATATTCGCTGTCGGAACAACTACGACCAAACTATATTCAATTTATACTATTAAATGATTAATTTCAACTAATACAATCATACAATACGATATATAGTTGTTTCTGGGTCTTAATTATATGAGCTTACGAAAGTTCTAAAGTCAACGCAAAGCCGAATTAGGACTAAATTATAAAGATTTCAAAACACTGGGTTAATATCGTGACGTAACATACTGAACAAGCCTCGTCACAACAATCAATACTCGACGTCGCACCGTAAATGACAACTTAATCTCATCACGACGACAAATATTCGACATTGTGACATGATATATTGTTTTCAAATTGTTAAATTTTGATACCTATTTGCAATCATCTAAATCACATCAAATTCATTTGCAAATATAACTTCAATCAAATCTACATATCCAATGAATCCCATTATAGCTAAACTACCATTTATGCATAAAAGTTGTCACCCATTTCGACAGATTCATTCAAATTCACATTACTATATATATCGGTATTTAGATACATTACCATATTTATTAACATTCCATAAGTTATACCTAACCAAATGTTATAACATTCTCCATTTCATATATATATATATATATATATAAACATATGTTCAATTGAAAATTGCTTACCAACTTTTCTTAAGAAAACAATTTGAAAAAGAAAAATTATTATGATGAGTTTAAATAAGTGTTATTATTGCATAAGCGTTTTAATGTCATTTCTTTGTCATAAGACTACCATATGAATTTTTTTTTAAATAATTAATTTTAAAATATCACGCCACTAAATTTAACAAAAGAATTTTAGCGAGTAACAACTGGACCTGAATTTTTAAATTCGAAAAGTTCAAAAATTGAATTCTTGAAAATAAAAAATATTACATTTCAAATGTACAAAATGCATAGGGACTTGGAACATAATTGAACCTTTAAATTTTTACTCTATAATTTATATATTTTTAAATTTAAAAAATATATATTTTTAGATGATAATATCATTATTATCATGCGTCACTATTGGCAAAGTCTTACATATCTCAAATTTAAGGATGTTACGAAAAAAATTAAAATAATAGATGGAAAATAATTCTATGTACCAAATTGAATAAAAAAAAACCAATCAATAACAGTATATTAGAGTGAGATACTTAAGCAATTTTTTATTACCTGGGATATGTGGAAAACTAAAAATAAAGAGTGAAATTAGAATATTGGTTGTCCTAATAATAAGGGTTGTCTAGTTTATGAACAAGAAGAAAGAAAGGATGTCTAATTTATGTCGAAAGTGATGCATGAACCACCTGGTTGTTGACTTAATTATGTGCTGTACATTGTCGTTGAATATTTGTTAACTTCATTTATTTGGTTTAAATCATGAAGAGAATAAACCCCCCATGGGACCGAGTAAGTTCCATTCAAATTAATTGTGGGTTCAATGTTTAGGTCAAATTATATTAGTTGCATTATTGTTAAAATTTTATTCTTTTCTCGTAAAAAAAAAGTTAAACCAAAATAAATAAATAAAATCGATGGGATGCAACAATTTTCACCCAAGGTTAAAGAGATTTTGAAGGATGAAAACTTAGGTGAAACTCGATTGAATTATGAGTGAATTTGTATAAAAAAAATAAATTGTATTCAATTTTTTTTAATATTTATTTGAAATTTGATTTTTAAATAAGTTTGAAAAAAAATTTTGAGGAGATCTCCTAATGGCCTTTTCGAAAGAACTTTATTTTCAGTGCGATGTATTTAGTTTCTTCTTTTTTGTCTTATGCTATAGTATTGTTAAAATATCTAATCTTATCATCATTACTGTTTTTACACTAATCGTGAGTGAATGCACTGCCTATCTAAAATAACCCTAAATATTAAAAAAATTATAGAATGGTAGACAGTTTTGAGTCATTGACCCGAAACTGGGCCTAGAATTTGAGCTCTAACATCTGTTGTATTTGGTGGCCTAGAAGCATTAATCATTTCAAACTTTCTTGATGCATTTAGGGCTAGTTTGGATGGGCGGTGTGTTTACTTCCGGTGAGGTTAAAAACAGCAGTGGTGGTGAGATTGGAAACAATGGTGGAGTGTGTGTTTGGATTCAAACGCAGTTGTAGCGGTGAGGTGAGAATAAAAAATGACTATTAAGGATATTAGATTAGAATTGATATATAATAGAATTTTTTAAAATTATTTTACTTTTTAAAAATTATTAAAATATGTGAATTTATAAATTCATTTAATAAAATATTAAAATGTTTCTTCTAATATTTTAATGAATTATATAATCAATTTAAATTATTTATTAGATAAAATGATAATTATTTTTAATTTTTTATAGTTAAATTATTTATTAGATTTTACAAATTTAAAAGTTTACAACCTACTTTATTATCATTACTCACCACTAATTTTTGCCAAGTACCCCACTTATTTCTGATGCAGAAACACCATGCAGTTCCTTCGACCTTTCCTATTTGAAGCATATATATGCTAATTTTTGTTGCAAAATTTTTTGGATGTAGAAAAGAGAAGATAGAAGAAAAAAGCTGCAATGAGTGAATGCAATCCTACCCCGACATTGGGTGATAAATACATTTTATTATTGTGCTTCTGAATATTGTTAGTATTTGCTAGTCTCTAAATGCTTGCCCGAGAGTTGTTTGATAAAATGCCTGAGAAAGGTTGCTTGCCGAATGAGTTTAGCACTTTACTGCATGACTACTATCATAAAGGGAAGTTATCTGAAGCAAATGCTATTGTAAATGAGATGATGAGAAATGGTTGTGTCCCTAATACTTGTAATATTTTGCTGCATAGCCTATGGAAAGAGGGTAAAATATTGGAGGCAGAAGAGTAAGGGTATTTTTGTCTGTTAAAAATACCAACAGTTGAAATCTCCAGCTGAAATCTCCATTGCTGCTGAAATCTCCTGTTGATTTTTAGCTGACCAGCTTGGTGGGGATGCCTGCTCACTGGACTGACCTGCTGAACCAAACAGCATACCAGTGAAGTTGGCACCATATTTTCCCCCCAACTACACCTTACTGGCATTAAAAGCCAAACCAAAGGAAGCCTTAGTCAGGCCTAGAATTCGATTGAGCCATGTTGGAATTGACCTACAAACTATGATCTTCTTCATCTTTTAATGTGAGTTTTTTTTTAAATAAGAAATTAGTTAAAAACAACAACTATTTTGACAAGTATAATTTCATTTTTTAAATGACATTGAAAAATTAGAATTTTGAATTAATATGCTAATTGAGTTTTAGCTCGACTGACATGGGCATGGTTGCTAATGCAAGATGACGTAGATTTGAGTACACTGAAACATATAATCCTTCTATTTATGGATTGGGGAGGGACTAGGGATAGTTCTAAGTATGGTATCAAAAAAAGCAAATATGATAGGGAGATAAACAATATGAATCTAAAAACAGTTTGCATCTAGAAACATGGATAACAGAGAGAATCGATATGAATTGCTCATCTTCGTAAAAAAAAAAAGAAATAAATAAAGTGAATCACTCAACCTTGAAAAGAAAAGCTCGTGACCATATTTATTAAACTAAAATCTCCATTTTTTATGCTTGGTCAAGCCAAATACTTAAATGCTTTTAATATGCTATAGTTTAAAAGAAATAAAAAGTCGTAAAAACTAATTAAAAATTCAATTTTACAAGTATGATTCACTAAATAAATATCTAATCTCCTAAATAAGCTTTAAGTAAGATAATATTCTCATAAACCATAATGAATGAGTTTAATTTACAGGTATTTCTAAAAATTAAATATAAAACTCATTTAAATAATTAAAATCTTAAGCTAAGATAAATATCTGTTGAAAAAATATTGTCATCTTGTTGGATTGCAACCTTTAAAATCTTGGCTATTGTTTATTGTAACATTTGAATCTTAATTGATATGGAACCTTAGAACCAAGAAATGTAATGACCCAAAATTTACAAGCATCGGAAAAGTACATTATTGGGCCTCCGTCTTAGTAAACTGAGTCAAAAAAATATTACTTGAAATAATTATGAGTTTAGTTGAGTTCTTAATTAGGTATTAATTGGGTGAATTTAGTTTAATTAAGAGAAATTAGGAAAAATGATTAAATTGAATTAGAGGTAAAAGTTGAATTATAGATTAATAGAAAATAAAAAGGATTAAAATGACAATTAAGCCATTAACAAAAAAAAATAGGCGTATAAGTGATAAAAATATGAGATTTTTATGTTATGTATATTATTTTATTATATAATATAATATAATATAATATAATATATTATATTATTATATATATTAAATAAAGTAAATAGATGACAAATGTATGGTAAAAATTGAAGACATGTGTAATAGTAATAATTACATAGGTACACTTGTAATAAAAATAAATATGTGCTTAATTAATAAGTAAAAGATTTTTTTAATAAGATATTATTAATGTTATTAGTTAAAATAAAAGAAATATAGTAAGGAAGTAAAACAAAAAAGAAAAAGAAACAAAAGAAGAACAGAATAGAAACAGAGAAAGAGACGAAAACAAGGGAAGGAAAAGGGGAAAGAAAAGAAAAGGGGAAAATTGGATTTTAAAGCTTCAAGCTTAATTGGTAAGTTAAATTTATCCCTTTTCTCTTAATTTTGATGATTTAGAAGCTTTAAAACAAAGTTTTGTTGAAATCAAGTGGAGGATATGGAAGTTTATAGGTTTTTGAACAAGTTGTTAAATCAGGGGTTTAGTTTATAGAATTTCTAGTTAGAATAGACAAAAAGATTGATTTGTAAACTAAGTTATAAGTTTTACATAGTTGGAATTAAGTTATAAAAAGTCTTAAATTAGGGTTTAATTATGAATATTGAAAAGTAGAGTTAAATATGATAAGACATTAAGTAGAAAAGAAGTATGAATTAAGTTAGAAAAATAAGTAAGCTTAGTTAGAATTAAATTGGGAATAAGTAGGAATTGAATAAAATTTAATTAATATTATTATTATTTTTAATGCTGTAATTAATAGTGAAAATAATTATTATTTTCGTAGCTAACAAGGAAAACGAGGCATCGGCATCTAAAGGAAAAGAAAAGATCGTTGAGGAGTAAACGTGTATTCCGGGTTTATATTACTATAACTTAAACTATTTACTAAATGCTATATTGAAATATATGTGAATTGAAATAATAGATGTTTTGAATTGTTTGAATGTTTGAAATTGTGTGGAAATGAATTCGAAATTGGAAAAGTAAAATAATACTCTATTAACTTATCGGACTAGATTGGATACAAATGGCATGCCATTGGATTTGTGATGTGGTGATGAGATTTGTAGTTCGGCCGAGAAGATGATTACATTATTATATACTTCGATTTATCTGAAGAGGCATTTAATGCCTTATTGGTGTGTTCTGGAGGATTTAAATAATTTCGGGTGTGTTTAGGTTGGATATTCTGGTGTGTTTGGGTGGAATTTTCGTATCTGTCAGAATTCGAGCCTTGTTAATAGGGTAAATAATTGAAATGAAAATTTGAAAATGAAATTGGTTGATTTGACACTATATAAAAATATGAGAAAGAATGTATGAGTTAAATTATAAATTTAATTAGTATGTAAATATATATATAAATTTAAAATCTATGGAATGATATATGAATATGTATATTTAATTTAAAGTAATTTATAAGATTATGGTCAATATTTGAAATTTTATTATTAAATAGTTTAATTTATAGTAATACCACTGAGTATGAAATACTCAGCGTACGGCTGTTTCCGTGCGCAGGTTGTAGAAGTCAAGTACTGAATCAGCATCCAAAACCAGACCCGACTTCAGCAAATTTTGGTGATGTATATTTTCTTTTAGTAATGTGGCATGTACATAGGATGTGTATAAACGTTATTATGTTTTGAATGTAAATAGTTAAAAAAGTTAGTATTATAAATCTAAGAATTTTAATGAAAGAAATTTATCCATTCCAATTTAATTAGTACATTGATAAATTTAAATTGATATTGAATTAATTGGGTTTGATTAGAATGTATTTAGAATAGAAAATGTGAATGCGAAATGAATTGGTTGAATTGGTTATGTTTGGAAAATTTATGGTTTTATTTGCAAGAGGTTTAATGTAAAAATAAGCAGAAATGCTGCCGAAATTTTTATAAAAAAAATCGAATGAAGTCAATTAGTAATGTTTATATGAATTTATGATTTATATTTTTTTTAATATGTTGGTTATTTATGATTTGTTTATTTGTAAATTTTTAATATGTCCGGTAATGTTTCATAACCCTATTCCGGCGACGGTTTAGGGTTAGGGGGTGTTACAAGAAAATTCAAAAAATCAACAAAAGAACATGATTTTAATGTAAAATTAAGAAGGAAATTTATTTTACGTCACCTCTAATCAACTTGTGACTTAGCAATAATGATAACAAGAAAATATATAAGGTAAATGGCTAAACCTTGGAAAGGAAGGCTAATGGCCAAGTTTTTTAAACTCAAATCTCCATTCTTTAATGCTTGGCTAAACTCCTAACAACTAATTAAAAAATTGGTTTTGCAAGTCTTATATAATTGAATTCTAAATAAATAAATATTTAATATCCTAAATAAACTCCTAAGACATACTAAATTATCCTAACCAACCATAATTAAGGACTTTTATTTCTAATAATTACATATAAAACTCCTTTAAATAATAAAAATTTTAAACTAAGATAAACAACTCGAATCCTACTTGAATTCATATAAGACCAACTTTCTTTTTGGTGACAAAAATATGAGAGTATCTATTACAAAATAATATTAGTATCGGCAAGACTAGGCATCAAGAGTCATCTATCTAATCGTATATGGTCCGCAACCCTTGAAGGAGATGCATGAAACATTTTGGGATCAATGGGTAATTCGTTCATCAATCCGACCAGAATTGTAACCACCCGATAGTCAGGAGTGTCGGAAACTGTATTTCCGAGACTCCGTTACCGTAAATTGGACTTGTAAATATTTATAGTAAATTAGGCTTTGGTTAGGTAAATTTGTATGAATTAAGAGTAATTAGGTAAAAGGACTAAATTGTATATAGGGTAAAAGTTGAATCATAGATTAAAGAAAAATTAAAGAGACCAAAGAAGAAATTATGCCATTATCTTTAAATGAGGCGGCATAAGGATGAAAATATTATAAAATTTTAATTAAAATATATATTATTATAATATATTTACCTTAAGAATTAAGTATATATATTATATTATATTATAATAAAACAAATAAATAAAGAATGAATAAATAAGAAACAGAGAAATCCAAACGAATTAGAAAAGAAAGAAAGAGGAAAAAGAAAAGAGAGAAATGAGAATGAGGAAGGGACTTAGGGGTTTCAAAGTTTTAAGTTCAATTGGTTAGTCAATTTAGTTCCTTTTTCTTTTAATTTTTATGTTTTTAGAATCCCGGTGTTAAATACTACCCGACCTATGCCGAAATTTTAGAAATTATTGAGTTTTTAGGTGTTGTTAATGTTGAATAATTTTAGTATTAGGGATTAAATTGATAGATTTTTAAGCTACAAATGAAAAAGGATTAAATTGTAGAACAAATAGTAAATTTTGTGTAATAGGGACTAAATTGTAAAAATTTGAAATTTAAGAATTTATGTGAAAATAAGGAGTTGAATTTAGTCTAAAGTGGAATTTACATGAAAATAAAGAATCAAATGTGAAGAATAAAAGTTAGTCTCGGTTTAGGGACTAAATTGAAATTTAGGCAATATTTGAGTAAAAATTGAAATATTCAATATGAAATTAAATTGTGTTGTATTGATGATTTTTAATTGTTCTAATTCTGTAGCTAACGTCGTATCGGAACCCTCGACTAAAAAGGGAAAAGATAAAGTCGACGAGGAATAGCTAAGAATTTCTAGTTTGTATTTCTATAATATGAATTTAGTTGTTAATTGTTATAATTCAATTTAATGTATATGGTAAGTGTTGAGGTGAGAATTATTGTGTTTTGTAATTGAAATTGATTGATTTAGTATGTGATAAATTTATTGAATTTATATTGATTGAATTGGTATATATATTGAATAAATTGATTATTTGAAAAGTGAAATTAAACCCTATTAACTGTATCGGGTTAAGTAGGATATAGATGGCATGCCATAGGATTGGAAGAGTTCAGGGATTTCTTTGACTTCGAGTCGATAAGACACTAGGTGTCAAATTATTACTTCGGATATATTCGATGAGGCAATGGGTGCCAATTTACTTCGATTTAGCCGATGAGATACTGGGTGTCAAATTATTACTTCGAATTATCCGATGAGACACTGGGTGCCAAACTGGTTTGTTTTGGTTGGATCCATATATCCGTGTTAGTCTGGTCGTGTTAATAGGGGTAAATGAATAATAAAGTTTTATAATTGATATTGAAATGGCATGGCATGAGAAATGGAAGTGAAATAGTGAATTAAAAATAAAATGTGAAATATGTTGTAAATACATGGAATATATGAGTTATATACTCATGAATTGAATATGGAATGGATAATGTCGTTGTTTAAATGAAATGTGAAACAAATTATGAAAAACTATTTATATAACAAGTATGAGAATTGGGATATTTGTGAAACAAATGAAATATGATATGCTATTATGTATGAATTCAAAGAGTTGGCATACGGTAGTTATGATTTTTAAATAATATTAATATGTGTTTATATTTCAAATATACACTTTTAATCTCTTATCTTTAAATATTCGAATTATAGAAATACCACTGAGTTTATACTCAACGTACGGTTTTGTTTTCCATCCGCAGGTTAGGTACTTAACTTATGATCGCCGATTCAGCATCCAACAACTATCCCTAACTCAAATGTGGCGATATCTATCTTTTGTGTCGGCATGTACCTAGGGTGTCAAATTAATAGTTATTTTGTGGATTGAATGTAAATGAAGTTATAAGTTTAATATTGGTTTGGTATATATATACATGTGTTTGTTTTTGAAGTTTTATTATGGCATGTTAAATTGATGTTTAAATATTCATAAACTAGGTAAAATGGATTAAATTAGGTATGTTTATAATTTGAATTTGAATGGTGTTTTGATAATATAAATTGATGATATAAATGTGGTACCAATGAGGGTACATTGGTTAGGCACCTAGGATGATTATTTTGATATGTTTTGAATGTGTTTGAATGTGTTTTGAACTAGTTAAACAAATGATTTTTGAATTGCTTAATGTCCAAGCTTGCAGGGAATGGTAAACTTGTTATTTAAGGTACATTCTAGCCATATGGCCGTGTGAATCTTGCAGCTTTGAAAATTTTATTATTTTTCAAAAAATTCTCTGAGTTTCGAATTAGTCCCGATTTGTTTCTAACACGTATTTTGAGCCTTGAGGGCTCAAATAAGGGACATTGCGTATGAATTTAATTGGTTTTTGACCTGAATACTATATGATATCAAGGTTTAAATTTATGTATGTTTGATCGATAAGTTTCGATAATGCTCTGTAACCCAGTTCCGACGAGGGATACGGGTTGGGGGTGTTACAAGAATATGATGAGCAAATTTTGCATCCTTTGATATTTGCTTAATTTCCACACGTCAATCACATTTGCATAGTTATTGAATTCTTAAATTCAAATCTCTGTTCGACTAACATTTGATGCCTTTGTGAATCCCCTTGATGGCTAGAGCACAATCAGTCTCAATGATATATCTATCCCAATTAGGATCCCGAGCCACCCGAAGGACATCATAGATAGCCCAAAGTTCTGTTCTCTCTACGCTACATCTTTCAATGTTATGTCCTATCCCCCACATCCATCTACCATACTCGTCTCTTGCTACTGCTGTTAAAAAAGCCAATCCCAAGGACAGAATGCGAGCTCCATCAACATTCAGCTTAAAAGAACCAGGAGGTGGTGGATTCCATACTTGATACATGATATGATTCCTAGAGGAGCCACCAAAATTACTTGGCCTTTGCTTAATAGATCTCGTGCAATACCATGAAGACTGAATAACATTTTCAACATTAAAAAGGTCACCTTGAAGAACTGCAAAATTCTTTTGTTTCCAAATCTTCCAGCATACAATACCAAATAAGGACTGCCAATCTACATCCTAAAAGATTAAGCCGAATTTGTTCCTCAAATTAGCCGAAAGCCAATCCATCAAGGGGTAGGACAAGAATTGAGGCAAAACCCTCGACGGGATAATTTGCTTCCACACCTCTCGTGCATGACAATAATCCCTAAGAACGTGAAGACAGGATTCATCGACACTCCCACATGTCTTGCATGAAGGATCTTTCGAGAGACCTTTTTACATTGCTCCGCATTAGTTAGCAGACGTTCCTTAAAGACCAACAAAAAAAAATGACAAACCCTTTATGGACCAACAAGCGACCAACTTTAACTATATAAATAAAGACCAAATTATGCTATTATACCATACATAAGTTGTGAGTTTAATTTATGTACCTTAATGAAGTTATTTTAGTTTCTATACTTTTTAAAATTTGAAATTTTAATCTTGACAAAAACAATAGTCATTAAAGTTGTTAATATCTGTTATTTTTAAAATCTTATGTGACAAACATTTTATTACATGTATAATACCATGTCAGCTTGCTATTTCCACATAATACTCACAAAAGGGCATTCCAATTTTAATTAATGGATTTAATGGTTATTATTTGAGTAAGGACTAAATTTTGGAAATTATAAGAACTAAAATGATCAAATTATAGAACATTGAATAAATCTACCACTTAGCATAGTACAAGACTAAGGGCACGTTTGGTTCGCTATAATGGAATAGAGGTGTAATGGAATAAAGCTGTAATGGAATAGAGGCGTAATAGTAATTCAATTGTTTGGTTGAATGGAATGGAATGGAATAGAACTATAATAGTATTCTTGTGTTTGGTTGAATGGAATGATGTTGTAATAGCATAAGGAAAAAAACTAAAATGATTAGAATACCCTTAGCAGAATTTTTTTAGGTAGATGATTATTGTTATTGTTATTAAATTTTAATAAGATTATTAATATAAATAATAAATAATTTAATCATATTTTAACATAATTATTATTAAATATAATTTAATAAAAATATATAATTTAATAAAATTCCTAATATTAAATATTCTTATATGAATTTACTAAAATCATAATATATAATACTATAAAATATAATTTAAAATAATTATTATTAAATATAATGTAATAAAATTCTTAATATTAAATATTCTTATATGAATTTACTAAAATCGTAATATATAATACTATAAAATATAATTTAAAATAATTATTATTAAATATAATTTAATAAAAATATATAATTTAATAAAATTCTTAATATAATTATTCTTATATGAATTTACTAAAATCATAATATATAATACTATAAAAATAATATATAATCTACTTTATTATTTTTAAACTGCAATACATATTTAATGTGCTAAAATATCATTAGTGAAACAAATAATTTAATTATTCTACAATGAAAAAAATATTAGCAGTAATAAATAACTTGAGAATTATATTTTGCATAAAGATAATATTCATATATTAACAAAATGTTACATGAAATTCGTGAAATTCTATGTCATAATACATATGTTATACAGTTTTACAACATCAAAAAGTTAGAACATTGTAATAACATACCATCCCAAATATTACAAACATAAAAAGTTAACAAAATATCATCAACAGAACCATGATTTTTAATGGTCAGCAAGAAATCTTCTGACCCATTCCAACCGCACATCAGAAGGTAAACTAAAGAAAATGCTCGATAGCACTCATCCACAGTTAAACCTTCTATTTCACATAAGGTTGAATATAAATTTATAGCTTTTTCTTGGATGATCTGGAATTCTTCTGACTTTTGTTGAACTACCACATTGGAGGCAATACTCCTACTGATTTGTTCGCCAATGGCCCATATGTTTTCCGCCAATAAAGTGGCAGCATCATGAAATGAAGAAGAAATGTGATCAATTGCATCAGAATTCTTTTTTTCTTCTTTGATGATGTGGAACCCCCTTGGTGACTATCTGGTTGCGGTTCTGTAGTAGAAACATCCATGTCATCCAAAGAGACATCAGCTTCGCAGTCATAGATTTCGTTTCTTTCTTCATTAATATCTGTAGTAGGTACATCCTGAACATTTATTTCTTCAATAACATCAGCGGCTGTTTGAGCATCTTTCACAGTCACTCGATCTTTTGCGTAGATGGTAATAAGTTGGTCGTAGTAAGGGCAACTACGATGTCTGAATTGACTGACTTCTTTATGACTATAAAAATGAAGAATTCATATTAGTTATAAGTTTGGTCAAAATAAGATAATAAAGACTTGAAATAATTCTTACATTTAAATAAGAGTTCCAAACCGCATCTTCAGCAACAACAAGCTGCCTATGCTTATCCCAACCAAAACCGCTATTGTTTTGGCCATTAAGCATGTCATACACGATTGACCAATCCCTTTTCAGTACCTTAATCCTCGATTCAATATTAAGTCTAGCCTTCAACATTGCATTGGGTAAAGCTTTTTCTAACATTTTTTCCAACTCGTTTAAATAACCGGCTTTGAACCCCGTATCAGCATTAAAGGTTCCAACATTGTGCAAGTCCACCATACGGGAAACCAACGCTACATCTTCTTCTGGAACCCATTTCCTTTTGGTTCCTCGAGAAGTTTGGGAAGAAACATTTGATTCTGAAACACCTAACATAATTATCATCAGAAAAAAAACAAATTAAAATTAAGTTTAATATCATGAATCAAAAGGTGAACACTTTATAAAATTAAAATTAAGTTCAATATCATGAATCAAAAGCTCAACACTTTATAAAATTATAACACATGATGAATGAAAAGAAATTAAATTATAATTCAACAAGTTTAGTACAATACAATAAACAATTCAAACACCATCAAAGCTTCACAAACTAAATACATAAAATAACATAAACAAATTAACTCAAACTCATCTTGTCCCTAAACCTAACTAATTTCTAGATGCTTGCCATTCATCGAACATTTGGTTGGCTAGTTCCATCCTCCAAGTAGCCCATGCATCCGATGGATGAATATTTACGATATTCGGTTCATCGTCATCTACCACATTACTAGGTAATCCTTCTCCCAACTCCGCTTCAATAGGATCAATACTCATATGGGTTCGAATAAAATTATGGAGCAAACAACATGCAATAATGATTCTATTATGCACCCTTACAGGATAGAATGATTGACTTCTAAGTATTCCCCATCTAAGTTTTAATAACCCAAAGCATCTTTCAATAACATTACGTGCTGAGGCATGTTTCATATTAAAAAATTATTCCGGAGTACTTGGTTGATAACCTTGACGCCACTCATTCAAATGAAATCGTTGTCCTCTAAAAGGTGCAAGAAATCCCTCACAATTTGTGTATCCAACATCAACTAGATAATAACAACCTATAAAAAAAATTTAAATGATTAATTCCCCAATAATGTTTGATCTTAAAGAATAATTCAAAGTCCCTTAATTTTGTACTTTACTAGAGGAACTTTTAGTCTATGTCTCCAACTAATGACATCTCGAAGAACCTGTCCATCAACAACAGAACCTTCCCAACCAGGAAGAACATATACAAATTGCATATCAGGTGTACATACACCTAACATATTTGTTGCTATGTTACCTTTTCGCGTTTGATATCTAGGTTTATCAACTGTTGGAACCTTAATCTTGATGTGGGTTCCATCTAAAGCACCTAAACAATTCTATAACACATGTATAAAACCATGAGTTAGGATACTATATTTAAATCTAAATCAACTAAATTATGTAGAAGCTATATATAGAACTCACTCCAATACCTTAAACCATTTCCATCTTGGGTCTGTAGAATTAACTGTAATTGACTCTGCCTTTTTAAATAACACATCTTGTAAACGTATGACAACATTTAAAACATGGTGAAATGATCTGCTAACAGTGTCCCCGGACCTATTAAAGTGATGCTTGATAATTCGATTTTTAAGGTGATGGGAAATGATATGTAAAAACATTTTCACTTGCTCATCAACAAGCATGTTCCTTGACGACTTCAATCCCCCTAACGTTTGTAACATCTCACATAGTTTAAAAAAGGAAATTCTATTCATCCTAACTTGTTCAATACAGGTCTCGTCACTAGCATTTATAAGCCTTTTCACATAATCTCGTTTTGTATAAAAATCTAAAATATAGGACCTAATCCTTGGTCTATAAGTATGTAGGCTATGGATGGCACCCAATATAAGTAAGAACCAACTCGCAATTCTACAGATTTGCAACCATATTGTCAATGCAATACCAATTCTTTTACGCATCACACTTTGTCCTATTAAAGGCAGACGAGCCATTATTGCAAGATATTAAAGTGTTCTATATCTTCAAATCGTAGTAAAATGGTCACATTTCTCCATTACTAATTTCAATAACAGTAAAATAAAATTAAAGAATTTAATTGCCAAAAAACTTACAGTGATTTAGTGAATACAAGACGCTCAACTATGGGTGGAGGAAGCAATCAAACATGCCAAAGAATTCAAGTTGCAATAACACACTATCAAAGAAAAATGAACAACACAAATTTAGAATCTTTATGAAGCAAAAAATAGAAATTAAAATTATCTTTGCAACTTGAAATTCATTTCTTTATCAAATTAGTTGTCATGATATAAAAGCACTTTAGGCCTCGATAATACAATCACAGATGGCATGCCTTAGTCTATTAACCAAAACCTTATGTAGAATTAGACTACCCTTGTGAGGTGAACAAATTTTGAAAATAGTCTAGAGCAATTTCTATAAATTATTCGTCCTCAAAATCTTTGATCATGTTATTATGTTGATGCTTTGTAGGTATATGAATAATTGAGCTAAAATTAAAATTTCATCTATATATTGAATTAAAATTAAAATTATATTTATACAATTGCACCAAAATAAAATTTTTAAATCACATTCTACATCAAATTAAAACAATTAAAGACTTTGTAATTATTAAAAGGTATTTAATAATTAAATATATAATTTAATTATTTTTATTTTAATACATTGGAATATTAAAAATAAAAAAATATTTAAAATAAAAAAATATAATTTAATTATTTTAATTAAATATATAATTTAATTAGTTTTATGCATTTAATTATTTTTATTTTAACAAATGCATTATTTAATAAATTGAAATATTAAAAATAAAAAATATCCAAACTTTACTTGAATTGCAAAAATAAACAAATGCATTATTTAGTAAATTGAAAAACAAATGCATAAAACCAATCCATAACAATAAAATTAAAACTTGAATAATAATTGAAAAATAATAGTTAAAATTAAAAGTAATAAAAATAAATTGTTTTGCACTAACTATTACAATAGTCACTCAAAACTGATTTGAAGCTAGTCGAAACACTAGTTGCGCATATTCTCAGTAGAAATCAACTCTTAAAACTTAATCAATCCGAATTAATCATCTGCTAACAGTTTGACTTCCATGCTTATCAAACAGTTCACTAGTGTTTACTAGTGTAGATATATAGCAATATGACTATTCTCGATTAAAATGAAACAAACAAGGTAGTCGAAACACTAGTTGCGCATACTCTCAGTAGAAATCAACTCTTAAAACTTGATCAATCCCAATTAATCATCTGCTAACAGTTTGACTTCCATGCTTATCAAACAGTTCACTAGTGTTTACTAGTGTAGATATATAGCAATATGAATATTCTCGATTAAAACAGTTTACTAGTGTTTGAGAAATTCAATTGGGAGACTAATAAGACATCTTAATTGACCTATGCTATCATTTTCTCAAACATGGCATAGTCAAACACTTTACAATGTTATTTGTTTAAGAGCTGCGAATTGCAATCTTAATCAACCTCAGGTTCTGCATGGCATAGAAAAAGGAACTGCATAGAAAAAGTAATCCATATACAAGAGGTATCTTTAGATATAAAAAGTAATCCATACTGTTTTGCACATACATATTTAACTTTATAAAGAGAACAATATAGCTCATGGTGAATAAATAAAAAACAGGGCAAGTTTCATATTCATTAGGCGCAAGGTGAGCAGATTCTCAGTAGAAATCAACTCTTAAAACTTGATCATTCCCAATGGATCATACTTAGCCCAACCGAAACTTATATAGGACTCAAAATAGTGGCATAAGCAAAGAAACAAATTTATTATAACGGTGCATGAAACGAGCAACAACAACTTTCCCAACATTATTGATATCTTTTTGTTGTAAATATAGATTATTATGTGAAGGGAACAAATATATATACCGTGAGTGATAGATATCATGTCCGTCTCAAGTGTGTAGTTATTTTTCATTGTTTATTTTTCCTCACAATTAAAGACTAGTATTTCGAAAAATAATAAGGAGCTCCATAGTTGTAAAAGAGCTTTATTTTACTAATACCTACAGCTAATGAAGAATGGCAAGAAATGTTGTAAGTTATTTATCTAAGAGTTGCGAATTGCAATCTTAATCAACCTCAGGTTCTACAAAAGTGCAAATAATTTCTTTCTAAAATGAGAAACATATTGTCAATACAAAATCTTAATCGACCAACTAGAATCAGCATCCTCAATAAAAAGACTTGTCAATGATTAGACCCTTAAAACATTGACAGGAGGTATGCCTCAATGGGATCAGTACTTTAGTTTTAACATCTATAAACTGCTTTAAATCTAATTAAATCAAGAAACTACATGGCATAGAACACAAAAGAAGGGCCAAGTAGAAAAAAATCATCCATATTAAACTCAGTTATAGGTTTGCAAAACTCTATATGGCAAGCTTAATAAACATAAAGCGATAAAGGAAACGCTATATTAAACTCTATGTTAAACTCAGCAAGTGTAGATAAAGGAAACGCAGGAATCCTGGGGTGGGGTTAGTCATAAACTAATTAGAGATCAAAACAAGGTTAAGCTTTGAACATAGCATCCCGGGACCATCCCATAAATATAGTCCATGAAAATTTTAAGTGTAAACATAAATTTAAGTGTACACATACATGATGCACTTTCACCTACTGAAATCTCTTTAGATAAAAGGTTGCATTTCTTAAAACCCAAAAAGCTTTTACATCCCATATATCAAATTGGATATGTTAAAAACAATGTTTAACACAAAATTAAGAAGAAAAGCATATAATCTTTATGAAATGCATCTAAACTACTTTGAAGCAAAGCCAGTTAAGAGAAATCAATACCGAACTTCTTTTTCTTTTCCAATAAAGAAATTTCATATACAAAGCATACCAAATTTATAGATCCTAATTTTTTTTTCCTTCCATATCCAAGAAAAAGGAACATTCAAAGTGAATATCAAATTTGCAAATTTGGGTTTGTCTTATTTCACCAAGATATCCAAAACAAAGCACAACCACAATAGGAAAAATTCACATTTGCAGAACAAACAAACTTCTTTGAAGCTAAAGTAATCACTTTTAGCATGACAAAGACCTTTTATTCTTTTTCCATTTTGAACATTTTTTATACCATTTTCATGTTCATATTTGAAGTTTGAATGGATAAATACAAGCGATAACAGCAACAGAAAGCGAAAAGAGACGGCCCAAGAAGATGCAGAAAGTATATCAAACCCAATAATTGGAAACTTGCTTTGCTAGTTTATATCCAAATATGAAACGGGAAAAGAAAAGTTAAAAGAACTGAAATAACTTTAACTAAAAAAATCAGAGAAAGAAAAATGGAATCAAAGGCACTTACTGTAAATAAGGACGTTCAACTAGAAGGAAGATGAAGATGAAGATGGCGAATGGATGATTGATTTTTCGTCGATTAAAGAGCTAATTTCTAGGGTTCAGTTTGGGGATAAATGTTGAGGAAGAAATCTGCAGAAGTGAGTGAAAACGATGAAGAACAGACGCGTGCTATTTTGGTCCAAAAAGGGGAAAATGTTATTACGAGTGGTTTGGAATAACAATTCAGACAAACGTGCCCGGAATGGCTATTACAAGACCGCACGCAATAGGGATGGAATAGAATAGTTGACTGAATAGAAAACTGTGAACCAAACATGGAATAGGGACGGAATTACTGTACTGCACGGAATAGAGACGGAATGGAATACTAATTCCATCGAACCAAACATGGTGTAATAGAATTTGACTTAACCTGGAACATTTATAGGTTCTGTTTACATTTACTTAGAATGTATAAACATAAAATGCTAAATTTGTTATCATACAAATTAAAATTATGTACAAATAACTGATCGCATATCAAATTGATAAGATCAAATTCTTTTAATTTTTATAAAAATAAACAATTTGCTGAAAATAAAAAAATTATTGAAAAACTGGGAGGGAGAAAGAAAAGTGTTAACCTATGTATAGTAGAAGAACTGAAAATAAAAATAATAGCATACAGTTCCTTTCTGGACATTCTTTTGGCATTTCCATTACTGGCACTAATCATGACCTTTCCATTATGCAATCTTTCTGCTAAAAGAAACAAACCAAATTTTCTTTTCTATCCTCACACTTACTATTTTTTCTTTTTTGGTTCCATTTCTATAAATGCAATATACACAACTCTTTGTTTCTTTCCTTTAAAACAGTAAAAGAAGAAAAATAAAATAATAAAAAATAAAAATCTCCCTTTTCCATATTTAAATCTCAAGTTGCCGCCCAAATTTCTCACAGCTTTTTAGACATGTATGAGTCTAATGCTGGTAAAGTGACTGAGCAGACATGATTAAGATTAGCCCCATCATTAGCATATTTTATTAGGATTAGCCCCATCATTAAAATTTCTCTCTCTTGTTGAACCTGGTTCTCTTTCTTTTTGAAAAAAGAGGTGACAAATCTCCCTGCATATCTTCTCTTTGCACTTGCCCCATGATGTTGTTTAATTCTGTCCTCAACTGCTGTACAATTTGACTGATCTTTCTAGCAATTCAGGGTCATTGCCTGGAACTTCTTTAACCCTTGATCCGTTCTTGTATATCTTGAAAGCTGGAATGCAGGTTAATGCCTCTGACTTAGCTAAGTAGGGATGATCTTCTATCTCCACCTTGAGGAAGTTGATTGATGGGAATCTCTTGCACACTTGTTCCATAATTTGCACTACTTTCTTGTGTTTTGTTTTGTTACAGAATAGCACGACAGTCATCCCTGTCATTTGAATAAAAAGCTTTATCTAATTAGATTTACCAATGAGCTACTTACCAGGTGAGGTTACAAAGTACCTGAAGCTATGGCTACTTACCAGGTGAGGTTACAAAGTGCCTGAAACGCTCGTTGCTAGAGACCAAAACTAGATTTGACCCAAACTTCAAGTCCTCAATGTCTTCACCATGCTGCTTTTTGAGTTGGACCTTAGCCTCGAACAAAGCTCGAGCCACCTCCTCATCTCCAGGGGTTTCCCTTATCAACTTCTCATAATCTTGGATTGCAGTTTCCCATCTTTCAAGCTGAAAAGATGAAGGAAAGAAACAATAATGAATAATTATGTGGCTCATGATTAGGCCCTTTGATTATGAAGTGTGAATTATTTACCTTGGAATTACAATCAGCTCTCCTTAGCCTTGCCTTGTTATAAGATGGTTGAACATTGAGAGCAGCTGTGCAATCTTCAATGGCTTTTTCAAATTGGCCTAACTTTGATCTGCAAGCTGCTCTGTTGCATAGCAAAACTGGATTGTATGAATCGTATTCGAGTCCTTCACCATATACGATGCAAGCCTCTACAAATTTTGATGCCTTGAAGAGCAAGTTACCGCTCAATCGAGCTGACGATACTGCTCTAGTCCTCTTTACCACTAGGCTTATTTCCTTGTTGCCTGGATCGAGTCTAGCCGCATGCTGAGCTGCTGATACAGCCTCATCTAGCCTATTGTCATCCCATCAAGTCTACAATTATTTATTGAACTACAATAATCTGGGCGCATGCATATGTATAAAATAGACAGTCCGCATGCTTTACATAAAAGTAATCACAAGCGTATAATCATCTAGAGTTCTTCGACTAACCTGCCAGAAACCATGTTTACCAGTGCTTTGATCATTAAAAGATAAGCACTAACAGTCAGGCCAAAGAAATTAATACACGATTCAATGGCAAATTTTGGTCCTTTGTTGTAAGTTATACAAGCCTCTTGATGCTTGTTGATCTTCAACAAGGCCTCTGTTTGTAAAGCATAGACCTGGAATAGATCACAAAGAACAACATATGACCATAAACAACTACATACAGCATACAATAAAACTCGACGTATATAAATTGTAAAAAAAGCTGACCTCGGGTGCAGAATCGACTCCTGAGGTTATAACACATTGAGTCTCCTTGAGTAAAGTGTTCCATTCGTGTGATTTTCGTGCATCAGAGCATCTTTTGAGACGTTGGATTAGAGTTTGAGCTTCAGATATGTGATTAGAATCTGCATGATTTCCGGCATGTTTGTAATGATATAATGCATGTTCTGGTTCTCCCAATCTGCATTGCAAGCAATACCAATTTTAGATTTTCCTTTCTGTGGATGATCATATAAAGTTTTACACTATGATTGAATACTACCTCAAATAAATTGTTGCCAAACGGTGATGAGCTCTGCAATAAGTAGGATCAAGCTGGATAGCTTCTTTGCACTCGACAATAGCCTCCATAAGACGGCCTAAACCTAACAAGGCAGCGCTTTTATTACACCGATATGTCGCTTGTTTAGAATCCAGAGAGATTGCTCGTTCGTATAAAGCCAATGCCTCTTCAAACCTTCCTTGCTTGTATGCTTCATTTCCCTTGTTCTTCAGTGTTTCAGGATCCAATCTACCTGTTAGACCGTGAAGCTGTTTAAACTCATCACTAGGTTGCCTTATAATATTGCCCATCACTGAACCACCAAGTTTACCAAGGCTGTTTTTTCTTGGTAGTTTATCCAAAGCTTCGATTGTTGCATTGGAACCATGGTTCCCTACAGCACTCCCAGCTCCAAGCTGTCTTAAGTTTCCCAACTGGCCTGCTAGCATTATATTACTCGAAGTTGCTCGAATAAGAGCTTTGCTATTGTTTGATGGCTGTTGATCACTAGTGGTTACCTTAGCAAGCTCCTTGGAGTGATGTGTTGAGCCTGACGAGGACGATGTCGAGCTTCTGCCGGTATTTGAACGTCTCCTACTGTCTTTCACAGGGTGAGAATATGAAACCGAGTTTCGTGGTGGCAACAACTCGGACTTCCTTACCGGTTTCTGATCCTGTTCCGGTAAAGGCTTAGCCAAGTTGGATGAATCCAGGAGGACAGGCTCCACGGTGCTGGTACTCCGTCTCCTCCTGGAATCATCATTGTTTGAAAGCTTCTTAGACTTATCAGTAACCGGTTCTTTTGAAACCTTGTTCATCCCTTTTCCGGGCAGTGCCGGCACCGATGATTTTTTCGACCAGTTGCTCCAACGTTGTAAAACTCCCCCCATTAGACCACACCCTAGCTCCTGCTCCATTGAACATTTTGTCATCTTTGCCAACTTTTCCACTTGAAAATGATTGTTATGGAAGATATATTGAATTAGTCTAAAGGCAGAGAATTTGTCAACAGAACAGAGGGAATCAGAGCAATATTAATATAACCACAACCACTATGTATGTACAAGAAGAAAAATATGAACCAAAAGAATTCAAAGAATCAAACAATTGAAGCAACAATAAAAGATGACTTGAATTTGAAGGATTCGTTCTATGTAACAGGCTTAGTCCTAGAAGATGTATTTATATCATCAATTTAGTACCCTCTAGAGTGGCTTCCAAGAAACCTACTTTATCTTTATAGGATACTGAGGAAAAGGGGATGGAGGTTTACACAAATTTTTTTTTTGAAAATAATGTTTATAAATATGGGGATGAATTCTACCCTTTGATGATTTTTTTAATCTCTAATGACCACATGATTTAAATTAAATGCAAAAAGAATGTTTTTGTTCGGTTGTTGCATATTATTGTGATTTGACAAAAATAAAAGGAAGAATTCCAAACAATCAATTGAATTGGCCCCATACAAGGGGTGGCTATGGTTCTTTTTATCATACTAGCTAGTAAACAAATATGATCAACCAATTTCCTAGCAACAGCCCCCCCCCCTCACTTTTTTTAATTTATGAGTAAATTGCACTTAAGGTCACTAAACTATTAGTAAATTTACATTTTAGTTATTCAACTTCAAAAAATTATAAAATAATCATTAGATTATCAAGTGTTTTTTTTAAGTTTAACAAGCAAGTTTTGAGAGATGATTTGACGTCGATACGGTGAATCAATACCCATCAACGAGTAGAACATAACTTAGATCTAAGTTAATTTGACAATCAATGTTGAAAATTAAAAAAGAAAGTTGTTTGGATTTTAATTTATAAATTTATGATGTTTAAAGATATTTCATGGAAAAAAAAAACTGATCTACTGCAGAGATAAGGCCATATATCAGCGGTTTCAACAGCCCAATAGCTTAAATAAAAACTTTCATATAATTTAATAATTATTTTATAAATTTTAAATTTAAGTGACAAAAACATAATTTATCATTAATTTATTAATCTTTTAAATTTATTCTATCAAACCTTAAACCCTTTTGTATTTCAAACTTAGCACGAAACAAAACATGGGGAAAAATACAATATATTGATCGGCGGCCAAAGAGGCATTTATTTGTTGTTTGTTCAACATAGCTGTTGGTTCCAACTAGAGGTGCTCTTGGGTCGGGCCGGGTCTGGAAAAAATTTTGGCCAGGGCCCAGCCCGGCCGGAAATTTGGGCTTAGAATTTTGCTCAGGCCCGGCCCGGGAAAAATTCATAAGCCCGGGCCCGGCCTAGCCCGGCCCGTTTTTTAAATAAATACTAAAAATTTATTTTAAAAATTAAAACAAAAATAAAAAAAATATTTTAAAATTAAAAAATTTTAAAAGTATTTTAAATATATTTTAAAATTAAAAAAATTTTAAAAAAAGTATTTTAAAATTTAAAAAAATAAAAAAAAATTATTATATTCGGGCCGGGCCAAGTCCAAAAAAGTGGTGCCCGAGGCCCGGCCCGTTTTTTAATCAGGCCTCGTTTTTTTACCTAAGCCCATATTTCTGGCCTATATTTTTACCCAAACCCTCTCATATTTCGGGCGGGCCATCGGGTCGGGCCGAACCACCCAGCCCATGAGCACCTCTAGTTCCGACGCATTGTTTCGATTAATAAGGAAATTCAACTGTGCTATGAAACTAGCATGGTATTAATGGACTTAAAATCCATCCAAACTAGCCACATGTTTAGTTATTCGAGCCTAAATTTTGGTACTTAATGATGGGTATTCATTATAATACATACAGAAGCTGTTGACAGGGGATGCCGCCACTCTACTTGTTTGGCTCAAACATTGAACTCTTGTATAAAAACATTGAATGCAACCCAAAGATTGAGAAAGATTTTGTCCGGGTCTAAACCCTACATAATTTGTTTCAGTCGGTGCCGGTTTCCACACTGTTTCTCCTAGACCCACCAGCTTGAGACGGCAGCCTGCATATTTTGATTCTACCATCCTTCAATTATATGGGTCAAAATATTTAAGAAAATAATTAGCCATAAGTTCCTCTATGATTGCTCTTAATACATTTATTATTGACATACACAAAACTTGTGACAAACACCCAATATGATATTAGAATCTTTTCACCCATATAAAATGGTATGATGAAATCGTGTGGCTGGGGATTGTTGCAGTTGGGTTTTTTTTATTAAAAGTTGAAAACAGGGTCAGAAATTGAATAAAGATGGGGTTTTGGTGTTGACCGAGATGAAATGGAATGACCCACTTATTTGGTTCAACTCATTAAATCCTCTTTTAAGGGGTTTAAATTCTACCGACAGCATTGAAAATTTTTTGAAATCAATTTCACAACCTGCTTTATTTCATGGAAACACAAAATATTACAAGTTCTCAGGGCTTTCCAAAATCCACTCGAATCATGTTTTCTGTTCTCGCTAAAAGCTCAAAGAAGTGGTCCAAAGTTTACGTCTCATACGGAAATAAAAGATAAGAAAATAGGTCAAATTCTTGTTTTGGTCCTTCTATTATACTTAAATTTGAGATTTAATTTTACATTTTAATTTGGCACAATTTGACCCTCTACTTTTATAACATTATTCTCAGGGATGGAGATGGATCAGGATAGATGCGAATATTGCTAAATTCACCATCTCTCCACAATTGACATATTTCGTTCCACTATCCGTCTCGCCTTATTATGGATGTATAATCTTAAAAACCACTATCACCTTCATGGATGTTGAATGTATCCATCTCACCCCACCTCTTTCTGCTTCAATTTAATTTTTTTTTACTTATCTTTAATATTTTCAATCTTTTTAAAAGTAATTAGATGTTTAAACATAATTTTTCAAAAAAAATTAAATATAAAATATACGAATTTTTTTCTATATTATATTATTACAGTTTTACCATTTTAATAGTTTATATATACAAGAATAAAGTGATAGTTTTATATAGTGAATCGGGGCAATCAATTACTATAATCACTCCATATCTACCGTCTAAATGAAAATTTTCACTCTACCCCACATTCACTTTTAAAAAAAATATGTTCCATTTTAGTAAAATCTGTCGTAAGGTTTTTAAGTTTTGCTATTCCTAATTATTTCAGTTAAAATGCAGACAAAAATATGTTCCAATTTGAATTTAACAGTTTAATAAGAATAACCAACATTAACAATTTAGACTAATTAAAGATATTATAAAAATAAAGAGATATGTCAAACTATACAAGAAAAGAAAAATAGCAAAATCAAAATTAAAGGAAAAAAAACTATAACGTAAGAGCACTTTCCAGTTTCCAATCCTCTGCTTAGGTTTCAAAGACGATGTGTGACGAACTCAAAATTCAATTCAATTGGTTGATAAGACTATATTAAGCTACTGGATTAGGTGAGGGATTTGTCAAATTTCACATGTTTTCCTTGTCTATAATGAAGACATGGAATTGCCAGATAAAACTTGGACTCATTCATAAATTATTCTTTTAGACCAATCGAAGGTAAGCCTTGTTTATGGCGCAATCTAAAGAGAAAAGCACATGTGAATTTTGACTATTTCAAGCAAATGATCAAAAAGGGATCTCTCTAATTTAACCCCATTTCTTTGTATCTTATGGGATACTCAAGTTTCAATACATTAATCTTCAAACAAATATTAATTAGTTCATTAGTACCCCATATATATTAAAGGTCGAAAAAGAGAAAGTTGATGCCAACCAATTGTGGGGGCACCTGCAGGGCTACATATGCTACAATCTAAACAAAGTGTTCAGAAATGGACAATTTGAGTGAATCTTTAAGGATTTTAGAGCTTTGCTTTCTTGGATATGAAAATATATTTTAAAGCTGCCTTGGCAGGTTGTAAAAGTTTTCCTGGATTAGATTAGATTTGGGTTAAGTTGATTATATGTCCACTCTATAGCTTAGTTTGGTCAAATTTTAAATTTTATTTAAATTTAATCGCATTTATAAATGGTTAATTTAGACTTATTAATCACAAGGTGTGGCGTGATAATTATTCACTTCGTCTCTTAAATCATGTGGTTTGGGGTCTCTATTCATGAGAATGGAGAACATTTCATGGCTAGCAGTTTACTTCTTCATAAAGCACCCATGACGAGCAGATTAATCACTACTACCACTGTGGATATTTTAATTTTGACAAAAAAAAACTCAAGCCTATTTAAATCCATCCATACCTTTTTTTAAATAAAATGTATGTTATTTCTTATTTACTATTTTCTAATTCTATATATTTTTTCTTTTATTAAAATTTTAACATTTATATTATATTATATTATATTATCATACGTTTAATTTTCATATACTATAAATTACATAATATATAAAGAGTGAAAAAGTGAAAATATAATTATAAAATTTTAAATGGGTTAGGCCAAGCTCGAACATTGAATATTGGAACCTAAGTTCAATCCATAATTTAGACGAATCTAATATTTTTGTTCAAATTTATTTTTTAAATTTAATATTTTTATTAAAAAAATTAGAAATATCGAGTAAGCTTTTAAACTTGAATAGATCATGACTAAGTAAAATTGTATGAGAATAGAATTGTGAAGTTTCTTTTGTCAATATCCATAAGTAATATTCAATCTCGATTGGGAACTTGGAATCTTCGAAAGGAAAAAGAAAATAGGGAAAAACTGTGTAAATATTTGGGGGGTTAGGCTTGGAATGCAAGGCTCAAAATGAGTGGAAACTAAGTACCAATAATACATGGAGATTTCTTCAAAGTTTTGGCACATGAAATGAAACTTGGAAATGACACAGCCTATAGCTTTTCACTCTTGAAACTCAAGGCTTAAACAAAAAAATAAATAAATAAAGGACTGCACGTGGGGTTTTACGTAAAGAAAAAGATGTGGGTGCGTGATCCAAAGATTTTTTAAAGGATACCCAAAACTTCAGCTATAAGCATGGAGGGGTCACATTGGGATCAGCTTCAACAAGACATTCCGGCCTTCTCACTTCCCTCTATGCACATTTTCATCTCTATCCAGTTCACAAAAACATTATCTTTGGTACTACAAAAACATGCATGCAGTTAATCGTCCAATAATTGTTTGGTTGAAAGCCCACATGGTCGATGCTTGATGATTATTAATGTATGTAATCTGCACTGCATATCATCGAATCATTAGGCTTTTTCTTACTCGAATATCTCTTGATAACAATTGAAGCTATATTGCACTTGCTTTATATTTAGTTTTTAATGCACCGATGATCCTATTTATGTAGTTTTCAATTTTTTGGGCCTGGGATCCATCCTAATAGTGGTTGACTAACACACACCTTATCCAAAAGGCAAGCATCGAACCTGTTCTTCTCTATATATATCTGTTCCATTATATGGTTAGGCAACTACCGCCTGCCATGTGAAAAATTCGATACACTTGTCACGCTGTCAGCACTTCATTATCAAAGTTTAAGTTGCAAGCATCTTAAACTACTATTCAAATCATGATATAATAAGCCTGAGAATATTCGGTAGACTCTCTCTCCCAACTTATTTATCATGTAAAAATTTGATGGTTTTATCACACAAAAGATTTGCCCCCACAGGCGTAGTACATGAGGGGATTTTGCACCACCTTGATTAAACGGTACAATTAATTGTTTTTTTAATCGGAGAAATACAAAGCTTAAGGAACGAGTCTAGGAATTGTACACTGCACAAGGTCAACAATTCACCAATTCACCAAGAAGCTTCTGCCGTATTCCATCAGGTGGCAAAGTAAAGATCAACAATTCACCAACCCTGATTCCAGCAAGTCGACGAACTACTTCAGCCACTTGGTTTCCTTCTCCATAAGTGTGTATTAACCGCACCTCCCAATCATGATCCAACATCCTGCTAATAGCTTGGATTACACCACTCATATGCTTAGCCTGACCAAGATCCTTAAGCGAATTCACAACCTCTCCAAGTCTGTTTGAGACCCTCCACAGCACCTCAAGCTTCTGCTTCACTAATAGTGCAATTGCCAATGCACTTGGCAAACCCCAAGAGTCAAGGTTCTCATATGTTCACGAATCACCCTACCAACAGTGGCCAATTGATATTCTTTTTGAAATGTGCCTTCCGCGTTGATTTTATACCAAGCTTCTGGAGAGGGGACCAATTAATAAGCAACATATGTGGTAAAAGTTTGTCTATTCCATTAGTATACCCAGTCCTTGCACTACCTTCAAATTCATGGAAGAGTCTTAAGCTTCTGTCCCATATGCCTTCAATATCAACATGGTTAACACTTCCTCGTTATAATGATGCCAAACACACCAGAAAATGACACTAAACTTCAGACTCCAATCCTAGCTACCAACCGCGAAGTGTTTTGGAAGGGATAAATTAATGTGCACCCAATCCTGAATTTCTCTTTAGAGGAACTCATTCAGTTTGCTAGGTTTGATGAGTCTCATCCATATTGAGGTAGGAATAGTACATTCTCGAAGGACATCGATAATATCTTCTCTAGTATCACTATAAGTATAACATCTGCGAAATTCACATGGTATGAGTCATTTGTGGCAACAACCTCCCTATTTCAATTTTTCTCCTCTCTCAAAATAAAAATAGTATCAGAGCCTTCTAGTTCTCACAACCCCCATCACTGAAAAGCCTAGCCCCAATCAACCCTTCGACTGAGAATTAATTTAAGAAGTTGCATAAGTCCTCCTTCGACTATCGTGCTTTGTCACAAGTTCTCCACGAGCTTAGCCTAATCCCGTTGACTCTAATGGTGTTGACATTATGCGACTTTGCCTTTGACTCTTCTCATTAGTTTTCTACTTCCAAAATAGATCTTTGTTAGGACCTCTATGGACGACCTTCCCATCATAATCAAAATTCTCGATTTTTTGCTTATGTCACTTAATTTCAAAGGGATGGTTTACTACCATTGCCTCTTACACAAGGAGTTAACTCTATTACTTTAATTGGAAAATATTATGATGAATACCTATTGTATCAAACATCGAAACAACAATCTTCTTCCTCAATAGCTCTGATTGTATAGCATGGTAATTTTTTGCTTTCCTAACATAGTCATTTTGAAATGGTTCTTGGATATTTGACTTGGGTGCTTTAAATCACATCTCTTGTAATAACAAACATTTTCTCAACCCTTGTTTTTTTTCTTTTACCTCTTTTACAATTACCTTAGTGATAGTACTCAAACTATCATTAAAGGGATAGGAGAAATCAATCCTCCTTCATAAATTCCAGTAAAGTTAATATTGTATACCCTAGAGTATTCTTACAATTTAATCTCCATTAGTAAAATCTCACACTAATTAAATTGTAAAGTAATTTTTTATCCATTTTTGCTCCAAATTTCTTTTTTCCACTTCAAAAATAAAAGGACGTTATTGAAGTTCTCCCTATCCTTATTTTTCTGTCACTAATAATCCTCCTCCCACCAAACCTCTTCAAGTCTATTCTCAACGCTCCTCTAATGATGCTTTTAATTATTATTTCGAAAATACAAGTTAGGTGGATGCTCCATGAAACTTACCTTCTACCCTATCATATTTTCATCTCTAGTCATGCCTTAAGAACACATCCCACCTATTTCTCTCAGAAATGGTATTTATTCTTTTCGTAATCTTCATCTTATTTATACTTTTTTGAGTTATCATCAATTATCACTTTCATATTATGTCCCCACCTCGTATTTATCCAATGTATCCATTCCTAAGATTGTCAGTGTAGCAAAGGCTAATATTGGATTGTACTAAGCTATGATAGAAGAAATGTTTAGTCTTTAAGCTAATCATACGTGGGATCTTATTCCCTTACCATCGGGCAAATCAACTGTTGGTTGTCAATGGGTATATATAGTTAAAGTTGGTTTGGATGGAAAGATAGATTGAATGAAGGCACATTTAGTTTCTTAAGGATTTACACAGGTTTTCATTATCGATTATGGGGAAACTTTCTCCTCTGATTGCTAAGAATACCTCAGTTCGACTCTTAATCTCTCTTGTTGCAATAAATCATTAGACTATTAACCAGTTCAATATTAAAAATGCTTTTCTTCATGGAGATTTGAAAAAACAAATTTATATGGAACAATCTCTTAGTTTTGTTGTTTAGGGGAAGTTTGGGCTACTATGTCGATTGAGAAAATATTTTTATGGTCTAAAGTAGTCTCTAAAAGCTTGGTTAGATGATTCGATGTTGTTATTCAACAACTTGGGATGAAAAGGAGTGAAACAAACTACTCAATCTATTATTGTCACAAAACTCGTCATAAGTGCATATATCTAGTTGTTTATACGGATGATATTGCTATCACCTGTGATGATCATGAAGGGATAGTACAATTCAAGCAACATCTTTTCAGCCACTTTCAAACTAGAGACTTAGGAAAGTTGAATTTTTTTTGGGGTATTGAAGTGGCACAATCAAAGACATGCATCGTTATTTCTTAAAGGAATCATGTGTTGGATATATTATAAGAAATGGAGATGTTGGATTGTAAACTTGTTCATATGCTTATGAACCCTAATATCAAACTTATTTTGAGATAGGAAAAGTTATTACAAAATCCAAGTCAATATCGAAGGTTGGTCAAGAAATTAAACTATCTTACTATCATACATCCAAATGTTCTTTTCAGTAAGTTTGGTTAGTCAATTTCTTCAAGCTCTTTGTGACAGTTATTGGGATGCAATGAAGCACATCCTTCAATACTTCAAAGATGTATCTAGACAAGGTTTGTTATATAAAGATAAGAGAAATACATATAAAGATAAGAGAAATACATAGGTTGTTGGATATTTAGATGCTAATTGGGCCAAGATCTCCATCAAATAGAAGACTCACTTCAGGATATTGTGTCTTTCTCGGAACCATTGATAAATTAAAGCAAGGTTGGTAGCCAAAGGTTTTAAACAAAAACAAGGTTTTGATTACTTTGATACCTATGCTCTAGTAGCAAGAATTGCTATGATTAGACTCTCAATATCACTTACCTCAATGTATAATTTGGTTGTTCACCAAATGGATGTTAAAACTACATTTTTAAATAGTGAATTGGAAGAGGAAGTGTACATGGAACAATCGGAAGAATTTATTATTCCAAGATAGGAGTATAATGTAAGTAAGCTTATTAAATCTTTATATGGGCTTAAACAAGCACCAAGTAAATGGCACCAAAAGTTTGACAAGGTTATTCTAGCTAATGTCTATAAAATAAATGAATCTGATAAGTGCATATATCACATCCTGGAAATCAAGCTGGTAGTATTGACATTAAATTATAGATTAAAAATAGAGTAAATAGAAATCACGTTAGTAATTAGGACTAAATAGGAATAATAGCTAAAGTAGAGAACTTAAATAGGTAAATTAGGACTAATGATTAGTGGGGGATTTATTTAAAACAAGGGTAGAATTAAGAGGGATCTATAAGATAAATAAACCAACTTTATAAATGAATTTGGTTATATAAGTCGTCACTGCTCATTTTATTCTCATGTTTTAATTTCCTTTTTTTTTTACTATATTTTTTCTTTTCACACTTTCTTCATTTCAAAAGTTGTTGCATCTAGTAGTTAATTTTCCTTCAAATTTTTCTTGTGCATTACATTTTCTAAACAACCAAGCACTATTTTTCTTTTTAAACCCTAGTTCGATTTTTGAGCAGACCACTTGGGAGTTACGAAAGATAGCAAGATCGAAAGTAAACAATCTATTTTCATATCAAATCTGCATGAGATGCTTTTGGCTAAAGTATCTATGATTTAGATAAGAAATATAATTTTTTTTTAATGTTTGGCTTCATGAAAATGGTGGATCGAAGTTGGCAAAGCTATAAAATGTTTTCTAAAATGATTTTCAAAGAGAATTAATAAAAATAAAAGGTTTACAATCCGATTTAGCAAAGTTTTTAAGGGAATTTATAAACCAAATGGTTTTGCGCTTGAGGAAGACGATAAATAGTGGCTAGTTTAGGGTTAAAAGTTAGAAAAATAAAGGAAAATAATGACATAGTAAAAATCTATTAGAAATAACATAAATAGCGGGCTGCTGTTGAGTAGAGAATGAATTAAATTATTTTAAACAATTATGTGATGTGCATTTTTTTCATGCAAAGTTGAAAATTTTGGAGGAGAATCGACTAGCAGGGATAAAGGCAAGGAGAAGGTCACATAGTCGACATTGTGGTGAACAAGGTGAGTACAATATATATTGCACTTGAAAACGAGATTGCACTCTATGGGAAGCAAGTAAGACGTGTGAACCCTATCATCATGTTGTGAATTGAACATGTGCATGTGCGAACCTCATCCATGCATTACGCGAAATCGTTTCTATGCGAACTGTTATATATGATTTGTTTGTATGTGGATTATTGATGTGTTTTTTAGTGTTGTATACATGTGTATTCATTGAGTTTTCCTAAGCTCATCTCTTTATTTTTCTCTTCCAAATAAACAGCTTGCGGGATAGCGAGGAGGGTGACAATTTAGTAATCCATTACACAAACTTTCTTTCTACAGTATATGCGTTGAGCTTATAGAACCCTAAGAAGGCAATGTGGGACAGTCCCCGGCTAGAGACTTCGAATGGGACTTAGATAATTCTATACAATTTAAAAATATTTTTAAAGGGTTGTAATTGGACTTTTTAGTCTATTTAATTTTTGGGACCTTTTTAAACTCTGTGTTTGCTTGCTTGGTTGAAATTGTTATTTGAATTATATGATACTGCCTATAGGAACTAATGAGACATTTTACAACTAGTAGAGCCCACCGAAATTAAGGTACGCCTTAATTCACTTATTATACGACTTATTATTTGATTTAGAAAAGCATGCTCTTAGGACTAAATGCTTGTATTAAATATTTTGTATATGTATGGTGAGTATGGATGATTGGTGTGATTTGTGGTAGTTGTTTTGGAGAGTCACCTCGGTGGCTAATGTACCGTTTGAAATTCGGGTTGGACTATCCCTGTCGGGTTTGGGGTGTCAAGATATATAACAAATTTAAAAATGAAAAATGTGTCATAATTTGCTTTTATGTAGATGATATGCTCATATTTGGCACGAATTTGGAACAAATAGAAAACATAAAAAAATCTTGTCAAACAATTTTAGTATAAAGGATATGGGTGTAGCAAATGTTATTCTTGGGATTAAAATAACGTGAGAGGAAATCACTATAGCTTTATCACAATCACATTAAATTGAAAAGGTGCTTAAAATGTTTGATCTTTTCAATTATATACCAGCATCTACATCCATGGATCCTTAAATAAAATAAGCATATAATGCTAGTAGGAAAATTGATCAATTGAAATATGCAAGTCTAATTGGTTGTCTTATGTACATAATGACTTGTACAATACCAGATATTACGTATGATGTTGGGAAATTTAGTAGGTACACAAGTGATCTAAGTAGTTTGCACTGGAAAGCTTTGAATAGAGTACTTAGGTACTTAAAGATAACTATTAACTTGGGTTGTGCTATAATAGATACCTTCAATTTTAGAAGGGTATTCGAATGCTAGTTGGATTACAAGTTTAGAATATTGTGCTTCTACTAGTGGAAGGATCTTCATTCTTGGTGGAAGAGTCATTTCTTGGGGTTCCAAGAAACAAACATGTATTACTGATTTCACCATGGCAACCGAATTTATTGTATTAGCCATTGTATCTAAAGAAGTATAATGGTTAAGAACTTTGCTTTATGATGTACCTCTATGGTCTAAACTAATTTCACTTGTTTCTATCCATTGGCGATAGTGAGATTACTCTAACAAAGGCAAATAGCCAAGTATATAATGGAAGGTCTAGACACATTGGATTAATACATAATAAATGTAACACCCCTAACCCGTATCCGTCGCCGGAACAGGGTTACAGAGTATTACCAAAATTTACAAAATAAATAAACAAATATTTCATATCATATAGCATTCATATCAGAAACCAATTGAAATCAAGTATAATGTCCCTTATGTGAGCCATCGAGACCCAAAATACACATTAGAAACAAGTCGACACTAAATCTGGTACTCAAAGAATTTTTTGAAAAACACTAAAATTTTTCAAAAGTGCAGGGGACACACGCCCTTGTGGCCAAGCCGTGTGTCTCACACAGTCAAGAGACACGCCCGTGTCTCAAGCCGTTTGAACATTCGAAATAGGGATACACGGCCGTGTCTCAGTCCGTGTCCAAACTTATGAGCTCTCTGACTTGGGTCACACAGCCAAGCCTGATGTCCGTGTGCTAGGTCGTGTGAGCATTCTGTTTTGTGCAAATTAAAGATACAGGGGACGCACGACCGTATCACCTGGTCGTGTGTCACACGCGGCTAAGACACATACCCGTGTCTCTGCCCGTGTGGACAAAAATAGGTTATTTCCAAGCCACATTTCTCACCCATTTTGGTATCAACCTAAACACAATGTTTTAACACCTCAACAAGCCACAACAAAGCAATCAAAACAAACCAAAATCATGTCTTAAACATGACATTACCACATACAACCAATGTGCCCTTAGACACCTCAAATGACAATTTAAAGACATGTCAACCAAATATTCATATTTATCTAGATAACCAAATGCATATATATGCATAATAAAAATCACACTTCAAACATGATAAAACCACTTATATACACATCAAAATATACCAACACAAGTCATTCAAATGGCTAATCTCAACAAAACCTTTATATGCCATCAATGGCCAAGTTAACCTATACATGTCATTATAACCAAAACTAATTTACTAAATATACCGAAAGGTCGATGGATAGTGTGAAGTTGCTCCGACCCACTTCCAACCAAAATGAGTTTATGAATTACTACAAAACATGAAAAATAAAACAGAGTAAGCATTTAATGCTTAGTAAGTTTGTATAATAAGGAAATTAACTTACCATTTAATTACATTTAAGGTAAGCATATTAATATAACCAAACCAATTTGGCCAAAAGTCTAAACACATATCCACATGTTAGTCATGTAACACTTTCCATAATCGATAGACATGGATGTACATAATCACTAGGTAAGATTCACATACATGTATCATCCATCTTATTTTTCAACATATCATGTCATATCATTTCCATGTAATTCAAGTATATACTCGTAATTGTTCGTTTCGAACTCATATTGTTTCATATCAGAACTTTGCCCGTTAAACCATTTAAAATATCGCTGGATACACGGGTAGTACACACGAAGTGTACAAATCTGTAATCGTCAATTCATATACATATGTGTTCATACGAGCATGTAAACAGGAAGCTCTTCTGAGTCATATAATGGGAAGCTCATGTGAGTTGTATAACAGGAAGCTCTATCAAGTTGTATATTAGGAAGCTCATAAGAGCCATAAATCGGGAAGCTCGGGAGAGCCAAATATCGGGATGCTCATAAGAGTTGTGGTGTGTCCGCAACACATGCAGGACCACAACAAATCCAGGAACCCTAATGACATGTCATTTGTATCCATTGAATTTCTAAGGTTCAAATGGGATTCTGTACTTGTCGAATATGTGATCAATAATATACATGGCATTTTATACAAATCACACACACAATGATATTCAATTCAAATCATACAAATATACAATTTAGTTACATGAACTTGCTTCAACAAGTGTTCGTAATTTTGTAGGCTACTAATCCAATACTTTTTCTTTTCCACGATCTAACTCCATATTAGGTCTATCTGGATCTATATGAATGAATTTAACTCAATTTAATACAATTCATATTCAATTCAATCCAACACACATTTTGGCAAAATTACTATTTTGTCCCTAGGCTCAGAAAATGAAATTTATACAATTTAACCATTATTTCAAGCCTAACTGATTTTTATACATATCAATAGTAGCCCATATTTTTCACAAAATTCAGAATTTTTTCATAATTTTTTCATCTTTTCAATTTCTTCTCTAAATCATAATTTCATCAAAATTCTCTTTACAAAAGTTGTTTATCTAACAACAACCTTTCATTTTCTACCATAAAACTTCAAATTTCAACTATACTCATCCATAGCAAAACCCTAATACTTTAACAGTTTTGCAAATTAATCCCCGAGATAACTAGATTAAGCTATTATGATATCAAAAACATAAAAATCATTAAAAACCGGACAAGAATACACCTAATTAAGCAAAGTAAGCTTGCTTGAACTTAAGTTTTCATGGTTAGGGTTTCCATGCTTTTGTTGTAGGAAAGATGATGAAAAAGATAATTATTTAATTATTTAATTCATTTATCATCATTTTATCATTTACTTTCCAAAATTAACCTTACTAATTTACTAAATTCCAATGATGAATAATCATCTTTATTTACTAACTCCTCTAAATGGTTTATTTTCCATATAATGACCTCAAATTTTAAATTCCATAGCTATTTAATACCTCTAGCTACTACAATTCAACTTTTACACTTTATGCAATTTGGTTCTTTTTATCAAGCTAGGCATGTAAACGGTAAAATTTCTTAACGAAATTTTCATACGATATTCCTATCATAGTGTAGACCATAAAATAATATTAAAATAAATTTTCTTCCAACTTCGAATTTGTGGTCTCGAAACCACTATTTCGATTTAACTAAAAACGGATTGTTACAGCTATCTCCAACAATTAACATCTGATGGAGTGATCACTATTAATTATGTGAGGTCAAGTGAAAATTTGGTGGATCATTTGACAAAAAGTCTTGCTAGAGGTGTAATCAACAAGACCTCAAAAGGGATGGGGTTCAAGCCCATTAATTAAAGTCACCCATGATGGAAACTCGACTCAACGCTTGGTATAACGTCAAGTCTTGAGTTCAATGAGACAAAGTACATTATTAGTATATGTCTGCTAGCACTATAAATAAATCCATCCTAAGATTAAAGTGTAGGTACTCGCAATGATAAGGGAACGATAATTAATATACTCTTAATAGACCCATAACATAAATATGTTAGAGTGTTATAATTACGAGAATAATCTTGATGGGATCTACGTATGTGATTGGAAGTGTGGTTGCTTCTAGTAGCTCAAGGGCTTGGCTCTTACATCACTCATGAAAAGAAGACACAGACACATGGCCATAATAGTGTCCCTGGATACTATGCATTGAGCAATGTTGAAATAATTGTGTGAGATGTGTTTAGTTAATCAAATGGAATAGTTGGTTCATAGCTTAGTCTACCATAAAGGTTCAATCACAAGACACTTTCATTTATGCAAATTGATATCCAAGAATATCAAAATCTAAAATATTTTGAAAATAAGGGAAGATTGTTGGAACATTTTCAACAATATTTATAGTGTTTCAATAACTATAAATGAAATGGTGTAATTAATCAAAACTTATATCCTTTTGATTATTGACAAAGAAGTATAACTATTCAAACTTTGAATAGTTATATTTAATCAAGAGATATTAGATTAATAATTATAGCTCTTTTAAAGATATTATTATTCAGAAAAAATACCTATTGAAAGATGTTTTTATGAAGAGACATGAAAATTCCTATAAACAGGAATGAGATTTCATTTGGAAATCATACCAACAAGTTCTAAAAATTCTTTCTATCTTTCCTCATCTTCTAATATTATTAGATTGTCCTATAAAGAACTTCATAGAAATTGATTTTCTTGTTATACATTGCTTAGTGATTAGTGGACTATTTTCGTCAATGCAAAACGCAAATAGTCATCGGGTTTCATTGTATTCTCAAGGTTCATTTGCTTGAAACTCATTTACACATCGAGTATAGGTGGGGACGAATAGAATTTTAAAGATAGTGGCTTGATACACGCCTTGGAGCCGTATCCTAATTCTTTATTTTTTGTTCGAGTTGTTGTTCATGTTCCGTTCATGTCTTCGAGATTTTCCTCACCCAAGTTTTGTACGAACATGTTCTTATATCCACAATCACATCATTAACAACATTAACATTCTCCAAAGTTTGTCACGAAAAGGAACTCCTTGTTGACTTGTGCCATTCAAATGTTGAGTATCAAGGTTAATTTGCCATTATAATCTCTTTGTTTCTTTTACCTTCTTTGTAACCATTTCCTCTTCAGAAGAAAATGGTGAACGAAACCGTGCAAGGCTAGACGGAGAGACAATTGTTGCTGCTTCATTTCTCCTTAATTCAATCGATGATTACTCGTTATGGTACAATTGGACTCTAGTCCCTCTCAAATATTAATAGTTTAGTTAATCACTTTTAACCTCTTTATTAAATAGAAAAAGTAACATGTTTGGCCCCTCTCAAAAGTTAAAAATTCAATTAACCGTTTTAATACAGTTCGGCTCCTATCGAACAATTCTCGACTTCACCCATGCTCCTATCGTAGCATGAAAAATACAAGAAAAGGCTCCCCATTTTTGGAGGCTTTGATGTCGGCCCACTGGGCTCATCACAATCATTACTCCATTCCGTCGGTTTCCATCAACAAAACTACTGTTTTTGCCTACTTTTGTTTCATTACATTTTCTAACCTTTTTTCCTTTCATGTTTGAATGAAATTATAACTTTCTTCTTCTTCTTTTTTTAATTACACCATACATAGTCGTATGATTTAAATTTTAAAATATTCTAATTGAGTTTTTAAAATTTCAATATCATATCAATAAAATCTTTTAATTAATTTAATTGTCATATTAAGTATTAAATATTAACTTAAATTTAACATCCAACATATTTAAATCACATGAAATAAATTTTAAACAGGTCGAGGGGCATAACTGAGGGAGCAGGCAAGGCTCTCAATTTCTCTAGTCTTTTCAAGAATATTTGTGGAAAATTTTCATTATATCATTACATACAAATAATGTAAAATTATATTTAATTTATTCTTAATTATTACTTCTACCCTAATTTTTCTCTATTTTTAATCAATAAGATAGATATGTTTACATTAATTAATTTGTTAGTAATATTTTTCATTTTATGCTCACAATAAAAATAAAATAAAATTTCGATATTTAGTACAAAACTACAAATTTAATATTAGTTATTTTATTTCTAAGTCAATAGATTCTTATGTTTTTATTCTTAAAAATTTTAATAAAAATTTCAATAATTTAATTATATTATAAATTCTTAAAAATTAAAACCTTAATAATAATAGAATTTTTTAAATAATTAACCAAAAACATAATTTGTTATATTTGAAATTTAAGAAAATATTATAAGTTTTTTATATTTTTCTTAGTTAAAAATTTATATAATATTTAAATAAGATGTTTTGTTAATAGATTTGTCTACAAAATGAGTTAAAACATTTTCAAGTAGCAATTTTTTTTCTTGCTTAGCTCAATCTTAACTATTTGACATCTAAAGATATTTTTTAATTAAAAATTTTAAATTTAAAAATTATCCAAATTAAAAAAAATTCTCCTCAAATCATCAAATTAGACAAATAACTTATATATCTCAATAACTTATTTTTTTATTTAAATCATTATATATAATTGACATAAATATATATTTCAGTATTACCATAATTTTAACTTAGCTCCTATTATACATATACATTCCTAGCTTTTTCTACAACTTAAATTTAACATTTTAGAAAAAGAAATAGCCTCTTAAAATTTAATTACTATCTAGATTAAAAGTTGTCCATGCACTAAGTATACATGTATTTCAAAATCGATTAACATGCTTTAAATTTGCTCCACATCAAATCCAAATTGACATGCAACGCCCATGCTGATGTTAGGTTGATCGACACACCTGCCTTATATGATATTATATTTAATACTTTGAGGACTCAATTGAGCTTTTTTAAATTTGGAGATCAATTTAGAATTTGAACTGTAGTTGGGGGACCTATAGTGAAATTGTCTTTTTTTTCTAAATATTTATTTCTTAATAACAAATTGACCTTATTAAGAAAACTATTATTTTTGTAATTTGGAGATAAATTTAGAATTTAAAGTTTTTTATATCATTTTTAAGAATTTTATATAATTTTTTTTATTTTATCAATTTTTTGAAGATTATTTTGATTTTTTAAGTGGTTAATTTGCTCAATTTTTTAAATTGACAGGAATCCAAGAGATGTTTAGGTCAATTTATTCTTTAAGTTATTCTAATTATTTAAGATATTCAAAATGTAAAATTCAACTCGATTTACAATCAGAAAGTTAAATTATGTTAAATTATTATTATTATTATTATTTGAAATGAATTGAATTTCACTCACCCTAATTATCTTAACTAATTGAAGTATGCCTCTCTTGTGTAGAGGAAATATATTTTAAAAGATATTTTGATAATTTCTTTACAAAAAATTATTTTAAAATTTTAATTTAAAAAAGAAAAGATTTTGATGAAATGAATATAGACAATTGGATTAAAGAAACAAGATTAAAACTGGGTCATTGATTTAATAAATAATTAAAGAAAATAAAAAGATAATATATGTAAATTAAAGAAAAATCTAGAGAAATTAAGGAAATCCTCTTTCTCTTTTATAGATAGAAGAAACGTGGGAGAGAAGGAGATGCTTTTACATATTCTCTCCTCAATTTTACTTAATAAAATGGAGAAACTTCATGAAAATAATGTTAGATGCATAAAAATAATTCAACAACATTTTTCTACGTGATTTCTATGGAAGATGAAGTGGAAGGAAATTTTAATTCCTTCTTTTACCTCATCTCTCTTTTCTTTTTATACAAAATTCAATTTTTTCAAACTAATTTTTTGTTTCGTTGCTTGTGGTGTCGACCTTCAAACTGTTGTTGATTGTGGTTTCTTTAATATTTTCTTTTCTTCATAGTTCTATTTTGTTTCAATTTCAATCAATATTATCGTGATTTTGTCCACAGTTTCATGATTTTCCACATTTTTCGTGATTTTTGTTTTGTTCAGTCTGTTTTCTTTGAAAGTAAATGCAAATTTATTTTATTTTTAAATTTTAATCCTGTTCTAGCATATATGTGAGATTTGGCAATATAATGGTGCCGCCATATCTATTAGGAACTGTTCTCCAAAGGTTTTATTATGATAGATCATAGTGGTAGATTCGAGATAATGAGATGGATAGACCATCTGAGATTTGACCTTCTGTGCATCACTGAAAGGTGGGTCTCTTAGGGCTTTCGAGAGTTTTTCTTGGTTGATTGGCATTCATCGTTAGGTTGACTTAATGATGGCGAGGTAAGAATGCAAATTTCAGTGATTCAATTTGTCCTTCTCTTTTTTCTTAGATTATTTTGCAGACATGACATTTGTGCATTAGTTTGTACTATATGTCATGTCTTTATATTATTATTGTTCATGGTTCTTATTAATAATAGTGTTTTCTTAAAAAAAATAATTCATTCATTGTAGATCATAGGCTTTTTTATTTAAATAGCTCAAGTAATTTAATTAAGTACCAAAATGACCCACCTTTTTAATTAAACACCAAAATGACTTGAAATCTACCGTAAAAGTTGGTGGAGCCAAATTATATGGCGCTACCAACTTACCACGTCAGCAGGGAGCATTAAAAAATTATTTCTTTGGTGGAGCCAGATAAAATGGCACCACCTGTATAAAAATCATGAAAATACTGCAAGTTTTAGAAAAATGGGGGACTTCAAAATAATTTTCTATTTTCTGGTGGAGCCAACTTAAATGACGCCACCTGACACCCTTCTTTTACTATTTTTTTACTTTTTTATTAACTTTTGTCTTTTTCTTTAATTTTTTTTCTTTTTTTAAGTTTTATATTTTTCTTATTTTATTTTGTTTATTTATGTTATTTATTTTTTGTTATTAATTTAAAAAAATTTGAAATGTTTTATAATATATATTTTTAAAATTTTAAATATTATTTTTAAATTATTTTTTAAATTTTAAATATTATTTTTTAAATTATGTCTTATAAATTTTAAAAATATATTTTTGAAATTAATTTTCTAAATTTTAAATTTTAAATATATTTTTAAAATATATTTTTAAACAAAATAAAAAAATTTCAAAAATATATTTTTAAATTTTAAATATATATATTTGAAATTATTTCTTATAAATTTTAAAAATATATTTTTAATAATATTTAAACATTTAAAATTTTTAAATAAATTTTTTATAAAAATTATTTTAAAAAGGTTTAAATATCTTTAAAAATAATTAAAAAATTATAATTTAAAAAATTCTGAAAAGATGAGAGACTTTAAAAACAATTTTCCAATTTCTGGTGGAGCCAATTTAAATGGCACCACCAGAACACCCTGCTTTTATTTTTTTTTTTTAAATTTTTTTACTTTTTTTTAACTTTTGTCATTTCTCTGACATTTTTTTTTATTTTTGTCTTTATCTTTATTTATTTATTTTTATTTTTTATTATTAATTTTAAAAAACTTAAAATGTATTTTTGAAATTTTTTATAATATATATTTTTTAAATTTTAAATATATTAAAAAATCATTTTTCTCTTTTCCTATTAAAAAATATATTAAATATATTAACATTTTAAAATATATTTTTAAAAAATATATTGAATATATTATAATTTTAATATTAGTTATACTTAACATTTTTTTTAATATATTTAATTTTTAAAAAATATATTAAATATATTAAAATTTTAAAATTGGCTATACATAACATTTTTTTAATATATTTAATTTCTTTAAGTTTTTAAACATTTTAAATCTATTAAGAAAATGTTTTTTTGTCTTTATCTATTAAAAATATATATTAAGTACATAAATTTATGAATGTGTACTAAATTTAAAAAATTAATATGTAAACTTATAAATGTGTACTAAAATTAAAAAAATTATAACCAACACATACAGATTAGTTTCATGCAAGAAAATAGTTAAAAATGAATAATAATAACTAAATAGAGATCACATTCATGAATCAAAACAAGTAGAGCAAACTAGTGCTTAGCAAGAAAGAAAGAGAAATTAAAACGATTTTTTTATTTAATTCATAATTAATTTTACTGTTTCGTCGATCCTCAATGAAGTGTGATCCGTATCTCTAAAAGACATTTTGATATCTGCATAATATTAAAAAAACACATAAATACAATATAAATAATTATTATATTACTGCAACTATAAAATATAAAAAAAATTAACTAACTTAACTTTTTCTCTCTTTTCTATGTTCTGAAGGGGGACCAAACCCCCTTATATAAGATTGATTTTTTTATTTAATATTTAATTTCATGTCTAGTCACATTACTTGCATGATGTGATCTTATAATATATATTTTTAACTTTTAATTTAAATTTAAATTTTTACTTTTTAATATATATATTTTTAAATAAATTATTTTTTAACAAATATTTTTATTTTTAATTAATTCAAATCTCACTTTTTTAAATAAAATATTATTTTTTAACTTTTAAATAGAATTTAAAAAATGGTTTGAATATCTTGGCATTTTTATTAAAATAACACAAAAAATTTAATTCATTATCAAAATAACTCATTTTTTAATTAAACATGAAAGTGACCTAAAATCTACAGTAAAAGTTGGTAGAGCCAAATTAAAAAAATGGGTCATTTCGATAATTAATTAAATTTTCTGGGTTATTTTTATTAAAAAGCCGAAATCTTTAAAAATAATAATTTAAAATATTATAAAACAAATTAAATAATATTTAAAATATTAAAAAACTAAAAATAAATTTGAAAGGTCATATCTTTAAAATATTTAAATATTTTATATTATTAAAAATATATATTTAATATTTTAAAAAATATATATTATAAAATATTTCAAATCTACATTTCAAATTTTTTAAAATTAATAAAAATAAATAAAATAAGAAAAAAATATAAAACTTAAAAAAAGAAAAAATTTAAAGAAAAAGACAAAAGTTAATAAAAAATTAAAAAATAAAAAAATAAAAGAAGGGTGTCAGATCTGATCTGGTAGCTCCATTTAAGTTGGCTCCACCAGAAAATGGAAAATTGTTTTGAAGTCCTTCATTTTTCCAGAACTTGCAGTATTTCCATAGTATTTATGTAGGTGGCGCCATTTTACATGGCTCCACCAAAAAATTAATTTTTTAATACTCATTGCTGATGTGGCAAGTTGGTGGCGCCATATAATTTAGCTCCACCAACTTTTACTGTAGATTTCAGGTCATTTTAGTGTTTAATTAAAAACGTGGGTCATTTTGGTACTTAATTAAATTATTTGGGTGATTAAATGCTAAAGTTACATATTTTATGTAATTAAATTGATTAATTTATGAGAATGCACCACTAATTTTGCCATATTTATTGAATTTTGTGCAGGAATGCAATTTGGGGTTAAATAGAAGAAAAAAGAAACAATTGGGCTAGATTGAAGAAAGAAGTAAAGAAGGAAGGGCCAAAGCAGAATTTATCCAAGAATAATTAGCTGAAATTGTTGACTTAGTGGGAGATTATTTTGGGATATTTTTTATATTATAGAATATTTTCCTTGATTTTCTATACTAGTTGGCTCTTAATTTAGCAAGACCACTAGTATAAATAGAGGCTACATTGTTTATTTTAATCATCAATTGAAATATCAAGCATTCATCTTTCAATACATTCTCTCTTTTCTCACAAATTCATTTGTTGTCTTTAGTTTCCTTTACTTTCAATTCCTAATTTTCCAGCTTGTTACCACTGAAACCATTTTCAATTTCCTTTTCAAACTTTCATTCCATCTCCAGTAGCTAATTCACTTTATTACTTTATTTCACCACCAAAATTTCAGCCCCCCCAAATTAAATCACGCTTCCCATTCCTTTCACCCATTTTACCTTATTTAATTATTCCAATACCAACATGCCTCAAACCTTAGCCAACTAAACACATTTTCAGCTTTAGGCCGGAATTAGCCCCGTCAAAACCTGTGAGTTACGAACCCAAGCAATTTAACTCCTAAAGTTCCAATATTTATTACTTCTCCGGATTAAGAGTATGATTTTGTCAACTCACAAATTCAGATCAACACTAAGTCAAAAAAGACGTCGTTTGATTTAGTGTGGTTAGACGTACAGTTGGAATTCCGAAAGGAACGTTTCTAATCGGTTTTCTGTGAACACATTGGCGTGCCAAGTGGAGATTGTTGTTTGGTTCCGCCAAGGGAAGTAGTAACCGGATTTAAATGTCTCACGCGGTTGAGGGTATTGGTTCGAGCTAGGCTCTTCTAGAACGCAAAGCTGCCGGAGTTCTAAATCACGAACGTTTCATGGTTGTTCGATCGGTAAGGGTTAGTTATTGGACGTTCCATAACTAATTTACACAAGGAAGAGTTGGTGTCCGAGGTGTCCTTGGTAGCTATAACTAGCTTATTGGAAAAAAGGAGTTCATCTAATTTCGAGGATCGGTTCAAAAACGAGGAAAAATCTGTGCCTAAAGCTGAGCTTATTCTAATTAATTTTTCTTCAAACTTATTTAACTGCATTTTATTATTTCATTTTCAACTTTTACTTTTTACGCATTTTATTTATTTATTTCAGGTTCCAGGTTTTCGATTTTATTCTCCCCCCTAATATCTTGGGCACGACAACTGCCCCGACATAAATCTGGTCAAGAGAGCAACAATTTGAAGTAAACCCAGTCTCTGAGGGATCGATCCTACTCCCTATACTGCTCAAATTACAAACTAGGCGTAGGTTTATATTGGTGGACTCGACACCCATCATTGGGTTATTTAAATAAAAAAGCCTAGATCATACAATCGGGGGAAAAGAAAGAAACAAAAAAACACTTATCATCAGTGGTGAAGGACAAGTACCACCAACATGACAAAGGCTTTGGCCTCAGTAATAATAGAACATAGCACATTGGCAACTGGATTTGTCACAACTCAAGTACAACATATTTAGGCCGATTGCAAGGACTTATCACAATAAGGGAACCAACCTCAGATGGTCCAAAGTGACGAGCAAAATTAACAAAAGAATTGAGCATCCACCAAATTGAAAGATGGCGATCAAGCATCTATAAAAACGCTTGCAAAAGCAAAATTACATGCATAAGCAAGAAAAAAAATTGTACAAGACAAGACAAAAACTTCCGTAAGGGAAGACTTATTCAATCATAGGGAAAATTTAAAAAAAAACACAAAAAACCCTTAAGACAACACGGGTCCAAAATTCTAAATTGATTGGACCCTTGAAATCATTTATTATTTCGAAATATTTTAAAAATAGAAATAAATTAAAAAGTTGATGAAGAGTCATCATTTGATTATTTATCGACAATCCATTTTTTAAAAGAAATTATTAGTGGTCGGTGGAGGCTTAATGGTGACAAGTATTGTCGTTCATCACAACCCGCGAAGATAGTAAAGATATCCATAAAATAAGTCAATAAACTAAAAGGGGAGAAAGTATGAAGAGAAAAGAAAAAAGAATAAAAGGTTAGTGGGAGAGAGGACGAGGAAAGCAGCTACCCCAAACGTCAGCACTGCTGGTGAGCAAAGCAATAGTGAAAAAGCAAATGATTCTGGACGAGGAAAAGAGAAACATTTTTATGGATAAGAGAAAGTTAATGGCAAAGGATGAATTAGGTAATAGATTTAATTATTATTGAATTATTTTATACATAGAAATTTTTATTCATGTAAAAGTAATATTGAGTTATATATATTTGTTAAGAAGGTTCGTGTATTATGTGTATAGAAATATTGAATAAGTGATGAATGAGAATGGTGATTGAATAATAGAGATAAGTTGAAAAATAGAAAGGAAATACAGGAGAATTTGGTTAAAGAAGATTAAAAGTACAGGTGATTGAATAATATCGATATTGTTGTCAGTGTAAGAGAACGTGAATTTAAATGCACCGAATCTCATTATTTTCTTAATTGGAAAGGGATTATAGGTAATTTTAGACAGTATATAAAAAAAGCAGACATAATAATAATTAAAATGAGATTAATGTTAAAAAAAATAAAGGTTATAAAATCAAGAATGATGACATGGGAGTTATTATGTTATGATAAATAATAGATTGATATTATAAAATGATAATTGATAAATGGTGAAAATTAGGTGAAATTGAATTATACGCTTAAATTTAAGAAACTATAGGTGAAATATTGTTAAATTGAATTTATGATGATTTGATTTGTGAAATTGAGTTAGTAATTATTTGTTAATGAATTATAGAATAGAAATAAAGAGTGGTTAAATAAATTACTTAAAATAAGGATTGATTTGTAAAACACATAATTTTAGAAGTTATCGATAAGGTAAAGAGTGATTATTTTTTAAGCACAACGTTAACATCTATAACTAATTTATTAAAGAGCGCTGAAATTATATTTACATCGATGATCAAACTAGTAGCAATAGGGCCGTACGTTAATTGGATTTGCTCCCGATGATAAATGAATAGCATGATCAGTCGACCTTGACGGTGGCAACCCAGGTGGCTTGGTGAACACATCTCGAAACTGTTAAAGCAGAGAAACTAAAAGAGTAGCTGGACTTAAGTGGAGCATGGCTGATTCAAGTTCAATTTCTAAGCTGAAAAATTCAGCCACTACGTTAATCACATAACCTTCGGAAAGCAGGCAATTGAACCTGCTGAGGACCTCTTGCACCAATACCCTGTCAACAAATCGTTCTTCCCCTATGGTTGAACTGAAAAGTCGATTCGGCATACTTGGTGATTATTGGCTCCGACATGGCCAACCATGCCACACCCAAAACTACATCAGATCCATGCAAGGGCAACACGTAGAAATCAGTTGAAATGTTAGTACCCTGAATTGTTAACGGAAAGTCAGCTATCTTACCCTCATTTGGAATATTGTCACCGCTCCCCACTAAAACTGGGAAAGTAGGCAATCGATCAATAGCCAAACCCAAATGAGAAGCTACACGACTCTGAATAAAATTATTGAGTGTTACCCCCGTCTAAAAGCACTTGAACTGAGTGACCCTTAATTTGACCCACAAATCGAAGAGTAGTAAGTGAAGGATAAGTGGAGAGGGTGTTGTAAGAAATCACTGTTGGCGCAGTCGAATTAGAAGAAGTATCAACTGCTGGAACTGATTCTCTATGTAAGAAAAAGGCACAAACACAACTACCGTCATGTGGAAACACCTCCAGCCGTTATTTAAAGTTTAATATGGATGGATCTTTTTCGAGTAGCAATAACAGAGTGGAAATTGGTGGATTGCTAAGAAAAGAGAAGGGAAGGTGGTGTTGGTCTTTTCTACACACATTGACTGTGGCCTCGAATGTTACTGAGTTGCTGGCAGTGAAGGAAGCCGTCATCATTTTTACTGCCTCAAAATGGTATGATTCTTACAATCTAATTATTGAAACGGATAGAGTAATGTGGTGAGCTGGATTGAATCTATTAAATATTGTAGCATTTGCAAATCCATTGTGAAGTTGATACATGTTAACCCTTAAACTTTGATTATTCTTTTAATAGAAGTTCAAAAAGAAACAACCACGAGGGAGAAGTGATTAGAATATTTAAGAAGATTAAGACTACAAATATTATAAAAAATGTAGAAGTCCCTGTCTCCCAGCAAAGGCTCAAGGCTGTGATGGATGTGTGTGTGTGTACCAATAAAATGGTGAAGACCAAAAATTTAATATTTGCGTGTACCAATGAAAGTAGAAGACGTGAGACAGTCGGGATCCCTTTAGGTTTAGGTTTAGGGTTTGCATGGGATTTAATTGGGTAGGGCATGCCAATTGTTTTTAAAAATTTGTAGTATTTGACAAAGGCTTTGATGTCTCAATCCTTTTATAGGGAATTTCACAATTTTATTTTGTATTTATGAAATTATCTTAGTTCAACATTTATATTCCTAAACTATTTAATATTTTTAATTAAGTAAAAGTAAATAATAATGAGCTAGAAAACACTAAAACAAGGGAAAGCATTTTCATCATAATTTTTTATATTATGTTTTACACTTCTTTCCACTAATAACGTTCTTATTTAAAAAATTCTTTACTTCTCAAAAGATTTAAGATTTATCTACTACTCTCAAAATTACCACTTAAAATTCTTTAATTAAATTTTTCATGCATAACTTTTGGAGATGAGCTTCACCTAAGATAAATATATCATTTTTATTATGATACTGGAATATATACTATATGTATTGGTGTGTTTTGATGTATCATTTCGAGTTTAAAATATGTCTCAATTACATACATATATATAACTATAAATATAAATATTTAAAGTTATTAATTACTATCAATAACTTAATTAAATTATTATTTGTAAAATTATTTATAAAAAAATAAAAATATTTAAAACAAAATATGTAAAATCAATTTAAAATATTAAAATCTTGTACCAACCGGTACAAGTCAAAATACACTAGTAACGACCAAAACAAATCGAAATGCATTGGTACAGCTGATTTCGATCCAAATTCACACCTAAATGGAAATTAAAATTGGTTTTTCTGGTTCATTTTTCTAGTTGGTACATACGGAATTGACTTCCTTGGCTTCACCACCTTCACCTCGCCAATAAATCTATTCAAGGGCTAGCTACCCACCCAATCTCAAAGGCTCGCTCAAAATTTGGGAAGATTTGGGCAAAAGTATTAGGCTCAAAAAATAGGCTTGGACAAAAAAATTAAGCCTATTTAAAATATGGGTTGGACTTGGTCTTGAACATAAAAAGCCAACTTGGTCATTTTTTTAAGTTTATAATATTTTATATTATGTTATTTTTTATATTATGTAATTTATGACACATAAAAATCAAATCTATATTAATATATAATAATACTATAATGAAACTATTAAAAAAGGTTAAGATGACTATATATAAAATTTTAATAAAGAAAATATATATAATTATTAATATTAAATTAGAAATAATATAAATATATTTTTAAAATTTAGAAAAAAAATAGTGGACCTTATATGGACTTGGGTTAGCCATTTACAAATATGGGCAAGCTTGGACAAAATTTTAAGCTCATATTTCAAACCGAGTTTGAACAAAGATAAAACATATTAATATCATACTTAAGCCCAATTTGACCCATGAGTACTTCTACTCGTCAATTGCAACATCACCTACGAGTGGCACCTCACCAACTATGGTTCTCTCTGGCACATGCATGTTTAACACATAGAATACTTTCAACCTACTTTACCAAAACTCCTGCCTCACATGGAGTGCGGAAAGAGGGGTGCAAGAAGCATGGCCACTCCCTCCCCCCCATGGAAAATTGCACTTTGACTCCCTAAATTTTTTATTCATTTCTGGTCCCCTTAAAATGATATTTGTTTAACTTCATCCTTGCTTGCAAGAAGTACATGTAGGGCCTCATCAAGTTCGCATCAATCTAATCATAATCAAATTGCCTATAAATACCCATAACCATGTTCTTTAAGAGGCTAACCACAACAAAATCAATGTGAACACGTGTCAAAACCTAATGAAAAATAGAATAATCATCAACCTCATTTATAAAAAGCCCTTATTGACCTTAAGGGGGTCTTTTTTAACCTCTTCAATTTATCCCCTTGTCTTGTTCAACCTCTCTATCCAGTGGCTCCTAGCATTTCACCATCGAATGAATCGTCATCTTCTTCTTTTTCCTCAACAAAATTGCTTATGCAAATAACTTCTCACTAAAAGAATTATCCATTTTATTACTTTTTAAAACATAAAAAAGCTTATTGGTAAATAAGATCTTGAACTTTTTCAAAGAAACATCAATTAAGCCCCTCCAAACTCTTTACATCCAATTGAGCCCCTTAAACTAACAAAACTAGCCAAATAGACCCTTTGACTAATGTTGATCGTTACTATTTAATGATAAAGCTGATGTGGGCGTTAATAGACACCACATCAGCAATTCATGCTAATGTGGCAATGTCAGGTAAGAAAAAAATAAATGAACAAATTTTAAATAAATGCATAATGAACATGGATAAAAATAACAATTTATTAAAAACCATAAAAATAATTTATTTTTTTACTAATATAACTTGCACAGATTGAAAAATGATGGAAAAACTATTAACAAAAAAATTGTTAATATTGATTTTATGATATAAGTTGTTGATTTTGTTTTGTAATTTAAAATATAGTAAATCATTTTATCATTTTTTATAATTTTTAATTAATTTATAATAATTTTTATAATTTTTATTTTTTTATATTTTTTTATAATTCCATAATGTACCTAGACAAAATGAGCTTGGACAATCATTTATCCATATTCATTGTATACTTATTTTTAAAATTTTTTTATTTTTATTTTTATTTTTTTCTAACCGCCACATCAGCGATGCCATTAAATACTAATGACCAACATCAATAAAAGGACTAATTTGACCAATTTTATTAGTTCAAGGGTTCAATTAGGTGCAAAAAAAATTAAAGGGACTGAATTGATTTTTTTTTGAAAAATTCAAGGGTTTATAATACCATTAAGCTAAATGTAAATATATATATTTCAAATATATAAAATTTATATATAAATTATTTTCACCAAAAAATTCTAGTCAAGTAATTATGTGGCAAACCTTTTGCTTAAAGAATACTAACGTAGTAATTATGGGTCTATTTATCCACTGGTGGGGCTGTGGTCAGATATTCTGGATACGCTGCAATAGGAGGTGTGGTTCGAGATCATGATGGAATTGGATAGTGGGATTCACTCGCTTCTTAGGTGTATGCTCTCCGTTTGAGGCTGAAGTCTGGAGCATCCTAGGTGGGATCCTTATTTTGCTAAATAAGGGTTACAGACGGGCCATTATACTGACTGATAACCTTGAAGTTGCCCAAATCTTGAATGATTTGAATTTAGAAGATTCAGGGATTACTATGCTTAGAAGGACTCAGCGCATCATGAGGTTAGAAGGGATGTGGAGGATTAAGCATATTCTAAGATATCGGAACTAGGCAGCGGATCGTCTAGCTAAACTTAGCTTGAGCTGGAAATCAAGTTTACAAGTCCTTAACGAGGCTCCTAAGGAAATAATAGATTTATTACAAGAAGATAAAAGACAATGTTTGTTTTATGTAGTTGATGTAATTCATATTTTCTTTTCACCAAAGAAAAAAACAAGAATACAAACGACAATGGAAGCAAAAACGTTTCGTTTACAAAAGATATAATATTAAGGATATAAAAAAGAGTTGATATTAGATCCTACTTGGTAAAATAATTGCACTAATTTAGAATCAACTAGTTGAGTTGCCAAAAGTAGTCCTTAGCAAACTTTGTATGTAGTTGGCCTAATTAAAGTGTTCACCAAATATTAGGCTCCCATTATTAATGCTAATTGAAAGTAGAAGGAAATATAATCATGGGTATTCATGTTTCTTTTGACGTTGTAAAATTTCAATTAAATCACATTTTTAACATTTTGTTGGAGTCAGATTTTTGTAACATTTTGTTTCATCCTGTCTATTGATTTTTAATTTTTTATGTGTTATATACAAGTTTTTCATCTCTTTGTGTTTTGTATTGGTTTAAGGCTGATAGAATTTAAAAAAAAAAAAAAGCAATTGAGTCCCTCTAAACTTTTTGCATCCAATTGAGAGTAAAAAGTTCAAAAGGGTTTAATTGAAATTTTTAAAAAAAAATTGAGGACTTATTTTACGAATAAGCCTAAATTTAACTAATGGATCTAAGGCGGGAGAACTTTAAAAAGATAATAAATTATAAGCATGGTTAAATATATTCTGAAATATTTAAACTTGATGGGTAATATATGTGATGATAACGCTTAATAATTATAAAGGAAAATTATACCTGAAATTAATAAATATATATTTTTGATCACTCAATTTTAAAAAATTACAAAATAGTCATTAAATTATTTTAATGTTTTTATTTAAATCGTTAAGATTTTAAATCTCTAATTGACAACTAATGTGATTGTTAAATCACTGTTTATCATATATAATATAATATATATTAATCGCGTAATTTCCATTTTTCCCTAAAAACCATTTTAGGTGCAGTTTTTAATACTTTGATGAATTAATCTAACCTAAATTACAACGTTTTAGGTATTTTTTTAGGAATGTCCTTGAGTTCAATTTAGTACTTTATTTTGGATTTGGGAGGAATTTTATCCTTTGATGAATGCAATCAACTTAGGGATTGTGGAAAATCTCTTCTTTCAGGCAAAAATAAAGGTAAACGCCAGCGTGAAGTGTTGACCATAGACAAAGGTGGGCTTTGAAGAAGAGGGTAGCCAAACCCTTTGCTTCTCTGGTTCAGTGTGTGAGAAAGGGAGAAGAAATAAACTGAGAAACAAATTTAGGTTTCAATATTTTGAGTTTAATAAGTAGAAAAAAAAAAGAGAGGAGAGAAATATTAATTAAAGATACAAAATAGTTTTTATATAATATGTGGATATTACATGGAATTGAAAGTTTCAGATTGGCCAACCGTCAAAGATTGGTGACTTAAATAAAAACTTTCAAATAGTTTATTAATTATTTTGTAGTTTTTTGAAATTATGACTAAAATATAAATTTACTAATAATCTACTAACCTTGGATATAGTTTACCTTAAATATGTAAGGAAGAAGAAGAAAATTTTTCTTTTGAAGGGAATGAGTCGTGAATGATAATGTTGAGATTTTGAGAATTTTGAGATTTTAGATTCGAGAGCTATCATATACCGGTTCTCAATTTAATTTTTATTTTTATTTTTTTTTGGTGAGAATAAATCTAAATACAAACTAATTACATAGTGAGCTTTTGAGTTAGGCTAACACTAGCCTTATTAATAGAGGAGATTGCTAGTGCCTCCCTTAGGATTTCTTCAAAATCTGTCAAGTTTTAACTTGTACCAAAAGTCAATTTAGCCATGCAATTTCATTTCACTCCAGGGAATGTGTTCCGTGCCCTAATGTTCAACCTTCGCTAGAATTTGATGAATTCTTGTAATAAGGCTAGAGTTTGAATCAGTCAATAAAGATTCTTAAATAATCTTAACGACCCCAAGCTATCTACTTGTATCATGACACCCTCAAAACTTTTATCTTGGATAAATGATAACCCATTGAGAATTCCCCATAGTTCAGCATCAAAGACATGACATTCACCAAAGATATGTTATTTCCCGTAATCCAATCCCCATTACCCTACCTTATTAAATATTATTTCTATAATTAATCTAATCCTACCCATCAAATCATTTCTAAAACTTATTTTTTATATTAATAATAAAGCATAAAAAAAATGAGAGTGGGGGAAAATCAAAGATTATTAACTTGTTCTTCAAACCCAATCTTAGATTATGAAAATGGGTAAAAGATGATATGATTTTGGTCAATTATGGCTTGGATTTTGTTTCTTAATTATATGAATTGGTCAAATCCTAGGTTTGATAATACATAAAAAAAAATCATACAAAAAAAATTATCTAAAGTGTTGCCCATTGTAGTATATATATATATTACATTACCAACCCTATATTCCGTACACCAAACTAGCAAATTCATGAGAGCTCAACTTTAATTTCTTAATATTATAATTTCACCAAGCAAATACAATAATTTAAAAAATTAAAAAAAGTATCAATTTCAGAATAAAATAACTAAAAAAAATCTGAAATCTAGAAGGTTAGAATTTTAGTTTATAAAGAAAAAAAAGTATATAATGATTGATAAAAAGAAAAAAACAAATTAGAAGGAAAAGGAGTTTCAAAATTAATAATTTGAAATGTGAACATTAGTGGGAATTTTTTAATAGTGATCCCTTACGGTGGAAGTAATGTTTTTTGTTCTCTTCATATTACTATACATACTTTATATTATACACATCTACATTTTTCCTTTTCCTTTTTCATATTCTCTTTAATTAATTAAACCCTCAAAATTCTAAATTTAATCACAACCTAATGGGATTATTATATTAGAAATTTACAGGAAATTAAAATAATCTAAGATATCGTTTTCCTTGCTTTCACATTCATATCATGTTAAGCCAACCTCTCTCTTTCTCATTCACTTTGAGTTTGACCCGTCGCCAGCCACCGGCAACTACACTTTTCTCTACTCCAATGGCTGTCCCACCCCGCACTCTCTAGAGAGGATCTTCTTAGTGGAAACACTTGTTAGATCATAAGAGATAGCCTGCCCCCCCCCCCTCTTTTTCTCTTTCTTCCTCCTTTTTAGAGCTAAAAGAAAAGCTTAAAATAACCCTTTCTTTTCTTTTCCTTTCTCTCTTTTCCTCTTCCAAAAACAAAAACCCTAATTCAGATCATATAGGAGAAGAGGTGCGAGCAAGATGAAGAACTTTCTTTTTTCATAGAAAGTAGTTTTCGAAGAGGATCGATCGATATCAAAGGAAGCTTTTAACTTTTAAAGATATGGTAACTTTTTAGAAGGATGTATATATCTTTTTTTAATTTCCTTCCTTTCCTTGGGTCTTTTCCTTTTTGCAGTGTTTCATAATTGCTATTTTTGAGCTAAATGGTTAGATCATAGCTTTGTTTCTGTTATTTGGAACTGTGGAACTATCAACGACAGCTATTCTCTTCAACCCTTTGCAGGGTTTTCATTATACTTTTTGAAAGCTTTTGCTATGGATTCTGGTAATAGTAGTAGTTTACAATCTTCAAGTGGTGATGATGAAGAATATGACTCACGGCCTGAGTCAGTCCCAGCTTTTTTGAACACTTCAGGCCATTTTAGTGCCTTATCAAATCCACATCCATCACTTGCCTCGCACCACCAACATCACCCATCGCCCACTTTCTTTGATCCTTCACCTAATTATCTCAACCCTTTCTCTCAATCTCAATTGTTAAACCTTGATGGGATAAGGCCCCGAGGAAGTTTAAGATCCGACCCCAACTGCACTGACCTTGGTACCCTACCGGGATCTTCTTCATCGAACCAGTCTATAATGGTTTCACAGACACAAGAGCTCAACCGTGGCTCGTTCCCAAGCTCATCAGCTCATGGCAACAACGGTGTACGATCATCGAAACCTGATCAGCCGACAAGCGTTGCAAAGAATCCCAAGAAGCGAACAAGGGCATCAAGGAGAGCACCCACTACAGTTCTCACCACCGACACAACGAATTTTCGAGCAATGGTGCAAGAATTCACTGGAATCCCTGCACCACCATTTTCGGGTTCATCATCATATTCTCGAAGGCTCGACCTTTTTGGCTCTGGCTCAAGTATACGGTCCGGTCATTTGGAACCTTTAGGTTCTCTCTACCCTTTACGCCCTTCAGCTAAAAGAGTTCAGCCAACTCCATTTGTATCCTCCTCATCTTCTCCTTCATTGCTAAATAACCCTTTAGTTGATGCTTCTAATATTACCAATACAAGTACCAATACCACCATTGCCACAACCAATGCTTTCAACCCAAGTACCTATCAGAACATGTTAAACTTGCAAAACCAGAGCCCGGTCCTACCTTTCCAGTCCTTCTTAGACTCTTCTCCTCTTAACCCATCACTTAATTTGCCTGGCTTCGGTGTAAAGTCCCATGGAAGTTCAGCCATGGATTCCCTTGATGAACTGGGGTTAAGCCATGGTCAAGTCAATGCCAACCTTGGTGGCTTACACAGTCATGATGTCGCACCAGATGGGGCACGCCATGGAAACTGGAGAGATGGGGTTGGACTAAACCAAGGGAACCAAGACCATTTGAGGGCATTAGATTGGAATTATGGGACTAGTGATCATAACAATTCACATGAAAAAGGGTTGGAGAACGTTTCATCTAGAGCTGAAGGTACAGTTGATTCATGGATTTGTCCCGCAGAGTAGAAACTTAATTACCTTACTACAAACTTATATATTTATTAATGTGCAGAAAATTATCATGCAGAACGACTATACAAAGTTTAATGGGGAGAGGGTTTTGCATCAGGAATCATATTCTCTCTTTCTCTTTCTCGTTTTCTCTTCTTTTCTTTTAATTTATTATTTTTCTTTTTGTTCATTTAGAAATAAATGAGAAATTTAATTAACAACGTATATATATTTCTGCCTTTATGCTGCTCATATATGCATAGGTTGTCTTTTATTGGAATGAAACACTTGCAGTAGTACAACATTTTCATTTGATTTATGTATTGTTTAGAATACTTATTATTATTGTGTTCTCATTCATTTCGGGTTGAGAAACTCAAGTACTCTATGACAAGAAATTCTAGAAATTAGTAGGAATTTTGATCTTTAATTTTTATTAATGTTTTGTATATAAATTGTTCAATTGGATTAATTTTTTAATTTTTATAAAATATGAGGATCAGATTATAAATATTGAATTAAATGTCAATAATGTTGGGTTGAGGAAATCAAGTGCAAATGCACCTCTATGACAAGGAAACTGCAAGCAGCAAAGGTTTTCTTCCTCGTACCATTGTCTGGTCTCCATTTCTAGTGTGTCAAAATAAACAGGTCGGTGGGGGCTGTTAATAAAATGTCTGTTTAAAATAAAAAAAAGTAGGAATTTCAATGTCTACCCTAATGGTCCTAAATCTCATTTCTCTTCTTTCTTATAATTACTAGGACCTTTCCTTTATTACACAAACTTCATACTACAAAAAAATTATGTAATGATTTAATTTTATGCACAATATCAGGCGTATGAAATACAAATTCTAAATTTAATTATTTTTTCCCCCAAAGAATGTCTCTTGGTCCATGATGGATATCCTTTTGTTAAGTAACCATTTTTAATTTTAAATTATAGAGATAATTAGGGGAATTTAAGAGGATTAAGGTAGACACTATATGGATTTGGTGGGAAGCAATCGGTGGCAAAAAAAAGATCAAAAGAATCCTCACCTGCCGCAATCATAAACTACAAGTCAAAAGAAATCATGTGTTTTATAGATTATTATTATTATTATTATTTTCAATAATAATTGCCTCTTTTGGTTTTTAATTTTTATTAATATCCTAATTAAGCTGTTATTAGGTTTAATGAATCATTCACGGGATTAAATTTGTTGTTAGTTTAGGTATTTGATTACGATAATTGATTTTTCAGTATAAAATCCAGAAACTAAAAGTCCACTCTATTTCTATATCTATTAAAATCTCCAAGTAATTATGTGCCTAACTTTGTTTTTAGACAAAAGAGATACTATTGCATTTAATTAAAAAATAATGATAATAACAAGCATAGCCTATGAGAGCTATACAGACTCTGCCAATATCATTATTACAAAATCATATTATAGATATGAATGCGCATATAATTGGACGTAATTACGGCTTTAGTCGAATCCCCAACATCATGAGTCATGTGATTATGGAATAAGAATAATGTTAACAACTATCATTAACCAAATTTATATGGCTAAACAGAAGTGAATGGGATTCCATAACTATGGAGTGATTTGAACTCATCCACACCTCTATGCTCGTTGCTCTTTACTGTTCATGGATTGAATATACCTAGATTACCTTTGTAACATGATAGTTTAGCAAATTACATTGATTAACTGGTTGAGAAAATAAAGCCATAAGAGGTGGGTTAGAATAGATATCGGGCTAAAAGTCAATGATGATGATTTCTTTATCATGTGTTGATTGGTTGTCCTAGATTTTGCCTCACATGGTAGATCACTTTCTCATTGGAATATACACTCCAAAGCAAAAAAAAAAAATTATTTCACATGGATGATGGATGGCTAGTATAATATGAATGAGCAGAAGAGTGTGTATCATTTTGAAAGCTTGAAAGAAGGATCTAAATATAACACTACCTATAAACACATGATATATACTAATGAACAAATAAAGAAAAAAGGAAAAACATGATAATGATGAAACATTTGGAAAACAAGGAAAACGAAGAGTGGGGGACGATAAACAAAATATTAGAGGGAGGAGAGGGGGTGAAAGAGAGAGTGATGTTTCTGTTTTGGAATGATGTTAAATGGTGGCCCATGCCAGAGAATAATCTGGTTTTTAGCAATCATCATTGTTTTCTCGTCTCTATCTCTTTCCATCCATCTTTCACCTCTGACTCATATGATGTGAATGAGACTGCACTGCCACCCTTTTTCTTTCCCTGCTTAATTTTCAGGATATCTCACTTAAATTTGGACGAATTAAAAGGGACTAACTTTTTTTAATTTTTGAAAAAAAGTATGTTTATATTGACATTTTCTTAATTAATTAACACACCATACTCCATTTTCGAACCAGCTGCTTCAAAAGACAGAAACCTTTTTCATTTGATCACTGTCTTTTCTTCGAATAAACATACATATATTTAAATACAATATCTCATAGCAATATTATAATCTTGGGGGCAAAGCAACATCAGTATTATATAAAGATATAAAGGCTATAAGAAGAATTAAGCAGGAACCTTGTCTGGTATATATAATAAGGGAATATATATTTTTTATTTATGTGCAGAAAAGGGTCCTTTCAAGTTAAACAGTTTTTGATGAGGATGTTGAAGCATCTTTTCCCACTTAATAATAATCATCTAATTTGTTTACTTTACTTTCATTATTGTGTTTTAGTTCTCTAAGTTAAGTGTACGTAAGCAGTGATGAAAGTTGATTGCATTGTGACGCAATTTGGTCATCTTCCAAGTCTGGTTACAATATGTACACCAAACCACTCCTCGTGGATGCCATGCTAACCATTAATAACAATCTCCATTGATTCAGTCATACAATAAATTTTTCAAGAACCCAATTTTGAAATAAACTGAAATCAAAGCAAAACACTGTCTTCCAATTTCATAAACTCGAAGTTGAGCGGAATTGAATTTCTAAACAGGTACAAAGCTCGCTCGATATTCTCCTTCGAATTCAAGAATTTACTTAAAAGGACATTAATGCGATTTTAGATTAACGTTGTGCTAGCTACAGACTGATTTGCTACCCATTTATCCATTTCATTTGATATCTTCAAAACGCAACATAAACGGCCAAAGAAAAGATCATCATCAAACAAGTTATCAAACACCCTACCAACCTATCAAACATTGGTTGGCAAACGAATGTAATAATCAAAAGTTGTATGGTTGCATGGTGACTTACGATGGAGGTATGTTGGTCAGAAAGATGAAAGTCCACAGAATGATTCACTCACGGTGGCTGCAGGTGGTGGGAAAATCAAAGGCAAGCAATGGTGATGTTGGCCGGCAGCTGCAGGACGGAGGGAGCTAGTAAGTGGTGGTGGCTAAAGGTTAGGGAGTTGAGATTTTGAAGGGAAAAAGAAGAGTGAGAGACTGAGAAGTAGTGACTAAAGCAGAATAGTGGTGGCATCTCCAAAAGTCAAACAAAGAATCAACGATATTTGGATTGTTAGGGAATATGGGTGGCAACTTTTCATTTTTCCCCCCATCAAAATATAAAATCATATTCTTGGGGTTTTGCATACATAAGCATGTGACGTTACAGTACTTAGGAAGGAGTAGAGTGGTACTTTATTTAACAGAACCCAAATCCAAAATATTGATAAATCTAAGAAGATATGAGCAATGAGTGACCACACTAGGACCAAATTAAGATGGTAGGCTTGGCTAATGCCTAGTTTTGAAGAGGTTGGCGTCCTAACTAGGAATAGGTCTAGGTCTCTATCACTATCACTATCATATGACATTAGAATATATAGCATACGGTGCAGTTAGGTAGCCTACTGGAGGACAACTCTACTACGCAAGCTCCGCAATTAAATTTCTTACACATGAAACATGCATTGCTTTGAGTTCCATAGAATTGGTTGGGTTACTTAATTAAAACTAATATGTACCCTTGTTTGTAGATTAAGTTATTATGGGCATTAGATATAGGAATAAGTTAGTTTATGTATGGTTAATTATGGCATTGAAGGATTGGGGGGGGGGGAGGGAAGACGGTCTACCTCAACAGGTGTTAAGTGAATGTCATGCAACCCCACATGTTCCCCACTCAAATGGATGGTTCCCTTCCCCCTTCAGCATAGGAAATACAAATCTCTTCACATCAGCACCCACTTTGAATTCTCACGTTTTTCTATAACATTTTACTATGTTTAAACGATTATTATACAGCCAATGTTTGTGGGTTTGTTTTATCTATGTATCTTCGGACGGCGATGTCCCCTGGAACACAAGAAAATAAAGCTGTGGCCTACACTATTTTAATATTCAGAACTTCATATTTGTCCGTGCACCATACATAACAAATTAACCCATTGTAAATTTAAAAAGCAATAAAATGACAAGAAACTGACGTCAGGGGAAGAAGAAAGAACTCAGTAAACGTGTCAGGTGGATGTTAAGTCCACGTGAGAGATAATAAAGAGAGAAAGAGAGTTTTTTTTATGGTCGGTGGGTGGGTGGGGCCCCGTTACCCAAGTTGGGGCGGTGCCCCTATTTTGTACAAGTTTGCAATCATTGTTCCGTTGTTCATTCTAATACATCGGAGCCCATTGAATTAAATCGAGATTAATTTAGAATTCTAAATTATGGTTAAATTGATAGAAATTGGTGATGTATTATGTTTTATCATTCATTCTCGTTCACCTTAGTGTGGCTTAGGCTGTTTACTTTTTTAATATAAGTAAACCAATTGTCTATCTAAACTCATCCTTAATTTTTAAATTCTCAACATATCTTAATATTTTGGTAAAATTATATTATTATTAGTTCATTTATTATGCTTTAAATGGTAATAATTAAAATTTTTAAGTGAAATTTTGTCATTAGTTATATACTATGTATAATTTGTGAACTTGTGAATTTAGTTCATACTCTTCAATTTAATTATTTTCCAATTTTCATACTTCGAATTTTAAATTTTAAATATTCAAAAAAGTATAAGATTAAAAATGGAAAAATTAAAGTACAAAATTAAATCCATAATTTATGCAAAATATAGAGATTAATTAATAGTAAAATTTGCTTCCTTTACGCGTTTGGTTGACATTGACATCATATATATATTTTTTTAATAAGGCGTAAGGATTCACTAAAAATTAATCTCATAATTAGTGATAACTAAAGACTTAAACACAAGTCATTTGTCATTTTACTTATTTACCAATTGACGATTTAATATTGGTATACCCCCTCAACGTATCATTCCACGTGTCCTATAATGGGCAAACCAAAATAAGATAACCTTCGCTATGTTGATGCGTGGGGATAAAAATAAACTTATGAAAAATTAATGAAGATTTCAAGGCGTGTACCAATGCCACTTTATTTAAAGTTCTATTCGTCTCACCTATATTTCGGTGTGTAACAGAGTTACTATCAAATGAACCTCGAGGATACAATGAAGCCTAATAGTTGTCTATGTTTTTCATTGACGAAAACAATCCACTGAGTATTGAGTGGAGTATAGTAAGAATATCTATTTCTTTAAACAATTTTTGCATTAATTCTTTATAAAACAATTTAGGAATATTAGAAATAGAAGAGAATAGAAAGAAAATTTTTATGTGATTTTGGTGTGTCCTACTTATAGGAGTTCCTATGTCTCTTTATAAAAACATAACTAACCAAATTGATAGTCACATCTTTTAGCAACAAATACAATTATTCAATAAATATATATTTGAATAATTATGACTCTTTGATAATAATTAAGTAACATAACTTTTAATAACAAGAGACATAACTCATCACTATAACAGGGGTGAAGCTAGAACAATTTTTTAAGGGGGCCAAATGAAATTTTAATTTTTTATAATTTATATCTTTAGAATTTTTAAAGAGTTAAATCAATTTTTTTATAATTTTAGGGAGGGCAAACTGCAATTTTACCTTCCTAATTTAAAATTTTAAAATTTTTTAAAGGGCCTAAATAATAATTTTTTATTTTAAGGGGGTCGGGGCCCCTACGAGCCCTCCTAGCTTTGCCTCTACACTATAAATAGTGACTACTTTTGATTAATAATCAAGTAGCATAACTTTTGAGTACTTATAAGTTTCTATTTGCAATTATTGGAACACTATATATATATTGAAAATGTTCTAACACGTTGAACGTGCATGAGACGCAGGTAGAGATTCAAGCTCATTGATGACTCAACTATTCTAAAGAATCATATCCTAAAACATCATATCATCGTCATTGCAAGAGAACAAAATGTGATCTCACTATCAATAATCTTTAGACAAGACACATAGACATATTGATCCCCCAATGTATAAACTCACTATAGCACCTAAGAGAGGCCAGGAGACCACATCCCACTTTCTCCTCCTTCATTCTCCTCTTACCCTCTAAAATACTTTACCAGAGTCATCATCTAGTGGCTCTTCGCCTTAATCAAGGGTGAACCACCACCAAATCAACCTCCTCCTCCTCATTAATCTCATTGGTTAACAAATATGCTTGTATCATAAAAATTGGTTGGATAAAATTTGTTGATAATTGATTAAATAATCCATTGGTCTAATTAAGTTATGGCCCTCTCCAAACTACCCATTGTTTAGAAAGAAGATTAATTAAAACAGAAAACAGATAGAAATTCTTGTGACCTGTTGCTTCCTATGATGCAAGATTTTTCATCTAAAAGTCAGTTAAATTGGATTGGGTTCTTCTGGCCTCGAAGCATCAAGTCCAATGGCCACACAAGCTCAATGTTTTGGGCCTATTGTATAAGTAGCTCCCATCTTTTAAATGTTTGTTAATAATTTTTTTAATTTTAATTTAATATCATATTTATAGTCATTTTCCAGTATGATTAAAGGTTGCTAAATCTTGGTGTTTGACCGTTATTATTAAGTCCAATAGGCATGGTTTATTAAGGAGTTCATGTTGGAGCTGTAGTTGAGTCTGATTGGATTTAAATATGAGATCGGAATATTTTATATTTGTTTAAGTTTAATTCGATTCGGAATATGTGTTTAAAATTTTATTTAATTTTGAGTATTTTTTTAAATTATTAATTAAGTTGATTTTAAGTTCGTTTATATTATTTTTATTTTTAAAAATTTATATTTTTAATTTAATAGTAAATATGATATATGTTTTGTTTATTAAATTTTTATATATAGGTAATTTAATATTTTTTAGTCTATTTATATTATAATGTTATTTATTACTATAGATTTAATTTTAGTATGTTAGAAATTATTTAATATATAAAAATGATATAATATAATGCAAACTTAGAAAATGGGCTGGGCTCAAGAATGCTTGAGCTAGAGCCCAATTCATATTTTAAACGGTCATTATTTTGTTGCCTAATCTCATTTTTCAGGTTTAATGTTTTTGCCCAAACCTTTCTAAAGCCTTGAGCAGATAGTCTAAACCATGAACAGGTATAATTGATGTCATCATAAATAGCACTGTCAAATATTCTTGGGTAAGGTACAAGAATAGTGTGACACCCTATACTAGACTTGAATTACCAGATTCAGATATCGGATGTTACAAAACTAAAACACTTAGTAAAAATTTTACAACAGGCGTAAAGTCATTCTAAAACGTACTCCTTATTCCTTTATTTATTGTTCTTAAAACAAAAGATTAATAAAAAAGAATGTTTAATAATTTCATCAAAATTTTAAAAATAGCATATGACATTTGAACTTAAAACTTTGTTAAAGACAAACTTCTTTACGGCAAAGAATACTAAGTGTCATATTCTTATGGTGTCATTTGTGTGCATAATATTGCAACTCAAACTACTACCTTGGCGCATTTCTAGCTTAGTCCCTCCTGGCGTACCAACTCTTTAATCAAAACTTGCATCACAAACAATCGCTTGTAAGTTCAAACGATCTTAGTGAATTTTAATCCAGGTTACCTTTGATTGTTTATTCTTAAATTCCTCAACTTGATTTCTTTTTAGTCTTTGGCAGATATTTTTCTAATGTGTATGGGCCAATTCACTTATTAGATAGATTACAAATTTCACCACTCAATGCGAATCTCATTTCTTCTTCGGAAAACGAATGCATTACTCAGAAAAATATTCATACAGAATCTACTTTCGGTGGATTCCTACACAGACAGATGTTGAATACATCATCTAAGATGGTGTATTCACAGATATTATTCTTGACGGATACTTATACTAACTGATATTTTAAGATGAACTTTTCATCATAAAAATTCTATAAAAATTGATAACTTTTCATCATACTAAATACCCTGTAACGATGAACCATTAAGGGACTTAATTAACGAGAATTTAAGGCTGAATTGGATGCTTTGTATTTGGACGTTCATATATGATTCAACTTAAGTTTACTATATTCTAAATTTAGTTATGAAGTTGTGTTTTACGAGTAAGACTTTTTATATAATTTTATTAAATCAAATAATAAGTTGGTAAACGAAATAAATATATAATATAAAGATTCTTTTATTAAAATGGTTGATTCTTTTTAACAAGTTTGGTTAACCTCAGCATTTAATAAAATGAAAACTGAGAAGCTTCTTAATTACTGAACTTATACCTGGATCCGCGACAAGAAGCTCGTCTAGCTCAGTCGGTAGAGCGCAAGGCTCTTAACCTTGTGGTCGTGGGTTCGAGCCCCACGGTGGGCGATTTTTTTACTTTTTCCAAGCAACTGGAAACTATTAGTTTTGAATTTGTAAGAAATGTACACAATCAGTATTAATTGGCCCGTCTAGCTCAGTCTTTAGAGCGCAAGGCTCTTAATCTTGTGGTCATGGGTTCGAACCCCACGGTGGGCGATCTTTTGCTTTTTGCAAGGATTAGTTTTGAATTTGTAAAAGATTTACACAATCACTATCAATTAGCCCGTCTAGCTCAGTCGGTAGAGCGCAAGGCTCTTAACCTTGTGGTCGTGGGTTCGAGCCCCACGGTGGGCGCTTTTTTAGATTTTTCCAAGCTGGAATGATTAAATTGAAGTGAAGTGAGAAAGAGAAAGGACTAGAAGTGCAATTTACCAAAAATGGACAATGAATCAAGGATGGAATTGGAGAGAAAGTTCAAGGGCATAATTAGATATTTATGAGAAAAATCTCATGAATTGGTGGTAAATTTTGAACCCTTGGATGAAACTGAAATTTGAGAAAGAATGGTAACCATTAGATGAAAATGATGTTGGGATTATTTTATTATTTTTAATATTTTAATTATTTAATCAATAGATTTTTATGATGGAGAATTGTAGAATTCTCCTTCATTTTTCTTACATCTCATGCCACTTTCATCCATTTATGAATGAAACTTTCATTTTCTTTCAAGCTAGAAAACACCAAAATTCCATAGCAAGGTGATTTTTAAGTGAAGAAGATGTATGTTCATGTTGGAGAGAGAAAATCAAACTAAGTTTGAAATCAAGAAAATAAGGTATGAATGCATAAAGACCAGTGATGAAATAATAAAAAAACACTTCAGTAGAATCTTCATTTCAGATTCAATCCCTTTTCTTGCTCTAGTTAGATATTTTAGTTTGATCCAATTTGCTTTTGTATGTAAAAATTAATTAACTTTGAAATATCATAACACAAATTGATTTTAATCAAAATAATTCGAATATAAACTGATCTAAACTCGAAACAATTTATTTGTAATTAGTCAAGTTCGAAATGACTTGACCTGACATGATTATGCAATCCGAAATTATTTTTAAAAAATAATTTGGTGATTTGAATATGTACTGTACTAAAAAATGAAACATACCCTAAATAAATATGAATCTAAAATAATCTAAACTAATTTATCCCAAAGTCAACTCAACCCACAAAATGACAAAGGCTTCAAAATGCTTATGAAGCAAAAAAATAAAAATAAAAATCGAATTAACTCAAACTTAATCCAAATTGGAAAGCCTTCAATGTGGCATAGGAAAGATGCTGATGTGGCATGTTGCCTCCGGAAAATTTTTTAAAAAATAATTAATAAAAATCGAAACAATTTGAAGCATATCATAAATGAAAAAATCGAAACATTTAAAAAATTCAAATTGTTTTTATTAATAATTTATAATAATAATTCCAATATATAAATTATTAATTCAAATTTTCAATTTGAACTTTTTTAAGTTCGAATATATATAAAAATTCTGAATAAAAATTAAAAATATTAAAATTTGATTTTTTTTTCCAGTTTTTTTATAATTTTTAATATTTTTTTATAGTTGTTAAATTTTTATATTTTGAATTCATCTCGAACAAATTTGAACAAATAATTATCTAGATTCAAATAAACCTAGACAAAAGTATGTATAGATTCATTCAAGAAGTAATTTTTATAATTATTTTTATTTTTTAAAAAAATAGTTAATGTGGCATATCATGTGTCATCTCCTTGTGGCTACGTTAGCCACATCAGTGACTTTAATGGTCAAATTGGTCAACTAAACCTAGTTGATTTTATTTTATTTTTTCATTAAAGACCAAATAGAATGTACTTTTTTAAGGGCTCAATTGATTTTTTTTTTATTTTTTATTAAGGGCCTTTTTGACCCTTAAACCTTATAATTATAATAATTAAAAAAAGTAAGAATCAGCGGCCTGACAAAAAAATAATAGTTACAAAGAAATCAATTTGATACTATTATGTCACAAGTCGTAGATTAAAGCTTGTGACGAATGCACACATAACGTCCCATGGAGATTAACTAATTTAATGTGACTCATTTGATCCACTTGAACTGGCCTGATTCGTGTAACACATGGAAAAACCTATCTACTTGGAGCCTTGGTTGCTCAGTAAAATACTCTTTTAAAACCAAAGTTACCATGGTGAATATTGTAAATCATAAGGGATTAGATTGTATAGAGTTTAAATATCTTAAGACTCTCATCTTATAGATAGGCTTTAATCTTGACAATTATATCGTTAGATCTGAGATAGCTTAGCTATAAATAGAGGCCTTTCATCTCATTTGTAATTACTATTGAGGTTTTTGAAAATTTTGATAGTGTTTACCATTACTATTAAAAAGTGATTTTGAGAAGAAAAAAAATGTTAATTTAGACATATTGTAATGTAAAAGATTTAATGAATAATAAAGAAATAATTTCATTAAAACACTTTTCTAGAAAAGACAAAAGCTAAAAAATTCAGGTTTTTAACTCGAGTTAAATCTCAATTTAAAATTAATATTTGTTTTGAAAAATTACTTATTTATTAATTTTTTATTTGAAATTATAATTTAAGTTTAATTATAAACAAAACCTTAATAGAAAGTGATGACATGACTATTGGGAGAGGTTGGCTTTGGGCTTTACGGTTTTTTTATTAATGGGCCGTGGAGAAGAAAAACAGAGCTTTTAAATGGATTTTTAAAAATTTAAAGTTATTTTATATTTTATTTTATTGGAATTAAGTAATTATCTTTAAAATTTGCACAAAATAATTAATAATTTTCATATATATTAAAAGTATATTTTTAAAAATGATTGAAAAGCCTAAAATAGTACACTAAAATATACTAATATGCATGTGTATCAATTCCAATAAAAAACGGTAAACATGCTGGTACAATATCGACTATCTTAATTGAACCAATTGAATATTATTGGTTGAATTAAACGGACCAAAAATTAGCTATGAAAGTTTTCCAAAGTAAAAAAAAAAAAAAAAAGTAAACTAAAATCTTAAAATAAATTGTAATTAAAGAAAACCTTGATGAATTGGCTACACTAAAATTTTAAAATGAGTTTAATCTTAAAATAATAAATGTTTTCACTGCCTAGCTAAACACAAATAATTAACATTATATCAATTTCTTTTTATTTACTAATTTTCATTATTTAATCCAAAGATGGTAAGAAATCCGAATGGTGTAGTGTGTTTACTAGAAAAATATCTTCTAAATTAGTTCTTCTTCTTCCTAATTTCAACATCAACCAGATAGCTGCCAAAGAGGCAATTTGAGCTCCATTCATTTCCAATACTAACATTTTCTTTTTTTCCTTACAAATTTTAAAGAACAAGATAACCAATCATTTTCTATCTTTTCATACTACATTAATGGGTGAATTTTATTTAAATTTCTCTTTTCATGTCCGCTTCACTACTCTCATTATTTCTCTATTTTTTATTTAATAATTTTTATAAAAAAATTTTCTATTTTTGATATATCTTGATAGTTGAAGTATCCAATTTTAAAAAAACGGTTGTTTTTCTCCGAAAAACTTTGAGAAACTTTTACGACATTAAATTAAAAAAAAAAAACTGAGTCGTAAGCTTAAACATCAATATACAAATCATCCAAAATTCCTGCCGACATCCCTTTGCTGGTTCCAAATATTTTAGTTAATCCTTGGTTTTTATGACATTTTGTTTTTGTCAGAAGGTTTTTAAGACATTTCAAAAACTATAAATATATTTGTGTGATATAATTTTAATAAAAAACTAGCTTTTAATATTTTTATTTTATATACTCTTTAATGATAGTTGTGAGAAAGTTGAAATATCATTTTTAAAAATAAAAGATTCATACCATCACAAATTACTATTTGATTCTTTTTTATCCATCTGAATGTTAATGTATAAATTAATTTATATATTGTAAAGTAATTTTCTCCACCAATGATTATATTTATATTCAAATCAAACAAAAATTGTTAAAATTTAAATCTAAATTTTAATTTGCAAATTCTTCTTTTAAATATATTATTAAAACTTGAAGAAAAAAGAAAAAAAGAAAATTCCAGATCAGGGAGGGTCAGTGGCAGGACAGGCTTGTCATTTCTCTGTCAGATCCCGTTTTCCTTCCTTCATTCGCTTCACTCTTTCTAAGCTCTAAAAAAACACACTCCTTTTGAATCTTTTTTTTGGTGGTGCACAGAAGGATTCGAAGGCATTTCTCCATTGTTGTTTTATTCAATTACAAGCTACTTTTTGTTTTGGTAGTTTTGAGAGTGGAATTAGGGAAAAAAATGGAGAAGAGCACTCCAATGAGGAAACCACACACTTCCACTGCAGATCTACTCACTTGGTCCGAGACTCCTCAACCGGATTTCACCGCCTCCGCCGCACGCTCCACCCGCCCTCACCAGGTATTTTTTTTTTCCTTTCAAAAGAAGAAAAAAAAGATTTTGTTTGGATGGTGAGTTAGTGTACTTGATTGATTTATTTCGTTTATTAATGGTAGCCGTCGGATGGGATCAGAAAAGTGGTGTTTGGAGGTCAAGTGACCGATGAAGAATTTGAAAGCTTAAACAAAAGGTGAGATCTACTTCCGCGTTCTTCCTCTCCTACAATTTCTTCATTTTCTTTGTTTTTTTTTTAAAAATTTCTTTGGTCATTTGTAAAATTTTTGCTCTACGTTCTGCATTTTCGAAAAAAAAACGCTGTTACTATAGTTTTCTGTTTTTTTTTTTTTAAAACAAATTGTTTCTACCATTTTCTCTCTCTTTATTATCTAAAATACTGTTTTGAAAAGAAAAAAAGGCCTCAAATCTGCAAGTAATTTAAAACTTTCTAGTTTGATCTGTTCTATTATCTGTGATTGATTTCCATATTAGATGTTATTTATCTGTCATTAATTAGCGATCCATTGGATCTCCGTTCTGCTCCAATTGTACCAACCGTTGAAGGAGATCTTAATTGTTCCAGCTGTAACTTTCTTTAACGTATCCAATCAATCCTGTTTTCCTGAGTTGGATTTCTAATGCTTTGTGAGGATTGATGATTTAATGTACATCTACAATCAGTTAAAACATTAAATATTCATTTCCACCGAAATGTCCGTTCATTTTTCTTTCAAGATTCTTTTGTTAGTTTCGAATTGTAAACAGAAGTTCAGTAAGGCTGTTTTATTGCTGTTTTTCTAATTCACTCTGCTGCTGTCATCTGTTGCCATTTCCAGGAAACCTTGTTCTGGATATAAAATGAAGGAGATGACTGGTAGTGGTATTTTTGCAGCCGATGGAGAAAATGACGAATCAGAACCTGGTAGCGCAAACCCTACTCCAAACAACAAAACAGCAATACGAATGTACCAGGTTTCAATTTGTTCATTTTTTCAGTTATGTTCAGAACATAATAACATATTATATTCGTATCATGTTTAAAAAAGAAGTTTATGTTTGCCATTGTCAGCAATCTCTAGCTGGAATCAGTCACATCTCGTTTGCCGAGGAAGAGAGTATTACACCCAAAAAGCCAACTACTCTTCCTGAGGTGGCGAAGCAGCGTGAATTGAGTGGAACACTACAAAGTGAGGAGGCGAAGTTGAAGAAGCAGCTCTCCGATGCCAAGTCAAAGGAGCTTGGTGGACATGACATCTTTGCACCCCCACCTGAAATTGTGCCGAGGCCAACAACTGTACGCGCTTTGGCTTTGAAGGACAATTTTGACATGGGAGAACCTGATACACATAAAGTAAGTACATGTTAAAACTCCGAACTTACTAAATTCTTGTCATTGCTTGAACAAATTGTTCCTTGTGCAACAAATGACACCTAAGGTAGCTAGGGATCGTATATCAGGCTTAGCTAGAAGTATGAATTACATTGTTGTGCTTCACTTTAGCTTAGGGATTGCAAATCATTGCTTCCTATATTCTTGCTGAATTGCGATCATTATGTACTTAAGTTTGCCTAATTAATTAAATTTGAATATCTAACTGTTTATGAACTTGGATGCTATGCTGTAGCCTGCTGGAGGTAGCACGCCAAGTGAGGAGACCGTGGTTAAGACAGCAAAGAAAATACATAACCAGAAATTCGCAGAGCTATCCGGAAACGACATATTTAAGGGTGATGTTCCTCCGGGTTCTGCTGAAAAACCACTCAGTGTAGCGAAACTGCGAGAGATGAGCGGTAGCAACATCTTTGCTGAAGGGAAGGTAGAGTCTCGAGTCAGTAGCGGACGCAAACCCCCTGGCGGGGAAAGCACCATTGCTTTGGTTTAACTTCATAGGTCTAACACTGTTTCCGATTACCGTGTTTTTCTGTTATCTTCAGTGGGGGTGTGTGATTATGGGTTCTGGGAATTATGTTTTAGGTTTAACATGTCAACTTGACCTAAGAGCGTATATGCTAATTACTTGTTTCATAATTTTGTGCATTACCGTCCCGTTTCGTTGACGGTCTAGGGCTCTTTCAAGTCCAATTTTATTGCTTTACTGCTATATATGATTATTATCGCTATATGCTTTGTTTGAACCTCCTTTTCAAATGAGTCCTTGTTTCACTGGCAAAAGTTATAGTAATTTTCAAATGTATGTATACATATTCATACATTCGTGTCGAAAAAAGAGGTGGCGAAAGGGGAATGGTGAGCAGAGTACGGACCAATAATAATGAATGCCCGTATCATTGTCCGACAAAAAAAAAAGCCGCGCGGTTAGGCGAATGGAATTTGGCATTTAAGGAGAGCATGATCTCTGCCACGCTTTTGTCATTATTTTCAATGGTGGTCACCGCAGACCACTGTTTACATGCTTTCGGGTAAAATCCACACCGTACGAATCAGTGGCACTGCCAGATAGATACAGCAATAATTTATTTATTTATTTAGTAGTTAAGGAAGCTAAATACATTGAGTCATAATAGGAAGTTTATCTCACACCTTATCTATTTATTCATCTTTCTAAAAAATTTGTTATATTAAAAATATTAGGTTAAAAATGGGTTTTTTTAAAAAAATTAAAGCAATTTAATTCTTATTAATTTCGAAATTAATTATAGTGTTGATTTTTTCTTTTAATTTTACATATTTTGATTATTAATAACAAATTCTGTTAAAATATTGATCTGTAAATATTGTGGTATATTGTGTAAACATTTTAGGATCAAATCTGTTAACTGATAAAAAAATTAATATTGTGATTAACAATCATTAGTGACTCTTTTACGAAATTCAAAAGATCGAATTACTTTGATTTTTTTTCGAGATAAAATGTTTTTTTACCAAAATAATAAATAATTATAAGCTAAATCATAATTTATTTATTTCAAAATAAAATTCAAATTTTTTTAGTTTGTCTTTTTGACGAGATAGTTCAGGTAAATCCAGTCTGGTTGTTGAAAGATAAATCCTTTTGTTAATCTAATAATTCTTTTTTTTTCTATTTTAAAAAAATAAATATAAATTTCAGATTTTTTTAATTTTAATTTTTGACTTGGCAAATGTGAACAAGTACGGAAATAAATGAAGGTTGGTATCTATAAGATAGGAAAACTTGGTCATAGCTTTCAACACTGACATGGATTTGTTTATATATTTTTAGGCAATAACAATGCTTAAAGTAATATTTATTGTTAGTAAAAATAAAGTTTAGACTCTTATTTTCAGGTAGATTTTTTTTATTTTTTTACCGAAAAATATCAAAAAGTAAATTTTTAAAAATAAATAAATGAATAAAAATAATTTGGTCAATTAATCAAAACAAAAATCAAGCAGGTTTTTTCGCCAAAGAAGTTAGGATATTTTTTTTATTTGTCTATTTAGATTCAGTTACCTAAATAAAAAAATCTTAAATCATTTGAAAAAAACAATAAAAGAAAAAGCTTGTTTTTTTTGGAAAAAGATCCTCTCTCTTATTTTTCTCTGTAATTTTTTTTTTTGGGTATTTCACAGTATAGTGGCGGCTCACCTCACTCCAATGGCGTGAGCTTAAAACGTCAATAATCCTTACCGTACACCATCCTTTTTTTTGTAACCGTTTCTCGCATACAAAAAAAAAACCCATCATTTTTCTCTTTAAAAGAAACCCGAAAACCAAATCAACCAAAAAATCAATCTGAAAAGGAAACGTCTTTTTTTGTTTTTTTGGGTGTTGGTGTTCTTCTCTTTTGTCAACTTTGTTTTACGTAAAAAAAAACCAAAAAAAAAAAATCTCATTTGGGTTTTTGCTTCTTAGTATCTGTAGAAATTTGGGTTCTTTTTTTTTGTTTTTTTTTTGAAGATGTATAAACTGGGTGAGAAGAAGGAGCAGAAGATGATGACAAGGGACATGAAGAGAAACAATGAGCTGGAAACTTTATTTAGTAGTGAGATCTCTGAGGCTCCTCCTCCATTGCTCAATCTTCAACACCATTCAACAAAGGGTAGAGTTTCTCCTTCTCCTTCAAACTCTTTCACCAATGGGTTCCCTTCTTCACCCGAAGATACTCCACCATTTGAGGACCAACATCACCATCACCACCACCCCAAGTTTCATCACTGTGGACTCTGGTTGGATTCTAAACGGTTACCCGATTCCCATTACAGAAACAAGAACGTCAATGAAAATAAGTTGGTCGATGACGGTTTTGGTTTGTGTGAGAATCTGTATCAAATGCATATTAGAGATGATGAAAGGGATGGGGATACTTCTGGTCAAATGAGGAAATTTGAAAGGGACCCAGATGGTTTCGCCTTCAGTTTTGGTGATGTCTCGTCTTATCACGCTGAAAAATATGGTTCTTACGATGGTTTTAACAAAGGGTTTCAATCGTCTCCACAACAAGTTTCGATGTGTTTAGATGGTGGTGATGTCTTCAGCTCCACCTTTCTTGGGCTGCAAGGTACTGGATACGAAAAGGGTGATTCATTTGGGTCTTATAGTATTGGTTACAATCAGTCCAATGATTTGTCTTCAGTACCGAGTTGGCATGATAACCAAAGAAACTATCTTTTGGAGCAGAGAATGGAACAGGGTAGGGGATTGGATAATAGGGGGATGTTGCTGCAGGGTGCTTTTACCACTAGGCCCTACATTGGTAACCCTTTTGTTTGTTCCCAGCAATGTGGAATTGATGGTAATGGAGGAAGAGCTGCCATTGATTCATTGAGTTCTCCCGGGTTCTTGCACAGTAAGATTCCTCTTGAGGAGAATGTAATGGAGGATCATAGTGTTATCATTCAAGGAAGAGGTTTGAAATATGATATCGAGAACAAGGGCTTTGATTCGTTCAAATGTTGTAAGAAAAAGACTCTCAAGGAGTTTGGATTGCAAAACCTGCAAGAGAAAAACTCTAAACTTGATAAAAGACATGGAGAAAATGTGATACTGATGCCAAGTCCATATTCCTTAGTTGAGTTTCAAGGTTGTATATATTACATGGCTAAGGACCAGAAAGGTTGTCGCTTCCTACAAAGGATATTTGATGAAGGAAGCTGCTTGGATGTTCAAATTATATTCAACGAGGTTATTGATAACATTGTTGAACTAATGATGGATCCCTTTGGAAACTACCTTGTCCAAAAGTTGCTAGATGTGTGTAACGAAGACCAAAGGCTGCAGATTATTCTCACTGTGACCAAAGAAACCGGACAGCTAGTGAGGATTTCCTTGAACACATATGGGTATTTGCTTCATTTATCATTCATTTCCTTTTCTTTTTAATGATATTGTTTGTCAATATATATATATGTTGCTAAGGGGGGATTCACCGTGCTATATTTCAGTACACGTGTGGTACAGAAGTTGATTGAGACTCTCAAATCCAGACAACAGATTTCTCTTATCAAATCTGCTCTTAAACCTGGAATTCTTGATCTCATCAAGGATCTTAATGGGAATCATGTGTTGCAGCGCTGCTTGCAATGTCTTAACAATGAAGATAATAAGGTATAAAGATGAGGGGTAAATTAACTTTTGAGGTTTAATATTTGTTCTCGTAAATTATCCCAATCATGCACATTTCTAAGTTCTTTTTGTTTTGGGCTAATTGTTACTTAGAACCATATTTTCTCTCTAAAATGAATCACTTTTCATGTGTGGTTCACTACTATTTGTTTAATATGTTGTGAAGGTCATGTTATGATACCATCATGAGTTTTCTTTTTGACGATGACTTATATTTTAAGTCTCAAAATACACATTTTACATTGTTTAGTAACAGTTTATGCAACATGAATCTTTTGCATTGTATTAAATGATTTTTACTCATCCAACTTTCTTTGTTTCAGTAGCATGTTGTAGGTTCATTAATTAATAAATCAACAGGAACTGTATTAAATAATCTGGCCTTCAACTACAGTCTCATTTCATCATGCCAACCTACTGCATGATCTATCTCTAGTTAATTATTTGAACATATGTCTTGTTCCCATGTATTTCATCTTGACAAAGGGTACTCAATTCTTCTAAAGAAAATTGTATGGCTATTTTAGGGGTCTTTATTCTATGGCCTATTACCTATGCACTATTTTGTCTCTGATGCCATTTGGAGGCATACCTTGGTTTGATTCAATACAAAGTTCGAAGGTTAGAGATCACAACGATGTTCTGTTTGAACATGTAGCTCATCTTCGTCGGTTCAGGGTATTCTTTGTATGTATACTCTTAGTATATTTTAACTCATTGTTTTTAGGAGTGTGTTGTAAACAGGCAAAAGGCTTTCTTCTACAGGCTTAATTATGGCTATTTGGTTATTTGCATATTGCCGATGCATGAGAGTCAACTGTCATGTGTCCAAGGAGCCTGTTAGAAGGAATCTGTTCCATCTTTTCGAATATTTATTAATGCAAATATTCTTTCCATGGGATGAACCAACATGTTACAGGTTATAATAGCAAGTGAGATAATATTAAACTCTTGTACCTTGCAACTTCTTATGATTGATCAAGCACTCCTCTGTTGAGTTGTAAACTTACAGAATTTTGTCCAAATTCATCATGGAGTATGCTTCTTTTCATACCGTAGTTGGCAGGCTTGGTGCATTTCTGTTTTAAGAATTCTATCTCTACTTTGATTTCATGCATTTTCGTATGACCTAACATCTTATATTTTTACTAAATTTTGATTCTTAAACTTTTTTGGTTGATGCAGATTATTTTTGATGCCGCTGCAAAATTTTGCGTAGATATCGCCACTCATCGCCATGGCTGCTGTGTGTTGCAACGTTGCATTGCTCATTCCAATGGACCACATCGAGATAAGCTAATCACTCAAATTTCCAGAAATGGACTTCTTCTTGCTCAGGATCCTTTTGGGTAATAAGTGAAGCTCTGATTGTTTATTTCTTTGCTTCCTAGTTTTCTGACAAATTAGGTTTCCATTGCTGGTTCTGACTACTTTAGAAATTTACTTGAATCAAGTTGAGTAAACTTGGATCCAGCTTAATGAAAAGATCAACCCACTTACATATTTATGTGATTAGCATGCTAATGAATTGTATCATCATGTAAAAATTCATGATAGGATAACAATCTTGCTTCATAGAACAGGGTGATGATTGGCATCTTTCATTAGAGTTGAATGGATGCATCCTTAGGGATTGTCTACGGCCAATAGATCAGGTTTTTGAGAGTCATTAATCCATTTAATAAACATAGCCATTTCTCTTTTGGTATTTAATTCTTCAGCCACTTCTGTTCCTTCTACCATATGTCAAATGAGTATGGTATGTACTCATTGGTATTGAGAATACATGACAAGCTAACATCTTGAGCTCAATGTGGTGCCAGACAAGCTTTCATGTCTCAAAAACCTGCCGGTAAGTACATAAGATTTGCATCGCATCACATTAATCTAATATTGATGGGTATTTTACATCTAGAATGCTAACATGCTTATTAGTTATAATTAGTTGGCTGTGAATCGAAATGCTGTCTGTGCTTTCTGGTTCAGCTTTTGTGTCATTAGCTGCAATATATGTGTTGGATTTTTTATTTTCTACAATTAGATTCTTCATAGCTTTAATTGTCTTTCTCCTACATTAGAAATAGACTCATCCTTAGAACCATATATAATCATGAATGACAAGGATTTCATCTAGAAAATGGCGCTCTCTCTCTCATTTGTAGTCTTCTTTTGTTGTCTGGAACAGGAACTATGTTGTTCAGTACATTATAGAGCTGAAGGTCAACTCTGGCAACTTACTATCTCAGTTCAAAGGGCACTATGTTCATCTCTCAATGCAGAAATTTAGCAGCCATGTGGTTGAAAAATGCCTCAAGCATTTTGCAGAGAGTAGGTCTCAGATCATCCGTGAGTTAACCTCTGTTGTTCACTTTGAACAATTATTGCAAGACCCATTTGCCAACTATGTAATTCAATCTGCTTTAGTAGTAACCAAGGTAAGGGAACAACTTGTCGTTTCTTCTGCCATTTTTTATGCTTTGATTCATAACTAGTTCAAATCCGCATGAAACCTCCCATAGGAATTCTCTTCATCACATAATCAATTTTGTCTTGAGTAGGGTCCTCTACATGCTTCTCTAGTAGATGCGGTTCGACCACACACGATCCTTCGTACCAGCCCGTATTGCAAGAGAATTTTCTCAAGGAACCTCCTAAAGAAGTGATCGAAGTCAGTTTGCCAAAGTGTTGTTGTTCGTCCAAAGTTTGCTAGCTTGTTCAGTACAAAATAAGTAAATGTCCTGGGATTACTAGATAGAGAATGTAACATGAAGCTACTGGTGCTGAAGTCTTTGATGAAAAGACTTACAGCCTCAGATCAGTGGATCATCTGCTTTGGAAAGAGTCCTAAGGATGTAGAAGAAAATTTTTGCTTCTAGTTGTTTATTATGTAGTTGCAACTTGTATTATTCTGTTGTCTTGTTGTTGTCTTGTCGAGCCAAACTTTGGATGTATGATATTTTTATCACGTTCAAGGACTTCAATTTCTGCTTAGGAATGTTGCAAATCTTATGCCCCAATTTCCCTTTTTCTCATTTGGAATTTGGAAAATAATTGAACATCATGTCAAGTTCTTCAGAAAAATAAGTGAACTTTGCTAAAAACAGAAGTTAATTGTCTAAACCGTAATTAAAATAGAGGGCTTAAAAGTATGAAAATATAAGGGTCAGGTAAAACCTTTTTATTCCATAGAATAGAACGTATGATGAACTGTTACAGACAGATCTCAAACAACTCCTATTGCACTACAAGTTCTCAAGGAAAAGGTAATTAAGGTTATAAAAATGCTAATCCATTAACCCATTATAACCACACAAAAGCTAAACAAACAACATTAGAGCAAATACCAAACGTTTCTAAGGTGGTATCTTAGATGAAGATCAAAGAGTCGTAGATGGGACTAGATGTGGTCGAACAACAGCTGAGAAACAGTGTGCACGGTTGGCCGAGATTTTGAATTGATATTTAAACATGAAACAGCCAACTTCAGGATTAATACGAGTTTGTTCACAACTTCCGGCAGTGGAGGTGCAAGCCTTTGATCCAACACATTGTTTAGTGGAATGCTTTCAGCAGTTAAAATTGATAGATTAGAGAGAAATTCACCCGGATATGCCCTGACTATCAATTCCAATGCCAGCACACCAAAACTAAACACATCACATTTTTCAGAAACTTGCATGGTGTAGGAAAGCTCTGCAAAGAAAAAGAAATAATAGTTGATAACAAATATTATCCTCTATGCTATGTCATCTATGGAAGTAAAATGAAAAACCACCTGGTGCAATGTATCCGTTTGTTCCAGCTATATTACTCCAATTGGATGAGTCTGGATTGAGAAGCTTAGCAGTGCCAAAGTCTGAAAGGTGAACTTCATACTCCAAACCAAGCAAAATGTTGTTGCTTGTTATATCTCGATGAACAATGGACGGTGAACAGTCATGGTGCAAATAGGAGAGGGCATTAACAACACCTTTGACAATATTCACCCTCTTGTTCCAGTCCAATTTCTTACATTCTTCATCATTGCAGAGAACAGAAGCCAAGCTACTTGTATACTAAAAAGGAACGACCTGCAGAGGAACAAAAACCGTAGAATTTCACAATATTTGTGTCTTGGTTCTACTAATGCCCTTACGCCATTCAGGAACTGTCTTTGATCTGCCATTTCACCGGTATGCAATGCATGGAATTTCTTCACAGCTACAACATCTCCTGATGACGGCTCTGCTTTGTACACATTTCCATATCCTCCCTTCCCAATGCAATATTGAGCATCAAAATCTTTGGTGGCTCTAATGATCTCTTCATACAATATTCTTCCATTAAGGGGAGTGACAGAGAAAAATATTTCATCACTTGCATTGCTTTGTCTTTCTTCATCTGTATCTATCTTCCTCTTCTTGAAGGCAAACAACAAAGCAATTGATGAAATCGAGAGACCAGAAACCAATAAAAGAGGGAACATAACTACGAAAAGGGTTTTGTTGTTGTTGTGACCCTTCTTAGAAAAAAGGTGTGCAAGGCGGTAATCCACTAGCATTGCCACATAATTCTTTGTTTCCTCTCAATTATTGTACTGAAGCATTTAGAAATGCTTGGCAGTTGGGAATGGGACCCTGGAGCTCATTGTATGAAATGTTAACAGTGTACAAGCCCCGGAGATGCTCCAAAGAGGCTGGGATTTCACCAGAGAGATTGTTGTGAGAAAGGTTTTACGTCTCCAAGATCTGCAAACTTTGAAGTTCCCCCGGAATCTCCCCTGAAAGCATGTTGTGACTCAAATCTATATGAAACAGCCTAGTTAACTTGCCTACTTGAATTGGAATATTTTGGCTAAACTGATTGATGCTCAAATTCAAGTAGAATGACATGGACAGATACCCTGTAGTTTCAGGGATGGGCTTGCTCAATTGGTTTGCAGACAAGTCTAGATACAAAAGCTTGGACATAAGTCCTAGTTCCAGGGGTATTGCACCACTGAGATTGTTCCTTGCAATAGATAGGATCTCTAAACTTTTGCACAACCCCCAATTGGAAGACACTTCACCATAAAATTCATTGTCACTTAATTCAATGAATTTTAGATTCGTAAACGCTTAAATCTTCAGATATATTTCCTCTGAGTCGGTTTCTTTCAAGGTAGACTCTCTTCAAGCTAGTGCAATTTTTCAACCCTTGAGGGATTGGTCCGGTAAGCTGGTTGTCATTTGCTGTGAAGTATTCAAGTGATCCACCACGGCAAAGGCCTTGCGGCAAATTTCCTGTCAGATTGTTGTGGTCTAGTTCTAACACGCTCAACTTCATCAAGTTTCCAATTTCATTAGGAATGGAACCTGAGAGCCGGTTGTCTCGGAGGAACAGAATTTCCAAGTTGCTCAAATTGCCAAGTGAAGCAGGAATAGAGCCATTGAGTTGGTTTTCACTCAACTCTAGGTCAACAAGAGAATTCAAGTTTCCTATCTCCTCAGGAATAGGACCAGAGAGTTGATTTTCATAGAGGTGGGCAAGTGTAAGAAGTCTCAAGTCACCAAATGAGGTTGGGATCAAGCCAGATAGATTGTTGTGATAAAGGCTTATTTCAGAAAGAGATTCCATATTCCCTAACTCAGAGGGGATGGGACCTGAAAGACCATTGTTAAACATTTGAAGCACCCTCAGTTTTTTCAAGTTTCCAAATGTGGAAGGGATGGGAGCAGTTAGACGGTTGGTGTCCAGGTAAACTTCAACTAAATTCCTAAGGTTTCCCAATTCTGGAGGAATGGGACCAGAAAGGGAATTATTATAGAGAAGCAAGGAAACAAGTCGACTTAGTTTACCGAGAGAAGCAGGAATGCAACCATTTAGCTTGTTGCTACACAAGGCAAGGTCAGTGAGAAATTTGAGCTGACTGATTTCTCGAGGAATTGAGCCGTTCAACTGATTTCCAGCAAGGTGGAGGGTCTGAAGATGTACAAGGTGGCTAATTTCAGGTGGGATTTTCCCAGAGAACTGGTTAAAGGATAAATCGAGGTAGGTGAGTTTGGAGAGCTGACTGATTTTAGGTGGGATTATGCCATAAAGTTCATTGGTGCTAAGGTCCAACTCTGCAAGATTAGGCAAAGACAAGAATGGAAATAAATGGAGCGTACCTTTTACACCATAGCCAGTGAGGTTAATCTTTATAACACTGTCGGCATGGTTGCAATGGATTCCAAACCAAGCACAAGGACTTGTTTTGGTATTTGGGTTGTTGGAAGTATTCCAGGAAAGCAAAACAGAATGGTTTTGGCTTTGAAGGCTGGCTTTCCATTTGAGGATTGCCAATGCTGCTGCTGCAGAATCAGAAGCAACATTAAGAGAAGAACATAGTAAAGTAACACACAAGAGTAAGGGAGCAAGCAAGGTTAAACTCTTCATGATTAACAAATGCTCTGCACGCAAGTAACAGCCATGATATGAAGGTTAATATATAGATTAATTGCAGTAGCCTGTACGATCAAACTAACTATTAAGTCTTTCAACCCTCAAATAAAAAAACTTTAAGTCTTTCACCCATTTTTCACTCCATAGTTTTATGTCTTTGTATTATAATAATTTATGTTGGCCGATTTAGTGTCAAGAAGACAACTGTCATATAAGACTACAAAATGGAGATGTGGAAAAATGGATTCAGTGTAGCAACATAAATCTATCCCTCTAAGTCTTCGCATTCTATTATTTTATGTTATTCCGTTAATTTCGTTGGCAATTTTTGTATCCCTCTAAGTCTTCGCATTCTATTAGTTTATGTTATTCCGTTAATTTCGTTGGCAATTTTTGTACTGTACTTATGATAGACTCTCCCTCTTGACTTGGACATTCACACAGGCAATAGGCTTTTATCTCCCTATATAGAGGTTAATTGTGCCTGTACGATCAAAATAACTATTAAAAGTCTCTCACCCATGTTTCACTCCAAAGTTGAAGTCTTTGTATTATAGTAATTTATGTTAGCCCCATTCAAGGTCAAGAGACCTTTGCCCCTTTCAGTCTTGACGTATGATACACTGTCCCTTTTGATTCACACAGGCTAAAAGCGTCTCTCTTTCTGTTTTGGGTCCAAAGCAATCGCATTTCAGACAAAGCTTTCTGCTATTACAGGGTTAAAATTGTCACATGAGACTTGAAACAGAAGATGTCGAAAAATGAATACAATGTAGTAACATAAGTCTCACCCATTTCTCAAACCAGTGTCGACTTGTATCTAAGTGTTTGTTAATGGTCGTTGGTATCTTTTATAGTTGGCTTATCATAGACTCTCCATCTTTATTTTGGGCATTCACACAGGCAATACGCTTTTCTCTTTTGTCTTCTTTGGGTCCCAAGCAATAGCATTTCAGAGTTTATACCAACCCTTCTGTAATTTAAACGAGTATAAAATATCATACGAGGCTCGAAGTGGGAGATGTGTACAAATGAATATTTCACTGTTCTAACTATAACTGAAACAAAAATTGATAATGTTTCAATGAATTCAGGGTTCCAAAACAAGAACTAAGATACCAGAACTAAAAAAGAAAATTTCTAAGAGGATAAATGACGAACATATTGCGAGCAGAAAACGAAAGAACTCAAAACTTGACCACGCAATAAAAAAGAAAGGAGCACATTCAAGACGGGAAGTCGGAAGAGAAGTAACCCAAAGATTGAAAGATGATAGCGTATCCAAAATCAAACCAAAGTTTGGCAAACAACTAAACAATGTAAGACTGATGATTCCTTGATCATCTCTAACAATACCACCTTGTAAAGCCCTTTCACTTTCAACTCTGTTTTTTTATTTAAGTAGTAATGCAGTAAAAAATACATGTAAGCTCCATTTAGTTGATATCAATCCATCTACATTTTGTAAATGAAGATTATACCTAAATCATTTATAGTTTTTCTTTTCCTCTTTTTGGTAAATGAAACAAATCATTAGTTCTTAAATGTTAATGAAAATTATAGGGTGAGTATCACCAAAAAAAAGCTTAGGATTGAGTATAGTGACAAATCAATGTTGGTGAGTTCATGAGTTGATTGATTTAAGAAAGGACTGTTACAAAAATTTCATCTAATTTATACCAAGGCCTAACGAGAATGGAACTGCAGCTTCTAGACCATAGCTGCTAAAGGTTAATCCTGAAATGCAGTTCGGCCTCACAAATGGGTGTCACCATATAATTGGTTGCTTGTGCGTGTCATCACAAATTAACAATGTCAAAATAGAGGTATTAAAGTGTGTAATGGAATATAAGTTTAGATACTAATTATATATATATATATATATATATAAAGAAAAAGAAATACAAACTATATATTTTTAGACAAGTTTAAGAGTTAAAACTATACATTCACTCAAAAATGAATTCAAAGGTGAAAGGAGAAAATGAATCATTAACCAAAGCAAAAAAGAGATTTTGAAACAAAAGTAAATGATATGTAAGTTCAAATTTATAATTTGAACAAAAAGAATATGAATTTGCATACTTCAATTTCTAACTTTCTGGGCATCAAAAGCTTAATGATATACTTGAGAGACAAAATTTATTTAGTTTTGACAAAGATGGATTATATTTTAAGGGGCGTATTTGAAAAGTTACCTAATAATTGGATTAGAGTGTAATTGCTTGTAATTGCACATCTATGTCATATTTGGGTAATCACTATAATTTGTGAGTCCCAGTTAATTGAGTGTCATTGAAATACTCCAGTCGTATTTTTTAATATTTAGGGGTTGAGAATTGGAGTAATTATATAGAATATAAATAATTACACTCAATCCAATTACCCATGGAATTCCGAACATGTTGATATATGATTAAAACTTAAAAAGTCACTTTTTTTTTGTAATAATAATGTTTTAATTTTAGGACATATTTTATTTTTTAAAATATAATGATATGCTATTTTACTGATGTTGTTTAAATGATTTGAAATTTTTATTGAGGAGAAATAAATTTTTATACATTTTAACCAACTAAATAATTAATTAAATTGCATAATATTTGTTGACACCATTTTTTTGATGAAAAAAGGGGTCGACTTGGGTTTTGGAAAATGAAAACGAAAATGAGAGTCGCCACCGATCCTTTTGATGAGGTGTGATCGGATCACCTCGAAAAGTGGTTGTTTTTAATAAATGATTTGATTTTATTAAAACAACAAGTTTGGTCCACGAAATTCAGAAAAAAACGGGTTCGGGAGTCGGTTACGCACGAGGAAGGATTAGCACCCTCGATACGCCCAAAATTGGTACCTAGTTGATTAGTCAATGTCTTAATGTCGAAAATTGAAAACTTTAAAGAAATTTAAAATACGATCCTTAGAAAACTCGAATGACATGGATTAAGATTTAAGAGAATATTTGGCTATTTGGTTAAATGGAAAAATCGAAACCCAGCGCATTAGGGCACGTTTCCTTAAATTTCCAAACGCAAAATATTATCTTACTTCGAAATTTTTAAAAGGATATTTAGCCATTTGGTTGAATGAGAAAAATCGACACCCAGCACATTAGGGCACGTTTTCTCGAATTTCCAAACGCAAAACATTGCCTTATTTTAAAATTTTTAAAAGGATATTAAGCAATTTGGTTGAACGAGAAAAATCGACACCCAACACCTTAGGGCATGTTTTCTCGAATTTCCAAACGGCAAAACATTGCCTTATTTTGAAATTTTTAAAAGGATATTAAGCCATTTGGTTGAACGAGAAAAATCGACACCCAGCACCTTAGGGCATGTTTTCTCGAATTTCCAAACGGCAAAACATTGCCTTATTTAGAAAAATTTTCCTTTTTTGAATTATGGTGTTTATATGCATAATGGAATATTAAACATGATAATGTGAAAAAAAAATGAACAAAACGAATAATAAAATAAATTAATCATGCATATACCATAGCAAATAAATAAACTAAAGCATAAAAATGGACATATAAATAAATACATAAAAGAACATAAAAATAAAGGAAAATATATAAAAATTATAAAATATGAAAAAAAATGTACGTACATATAAAGGAAATATGAAAGATGTATATATGAATTATAAGATATGAAAACATAAATATTTACATGTATATATGTATATAGATTATAAAATGCCAAAAATATATACTATATAAGTATGTATGTTAAAAAAATGTTTACACACATAAACTTATAAAATATGAAAAATATGTATATATAAAAGGTATTTAATATGTATATTAAATAAATCATATATGAAATATATATAAGCACTTATATAATAATAATATAATATAATATGACACATATATTTAAAATTACATAGTAAATATAAACAGAAATATAATGATAATAATAATCAATACTAATAATAATAGTAAAGACGATAATAATAATAATAGTAATATTAAAAATAATAATGTTAAAAATAATAAAAGATGCTAAAAGGGGACTAAATAATAAGAACGCTGAAAAACACTGACTAGATTGAAATAACAACAAAAAAACAATGCAGTTTCGAAATAAACAAAAGAGGAGGGATTGGTTTGAGCGCTCAAATAACTAGGAGGGGGCAGATGGGAAATAATCCCATGTCGGCAAAACGACGTCGCCCCAAAGAAGTACCATGGCATAGTTCATGGACCAAATCAAAAAAGAAGCAAAATTATGTGGCCAAAATCAGAAAATGCAACAAGGACCGAATTTAAAACGCCGCAAAGGCGGAGGGGCCAATTGCGTAAATATCCCCTCAAGTGAAAAACACACGGATCCTGGTCGGACGGGTCAGGTCGCCCGCGAGTTGCGCCAAACGGCGCCGTTTTGAATGTTTAAAGGGCTGGGCAAAACGGTGCGTTTTGCCAACCTATATAAATCAAATTTTTTTTAAATTCATTTTTCTCTTCTTCTCCAAAAAAAAACAAAAAATTTCCTCTCAAGTTTCTCTCTCCCTCTCTCTCAGCCCAGAATCCGGCGAGGAGGGCCGCCGTCGAAAAAGGTACTTTTTTTTTACAATTAAACGTTATATATATATAGTTTTTTTTAAATAGGAGAAACAAAATCGAAAACCAATAGTTTCAAAAGAAAGAAAAATAAATAGAAAAACAAGAAATAAAAAGGAAATAGATCTTATACCAAAAAAAAGTTTTTTGAATCCGTTTTTTTTGCTCTTTTTATTTCTTGAAAATGTGAAAGAGGGGCCAACCCCATTACAGATGTTTGAATGACCTTTTATAGCCATTGTTACAACTTGTTTCTATTTTTTTCTTTTTTTCTAAAGTTGTAAATTTAGAGTCTAATAGGATTATTTTTGTAGGTCATAGGTTAGGTAATATTTATGTGGTGCATCTAGATGTTTTAGATTCTTTTCATTATTGTTTTATGACAAATAGTGAAGAGGCATATTGGTTATGGCATAGAAATTTAAAACATGTTAGCATAAATGTGTTGAGATCTAGTGTCTTCAGTGTAGTATTTTTGACTATGTACTTGTAATTTTTTTGAATATATTAATGGTTTAAATAAATATGCATCAGTATTATTAATATCTTTTGTATATTCTCCTCAATGATTTTTGCACACAAAGCAAATTGAAAGCAAATATTAGTTTACTGATTATCTAATATTTAACTAATATTAAGTGACATTGTGTGGTAGGATCGTAATGCGGAAAGATAGCTTATATTAGTAGATAATCTAAACATATCCTTAGTCTAATTGCAATTGAGCAAATCAATTAAAAGACTAATATAACATTTATCAAGTTTACATGGATGTAACTGATGGAATTGACAATACATCAGATAGGACCCAAGTAAAATAAATCCTAGATCCATTTATGAATCTATTTACTTGTGACTTTCATAGTGTGGCATACCTTAATCTTGAGTGGATGATAAACTATGTATGCATGACTCGTATAATTTTATGTAAGTGAAAGTTTGAGCTCAAATAGGTAAGGAACTGAAAGTTAGTGCGTCGGGTATACAACTTTTGCAGTATGTAGCATCATTTCACAATAGTGAAATTTATAGCCCAATTAAAGGGTAAATGATATTCTCTCATCGACATTACATCATAGATAAAAAGTAGTGTGGTCATGAGTCATTTTTATTTGTGATAAATGATTTAATTACTATTTGTTAGTAATTGACTTTTCATAAAAGAAGATGTAATACTTACCGTGAGATAAAATATGATCATATTGGGAGAATTGATTTATCCCAAAGAGATTGAGAATATTCTATAAGTTTAACTCAATAAGGTCATTGGACAAGCACTCCATGAGTGACTTTCATAATGGTATATAATACGGGAGAGCTTAATCATGATATTTTAGTGGAATGACTTTTTCATTGATTAATGTTATAGTTAATAGGTGAAAAATTGGAATTTAATTACAAATTATTTGAGCCTAATTATATATGTTCAATCGGTCCCTCCCTAGCCCGAGATAATCAGAAACAAATTGCATGCAGAACCAATAATATGGAATGAATGAAAATGATGAAGTAAGAAAAATAAATCTCATATATCATTATCGCAATAAATACGTTTTCTTGCTAAGTACAAAAATAACATAGGAATTAATTTGATTTCTTCGAATTATTATTTATTTAATTACAATTAAATTATTAGAGTTTGAAGTATGAATTAAATTAATTAGTCACCATAGATTTGTTGAATAGAGCAATTAAATATAGTTTCTCATAAATTCTGATATTATAAAGTTGAAACGACTTCTGCAGAATTAGAATTAGGTTTAGAAAATAATTTAATTGAAAAATTAATTAATTAATATTTTAGAAATTAGATTTTGGGTTGAATAAATTATAAATGTTGGATTAAAGTGTAAGAAACACATAAAATTAGACCCAATACAAAAAAAAACCCAACTTGGCCTTATACCATGAAAGTGGCGGCAAACCCTAGTGTTTTACTAAGGTTGTCGCCACCCCCTATACTATAGTTATTTTTATTAAAATATTATATTTAATTAGATATTATTCAAATAGAAATTTTATACATTTTCTTTATAAATAAGAACTACTAGTTATACAATTTATACACACATCATATGATTTGGTTATTCTACGAGAAAATAGTAAAAAATTATTTAACAAAAATAAATTCTATTTTCTAGGAAAAATGTATTGTTACTAGTGAAAGAGAGAAATTAACTTCCTACTGAAAGTTAATTAAAAGTTTTCATTTAGAGATTTGATTTGTGTTGCTCAAGCCTACACTCGACGTAATTCATGATTCAAGAATAGTGAAGAAGGTAGTTCGGTTAAAAGTCAGGATCGACTTAATCGCCTCGTACAAAGCACATGTACTATTTCAGTCAATAAATTTATTATTATAAATAACAAAATGGCTCAATTTTAAAAAAAAATTAAACTTTTATTGTATCTAAAATAACCATTTTCTTAATCAATTTTTCCAACAGAATTTGTTATGAAAAACTTAGTTGTTGGATTGCATAAGCTATCCTTTAATATGTTAAAGGAAAATATAAGAGAGCTTTATTCAAATCTAAGAATGTACTTTCTTTTTGTTAGAAATTGTGCCCTTAGCCCAATTATTTCACCGCAATTTACTTGTAATATTTTTAATTATTTTGAACTAATAATATTTTCACATGACTATTTAATATTTTTTGTATTTTATTCTCAATAATTTTTGCATGAAAAATAAGATAAAGAAACAAATATTTAATCACTGATTATTTAATATTTAATTAATATTAATATGGATTACAGGAATTGACTATAATGCAAAAGAAACTTATATTATTAGTTCATTTAAATGATGCGTAGTCATCAGAAAGAGAAAATGGCTCATGTTAGGATTATTATGTCCTCTATAATTCTAATTGGAGAGATAACTTCTCTTGATTATCAGAACTAGATTGACTATTATAAATAAAGACATGAATGAGATTGCATAGATTACAATACATTAAACAAAACCCGAATTAAAATATTCCTAAATCCATTTATGGATTAATGCAGTTATGACATTTATAATGAAATTTACCTAATTTTTTAATAAGAAATTAATAATGTTGAATAAAATAAGAAGTTTGATAGAGTAGGTTCTATCTCTTAAAAGGGAGACTCGTTCAAAAAAGAGCAAGACTATGAACTGGCATTGGAAAAAATGATATCATTAAATATGCTATGGATTTAGTTGTTGATAACTGACTTTGCTGACCAGTTGTACTATGCATACTTGAAGCTAATTGTGGTTGTGTTTGATTTTGTTCTTAAACCTTATTTTTTATTGGATATTTATGCACTTTGCTGGATTGATTTAAAGAAGATCATAAGGTGAGAAGAAGTCTTTTTGACATCTTTGTCAAAAAAAAAAGGGAGATTATGACAATAGTAAATTGTAACGATTCTTAATTTTATCGACATCGATAAATTTAATTTTAGAGTTAAATTTCTTAAAACAAGTCACTAGAAATTGGTATAGTCATTTTAGGTGTGAATCATTTAGCGGAATTAACTTGGGTCAATTGATAATTGTAGTACATGGACTTAATTGAAAAGTGGCTTTAATTGGGGAATTAAAAATATATATTTAAGGGGCTTGAGTATAATTATGTCGAGGACTTTAGGAGTAATAAAATCATTGTTAATTCATGTTAATAGTTAAGTAAAAGCCATATCAATCGTTTTCCACAAACTAATATTATGGGTCGATTAACCATGGATTAGTGAAATAATTATGTCAAGCGTTATGCTAATTATGCATATAAATATGAAAGTAGTCGGATGAAAGAGAAAATTCAGTTCTCTTCTTCCTTAATCGGCTAAGACAAACAAACAAAAGAAAGAAGAATTCTTCATCAAGCCACCATTGCTGCACCTTGCATCAAGCATTAGCGAGTTGTTTTCTTTGAATTTCAATAGGATTTTTGTTAATAGCGAATAATTATTAAGAACCCATTAGTTAATCTAGTGAATTAGTGAGCTTTGATATGGTTTTCCATTGATGGAAAAACTTGAGAATATTTGAGGTTAAAGATAATTTCATGCATGTTGATATTAATTAAGATCATAGTAGAATATGTTAAAATTTTAGTAAAAAGTGTTAAATTAAGCTTGAATCAAACTTAGAAAATTGATAAATTTTGTGTTATTAATGACTTAATTGTAAGGGATGAAAACTTGAGATTTGATAATAAAAAATGATTGTAGGAAGTTCTTGTACTATATTTGTTAGTTATATTTAAATTTGATTCAGTGAATTGTGAGGTACGAGTGTTTCGAATATAAGGGCTTGTACCATCATGCTTTTATGTCTGAATTGTATAATTAATTAATTTCCCGTATTCGATTTGTAACACCCCTTACCCGTAGTCAACATCGAAATAGGGTACGAGGCATTACCAGAACCCATACGCTTGTAAACGTATTTAACCGAGTTATAAATTTCATCTAAATTAAAATTTTCAAAATTATTAACATGCTTTTATAATTTTTCATAATATACCTTCAAAATATTATGATCATAATAATTAGGGCTTACGAAACCCGATACATACTCATGCAATTTAATGCTACATTTCCATTTCATTATTTCGATATTTCATGTACTATCATTTTCATGAATTTTGTACATACCAGTAATAGTTCATTTCAAATTCATGTTATCTCACTTCAAAACTTTACCCGTTATATTATTTAAATATCAATGGTTACATTTATTTCAGATCAATACCAATAATAATTCAATTCCATATTTTCTAATACCCTTATTATTTTCCATATTTATCCCGTTGAATTTCTCAGAAATTCGATGGATTTTCAGAGGTACACTTTTAGTGTACAATTCCGGGTCCGTCAATTCATATTCATGTGCACACATTTCCATTTCAGAGAGCACACTCCCGCGAACCTCATCCTTACAACGGGATTACCAGTCCAGGCTAAATCCCCTGCAATATAAACTCATAGAGTATTGTCGAGATTACCAGTCCAGGCTAAATCCCCTGCAACGACAATTACTCTAATGAGCTTGGATCTGAATTACCAGTCCAGGCTAAATTCAGACCCTAATTCGGATTACCCGTCCGGGCTAAATCCATTTTCCACATATTCTTCGGGAGGGCTATATCAAGATCACCCGTCTGGGCTAGATCTTTTTCACACATATTCTTCGGGAGGGCTATATCAGGATAGGATCACCCGTCCGGGCCAGATCCTTTTTACCGTCAATTCCTTTTCAGAGATCCATCGAATTTTCCTTTCATTCAACCGGGATTTATTTTCTCTTTTCATCAAGAATATCAATACTTCATCAATTATCATACAATAAACATCCAACTCATTTTCACATCAATAACAAACATTTCAAGCATTTAAGAACATAATTCAAGTTACACGAACTTACCGGGTTAAATTGTAAAAATACTAAAATACAAGAGCATTTTGATAATTTTCCATTTTCTCGATTTTCTACCCGACCTTGATCTAAATTAATTTTTCATTTTAATAAAACAACTCATTTCATGAAATTTGGTCATTTTTTACATTTTCCAAAATTGCCCCTGAAGTTTTACTTTTATTCAATTTAGTCCTCGAACCCAAATCATGTAAATTAACCATTTGTAATGCAAATCCATAATATTCATACATTTATTTTCCTCCTCCTCCTCTCCATTCCACATCCTTAATTTATATAACATGCTTATAAGTAATATTGTCTATAATTTTCACTATTTTCTTGGAAATTTAATCAAAGCTGTCCATTTGAGTCATAGTCACTAAAATATTTTTATCTTAAGCTACAGAAATCCAAATTAAGATCCATTAATTTTCCCTGAAACTAGGCTCACATATCTTCTTGCCATAAAATTTTCAGAATTTTTGGTTCAGCCAAATGGTACAGTTTATTCTTTAAAGTTTCCTCTGTTTCACTGTCTGACAGTTCCGACCACTCTTCACTAAAAATGAATTATCTAATTGTACAGAATTTGGATGATGTTTCCGTTTGTTTTATTTGAAAATAGACTCATAAAATATTCTAATAATATAAATTTTATCCCATAATTATATTTTTAAAATTTTTAATGATTTTTCAAAGTCAAAACAGGGGAACTCGAAATCATTCTGACCTTATCTCACATAACCTATTATATCTCATAATTTATAATTTCATTGCTTACAATGTTTCTTCTATGTGAAACTAGACTCAATAATCTTTAATTTCATATTTTATTTATCCTATAATTCGATTTCCACAATTTATGGTGATTTTTCAAAGTTAACCTACTGCTGCTGTCCAAAACTGCTTTAGTGCAGAATATTGATTACTAAGTCTATAACACTCTTATTTTCTTTTTTTACACTATTTCTCAACACTTTCTCTTATTTTTTTCTTCACTAACATATCAAGAACTTATAACTTTATATAATAAAACCCTACATTAACATCAATCTCACACTTTTTCAATAATATCAAACTCAAAAATATATTGAAATCATGATGTTCTTACCTTGCTCAATTGACTTCAATCTTTAACTTGATTTTCTCTCTCCTCCAGCCTCTATTTCTTGAATCTAACTTGATATTCTAGCTCTCCATAGTCTCTTTGTCAATTTTCTCTCTCGGTGTCAATGGAAATTTCTTTGATTTCTAAGTAAAAATGGTGGATTTTTGGTGAAAGGACCAAATTGTAAAGAAAGCAAAGCTTTCTTTCTTCCCCTCTTCTTCTCACGTTAATGCATGCAAAAATGGTGGGGATTGCTACTTTTCATCCTTCTTTCCACATATATATATACTAAATAAATTAATAATAAAACAATATCATTTTAAAAAAAATCAAATTAAAATATTATTAAACTAATATTTATTTATTTATTAATCTAAAATATCTCCAACATCATCATTATCTTCTAGATTCTCTCTCTTCTAATTTACCATTTTGCCCTTTATGATCTTTTAAAATTCCATCCTTGAGTCATCACTTAATTTGGTAAAATTGTGATTTAGTCCCTCAAACTTCTTCACCTTTTTTTAATTTGGTCCTAATCCATCCATTTTTCTTAGTTTCTAGATTATTCCACCCTTAAAATATTTACACCATTGGTCCTTCAACTTTTTTATATTTACACTTTAACCCCTCAACTTTTAAGTATTTACTCTTGGGTAACAAAACTTTTCTCAGTTTTGCGATTTAATCCTTTCTTGAATTAATATGTTATAATTTACTTCCCAATATTGCCATAACTCAAAATTACCCCTTTTTAGCACTTTATTTCCTTATTTTACTATATCAGAGATATTATCTTACTTTCCTTACTGTAGAAATTTTCGGGGTATTACACGATTTTTTCGTACATAGCTAAAGACGACACTGAGACATCGAAAGGCAAAGGGAAAGCCAAGGGCATTGACAAATAGATAATCTAATTTGTACTCTCATAATTTGAGTTTATTAAATAATTATATGAATATGTTCAACTCGTAAAATATTCAAAAATGGTAAACTATCAATGAGATTGTATTTTAAAGGTACGTATATACCCAACTATGTGTTTTGCGATCATTTGGTAAATTGATTATATATGTATATGCTTTCTTGATGATATGTGTTCTTTAATGATGAAATTGCCCTATTAACATTGTTGGATAGAGTCACGGGTATTGTTGGCATGTCATAGGATTTATTGCGATAATTCTCTAATTTCTTGAGGGTCAAGAATAAATTGTCATCGTCAGCTCAAATTTCTTGAAAGTATGAGCATATTCCGGTGTGATTGGTGCATTTATGTATGGTCAGCACTTCAGTGCATATACTGGTGTGTTGATGAATTTATCCGAATATCCGTTTTTGAGTTCGATTATGTTAATAGAGGCTAAAATGTGAAATTATATGTTAAACATTTGTATATATGATATATGAATTGATATTGTAAAATAAATGCAATACTTGAAGATAATGTGATTTGTAAGCAAGTATGAACATGTTGGAATGATAAATGATTATGGATCTTCTAAAGGAATAGTGGTTTATAGGTATATGCAAATTAATGGTGATATTGAAATGGTTAATGAATAATATATTTACTTTTTTTACTTATTTGTTTATTCAATATTATTACGTTTATAATTGAATTCGAATCATATTAGTATAATTGAGTATATGTTGTTTAGGGTACGGTTATATATGTTTTTGTGCGCAAATCTCAAGCAGAGGCTTTAGTAAATTCGAGATTAAGCATTCATTTTCTTCAGCTAAACTCAAATCATTTCGTTGCAATTTTGTATATATATATAAATGTTTTGAGTCTTATAGCATGTAACTAGGTTGATGGGCTTGTAACTTAAAAAAGTTCAGGTATTTTAATGTGCAAATTAGTTTATTAAGTATTGATGTGTTGGAAGCTATGATTAATCTACTAACCCTTCAATCTAATAAAAATCATACTTATATCTCTTAATAGGTGATAAAATAAAACCTAAAAATTTTACAAAGTCTATTCACTAATCAATTTTCTTTCAACTAATTCCATCAAATTGTAGCAATCTAATAAATATTTCTTTAAACAATCAAAACAGGGAATTTATGGCTAGAACTTCAATTTCCATCCTCCTTCATTTTCCCTAATTTTTGTTCTCTTATGTTTTTTCTCTCATTTTTCTTTTTAATCCACCTATTGCAATTTCTTTTTCATAGTAGGCTTTAGTAAAAATAAAATAAAATCCTAAAAAGATAATTAGATTTTATTTTGGGTTGGGTATTACAATTGAAGAACGCGAGGTAGGTTTTCAAAGAACGTACTCCTCCATCCTTTGAGTTCTACATTTAAGTTAATTCAAGGTAGGAGTTAATGGAGGCTGGTCAAGTAGATTCAATTAAAAGAAAACCACTCCATGAAATACAAGTGATGGTTGATATAGGTATGGCCCTTTAGAGAAAAAGGACGGGGACGACATTAAAATTTGAGAGCATTAATACATGGATTAGCGAATCCTTTAATTGATGTAAAACTAATATGAGACAATAGGACTTGGATTAATAGCGATAGGGAGGGTGTTGAAAGCTTCGAAAGGCTTAGCTCTTTGAAGGACCCAATCAATATTAGAGGATGAAACCTTTGAAAAGATGATACTAGAATACAATTTATGATAAACTGTCACAGACAAATATCGGAAACAACTCTTGTTGCGCTACCAACAAGCTAGTAGCAATTCTCAAGGAAAAAGGTAATTGAGGGTACAAAAATGCTAATCCATTAACCCATTATAACTACACAACAGCTAAAGAAACAACATTAGAGCAAATACCAAACGTTTCTAAGGTGGTATCTTAGATGAAGATCAAAGAGTCCTAGATGGGACTAGATGTGGTCGAACACCAGCTGAGAAACAGTGTGCATGGTTGGCCTAGATTTTGGATTGATATTTAAACATGAAACAGCCAGCTTCAGGATGAACATGAGTTTGTTCACAACTTCTGGTGGTGGAGGCGAAAGACTTTGATCTAACACATTGTTTAGTGGAATGCTTTCTGCTGTTAAAATTGATAGATTAGAGAGAAATTCACCCGGATATGCCCCAACTATCAATTCCAATGCTAGCACTCCAAAACTAAACACATCACATTTTTCAGTAACTTGCATGGTGTAGGAAAGCTCTGCAAAGAAAAAGAAATAATAGTTGATAACAAATATTATCCTCTATGCTATGTCATCTATGGAAGTAAAATGAAAAATCACCTGGTGCTATGTATCCGTATGTTCCAGCAATATTACTCCAATTGGATGAGTCTGGCTTGAGAAGCTTAGCAGTGCAAAAGTCTGAAAGGTGAGCTTCATACTCCAAATCAAGCAAAATGTTGTTGCTTGTTATATCTCGATGAACAATGGGCGGTGAACAGTCATGGTGCAAATAGGAGAGGGCATTAACAACACCTTTGACAATGTTCACCCTCTTGTTCCAGTCCAATTTCTTAGATTCTTCATTCTTACTGAGAACTGAAGCCAAGCTACCCCTTTCAAGGTACTTGTATACTAAGAAGGAATGACCTGCAGAGGAACAAAAACCGTAGAACTTCACGATATTTCTGTGTCTTGTTTCTATTAATGCCCTTACCTCATTTAGGAACTGTCTTTGATCTGCCATTTCACCTGGATGCAACGGATGGAATTTCTTCACAGCTACAACATCTCCTGATGACAGCTCTGCTTTGTATACGTTTCCATATCCTCCCTTCCCAATGCAATATTGAGCATCAAAATCTTTGGTGGCTCTAATGATCTCTTTATACAATATTCTTCCATTAAAGGGAGTTACAGAGAAAAATATTTCATCACTTGCATTGCTTTGTCTTTCTTCATCTGTATCTTTCTTCCTCTTGAAGGCAAACAACAAAGCAATTGATGAATTCAAGAGACAAGAAACCGATAAAAGAGAGAACATAACTACTAAAACGGTTTTGTTGTTGTTGTGACCCTTCTTAGAAAAAGGTGTGCAAGGCGGTAATCCTCTAGCATTGCCACATAATCCTTTGTTCCATCCCAATTCTTGTGCTGAAGCATTTAGAAATGCTTGGCAGTTGGGAATGGGACCCTGGAGTTCATTACATGAAATGTCAACAGTGTGCAAGCCTCGGAGCTTCTCCAAAGAGGCTGGTATTTCACCAGAGAGATTATTGTGAGAAAGGTTTAGTGTCTCCAAGCTCTGCAAACTTTGAAATTCCCCTGGAATCTCCTCTGAAAGCATGTTGTGACTCAAATCTAGTTGAACCAGCCTAGTTAACTTGCCTACTTGAATTGGAATTCTTTGGCTAAACTGATTGATGCTCAAATTCAAGTAGAATGACATGAACAGATTCCCTATAGTTTCAGGGATGGACTTGCTCAATTGGTTTGCAGACAAATCTAGATACAAAAGCTTAGACATAAGTCCTAGTTCCAAGGGTACACTACCAGAAAGTTGATTCCCATTCAAACGAAGATCAAGCAAAGAAGTCAACTTTGCAATTTCCTTTGGAATCTCCCCGACTAAATGATTTGACGAAAGATCAAGCCTTTGTATCTGACGTGAGTTTCCAATCTCAGCTGGTATTTTACCACTGAGATTGTTCCTTGCAATAGATAGGCTCCATAGGCTTCTGCACAACCCCCAATTGGAAGACACTTCACCATAAAATTCATTGTCACTTAATTCAATGAATTTTAGATTCGGGTAAACGCCTAAATCTTCAGATATATTTCCTCTGAGTCGGTTTCTTTCAAGGTAGACTCTCTTCAATCTAGTGCAATTTTTCAACCCTTGAGGGATTGGTCCGGTAAGCTGGTTGTCATTTGCTGTGAAGTATTCAAGTGATCCACCACGGCAAATTCCTTGCGGCAAATTTCCTGTCAGATTGTTGTGGTCAAGTTCTAACATGCTCAACTTCATCAAGTTTCCAATTTCATTAGGAATGGAGCCTGAGAGCAGGTTGTTTCGGAGGAACAAAATTTCCAAGTTGCTCAGATTTCCAAGTGAAGCTGGAATAGAGCCATTGAGTTGGTTTTCACTCAACTCCAGGTCAACAAGAGAATTCAAGTTTCCTATCTCCTCAGGAATTGGACCAGAGAGTTGATTTCCATAAAGGTGGGCAAGTGTAAGATGTCTCAAGTCACCAAATGAGGTTGGGATCAAGCCAGATAGATTGTTGTGATAAAGGCTTATTTCAGAAAGAGATTCCATATTCCCTAACTCAGAGGGGATGGGACCTGAAAGACTATTGCTAAGCATATGAAGCACCGTCAGTTTTTTCAAGTTTCCAAATGTGGAAGGGATGGGACGAGTTAGTGTTGAAAAGTCAAAAATGGGAGGTGCAAGTGGCACCGAAAGAAAAAAAGTGATAGGCAAGTTGTTTAAAGTTGAATGGGATAATTGCAATTTTGGTCCCTAATTTTTTAGGCCATTTGCAAGTTAGTCCCTGAACCTCAACTATAAATAGGCCTAACAATTTCTCATTTCAACCATCCCAACCAATCTTTCTCTCTTAGTTTTCTCTCTTCTCCCATTTGAGAATTCTTAAAGAATTCTATTTGTTTGTAATATTTTGGAGATAGTAAAGTTATCATCTGGTGTTAGTGCCCGAGGACGTAGGTATAATTTACCGAACCTCGTTAAAACTCTTGTGTTCTTTCTTGTCCTATTTTTCTTTCAATATTTGAGGGTATAATAGTAGTATTTAATTGTGCTATTAAATTACTATAGAAGGGATATTCTGTCTAAGGAAAGACTTGGTATTTAAGAGATCCATGTGATCCACCTCTCTTTCCTGGGAATTGAACTTTGTGTGATTTTTTAGTACAATAATTTACACGCTTCCGACCCTATTGGAACAACAAGTGGTATCAGAGCCGAAGGTTAATCGTAGTATGCTCTGTGGTTGCAGTTTAAACTGATATTCCACATCAGAAAATATTTCCTTAGGTATATTGAAAGATTATGGAGAAAACGGTCGGTGTAGGAGCTTTAACATCGTCCATGTGGACAAGACCGACAATTGCAAATGCAAGATTGGCCGTGGAGATCTTTGATGGCACAGGCCATTTTGGTATGTGGCAAAGTGAGGTTCTAGATGCCCTTTTTTCAGCAGGGTCTAGACATTGCCATTGATGAAGAGAAACCGGATGATGTACAGGAGAAAGATTGGAAGGCGATCAATCGGTTGGCATGTGACACAATTCGATCATGCCTTTCTCGAGAGCAGAGGTATGCTTTTTCAAAGGAGACTTCTGCAAATAAGTTGTGGGTGGCACTTGAAGAAAAATTTTTGAAGAAAAACAGTCAAAATAAGCTCCACTTGAAGAAAAGACTGTTTCGCTTCACTTACGTCCCAAGTACCACAATGAATGATCATATCACCAAATTTAATCAGTTAGTCACTGATTTGCTGAATATGGATGAGACATTCAAAGATGAAGATTTGGCTTTGATGCTGTTGGGGTCACTTCCTGAGGAGTTTGAGTTCCTAGAAACTACTCTACTTCATGGCAGGAGTGATATATCTCTGAGCGAAGTCTGTGCGGCCTTATACAGTTATGAACAGAGAAAGAAGGACAAACAGAAAAACTCAATCAGAGATACAGAAGCTTTAGTAGTCCGAGGTCATTCATACACTCGGAAGAAAACTCAAAAGGGGAGATCAAAGTCAAAGTCCAGACTCGGGAAAGATGAATGTGCTTTTTGTCATGAGAAAGGCCACTGGAAGAAAAATTGTCCAAAGCTGAAGAATAAGGGAAAAGCTGCTGTAGATGCTTGTGTTGCTAAGCATGATACTAGTGACTCTGAACTATCACTGGTTGCATCATCATCGTCGTTCCATTCAGATGAGTGGATATTAGATTCGGGTTGTACTTATCATATGTCCCCTAACCGGGAGTGGTTCTCTGATTTAGTAGAACTAAATGGAGGAGTTGTTTATATGGGCAATGACAATGCCTATAAAACTGTTGGGATAGGTTCAATCCAATTAAAGAATCAAGATGGATCAACCAGAGTTCTGACTGATGTTCGGTACGTGCCCAGTTTGAAGAAAAATCTCATCTCATTGGGAGCCTTGGAATCCAATGGTTCAGTTGTTACTATGAGAGATGGGATTTTGAAAGTGACATCTGGCGCACTTTTGATATTGAAGGGCATCAGGAAAAATAACTTGTATTACTACCAAGGTAGTACAGTTATTGGAGCAGTCGCTACAGTTTCCGGTAACAAAGACTTGGACTCAATGCAGTTGTGGCATATGAAGTTGGGACATGCCAGCGAAAAATCCTTGCAAATTCTGGCAAAGCAAGGATTGTTGAAAGGTGCAAAGGCTTACAAATTAAAATTTTACGAGCATTGTGTTCTGGGAAAGCAAAAGAGAGTGAAATTCGGTACTGCTATCCATAATACAAAAGGTATTTTGGAATATGTTCACTCAGATGTGTGGGGGCCTTCCAAGACACCTTCATTGGGAGGAAAACACTACTTTGTTACTTTTGTTGATGACTTTTCCAGAAGAGTTTGGGTGTATACCATGAGAACTAAGGATGAAGTGCTTAGAGTTTTTCTTAAATGGAAAACTATGATCGAAAACCAGACTGGCAAGAAAATCAAGCGGCTTAGGACGGACAATGGAGGGGAATATAAAAGTGATCCGTTCTTCGATGTGTGCCAAGAGTATGGTATTGTTCGACACTTCACAGTTAGGGATACACCACAGCAGAATGGATTGGCAGAGCGTATGAATGGAACATTACTTGAGAAAGTTCGATGTATGTTGTCCAATGCTGGGTTGGGCAAGAAATTTTGGGCTGAGGTTGTGACATACGCTGGCCATCTTATTAATCGTTTGCCATCATCTGTATTAGAAAGAAAAACTCCTATGGAGGTATGGTCTGGAAAACCGGCTACAGATTATGATTCCTTACATGTGTTTGGAACCACTGCATATTACCATGTGAAGGAGTTAAAGTTAGATCCGAGGGCAAAGAAAGCTCTCTTTATGGGAATCACTTCTGGAGTGAAGGGATTTCGTCTTTGGTGCTTAAGCACAAAGAAAATGATCTGTAGCAGAGATGTTACCTTTGATGAATCTGCCACATTGAAAAAGGTAGCAGATAAAGATATTCAGACGAGCAATACTCCACAGCAGGTGGAGTGTACTCCAAAACAGGTGGAGTTTGAGCAGATGGGGATTTGCCCAGTTAATAAGTCTAATTCTCCAGCCACAATGGAGGAATTAGAGGTTGAAGAGGTTCTGACCCAAGAACCACTAAGTACACCAGAACCAGTTGCAGTTGTAAGGCCACGGAGAGAAATTCGTAAACCTGCTCGATTTACTGATATGGTGGTCTACGCCCTTCCCGTTGTTGATGATATTCCTATCACTTATCAAGAAGCAATGCAAAGCTTAAAAAGTGATAAATGGAAAAGCGCCATGGATGAAGAAATGCAGTCTCTCCGGAAGAACAATACTTGGGAGTTGGCGCAATTACCGAAAGGTAAAAGGGCAATCGGATGCAAGTGGGTATTCGCAAAGAAAGATGGATCTCCTAGCAAGAAGGATATTCGCTACAAGGCAAGATTGGTAGCTAAAGGCTACGCTCAGAAGGAGGGAATTGACTACAATGATTTATTTTCCCCTATTGTGAAGCATTCCTCCATTAGAATTTTGTTGGCCTTGGTAGCACAGTTGAATTTGGAGCTAGCTCAACTTGATGTTAAGACGGCTTTCTTGCATGGTGAGTTAGAAGAGGAGATCTATATGACTCAGCCCGAAGGATACACAGATGCTGGTGGTAGAAATTGGGTTTGTAAGCTTAACAAATCGCTATATGGATTGAAGCAATCCCCGAGGCAGTGGTACAAGCGATTTGATAGCTTTATGAGAAGGCAGAAGTACACAAGAAGCAAATATGACAATTGTGTATATTTGCAGAAGCTGCATGACGGATCTTTCATTTATCTACTCTTGTATGTTGATGATATGTTAATCGCTTCAAAGAGCCAAAATGAGATAGATAAGCTGAAGGCTCAGTTGAATCAAGAGTTCGAGATGAAAGATCTAGGTGAGGCTAAGAAGATTCTCGGCATGGAGATAAGTAGAGATAGAACGAGAGGCAAGCTTTGTTTAAATCAGAAGCAATATCTGACAAAGGTATTACAATGTTTTGGTGTAAATGAAAACACAAAACATGTAAGTACCCCACTTGCTTCTCATTTGAAACTTAGTGCTCAATTATCTCCGAAGACTGAAGATGAAAGAGAATATATGGCTAAAGTCCCATATGCTAATGCAGTTGGGAGTTTGATGTATGCGATGGTGTGTACGAAGCCTGACATTTAACAAGCTGTTGGAGTTGTGAGCAGGTATATGCATGATCCTGGAAAAGGACATTGGCAAGCTGTGAAATGGATTCTACGGTATCTTCGAAAAACCGTAGATGTTGGTTTAATTTTTGAACAGGATAAAGCACTTGGTCAGTTTGTAGTTGGATATGTTGATTCCGACTTTGCTGGTGATTTAGATAAACGTCGTTCAACTACGGGGTATCTGTTTACTCTTGCGAAAGCCCCAGTGAGTTGGAAGTCTACCTTACAGTCTACAGTAGCTGTGTCTACTACAGAGGCAGAATATATGGCAGTTACAGAAGCTGTTAAGGAGGTTATTTGGCTTAATGGATTGTTGAAAGACTTAGGAGTTGTTCAAAGTCACATAAGTTTATATTGTGACAGTCAGAGCGCTATTCATTTAGCGAAAAATCAAGTCTATCATTCAAGAACCAAGCATATCGATGTAAGATATCACTTTGTGCGGGAAGTCTTTGAAAAAGGAAAAATTCTACTTTAGAAGATTCCGACAGCAGATAATCCCACAGATATGATGACCAAGGTGGTAACAACAATCAAGTTTAATCATTGTTTGAACTTGATTAATATCCTGAGAATTTGAGCACCTTTAGGTGTATGGCGCTGGAGAGCGCATTTAGAGGCACTACAAAAGATAGCTTTATCGAATTTGGGGAGTTGAAGGAAGTGTGTGAAGATGTGATTATCCTAATCAAATCTTCAAGGTGGAGATTGTTGAAAAGTTAAAAATGGGAGGTGCAAGTGGCACCGAAAGAAAAAAAGTGATAGGCAAGTTGTTTAAAGTTGAATGGGATAATTGCAATTTTGGTCCTTAATTTTTTAGGCCATTTGCAAGTTAGTCCCTGAACCTCAACTATAAATAGGCCTAACCATTTCTCATTTCAACCATCCCAACCAATCTTTCTCTCTTAGTTTTCTCTCTTCTCCCATTTGAGAATTCTTAAGGAATTCTATTTGTTTGTAATATTTTGGAGATAGTAAAGTTATCATCTGGTGTTAGTGCCCGAGGACGTAGGTATAATTTACCGAACCTCGTTAAAACTCTTGTGTTCTTTCTTGTCCTATTTTTCTTTCAATATTTGAGGGTATAATAGTAGTATTTAATTGTGCTATTAAATTACTATAGAAGGGATATTCTGTCTAAGGAAAGACTTGGTATTTAAGAGATCCATGTGATCCACCTCTCTTTCCTGGGAATTGAACTTTGTGTGATTTTTTAGTACAATAATTTACACGCTTCCGACCCTATTGGAACAACAGTTAGACGGTTGGTGTCCAAGTCAACTTCAACCAAATTCCTTAGGTTTCCCAATTCTGGAGGAATGGGACCAGAAAGGGAATTATTATAGAGAAGCAAGGAAACAAGTCGACTTAGTTTACCGAGAGAAGCAGGAATGTAACCATTTAGCTTGTTGCTACACTAGGCAAGGTCAGTGAGAAATTTGAGCTGACCAATTTCTCGAGGAATTGAGCCGTTCAACTGATTTCCAGCAAGGTGGAGGGTCTGAAGATGTACAAGGTGGCTAATTTCAGGTGGGATTTTCCCAGAGAACTGGTTAAAGGATAAATCGAGGTAGGTGAGTTTGGAGAGCTGACTGATTTGAGGTGGGATTATGCCATAAAGTTCATTGGTGCTAAGGTCCAACTCTGCAAGATTAGGCAAAGACAAGAATGGAAATAAATGGAGCGTACCTTTTACACCATAGCCAGTGAGGTTAATCTTTGTAACACTGTCAGCATGGTTGCAATGGATTCCAAACCAAGCACAAGGACTTGTTTTGGTATTTGGGTTGTTGGAAGTATTCCAGGAAAGCAAAACAGAATGGTTTTGGCTTTGAAGGCTGGCTTTCCATTTGAGGATTGCCAATGCTTCTGCTGCAGAATCAGAAGCAACATTAAGAGAAGAACATAGTAAAGTAACACACAAGAGTAAGGGAGCAAGCAAGGTTAAACTCTTCATGAGTAACAAATGCTCTGCATGCAAGTAACAGCCATGATATGAAGGTTATATATAGGTTAATTGCAGTAGCCTGTACGATCAAACTAACTTTTAAGTCTTTCAACCCTCAAATAAAAAAACTATTAAGTCTTTCACCCATTTTTCACTCCATAGTTTTATGTCTTGGTATTATAATAATTTATGTTGGCCGATTTAGTGTCAAGAAGACAACTGTCATATAAGACTACAAAATGGAGATGTGGACATTCACACAGGCGATAAGCTTTTATCTCCCTCTATATAGGAACTAACTATTAAAAGTCTCACCCATTTTTCACTCCAAAGTTGAAGTCTTTGTATTATAGTAATTTATGTTAGCCCCATTCAAGGTCAAGAGACCTTTGCCCCTTTCAGTCTTGACGTATGATACACTGTCCCTTTGGATTCACACAGGCTAAAAGCACATTTCTATTTTGGGTCCAAAGCAATCGCATTTCAGACCAACCTTTCTGCTATTACAGAGTTAAAATTGTCATTTGAGACTTGAAACAGAAGATGTGGAAAAATGAATACAATGCAATAACATAAGTCTCTCACCCATTTCTCAAACCATTGTTGACTTGCATCTAAGTCTTTGTGAATGGTCGTTGGTACTTTTTATACTTGACGTATGATAGACTCTCCCTCTCTATTTGGGCATTCACGCAGGCAATAAGCTTTTCTCTTTTGTCTCTTTTGGGTCCCAAGCTATAGCATTTCAGAGTTTATACCAACTCTTCTCTAACTTAAACAAGTATAAAATATCATACGAGGCTCGAAGTGGGAGATGTGTACAAATGAATATCTCACTGTTCTTACTATAATTGAAACAAAAATTGATTGTGTTTCAATGAATTCAGTGTTCCAAAACAAGAACTAAGATACCAGAACTAAAAATGAAAATTTCTAAGAGGACAAACGGCGAAAATATTGCGAGCATAAGTCCTAGTTCCAGGGGTACACTGCCAGAAAGTTTATTCCCATTCAAATAAAGATAAAGCAAAGATGTCAACTTTGAAATTTTCTTTAGAATCTCCCCAACTAAATGATTTGAAGAAAGATCAAGCCTGTGTATCTGACGTGAGTTTCCAATCTCAGCTGGTATTGTACCCCTGAGATTATTCCTTGCAATAGATAGGCTCTGTAATCTTCTGCACAATCCACAATTGGAAGGCACTTCACCATAAAGTTCAATGTCACTTAATTCAATGAATCTTAGGTTTGGGTAAACGCCTAAATGTTCAGATATATTTCCTCTGAGTCGGTTTCTTTCAAGGTAGACTCTCTTCAAGCTAGTTCAATTTTTCAACCCTTGAGGGATTGCCCGGTAAGCTGGCTGTCAGCTGCTGTGAAATATTCAAGTGATCCACCACGGTAAATGCCTTGCGGCAAATTTCCTGTCAGATTGTTGTGGTCCGGTTCTATCACATACAAGAAGTGAAGGGATGCTGTAAAAAAAACACTATCCCAGAGATTGAAACATGATAGTGTATCTAAAATCAAGCGAAAGTTTGGCAAACAACTAACAATGTAAGACTGACGATTCCTTGATCATCTCTAACAATACCTCCTTGTAAAGAAAGCTCATTCACTTTCAACTCTGTATTTTCATTTAAATAGTAATGCACAGACAAATGGTTGTGCGTAGGCATTTGAATCTAGATAACTCACTGTCTTTGAGACTGAGATTCCCTTTCCCTTCTCGTTATCGTTATGGTCTCTGCAAAAGAAATCATTTTGGCCTTCTCAAGTAGGCGACCTGAATGTTATTTGAGCGAATTAAAAGAGCTTTGGTGGATTGATTGTTCAATGGAAAGAGAACCAATCAATGCCTTACTTTGCTTCCTGAAGCTCTGTCCGAGCTTAGAAAGATTTTATGTTACACTTGATCCAAAATGCTATTACCTGCCCAACACTGTAAACAACTTCAACACTTGGTGTTAGACACTGTATTTTCTTAACAGATAAACCAAGATCGAAAGCAATTTCTTCTCAGTAGCAATTACTACCCCATTAGCAGCTTTGATTCTAAGAGATGTTAGACCTGATTCGATTGCCGACAAGGCGTGCTCAATTTGAACTAGCTTTCCCGATGGACATGATGCAACACTAATGAGGCCTGAACAATCAGTATGACAAGTGAACTCAGTTTTTTAAACACCATTATCATAAGCACCGGCTGCTGTCAAAATTTTGAGAAAGGAATATCACTGCTATCAGAGACGGGAGTTCAACTTCAATGTGCCAACACCTACAAATATAATTATCGCACAAAGCACATGCAAAACAATATATATATATACACACACAAAGCTATCAGCTTAAAAAATCACCATTATTATTTACTGAATAAACAAAAAACTTAAAACTTTAAAAGCTTCACATTTCCACATCTTTTTTAATACTCTAAACAATCATATTAAGTAAATAATAAAGAATCATAAAACTTGGTTTAATCATTTAATCTGATTCAACTTGTTCATATCAACATATCAACTAATTTTTTATCTCATTCAAATTAATATACGTATCAGCTCCTGATTTAATTGACCAATCAAATTTTAAAAAACTTCTAATATCTAATACGAAATAATATTATTTTATATTCATTAAAAATAATCATAATTAATAAATAATTTTAAAATACAAACAGTCACATATTGACAATATTTTACTTTAGAAATTAACAACTAAAACAAGCAAATTACTATTTAAAACAAAATATATCAACCGTTTGCTAACTTGTCAACAAATTTATTTAAGTATATATCTTTTTTTTTTGTCATTGACTACTAAACCCAAACCAAATTTAAATAACAAAAAAAAAAAAGAAATAACCCGAAGCTAGAAACCCTAAAACTAAAGCGATTTTGGATCTGGAAAGGCGAAGCTGAGGGTGAACCATGAGCGGCGATACTAGTGATTCCTCCAGTTACTTTGATGGGCGAGAGCCAGATGAACTGATCAGGGCCCTCGTCCAGAAATGGCCGGGTACCGATGGTAAAATTACGGTCGGTTTGCACTTTTTGGATCTGGAAAGCAATGAAGTCTTTATTAAGGCGATGCCACCTGATGCTCCTTTTTGTTCCACTGCCGTTGTCTGTGGCGACCACGTTTACGTTATTGGGGGAATACGCCAAAATGATGCTACTCTTTTTGATAATGATGGTGTAAACGATGTTTTCCAATTAGATTTGAAGGACCTTGAACGTGGGTGGAGAAAAACTACTTCTATGTTGTTCCCTCGGGTTTTGCCCCGGGTTGTTGCTGCTGAAGGAAAGATTTTCGTCTTCGAATATATGGGTTCTGAATCTTTTGGTGAGGTTTACGATATAAGTGGGGATATTTGGGAACCATTGTCGCCCCCTCCGGAAGATATCGATCTATGTGTTCCTGTTCTAGATTCTTCCCGATCTCGGATTTTGGTGCACTGCAATGCCAATGATACTCTTTACGCTTATTACTATGATCGTAAATCATGGGTTTGCCTCGAACAAAAATTTTGTTACTGGTCTGACGCAGCGACAATCGTGGACGATGTGCTGTATACTGCCATTTATAATTATTATGATAAGTTCCGTTCTTTGGAGGCGTATAATTTGCTTGATAAGAAACATTTGCCCGTCAAATGGTCATCAGAATTTTCAGTGGATCCACATGGCACTCTGTATCGTTTGGGCAATGGCAAGTGTATTTTCGTTTGGTTCAACCGTCTCGATAAGAGTTTTGAGTACATAAGATTTCATATTTGGTGCAACGAGCAGGGAGGGATTCATGCAGCTGCAGAGCATCAATCTGCCATCAGTGTTCCATATCCCAAAGATATTTCTGATATAAAGTTGTTCTGAATGAAGGTTAGAGGCCCCTTCATATCACTACTACATCATAATTTTTCATTTGACAATGCTGCTTGCCATTACATTTGGTTTGCTCTAAATGAAGTTTAGTGCCCCCTACACATCACTACCACATCTTAATTATTCCCATCCTTGTAAATTGACGGAGTTTTCGTTTGCCAATACTGCTTGTCATTGCATTTTGTTTGCTCTTGTTGTCACTAAGAAGTTGACAGTGAGCCTGGAACTTCCTGTATAAAACTTGAGTAATGCTAAGGTATGGAGTAGACGAATTAGGCGTCGGATTTGCATTGTGTGAAAATGTCTTCCTTTGGACTTTTTCCAAGACTCAGTTTTATTAGGACTATGCGCTGTGCTCTATTTGTTGTTTTAAATGGGCTCGAGGCTCCTAGCAACTTTAGAGAACTAGAACTCAGGTTCTGTCTTGCCTTACCCCCAATAGTTGCTTCTAGTTTTTTGTTCCAAAAAGAAAATAAAATATGATCTAAACAAAGGCTTAAATTCCTACTTAGGAAGTTGGTAGACTATGACAATGTTCCTGCTTAAAATATCAGAGCGAGGTCATTACCTATAGGCAAGGGAAGATTTAGTAAAATGATGTCCTTTTGTCGGTTATGGATGCCACACATAAAAATGCCAATATTAATAAGGACTATGATAACCTTGAACAATAAGTAAACAAAGTAAAGCTTGACTGCCAGTTAAATAAAATTAGAAAAAGAATTTGGGTGGGTTGTGTTGGGCCAAGCATGGCTCCCTATTGGTAATTAGGGTTGGGTCTAGTAGAATGATATTGCCAATATTTTGTGCTGGGTCAGGGGCCTAGCCAAACGTGAAAGGTGTTAGTATCCTGTCTAGGCTGGACTTGTGAGCAGGCCTACCTATGACCAAACTGTTACTTAGGTTGTAACTTCTACTTGACTTCCATCCCCCCAATTACTTTTGATAACCTACGTCTCTCCCACTACGCATGATTGGTGTTACTTTCATAGTAGTGCTTTCCTAATAAATTCCCAGCCCTTTTAACATCACTCGAAGAGGCTATACAGTTGTCCCAGAGATGAAGTTTTGGCTCTCAAGAAATTCTGTACGATTGGTACGATCATCATGATTTAACTGGCCTCGGGAACGTACAACCTTCATCACCGCACTTGTTCCTTTTAGTCTTCCTTTCTGTCTTCCTGCAACATCTTATTTTACTGGTTTACAAGGTTTCCTCATCTTACTGAACAGAAATTTTTGCAACATGCATATGATAAGAAGCAAGATGAAAGTGCAGAAAATATAACTATTACTAAGTGAGGATAGATTTATTCAATGGGCTGAATTTGATTTGAGATAGTGAATGTTATTACTAAGTGAGCTATTAGCTTGTTGAAATCGGTAAGAGAGTGGACAAAATATTACTTAAGAATATAACTCTAATAAATGGGAATTACTTAGTCCTACAACTAGAAAATTTGAAGTAGAGAAAAAGTAATTAGTAGGGGACAAAAATGTTTATTTGGAAATTCTTGTTAAATATTTTGCCATCCTATTTCCGGTTTTGTATACATATGAATCGTAAAGTAAGAAGGTTTGGGAGTGATAATTATATCTGTATTGTTTTTTCCTCGTTTCTTTGATTTTGTTCTTGCGTGCTTGACTGATGAAGCTCCAACACGTAAGAAGTCAAAAATGAAAATGGAATGAATTACATATGAAGATGAATGCTGCAGACTGCAGATGTATATCTGAAAAACCATTAATAGATTATGGAGATCGTTTCTCCGATGTGTTTGTTTTGTTGGTAGTTGTGAGTTATAATAATAATAGTAATCTTACTCATTTTTCATTGCTGTTAAAGGTCATGGAAGCTTTTATTATTGTTAACAATATTGATTTTTAGGGCTCATTTGGTGCCTGTTGATGTGGTCTGGTGATGGATATGTGTGTATATATTTTTAATGATTATTTTTATGGATCAGAATCATTATATTATATATCAATCAAATATACTTTAATTTTGGCTGAAGGGTAAAGAAAAGCCCCCCAAACTTTTTCAAAAAATCAATTAAGCTCCCTGAACTTTTTCGTTTCACTCAATTGAGCCCTTGAACATCTGAATTACAATCAATCAGTCAAGCCCTTTGACCGTTAAAGTTAACGGTCAATGTTACAAAGCCAAGGGTGCCAGTTTTCTTGAGGCTGTCTTTGGCACGTGGCCATGTGGTAAAAACATGCATTTTACATATAAAATAAATAGAAAATTTTAAAAAAATATTTTACGATTTTCTATGACTTTTTATAAATGTTTGTTGATTTTTTAATGTTTTATACATTAAATACTAGTTTTTGCCATGTGAAAACAACCAGCAAAAAAATGGCACTTTTGTTTTTGTAACTTTGAGGGATAACTTTAATGATAAAAGGGCTTAATTTATTATAATTCTAATGTGTAGGGGTTCAATTGATTTTTTTTGGAATAGTGTAGGGGACTTTTTTGGTTTTTGTCCCCTAAGCCTGCAATTTTCGCTGCAATGATATAAAATTATATTCCTAATCTCAGATTTTTTTCCCTCCCTTTTAGGCCTCAGCTGGAACGTGTTGGTGCATGGAGTTGAGTCAAGCCCCATGTTGATGGTGAAGAGAGACTTTGAAGATGCCGTCAATTATTTTGGTTAAAACTTTGAAGTTGTTGATGTAATTGGATGCTTTCTTTTTGGATACCGAAATATTGACAATGTTAAAAGTATATAGTATTGTGATTTTGCACTTTATTCAGTTTTCTTAAGGCCGTCTCTCTTGCCCTTCAAATAACACCCATTACGAGGTTTGAATTTTTATAACAGCCCATGGATTCCATGAAATTTGAAAGGGACCCAGATGGTTTCGCCTTCAGTTTTGGTGATGTCTCGTCTTATCACGCCGAAAAATATGGTTCTTACGATGGTTTTAACAAAGGGTTTCAATCATCTCCACAACACGTTTCGATGTGTTTAGATGGTGGTGATGTCTTCAGCTCCACCTTTCTTGGGCTGCAAGGTACTGGATACGGAAAGGGTGATTCATTTGGGTCTTATAGTATTGGTTACAATCAGTCCAATGATTTGTCTTCAGTACCGAGTTGGCATGATAACCAAAGAAACTATCTTTTGGAGCAGAGAATGGAACAGAGTAGGGGATTGGATAATAGGGGGATGTTGCTGCAGGGTGCTTTTACCACTAGGCCCTACATTGGTAACCCTTTTGTTTGTTCCCAGCAATGTGGAATTGATGGTAATGGAGGAAGAGCTGCCATTGATTCATTGAGTTCTCCCGGGTTCTTGCACAGTAAGATTCCTCTTGAGGAGAATGTAATGGAGGATCATAGTGTTATCATTCAAGGAAGAGGTTTGAAATATGATATCAAGAACAAGGGCTTTGATTCGTTCAAATGTTGTAAGAAAAAGACTCTCAAGGAGTTTGGATTGCAAAACCTGCAAGAGAAAAACTCTAAACTTGATAAAAGACATGGAGAAAATGTGATACTGATGCCAAGTCCATATTCCTCAGTTGAGTTTCAAGGTTGTATATATTACATGGCTAAGGACCAGAAAGGTTGTCGCTTCCAACGAAGGATATTTGATGAAGGAAGCTGCTTGGATGTTCAAATTATATTCAACGAGGTTACTGATAACATTGTTGAACTAATGATGGATCCCTTTGGAAACTACCTTGTCCGAAAGTTACTAGATGTGTGTAACGAAGACCAAAGGCTGCAGATTATTCTCACTGTGACCAAAGAAACCGGACAGCTAGTGAGGATTTCCTTGAACACATATGGGTATTTGCTTCATTTATCATTCATTTTCTTTTCGTTTTAATGATATTGTTTGTCAATATATATATATGTTGCTAAGGGGATTCACCGTGCTATATTTCAGTACACGTGTGGTACAGAAGTTGATTGAGACTCTCAAATCCAGACAACAGATTTCTCTTATCAAATCTGCTCTTAAACCTGGAATTCTTGATCTCATCAAGGATCTTAATGGGAATCATGTGTTGCAGCGCTGCTTGCAATGTCTTAACAATGAAGATAATAAGGTATAAAGATGAGGGGTAAATTAACTTTTGAGGTTTAATATTTGTTCTCGTAAATTATCCCAGTCATGTACATTTCTAAGTTCTTTTTGTTTTGGGCTAATTGTTACTTAGAATCATATTTTATCTCTAAAATGAATCACTTTTCATGTGTGGTTCACTACTATTTGTTTAATATGTTGTGAAGGTCATGTTATGATACCATCATGAGTTTTCTTTTTGACGATGATTTATATTTTAAGTCTCAAAATGCACATTTTACATTGTTTAGTAACAGTTTATGCAACACGAATCTTTTTCATTGTATTAAATGATTTTTACTCATCCAACTTTCTTTGTTTCAGTAGCATGTTGTAGGTTCATTGATTAATAAATCAACCGGAACTGTATTAAAGAATCTGGCCTTCAACTACAGTCTCATTACATCACGCCAACCTACTGCATGATCTATCTCTAGTTAATTATTTGAAGATATGTCTTGTTCCCATGTATTTCATCTTGACAAAAGTTACTCAATTCTTCTAAAGAAAATTGTATGGCTATTTTAGGGGTCTTTATTCTATGGCCTATTACCTATGCACTTAATTTTGTCTCTGATGCCATTTGGAGGCATACCTTGGTTTGATTCAATACAAAGTTTGAAGGTTAGAGATCACAACGATGTTCTGTTTGAACATGTAGCTCCTCTTCGTCGGTTCAGGGTATTCTTTGTATGTATACTCTTAGTATATTTTAACTCATTGTTCATAGGAGTGTGTTTTAAACGGGGAAAAGGCTTTCTTCTACAGGCTTAATTTTGGCTATTTGGTTATTTGCATACTGCCGATGCATGACAGTCAACTGTCATGTGTCCAAGGAGCCTGTTAGAAGGAATCTGTTCCATCTTTTCGAATATTTATTAATGCGAATATTCTTTCCATGGGATGAACCAACATGTTACAGGTTATAATAGCAAGTGAGATAGAGATTAAATAAAACACTTGAAGAGTTCTTAGTCCATTGGAAGAAACTCTTGTACCTTGCAACTTCTTATGATTGATCAAGCACTCCTGTGTTGAGTTGTAAACTTACAGAATTTTGTCCAAATTCATGATGAAGTATGCTTCTTTTCATACCGTAGTTGGCTGGCTTGGTGCATTTCTGTTTTAAGAATTCTATCTCCACTTTGATTTTATGCATTTTCGTATGACCTAACATCTTATATTTTTACTAAATTTTGATTCTTAAACTTTTTTGGTTGATGCAGATTATTTTTGATGCTGCTGCAAAATTTTGCGTAGATCCATGGCTGCTGTGTGTTGCAACGTTGCATTGCTCATTCCAATGGACCACATCGAGATAAGCTAATCACTCAAATTTCCAGAAATGGACTTCTTCTTGCTCAGGATCCTTTTGGGTAATAAGTGAAGCTCTGATTGTTTATTTCTTTGCTTCCTAGTTTTCTGACAAGTTAGGTTTCCATTACTGGTTCTGACTACTTTAGAAATTTACTTGAATCAAGTTGAGTAAACTTGGATCCAGCTTAATGAAAAAATCATCCCACTTACATATTTATGTGTTTAGCATGCTAATGAACTGTATCATCATGTAAAAATTCATGATAGGATAACAATCTTGCTTCATAGAACAGGGTGATGACTGGCATCTTTCATTAGAGTTGAATGGATGCATCCTTAGGGATTGTCTGCGGCCAATAGATCAGGTTTTTGAGAGTCATTAATCCATTTAATAAACATAGCCATTTCTCTTTTGGTATTTAATTCTTCAGCCACTTCTGTTCCTTCTACCATATGTCAAATGAGTATGGTATGTACTCATTGGGATTGAGAATAAATGACAAGCTAACATCTTGAGCTCAATGTGGTGCCAGACAAGCTTTCATGTGTCAAAAACCTGCCGGTAAGTGCATAAGATTTGCATCACATTTATCTAATATTGATGGGTATTTTACTTCTAGAATGCTAACATGCTTATTAGTTATAATTAGTTGGCTGTGAATCGAAATGCTGTCTGTGCTTTCTGGGTCAGCTTTTGTGTCATTAGCTGCAATATGTGTGCTGGATTTTTTATTTTCTACAATTAGATTCTTCATAGCTGCAATATGTGTGTTGGCATATCAGAGTGCCTAAAAGGGAAAAAAAAGGCCCTCTAACAACTCTCCTACATTAGAAATAGACTCATCCTTAGAACCATATATAATCATGAATGACAAGGATTTCATCAAGAAAATGGCGCTCTCTCCCTCATTTGTAGTCTTCTTTTGTTGGCTGGAACAGGAACTATGTTGTTCAGTACATTATAGAGCTGAAGGTCAACTCTGGCAACTTACTATCTCAGTTCAAAGGGCACAATGTTCATCTCTCAATGCAGAAATTCAGCAGCCATGTGGTTGAAAAATGCCTCAAGCATTTTGCAGAGAGTAGATCTCAGATCATCCGTGAGTTAACTTATGTTGTTCACTTTGAACAATTATTGCAAAACCCATTTGCCAACTATGTAATTCAATCTGCTTTAGTAGTAACCAAGGTAAGGGAACAACTTGTCGTTTCTTCTGCCATTTTTTATGCTTTGATTCATAACTAGTTCAAATCCGCATGAAACCTCCCATAGGAATTCTCTTCATCACATAATCAATTTTGTCTTGAGTAGGGTCCTCTACATGCTTCTCTAGTAGATGCGGTTCGACCACACACGATCCTTCTGACCAGCCCGTATTGCAAGAGAATTTTCTCAAGGAACCTCCTAAAGAAGTGATCGAAGTCAGTTTGCCAAAGTGTTGTTGTTCGTCCAAAGTTTGCTAGCTTGTTCAGTACAAAATAAGTAAATGTCCTGGGATTACTAGATAGAGAATGTAAGACGAAGCTACTGGTGCTGAAGTCTTTGATGAAAAGACTTACAGCCTCAGATCAGCGGATCATCTGCTTTGGAAAGAGTCCTAAGGATGTAGAAGAAAAATTTTGCTTCTAGTTGTTTATTATGTAGTTGCAACTTGTATTATTCTGTTGTCTTCTTGTTGTCTTATGGAGCCAAACTTTGGATGTATGATATTTTTATCACGTTCAAGGACTTCAATTTCTGCTTAGGAATGTTGCAAATCTTATGCCCCAATTTCCCTTTTTCTCATTTGGAATTTGGAAAATAATTGAACATCATGTCAAGTTCTTCAGAAAAACAAGTGAACTTTGCTAAAAATAGAAGTTAATTGTCTAAACCATAGAGGGCTTAAAAGTATGGAAATATAAGGGTCGGGTAACACCTTTTTATTCCATAGAATAGAACGTATGATGAACTGTTACAGACAGATCTGAAGCAACTCCTATTGCACTACCAATTCTCAAGGAAAAGGTAATTAAGGGTATAAAAATGTTAATCCATTAACCCATGATAACTACACAAAAGCTAAACAAACAACATTAGAGCAAATACCAAACGTTTCTAAGGTGGTATCTTAGATGAAGATCAAAGAGTCATAGATGGGACTAGATGTGGTCAAACAACAGCTGAGAAACAGGAAACAACCAACTTCAGGATGAATACGAGTTTGTTCACAACTTCCGGCAGTGGAGGTGTAAGCCTTTGATCCAACACATTGTTTAGTGGAATGCTTTCAGCAGTTAAAATTGATAGATTAGAGAGAAATTCACCCGGATATGCCCCGACTATCAATTCCAATGCCAGCACACCAAAACTAAACACATCACATTTTTCAGTAACTTGCATGGTGTAGGAAAGCTTTGCAAAGAAAAAGAAATAATAGTTGATAACAAATATTATCCTCTATGCTATGTCATCTATGGAAGTAAAATGAAAAATCACCTGGTGCAATGTATCCGTATGTTCCAGCAATATTACTCTAATTGGATGAGTCTGGATTGAGAAGCTTAGCAGTGCCAAAGTCTGAAAGGTGAGCTTAATACTCCAAATCAAGCAAAATGTTGTTGCTCGTTATATCTCGATGAACAATGGGCGGTGAGCAAATAGGAAAGGGCATGAACAAAACCTTTGACAATATTCACCCTCTTGTTCCAGTCCAATTTCTTAGATTCTTCATCATTGCGGAGACCAGAAGCCAAGCTACCCCTTTCAAGGTACTTATATACTAAGAAGGAACGACCTGCAGAGGAACAAAAACCGTAGAACTTCACAATATTTGTGTCTTGGTTCTACTAATGCCCTTACCCCATTCAGGAACTGTCTTTGATCTGCCATTTCACCGGTATGCAATGGATGGAATTTCTTCACAGCTACAACATATCCTGATGACGGCTCTGCTTTGTACACGTTTCCATATCCTCCCTTCCCAATGCAATATTGAGCATCAAAATCTTTGGCGGCTCTAATGATCTCTTCATACAATATTCTTCCATTAAGGGGAGTGACAGTGAAAAATATTTCACCACTTGCATTGCTTTGTCTTTCTTCATCAGTATCTATCTTCCTCTTCTTGAAGGCAAACAATAAAGCAATTGATGAAATTGAGAGACCAGAAACCAATAAAAGAGGGAACATAACTACGAAAAGGGTTTTGTTGTTGTTGTGACCCTTCTTAGAAAAAAGGTGTGCAAGGCGGTAATCCACTAGCATTGCCACATAATGCTTTGTTCCCTCTCAATTCTTGTACTGAAGCATTTAGAAATGCTTGGCTGTTGGGAATGGGACCCTGGAGCTCATTGTATGAAATGTCAACAGTGTACAAGCCCCGGAGATGCTCAAAAGAGGCTGGGATTTCACCAGAGAGATTGTTGTGAGAAAGGTTTAGCGTCTCCAAGCTCTGCAAACTTTGAAGTTCCCCTGGAATCTCCCCTGAAAGCATGTTGTGACTCAAATCTAGATGAAACAGCCTAGTTAACTTGCCTACTTGAATTGGAATATTTTGGCTAAACTGATTGATGCTCAAATTCAAGTAGAATGACATGGACAGATTCCCTATAGTTTCAGGGAAGGACTTGCTCAATTGGTTTGCAGACAAGTCTAGATACAAAAGCGTGGACATAAGTCCTAGTTCCAGGAGTATTGTACCACTGAGATTGTTCCTTGAAATAGATAGGATCTCTAAACTTTTGCACAACCCCCAATTGGAAGACACTTCACCATAAAATTCGTTCTCACTTAAATCTTCAGATTCGGGTAAACGCTTAAATCTTCAGATATATTTCCTCTGAGTCGGTTTCTTTCAAGGTAGACTCTCTTCAAGCTAGTGCAAATTTTCAACCCTTGAGGGATTGGTCTGGTAAGCTGGTTGTCATTTGCTGTGAAGTATTCAAGTGATCCACCACGGCAAATGCCTTGTGGCAAATTTCCTGTCAGATTGTTGTGGTCTAGTTCTAACACTTCATCAAGTTTCCAATTTCATTAGGAATGGAACCTGAGAGCCGGTTGTCTCGGAGGAACAGAATTTCCAAGTTGCTCAAATTGCCAAGTGAAGCAGGAATAGAGCCATTGAGTTGGTTTTCACTCAACTCCAGGTCAACAAGAGAATTCAAGTTTCCTATCTCCTCAGGAATTGGACCAGAGAGTTGATTTTCATAGAGGTGGGCAAGTGTAAGAAGTCTCAAGCCACCAAATGAGGTTGGGATCAAGCCAGATAGATTGTTGTGATAAAGGCTTATTTCAGAAAGAGATTCCATATTCCCTAACTCAAAGGGGATGGGACCTGAAAGACTATTGTTAAACATCTGAAGCACCGTCAGTTTTTTCAAGTTTCCAAATGTGGAAGTGATGGGACCAGTTAGACGGTTGGTGTCCAGGTAAACTTCAACTAAATTCCTAAGGTTTCCCAATTCTGGAGGAATGGGACCAGAAAGGGAATTATTATAGAGAAACAAGGAAACAAGTGGACTTAGTTTACCGAGAGAAGCAGGAATGCAACCATTTAGCTTGTTGCTACACAAGGCAAGGTCAGTGAGAAATTTGAGCTGACCAATTTCTCGAGGAATTGAGCCGTTCAACTGATTTCCAGCAAGGTGGAGGGTCTGACGATGTACAAGGTGGCTAATTTCAGGTGGGATTTGGCCAGAGATCTGGTTAAAGGATAAATCGAGGTAGGTGAGTTTGGAGAGCTGACTGATTTTAGGTGGGATTATGCCATAAAGTTCATTGGTGCTAAGGTCCAACTCTGCAAGATTAGGCAAAGACAAGAATGGGAATAAATGGAGCGTACCTTTTACACCATAGCCAGTGAGGTTAATCTTTGTAACACTGTCAGCATGGTTGCAATGGATTCCAAACCAAGCACAAGGACTTGTTTTGGTATTTGGGTTGTTGGAAGTATTCCAGGAAAGCAAAACAGAATGGTTTTGGCTTTGAAGGCTGGCTTTCCATTTGAGGATTGCCAATGCTGCTGCTGCAGAATCAGAAGCAACATTAAGAGAAGAACATAGTAAAGTAACACACAAGAGTAAGGGAGCAAGCAAGGTTAAACTCTTCATGAGTAACAAATGCTCTGCATGCAAGTAACAACCATGATATGAAGGTTAATATATAGGTTAATTGCAGTAGCCTGTACGATCAAACTAACTATTAAGTCTTTCAACCGTCAAATAAAAAACTTTTAAGTCTTTCACCCATTTTTCACTCCATAGTTTTATGTCTTTGTATTATAATAATTTATGTCGGCCGATTTAGTGTCAAGAAGACAACTGTCATATAAGACTACAAAATGGAGATGTGGAAAAATGGATTCAGTGTAGGAACATAAATTTATCCCTCTAAGTCTTCGCATTCTATTAGTTTATGTTATTCCGTTAAGTTCGTTGGCAATTTTTTGTACTGTACTTACGATAGACTCTCCCTCTTGACTTGGACATTCACACAGGCAATAAGCTTTTATCTCCATATATATAGGTTAATTGCAGTTGCCTGTACGATCAAAGTAACTATTAAAAGTCTCTCACCCATGTTTCACTCCAAAGTTGAAGTCTTTGTATTATAGTAATTTATTTTAGCCCCATTCAAGGTCAAGAGACCTTTTCCCCTTTCAGTCTTAACGTATGATACACTGTCCGTTTTGATTCACACAGGCTAAAAGCGTCTTTCTGTTTTGGGTCCAAGGCAATCGCATTTCAGACAAAGCTTTCTGCTATTACAGAGTTAAATTGTCACATGAGACTTGAAACAGAAGATGTCGAAAAATGAATACAATGTAGTAACATAAGTCTCACCCATTTCTCAAACCAGTGTCGACTTGTATCTAAGTCTTTGTTAATGGTCGTTGGTATCTTTTATAGTTGGCTTATCATAGACTCTCCATCTTTATTTTGGGCATTCACACAGGCAATACGCTTTTCTCTTTTGTCTTCTTTGGGTCCCAAGCAATAGCATTTCAGAGTTTATACCAACCCTCCTGTAATTTAAACGAGTATAAAATATCATACGAGGCTCGAAGTGGGAGATGTGTGCAAATGAATATTTCACTGTTCTAACTATAACTGAAACAAAAATTGATAATGTTTCAATGAATTCAGGGTTCCAAAACAAGAACTAAGATACCAGAATTAAAAAAGAAAATTTCTAAGAGGATAAATGACGAACATCTTGCGAGCAGAAAACGAAAGAAACTCAAAACGTGACCACGCAATAAAAAAGAAAGGAGCACACTCAAGACGGGAAGTCGGAAGAGAAGTGAAGTGATGCGGTTAAAAACAACACTAACCCAAAGATTGAAAGATGATAGCGTATCCAAAATCAAGCCAAAGTTTGACAAACAACTAAACAATGTAAGACTGATGATTCCTTAATCATCTCCAACAATACCACCTTGTAACTTTCAACTCTGTATTTTTATTTAAGTAGTAATGCAGTAAAAAATACATGTAAGCTCCATTTAGTTGATATCAACCCATCTACATTTTGTAAATGAAGATTATACCTAAATCATTTATGGTTTTTCTTTTCCTCTTTTTGGTAAATGAAACAAATCATTAGTTTTTAAGTGTTAATGAAAATTCTAGGGTGAGTATTACTAAAAAAAGCTTAGGATTGAGTATAGTGACAAATCAATGTTGGTGAGTTCATGAGTTGATTAATTTAAAAAAGGAGTGTTACAAAAATTTCATCTAATTTATACCAAGGCCTAACTGTTCAAGCTTGGGCAAAGACAAGAATGGAACTGTAGCTTCTAGACCATAGCTGCTAAAGGTTAATCTTGAAATGCAGTTCCTCACAAATGGGTGTCACCATATAATTGGTTACTTGTGTGTCGTCATCACAAATTAACAATATCAAAATAGAAGTATTAAAGTGTATAATGGAATATAAGTTTAGATACCAATTATAAAAAAAAAAGAAATACAAACTATATATTTTTAGACATATTTAAGAGTTAAACTACACAATCACCCAAAAATGAATTCAAAGGTGAAAGGAGAAAATGAATCATTAACCAAAGCAAAAAAGTGATTTTGAAACAAAAGTAAATGATATGTAAGTTCAAATTTATAATTTGAACAAAAAGAATATGAATTTGCATACTTCAATTTCTAACTTTCTGGGCATCAAAAGCTTAATGATATACTTGAGATACAAAATTTATTTAGTTTTGATAAAGATGGATTATATTTTAAGGGGTGGGTTTGAAAAGTTACCTAATAATTAGATTAGAGTGCATTTGCTTGTAATTGCATATCTGTCATATTTAGGTAAAAATACTTTCACCCATATTAAAAATGTGTTTTTTTTTGCTAAATTTCTCAAGAAAAATATCCTTCAAACCTCATTCAATAGTTGTAAATTTAGAGTCTAATGGGATTATTTTTGTAGGTCATAGGTTAGGTAATATTTATGTGGTGCATCTAGATGTTTTAGATTCTTTTCATTCTTGTTTTATGACAAATAGTGAAGAGGCATATTGGTTATGGCATAGAAATTTAAAACATGTTAGCATGAATGTGTTGGGATCTACTGTCTTCAGTGTAGTATTTTCGACTATGTACTTGTAATTTTTTGAATATATCAATGGTTTAAATAAATATGCATCAGTATTATTAGTATCTTTTGTATATTCTCCTCAATGATTTTTGCACACAAAGCATAATGAAAGCAAATATTAGTTTACTGATTATCTAATATTTAACTAATATTAAGCAACATTGTGTGGTAGGATTGCAATGCGGAAAGATAGCTTATATTAGTAGATAATCTAAACATATCATTAGTCTAATTGAAATTGAGTAAATCAATTAAAGGACTAATATAACATTTATCAAGTTCAATTGAGGAGATACATTGTATTAGATATCGAAGCGAATTAAATCCTAAAAGATACATACATGGATGTGACTGATTGGATTGACAATACATCAAATAGGACCCAAGTAAAATAAATCCTAAATCTGTTTATGAATCTATTTACTTGAAACTTTCATAGTGTGGCCTACCTCAATCTTGAGTGGATGATGAGCTATGTATGCATGACTCGTATAATTTTATGTAAGTGAAAGTTTGAGTTCAAATAGGTAAGAAACTGAAAGCTGGTGCGTCGAGTATACAACTTCTGCAGTATGTAGCATCATTTCACAACAGTAAAATTTATAGCCCAATTAAAGAGGAAATGATATTCTCTCATCGACATTACATGATAGATGAAAAGTAGTGTGGTCATGAGTTATTTGTATTTGTGAGAAATGATTTAATTACTATTTGTTAGTAATTAACTTTTCATAAAAGAAGATGTAATACTTACCGTGAGATAAAATATGATTATACTGGGAGAATTGATTTATCCCAAAGAGATTGAGAATATTCTATAAGTTTAACACACTTATAACAAGGTCATTGGACGAGCACTCAATGAGTGACTTTCATAATGGTATATAATACGGGAGAGCTTAATCATGATACTTTAGTAGAATGACTTTTTCACTGAATAATGTTATAGTTAATAGGTGAAAAATTGGAATTTAATTACAAATTATTTGAGCCTAATTATATATGTTCAACCAGTCCCTCCCTAGCTCGAGATAACCAGAAACGAATTGCATGCAGAACCAATAATATGGAATGAATGAAAATGATGAAGTAAGAAAAATAGATCGCATGTATCACTATCCACAATGAATGCATTTTCTTGCTAAGTACAAAAAAGACATAGGAATTAATTTGATTTCTTCGAATTATTATTTATTTAATTACAAATAAAATATTAGAGTTTGAAGTATGAATTAAATTAATTAGTCATCGTAAATTTGTTGAATAGAGCAATTAAATATAGTTTCTCATAAATTTTGATATGATAAAGTTGAAATGACTTCTATAGAATTAGAATTAAGTTTAGAAAATAATTTAATTGAAAAATTAATTAATTAATATTTTAAAAATTAGACTTTGGGTTGGATAAATTATAAATGTTGGATTAAAGTGTAAGAAACATATAAAATTAGACTCAATACAAAAAAAACCCAACTTGGCCTTATACCTTGTAAGTGGCAGCAAATCCTACACTATGTTTGGTTGGGGGAATAGGAGTGCATTCCCCCCTAATCTGCGGGCCCACCACCAAACGGGCGTTTGGTTGCCCGTAATAGGCATTCCCCACGCTGAGCGCCGATTAGGGATTCCTTACCGTTTCTTATTTTCTATTCCATATTCTACCCTCATCGATTTCTGCTTCTTCCATCGATATTGCACAGGTAATTTCTGCTTCTTCTTCCATCGATTTCTGTTTCTTCTTCTTCTAACAACGAAAAATGCTCGCACTCTTTCCCTGTTTTTCTTTTCTTTTCTGTAAAATCGATTTCGTTTTTCTTTTTTCCATTTTCTAACTCTTCAGTTTTGAGTGAAGAATATCAATACTTCATCAATTATCATATAATAAACATCCAAATCATATTCACATCAATAAAAATATATTTCAAGCATTTAAGAATATAATTCAAGTTACACGAACTTACCTCGATACTTGTTCATATACAAAAAGTCTACTAATCCCAAACTTTTTCTTTTCCTCGATCTAGCTTCTTATTTGAATTTTTTGGATTTAAATAAATAAATTTAATCATTAATTTAATACATTTCATGTTCATATGTAACATTCTCTATAATTCCATTATTATTTATAATTCATTCAGAGTTGTCTCTAAGGAGTCATAGTCACTAAATTATTTATATCTTGAACTACGGAACTCCAAATTAAGATCCGCTTGATTTTTCCAAAACTAAACTCACATATCTTCTTACCATAAAATTTTCAGAATTTATGGTTTAGTCAATAAGTACAGTTAATTCTATAAAGTCATCCCTATTATGCTGTCTGACATTTTCGACCCTTCTTCACTACAAATTTATTTTCTCCTAGTACGGGATTCAAATGATGTTCCTGTTTGTTTCTATTGAAAATATACTCATTATAATTTTAAACATATAAATTTAAGCCCTTAATTATTTTTATCCAATTTTTGATGATTTTCCAAAGTCAGAACAGGGGAACCCGAATTCATTCTGACCTTGTCTCAAAAAATTTATTATATCTCATGATTTATAATTTCATTGATTACACCATTTCTTATATGAGAAACTAGACTCAATAAGCTTTAATTTCATATTTTTTTCATCAACTAATTCGATTTTCACAATTTATGGTGATTTTTTCAAAGTTATCCTATTGTTGCTGTCTAAAACTGTTTTAATGTAGGATGTTGATTACCATTTTTCCCCTAAGCTTTCAATAAATGATAATTTCGTCCCTGCTCAATTAACCTCTTAATTGAGCTGATTTTTCTCAATTAACACTTTATTCTATACTTTAAAATCTACCCTGAATGGACTCAACAGAAAGAACACAATTTGTCTCTACGATAACATTTATTCATTTAGCTTCCCATGTAAATTAAAGACCATCATAGATAACCCATAATTCAACTTACTCAACGTTACATCTCCCAATATTTCTTCCGATTCTTCAAAACCAATAAATTTTAATACTATTAAAATTAGATATCTTAATATAAATTTTTAACCCATGAAATAAAATAGATTTAAATAATCAACCTCTAAAAATTATCTATATGCTGTCAATACTATAATGCCTGAGTGTATTTTGTTCAGTTCAATTTTGGATTTACACTGAAATTAATTGAATCCAACCAAATTCATTTTTTATGTTTAATTTATATTAAGCTTTTCTTCTATAATAATATGAAAACAAATAATTTATATTTAAACCATGATAAATTAAATATTAAATATTACAAAATTATATTCAAAAAAATGTTTAGTAAATTTATAAAAATTAAGTATGAAATATAATTATATTTTTCGGATAAATGTAAAAGTTGATTTTCAAAATGTTATTTATTTTTTAGTTTTAACCTTTTTAATATAATATTTCATATTATTTTGGATAATCTTGAAAAATATTAAAAAAATAATTTTAATATCTCATTTTTAATAACTAAGTACCTACCTACTTATTATTTTAGCAGGTCGTTACCTTCATTATTTTAGCAGGTAGCTGGTTCCCTGTTTATTTTACAGGTTAGTTTTGCTTTTACTCAAATCTGGAATATTTGTTTTTTGTTCTCCTAATTTTGATTCCTTTCTTATGATTTTCATTCGGCTTTTCTTTGACTGATTCTATTGCATGTTCGATTGAACATATGAAAACTTTTTCAATGTGGTTCTATTACTTGTTGCGTATAACTTTGTATATTTCTGTTCCATGAAAAATAATTCTTGAGGTGAAGTATGATTCTGTGATGTATCCGAGAAAGTTTATTCTGTGAAGCCTCATAGTTTCTGATTGCAAGTCTTTGTTCTTTGAGGTAGCTTAGGAATTTCTTTTATGAACCAAAGAGCTATCGGATATAGCTGAAACATTTTAAATGGCTATCTACTAGATTCATATTGTTACAAATTTTTTTAAAAAAAATAAATTTATGGTTGAACCCAAGCCTAGAGGTAAATGTTTTTCTGAAACTGTTGACTTGTCTTAGCCGGATGTAGGTTTAGCTGCAGCTATACTGATGCAGAACCTCAGCAGGATATCTATGGTATTCTCTTGTTAATTTTCTCAGGCTTCGCATGTTATTGTATGTGTGAGTTTGTTTGTATTGTGACCTCTGGTTTTGAAATGGGGTTATGAATATCACTATAAACAGTTTTATTTGCTAAATTGCACTTGATCACCTCTATTGGAAGGGCAAACTGACAAACTGCTATTAATTATCTTTTCATTGTTAGAATTGATGGTAGAATGAATGTTCTTCTACAGGCTGCTCCTGCATATTCAAACGTGAGTACCCTGTTACCTTCGTTTGCTTGCCTTGAAGTTATTAGTACTATTCTTTTAGGTCATAATTATGACACTATTATCTAGTTCAATTTATATACAGGGTGTGAAACCAGACGTTGTCACATATACCATACTTATGAAAGCTCTTATCCGTGTTGACAAGTTTCATAAGGTATAACGTGTCCTTCCTGTTATGAGAACGAGATAATAGCCCTTTGCTTTTTTGCATCACACATAATATTTTCTGTGCCTTTGTATAGATAGCCATTTGGATCAGTTGCATGCTAGCTTTGCTTTTTGCTGTTTTTGTATTTTTCCCTATATGACTATGTTGAGTCATTTGATTATAGTTACTGGAGATTTGAATCTCGGTTGTAAGTCACCATCTACTGAAACAACTATAAACTTGCATCTTACCGAGATCTGACAATCCCTCACCCCTCCCCTCTCTTCTGTAGCATATAGCAACATTTATTCTAGTTTTCCTGTCCACTAAAAAACGTTGAAAGATCAAACAGATTTGTGGTATTGGTTTGATCAATTCTGCTTCTACATCAGTTGCTCTTAACGTAATGCATTGCATGCATCATCTATTTTCAATTGTAACATCCATGTTTTGTTATTTAAAGATACTCTGTGTGGTTTCGATTAAGGTCCCAGCTGTATATGAAGAGATGATTTTGTCTGGTTGCACTCCTGATAGGAAAGCTAGGGCAATGTTGCGGTCTGCTCTAAGATACATAAAGCAGGCAGTGAAGTCATAGTTGACAATCCATAATTGTTGAAGCAATGGTCAGCATGCAACAACCAAGACTGTCGAGGGCACTACATGCAGAAGCTACAAGTTCATCAAGCCAGCAAGCTGTGTTTTCACTTATTTTGTATTTTTAAGTTAATGCAATGTAACTTAGTTGTATTTCAACTATGTTAGGTTTATATTTGATGTAAAACTGATGGTGATTGAGCTGATTAATCAGCTTTGTTGATTTGTACAAGTTAATTAGCTCAAGTTACTAAGTTTGTTAGTGGTAGTAGGTGAAGTTTAGGTTAACCTACTGTTTTGTCAAGTTGTAAGCTTGTTTATGTATTGGCTTTAAGCCATATTCAGTTTTTTGAATGAATTCAACAAGTTTTCATCCATATGCTCTCTATTTTTAGTTTTGTTTCAAAATCTATTTGAGTTTTCTGCTTTGTTTCTGCTGCAAGTCACGAGACTTGCTAAACAAGCATTCTGTTGAAGCTTGCTGTTGTAGCACTTAGATCCAACAATTGGTATCAGAGCCATATTCTTAGAGGACCTGTTGTAGTTCAGTATCAAAACCATGGCATCATCAGGTTTTTCACCAGCTTCACCACCTGTCTTCAATGGAGAGGGCTTCAAAATTTGGGCAGTTAAGATGAGGACTTACCTGCAGGCATTCGACCTATGGGAAGTTGTTAACTCAGATGCTGAGCCAGCACCTCTTCAAGCTAATCCAACAGTTGCTCAAATAAGGCAACACACTGATGAAAGAACAAAAAGGCACAAGGCCATGTCATGCATACAGAATTGTGTGACAGATGTGATCTTTATGAGGATCATGGCCTGTGAAACACCAAAGGAGGCTTGGGACAAGCTGAAAGAAGAATTTCAGGGGACTGAGAGAACAAGGCAACAACAGCTGCTCAACTTGAGAAGAGATTTCGAAAATCTCAAAATGAAAGAGGAAGAAACAGTTAAGCAGTACTCAGATCAGATTATGGCTGTTGTAAACAGCATAAGGCTCCTAGGAGAGCAATTCAGTGAAGCTAGAATAGTTGAGAAAGTTGTGTCCACTCTACCAGAGAGGTATGAAGCTAAAATTTCATCCCTCGAAGACTCAAGGGACTTGACAACTATCTCCTTAACTGAGCTAATCAATGCCTTGTATGCACAAGAGCAAAGAAGAGCCAGCAGACAAGAGGAGCACCAGGAAGGGGCTTTTCAAGCCAAATAAGCCTCGAGCATCAAAACTCACAAAGGCAAAAAGTTCTGGAAAAACAGGCCTAAGCCTGACGCTGCTAGGAGCAGTGACCAACTCTGCAGACATTGTAAAAGAGCTGGTCATACAGAAGATAGATGCTGGTTTAGACCAGATGCAGTATGCCAACACTGCAAGAAAAAAGGCCATGTTGAAAATGTTTGCAAGAATAGAAGCAAACCAAGACAGAATCAATTTCAGCAACAAAAGGTAGAAGCTCGAGTAGCTGAAGAAAGCAGTGATCAAGAAGAACATGTTTTTGCTGTGTCATGTGCAGCAAATCAGAAGAAGGGTTTAAAGGGCTGGCTTTTAGACAGTGGGTGCACAAACCACATGTCACCAGATGCAACTATCTTCAAAACCCTGGACAGAACCTGCAAAACCAAGGTAAAAATTGGAAATGGTCAGTTGATTAATGCTGAAGGAAGAGGAGATGTGCTGATTCATACCTCTACAGGTGGCAAAATCATTTCAAATGTACTTTTGGTACTTGAAATCGATAGGAACCTTCTCAGTATAACTCAACTACTTGAGAAAGGTTACTCAGTTGTGTTCAAGGAGAAAGAATGTCAAATTTTTGATCCAAGTGGATCAAACCTCATAACAGTCACCATGACTGATAAATGTTTTGAAGTAGACTGGCCAAATGACTTACATTCAGCCTGCATAGCCTCCACTGATGACTCTAGACTCTGGCATCAGAGGCTTGGACATACAAACTACAAATCCATAGCCCGCATGGTCAATGAAGGTCTGGCAGAAAATTTCATCGATTCAGTAAAGAATGATGAGCTTTGTGAGATATGTCAGCAAGGAAAATTGGCAAGATTGCCATTTCCAACAAGTACAACATGGAGAGCATCAGAGAAGCTCCAGCTTGTGTATACAGATGTGTGTGGACCAATGAAGACTGAGTCTCTCAAAGGAAGCAGGTACTTTATTCTATTTATTGATGACTTTACAAGATACTGCTGGATTTATTTTCTAAAACAGAAATCAGAAGTTCCATCTGTGTTCCTGAAGTATAAAGCTGCTGTTGAAACTGAGTTTGGTTGCAAACTTAGAGCAATGAGGTCAGATAATGGAACTGAGTACACCTCAGCTCAGTTCCAAGCCTACTATGAAGAAGCAGGTATCAAACACCAGTTGACTAATGTGTATACACCCCAACAGAATGGGGTCAGTGAAAGGAAAAACAGAAGCTTGATGAACATGGCAAGATGTCTTCTGTTTGAGAAGAATTTACCCAAAACTCTGTGGGCTGAAGCTATTAACACAGCAGTTTATCTCCAAAATAGGCTCCCAACCAAGGCTCTGGCTGAGAAGACTCCATTTGAAGCCTGGTTTGGGTTTAAGCCATCACTGGCTCATCTCAGAACCTTTGGTTGTCTGTGCTACACTCAAGTTCCAGCTGAGAAGAGAAGCAAGCTAGATAAAAGAGCTCAAGCAGGGATCCTGATCGGCTATAACTTGGTTAAAAAGGGCTACAGAATCTTAGAACCTGCTACAAACAAGATATTGGTTAGCAGGGATGTTGTTTTCAATGAAAAAGGACACTGGAATTGGGAGAAGGCTGAACCAGAGGCAGTGGCTGAAGATCTGGCATTGGACCAAGTTGAAAATGATGAAAACACACCTGAAATAGATGTAGATGATGTTCCAATCAGAGGCACTCGATCACTGGCTGATGTTTATGAAAGAGCACAAGTGGCTACTGTTGAACCAAGTTGCTTTGAAGAAGCAGAAAGCCAGGAGGACTGGAAGCAAGCAATGATTGAAGAAATCAGGATGATTGAAAAGAATCAGACCTGGAGTCTGGTTGATAGACCAACAAACAGGAAGATTATTGGTGTCAAATGGGTTTATCGAGTCAAGAACAATGCTGATGGTAGCCTAAACAAGTTAAAGGCTAGATTGGTTGTGAAAGGCTTCAGTCAAAGGTATGGATCAGGCTACCTGGAAACCTTTGCACCAGTGGCCAGGCTAGACACCATCAGACTGTTAGTTGCCTTAGCAGCACAAAAACAGTGGCTGATACACCAACTTGATGTAAAATCAGCATTTCTGAATGGATTCCTTGAAGAGGAGATTTATGTGGAGCAACCTCAAGGTTGCAAGGTGTCTGGCAAGGAAGAAATGGTGTACAAACTCAACAAAGCCTTGTATGGCTTGAAACAGGCTCCAAGGGCCTGGTATAGCAGAATTGATGGATATCTGACCAGTTTGGGATTCGAGAGAAGTCTAAGTGAGCCAACTCTCTATGTTAAATTGACTAGTACTGAAATTCAGCTCATTGTGTCAATATATGTCGATGACCTACTGGTGACAGGAGGAGATCGAGAGATGCTAAGCAGCTTTAAAGCTAAAATGCAACAGCACTTTGAGATGTTTGACTTGGGATTGATGTCTTACTTCTTAGGCATGGAAGTAACTCAAGCTGAAAATGGAATTTGGCTTAGTCAAAAGACCTTTGCTATGAAGGTTCTCAACAAATTCTCAATGGAGAATTGCAAAGCAACCAGCACACCAATTGCTGTTGGAGAAAAACTCTCGAGCCAAGATAAGCATGAAAAGGTCTGTGAAACAACCTATCGAAGTCTAGTTGGATGTTTGTTGTATTTGACTGCTACCAAACCTGATATAATGTATGCTGTGAGTCTACCCTCAAGGTTCATGCATTGCTCAAATGAAAGTCACTTTAGAGCTGCAAAAAGAGTTCTAAGATACATCAAGGGAACTTTGTCCTATGGAATGCAATTTACCAAGGCTGAGAACTTAAAGTTAGTTGGCTATTGTGATAGTGATTGGGCAGGTTCTTTGGATGATATGAAGAGCACAACAGGTTATGCATTCAACCTAGGCTCTGGTATGATTTGCTGGAGTTCAAAGAAACAGGCAGTAATAGCACAATCTACTGCAGAGGCTGAATACATAGCTGCTGCTGCAGCAGTTAATCAAGCCATATGGCTTAGAAAAATCTTAGCTGATCTTAGCCATGAGCAAAAGGAAGCAACAGAGATAATGTGTGACAACCTATCTGCTGTTGCAATTGCAAAGAACCCTGTCTTTCATGGAAGGACCAAGCATTTCAACATCAAACTTCATGCAGTTCGAGAAATGGAGCAAGCTCATGTTATCAAATTAGTTCATTGTAGTTCTGAAGAGCAAACTGCTGACATTTTGACAAAGTCACTCAGTGTTTCCAAGTTTCAACACCTAAGAACTAAGATGGCAGTTTGCAACATGCTAACCAAGGAGGAGTGTTGAAGCAATGGTCAGCATGCAGCAACCAAGACTGTCGAGGGCACTACATGCAGAAGCTGCAAGTTCATTAAGCCAGCAAGTTGTGTTTTCACTTATTTTGTATTTTTAAGTTAATGCAATGTAACTTAGTTGTATTTCAACTATGTTAGGTTTATATTTGATGTAAAACTGATGGTGATTGAGCTGATTAATCAGCTTTGTTGATTTGTACAAGTTAATTAGCTCAAGTTACTAAGTTTGTTAGTGGTAGTAGGTGAAGTTTAGGTTAACCTACTGTTTTGTCAAGTTGTAAGCTTGTTTATGTATTGGCTTTAAGCCATATTCAGTTTTTTGAATGAATTCAACAAGTTTTCATCCATATGCTCTCTATTTTTAGTTTTGCTTCAAAATCTATTTGAGTTTTTTGCTTTGTTTCTGCTGCAAGTCACGAGACTTGCTAAACAAGCATTCTGTTGAAGCTTGCTGTTGTAGCACTTAGATCCAACAATAACCCATATGGCTAAAGCAAGTCATGACTGAACAAATTGTTGTTTGAGTTATCAGTTTGAGGTTAGTAGACATGATCTTTTGATGTATGAACATTTTGTATAATTCCATCGTGAAAATAAGCTTGTTTTCTGCTCACAAGTTATTTCGTTTAAAAGAACCTACAATAAACTGTTCTTTAGTTGAGAAGTATGGACCTGTACATTTTTATTAAGTATTTTTAGAAAACATCGTACTTGGACCAACAGAGTAAATGGGATGTGCAAAATGATGAGTGAAGCAAATATGTTCAATATTAGTATTACCCACTAAAAACATCACTTGTCAATATAATGCCATGTGATGGGTTATAGTCTAAATAGGGAGGAAAATTACACTAGTGATGTGGCAGTATATGGACGTGTGGCAAATTTTTATTAGTTATTTAAGAACATAATATATTTACCTATCATGGGATCTGCAATACTAGCAGGAAAGCAAAGTTTTGATATCATTAACTGGACAGGCTTACTGGTTGTCACATCAAATTATAGTAGTTAATTTTAAGATGATAGGGTACTGCAGCATCTGTAGAGCTTTATATGTAGACAATCATCATTTATGAAGAACAAGGAGACAGAAAATGTAAAACAGAACAGCCTTATGAGTGTATGATTTTGTCATCTTTAATTTCAGAACATTACAATCTAGATTGTGGTAGGTTTGTTTTATCAAAATTGATGTCAAATTGGAGGATTCAATATTGTTGAAAACTTACTGATGGATTAATTTTAATCCATCCAACAGAAAACTTGTGCAGCCTCTCATGCCATCTCAGCCTGGGAATGTGGAAGTTACTTGTTGTTCAGGAATAGGTACCAATTTGATCAAGTTACTGAGGATGCCATGGTTAATAGACTGAGCAATTTCTCCCTTGACGATAACAACTTTGAAGCGGTGAAGCAGTTTTATTGCAGCATTGCCAGTAAATTTGATGTTTGATCTAAAAATTTTTAAATGCATGTTTATATATTTTGGAATTATGTTGCCACTGGAATCTTGTTTTTCTCCTATTGCCTATTGGGAACTGAGGCTTGTAATAGGGGTTGACTTGTTTGTTTATGAGGATGACAGGATCAAATGCTATATTTGGAAGTTGTTTTGCTGATCAGGATGGCTTTTATTTTGTTGATAAATGGAGAAATCAGTTGAAGTATTTGAAGGATATAAGAAAAGAGCTTTACATTACTACTTGTTCAATATCATTAATATAGCATTTGGAAAAGCTTGCACGAAAACTAATTCGCAACCTTGATTTCAAAGTAATGTTGTATTTTATCACACTAAATTTATCTTTATTCCTTCTAAATATATGAATTATTTATATGTTAATTTATCTTATATATCATTTACTACTATTTTATTTATAATATTTTAATTGTATACTATAAATTATTAGCATTTTAATCGTATACTATATTTATCTCTATGCTATTAATTAGTCACGAAATATTAATTATACATCATATATTATTAGGTTATAGTTACACGAGAGTTCGTTGATTTTTGCTAGGTAAATACACATTCAAACTTTAGATTAAATTATATATTTTTATTAAATTATATTTAATAATAATTATTTTAAATTATATTTTATAGTATTATATATTATGATTTTAGTAAATTCATATAAGAATATTTGATATTAAGAATTTTATTAAATTATATATTTTTATTAAATTATATTTCATAATAATTATGTTAAATTATATTTTATAGTATTATATATTATGATTTTAGTAAATTCATATAAGAATAATTATATTAAGAATTTTATTAAATTATATATTTTTTATTAAATTATATTTAATAATAATTATGTTAAAATATGATTAAAATATTTATTATTTATATTAATAATCTTATTAAAATTTTATAACAAAACAATAATCCTCAACTTAAAAAAAATTCTGCTAAGGGTATGATCTAGTCATTTTAGTTTTTTCCCTTATGCTATTACACCTCCATTCCATTTAACCAAACACAAGAATACTATTACGCCTCTATTCCATTACGCATCTATTCCATTACAGCGAACCAAACGTGCCCCTAGTGTTTTACTAAGGTTGTCACCACCCCCATACTATAGTTATTTTTATTAAAATATTATTATTTAATTAGATATTATTCAAATAGAAAGTTTATACATTTTCTTTATAAATAAGAAATGCTAGTTATACAATTTATACACACATCATATAATTTGGTTATTCTGCGAGAAAATAGTAAAAAAAATATTTAACAAGAATAAATTCTATTTTCTAGGAAAAATGTATTGTTACTAGTGAAAGAGAGAAATTAACTTACCTACTGAAGGTTAATTAAAAGTTTTCATTTAGAGATTTGATTTGTGTTGCTCAAGCCTACACTCGAGGCAATTCATAATTTAAGGATAGTGAAGAAGGTAGTTCGATTAAAAGTCAGGATCGACTTAATCGCCTCGTACAAAGCACATGTACTACTTCAGTCAATAAATTTATTGTTATAAATAACAAAATGGCTCAATTTTAGAAAAGAAATTAAACTTTTATTGTATCTAAAATAACCATTTTCTTAATCAATTTTTCCAACAGAATTTGTTATGAAAAACTTAGTTGTTGGATTGCATAAGCTATCCTTTAATATGTTAAAGGAAAATATAAGAGAGCTTTATTCAAACCTAAGAATGTACTTTTTGTTAGAAATTGTGCCCTTAGCCCAATTGTGCCCTTAACCCAACTGATTATCTAAGATTTAATTAATATTAATTTGCATTACAGGAATTGATTATAATGCAAGAGAAACTTATATTATTAGTTCATTTAAAAGATGCGTAGTCATCAGAAAGAGGAAATGACTCATGTTAGGATTATTATGTCCTCTATAATTCTAATTGGAGACATAACTTCTCTTGACTATCAGAACTAGATTGACTGTTATAAATAAAGACATAGATGAGATTGCATAGATTACAATACATTAAACAGAACCCGAATTAAAATTTTTCTAAATCCATTTATGGATTAATTCAGTTGTGACATTTATAATGAAATTTACCTAAATTTTGAATAAGAAATTAATAATGTTGAATAAAATAAGAAGTTTGAGAGAGTAGGTTCTATCTCTGTACTATGCATACTTGAAGCTAATTGTGGTTGTGTTTGATTTTGTTCTTAAACCTTATTACTTTATTGGATATTTATGCACTTTGCTGGATTGATTTAAAGAAGATCATATGGTGAGAAGAAGTCTCTTTGACATCTTTGTCAAAAAAGGGAGATTATGACAACAGTAAATTGTAACGATTCTTAATTTTATCGACATCGATAAATTCAATTTTAGGGTTAAATTTCTTAAAACAAGTCACTAGAAATTGGTATAGTCCATTTAGGTGTGAATCGTTTAGCGGAAGTAACTTGGGTCAATTGATAATTATAGTACATGGACTAAACTGAAAAGTGGTTTTAATTGGGGAATTAAAAATATATATTTAAGGGGCTTGAGTATAATTATGTCGAGGACTTTAGTAGTAATAAAATCATTGTTAATTCATGTTAATAGTTAAGTAAAAGCCATATCAATCGTTTTCCACAAACTAATATTATGGGTCGATTAACCATGGATTAGTGAAATAATTATGTCAAGCGTTATGCTAATTATGCATATAAATACGAAAGTAGTCGGATGAAAGAGAAAATTCAGTTCTCTTCTTCCTTAATCGGCTAAGACAAACAAACAAAAGAAAGAAGAATTCTTCATCAAGCCACCATTGCTGCACCTTGCATCAAGCATTAGCGAGTTGTTTTCTTTGAATTTCAATAGGATTTTTGTTAATAGCGAATGATTATTAAGAACCCATTAGTTAATCTAGTGAATTAGTGAGCTTTGATATGGTTTTCCGTTGATGGAAAAACTTGAGAATATTTGAGGTTAAAGATTTAATTTCATGCATGTTGATATAAATTAAGATCATAGTAGAATATGTTAAAATTTTAGTAAAAAGTGTTAAATTAAGCTTGAATCAAACTTAGAAAATTGATAATTTATGTGTTATTAATGACTTAATTGTAAGGGATGAAAACTTGAGGTTTGATAATAAAAAATGGTTGTAGGAAGTTCTTGTACTATATTTGTTATTCATATTTAAATTTGATTCGGTGAATTGTGAGGTACGAGTGTTTCGAATATAAGGGCTTGTATCATCATGCTTTTATGTCTGAATTGTATAATTAATTAATTTCCCGTATTCGATTTTTTCGTACATAGCTAAAGACGACACTGGGACATCGAAAGGCAAAGGGAAAGCCAAGGGCATTGACAAATAGATAATCTAATTTGTACTCTCATAATTTGAGTTCATTAAATAATTATATGAATATGTTCAACTCGTAAAATATTCAAAAATGGTAAACTATCAATGAGATTGTATTTTAAAGGTACATATATGCCAAACTATGTGTTTTGCGATCATTTGGTAAATTGATTATATATGTATATGCTTTCTTGATGATATGTCTTTAATTATGAAATTTCTTTATTAACATTGCTGGATAGAGTCACGGGTATAGTTGGCATGTCATAGGGTCTATTGCTATAATTCTCTAATTTCTTGAGGGTCGAGAACAAATTGTCATCGTCAGTTCAAATTTCTTGAGAGTATGAGCGTATTCTGGTGTGATTGGTAGGATTGGTGAATTTATGTATGGTCAGCACTTCGGTGCATATACTGGTGTGTTGGTGGATTTATCCGAATATCCGTTTTTGAGTTCGATTATGTTAATAGAGGCTAAAATGTGAAATTATATGTTAAACATTTGTATAGTGAAATTTGATAATAATGGAAATATGATATATGAAATTGATATGGTAAAAATAAATGCAAATACCTTGAAGATAATGTGATTTGTAAGCAAGTATGAACATGTTGGAATGATAAATGATTATGAATCTTCTAAAGGAATAGTGGTTTATAGGTATATGCATATTAATGTTGATATTGAAATGGCTAATGAATAATATATTTAATCTTTTTACTTATTTGTTTATTCAATATTATTACGTTTATAATTGAATTCGAATCATATTAGTATAATTGAGTACATGTTGTTTAGGGTACGGTTATATCTGTTTTTGTGCGCAAATCTCAGGCAGAGGCTTTAGTAAATTCGAGATTAAGCATTCATTTTCTTCAGCTAAACTCAAATCATTTCGTTGCAATTTTGTATATATATATAAATGTTTTGAGTCTTATAGCATGTAACTAGGTTGATGGGCTTGTAACTTAAAAAAGTTCAGGTATTTTAATAGTTTAGCTTATAATGTTAACATGGTTGAATTTTATTTTTTTGATAATTAACTATTTATGCTTGATTATATAGGCTTGAATGTGCAGATTAGTTTATTAAGTATTGATGTGTTGGAAGCTATGATTAATCTACTAACCCTTCAATCTAATAAAAATCATACTTATATCTCTTAATAGGTGATAAAATAAAACCTAATAATTTTACAAAGTCTATTCACTAATCAATTTTCTTTCAACTAATTCCATCAAATTGTAGCAATCTAATAAATATTTCTTTAAACAATCAAAACAGGGAATTTATGGCTAGAACTTCAATTTCCATCCTCCTTCATTTTCCCCAATTTTTGTTCTCTTATGTTTTTTCTCTCATCTTTCTTTTTAATCCACCTATTGCAATTTTTTTTTCATAGTAGGCTTTAGTAAAAATAAAATAAAATCCTAAAAAGATAATTAGATTTTATTTTGGGTTGGGTATTACAATTGAAGAAAGCGAGGTAGGTTTTCAAAGAACGTACTCCTCCATCCTTTGAGTTCTACATTTAAGTTAATTCAAGGTAGGAGTTAATGGAGGCTGGTCAAGTAGATTCAATTAAAAGAAAACCACTCCATGAAATACAAGTGATGGTTGATATAGGTATGGCCCTTTAGAGAAAAAGGACGGGGACGACATTAAAATTTGAGAGCATTAATACATGGATTAGCGAATCCTTTAATTGATGTAGGACTAATATGAGACAATAGGACTTGGATTAATAGCAATAGGGAGGGTGTTGAAAGCTTCGAAAGGCTTAGCTCTTTGAAGGACCCAATCAATATTAGAGGATGAAACCTTTGAAAAGATGATACTAGAATACAATTTATGATAAACTGTCACAGACAAATATCGGAAACAACTCTTGTTGCGCTACCAACAAGCTAGTAGCAATTCTCAAGGAAAAAGGTAATTGAGGGTACAAAAATGCTAATCCATTAACCCATTATAACTACACAACAGCTAAAGAAACAACATTAGAGCAAATACCAAACGTTTCTAAGGTGGTATCTTAGATGAAGATCAAAGAGTCCTAGATGGGACTAGATGTGGTCGAACACCAGCTGAGAAACAGTGTGCATGGTTGGCCTAGATTTTGGATTGATATTTAAACATGAAACAGCCAGCTTCAGGATGAATATGAGTTTGTTCACAACTTCTGGTGGTGGAGGCGAAAGACTTTGATCTAACACATTGTTTAGTGGAATGCTTTCTGCTGTTAAAATTGATAGATTAGAGAGAAATTCACCCGGATATGCCCCAACTATCAATTCCAATGCCAGCACTCCAAAGCTAAACACATCACATTTTTCAGTAACTTGCATGGTGTAGGAAAGCTCTGCAAAGAAAAAGAAATAATAGTTGATAACAAATATTATCCTCTATGCTATGTCATCTATGGAAGTAAAATGAAAAATCACCTGGTGCTATGTATCCGTATGTTCCAGCAATATTACTCCAATTGGATGAGTCTGGATTGAGAAGCTTAGCAGTGCCAAAGTCTGAAAGGTGAGCTTCATACTCCAAATCAAGCAAAATGTTGTTGCTTGTTATATCTCGATGAACAATGGGCGGTGAACAGTCATGGTGCAAATAGGAGAGGGCATTAACAACACCTTTGACAATGTTCACCCTCTTGTTCCAGTCCAATTTCTTAGATTCTTCATTCTTACTGAGAACTGAAGCCAAGCTACCCCTTTCAAGGTACTTGTATACTAAGAAGGAATGACCTGCAGAGGAACAAAAACCGTAGAACTTCACGATATTTCTGTGTCTTGTTTCTACTAATGCCCTTACCTCATTTAGGAACTGTCTCTGATCTGCCATTTCACCGGTATGCAACGGATGGAATTTCTTCACAGCTACAACATCTCCTGATGACAGCTCTGCTTTGTATACGTTTCCATATCCTCCCTTCCCAATGCAATATTTAGCATCAAACTCTTTGGTGGTTCTAGTGATCTCTTTATACAATATTCTTCCATTAAAGGGAGTTACAGAGAAAAATATTTCATCACTTGCATTGCTTTGTCTTTCTTCATCTGTATCTTTCTTCCTCTTGAAGGCAAACAACAAAGCAATTGATGAAATCAAGAGACAAGAAACCGATAAAAGAAAGAACATAACTACTAAAAAGGTTTTGTTGTTGTTGTGACCCTTCTTAGAAAAAGGTGTGCAAGGCGGTAAGCCTCTAGCATTGCCACATAATCCTTTGTTCCGTCCCAATTCTTGTACTGAAGCATTTAGAAATGCTTGGCAGTTGGGAATGGGACCCTGGAGTTCATTACTTGAAATGTCAACAGTGTACAAGCCTCGGAGCTTCTCTAAAGAGGCTGGTATTTCACCAGAGAGATTATTGTGAGAAAGGTTTAGTGTCTCCAAGCTCTGCAAACTTTGAAATTCCCCTGGAATCTCCCCTGAAAGCATGTTATGACTCAAATCTAGATGAACCAGCCTAGTTAACTTACCTACTTGAATTGGAATTCTTTGGCTAAACCGATTGATGCTCAAATTCAAGTAGAATGACCTGGACAGATTCCCTATAGTTTCAGGGATGGACTTGCTCAATTGGTTTGCAGACAAATCTAGATACAAAAGCTTGGACATAAGTCCTAGTTCCAAGGGTACACTACCAGAAAGTTGATTCCCATTCAAAAAAGATAAAGCAAAGATGTCAACTTTGAAATTTTCTTTGGAATCTCCCCAACTAAATGATTTGAAGAAAGATCAAGCCTGTGTATCTGACGTGAGTTTCCAATCTCAGCTGGTATTGTGCCACTGAGATTGTTCCTTGCAATAGATAGGCTCTGTAAGCTCCTGCACAATCCCCAATTGGAAGACACTTCACCATAAAGTTCGTTGTCACTTAATTCAATGAATCTTAGGTTTGGGTAAACGCCTAAATCTTCAGATATATTTCCTCTGAGTCGGTTTCTTTCAAGGTAGACTCTCTTCAAGCTAGTGCAATTTTTCAACCCTTGAGGGATTGGCCCGGTAAGCTGGTTGTCAGCTGCTGTGAAGTATTCAAGTGATCCACCACGGCAAATGCCTTGCGGCAAATTTCCTGTCAGATTGTTGTGGTCTAGTTCTAACACGATCAACTTCATCAAGTTTCCGATTTCATTAGGAATGGAACCTGAGAGTCGGTTGTCTCGGAGGAACAGAATTTCCAAGTTGCTCAAACTGCCAAGTGAAGCAGGAATAGAGCCATTGAGTTGGTTTTCACACAACTCCAGGTCAACAAGAGAATTCAAGTTTCCTATCTCCTCAGGAATTGGACCAGAGAGTTGATTTTCATAAAGGTGGGCAACTGTAAGATGTCTCAAGTCACCAAATGAGGTTGGGATCAAGCCAGATAGATTGTTGTGATAAAGGCTTATTTCAGAAAGAGATTCCATATTCCCTAACTCAGAGGGGATGGGACCTGAAAGACTATTGTTAAACATCTGAAGCACCGTCAGTTTTTTCAAGTTTCCAAACGTGGAAGGGATTGGACCAGTTAGATGGTTGGTGTCCAGGTAAACTTCAACCAAATTCCTAAGGTTTCCCAATTCTGGAGGAATGGGACCAGAAAGGGAATTATCAAAGAGAATTAAGGAAAGAAGTCGACTTAGTTTACCAAGAGAAGCAGGAATGCAACCATTTAGCTTGTTGCTACACAAGGCAAGGTCAGTGAGAAATTTGAGCTGACCAAGTTCTTGAGGAATTGAGCCGTTCAACTGATTTCCAGCAAGGTGAAGGGTCTGAAGATGTAGAAGGTGGCTAATTTCAGGTGGTATTTGCCCAGAGAACTGGTTATAGGATAAATCGAGGTAGGTTAGTTTGGAGAGCTGACTGATATTATGTGGGATTATGCCATAAAGTTCATTGATGCTAAGGTCCAACTCTGCAAGATTAGGCAAAGACGAGAATGGAAATGAATGGAGCGTACCTTTTACACCATAGCCAGTGAGGTTAATCTTAGTAACACTGTCAGCATGATTGCAATGGATTCCAAACCAAGCACAAGGACTTGTTTTGGTATATGGGTCGTTGGAAGTATTCCAGGAAAGCAAAACAGAATGGTTTTGGCTTTGAAGGCTGGCTTTCCATTTGAGGATTGCCAATGCTTCAGCTGCAGAATCAGAAGCGACATTAAGAGAAGAAAATAGTAAAGTAACACACAAGAGTAAGGGAGCAAGCAAGGTTAAACTCTTCATGAGTAACAAATGCTCTGCATGCAAGTAACAGCTATGATATGAAGGTTATATATAGGTTAATTGCAGTAGCCTGTACGATCAAACTAACTTTTAAGTCTTTCAACCCTCAAATAAAAAAACTATTAAGTCTTTCACCCATTTTTCACTCCATAGTTTTATGTCTTTGTATTATAATAATTTATGTTGGCCGATTTAGTGTCAAGAAGACAACTGTCATATAAGACTACAAAATGGAGATGTGGACATTCACATAGGCAATAAGCTTTTATCTCCCTCTATATAGGAACTAACTATTAAAAGTCTCACCCATTTTTCACTCCAAAGTTGAAGTCTTTGTATTATAGTAATTTATGTTAGCCCCATTCAAGGTCAAGAGACCTTTGCCCCTTTTAGTCTTGACGTATGATACACTGTCCCTTTTGATTCACACAGGCTAAAAGCTCATTTCTGTTTTGGGTCCAAAGCAATCGCATTTCAGATCAACCTTTCTGTTATTACAGAGTTAAAATTGTCATTTGAGACTTGAAACAGAAGATCTGGAAAAATGAATAGAATGCAATAACATAAGTCTCTCACCCATTTTTCAAACCATTGTTGACTTGCATCTAAGTCTTTGTGAATGGTTGTTGGTACTTTTTATACTTGACGTATGATAGACTCTCCCTCTCTATTTGGGCATTCACGCAGGCAATAAGCTTTTCTCTTTTGTCTCTTTTGGGTCCCAAGCTATAGCATTTCAGAGTTTATACCAACTCTTCTCTAACTTAAACAAGTATAAAATATCATACGAGGCTCGAAGTGGGAGATGTGTACAAATGAATATCTCACTGTTCCAACTATAATTGAAACAAAAATTGATTGTGTTTCAATGAATTCAGTGTTCCAAAACAAGAACTAAGATACCAGAACTAAAAATGAAAATTTCTAAGGGGACAAATGGCGAGCATAAAAAAGAAAGAACTCACATCATGACAATGTCTTAAAAAAAATGAGCACATACAAGAAGTGAAGTGATGCGGTTAAAAAAAACGCTATCCCAGAGATTGAAAGATGATAGTGTATCTAAAATCAAGCGAAAGTTTGGCAAACAACTAACAATGTAAGACTGACGATATTCCTTGATCATCTCTAACAATACCTCCTTGTAAAGAAAGCTCTTTCACTTTCAACTCTGTATTTTTATTTAAATAGTAATGCACAGACAAATGGTTGTGCATAGGCATTTGAATATAGATAACTCACCGTCTTTGAGACTGAGACTCCCTTTCCCTTCTTGTTATCGTTATGGTCTCTATAAAAGAAATCATTCTGGTCTTCTCAAGTAGGCGACCTGAATGTTATTTGAGCGAATTAAAAGAGCTTTGGTGGATTGATTGTTCAATGGAAAGAGAACCAATCAATGCCTTACTTTGCTTCCTGAAGTTCTGTCCGAGCTTAGAAAGATTTTATGTTACACTTGATCCAAAATGCTATTACCTGCCCAGCACTGTAAACAACTTCAACACTTGTGTCAGACACTGTATTTTCTGAATAGATAAACCAAGATCGAAGGCAATTTCTTCTTAGTAGCAATTACTACCCATTAGCAGCTTTGATTCTAAAATAATCATAATTAATAAATAATTTTAAAATACAAATAGTCACATATTGACAATATCTCTACTTTGGAAATTAACAACTGAGACAAGCAAATTACTATTTTAAAAAAATATATCAACCGTTTACTAACTTGTCAACAAATTTATTTAACTTTAAATCCTTTTTTGTCAATGACTACTAAACCCAAACCATACTAAAAAAAAAAAAAAACCCAAGCTAGAAACCCTAAAACTAAAAGCGATTTTGGATCTGGAAAGGCGAAGCTGAGGGTGAACCATGAGCGGCGATACTAGTGATTCCTCCAGTTACTTTGATGGGCGAGAGCCAGATGAACTGATCAGGGCCCTCGTCCAGAAACGGCCGGGTACCGATGGTAAAAGAACGCTCGGTTTGCACTTTATTGATCTGGAAAGCAATAAAGTCTTTATTAAGGCGATGCCACCTGATGCTCCTTCAAGTTCCACTGCCGTTTCCTGTGGCAACCACGTTTATGTTATTGGGGGAATACGCAAAAATGATGCTACTCCTTTTGGTTATGATGATGTAAACGATGTTTTCCAATTAGATTTGAAGGACCTTGAACGTGGGTGGAGAAAAACTACTTCTATGTTGTTCCCTCGGTCTTTTCCCCATGTTCTTGCTGCTGAAGGAAAGATTTACGTCTTCGAATGTATGGGTTCTGAATTTTTGGCGAGGTTTACGATATAAGTGGGGATATTTGGGAACCATTGTCGCCCCCTCCGGAAGCTATCGATATACGTGTTGTATGTGTTCCTGTTCTAGATTCTTCCCGATCTCGGATTTTGGTGCACTGCGATGCCAGTGATACTCTTTACGCTTATTACTATGATCGTAAATCATGGGTTTGCCTCGAACAAAAATTTTGTTACTGGTTTGACTCAGCGGCAATCGTGGACGATGTGCTGTATACTTTCATTTATAAATGTTCTTTGGAGGCGTATAATTTGCTTGATAAGAAACATTTGCCCGTCAAATGGTCATCAGAATTTCCAGTGGCTCCACCACTGGGTAGCGCTCTGTATCGTCTGGGCAATGGCAAGCTTATTTTGGGTTGGGTCAACCATCTCCATAGGGGTTTTGAGTGCATAAGATTTAATATTTGGTGCAACGAGCAGGGAGGGATTCATGCAGCTGCAGAGCATCAATCTGCCATCACTGTTCCATATCCCGAAGATATTTCTAGTATATGGTTTTTCTGAATGAAGGTTAGAGCCCCCTTTATATCACTACTACATTATAATTATTCATTTGCCAATGCTGCTTGCCATGACATTTGGTTTGCTCTAAATGAAGGTTAGTGCCCCCTTCACATCACTACCACATCTTAATTATTCCCATCCTTGTAAATTGACGGATTTTTCATCTGCCAATACTGCTTGTCGTAGCATTTTGTTTGCTCTTGTTGTCGCTAAGAAGTTGATAGTGAGCCTGGAACTTCCTGTATAAAACTTGAGTAATGCTAAGGTATGGAGTAGATGAATCAGGCATCGGATTTGCATTGTGTGAAAATGTCTACTCTATTTGTTGTTTTAAATGGGTACGAGGCTCCTAGCACCTTTAGAGAACTAGAACTCAAGTTTTGTCTTGCCTTACCCCCAATAGTTGCTTCTAGTTTTTTGTTCCAACAAGAAAATAAAATATCCTGATCTAAACAAAGGCTTAAATTCCTACTTAGGAAGTTGGTAGACTATGACAATGTTTCTGCCTAAAATATCAGAGCGAGGTCATTACCTATAGGCAAGTGAAGATTTAGTAAAATGATGTCCTTTTGTCGGTGATGGATACCACACGTAAAAATGCCAATATTGATAAGGACTATGATAACCTTGAACAATAAGTAAACAAAGCAAAGCAAAACAGAATGGTTTTGGCTTTGAAGGCTGGCTTTCCATTTGAGGATTGCCAATGCTGCTGCTGCTGCAGAATCAGACGCAACATTAAGAGAAGAATATGGTAAAGTACCACACAAGAGTAAGGGAGCAAGCAAGGTTAAACTCTTCATGATTAACAAATGCTCTGCGTGCAAGTAACAGCCATGATATGAAGGTTATATATAGGTTAATTGCAGTAGCCTGTACGATCAAACTAACTTTTAAGTCTTTCAACCCTCAAACAAAAAAACTATTAAGTCTTTCACCCATTTTTCACTCCATACTTTTATGTCTTTGTATTATAATAATTTATGTTGGGCGATTTAGTGTCAAGAAGACAACTGTCATATAAGACTACAAAATGGAGATGCGGAAAATGGATTCAGTGTATAAAGAGGTGTAATCAATCATGCAATATGTACTGATATTAAATTTTTTTTAATTTGTTATTTAAATTTCTTTTATCTAATTTGTTATTAAAATTTGATATTTTTTAATTTGGTATTTAAGTTTTTTTTCTTTTTAAGATTTGGTACTCAAAATTATCAAATATATACAAATACTCCAATATCATGAAATTTATTTTTGTATTTTAAATGTTTCAATACTTTTAGTTTAATTTATTTTAATTTAACATAATGAATTTATTAAAACTATTGTTTTCTTCAATTTTCTTTTCATTAAGCAAATTTTGAACACAAGGAAACTTCAAATAAATGTAACCATTATTGTCATTAAATTTCATGTCTTCTACTGCATGTTCATACACTAGATATTTTTGTCACCTTATAAAAAAACTAACACAGTTAGTGTTCTAGAATAATTTGTATAAGTATTAAATTGGACAAAAAAATGCTTAGGTACCAAATTAAGAATATGTACTGAAATGAACCTAAAAAAACTTAAGTACTAAATTAAAAAAATCAAACACCAAATTAAAAAAAATTTAATAACAAATTAGAAAAAATTAAATGCAAATACCAAATATGATATTAAGTATAATTTTGCTTGATCTAAATTTTCATTTCACGTGTAAGCAAAATAAGCACAAGGTAAGTGAAGCTCGTGATGTCACTAGTTAATTCTTTACACCCTTATTGGCAAATGGCAACGGTTATAACTCCGGCCATTTTACCAAAAAAAGCTTTTTTTTTTCAAAATTTACCGAAATGGGCCACATTTTTAATTATTTATCGGAATGGGCCATTTTCGCGAAATCGCTGCCATGTCAGCGCGATGTCAGGGTATGTGCCAGGAAATCGCGTCCACATCAGCGCGATTTGCTTACGTGGCATGAACAGTTTATGTTTTTTAGCTTGGAAAACTTTGAAAGGCCATAACTTTTCGCTCGGTTGTACGATTGAGACAATTTTGTTTTTTGATTTCGAATAACTTTTCGAGATATACGCGCTGACAAACTGCTTAGAGATGAATAGGGACTAATTTGTAAAGTATAATTTGTTAGTTACGAGTATAGGGACTAAAGTGTAATTATTTCAAAATTAGCATGAAATTTTTGTATTTAAGAATATTTCAATGTTATGGAAGGATGAAATTGAATTGAAAAACGAAGCTTAGATTTGAAAATATGACTATTTAGGTTTTAGGGACTAAATTGAATAAAATGGAAAATTTTAGGGAACTTCTCAAAAGTGGAATGAGCTGACTTATACCTACAACAGGATGATATAAGACAATTCTGTAAAAAAGATCCGGTGTTTACTTCAAATAAGTAAGGAAAATAATGATTTGAATGTTTCAAAATTTAATTTTAACCGAAAAAATCAAATTTTAGGGGCAAAAAATGATCTTTTTTGATGAAAATTGCAGCAAACCGCCTTCGGTTGTTTGCCAGCACGTAGATCTCGAAAAGTTATTCGAATTCAAAAAAAAATCGTCTCAATCGGACAACTGAGCGAAAAGTTATGGACTTTCAAAGTTTTCCAAGCTTAAAAACATAAACTGTTCATCCACGTCAGCAAATCGCATCCTCGTAGGCGCGATTTGTGTCCACGTAAGCAAATCGCGCTGACGTGGACGCGATGTCCTCGCGCGTACCCTGACATCGCGCTGACGTGGACGCGATTTCGCGGAAAATGGCCTATTCCGGTAAATAATCAAAAAATCGGCCCATTTCGGTAAATTAAAAAAAAAGGGCTTTTTTTGGTCATTTGCCCTATAACTCCACCATATCCTTGATTTTTTTTTGTTCCATCTCATATTTGTTTGGGACAACCCAGCACTCTAAGGGTGGGTTTGGATGGACGATTGAGTGCGGTGCGGTGCGTTTAGTTTACTTTTTGTCTCACGCTACAGTATCGCTACAGCGTCTAATCTTATCGCCACAGCTGTTTTTACACTAACCACAGGTAAACGCACCGTCCATCCAAACTCACCCTAAGTCCTATCTAATTTAAAGTATGGGTAAACTACCAAAATAGTCATTTTTGTTTACCTTAGGTTACATTTTAGTCACTTATATTATCGCGTTGTAACATTTTAGTCATTGAGCCGTTAATTGTCATTAACGATGTAACTGTAGGCTAACTTGACATGTTAAATCATCATTTCAAACAAAAATTTTAGGTTAATTTATGCAATCGATCCCCATATTTTTTTGTTTTGAGCAATTTAATTTTTTTGTTTTATTTTTTTAACTTTCTTTTTTTTTCTTTATTTTTCATTCTCTTCTGCTTCTTCTATTTTCCTCCCTTTTCCATTTCTTTTAACGTAGTTTTTCTATGTTTTCCATTTGTTAAAACTAGTCCCTATACTTTTATTTTTTTAACAATTTAAATTTTTTTTTGAGTAAGGCAAGCTTGTGGACTAGTTTTAACAAGTGAAAAATATGGAAAAACTACGTTAAAAGAAATGAAAAAAGAAGAAGAGGAAAATAGTGGGAGAGTCAAAAGAGAACGGAAAAAAAAAAAGAAAAGTTAAAAAACATAAAAGAAAAAAATTAAATTGCTGAAATTGAGAAAAAAATATAAGGATCAATTGTAGTATTTCTCCTAAAATTTTCATTTAAAATGATAATTTAACGTGCCACCTTAGTTTACCGTTACACTGTTAATAGTTTAGTGATTAAAATGTTACAACATGATAACGAAAATGACTAAAACATAACATTTCAAACATAAGTGACTAAAATGTAACCTAAGACAAACAAAAGTGACTATTTTGATAGTTTACCCTTTAAAGTATTGGGACTGAATCCAAAAATTTCATAAAATACAGGGATTAATAGAAAATTTTAGCCGATTATTTTAACCTAAAAGTTTTAACATACCCCTTAGGCCTTATTCCCCTCCCCAATCCCCAATCCCCAATCCCCTAATTCCCTTTCTCCTTCCCCTTCCCCTTCCCCTTAAGTGCCGCTCACCAACTCCGGTGAGATCTGAGGTACAACATCGTGCTTTTTGCTTCTCTTCGTTCTGCAAGTTCTGCAACCTCAATTCCCCCACCCACCCATTCACACATTTACAGAGACATCCCCCACCCCGCTCAGTGACCTCCAGTGCCGCTGCCCGTCGGTCTCCCTCTTCCTCTGTCAGTTTCTCAGCTCCAGCCTTCAGCCTTCAGTCGGCTCCGTCGCCGTCCCACTGGTTTGCTCGTTATGTATGCACCATACTTCCAATGTACATGTTTAATGTTCTTCGGCTTCGAGTTCGTTCAGTGCTTAATGCTTCGCTAAATAGATTAGTCGAGTCTATTAAACGGTTGAGTTGGTTAGTTATTGTTAAGTCATTGATTCAAATACAGTTACTGTATAGTTCTAATAAAAATAAATATGTAACTTAAGAGGATGGGATTTAGGTGGTAGATGGTAATTTTATATAGTTCTAATAATAATAATAAAGTCAAGGTGATATGTAACTTACGATGTATGTATATTTTGATTTAATGTTTATTTTTATTTATAATCTCTTAAATTTTAAATCGAAAAAATAAATATGTATTCAATTTTAAATCATTTTAATTATTGTAATAACAATAATTATATATATGTATATATATCATCTGATTTTTGTATAGAGGCCAAAAGAGGAACAATTAATTGGAGATATTGTTTATCATAATTTGATTATGATATAAAAAGGTCTCGGCTCTTAGAAGTTTAATGCTTCTGCTTTTTCTTTCTAATTACGATTACATACTATCAAGATAAATTGTTGCTTGCCGTAAAATGTTCTAATAATGTTTTACTTATTTAAGAGAAAAGATGGAGAAATGGGAAAATAATTATTCAAACCGAAGTGAGCATACACGGTTCAGTTATATTATTAAAGATTTTGGTAAAATCATTCAGAATGTTGCTTGTATATGAGCCAAAAAAAATTAATCAAAGCATTTATACGCAATATTCGGGAAAGTTTATGTTCATTACTGATTGTGATGTTTGGGTAAAATTTTTACCCGATTTAGATGCATGTAACAGACAAATGAGATTTGTTATTGATGAGCTAAAATATTTGATGAACCACATCATCAATTTGTCATTTGGATCTTTTATTCTAAATTATAAGAATTTCAATATGGCGTCTGAATTGTTATCTTTTTTTACTTAGCTCGATTTTCAAATCTTGTAAGTTGATTGCATCTTTCATATATTTATTTTAAAGTTTGATAATTCAAATGTTTTATTTCATTAATTTCATAAATTTTTTGTTGACTTATTTACCTATATCCAAATGGATAGAAACACATGAGTCACGAGTTTTTACTGGATGCTTCCCTAGTTTGGATATAAGTTTTGTTTTATTGTAAATCTGGATCACCTCCTAAAGCGTAAAGCAATGAAACAGAAACAGTTTGAGGGTTACTTACATAAGATGTTTTCTATGGGTGAATTAGTTGAGTATTGCTCTAATGTTTACTGTCATTACAACTAAAAGGCAATTACTTGTGAAAAATCAGAAGTAAGATTTCAATTTTTTTATTATAATATTCTATTTATTTTTGTTATTAACTTTTAGTTAAAGTATTTATTTTATAGATGGACATCATTAACACTGAGAGTGAATTGAGTAGGGTACTGCCACTTTTGTATGATTAATTATTTGAAGCTTTAATCGGATATGCAAAATTGACTAAAATCAGGTAAAGAATATGTAAAAATTATATAATCATTATAAATTTATTTTTGTAATTCGTATTAAATGAATATTGTTATTTAATGTTTTGATGTAAAGTCCCACTTTTTTGAAATCAATTATTTTTAAAATATATGAATAGTTTATTCATTTTTTGTTACAACGACTCAATTTTGTTATATATTCTCAATATTTTTACTTTTAGACTCTGTTTATCTTTTCTAAAGATGGTCTTTAAATGTGTTTAGACTATGTTGCACCTTTTCAATTCTAATGTTTAGGATGTTCTTAATTATATGATCTAGTTTAATTTTTATTTTTGGTTTGCAACTATAGTGGAATCAGATTGAGATATCAAGGTACAAGATACGTATATGTATTATGGAGTATTAAAGATTTAATTAAAGAAATTTGCTCCACTTTCCTGCCTTATAAAGACAAAGAGGAAGCTTTGGAAACGTACAAACAACTAGTTGAACATCATAATGATCACATGTTGTGTTGCTATCATCTTGTATACCATCAAGATAAATGGTTGCTTGTGGTAGAATGTTTTAAAAACGTTCCAACTTATTTTAGAGAAAAGATGAAGAGGTGGAAAACTAGTTATTCAATCTGAAGCGAGCATATTTGGTTCAATTAAATTAGAGAAGATTTTTGTAAAATCTGTTAGGATGTTGTTTATCTATGGACCAAGAAAGTATTTACTCGTTATATCTAAGAAAGTCAATCTTCATTACTAATTTTAATGGGCGGGTAAATTTTTTACTCGATTCAAGTGCATGTAACAGACAAATGAGAGCTGTTATTAATGATGCCAATCTATAAAAAAAAATATTTTAAGTAGGAAGTCTTTAAACTGTATTTGTTCAATTATTTGTTACTTGCCAAGATGCATGTAACAATTAGACGGAGTCGGACTTTACTAGCATTTTGTAGATGAAGATTATACCTAAATCCTTCATTTTTTTTTGGTAAATGAAATTAAGCATTAGTTTTAAGTGTTTAATTGTTTCTTTGGGAACCAACAATTACGGTGTAAGCTGACCAATTATTTTATGAAAATTCCTCCTAGTGTATATTAAAATTCTTGACTTTTATCAAATTTTCTAATATTTTTAATAAAAAATTTAGTATTGATATAAGTTACAATAGTATCACCCATGATTTGGTTTTGATTGAATGTGTTTTGATATGTTGAAATGATGATTTTGTATTGAGCTAAGTTTTAGGTAAATTTAAGCCCATTATTGAAATGTTTTGGACACTTAAAATTGTGCAGTTTTGATCATTTGACTATTAAACCTCGAGATAGAAAGAACATGTTTAGAGAATGTTAGAACAAATTTTACCTTATCGTGTATTCAAGTGCTTAATGTCTCGAGACATATAATATTGGTCTTGAGACAATCGCATTTAAGTTTCGAGACAAATCTCCTTTGTCTTGAGATAAGGGCATATCGAAGCTAAATAAAATTTTCCCTGTTTCAAATCTTGAGACTAAAGGATTTGTGTCGTGAGACATATTGACATCGAAGCAAAAATACCAAATTGAAAATGAAGCCTATCTTGAGACACGAGGTTCCGTATCTCAAGACAACAAGTTAAAATTTGACATTTGAGTTTGAATTTGAGTCCTAACTTTGAAATTAACTTATTATATCCCTGTAATTAGATGTAATTGATTCTTATGTATTATGATGTATGTGTATGATCATATGGAATGGGTTAATTGTTATGAATGATAATTATGAATTTAACTTTGTGAATTTATGTCAAGTTAGCCTAAGTTGCTCTGACAACGTAATGCAATGTTGCACATTCGAATCCAACAACTGGATCGGGTGTGGGGTGTCCCACAAACTACCTTACGGTGCAAGGTGCATGGTGATGATAAGGGGAGTTTAAGCGAGCCCCTTGTGCATACTCTTAAGGGAAGTTTCAATTTAATTCTCTTTATTTGCACTTTTTGTTATGGGAGCTAATCATTTAAGTGGTGATAAAGACTTATCTTTTGGCTACTGATCAATGTTGGAGAAGAGCCTATCAATATGTCGATTGATGGAGTTTCTTCTTTAGTCATTTTGGGGTGTTTTAAACACTCTTTGTTTAGATATTGTTTATGGAGAAATATTGTTATTATATGACGTATTTAGGGAGAGTGGTTTGTAACAATTGGAGTCGGTATTTGGACCGCAATTACTTCTTTATGTAATGATAGATTCGGTTTAAACCAATAAGTAATCCAAATAATTATTGAATAAAATTGTTCTTTAAGCAAAACTCTGCAAATGTAGGATGGGAGAATCTGAACTGTGTTAATAAATATTGTGTGTTGGTTCTCTCTTTATTTATCTCTTTGGCTCACTCACATTTTTAGATTAGTTGTGCAAAATCTCTAGTTCTACACACCTTTTGTTTTGACTAGAGTTCAAACGGAATTGTTTTTTAAACGATTATAAGCCAAGTTTTCTGTTCCACCAATAATTCAAATATCATAGTTTGAATGAAGTTGAAATCGAAGATTCTTTTATAAGATAATATCAAATTACAATTAGGGGTGAAACCACCTTCATTATGAGCACCAATCAACCAATTAACCACTACCAAAATCCCCCAAGAGACTTGACATAATAGCATGCACGAAACGTCAAGTCTCATATGGACTATCCTCTTTCTTGGCATTTTGGATTTCAATTTTGTGAACACCATCACAATGCTCTATCACAATGAGGACCTTCAAGAACTATTGCCTTAACAAATCTATGTATACACCAGAACACGACTAAAAACAACAAGAAAAGAAAAAACCAAATCCACCACAACTTTCATACAAAATAGAGTGGACAATAACCACCACAATTTTCAAAGAAAACATTTAAGGTAATTCAAGATAGGAGTTAATGAAGTCTGGTCAAGTAGATTCACTTCAAAGAACACGATCACTCCATGAAATACAAGTGATAGTTGATATAGGTATGACCCTTTAGAGAAAAAGAAAGGGGAAGACATTAAATTTTGAGAGCCTTAAAAGATCCAATTCATTAATAAATGGATTAGCGAATCCTTTAATTGATGTAGGTCTAATAAGAGAGAATAGGACATGGATTAATAGCAAAGGGAGGGTGTTGAAAGCTTTGAAAGGCTTAGCTCTTTGAACGACCAAATTAATATTAGAGGGTGAACCTTTGAAAAGATAATACTAGAATATAATTTATGATAAACTGTTACAGACAAATATCGGAAACAACTCTTGTTGCATTACCAACAAGCTAGTAGCAATTTTCATGGAAAAGGTAAATACGGGTATAAAAATGCTAATCTATTCACCCATGATTACTACACGAAAGCTAAAAGAAACAACATTAGAGCAATACCAAACATTTCCAAGGTGGTATATTAGATGAAGATCAAAGGGACCTACAAGGGACTAGATGTGGTCGAACACCAGCTGAGAAACAGTGTGCATGGTTGGCCTAGATTTTGGATTGTTATCTAAACATGAAACAGCCAGGTTCAGGATGAATACGAGTTTGTTCACAACTTCTGGCGGAGGAGGCGAAAGCCTTTGATCCAACACATTGTTTAGTGGAATGCTTTCTGCTGTTACAATTGATAGATTAGAGAGAAATTCACCCGGATATGCCCCGGATATCAATTCCAATGCCAGCACACCAAAACTAAACACATCACATTTTTCAGTAACTTGCATGGTGTAGGAAAGCTCTGCAAAGAAAAAGATAAATAGTTGATGACAAATATTATCCTATATGCCATTTCATCTATGGAAGTACAATGAAAATCACCTGGTGCAATGTATCCGTATGTTCCAGCAATATTACTCCAATTGGATGAGTCTGGATTGAGAAGCTTAGCAATGCCAAAGTCTGAAAGGTGAGCTTCATACTCCAAATCAAGCAAAATGTTGTTGCTTGTTATATCTCGATGAACAATGGGCGGTGAACAGTCATGGTGCAAATAGGAGAGGGCATTAACAACACCTTTGACAATATTCACCCTATTGTTCCAGTCCAATTTCTTAGATTCTTCATTCTTACTGAGAACAGAAGCCAAGCTACCCCTTTCAAGATACTTGTATACTAAAAAGGAATGACCTGCAGAGGAAGAAAAACCATAGAACTTCACAATATTTCTGTGTCTTGTTTCTACTAATGCCCTAACCTCATTTAGGAACTGTCTTTGATCTGCCATTTCACTGGTATGCAACAGATGGAATTTCTTCACAGCTACAACATCTCCTGATGACAGCTCTGCTTTGTATACGTTTCCATATCCTCCCTTCCCAATGCAATATTGAGCATCAAAATCTTTGGTAGCTCTAATGATCTCTTCAAACAATTTTCTTCCATTAAAGGGAGATAATGAGAAAAATATCTCATCACTTGCATTGCTTTGCCTTCCTTCATCTGCATCTTTCTTCCTCTTCTTGAAGGCAAACAACAAAGCAATTGATGAAATCAAGAGACAAGAAACCGATAAAAGAGAGAACATAACTACTAAAATGGTTTTGTTGTTGTTGTGACCCTTCTTAGAAAAAGGTGTGCAAGGCGGTAATCCTCTAGCATTGCCACATAATCCTTTGTTCCCTCCCAATTCTTGTCCTGAAGCATTTAGAAATGCTTGGCAGTTGGGAATGGGACCCTGGAGTTCATTATATGAAATGTCAACAGTGTACAAGCCTCGGAGCTTCTCCAAAGAGGATGGTATTTCACCAGAGAGATTATTGTGAGAAAGGTTTAGTGTCTCCAAGCTCTGCAAACTTCGAAATTCCCCTGGAATCTCCCCTGAAAGCATGTTGTGACTCAAATCTAGTCGAACCAAGGTAGTTAACTTGCCTACTTGAATTGGAATTCTTTGGCTAAACCGATTGATGCTCAAATTCAAGTAGAATGACATGGACAGATTCCCAATAGTTTCAGGGATGGACTTGCTCAATTGGTTTGCAGACAAATCTAGATACAAAAGCTTGGACATAAGTCCTAGTTCCAAGGGTACACTACCAGAAAGTTGATTCCCATTCAAAAAAAGATAAAGCAAAGATGTCAACTTTGAAATTTTCTTTGGAATCTCCCCAACTAAATGATTTGAAGAAAGATCAAGCCTGTGTATCTGACGTGAGTTTCCAATCTCAGCTGGTATTGTGCCACTGAGATTGTTCCTTGCAATAGATAGGCTCTGTAAGCTTCTGCACAATCCCCAATTGGAAGACACTTCACCATAAAGTTCGTTGTCACTTAATTCAATGAATCTTAGGTTTGGGTAAACGCCTAAATCTTCAGATATATTTCCTCTGAGTCGGTTTCTTTCAAGGTAGACTCTCTTCAAGCTAGTGCAATTTTTCAACCCTTGAGGGATTGGCCCGGTAAGCTGGTTGTCTGCTGCTGTGAAGTATTCAAGTGATCCACCACGGCAAATGCCTTGCGGCAAATTTCCTGTCAGATTGTTGTGGTCTAGTTCTAACACGATCAACTTCATCAAGTTTCCGATTTCATTAGGAATGGAACCTGAGAGTCGGTTGTCTCGGAGATGCAGAATTTCCAAGTTGCTCAAACTGCCAAGTGAAGCAGGAATAGAGCCATTGAGTTGGTTTTCACTCAACTCCAGGTCAACAAGAGAATTCAAGTTTCCTATCTCCTCAGGAATTGGCCCAGAGAGTTGATTTTCATAAAGGTGGGCAACTGTAAGATGTCTCAAGTCACCAAATGAGGTTGGGATCAAGCCAGATAGATTGTTGTGATAAAGGCTTATTTCAGAAAGAGATTCCATATTCCCTAACTCAGAGGGGATGGGACCTGAAAGACTATTGTTAAACATATGAAGCACCGTCAGTTTTTTCAAGTTTCCAAATGTGGAAGGGATGGGACCAGTTAGACGGTTGGTGTCCAGGTAAACTTCAACTAAATTCCTAAGGTTTCCCAATTCTGGAGGAATGGGACCAGAAAGGGAATTATTATAGAGAAGCAAGGAAACAAGTCGACTTAGTTTACCGAGAGAAGCAGGAATGCAACCATTTAGCTTGTTGCTACACAAGGCAAGGTCAGTGAGAAATTTGAGCTGACCAATTTCTCGAGGAATTGAGCTGTTCAACTGATTTCCAGCAAGATGGAGGGTCTGAAGATGTACAAGGTGGCTAATTTCAGGTGGGATTTGGCCAGAGAACTGGTTATCGGATAAATCGAGGTAGGTGAGTTTGGAGAGCTGACTGATTTTAGGTGGGATTATGCCATAAAGTTCATTGGTGCTAAGGTCCAACTCTGCAAGATTAGGCAAAGACGAGAATGGAAATGAATGGAGCGTACCTTTTACACCATAGCCAGTGAGGTTAATCTTAGTAACACTGTCAGCATGGTTGCAATGGATTCCAAACCAAGCACAAGGACTTGTTTTGGTATTTGGGTCGTTGGATGTATTCCAGGAAAGCAAAACAGAATGGTTTTGGCTTTGAAGGCTGGCTTTCCATTTGAGGATTGCCAATGCTTCTGCTGCAGAATCAGAAGCGACATTAAGAGAAGAAAATAGTAAAGTAACACACAAGATTAAGGGGGCAAGCACGGTTAAACTCTTCATCATTAACAAATGCTCTGCATGGAAGTAACAGCCATGATATGACGGTTATATATAGGTTAATTGCAGTAGCCTGTACGATCAAACTAACTATTAAGTCTTTCAACCCTCAAATAAAAAAACAAGAAGTCTTTCACCCCTTTTTCACTCTAGAGTTTTAAGTCTTTGTATTATAGTAATATATGTTGGCCCATTTAGTGTCAAGAAGACAAATGTCATATAAGACTACAAACTGGAGATGTGGAAAAATGGATTCAGTGTAGTAACATAAATTTATCCCTCTTAAGTCTTTTCATTCTATTAGTTTATGTTATTCCGTTAATTTCGTTTGGCAACTTTTGTTCTGCACTTATGGTAGACTCCTTTTGACTTGGACATTCACACAGGCAATAAGCTTTTATCTCCCTATCTTTTGGGTCCACAGCAATAGCATCTCAGAGTTCAGACCAAACCCTTCTGTACGCAGATTGAAATAGAGCATATGTGAAACTGAATATATTATTCTAACTATAATTGAAACAAAATCTATGTTACTTCCAAGAACCATGTTTTATTTTCAAGATTTTAGCCCCATTTCCTCCTTTGAAGCAGCTGATTTTTGGTTAAAAAAGAAAGGCAAAATTAATTATGTTTCAAAGAATTCAGTGTTCTTAAAGAGTTCATCTAAATAAGTAACTGAAATAAGAACTATGATAACCAGAACTTAAAGTTATTCTAAGAGGACAAATGACGAACATATTGTGGACGCCAAAATCAAGCCAAAATCCGCAACCAGCTGACAATGCAACAGTGATGAATACCTTCATCATCTCTAACAATCCCACAGTGTAAAAGCCCTTGTACTTTCAACACTGAAATTGAGATTTGAGATGTATCCATCAACTTGTTGCAGATGAAGATTATACCTAAAGCAGTCATAGGCTTTTTCCCCTAATTTTGGTGAATGAAATCATTCTTTAGTTTTAAGTGTTTAATCATTTCTTCATGAAACCAATCATTACGTATCTTGAAATATATAATTTCATGTGTGATTTTGTTATGACAACCCATTGAGTGAATAATGAGTTGATTTATTTGGGATAGGATTGTACCAAAGAAGTTCAAAAATCACGGAAGGGTTTTGACAAACCCTGTAATTTGGGCAAAATAATAACTGCTACAACTCAAATCCAAGTCCAAATCTTAATCTGGAGAAAAATAAAATAGAAAGTTTCGAATGTTAACAAAATTAAAAGCAACCCATTGAAGGAAAAAAAATTAATCTGAAATTGTCTGAAGGTTAAACAAAAAAGTGAAGAGAACCCCAATGAAATTCAAAAAGAATAAAAAGAAAAAGAAGACAAACGACTCTTGACGCGGAGCGTGTGTAATGTGCTGGGCTAACTGAAGTCTTCTGTTCCCGAGAAGGGGTCAATTTTCTACAAATAATATTTAATAAATTGAATAAGTGCGGATTAGACCTTCTCATAGACACCGAGCTACTTGAAAAGTAGAAGATGTTAAATAAAAATTTAAACTCAAAAATAGATTTTGGCAAAAACATAAGACCCATCTAGAAAGTAAGTCGAGCCACAAGTAAATTTTTTTGGCTTGAATTTGGTCTGACCCGAATTAGTAAAAAAAATTATTGTTATTTTGTTGTTGTTTTGTTGTTATTTTACTATTATATTACTACTATTTTGTTGTGATCGTTTGGACATTGTATAAGTACTGTTTTATAGTTAATTTTACTATTATATTAGATACATTTGCTTATTAAGTTGTATCTATCTTAATGTTATTTAAATATAAAAGTTTTTTAATATATTTAGAAACATTTATTTTAATTTTTTAATGTATTTGATGTATTATATTTTTTAAATTTTATTTATATATATAAAAAATTTAATACAGGTAGGTCAAGTCAAACTCGAGTTTTAGTTTTTTATCCGAGCCATACTTGAAAAAATATTTAGGCTTATTTTTCAAGTCAGGCCTAGTCCATTTCTATAAAACAGGACTAGAATTTTATTACTGCCCCACCCCTAATCACCTCTATTGCGGATCAAGTCAAATTCAAATTCCTTCAAACTTTTTTTAGTTAGATTTGGGTAGAAGTGTAACATTACGCTTTGGGTAAAGCCAAGTTTAGACAAATAAAATGATATATTTTGTTTAAGCTCAATCCACGAATAAATCTAACTCTTCAAGATTGGAGTGAAATGGTTGAATGAACTCTAATAAAATGCAATAGAAGTTTATGCCTAATGAAATTAAATTTGGTAGTTTGGTATAATATAGATGTCACTAGAGACTCCAATTGAAATTACTTTTAATAGAAAGGTTTTAAGTTTGTTGAGGCACTTATAAGAGCAACGACATCAAGCAATTACAACTATGTCGATAACTGCTCAAGGTTTCATAATTGATCATATTTGAAGTTAGTAACTTTTTGAAATAATATAGTTGGGCCACGAATTAGTTGATATTATGGACATATATTGGTCCATATTTGAATATTGATCTTATGAAGCAATAAATCTTTAAAGATTGGATTAATTCAAATCAAGCAAATCAAATCTTCTGTTTCGTGGAGATTGATTTGAATGACTTGAAGACATATCTTAGAGATTTTTGCTTTATCCTAGGCTTTATTAGAAAATTCTTAAGTCTTGTTTAAGGGCTACTTTGGAAGGGATTATGATTGTAATTAATTCGTATGCTAGCAAGTAAAAAAATGCTTATATACTTGAGACTTCACAGGTTAGTGTTAGAATTAAGTGACTCGAATTCTTATTTAAATAAAATACAGTGATAAAATAAAATAAAAGTAAAATCCATATAGAACTACACTTCTTTTATTTTGTTTTAGAATAAGGTTTTTAAAACATTATTAAACTCCATCTATTTGATATTGGTTAGAATAATGTGTTTCAATCTTACTACACTCCAATTAGAATATGGTTTTACAAGCCTATAAATAGACATAGTCTACTCCTCTTGTAATCATTTGAATTTGACATAGTAAATTTTCTTCTCCTCTGCCCGTGGTTTTTTTCCCAAAAGGATTTACATGTAAAAATCTGTGTGTGTTTTTTATTTTTCCTTTCTCTTTTCTTTGCGATATATTGTCATTACCGATATTCTATTTTTTTACAAATTCGTGTCCGAGCTTCTAGGTTGTTCATCTCGATCACGGTAATGGCGTCTTTGAAGTATGAAATTCAGTTGTTGGATCGCAACACTAGATTTGTGTTGTGGCAGATTAAGATGCAAGCAGTTCTTGCGCAGATGGATCTGGAGGATGCCCTACTAGGGATAGATAAGATGCCTTCGACATTAACGAATGAAGAGAAGAAACGTAAGGATCGAAAGGCGTTAACACAATTACATTTGCATTTGTCTAACGAAATTTTGCAAAATGTGATGAAGGAGAAGACTGCCGCTGCATTATGGAAGAGGCTGAAACAAATATGTATGTTGAAAACTCTAACCAGCAAGTCGCATATGAAGCAACGCCTTTATGCTCATCGTTTGGAGGAAGGTGTGTCTGTGCACGAACACTTAACAGTCTTTAAAAAAATTCTTTTAAACTTGGAGGTCATGGAGGTTTAGTATGATAAGGAAGATCTAGGGTTGATTCTACTTTGTTCATTGTCCCTATCTTATTCAACCTTTAGAGACATGATTTTATATTGCTGCGAGTCTCTCACAGTTAATGAGGTTTATGATTCTTTGACCTCATATGATAAGACGAAGCATTTTGTGGTTAAACCCAACTCTCAAGGAGAGGGTCTTATTGTTCGTATGAGACAAGATCGAAATGCTGATGATGATCGTGGAAGGACACAACAATGAAATCCTCGCGGTAAATCTAAAGGTAGATTAAAGTCTTCAAACAAAGGTAAAACTTGTAACTTCTGCAAGAAAAAAGGGCACATTAAATTTGAGTGTTATAAGCTGCAGAACAAGATCAAAAAGGAGGTTGCGAATCAAAAAGGAAAATAACCAAAAAAATTCGGTGAAACTGATGTTTTAGAAGACTACAGCGACGACGAACTTTTAGTTGCTTCTATCAACAATTCTAAAGTGAGCGATGAGTGGATTCTTGGTTCGGGCTACACCTTTCACATGAGTCCCAATCGGGATTGGTTTACAACTTAAAAAACAGTGTCTGAAGGTGTTGTTTTGATGAAAAATAATGATTTGTGTAAAATTACACGTGTTGGAACGATTAAAGTTAAGATGTTTGACGGAGTTGTCAAAACACTTAGTGGCATACGACATGTTCCAGAATTGAAGAGAAATTTAATTTCGTTGAGTACCTTGATTCAAAATGGTACAGATTAACAGTTGAAAGTGGGGTTTTGAATATTTCCAAAGGTTTCCTCGTTGTGATGAAAGGGCAGAGAAATACTGCCAAGTTATATGTTTTGCAGGGTTCTACTGTTACTGATGATACAGCTGTCGTTTCCTCTTCCTTATCAGATGATGATATTACTAAACTTTGGCATATGCGCCTAAGGCATATGAGTGAAAATGACATGGCAGAATTGAACAAAAGAGGACTTCTTGATGGACAAGGAATTTGTAAACTAAAGTTCTGTGAGTAACTAGTTTTTTGGAAGCAAAAGAGAGTTTGATTCACTAGAAGAATCCATAGCACAAAGGGAACATTGGGGTATATTCATTCTGATCTGTGGAGGACATCTAGAGTGCCTTTGAGAGGTAGAGCTAATTATATGCTAACTTTTATTGATAATTTTTTTCAGAAAAGTTTGGGCGTTCTTCCTGAAGCAGAAAAGCGATGTGTTTTTCGCATTTAAGTATTGGAAAACTCTGACTGAAAAATAGATGGAAAACAAATAAAACACCTCCACATAGACAATAGCTTAAAGTTTTATTCTGATGAGTTTAATGAACTATACAAGTTAGAGGGTTCGTGAGACATTTGACAGTTCGTCATACTCCATAACAAAACGGCGTTGCAAAATGAATGAACAGAATGATCATGGAGAAAGTTCGATGTATGATGTCGAATGCTAACTTACCGAAGTTGTTTTGGGCCAAAGCAGCCTCTATTGTATGTTTTTTGATTAATCGATCTCCATCCGTTGCCATTGAGAAAAAGACTCCACAAGAGGTATGGTTTGGTAATCTTGCTGACTATTCTGATTTAAAGATCTTTGGGTGTCCTACGTATACTCATGTCGATAATGGAAAATTGGAACCGAGATACATTAAATGTGTTTTGGGCCAAAGCAGCCTCTATTGTATGTTTTTTGATTAATCGATCTCCATCCGTTGCCATTGAGAAAAAGACTCCACAAGAGGTATGGTCTGGTAATCCTGCAGACTATTCTGATTTAAAGATCTTTGGGTGTCCTACGTATACTCATGTCGATAATGGAAAATTGGAACCGAGATACATTAAATGTGTTTTTCTTGGTTATAAAGCTAGTGTAAAAGGGTATAAGTTATGGTGTCCTGAAAATAGAAAAGTTGTGATTAGAAGAGATGTTGTTTTTGATAAAGCTGCAATGCTACTTAACTTATTTCTTAAAGACTCTTCCAATAAAGAAAATTAAAAGCAGGTAGAGTATCAGATTAATCCAAAATCTACAACAGAGTCGACTCCTCAAGCCAGTACAAAAAATTAGAATAGAGTTACTTTTTCACCATAATACTCTACCGCTAAAAATAGAATTAGAAGAGAAATTAAACTTCCAAAGAAGTATGCCGAGGTTGATCTAGTTGCTTATGCTTTAAATGTGGCTGAAGATATATATACAAACTAAGAGCCATCTAATTATTCTAAAGCGGTGAGCTGTGAAGACTTAGAAAAGTGGATGTTTTCTATACAATAGGAGATGAAATCACTCCACAAAAACAGAATATGGGATCTTGTGAAACTTCCTAAAGGTAAAAAGGTTATTCGTTGTAAATGAGTGTTTAAAAAGAAAGAAGAGACTCTAGGAGTTGAAGAACCCAGATATAAAGTAAGGTTTGTTGCAAAGGGTTACAGTCAAATTTCAAGAGTGGACTTCATAGATGTGTTCTCCCCAATTGTAAAGCATAGTTCAATTCGAGCTTTGCTTGGTATTGTGGCGATGCATGATTTGGAGCTTGAACAGTTAGATGTAAAAACTTCATTTTTGCATGGAGAACTTGAGGAGGATATTTACATGCAACAACCAGAGGGTTTTACATTCTCAAAAAAAGTGGACTATGTTTGCTTACTGAAAAAGTCCCTTTACGGTTTGAAACAGTCACCAAGACAGTGGTACAAGAGGTTTGATTCCTTTATAACTTCTCATGATTTCAAAAGAAGTAGCTTTGACAGTTGTGTTGAAATCAGTTATTTCTGAAAATATATGAATAGTTTATTCATTTTTGTTACGACTCAACAGTAAAAAGTAATGTCAATTTTGTTATATATTCTCAATATTTTTTCTTTTAGACTATTTATCTTTTCCAACGGTGGTTTTTAAATGTGTTCAAACTATGTTGCATCTTTTCAACTCTAATATTTAGCATGTTCTTAATTATATGATATAGCTTAATTTTTATTTTTGGCTTGCAACAACTATAGTGGAATCAGATTGAGATATCAAGGTATGGGATACATATACATATTATGGAGTGTTAAAGATTTAAATTAAAAAAATTAGCTCCACTTTCCTGCTTTATAAAGACAAAGAGGAAGCTTTGGAAACGTACAAATAGCTAGTTGAGCATTATGACGATCACTTATTGTGCTGCTATCATCTTGTATACCACTAAGATGAATAGTTGTTTTCGGTAGAATGTTTTAAAAATGTTCCAACTTATTTTAGAGAAAAGATGAAGTTGGAAAATATTTATTTAAACTGAAGTGAGTATATGTTGTTCAGTTACATTAGAGAAGATTTTTGTAAGATCTTTTAGGATATTATTTGTATATGGGCCAAGAAAGTATTTACATGTTATATCCGGGAAAGTCAATATTCATTACTAATTTCAATGGGTAGTAAATTTTTTACTCGATTTAGATACATGTAACAAACAAACGAGAGTTGCTATTAATGATGCCAATTTATAAAAAAAAATTAAGTAAGAAGTCTTTACACTATATTTGTTCAATTATTTGTTACATGTCAAGATGCACGTAACAATATTCAATTCACTTTTGTTATTAACTTTTACTTAAATTGTTTATTTTATAGATTGGCATCATTAACATCGATATGAGTTGAGTAAGATAAAAATTTTATCCGCCCATTGAAATTAGTAATGAATATAGACTTTTTTGGATATTGTGTGTAAATACTTTCTTAGCCCATATACAAGCAACATCCTAGCAGATCTTAAAGAAATCTTCTTTAATGTAACTGAATCACATATGCTTATTTCTTACTTCTTCATCCTTTCTCTAAAATAAGTTGCAACATTTTTAAAACATTCTATTGCAAGCAACCATTCATCTTAATAGTATACAAGATGATGGTAGCACAGTATGTGATCGTCATGATGCTCAAATAGCTTTTTTTTTTACGTTTTCAAACCTTCTTCTTTGTCTTTATAAAGCAGGAAAATGGAGCTAATTTCTTTGCTTAAAATTTTTGACACTTCATAATATGTCTATATATCTCATACCTTGATATCACAATCTGGTTCCATCATAGCTATTGCAAACCAAAAATTAGACTAGATCATATAACCGAGAACATGCTAAACATTGGAATTGAAGAGATACAGCATAATCTGACCATATTTAAAGACCATCGTTGGAAAAGATAAATAGTGCCTAAAAGCAAAAACATTGAGAATATATAACAAAATTGACATTACTTTTTACTGTTGAATCGTTGTAACAAAAAATAATAAACTATTCCTATATTTTTAAAAATAATTTATTCCAAAAGAAGTGGGACCCTATATCAAAAAATTAAAATGACAATATGAATTATAAAAACAAATTTATAATTTTTATATATTTCTTATTAGGTTTTAGCAGATTTTGCATATCTGATTAAAGTTTCAAATAATTGAACATACAGAAGTGGTACCCTATTCAACTCGCTCTCGAGGTTAATGATGCACATCTATAAAATAAATAATTTAAGTAAATAGAATATCATAATAAAAATATTGAAATCTTACTTGTGATTTTTTGCAAGCAATTATTTCGTTGTAATGATGGTAAACATTACAGAAATGCTTAACTAATTCATTCGTAAAAAAATCTTAAGTAGGTAACCCTGAAGTCGTTTCTGTTTAATCATTTTACGCTTCAAGAGATGATCTAGATTTATAATAAAACAGAACTTATCTCTGAACTAAGGGAAGCATCCAGTAAAAACTCATGACTCACATGCTTTCTATCCATTTGGACATAGGCAAATAAGTCAACAAACAAATTGAGAATCGAACTTCAAAATAAATATATGAAAGATGCAATCAACTTACAAGATTTAAGAATCAAGTTAGGTAAGAAAAGATAATAGTTTAGACGTCATATTGAAATTCTTATAATTTCGGATAACAGATTCGAATGGCAAATTGATGATGTAGTTCATCAAATATTTTAGCTTATCAATAGCAACTCCAATTTGTCTATTACATGAATTTAAATAGAGTAAAAATTTTACTCGCCCATCAAAATTAGTAATGAATATAGACTTTTTCGAATACTGCATGTAAATACTTTGATTTTTTTTTTGGTCCATATACAAGCAACATCTTGGAAGATCTTACCGAAATTTAGTACACTAATGTAACTGAACCACGTATACTCACTTCGATTTGAATAACTATTTTCCCTTTTCTCTTAAATAAGTTAGAACGTTTTTAAAATATTTTATCGCAAGCAACCATTCATCTTGATAGCATACAAGATGATGGCAGCATAATATGTGATTGTCATGATACTCAGCTAGATGTTTGTATAGTTCCAAAGCTTTCTCTTTGTCTTTATAAGCCAAGAAAGTAGAGCTAATATCTTTGCTTGAAATCTTTAACACTCCATAATACTTATATATATCCTGTAGCTTGATATCACAATCCTGTTCCACCATAGCTGTTTAGCATATTCTCGGTTATATGAAGGCATTTTTGACAGATCATGAGTTATTATACGCAGTTATCCATTGCAATGTAAGGAACTTTATTGTTCTTTTGCAGTCCCTATAAATCTTGCAATCATTAGTTCAAAACTTTTTCCAAAAAAATAAGTTATATGTATAGTGGACATTGGTGTAGTTTAACCATTGTATTGTGTTTAATTGATCCCTTTGTGATAAGATCCTTATAGTGATTGCTTTAAGCAAGATGCTTGATTGCTGAAATAAAATGAGTCTCTTTCTGGAATTATTTTGTTTGTGTTTTCTGTTTAATTTACTCAGATACTTTTAGGAAGTTCAGAATAGACTTTGAATTTAAGCACTCAAGCTACTATTGCTTGAAGTTTGCTGGAAAAAAAGTATTTAGTTACTTTTGAGAAGCTTAAATCCTTATTGAAAAGGTCTGTTGGATCTTATAGACTGTTTTAGTATTGGATCATCTGAATTTGGTTTTTGTTGTTAACTACATATCTCTAGCAGAAGAAATTTATGATAGAGCCTATTATTACTGTAAACTCTTGCTTGTAAATATTTGATATTGTTTCCTTTTTGTCCTGTGATTCCAGTTTTAGTTGCATCCATTTGGCATTCTTTGTTTTCATTGGAACAGATGTGGGAAGACTGTGGTGAATGGACAGTCTATGTAATGTTGTGATCGCAATTGGAATTGCCTACTTTTGACAAGCCAAAGTGCCAAACTGTTCTCTCTACTTTATGTTAGCTGTTACATGAACTATGTGCTATATAGAAGATTAAGTGGTAGTGGCACATTTATGCTTTATTCTCATTGAAAAATTTAAGACTTGCTAAAAACCTGATTGATGAGGATCGTGTTGTAAAATGCTCAGCTTGAAAACAAGGTAAGTAATTTGGTGGAAGAAAGATGGGAAAAGAGGAATGTGGAGAGAAGATGGATTAATTGTCTGGTCTTGAAATAGTTCTAAAGCCACCAGCTATTGTATAACATAATACAAAGCTGTTAAGTTATAACCAGACGAAATCATATTAGTTGCATTTCATAATAACAGGTCCAAGTCAAATACATAGTTTGATTTAGTATATGTAAGATTAAAAAAAATGTGTCGAGCCCGAGCTTAACATATATAATCTAGACCGAATTTGCACAAAAATTTAAGTTTATTTTTTAGACGGGGTTTGAGCCTACCAGTTGGGCTTGATATTTGGTTGGGACTGACTCGAGCTTAGCTCGACCTATAGGCATCTCTACCAGGGTACCAGGGAAGAATTAAACTCTTTTAGCTAAATGAGCAAATTTTGTTTTTAGTCTCCTTACTCTCATTGGCTGGGGTTGGCCATAAACCCTGCCCAGAAACGGACATTATTGACCAAAACCTAATAATCCAAAGTTCCATTTCCATCGTGTTCTCCCAAATTAATTTCCTATACACCATGCAATGCTTTATATATGCACAAGATTATGGCACTCAGCGAGTTAAAAAAAATGTAACAAATACATTTATAAAAAAATAATTTAAAGATCATATTAGAGCAACAAATTTAAAAGGAAGTCGGCGTGGGCAACATATCTCGAAAACATACTATTCGAACAGTAGACATAATCATACGACGGCAGGCTACGATATGACCACATAACCTCGAACCTGGCGGAATGCATCAATTCCGTTTTCAAAGGAACGCGTCATTTGCTGATAATCGCGGTTGTGAAAGAGATACTTCTGTTTGGCGAAAGTGTTCCCAAAGCGAGCGGCGAGTTATGCCTGGCAATTGCAAGGAGGCCATGTATGGTGTCCGACGGTAGTGGAAGAAATTAATAATGGTAAGGCACGAGCCAACTGCATGCACACAGTTTGTCACTCGCGCGACGACCTATGGTTTCAAGTGACAGAGTTTGACAGGCCGGACCAAGGTATTGCCAAGGGGTGTACCAGGTACACCTAAGAAATAGGATGGTTTTAGTTGATAAGTCAACTTATTTATGTGTGCAAGATAAGTTATGCAATTTTTAATGTAATTAGTGGGAGTAGTTATGTACTAGGTAACTGCTTTGTAATTTATATTTTTTGCCTTAATGAAAATTAGTGAGGTAGATCAATTTTAGATTATCTTCTTCAGTTTCTTTTTCTTTCAAGTTTTCTCTCTTTGTTGCGGGTACCCTCAACAATACGTTATTCTAACTATAATTGAAACAAAAATCTATGTTACTTCCTAGAACCATGTTTTATTTTCAAAATTAATCATGTTTCAAAGAATTTATTGTTCTTAAAGAGTTCATCTAAACAAGCTCACATAAGGAGAACTAAGATAAACAGAACTAAAATTTTTTCTAAGAGGACAAAGGACGAACATATTGTGGACACCAAAATCAGGCCAAAATTCGCAACCAACTAACAATGTAACAGTGAAGAATACCTTCATCACCTCTAATAATCCCACCTTGTAAAAGCCCTTATTAAATTGAATAAGTGGGGATTAGAACTGACATGGGTTGGGATTTCTTGAAAAGTGAGAAGGTTTGAGTGAAAATTTAAAATCAAAAAATGGGGTTAGAAAAAAAATAAAACCCATTTAGAAAATGGATCGAACCTCAAATAAGCTTTTTTTTTTGCTTGAACCCGACCCGACTTGAATTTACAAAAAAAAAAAATTGTTGTTTTGTCACTGTTTTGTTGTCATTTTACTATTATATTACTAACATCTTGATATTATTGTTTGGACATTGAATTAGTTTTTTTTATTGTTAATTTTATTACTATTTTAGAGGTATTTATTTGTTAAATTGCATTTATCTTAGTGTTATTTAAGTATAAAATTTTTTTAAAATTTATTTTTAATTTGTTGAGAAACAGTTATTTTAATGTTTTTAGTGTACTTGATTTATTATATATTTTTAAATCTATTTATATATAAAAAAATTAATATAGGTAGGCCAAGCCAGACTTGCAAGCTAATTACGTAAACAATTTAAGTTTGAATTTGAGACACGAGGTTCTATATCTCAAGACAACAAGTTAAAATTTGACATTTAAGTTTGAATTTGAGTCCTAATTTTGAAATTAACTTATTATAACCCAGTAATTAGATGTAATTGATTCTTATGTATTATGATGTATGTGTATGATCATAATGAATGGGTTAATTGTTATGAATGATAATTATGAATTTAACTTTGTGAATATATGTCAAGTTAGCCTAAGTTGCTCTGACAACGTAATGCAATGTTACACATTCGGATCCAACAACTGGATCGGGTGTGGGGTGTCCCACAAACTACCTTTCTCTGCAAGGTGCAAGGTGCAAGGTGCAAGGTGCATGGTGATGATAAGGGGAGTTTAAGCGAGCCCCTTGTGCATACTCTTAAGGGAAGTTTCAATTTAATTCTCTTTATTTGCACTTTTTGTTATGGGAGTTATCATTTAAGCGGTGATAAAGACTTATCTTTTGGCTACTGATCAATGTTGGAGAAGAGCCTATCAATATGTCGATTGATGGAGTTTCTTCTTTAGTCATTTTGGGGTGTTTTAAACACTCTTTGTTTAGATATTGTTTATGGAGAAATATTGTTATCATGTGACGTATTTAGGGAGAGTGGTTTGTAACAATTGGAGTTGGTATTTGGACCGCAATTACTTCTTTATGTAAGGATAGATTCGATTTAAGCAAATAAGTAATCCAAATAATTATTGAATAAAATTGTTCTTTAAGTGAAACTCTGCAAATGTAGGATGGGGGAATCTGAACTGTGCTAATAAATATTGTGTGTTGGTTCTCTCTTTATTTATCTCTTTGGCTCACTCACATTTTTAGATTAGTTGTGCAAAATCTCTAGTTCTACCCACATTTTGTTTTGACTAGAGTTAAAATGGAATTGTTTTTTAAACGATTATAAGCCAAGTTTTTTGTTCCACCAATAATTCAAATATCATAGTTTGAATGAAGTTGAAACCGAAGATTCTTTTATAAGATAATATCAAATTACAATTAGGGGTGAAACCACCTTCATTATGAGCACCAATCACCAATCAACCACTACCAAAATCCCCCAAGAGACTTGACATAATAGTATGCATGAAACGTCAAGTCGCATATGGACTATCCTCCTTCTCGGCATTTTGGAGTTCAATTTTGTGAACACCATCACAATGCTCTATCACAATGAGGTCCTTCAAGAACTATTGCCTTAGCAAATCTATGTATACACCAGAACATGACTAAAAACAACAAGAAAAGAAAAAACCAAATCCACCACAATTTTCAAAGAAAACATTTAAGGTAATTCAAGATAGGAGTTAATGGAGGCTGGTCAAGTAGATTCACTTCAAAGAACACGATCACTCCATGAAATACAAGTGATAGTTGATATAGGTATGACCCTTTAGAGAAAAAGAATGGGGAAGACATTAAAATTTGAGAGCCTTAAAATATCCAATTCATTAATAAATGGATTAGCGAATCCTTTAATTGATGTAGGTCTAATAAGAGAGAATAGGACAAGGATTAATAGCAAAGGGAGGGTGTTGAAAGCTTTGAAAGGCTTAGCTCTTTGAACGACCAAATTAATATTAGAGGGTGAAACCTTTGAAAAGATAATACTAGAATATAATTTATGATAAACTGTTACAGACAAATATCGGAAACAACTCTTGTTGCATTACCAACAAGCTAGTAGCAATTTTCATGGAAAAGGTAATTACGGGTATAAAAATGCTAATCCATTCACCCATGATTACTACACGAAAGCTAAAAGAAACAACATTAGAGCAATACCAAACATTTCCAAGGTGGTATATTAGATGAAGATCAAAGGGACCTACAAGGGACTAGATGTGTGCATGGTTGGCCTAGATTTTGGATTGTTATCTAAACATGAAACAGCCAGCTCCAGGATGAATACGAGTTTGTTCACTACTTCTGGCGGAGGAGACGAAAGCCTTTGATCCAACACATTGTTTAGTGGAATGTTTTCTGCTGTTACAATTGATAGATTAGAGAGAAATTCACCCGGATATGCCCCGGGTATCAATTCCAATGCCAGTACACCAAAACTAAACACATCACACTTTTCAGTAACTTGCATGGTGTAGGAAAGCTCTGCAAAGAAAAAGATAAATAGTTGATGACAAATATTATCCTATATGCCATTTCATCTATGGAAGTACAATGAAAATCACCTGGTGCAATGTATCCGTATGTTCCAGCAATATTACTCCAATTGGATGAGTCTGGATTGAGAAGCTTAGCAATGCCAAAGTCTGAAAGGTGAGCTTCATACTCCAAATCAAGCAAAATGCTGTTGCTTGTTATATCTCGATGAACAATGGGCGGTGAACAGTCATGGTGCAAATAGGAGAGGGCATTAACAACACCTTTGACAATATTCACCCTATTGTTTCAGTCCAATTTCTTAGATTCTTCATTCTTACTGAGAACAGAAGCCAAGCTACCCCTTTCAAGGTACTTGTATACTAAAAAGGAATGACCTGCAGAGGAACAAAAACCATAGAACTTCACAATATTTCTGTGTCTTGTTTCTACTAATGCCCTAACCTCATTTAGGAACTGTCTTTGATCTGTGTTGGATAAAATAGCAGCAACAACCAAACAATGAAACACTAAGAGCATAAGCTCTTTGAACAGCAAGCAGAACATCAAGCAAAAGTTCAAAGCATCAAGAGCATAAGCTCTCGGTTAACAAGCAGAAAAAGAAAAGAAAGAATAACATGTAAAAATTGTAACTGAATGAATACCATTTCTTTCATTTCATTTCAAAATATAAGTTAAAAAATTGGAATGTCAGTTACCTAAGCTTGTAACTGCTCCCACTAAATTTGGCAACTTGCCAATTAACAATTACAAATTAAAAGCTGAAAACATATCAGCTATAACATCTATCATTATCAAATCCTACCAACTATGAAACCAAGTTGTATATCAACTTGCTTCAATTTACAAAAGATTGCAAACATTAAAAGTAAACAAAATAAACAAAATGCAACAGATGGAATTTCTTCACAGCTACAACATCTCCTGATGACAGCTCTGCTTTGTATACGTTTCCATATCCTCCCTTCCCAATGCAAAATTGAGCATCAAAATCTTTGGTAGCTCTAATGATCTCTTCAAACAATTTTCTTCCATTAAAGGGAGATAATGAGAAAAATATCTCATCACTTGCATTGCTTTGTCTTCCTTCATCTGCATCTTTCTTCCTCTTCTTGAAGGCAAACAACAAAGCAATTGATGAAATCAAGAGACAAGAAACCGATAAAAGAGAGAACATAACTACTAAAAAGGTTTTGTTGTTGTTGTGACCCTTCTTAGAAAAAGATGTGCAAGGCGGTAATCCTCTAGCATTGCCACATAATCCTTTGTTCTGTCCCGATTCTCGTACTGAAGCATTTAGAAATGCTTGGCAGTTGGGAATGGGACCCTGGAGTTCATTATATGAAATGTCAACAGTGTACAAGCCTCGGAGCTTCTCCAAAGAGGCTGGTATTTCACCAGAGAGATTATTGTGAGAAAGGTTTAGTGTCTCCAAGCTCTGCAAACTTTGAAATTTCCCTGGAATCTCCCCTAAAAGCATGTTGTGACTCAAATCTAGTTGAACCAACCTAGTTAACTTGCCTACTTGAATTGGAATTCTTTGGCTAAACCGATTGACGCTGAAATTCAAGTAGAATGACATGGACAAATTCCCTATAGTTTCAGGGATGGAGTTGCTCAATTGGTTTGCAGACAAGTGTTGAAGCCGTGGCCTGCATTGCAACAAAGGACCAACAACAACAAATTGGTCAAAAGACCAGCAGCAGCAAATTGTACAAGTTTAGCTGCTATACTGTTTTGTAGCCAAGAAATGGAGTTGGTTCAGTTATAGAATTACTTTTTGAATATTTTGTTCCTATGGAACTTAGTCTAAATCTTTGTAATGAGTTAGCTAAGTTAGTAGGAAAGATTGACTGATGTAATAGCTGGTATGCCAGCTTTCTTTTGTAAGCAAGATACTAAACTTTTAGTATGTATTAAGTAAGGGCAATTAAATTAGTAGGTAACTGTCAAATTGTTTGTAACTCACATATATTCAAAATTTGAATGAAAAATACATGACTTTCAGTTACAACATTTGCTGAGTTATCATTTTTTTAGTTTTCTTCCTTTTGCTTCCATTCGATTTTGCTTTTGTTTTTTGCTGGAAGATCCAACAGATGGTATCGAGAGCTTTCAGTCTTTGAGAGCCTTGGTTGTACACTGTCATTAAGCAAGCTGTGCTTGAAACAGAAGAAGTAGAGGTTGTTTTTTAGTTGCTGAAAATGAGTTTTACACCACCTCCTCCACCGGTCTTTGCTGGAGAAAATTACAACATCTGGGCAGTGAAAATGAGAACATACCTGCAGGCACATGACCTGTGGAATGTTGTTCTCAATGATACTGTGCCACCACCACTAAGAGCTAACCCGACCATAGCTCAGATCAGGCAGCATAGTGAAGACTGTGCCAAGAAATACAAAGCTATGTCATGTCTTCAAAGTGGAGTTTTTGATGTTATTTTCACAAGAATAATGGCTTGTGACACTCCAAAACAGGCCTGGGATAAACTCAAGAAGGAGTTTCAAGGGTCTGATAAGACCAGGCAACAGCAGCTGATCAACCTAAGAAGAGACTCTGAGAACCTGAAAATGGAAGACTCAGAAACTATCAAGCAATATGCTGACAGAATCATGGCTACTGTCAACAATATAAGGCTGCTTGGGGAGGAATTCAGTGACCAAAGAGTGGTTGAGAAGGTCATAACAACCTTTCCAGAGAAGTATGAGGCAAAAATTTCCTCTCTGGAAGATTCAAGAGACTTGTCAACAATCCCTTTGACTGAGCTTATAAATGCTCTTTATGCTCAAGAGCAGAGGAGGGCAAATAGGCAGGAAGATAACTATGAAGGAGCTTTTCAAGCTAGAAGCAGAGAAAGCTCAAGTTCAAACTCGAATGCCAAAGGCAAGAAGCCTTGGACTGAGAAGAAGAATAAAGAACCTGCTAGAAAGAAGTTTCCACCTTGTGTCCATTGCAAGAAGACTACTCATCTTGAGAAATACTGTTGGTACAGACCAGATATTCAATGTAGAGCCTGCAAGCAATTTGGTCACATTGAAAAGTTTGTAAAAACAAATCAAAAGTACAAACACAGTATCAAAACTAAGCTCAAGCTGCAGAAGAGGTTGAAACACAAGAAGAGCATGTTTTTTCAGCATCATGCTTTGCAAGCTCGAGCGAGGTCAGCAAAATATGGCTAATTGACAGTGGAAGTACCCACCATATGGCTTCTGAGAAGAGCATATTCAAGGAGCTTGACACCACCTTCAAGTCCAAAGTCAGAATTGGCAATTGTGAGCTGCTGGAGGCAAAAGGTAAAGGCAAGGCTTTGATAAGCACTAAGTCAGGTAATAAAACCATTTCAGAGGTTCTTTATGTACCTGACATTGACCAAAACCTTCTGAGTTTTGGCCAGCTATTGGAGAAGGGCTACTCTCTGATTTTTGAAGGGAAAAACTGTTTGATCAAAAATGCTACTGGTAAGTGTTGACTACAGTGGCTATGCAAGACAGAACCTTTATTGTGAATGTGAATCAACTGCAGGCAAAGGCATATGCATCTCAATCTGATGAGACAAACTTGTGGCACAGGAGGATGGGGTATGTGAACTACAATTCACTGAACATGTTGCACAAAATGGATTTGGTCAGTGACATGTCCAAAATCGAGCCAAAAGATGCTGTATGTGAGGTCTGTCAGCTAGGCAAACAGACTAGATTACCCTTTCCAGTCAACAAGGCATGGAGAGCACAAGGGAAGCTTCAGCTAATTCATACAGACATCTGTGGACCAATGAAGACTACCTCCTTAAATGGCAGCAGGTACTTTGTACTCTTCATTGATGATTATTCAAGGTTCTGTTGGGTGAATTTTTTAAAGCATAAGTCAGATGTTTATGACTCTTTTTGCAAATTTAAAGCTTTGGTTGAAAACCAAGCAAATTGCAAACTGAAATGTTTGAGGTCTGACAATGGATCTGAGTATGTATCTCAGAAGTTTCAAGAGTTGTGTGATGGCACTGGAATTCAACATCAATTAACTACTGTGTATACACCACAGCAAAATGGTGTTTGTGAAAGAAAAAACAGAACAGTCCTTGACATGGCTAGGTGTCTTTTGTTTGAGGCTAAAATGCCTAACATTTTTTGGGCTGAAGCTGTGAACACAGCTGTTTACCTGTTGAATAGGCTACCAACAAATGCAGTAAAGGGTAAAACACCCTTTGAAGCCTGGTTTGGACAGAAACCATCTGTCTCTCATGTGAAAGTATTTGGGTGTCTATGTTATGTATTGGTACCTGAGGAGAAAAGAACCAAGTTGGACAGGAGGTCCATGCCAGGGGTGTTTGTTGGCTATAGCAATGTGAAGAAAGGATACAGAGTCTTTGATCCACTGACCAAGAAGATTGTAGTGAGCAGAGATGTGAAATTTAGTGAAGCAAGTAGCTGGAAATGGGATGGAATTGAAGAAAATTTGCCCGAGGCAGATCAGATTGATGTTGATTTGCAGCAAGCTGAAAATGAAGCAATAACTGAAGAGGGTTATGATGATGAACCTGTTCGAGGCACCAGGACATTAGCAAACATTTATGAAAGATGTGCAGTAACTCTAGTAGAGCCTTCATGTTTTGAAGAAGCTGCAAAAGAAAGGTGCTGGCAAGAGGCTATGGAAACTGAATTGAGGATGATTCAGAAGAATGACACTTGGGAGCTTGTCGATAGACCTGAAAATAGAAGAATCATTGGTGTCAAATGGGTCTTTAGGACTAAAAATAATGCTGATGGTACTTTGAACAGATACAAGGCCAGATTGGTTGTGAAAGGGTATAGTTAGCAGCAATGGGTTGATTTTTCTGAAACCTTTGCACCTGTTGCAAGGTTGGATACTATCATATTGCTGCTTGCTTTGGCAGCTCAAAAGCACTGGAAGGTGCATCATTTAGATGTTAAGTCAGCCTTTCTAAATGGCTTTCTTAATGAAGAAATATTCATTGAGCAACCTGAGGGTTTTAAGGTCACTAGTGAAGAATAGAAGGTTTACAAATTGAAAAAGGCCTTATATAGCCTAAAGCAGGCTCCAAGAGCCTGGTATGAGAGGATTGATGGCTATTTGGCAAGGCTCGGGTTCACAAAGAGTGTTAACGAGCCTACACTCTATGTTAAGAAGGATCATAAGGAAACCTTGTTAATTGTTTCCTTGTATGTTGATGACCTGCTGGTCATTGGCTGCAAAGATGAACTTATTGAAGACTTCAAGAAGCAGATGCAACATGTCTTTGAGATGACTGACCTTGGTCTAATGACCTATTTTCTTGGTATGGAAATCAGACAAGGAAGTGATGGTATTTTCATAAGTCAGCAGGCATTTGCTTCCAAGGTGCTTGAAAAATTTTGCATGTCGAAATGCAAATCAGTCACTACACCAGTTGCATTGGGGGAAAAATTGTCAAGTGCCAGTGAACATGGTCGAGTAGATGAGAAAGCTTATAGAAGCTTAATTGGTTGTTTGCTTTATTTAACAGCAACTAGACCAGACATTGTCTATGCTGTTAGTCTACTTTCAAGGTTTATGCACTGCAGTAATGTGACACATCTAAAGGCAGCAAAAAGAGTGTTAAGGTATGTCAAAGGAACCATCGATGCTGGTGTGAAGTTTTGGAGGGCAAAGGAGCTGAAACTTGTAGGCTATTCTGATAGCGATTGGGCAGGGTCAGTTGATGACATGAGGAGCACTTCAGGTTACTTCTTTACTTTAGGCTCAAGTGTTTTCAGCTGGAGTTCGAAAAAGCAACAAACTGTTGCACAATCTACAGCAGAGGCTGAGTATATCTCAGCTGCAGCAACAGTGAATCAAGCCATTTGGCTTAAGAAGATTTTGGATGATTTGAATGAAAATCAAACTCAGCCTACCGAGATTAATGTGGATAATCAATCAGCTGTGGCCATAGCCAAGAATCCAATCTTCCATGGTAAGACTAAACACTTCAAAATCAAATTCCATTTTGTTAGAGAAGCTGAGCAATCGAGGGAGGTTAGCTTAGTTCATTGCAGCTCAGAAATTCAGTTAGCTGACATTTTAACTAAACCATTGGGAGCCAACCGATTTAATGCTTTGAAGGAAAGGATTGGTGTTTGTTGCATACAGTCCAAGGAGAAGTGTTGAAGTCGTGGCTTGCATTGCAACAAAGGACCAACAGCAACAAATTGGTCAAAAGACCAGCAGCAGCAAATTGTACAAGTTTAGCTGCTATACTGTTTTGTAGCCAAGAAATGGAGTTGGTTCAGTTATAGAATTACTTTTTGAATATTTTGTTCCTATGGAACTTAGTCTAAATCTTTGTAATGAGTTAGCTAAGTTACTTTCATTTGTAAGCAAGATACTATACTTTTAGTATGTATTAAGTAAGGGCAGTTAAATTAGTAGGTAGCTGTCAAATTGTTTGTAACTCACATATATTCAAAATTTGAATAAAAAATACATGACTTTCAGTTACAACATTTGCTGAGTTCTCATTTTTTTAGTTTTCTTCCTTTTGCTTCCATTCGATTTTGCTTTTGTTTTTTGCTGGAAGATCCAACAACAAGTCTAGATACAAAAGCTTGGACATAAGTCCAAGTTCTAGGGGTACACTACCAGAAAGTTTATTCCCATTCAAATAAAGATAAAGCAAAGATGTCAACTTTGAAATTTTCTTTGGAATCTCCCCAACTAAATGATTTGAAGAAACATCAAGCCTGTGTATCTGACGTGAGTTTCCAATCTCAGCTGGTATTGTACCACTGAGATTGTTCCTTGCAATAAATAGGCTCTGTAAGCTTCTGCACAATCCCCAATTGGAAGACACTTCACCATAAAGTTCATTGTCACTTAATTCAATGAATCTTAGGTTTGGGTAAATGCCTAAATCTTCAGATATATTTCCTCTGAGTCGGTTTCTTTCAAGGTAGACTCTCTTCAAGCTAGTGCAATTTTTCAACCCTTGAGGGATTGGCCCGATAAGCTGGTTGTCAGCTGCTGTGAAGTATTCAACTGATCCACCACGGCAAATGCCTTGCGGCAAATTGTTGGACTTTTCAGCAAGCAAATATGAAAACGAATGAAGCAAAAGAAAGGAAACTTGAAAGAACAGAAAACACAGCAAAAATTGTAACTGAAAGTCGTATGTTTTTCATTCAAATTTTGAATATATGTGAGTTACAAACAATTTGACAGTTACCTACTAATTTAACTGCCCTTACTTAATACATACTAAAAATATAGCAACTTGCTTACAAAAGAAAGCTGGCATACCAGCTATTACATCAAAGTAAATCAATCAAAAACATCCTAGTAACTTTGCTGTCAAGACACAAAAGAATTGAACAAAGTTCCATAGGAACAAAACATCTAAAATGTGATCTTCCAATCGAACCAGCTCCATTTCTTTTCTCCAAAATTGTATAGCAGCTTAACTTGCACAATTTGCTGCTGTTGGTCTTTTGTTGCACTGCAGGCCACAAGTTCAACACAAATTTCCTGTCAGATTGTTGTGGTCTAGTTCTAACACGATCAACTTCATCAAGTTTCCGATTTCATTAGGAATGGAACCTGAGAGTCGGTTGTCTCGGAGATGCAGAATTTTCAAGTTGCTCAAACTGCCAAGTGAAGCAGGAATAGAGCCATTGAGTTGGTTTTCACCCAACTCTAGGTAAACAAGAGAATTCAAGTTTCCTATCTCCTCAGGAATGGGACCAGAGAGTTGATTTTCATAAAGGCGGGCAACTGTAAGATGTCTCAAGTCACCAAATGAGGTTGGGATCAAGCCAGATAGATTGTTGTGATAAAGGCTTATTTCAGAAAGAGATTCCATATTCCTTAACTCAGAGGGGATGGGACCTGAAAGACTATTGTTAAACATCTGAAGCACCGTCAGTTTTTTCAAGTTTCCAAATGTGGAAGGGATGGGACCAGTTAGACGGTTGGTGTCCAAGTAAACTTCAACTATGTTAAGTTTAGTTCCCATGCAAAGGTGGCCATGCACGACATGCAAAGGTGGTCAAGCTTCTGGAATCGCAGCAAGCAGTGGAGCCATGGTGTGCAGCAACTGAAGTTTGAAGCTGCCAATCTATTTGCTGTTTTAGTTTCATTTCATTTTCTTTTTGTAATCTAGTTCATGTTGAACTAAGTAGGTAAATGTTTTGATATTGATTGACTGAAAAGTCAGCAATGCAAGTTGTACAAGCTAATCTTGTAAGTTTCAATGCAAATTAGTGGAGTTAGGTAGTTGATTAGGTGATTACTTGTTTGATTTACTAGTTGACTGATATATGTAATGGCTTAATGCCTTGTTGATGTGTTAATGAAAGTTATCAGCTCATTTTCATTCAATTTTTTCTCTCTTTTTTCTGTTTTTCACTTGCTAGCTTCATCTTTCTGTTGTTGCTTCCGAGTTTGCTTCTTCACCAAGCCTCGAGGCTTACTACTCAAGCAAGGCTAGAAACAGCTTGCTGCTGCCTCTTGCACCAACAATTGGTATCGAGAGCTCTTGTCTTAGTGGACCTGTTGCTTCAAAACAAAGAACTTGATGGCTTCTTCAGGATTTTCACCAGCAGCCCCACCAGTCTTCAATGGAGAAGGCTTTCACATATGGCTGGTCAAGATGAAGACTTACCTACAGGCCTTCGATCTGTGGGAAGTTGTCAACACAGATACTGAGCCAGCACCACTGAGGGCTAATCCCACAGTAGCTCAGATTAGGCAACATGCTGATGAGAGGACCAAAAGGCACAAAGCCATGTCCTGCATCCAGAACTGTGTGTCAGATGTCATCTTCACCAGAATCATGGCCTGTGAGACTCCAAAACAGGCCTGGGATAAGCTCAAGGAGGAGTTTCAAGGCACTGAGAGAACAAGGCAACAACAGCTGCTAAACTTGAGAAGGGACTTCGAGAATTTGAAGATAAAGGAAGAAGAAACAGTGAAGCAGTACTCAGATAGAATTATGGCAGTGGTTAACAGCATAAGGCTCCTAGGTGAGCACTTTGATGAGGCAAGAATTGTGGAGAAAGTCCTCTCCACTTTGCCTGAGAGATATGAGGCCAAGATATCCTCTCTAGAGGACTCAAGAGACCTTGCTAGCATCTCTTTGACTGAGCTAATCAACACCTTTTATGCTCAGGAACAAAGAAGAGCTAGCAGAGCTGAAGATCACCAAGAAGGTGCATTTCAAGCCAAGGCCAGAGAAACCTCGAGCACTAATGCTCAAAGAGGCAAAAGGCCCTGGAAAAACAGGCCTAAGCCTGATGCTGCAAGGAGCAATGACCAGCCCTGCAGATATTGCAAGAAGCCTGGCCATCCAGAAGACAGATGCTGGTTTAGGCCAGATGCAGTATGCCAACACTGCAAGAAGAAGGGCCATGTTGAAAGGGTCTGCAAAAACAGAAGTAAGCCAAGGCAGAATCAATTTCAGCAGTCAAAGGTTGAAGCTCGAGTAGCTGAGGACAGTAGTGACCAAGAAGAACAGGTCTTTGCTGTTTCCTGTGTAGCTTCTGAGAAGAAATGGACTAAAAGCTGGTTGCTAGACAGTGGTTGTACTAACCACATGTCACCAGATGCCTCCTTGTTTAAAACCTTGGACAAAAGTTATAAAACCAAGGTCAAGGTTGGAAATGGTCAGTTTATAAGGGCTGAAGGAAGAGGAGAAGTGCTGATATGTACTCCCACAGGCAACAAGATCATTCCAAATGTGCTGTTGGTACCACAGATTGACAGAAACCTTCTCAGCATAGCTCAACTGCTCGAGAAAGGTTATTCTGTTGTGTTCAAGGATAAACAATGCCATATTACTGATCCAAGTGGATCAAGCCTTATGACAGTCACAATGACTGATAAATGCTTTGAGGTTCACTGGGCAAATGACTCAAACTCAGCATACACAGCCTCTGTTGAAGACTCCAAGCTTTGGCATCAAAGGCTTGGACATGCCAACTTCAGATCAATGGCTCGATTGGCCAAAGAGGGCTTGGCAGAGAACTTCATCAGCTCAGTGGAGCATGATGATGTGTGTGAAGTTTGCCAAATGGGGAAACAGGCAAGACTGCCATTTCCTACAAATTCAACCTGGAGAGCTACTGAAAGACTGCAGCTGGTGCACTCTGATGTATGTGGCCCGATGAGGACTGAATCACTCAGCAAAAACAGGTATTTCATCCTCTTTATTGATGACCTTACAAGGTTTTGCTGGATTTTCTTTTTAAAACACAAGTCTGAGGTAGCTCAAGTGTTTGTGAAGTTTAAAAATGCTGTAGAAACAGAAACAGGTTGCAAGTTGAAATCGATAAGGACTGATAATGGCACTGAGTACACTTCAGCTCAGTTTCAAGCTATTTGCAATGATGCTGGTATCAAACATCAGCTTACAAATGTCTACACACCTCAGCAGAATGGGGTAGCTGAAAGAAAGAATAGAAGTCTGATGGATATGGCCAGATGTCTGCTGTTTGAGAAGAAACTGCCCAAGACCATGTGGGCTGAGGCAGTAAACACTGCTGCTTACCTTCAGAACAGGCTTCCTACTAAAGCTCTTGCATCCGAGACACCTTTCGAGGCTTGGTCTGGTTTCAAACCTTCCTTGGCACATCTGAAAGTGTTTGGTTGCCTGTGTTATGCACAAATACCAGCAGCAAAGAGAGACAAGCTCTCTAAAAGGGCTCAACCAGGTGTTCTAGTAGGCTACAGCTCAGTCAAGAAGGGCTACAGGGTTCTGGATCCCTTGATAAACAAAGTCCAAGTGAGCAGAGATGTCATCTTTGATGAAAAAGCCTACTGGAATTGGGAGAAAAATGAGCCAGAAGCAGTTTCAGAAAACCTAGTGCCTAATCAAGCTGAACTTGAGCAGCTAGAACCTGAAATGGATGTTGATGATGTGCCTGTGAGAGGCACAAGGCCCCTTGATGATATTTATGAAAGGGCACAGGTTGCAATAGCAGAACCTAGCAGTTTTGAAGAGGCTGAGGCAGATGAAGGCTGGAAACTAGCTATGGTCAATGAAATCAACATGATTGAAAAGAACCAGACATGGGAACTTGTTGATAAACCTGCTGGAAAGAAGACCATTGGAGTAAAATGGGTCTATCGAGTAAAACAGAATGCAGATGGCAGTCTGAACAAGCTAAAAGCCAGGCTTGTTGTCAAAGGATTTAGCCAAAGGTATGGTCTGGACTATCTGGAGACATTTGCACCAGTAGCCAGGCTTGACACAGTTAGAATGATAGTTGCCTTGGCTACTCAACATCAGTGGACCATTCATCAACTTGATGTTAAGTCTGCATTTCTCAATGGCTTCCTGGAAGAAGAGATCTACATCGAGCAGCCTCAAGGATTTGTGATCACTGGCAAAGAACACATGGTGTACAGACTGAAAAAGGCTTTATATGGCCTGAAACAGGCTCCTCGAGCCTGGTATGCTCGAATTGACTCTTACTTGCTCAGTTTGGAATTTGAGAGAAGTCCCAGTGAACCAACACTGTATGTGAAGAAGAACCAAGCTCAAACTCAGCTTATTCTGTCACTCTATGTTGATGATCTACTGATAACTGGAGGAGATGGAAGAATGCTGGAAGATTTCAAAAGAAAAATGAAGGAAATGTTTGAAATGTCTGATTTAGGCAGAATGAACTACTTCCTTGGAATGGAAGTGAACCAAACAGAAAAGGGAATCTTTCTTTGTCAAAGTTCTTTTACTATGAAGATCCTGGATAAGTTCTCTATGAAGAACTGCAAGCCAACAAGCACACCAATGGCTGTTGGAGTGAAGCTTTCAAGGCAAGGAAGTGGTGAACCAATTTGTGAGACCATGTACAAGAGTCTCATTGGCAGTCTGTTGTATTTGACTGCCACAAGGCCCGATATCATGTTTGCTGTTAGTATGCTATCAAGATACATGAATTGCTGCAATGATCAGCACTTTCGAGCAGCTAAAAGAGTGCTGAGATACATCAAAGGCACCATTGGTCATGGTGTATTGTTCAAAAGGGCTGAAAGCATGAAGCTAATAGGCTATGTTGATAGTGACTGGGCTGGATCAAGTGATGACATGAGAAGCACATCCGGTTATGCATTCAGTCTTGGCTCAGGCATGTTTTGCTGGAGTTCTAAGAAACAAAGTCTGGTGGCACAATCAACAGCAGAAGCTGAATATGTTGCTGCTGCATCTGCTGTGAACCAAGCCATATGGCTTAGAAAAATCTTGACTGATTTAAACCAAAACCAAAAGGAGGCAACAGAGATTTATTGTGACAACAAATCTGCTGTTGCAATTGCAAAAAATCCCATTTTTCATGGCAGAACCAAGCACTTCAATATTAAGTTGCATGTTATAAGGGAGATGGAACAAGCTCATGAAATCGAGCTGATTCATTGCAACTCAGAAGTGCAAATTGCTGATATCTTCACAAAGGCACTCAATGTGTCTAAATTTGTTAAATTCAAAAGGGAATTAGGTGTTACTAGCATGGAAACTAAGGAGGAGTGTTAAGTTTAGTTCTCATGCAAAGGTGGCCATGCACGACATGCAAAGGTGGTCAAGCTTCTGGAATCGCAGCAAGCAGTGGAGCCATGGTGTGCAGCAACTGAAGTTTGAAGCTGCCAATCTATTTGCTGTTTTAGTTTCATTTCATTTTCTTTTTGTAATCTAGTTCATGTTGAACTAAGTAGGTAAATGTTTTGATATTGATTGACTGAAAAGTCAGCAATGCAAGTTGTACAAGCTAATCTTGTAAGTTTCAATGCAAATTAGTGGAGTTAGGTAGTTGATTAGGTGATTACTTGTTTGATTTACTAGTTGACTGATATATGTAATGGCTTAATGCCTTGTTGATGTGTTAATGAAAGTTATCAGCTCATTTTCATTCAATTTTTTCTCTCTTTTTTCTGTTTTTCACTTGCTAGCTTCATCTTTCTGTTGTTGCTTCCGAGTTTGCTTCTTCACCAAGCCTCGAGGCTTACTACTCAAGCAAGGCTAGAAACAGCTTGCTGCTGCCTCTTGCACCAACAAACTAAATTCCTAAGGTTTCCCAATTCTGGAGGAATGGGACCAGAAATGGAATTATTATAGAGAAGCAAGGAAACAAGTCGACTTAGTTTACCGAGAGAAGCAGGAATGCAACCATTTAGCTTGTTGCTACACAAGGCAAGGTCAGTGAGAAATTTGAGCTGACCAATTTCTCGAGGAATTGAGCCGTTCAACTGATTTCCAGCAAGATGGAGGGTCTGAAGATGTACAAGGTGGCTAATTTCAGGTGGGATTTGGCCAGAGAACTGGTTATAGGATAAATCAAGGTAGGTGAGTTTGGAGAGCTGACTGATTTTAGGTGGGATTATGCCATAAAGTTCATTGGTGCTAAGGTCCAACTCTGCAAGATTAGGCAAAGACGAGAATGGAAATGAATGGAGCGTAACTTTTACACCATAGCCAGTGAGGTTAATCTTAGTAACACTGTCAGCATGATTGCAATGGATTCCAAACCAAGCACAAGGACTTGTTTTGGTATTTGGGTTGTTGGAAGTATTCCAGGAAAGCAAAACAGAATGGTTTTGGCTTTGAAGGCTGGCTTTCCATTTGAGGATTGCCAATGCTTCTGCTGCAGAATCAGAAGCGACATTAAGAGAAGAAAATAGTAAAGTAACACACAAGAGTAAGGGGGCAAGCACGGTTAAACTCTTCATCATTAACAAATGCTCTGCATGGAAGTGACAGCCATGATATGACGGTTATATATAGGTTAATTGCAGTAGCCTGTACGATCAAACTAACTATTAAGTCTTTCAACCCTCAAATAAAAAAAACTACAAGTCTTTCACCCCTTTTTCACTCTAGAGTTTTAAGTCTTTGTATTATAGTAATATATGTTGGCCCATTTGGTGTCAAGAAGACAAATGTCATATAAGACTACAAACTGGAGATGTGGAAAAATGGATTCAGTGTAGTAACATAAATTTATCCCTCTTAAGTCTTTTCATTCTATTAGTTTATGTTATTCCGTTAATTTCGTTTGGCAACTTTTGTTCTGCACTTATGGTGGACTCCTTTTGACTTGGACATTCACGCAGGCAATAAGCTTTTATCTCCCAATCTTTTGGGTCCACAGCAATAGCATCTTAGACTTCAGACCAAACCCTTCTGTACGCAGATTGAAATAGAGCATATGTGAAACTGAATATATTATTCTAACTATAATTGAAACAAAATCTATGTTACTTCCAAGAACCATGTTTTATTTTCAAGATTTTAGCCCCATTTCCTCCTTTGAAGCAGCTGATTTTTTGTTAAAAAAGAAAGGCAAAATTAATTATGTTTCAAAGAATTCAGTGTTCTTAAAGAGTTCATCTAAACAAGTAACTGAAATAAGGAGAACTAAGATAACCAGAACTAAAAGTTATTCTAAGAGGACAAATGACGAACATATTGTGGACGCCAAAATCAAGCCAAAATCAAGCAACCAGCTAACAATACAACAGTGATGAATACCTTCATCATCTCTAACAATCCCACCGTGTAAAAGCCCTTGTACTTTCAACACTGAAATTGAGATTTGAGATGTATCCATCAACTTGTTGCAGATGAAGATTATACCTAAAGCAGTCATAGGCTTTTCCCCTAATTTTGGTGAATGAAATCATTCTTTACTTTTAAGTGTTTAATCATTTCTTCATGAAACCAATCATTACGTATCTTGAAATATATAATTTCATGTGTGATTTTGTTATGACAACCCATTGAGTGAATAATGAGTTGATTTATTTGGGATAGGATTGTACCAAAGAAGTTCAAAAATCACGGAAGGGTTTTGACAAACCCTGTAATTTGGGCAAAATAATAACTGCTACAACTCAAATCCAAGTCCAAATCTTAATCTGGAGAAAAATAAAACACAAAGTTTCGAATTTTAACAAAATTAAAAGCAACCCATTGAAGGAAAAAAATTAATCTGAACTTGTCTAAAGGTTAAACAAAAAAGTGAAAAGAACCCCAATGAAATTCAAAAAGAATAAAAAGAAAAAGGTAAGACAAACGACTCTTGACTCGGAGCGTGTGTTAATGTGCTGGGCTAACAGAAGTTTTCTGTTACCGAGAAGGGGTCAATTTTTCTACAAATAATTATTTAATAAATTGAATAAGTGCGGATTAGACCTTATCATAGACCGAGCTATTTAAAAAATAGAGGATGTTAGATAAAAATTTAAACTCAAAAATAGATTTTGGCAAAAACATAAGACCCATCTAGAAAGCAAGTCGAGCCTCAAGTAAATTTTTTTTGGCTTGAACTTGGTCTGACCCGAATTTGTAAAAAAAAATTATTGTTATTTTGTTGTTGTTTTGTTATTATTTCACTATTATATTGCTACCATTTTGTTGTGATCGTTTGAACATTGTATAAGTATTGTTTTATAGTTAATTTTACTATTATATTAGATACATTTGCTTATTAAGTTGCATCTATATTAATGTTATTTAAATATAAAAGTTTTTTTAATTTATTTAGAAACATTTATTTTAATTTTTTAATGTATTTGATGTATTATATTTTTTAAAATTTATTTATATATAAAAAAATTAATACACGTTGGCCAAGTCAGACTCGAGTTTTAGTTTTTTTATTTGAGCCATACTTGGAAAAAAAATTTAGGCTTATTTTTCAAGTAGGGCCGAGTCCGGGCCTATAAAACAGGACTAGAATTTTATTACAGCCCCCACCCATAATCACCTCTATTGAGGATCAAGTCAAATTCAAATTATTTCAAACTTTTTTGAGTTAGATTTGGGTAGAAGTGTAACATTACACTTTGGGTAAAGCCGAGATTAGGCAAATAAAATGATATATTTTGTTTAAGATCAATCCACAAATAAATCTAACTCTTCAAGATTGGAGTGAAATGGTTGAATGAACTCTAATAAAATACAATAGAAGTTTATACCTAATGGAATTAAATTTGTTAGTTTGGTACAATATAGATCTCAGTAGCGACTCCAATTGAAATTACTTTTAATAGAAAGGTTTTAAGTTTGTTGAGGCACTTATAAGAGCAACGACATCAAGCAATTACAACTATGTCGATAACTGCTCAAGGTTTCATAATTGATCATATTTGAAGTTAGTAACTTTTTGAAATAATACAGTTGGGCCATGAATTAGTTGATATTATGGACATATATTGGTCCATATTTGAATATTGATCTTATGAAGCAACAAATCTTTAAGGATTGGATTAATTCAAATCAAGCAAATCAAATCTTCAGTTTCGTGGAGATTGATTTGAATGACTTGAAGACATATCTTAGAGATTTTTGCTTTATCCTAGGCTTTATTAGGAAATTCTTAAGTCTTGTTTAAGGGCTACTTTGGAAGGGGTTACGATTGTAATTAATTAGTATGCTAGCAAGTAAAAAAATGCTTATATACTTGAGACTTCACAGGTTAGTGTTAGAATTAAGTGACTCGAATTCTTATTTAAATAAAATACAGTGGTAAAATAAAATAAAAGTAAAATCCATATAGAACTACACTTCTTCTATTTTATTTTAGAATAAGGTTTTTTAAACCTTATTAAACTCCATCTATTTGATATTGATTAGAATAATGTGTTTCAATCTTACTACACTCCTATTAGAATATGGTTTTACAAGCCTATAAATAGACATAGTCTACTCCTCTTGTAATCATTTGAATTCGACATAGTAAATTTTCTTCTCTTCTGCCCGTGGTTTTTTTTCTCAAAAGGGTTTCCACATAAAAATCTGTGCATTTTTTATTTTTCCTTTCTCTTTTCTTTGCGATATATTGTCATTACCGACATTCTATTTTTTTTTACAAATTGGTGTCTGAGCTTCTAGGTTATTCATCTCGATCACAGTAATGACATCTTTGAGGTATGAAATTTCGTTGTTGGATCGCAACACTAGATTTGTGTTGTGGCAGATTAAGATGCAAGCTGTTCTTGCGCAGATGGATCTGGAGGATGCCCTACTAGGGATAGATGAGATGTCTTCAACATTAACGAATGAAGAGAATAAACGTAAGGATTGAAAGGCGTTAACACAATTACATCTGCATTTGTCTAACAAAATTTTACAAGATGTGATGAAGGAGAAGACCGTTGTTGCATTATGGAAGAGGCTGAAACAAATATGTATGTTGAAAACTCTAACCAGCAAGTCGCATATGAAGCAACGTCTTTATGCTCATCGTTTGGAGGAAGGTACGTCTGTGCACAAACACTTAACAGTGTTTAAAGAAATTCTTTTAAACTTGGAGGCCATGGAGATTCAGTATGATAAGGAAGATCTAGGGTTGATTCTACTTTGTTCGTTGCCCCTGTCTTATTCAACCTTTAGAGACACGATTTTATATTGCTGCGAGTCTCTCACAATTAATGAGGTTTATGATTCTTTGGCCTCATATGACAAGACAAAGCATTTTGTGGTTAAACCCAACTCTCAAGGAGAGAGTCTCATTGTTCCTATGAGACAAGATTGAAATGTTGATGATGATCATGGAAGGACACAACAACGAAATCCTCGCGGTAAATCTAAAGGTAGATTAAAGTCTTCAAACAAAGGTAAAACTTGTAACTTCTACAAGAAAAAAGGGCACATTAAATTTGAGTGCTATAAGCTGCAGAACAAAATCAAAAAAGAGGTTGCAAATCAAAAAGGAAAATAACCAGAAAAATTTGGTGAAACTGATGTTTTAGAAGACTACAGCGATGGTGAACTTCTAGTCGCTTCTATCAACAATTCTAAAGTGAGCGATGAGTGGATCCTTGGTTCGGGCTACACCTTTCACATGAGTCTCAATCGAGATTAGTTTACAACTTAAAAAACAGTGTCTGAAGGTGTTGTTTTGATGAGAAATAATGCTTTGTGTAAAATTACACGTGTTGGAACGATTAAAGTTAAGATGTTTGGCAGAGTTGTCAAAACACTTAGTGGCATGTAACATGTTCCAGAATTGAAGAGAAATTTAATTTCGTTGAGTACTCTTGATTCAAAATGGTACAGATACACAGTTGAAAGTGGGGTTTTGAATATTTCCAAAGGTTTCCTCTTTGTAATGAAAGGGCAGAGAAATACTACCAAGTTATATGTTTTGCAGGGTTCTACTGTTACTGGTGATGCAGCTGTCGTTTCCTCTTCCTTATCAGATGATGATATTACTAAAATTTGGCATATGCGCCTAAGGCATATGAGTGAAAATGACATGGCAGAATTGAACAAAAGAGGACTTCTTGATGGACAAGGAATTTGTAAACTAAAGTTCTGTGAGCACTGCGTTTTTTGGAAGCAAAAGAGAGTTTGATTCACTATAAGAATCCATAGCTCAAAGGGAACATTGGGGTATATTCATTCTGATTTGTGGAGGACATCTAGAGTGCCTTTGAGAGGTAGAGCTAATTATATGCTAACTTTTATTGATAATTTTTTCAGAAAATTTTGGGCGTTCTTCCTGAAGCAGAAAAGCGATGTGTTTTCCGCATTTAAGTCTTGGAAAACTATGACTGAAAATAGACTGGAAAAAAAATAAAACACCTCCACATAGACAATGGCTTAAAGTTTTATTCTGATGAGTTTTATGAACTATACAAGTTAGAAGGGATCGTGAGACATTTGACAGTTCGTCATACTCCATAACAAAACTGCATTGCAAAATGAATGAACAGAATGATCATGGAGAAAATTCGATGTATGTTGTCGAATGCTAACTTACAGAAGTTGTTTTGGGCCAAAGCAGCCTCTACTGTATGTTTTTTGATTAATCGATCTCTATCCGTTGCCATTGAGAAAAAGACTCCACAAGAGGTATGGTCTGGTAATCCTACTGACTATTCTGATTTAAAGATCTTTAAGTGTCCTACGTATACTCATGTTGATAACGGAAAATTGGAACCGAGATACATTAAATGTGTTTTTCTTTGTTATAAAGCTAGTGTAAAAGGGTATAAGTTATGGTGTCCTGAAAATAGAAAAGTTGTGATTAGAAGAGATATTGTTTTTGATGAAACTGCTATGCTACTTAACTTATTTCTTAAAGGCTCTTCCAATAAAGAAAATTAAAAGCAAGTAGAGTATCAGATTAATCCAAAATCTACAACAGAGTCGACTCCTCAAGCCAGTACAAAAAATTAGAATAGAGTTACTTCTTCACCATAATACTCTACCGCTAAAAATAGAATTAGAAGAGAAATTAAACTTCCAAAGAAGTATGCCGAGGCTGATCTAGTTCTTTATGCTTTAAATGTGGCTGAAGATATATATACAAAATAAGAGCCTTCTAATTATTCTAAAGCGGTTAGCTGTGAAGACTTAGAAAAGTGGATGTTTTCTATACAAAAGGAGATGAAATCACTCCACAAAAACAGAATATGGGATCTTGTGAAACTTCTTAAAGGTAAAAAGGTTATTCGTTGTAAATGAGTGTTTAAAAAGAAAGAAGAGACTCTAGGAGTTGAAGAACCCAAATATAAAGTAAGGCTTGTTGCAAAGGGTTACAGTCAAATTTTAAGAGTAGACTTCATAGATGTGTTCTCCCCAATTGTAAAGCATAGTTCACTTCGAGCTTTGCTTGGTATTGTGGCGATGCATGATTTGGAGCTTGAACAGTTAGATGTAAAAACTTCATTTTTGCATGGAGAACTTGAGGAGGATATTTACATGCAACAACGAAAGGGTTTTACATTCTCAAAAAAAGAGGACTATGTTTGCTTACTGAAAAAGTCCCTTTACGGTTTGAAACAGTCACCAAGACAGTGGTACAAGAGGTTTGATTCCTTTATAACTTCTCATGATTTCAAAAGAAGTAGCTTTGACAGTTGTGTTGAAATCAATTATTTCTGAAAATATATGAATAGTTTATTCATTTTTGTTAGGACTCAACAGTAAAAAGTAATGTCAATTTTGTTATATATTCTCAATATTTTTTCTTTTAGACTATTTATCTTTTCCAACTGTGGTTTTTAAATGTGTTCAAACTATGTTGCATCTTTTCAACTCTAATATTTAGCGTGTTCTTAATTATATGATATAGTTTAATTTTTATTTTTGGTTTGCAACAACTATAGTGGAATCAGATTGAGATGTCAAGGTATGGGATACATATACGTATTATGGAGTGTTAAAGATTTAAATTAAAAAAATTAGCTCCACTTTCCTGCTTTATAAAGACAAAGAGGAAGCTTTGGAAACGTACAAACAGCTAGTTGAGCATTATGACGATCACATATTGTGCTGCTATCATCTTGTATACCACTAAAATGAATAGTTGTTTGTGGTAGAATGTTTTAAAAATGTTCCAACTTATTTTAGAGAAAAGATGAAGTTGGAAAATATTTATTTAAACTGAAGTGAGTATATGTTGTTCAGTTACATTAGAGAAGATTTTTGTAAGATCTTTTAGGATATTATTTGTATATGGGCCAAGAAAGTATTTACATGTTATATCCGGGAAAGTCAATATTCATTACTAATTTCAATGGGTAGGTAAATTTTTTACTCGATTTAAATACATGTAACAAACAAATGAGAGCTGCTATTAATGATGCCAATTTATAAAAAAAAAATTAAGTAAGAAGTCTTTACACTATATTTGTTCAATTATTTGTTACATGTCAAGATGCATGTAACAATATTCAATTCACTTTTGTTATTAACTTTTACTTAAATTGTTTATTTTATAGATTGGCATCATTAACATCGATATGAGTTGAGTAAGATAAAAATTTTATCCGCCCATCGAAATTAGTAATGAATATAGACTTTTTTGGATATTGTGTGTAAATACTTTCTTAGCCCATATACAAGCAACATCCTAGCAGATCTTAAAGAAATATTCTTTAATGTAACTGAACCACATATGCTTATTTCTTACTTCTTCATCTTTTCTCTAAAATAAGTTACAACATTTTTAAAACATTCTACTGCAAGCAACCATTCATCTTAATAGTATTCAAGATGATGGTAGCACAGTATGTGATCATCATGATGCTGAAATAGCTTTTTTTACGTTTTCAAAGCTTCTTCTTTGTCTTTATAAAGCAGGAAAATGGAGCTAATTTATTTGCTTAAAATTTTTGACACTTCATAATATGTCTATGTATCTCGTACCTTGATATCACAATCTGCTTCCATCATAGCTATTGCAAACCAAAAATTAGACTAGATCATATATAACCGAGAACATGCTAAACATTGGAATTGAAGAGATACAACATAATCTGACCACATTTGAAGACCATTGTTGGAAAAGATAAATAGTGCCTAAAAGCAGAAACATTGAGAATATATAACAAAATTGACATTACTTTTTACTGTTGAATCGTTGTAACAAAAAATGAATAAACTATTCCTATATTTTTAGAAATAATTTATTCCAAAAGAAGTGGGACCCTATATCAAAAAATTAAAATGACAATATGAATTATAACAACAAATTTATAATTTTTATATATTTCTTATTAGGTTTTAGCCGATTTTGCATATCTGATTAAAGTTTCAAATAATTGAACATACAAAAGTGGTACCCTATTCAACTCGCTCTCGAGGTTAATGATGCACATCTATAAAATAAATAATTTAAGTAAATAGAATATCATAATAAAAATATTGAAATCTTACTTGTGATTTTTTGCAAGCAATTATTTCGTTGTAATGATGGTAAACATTAGAGTAATACTTAACTAATTCATTCGTAAAAAAATCTTAAGTAGGTAACCCTGAAGTCATTTCTGTTTAATCACTTTATGCTTCAGGAGATGATCTAGATTTATAATAAAACGGAACTTATCTCTGAACTAAGGGAAGCATCCAGTAAAAACTCATGACTCACATGTTTCCTATCCATTTGGACATAGGCAAATAAGTCAACTAACAAATTGAGAATCGAACTTCAAAATAAATATATGAAAGATGCAATCAACTTACAAGATTTAATAATCAAGTTAGGTAAGAAAAGATAACATTTTAGACGTCATATTGAAATTCTTATAATTTCGAATAACAGATTCGAATGGCAAATTGATGATGTAGGTCATCAAATATTTTAGCTTATCAATAGCAACTCCAATTTGTCTATTACATGAATTCAAATCGAGTAAAAATTTTACTCGCCTATCAAAATTAGTAATGAATATAGACTTTTTCGAATATTGCATGTAAATGCTTTGATTATTTTTTTTGGTCCATATACAAGCAACATCTTGGAAGACCTTACCGAAATTTACACTAATGTAACTGAACCACGTATACTCACTTTGGTTTGAATAACTATTTTCCCTTTTCTCTCAAATAAGTTAGAACATTTTTAAAACATTTTATCGCAAGCAACCATTCATCTTGATAGCATACAAGATGATGGCAGCATAATATGTGATCGTCATGATACTCAACTAGATGTTTGTATAGTTCCAAAGCTTTCTCTTTGTCTTTATAAGCCAAGAAAGTAGAGCTAATATAAGAGTTTAACATTTAATCTATTCAATTGGAATTGCTTTAGTGAATGTAATTTTGTAAGTAAAACAAGTGAGTCACTTGATTTTACAAACTAAGTAGAAGAGAATTTAATAGAGAGAGATCTAGATTTTGGATACAAAAGTGGGGTAGCTACATTGCTAAGTGATAGGACTTAAATAATTGCTTAAATGAGAATAAATATAATGCATTGTCTCTATGGATAAAGCCTCGCAGATGTAGGTGATTACCGGATTGCGTAATCAATTTTTTATGTGTTATATTCTTCAATTGTTACACCTAGCAGTTATAACTGCTCAACTTTTTCTTGCAAAAATTGATTGTTTTCTTCAATTTGGTATGGAAGCTAATTAACACTTATATTAAGTGGTGTTCCTAGTGTCGATTCTTGCTTGCAATGGAAGGATTATTTGTCTCAGTCCACTTATGTTGGTGGTTCCAACTATGCATACTGAAAAGTTACGATGAAAGTCTTTATAAAATCTATGGAGGAAAAGGCTTAGCGTGCAGTCCTCATTAGATAGGAGGCTCCGTCATCACTCCTAAATCTGAGCTCACTTGAACAATTAAGGAAAAGAAGTTGGTCAATGCAAACTCTAATAAGGCTTTGTATGTCTTTTTTTTTTTTAGAGTTAATGTTCAAGAGTTCAAGAAAACATCCAAGTGCATTACATCAAAAAAGGCATGAGATATTCTGGAGATTGCCCATGAAGGTACAAACATTGTGAAGCAGTCAAAGTTGAAGGTGCTAAAAACAAATTTTGAGACACCTAGAATGCAGGTTAATAAAACTTGGGATGATGTAACAACCCGGTTTTGACCCTAATCGGAATAGTGGTTTTGGGACCACAAATCCGAATCAGAAAAATATTTTAATATTATTTTTAGTGTCTATTATATGTTAAGTTATAGGTGTGAAAAATTCGTGTGGAAATTTAATCGTTTGAATGTTCAATTTGATAAAAAGGGTTTAATTGCGTAAAATGAAAATTTAGGGGTTAAATCTAAAAATACCTAATTGATGTTGTCTTTTAAAAATGGGGGTCTTAAATGTCAATTAGACCATTTGAAATGATAGTGGGTGGCTATGGACAATTATATCCTTATGTTATATGAAATATAAATTATTTATTAAAGGTTAATAAGGTAAATAAATAAAACATACTAATATATGTTAATTAAAAACAAAGAAAAATTCAAGGTTATCATCTTCTTCACTAGCCGAAAGTAAACAAAAGAAAAAGAAAGAAAACCTAGCTACATTCGGTCATATAAAAGCTTGATTGAGGTTAGTTCTTTGTTCGGTTTTTAATAATTTTCACGTTTTTGAGATCGTTGCTTTGTGTTCTTCAAAACCCATGTTTTAATTTTGTGAATTGTTGATGATTTTGAAATGTGCCATTGATAAATGCTTGGACTTTGTGATAGTTGATGATGAAAAATGAAAGATATGTGATAGATTAATATGTTTTGTATTGGAATTTTTAGTGAAATTGAGTAAATAGGGCTAAATTGTGAAATTAAATTTTTGGGGACTAAAATGTGAAATAAATGCAATGTGTGGACTTGTATGAGAACCATGAATATTCGGCCCTTGTGTGGTATGGGAAAATTTTGTGTAAATTGTGTTTTATGCAATAGGGAGTAAATTGCAAAAAGTGTAAATATTAAGGGCAAAATAGTAATTTTCCAAATTATGTGTTTTTGGACTAAATTGAATGTGTTAATAAATAAATTATCTTATTTTGAATATATTTAGATCGAGAACCAAAGAAATTGGAGTTAGATCGGGGAAAAGCCAAATTAGTTGAATAATCGTCCGACTTCGATTTTCCATCGTCCGAGGTAAGTCTACTAGTTATTTAACGTATTTAAATCAGTATATATGTATGTATATCTATTTTATTTTTGTTGATCTATAATTAAAAATATTTTGATTGAATAAGTTTGAAATATAAATGGTATATATGTATATACCATATTCGAATATATGAATATATGCCTATATAAGTCTTTGAATTAATTGTAAGTACGAATGGTATATAGAAAAATATATATACATTGTTTGAATATTAAACATGTATCAATATGTTTATGTTATTGAAAATATTTGATGATATGAGGATTATAAATGTAAACACAAAATTCGAATATATATGTACATTCATGTATAATCTTTGAGTTTGATTGAAAGTATGTATATTGCATTTGCATAGATAATTTCGAATAAGTATATATATATATATATATATATATGTGAGTTGAAACATATATGTATATATGTTTGAATAGGTTTTGAACATATTTCAAGGTGTGAATGTTAAATATATATATGGGTAGTACTGCATATGTACGGATATACATGTAAAAGTTATTTTCGAATAGGTGGATATATATATATATATATATATGTTAAGTTCTTGTATTGAATTTAGTTAAGTAATAATATATAAATATATGTGTGTTTATAAATTTATAAGTGTTTGAATTGAATTGAAGACATGATTTATAAACTTTTAATTGATTGGACATGAACTACAATGAACATGTGTTTGTTATAAAGAATTATTTGAGGAAATATTTTGTATATGTGAAATTGAAATTTGTGATCTGAATCAGGCTATAAGCCTAGCAGGCTAAGTGCCGGTGATCTGAATCAGGCTATAAGCCTAACAGGCTAAGTGCCGGTGATCTGAATCAAAGGAACGAAGTTATTAGCTTAGATTATTTTAATATGTTTGAATGTGAAATATATATTATTTAAGTATAATGGAAGTTAAATATTATGATGGTAGTAGTTGAATCTATAATATAAAGATATATATATATATAAATGTATTCGGTTGAATCATTGAATTATCAAGTTTGGAATTGGTGATCTGAATCAGGCTAAGTGCCGGTGATCTGAATCAGGCTATAAGCCTAGCAGGCTAAGTGCCGGTGATCTGAATCAGGCTATAAGCCTAGTAGGCTAAATGCTGGTGATATGAATCAGGTTATAAACCTAGCAGGCTAAGTGCCGGTGATCTGAATATGTTAAATTAAGTGATTATATGCATTTGATATATATATAAATATATAAATGATTTTGATTTATTTTAACTTAATGATGGAATAAGTATAAGTATATATATATGAATTTTTGCTCATGATTTACTAAGCTTAAATAGCTTAACGTGTGTTGTATTTGTTTACCTCTGTTTTATAGATTTTGAAGTCACGTTACAAGCTCGGGGATCATCAGCATAGTCTATCACACTATCAACCGTCTTTGGTATTTTATATATTTTGAATTCGAACCTATGGCATGTATAGTCTAGTTAATATGTTTAATTTTGGGATATGTGAATATGAGCCATGCGAAAATGGCTTACTTTGTTTTGACCTATTTTGGTGTCTATGCATATAGTTTTAAAGGTCATTAAAATGGAGATTTTAATTATACATATTTGATTATAGTATAAGCTATGATAGATAAGTAAGTGTTATTTAATCTGCTGAACTCCATACTTTAAAATTTTATTTAGTTTGATGTTCATTCATTATTGCTTTCGATGTATATATAAAAAAAAATTGAAATTAACTTACATGCTGTTCGATTTGTACTGCATGAGGGAGTTAAAGTTGAACTTAAGACAAGTTATTAGCTAATTAATATGCTGCTGTTATATTATGAAGCATTGACTGTCCAAATTAGGGCATAATTATGGTATTTAGATAATTAATATGCTAAGGTTGTGATGTGAATCATTGGTTGTCCGATTTAAGACACTTATTGTATTTTAGTTGTTAAATGTTGCCGTTAGGAGGAGGATTATTTCTGTCCAAAAGTGGCATTGTTGTGTCTATTAATGTTTTAATATCTGGTCCAATTTTGTAAATAAATTGTTGACTAATTTTGGTAATAATAATTTTGGGTCGGATTTTGATTGGTAATGCCTCATAACTCTAATCCGGCGACGGACTCAGGTCGGGGTGTTACAGATGAAATGTGTCATTTTGGAAAATCTATCAACAATCACGAAAATACAATCTCGTTTCTTGCTTGGTCCTTGGAAAACTTAACACAAATCCATCAAAATCTCAATCCAAGTTGAATTATGTACTGGAAGAGGAGTGTACAAACCATGAGGTATCACTTTTAACTTTGTTTTTTTGCTTGCTATACAAGTAGAAAATGCTCATGCAAAATATCGTAAGTCTTAGTGATATAAAAATAACCCATGAGATCACCACTATAGGCCTCTCTAGCTAACAATTCACACATGGAATAGTTTGATAAGCATAATATCTTTTTTGGATCATGTTCTAGACTGGTGAGATGTTATAATTGCAATTATTTAGCAATCATTATTTGAGATCTAGTTGTTTACAAGGTGGTGATGGTTTTTCAAAAAATAGGATTGTGCAAATCCTAACTAAGATTTTCTAGTTTATCTTATGTTCAAGTTTTTAAGATTGGAGCCCACTCTCCAAATATTCATGAGTTTGAAAATATTGAAAGAGTTCATTTGGTTAAAAGATAGAAGATGTTTGACTGGAAAGTCTAGAGACCCAAGGCCGACCCTGGGGGATGTTTTGAGGTGTAGCCGCCCAGGGCCCAAAAATAAAAGGGGCCTAAAAGATAAAAATATCTTTAAAATAATATTTATTTTAGATAAAAAGATTCTTAAATATTATTTATTGTTTGGTATAAATAATATATTTTTAGTAGAGTAATTATTCCGTCCAATATTAATGGAGTAAAAAACTCAACAAGCAAATCTAAATTAATGTCAATTTTTTTAATTATTATTGTATTATGCTCTAAAAACAAATGACATCAATCTAGACAGAAATTTTTTACTCTAGTAGCAATATATAAAATAATTATTTTTTGAACAAATTCACAATTAAATTGAGGTTGGATTAATTCATCATATAGTTAAGTAAAATTCTTAAATAATTATAGTATGAATAGATATTTTTTTCTTACTTGAATAAATAATTTATATTTTTTTCGACGCATTAAAATTGAAATTTATGATTTATTGTGATAATCATCAAGCCATATCCACTTATAATTGGTTTTTTATATAAAAATCTAAAAATAATAATAACCTACGAGATTTGTACCATGGTGACCTAAATGTAATTAAAATAGATACTATATATATAATAGCTTAAAATATACTTTTAAATCCTTATATTTTTTTTTGTACATTTGAAATATAATCCTTTTATATTTCATGTTTTAAATTTCGGGTTCAATTGTTAACTCTGTCCAATTTTTCTAATAAGTTCATTAATATGATATTTTAAAATAAAAAAAATACTAACTTAATAGTCATGTATAACATTATACATTAGACCAAAATTCGTGTATAATTTTGAGTTTTGTCCCTTTTATTAGTAGTAACTAATTTTAAAATTAAAAATTGAGAAGGACTTTTTGGAAAATATTGATGTTAATCTTATCATTAATGATTTTGCATCTCAAAATGCTCGTAGAACCCTTTTTTTTAATGATTTTTTATGTTTTTGTAGTTGATGACATAAAAGTAGATTGGATGAAAAATATATATTTTTTAATTTTGTTAGAAAATTATATTATTCGCTTAATTTCATAAAATATATTATTTTAATGAAACTACTAGTATATAATTTTATTTTATTGTATTACATTTTATAATTTTTTAAAAAGGGCCCGGTTTATCATTTTGCCTAGGGTCTCAAAAATGTCAAGAACGAGCCCGCAGAAACCTCTCTAGATGTACTTTGAGATCTCTCCGCAACATCGAGCTTTTTTCATACAAATGAGCCCTATTTTTTAATACTTAACACAACATTATTCAGTCTTGAGACATAACTAACAATTTGTTAATGTACTCTCATACATAGCTTAAGATTATTGATAACTAAACCGACCTAACAATACGTCTTTCTTTGGTCTTACACATTGTTAGCATGATCTTATACCAAACATTTCACATATTCTCCACTATCCTTCATTTGGCAGAAACAATTTCCCTTGGGATAATTATTCCACATAAATAAAACATGTTGTACAAAATAAACAAATTTTACATAATAGACATATAATTTCAATTTATCTAAATTAAAACAAAAAATACAGATCATGAAATACTCCAAAAACACTTAATCTGGTTGATTTGATTATCGAGATTTATTGACTTGCATTGGTAAAAACAGATGTAAACATATAAACTTATACCAACCAAATGATCTTTTATAAGCACATTTAATATAACACTTTATTAAATCAAATAATTAATCTATGTGCAATTAAATTAATGTGGGAAGTCACTAAATTAGAAAATAACTAATAGTCGGAGCTGAATAAAACTCGATTTGAGTCGAAAAATAAAAAAATATATCAAATTTTGAGTTATCAAATCGAGTTATTCGAATTATTCGAGTTAACTCGAATAACTCGATTCGAGTTTCGAGTTCGAGTCGAGTTAAATTTCACAATTCAAATAACTCCAATAATTCGAATAACAGATTGGTGTGTATACCATTTTGGTCCCTGACAAGTTTGAAAAGTAGTAGGAAATTGGTCTCTCACAACAAAAATTAAAATAATTTTCAAAAATTTAAAATATTTATAAAAAATTTAAAATTTATATTTTAAAAAAATTACCAAAAAAATTCTAAAAACATATAAAAATTAAAATTATAAAAAATTTCTAAAATAATAATTTCGGAACCTAATTAATTATTCAAATTTATCATACTCAATTATCTTATTTTTTAAATATTTTTCTTTGAATTTTTTTTTCAAATATATAGGTTTCAAATTCATGTGCTTTAACATGGAATTAGTTATACTATAACAATATTTTTATTTGACATGTTTAATTTTTTAATTTAACTAGAACAATTTCATCGATTCGACTCGGCTCAATTCGAAAAAATTTCAAATCGAATTAGAATGATAAAATATGACTCGTAAACTCAATTAACTCAAAATTTTTCACTCGATTCAACTTAATTTAATTTAACCTCAAGCCCTACTAACAGCTACTTACCCATTTGAAGTTGTGAGAAGACCTTACAATTGAGTTCCAGCACACTAGGCTGGGCTAATTCCCAAATTACTACAACTAAGCGGATATAAAGGTTTTAATAAATTCCTCAAAATTGTTTCTCAAAAATTGAATGGTTTTCTAACTGTGACATGGGAAGCAACACCAGAACATGGGAGTTCATCTCACATTTATGTTTCTATTCTGTTCTAAAATTTTAATGAGTGTGATTATGGGCAAGGAATGGTAGTTGCCTCCAGCTATCAGACTCATTGGGCTAAATATTACATATGATGGTGATGGGTGGGGTAAGATTAGTTCGAGTTTAGGTTAAGTTTAGACGTGGTATTATTATTATAAATAGTTATTAAAGAATAATTTAACTCTATAAACCTTAAATTATACTAAATTTGTTCATATCAGTATTTAATTAACACAAATTAGTTTAAGCTCGTTCATATTTTTATTTTTAAAAATATAGTTGTTTTTATTTAATATTTATTAATTATATACCTCTTTATAGATATAATGCATTTAAATTTTATTATGATATAAATATTATATTTATTAATTTAAGCTCATGATTAGAGATATTTATAGATTAGATCGGACTTCTAAATAATATCAATATCATACATAATTATCCAAATTCGGTCTAATTAAGAACATGGGTCTTAAGTTTTGTCGATGTCCATTCATATTTGTATATTCCTAACCTAAACTTGTTTAAGTCTACCCATACTATTTTTATTTAAAAATAATAATTTTTATTTAATATTTATTTAATATTATTAGTATTACCTTTTTAAAATTTTTAAACAGGAATAACTTAATATCTTTTTTAATATTTATATTATAGTATATTATATTTAAAAGTTACATATTATAAAATAAATGAAATATATATTATAAAATTAAACATAACAGTTAGGTGTTTTTGATGTTGTCCACGTATTTTTGTATGTGATGATTTCCTTGATTATAGATCCACCGTCCAACTGCTATCAGAATTTTGACTTTCATAGCTTAGAAGCTTGGCTTTAATCAGGATATAATTTAGGGTAAACTATATCTAAGGTAGATATACAAGGAGTAAATTTACAGTTTCGTCATTTAATTTGAAAAAGTTATAAAATAATTATTTAATTATTCGAAAATTTTTATTTAAGTTATTGATTTATTAAATTTGTTAATGTACGACATTCTTTGTTCGCACTCTTTATACCAATGGAAAGTTTTTTTTCCTTTTTTCTTCCATAGTTAAATTTTTTTCATGAAACAACTTTAAATGTCATGAAACTATGAACCATAATCTAAACAACTTTCTTCTATGATATCTAATACTTATTGTCATATCGACTTGAATCTAAAGTATGTTATTAAACTCATCGATGGGTACTGATCAATAATACTGACCGTCAAATCGTCGCTTGGAACTCACTAGTTGAACGTAAAAAAAAAGCTTTAACAATTCATTGACTTAAATAAATTTTTTCGAATGATTCAATAATCATATTATAATTTTTTAAAATTGAACGGTCGAAATATAAATTTATTAATAATTTTGATGATGATGCATTAAAGATTTGTTAGTTGGTGGTTTTTTTTTTTTGTATGAATGTTACACTTATGATGCTTCAAATTGTTTTAAATATTTAAATAGTTTTCAAATGGTTTCAAATGATCGAGTCGTGTTAATCATGTTAGTTGTTTGAATTTTGTCATGTTATTATAATTTATAAAAAAGAAGGAAAAGATTTCAAATTACTGAAATATTTTTCCCTTTTCCATCAACATAAACTTTATAAAATGGGAAAAAGAATAAAAATAATAATCATAAAACCACAAATTAACTTTTAATCCAATAGGAAATTTAATGAATGAGCATGGTGTAATTATATATAAAATATTTTAATTGAAATTTAATTTTTATAAATTTATTATCAACATGACATCATTTATGAAAATAATTATATTTATTAAATATAATTTTTTTATTTTTTTAAATATTTACCATCAACATTGAACCAAAATCAAAATTAGGATATCATACATATCAACAAATTTTCGGTACAATAATCATTAGAACTCAAATTATTCTTGAAAAAAATTAACATCCGACTAATAAATCATAACTTATAGTTGTATTGGATCTAATTATTCACACCGCAATTGTTCTTAAAATGATAACAAGTAATCATTTGTTATTGAAAATTTGAAAGAATGAATTTTACTATTAATATTTAATAAATAATTCCTGAAATCATAATTTATTTTAAATCAATTTTATTTTAAGTGAAATGATATTTTTGTTAGTACCCAAAATTATCAATATCCTTCCAACAAACTGATGGAATAGGATGATGCATTTCCGTAAATTGTAATCGTTAATTCATTAGTTGAATTTTTAGTAAGTAATATGTAGAAATAACAAGCTAACATGATATTTCATGTATGATAGTATGTTTGTAGCATCAAATTTTGAAAATAATATAACTTAATGAATTTGACAATTATTATTTGGTGAGGATGAAAATTTTAAAATTTGAAAAGTACATGACTAAAACGACTAAATTAAAATATAAAGGCTAAATTCGTAACTTTTGTAAAGTATAGGGACTAATAACAGCGTTTAACCAATAAAAAAAACTAGAATTCTATTTGAAAACTTAGATCAAACGCCAGCATTATCTAGTAAGCTAGATTGAAAGGAACTATCAACTCTGTTTATATACGAGTTTTGTACAAATGTCGTTTTAGGCAAAAATCGTTGAAAACGCTTATTTATCTTTTGAAAGTCGCTATTCTAACTTTATATATATATAAAATATAATTTTTCATCTGGATTTCACGGTTTATATTTGGGATTTGTGATTATCTATCTTTTTTAATAATGTTATTTTTAAAGTTCGAATCTCGTTCTCATTTAAAAATATAATGTGCATTATCATTATACCGCACACTTATTGCTAGCTATTGAACTTATATTAAATTTATTGGTTATGATCTCTCTATTTTGAATTTATAATTTAAAAATAGTATGTTATTTTTAACAAAAATGAAAAAGACAATTTAAAATATTTTATTATTTTAGTTATCTTTAAAATTTTAAAATAATTGATTATTCAATAAATAATATGTTTTAATTTTTATAATAATTTTTAATTTTTTTTAAAAATACTATTTTAAGTATAATTTTAAAGTATATAGATTATATTTTTTATAAAGGTTTAAGGGCTATTATGATATTATTCCATTTATAATTTTGGGACCTAATAGAGACCACCTAATCCTTATTTCTTTTTGCCTAAAAACACCTCTCTCAAGGTGACGTTTTCACAAAACGCCATACTTAAAAATGGAGTTTTCTTATAAAAACCTATATAACCCATTAAATAATGGACGTTTGTTAGGTGAAATGTGAAGTGCAATGTTTTATTTTTTTTCTTGAAAGTTTATAGATTATTCCATTTCAAGATTGATTAATCTGATAAAATTTTAACTAGATTGGTATGGCTATTATTGTCGATGCAAGAGGACATGAGTTCGAGTGCGCTTAAATTGCATTATCTTTAAAAAAAGAAGAAGATTGATTAATCAAATTAAAATCTGTACATAACAATAGTATATGATATGACTCGAAGACCCATACATAATTATGTATAGTGAGTCTCGAATTTAGATATTTAAGACTCAAGTTTTGTTTTTACCAACTATGTCAATGTATTCTTTTGAGTCATGTGAACGAAAAAAATGAGTATTGAAAAATTTACTTATTTAAAAATTCAATTCGACTCAATTTTGATTTTAGTTAACACTCAAAAATGGCATAGACAAAATAAAATCATTAATTAATTTAGGTAAAAGATTTCTCTTGTTCTTCTTAATTTCAAAATTGAGTAAATTAGTCTCTCTAAAAAAAATGGAGCAATTTGATCATTGCTAATTTCAAAAGTGAGCAACTAAGGACAAATAATCACGACGTGAATGTCTTCCATCAATTGTACATAATTTTGATTAGTATAATAACAAATTAATCCCTCAATGTTTATATTTTTTTCATTTTGGCCTTAATTCTAAAACAAACAATAAATTTAGCCTCAATATTTACACAAATATTGTGATATGAATTTATTAAATTAAAACTAATTTGATAAGATGTGTAAATTTTGAGAGCTAAAAATATTTAAGTCGTAATTAATTGTCGTTTTCGAAATTAATAGAAATTAAATTACTTTGATTTTTTAAAAAGATAAATTGACGTGTTTGATAGATAGATATGAAAAAAAGGGGTTAATTTCTTTTATCCTTTGGCCATCGTTTGATGAAAGAGAAGTAAAGATGGATTTTGGTTGGAAGGAAACTGAAAGCAACCGCAAAAACTGTTACGTGACACGTGCGGGTGTTCTCTTGATAAACGAGCAGAAAAAATTGTCCAATTTCTCTCCTACTTTGAAATTTCAATTCCTAATTTCCCACCGGTCCCCCAATTAATCAATTCTTCACTTACTGTCTTCCTCCTCCTTTCTTCCCCAATAAACTTGGTTACATCCGCCCCCTCAAATCCCTAGCTCACACCACCATGTCGCCGGACGGTGATGGAGCCATCAATGGCTGCTGCCCTTGCTCCTTTTCCTCCGGCGAGAATGGTATCCCCGGATCCCACGACGACACTTGTAAGCACTGCACAAGATCCAAATCTTTGTCATCTTCTCCCTCTGCTCTTGGCTCTGATTCTGTTCTCTTAGTGGACTCGAATAAGTTGCGGAGAATTTTCGTTGCTTCCGCTAAAGGCTTCTCAATTGGAGCCGGTCTTAAAGGTGGCTTAGCTCTCTTCTCAATTCTTGCACGCTTGCTGCGCAAAAAATCACGGTATTTTGTTAATTGTTATGCAATAAATCTTTTTGTCTCTTGTTCTTTAATTTGATTTGAGAATGACAGAACAGTAATTTCTTGATTTAGGAAAGTTGAGGCGTTTACCAATAAAGAAGCTATTTCTTTGGCTATTAAGGAGACACTTAGATACGGTCTCTTCCTTGGAACTTTTGCTGGTACATTTGTTTCGGTAGATGAAATTATTGGTGAACTTGGAGGACATAACAGGCAATGCTCTTATCTTAATTTTCCTCTCTTTAGTTGAAATGAAAGTTTTTATGAACTTAAATTTGATTTTAGTGGATTGTTAAATTTTTCAAAAGGACTGCGAAATGGAGGGCATTAGTAGCAGGACTGGTTGCAGGGCCTTCCATGCTTCTTACTGGGCATAACACGCAGCATAAAAGTTTAGCCATATACATACTCATGCGAGCTGCTGTGTTGGCATCACGCTGTGGAATCAAGAGTAAACGGTTTGGGAAGCTGTGTAAACCCCTTACTTGGAAACATGGTGACATATTCCTTATGTGTCTCTCCTCTTCGCAAATTTTGTATGTTTCTATTGTTAAATTATTTTTGTTTTCTGTTTTTTTTTCTCTTTTGTTCCTCTACTATTAAACTTTCTTGCAATTGTTTTTGTTGAATCATGATTATTATGGGTCAAAGAAGTTACCACTTATACTGGGTGACTAATAAATTTTCCATCCTCACCCTTTTTGATCCTTCATACCAAGCAAAGCCTAAGCCTCCTGGAATTCTAGTCTTCTGGATTATGAGCCCAGTCTTTCCATACTAGTCGGTAAACTCTTTTTAATTTCCTTTTAGGAAGATTTAAGAGAAAAAGAAAACGTTGTACTGTAACATTTTGCATGCATTCTGAAATATTTCAGTCTATATACAAATGAGTTTAATCAGCAGGCCAGGGGACTCCATTATTCCTTTTCTTTGTCTTTTTTAACTACCATTCAACCTGTTAAAGCTGTAATTCTAATGTTTGCCTGCTGCCTTATCAGCTCTGTAGTTAAAAGTTCATTCGATCTTGGTTTCATAGCAGGAACTTTGATGCTTAAATCTAAAAATTGTGCAAAGCCTAAGTATGTCATAGCATATGTGAAAAGAAAGTGTAAAAAGATTTGTTTGAATTACAAGTGATCACACTTTTTTTCTTTTTGCACATTTGGAAAGGACATTACGTAGCTTAGATATTGTGTAGCTTTACAAGTTGTATATGTAATGGCTTCCGATAAGCACAGTATGGGGAAAGCTTAATATATTTTCTAGGAAAGACACGTATGTATTTATGTATGTATTATTTTTTTGGGGGGGAGAATAATTTGGAAGTGAAATCATTCGTTTTTTTCAGGTCATCTTACATTTTGAAGCAAGACAGTTTGCCCCCATCATATAGGTCCTTTCTCAATAAACATGGTGGAAAGGATCTTGTCATCTTGCAAGGTGTAAAAGAGATTGCCTGTGGTCTTCCATTCACTAATTTGGAAGCAATAGAGAAACTTTACAAGGCATCAGGAGTAGATGTTAAATTAGATCCAAACATGAAAATCCCTTGCTCGGTATGATCTTTGTTTCTCCCAATTATGTTGTTCTGCCTAGTAGCATTAATGTGTATATCTTTTTGTATGTGTTCCTTCTTTAGTTGCCTCTCTTTCTTCCTTTGGGACTAAACCAACAACAGCAAAGTCCTTTCCCCCTGCGCAGTTTCCACAAAATGAATAAGACTTTACCTTTGTGCTTTAATTATCTTGAACCATGTCTTGAGTAAGATCGCTAGAGACGAGTGCTTTTTCCATACAGGACTGAGATGGAGGCATATAATGTCATCATGTATATTAAGTTAGCTGCTTATTGAATAGAAGTGTTTGAAAGAATTTGAAGAAAATAAGTAAGGTCTTGGTTAAGAAATGCAAAATGACTCTAAGCTTTTTGGCTTCCCTTCATTCTGTTCTATCTAATAAAGCTCATTCTTAGGAGAGACAAAAGCTCCCCTTCATGCTGCTTTATCAGAAAATTCAACAGGAAAGCCTGAAAACTAAATGAGAGGGTATGAAGAGATTTGAATAGAAAAAGTGCATGTCCGAACTTGAATGCACAGTTTTTATTTTGTTGCTCTATGATTTTGAGAACTAATTTAATGCTTTTTTGTCTTCTTCTTGGTATTTAATGCTGACTTTTCATGTTAAAGTTACTAATGAAGGCATTTTTGAAATATTAAGATCATGCAGTTATTATCCGCAGTTGTCCATTTCCATGTAAAATGCTTTATTGTTCTTTTGCAGTCCCTATAAATCTTGCAATCATCAGTTCAAAACTTCTTCCAAAATATAAGTTATTTGGATATGGATAGTGGATATTGGTCTAGTTTAACCACTGTATTGTTATTAATTGATCCCTTTGTGATAAGATCCTTATAATGATTGCTTTAAGCAAGATGCTTGATTGCTGAAATAAAATGAGTGTCTTTCTGGAATTATTTTGTTTGTGTTTTCTGTTTAATTTACTCGGATACCTTTAGGAAGTTCAGAATAGACTTTGAATTTAAGCACTCAAGCTACTATTGCTTTAAGTTTGCTGGAAAAAAGTATATTGTTACTTTTGAGAAGCTTAAACCCTCAAGTTATTTGCAGATGATACATGGGAATCAATCATGCAGTGCACATGTTATTTCTTTTTTCACTGAAGGATATAAAAGGGCATTACCAGTATATCTTCCAGTTTATTTAATTCCTGCGTTAATAGTTCATCGTCAAGACCTCTTAAAAAGGTAATGCAGTTAGACTTCTTTCTCTTTCTTGAAGACTGTTTAGCTGAAAATTGGTGAATTTTTCACTTAGAATTAGCTACTTGTTATCAAATGAAAAGGAAACTTTTTTACTTCATATGTTTTAGATTTTTGATTATACCTTTACTGAGTCCTTCATGTAACCACAGTAGGTAAATGCCCTTTAAAATTTGATGTGTAATTGAAGTTGTTATAAAATATGGATACTGTTGTTGCCAGCATGCTTTGCTTAATGCATATTGAGGTGGACAAAGAATTATATATGCAATTTGGTTTTAAGCACATCATAAGTTTCCAGTAAAACCTACTTGTGCTGGTCTTTTGCTTCCTTTTTATTCATTCTCTCTCTCTCTCTCCCCCACCCCCAAAAAAGAAAAAAAGAAAATTTTCCCAGACACACAGATGCTCTATAACATATCTGTCTGACAAAGTTCTTTTTGACCTTAATACAGGCCTTCCACAATATTAAGAAAGGGTATTGTTGGTACTGCCAGATCAAGCTTATTTTTGTCTGCTTATTGCACATCTGCTTGGTTAGTGTTCTACTATTTCTAGTGTATTTCAACTTCAATTTTGAGGTGCCTCCCTTTTTGAAGTTTTCTTTTCTTGGTACTTAACTGTCACTGAGAATTTATGTTGCCGTGAAATTTTTGGTCAAAATTTCATCTGATCTTTTCCTCGTTTTGTTATTTTTTGGTTACATTGGCTATTATTATGCAGATGTGGCCAACAATCTTTATCAGTGTTGAGCAATCATTATTTCATATATTCACATGCCATTTATGGCTTTTAAAGATTTCTTAGCTCCCTTGGTGGTTCTACACTTCTATTGTGGCAAGTCTAGTTTGAATGTCTTTTTCTTTTTGTTCCAAAGCCTACTGTGATTGTCAGGACATCAGAATTGTTGGCTTTGACAAGGATAGTCAACACCGTAGCATAATTTCCTGTAAAAGACTAAAAGAGGGAGAAGGTTTACATGAAATGGTGATAAAGAACTTAAGTTGGATTCTGATGAAGTTCTAAATTGCAACTTACTCCATCAATGCAGCTGGTAGTAATTTTAGCAATTTGATATATGTTTTAAGATAATAGTTACATAATATAAATAAAATGCAGTTGTCATAATTCCAAGCTATAAGAGATATTTTCCTAGCTAGAAGTGAATTTTGGCTGTTGGAAGGAAATAAGCAATAGATGAAAGTTTGTAGTGCCTTTGCTAGTTATGTGCATTATTTGGTGAAGTCATGTGTCAAGTTGTGTAAGTTTGCAGTGCTGGAGGTGAATCCTGCACGGTAGGTATTGAATAGGATAATAGGTTTTATTATAATGGCAATACAACAGTTGGTTTAGGAAGCTGTTTTATGTTTAATGAGAGACCGATATATGTTGGATGAATCCCCTAGCTGAGAAGAGGTTATCATTAAACAAAATAAGAATGGTGAGCTGTGTATATGAGGAGCAATTATTCTCCTACTCTGTTTACCAAACATGAACAATATTCAGGATGACAGTCAACATTTACTATATACACATTGAATAACTAGATGGGTTACTTATAGCAGGTAAGATGAGTTTTGGCATTATTTGGTGTTTTTGTTGTTATTATTGTTACGATGATGATGCTTTCCATTTTGCTTGGCGTCAACAAAAAGCTGATTACCATTCAAACTTGTACATATTGCTAAATCAAATTCTTTTGTACCTTGTGCTATTTGATTTATGTTCCATTTAAATTATTGACCTTTGACATTGAGCTAACCTTTAACTTTTAAACAGGTTGTGGACTTGCCTGCTGTTTAGGCTTTTCAGAAGATGTAACATACCGATGGTAGCAATGGGAACGGTAAAAGACTCTTACTAATTTATATGCAAGTTATAAGCCAAAGTTCTGTTTTTGTTCCTAATGTTGCATGTGTTATTGGGCAGTTTCCGACAGGTCTGGCCTTGGCCATTGAGAAGAAAAGTAGACGGATTGAGATATCACTCTACTGCCTTGCACGAGCCATAGAGAGCTTCTTTACATGCATGGCCGATATTGGGTACTTGCCACAATCGACGAATCTAAAGAGAGCTGATGTGGTAATTTTTAGTTTGTCAACAGCAATCATAATGCACTGCTACGCACAGGAGAGGGAAGTGTTTCGCTCCAAGTATTTAAACGTTCTTGATTGGGTATTTGGTGTGCCTCCTCCTCCGTGTGAAACCCCTCGTTGCAAAGACATTTCCACAGTTTGATTTGCAGGCTTTGGTGTTTAAGATAGGTTTATAGCTGAGTATTGTCTTCTGAAAGGTCAACAGCATTTTTTTACACCATAGGACAGGCAGCACGCAGGTTAGTAAATTATTCCCCTGCTGAGGTTTTTAAATTTCTGTTGATTTTTTATAGAAACAAAAGAGTATAAACAGGATTTTGATTAATAGATTCCGTGGAGTTTATATTCTTTTCATGGAGTTTCTAGTTTTCACGAGATAGATATTATCCAAGTTTTTTGAACCTCTGGCCCTCAGTGTTTATTATCATGTACATAGCCAGTTAAGATTTTTCGAAAAATCAACTCATCCAAAGCATGTAGGTGGGTTGAGGATGTAATGTGTCCCATAGTATATAAACAAATGGGTCACATTGTCAGTCATGCTTATGGGCTGAGGGTGTAAATCCAATGTTTGGTATATAAAAGTCTAAACATTCTTTTGAAAGTTACTTTTTTATATAATTATTGAGCATGGAAAAGTAAAAAGAAATTATTAAAATTAAATTAGTTTTTTGTGTGTGTTTAGGGTTAAGAAACAAATGAATATTTTTTTTATAAATATGTTTTAAAATATATTTTTTGGATATTAAATTTTAGTACCAGGATAATTTTAATTTTCATGCCATAAACGAAATATATGAAAACACTTGAATTTATACCTACAATGTAATGGTGAATATTTTACATATTTACATCTTAATAATCTTAGTAATATGTAAATTATTTTCTAAATGTATTCACGTAACGGATTAATTCAAATACTTGTTACTAATAAATATTATTGAAAACATTATTATTAAATATTTAATTTTAATATTTGCTATTGATAAAAATTACTGAAAATGTTAAGTATATTGATGTTATCTTTTATTTACTAAGGATAATTTCATAAAATATTATCACGTTCCAGACAATTGTATTTTATCATTCATTATATTATTTGATAACATTTGAATAATATTTTATTTAAAAACTATTTCATTTTATTTATTCAATTTTGATAATATAAACTTAAGATCTATCACTTCAAAATTGATAGATTATCTCATCAACATTTATAAATTTCCATTTTAAAATTAGAATTTACCATTTTATCTTAATTCAATTCATATTTATCATTGTATTTTTTAAATAAAATATTCAACTACTTCTCTTACCTAATGAAAGCATTTTCAAAAAACAAAAAAAAATTATAATAACAATTATACGTCAAAATAAATTATAATTCAATTCAATATTCACTAGCATAATTGAGCTTTAACCCTTTTATATTTTCTAAATTTCATCAATATCGATAACATTTTAATATAAAAATAATTAATATTTTTAATTATATTTAATAATTTAAATGATATGATGTTACGCACAACTTGGATTCATTAAAATGCATTATTTAATAAATTAAAATCAGTGACATTATAATTAAAACAACACACACAAAAAGAAAATGAAAAGAGTATAAACCCTAATTAAAAACCGGTGAGGCCCAGTGGCGCAGCCGTATCAACCACCATTCCCTTAAACCTCATCTTCATGCAGAAGCATATTGGGGATTCCCTTATTAACCGGAAACTTCCTGCCAGTCTCGGGACAAACAAGAGCACCTTCCTCAAGATGAAGCTCCAAGAGGGCATGGTGGAACTTCGTCAAGAAGTCCAGGTCCGACTCAAGCACCGACGGATCAGGTGCCTGCTCAGGAAGCTCGACGTAGCCCATAGTTCTGGCAGCATCGGAAAACGCTTTCCAATCGATCTTGGGAAATATATTCCTGAGGAAATCGTGGTTGATTTCGACTTGCTTCTCCACCACTTTCTCCACTTCAATCTTGAGAGGGAAGCCATTGGTTACCCCCTTGATGTTTGACGACAACATGTTGTGAGTTAGCAACCTCATCTCTTTGCTCTGTTTTTCCTTTGCTTTCTTCGTTTCGGGCTTTGCCGTTATATTTAAGCACAGAAAGCACTAGGCTGGTTTATGCTTAGCTTGTTCCTTGGGGTTTTGTAAAGTTCCTTGTCTCTTGTGGTGGGTTTTGCATCGTTTAAAGGACGAATCTGTCCTCCTTGTGTGGTCAAGTTTTGGGGGGTAATATAGTAAATTGGCCCAATTTTGATTTGGGCTAATGTTAGCCCAACCTTAGAAATTAGGCATAGCTCATGATATACCATTTTTTAGTATTAAATTAAATAGGAACATTATTTAATCTACAATTGGGCCTAACTCAAGTGATGGAAAGGGTTCAGGGATGAAGCCACGGAAGGAAGGACTAAACTTCTTTAGCTAAATGGGCAAATTTCGTTTTTAGTCCCCTTACTCTCATTGGCTGGGGTAGGCCATATCCCCTGCCCAGAAACGGACATTATTGACCAAAACCTAATAATTCAAAGTTATTTCCATTATGTTCTCCCAAGTTAATTTGCTATACACCATGCAATGAAATATTATGGTACTCAACGAGTTAAAAAAATAAATAATAAATAAATGGTGACCCATTTTTTATTTAAAGAAAAATAAATTGATTTCTATTTAATTGCCAAGCAAATCAATGTGTAATAAATCAATTTCAGATTTCTTTTCTAGTTTTGGCTTTTACAATGTCAAAATCTGACCAGCCCCTCAAATGTCCAAAATTTATGATTCGGTTTCTGTTCTATTTCTCATGCTTCAATTTAACCCCTTCTTTGCTTGTCTTTGATTTAAAGTAACTGATTTTCGTCTCCGTCAATATTTAAACACAAAATTCATCAATTAGAAGGAACTAATTCAAGAACAAGTCGAGTTAAGCACGAAAAGTATGCAAAATGAACAAACTATCACATTCTCTATTATATTTCTCTTCTTTTGAAATTTTTGATTTTCGTACTTAACAAAATACATTTCTTTTCTCTTTGGTGCTAAATAGTTTATTTGTTTTTGGTTATACTGACTTAACAATAAAAAGTAATAATATTTTTTTATATTTTTTCAATATTTTTGCTTTTAGGCTCTGTTTGTTTATATTTTCTAACGATAGTTTTAAAATGTGGCCAGACTATGTTACATCTTTTTAATTCCAATGTTTAGCATATTCTTGGTTATATGATCTAGTCTAATTTTTATTTTTAGTTTGCAACAGCTATGGTGAAACCGAATTGAGATATTTAGGGATGAGATAAAAATTAGCTCGACTTTCCTGACTTATAAAGACAAAAGGACAGCTTTGGAGATGTGCAATATCTAGCTGAGCATCATGATGATCAGATATTATGTTGTCATCATCTTGTATACTATCAAGATGAATGGTTGCTTGCTTTAGAATGTTTTTAAAAACGCAGTAATGTATTTTAGCGAAAAGATGAAGAAGTGGAAAGATAGTTATTCAAACCGGAGTGAGGATATATGGTTTAGTTACATTAGAGAGAATTTTTGTAAGATTTTCCACGATACTACTTGTATTTAGGCCTATTGGAAACTCGAAAGTCTAACACACTCATTATAAAGGACCTAGGATCTACAACTAATAACTTTTTGAAGTCAATTAACCTGTTATTTTTTAATTTCTTAGTGCACTATATCATCCAAGTCGACTCTGCCAACCACATATCATATTTAGAAACTTTAAGGCTTAGCCGAGACTTACAATTATTAGAGAAGAGAACACTTTTATTAAAACACAATACAATTATAACATGACTCACACTTACCTCACTACTCTTCTCTTCTCTACCTCTACCTCTACCTTTCACACTCTCTTGCTCATGGCTCTCTCTTATACCATAGCAAGAAAGCTCCCATCTCTATTTATAGAGTTTAGTGACCGATGGATTGTTGATACATGTCAACATCCTTGCCATTGATTTTACAAATAGCTAATAGCTAGAATGTTCATCTAGAATATCTAGTCTTCTAGATAATATCTTATTTCTTATATTCTAGAGTCTTCTCAAGGAAATATCTCTTAAAGATAAATTTAGATTTTATTTAGAAATTGCATTGGCTTTCAACAGGGCCAAAAAAAGTAACCAAAGGAAATGCAAAAGCATTTAACGCAATATCCAAAAAAGTGTATATTCATTACGAATATCGATGGTCGGATAAAAATTTTATCCAATTTAAATGCACGTAACAGCAAAACGAGAGATGATATTGACGCGCTAAAAGTTTTGATGGACTATATCATCAATTTGCCGTTCAAATCTGCTATCCAAGATTATAAGAATTTCAGTATGCCAACTGAACTGATATCTTTTCTTAACCATCTCGATTCTAAAATATTGTAAATATGATTATGTATAAATTAATTTCATAATTTTTTGTTGATTTATTTGCCTATATCCAAATGGATAAAAAACACGTGGGTCTCGAGTTTTTACTAGATCCTCTCTTTGTTTGGGGATACGCTGATAAGTTTTGCTTCATTTTAAATTTGGATCACCACCTGAAAAGTAAATGGATTGACCCAGTAGAGTTTGAGCATCGACTAAAATGAGTGTTTTATTTGGATGAATGGTGGACGTAGGTGTGTAAGGATTTGGTGCTTTCTAGAGTATATCATCATTATCCAAGTGGTTACAAGACCTTTTGGCATTCTTCTAGTGTATAGTATTATATTTTTAAATTTTTATTTAAAAAATAAAATAAAATAATTTTCAATAGGTATCTCACTAAATTTAATACGGTACTTTCGAGTCTTTGGCCCTTGATGGTAGAGATACTACCATTTGAGGTCTTTCCCCAAATGGCCAATTCACCCTCATGAGTGCTTATGTATGACCTTATGCTTCATAGATTGGATAAGATTAGTCATAATGGTATCCCTTGGGACCTTATTTGGAAACTTAAAATTCCACTCCTTTTGCCAAAGTTACTAAGAAACCTTGAGAAATATGTTGTGTAAGTGTCTTGTTGTTGTGGGTAAATGTTGGGACGAGCCGTATCCACCAAGCTTAGTACGGAAAATACTACTCTTGACTAAAAAGGTTGGTTGGAACAAAATATTTGCTCTTAAATGTGGTTGATTAATCATAAAATACCTCGGGTTATTCTATTTTGTTTTTTTCTTGTGGCAGGTTTGGTTGAATAGAAATGACATTATTTTTGGAGATACTGCTGGTAATATATACATGTGTTGCAAAAGTGAGAGAGTGCTTTGCTCTCTCAGCTTCAATAATAGAAAAACTCGTGTTTCCATTGTGGTAGCTTCCACTGATTGGGTGGTTCAAATTGAACACAAACGAACCTTTGGTGGGCAATTTGGGAAATGTAAGTGCAGGGAGAATAATTTGAGATCATGAGTGGCAATGGTTCAATTAGGCATATTCTGAGGCTTCTAATGTTGAGGTGGAACTATGAGATCTTCGGGATGTCTTACAACTTGCTAGAACTCTTAATATTGATTTCTTGGAAATTAAGCTTGATTCTACTACTATTATTAATTCTGCCTATGATAAATTTTCTAATAATCTAGTGTTGTTTACTTTGATTTTGGAGTGTAATAGACTCGTCAATGGATTTCAACAAAGGATCATGAAGCATGTTTATAGGGAAGGGAATCAATCTGCTGGGATGGAAAGCAGTTATTTGGATCGCGGATGCTTTCATCTAGCTCTATTAAAATTAAGCTGCTGCCACCATGTTAGAGTTGAAAAATAAAATGAAAGAAAATAAAACATTTGAGAAATATATTATTTTGAACTACATTTTCTCTCCTCTCGTTATTTCAATTTGGAATAATTAGTTTTTATCTAGTAGGATGGAAAATGATCATCTCTCTTATTTTCTTTCCTCTCACTTTTCCACCCCTCCTTCCATCCTTCGACTTTTTCACTCAACCAAACACAAATCATATAAATATCTGAATAATAAAAATACATCTATCAATATGATACTAACTTTTTTTTTAATCTCAGAGACCAAATTTTCAAGATTTAATCAACTTTATTGCATTTTCCTTATTTGGATAAAAGATCTAGTAGATATTGTACATTTAATGGATAAATCAATGAATCTCCACACTTATATAACATAAAGATTTTGGGTTAGACAAATTGTGCAGGAAGAGGGGCCGCAAACCTTATGACTTGTTTTCCAACACTAAGTTCATCTTCACGCCAAACATCATGATATGGCATGGGACACAAGCATATCTCTCTAGGATTCATCTAATAATGTTAGTGAAAAGCTACCACAGAAGAAATTAAAGACCTGCCTAACAATAGGGCAGGTGGTATGTTGTTACATATTTCTACAATTGACCCAAATATGTTTAACTAGCCAATTAAGCCATACATATTGTCTATGACATATAGTAAATGGTTAAGATCTATTTTAACGTTATAGATGAAAACCCTTTTTTCTTTTAGCTACCTAAAAGGAAAAAAATGTTTAATTGTTTGAGATTTTGGAATCTATAGCATTTCTGTCAAAAACTTGTTTAAAGATGTGTCTTAATATTAAAATCATGAGTAATAAATATAAGTTTTGTATAATTTGCAATTTGAACCCTAAATCGAAGTATCAACTTAACAATATAATTATTTCATATATATATCTGTCATCCAACGACTTTCGCCATAGTACCATAAAATCCATATGGTTTCTACTCACCTTGCTTCATTAATCATAATTCTTCCACCATGAGCACTATTTCACTATATTCTAGAAAACATAAGTCACTCAAACAAGACAATCATCACTTGTCACTCACATATCTTATAACTTAGATAATGTCACATTACTCACCTAACAAGAATCTTAAAAGAAATCGACTAACCTATCAAAAAGAGATACGTGTTTTTTGAGATCAACCCATATAAATACCTCTCACCCGAAGGATTTAACATTTTCACTCGACTTTCACTCTGCAATTCTCCCCTTCGAATCCTTCAACCACCAAAAATAGTATCCGAACAAGGTGAACCGTTTTCAATCTTCACCACCTCTCGACATCAACAATCATTATACCAATAGTTAGTTTACAGACCCTTTGATTTTTTTAAAAGAAATACTAATGGATGTTTCATGTGTCATGATACTAAGAAGCAACTATCGCAAGAATCATGGAAATCGTACCTCTTTTTATCTCGTAGGCATATGTAAACCATAAAACCCTAGATAGCTAGGGTTCATAATTTCATAAGCCATCGAACAATTTTATTATGGGGTTCCTTTTCTTTCGCATAAAAGCATCAAATGGTACTACAATTCTTTTAATCAACTGAATTAAAAAAAAAATCTAAGCATTGGATTCGGTTCCATGGCACAGTTTAAGTCAACCCCACTTTTAAAACCAAAGTGAGATAACTATCAGTTGAAATTAGATTCAAATGATGTTTGATAAGTTGTTCATGAATATGCCTTTGGTTATATCTATAGGGATGAAACAGCTATGCACCATTGAAACTTATCCAAACCCATTATTAAATTATTATTTTTGAAAGGGAATCATAATTTTGGGATAATCTAATAAATTCACAATATGATATGTTCCACTAACAAATATTTCATTCCCTCATCATATTTTGATTTTTTTTTTGACAACATAATTTCAAATTTAACATCGATGAATTGTAAAAGTATCATTGAGGTCATTATATTAAGAATCGAACTATATTTTGATTTCTCTACTAAAAAATAAATAAATTAGTCCCTGTACATTAGGTCAAAGAATAAATTGGTCATTTCTGTTAAAAATTTTATCTCTTTATGTACTGTCAAAAACTAGCGTGGCTGACAGAATAACTAGATAGTGGCATATGGCATGCCACATGTATCTCATGATGACATACATGGAATAATTTTTAACGGTAGAAATGGAATAACCAGTTCGCTCTTTGATCTAATGTATAAGGATCAATTTATCTATTTTTTGAGTAGAGAGATTAAAATGTAATTCGACTCCTAATACTTTCAAGTATAAGGCTTCACGAAGCATTAAATAATAATAATAAAAATAAAAGGAATAGTACAAGATTTTCTATTGTTTGAAATTGAGAATCGGTAATTTGTTCATCTGATTTTATTTAACACTATTATACAATTTCTTTTTTTCCCTGTTTAATTATTCCCATTTTCTTTTCTTTCTCTCTCTTTTCCACTCCTTTTTAAAAAGGAAAACAAATTAAAGTCTTAGTTTCCCCCACAATTCTCCTTTTATGACACCTCATTTTAGTTTAAACTATGCTGTTAGTCCCTTTGCCTTGACAAAATATGAGATTTAGTCCTTATATTTAAAAGGTTAGAAATTAAGTCCTCCAATTATTTTGATTTAAAAAACTGCAATCCAATCATTAAAATCGTACATATTTTCTGTCAGATCTTATCAATTTGCATGTTGATTAAGCTGACCTCATGAGATGTGTCATTTAATTGACAAAAAATAAACATATTATATTGACAAGTTTTATCAGAAACTACCAAGATGGTAATACTTGGACAAGGATTCTAAATTAAAAAGGTAAATTGGGACTCAATATTAAATTATATAAAAGCACAAAGACTAACAACGTATTTTAACCACTCATTTTATTATTTAATTTAAAAGCTTGAAACCTGCCAATTTTCAAGCAAATCATACCAAGAATTATTATTTAATTTATATTTTTTGTTCTAACTTTTAATAAAATTTACGACATTTTTAACAACACTTCATTCGTGGATAAATAAATAAATAAATATATTATTGCTTTAAACGTAAGCTCTTCATATGTTGGAACAAAATAGTCAAACAAATACAAAAATGAAAAGGAAAACGTATAAGTAGACATAATTAGGTTGACAATTGAGAGGTGAAATAAGTGACTTCTGGTTGGAATTTTCTTACAACCACCACATAAATATGTCGTTGAGCTCCATAAATGCAGCTGGAACAGTCATGAATTTTGGACCAATTCCCTGTTTTGTCTATTTATATAAAATAGGTTGGAATTTTAGGACCAATTCCCCTGCCCTGTTTTCAGTTCAAAAATAACATGTAATGTCATGCAGCAGTTGAAAAGTATTTGTCAATGTTAGGGGTTGAGCTCTGTTCCTTAATTTCTCCAAAATGTTGTGGATTAATAATGTTAGTTTAAATAGATAATGGACAAATTAGTCAACTACACCTCACCAATCCAATCATAACAACAAACAAATGGAACCCATTGAAAAGAGTAATGATATTGAAAATAAATAATATAAAAAATTCAATTAGATTTGCGAAAATTTTATAAATATTTTTAATAAAATAAAATTTAAAAATATATATCATATTTTAATAAAAATGAGTGTTGAAGTTTATTATTATTTTATAGTGCCGTATGTATTAAATAAAATAAAAGAAACTTTTTTTAAAAAAGTCACTTTAAGTGGATTTGAAAAAAAAAAAAACAAGATACTGAAAGTTCTTTACAAAATTTGAAAATTTTCATTATTTTTACCCAAATAAATAAATTTATATTTAAAATTTTGAAAATATCATGGATGAAATTCTTTCTCCAAATCTCTCAACCAAACACACTTAGAGTTCTTTAAAATACTAACAATTGTAATTGCATTATTTGGATAAATATTTTTAGAAGGAAATTTTTAATACTATGTGTGATTTCTTCATAAAAAATTACTTACAAAAAGTATTTTTCACTTTTTTCCGATGCTTGTCTCTCAAAAAAATAGCTTAGCTAGCAATATATGACTTACTGGTTAATAGAAAATAAACTTTCTTTTCTTACAATTATCTTCTCTTCTTAAAAAATACAAGACAATTTTAAAAAAATAGCTCATTATGAGTAAGCAAAATTTAACTTAAATCAAGTCGAATATTATTATATCAATAATAAATTTTTAATTTATTTTTTAAAAAATAAAATATTGATATTTATTTATATTTGATAGGGTTGTAGTTTGTTCTCTTTACAATTTAGTCCTTTGCAATTTTTTGGTCATTAATTAGTATCATAACACTCTTAAATGGTTGTCGTACTATAGCACTCCTGAATGGTTGTAGTATTATAGCCTCGAGTGAGTAGTTGGTTAGACTTTTTATTTGCATGTTTGTAGCTAGAATTCACTTAATCGCCGACTTCTTTGGGATCGATCCTCAAAGCACTCTTATACCCTGCTATACAATTTATATTACAACTGATTTGTCACACTTGCTGTAACAGCCTGAATTCGATCCTAATTGGAATAGTGGTTTCGAAACCACAAATCCGAGTTAGAAAAATTTTTAAATATTATTTTCTGTGTTTATAATTTGTGAATTAATATGTGTGAAAATTTCGTGATTTAATTTTACTGTTTGTGTGCTTAATTTGATAAAATGACTAAATCGCATAAAGTGTAAAAGTTCTATTTTACAAGCTAAAGGTGTCTAAAAGCTATAGAATATTAATTGGAGGTCCCTAGTGTGCAATTAGGCCTTGTTTAGGGTGGTGGCCGGCCATAGGGACCAAGAAAAGATTTGGTCAATTGGTTAGGTAAAAATTTGGTGACTAAATTGATTTTTATCATAAAATAAAGAAAACAGTGATATCATCTTTTCTTCTCCACCTTCACCACCGAAAATTAGCAGCAAAATAGGGGTTTGAGAGCTCAAAAATTTCAGCAAGCTTTTCTCCTTACAAATCAATAATTAAAGAAATCGGACTTGGATCGGGGGAAAACAAAAGTCGTCGATTAATCGTTCCATTCCAGTTTATCGTTGTCCGAGGTAAGTTTATAAGCAAATAGATGATATAAATTCTAAATAAATATTAGTTATATATATGCTGAAATGAAAACATGCAAATATATATCTAGCTGAATGTGTTTAAGTTCGGGTAACAGAAATAGACGTGGATGTGATTTACTGATATTTAGCACTGAGTGTGCGAGTATGGAATAGCTATGGCTATACGAATGGCACTAAGTGTGCGAAATTCAAATGACGATGTTGAATAACGAGCACTAAGTGTGCGAAACAAAAATGACGATGTCGAATAACGAGCACTAAGTGTGCGATACCAAGATCAATTTGGTTAAATAAAAGAGAGCACTACTTGTGCAACGTCATTATTAGCTTCGACAAATTATTTAGCATAAATTGTGCGAATCCAATGAATGATGAATGTGACATATAAGTACATGATATTACAAGTATGTAATAGTTAAATAATATATGATATCAAGGTAAGTTGGTTATTTCATTTGTGATACAAATTAGATGATGCAAATGAAAGTATGTGTGTGTGTATTAAAGACTATCTTTGGCCAAATGGTAAGGGTATGTGATATCAAAATTATGATTTTTTTATGCTTATATATATATATATATGAATATGAATTGAATAATTCGGTTATGTGATTCTGAACTATTAATAACATTGAATTATTTATTTGCTTATGACTTACTAAGCTTTGATAGCTTACCGTGCATATGTGTTTGCCTCGGTTTTATAGATTTTGGAAGTTAGTTGCGGGATCGGAGATCTTCAACGAAATCAATCACACTATCGCCCGTTATCGGTATCTATAAAAGTTAAACTTAAACTTATGGCATGTATAGTCTATACTACTTTTTGGAATAAATTTTGAATGATGCATATATATATATAATGAGCCATGCGAAAATGGCTTGTTTATTTTGATACGTATGGTTTCATGCTTGATTAAATAACATGGTTAATTGTTTGGATTGTGTTTCGAAAAAGGTTGAAATAGGGAAGTAAAGTTATTTGATAATGATTAGCTATTGAGATGGCTAATTAATAATATGTTTAGTGTTATGTATGCCTGAGTGTTAGTTAATACAAAGAAATTATGAGACTAAAAAAAATTTGCAATGGAATAGTTTTTTTTTCTTGGACAGCAGCAGTGATGTGATTTTGAAAAATTCACCGAGGATATTAGAAATGGAATTAGAGAGTGAATGAGGTATATAATTAATATTATCAAGTCTATTTTCATATAAAATAAACGGTATAGGCAAATGAATTTTATATTATGAGATATTTGAATTTTAGTGAGATAGGGTCAGAATGATTTTGGAATCCTCTGTCCTGACTTTAGAAAATTATTAAAAATTATATAGAAATAATTATGAGTTATAATTTATATTTCTTTATTCCTTGGTGAATCTATTTTCAGTAGAAACAAGCGAAAGCACCATATGAAATCTGCACAATGAGATAATTAATTTTTAGTGACGAGAGTTCATAATTGTTGAATAGTGAAACAGGGGAGACTTTAACTAATAAACTGTACCAATTGGCCAACCCAAAAATTCTAAAAATTTTATGATAATAAGATATATGAGTCTAGTTTTAGGAAAAATTTATGGATTTAAATTTCGAGTTTCGTAACTCGATTTATAATTAATTTAGTGACTGTTGCGCAGTCAGATAGTTTTATTGTGAACAGTGAAATAAATTATTTTTAATTTGTTTAAGTATTTGGAAAATTTTTAATGTTCCCGGTTTGGACCCGAACTGTTTTCATTGCATGTTTTAGTGTCTTGATGATCCTTTTTAGGGACATATTGATTGAACGTGAGTGAATTAATTTTTAAAGGAAAATTTTTATGCTCCGATTTAGTAAGGTAAGTTAGGTAACGCTTCGTGCTCGATTCCAGCAACGATCTCGGGTAAGGGGTGTTACAATTTTACCAAATAATTTTTTTGTTATTACAAGTTAAATAATATTCATTTATCAAAACATGTCATGACGTCCCTTGGATGGGCCTCCGAAGCCCAAAACATACATTGGGACCAAACCAAGATTAAATCGAAACCATAAGAAATTTTTCGCAAAATCCCATTTTTTTTTTTGGAACTCAATATAACCCCTTTATAAATATCTAATCTTCCCTGCAATTTTAAACCGAGACCAATCCAACACAACCAATCCATTTCAACATATTTTCAAGATAGATTTAACATATTCATAAGATAACCTCATCACATACCAAAACCAAAATTTTTTAGCCATACGAATGGCTAACCTTACATTCATTTCACATTAATATTTACTTTATTAGCTTATACATGCCATTGATTTCCAAAATAAAGTTTCTTTATATACCGAGATCTTGAGGTTGATAGTGTGATGCGTCTCTGACCGAATCCGACCTCTGAGCTCTTAACACTACAAAACAGGGGAAAAAGAAACAGGGTAAGCACTTTGTGCTTAGTAAGCTCATGTAACAAGAATTATACTTACCTAATATTTTCAATACAATGCAATAAACATTCATACACTCATTCAATACATTATTCCCCTATCATGCACAAACTCAACATTCAAATTAGTCCAATAATTTCCATGTATCAATAATATATACCATGATTGATGAACTCATCAATACCATGATTTCCATTCTCTTGTTATTTTTCCATATAATTTATCCCGTTGAACTACTTGGAATTTCGATGGATTTTCAGGGGTACACTTTAGTGTACAAATTCGGGTCCGTCAATTAATATTTATGTGCGTACATTTCCATTTCAGAGAGCACACTCCCGCGAACCTCATCCTTACAGCGGGATTACCAGTCCAGGCTAAATCCCCTATAATATAAACTCATAGAGTATTGTCGGGATTACTAGTCCAGGCTAAATCCCCTGCAATGACAATTACTCTAATGAGCTTGAATCTGAATTACCAGTCCAGGCTAAATTCAGACCCTAATTCGGATTAGATTACCCGTCCGGGCTAAATCCATTTTTCACATATTCTTCGGGAGGGCTATATCAGAATAGGATCACCCGTCCGGGCTAGATCTTTTTTACCGTCAATTCCTTTTTAGAGATCCATCGAATTTTCCTTCCATTCAACCGGGATTTCTTTCCCTTTTTATCAAATATATCAATGTTTCATCAATTTTCATACAATGAACATTCAAATCATGTTCACATCAATAACAAACATTTCAAGCATTTAAGAATATAATTCAAGTTACACGAACTTACCTCGATACTTGTTCGTAAACAAAAATCTACTAATCCCGAACTTTTTCTTTTCCTCGATCTAGCTTTGTATTTGAATTTTCTGGATCTAAATAAATAAATTTAATCATTAATCTAATACATTTCATGTTCATATGTAACATTCTCTATAATTCCATTATTATTTATAGTGCATTCAAAGCTGTCTCACTGAGTCATAGTCACTAAATTATTTATATCTTGAGCTAGGGAACTCTAAATTAAGATCCGCTAATTTTCCCTGAAACTAGACTCATATATATTCTTACCATAAAATTTTAAAAATTTTTTGTTCAGCCAATAAGTACAGTTTATTCTTTAAAGTTTCCCATGTTTCACTGTTAGACATTTCCGACCCCTCTTCACTAAAAATTAATTATCTCATTGTACAGAATTCAAATGATGCTCTTGTTTGTTTATTTTTGAAAATAGACTCATTAATGATTTTAAACATATAAATTTAATCCCCTAATTATTTTTCTCCAATTTTTGATGATTTTTCAAATTAAGAACAGGGGAACCCGAATTCATTCTGACCTTGTCTCACAAAATTTATTATATCTCATGATTTACAATTTCATTGCTTACACCTTTTCTTTTTAAGAAACTAGACTCAATAAGCTTTAATTTCATATTTTATTCATGCTCTAATTAGATCTCTAAAATTTTTGGTGATTTTTCAAAGTTAGACTGCTGCTGCTGTCCAAAACTGTTTTAGTGCATGATGTTAATTACCATTTTTCCCCTAAGCTTTCAATAAATCCTAATTTCATCCCTTCTCAATTAACCTCTCAATTGATATGATTTTTTCTCAATTAACACTTTATTCTAGCACTTTAAACTACTTTATAACCTTTGGAAATCAGAATTTTAGCACTAGACTTTAATTCCAAATTTTTTCACAATTAGGTCCTACAAATCAATTTCTATTGAAATTACCTAATAAAATCATATCATAAACAAATTAAAGCTTCAATTTCATGCTATTTCATCATAAAATTACAGCACTCAACCATAGTGACTTTCAATTTCATCCATGAAATCAAAAACTAATGAATTTAGTAATAGGACCTAGTTGTAAAAGTCTTAGAAACACAAAAATTACAAGAACAAGGCAAGGATTAACTCACTTGGTGCAAAAATTATGAATTACCAGCTTGAATAAACCCCTAGGAAGCTTTTTTCTGATGATAATGAAGAAAATATGAAGAGAATTGTAGATATTCCAATTTGGTCCCATTTTTGTGTTAATAAAAATTGTTATTTTCCCATTTTACCCTCATTTCACTAATTCTCCTGATTTTTCTCAGCTTATGCGGCCCAAAATATCTTCTTTTGGCTTATTTACAATTTATGTCCCTCCTCATTTAACAATTGAGATATTTAATCCTTCTAGTAACTTTTACACCTTTTTCAATTTAGTTCTTTTTACTTAATTGACTACCCAAACATTAAAATTTTCTAACGAAATTTTAATACCATATTACTAACATTTCATAAATATTTATAAAAATATTTTTGACTCGGTTTTACGAGATCGAGGTCTCGATACCTTGTTTTTACTCAATTTCTTCAATAATTTCTTTTTCTAACTAACCACTAAATCGGTAAAATTCTTCTATCTATATTTTCATACGATTTCCTATCATATCAATATTTATACAAAAATATTAAAATAAATTTATCTTTAAATCGGATTTTTGGTTACGAAACCACTGTTCCGATAACCTTGAATTTAGGCCATTACAAGTATCATAACACTCTTAAATGGTTGTCGTACTATAGCACTCCTGAATGGTTGTAGTATTATAGCCTCGAGTGAGTAGTTTGTTAGACTTTTTATTTGCATGTTTGTAGCTAGAATTCACTTAATCGCTAACTTCTTTGGGTTCGATCCTCGAAGCACTCTTATACCCTGTTATACAATTTATATTACAACTTACTTGTCACACTTGCAGATATTGTACGTAATTGTTTGGATTTAAATATTGTTTTAGTGTTGATTCTCGCTCAATCACGGTGCTTGCGCCTGTCGAGGGTTGGCGAGGTGGTCACAAGACAATGGTTGTTCCTAAACAAGGGTTATTCTAAATTACTCCAAACATGAGTAATTCTCAACATAATTGTTCCGTGGTGATGCTTTTCTTGGAGGAACTTGTTTTGAATCATGATTCTTCTTCAAAAAATATAATTATTCTAAATAGAAGTTGTTCAAAACAATTGTTCCAAATATTGCTATTCTTAAAACACAATTATTTTAAACAATTTGTTCTGAACCTTAGTTGTTTCCAATAAGAGTTGCTCCTAACTAAAAGCTACACTAGATGGCAACTATTCTAAACTAAAGCCTTGTTTTGAGAATAGTTGTTTTAGATATAGTTATTTTTAATAATGATTGTTTTGAACAACAATTATGCTAAACAAGAATTGTTTTTTCGAAAGAGAAAAATCAAGTGAAGCTACGCTACCACTTGTTCTAGGTTAACTTTTTTATTGTCCTCAGAATCACAATTTCCTAAAACATAATTTTATTTATCTCAAGGAGAGATAAAATATTAATAACCAAAACTAAACATCTACGCCTACTATTGAAGGAAGAACAAAAGACTTTTTTTTTCCTAATAGTTCAATTTTTTATAGTTTTTACTAGACTTTTAAGACATTTTACCCCCTGATACAAACCTAGATTATATATATATATGGGATAAATATTAAAATTATACGTTAACTTTGACCAAATGTACAATATTATACATGAACTTTGATTTTGTGTAATTTTATACATAAAATTTTGATTCGATTCAATTTTCACAAATCATTAAAAACATCATCGAATTAGCATTATTTTTATGTTGATATATTGCATACACAAACAAATATAACTATTTGTTTTCATTTCTTTAATTATGTACAATTGAATCAAAATTAAAATTTCAAGTATATATAAACTGCAATTCAAGTTTCATATATATAATTGTACCAAATCAAAATTGTATCAAATTGCACATTACAACAAAGTTAATGTATAAATTTGATATTTATCCTTTTTTTAAAGAATTCTTTTTCTATTCCACATTAAAAATTTAATTGTAGTAAAAAATTTGATTAAGTTTGAAATTCATTATATTTGTTATTATTGTTTGAAAACAATGTATCATCAGTCAATGTTGAATGTAATAGCAATGTATATTACATTCTCAAATAACAGCATAAACTTAAACTTTGTAAATAACATTATTAAAAGAAATACTCGTAATCCTTGAATATAAATCATAAAACGATACGAAAAATACTAAAAAAAAAATTTCATCTATTGCACCCAATAAATGGGAGTAGAATGCAATAAGATTCCTTTCCGGGTGGCATTTCTTTTCACAACTTTTGAGTTAAAAAAAGCATGCTAGCTTTAAAGTATGGGTTGGTTTGATTTCAGTAGGAAAAGAAAAAAACAGGTAACCCCTTTGGTCGACTTTACCACATGTGAAACAATGGCCACTTGGGCAGGGCGTGTGGACGGCGGAGGAAGGGACAGTTTCTAACTTTTAACCCAACCAATGCTTCCATTGGCATTTGGCATTACCAAATATCCTTCCTCCTTCCACTTTTAATGTCTAACCAACTATAACACGACATTAATACACTAACAACATGTCTCAAATCTTTATTCCCATTTACCCAAATTCCTTGAAAAAACAAACATTTCAAACAAAGAATTAGTACTTTTAAAACAGGTTGATTTGCATCATTGAATTCGCCATCAATTTATGTACATCATCCAATTTTTACTATAAATATGGTTCACCATATTATTCTGTCAACTATGACAATTTTTAATAGTAAAAATTGATGAAATTTTTTATCTAACATACAAGAATAAATTTACCCTTTTTTTTAATAAGAGAGGTAAAATACAATCTAACTCCTAGTATAGGGGCCTCTACGGCACCTTTACTAACTTTGGAATTAATTGTGAGATATCCTTACTGTTTTTAGAACGGGCCTAATCAGTTAATCGAATTGATTGGACCAAAAATCAGTTAAGGTATTGATCTGAAATAAGAAGTTGATCCCGATGATCTGAACCTGAACAATTAATTTTGATTATAATCAAGAGATTGTATTAGGAGTATATAACAAAATTAGGGAAGAGTTTAATAGTGAAAATGTTGATAATATTAATTTAAGATGAGGACGTGTATGTAAATATATGGAATAGCTTTTTATAAAGCATTTACGCGTAAGATGTTAGTTCTCCTTTATACATTACTTCAAGTGGGACATTGCAATTTGACTTTCTCTTTTTCTTTTGAGTTTTTAATACTACAATAAATAATTTATTTTTATATAATCTTATTGTGTTAATAGTCAGTCAACAAATGGATAATAACCTCACTTGTTACTTATTTTAATTATATTTGAAAAATTTTGTTACACCTGTAATTAATTAAGAAAGGTTTAATTCCGCATTATCCTTAATACTCTTTCAATTTTTCAAATTTAATCCTAAATTCATTTGATAATACTTTAAAGGGTAAACTATAAAAGTAGTTACTTTTATTTTCCTTACATTACATTTTAGTCACTTATGCTATTGTTTTGTTACGAAGTGGTCACTCTGTCGTCAAGCTCCGTTACCTCCCTAACGACAATCCTACGTGGCAGTCCAAATTAGTTTTAAATGCCAACTTTGATGTCCAATTGGGACAAGATAGGTTTTTAATTAATTAAAACTTTTAAATTAATTACACCTTGAACTGGAAAAGAAAAATCGTTTGTCTCCTTTTTCTTTTGGTTTTGTTTTCCATTTTGTCTGAAAAACTATTCTCATCCCAGTTGGACATCCAAGTTGGCATTTAAAACCCATTTGGACTGCCACGTAGGATTTCTGTTATGAAAGTAACGGAGCTTAACGGAAAAATGACTACTTCATAACAAAACAATAACGTGAGTGACTAAAACGTAACATGTCAATCATAAGTGACTAAAATGTAATCTGAGGCAAACAAAAGTGACTATTTTGTAGTTTACCCTACTTTAAATGGGATTCTATTAAGTTTCATGTGTTTCACTTTAATATTGATTCAAAAATTTAATTCTAATTGGATACATAGAAGGACTAAATTTTAAAATTCTGAAAAGTACAGGGAGTAAGTTCATAGGTAGACCATTTGACAGGCTAATAATCTACAAAGGGTATATACTTATCCCCTGTTTGGCAGTGGTAAAAAAGAAACGCGGAAGAATGAGAAAAGATGGGGCAGAGACAAATGAAGTGCCAAACAAGGAAAAGTGGAAAACCAGACTAAAACAGCAAAGTCAAACACAAAGAAGTCTGGTTTTATTGGCAGCACCAAAAAGAAATTATTACATCCATAATCCTAAAACATATTCAACCAAATTAAATCAAATTCTTAGATAAAATAAAAACTTTTTTTAATACTAATTAAAAAATTTCTTTACTTTAATATCTCAGAAAACTATTTGGTGTCATAGAAGAAGAAGAAGAAGGAGAAGACTCCTTAAACATGTAATCATATATCCAAAAGCTTGATTCCATCTTGCCAAGCTTTTTTCATTTATAATATTATAAAGGTAGTATTATTTTTACCCTTTCACAAAAAAAGCTTCAAAAATGTTCCCCTCTTGAGTCCACCCACCCTCTCTCTCTCGCTTTTTTTTTCCCCTTCCTTTTTTTTGTTTATTCAATTGCTTGTGCAAACTAATAAAAGCTCCTTATAACAAGAAGAAGAGGAAGAAGAAGAGCTACAAACAAGTGGAAGAAGAAAAGAAGGAAAAAAAAAAACAGAGCTTTTTTAGATGATACAAGCAGCTTCACCTAGAAGCAGAAGAAGCAAGGCCATATTTTGGCCTTTGAATTGATCTTTTTCACGGTGATTCTTTAATACCCAGAGTTTGTTTTTTTGCTTCTGTTTTTTGTGGCTTTCAGGGTTTTAGAGTTTAGGGTTGTGGTTTGAAGGGGGTTTTCCTTTAATGATAGATATATTTTTTGGGGTTTTTGATGCTTCAGAGTTTGAGTTTGGAAAAAGAGGTGACCGAGAATTTGATGCTGAAGAGAAATTAGTGAAGTCAAATTAGAGGTTTTGTAGAATTTTGTTTTCTATGGATCGACTGTGCTGCTTTAGTTCATCTCAGGTAAACCATATTTCTGTTTTTAAGAGTTTTCATGATGATCCCATGTTTTTTTTTTTTTTGGTAAATAAAACTTAAATTAATTGTGACCAAGCTTTTAGTTGTTTATGGATCTTGGTTGTGTGGTTAGTTTTTAGGTTTCCTTGCTTGATTTCAATAGGTTTCTTGTGTGTGCTAATTAGGAGTTTATGAATTTGTGTTCATACCAAGTTTCTACTATAATTCTGCTTATTATGAAGATTTGGTTATTCATGTTAGATTTGAGTCATCAATATGTTTTTTCTCCGTAAGATAATATTACTGAAGGTTTTGAAAACTGGATTAGTATGAGGTTGCTTTTATGCAATGTGGCTATGTGTGGTTCACAATGAGATTTATTGTTCTCATTTTGTCATTTTAGCTTGGAGAAGGGCGTCCGTATTCGAGTTCTGGTAAGGGGAAAAGCTATGAGGGTGTGATAAAGTTTGGTTTCAGCCTAGTAAAAGGGAAAGCTAATCATCCTATGGAGGATTATCATGTGGCAAAGTTCATGCAGATTCAACAGCACGAATTAGGGCTTTTTGCTATCTACGATGGTCATTTGGGAGATACTATACCATCCTATCTACAGAAGCATTTATTTGCCAATATCCTAAAGGAGGTCGGATGTGCCATATCGTTTTCAAATAGTTTGCTTTTATTATTTTTAAGACATCACATGCTTACATTTTCTCACTTATTATAGGAAGAGTTTTGGGTTGACCCCTCTAGAGCCATCTCCAAAGCTTATGAGAAAACAGATCAGGCAATTCTTTCACAAAGCTCAGACTTGGGTCGTGGTGGATCCACTGCTGTAACTGCAATATTGATAAATGGAATAAAACTATGGGTGGCAAATGTAGGAGATTCACGTGCTGTTCTTTCTAGAGGGGGTCAAGCAATACAGATGACAACAGATCATGAACCCAATACTGAACGAGGCAGCATTGAGAACAGAGGTGGATTCGTCTCAAATATGCCAGGTCTTCTACTGCTTCCAGTTTTTAGAAGTTAATTCTTTGAGCTCGTTCACATCTACTCATATATGTTACTAACTCAACGAATGTTTTTGGTCATATCTGCTGAGTGTTTTTAAGTGGTCTTGCAGCTTCTAATACTTAATACTTGTATTTAGCTCTTAGCCTCTTTGCAATCATAGGAAGAGATCATCTCTGTCAGCTTTTCTAACCTTGTAGTAAACCATAAAGTGTTTTGTCTTTCCTTTTTCACATATAAATCACTGGTGAAGTTCTGCACTCTGTTTTATGTTTCTGTTTCTTGTTGTGTCTTTATGTTGGTTATGAAGTACAAATGCATCAGTCATGTTAAAGCCACTAAAAGTTTGAAATGCCCTGTTCCATTGCATTCAGAATCTAGGTATTGCCAACCAAAAAGGAAACTGCCAATCGCCATTATGTTGTATATGTTTTATCATTTTGATTCTTGTTTGTTGGCCCTGTATGGTGAAGATACTAAGAAAGAAATCGATGCCTGAAAACTTTAGGTTTCTACTATTGAGTGGTACTAAGGTCTTGGTTCTAATTTGGTTGATTTATATCCATCATATTCCTTGCGTAAAGTACAACCCTGCATTTCTAATTTGCTAATATGATTTGTTAAATTTGCTATTTGTGCATGCTATCAGGAGATGTTCCTAGAGTTAATGGACAACTGGCAGTTTCACGTGCTTTCGGTGACAAGAGTCTTAAATCGCATCTACGATCAGATCCCGACATTCAATGGACCGACATAGATAACGATACAGATATTTTAATTCTTGCAAGTGATGGTCTTTGGAAGGTAAAAACATTTTACCTTGATGTCTCCTTATTGAGCTGGAAATAGTTTTATAGGATTTATTTTTCCTTTTGCATATGCTTAATCCAGGTGATGAGTAATCAAGAGGCCGTTGATATTGCAAAAAAGTTTAAAGACCCACAGAAGGCTTCGAAACAACTAATTGCAGAAGCGGTTAAAAGAGACAGTAAAGATGACATATCTTGTGTTGTCGTTAGATTTAGAGGATAGAACTGTTTAGATGAGATTTGCAGTATACACCTGAAATAAGAGTTTGTTTACACGGTCAATTTGTGAATCAAACCAACATGAAAATACATACCAAGCACTACGGGGATTAAGGGTTGCACTTCACAAAAAGAACAAAATATAGGATTATCACCCCATGTAAATTCGTTTTTATCGATTAGGTTCAGATGTTTGATATTGTTTGATTTCTTTATGAAGGTGATTAGGAATTGAATGTATATTGTTATGTGGTGTATAGATGAAGTTGGCTTTGATCGTGACCAGAGGAATTTCCATGACCAGAGGAATTTCCATACTGTGGTTCAATGTAGTTACCATGAAACACCCCGATTGGGAAATCGATCTCGAGATATTTTGTCAAGTTTGGCTCTTAGTATTACCTGAATTAAGGTCTTTTTATCTGCAATGTTGGTTCCTTTGCTTCAATTCTACCTTCAGCCGGTTATTCAAGGCATTCATTATTGAATTCAATGGTTATTATCTTCACTAGGGGTAAGGATAATTATAGGAAGGAATTGGACATAACTACATTTATTGGTAGACCCATTGAATTTGCAAAAAAATTGCCTTCATTTCCATGATAGGAGGGGTAAAACTCATGAAGCAACGGTAATAAAAATAATAATAGTCATAATTGGAGTGGCAAAGTTATTGAACATCTCAAATTTTGTGTCAAAAAAAAAGAAAGTTGTTTAGTACTCTCTCGGTCAATTTTTCAGATTTCATAAACATGTTCTTAGAGTGTAACGTATGTTCTAAACAAGATTAGAAGGCTGAGATGTAGGGGTTTGGGGGTTGGTAATTGGTTGGTTAACCTTGAGCTGACACCAATAGGGCCAAGATTTGGTAATGTAGGGGAAATGTTATACCACTTATTCCTTAGCTAATCTTATATATAGTTTGCCAAATTCTTTGTTTTTAATGATTGATATATTTTACGTAAACCAAAATAAAATAATAATAATAATAAAATAATGAGTTAAATTCTTCAATTTTTTAATATTTAGGTAAAGAGAATTGTTGACACAAAATTTGAGTTATCGGACTAACATTTTGTCTATTACATTATACATAGAGAGAATATTACTTTAATAATAATTTTATCATTTTTTTCATTATTTTGGTCAAGTTTGCCTTTAAGCTATAGCAATTAATTTTTTTTCCTTTTTGTCACTTTGATGGAAAAAGGGGTCTTGCTTCTCTTCCCTAGTCTTAGTTTATTGTTTGAGAAAATAGATGAAATTAATTTAAAAGAAAAACACATTCATTTATCGGTAAAAGAAAATGTTATAAACCCTTAACCCTTATGTAGTAATTTTTTTTTTTACGAAGACAATATAAGAAAATGTACTTTTAAAGTAATTTTACATGATGAGAAGCACCTTGGTTGGGTATAGCAGGTGTAGCAGAGATAAAATTGGGCTTGACCTCAAAATGATTGTGAGATTGCGGTCGGCAAACATTAGTTGTCTGACCTAATTTGTTTGCATACTTGATAGCAGACGAGATTAAGTGGGGCGGCTACTGTATTTGCATAGATGGTGCGGGGAGTCCCATGCAAGTTTGGTGGTGGGAGCTACGACGACAAACGTCGGATCACAAAAGGCATGATTGCATGCTGTATTAATTGGTCTCGACAAAAACAGACAACATAATCAAGATTCTCAATTTGTTGATCTCCATCCGTAGAAGTATGTGATGGAGCAAGAGAAAATCCATCAAGTCATGCATACAGAGGCAAAGCCAGATTGTTGATAAAAGGGTCGGAATATTTATATAAAATTTCACCCAGCCCGCATCAATTTGATGAGAGAAGTTTTGTTTTAGCAACAATTGGCTAAAGAGTAACTACAATATTGGATTTGGAACTTGCCTCTCCCTTAGATACCATGGGTTTGAGATCTAAGTAAGGATTTCCTGAAGACTTCGTTCTGGATGCATAAATAAACCAACTCCCACACTCTAGGAAGCAGCATTAAAAAGAAAAACTGGACCTTCATGCTATGGCCCAAATTCCAAGCAAAGGCTCAAGCACAACTGGGTGATTGAAGTGAAAGCAAAGAATCACACATCGCTAAAAGACAACACAAAAACTGAAAACACAATAAGAGAAAAAAAAACATATTCAATCGTGTTTAAACATAAGAGAAAGCAGGGTCACAGTCTGCAAACATTTTGGCCATCAAATTGGATACAAGCCATAGGTCACAAATCTGGGTATTACTACGAGTTGAAAGTAAGGCACTCTAACAGCAAACTCTTTCCTACCTCGACAAACCAGTCTTTAGAACAATGCTCTTCCATCGAATTAACTCTGCAAAGATAGGAACAAACAAAATTTAGTAAGCCAAAGAAAGAAGTTTTATTTGTTGAAAGCAAAAGGAAAGAATAAGTACAGCTCAAATTTTAACTTTTTCTCACCTCTGCCTGAGGCTCATCTACTTTCGATTGCTCACCTAGAATATCGTTTGCAAAAAGGAAAGTATCAGTGGTAGTTGACAATAGAAGTTGCTAATTCCAGAAGGCATAAATATATAAAATTCAACGAGATAAACCTATATTCGCTTACTAAATCACAGATAAATACACATGCAAAGCATTTACCTCCTTCCTCCGGCAGATCTGAGGTCCACAAGGTGAGATTATCCCTGAGAAGCTGCATAATTAGGGTGCTATCCTTGTAAGATTCTTCATTAAGGCTATCAAGCTCAGCAATAGCCTCATCAAAAGCTTGTTTAGCCAGATGGCAAGCCCTGCTCAAACCATTGTATCACATTAGATATAAACAAGCTGCTAAAGTGGAACTTACATCAGTAACTTCGAGAAACAATGGCTATCACGTAACTGTTCCTCAAATTAGCAGTAAATGAACCATTGCCATCATTGTCCACAATGAAGAGAAAATTTTCAAAGATATCACATGTATGAGCGTGTGTATATATAGCACTCTAACCTCTCAGCAGAATTTAATATCTCATAGTAGAAAACAGAGAAGTTTAAAGCCAGGCCAAGTCTAATTGGGTGAGTTGGAGGCAAATCTGAATTTGCAGTGGTGGTGGCAGCCTACAGTAAAAACAATAACAAACACCGATATCAAAATAGACGGTTTGATGAAGGGTAAGAAGAGAGAAAAAAACAAGAAGGAAAACGGGGTGGTAAGTTGCACACACCTCGTAAGCCTTAAGTGACTGGTCAGCAGCTTCTTTACGATCATCTCCTGCTTTAAATTCTGCCAAATAACGAAAATAATCTCCTTTCCTGTTAACAATAAAAGGGAAGGAATAAGGACATAATCACAACTATTGCCTATAAAAACATACTGGCAGGATAATCCTCACATCTTGTAATAGAAAACAGTTGATTCCCCTGTCGAGGAAGATGGAATGAGATGCTTATCAATGACGGATAGTATATCATCACAGATCTTTGAAAGCTCATCTTCAACCCTCTGCCGATACTCCTTTATCCTCTTCACATTTTGTTCATTACCCTTAGCTTCCTCCTTCTGTTCAATTGAAGACAGTATCCGCCATGATGCCCTTCTTGCTCCAATCACATTCTTATACCCCACAGATAACAGATTCCTCTCTTCCACAGTCAGTTCAACATCCAACTTGGCAACATTCTTCATGGCCTCGACCATTTCTGCATTAAAAAGGGTTTTAACAACACAAACCAGATTTCAAATGAGCTAAAATTTCAACAAAACATAAGACGAGTACCACAGATGTAAACGAGTATGATTCAACAGCAGCGTCTAAGCACAGCCCAAACATAAACTTTCACACGAAAGTAAAATCATACATTTTTGTTAGTCCAAATCCAACTTTTTTGCTCCTAAATAAGCTAATCTTGTTATCTTTACTATCCATCTACAGCCTAAAAACATAACCATTTTTCAGTATATCATCAAATCAAAATTAAAGCTCTTCTTGTCCCCAAGAATACAGATCTTTAAGCTAAAAAACAAAATAAATGAAAAAAAAAGTGCGCCTTCATGCATTGGAAACAAAATATCAAATTTCATTAACAAACAGGTAGATCACCTAAAATAAAGTAAAATCAAAAGGTAATACAAGAACAAAAGATTTATTATGAATATTTAAGTATTAAAAAAAAGATTTACCGTCATATCGTTCAGCTTGCTCAGCAAGCCTTGCCAAGTAAACTTGTTGCTCTCTTTCCATGTTCGTCGCTACTTTTTCTCTATTGTCTCTCTTCGTTCTTTTAGGTTTTGCGGAGTTTGGGAGAGAAGATGAGGGTAAGGAAGGTAAATAAAACTGCCTTTTGGGGATGAATCTGACCGTTGGATGTGGTTTGATGGGGGGGAATTAAATCGACGGTTCAGATTGAGTTCTCTGGTGAGGACTTCGAAAAAACCAAAAAACACGACTTGGAAAAGTAGAAATGTTTGGTGAGGGGGTGAGGGTGGTGTAATACTAAAATAAGAGCGGGTGCATGTGATGAAGTTTTGACCGTTGGATTGGCGATTGATGAGGATGTTGACTGGGACGACGACCAATGACTTTTTATAATTTCTAGGCATAATTAATAAATGTTGGACTTTGTCGTTGTCAAGTTCGTTTGAATACAAAACTGTAAACATTTTTACCCTTTTTTTTTTCTTTTACTCTGAAAAATGCAAAATAATAATTTAATTATTTTTAGATTAACTACAAAATTAGCTCCTAAATTATACCATCTTTCACTTAGGTATCTAATTTTCCTATGCCTAATAGCATCTAACCCCAAAAAAATTGGATAAAAAGAAATAATTTCGAGTGTAATTTGGTGTAATATCAATCTCGGTATTGAGATTAATCATGATATCTTCTTATTTAATGATAAATGAATTATAGTAATCAATGACTAACTTCCAATCACCCATATCTCTTGTGGTTGTAAGTCGAGTGTGAGAGCAGTTTGACAATTAACCATTACTAGTCAAACAATCCCAAAAAAAACTCTTAGAATTTAATTCATCAATAATTTTATGAATTAAAAGACTTGACTCTAATAAACAAACCAAACTGTGCAGTTTATTTAAATTAAATAATCCCCGTAATGATTAAGTACAAAAACAAATATTTATCTCGAAATAATCCCCAAATTATCAACTTGATACACATTTATCCAAAATAAGTACGAACTACCCCACTTAGCATCCATATATTCATTACCCAAAACTTGCCAAAATTATCAACTTAACTCATCCTCCATAATTAACAACCAAATTAAGCAAAGAGGTATGATTAAAATAATAGTTCTACAACCATTTCCTTGACAATAAATACAACAGCTTGCAAATCTAGTTAAACACACAAATCCTTTAGCTACAACATAGTTAAACTTCTTAAAGTCTACATTGTACCAAATTTGTCAAGACACCATAATTATACAAAATTCAAAATCATGAACAAACTTTATGTTCATAAATAAAAGTTATTATGACACGCAAATTACCAAATTATTTGGTCCAACATCAATAAATGCTCATATCTTACGATACCATCTTTCCAGTAACATGTATGGTCATGATTGAACCACATATTAAAATGTCAGTTGTTAGCACCAATATAAGAATGTATAATATGTTATGACATATACTTGTAATTTTACTTTCTAGCAAGAGGGAAATTGAGATTCTTTAAAGGTATAAGCGAAGTCCATCGAACTCTCATAATTATAAAATCACAAGGAAACCATTTACTTCCTTGTTTCTCATTTTATACGCCTTACATAGTGTCTTGCATAGCCAAAACTGCAAGCTCCAACTATATGTTCTAATCAATTTTAAATTAGATAACAATAGGAGATACATGGCTTTGAATTGAGTTGTCAGACTTTTTTGGCCTCGGCATACCTCCAATTATCCAAATAATGTAAGTTCTAACATGATGTTGAATATCTTTCAGTGTTGGATTCTCTAGAAGATGCTCGAAACGACTTTTTAATCATGTTAACTTAATTTGAAGCCCATTGAAATCAAACTTATGGTCGGTATATGTTTTGAATGCTGCAACAAAGACCCCAACCGAATTGAAATAAAAAAATTCTCATTACTAAACGCTCGTCCGTTAGAAAGTCCTTTAATAATGCTACATCTTCTAGCATTATTGTCATTTCATCGCATGGGAGATGAAACATATGAGTCTTCATTATTCAATCAAGGCGTAGATGAATGAGGGCGTGGAAGTAAAATTGTCAATTTGGCTAGCGTGATAGAAACCGACATCTCTTGATAGATGAATGGTTCTATCGTCAAGTGCATCATTCTCCATATTACTATGACATTGAGCCATTAGAGAATACTTCATTGTTGTATTTTAAGCAACATGTCCTTTCGATCTTAAGGGACAACCATTATAGTATGCTTCAAAGTTTGGATTTAAAAACTCTTGAGCATGTATGATATGAAAGAATGTAGAGGAGGAAGGGTTCGAGTTTTCTATAAGAAAAAAATAACAAATGGGATGAGTTATTTATAAGTTTTAGGGTTGAAGTTCTATGAAAGCTTTTAATAAGACCTCCACACTCATGAGTGGCAAGGTCAATTTAATTATTATTCTCCTCTTCAAAAAAAAACCGGTTGCAGGTTACAATTAGATTCTCTTGAAATTTTTACAAAGACCTCAACTAGAGATGACAATTTGAATTGCAGATTAGAATATTTGTAGATATTCGATCTATTTTTTTGTGGATTTGAATATTACATGTTTAGATTATATTTTATTTCAAAATTTAAAATTATTATCAGTTGCACAGATTCAAAAAAATGAAAATATCCATTACTCAAATCCACATTACTTATACAAATAATGGATGTAAATTCGGATTCAAATATCCAAACTCATTAGATAAAAAATGTGCATATATTTTATATATATAGCCAATCTTTCTATAACAACCACCCGCTCTAACATTGTTTCACTATAATAATCAAGTTTCTAGTAGAACTGACTTTTTATGTTTTATTTAAACCATCTATAACAGCTTTTAACTTATAATAACAAAAATTATAATTATGAAGTACATTCTTTATTAAATTAGTTCTTTGCAACAACACTTTGCCTTAAATTTTAAGTAAAATTATAGTTATTTCATATAAGTAAGCCTATTAATTATAATTTATTAAATTAAAATATTATTTTAATAAAATGTTTAAATTTCAAACAAAAATATTATTAATCAAATTTTATTAAATAAAAAAATATTCATTGAGTAGAATTAAAGGACATCAATTCAATAAATCATTAAATTCCCTAATCAAATATTCTACTATGAATTTGGAACATCATAAACTATAAATTGATTACTTGAATTTGATAACTAATACCGATTAATTGAACTTGTTATATTTATAAACTTCATAATTAATAATGTGAAAGAATGTAAAATAAAATATACATAAAAGTAATACAATCACCTGCTATATGTTTTTAAGTTTTGTTGATCTGATTTCCACTTTACTTTTTTTTTAATATAATCTTACTTTCTTTATTTGATCAAAATTCACGATATTATTTTTATTTTAAGTTTACAACAATTACATTTCTATAACAACATATTGTATATATGAAAGAGTTTTAGTTTATTTGAATTCAGATTTTTGTAGATATAGAAATCAAAAAATGATTGAATTTTTTTAAATTAGTTTTTTTTTTAAATTTGGATAGTAATACTCGAATAAACTACGAATAATAAATGGATTCATATTATTATAAAAAAATATATGGATATTCGACATGCTGCCACTCCTAATCTTGATACCCAAAGATATAGAGGTCTATTTAAATATTATCCAAAGTTGTTTTAAAATATATAAGCGGATATAATTTAAATTTAAATATTTTACAAAGAGTTCGAGGTTTTATTAATCATTTCATAATTATTACATTGATTCCAGTGGGATCAGAAAATTAGATAGTACAATACTTAACTAAATTTAACACTGATTGATGTTAAGATAACCTAAAATAATTAACTAAATTTAACACTGATTGATGTTAAGATAACCTAAAATAATATATTTGAATTTTGTCCAATTTCTTTTTGGATTTTGCCCAAATCTTCATCTATTGTGCATAGATCAAACAAGGCAGCGCTCGCGATGGTGTTGGTCAGTTCACCTTATTTAGGACAGAACAAGGAGCCGATTGTTTTGGTGGCCAGATAATGGAGGAAGAGAGGAGAAGCAGTCCCTCTGCTGTTTCCTTGTCTTATTTTATATATAGGGCTTGTTAATGATACCTTATATATTTAGGTTGTCATATGGGGATATGACTAACGGATTCCTTGATGAGACTTGATAAAATTTTATATGTATAACAATTACTTCTTTAGTCGAAGGAGAGGTTATAAGTGATCATATTTAAGATAAAAATATGAGCGAAGCCTCTATTTTGTACGTTAAATTTTTTTTTTGGGGAAGCGAGTGCCAATTGTCAAATTACATATATTTAATACTGTTGAAAGTATACAAATATAATTATCGAGCAATATGCACTTTGGGGTACTTTTTTGTAACTTTGTAAATTTTAACTAAGTGATTTAAGCCTTAGCAATGAATCTACTATTAGACTTGGTGAACAATTTCGTCTCGAGGTGTAAAAGAAATAATATATGAATGATGAATAAATCTTATCATCTCACAAGGACCTTGGCCCCTAAAAAAAATCACATAGTCCTCTTACAAATAAAAAAAAAACTATAATTGATATATAGTGAAATTATACCTTACCCCCAAAATGAAAAGTTTTCAATTACACTTTAACCCTTAAAATTAAAATAAAAAATTGTTTAATCCATTCAAAAATAATGAAATTATAAATTAAAATATAAAAAAAATTATAATTAAATTTCAATCCGGATAGATTTAACTTTGTAGTGATTAGTATTGTACATGTTGCCGGCGAACTGTACATGTTATTATTCTATCTATATTAACTTTGAAATTTTGGGATATATTGGAATCTGCCTTATCTTTGTTTTGTTGTAAATTTTGTCAACCATATACCTATCAGGCTGACATGTTTTAAGTGAAATTATGTATAGCTCAAGTGTCATTATCTATTCAGGTTTCTAAAATAGCGGCTCTTGATAAACTATGGGGTTAATTAGTTGTTTTTCTAATACAATTTCTTGTGCAGAAAGTATTTGGCATCGTTTGAAGCAAATGGGGTTTCAGTCACTGTGCATGAATGCAGTTTGTTAAAAAGCTTTTCCACTTCATTGACAATAGCAAACCTGTATGTAGCTATATGTCCCTGTGCGTACTTCCAGTTCCAGAAAATCCGCGATTCTTTTTCTAGTTTTAGGGAAATATAGCTATCTGTACACGACCAAGATACCAGCCAGTTCCATAGACTCTGCATTCTGCTGCCCTTGTCCACCATGGATATTTGTTGACAGGTGACCTGTAATGGAACCATGAACTTTCTATAAAGCATTTTCATAATTGCTCGACTTTTCTGTGTCACTTGCAATGCAAACTAAAGGTTACATTATTATCATTGATGGTACTTACCTCTGGAAAATTCTTCTGTTCACAGATCATGAAGAACAATATTCCCCATGGGGACATATTCCATGCTAGCCCATCACTCAGTGAAGCTCAGTTCCTTTGTTTGAATTCTTATGCTTTAGGTAGATAAGGGTTTCTATGTATTGCCTGAAAACATTTTGTACTTCAAATAATAATATGCCATACGAAAAAGTCTACTTTGGAATGCACATACGCTTTTAATAGAGACAAAGGCTACACCAATAGTTGATACATTGCAGTTCTCAGTCTGGTTCTACTCTGTGACCTATTCACAAGCTGCGGTGCCGCTTATTGCAAAAGATGTAATCTAAAATCATATTAACAAATGAAATTTAACAGCTACTGAGCCAAGATACAATAACATGATTCAAAGATTTAAACAAAACACCAAAGTTGGTGTTTGAGAAAATATGAAACAAAAAAAAGCTCCTGCTTTCAAGAGGCCCCAGGCAAACTTTTTCAGGGAAAACAAATACCTATCCATACCAGCTAATGAGTCAGCGGCATCCAGTTACCGGCACAGCACGGCTTGTATTGGCGTCACCGATTGAAACAGTTGCAAGGGATTTAGAGGCCCATGCTCTAGCATTCATTGCACCTTGCAAATTGCTTCTCTTGCAAGGTTCCTTCAGGGAATTAAACAACTGAATTGCTCGTTTTAGATAGGCCAAAGGATGTTCCAACAAACTCCCTAACTTCAAATTTCGAATAAGCAATCTCCAGGTGAAATGAGCAAATACAAGCAATGTTGGATACAATAGGTAAAGCAACCTAAGCAGCACAAAAGTGGTAGCCAGCGCTAAATAGGTCTCTTGTCTTAGTAAATTTTCAGGAGATCTTGCCCATGGGAATGGGCAACTTTCTGGCTCAGTGCTATTATGCTTCTCATGATTTGACAAATGTCCGATTTTGTTCATTGATGCTTTATCCAGAGACTTCTTCCTAATGCCTAGAACCATGTAACATACTCATCAGAAAATTAAAATCGGGCAATAATAATCAAGAAGATGAAAAAAGAAACACTATAAATTAAATGGTAAAGCAAACAGGTAATGCAAGTTTCTCATAGCCTGCAGATATAGAATATTAATAAAAAAAAACATCATATGAAAGCATCACAAACAATTATTACTTGGTGGGGAAATTGTTGCATTGTTTTATTGGCAACCAATGTGGGGGAGAGAAGGGGAGAAGTTGAAAATTCATTAGCGCCCATGCAGAGAACCAAAAACAACTTCAGGCAATGTCTGAACTTTGGCTTGTGGGATTCACAGATAATAGTATAGGTAATAGGATAATACAAAATTGATGAGTTAGTTGTCTTCATTGAACTTATTTTACCTAATTTCCTGTCATCCTATCCAAGTAGGATCACGCAATCTTATGAATAGAAGTAGGACTACAATAGTCCCATGCGATAACACTATGGGGGATGAGATGGGTACATTCTAAATTTTACATGCACCAAAAATAAGAAAAGCTGAATACAGTTTACAGTTCAAAAATGTCTTCTCACTTCTATCCTAGAAAATTCATGGTCTTATGCACTGAAAAGAACCAAATGCATGATGAATTGAGCATCAGACAAGTCAAACACCAGACTTCAAGAAATAACATAAAAAGAAAGAAAATGAAGAGTGATAAACAAAATAAAAGTATGCCATATTGCCATTAGACAAAACATAAGGATAAAATTATCTCTATTCAGACTTCTAAATGAATCAATTCAACATAACATATGGAAATTCAATTATTCAAAAATTGCAGAACAAAGGCCTTACCAGTGACATCACCATAGAATGCACCTAGAGATTCAAAAGTCCGGTTTCCAAGATAGCGCATGTGCATTGTAGAATTTAAAAGGAAAAGGGTAGGAAACCCATGAACTCCATACTTGGAGAGTATGCTGAAGAATCACAAGCACCAGTATTTAGTTTAACAAGATATAATGATATATATATACACACGCAATCATAACAAGTAAATAGCAAATGACAAATCTTTGTTCACAAACCTTGGCCTGACAGCTGATTCTTCGATCGCAAAATGGGGGATGGAAGGATAGGAGGAAGAAAGGATAGAGAAGGTAGGTCTAAAAGACCTGGAAAATGGGCACCAAGATGCATAGAAAAGCACTGCTACGTAATCATGACTGTTCTTGTGGACCATGTTAAGCACCTTTAGCAACGAAACCTCATCTCCCTTCGCAGTGACAAGGAGCAAGTGATTAGTAATTGTACAAACAAAAAGCATAATACTCGGAATTCAATGCAATCCTAATATTGACATTTCAGAAATGTTAGTACCATTAGACCAAATGCAAGATAAATAAATAAATAAATAAAACCTTGATGAAATTTAATGGTAGGCATAGCTCCATTTCCAGTAGATCATTACTTATCTAAACAATATATATCCAAATGCAGAATATGGACGAATAAAATTTTAAAAAAGAAAAAAAAATCAATCAACTTATTTACAGCTCATAATAATTGGGAATTTCCTGAAAACCTACCAGAAACGTTAAGATTGTAGGTTTCTAAAGCGAAGTTTACTCCAAAAAGCAGCCAAAATGAAAAATCCTAAATCCGTTCCGAATAACAATATCTTGAAGGCATAGTTATCAGCTTATAGCTTCAAATTTAAAAAAAAAACAATATTTTCTAAGCCTAGAACAAAATAGACACAATACAGCATCAAATCAGCCAATAAAAATAATAAATTTTCCCCTGAAAAGAAAAGATATATAAAATTGAACAAATTATGCCAAGGTACCTCGGTAACACCAACGAAATCGATAGATTCAGTGAAATCAGAGTTAATGGGACAGTAGGAGTCTCGGAAGTCAAAGATCGCGTCGGAAATTGATTCCTTGAGACAAAATGGAACCCTAACGGGACCGGAGACGGCGCATGGTACCATCATCCACCACAAAAGCAAAATTAGGGTCCCCGTTTGCCATGCCTCCTTACCCATCAACGACCGGCAACGGATTACTGATTCACACAATAAAAAAAAAAAGAAAGGATCGCCAATTATTTTTATAAAATAAATACCCTATAAAGGGATTTCCAAAATTGAAACTGCAAAGGAGAAAATAGGGATTAAAAACGGTTGCATTTTAACAGATGAGATGAATTATCATGGAAACAACAACAACAACAATAATAATAAAATAAAATTAAGATGGTATATTATTTTTTTTAAAAAAATGGAGCAAATAAAAAAATACCAGTAGTATTTTATTTTCTTTAATTAGTAAAATCTTATGTTTGGAAAATATGAGGAAAAAAAAAAAGAGAAGGGAAACAGCAAAGCTCAGACACAGAGAAAAGATGGAAAGGATGAAAAGATGATGATTCAATGATTTGTTGCGCCACGATGGTGTTTTCTTTTTCTATTTTTTTTTCCGGATTTGATATTTTCAATTGGGCGGTTAATATATATTAAAAGTATCTGTTCTTTTTATAAATTTAAAATTTAGTCCATATATTTTTTTAATTTCAAAATTTAGGTTCAATAGTTTGATAAGCTCGTTTTGTTCAATTCAAGTTCATTACAAAGTTATTTTTTTAGTTATATTGCTACCGAGTGAATTTTTTTTATTTCAAAATGCCATACCAATAAATTTAATAGTGTTAACATTTAGACTTGGATTTTGAAATTTGAAAAGTAGAGGGAATAAATTCCTAAAAATAAAAGTACAGGGATTAAATTTTAATTTCGTGATTAGTATAGGGACCAATGGTATATTTTAACCTAATTGATCTTTTTTTGGTTAAAATGGGCTATCAGTCCCTATACTTTTACAAAATTTGAGATTTAATCCATATACTTTCAAAGCTAAAATCAAGTCCTCCTACTTTTTCAAATCCAATCATTATCGTTGTTGGTAGCTTCCGTTAGATTTTGTCAACTTAACATGTTTATTGTCTGTCAATCATATACTATGTCATAGGAAGATAGTCTAATTAATATACCAAGTTGATAAATTTTTACAAAAACTTATTAATAATGTTGATGGCTGAATTGGGATTTTTAAACTATAAAAGTATGAGGATTTAATTTTTAATTTTTTAAATATAAGGACAAATCTCTATTTTTATCAAAGTACAAGGATTAACAGCAGATTTTAACCTTTTCTCTTTTACTGAATTGACTCTTTAGTAGTGCAGGTATCTTTACTCTTTTTGTCTTAACCAAGTGTTCTTATCCTTTGAATTTAAGGTTTTTTTTTTCTTGTTTTTCGTTGTTGGTAAGTTAGGCAAATCATTAATTGGTATTATTTTTAAAAAAATATGTAATATTTTAATGAGATTCTTTAAACTAATATAATTTCCACCCACCTTTCACTTTGGTTAATTATTTATTTATTAAACGTAAAAATTTAAAAATTACAGTTTGTTTAAAGCTTTTGTTATCTTCGTATATTTGAAATTTAATTTCCGCACTCTTATTTTTAAGAAGAATTTAGTTTTTCTACTTTTCGAATTTAAATTTTAAGTCAATTTATTAATACAATAAGTTGATGTGTCATTTTGAAAAAATAAAATAAATTTGATATCCAGGTAACAAAAAATAATATTGTAATGAATCTAAACTTAATAAAGAATTTTAACAGTGCTAACAATTCTTAAAAGTTTATATCATCATTTTAATTAGGATGAAGTATTTAGACTAACTAATGACATTATAAAAGCTGATGTATCAAATTATGTTAAAATTAAAGTATATAGATTAAATCTCAAATTTAAAAAAATTGAAATTTAATTGAAATTTAATCATTTTTATAATCTAAAAAGTAGAAAGTTTAAAATTGAAATTTACCCATAATATTTTAATATTTATTATATTTTAATATTTATTTATATAAATAAAAGCATATATTGTCTTGACTTTATTATCATAAGTTTTAATTGTTTTAAGTCAAACCTTTTTTTTATGGTAAGTCTATTATTCGTAAATTTGAGATTTAATATTTATATTTAATTTGGTATAATATGGGTTTTTTATTGCTATAATATTATTGGTTATTAAAAACAATTTACATTGTAACACTTCTTGCCCGACCCAGTCGTTGAGTCTGAGTTATGGAATGCTACGAGCGTTACTCGAGCAATTACCGACGAAAATATAGAAATTATGTCAATCAAATAATCATTTATAACTATGGTTCACAACTAAATTCGAGCCTTAATTAAGCTTACGAGATCTTTTTTGTTGACCAAGCATGAATTAAGATAAAATTACAAAGTTTTGAAGATCTAGGGCCGACATCGTGACATCGCCAAACAATTTTTCATGTTGAGACTCTGGCCACTCGACGTCGGGACATCACAAACTGTTGTGATGAGGAGACTTTCTCGTCTCAACATAGACTCTATTTTGGTACATTTTAAGCCATTTGGTACCTATTCCATGCCAAGCCAACCTTTAGCTCAAATGGTGCATTATGCACACTTTTAATCTGCACAAAATCAATATAATAGCATGCCTAACCATCCATTTAACTACTTTTAAACTTCCATTCCAACATTTCCACAAGTTCGACAACCACAATTCAATCCAAGCTATACCAATTCAATCAACCTATCTTTAGCTTATCACCAACCAATCCATTTTACTATGCCTTATCACATTCAATATACCATTCAATACTTATCATTCAACACAACTTATATGGTCTCATGCATAACCAATTCATACCACAACATAAACATAAGTTTACCATATGGCCAAAAACATATATAGACATATGCATATACATTAGTTTCAAAATCCAACACCAATCAAGGCTTACCTAACCATTCATTCACAACTAACACTTATACTGTAATGACTCAATAGTCATGGGTGTCAGAAAATGTATTTTCAAGACTCTGTTTTCGTAAATCGAATTCGTAAATATTTATTAAAAATATTTACGAAGCTAGTTGTGTAGTTAATTAGGTTTTGGTTAGGTGAATTTGCATGAATTAAGAGTAACTAGGTATAAGGACTATATTGCATATAAGGTGAAAGTTGAATTATAGATTAAAAAAATTTAAAGGGACTAAAGAAGCAATTATGCCATTACCTTAAAATGAGGTGACATAAGTGAATATTATTCTAAAAATTAAAGTTAAAAATATATTATAATATTATAATATTAAATCTTAATGTTTAAGTATATATTATATTACAATAATAAAAGAAAAGAAAAAGAAAGAAAGAACAAACGAAACAAAAGGGAAAAAGAAAGCAAAAGGAGAAAGACCGAAGCTAGGGGTTTCAAAATTTCAAGCTCAATTGCTAAAGTCGTATCGGAACCCTCGACTAAAAAGAGAAAAGATAAAGTCGACGAGGAATAGCTCGGAATTTTCGGTTTGTATTTCTATAATCTAAACTTAGTTATTAATTATTGTATTTTGATTAAATGTTATGGTAAGTGATTGAGGTGAGTATTTGACATTGAATTGAATTTATATATATGTGATTATATGAAAAATTGATATTGGATATTGATTGTTTTTGAATTGTGAAATTAAACCCTATTAACTGTATCGGGCTGAGTCGAATATAGATGGCATGCCATATGATTGGAAGAGTTCAGGGATTTCTTCGGCTTCGAGTCGATGAGACACTGAGTGTCAATTTACTACTTTGGATTAATTCGATGAGGCACTGGATGCCAATTTACTTCGGTTTAGCCGATGAGACATTGGGTGTCAATTTATTACTTCGAATTATCCGATGAGGCATTAGGTGCCAAACTGGTGTGTTTTGGTTAGATCCGTGTATCCGTCCGAGTCCGAGTTGTGTTAATAGGGGTAAATGAATAATAAAGTTTTATGATTGATATTGAAATGGCATGGTATGAAAAATGGAAGTGAAATAGTGAATTGAAAATAGAATGTGAAATATGTTGCAAATATATGGAATATATGATTTATATACTCGTGAAATGAATATGGAATGGATAATGCAATTGTATAATGAAATGTGAAATAAATTGTGAAAAGCTATTTATATAGTTAGTATGAGAATTGAGATATTTGTGAAACAAATGAAATATGATATGGTTGTTATAATAGTTAAATATTAATATATATTTATATTTCAATTGTATATTTGTAATTTCTTATCTTTAAATATTCAAATTATAGAAATACCACTGAGTTTTACTCAGCGTACGGTTTTGTTGCGCAGATTAGGTACAGTGATTTTGAAGAGTTGTAATTGAGGTTGTGACCATCCATCTCATCACATCTCCAAGTGTCAAGAGGGTATGTTTCAAAATTTTGAATAAAATGGCATGTACTTAGGAAGATCAAGTTTGTTCCAAGTAGTAGGGACTAAAATATAAGTTATAAAATTTTCTTTTTAATGTTCAAATATATTAGTGATTAGCCAAAATCACTTTGGCACCAAATGTAATATTCCTATATCAGGTTCCTTGGGTCGAACCGGGTATAGGGGTGTTACATATACAACCTACTAGATATGTAATGACCCAAAATTCACGGGCATCGGAAAAGTATAATATCGGGCATCCGTCTTAGTAAATTGAGTTCGAAAATAATTATTAGAAATATTTACGAGGCTAGTTGTGTGTTTAAATAGGTTTTGGATAGGTGAATTTAGTTTAATTATGAGTAATTAGTAAAAAGGATTAAATTGAATAAAGAGTGAAAGCATAATTATAGATTAAAAGAAATCATAAGGGACCAAATAGGTAATTAAGCCTATTTTATTACATGAGGCGGCAAATGTGACAATTAATTATAAAATATGAAATATATTATTACTATTATTATTAAATAAATTAAAATAAAGACATGATAAAGTAATACATGTGTAATTAAAGTATGTATATATTTGTAGTTTATAGATTTAATTTGCTTATTAATTAGTATAAGATATTTATTATTTATTATTAGTTATTAGTTATTAGTTATTATTAAATTAAAAGATATTTAATAATTAAATAATTAGTATAAGATTTTTGGGTAATAATGAATTATGATTTTGCCAAGTGTGTGGTAAAAATAAAATACAAGTGTATTACATTTATTTATTTACTTGAAAATTAAGTAAAAGATAATTGTTAATTAAATAGGAATATTATGAGATTTTTATTTGATAAATTAGTTAGATTGAGACAAGTGTATGGTGATGAATTAATGCAAGAGTACTAATAAAATACATACATTTGTAATACTTATAATTAATTAATATAATATAAAGTAAATGAAATAAAAACAAATAAAAACAAAGCAAAAGAAAGGAAAGAAACAGAATAGAAGAGACGAAACAGGGGAGAAACAGGGGAGAAAGAAGAAAAAGAAGAAAAAAGGGAAAATAGGGTTTTTGAAGCTTGAAATTTAAATTGCTAACAAAGAACCCGAGGCATCGGCGTCAAAAGGAAAGGAGAAAGTTATCGAGGACTAAAACGGGAGAATAACGGTTTGTATTACTATAATTCAAGTTATTTATTATTAAATGCTAAATTTTAATTTATGTGTCTAGTAAATGAAATGTGAGGTAAGTATTAATATTAGTATTAATTTATTATTAGTATTATTATTATTATTATTATGAGTGGGAATTAAATTGAATAGTTTATATGAATTAATATTTGAATTGTTTGTTGATTGAAAGCGGGAAATGAATTTGAATCGAATTGTGAATGGTATTAAATTGTATGGAAATGTATTGAGTTGTGAAAATGTGTGAATTTGTGAAATAATTATTGATTGAAGGTGGAAAAAATGATTGAATTGAAAGTGTGAGAAATTGTGATTGAATTGAAAATATATGTGATTTAAATACCCTATTAACTAGTCGGGCTGAGTCGGATATAGTTGGCATGCCATAGGATTGGAAGAGTTCAGGGATACTTCGACCTCGAGTCGATGAGACACTGGGTGTCACTATATTTCTTCGGATAGAGTCGATGAGGTACTGGGTACCAACTTTCTTCGGCTCTGCCGATGAGACACTGGGTGTCAATTATTGCTTCGAACTATCCGATGAGGCACTGGGTGCCATACTAGTGTGTTTGGTTGGATTCGTGTATTTGCCAAAGTCCGAGTTTCGTTAATAGGGTAATTAATGAAATGATAAACCGAACGAGTTGATCGAACGAGCTACTGAAATGAAATGAAAAAGTTGAATTGTGAATTGAAATGTGAAATGAGATTGAGAAATGAACCTAAGGTTCATGAAATGTTTAAATTTAAATTGTGGATGTGTGATATTAGTTGATGATTTGTTATTATTGAAATGTGGAATTTGAATTTAAATTGTATATACGATTTATGCATTACATGTACATTATTGTTATAATTTGAATTATGGTAATACCACTGAGTATGAATTACTCAGCGTACGGTTGTTTCCGTGCGCAGGTCGATAGAAGTCAAAGGTCCCGGTTCAGCATCCAGATTAATCCCGGCTTCGGCAAAACTTGGTGATGTATTTTTCCTTTGGTAAAGGTGGCATGTACATAGATTGTGTATAAAGGTTATTATGTTTTAATATATAATGGTTAAAAATGTTAGTATTAAAAGTTTATGGATTTTAATGAAAGAAGTCTATCTATTTTATCTAATTAGTACATTGTTAAATTTTAAATTGATATTGTGTAGATTGAGTTTGATTAGAAGTATTTAGAATAGAAAATGTGAATGTGAAATGAATTGGTTGAATTGGTGATATTTGGGAACTGTATGGTTTTAATTTGCAGGGGGTTTTATGTAAAAATAAGCAGAAATGCTGCCGAAATTTTTATAAAAAAAATGAAGTCATTTGGTAAACAAACTAATAAATTTTATGAATTATTTTAATATATTGGTTATTTATTTAAGAATTGTTGTAAATCGTTCGATACATCCGGTAATGCCTCGTAATTCTGTTCCGGCGATGGTTCGGGGTTAAGGGGTGTTACAAGATACATGCCACAATATCAAACTTAAACGAGTAAAACTCTACCAAGTCGATAGAAGGATAGTGTGATCTTCGAGCTTATCCAACTGACGAATTTCAAAAATGTAAAACTAGGTAAGCATTTTGAATGCTTAGTAAGTTCATAGGTAAATAACGATAAATTTACCTCAGATCACAATTAACATAATGTATTAGCTAACTACACAACTTTCCTATCTTCACATTTTACATTAATAAGATGAGATAATCAAATATGATTCGTATAACATTTTAATTTGACAATGTAATTCAATTGAAATCCATTTTGTTAGAATCATCAAACATATACATCATTTATATCATTCCAACTTCACACAGTCATTTGAGCATAATTTCATAACATTTATCTGAAAATTCTCTTTTAAAAATTATTCTAGTAGCCCGAAGAACTATAATAAATAGATTCGGATACACGGGTAACCACACCACACCAGAGTGCACCGAAGTGCTAACAAAGGCATCAAAGTGCAAACAGAGACACCAAACTGCAAACTCGTACAAGCGCGAAACTAACCCTATTGGCATGTCAATCGTATCCTATCCTTTAATACATTCACTCAGGCACCATTAACTCGTTTAACCATTAATTTACAATTCAATCCAAATCTCACCTTATTGTACCGATTTGTAAATAACTCAAATTCCATATACACATACACGAAGATTATAATTTGAGTACATAAAACAATTAAATATATCTATACCATATGAACTTACCTGAAAAAATTCAACAAACAAGTTGAATCGTAGGGACTAGTTAGAGATTTTTCTTTTTCCTCGGTTATCTTCGACTCAATTAAAATATTGATCTATACGATAATTTAATTTCAATCTATCACTTCCAAATATCTTATAACACTTAAACATATGCATATGAAATTTTAATTTCAATTTTTGATTGTTCCCTAAATTTTTTCACTTTATTCAAGTTAGTACTTAAAACCAAAAATGTCATAACTTTGAAATTTGAGTTTTGATTTTGAAATCGATCGCAATTTCATCATTCTATAGACCACCAAAACCTATAATTAAAAAAACTCATGCTAAAATTGAAATGATTTTACTTTAGTCCCTATGTTCAAAACTAACTATGTTCATTTTACAATTTAGTCAGTTTTCATTGCTAAGCTTAAAACCTAACCAAATAGCATCAAAAAAAATTCAAGAACCATTAATGGTAACATTTCAGAACTTTAACATTTTCATGATTTAGTAGCCGGGCTAGCTAAATCAAGCTCCTAAGACCTAAAAAATATAAAATTTACGAAAAATGGGCCTCGAATGTACTTACATGCAAGGGCCGAAAGCTTGGAAGTGTTCAACAATGGCTTCCATATCTCTTTTTTCTTATTCTGAATGGTGGAAGGAGAAAATGGTTGAAGATGATACCATTTTATGTTTTAATGTAGTATTATTAAATTTGAACTTAATTATTAACATATATTTTATTGAGTTACACATTAACCAGCCACCATATATAAATTCGGTCTAATTGCCACATAAATCTTTAAACAATAACTAATTAAGTTTTTAAACTAATAAAATCCAATCTTTTACGATTTTTACAATTTAATCCTTGTAGCTTAATTAGTCGCTAATTCAATAAAATTACCTATCCAAAATTCAATTCACCTATACAATAACTTCGTAAATATTTAATAAAAATATTTGTAGGCTCAATTTATGAAAACGAGGTCTTGATACCTTATTTTCCAGCACCATTGACTTTAGGGTCAAAACACTTGTTCCTTAATTAATTATTCAATTAACAAATTCGTCAGACCAAAACTCAATATAATATCATAATTAACTCGTAAATATTAATTAATAACTCGATCATCAGAGAACAGGGTTCCGAAATCATCGTGGTTAAAATACTTATGTGGGCTTTTTTTCCCCAAAAACATAATTTCTAACTCATGATGTTGAAATATTTTTTTTGTGTGTGTGAAAATGGTGTTTTAAGAAAATTTCATGTTAGCATTCTAACCAGAATAGTTACTAATATAAACTATTTCGATTAACTAATAACATTATAAAAGCAAAAGAATAAACTTTATGTCAAATTAAAGTGTATGGACTACATCCCGATTTTGAACATAGTAAAGGCATCAAAATTGAAAATAATGGATTTGAACATAGTAGAGACAACTACAATGAAAATCGACCATTACCTTATAATGACTAAAACTATTTGAACTAACTAATGGCATTATCAAAATAAGAGAATTAATTTTAATAAAATAGAGTCACCAAAAACTAAAAATAAACCATTAATAAAAACTTAAAAAAAAAAAGATAGTTGTCATTGCCTCCTCTATTGGGGAGAGTTTTTATATTTAGGTATAGATATATAATATATGATTCATTTGTTACAATTTGGCAACAAAATTAATGTGTTAACTGAATCAAACAACGTTGGCTTCCATTAAATTGCTCAAATTACTACAAATGGTTAATATTAATACACCCTAAAATTATAAGGTAACTACATTGATAATGATCTAATTATTAGTAGGTTTTTTTTTCCTTTAACTGTAAAAAGTTATAAAACAGTCATTTAAAAATTTGATTATTATTTTTGTCCATTTTTGTTAATTATTGTTAATTGGGTAACAAGAAAATGATGTGGCATTTTTGAAATTGGCATAATAATAACCCTCGATGTTCATGCATCGTGTCAATTTGGTCTTCACTTAAAAAAAGAAGCTTTACAGTTTACATGTTGTGTTAATTTGATCCTAATTCTAAAAATATATCAAAATTCATAGATTTTTACAAAAAAAAAAGTTAATAAATTAGAATAAATTAAAAGTACATGAAACTACCAACTTTTTAAATTGACAAAAATATAATGGATCAAATATAAATAAAATTTAACCAAATTTGATGATCTCCCTAAAATAGCTACTACCAAATCATCGTCATTTATTCGGTCAACACCAGCATCAAACTTCTCCTATTTCTCTCCTTTCTCTATATGTCGACTCAATTTTTTTAGAACAATCCTGAATACCTCTAAAATCTCCTCTTTATTTTTGAAAATCCATAACTCTGATTTCTACTTCAATTGTTGAATGACGTAGGACTCCAACAGTAGCTCTTCCTTGGTTCAATCAACACTCTGATCATGATTTTGTTTAGAGTAGCATAGATGAAGAGTAGTGTCAGTGCCATGAATGGTCGCGATGATATTTGGAGTAGTGTGGCAATGGGTCTTGTGATTGTAGCTGCTATTCACGCTAAGAGAGGGGTGAGATATGCTGCAGTCACTACAAACAAATTGCCTTATATTGAAGGTTTTAAAACTGCGCCAAAAACAAAAATTTTGTTGGTATAAGTTTGAAAACATCTATATTAACAGTCAAAAAGGCTATTTCGATTAAAAAAATATCATTGGTACATGTAATATTAGCATAGACTTTTACCAACGAAAAACAAGATTGTTAGAACAGGTCCAAAAACTTATACTATAATGACCTAAATTTTAGTGGTATTGAAAAACGTAATTTCGGAGCCTCATTTCTGTAAACCAAATCCATAAATATTAAATAGAAATAATTACAAGGTTAATATAAAAATATATTGAGATTTGATTAAGTAATTAGGCGAAAAAGTAGTTAATTAAAGCTTAAGGACTAACTTGTAAAAATAAATCACTAGAGAGTTTTAATTAGGAAAAGGCTTGAGGGATCTAGATAGAAATTATTTAAAGGATTAAAATGGTAAATAAATCAATGTGCTTTATATAGATAATGGCATGTGATGATGATATCTATTATACATAATTTATAACTAAATTAAACTAAAATGAAATAATAATTAACTAAATATATTTGATTAAATTAATTAGCTTACTAATTATACTATATATGTTAAGTGGGATAAAAGAGAAAAATCTTTCTCTTCTTCTCCCAACCTTAAACACCGTTAAAGAAAAGAAAGAAGAAAGCTTGAAACTTTTGAACATTCGACCACCATTTCAAGTAAGTTCTTAAGCCATTTTTCTTTTATTTTTATAGATTTATGGCCATGAGAGCTTGATTTGGCTACCTCATGTATTAATTTGTCCAATTATTGGAATTTGGTAAGTTGTCATTGTTGAGAAATTGAAGAATTAGGCTTGAAATTGATAAAAAAAAGCTTAGATTATGAAATTGACTAAATTGTAAATCTTAATAAGCTTAGTTGATAACTTTGTTACATTAGGGACTAAATTGAATAAAATGAAAAACTGTCATGATATTATGCTAGGAATAGAAAGTATAGGGTCCCTAATGCAAGAATATGAAACTAAATTTTAATTTGAAGGTATATATTGAAAGTTATACAAATCTCAAGTTTAGGAATTAAATTGAATAAAATGAAAAATATGTTTGAATTTGTATTAGAACATGAATTGAATGAAATTTGTTATCGTTTATTTGTTGAATTATCATTTGCAGCTAAAGACAACACCGAGCAATTGGAGGGAAAGAAAAAGCGAGATTCGTCAATGAATGACCCACGATACCAATTTGTATTTCTATGATTCAAGATTAATCTATTTATTGCATGTTCATGATATTTTGCATAACATGGTATTGGGTGAGCCAATAATGGTCGTTTGAATTGAATTACTATGATTGATATTGAATATCGAGAATTTGGATTGAATCGAATAAAATAGAAAATAAGCATGATATAATTGATAATGATCCATGTGATGAATTGAGTATAATAAAATGGTGATATATGATTTATGATATGAAATGATGAACAAAATGGTATGGAATCGAGTATTGAATATATGATATTTTGTAATTGGATCACTGGTACCCTATTAACTATTCAGACAGAGTCGGACATAGTTGGCATGCCATAGGGTTAAATTGTGTACGGATTTATACTTCGATTTATTCAATGATGGACTTATGTGTTGTTATAATTTGAATGTCGATAATGGCAATGTATCACAAAGAAAAGAAAGAAAAATAGAACACACAAATTTTATGTGGAAACCCTTTTGGGAAAAAAAAACCACGGGCAGAGGAGAAGAAAATTCACTAATGTCGAATTCGAATAATATAAGAAGAGTTTCAATTGCATCTATTTATATGTTGAAAAACCTTATTCTAATCAAAGTCAAATAGAAACAATGTAGTAAGGTTGAAACACCTTATTCTAATCAAAGTCAAATGGAAGCAATGTAGTAAGGTTGAAACACCTTATTCTAATCAATATCAAATAGAAAAAGTGTACTTCAATACAGATTCCACTTATGCAGTTTCTATTTTATTTCTTGCCACTTGTATTTTATTTCTTTAATAAGAATTTGAGTCACACAACTCTAACATGAGTCAATATATTTCTTTCAGCTTGTATGATGATGCACTTCGTGTGCCAGTATATTTACTTCAGTTTATTTGATTATGCACTTTGTGTGCCAGTTTATTTGCTTTAGTTTATCTGATGATGCACTGTGGTGCCAGGTTGGTGTGTTGGTTGGTTAATTTGTATATCTGTCTTCAATCTGAGTCTGGTTAATAAGGAATATAAAGTATGAATTGGATAAATGATGTTGGAATTGAATTGATGATATGATAAATATTATAAATGCATATTTGTGAGATGCGATTAAAGACAACATGTGAAAGACCATGCGAAATGGTTTATATGAGCCCTAAGGGCCGACATGGAACAAAGCGAATCAATAGATTTAATACGAAAATATAATATCAGTATAGCAAAATGGCATTGATTGAAATTGAGGATCGAGTATCACATTGTTATTTGTTTATGTGTATGAAACTAAAATGTGACTCTTTGTACACATATTATCATAAGGTGTGGTATTGAATGTTTTAATTGGTTTATTAAATGAAATGGTATATGAAAGTTGATTTTTGAACGGTAAACATATAACTAAATAGAAATGAAACTTAGCATACATTGATTGAATCCTTATTATGATTATGTTCAGTTTATGACTTGAATTATGAAAGTGACACAAATCTTTATCACTCAGTGTATAATTTATTTTATTTCGTGCACATGTATAGGTAAATCTCAAAGTTTCAAGCTTGATCCAGCATCCAGCCAATAATCCTCGACTCAACAATGTTTGTATAGTCTTATTTTGGTTAAATATATGGCTTGTACCTAAGTTGAGTTGGCTTTTTGTATAATATGTGATCATGTAAACATTTAAAGTTAGAATTGAAATCTTGGAAATGGTCAAATGTTTGGATTGTGTATTTGAATTTTCTACAAGGTTAGAAATGCATGAAATGTTGTTATGCTATGGCTAAATGGAGTATGAATATATGTAAATTGTTTCAAACAGATAGTACCATGAATTTAGACTATAAGTTGATTGGAAATGATGAAATGGTTGAATTGCAAATGTACTTGTTTAGATATGGTACTATTGTTTAGAATTGAACTTGCTGAAGATGTGTATTTGGTTGGAACAATATATTGGAAATGTTGAATTGTTGTTTAGGTAAGTACAAATTGGTGTCATTTTGGGCCATTTTCAAATAGATGGTCACGTTGCGACATTGAACCCTTATCATCATGACAAGACCTAGTTAGTGAGTTGCGTTGCGACAAGGAACCCTCGAAGTCGCGATGGTAACACGACATTTTGAAATCTTTACAAATTGGTCATAATTTGATCTCGGGTTAGCAAAAGAGCTTTCTTAAGCTCATATAAGACCTGGCAATTATTATATAACATATCGTACGCATGTATTACTCATATTTTAAATGTTTAATGGTTGAAATTAAATATAATTGATTGTAATTGCTCTGACAATGAATGTGACATCCTGTAGCTTGGACCCAACAATCGAGTCGAGTATAGGGTGTTACATAGACCGACAGTTTGAGTTCACTAAAGTAATAGTCGTCAATATAAGTACTATTTACAAAAGTTGATTTGCTAATACCTATATTGACGGTCATGTGCATCAGTATAGGTTGAAACTTTCAAAATACATATTGAACATAACGACGTTTAATGACCTTTAGTAAAGGGTCATACAAGGGAAATTCCAATTATTACTCTGAAGCTATAGTAATATTTGAACCATTAATAAGGCCTCATACTAGTGAAATTCTTATTAAATCTCTAAACCTATAGTGACATTTGAGTTGTTGGTAAAGGTATACAAATATACTGATAGTTAGAATAGACTGTTGGTATAGAATCCAATCTCTAATGTTTTACTTTATTAAAAACTTAATTAAATATATTGTAGTTAAAGAAAAAATATAACCAAAATATAATCGAAACGTATCCAAATAAAATCCAATTATGCCAAATTATGTAACCGAAACATAAACTAAATATATAGTTCAAACTAAATTCGATCAACCGAACAAAATACATAGTCCATATAAAGTCTAAACATAATCATGTACATATTCCTATGGAGTACGTGTATAAAATTGAAAAAAAATGTACCTAAATACTGATCATTGCTTCCAAAAAAACCATATATAATACTATAATTCAATAATACCGAATTGCACAAATTAAAACAATAGACTTATTTCATTTTAGGCTTTCAATAAACTTGCAATATTCTTTTAAGTTACTTTTTAAGTCATAATTTCTTTAATGGTGGAGCATCATTATCACCTTAAATTGTAATACAATATAGAAGAAATGAACTTACTTCTTCACAAACTAGTGTTGCAAATTGCTATTGGAAGCCTCAATAATTACTACCAAAGCCTTATCCCATGTAGAACCCATTCAGCAACAAAACATAAAATCTTCCAAACAAACCATTTAGAGATAATAAATAAGAGTTATTGATAAACTATGCATCACAAACTATAAGATTAAAAAAAAAAGACAAGTTCAAATAGGTTAGAACACTAAACATGAAGTCTCAAACTTGATTTCAACGGCCAACTCTTCAATTGAAATCATTTTAACATGTAAGTCAATTCCAAAATCTCTCACGCCCGAAGTCCAAACTAGTGCAAATTTCAAGCCCACAACAACATATTCCAAATAACACTTTATATGTAAAATGAGATCTATACCATTATATAAAAGTTATCACTAGTAAGTGTTTGGTACATGATAAAACACATTAGACTCCTAAAAAGAGAATGCAAGTTTAAACCTCAGAGACGACATTATTAGAAGGGGTAGTCACAAACTCCGAACATATACTGTAAAACAAACATGGAAAATACCGAAAAATTTATATAAAAGCTATCCTCTTAAAGAAGGTTAGTCAATTTGAAAATTGAAATCATCAAGTTTTGACATTATGGTTAGAAGAGTTATTTTTCCTCATTTCTAATGGTTTTTCCAAATCTACCCAAATCCAGATACATAATCCTAAAAATTCTAATATTGTGCTTAACAATGATCATAGCAAAAAAAATGTCTTAACACTCGGATTTAATGTAGCACAAAATTCAACAAGACTGATATTTACAAGTTGTACCTTTATCAAAGTTGTTACCAAATAAATAAGGCCAGATTTGCGTGGATTAGAGGTGCTCATGGGCCGGGCCGGGCCGAGCCCATAAAAAATTTAGCCTGGGCCCGGCCCGGCCTGAAAGATGGGCCTAAAATTTTGCCCAGGCCCGGCCTGGCCCGGTCAATTTTTTTAATAAATACCAAAAATTTATTTTAAAAAATAAAAAAAAGTATTTTAAAAATATTTTAAAATTAAAAATAATAAAAAAGTATTTTAAAAATATTTTAAAATTAAAAAATTTAAAAAATAAATATATTTATTATATCGGGCTGGGCTGGGCCTGGGCCAAAAAAGTGGTGCCCGAGGCCCGGCCTGTTTTATAAACGGGCCTCGTTTTTTCCCCAAGCCCATATTTCGGGCCTATATTTTTACCCAAACTCTCTCATATTTCGGGCGGGCTGTCGGGCCGGGCCGACCTCTAGTGTGGATGGACATGAAATTGGGAAGGATACCTAAAAAACCAAGAAATATAGATACCATTAAAATCAATAAATCACAAATTACATAAAATAAGATTAAAAAAATCTGAGTAAACGGGTGGCAGAATATAGGCAAGTGAATGGCTAAAGTGGGAGTATTGCACGCTTAAGATTTCGGGACAATTTTGTTGTACGCTCGAATCCAATGATTATAAAATATTTTAACAAAAGCACTTGGAAAACATTAGAAATTTTGGTATGTACATTTTTTTAGCATATAGTAGAGTTTTCGTAGATTATGAAGCAAATAGGAAACAAAAAGTATATGTGAAATTTAAGAGAAACGAAAAATGTTGATTTTTTCTAAAAAATTATCAATAAGTTGTGAGAAACCAACGATTTTTACCCATAAATAGAAAGTTTAAGGATACATCACTTACATCAAGATCAAGTATTTCTTCATTTCATTGAACTTGTTCTTTTTGTCGTAAGTGTAGATTTTGAGGGAGGATAATTTTCTTTTTCTTTTATGAAACTAAATTTAAATTATAAATTAAAACAATATCACCATTATAAAAAAAAAAGTGGATTTTTTTGTCAAAGCTCGTATATACTAATGGTTAAAGTAATACTGTCAATATACATCATAACTATATTGTTGGATATCATTTGACCGCCACAATAAATTTACTTATATCAATAGATAAAATATGTGTCGGTATAAGTTTACCTATACTAACGGATTAAACATCTGTCAATGCAGAACTAATTGTGCTGACAAATATTGATCGTCGCTAAAACTTAAGTGTTAGACAGTGAATTGCTGGTGTACCTAGTGGGTTAGCTGTGGGAGTTGTGGTTGTAGAGAAGTGTTGAAAAGATAGGTGAGTATTCGGTATACTAGTAATATACTTTTTATTATTATTCTACAAGTAGTTTTAAAAAATTGACATGTTTCTCTTTTTTAAAGTATCTTTTTAATATTTTATTATTATTTGACACTTTTCAGCCTCTTAACCTTACTTATGAAAGCCTAAAAACTTAATTGACGGTATATCAAATAATTTTCCTAAAAGGATATGTGTCTATTTAAGAAATGGAAAATAAAGGAGAAAATGATATTCAAGGTCTGAGTATAGATATTCTAATCAATGATGGTATTCAAATAAAGCACTCCCAACAATGTCAACTCTAGGATTCAAACTTGACACAAATGCTTGGGGAAGAAGTCCACTTCCACGTCTTCCAACTACTTATTAGTATATAAAGTTTATTTATATTTGATCTAATTTATTTTTATGTATTTATATTTTTTTTTACAATTTTCATTTTTTAATTTATTATATTTTATTATTATTTTTGGAAAACTCATGTATTTTTTTTATAATTTTTATTTTTTTTAGAATTACGATTAAATTGACACAATATGAGACTTTGAGGGTTAAACTTTTTAAAATCAATGCCAATTTGACACTAGGTAAACATTAAGAGCAATAGTTAAAAGAAATGGACCAAAAAAAACAAAATTGAATAATTGAGTGACTATTTTTTAATTTTTCATAGTTAGATGACTAAGAATGAGTACCGATGTAATTTACCTAAATTATAATCCTAACAAATATCTCTTTCTTGACTTCGATTGATTTTTTTTATCTTTTTAGAATTCTTTGAATTATTTATTTAATCCATTTCTCGTTAGCAGCTAAAATAGTAAGATACAATTTAATAATAAAGACCAATATAAAATTAAATTGTTGGATATATTTTTTCAATGCTATTCCGTTTTAATCTTCACAATTGAAAGTATCCAGTTGTTTGACCCGATCTAATCCAATTTTCAGTAAACTATTGATTTCATAATTGAACTTACATACTTCTAAAATATCAATATCATTGAAAGCTCAAAAGTTTTATTTCGATTATAATGACGACTAACATTCACACTTCAAAAACAAATCTCATAAACAACAGCAATAATTAGATTTCATTTTAAAGCAAAGAAACAAATCACCAATAATTAAACCAGTCAGACATCATGTTAAGCAACAAAAAGCTATATCAATCAATTTAAAGATTTTGGCTTTCCACGAGCAGTCTTTTCCTTGGGATGTGAATTTGTGAGTTTTGTAGGTTCCATTTGCAATTTGTATATGTATGTGAATTAATTTCAGTGTAGGTAGTTCATATTAACTCAATTATTCAATTTAGCACTTTAATAATAGATTCTTATTTTGAGAGCAACTTTGATTTTGATGACATGGTTCCAACTCAATGATGTTAACATTGCTCCCACACACCAAACTTCTGAAGTCCAAAGTTGAATAAAAATGCAAAGATCCCCTACATATACCATGGGATCTGAAAGCACAAAAACATGTCATACAGCTCTACTGATATGATACCTTTATTATCACCTCTCTTTCCTCTTTAATTTTGCTACAATATGAACAGCTACCATATATATGGAAAAACAAAACATGTAAAACGTTCAATGGTAAACCAAGTGCATAGGTTTCTGCTTACCATCTGGTCTCTCCTGCTGTCTGCTAAATTTGAGGGACTGGAAGCTGGTTCAAGGAGTGTTGTCTGTTTTTTTCTCAGTAGGATTGAAATGTGCTAAGGTTGAGAGGCATGGGAAAACTATAATGAATTGATACTCTTTTTGAAGTTTTATGTTAATATATGTGAGGGAATAATGTCCCTTGCCATGTTTCATGTTGTTTTAAAAAGGTCAAATTCTGCTATTCGACCTTTTATTTTGTATAAGTCTTGGATTTACTACTTGTACTTTAATTTGATAAATTTTAGTCCTGACCAAACATTAGCAATTGAATATATATGGTTAAATTTTATTATTAATCCTCTATTACGCGTAAAGTTGTAAATTTAATCTATGTTATCCAACTAGATCATTCTTAGTCACTATATTTTTCACATTTCAAAATTTCAATTTTACTACAAACGATACTCCTTAAATCTATTAATTGAATTTTTACGAGTAATATGTGAAGATAACAAACCGATATGATGTTATGCATCAAATTTTAAAAAATAGCATACTATTTGGTTACAAGACCTGAAAATGACCAAAATAAAATATTAATATTGAATCCATAACATATGGGACTAAAAGTAGAATTTAACCTTTTAAAATATAGTTGGCCAAAAGCAACTTGAATCATATAAAGTTGAGTGGAGAAATGTATCAAATGGTTCTAACAGTTGAAAGTTTTTACTAAACAATGTTTAAAAATAATGAATATTTTATTAACTTAACATTAAAAACAAAAATTAATTGAATAAGTTATCAAAAGTAGATATATAGCATTGAATCATAGAAAGCTTGAATGATGGTACCAAAGATTAGTGCAATACTTTGACGTCATTAGCTTAATGAAGGGGCATTGAATGCAAGCATTTTCATCAACCAACCAAAATGTACTACCTATCCTTATCATTTGATCCCTGCAGATTCTTCCATTTGTTAAGTATACTTCTCAATCCAGTACAATACTCAACGCTCAAATTAAATTCCAATATAACACTGCATTAGATATGGAAGGTCCAAGCCCCCCACCATCTAACACTGCATTTTCACATCCATGCACCATAACTGTGAATCACATGCATTCATTTCTGCAACTTTAATGATCTGCTATATGCTTTCCATATACATACAATACTGCATACACAACATTCAACTACATCTGACAAAAGCACAAGTTCAATGAATAAAAACTATTCAGTATGAGTTTCCTTCATTGAATATAAATGGTATCATAGAGAATAATAAAATGAAGAATAAAAAACTTCATCATAAATGACACTGTCAAGAAATCCCTCCTTTTTTCTTTTTCTTTTTTTTTTTGTTTTCTATACTGCACAGCTAACAGCACTTGCTTATTCTGTAATCATCTTTCACAATCTTAATCATGTGTTTGTATAATCATAATGAGACGTAAACATGAAAATTTTTAAAATCTCACCCTATAGTTCTCACTTGCAATGGTACCTCAATCGAGTAATTACAAGGCCCTATGTTCGCCTTACGGCTCCATAGGAGTTGTTGTCACCATTGGTTCATTTTTTTCTTGCTTCTTTCTGTTCAAAATATATGGTATTCCTCTTTCCATGGTGGAGCTTTATGATGATTAGGTAACTTGCACAGAAGGAGTTTGAATACCAAGACATAAACTAGGGTTTAATGGAGAAATTGTTCTCACATTGCTTGCTTCTTGAAGAAAGGTTTCTGACAAATGAGGAGCCTCTCATCGCTGTTACTTTCAATTTCTATGATTCTGGCATCCCACTTCAACCGTGTCGTTAGAGCTCTGGCTGATTCAACAAGAGGAGCGGCGTCACGGATTAGTATCCAACCCTGCACCAACCATCACATGTATCACATATTAGAACATAGCAGTAGCTGACAAAATGATAGGAACCATTTGAAAGGTCTAGTCATGGGTTTAGAAACAGTAAGGTAACCATAAAAGGAGCTAAAGGAGGCCCGGATTGATAATTGATAGCTTAGTTGTAGTACCTCAGGACGAAGCAACCGATCTATCTCAGTGAATAGATCAAGCATGGTGCATCTCCGATGTTGACTAGTCTCAAGGGATAGAAGTCCATCTGCGTGGACCATGTCATAAGTTCTAGGATATGTTGGAAATGCTTCACACCTGAAAGAGATACAGATGGATCATAAGACATGAAAACATGAAAAGTGAAACGCATATGTTGCTGGAAAATGCTTCAATGGCAAAGCATATCACATCTTTAAAAGTAAGAGCAGTTAATCAACTGTGAAATAGAAGTAACACTATGTCCTAACTTCATTCAAGTTTCATTGACACCAAACCATAAACAGAATAGACATCCTCAAATAGAGTTGCTCAATTTAAGTCTTATATGAGTAATGCAGGATGCATACAATTACGATAAGGGTGTATTACGACAATAGAACAAAACCTTAAAAAGTTTAGCTAGAGAAGAGACATACCAATCATGTAATACACCAACATAGCCCCTGTCAAGAATGAGGGGAAGGTAGTTAGGTCCACTTGTTGAGACTACATTCATAACCCAGACAGACTTCCCTGCTTCCAGTAATGCAGCATTTAAACCACCATAACGAGCATTCATATCTAGAACATTTCTGAGCATGTTATAAGGTGGAGAAGGATCCTCGTCACCAGGTCTCTTTGGATGATCCGAGAATATTAGGGGTGACAGCAGTGACCAGTAATTACGAACAGCTGTTCTAGAGTCTGTGGTATCCTCATTGAGTTCTTCGGAGTGTAATCCTGCCAAAATATAAGCAAACAGATAAATAAAAAAAGGTAACAGACCGAAATTTCTTATATTGGTGCCTAGCATACAAAGAGCATCAAATTACCATAAAGAGCAAGTTCATTCTTGTTCAAGTTAGACCTAGAAGGCCAGGTGGGTCTCTCCTCAATAGGAAGCCATCGGCGGCTATGCGTACCACCTATACAGTTCTGCAGAGGTCGATAATATGGAGATTCAACGTCTTGTCCTTTGCTACAAATAGGAGGACCAGAACCAGGCTTCCTGGACACAAATAGTTAGGTTATTAGGATTGTTCCAATAATTATTAGGATTGTTCCAATAATTCATTTGGTCAAAATACATTCACTTTTGAAGAAAATGAATGTAAATCAAAAGAAAATTGCCTTACCTGGAATTGTAACAATTTTTTTTACTGGTCTTTTTCCACAACACAGTTTCCTCTTGTTGTGACATCAACTCCCAGCAGAGATTTTCTGCAAAATCACGAACAAAGTTCCACCTTTTCTGCTTCTCTTTGTTACGAAGAAAACTCTGAACATTTGTAAGAGGTGAAGTCCATACAAAGTATCCACCAGGCTTTAGAACTCTATCAACTTCAATCAAGAAAATACCATCTGTAGCACACATTTAGCATAAAATGTTAATTACGAAAGGCTCAAATACAAAAACATTGGCAGAAGTAGCATATAGAAGTGAAAATATGGTCACAGATCAAAACTAAAGAAAACACAAGTTGATAAAGGTGAGGCAAATTTGTAGGACCTTTCATTTCAGCTAGCGGTTATCATATATAGAACAATGAACATGCTTGGGTAGGGGGAGAGGGATGAAAAGATGGGGAAAGAAGCAGCAAATTCTATATAAGCAAGTTTTAAACAGTTAACTGATACCTTTTTCATCCCAGTCAATACCGCAGCGTGCACAATGCAGCATATCAAACGAAAGAGATGGATATGGCAATTGTTTTGAATTGAAAGAACCGATCATTGCAGGAAGGCCCCTTTCTAGAGTGAGTTGGACTTGACTGCCTGATGACTCATAATTTGCAATGCACATGGTTAAGAGCTGTTTGGAAAAAAGATGTGCTCCAAAGCTTCCATAACCACATCCTATATCCAAGATGGTTCTGACCTGCAACAGTAGTTTTAAACTCAGACAGCGCAAGGGGACTAGAAACACTAACTGCTATTATTTTTAATGCAGAAGAAACTAATGAAATGATGGCACTGCGAAATACCAGTCTTCTTCATAGTAGATACTAGGAAGGGTTTAAGCTAATTTAGCCCATATTACCAAGATTGCAATGTGCAAACCAAGGGTGGCAATTAAACGTATCATAAAAAAGTTACTCGTAGTTGGCCCAAAAAAATAATAAAAAATTGTCCATGCCGTCAAGTGTCAAGTGATAAAGGAAATAACAACTATAACCTTACTAGAACAATGGAACAGTGTACAAATATGATCCGAGGTAGGAAAAGTCCCACTTACCCCAGCTTGTATGAAGTTAGATTCATTTCTCAATCCAATCATTTCAGCAATCTGATGGGAATAGTCTTCCACACCATCAAACATAAGTGATGCTGATCGGAATGAAATCTGCTCTTCCTCCAGCATCATCATTCTGCAATTGTGTAAATCGAGGAGTTAAAGAAATACATTTCCATAAGAAATAAATCGAGGAGTGGGGAAATGAAGGCAGTTGGACAAGAAAGTAGACTTACAAAAGAAACGTCCACTTACCTCTTGGTTAAACTGCCAGAGGTGAACACCTCTTGACCAGTAATTTTGACATTTGCAACCCAAATGACATCTCTCCCAGTTGGCCATCTAAGTGGAATTTTATAGTTCACGGGTGGAAGAACTAAACAACTTTGCCTTGAGCCTTGTCCACATTGCCGGTCATACTCGCTACCATCAGAATAACCCAAAGCAAGATTCTCTGAAATGTTAAAGCAAGGAATATGATTCTCAGACTCCTCGGGACAGAAGTCGATTTCTTTCATCCTTGAAGCACCAAGTGAAAGTTCCCCTATATCCCACAAATCCAAAACAAGCTGCTCTTGAAGTCGCCTATAACCATGAAATATATGACCCCTAGACAATGTCGAAATGGAGAGTGTCCACCAAAACGATCCAGTGAGAGCAAGAATCACAATCACAACTAAACTTAACTTCAAAAACAGCACTGTTAACTTATGCCGGCTTCTCGGACTCCCAACGCTGAAGGGATCAGATGCAAAACCATTCTCAGTGATACCATATTTGGAAGGAGAATTATCCGGACAAAGTAAACGAAAAGGAAACCTGAGAGATAAATAGCTCTGATCAGAAGCACGATTTCTATCCAAATCTTCCTTTTCCGTTTTATCTTTCACTTCAGAATCCCAAAAATCATTGCTGTTACTCAAGTTCCGCATTCCAGATACACCTCGATGCAGAGGCAGAGGCCGGGACATCGTTCAAACCTGGAAATCCCCAACAGTTAGCCACAGGAAAATAAATATGCAAACATAACTCAGAGGAGCTGTTAAAGTTGAAACGAGTAAATATATATTCTACTCAAATCACTCTTATGAAACAAGCCAAGCTAGTAATACTACTCTAAAAAATGTTAAATCTTAATAAGGATAACCCTGAAATGGTTTAACTTAAAGTAAAGAAACTCTGCACAGAAATAAGATCAAATGACATCTTTTCCCCAATTTTAAGATACCAGATTCATAAACCCTGCTAAACAATGAACCTCTTACAAAAGCAAATTTTAAAGAGTGAAAGGAAAAAAAAATGAAGAAGTGGCGTTTTTTTTTGAACGATTCCAAAGACTGAAACAGCAAAAGGGGGGGAAGTTAGAAAAGGGAAAAATGTAAGATTCGAAGGAAATAAAGGAAAGTGAAGTAAATACATTTCCATAAAATAAACTTTGAGTGAGTTCCGCCACCTGAAAGCATTAAAGGGTAAGCTCGTTTCCATTCAAAAATCATTAATTTCCCATTAAAATTCACGTCTCTTAGCTGCCCGATACGAAGAATTTAATGAAAACCCAGATTAAAATGAAGAAAACCCATTTTGGATCAATCATTAGAAAATCGGAATGGTATCGAATCTAACAAATCCAAAAACAGTAAGAAATTTTCTTTTACAAAAACAAAAACAAAAACAGTACCTTGTTTGTAGGAGCAGAGCTGCAAATAGAAAGATAGCGCAAAACCAGCTTAAAATAAGCGAGATTTCATCAAATTATGATCTAATAAGAAGCACGTTCCATTAGTTTTAAACTTTAAAAAAAAAAACTCTTTTTATTTGCTCTTGTTAATGGCGAGCTCTCTTTGATATACTCTAAAGAGTGTGTAGGCGGTTTTTGTATCGACCCAATCACGACACTGCTCGTGAAAAAGCTGAAAAAATAAAAAGAAAAGAAGAAAACTAATCAAATGAAAAATGGTATGAATTAGATACATGCAAAAAGCTATTAATAAATGATGATAAACAAGTTGCCTTTTTTTTCTCTATGATAAACGCGCTAAACAGCCATCAGTAGTGTTCGATTCCAACTGTAACTTTCAATTTATTTTATTTTAATATATTTTTATTAATCAAATCTCAAATCACTAATAATTTATTTGATTATTTAAGACTTTAGAGTGAAGAATTGAATAAATATATAATCTTGAAAAAGAAAGTTGTCTGGAAAAGAGACTCTCGCCACATTACTTTTGCAGAAAACTTGTTTTAGCATTTGGTAAATTTAACTCGTAATATCGAGATTTCGATAATACTTTTACCTGTAGAAATTATTTCAGTGCAAAATTTAGGTTAGAGAAAGTGAATAAACCGACAGCTGACTTCGTCAATACTGAATGAACGTAGATCTCATAAGATGATGACTGTTCTTTTGTTTTTATTAAAACATGGTATTCTACTTGTGCTGGAAAGGCTACACTCTGGCATTTGGCAACCCCTTCCTTTGTCTTTTTTTTTTATGCCTCATACTAATAATCTCCCTAGAATTCAGATTGACTTTGCATCACTGGTTTTAGGCATCGTTTACCCTTGTTTTTAACACTAATTTAATTTCCTTTTTAGCATTAATTATATATATAATTAAAAAGTGTTGAAATACAATATTAGAATGTGGTAGTGCTGTGGTGATTCAACTCTTTTGAAATGAAATTAAAGGCATTCATTGGTGGTGTTTGAAATCGTGAGAAATTAAGTTCAGACATATTTAGAAGGAAGCCAACAGAGTTACGAATTACATCGCAAAGACAGACAGTGACGTGATTGACCAATTGATTCTTTTTTATGAACCACTATTGCATATACGAAAATTTTTGGAGGGTAATTTTCGACAATCGTTACTGGTTACAGATAGAATAAAAATACAACACCTTTATATATTTATCAAAAAAATTGAAATACAAGATTCAACTTTTGTTATTGTCTGCAGGTAAAAAAACACAATACCTTTTTCTGTCAAATGATGTATAGGTTTAGTGTAATGGAGCAAAACCTGGATTTTATGAGTCTCTCCCAACTTTAGACAATAATATGCTTTAATACACACGAATCAATATCTTTTTGTATTGACAATAATATCCATAGCAATTGAGTTTAAGATTTAGTGTGCGCCGTATATTTCTTTTTGACTTTTAAACTTTAGACAAGTTTCCATGTTCCAAACACAGGCAACCCCACCAGCCATCATCCAAGCACTCATTATTCTAAGATTTCTGGGTTAAGACGAATGATTTGTCATAAATAAAAATGGACTGAAATACAAAAGTTAGAATATAGGATAGAAAACCAAAATTGGATCGGTTGAACTATGTCTTGATCTGAATCAATAATGTAAAAACTTTTGTATTTATTACATAATATCGATAACTATTACTATACTCACATCACATTGGATAATGTGACAGGAGGACTAGATATATGCATTGGATCAAGATCCAAATTCATGCCAAAAAATATCATACCACATTTACTCGTATTATTTATTTGGAGAATTTCTGGTTGTAATAATAAAACATCACTTCACATGCAACCATAGTAGATTTTTGAGAAAAACAATATTTATTTTTGAGAAAAAAAGGGGGAACAAAATGCGGGCCCAGTGCAACGCGTTCCTCTGTCGGTGAGAAAAATAGTGACGTGTCAAATAAGGAGGCGCCGGCTAAAAGGATACAATGAGAATGGGATGCAGAGGATTGGAGCTATTTATTTAATGTTGTGAGTTGGTTTTGTTTGGTAGTGCGGTAATGGCGTAGACACGGAAATTGAAAATTTTGGACTTGGTAAAGTGATTCACGGGATTTCTTTCGTTTCAGTTTTATCAAATTACACCATTTTAGTACATACAATATAGGATTTATTTTTGAATGTTTCTGTTTGGAATTTTTTGGAGATTGAATCGTATTAATGTTAAGAAAGACTACGTATCTGTAATTTTTGCTAAATATTTGAATCCCATTTTGTGATCTTGCTATACAATTTGACCTGATCACGGGTCGGATGATCAGGTTTTTTATTCAAGTCAGAAGGTCAATTTGAAAAGTGGGAGTATTTGAGAAAAAACGTAAACTCGAAAAATAGGTTTGGACAAAAAATAAGGCTTATTTTCTCGAGCAAATTTTATTCTCAAGCTTGGCTTGACTCGAATTCGCTGTTTTACTACTATTTTATTGTTACTGTTTGGATTTTGTATAACTATTGTTTCATTTTTAATTTTGTTATTATTTTGTAGGCTTTTTCTTGCCAAGTTGTAATTATTTTATTTTTATTTAAATATAAATTTTTTTAATGTATTTTTAAAATTTTAAGAAACATTTATTTTAATGTTTTTAGTGTATGTGATGTATTATATATTTTTAAATTTTTTATATAAAAAAATAATCTAAAAGAATTTAATATGGCCAAGCCAGGTCGAGCTCGGTTTAATATTTTTAATTTGGATTGGGCTTGGGCAGAATTTTAAGCTCATTTTTTTGGGTGAGGTCAAGCTTGGCTTAAAAAACAAGCCTAAAATATTGTTTCGACCTGATCTGACCCATAATCAAGTCTAATTGTTTGCATTAAATTTTATTATTACTAACAAAATATAAATTAATTTAGTTAATTATCTATCGAAGACCATAATCAATTAAATATTTTCGTTCAGTGAGTATAAAAATATACTTTTTAAAAAACTAGAAGTTTAAAAAGTAAATAAAATAATTGATTTAAATATATGAATATGTTATCTGTAAAAGTAAACAAATTCAGATAATGGATTGATTTGGAGTAGGATTATTAGAACCGAATTGGATTAATTTGTCGAATTTAGAATTAATGATTCAACCGGTGTCGAGATTAAACCGGTACAAAATTAATTGAACTATTAAAAAATCAATTAAAACGAATAAAAAGCGGTTAAAAGATTGTTTGAACTGGATTTAATCTATTTTATTTTAACTTCTTATATTTGTATTATAATTTATTTATTTTTGAAATTTGATGAAAATTGGTTTGATGGATTAGATTGTGTCCCTAGTTCTTACCACATTGGTTCGGGGTTTCTATTGTCCGCTTTGGGACACGTGCAGTAAATAGAACTAAAACGAGTCTTGTTTGTGCCTACATCTACCTAATGTTAATGGATTAGGTATTTTCTCTTTGTTTTTTTAGCAGGAGCGTCCCATATTTTTAATATAAAACAAAATTTGACTTACATTATATTTTATAAATAAAAAAATTTATTGATAAGTTTAATATCTTCACTTATATATATAATTCATTTAAAAATCCTTGATTTTTGATAAAAATATGATACAGTTTCATATATTCAACCTATAAATAAGAATAATATATATATTTTTTATTTTATTTTTTCTTCTCAATTACATAAATAAAGAAAATAAAAATAGTAATTCTTCCTATTTTATTTTTTTTAACATTAATCTTATTATAGGTTCTTATCATTTTTTTAATACAATGTCTAGAATCATCTATAGCCCCTCCCAACTGTTACATAAGAAGATAATGCGTTTGAACGCATTCGAAATCACGTTCCCCTACACTAACAACAATACTAATATTAATCGAAGTAAAATTTAATCGACTATTATTTAATTTTTTAATTATGATCACAATATTCCTTTTTCATCAACTAACAAAAATATACTACTAATTCCTAATAATGGCAAGACTTGTGAGTTACCCTTGGAATCAATAGGTTTTAATTTATTATTTAATAGATGTACTATTAGTACTTTGACCCACCCTCAATACTTTTCTTTATTATAAATTCAAAACAAATTAACCATTTTAAAAATTAAATAAATATATTAAACTTTAGAACCAGATAAACAATTTACCAATAATGAATTAGTAATTGCCAAAGATTAAAGAAAAAAGTTGTTTGAATTTTGATTCACCAATTTGTGACGTCCGATGTTTTTTCATAAAAAATTGAGTTATAAAAGAAAAATGAGAAAAAAAAATTTCGATTGGTGTAAAAAATGTAAACAAAGAAAGTCATATAGCATGAAAGCTTTTGAATAGTTTAATGACCAAATTGTAACTTTTTAAATTAAATGACTAGAAGGAAAATTTACTATAAACATCATTCAAATTTTATGAAATTATAAGTTAATACTTTATCCCTCCAAAAGTTCATTATTCATTTCTAATCGCTTAGAATAATTTTCTGACTTTGTCCATGAAATAATATCATTTTGAAATTCGAGATATAAAAAGAGACAATAGCTGTTTTGGGATTTTTGTTTGTAAGCTCGAAGCTTCAACCAACCCAACCTAATTTTATTTTTTTTCAAAATCCCGGGTTGTTTAATTTGTTAATTACTAAAAAAAACAAACATGTCCTATTTAAAGGAGAAAAAAATTCAAACCCTAGTTGTTATTTCTATATTAATATACAAAAAAAAAACATCATTTCAACCCTTGATTTAAAATACCAATTTATGATAATAAGAATATTTAACCTCCAAAATCATTGATAATTGTTTTTATCTGCTTTAATTAGAAGTATAATACAATCAGACCAAACTCTAAATTCAGAGGTTAACATGTCATATAATATGTTTTTTCACACATCAAAGCCAAGTATGTCCCTTTCTTTCTTTGTTTTTTCTTTAGTGAATTATGTCACTCCGATAATAATGAAACTTCAACAGGAACCAAAAAAATTGTTCTTCACGAGACTCACATAAACATATTAATATATATATATATATATTATATAAAAAAGGATAGGGTTGTCCGTACAAATTTGTTATCAATTTTAAAAAAATAAAAGAAAAAAATTACGTGTAACTTATATTTAAAATATGTATTTCATGTATTAAAAATGATGCCCCCACAAGATCTCATACATAAAAAAAGGGTCAGACTTTATCACCGTACTTTAAGTAAATATAAATTCTGCATTTGGATTGCAATGATATTCTGATTTTGCCTCCGCCTGTTCTAACCTTATAAAAGCTGCCATTTGTGGGGTTTGTTTTGCTCCTCTGCCTGCATTTCATTTCGGTTAAAATGTTCTATAAGTCCTTGTATTTTTTGTAAATTTATAATTTAGTCTATTTACTTCTTAGATTTCAAAATTCAGGTTCAAGAGTTAATATTTTTAAAATTATTTTGTTAAATTTAGGTTCATTACAAAGCCATTTTCTAGTTACACTGCTACCTGCAAGTGAATATTTTTTTATTTCGAAATGTTACACTCACAAATTTAAAAAAAAAACAGAATTAACAATTGGACTTAAATTTTAAAATTTGAAAAATAAAGATATTTAATTTATAAAAAACAAAAAGTATAGAGACTAAATTCTAAATTTGTGAAAAGTGCAAAGACCTATGGAGTATTTTAACCTTTTTTATTATTCTTATTTTTTACATCTCTAACCAATAGCTATACTAGAATAATAATGTCAAATTTTATAAAAGGTCCCTAATGGATTTAGAGCTAGTTTAGCATTGCTTTTAAGAAGTGTTTTTCAAAAGTGTTTTTGGATAATTGATTTTGAGAAGTACTCTTGAAAAGTTTAGTTTAAGAGCTGTCAAAAAGTGTTTTTGATAAATAAAATGTCCATTTTAGGCATGGTGTTATAAACTATATTTTAAAAAATAAAATATGACCAATAAAAATTTAAATATATAATAAATGTTAATAAAAAAATGATTACATACACCATATAAATATTATATAAAATACAATATAAAGGTTAAAATTGTCATTTATTGATAAAATCACTTTTGCCAGAAGCAAAAGCTTAAAAAAACTGTTTTAACTATTGAGTTGAAAACAAAAAGTACTTTTCAAAAGCATTTCTAACTTAGAAAATTGTCTGTTCAGCATTGCTTCTAGTTTCAAAAGTGTTTTTTAACCCCATAAACACTTTTAAGAAGTAATGTTAAACAAAACCTCGGTGTTTTTAATATAAATTGATTATTTTTAAATTTTGAAATATATATTCTCAATTTTGGACCAATTTTTTATTAATTCCGTAAAAAAAATAGATATGAATTACTTTCTCAATTATACGAAAATGAAACCAAGTCAAAACTCCACTATAATTCTCATAAAATTTTAGGTATGCAACTTTAATATATCATAATATAATGTTAATAGGCACAACTAATCTGCTGAAATTTTAAAAAGCAAGTGCATATATAAATAGGGCTAAATCACATTCCACCATACCTTACCTAAGTGGATTTTGATCCTCATTTGACTTTGAATTATTTCTATATTAATTTGGTTGGTACGATTATTGTTGTTAACATAATAGGATGTGAATTTAAATGCGTTGAAGTTCATTATCTTTTTATTTATGGGTTAAAGAGAGAGTACCTAAAATTGTTGAATATATATTACTTTTTTACCATTATTATAAAATATAATTCTAGGAAAGGTTTCCTTAAAAGAGGTCAAAACGATTTCATATACGTTTCCCAATGAAACGACGTCGGTGATCCTCCTTCTCATATGATTTTGAACCCTTTGAAAAACGCCCTTTATTTTGTCGTAATTACAGCCTAAAATAAGTGAGCTTAGGAGAAATCATCAGCTGGAATCAGGAACACCGTTGTCCCATGTAGGATCTAATTCTATAAAATGGCCAGCGAATCTTTACACGTATAAAGTGAAAATAGTCGCTAAGCAGAATCTTTTTCACATTAATCAATGCTATTTTTATTAAAAATTTGTTTATTGTGAATGAAAAAAAAACTGTTGAGGTATAAAATTTTCAACGTTCAAAGTTTATTTCGAATCAAATATCTCACATGGCTTAAATATAAAATTCTATAAATGGTATGTATAAACTATTGAAGAAACTTATCGTAAGAACTTTTTATCTCACAACTTACTTAATAAGTAAACTCATTTATTAGCCACAACATCAAAACTTAACTACCATGTCCTATAAAAGATGACCTAAGACACAAATAATAGCGTCACTTTACCTAAGCTTATGGCACTAGATCACTTGTCCCTGATCTACTAATAACAATCTGACATGTGACACCTCAGAACAAGAGACAACATATAAATAAGGCTCAAGGCCTAAGGTTGAAGGCAAAGCAACCTATCTCTCCTCTCGTACTATCTCACATTCTAGCTCCAACCTTCTCTTCCTTATCTCTTACTCTGATCCCCTTAGGTGAACCATCCATCTCCATCACCCAATGGCGGCAACCTCCCATAAAATTAAAATTTGATTCTTTAAAATTTATGAGGTTTTAAATTAGTGTATAGTAAAAAAATTAATTTAATTTTTTAAAAATTATAAAAATATAAACTATTAAAATAATAAAATTACATTTTAGCTCTCGTTAAATTAAACAACTTAATCCCGACCTCAAAAATGGATAAATATAATATTTATTATTTAAAATTTTTAAATTTATCTCATAAATCTTAAACAGTATTTAAAATGGATAGATATAAGTTCTTTTTGAAAAGAAATAGAAACGAGGGGCTAAGAAACCTCCATAGAATGCAAGTTTACAGGCAATTACAATAATGGAAAAGTCACCGCCTAATCCTTTACTTCAACACCTAAGTTGCCTTCCCTCAAAATATAACACCTAAGTTGGCTATTCATTGAGTGCGTGCCATGCTTCTTCACTGTATGAAATTGATAAGAAAGTGTGGAAAATACGTATCATATAATTTCCATAGATTTGTATGTATACGCCGACAGTGGGCATTTGGACATTTCCCCTTTTTCTAAAAGAAAAGAAATTAGTAAAGCTTATGGGGACTAAAATCTACCATTGATGGCAGGGCAAACCCATGATGTGTGCATTCGTCGGTGCCTCAAAAACCCACATCACATGCTGTCTGCCCCTTCCTTACCCTATGTTTACTCTAAATTTGTCTATGGGACTTACTATAGTGAATCAAAATATTAAATGAATTTCAGAAACAAAAAAAAATTATACAATTTATATTATAAGTCAGGTTTTAGTTAATATAATGTAAATATTTAAAATATATTAAATTATTTATGTTTAAAAGATTAATAAAAAGTCAATACTCTTAGCTCAATTGATATGGACATTATTGACAATGCAGGAGAATATGAGTTCGAATGCATTGAAGCGCATTATCCTCCTATTTATAGATTAGAGAGAAACTATTAGTAATCCTAAATATTGTGTAAAAAGAAAACATATATAAGTTATACGAATTTAGTTTATTCATCTACGAAACAAATGAATTTTTCCCGTGCTTGACAATAAAAAAAACAATTTACTAATGAGAATAAAAAATAAAAAAAATCAAATAAAATACAAACCCTAGGACTTAAAAAAAACATCAAAAGAAAAACATAGATTCCAATCACACTTGAGCTTTCCTCGTCTAAAAACCAGAATACCAAGAAACTGAAAAACTCTCAAATTCACCTCTGTCAACGTTTGTTGCTAGTTGCAAACGGTGGCATAAGCATCTGGTAAGCATCTAGACTATTGAGATCCATTCCAATCCTCCATCTCTTGCCACCATCACCTTCAGGTCTGACCCATCCACCACATGACCTCCGCGGATACTTTTCACCATTCGTCTTTTATAAGAAGATAACGACCGAGGTCCCTTTCACTAACTAGCATCCTATTAAAGGGAAGATCCATGCACATCCAACCACTATTTGAGCTGCCCCTCATGCAAACTGACATTTTCACATTGATACATGCAAAACTATATTGATAGATTCAACTCAATTAGATTCTCATTTATTTTTAAAATAAAACTCTTCAAGATATATTTATTTATATAAATTTTTTGCGTATATCATAATTTAATATTCATTTATACAAATATGCATTCAAGATTTTTCTCGAAAGAGAAAAAAGAAAAGAGCCAAAAGACATTTTATCCATGAAATACAAGAACATGTGCAGTTATTAATAATTTAGTTAGCATAAGATTAATAGACAAAGGAAGATGGCGTGGACCCAAGGGGTGAGCTGGTGCAGCCACATGGCTTTTTTTTTGCTAACCTCACCCTTCAAACAAATTTCAAGTGATGACTTAACGTTTACTCAAAAGGCTAAATCTAGCTCAAAATTATGCTCTGCTTAAATTTTAAGATATTTTAATTATATTTTCAAAATTGTCAATCCACAAGTGATCAAACTTTAAAAAACATGTACAAGAATAGATAGTATCATTATGTATACCTACTACATTGATATCTTAGATCTAATATGTTAAATAATGTCATTAACATTTAAGAGGGTTATTCTTTTATTTTTTTAACACGACATATATAAGTTGTTTATATGATAAGTACACACATATGTTTACAATTTGAACCATACATTTTAAATATGTTCCGTGTTATATTTGAGATGGCATTTAGCACCCAATTAAGCTAATAGTAGGTTGATGAAAAGACATGATTGATACAACATTGATATTCCAAAGACTCACTTAATTAAAGCATTTCGAAATTTAAGGACTCATTTAGAACATGTAACTGTACTTAAAACAAGTGATCAAACTCAAACACACATATATACCTACTACATTGATAGTTTGGATTTAACATGTTTAGAAGACAGATAATGTGATTAAAATTTAAGAAAACTATCTTTTTTTTTTATTTTTAAATTTAACACAATATATTGAAGTTGTTCATACAGTAGTTATACACATATTTACAAGTTGAAACATGCATTTTGAATACGCTTCACATTATGAGGACTTACAAAGAACATTTTGAAATTCAAGGGAAAATTTAAAATCTAGGTCATAGAGGAGGTATAGTAAATTTATTCTAAAGAACTAGATAAGAACATTTATCTTAAACTACAGTTTGCAATGGTACATGCATTATTGGAGTGATTGAACTCAGTAACTAATGAGACAAATTTAGGTTGATTTAGTAGCCCCTAATAGTCTAAATAAACCCATAGTTTTCTCATAATTTGATAGATTCCGGCACCAACCATGGACAAAGTCGACGAAATGGGAGCCCACACTCCACATACTTAGTGGAAAAACAATGGCTATCATTAGGCAAATGACCCGGACCATGATCCATTGTTATGGAATATCAAGTCAAGCTATAAAACTACGTAAAGAAACAAGATGTCTTCAACCAAATGCAAATAAATAATAATTGAGAAAAAAAAAAAAGAAACCATAAGGCCCACTCCACTACCATTATGGTTCATGTTAAGCAGCCTCACTAAACATGTGATGTGTTCTACAAAGTGGGGCGACCCCTTATTCCAACTTTGGGGTGATTAGGCAAAACGTCATAAATTTCAGTGCCTCATTCCTATTTCTTATATAGCAATGATCTTAAATGTTTTTTTGCATGCATGTGAGGTCTCTTACATCAATTGGTTCCTTGTCACCATACCACACAGACCCTGCAATACCGAAATATCCTATAAACCAGAAGGTTCCAAAATGGGGTGAAAATTTTCAGCATATGATAAGACAAGGAATGAGGCTGTGGTGATTTGAAATCATGAATTAACAATTTACTGCCTGCAGACTGATTATTCAAGCCTCAACAGTTTACTGATGGGATGTTTAAAATCGAATAAGTGAAGTAAATGGTGGTGAGCAAGCAAGCACCCCTATATGGATATAGTAGTTGAAATAATGGGAGCCGGAGCCTTTCACCACCATGGTCTGAACCTAGTATTCACTAAACTGCGGTAGGTTGGTTGAGCTGTAGAGACCAGCATCCTACAAAGCCTGGGTTTGGTTTAGAGCTAGAGACATGATGGGTTCATTGGATAGTTTTGAAGATAAGGATGATTTCCCACTTTCCAAGATGAGGGAGTACTTTTCATAGCATTGAAGCCTGATTGAAAGTTCATGAATAAAACTGATAACTCTATCAATTAATGGAAATTTTTTAAAGGAACATTATTTGTATAAAGATAAAAATAGGTCAATTAATTTGTTAGATGAAAGAGCAAATCAGTTCTTTATGTTAAAATTTTTATTTATTTTTACGGTTAAAATTTAGTGTGACTGATAAATAATTAAACCGTTTACATGGATTTGGTTTAAGATGGAATTGTTTAACCAACCCCCACTTAAGCTTTTATGGTTATCATTCATTGATTATGACATTTTCCATTACCTTTCTTTTAGAGGACCAACAACTTGCCAAGGCTTTGCACATTTCACACCTTGTTCTCAGTCCCTATCTTGTAAACCCTTAAAAGGCAAACAATTTTATGGACTGAGCTCTTCTGTTATCCTATCAAATTGAAAAGGGGTTTTCAATTGTTGAAATTGACTCAAGTGGTTCTTATCCCCTCTACTAAACTATGCCACTAGTCTTTCTTCACACACTTCTCCTATAGGGTTTACTAAATGGTAAATCATAAATTTAAGGTAAAATGTCAAAATTAATCCTCAATATTTACATCTTTATCAATTTGATTCTTATTTTTTTCAAGCTATGTTTGACCATTAGTCTTTCAAAAAGAGTTTAATAGCATTTTTTAACAGAAGTCCTGATTAAAACATTAAACATTTTTTATGATGTTGGCATGACAAATCGCGTGACAGTTCACATGTACTTCATGATGATATGTCACTATTTTTCTTATATGACATGTCAATAATTAAATTAAAAACTATAAAAATATTCAAAAAATTCAAAATTCAAAAGAAGTTATAACAAGCTTATAAAAATTCAAAAATTAACATGAAGTATATATGAATTGTCATGCGGACAACGATGCTTAAAAGTTTAATATTTTAGACAATATTTCTATTAATTCATCTTTTTTTTTTAAAGTTGATGATCAAATTCGACTTTCTAAAAAAAAGGTTGAGGGTCAAGTTCAACAAAAATAAAGATTAAGGACCAAATTGGAAAAAAGATCTAAACACTGAGAACTAAATTTGGTATTATGTAAAAATTAATTAAAGGAGCTGAGATTTAACCGATAAGTAAGTTTCTAATATGGGGGGTTGCACCAAGACTTGGAAATGATCCATGGGGAGAAACAACTAACATTGTGTAATTAACAAAATCATGACCATGAAAGCAACCATTCATTATATTTGTAACAACCTGATCTAACATCATCAATGAGAGATAAGGGGAAGTAAATGAAATCCACAAAATGAGGACCACTAGACTTGTGATGTGGTAATTTATTTTCAGAAGAATAAAGCTGGTGTAAATCTCTCAATCCTTCATGCCGCAAACTTTGGTTTATTGACTTATTCATGATGATGATAAAAAAGACAGTACCCTGATCTCAAATTTGTTTGAAGATCAGAAATTACGGCAACCATATTCCTCACGTTGTCCATGTTGGGATACCCCAATTCTCAATAATATTCATGGGACCCTAAGGTCTGAGAGGAAGTGCAAGTACTTAAAAGGCACAGCCCAAGTTAAAAACAGCGTTTCCTGCGTATGTTTTGACAGCTTGAGTGATTAAATTGTGATAGATTGCGAAAGGGAAGTGAAAACAAGGCAACAACAAGAAAAGGGGGTTTTGTTAAACAGAACGGATATATGGAAAAGCCATTCAAAAAATGGGCCATAATAAAACCCTAAACTGGTACAGCAGAGTGGGAGGCCAAGTGTTGGTAAGGGTGGATTAGGTGGAGCTGGGGCAGGGTGTGAGTGGAACTTTCGTAAATAGCAGCTGGGGTTTTACTATCACAACAAACAAAAGGGAATGGAGTTCACTCACATTCACGAGGTAACTAGGATGACTCCAAGTTTGGACATTGACACAGACAGAGAAGTTATTGCAGATGGGTGTCTGGTTGATTCCCATTTGGAGTTACAAAACATTAGGGTAAAGACAAAGGTTTGAAAGTTGCAGAATAATAGGCATATGCCATGCATGACGCAAAATAGCGTTAGCCTGACGTGACGGGGGGGTAAAAAGAATATGTGATGTGAGAGAGGCTCGAACTCAGGATAAATGAGTAGCTATGCGACCTACGCGCTAACGAACTGCACCACCACACCCTGATGTTTTCTCTCTTAAATTATATGTATAATTATGGCTATAGTGGCCGGAGCTCAGCCTGACAAAAGCAAAAGACAAGAGGTGCATTTTTTAGGTCACTTTCATCCTTTGAAAAATGAAGGTCCTGTAACTTTCCATTTTGTTTTCTTTTATAAAAAATGAATAAATTTACTCTTCACTCAATTAAATTTTTTAGTGCGAGGGTTTTCACAAGCTTTGGAATGTGTGAAAAAGGCCAAAAGCCCCATGCTTTCTTACCCATTGGCTGCTCACCTTACCCAAACATTCTATTTTCCGCAATATTTAAAAAAAAATTGGTAAGTCATGACATAACATATATACATATATATGAAAGCTTATTTTGATTTAGAAGCCTAAGACATGCTACTTGTTTCTAATATATAAAGATAACTCCATAGGTGAATTAAAGAATTATAATAGTGATACAGGTTTCTGAAAACCAAATATGCTCCTTAAGCCCATAAATTTTTAATTGCTAATCATTAGATAATTTTTGAAAATGTTGTTAGTTTTGTACCATAAGTCTAGTACTAATAATATAAGTCCAAGTGTTGAAGCTTTGCTGAGCTTTCAAAATGTCCAAACATAGGCTCAGCCTTAAAAATCCATTAAGCCTTTGTTTGGTCCAAAGATACTCAATAGAGATACAAAACCCACCCAAAGCCTTGAGTCCCTTTAACCCCTAGTTAATTATACCTACCTCAAGAGGAAATTACACATCTTAATTCACTAGACTACTAGGAATATGTAATAAGTGCTAGCTTGTGTAGAGAATTTTATTTGGGTTTTCTAATACCAATTATGTCTTTACAAAGCTTTGAGAACAAATTAATTACTTAGTTGGCCCATCCTCTTTTGTTTGTTGGGTTTTGAAGGTTTGATCTAGAGGAGCTCGTGGGTCGGGCGGCCCGGCCCGGCCCGACGGCCCGTCCAAAATATGGGAGGGTTTGGGTAAAAATATAGGCCCGGAATATGGGCTTGAGAAAAAAAATGAGGCCCGTTTAGAAAACGGGCCGGGCCTCGGGCACCACTTTTTTGGTCCGGCCCGGACCGATTTAATAAATATATTTATTTTTTAAAATTTTAAAATATTTTTTACATACTTTTTTAATTTTTTTAAATTTTAAAATATTTTTAAAATACTTTTTTTAATTTTTTTAATTTTAAAATATTTTAAAATATTTTTAAAATATTTTTTAATTTTAAAATATTTTTAAAATATTTTTAAAATACTTTTTTTAATTTTTAAAAATTTTTAAAATAAAAATGGGCCGGGCCGGGTCGGGCCCGGGCTTATGATTTTTTCCCCGGGCCGGGCCTGGGCAAAAGCTTAGGCCCATATTTCGGGCCGGGCCGGGCCGAAATTTTTTTATGGGCCCGGCCCGGCCCATGAGCACCTCTAGTTTGATCTAAAGTTGGCAAATATTTGGAATTCTTAATTGGTTTTTGCATCCAATTCATTAGGGTCCAATGGTGTTTGCTGTTATTATTATTTCCTAATTTTAATTGGTTTTTTTATACATAAAAGAGGTGGATAAACTACACCCAAAGTTACTCAAATTGTTGTATCATGTATGACCTTTTTTGCTTGCACTATTTGCACCAAAATTACTAAAATTGTTGTATCATGTATGACCTTTTTTGCTTGCACTATTTGCACCAATCGAAAGCTCTCATTTCCTTCATTTCTATAGTCCAATTTTTTTTTATGAAATAGCTTTGAATGTCACAAATGTGAACAAAAACCTAAACATATTTCTCCTTTGATCTTCAACACTGATTGTTAGATCATAATGGATCTAAGGTATGTTCTTCTACTCGTTGATGGGTACTGATTCACTGTACTGATCGTCAAATCTTCATTTGGAGCTCCCCAACCAAATTTTTGCAAATAAAAACTTGACAACCTAGTGACTTAAATAAAAACCATCGAATAGTTATGTGACTTACTTATATGATAACTTTCAAATAATTTAGCAACCATTTCGTAACTTTTTGAAGTTGAGTAACCAAAATATAAATTTATTGATAGCTTAATAAACTTAAGTGTAGTTTACCCAAAAGAAATTTAATAGAATCTTAGCAAAGAATAGCAAACATTACTTAGCATAGTGGCTCTATCACTATTATCTTGATGCAACAATTGCAATACCCTTTTTGGAGGCCAATCAAGAACTCCCAAATTAGACTCCAGAGTCTTGCCCATTTTAGCCAAGAAATCAACACACATATTAAGGTTATTTCAAATGTGAGAGAAAATAAGTTGCCAATATTGCTTGTATAAAGCACATAAGGGTTAGAATGACTGTTGTTCACCATACTAATCAATAGCGCATTATCACATTTGACTTCAATTTTTTTGAATCCTCTGCTACAAGCTAGGAGTAATTCGTCAAGCAAATATCTAACTTCCACTTGAAATATACCAACAAATCCCAGACATTTAGTGTAACGAGCAAGCCAACAAGAATTCAGTTATTGTAGAACTCCATATATTATTGCAACTTTCGAGTTAATATCTATAGATGCACCCAAATTGAGCTTGATCCAACCATCTTGCAATGACATCGTGAATTGTGAATATCATACTAGATAGTCACATTGTGTTATGAAACCCTAACTTGTAAACTACACACCCAAGAAAGACATTAAACTAATAAGTTTTGTTGTTGCATTAGCCTTTGTTAACTATAAGCTCATTACAATTTTTCCAAATCATTTAGCTAAGAATAATATAAAAAAAAGCATCGTCTTGCTCCATTAATCTCACACTATTGTAATGGCAAATAGAAAAATATCTCCAAAATATTCACAGGCATAACAACTTGCCAAATGCCCCTAGAAAAACTGTAGTCCCTCAACACGTGAATGCACAATTCTACATCAACACTACAATGACACTGTTCAAGATCATTAATGTGCCTTCTAAACCTCTCATTGTTTATCAACAACTGCTCCTTAAAGACAAGCCAGAGAAATTGCCTCACTTTTTAAGGTGCCTCACACTTTCAAATTAATTCTCATGTCAAATCCTTCTCTCACTAATTAGCTTTCATAACCACCTTATATGTATTCGAAGATGAAAAACCTCCATGTTATGACCAACTCTATTCGAAAGTGCCGCCACTTTCTTGATTGACAATTGAAGAATACCATGACTCCCCATTATATACCATCACGAAAGCTATTGATTTCAAGCTTTAGTCCAGTAACCTTATCATATGTGTGTTACCCTCATAAGATATCTATGATCCCTTAAATCCTTTCACCTGATACGATTAATTTTATCTTATGGTCACCATTGTATCTTCTGTAATGAAAATAATCATTACTCAAATTAACAATGGTGAAATAATTTGTCTTTTAAAAAATGACCCCTGGCAAGGTTTCATTTTCATAATCCATGCAATGTAAATCATGTACCTACATACCAACTTTCGTCCAATTATCATGAGAGCACAAGTTTTCAATATATTAAAGCACATGAATTATGGTCACATGATTATTCATTTACTCAAGATTTAGATAAGTCATACCATAAACATCACAAGTGAATAAACCCATAAACAAATCTAAGATAAATTCAACTTGGGACTTATCCAATGTATTGTCAGTACAAACAATCACATCTATATCTTTATTTCTGGGAGTCATTCTAGCTCCGATAGCCAAGATAAGCTATCTCCCAAATTGGCCTTATAGACAACACAATAGTCCTTTATTATTTAAAGTATTTTCTCAATTTGATTTTGCATACTATAGATAATTTAGATTACCTAATAATATAAGTTGTCTTCTCGTATTATAATTCATCCATAGAATGCAGCTTAATATTAGTTAAACCTTAGGTAATCAATGAGTCAATATTTTCTTATTCATTTTGCTTTGCATACAAAAACCATTGGTGACAAACTAGCATAGAGATAATGAATAACATTTGTTTATTTCCATAAATAATGAGTTTGACCATTTTAATATTTTATCAAATATGATAGAATTACTACACTAAGGGCATAAAATCCCTAATAACGAGAACTCCATTTGATAGAATCACTTAAGTATCTAAGAACAAGTTTTCATGTGGCCGCCGTGCAAATTAATCCTTTGACTTGAAATGCTATGTCATATTATATGAGGAATGTTATGTTTTGACTCATCATGAAACGAGCTCTATATTGATAGCTGTTTAAGGTAGGATGTCTAGCCATAACACGAATCATATGAAGATAAATGTGTACTCTAGTGAGGATCTACCACTATAAGTTATATCAAAGACATGCCATTTGATCTTGAATATGGTTAATTAATCACGAATTTGGCTAAATCATTATGGATTGATTGAAACTGTTTCTCTTAGTCCAAAAATTAGTCATGAGTTGCAAGATCTAATATGGCTTGTCATATAGGTGGCATTACTCATAGCTTATTAGGACAATTTGTGATAGTTTGGTAGAAGGACCATATTACGCTATAAAGCTACTCACGAAAAGGTTTCATTGAAATTATCTTAACCTAACAACAATTTAGGTGTCATGATGGATTGTTAGATCCTACTCTTAAGCTTTAAGCATGGTTTGTTTTTAACCAAATAACTTTATGTCTGTTACCACTTTGTTGAGAACCTAATGGGTTACACATGATAAGACGAGGTATAAGGATTAAACTTGAGTTTCAATTAAATATGACCTAATTGAATGAAAGATTTAATCCAAGGCAAATTGAGTTAGCAAATTGATGGTTCTAATTACTAAGAAGGTAATTTTGATCAATCTATCGAAATTTGAGTTCATACAAATGTGATCTGGATGACAATCAAAATTTATCCGGTAACCCTAGAAAATTAGCAAACATGTAGGCATTGGGTAAAAATGATTTTAATTGAACCATTTGGGTATTAAAAATTATTTTACTGAATTAATTTTATTATTAGACAATTTAATTAAGTCCAAGTTAATTAAAATTAAATAAATTAGGCCTACATGTGAATGATATTTTAGTAAGAGCCCAATATTTAATTAAAAAACTAGATCTTACTTGGTTTAATCAAGTAGATATATTTCTTATTTTAACTAGTCTCGGTTTAATCAAATTGGAGTAGATTGCAAATCGGAATCAACCAAAGTCTAATTGGATTGTTTGAGAGACAGCAACTTTTGGCTAGGGTATTCTCTACCATAGCTGACCACCTTGTTTGTTACCTATAGGGTTTTTGTTAAGATCGTTGATTGTTGAACTAGCACTGAATAGACCCCAAAGAAGGCTTTGGTTCTCATCCATGTGAACTACATTAAAGGAGAAATTTTAGAATATATATTAAAAAAAGCACTTGGGTTCTTCTTTGTTGGAAAGATTTGGAAATTTCAGCAGTAACCACACTTATTAGAGATAAGACCATCTTGATTCTTCATATCAATATGCTCTGAATATTGCTTGTTTAGTGATTAAAAAGGCAAGCAGTTTTTTTATTATTTATAATTTCCCATGAAATTATTTGGTCGTGGAGAGTATAAAAGCTTGATGGGGTTTTAGAGAGTTTGTTTTAATTTGTGGGCTTTTCTATGATTTTCTTTTCTACTTTTGGTAAAAAAATTTCCCAGTAAAATTACATGGATTGGTATCTTTGTAATGTTATGGAGGATCTCATTGTCCCCAGAAATTAAGGATTAGAAGATACTCTCCCTTCACCAGAAAGTTCCCCCTCCTGCAAATTTTAAGTGGACACGAATTTTAACGATGAATGCTTTGGTGAGGACATGAATTTAAGTGGTGATAAACCCAAGTTCAACGGCAAATTATGCCATGATGCAGCTGATGTTAAGTATCCATCAACATTATAATGTCCCAAAATAAACTAAAAGGAAGTGTTTTGGATTAATTATGGAGAGTTCTCCCATAACTTTATTCAAAAGTAAAAAGAAATGTAATATGTCAATCACTTTATAGACTAATATGTCACATCAGCAATTTGTTAGTGAATTAATACAAATTTTAATAGTATTGGCTAATTCGAACAATTATGTTAATTAAAGTGACTAAATTAGGAAAATTTTTTAAAGTAATCAAAATAGAACAAACCTTATTTTAAAGTATCCTGTATTCTAGAAATTCATATTTAGATGTCAACGTGTTAATAATTTTTAAAAATATACATACACCATAAACATGCCTCCAATACCCATAGTTTAAAATGTCTGACTCGTAAATACACCAAATTATAATGTTATATTATATTTGTTTCATATTTTTAATTATAATATATATATATATATATTAGGGTGAGGAATGTAGGTAATATCATTTGAATTTATGTGAAATGGGTGTTTTTCCTTTTGCATTTCATTTTCAGGCGACTCCACTACGAATCTATAAATAAATATGAAGCGTACAGTTTGGTGATCTATTTTTAAAGCCAGATGTTAGTTATATTCATCATCATCATAGGCCCATATCTAATCATCAATCTCCTTAAATTAATACTACAAAAAAGGTCAGCAGTTTAGGGTTTCAACTTTCAATCTTTATTAGTTTTTGTTTGATTTATAAAAATTAATTATTTTCGAGTACGTGACTATTTTTTTCAATAATATCGTCTTTAAAAACTAAACCCAGATTTTTTCTTAAGGATTCCAACTTTCAAATATAGCTCTTAAATTCCACACCTTCAAGCTTAATTGCATGGTGACATTATAAACTTACCAGGATCATTGAAACAACTAATTTTTTAAAATTAATGTTTTGTGTCAGCCTTTATATTTTCAGACAAAAGCCCCTTTCCATGGATCTAGAACTTTTTTTTTTTGGCTTTAAAACAGAAGCAAGATTTTGTTAAGACCAATTGCAATTGTTCATGTACTGTTACCCAAATTTGGTTAACTGGTTAAAGCTAATATGATAATGGAAAATTCACACATTAAAAAAGAAGAAAGAAAGAAAAAAAGCATTGAACATATTGCATGAGCTGATAAATAAAGCTGCAAAGTATTGAATTATTTGAAACTATTTTTTATAAGCCCATAACCAAGAACGAATCTTTGCTGTCAATATTCGTATTCATGAGCATCACCTACAAAAATATTATGCAAAACCAAATTCAGGGTTTTGTATATCTGGTAATGAAATAGTGTTTTTATGTTATTTAAGTTTTTTTGGCAATTCATTCTGTGAATAAGAATAAAGATCAAATTGATAAAAGATGTAAATATTGAGGACTAAATTTAATATTATATCAAAAAACAACAAGGAAAAAGAAGGGGGGAGGCAAATCTTTTTGGTGGGGGAAATGAAGGATGACTTCCATAATAAGTGGCAGACTGTGAGGGAAGAATATTGTTGGAAGGAAAAAAAGAAGCTTTAAAATTGTCAACATGGGCTGAAAATATGCAAAGAGACTGCAACTTTTAAATAGCCATTGATTGGGGTTAGTTAGATGGGTGGAGGTGGGTCATCTATGACCACAACCAAAAGGAACAAATCATTTTTTCTTTCTTTCTTCTTTGTGAGTGTAAAAAGAAAGAAGATGAAATAATCCAGCTCATTATTCTCCAACAATTATACTTTCTTATAGCTGTTTCCTTCCAATATCAAATTTATTGGATTTCAATATGTTTTCTTGGGAAAATCAAAGTATTAAGGAGTTAAAAAGGGATTAATTTGAATTATTATAAAGGTAATTACATCATTTAATCAAGAGTTTAAGGTCCCTAATTTGATTATATTTTGCTTCTAGGTTGACAAATATTAATCTCAAGACTTATATAATTTGAAATTCTTTAAGGATCAATTTACAGGTTGAACGTGCTTTTTTTTTTATGAAAAGCAAAGTACACGAAATAAATTAATCTAACTCCTTCAAGAGAGAGTCTTCAAATAATCTTAATCCTATTTTTCTGTCACGAACCATCTTGATAAGACTATCTGCGATTAAATTTTCTTCTCGAGGGGTATGTTGAATCTTCCAATGTTCAAACATTTTCAAGAGTTGATGAACTCTTCAGACTAAGGCGAAATTGGAATCTCCGTAAAGTCCCTCCTAAATGGCGTTAGTAGCTTCAAGGCTGTCCATTTGTATTAAGACCCTTTCAAAACTTTGGTTGGAAATAAGCTTCAACCCATCTAAGATACCCAAAGCACTGTGCAACTTCCCAAGTATCTGCTAAAGCCATGTATCCATCCACCATTATGATCACTCACCAATCCTCTAGTTGCAGTAAAACCTTCTTCAGTTCTAGCCGAACCGTCTGTGTTCAAGTGACCCCAGTTAAGAGAAACCTTGAGGACTTCATCAATACTCCAAGAGATACCTTGGAATGTGAATATGTTGTTGTTTTTTTTCTAAATGCGCCAAGAAAGAATTTCAAAGAGACACGACCAATCTGCCCCACCCAAACTAAGAGGGTGACTGTTTTGAAGATTTTCCGTCATCCATTCAAATATGGTTAAACAATGTTTTTAAAAAGTATTGTGGAAAAGTACATTTGAAAAGTTCAATAGTTTTTAATGTTACTGTCAAAAAGTGTTTTTCAAAAAATAAATTGTCCATTTTAAAAATGACATCTTAAAGTAGACCATATGTTAGGTTTCTTTAATGATAATAAGAAAATAATTTCAGCCAAAATCGTTTGTGCAAAAAGTTAAAATCTAATTTTTTTTAGTTTGGGTTAAAATCTTAATTTAAAAACATGGTTTAAATTCAAAAGCTCCTTCTTTGAAATGCAATCTTCGACTTCAATGATAAACATGGGATTTGACCTTTGTACTTTAAAAGTTAAAAATTCAATCCTTTTACTTTTTCTGTTTAAAAACCTTAGTTCAATCATTATCGTCGTTGGTAATTTTTTGTCAAAATTTAACAATTTAATATGTTTATTTTCTTTCAATCATATGCTAGGTTATATGAGGTAGCCTAATCAAAATTCTAAATTGATAAAATTTAACAAAAAAATACTTACAATTTTAATGGCGCGCGAGACTTAAATTTTTAAATGAAAAAAGATTTAATCTTTAGTTTTTTACATGCATAAATTAAATCTCAAATTTATCAAACTACATAAACATATTTTAACTTAAATACACCAATCAATTTATACCAAATACATTAAATATATCAAAATTCTAATTTGGTGCTGTTTTACATGAAGGGTTAGGAGTTATGACAAGCATGCATTTCCAAATGCGAAAATGTGGAAGAATCCTTCAAAAATAAACCCGTAAACCCTAAGGGGAACTGAAGGGAAGAGACATTGAACTTCTCGCAATGGGGGGTTGTGGACAATATAATGGTCATCCATTTACATTTTTTTTATCCTTTTAAATAATGCTTTAATGGGTTAATCCCTATGAACACGAACATGATTATTTATATTATCACTAAGGGATTAATTAATTATCTTAATCTCATCATAATCGTGAATTATTGTATATTGGGGAGAGAAAAATCATGTGTTGTTGTGAACTTAGATTTAGCATGATTTCTAAGCACATACATTGTTAGTGGTTGAACATGAACATCAACGTGAACTAATTGGAATTTGGAAATCTCCATATTTTTATTTCAACTAAACATCATTCACGAGTGCTAAGAGGTGACATTTACACCAAAGTTTGAATTTATAATAATAAAAAATAATTATTCTAAGATAAATTATATGAACTAGTGTTGTCTTGCTTTTGAAATTAAGGAAACAACTAAAAGAGTAGAATAATAATGATGCACATAGTTCAATTTTTTTTTCGGGGTGCTATTTAAAGAGTAATTCATTAAGAATTAATAATAAAAGTTGTGATGTAAGTTTAACTCGTTCACCAAATCATGACCTTAATCTTATACATTCAACTAAAATAACTTTCTCCTTTAAAGCGTAGTTACAAACTAAACATGAAAGTAATTTGCTTGCGATCAATTTGCACCTGATATAAGTTTCTCTAACAAGCAAATATGTGCACTTTCTAATTTCATCCCTTGTACTAATAACAAGTTTTCAATGTATAACTAGATTTGTAATCTTTTAGTAGTTTGACCGAAATGTGTCATTATGATTACGTCCAAATTGGTTTTTGATAAGATATCTCTTCAAATAAGGTAAGAGGATCACATTAGCACTCTTAGAAACTATAATTGCTTGATCAAATATTTCTATAATTAATTTAACTTGTGAGGCATGTTAAACATAATCTTGTCTTTCTTCAAATTCCAATTGTTTCAACCATAAGGTGCAATCCTGTAGGATTTTGTAATGTTGACAGTAATATTAAAACATTTCTAATATTACAAACAAGCATCTAGCAATGCATTGCTACTACTTAAGTTGCAAGAAGTCGTGGTCCAACATAATCTTGTATAGTCCAATCTTTTATTTCTTGAATCTTGAGTAGATAAGATAAATAAATGAGTTTGATATCTCATATCAACTCATTTAAGTACAACCATGTATTTTTAGTCTCACTCGATTAAAGGGCCCATGATATCGCTCCCATTATATAAGAGTAAGAAATTTTGCCTTGATCATTCATATCCTACTACATAGTTTGTGGTATACCCAACAACAATTTTTATAGCACAACGAGTTATGGAAGACGTTTAACTGTGTCAAAGTATATGACACAATATTAGAACTATGATGATCTTAAGCCAAAAGATTACATACACCATTATCACTATGAGAATTGTTGTGGCTATTATATAATAATCCAAGAAATATTCTTATGGTGGGTCAATCCAGTACACTGTTTTATTAACATGTACCCATGAGTTGACTTGATACCATATATCCTTGATAACATCTTATCATCAATTAGCATCACATTAGTTTTGACGTATTATTGGTGTCTTAGCCCACAATAATGTTTGACTAAGATAGTTTAAGAATAATCATATTATCCTCAAAATTTTATTATTAATCAATTTATTTAATACATAGAAATAAAAACTGAAAATAATAAAGACAATGTCTTTCTTAATAAATAAGGTAAATAAGCATGTTGTTATAATCATCTCATGATTAATCTTTGGGCATATTCCAATAGATGGCACTAGAATTGTCACAATAGACAATTGCAAGTGCAGATGCAACTCCAAAGTTTTCAAGCATTGACCTCATCTAGAATAGTTTCATATTGCAATTTCTAACAACTATGTCCTTAGCCTCGATTGTTTAAAAAGAGATTCATGATTGTTTTTTTGTTCTACCATGGCATTAGGTTTGTTTTATGATAGAAACATCCTTATGAACTACTATTCTTGTCACACATTGCCAACCCAATCCTATCACTAAACCCACTAGATTTGACTGTGTTCTTCAAAAGCCAAATGGCAAGATCAAGAGTGTCATTAACATATCAAATAATCCTTTTAATAACCTTTAAATGAGACTTCATAGGATTAAATTAATACATGACACACACGACAACTATAACACCCCAAACCAGTCATAGACGTTATGGCCGAATCTGACGATATTACATGGATTGGGATTTGAAGACAAGATTGTCGAGTTAAAACCGTTACAGTTAGTTAGCTTTTGTTTAATTCAGAAAAAAATAAGTACTAGTTGATTTGCTTTAAAACTTGTCTCTTAGCGGAAGCTTTTGTAATCAATTAATTTAGGGAAAATCGTTTCTATTTACGAAAACCTTAGTTTTTAGAAAAATCGTGTTTTGTTGAGTTGCAGTTTAAAAAAACCATAAAAATAGTATAAAGTCCCAAATTTAAAGCCAACTAGCCCATAGTCCAAAAGCTACACCAAAAACCCCAAATAAGTAATAAATTCTAGACATTAACAAAAATCAGTCTAAAATTTACGTGTGGCCACCGTTGAGTCCTCTACTGTACCAACCCGTCAAGTCTGGGGATTACCTGTACAAATTAAACAGAAAAAGGGTGAGTTTTCGCAAACTCAGTGTGTAATCCCCACAGAAAACATGCATACAGATATTCAACAGCATTCAGTTAGATACAGTCTGGGGCCTAGGCCAATCACAGAATCAGTTTGGGCCTTAGCCCATTCAGATACAGTCTCAGAAATACATTAGGGCCTTAGCCCATATCAGATACAGAATGCAGATACAGTAAATCAGAATCCCACCCACTAGCCTCTACACACCATCTCCGTCCAACCCTACACACCATATGGGGATATAATCAACCTACCTATCCCTACACTTTAAGTAGTACTGAATGCGGCACAAAACAGTAGTTTGCAGCTGAGCTGCCAGGAAATTAGGCTTAAAGCCTTTCAGTACGCTTCCTCCGAATAACAACCCTCAACCCAATGCAATGCAACATACCATGGATGATATGCTTATTATGCAATTTCAGTACATATAACCAGTTCAGTATACAAGCATACTATCATCATGCTCAACACATATAAATCAAACAGTCAGTTCGTACAATTAGGGGTCTAAGTGATGCTTACTGACCCTACAGTAGGTTCACAATAGACTTGGGTGACCCATGTAACCGCGTGACCTTGAGTCACTATTACTAAATTATTTATATCTTGAGCTACAGAATTTCAAATTAAGATCCGCTTGATGTCTTTGAAACTAGACTCAAATACCTTTCTACCATAAATTTTTTTTTGGTTCAGCCAATAAGTACAGTAAAATCTTCAAACTTACCCCTGTTCTACTGTCTAACAGCTTTGACCTTTCTTTGCTAAAAATTAATTATCTCTTAGTACAAAATTTGGATGATGTTTCCATTTGTTTCTATTGAAAATATACCAATTAATAATTTAAACATGTAAATTTTAACCCCTAATTATTACACTGCTTTTTCTATGAGAAACTAGATTCAATAACATTTAATTCTATAATTTTTTCATCCTCTAAATTGATTTCCACAATTTATGGTGATTTTTCAAAGTTAGCCAACTACTGCTGTTCAAACAGTAAGCAAATTTGGCTTTTCGCCAAATCCCATTTTTTTACGTTTCGGGTGCACACCTGGTTTCGTTTGATGCTAAAACAGTTCTCAAGCACTCCAAAGCCTATAATTGAACAAATAAAACTAATTTAATATCACATAATGTAATCCCAAATCGAACTCGTATCAAGGTTTTAACCCATACTCGACTAAACCTTACCTTCAACCGATGAACAATAATTCCCACACAAACTAAGACTCCAATTGGTAATTACGAGCCCTTGAATCCTCCCCTAATTGGCATAAAGAAAACACTTCAGAAGAAAGTTAACAAACGGACACAAATCACTTATCTAAAACTTACCGTACGATTGTAGACAAACGTGGAACGACACGAGACAAAGTGGGAAAAGAAATATCAAGAAGATGAAGGGCAAAAGAGAGCAGAAATTGAGCAGCAATGAAGAGAAAAAAGACAAAAGGGTGGAGGGATTTTGGGGAAAGTAAAAAAAAAAGAAACAAAAAAAAAGATGAACATAATATTTGATAACTACCCAATCAATTATTTCTCTCAAATTCCCCACTAAATCCACTACTCAGATTTTTAGTCCATCTCAAACTCTCCTTGACGTAGGAGTAAAAATAATACCCACGCTAAGATTCGAACACAATACCTCCTTCACACCAACACTCCACTTATCCACCAAACCAACAAGCCCATTCTGTTAATTATTTGTCAACTTTTACTTAAAAATCTACTGACCAAAGATAGAGCTTATTCATAAAAATACCAAAATTTGCCCAAGTCCTAGCTTGAACTTGGGACCTCCCAAACACACCCAGAACACATAACCACTAAAGCAAACAGATATTTTGTATCACACATTGACAATACCCAAAATTAAAATTTTGGGGCGTTACAACAACACTATACCAAAAGTCTGATCTACTAACTGTGAAGGTATAATAGGCCAATAATCATACTACGTTAGTTGCTTAGGTCAATTGCAACTACTCCTGTATCTAAGCATGTTTTATCATAAATTCCCCTTAATATATTTAATGGCTTTGATCTATTCAAGCCAAATTAATTCACTAAATAGAGAGGATATTTCTCTTGAGATATGAAGATCCCATATTTTAGTTGTTTGATCTGAAATCCTAAGAAGTATGACACTTCTCTCACTATTCTCATCTTGAACTTAGGTTGTGTCGTCTTCCAAAAGCTTCTTTGGCTTGTTAAGAAGTTGATCCAAAGATGATATTGTCTACAAAATCTAGGTTACTATAATCACTAATTTTTTCTTGATGAAAAATTCCTTACCTATATTTCCGTTTATATAACCTTACTAGAGAAAGAATTTAGAGAGCCTCCCATACCATGCCTTTGGGGCTGGCTTCAACCAGTATAGTGCCTTAATGATTTTGTAGACATGATTGAGATCTCTGGAGTTTTCAAATCCTTAATGTTACTCCATAAATGTCTTTTCACTTATGAAGCCATTTAAGAACACACTATTTAAATCCATTTCGAATAGCTTGATATTGAAGTAAGTTGAAACTACCAACAATAATCTGATGGCCTTCAAACGAGCTATAGGTATAAAGGTTTCATAAAAATAAGCTCACCATTTATGTAACTTGAACATCAATTTTGGCTTTATTTTTAGTGGTGTTCTTATGCATGTTTATCTTAATCTTTAAGATCTATTTTTTTTCCAATTACATTGTAGTCTTATGCATGGGGTCCAAATGCCATACCATCCTTGAAAGATTTTCAACCTTTTTGGGCTCCACGAAAGAAAGTGTAATAGTTGACCTAACCATGTCACGATATGTTACTTTAGGCTTGTCCCTGCTTTTGATTCTACCCTTAATAGTACCAATTACATTATGCAATTCATGAACTTTGTGTACCCTTTAAGATGGTTATGGTTGATAAAGTTCATTTGTAGGTTGATCAATACTACCAGTCTACTTAGTTGCATGTTAAGTTGCAACCTTCTTTTACAACTAGCTCAATTGCGTCTTTTTCTGTATATTCAGTTAAGGGACTTTTAGGTTCGTATTTAACAATATTGAAAGACTCTATTATTGTTTTGGTGAACTTGTCAACCGTTTTATATGCCTTGTTATTTGTAGAATACCCAAGAAATATACCTTTATCATTACGTATATCAAAATTTCCTCGATAACTTCTATATTTGAGTATGCAACATACAATCCTAAACACATAAAAGTATACCACATTTGGCTTCTTTCCTTTTCATATCTCATAAGTTGTAATAATTATCCTAGGCCTCAATAAGACCTTAATGATCACATGGCAAGCTACCTTAATATCCATCCCCTAAAATGTGTATGAAACAACATTAGTATTAAACATGACCTTCATCATGTCTTACATAGTCTGATTCTTCCTGTCAATAACTATGTTATGTTATTGAGTCTTTGGGGTTGGAAACTTATGTTGCATACTTGTATTTGTAGGGATAAACCCAAATTAAGCAACGAACAAAAATAAAAAATGAGAAAAATTGGACACAAATATTTACGTGGAAAAGCTTATCTTATGAGGATAAAAACCACGAGTAAAGAAAACTTCACTAAAATGAAAAATAATCGAAGATGAGTACAAGATGGAGAAATAAAACAAACCCAGACCCAAAATACAAAGTTTTCCTAAAATTTCCACAAAACTCTCTCTAAATTGTGTTGTTCAATCAATCTCTCTAAGGTTTCTAAAAGCCCAATTTATAGGCTGAAATTTGTGTGAAAATATGACTAAAACATCCTTAGAATAATAAGAGTTAGACTAAGAAAAGATAGCAGAGTTTAACTAGGAGAAGAAACTCGGTTTAGTATGGAACACTTTGCCATGTCGTGACGTGGCATATTGTTTCGTCGAAACGTCCTTCTTCGCGTCATCAGGACATGGTAGTGCTTCTCGTAGAGATGTCAACTCTTCCTCGTCCTAACATCAAACCTTGTTTCATCCAAAATAAGAGGCACACTCTACAAATCTCCACATTGACTTGTATTTTCGCAATGCCTTCTCTGTCAGCCCCATCAGGGGCTTACTTGATTTTTTTCGAATACTTGCCAAGTTTAGACAATGCTTGAACTTGGAGATTGGAGGACTTTTTTTCATCATATCAGCTGGGTTTTTTTCTTTAGAAATCTTGTGAATATGAACATCTCCTTGAGCAACCACTTCCTGAATAAAGTGATACCGAATGTCTATGTGCTTTGTTCTTTCGTGATGCATCGAATCCTTAGTGAGATGTGTGACACTTTGACTATTGCAATATATAATAGTATTGTCGTTTTTCTCAACTAACTCCCCAAATAGACCTCTCAACCAAATGGCCAATTCCACAGACTTTGTGATAGCTATATATTCTCCCTCTATAGTTGATAATGCCATAATGGCTGTAGGGTGGCTTTCTAGCTAATAATGTAATTGCTGAAAGCAAACAGATAACATGTGAGAGATCTTCTTCTATTTAAGTCTCCTACATAATTCGAGTATACATAGTCAACTAGACCTTCTGAGCATCTTTCAATTTCTAATCAAGTATTGGATGTCCCCCCTTAAATATCTAAGAATCCACTTAACAACTTAACAATGTAATTTACCGGGTTTGGACATGTATCTACTTACTACACTAACAACATGTGAAATATCAGGACGAGTACAAACCATTATATACATTAAACTTTTGACTTCACTAGAATAAGAAACTGAAGACATGTACCTTTCTTCGTCTTCGGTTTGTGGTGATTTTGAAGTTGAAAGTCTGAAGTGTGCAATTAAGGGAGTACTAACTAATTTAGAATATTACATTCCAAACCACTCGAGAATTTTTTCAATGTATCTCTACCGTGACAGAAATAGCTTCCCAGAGTGTCTATCTCTTGAAATTTTCATCCCTAAAATTTTCTTGGTCGCACCAAGATCTTTCATCTCGAACTTAGAATTAAACATGATTTTAAGTCGATTTATTTTTGATAGATCCTTAGCCGCAATTAACATATCATCAATATAAAGTAACAAATAAATAAATGATCTATCATCTAAACGTTGTAAATACACATAACCGTCATATTTGCTCCGAACGAAACCAATACTTAACATGAAGGAATTGAACTTCTTATATCACTATTGAGGAGACTGCTTTAGGTTGTGTAGTGAATTTTAAAAAAGACAAACTTGATCTTGCTTACCCTCAAACTTGAAGCCTTTAGGTTGTTGCATATAAATGGCCTCATCCAAATCCCCGTGAAGGAATGCAGTCTTTACATCTAGTTGTTCCAATTCAAAGTTGTATGATGCAACAAGGGCTAATAATGCTCGAATGGATGTATGCTTAACAACTGGAGAGAAAACATCATAGACATCAACTCCCTCCACTTGGCTATAGCCCTTTGCAACCAACCTTGCCTTATACCTAGTCTCGTCTTGATGAGATATTTTTCTTTCATTTTGAACACCCACTTGCAGCTTACTATTTTCTTTTAAGTGGGTGGTTTAACGAGTTTCCAAGTCTCGTTCTTTTGAAGGGATTTCATCTCATCTTCCATAGCAACGGGCCACTTGCTAGAATCAAAAGTCTAAATTGCCTTTGAATAATTCAAAGGGTCAGCAAAATCGATGCTCTCCGCAAAATTTAAAACATATGCCACTAGATTTCATTCATAGTATGTTTGTGGTGGTTTGATCTCTCGCATTTTTCTGTCTTGGGCTAACTTAAAATATTGAAGTTTAGAGGTAGAGGTCTTTTATTTTGATGGAATGGCTTCGAAAACCTTCTATTGCATCGACGAGACATTGATTTCATGATTTATTCATGACATCACGACGTGGCGTTCTCCTTTTTGGGACGCCACCCTTGTTTTTCCTATCGTTGTTATGTCGAGCTTCATGACATTACCATATATTTTTGTTTCCAACTTTACCTTTCTTGAAACACTTAGCTTTTCTATGTTATTTTGGCCCGATGACCCCCCTTTTTTAAAAAGAATCATTGATATTTCATCAAACCTAACATCTCTACTAATGATGATCTTACTAGTTTCTGAGCACCATAACTTATAGCGTTTTATCCTGGTAGTAAAACTTATAAAGATGCATTTTACAGCCTTTGGTTCAAGCTTTCATTGACTAACTCGTGCATAACCAGGACAACCAAATACTCTAAGGTTAAAGTAATTAGGAGGATTATCTGACCAAATCTCTTCAGAAACCTTTTCATCCAATGCTTGGTGTGAAGATCGGTTCACCAAAAAAATTGTCGAGTTAAATGTTTTGGCCCAAAACCCCTTTTCTAAGCTTGAATTGGAAAACATACATCGAGCTTTCTCTAGTAACGTTCTGTTCATTTTTTCAACAACACCATTCTGCTGCAGTGTACCAACAACTGTGTGATGTTTTATAATTCTTTCTTGTTTGTAGAAATAATTAAACTCAACTGAATAGAACTTAAGACTAATATCTGTTCTTCACCGCTTTACAGACTTTCTAATATGCTTTTCTAGTAAGGTTTTCCACTGTTTAAATATCCCAAAGACTTCATTCTTGTGTTTCGGGAAATAAACCCAAACTTTTCTGGAATGATTATTAATAAAAGTTAGAAGATATTTGTTACCTCTTTTAGAGACGATTGGAGCTGGACCCCATAAATCAAAATGAATATAGTCGAAGGTCCCTTTTGTCTTGTGTACTGCCAAATCAAAGTTGACTTGAGTATGTTTCCCATAAATGCAATGCCCATAGAAATCTAATTTTTCAACTCTAATGCCTTTGAGAAGACCTCTTTTACTCAAAACGGTCATACATTTTTCACTCATATGATCGGTCGCATGTGCCACAACTGAGTTGATTCAAAATTTGTAAAAAATGAATTTTACCACGTCATCGTGACATCATGGAAGTCCTCATCGTGACGTGGCAACAATTTTGACTCTTCTTCTGAAATTACTATCACATTGATCACCATTGAATCTTGCAGAATGTATAGGCTGCCAAATTTTTTTCCTCTAATCAAAACAAGAGCTCCACGAGATACTTTTAAACCGTTTGACCCGATGACGATCTTGCAACCATTTGAATCTAGAGTACCGAAAGAGACGAGATTCTTTTTTAAATCAGAGACATGCTTGACATCTGATAGTGTTTTGATTATCCCGTCATGCATCCTAATTTGAATGGTACCAATGGTGGTTATTTTGTAGGGTGAGTAATTCTCCATAAGCATAACTCCACCTTCAACTGAACTGTATGTGGAGATTCAGGGCCTGTTTGGACACATATGGTAGGAACACCCTAAATCAAATATCCACTCGGATGTGAACTTAGACCTTTCGGTTTTTGACACCAACAATAAATCATTACCTTTATCCTTGGCTACACTAGCATCGGCTACATTAGCTTTCTACTTCCCTTTCCTGTCATTTTCGGTGACCCTCTTATTTTTATTTTAAAGTTTATAGCATTGTTCTTTGATGTGACCCATATTTTTGCAGTAGCCACATTGCTTGCCACGATTTCTTGATTTCAATCTTGCCCTATATCTTCTTTAACCCGAATCTAGGGGTGAGTGTTTGATCGAATCGCATCAAATGAACAAGTTTTGAGTTAATTGAGTTGACAAATTATATTTTATCATCCTAACTCGATTTGAAATTTTCTCGATCAACTTGAGTGAGATAGAATTTGAATCTAATATATTTGTTCGAGTTAAATTAAAAAATGACTAGTGTTTTTATTTTTATGTAAGCTTTTTTGAAAATATTTTTCTTTAAAGTTTTTAAACATGATCATATAAAGAAAAAATTAAAGTAAATAAGTGAACAAATAAAAGTAACCGATGAGAAAGAAAGGGCGAAATAAATTAATTTTGGGGGATTTTAATTTTGGGGAGTAAAGGAGGGAAGGAAACTAAAGATTTTAGGGGGTAAAGGGGGGAATAAAATATTTGTGGGGGATTTTAATTGTTTGGGGTAAAAGGGGGGAGGGGAAGTAAAAAAATTTGAAGAGAAGAGAGGTTAAAATATTGGTGGGACAGACTGGTGGGGTTGCTATTTAGTTTATTTGAGTTATTCGAATTTGAAAACTAAACTTGACTCGAACTTGAAAGTAAAAAAAAAATTGAGTTGACTAGATTAACTTGATTCAGATAATTCGAAATTCAAAATTTTTTTAGCTGAATCGAATTTTGCTCACCCCTACTCGAATCTTTAAACTGTTGCCTTTCTCTTACAACCAAAATCGAGACTTGCCCTTTAGACTTGTTTTTTGAACCTAACTCGTTGTCAAGTTTATCCTGATCTTCATCATCGATGTTTTATTTGAAGGGGCAAAGAACAAAGCAACAACATAGCTTGATATTCATCATCAATGTTGGCCTCGACATTATTTAGGTCATTAGGGAAAGTAAAAATTTCACTGATGTGAGCCCTAATGGAGTCATCTTCAACCATATGGAATGTGTATAATCACTGTTGCAATACCAAGCGATTTGCGAGAGATTTTGCCATATAAAGGGCTTCTAATTTCCTCCATAAGGTTCCTGTCGTTTTCTTTGTAAGCATATTCTACAACATATTATTCGTGAGACACAATTGAATTGTTGATAGAGCCTTCTCATTAAGCTCTTCTCATTCTATCTGATTAGCATCTGTAGGTTTTTGCCCTATAACAACCATTTTTAGGCTGTTCTGAACCAGAATTATTATCATCCGAACTTGTCATAGACTGAAATTTGTAATCCCATTAAACTTTTCAATAGTGTAACTCATTATCATCTCTGAATGAATTGAATGCAAAAATTGAACCAAGTTCTGATACTAGTTTGTAGGGATAAACCTGAATTAAGTAACGAATAAGAACGAAAAACGAGAAAAATTAGACACAAATATTTACGTGAAAAAACTTCTCTTGCAAGGATAAAAATCACGGGCAAAGAAAACTTCACTAAAATGACAAATAATCGAAGAGGAGTATACGATTGAGAAATTAAACAAACTCGAACCCAAAATACAAAGTTTTCTCGAAATTCCCACAAACTCTCTCTAAATTGTGTTGTTCAATAAAACTCTTTAGGGTTGCTAAAAGCCCTATTTATAAGCTGAAATTCATGTGAAAATATGACTAAAACATCTATTGAATAATTAGAGTTAGATTGAGAAAAGATAACAAAGTTTAGCTAGGAGAAGAAACCCGATTTAGTAAGGAACATGTCGCTACGTTGTGACGTGCCATATTTTCTCTTCGGGACGTCTTACTTTGCATCGTTGGGATATGGTGATTCTTCTTGTCAGGACATGGCGATTCTTCTTGTTGAAATGTTGTTGTTGTGTCATCTCGGTGTTGGCTCTTCCTCGTCTCAACGTCAAACCCTGTTTCTTCCAAAATGCGAGGCACACTCCATAGTATTATCATAAAACTAAAAGAATTTTTCAATTTTAAATTCCTGTCCATGACCACTCTTTATTTTAAATGTTTTCCTAATAAATTGTCATTTCTCGTTCATCAGCTTCTTGCATAGTTTTTTAAAGGCATCAAAGGTGTCTAATTTCTTTTACAAGAATTTCACCTTAGTGAAACTGGAATAATCATTACCTCCTAAGCTTTAAATCTCTATCAACCCTTCAAGTTTGTGTACAATAGTTCAAATGGTCCAATTGTTTGGATCAATTGTAATTGAGGGAGCAACTCACCCTGTTGTTTTCCTTTCGAAGATCTAACACACATTTTAGGAATTGCACTTTCGGATTTGGCAATCCTCTCATAGTATTGTATCTCACTAGCCTTTGCAATCGTTTGAAATGTACATGGCCTAGCCTCTAATTCCATAGCCACTAATCCTCTCATAGATATTTATTGTTTGAACATCTATAAAAACAATGTCTCTAAAGAAAGTAAGTGGAGTACACTAGGACTCTTGGCATGTATCCTTACTTAATCAAACATCTTCTCTAATTACAATCCCCTACATTGATTCTCAAAATATTCTAGAAGATGTAAGTGATTAACCAGGATTTTTTGATAAAAAAATATGCCAAAAAATATGGCAAGTGACATAACATTCAATTGCACAATGTTCAAGGGGTTTTCAAATAGTCGGTTCGGTTATTAACTTAACCGAATTACTATTAACTGAATTACTCAAAATGTAGAAATCTTTAGCCGTTAACCGAACCGAATTTTTTTCAAATACATTAACTGAACTGAAATATTTCGATTAATTTGAAAGGTTAACCGAAGTTTATATGTTTTTGTCTTTTGGTTAAAATAAGTATAAAACATATAAAATAATACATTGCTAATGTTTATTTTCTTTTTTTTAATAGTTCAAAAAATATAATATATATTATTTATTTAGATTAATATAAAAAATAATAGTTTAAAAATACATTGCTAATATAAAAATATAATATATAATATATATTATTTATTTCAAATAATTGAAATTTCAAAACATCATTATCTGACGTCCGACCGAACGAAATTCGACCATCGACTGATTAACTGAATTAGATTAATTCGATCGATTAATTCAGTTTAACCAAACTATAAACACCCCTATGTTCAATTGCAACTAACAATGTGACTGATAGTATTAATAATAAGTATTGTTGATACAAGTGTAAAAAAAGAGTAGAGATACGAGGAGAAGGTGATGGTGGTAAGGAGGTCGGTTCACTCAGATAGGCGGAAAGCCGAAAAAGGAAGCGAGTAGGAAGGGGTAAGGTAACTATGAAGGCAAATGAGACCGAATGTTTTGTGTAAATGCTTAGGGTTGTTGAGAAGGTAAAGATAATTTCTTCATCATTCTCCAAGGTATTTATAGAAAGAGACGTCTCATGCCTGATAATGCCACATCACTAACAGTACGACTGGTGGCCTGTGTAGTTGGCTAGATGGCTAGTCGATTGTCCTTAAGTGTGGTATTGCTCTAAAATTCTCTTAGATGAGGTAGTACGAGGTTGTTTCTCCTCAATGGTCCCCTCTTGGTGGTAAGTGCATTCCCACTAAAAAGTGGATGGCCTAATGGTGAGTTGAGTGTGAGAGTGGTTGGTTACCCATTGATCTGTTGAATGATACAAAGTGGAAGCCTCTTCCTCTTGACGGTATTCGCCATAGTGGCTACACTTACAATGGTCGTATGAGAAAAAATCTAATTACAGTCAGCAAGCATTAGGTATAAGAACACCTTCTAGAAAAATGGGCAAAGTTTAAAACATAGATAAAAGCCTCATCACCTGGTGTATGAGCTTAACCGCGTAAACCAACAGATTGAATTGACCCACCACCAGCAACTGTATCGGTATTCTAGGTGCTAGTGGGTCATGTCCTTGGAGTCGAGGGATAATTGGTAAAGAATGAGGCAAGCCTATCTGTATATCCCACGATGATTGGGACATTTCGCAAACCCTTTTCAAGCAAACAATATTTTGGAGAGTGATGTCCTAGGGCACAACAAGTATGTCAACTTGGTTCAACATCTTGAATTCCTTCTCTACCCTTGAAAACCCATCCAATAAGGGTTTGTACTCGCACAACTCCGTGAAAGGTAAACTTCATTTGATCAAGAAGTCAAAATCGTCATCAAATTTCAACTCTACTAAAGTGTACTTACAAAAGTCAATGTTTAGATGATTAACCTTCTTGTAGAGCGTTTCCTTAACTTAGAAGTGTCAGGGCTTTTTGAAGCATATAGTAAATTTGGTTGCTCCGTATTTGATCCCTCGACTAGTCGATACATGTTTTAAAAGCAAATATTGTCTTACTGTTTATCTAACGTTTAACTAATATTAAACGACATTACGTGGTCGGATTGTAATGCAAGAACACAATTTAATACCAGCAGTCCTTGTTTAATCTAAACACGATGGTTCCTGACTGTTATTATTGGAAAAAATGTAGAATTTGGCACAAAAAATTGTAGTAAAATGAAGCTTACTTGCAAAAAAAAAAAAAACTTCAAAACAAAACTTGTGTAGACAAAGAACGAATATTTGGTAGTGGACGAACTAATAGAGGCCAAAGAATCACTAAATTAGTAAAAAATCTACAAAAATTCAAAGGACAACCTAGAAAAACCTTGAAAAAGTAAAATAATGGAACAAAAGACGACCATGGCTATATATAGACACTTTTGAAAATGGTACATTTTACAACATAGTTGTCTTAACACTAGAGCCAATGTCGTCTAGACATGTGTCCCAAAATTGTGATTCAGCTTTGCATTTAATGCTAACATTCCAAAATCTTCAAAGCAACTCTTTACCTTTAGAAGCATCCTTAGCGTGCATAATGAGCAACCTTCAATATTCTGAGCCACTCGTTACTTCTCTTATGATAACTACCACTTGTTCAGGTTACTTATAGATGGTTTCAAGGCAAGTCATTTTATAACCTTCCTTTTGATTAGGGGAATAATTGTTTTACCCCTACACCTCTTGGACACGTGGCACCTCGCGAGGCTACTTGAGAAGCACCCGTGCATGGTTCTCTACCTCCATCGCCTAGATGATCTTCGACCTTACATCGCACGGTCGATCACTACGTGACCAACCACTCGTGCCTTCCACTTGCCATCAGGCCACCCGCTTTTTAGTGAAAACACACTTACCACCAAGAGGGGACCACCAGGGGAGCACTAAGGTGTAACAACCTAGTACTACCTTTGTAGAGGCCCAATTTAGCCCGGGTCCAAACAGAAACCAAAAACAAAATAATAATAATAGAATTCACTAACAACAGTCCAAAGCCCAAATACAAAAAAATAATGGCCTATATAAAAGAAATCCTAATGGCCCAAAAGCCTAAAATTTTTCAAAAAAAAAAAGAAGCCCTAGCCTGCACGTCGTCGCCTCCACTTCGCCAGTAGTTTCGTCGCTCGAGGTCTGACACCTCGTATGCCCGTCATCGCCGTCAATCGCCACCTGCAAAAAAGAAAACACAAAAGATGCAACACGCAAAGAACAACAAAGAAATAGTAACAAAAACAATGAAAAACAACAGTGTAATTCGGCTATAAAAGCCATTACCACAACGTATTTTTTTGGACAGAAAAATTGAATACAAAAAAGAATGTAATAAAAAAACAGAAATCGGATACAAAACATTGAGCAAAAAGGTGGTTTATTCTATTTATTTTTTATTTGAAAAATAAAAAATAATAATAAAATCCATTACTTGCCTCTTCGTGTCACACCACCATCGGAGGTCTCCTCCATTCACAAAAGCCGTCGAACCCATTAGGGTATTGTTCCGGCTTCGTTAAAAGGGGGATATGAGAGGGTGAAACGGTAGAAAAGGGCAGATGCCAACTTTTTTTTCCGTTCTTTTTTATTTTTTAAGTGTTTGCCTTTAGATCTGAAATCTAGGGTTAAAAAGAGGCTAAAAAGGTTTTCTTTTTGAGACTCCGGCCACCGGAGGCGACGATCACCATCGCCGATAACCGGTGGCCACGACAGACGTACAATGGCACCCATCGTAGGAAGAAGGTCAATTCTAGAGAAAAAAAATGGGGGTTTCAAGTTTTTTTTAAACTGGTTTTGAAATGTTTTTTTTTTGGAAAATCTTTTACATATATAGGAGTTGCTTTACGACGCCGTTTGGGGCAAGTCTTAGAGACCCCAAAACGACATAGTTTTGGCGTGCAACCCGAATGCCTGACCCGAGTACCTCAAGATCCGCATGTTTTTTGCGACTGGAGTATAATTGCGACCCTAGTCTTTTCGCTTTTTAGACGATTTACAATGTAGTCCTTTTTTTACCTTTTCTATTTTTACCATTTAATTTTATTTCATTTTCATTTTTGTCCATGGGCCATTTTTGGGAATAGACATCTGAAACGGCGTCGTTTTAACGTTTAATCCGATAACCCAACCCGAACCGCGTGAGATCCGCGTGAGATCTGCGTGTTTTGATATGGGTGGGGTCTATTTATTTCTCTAGTCCCTCTATTTTTTAATTGTTTTTTAAATCGAGTCCTATTTCTTTTTCCTTCTTTAATTTTTACCACGTAATTTTAATTTTGTTTCATTTTCGTCCCTCATGAAACGGCGCGTTTAATGGGGTTGGGAATATTTTCCCATTTGGTCCCTGTTCTTTTCCGCGCGTTGTATTTTAGTCCCTCATTTAGGAATATTTTCCTATTCAGCCTCTGTTCTTCTTCGCGTGTTACATTTTAGTTCTTATTAATTAATTTATTCATTTTTTACAATTTATGCTTTCTAATTTCATTTGAATTTTGATTTAGTCATTTATTTATTTAACTTCAACCTTTTACAAACCTTTTATTTATTTATTTATTACTTCTTCTTTTTTTATATATTTAAAAATTCGAATAACATTCAAATATTCTTAAATACAAAAATTTCATGCTAATTTTGAAATAATTACACTTTAGTCCCTATACTCGTAACTAACAAACTATACTTTACAAATTTGTCCCTATTCATCTCTAAGCAGTTTGTCAGCGCGTAGATCTCGAAAAGTTATTCGAAATAATAAAAAAATCGTCTCAATCGGGCAACCGAGCCAAAAGTTATGGCCTTTCAAAGTTTTCCAAGCTTAAAAACATAAACTGTTCATGCCACGTCAGCAAATCGCGTCCCCTAGGGCGCGATTTCCGTCCATGTTAGTAAATCGCGCTAACGTGGACGCGATGTCCTGCCATGTATCCTGACATCGCGCTGACGTGGACGCGATTTTGCGGAAAATGGCCCATTCCGGTAAATAATCAAAAAATCGGCCCATTTCGGTAAATTTTGAAAAAAAGGGCTTTTTCTGGTAAATTACCCCATTTTTCACTCATTTATTATTATTGTCGTTTTTATTTTATTTTATTTTATCTTATACTTGTTATTTTATCATTTCTTTTATAATTCTTATGTCATTTATATTTACCTTCGTAATTAAGCATCTTTTTTTTTTCTTTTGAGTTATCTTATTTATTTTAATATCTAGTATGGTATCGTGAACCTTATTTCTACCAGTCGAAATTATCATCATTATTATCATAGTTATATTGTTCATGATACATCATTATTGCTATCGCTACCATTATTTCATTCCTTATATTATATTTATAATATTATTTGAACTCGTATAGCAACTTCATTTTTTGCTAAGCATTCCGTTATACTTCCATTTTATTTTATTTTTGCTACAACCATGCCACGATCCGTGTTTAAATATAGTTATCCATCTCTATACTATACTCGAATAAGTTAAACGCATATTACTTTAAATGTTACATCCATTTTTACTCGAAGCATAAAAAAGGAAAATTTTAAAATCAAGGCAATGTTCTGTATTTGGAGATTCGAGAAGTCACGCCCTAACTTACGGGGTTCGACTTTCTCTTTGAACCTGGATAACCGAACATCCCTTTTTAAAACTAAAACATGTGAGATTCAAATAGTAATTAAATAATGAGCAAGCTTATTTTTGAGGATTTGAGATGTCGTTTCCTAACTTACGGGACATGACCTTTTTGGTTACCTCGAGATAAGAAGGTCTGTTACATACGTTTTAATTTATTTAAGTGATTTTAATTAGAAATATCATCATGCAAGGTGCGATCGTGTTTAAATTCTCTTCAAATTTTCTATTCTCGACACTAAGACATCAATTAGTCAACTAGGTACCAAGTTTGGGCGTTACGAGGGTGCTAATCCTTCCTCGAGCGTAACCGACCCCCTAAACCATTTCTTAGATTTTGTAGACCAAAAATTATTATTTTAGTAAATCAAACATTTTATTAAAACGATCAAATTATGAGGTGATCCGATCACACCTCATAAAAAGGATTGGTGGCGACTCCCATTTTTGTTTTTTAAAAATAAAAGTCGATTTCCAAAAAAGGGTTTCGACAACCTTAGTTAAAAGAATGTCATAGTGGTACCACACTTGGGAACAATCGACTTGCCACCTGGTCGACCTCATGAGAGGACCACCACCCATACTGTCAGTGAATTGGCACTACCAGGCACGAGACCTCCCTTCTATAAATATCCTAGAGGATGATGAAGAAAATATCTTTACCCTCTCAGCAACCCTAAGCACTTATGCATAACACTCGGTCTCCTTTGCCTTCATAGTTACCTTATTCCTCTCCTACTCTCTTCCTTTTCTAGCTTTCTGCAAGTCTAGGTGAACCGGTCTTCTTATCATCACTAACTTTTCCTCCTATCTCAAATATTGATTGCGAATATAATCAATTTGGTTTTTTGAAAGTAATAATCAATTTGTTTTATTAAAACGAGTATCCGCACAATTTGCATAATGTAATAATTCTTTTACATTGGCTAAAACACTTGGGGGTTCTTTTTTTTCCCTTTTTTAAGTCCCCATTCAAAAATTTAATTTGTTCCATGTTTGGTTGAAGACGCACCAATCACATTAAATAATTTCTTTCTATAAACCCAAATTAATTAATATCAAAATAAAATTATCTGCCAGTTGGTTTTGATTAACATGCAGATATACACCCACACTAGCAAAACATTCATTTGAATATGAATATAAAAAACTATAATAATAAAAAAACAACTAATCCTACCAGTCAAAGCATAAATAAACATTACAAAGCTAACATTTTTTTTATTTGAGGCAAAACTCAAAAGACAACACACATAAGAAAACACAAGGACCTGGGACTTGGGAGACTATATTAATGCAAAGACAGGGAAGACAAGCTCAAGTGCGTTCACTCGCGGAGCTGTCATTCGATATTACAAAAACCCAACTCGCTCTCTCTGCTATTTGGCCCTTTCTCTCTCTCTCTCTCAATAGACAGCAAATTAGAGTTTGCAGCTGTCGGGTTCTTTTTTTTTTTTTGCTCTTTTTTGTATCTGGCTTTTCTTTTATTAACCAACCGATCAAATAATTAACAACAGCCAACAAGCAACAACTTCTATGACATCATAAACAAGCCTGCATCTCACTCTCTGTCACTCTTTCAGTGATTCCTTTGTGGTAATGTGTGAAGGGTGCCTTGGGAATGTATATTAGACACAATCATATATAGTAGAGCAATGAAAGCAATGGCCAAAAGGGTTGTGGATGTTATACAAGTTTCAAGTTTCATGCAAAAGGATAGATAAACCCCAGTTTTTTCTTCTTCTTTTTGTTTGTTTAGATGCCATGGCTTATCCACATTATCGATCACCATTCGGTGACACAACGTTTACAAAAGTGTTCGTTGGGGGATTACCTTGGGAGACACCAACAGAGGAAATGCGTCGATATTTTGAGCAATTTGGAGAGATTCTTGAAGCTGTTATCATCACTGATAAAGTCACGGGCAAATCTAAAGGATATGGCTTTGTAAGTTCCTTTTTTTTCCCCTTATTATGAAAGTTTAAAGTTTTTAGTTCATGAAGGTGTTTGTAAAAATATCTCAAATGTTTTGTATAGGTTACTTTCCGTGATCCTGATTCAGCTAGGAGAGCTTGTGTTGATCCAAATCCTGTAATTGGTGGAAGAAGAGCAAATTGTAACATTGCTTCATTTGGAAGGCCTAGGCCTTTACAGCCACGAGGTCCCCCCCATACTCTTTGATACGAGCTACACTTTTCACCATTCAATTATTGAAATAATAGAGAAGATGATGATAATAATGGATGTTGGATATGGTGGATTTTAATGCAGGAGGTAATAACAGTCCTTATCAAGGAGTTGCACAGCAAGGTGCACCATATAGTGGAGTTGCAGCACCAGTGCATCCACATCCGCCTCCGCCGCCACCACCTCCTGCCATGTATCCACCACCTTATGGGTGAGTATCCTCTATTGTTTTCACTCCATTTCTCAATACAGCTGGTATATCAGATTATATAGTGTAACTCAATAATGCATTTGACCATACAACATTGTCATTACCAAAATAATATTAATGGAAAATAAAAAGAAACCTTTACAATACCTATGCAGTCAATGATATAACGTGGCATACATTGCTGTAGCTAGGGAAAAAATAATAATAAAAACAAATGAAAAAGGTTAACCAGAGGAGCAGATTCCTTACTGATCGTAATATACATTTGTGCCTTGTAATCTCTTATAATGAATAATCATATTTTCAAGTTTAATTAATTCTTATGGTATGTGAAGATTAAGCCAGCTAATCAAATTGGGATCCAGTAAGATTAGTAGAAACTATGGCAATGCTTTGTAGTGCCCTTATGTATATATATCTAAAAGTGGTCCCAGATATGATATTGATATATGAGTTTTAAGCAAAGGGTTCCATTTTTAGGCAGCTAATTAGTATGTTCTGTATTATATTATTTCTATTCTCTTATAATCCCAGGCAACTCAGAGTAAAGAAATAAAAAGTAAATTAGAAATAAAAATAAGGTTATAGTAATTAAATTATTGATCAATGGCCTCATCTGCAAAGATAATTTCAAGGATCCAGCTCATTTACAGCTAACATTTATGTGATTGTATTTTTATTATCTGTAGAGCTTCAGCTACCTTTTCACTTACATCTATTTAAGATCATGGTAATGCATACCCATCTTTTCACCTATGTTTAACTATAGTTAGCTGCAGCATTAGTAATATATAGTTCGTTGATAGAGTGTCGGACTCTTAGTTTTAGTGGCCCCGAAATCAAACCTCGATAATTTGGAGTATTAAAACTTGATTATTAGATTTAGATGGATAGCTTAAATTAATTTCCAGTACCTACCTAAGCGAATGTTGTCCTTGGTACTAACAAGTGTTATCAATGTAGGACCTTATGACCATGTTGAAATAAGTCCCGTACCTTAGCTATCATTGATTCCTTTTTCTATACAAGGATGCTGTTTCTTGCAATTACTTCCAAGGGAAAGTTCTTTTATTCTTTAATGATGAATTTTCTACCTTTACAGGTACCCTACTTACAGTCCTGAATATGGGTTTCACCAAGTAAGTTTCATTTTGTTCAATGTTAAGCAAATACTTCAAATTAAAGGCAGCAATATTTAGTGAGGAATGTAATTGAATTGGTATGCAGGCTGTCTATAATCCACAAATTCAGCAGCAACAATACTATCATCAGCTATATGGATCATCATCTACCACAATGGGGTCTCCATATTATTATGGCTATTCTTTGCAGGCTCCTAGGGGAACATTTTCTGCACCCCAGGCTCAACGTATCCCCGGACCGTCCTTTCTTTACTACCCTACTCAAATGGAGGGGTCCTTCTCCATGTATCCTTCCCCACCTTTTCAATTCACTAGGCATCTCTTTCCTTCTTCCACAGGTAAATAACTTTTACTCTCTTTTTACCTTTCATTCTACATTTCCAATGCTATAAGTAAGATGATTTTTTCAAGACCACGAAGGAATGTATCAGTCATTAAACCAAATGTTATAGTGCTTTTGTTCCTCCTCTGATGTTCATATAAACTTTCTGACACAGATAATTTATAGTATTTGGGTTTAGGGTAGCATGCGCCAAATGGGAGGGGGGGGGAGGGTACATGGGCTACCTCAAACATGTGAATGATTATTGCAATGTCCAAAATGATGGATCAATAGAAAATCATGATAGGGGTGCATAGTGTAAACTAATAGTGACTCCATGTGGTTTCAGTATCAAGGATGATGGTTGATTCTGATCATAGAGGCCCACTAACCATACTATCCACTGCCACTGTTTTATATTTCTACTTGGACTGGTTAAAAGCAATTACAGAATGACTTTGCAACTATGGCTAAGTAATTTGAGGAAGAAACTAACACGTTAAGTTTAACTTTATCAACCAAAATTATCTTCTTTTTATATGCTGAGATACTGATAATTGAGAGCTTTATCATTGTTTGGTAAAAGAGTAACTATCACTGTAATTGTTGCATATCTATTGGATTTCAAAACTTACAATGCCCCAAGTCCAATGCTGATGTATAAGGACTTAACATAGAAGCTAGGCAGGCAGAGGGCCCCTGTTTTTCTCAGTGAAACATCACTTCCAGGGGTGTTGTTTCTGTAACCATTGAAATATATATATATTTTTTATATACATACACACACTTTTTAACTTAAAACTCCTGCATGTATCTCATTAAATTGATTTATTTTTCTTTCACGTACATACATATATATATATGTTTGTATATCTCTATGCTCATCAGAAATCCTTTTACTGATTTCCATCTCAGATTCACAGACTCCACAGCATACCTCCACAGAAACAGAAGCTGGGGCCATTACTTCTGAAAGTCCAAAAACCTAAAGGGAAGGACACATCCCCTGCCAAAAACTTCAAATTGTATAATCTTGATAAGATTATGTTCTTATCACCTTATTTCACTCTTATATTCTCTACAATTTAGCAATAGGTGGGTTACCTATGGCAGGAAAAAGGAGGGACTAATCAACCACCTTATGCTGATTTTCTTTTTTCCTCTTTAATTCTTAAGGAAAAAAAGAAACATTCTTCTTCTTTTTTCTCAAAAATTTTCATTCAAGTGATTCATTCATTAAGAGTTTAACATCCATTACTGAATTGTATGAATTATGATGAACAAAAGGAGGGAAGCACATCCCCCGCCCCCCCCCCCCAATAAACAAAATTTTGATTAAAATTTCATCTGTCAACATCATTTTGTTTCCTTTTTATCAAGGATTTCAAGAAACTGTAAATCTGGGAAATCCATACTAGCTCTTTCCATTTATGGTTTCTTTGCATGGTGTTAATGTCCAGAAAATATAAGGAGAAGATTTGGTTTATAACACTTCAAAGACAGACCCTCCTTTGCATGGTGGCATTATTCAACAAATATATGCCCCTTGATAGGATCCAATACAAATAGGGGGAAATGGAAATGAGTCCTTTTTTCAGAAATTATCTAGTTAGTGTTAGTTTGCAAGGCATTTCTTTTCCCACTTTTTCAATATTTCATTTGTTTAGGGAAATGAAATACCAGAGTTTCAACATAAAAGTCATATTCATACTATGGTTATGGAAAAAGCTATCTTCCTTGGAGGATGATGGCCTATACTTTTATCAAACTTGTTCAATTTTCATAACAATGCTTTAATGGAGGTTAGTTATATAGTCCATTAATCAACTATATCTGTTATGACTTATGAGAGTTCATAGCACACTGGCTCAGTTTTATATATCCATCACTCTATTGTTAGGACTACACACATTTGATGAAATGTCTCCAAATACAGCATGCTTTTATATTTTAGTACAATGGAGTCCAAAGCCCTTACGATAAACGAAAATATTACTCATTCGAACCTTAGATTGGATGTCGCAGTTACAACCATGCTTATAGGCAAGAGCATTGATGCATTGCATAACAATATGTTGAATAGAATGACAATAATTAGATCATAGACATATCTAAGGAAAGGCTATCAATATTCGAAATTATACGGAGTTTCTGGTTTAGAATTTAGAATTTAAGGTTTAGAGTTGAATACTTTCCTGACAATGGCAATATGACATTGCCTGTCACAGGTAGCTCATAGCTAGCTAGCTTGAATTCATGCTAAGTGGACTTGACTAGTCGTCATTTGTCTAAGTCCTTGTATATAAGCATACCAGGCACATCAGTGCTCACAGGAAAACCTGTTTTTAAAGTAAGGCTATACCTTAATTCACTGTCAAACCTACTTTTTTTTCCTGTTTTTCTTATCTTACAAATGATAGATAAAAGATTTGTATATATTGAGATTCGAACTCAAAACTTGTTTTATACCATTTTTTAATTGGATTAAAACTCTAAATAAATGTTTGTAATTTTTATGTATACATAAAGAGAAAAATGAAAAAAAAAATGGAGTTTTCAGAAGTCATAGTCCCCGAGTAAAAATAGAAACAATTGATCCCTACAAGGAATTGTGAATCTAATAGCCAAAGGGTGTGTTGTGTGGTGTTGACTAGTGGTGAGAGAGCAAACCAGACTATATAATACATTGCCATAGAATTTGAACCTTCTGTAGTGCAATTCTTGCTAAAGTCAGAAGCCTTGGGCCACAGGATTTAAGGTATTTGCCTTTCCATCCCAAGAGTAGATAAACATAAAAAGCAGCAGATATTTATGAGCCCCTCAACAAATGTTGTTTTCATTCAACTGCATTATTCTCCAGCCACCCTACCTCTTTTCCCTCAATATTCTCTCAATTGGCCTTGGAAATCCAATTATAAAGCCTTTCCAAAAGCTTAATAAAAATAAACCCACATTCTTCCTTGTGCTCTTTTTTCTCATGGAACCTTCAGATGTTTCATGTGATTCTGATCTTGTTTCTAGTACCAATTACCATACTGATATGGAGCCACTTGATCTGTTTCCAGGTGCAATGCATGAGTCACTCGAGCCTATGCCATTGCTGAGTTATGAAAACCCTAAACCATGCAGTGAAGAAGACAAAGAGGATGTCACTGTGGCCTTGCATATTGGTCTCCCTGACCCTTCCAATGGCTCTAATACCAACAGTAGCAAGGAAAACATTGCAAATGGAGGTGGTAAACAGTTTTGGATCCCAACTCCTGAACAAATCCTCATTGGTTTCACAAATTTCTCTTGCCATGTCTGCTTTAAAACATTCAACCGGTACAATAATCTTCAGGTGCAATGCAATCACTCTATATACCATGTTATTTTATGTATGTATGTGTGTGTGTGTTTGACTGATATTATATTCAATGATTTCAATGGTAGATGCACATGTGGGGACATGGTTCTCAATATCGTAAAGGACCAGAGTCACTCAAAGGAACTCAACCTCCAGCCATGTTAGGCATTCCATGCTACTGCTGTGCCGAAGGGTGCAAGAACAACATAGAACACCCAAGGGCAAAGCCATTAAAAGATTTCAGAACATTGCAAACACATTATAAGAGGAAACATGGGCTGAAACCCTTCATGTGCCGCAAGTGTGGGAAGTTCTTGGCGGTGAAAGGTGACTGGAGAACCCATGAAAAGAACTGTGGCAAGCGTTGGCTTTGTGTTTGTGGTTCCGATTTCAAGCATAAGAGATCACTCAAAGACCATATCAAGGCATTTGGGTCTGGTCATGGTCCTTTTCCTCCATCATTTGATGGGGTTGAGGTACTTGAAGATACTGCTTCTTCCCTACATGTCTGAAAACTTCCCTCATTTTCAAACTTCTAATAAAATATATATATCATCCTACTACTTCTTTTCCCCAATCGTATTTCAAACATTAATAATGTGACTCGAACTTGAGCACTAAAAGTAACAAAACCTCAGCCTCATTATTTTTCAAACACAAAATGATGATTTGCTTATTCATTTGCAATGAGTCCAAAATATAAACATCCAAGAAAGGGGGAAGAGAACAAGAACGTAAAGATGAAAACATATAGGGTAACATTATTAGGGTATCTAATGTTGAAGGAGAACTGAGACATAAACTACAGACAATGATATGTATTGGAAGGGTGCTATGTTTAGCTAACAAAACAAGAACAATTGGATATCATCTTGTAAGCGAAAAAAACATTGGATTCTTGACGTAACAAAAAGCATCATCAAGTGTAAGACATTCACTGCCCCTTCAAACACAAACTGGCAAAAACACTGTGGTCTTATGTGTGCGGCTGTTATTCCAGTTGTTGCAGAGGTGGGTCTAGGATTCTTATTGAAAATTATATACATACGCCCAATATAATCCAAGTTTTGTTGAAATTTTTTATTTGTACTTGATAAATTTAATATTTTGAAGAAGGAAAGTCCTATATTTCTAGCACATATATGCTGAAGGTAAGAAAAAAAAATACTTTTAGGACTAAAATTAAATTATAAATATTGCATGCTTTTAACCATTATATTAATTTATAGTTTTAAATTTTGTAATGGGATGGATCCTTGATAGATAAAGACAAAAGAAAGGCCAAAAAGTTCGATTAAAGGAAGGTTATGTATAAAAAAGTTTTAACATAAAAAATTTGAGAAACACCTAAAAATATTGTATTTAATTTTTTTTATACGGGGACACGTGGAAACATGAGAATCGATTAGAGAAATACCCATGAGTGATCTTTTGCCTTATATCATTACTATACTACTTGCATGCCTCTATTAGGTCACTTGCTATTAATAAGTATCTTCTTCTCAAGAAGAGAGACCACCCACGAACTATCACTTTCTTATGACTACCTTAAGGTATCAACTAAGGGTCTTTTTTTTTCACTCTTCTCGTCTCTTAAAATTCTAATGTTATAAGCTCTCTTTCACCTCCACTTGAGTCCAGAGTGAATTGGCTTTCCTTAGTACCATCTTATCTCTCCACTTTCTCCACTCTTATTAATACCGTGTATCAACCATTTTATTTAAAAGCATATTAAGAAATGTTTCAAAAGTTGCATGGGTTACATCATATTTTGGAGCCAAGTTTAGCATGATCGGACAATAAATAACATAGTTTGAAAATATTTGAATTTATATATTATCTATTGTATTAATTGTCACAACTCAATCTAATTCGCAAGGCATGAACCTTGTTGTGTGAATATAATTTAAAATTGTTATTTTCTTGGGCTCCACATATCCCTTAAGGTTTTGCCATGCTCATATCTGTCTCTAGAGATTCTAATTCACAATACGACACACAAATTCATGCAGATTGTATAACTAGATAAATTGATATTTGTTCTTCACAATACACTCATTTGTGTGTTGTGAGGTAGGTTTGAATCTTTGCACTCGAGAGCGACAATATCTTAAAAGATTTATAGATGTTTAAAGAAATTAACTCTGATTTTTACGCTCAAGTGCATCTCTAGAGAATTATGGACGTTTAAAGAGGACAACTTTGACTTATACTCTCAAGTACGGGTGGAGCTAGAGGGGTAGGTAGGGCCTAAAAAGAAAATTTGCCCCTTTAATCCCTTTAAAATTAGTAAGATCTTATGTTAATTCAATGATGAAATTGTATTTTGGCCCTTCTAAATTTAAATTTTAATTATAATTTCTCCAAAAATAAAAGTTTTATAATTTAATTCTTTAAAAAATTGTTTATTTTTACACTAATACAACTACACAATTTCACTTTTAACTCTCTTGAAAATTTATTATTTAAATTTGAACTAAAAAATTAATTTCACCCCTATTCTTGAAGGCAAGACCCATGCCCAACAAGTTGAGTCGAGTCATCACATTAATATTGCAAAACCTACCTTAACTTAATTTTTTTTTCATTTATGAACAAGAGTTAATATTTGGTACACATGCAATATATTTATTTTATTTTACAAGTAATCTTAAAAAATTGACATGTACTTTTTTAAATATTTTATTATACCTCTATAAAACGCTTATCAATCTCCTGACTTTGTGTACTTTAGACTTCACAATGTTAAGGGATTGACAAGTGTATTATAGAGATATAGTAAAATATTAAAAAATAGTATTTGTGAAATTAAAAAAAATACATTGTCAATGTACCAAATATCTACCCTTAAATTAAAGGAATAATATTTGGTAAATTACATGTGGAGTTTTTAAACTCCACAAGTAAGCGAGGGAGTTGATACATGTCCTATAGAATATAGTATAATATTAAAAAAATATATTTAAAAAAAAGTCACATGACAATATTTTAAGATTGATTGTGGAATAAAAAAAATACGCTACCAATGTACTAAATACTAATCCTAAATTAAAATTGATATCAAATTAAAAAAGAAAAAGATGTTATGAGAGATAGGAGGGAAGAGTATTTTTTTCAAAATTTAAGTAAATGTATAATGTATATTAGATTATGTCACACTTATTGTGAGTAAACAAGTTTATGTAAAAATTAAATATATTTATAAAAATTATGTAAAAACTAAATTAAACTTTGGTTGAAGTTGCTTTGAGGATGTTGGTACGTATAACTGGATTTTTTTAATTATTTTATAATTGAGTTAGTGTTTAGCTTACTCGTGACACTAATTTAGATAAGAATTTAAATATAATATAGACAAATAAACAAGGTTAAATTTAGTTGAAAATTTTAGGAGTCAAAATTAATTTATAATCTATAATATATATAATCATGAGTTTGATTTTTTTTTTAAATAAATGAAAATATTCTTTATTGTTTATTATATTACTAAATTGACATTAAAAAATACTAGCTAGAAATCCTGTCACACACTTAGGCGTGTAAAAATCATAAATTTAGAATACAGATATATATCTGTTTAAAAAGAATATATAATAAATAATGAAACGTATGGTTTAAAACTAATTAATAATTACACATAAAATATGTACGTTATTAAAATGAAAATAATGTATTAATTGTTTACCATGGTGTTGTATATATTAATAACACTGATATAGTTAATAAAATTAAAATGTATACTAATATCAAAATAAAGCTTTAGTTGACTAATATGAATTAAAATTTTTACTAATGCAACAATTGACATACCACATGAATATTTTTATTAGTTTTTTTTTAAGTGAAAAGACTAAAAAGTATTACTTATTTTAATTACGGAAGAGTATTTTTGTAACTTCCTAATCGAGTTAGTGATTCGGTTGAGGGTGACACTAACTCAATTAGGAGCTTAAATAATAGTATAAAATTATACCATATAAAAATTAAAATTAAGATGTACTATAAATAATCTTTACTACTATAAAGAACATAGGAATGGAAAAAGTTAAAAGGATTATTAATAAGTTAGAAAAGCTTTTTCGAAAATGATTTCCATGGAAATAATGATATGTTAGGTTATTTTTAATTAATATTATATGTTGAAACCGTTTTTTTGAAAACAAAAATTTTGGTTGTCGACTTAAAAAAAACAAAAACTGGAGTTGCCACCGATCCTTGATTGGGGTGTGATCGGCTCACCTTAAAAACAATTTTGGTCGGCGAAATTTGAGAAAACAGGTTCGGGAGTCAATTACGCACGAGGAAGGGTTAGCACCCTCGAAACGCCCAAAATCGGTACCAAATTGATTATTTAATGTCTTGGTGTTGAAAACTTGAAAAGATTTTAAAAGACAACTTCTTATCTCGTGAATGAATCAAAATAGTAAGACATTCTTATTTCAAAGAAATAAAACACCACACCCAGTGAGTTAGGGCACAATATTTTTAAATCTTCAAAATACCCGAATATTGCCTTTTGCTTTTGAAAATTCTTATTTCGAGAAGTCAAAATATCAAGATCAGAAAGTTAGGACCCAACATTTTGAACTCCCAAGAATAAATTTTTATTTAAAATTTGCAAATTTGTTACAGAATAAATTCTTGGTTTTCTAAATTCATCAAAAAAATAATCGCAATCCAGTAAGTTATGATACGATCTTTCTCGAGAATCATGGATGCCAAATATTCAAGAATTTATAAAATAGGATGATTTAAATACTTTGACAAAATCAAAATATATATTTTTTAAAAGTATTATAAAATATTAATGCATAACATGAAACCATTATTTTTTATTTAAATTATACATGTATATGTATTTACAAAATATATATATATAAACACATACAAGTAAATTTAAAAATATGTATACGCATGTATATTTAACACATATATAAGCATACATATATAAAAAAATGGAATGGAACACATCAATAAAAAACTAATAAAAAATGCATGTATGTATTTGAACATCGTGAAAATAAATATATGAATGTAAAAACTATGGGAATAAAATAAAAAGGCAGATATAAAAGTATGTGAAAAGTGTGTATGCTATAAAATGAATATGTGTATATATAAAATACAAAATATATAGAAGTTAGGAAGAAGTATACGCGTATTTACAAAAGCTTAAAAATATGTACATATAATATACAAAATGTGGAGAATATATTTACAATAATTTTAAAATAGTGTATGAATATATATATATGTATACGTTTGAAAAAAAATGAAGGATAATATACATGTGAAAATATATATATATATACGTGTATATACACATTTACAAAGGCAAAAAAGGGTTTTTTTTTGAAGAAAAAAAATAAACAGTATATATATAGAAGTTAGGAAATAAAATTGAAATAAAAACATATGAAAAAAAAAACGTATATTACAAAAATGCACATGTGTACATTATATAAAAACTACGCGTATGTACAAATATAAAAATAATAAAAATAATAATGATGATAATAAATAATATAACAATAATAATAAATAATGAGAGAAAATAAATTTAAAAAAAACAAATTGTAAAAAAGGGACTAAATAGTTAAAAAAACTAGAAATCAATGAAAGGCAAAATAACGGGTCAAATCGCGACACGCGAGTTACATGGAGGGCCAAATCGGAAATAATTCGCCTCTCCAAAACGGTGTGCAGTGATATGGGCTGAATTGAACAACGACAGAAACATGCGGGCCCAAATTAAAAATAAACAAAAACTTGATTTGAAAACGATTTTAAAAATTTAGGGACCGAATGCACAAATGGACCATTTAAAGGAAAGCGCGCGGATCCTAGAACCGGGTCGGGTCGACGCGAGGATCCTCCCTCCTAAAACGGCGTCATTTCAATTTTGTTATAAAATTAAAAAATTCCTAAAACAATCACTTTCTGCTTTCTTTTTTAAAACATAAACTAACCCTAATTAGGGTTTTATTTGTTTTCTCTGCCGCCACTCTCAGTCAAGGCCGTCCCTTGGCCTCCGCCTACGCCCCGACCTCGATTGCGACGGAGGTGGCGTCGACTCAACGACTCCGATGACTAAGGTAAGTCCTTCGCCTTTCTTTATATGTAAAATGAAGTAAAATGAAAATTAAAAAAATATATATATGTAAATAGAAAAAATGGGCACTGCAAAGTAAAAACCTTTGTAAAAAACAAGTTCGATCTGTATTTTCTCTGTATTTCTCCTCTATTTTCATCTCTATCCTTTACACTAAAAAATCCCCCCTTTTTACTTTTTCCATCGGTTTTTATAACCGAAAAATAAACAAATAAAATCCCGCAAAATACAAAAAACATCATTATTTTCCGCTATTGTTGCGTTGAATCTGTTTTCCTTGCAGGTATGGCGGTCGTAGAGGCACAATTTACACGGAGAAGAACTCGGGCTGCTGTGGTAAAGGCGGCTGCTGGTGCTACCTAGGCTAGAGTTTTCTGGACTGGACTAGGGTTAATGTAATTGGGCTGAATTTTTGGGTTTAGTCTGTAGATGGGTAATTGGGCCTGCTGTGTTTTTATTTTGTATGGGCCTGGGTAGAAAAATTGGGTATTACAGCTGCCCCTCTTTGCTCGTTGTCGTGTAACGGGAACAGAGCAAAGACTAAAATACCCAATTGTGCCCGGTTTTACTAAGCCTCGACTTCTTCAGTGCTTCTTTTCTTCAGGTAGCATCATTCCTTCCTACTGCATCTTCAGAGGTATAGGAACTGGTGCTCCAATCTACCCTACTGGAATGTCGAGGAGATAGAATTCACACGTTGTAGCTTCTCAAAAGAACTAAATTTCCTATCTTTAACCTGCTCCATGGCAACTTCAGGGAGATAAGACTTGTAGCTTCAATTTGTTCTGCTACAACTTAAAGATAAATCTGATGCGATCTGCTCTACTGCAACTTCAGAGAGATGAGATATGCGATTTTAGTCCACTCCATTGCAACTCCAAGGAGATAGGACCGGTTATTTTTGTCTGCTCCACTACAACTTCAGGGAGATAAGACTTGTATCTTCGATCTACTTCGCCACCAGTATGGGAAGACAAGATTTGCTCTCTTTGATCTACTTCATGCCAATACATGAAGATAGAACTACTTTCTTCGATCTACTTCACGCCAATACATGAAGACAAGATCTACTTTCTTCGATCGATTCCACTGCCGACTAGAGAGATAGAATTACTGGCTTCAATATACTCCACTGTAACCTCAGGGAGGTAAAATCTGCCATCTTCGATCTACTCCACTACTGCCTAGGGAGATAAGACCTGTAATCTTCAATCTATTCCACTGTTGCCCATGGAGATAGAATTACTGGCTTCAATGTACTCCACTGTAACCTCAGGGAGGTAAAATCCGCCATCTTCGATCTGCTCCACTACTACTTAGGGAGATAAGATCTGTAATCTTCAATGTATTCCACTGCTACCCAGGGAGATAGAATTACTGGCTTCAATGTACTCCACTATAACCTCAGGGAGGTAAAATCTGCCATCTTCGATCTGCTCCACTACTGCTTAGGGAGATAAGATCTGTAATCTTCAATCTATTTCACTGCTGCCCAGGGAGATAGAATTACTGGCTTCAATGTACTCCACTGTAACCTCAGGGAGGTAAAATCCACCATCTTTGATCTGATCCACTGTCAATACAGGAAGGCAAGATCTGATATCATCAATCTATTCCACTGTTACCCATGAAGATAGAATTACTGGCTTTAATGTACTCCACTGTAACCTTAGGGAGGTAAAATCTGTCATCTTCGATCTACTCCACTACTGCCTAGGGAGATAAGACCTGTAATCTTCAATCTATTCCACTGTTGCCCATGGAGATAGAATTACTGGCTTCAATGTACTCCACTGTAACCTCAAGGAGGTAAAATCCGCCATCTTCGATCTGCTCCACTACTACTTAGGGAGATAAGATCTGTAATCTTCAATGTATTCCACTGTTACCCAGGGAGATAGAATTACTGGCTTCAATGTACTCCACTGTAACCTCAGGGAGGTAAAATCTGCCATCTTCGATCTGCTCTACTACTGCTTAGGGAGATAAGATCTGTAATCTTCAATCTATTTCACTGCTGCCTAGGGAGATAGAATTACTGGCTTCAATGTACTCCACTGTAACCTCAGGGAGGTAAAATCCACCATCTTTGATCTGATCCACTGTCAATACAGGAAGGCAAGATCTGATATCTTCAATCTATTCCACTGTTGCCCATGAAGATAGAATTACTGGCTTCAATGTACTCCACTGTAACCTTAGGGAGGTAAAATCCGCCATCCTTGATCTGCTCCACTACTGCTTAGGGAGATAAGATCTGTAATCTTCAATCTATTTCACTGCTGTCCAGGGAGATAGAATTACTGGCTTCAATGTACTCCACTGTAACCTCAGGGAGGTAAAATCCGCCATCTTCGATCTGCTCCGCTACTGCTTAGGGAGATAAGATCTGTAATCTTCTATCTATTCCACTGCTGCCCAGGGAGATAGAATTACTGGCTTCAATGTACTCCACAGTAACCTCAGTGAGGTAAAATCCGCCATCTTCGATCTACTCCACTACTGCCTAGGGAGATAAGATCTGTAATCTTCAATCTATTCCACTGCTGCCCAGGGAGATAGAATTACTGGCTTCAATGTACTCCACTGTAACCTCAGGGAGGTAAAATCTACCATCTTTGATCTGCTCCACTACTACTTAGGGAGATAAGATCTGTAATCTTCAATCTATTCCACTGCTGCCGAGGGAGATAGAATTACTGGCTTCAATGTACTCTACTATAACCTCAGGGAGGTAAAATCCGCCATCTTCGATCTACTCCACTACTGCTTAGGGAGATAAGATCTGTAATCTTCAATCTATTCCACTGCTGCCCAGGGAGATAAAATTACTGGCTTTAATGTACTCTACTGTAACCTCAGGGAGGTAAAATCTACCATCTTTGATCTGCTCCACTACTGCTTAGGGAGATAAGATCTGTAATCTTCAATCTATTCCACTGCTGCCCAGGGAGATAGAATTACTGGCTTTAATGTACTCCACTGTAACCTCAGGGAGGTAAAATCCGACATCTTCGATCTGCTCCACTACTGCTTAGGGAGATAAAATCTGTAATCTGCAATCTATTCCACTGCTGCCCAAGGAGATAGAATTACTGGCTTCAATGTACTCCACTGTAACCTCAGGGAGGTAAAACCCGCCATCTTCGATCTACTCCACTACTACCTAGGGAGATAAGATCTGTAATATTCAATCTACTTCACGCTAATACATGAAGACAATATCTGCTTCTTTTTAACCTGCTCCACTGTTGCTCAGGGAGATAAGGCTTATGATTTCACCGATCTACTCTTTGTGGAACATGACTTGTATGATTCATTTTATGAACCTTATTATGCCTAGTGATTAGGATGTCATGATCAGAATGAATCAAATGCCCCTAACTAGACATGTATGAATGACATTTGAATGAATGCAGAATGTCATGAAAATGATATTTTAACGTTTGAGTTATTATTACTCCAAGTTTATTAAGGTTTTATCGCTATTGTGCTATAGCGCATTTGCTCGACTAGCATCTCCAGAGAAACACTTGACCAGATTACCCCCACTGTAAACCTCCAAGCTTAATCTACTGGAATGTAAAATTTGTACCATATTCTCCCGTTGTAACCCAAGAGTAAAAAGATTCGACCTTTTCTCAATCCTCTGCTATCACAATTCAAGAATATAGGATGTGAAACTCATTGGTCTCTTGCACCATTCCCAGGGTGTCATACCAAATGCTCAATGCACAAATGAAGAATTTTCCTCTCCAAGAACTTCTTCTTATTATTCAGTGATCATTACTTGCTTGTTCATCCAAGCTTTGTCACCAACACGACATATCGCCATTTCGTTCAATCGATGTTTTAGACAACAAAATTCAAAGGGATAGTCTTAATTTAGGCTCTTCCTTATTAGATTTCCAACATTTAACCTGGTGCGTTCTAAACAATAATCCTGCTTGAGGTTCCTATATTATTTAGAAATTTCAAAAGTAATATGCAAAACTTCCCTTGTGAAAGTTTTATTAGTCTATTAATCATTACTCTAATGCAACACACTTGCAAAGAGAACAAAATGATGGATAAAATTGAATTGGTTCTGAGCATAGCTCGAAATGAAAAATTTATCAAAGATAATAAAGATGGATAACAAAGACATTGATTTAGGAATGCGTATCTTGGAAATGAATAAAGTGTTCCAAGAATAACAAAAATAGTATAAGGATTAGGTGCCCCAGATATCGCAGCTTGAACTTCTCTGTACAAACTTTCTGAAGACCATTCTGAGTTTAACATGTGTTTAGGAGATCTACAGTACTTTATCGATGCCCCAAAATGTCGCCTACCCTTTCCTATTGATTCAGGTATAGTAAGACCAATGCATGCCCCATTCTGGTCATATTTGAGCCGCCCTTTCCGGGTTTTCAACTCGAATCCCCTTTGGTCCCAAGGTGCCCTTTGCGGGTTTTCACCTTAGCCTCTCCATTTTTTCTCTTTTTTTATTTTTTGATTTTTATTTTTTTGGACTCAAAGCACCCTTTGCGGGTTTTCACCTTGGCCCCCCCCTTTTTTTAGAAATCAAAACACCCTTTCCAGGTTTTCAACTTGGTTCCTTCTTCTTCTTAAGTGAAGTATTTATTGACTGAATCTAAGTTTACAGGACTTTGCAGGTTTATCATCCATCTCGCTCAAAATCAAAGCTTTTTTGGAAAAGACCTTCTCTATAACATAAGGTTCTTCCCAATCTGACATCCGTTATATTTTTTGTAGAGTGAGGATCTTCTTCAGCATTAGGTCGCCATTGTGGGATTCTCTGGGACAAACCTTTTGCTATAGGCTCGCATCGTTCATTTCTTGGTACATTTGACCCTGATGAATAGTTTCTAGCCTTTTTCTTCAACTAATTCAACTAATCGTATTGGGATTGGATCTTCATCCTACTTTAGCTCAGCCAAAACTTGAAGAGAAAGAATTTCAACTTCAATGAAAAAAACGTGATAAACTGGAAAGAGTGGCATTGCCCCGGTAGAGTTTTCATTACACCATTCATGATATTCACCTTGAACATGTTGTAAATTTCTGATATCGTGCTGTTGTTCAAATTGTAATGACAGCGCTTAAATCGGGCACATCCTGGTATGACTATGCGAAGGCATCTTTGAATGCTTGAAGTAACTCAACAACGTCTTGCTTTACTTTTTTGGTCATGCATGTTCCCTCAAGGTCACAGCCTCTATTGTCTCATTTGTTTCTCTTATTGCATTACCATCCTTAACAAGTCAGGAGATAAGCTACAATTTATGACATCTCCAAAGTCATGAGATCCCTCTAAACACATATCTCACTTAAAAGGAGATTCTGAGTCTGTAGCAGCGTCACTCATGTCATTGATATCCAAGGACCTATTGTAGGTGCTAAAGGATATACAAAGAATAATATGAATGAATGAATGAATGGTTTGGCAGAAAAAATCCAAAAGAATGAGAAAAAAATCGTAAAGAATGAAACAACATTTGCTCAAAGATGATTGCAATAATGTATTTCATTAAAATAATAATGTTTAGACATGAGCCTATTTCACAAAGAAGTTCTTATTGCTTCTAGGCTAAAAGCAACAAGTGTGTTCTGAACATTACTCTAACAGACTCTAAATACTTCAGGGGTTTCCTCTACAGTCCCATTATTTAGAACACCTCTAAGGCGAATATCTACCAAGGATCCTTTTAATTGTGTCTGCATATATGGCATCAATGTGCAAACTTCTCACCACTTCTTCATACATTGCAGTCCCTCCATCCTCAATCATGATTGGGTAACGGATTTTCTGCACTTGATGAGTCACCCAACTTGACAATACCCATGTTGATGAATTTTTCAACTAGCTTTTTGAAGGTAATGCAATTCTCTATTGAGTGCCCCATAATTCCCGCATGGTAGTCACATTGCGCGTTCGCATCATACCACTTAGGATAAGGAGGTTGTGGAGGTTTTAAGTAATGAAGAGCAACAACATGCGCATCAAACAAGCTTTGATACAGATCCTTATATGACATCGGAATTGGTGTGAGCTGGAGCTTCTCAGTACCTGATTTCATTCTAAATTCTTGTCTTAATAAACCTTGTTGGTTAGTAGCCACCTTTCTTGGCTGACTCACAATAACTGGTTTAGAGTAACTCGTGTTGTTCACCTCATTTTCTCTTTTCCTTAAGATTGACCTCTTGTTACTCTCATCTGCATCAATTTCCCGCTCCTTACGGCGCTTTCAATCATTTCACCATTCATAACTATGTCAGAAAAGCTTTTTGTGGCACTTCCTAACATATGTGTGATGAACGGGGCTTTCAATGTATTTATAAAAAGCATCGTCATTTCTTTCTCTAAGAGCGGTGGTTGAACTTGGACTGCGACTTCCCTCCATCTTTGTGCGTACTGCCTAAAGCTTTCGCTCGGCTTCTTCTCCATGTTTTGAATGGTAATTCTATCAGGAGCAATGTCTACCACATGACTATATTGTTTCATGAATGCTTGTGCCAAGTCCCTCAATGAACCAATCGTGGTACGGCTCAGCTAATTGTACCACTTAGATGCTGCCCCTGCTAGGCTATCTTGGAAACAGTGTATTAATAGCTGGTCATTGTTAACGTATCCAGCCATTCGCCTGCAGAACATGGTGATATGAGTCTCTAGGCAAGTCGTCCCATTATACTTCCCGAATTCCAGCATCTTAAACTTATGAGGGAGTACCAAATCAGGAACTAAGCTCAGCTCTTTAACGTCAATCCTACAACAGCTTTCAGTGACTTCCATCGCCCTGAATTTCTCCTCGAGCCATTTGTACCTTTCCTCTAGCTATTTTGGTAACTCCTCCTTTATTCTTTCCTTTTCAGCCACTTCATCGAAGTTAGGAATGACAGAGTTAACAGGATAATTTTCGGGGTTAGAGCCCAATCTAGCTTGAAAGTTCGAAGCACTGGCCTGGGACTGCTGAGGCCTGATTGTGACAGTATGTTTGTGCAGATATTCAGCTTGAGTTCGAACATGTGGAGGAGTAAAGCCTGGAGGATAGAGTGGTTCATTACCCTCTTCGACATCAGTCATGAGACCCTTTCCCTTATCACCTCCTCCAGTCAACAATTTGGTTAGCTTCGCCATCATATCATCTTGGAATTCTCGCATCTTCTCAGACATATCCTGTTACATCTTATCTAACCGCTCCTGCACCTGTAGCTGAAGTCGGTGTTGCATCTCCTTCTGACACTGTACGAGTTTTTCCAATCTCTGATCCATGTCCTTAATCTTTGCTCGAGTGCCGTAACGGTGCTTGGTCAGTTGGTTGGTTTCCAGGTTAACTGAGCAATGATTTTAGTTAATTAGGATCCTTTAACTGTGTTTAATGCATATGATGTAATGAAATGCAAATGCATGAAATGAATGCGAAAAGAGACGTTGATTCATGTTCAATTTTTTTATTAGAAAGCTTTACTAGAAAACAAATTTCTTTACATAAAGTGGACACATATATACGGCTTTGCCCTTGTACTCTCAGTAAAGACACCAACCATTCAGATGTTAAGATACATCTCACGAATTTGACCTCCTTTTTGTTTGATCTAGGTTGTAAATCATTGCTCATTCACGTTCATTAGCTTATTTATGAGATTGGGACCTTTGATGACTTTTGAATAAACTTTGACAATTTGGATCCTCAAGTCATGCAGTAAAGTCGTATACTTCTCTTGTTCAGCTTTTCGTGCCATGTTTTCTTCGGACCACCGTATTATCTTCCACCTTATCAAGAAACCTGTATTCCATAACAAGCTTTCTAATCTAGTAATCGAACTCAAATCAACATCTCTTTTCTACGATGCAAATGCAATGCAATCATGATGTCATGTAATCAAAACAAAATAAACCCAAGTCAATATCACACCAAAAAGATATAATCCAATACAAACATGAAATAGCAAGAACATTTATTCAGGAATCCACTAGGGTTTGGTATAGCTCTACCTAGGGCAAGTTCCTAAAGCTCACTATATGAGGCTTAGTTTCTAGTGTAAGGGTACCCGAACCAGCAGATTCCTCGATCCTCACCCATTATAGGCTCATGTGGATCGAGTTCAGTTCAGGGGGATACATTTCCCTATGGCTGCACGGAGATGAAAATCTCACGAAGACATAGGTACGGATGTATCCCGGAAGCGGTCTACTACCCTGCACGGAGGTGAAAACCTCACGAAGGACTAGCTTCTCACTCCCACTTAAAGGGGTAAAACTGACCAACTTATGAAATGCAAAATGCAAATATAGGTCAACCAGCTTGGTTCAACCATGGGAATGAACCACAATGAAAACCAAAAAAATGAGAAAGGAAATCATGATTTAAAAAATTTTTAATTTTCGACACAAAGACAAAATATAACCAAGTCATGGCTCGACTCTCTTAGTCCCCAGCGGAGTCACCAAGCTGTCGAAACCGTTTTTTTGAAAACAAAAATTTTGGTTGTCGACTTAAAAAAAAACAAAAACTGGAGTCACCTCAATCAAGGATCGGTGGCGACTCCAGTTTTTGTTTTTTTTAAGTCGACAACCAAAAGTTTTGTTTTCAAAAAAACGGTTTCGACATTATAATTATAGTTTATAAAAAGTTTTAGTTTATAATGATAAATTCTTATTATTTATTATTTATTTTTATAATTTTATAATTGCTTAGGGTTACATTCAAAACTAATGGAAAATTATAGTCTCCGTCACTTAAGATTTGTGTGTTAAAAAGAAAAAGGTCAAGAGAAATTAATCATCGTGGTATTTCTCTTTATCAAATCCGATTGATGATTCCAATTCAGCATCAGATAATTTTCTATAATTTCTGGTTTGCAAAATACAAAGATCTTGAATTTTTACTTTTGATTCAATTTAAATTTAAGTTTTATTTAATAAAATTTATATATAATTTTAAATTAGAAAATATATTTTTATTATTAAGACTAAAAATTTAATGTTTTGAATTTAAATATTAATATTAATATTTAATTTGATAATTTTAATAAATTAAAATCATAATTAATTTTATCTATTATTGATGAAGAATTACAAATTAAATCAACTTTTGAATGCTTAAAATACTCTTTATTTTTAAGATATTTATACGAATTATAAAGATAGGGTTACTCTTGTAACTTTATTCAAAGTCAAAGTGTTTAGATAGGATACGTTTCATATATTACTATTTTATTGTCATATTAAAATAATTAAATAAAAAAAACTTAAATGGGTTTGAAATTTAATAAATATTAAAATACACTTTGTATTTCAATTACATTTTCATTCTCATTTAAATTATCTAATTACATACCGTGTAAAATGTTTAAAAATTTTAAAAATAAATTAATAAATATAAAAATCACGTGCAATGCAAGAGACACTGAAAACTAGTTATATCAAAATTGAAACGAAAATGTAAAATATAAAAAGAGGCTTAATAAGAATGAAAGGATTTAAGGGTCGAGGTTGCCAGCCTCCTTAGATTCCCCCTCTGTGTATTATATGTTTGATGGTTTCATTGGAATCTTGGTCTTATGCAAATAGACAAAATGTAACACCCAAAATATATAAGATTGAATGAAATAAATAACCAAGAAATGATTTAGTTTTTATGGTTACGTAGTTAGTGCATTTCTTAGAGATCTTAGGTTTTATTCACCCCTCTCATTTCTTTTCTTTTTATTTTCAACAAAATAGGATGAGAGTCACTTCAAAATAAATATTAATTGATGTAAAAACATAATAAGAAATGGGTAATAGCCCAATGGTTAACATACCACTCTCTCCCCTAGTATAACCAAGTTCAAGCCATGCCTTTTAATTTCAACAGGAAGGGGAAATTACCTTGCAGCCTCCTAACATCAATTTAATCTCTAACCTTGCCAAGAATTGGTAAGTTCATTATTAATTTCGTTTGAAGGACTCAATTTAGGTACCCCGGACCAGATCTAAGTGCGAGAAACGTCATTTGAAATCCTAGAGACAGGTGAATTGGGACAAATCATGTCCCCATGTAGGTTGATTTGACGAATACCACAAGGTCACAATCTGTCACACGGTCTAACCACACAGTCCAGGGCTTTCCAAACGGTCCAGCCACACGGTCGTGTCTCCCCTGTTTCTTAGATTTTATAATTTTGGCCTAGAATTTTATGTTTTGTTTTGTTTAGTCCCTGAATGGTTCCCGAACTATTTTTAGTGTTTTATTTTAATCAATTGAGCCATTGATGGTATGGATAATGTTAGGACCCATACTCTTATTGATTGAATTATTATGCATGAACTGTGAATAATTTAAATATATATGCCTATTGTATCTATATTGGTGATTACGCGTACAACATGCCTTAATCTTATCATTAATTCAAATCCATGATAAGCATGTTTTGATGTTGTAGTGATTAAATGAGAGCATATTTATTGCTACCAAATTGATCTGTTGAAATCATATTGTTCATTCCCATTTTATTTGTTATAAGCATGTTATATTACATTACATGGGAAGGATGCTTTGAAAAGGAGGAAGTTCCAGCAGAATATAAATTTGCAACGCAGGTGGTTTATCCATATACATTTGGCAGCTTCCATCTGCATTTATGTTATGTACTCACAACCATCTGGCAGCATATTAACCTGCAACACTGGTGGTTCGCCCATCCATTATCTGGCAGCTCTTATCTGCAAACTTGTTATGTATTCATAACCATCTAGCAATGTATTATCCTACAACTTTATGGTTTATCCACAACCTGGTGTGTAGGGATGGATGAGTTCTACAAAACTCTTATTATGGTGTGTAATGGTGGGTAGGATCTTTTCTGTAAATTTTGAAGTTGTATTGCATTTGCAAAGTATGTGTAAATGATTTTGAAGATTTTTGAGATGGTATATATGTGTATGATGTTGATTGTTAATCCGATATTTTGAATATGCTATTGTAAATTATTATATGTGATGTGATTTTATATGCTAATCGGTTGCATTGATTATCTTGTGATGGAACTCACACTGAACTTCATAGTTTACTCCCTTTTTTTCTATCTTTTCAGATAACTCACCAGGTTAGGATGTGAACACGTCATCTGAAGGGTCTCGGATCGGCTTGTTTTCTATAATATTTATGCTTAATATTTGATATTTTATCATTCAGAGGTTGTATTTTTTTTGAATTGTGACATGGGTATTAGGATTTGGGTTGTTTTTATTTTGTATGACATTTAATTTAAATTTTAGGATATCAAGTTATGATTATTAATTAACTATGTGTGAACCCTGGCTTTTATTAAAAAAATATTTTTCATTTTTTCGCTACTAAATTGTTATTAAGATTTCAAGTAATAAATAAATTGGTAATTAACTAAGTTTTCTTCCAAAGATAAACAAATGTTTTAAAATGATTGTTTTCAAAACACCGATAGCTTACTTGGTCACTTCGGTGGCTAATGTAATCTTTCGAAGTCAGGTCTAACCTTTAGGATGGGTTGGGGAGGTTATATTTGATGGTATCAAAGCTTAGGTTTTTTAAACTTGGACTGTAAAAATTTGAATAAACTTGCATGCATGAATTAAAAGGGTATTTTGGGGAAAAAACCATGCCACAAGTTTTTGAAAAAAATGACTTTCTGTAGGAAATTAAATTCAAGACTCAAATGCTGGTCCTACTTTAGTTATTGTTACTTTTGAAACTTTAGATAGACTATAACCTTTAGATTATGAATATTTAGGAGGATCACTAATGCTTGAACATTTGTATGAAAATTGTAGATATACTTTAGACTCTAAAATTTTCACGAGATTAGCTATGAACACCCAAGGTAGACATGGTAAGGGTAGGCCATGTAGGGGTTGCACCTGTAGAGCTGCCCACTGTCCAGAGAGAAAACATGATCCTTAAGGAGGACTATGTTGAGAATTCTACCACCAATGGTGGTGAAAGCTATGAGAATGACGATGATGCTGCGATGTAGGCAATGCCGAGATTGTTGCAAATGGTTGCTAGAGCCTAAATTGGATCAAGAAGTCATGGTCTATTACAGAGAGACTCCGATCAAATAGGGCAGAAACATTCAAGGGTATTGCTGGAACGACTCCCATTATGGCTGAATACTAGATGGAGTTGACTGAGAGAATTCTAGAGGACTTAGCATGTACTTCGTAGCAAAAACTGAAGGGCACTATGTCCTTGCTCAGAAAGGAGGTCTAGCGCTGGTGGTAGACTGTTGTAAACGGTACACAGTCTGATCGGATAAACTGGGTGTACTTTCAAAAGGCCTTTCAAAAGAAGTACGTGGGCACTAGATATGTGGAAACCCGCAGGATCGAGTTTATCGAGCTAAAACAATAAGACAAATCTGTGGTAGAATATGAGGTTGAATTCTAAGGCTCATTTCTTGGTGATTTTATTAATTCTAACCCTATGTATTTTTGGGGTGTTACAAGTAATTGGACACATCTTTACTTTGGTCCTTAGCATGTATCTTTTTGTTAGCCCTGCTGTCTGATTTTTTTCAAAGTAATGTTGCCTAATTACCTTATGCTACTTGTCAACTTGTTGAGGCTTTGGTTGTAAGATTAATTGATTATTTTGGGCTTGAGGTGTTACTTTTAACCGGTATAACAATATGTCTCCCTTAAGCTTGAAGCAAGTTATAAAGTGACCTAATGGCAGGTTACAACAATATGTCCCTTTTCTCTATTCTCCTCATTTCTTGCCTCTTATTTCCTTTTTATCCTCACTTAAATCCTATCCCCTTTCCTTTCTCCTTTATTTCTTTCCTATATTTTTTTATCTCATCCCTTTATTTTCTTTTTTTTTTAGAAAATTAAGTTTTTTTCCAACATAGGTAGCTTAAAGGATGTTTACGGTCACTCAACACCATCGACCTTTACTTGGTAGAGTCCATTTTTCCATTCTCTCTCTTATGAGAGTACAACTATCTAGAGTCTTCTTAGACTCTTTGTCTTCATGTTCTAGTGGTACCCAACAAATTTCTTAGGATTTGATGAGTCAACAATGTATGTATGTGAGCTTGAAGTTTATTTTTGGCAAGTTTTTTGCATATTGAACTTTCAATACAGTGCAACTTTAGTATTCTGGTCATAAGTTGAGTTACAGACCTCCGTTTGAAGCCTATAATATATCAATTTGAAGAGAATTGAAGTATCTAGCTAAATTTATTTATGAATTAAACCCAAAAATGACCAAGAAATTCGGCATGAAAATGATCAAAAAGCCTAGAAAAATTTTGCTTTATGTAATTAATGGCACTTTTGTATTTTCTCCATTATATTATTTTTTCCCTATAAATAGATATTATTAAGTTAAGACTTGGCGGTGGACAAATATATAGCCACTCTTAGTTTCATTTTTTAAAAGGTTTTTAAAAAGTTTTGATTCTAAAAAGTTTGTGAGATTAAATTGTTTTTAATCTTTCACTGCTCTTTAGTATTTGAATGTTTTCAGGTTTGTTAAATATTCGACCAATATTTGATAACTTAGAACAATTTCTTTGTCAATTAAGGATTTATCAATTGATTGATTTCTAATATTTGTGACAAGCTACATCGTCGTTTGTGTAGTGCAAGCATGCGATCTAACTTAAATTAACCCTAATTGTGTGTTTGTTGGTTAGAATGGAGTCCTTTTCGCCCTTAATGCTATTGATAAATTAAATTGTAAGTGATCGTTATAGGATTAATTTGTCAACAAGGGGAGTAATTAATGGTGATTGTATTGGTTATCGAGAAGATAAGAAGAGATTAGATTGCTAGGTAATCATCTGTAACTATAATCAATTTATTAAAAAACATTGAAATTTATCTTTGTACCAATGATTAATCCCCTTTTTATTTAGTTTTTCTTTTTTGTTTTATTTGAAGGAATAAAATTACTATCGTCCTTTGTGGGTTCTTCCCTACTCATCATTAACCACAAAATTTCGTAGATTTTATTTTTGTTGGTCTCAACAGCCTCTCCTTCCTATTAACTAGGCTTAAAATCTTCCAAATTAGCACTCATAGTTAGGGGTGAGCAAAACTCGATTCGACTCGAAAAAATCGAAAAAAAATTTGAATTTCGAGTTAAACAAATCGAGTTATTCGAGTTAATTGAGTTATTCGAATCAACTCGAATTTTTTTTTTGAATTTCGAGTTCGAATCGAGTTGAGTTTTCGAATTTGAATAACTCGAATAATTCGAATAATTCTAATATCAAACTATAATATTTTACATTTTTACCCTAAACTCCCAAACTTTTTTACTTTTCCTTCAAAACTTTTACTCCTTCCCACTTTCCCCCCAAAACTTTTACTCTCCTCCCCTCCCAACCCCCCAATCTACCCAAAATCCATTTCCCACCAAAATTTTACTCTTCCATTTACTTTTTCTCAAAATTTTACTCCCAAAAACACTCAAAACCTTTTATTTTCCCCCAAAATTTTTACTCCCTCTCACTTTTCCCCTAAAACTTTTATTCTCTTCCCATCCCACCTCCCATCTACCCCAAACCCTTCCCCCTCCAAATTTTTTTTTAATATTTTCCCTCCAAAATTTTACTCCCCCTATTTACTTTCCCTCAAACTTTTATTCCCCAAAACTTTTTATTTTCCCCCTAAACTTTTACTTCTCACCCTTTACTCTCAAATAAAAAATTAAAATTATCCAAAAAAATCACTAAACATAAATAGTAATAATTTTATTTATATATACTATTTATATTATTAAATTAAATTTCATATTTTATATTATTTATATTATTGAATTGTTTAGTCATATTGAATATTTATATTAAAATTGAATTCTTAATTATGCCATAAAATATTCGTGTTAAAATTTTATATTGGTATCAATTTCATATTTTATTTTTAAAATAAATTTTATTAAAAATCATATTTTTATATTTAATATATTTTTTAATTCCAAAATATATAGTGACAAGAATCTGAAGATAATTGAAACAACTAAGCAAACAAATAAGCTAACCAATATATAAAAAATTAATAAATAAATTATGAGGTGATAAAAGTTAATAAAAAATTGATTAAGGTGGACAAATTTTATTACGATGGGTGACAACGGTTACAAGGACCCAAAATTATTTTTTAAAATTTAACTTGAACAAATATATTTGATTCGATTCGATTCGAATTCCATCTCACTCGATTCGATTCGAGAAAACTTAAAATAAATTTAGAATGATAAAATGAGATTCGAAAACTCGATTAACTCAAAAATTTTCGATTCGATTCGATTCGATCAAATGCTCACCCCTACTCATAGTCATAGATGATTTTACTTACGAAGCCCTATTAAATATCCAACACTTGATTTTTGGGCTCAGAAAATCATAAATGGTTCCATTGTCAAAGCCCAACACTCCACCTAAAAGAGCCCAATATGTCTACATCATCCACGCGCCTCTGCTCTAGAAAACTCGCCATCGCAACGCAAGGAATACATTTTCATTTCGAAACAAAGATTTGTGTACCCCCAAAGGCGTAATTATCTGACGATCATCGCACAGTTTTCTCCGCCGCAATGGAACCACCGCCACCGCAATCCCCTCGAGACGAGCACCCTCATACTCACTCTCATTCATCCACCTCCATCCCCACCACTGGTACTTGCTGCAAGTGCGGTGGTGCCACGACCCACGCCCCACCGTCCCAATCCCCAACTTCCTGGCCTGACCTTTCCTCTCCCCCGGCATACCGACCGATTCGAGCCCCCGCTTTAAACCTCCCTCCAAACAACACCCAAGCCATAATCCTAACTCCTGTCCCTCAATCCCAAGAAGTCCCCACCATTACTCCTCCTTTCCATTTCCAAATCCCATCCAAAAAAATCACTTCCCCTGATGATATCCGCAAGTTCCACGACTCCCCTACTTCTAAAAACTTCCTGGGTTTCATCGTCGCCTTGTCGGAATCTATCCGCGGCCGTAAAATCTCCGATCCCAGCCATGAATCTGCCACCGTGTCCAATATCGTCTCTATCATCGAAAACCTGAGTCTCTGGGTCGATCAGATCCCACCCGTTCAACAGTCCTCTCGTTACGGTAACATCTCTTATCGAACCTGGCACGAACGCTTAACCGAAAACGCCGAATCCTTCATGCTACAGTTCCTCCCCGAGGATCTCAAACCGTCCACTATTGAAATCGTCCCTTACTTCACTGACAGCTTTGGGAACTCAAGCCGAATCGATTATGGAACGGGACACGAAACCAATTTCGCAGCCTGGTTATATTGCTTAGCCAGAATGGGAATAATCAAGGAAGAAGATTACCAAGCAGTGGTGGCTAGGGTTTTTGTCAAATATTTAGACTTAATGAGGAAGCTTCAGCTTGTTTATTGCTTGGAACCGGCGGGGTCTCACGGGGTATGGGGCTTAGATGATTATCATTTTTTGCCATTTATATTTGGGAGTTCGCAGTTGATTGATCATAAGTATATGAAGCCGAAATCGATTCACAATGAGGATATTTTGGATAACTTTTCGAGTGAGTATATGTATCTTTCGTGTATTGGGTTTATAAAGAAGGTGAAAAAGGGTCCGTTTGCAGAGCATTCGCCACTGTTGGATGATATCAGTGCAGTGCCTAATTGGAAGAAGGTGAATAGTGGGATGCTTAAAATGTATAAAGCTGAGGTGCTCGAAAAGGTTCCTATTATGCAGCACTTCCTCTTTGGCTGGCTCATTAAGTGGTAAGTTTTTTGGGGGTTTAATTGTTTTATTTATAGAATAGTAATTTGCGACATGTTCCTTTTATGCAAGATTCATACCAGTGCCAGCTTTGACATTGTTTATAGTATCATAGTTAACGATTCTCTGTTTTTTAGTACCGGTCTGATGTTAAGTTATGCTAACTTACATGAGTCTGTATAGAAAAAATGCCCCTTCATTTACAAATGCTATGTAATGATTGATGACTGCTATCATGAGGATGGTGCCATTACTTGGAAATGGCACCTCAGAACACCCTCTGTGTCTAATATGCCTTTGTTAATACCTAAGTTACTATAAAGAGTTCATGCGATCTTTGGTGACTTTGAAAGATGGCATTATTGTTAGCTGCATGTTTTACAAAAGCCATGCCTTGTTATGGGTCTGTGCAATGTGAATACTTTGGCCACATGGCTAAGCTATTTTGAGCCACCTCAGAGAACCGTTCACAAGTTGATACCATTACTAACTGATATCATACTATTTGCCCAATGATCAGTCTTTCCTCTTTAGTTTCTGTGGGGTATGATGGAACAAAAATAAAGTAACTAGCATGGTTCATTTTGATAATTGATTACAAATTACTTTGTGCTTGGATTATTCTGATAACCTTTGATTGTTGTAGTAATAATATTTTACTGTATGTTTAACACTTCTAGTAAAAACAATTTCTGTCCTCATCCAGGAATATGCATTTGTTTATTTCTTTTTGTCTGTATATTCATCATGTATTAAGCCATATGGTTGAATGTAAAATGTCATGCATCTCGTGATGCACTTATGCTGTATAGAGATCATCTACTCTTGGGTTCTGAAAGCCAATAAATTCTCTGTATTCATGAAAATGATAAACGGTTACCTGTAGTATGAATCGCTGTCTGAGCACTCTAACATGCCTAGTAGAACTATTTTGAGAGGCCAGAAAAGAATCTGCCATCTATTGGGATCGTGATACAACTAAACCTTACTCTCACCCATATAAATGCATATCAGCTTAAAATTTCCTCACTATAATATAGCATATTTTTACCATGTGATATGAGTGACGAAGACTCGATTCTGCGCAATCTTTTCGTTCAATTGAGGTGCTTTGGAAAGCTCATTTAAGATTTTCTCAGAGTGATACATGAAATAATCTTTTCAGACTTATGCAAGAGATGATGAATATTGGTTCAGACCTATCTTCCTATTTATTTATTTATTTATTTTCATTTGGGATGTCTTCATCTAAAGCTATTCAAGATTGAATTCTTGTTTCCTTTATACTTTCTGGTTGCCCTTCATATTGCGGTGAAGCTGATATGCATGAACCTCTATAAAATGATTAGTATTCATGATAAAGCTTATCTGTTGAACTCTGTTAAACTGATTTATCAAAGCTTTGGGTCGCCTTCAAGTAAACCTTCCATTCATTTTGGGTTCACCACTACTATGAAATAATTCTGGCATGTTGTTTATGCTTTGCTTGTATTTAAGATAGGTGTTATTGGTATTAGATTTGTTTTCGTGACACTGTATTGCGCTGCTATAACATTATGGTTATAATTAACAGGGTAAGCATGTTAAACATGTAACTAATTTCTGTTATGAATTTTCCCAGGGAATGATCTTGGTTTCATCTTTATGGACACAGGCTGTGGAACCAAGAGAATACTATTTTCCACCTGATTTCATCAACAGTTGTAGAATTAGAAAATTATCCTATTATCATTCTATAGTACCATGAATTTATTTAGATGTTTCTGCCCATTCTAATTAGCTATACAGGTGTTGTCACTGACCCCCCACCTCTTTTCCTTTTTTTTCTTTTTTTTGGATGAAAGGTCACAGGTTTTATTAAAATGCTTAATGCATGGAACTTATGTTTTGCAATATATATTTATGGGAAGTAGTAGTGCATAATTTTTTTTTTTTATTGTGGAATGTTAAAGACCATTAAAATCAGAACCTAACTGGAAAATGGGTAATTTAAGATATGTTATCATAGAACATAGTGAGATCTCCTGCATCAAACATGGCAACTCTATTGACTATCTGCCCCTTTGCATTGATTTAGGTGAGGTTTTTGCTCTATACTTTTAAGCTTTCTGCATATCTTACATACTGCGAATAAACCTATTTGTGATTCATTAGCATGATAAATATGGAAATGGATAGATTGAGTACCTGACATCTCAAAACTTTTACATGTTGGTTTTCGACTGTAATTTCCTTTTTAATTTAATAAGAAAATGAAGACTCATTATTGGTTAAATTATGAAAGTTCCTGGTTGAGTGATAAAAAATCCTTTTTCAATTTTTGTTAATATTGCATAAGTATGAATTCGACTTAAGTTGGTACTCGAACTTTTATTTTATCGAATATTTTAGTGCTTTTTTGTAACATCAACACTGAATGCTCAACAAAATATTAATTTTTGCTAATTCATTAGTAATAAATTGATGAATTGTTAATAGTGTTGTTAATTGGACTAATTTATCTGTTAAAAGAAATTTAAGATAAAATTATGAATTATATTTGATTTCATACACATCATATAAATCTTATAGAGATACTAAAATTATGTTAATAAGAAAATTAATATAAATAAATATTAAATTTAAAAGATATAAAAGTCAAAATAATCCCTTAGTAAAAAAATAGAAAAGCAATCAAACCTTTAATGACAAAAAAAAATTAATTAAACATTTTTCTTAATAAAAACTGTTTGTTTATTAATTTGATCGTTAACAATGTTAATTCGCATTGTTAACAATGTTAATTCGCATCGCTTAAAGTTGTTAACGTTGCAAATGGTACTAACACGGCTAACATGGTATGTCACATTAGTAAAAAATTAAACAGATTAAGTAACTCGCACAAAATATCTAATTCCCGCATTAAAAGATTGTTCATGTAGGAACTATTGAACCATGTTTTTGTTACATTATCATCTTTGTTTCAATATCAAGTTTGTGGCTTGCAGATTCTATTAAAATGCTTCATGCATGGAATTTAATAAAAATATACAAGGTAAGTCCTTGTATTTTTTATAAGTCCTTGTTTCAAATACAATTTTCAGCCACAATTGTTTTAGTTAAAATATACCATATAACTCATTGAATTCTTTATAAATTTAAAATTTAGTATTTGTAATTTTATTTTTTTTAGGAATTTAATCCATCTATTTTTCATATTTCAATATTTAGGTCCAATTGTTTATACTTTTAAAAGTATTTTATTAATTTCAGTCCATTGCAACGTCATTTTTTTAGTTACATGGTTCAAAGCCTATGACCATTGTACAAAAAACGTTTCATGAAGGTCAATCTATTAAATGAGACTCATTTGACACGAAACTTATCTATTTGAAACATTGTTGGCCTAATATGGAAAATTAAAGTTACTTTGGTAATTAAATAAAAATAATAATTTTAAAAAATATATAATCTCATCAGATTTGATATTATAATGTACGAGATTACACAAATCTCTTTTTAACTGAAGATAGGCTTCAATCTTGTCTATTTATAACTTAATCTATACCAAGCTAACAATAGCTCATTGTTTATAATAATCCGTTTGTATCATATCATTCTTTTAGTATATTAAATCTTTGGGGTTCTTTTATCTTTTTCTAGATGCCTTCGATTTTTTGTTTAGGTTTTGCAGTATAATCCAAGTTGGAAGAAAGTGATATGAGGTAACCCCCAATCTTTGACTTTTCTTCTTTCCTGTTGTGATTTGATTATGACCTTCATGACTTGAACGAAGATCAGATGAAAGAAGAGCAAAGCGAGTTTCGACACTGGGACGAACTACTTCCTGATGTATTGGGGCTGATCTTCACTAACCTGTCATTACAAGAGCTACTGACAATCATTCCCTGTGTCTGCAAATCCTGGAGAAAGACAGTTGGGGATCCCCATTGTTGGCAAGATATAGATCTTGACGAATGGAGCTGTCGCTGGCAGCCCCACCAACTCGATCGAATGCTTCGAATGCTAGTCAGAAGAAGCAATGGATCTCTCTGCAAGCTACATGTTTCAGGTCTTAAGAATGATTCCATTTTCTCATTCGTCACAGAGAAGTAAGTTCACTTGCTCTTACCCTTTTTCACAATTGCTTTCATGATTTTATTGGATCCGAAACCAGTTCCTATAGGGGATCCTTGTTCAATGGAAACCTTGATGTGAAATGGCATTTTTTGCCCTTTGCTTTTGCAAGTGCTGGCTCCCTTCAGGTTTTACGACTGCTGCATAGTAAAATAAGTGATTCAATAGTAGAACAAATCGCCCCAAGTAGGGCTGTGCATAATTCGGTTAACCCGATTTTTTATTTAAATTTTTTGTATCATTGAATTTTAATTTTGTAAATAGACATTTTTTAATATTAATCAAATATTTTTAAGATTAAATGTCATATTTATATGATTTTAATTATTTTCATTGAAAATATTGCACTTGGATGAGAAGTTTTAAAATAATTTTTTAATATGCATTATTTTAAATTATTAATATTTATAATTATTTTGTTTAGAAATCTATTTTTCAAAACTATTGGATAAAGGGTAAATTATCAAAATAGTCATTTTTGTTTGTCTCAGGTTACATGTTAGCCATTTATGTTTGAAATGTTCTGTTTTAGTCACTTACGTTATCGTGGTATAACATTTTAATCACTGGACGTTAATTGTTGTTAACGGTATAATGATAAGCTAATGTGACATGTTAAATAATCATTGCAAATGAAAATTTTAAGTTAAATTATAGAATTGGTCCCTATATTTTTTTTTTGTTTTGAGCAATTCAATTTTTACTTTTATATTCTTTGAACTTTCTTTTTTGTTCTTTATTTTCCATTCTCTTCTTCTTTTCCCTCTATTTTCCTCATTTCTCCATTTCTTTTAACATAGTTTTTCTATATTTTCCATTTGTTAAAATAAAACCTTTTTTTTTAATTTTAGGACTTGTTTTTTTTTTGTGGGCAAAGATTATGTTTCTACATTGAAAAATATGAGAAGAGAAAAAAATAAGGGGGAGGGGGAAGAAAAGGAAAATTAAAAAAGAAAAAGAAAAAAGAAATAATATAAATTGTTCAAAAAAAAATAAAAGTATAGGGGTTAGACTTAACAAATGAAAATTACAGAAAAACTACATTAAAAGAGATGAAGAAGCAGAAGAGAATAGCTCAAAACGAAAAAATATAAAGACCAATTGTATAATTTAACCTAAATTTTTTGTTTGAAATGATGATTTAACGTGTCACGTCAGCTTACCGTTACATCGTTAATGACTTAGTGACTAAAATATTACAACATATTAATGTAAGTAACTAAAACGTAACATTTTAAACATAAAAGACTAAAATATTAATTTATATTGGATTAATGAAGAAGAATGCATATTAAGTTAGGTTTATTGGGAAGGAAAACATATTAAATCTCTCTTCATACGAAAGGAAAATAGCTTCACATGAAACAGAAAAGTTGGAAATTTATTTTAAACACTAAAGTGTAAACCATGTCCAATTCAACCTTTCAAATACTCTGTTCCTTGTAACCCACACAAATTATCTAATTTTTTGCAGTTAAAGTTAAAGCTACCCCTGCCTTCCATGCCTTTCCTTCTTCTTTTTCCAACTAAACACCATCTTTTTACGTGTGTGTATATATAGATGTCGAAACCTTTTTGGAAATTAATTTTTTTTATTTTAAAAAATGAAAATAGAGTTGACACTAATCCTTTTTTGTTTAGGTGTGATTGGATCACCTCAAGACTCGTTAGATTAATATTTGGTCTTCCAAATTCAAAAAATGAGTTCGGGAGTAGGTTACCTATAAGGAAGGATTAGCACCCTTATAACGCCCAAAATTGATCCCTGATTGATTACTTGATGTCTTAGTGTCTAGAATTAAAATTCAAAGAAAATATGATCCACTTCTTACATGATTGCAAATTTAATTGAATTTTATGGAAAGATCCCCCTTATTTCGAGTCAATCGAGAAAAAGATCATGCCTCATAAGTTAGGGTACGATATCTCAAATCCTCGAAAATAAGGATTCTCGTTATTTGATTATTACCGAAGTCTTATATATTTTAAAATTTAAAAGGATGCTCGTTTATCTTGGTTAAAGGAGAAAGCCATACCCCATGAGTTAGGGCATTATTTCTCAAATCCCTAAACAAAGAACATTGCCTTAGTTTTAAAATTTTTCTTTTTTAGGTAGAATGAATGTAGTCTTTTAAATCAATATGCATTTTAATTTATCTAGGCCTAGTAATAAAATGGATAAATATATTTTAACATAATACACGGCATGGATTTTTAGCAAAATGAAGTAACATAGTAGCGGGTAAAAAATGATATATTAGCATGATAGATAAATAAATAAATGAATAAATAAAATAAAAAATGTTATGCTAGTGAGTAATAATAATGCAAATATAATGAAAGTAAAAACATCAATTTATGGTAATAACAGCAATATCATGTTATGATTACTATCATAATATTAATATGAATGATAGAAATAATAATAATAGTAATAAAATGGATAAAATAAAAATGCATAATAAATAAATAAATAAATAACAAAAATTTTAAAATGTTAAAATAAAAGATATAGTAAAATAAGAGGCAACATTAAATAGAAGAGGGATTAAATCGAAATTTGAACAACATTTAAGGTATGTATTGCAAAAAAAGAAAATAAATAAAAAATATAATAAAAAAATAGCGTTGTTTTGGGTCGGGTCATTGGGTCGACCCCAAAATGACATTGTTTTGGGGCATTTAGGGCCACGATGAAACAACGTTGTTTATGTGCCCTATTTAAGTAAAAAATATAATAAAAAAAACATTTCTACACCTTTTTTTTAAGCTTCCTTCTTTTCTTTTTTTTTTCTCTGAAATCACCCTTGAATTCACCCACTAGGTCGTTGGCGCTCCGTCATGGCCACCGGTCATCAGCGATAGCGGTCGTAACCTCCGGTGACCGGAGTTGTAAAAAAAAAGCCATTTTTTATCTCTGTTTCACAGGGAACCCGAATCTAGGGTCGAAATCCCTAAAATTCAGCCAGAATTCGAAAATGCAAAAGGGACATTTCGATTCCCGATTCTCCTCCGACGCGGCCTTTTAGCGAATGCCCAAGGATTCGATGGCCTTTCAAGCCAAAGGGGATATCGACAGTGGCGGCAAAGGTAAAAAAAAGTTTCGTGTTTTATTTATTGTTTTTTTATATGTATACGATGTAAAAATATACCTTTGTAGAATTGGAAATTTTTATATCTCTTTGTTTTTTCTTCATGTCTATTACAATCTGTTTATTCGGCTTTTATAGTCGAGTGATTACAAATATTTGTTTTTGTTTTTTCTGCTTCTGTCTTTTTCTTTCTTCTTTGCAGGTCGCAACGGTGGTCAACGACGATAGGAGTCGCACCCTTGCCATTTCGGTGAAACGATGGTAGGGGAGGCAGTCCTCAAGCATCGCATCCATTGATGTGGCCAGCAGCAGCGGCGCATAAGAAATTTAGGTTTTCAATTTTTCTAAAAAAAGTTTAGGTTGTGGCCTATTGGGCTTTCGGGTTTTGTATTGGTTTGGGCTTGTAATTTGAGTTTTATTTATTTTGTTTTTATTTTTTCTTTGTTTGGTGGTTACTACAATAGATACGTGGTTCTATTCTATTCCTATATTCCTACTTTTCTCTTCCTATACCACCTCTTTCCTTTTTCTTTTTGGTTGCCTTCGATTTTGTGTTTAGGTTTTGCATAATAATCCAAGTTGCAAGGAAAGGTAACCCTCAATCTTTGACTTTTCCTTTTTTCTGTTGTGACTTGATTATGACCTTCATGACTTGAATGAAGATCAGATGGAAGAAGAGCAAAGCGAGTTTCGACACTGGGATCAACTACCTCCTGATGTATTGGGGTTGATCTTCACCAACCTAACGCTACAAGAGTTACTGACAGTCATTCCCTGTGTCTGCAAATCCTGGAGTGAGGCAGTCACGGGTCCTTATTGTTGGCAAGATATAGATCTTGATGAATGGAGCTGTCGTTGCCAGCCCCACCAGCTCGATCGGATGCTTCGAATGCTAGTCACAAGAAGCAGTGGATCTCTCTGCAACCTACATGTTTCAGGTCTTCTGAATGATTCCATTTTCTCATTCATCACAGAGAAGTAAGTTTCACTTGCTCTTACCCTTTTTCACAATTGCTTTCACGATTTTATTGGATCCGAAACCAGTTCCTATAGGGGATCCTTGTTCAATGGAAACCTTAATGTGAAATGGCTTTTTTGCCCTTTGCTTTTGCAAGTGCTGGCTCCCTTCGGGTTTTACGAGTGCCGCATAGTAAAATAAATGATTCAATAGTAGAACAAACCGCCCCAAGGCTTTCCACCGTCACTTTCTTGGATTTGAGTTACTGTCCCAAAATTGGTGCCCAAGCTATAGAGGCCATTGGAAAGCACTGTAAACTTCTTGTAACTCTGTGCCGCAACATGTACTTTCTGGATTCAGCAGGCAAGGATGAACCGGAGGATGAGGCGAATGCAATAGCAGCTACAATGCCAAGGCTAAAGCATCTTGAGTTGGGTTTCCATAATATCAGCACTGAATGTGTTCTCAACATCATCTCTAGCTGTCCTCAGCTTGAGCATTTGGATATAAATGGTTGCTTGACTGTGAACCGTGATCTTAAGTTCTTTAAAGAAAAGTACCCAAAGTTAAAGATTGTGGGACCTCATGTAGAGAAGGTGTTTAAAGAGTATGAGAACTTAGACTTTACAATTATTGATCAGGACTTCTACGATGATGATTTCTTCGAATCAATGATGGAAGAAATTGCAATGGAACTTGCTGAATGATTACGTGAAAATGGTGGAATGTTTGGTTAGTTGGCTGCATCTCCATAGGTATATTTCTTTGTGTCCATGCTGCTTCAGCTATATCTTCCTGTTGTAGTTCACACAGAAAGATGCTTCCAACTATTGAACCATGTTTATGTTACAGTATCATCTTTTTTTCAATATGAAGTTGTTGTGGTTTGGAGAGTCTATTAAAAAGCTTCATGCATGGAATTTGAGTTTTGCAATATATGTTTATTTGAAGTTGAATGGCAGAATTATTTTCAGCAGCTCTGATTTGGCCGTATTTTGGAATTTGAGTTTTGCAATATATGATCTTATTTCTGGTTTTATGTAAACCACTTTTCACAATTTCAATCTAATTGGACATCTTTTTTTCAATTCTCTTCTAAATTCCTTTCCTATATAAATGCAAGTCTGTTATACTAATTTTCTTAGCAAATTAGGAAGCACTATTATTTACTTTCTGGACGCAGTAGGCAAATTTAATATCTGCTACAATGCCTAGGCTAGAGCTTTTCAACTTAGCAACCCCTAGAAGTGTTCTCAATAATCAATATTATTTACCATTGAATTTTAATTTTTTGTAAATAGAAATTTTTTTAATATTAATAAAGTATTTGTATAATAACAATAATCTAAGATTAAATGTCATATTTATTGGATTTTAATTATTTTCATTGAAAATGTTGCACTCTTATTATGTTGTTCCCGATGAGAAATTTGAAAATAACATTTTTTTAATATGTATTATTTTAAATTATTAAGATTTGTTTAAAAATGAACTTTTTCGGGATTATTGAATAAAAAATAGTTTTAAATTCGTCATCATATGATATATTGGAAATAGACTTTCATTTATATAGAAAAAAATCAAAGGAAAAAAAATGTTAATTTATTTTGGAATTCTGAAAAATAGTAATGTGGTTTAATAAATTAAGCAATGAAGATTAAGTATGGTTTTTTTGGGAAGAAAAACATATTAAGCATCTCTTCATATGAAAGAAAAACAATGTTGAAAATTTATTCTAAACACTAATTTTGGACATTGGAATGATGACTCATCTCCAACCTTTCATATACTCTGTTCCTTACAACGCACACAAAATATCTAATTACCGCATTAAGCAGCGGCCTTTCATGCCTTTTCGTCTTCTTTTTCCACCTAAACACCATGTTTTTACTTGTGTATATATAGATACTTCAGTTGTCTTATTCTATGCCTACTTTTCTCTGTTCTTTTTTTGTTGCCTTTGATTTTGTGTTTAGGTTTTGCATCGTGGCAAGGAAAGTGATACAAGGTAACCCCTAATCTTTGATTTTTTATTTATTTTTTTCCTGTTGTGATTTGATTATGACCTTCATGACTTGAATGAAGATCAGATGGAAGAAGAGCAAAGCCAGTTTCGACACTGGGATGAACTACTTCCTGATGTATTGGGGCTGATCTTCAGTTACCTGTCCTTAAAAGAGTTACTGGAAGTCATTCCCTGTGTTTGCAAATCCTGGAGTAAGGCAGTCATGGGTCCCCTTTGTTGGCAATATATAGATCTTTTTCAATGGAGCATTCGCTGGCAGCCCCATCAACTCGATCGGATGCTTCGAATGCTAGTCGCAAGAAGCAGTGGATCTCTCCGCAGCCTACATGTTGCAGGTCTTCAGAATGAATCCAATTTCTCATTCATCACAGAGAAGTAAGTTTCATTTGCTCTTACGCTTTTTCGTAATTGCTTTCACGATTTTATTGGATCCCAAGCCAGTTCCTATAAGGGATCATTGTTCAATTGGAACATTGATGTGAAATGGCTTTTTTCCCCTTTCCTTTTGCAAGTGCTGGCTCCCTTCAGGTTTTACGACTACCCCGAAGTGAAATAAGTGGTCCAATAGTAGAAGAAACCGCCCAAAGGCTTTCCACAATCACTTTCTTGGATTTGAGTCACTGTCCCAAAATTGGTGCCAAAGCTATAGAGGCCATTGGAAAGCACTGTAAATTTCTTGTAACTCTTTGCCGCAACATGCACTTTCTGGATTCAGCAGGTAAGGTTGAACCGGAGGATGAGGCGAATGCAATAGCAGCTACAATGCCAAGGCTAAAGCATCTTGAGTTGCGATGTCATTTTATCAGCACGGAATGTGTTCTCAACATCCTTTCTGGTTGTCCTCATCTTGAGCATTTGGATATAAAGGGTTGCCTGGAAGTGGAACTTGATCATCAGTTCCTTAAAGACGAGTTCCCAAAGCTAAAGAATCTGCTGGAGCTGCGCTTGAGAAGCGTAGGTGGACCGTACATCGGTTATCATGAATTCATTGACTGGATATATGGATTCTCTTATTTGAGAATGTGGGTGGAATGTTGGTTGAATGGAGAAATTAAATTACCTCTTTCAGTAATAGAATGTGCCATTCCATGCCCTTCATTTATTCTTCAATATCTTCTTTCAATGTAGTTGCATTTCACATGGTTTTATATTTTACATTAACATAATATTCTTCTTGTGCTCGTTATTTGTTTTTTTGAAATGCCTAGCTAAATTAAAAAAACATTCAAAAGCCTAAATCTACCGACTTACTCAACAATTGTTCTTAAGATTTGCTCGTACTTTTTGTTTGAATCTTTAGATGGATATTGCGTATGAGAAATATTAAATATATTGATGGTTTCTATTAAACTCCATGATAAGCTTTGAAAGATAAATAGATTCCTATTTTTTCATATACGTTATGCTACTAACCCGAAAATAATTATCCAGGAAATCTTAGCCCAGCCACTTGTAAGGTCTTAAATTCATCTCAACCCACTCAAAAATATTACTTGATAAAAATTGGAATTGCCAGCTTAAATGTTGATGAATAATGAATATGTCAATATTCATAGAGCAAATGTAGAGCAATATATATTTTTATTTAAAATTTGGGTATCATTGAATTTTAATTGTTTTAAATATAATTTTTTAATATTAATCAAATATTTTGATAATAATAATTTAAGATTAAATGTCATAATTATTTTATTTTAATTATTTCCATTGAAAAGATTGCAGATTTGGATGAGACATTTTAAAATAAATTTTATAATATGCATTACTTTAAATTATTAATATTTAGAAAAGTATATTTGGAAACTAATGAATAAAAAATAGTTGGAAATTCATTGTCAAATAATGTTATAAATTAGATTGAAATTAATGTCCAACGTTTCAACCTTTCAATTTACTCTGTTCCTTGTAACGCTCACAAATTATCTAATTCCCGCATTAAGTAGCCCAGTTTTCGCAATTGAAGTTAAAGCTACCCCCTGCCTTCCATGCCTTTTCGTCTCCTTCCTTTTCCAGCTTTTTACGTGTATATATAGATAGTTACCTAGTCTTAATCCATTCATATTTTTCTCTTTAGTTTTGGGGCTTCTTTTTTGGTTGCCTTTGATATTTTGTTTAGGTTTTGCATTATAATCCAAGTTACAAGGAAAGTGATATAAGGTAACCCTCAATCTTTGACTTTTGCTTTTTCCTGTTGTGAATTGATTGTGACCTTCATTACTTGAATGTGGATCAGATGGAAGAAGAGCAAAGCGAGTTTCGACGCTGGGACCAACTACATCCTGATTTACTGGGGCTGATCTTCATCAACCTGTCGTTACAAGAGTTATTGACAGTCATTCCCCCTGTCTGCAAATCCTGGAGTAAGGTAGTTAGGGGTTCCCATTGTTGGCAAGATATAGATCTTTTTCAATGGAGCATTCGCTGGAAGCCCCATCAACTCGATCGGATGCTTCGAATGCTAGTCACAAGAAGCAGTGGATCTCTCTGCAGCTTACATGTTGCAGGTCTTAGGAATGATTCCATTTTCTCATTCATCACGGAGAAGTAAGCTTCACTTTTTCTTATCCTTTTTAACAAATATTTTTCCGAGTAATGTAGTGAGTGTCAGCTCATTAATCAGACTCTTTTACGTCCTTATATTATTAAGTTGATATGAAATGGTGTTTTTTATTGCCCTTGCATATGCAAGTGCTGTCTCCCTTCAGGTTTTACGACTGTCAGGAAGTTTAATAAGTGATTCGATAGTCAAACAAACTGCACAAAGGCTTTCCACACTCACTTTCTTGGATTTGACTTGCTGTCCCAAAATCGGTGCCCAAGCTTTAGAGGCCATTGGAAAGTACTGTAAACTTCTTGACACTCTGTGTCGAGACATGATGTTTCTGGATGTATTAGGCAAAGTCGAGGTGGAGGATGAGGCGAATGCAATAGCAGGTACAATGCCAAGGCTAAAGCATCTTGATTTGGGTTTTCTTCTTATTAGCACTGAATTTGTTCTCAACATCCTCTCTCGCTGTCATCAGCTTGAACGTTTGATTATAAATGTATGCGTGAGTGTGAAACTTGATCGTAACTTCCTTACAGAAGCGTACCCAAATTTAGAGATTTCGTTGATGACTCCGGTCTTAAGCAGTGACATATTCTGAAGATTTAATCTTTGAAGGCGGGAATTAAATTGTACATATCTTCTCACCTTATTTGGCAAAGAAGATGAATCCGATGATGATGAGTGTTTTGCTATCTAATTCAACCTTCAACATATCTTCATATTGTGAGCAACCTTAATCCTCTATAATAACTTGGTCTTTGCATGGATTAAATCTGGGGCTTTATTCGTGATCTTAATTAGCATGTCTGGATATCTAGGAATAAACCAACTCTCAATCTATCTAAAGTTAAAAGTTAAATTCAAAGAGAGGAGTTATGTAAAGTGGTTTGGCTTGAATTGAGACTCAGGCCAAATCTAGGGAATTCGTAATGTCCCGCCTCTCTTAAAATTTATTCAAAATTATTCAAAATAAAATAAATAACACCATATTAATAAGATTTTAGTAATTTTATAATGAATTCCACACTTAATTTTAATTTATATACTAAATAGATTTTGTAACTTAAATTCAATACTAAATCTTTTAGTTGTTAACTTTTTAATTTATCAAACACACTCTAGATGTTCACTTATCACTTTTTTTTTTTAATATAAACATCGCTTAGCTAAATTTCAATGGTGAAACGCGACATTAAAGAAAAAAACTTCAAAATATAGATACCTATTACTGACGCTAGACACATGGAGACTCCACCTGGACAACAAAAAGTGACTCGTACTCCCTGATCATTTGGCTGCCCCCAAATGAGCTGATTACCTACTAAATACCACCTAACATTTCACTTCTTTTAGCAGCTAATGAGACTACTATCTAAAAAATCAAAACAAGTCTTACTATGTACACTCTTCACATACTCCATAAAAACAATCCGTCACATCATACTAGCAAACAAAATGAACTCTCCTATAAATATCTTTGTAGAACAAAATAAATTAAGAGTTTTATTGGGAGGAAAAACAAATTAAATATCTCTTCATATGAAAGAAAGAAAAAATTCAAAATTTACTCTAAACACTAAAGAGTAAACTTCAGGTTTTAGATACTCAAAGCCTAATTTTGGACAATTGAATGACACATGTCCAACCTTTCCATGATCTTTCATATACTCTGTTCCTTATAACTCACACAAAATATCTAATTACGGCTTTAAGTAGCCCTGTTTTCGCAATTAAAGCTGCCGCTGCCTTCCATGCCTTTTCGTCTTCTTCTTTTTCCAGCTAAACACCATGCTTTTACATGTATATATATAAATACTTACGTTGTCTTATTCTATTCCGACTTTTCTCTTTCAATATTACCTCTTTCTTTTTTCTTTTTTGGTTGCCTTTGATTTTGTGTTTAGGTTTTGCATAATAAATCCAAGTTGCAAGGAAAGTGATATAAGGTAAACCCTAATCTTTGATTTGTTTTTCTTTCCTGTTGTGATTTGATTATGACCTTCATGACTTGAACGAAGATCAGATGGAAGAAGAGCAAAGCGAGTTTCGACACTGGGATGAACTACTTCCTGATGTATTGGGGCTGATTTTCACCAACTTGCCCATACAAGAGTTACTGACAGTCATTTCCTGTGTCTGCAAATCCTGGAGTAAGGTAGTCACGGGTCCCCATTGTTGGCAATATATAGACCTTGATGAACGGAGCTGTCGTCGCCTGTCCCACCAACTCGATCGAATGCTTCGAATGCTAATCACAAGAAGCAATGGATCTCTCCGCAGCCTACATGTTTCAGGTCTTCAGAATGATTCCATTTTCTCATTCATCACAGAGAAGTAAGTTCCACTTGGTATCACCATTTTTCACAATTGCTTTTCTGAGTAATGTAGTGAGTTTCAGCTCATTAATCAGACTCTTTTAAGTCATTAAATTATTAACTTGATATAAAATGATGTTTTTTTGTTCCCTGCGTTTGCAAGTGTTGGCTCCCTTCAGGTTTTACGACTGCCAAGAAGTTTAATAAGTGATTCGATAGTCAAACAAACTGCCCAAAGGCTTTCCACAGTCACTTTCTTGGATTTGAGTTACTGTCACAAAATCGGCGCCCAAGCTATAGAGGCCATTGGAAAGCACTGTAAACATCTTGTAGTTCTGTGTCGCAACATGTACTCTCCGGATTCAGTAGGCAAGGTCGAAGCGGAGGATGAGGCGAATGCAATAGCATCTACAATGCCAAGGCTAAAGCAACTTGAGTTTGCTTATCGTTGTATCAGCACTGAATGTGTTCTCAACCTCCTCTCTTGCTGTCCACAGCTTGTGCATTTGAAAATAGATGAATTCTTGAGTGAGAAACTTGATCATAAGTTCCTTAAAGAAAAGTACCCAAAGTTAGAGATTCTGCTGCTGTGTCTGGTCATTCTCTTCGAATCTGATGAATCCGATGATGATGAGTATTTAGATATGTAAATCAGCTTTCAACATCTTCATATTGTGAGCAACCTTTAACCTATATAGGAACTGCGTCTTTGCATGGATTGAATCTGTGGCTTTATTCGTGATTAAATAGCGTGATAAGTATGGGAATGGATCTTTATTCTTAAATCATGATTAAGTAGTTTGACACAATGCATTTAAGAGATACGTATGAACTTTTTTTGTGCAACATTCTCTCATCCCAATGTTTAAATATTATGGTCTATTGATCATGTCACATCTAATAAACTTTCACCTTCACAACAAAAATCACTTTTTAATACTTTTAGAAATTTAAATTTAAATATTTTGAATTGTTGCCAAAATATGTGTTTGAATCAAAAATTGAATTATGTTAATCTCTACAATTCGGACGAAACACAGGCACCACCATATCTCCTTCCTGAAATTCCTCCACATGCTCCCCTACACTCTCAACAACACTTGAAACCCACCAAGATATTACAGTCTAAAATGGTTTAAACAAGAGCATGTGTAAGGTATAGTTGAATTACCCGACAGCTTCATGCCCAAAAATCATGGGAAAAAATGCGAATGGTCCCTACAGGAATCCGATACAGTGATCTTTAATTTTTGGTTGCTCAGAACAATATAAAGAAAGATGAAAGTTTTATATAATTACAGTGGACATTTTCCAGTAGGTAACGTCAGTATGACAAAGAGAAGTACAGAGGATTTTAATTCTAATCTCTCAAGCCTTAGGTGGCTCAACCTCAATTTCCTCTATCATGAGTGGTTCCCCTGGATTTCTGCAAACTGCAGCTGTTTACATCATGAAAACAAACGAATCAGACAGGCAGGTAATACAAAAGCAGAGAATCCAGGTAATAGAAAAGAGCCGAGATGCAAAACAACCTTTGCATCTTATAGCTTTTCCTGCAGTTCCCGACCTGTTTTGGTTTTCCATAGCTGCTGCTTCTTCAATCAAGACGAAGAGATATGGGCAGTTTTTCTTGGCTTATACCAACTCTTTCTGCTATCTTTGGCTTATATTTTCTACGGTTAGTAGTGCTTAGCTAACATGGGTAATGACTTAATACAACTAATGATGAGTTTTTTTAATTGTTGCTTAAAAAAGAAATAATATTTGACCTTCAATTTTTGTTTAAAAATGATTATACAATACTCTTCTTTAACGATTTAATTATTAAAATGTAATAAATTAATAACGTTAGTGAAGAATATATTATAATTTTTTATTTATAAAATTTAAGTCCAAAATCTTAAATTTTCTTACTATTAGATCCGCCATATGTGATCTATGCATGAACTCATGTTATTGAAGCCCGTTGCTTGGTTAGCAAAGAAAAAATCATCATCTACATGGTTGGATTCCACATCTTTTCATTGACATTGCTTCTACTTTCGCACCACCCTAAACAGAGTGATTCAATTTATTACGTCTCTTTTACAAGGTTTTACCATCTCAGAATTGTGATCCTTTTTAAATTCAGTACTACCCATTTTTGTGTAATATTATTAAGCGAAAATTTAATTTAGGTGTGATAATAACTCTTAACTCTTAGACTTCTTTTAATTCCTCTCTCCTTGTCTGTTGCGCAATAAATACTTTATACTCACTCTGTGTGATGGTGTCTCTTATCACTTCCCATTTCAACACTAAAACTAACCTTACGTTCAAGTAAGATTGCTTCAAACTCCATACCTTCAACATCTACCGTTGTTAAGTCCACTACATTTTTGGACTTAAAAAGTTTCATCAAAATCATGTGTCCCGTCAAATTTGTCTTCCTTTTTTGGATGATTATTGAATTGACAATTCTACCTCAATAGATCTAACGCTCTAAGGATTTACTTCATCCATCCTTCAATTACTTTGAAAATTGACCTTTGTTATCACCGATTATAAGATGCAACAAATTGAAGCAATTTTGTAGGTATCATTTTGTCACAGGTGGCATTATCCACAAACTAGAGCACTTTGTATTTGTCACCAACTATTCAGCGGTTCAAATGAGGATGGTTCGCACGGTGGATTGCACCACACAAGGTCGCATAGTTGGGATTTTATTTATGGATGAGATGATAAATGATTTTATTTATGGTAATTGGAATAAAACTAAGCATTGCTAGTGAATTGTGCCATTAAAGTGAATAAATGGAGAATTCAAAAAAAAATTGTGGTAAAGGAAGACGGTCGACGATTGACCTAAAATGAGCCAAAGCAAATGTGATGTCATGACAAGGAGAGCACCGACGTCGTGACGAGGAGCGACGTCACAACAATGGAAGCATGGACATTGTGACAACGCGATGAACTCCCAAATTAAGGAAGTGGCGACGTCATGATGAGCATGCATGGGATGTCACGATGACGCGACGTCTTCTCCACATAAACAGTCGCATTCTTTTTTTTTCTCCAAGTAGGACTTCTTCTCCTAGTCGAACTATGATTACTTCAGGGTTAGTTTAGGAATTTCCCCGTAGTTTTGAGCCTATTTAAAGGGCCAATGTAACCTTGATTTGATGCATTGTCGAGGCCAATTGAAAGGCAATTAAAGATACAGTACTACAAGGCTTTTCTTTTGGGGACGACAAGATGTAGTTGCAGATGAGTTTTGGTGAAAGTTTTCGTGGTAACTATAGAGAGAATTTTCTTCCCGAGTTAGGGCCTTATTTTTTAGGGTTTGTGTTTGTATGTTGAGTACATTTAGGTTTATTTTCTCCATATTGTACTTTAGTTTGTTTACTCAATTAGTGAAAAGACAAAGCCTCCTTTGCATGTGGTTTTTATCCTCTTCAGAGGAGTTTTCTATGTAAATATTTGTGTCTTATCTTCTCTACTTTTCTATTTTATTATTTATACAGGCCGATCCCTAACAAACTAGTATCAAAGCCTTGTTCAGTTTCCGCAGATCGAATTGTTCAGGATGGAAACAATGAGATTCGACATCGAGAAGTTTGACGGAATCACAAATTTCAGTTTCTGAAAATTTTGGATAATTACGGAGGTAGCTAATGCGACTGAGGACAAGGGTGATGATTCATTGTTCTCCACATATAATCCAATTGAAGGTGGAGTCATGTCAAATGTCAGACATGTGCTTGATTTAAAGAAGAATTGCATCCTCTTTTTTGGTATTTAAGACTCAAATAGTTTGCAAAATGTTTGAGGTAAGGTTGGTCGCAAAGGGTTACAGTCAGGTGGAGAAAGGATATATTTTCTCTCCTATTCGGGTATTACTAACCCTTGGTGCATTATACAACTTTGATTTGAAGTCTAAGAGTCTTTCAGTTTACAAGTTCGATCACTGCTTAAGCTTGTTTGGTAACTTAAAAAATTCGAGTTAGACTCATGACGGGGCATGAAAAAAAAAGGAGTGACAAATACGAGTCAAGTTAGAGATTTGTGACATGTGTTTTGCATTTATCAAACATTTTGCAGGCACTTAGAAAGACGTTTGATGATTTACCGAAGAAGAGGTAAAACAAAGGCAACATCGTGACTTGAAGACAAGCAACGCTATAATGAAACACCAAACAAACGTGGAGGCGACGTTGTGACGAGCATGCATGGGACGTCACGACAATTTCTTCAAGTTATGCAATCGCGTTTTAAACTCCAAGTAGGACTTCTTCTTCTAATCGAACTCTGATTATTCCAAAGATATTTTAGTATGATTAGAACTCTAATCTAAGCCTATTTAAAGGGACCATTGTACCCCTATTTTGATACACCAATCAACTAGGGCTTTTCTTTGAGGGCTACAAGATATAGTCACATATAGAGTTTTGGTGGTAACTATGGAGAGAAATTTATTCCCAGGTTAGAGTTTATTTTTGGGGTTTTAGATTGTTAGAGTTGTGTGACTTGAATCCCATCGCTTGTTAAAGAAATAAAATAAAGTAGCAAAATAAGGGGATTTGTAAGGGCAAAGGACCATGCTACACAAGTAAAATCCGTAAAGAACTATATTTTTTCTATTTGACATTGATTAGAATAGGATTTTTCAACCTTTAAATAGATGTAGTCGAAACTCCTCTTGTATCATTCGATTTTCAATATTAGTGAATTTTCTCCTTCTCTGCCCGTGATTTTTCTCGAAAAGGTTTTTCACATAAAATTTGTGTGTTCTTAGTTTTCTTTTCTTATTGCTTTGCGATCATTCTACTATCATTATTGACTTTAATTATAACATGGATAATGTATGTTTAGTACATTTAGGTTTATTTTCTCCATATTGTAATATTGTTTTGTTTACTTCATTAATGATAAGTCGATGCCTCCTTTGCCTATGGTTTTTCCTTCTTTGAAGGTTTTCCACATAAAATATTTGTGTTCGTCCTTTTACATTTTCTATTTCGTTGTTTATACAGGTCGATCCCGAACATGTAGGTTGTTGTTCCAATAGGGTCGGAAGCGTGTAAATTATTGTACTAAAAAATCACACAAAGTTCAATTCCCAGGGAAGAGAGGTGGATCACATGGATCTCTTAAATACCAAGTCTTTCCTTAGACAGAATATCCCTTCTATAGTAATTTAATAGCACAATTAAATACTACTATTATACCCTCAAATATTGAAAGAAAAATAGGACAAGAAAGAACACAAGAGATTTAACGAGGTTCGGTAAATTATACCTACGTCCTCGGGCACTAACACCAGATGATAACTTTACTATCTCCAAAGTATTACAAACAAATAGAATTCCTTAAGAATTCTCAAATGGGAGAAGAGAGAAAACTAAGAGAGAAAGATTGGTTGGGATGATTGAAATGAGAAATGAGAAGGCCTATTTATAGTTGAGGTTCAAGGACCAAACAATAAATAGCCCATTATCTCAAGGACCAAAAAAAAATTATCCCATGCCACTTTTTCAAAGTCAACTTTAGGGTGCTAAACTTGCACCACTTTGTATTGTTTGCCATTAATGTTGTCTCCCATTAATGTTAACAATCTCCACCTTGAAGATTTGATTAGGATAATCACATCTTCACACACTTCCTTCAACTCCCCAAATTCGATAAAGTTATCTTTTGTAGTGCCTACAAATGCACTCTCGAGCGCCATACACCTGAAGGTGCTCAAATTCTCAGGATGTTAATCAAGTTCAAACAATGATTAAACTTGATTGTTGTTACCACCTTGGTCATTATATCTGCGGGATTATCTGCTGTTGGAATCTTCTGAAGTAGAATTTTTCCTTTTTCAAAGACTTCCCGCACAAAGTGATATCTTACGTCGATATGCTTGGTTCTTGAATGATAGACTTGATTTTTCGCTAAATGAATAGCGCTCTGACTGTCACAATATAAACTTATGTGACTTTGAACAACTCCTAAGTCTTTCAACAATCCATTAAGCCAAATAGCCTCCTTAATAGCTTCTGTAACTGCCATATATTCTGCCTCTGTAGTAGACACAGCTACTGTAGACTGTAAGGTAGACTTCCAACTTACTGGGGCTTTCGCAAGAGTAAACAGATACCCCGTAGTTGAACGACATTTATCTAAATCACCAGCAAAGTCGAAATCAACATATCCAACTACAAACTGACCAAGTGCTTCATCCTGTTCAAAAATTAAACCAACATCTACGGTTTTTCGAAGATACCGTAGAATCCATTTCACAGCTTGCCAATGTCCTTTTCCAGGATCATGCATATACCTGCTCACAACTCCAACAGCTTGTGAAATGTCAGGCCTCGTACACACCATCGCATACATCAAACTCCCAATTGCATTAGCATATGGGACTTTCGCCATATATTCTCTTTCATCTTCAGTCTTTGGAGATAATTGAGCACTAAGTTTCAAATGAGAAGCAAGTGGGGTACTTACATGTTTTGTGTTTTCATTTACACCAAAACATTGTAATACCTTTTTCAGATATTGCTTCTGATTTAAACAGAGCTTGCCTCTCGGTCTATCTCTACTTATCTCCATGCCGAGAATCTTCTTGGCCTCACCTAGATCTTTCATCTCGAACTCTTGATTCAACTGAGCCTTCAGCTTATCTATCTCATTTTGGCTCTTCAAAGCGATTAACATATCATCAACATACAAGAGTAGATAAATGAAAGATCCGTCATGCAGCTTCTGCAAATATACACAATTGTCATATTTGCTTCTTGTGTACTTCTGCCTTCTCATAAAGCTATCAAATCGCTTGTACCACTGCCTCGGGGATTGCTTCAATCCATATAGCAATTTGTTAAGCTTACAAACCCAATTTCTACCACCAGCATCTGTGTATCCTTCTGGCTGAGTCATATAGATCTCCTCTTCTAACTCACCATGCAAGAAAGCCGTCTTAACATCAAGTTGAGCTAGCTCCAAATTCAACTGTGCTACCAAGGCCAACAAAATTCTAATGGAGGAATGCTTCACAACAGGGGAAAATACATCATTATAGTCAATTCCCTCCTTCTGAGCGTAGCCTTTAGCTACCAATCTTGCCTTGTAGCGAATATCCTTCTTGCTATGAGATCCATCTTTCTTTGCGAATACCCACTTGCATCCGATTGCCCTTTTACCTTTCGGTAATTGCTCCAACTCCCAAGTATTGTTCTTCCGGAGAGACTGCATTTCTTCATCCATGGCGCTTTTCCATTTATCACTTTCTAAGCTTTGCATTGCTTCTTGATAAGTGATAGGAATATCATCAACAACGGGAAGGGCGTAGGCCACCATATCAGTAAATCGAACAGGTTTACGAATTTCTCTCCGTGGCCTTGCAACTGCAACTGGTTCTGGTGTACTTAGTGGTTCTTGGGTCAGAACCTCTTCAACCTCTAATTCCTCCATTGTGGCTGGAGAATTAGACTTATTAACTGGGCAAATCCCTATCTGCTCAAACTCCACCTGTTTTGGAGTACACTCCACCTGCTGTGGAGTATTGCTCGTCTGAATATCTTTATCTGCTACATTTTTCAATGTGGCAGATTCATCAAAGGTAACATCTCTGCTACAGATCATTTTCTTTGTGCTTAAGCACCAAAGACGAAATCCCTTCACTCCAGAAGTGATTCCCATAAAGAGAGCTTTCTTTGCCCTCGGATCTAACTTTGACTCCTTCACATGGTAATATGCAGTGGTTCCAAACACATGTAAGGAATCATAATCTGTAGCCGGTTTTCCAGACCATACCTCCATAGGAGTTTTTCTTTCTAATGCAGATGATGGCAAACGATTAACAAGATGGCCAGCGTATGTCACAGCCTCAGCCCAAAATTGCTTGCCCAACCCAGCATTGGACAACATACATCGAACTTTCTCCAGCAATGTTCGATTCATACGCTCTGCCACTCCATTCTGTTGTGGTGTATCCCTAACTGTGAAGTGTCGAACAATACCATACTCTTGGCACACATCGAAGAATGGGTCACTTTTATATTCCCCTCCATTGTCCGTCCTAAGCCGCTTGATTTTCTTGCCAGTCTGGTTTTCGATCATAGTTTTCCATTTAAGAAAAACTCCAAGCACTTCATCTTTAGTTTTCATGGTATACACCCAAACTCTTCTGGAAAAGTCATCAACAAAAGTAACAAAGTAGTGTTTTCCTCCCAACGAAGGTGTTTTGGAAGGCCCCCACACATCTGAGTGAATATATTCCAAAATACCTTTTATATTATGGATAGCAGTGCCGAATTTCACTCTCTTTTGCTTTCCCAGAACACAGTGCTCACAAAATTTTAATTTGCAAGCCTTTGCACCTTTCAACAATCCTTGCTTTGCCAGAATTTGCAAGGATTTTTCGCTGGCATGTCCCAACTTCATATGCCACAACTGCATTGAGTCCAAGTCTTTGTTACCGGAAGCTGCAGCGACTGCTCCAATAACTGTACTACCTTGGTTACAAGTTATTTTTCCTGATGCCCTTCAATATCACAAGTGCGCCAGATGTCACTTTCAAAACCCCATCTCTCATAGTAACAACTGAACCATTGGATTCCAAGGCTCCCAATGAGATGTGATTTTTCTTCAAACTGGGCACGTACCGAACATCAGTCAGAACTCTGGTTGATCCATCTTTATTCTTTAATTGGATTGAACCTATCCCAACAGTTTTACAGGCATTGTCATTGCCCATATAAACAACTCCTCCATTTAGTTCTACTAAATCAGAGAACCACTCCCGGTTAGGGGACATATGATAGGTACAACCCGAATCCAATATCCACTCATCTGAATGGAACGACGATGATGATGCAACCAGTGATAGTTCAGAGTCACTAGTATCATGCTTAGCAACACAAGCATCTACAGCAGCTTTTCCCTTATTCTTCAGCTTTGGACAATTTTTCTTCTAGTGGCCTTTCTCATGACAAAAAGCACATTCATCTTTCCCGAGTCTGGACTTTGACTTTGATCTCCCCTTTTGAGTTTTCTTCCGAGTGTATGAACGACCTCGGACTACTAAAGCTTCTGTATCTCTGATTGAGTTTTTCTGTTTGTCCTTCTTTCTCTGTTCATAACTGTATAAGGCCGCACATACTTCGCTCAGAGATATATCACTCCTGCCATGAAGTAGGGTAGTTTCTAGGAACTCAAACTCCTCAGGAAGTGACCCCAATAGCATCAAAGCCAAATCTTCATCTTTGAATGTCTCATCCATATTCAGCAAATCAGTGACTAACTGATTAAATTTGGTGATGTGATTATTCATTGTGGTACTTGGGACGTATGTGAAGCGAAACAGTCTTTTCTTCAAGTGGAGCTTATTTTGACTGTTTTTCTTCAAAAAATTTTCTTCAAGTGCCACCCACAACTTATTTGCAGAAGTCTCCTTTGAAAAAGCATACCTCTGCTCTCGAGAAAGGCATGATCGAATTGTGCCACATGCCAACCGATTGATCGCCTTCCAATCTTTCTCCTGTACATCATCTGGTTTCTCTTCATCAATGGCAATGTCTAGACCCTGCTGAAAAAGGGCATCTAGAACCTCACTTTGCCACATACCAAAATGGCCCGTACCATCAAAGATCTCCACGGCCAATCTTGCATTTGCAATTGTCGGTCTTGTCCACATGGACGATGTTGAAGCTCCTACACTGACCGTTTTCTCCATAATCTTTCAATATACCTAAGGAAATCTTTTCTGATGTGGAAGATCAGTTCAAACTGCAACCACAGAGCATACTACGATTAACCTTCGGCTCTTGATACCACTTGTTGTTCCAATAGGGTCGGAAGCGTGTAAATTATTGTACTAAAAAATCACACAAAGTTCAATTCCCAGGGAAGAGAGGTGGATCACATGGATCTCTTAAATACCAAGTCTTTCCTTAGACAGAATATCCCTTCTATAGTAATTTAATAGCACAATTAAATACTACTATTATACCCTCAAATATTGAAAGAAAAATAGGACAAGAAAGAACACAAGAGATTTAACGAGGTTCGGTAAATTATACCTACGTCCTCGGGCACTAACACCAGATGATAACTTTACTATCTCCAAAGTATTACAAACAAATAGAATTCCTTAAGAATTCTCAAATGGGAGAAGAGAGAAAACTAAGAGAGAAAGATTGGTTGGGATGATTGAAATGAGAAATGAGAAGGCCTATTTATAGTTGAGGTTCAAGGACCAAACAATAAATAGCCCATTATCTCAAGGACCAAAAAAAAAATTATCCCATGCCACTTTTTCAAAGTCAACTTTAGGGTGCTAAACTTGCACCACTTTGTATTGTTTGCCATTAATGTTGTCTCCCATTAATGTTAACATAGGTGTGGAGGAGATTGAAGATGAGGGGTTTAATGGGAAAGATGGGAGCATTTTGTTGAAGGAAGTTGAGGTGGGATTTAATGGTGGGAGAAAATAGATGATAGATGAAGGGGTAAATGGATAAAAAGAAAGAGACCGGCAGGAGAAAGGGACTTGAGAGAGCAGCGACGCAGCAAGGGCAATGCAAGACATGGAAGTTATGGACGTCCGGAAGAGAAGATGAGATTTCTTCAAGGACGAAATGGTGCTTGGAAAAGTCAAAAAAAAAATTCAAAATGTCGGTTGGGTTAATGTGTCACGTCAGCAATAACAAATAATTTTAATGCAAGTGATTAATTTAAACAACTATTTTAATTAGAGTGATTAAATATTTTTTTAAAAAATTAGAAGGACCAAAATAAAACAAACCCTATTTTATAGTGACCATAAATGTATTTTACTTTTTTTAATCAAATTTCTATTCTTGTATACATACAATTCAGCTTCTTATAGTAAAAATGGTGATGATCAATATTTCCTTTTTTATTTTAGTACATATATATAATTGGAGAAGAGATGACAACAACAAAGTTTGGACTATGATATTTGTGATGTCAACAATGAGCTTATCCATCGTTATTTTATGAGGTTGACATCAATATTTCTTTTATTGATGAAAATTTAAAATGATAAAAAAAATAAGAATTAATTAATCCATCCATATGATGCAACGAAGACTCTTTCCTTCAAGCAGTAAATCAAAAGCTTTGTTGATATCTTGAAAATTCACTTCGTGCGTTATGAATCCATCCAGATTAATTTCCTGCATGTAATAATATAACATAAAAAGCATTTAATTTATCACCTTACATCAAGAAATTACAAGGCAAAGAAGGGCATGAAATTAAACCTTGTGTAGATATTTTTGAGCAAGGATGGGAATGTCAGATTTGGCTTTAAGCCCTCCAAAAAAACACCCAGTGACAGTTCTACCTCTTAGAAGAAAATAAGTGTTGATAGCTAATGGTGTGTTATGCATCTCCACTCCTAGTATCACTGTCTTGCCCCAATTCTGGTTAAATTTCCCCCAAAAACCAACCATGAAAATTAGCTTTTTTATTTAAACCAATAAGAAAAAGTTAAGAGGCCAGTGGCTTGAGCTTCACTTCACAATTCACCTATACCTACCGCTCTACTACTATTGAAAGCTTCTTCCATTAGTGAAGCCAATCCAATGCACTCAAAGCTGTAGTCAACTCCCCCATCTGTTATTTCCTTAATCACCTGTAAAATATATATTAAACAATTTAATAACTATATAATTAAACTCTTTTCATTGAATTTAATATATGTTTGGTATATGTGAAATAATCAGCATTTGGATTAGCTAATTATTCTTGTTTGTGACATTTTTTATATGGATCAAATCTAAATTTATTAGAAAAAAATCACATGAATCAATTAAATTATATCGATATTTTCGGATTTTGCAGCCAACCTCACTGACTTTTTTCTCTCCACATGTTGCGGGGTTGATGAATTCACTGACTCCAAACTTTTTCCCTATCATAGAAAAGCAATAATACTTTGAGCAGAAACTTTTTGATGCTTTATCAACATAATTAAGATAAATAAAGTCTAGAGTTTACTATACAAGAATCAGGGTCTGGAATTTCAGGGTATAATATCCAAAATTTTAAAGTTTAGGGTCTAGAGTTCAAGATATAAAATCTAAGATTTAAGGTTCATTTTAAAAAACTACTAAAATAACGTGTCAATGACATAAAAAAATATTAAAATAACATTAAATAATTAATAAAGAATACAAAATGATGTGACATTTTTATTTCGTACCATCCTTTTCCATTCTAAAATATGCTTAAAAAATTATACTCTTATAAAAAAATAACACTAACTATTTTATTTACCTATCTCAAACTTTTCCTGGTTTAAATCTACACCTATGATCTTCGAAGCTCCACGCAACCTTGCCCCTTCTGCAACCTGATATGTATGAATGGATTTGCAAATGATTTAGGATATCCATTGACATAAATCAAAGAAAAATGGATTATTAAAAGGAGTACCGCAAGTCCAACAGCTCCCAGGCCAAATATGGCGACAGTGGAGCCTTCTTCAATGTCTGCCACCTTCCATGCTGCTCCAATACCTGTCATCCACATCAACATCAGACTAGTGCCTAACATGAAGCAGGCCAAAGCAAAGGGAAAAAAGGTTACGATCCACTTAGATTGCATTTTATTTCTCTATTTAAAAATAAATAAATAATTTTTTATATATTAAATTAAAAATAAATAAATTATTCTTTTAAATTTTTTATCTATTTTTATAATTACAAATTAATTTTTATATGTCAGTAGCATGAGATAAATATGACGCATTATGTATCATTGTCTAATTGTTCCATAATCAGGCCAGTTTTTCTCTGGAGAAATTGATAAATTTTAAAGGGTCATTGATGAGAACATTGATTTATTCGGAAGTGGGTGAACCATTAACTTACCACTGGATACTCCACAGCTAAGGAGGCAAGCTTTCTCAGCTGGGAATTCCGATGAGATCTTCACAACATGGACCACATCAACCACTGTGTACTCACTGAAGCTGGAAACAGACAAGAAATGGTGCAAAGTCTCCCCATTCATCCCCTTGAACCTACTTGTTCCATCCCTTGGCATTTCAGCGACCAATTTGTCACCGAATATGGAACAACCATTTCCCTTTTGGGACTTGCAGTCCCTACATTCTCTACAATTCGGACGAAACACAGGTACCACCATATCTCCTTCCTGAAATTCCTCCACATGCTCCCCTACACTCTCAACAACACTTGAAATCCACCAAAAAATAAGAAATTACAGTCTGAAAATGGCTTGAACTACAGCATGTGTAAAAGTGTAAGGTATAGTTGAATTACCCAACAGCTTCATGCCCAAAAATTCTGGGAAAAAGTGCAAATGGTCCCTACAGGAAACCAATACTGTAATCTTCAATTTTTTGTATAAAGAAGGATGAAAGTTTGATATAAAATTTAGCAAGGGAATTACAATGGATATTTTCCAGAAGGTAACGTCAGAATGACAAAGAGAAGTACAGAGAATTTTTATCCTAATCTCCCAAGCTTTAGGTGGGTCAACCATAATTTCCTCTATCACAAGTGGTTCCCCTGGATTTCTGCAAACTGCAGCTGTTTATATCATGAAAAAGAAAAAACGAATCAGACAGGCAAGGTAATAGAAAAACAGAGAATCCAGGTAACAGAAAAGAGCAGAAATGCAAAACAACCTTTGCATCTTATAACTTTTCCTGCAGTTCCCGACCTGTTTTGTTTTTCCATGGCTTCTTCTTCTTCTTCAACCTTGATGAAGAAATAGGGACAGTTTTTTCTTGGCCTATCCCAACTCTTTCTGCTATCTTTTGCTTCTATTTTCGATAGTAAGCGCTTACCATTTTTATAAGGACTAATATGGATAAATTGAGTATTCCAAAAACAAAAAAGGATAATTATTGAGTAAACTACACTTAAGGTCACTAAATTATTAATAAGTTTGCATTCTAGTCACTTAACTTCAAAAGGTTACAAAACGGTTATTGAATTATTCAAAAGTTTTCATTTAACTCATTGAGTTATTAAAAACACTATTATGTTACATTCTCTATTTGCATTGTCTACACCAATTAAAAGCTCTTATTCCACTTCTCTTCTACAGTTCAATTTTTTTTTCATGAAATAGCTTTGAATGTCATGAATTTGTGAACTAAAATCCAAACAGTTTTTTTCGATCTCTGACACTGATTGTTAGATCGAATTGGATTTAAGATATGTCTTTTTACTTATCGATGGGTATTAATCCACTGTACCGATAGTCAAATCATCTAGACTTTTCTTTAAAAAATAGTAGTCTAGTGACGTAAATAAAAATTTTTAAATAGTTCAGTGACACAAATGAAAAGTTTTAAATAATTTAATGAGTATTTTGTAACTTTTTGAAGTTAATTGAGTAAAATGTAAATTCATTAATAATTTAATGAATAAGACACTTAAGAATCTCTTTCTATGGTAAGAAAATCTGAGTGATGATAAAGTTTCCATGTTGATTGGTGAATGGTGACCATTGTTGTCAGGTCCCTAATGTTGCAACATATGCTCCAAACCACTTTAAAAGGCTATCAACTATTGCAGAGAGAATCTTATCCGGTATATTTTTATGATATTAAAAACATAATTTTATTATTTTAACGGTTTATATTTTTATAATTTTTAAAAATTAAATTAAATTTTTATTATTTTTTAAGATTAATATGTAATTTTACTATTATCAATTTAAAAATTTATAAATTATAAAAAGATTAAAATTGAATTTTTTTTATTTTAGGGGACAGGCCTTACCTACCCCTTGCTCCACCCTTGGTCAGCTCCATCTTTTCATTTTATAGCATTTGGGGTAGGTAATCGATTAAATTTGAAGTTAGTCAGGTCAGATTATAAATCAGGACAAAATTCTTTTGTTATTGTTTTTTATTCACAAAATTCAAGTTTAAGACTTTATTAAGAGATACCTAACTCTATATTATTTTACCTAACATGTATTTATTAAGTATAGAATCTATCACATGGTAAAACCCATTATTTTCTTTCTCCATAATGTAAAAATGATCCCCCGAGTATTTCCGAAGAAGTTATCGTTATCAATAAAAAACATATAGTTGTTGAGGGGAATTGGCTCCCTTATTGGGATAAGTCTTTGAAGTGTTATCTTTTAGGACGTCAACTCGTATCACGAACGATAGAGTTATTGATCTTGGAGTGTCTATATTTGGTTTTAACCTCGAGTTTTTATCTCTCTACTCCAAGGAGAGCCCATAGGAGTTCACAGAGTTTTGGCAGGAGCACCTAGGTCCACCAAGGAAATGTTTTATTATTTTGGCCTTGGTGGAGTTCAAACTCGTACCTTTAAAGGGTCTTAATGAGTAAGAACACTACCACTTATACCCTTTTGGGCTCTCCTCAGAGTAGGGTGACAAAAATTCTGGGCTAAAATCAAGCATAGACACCTCGGGAACAATATCACTATTGTTCGAGGTTCGAGTCGACATCCCAGAGGACAATACTTCAAAGGCTTTTCCCAATAAAAGAGTTGGTTCCCCCTCAACAATAGTCAACCCTCTCTATAAGACAATAACAATCCCAATTGTCTACCAAATTTTCAAATATTATAGAGTGGATCATTATACACTTATAACAAATTTGATTAGGGGTGAGTAAAGTTTGATTTGATTTAGAAAAATCGATTTTTTTTAAATTTTGAGTTAATCGAATCCAGTTTTTCAACCTTTTGGATCCACTCAAATAAATAATTCAGTTTTTCAAGTTCGAGTCGAGTTGAATTATAAAACTCAAATAATTCAAATAACAAGTTGAAGTAAATACTTCTTGTATCCTTGACAGTTTCAATAGTGTGCAAAATTGGTCCCTCACAAAAAATAACAAAAATTCAAAATAAAATTCAAAAATCAAAATATTTACAAAATATTTTTTTCCCAAAATTTTATAAATTATATTCAAAAAAATTGAAAATATATATCAATTATTTAAAATCTTTAAAATATATCAAATGTGAATTATAATTTTTTTAAATTCCAAAATAAAAATTTTGAGGCCATAAACAACTGAAGTATCAAATCAAATTTATCATACTAATTATCTTTTTTTTTCTCTCTTATTTTTTTTTCTACTCATAACCTCTCCCCAACTTGAACCCATGTCTTCACGCACGAGCAATAACGTTGATGTCAACAGAGCTAATATTTAGTCGACCTCTTATTTTGTTTTAAAAGAGTTTTCAAATAGATATATGGTATATGTTCTTTAACTTAGAATTAGTCAATTGTCAACAAGATTTCAATAAGTCCGGTTTAATTTTTTAGTTTAATTCGAATAAATTTATTCGACTTGACTCGACTCAATTCAAAAAAAATTTAAATCAATTTAGAATGATAAAATAAGATTCATCAACTAGACTAATTCAAAAAATTTTACTCGATTTGTCGAACACTCACCTCTATATTTGACTTCTACATAACGTTTGACACTTAGATCATATTTGATTTTTTTTTTAATTTTCAAAATGAAAACTAAAATATTAATAATATTGATTAGTCATTATAAAGTTTAAAAATGTACATAATTCCCACTTAATTAAACATGATTAGTAGATTTTTATGCAAAAATTAAACAATTTAATGAGATAATATTTTAACTAATTTTTTTTTATTTCACTTAGGAGAAAACTAATTTTACTAAATTTTAATAAAAGAGAATATCATAAAGTAAAGTTGTTTGAACTGGTTGAGGTACCGGTCTGAGGAGGGACACTGAACTAATTGGCCAGAACAAAAAACTAACTGAATCACATTTTCAATATTTATTTTAATTTTTATAAATTGGACAGATCAATCGAACTGATTGGACTAACGAACCGACAACTTAACCAGTTCAACTACTAGTCCGATCTTAAAAACTTTATTATAAAAAACTAATTTAATAAAAAATCAATTCTACAATAAACTTATTTGTTGTAATGAAATCTTATTATGTGCATTAATTGATCATACCCACCGCGGCCGGTGCCATCACCATCAACATCAATTAATGGATTTTGTGTTGATGAAAGATCAACCTTCCATCACGTTGTCTATCACGTAAAGGTTTAATTTTGCATGTATATGGAAATTGCAGGAAACCCACGCAGGGTTTTTGTCAATTATTGATTAATAGGAATCAGGTTTGATGCTTTTTACTAAGTTCAATTTCGTCACCTACTATTGAAATAAATATTTTTTTTGCTAAGTTGTTGTTTGCTTTCCTATATATCTCACTTTCTTGTGTTGGTTTTTATATTTTAAAATATTTTAATTGAATCCTAAATGTATCGTGTTAACTAATTGTTAAATTTTAGTTTTGATCTGATATAAAATATATTTAAAATACATAAATCAATTCTTAACCTTGTGTATCTTATATATAATATTTAAAACCGAAACATTGGAAATAATCCTATTTGGAGGCTTAGTTTTACTTAATTTTTGACACGAGTATAATCTTAAAATTCACCATGTGTCCTATATTTAATATTTAATATTTTAAATATCAAATTATATGAAAGTAAAACTTAATTTAAATTTTAAAATCAAAGCAAAAATGTTATAAATATTAATGCATCAATTATAAATATAAATAAATAAGTTAAATCGATTTTATAGAAAAATTAATTATTTATATCATTTATAAAAAGTTGTCCCTAAATAAAAGAGAGAGTTTAATTGGGGATTTAGGGGGGTTTATATGATTTTTTTAGGTATAAATCACAAGTGTCATTATCTGTTTTACAATTTGAGTATAGTTTTATTGGGGCTGATTTAAATATTATAAATTAATTTAAGTGTTAAAGTATATGAAAGCAAAATTTAATTTCAAATTTTAAATTTAAGCAAAATTAATTATAAATATCAATGCATTAATTATAAATATAAATATACAAATTAAATTGATTTTATAGAAAATTAACTATACCATTTATAAAATTTGTCCCCAAATGAAATAGAGAGCTCAGTTGGAGATTTAGAGGGCTTTATATGGTTTTTTTTAAACCACGGGTGTCTTTATCCGTATTATAGTTTAAGTATAGTCCTACTCGAGCTAGTGGTATTTAAGTAAAGCTCTCCTAATAATATCGATTCCAAAATTCAAACTTGATTTGAATGCCTGGGAAAGAAATCTACTTCCACTTCTTTCAACTACTTTTTGGTAGGGAGCTTTATATGATGACACCTAACCTTATATGTGACATCCCAAACGCTCGACCGACAAATTGGCCAAACGGGAATGCTACATTTCCTACAGAGTTTGTACTTAAAACCCAAGTACATAATTTAATAGTGCTTATCCACAACATCTTCATTAATTTATGCCATTCATCCCATGTTAGACTTATTTCATTTTCCTTAATTTTCAGTTACAACAATTTTTGCTCATGAGGCTTAACCTACAGGTCGCCCTTTCAATATGCATGCATGCTGCACCTTAGATGAACAAGCTCACATTGGCTTGAAAGATTCTGGCTTAGTCCCTCTCTAGTGTATTGTATAATCCAATTTACCTGAAAAGTATAACAAGAAGTTAGGTAAATTCGAATGAACCTCGTGAGTTATTAAAATAACATACTTGATCAAGATAATTTCATAGTGTCTTCATCACTCGCACGAGGGCAGATCAAGTGTCTTCATGGTACCCTCTTGACATCATTTGCATTAACACAGCTTACAAGTTGGCACGTTTTGTGCATTGACATGGTTCACCATTTTCATCATTCGTGCATTAGTATATCTTGTAGGATGGTTCTGCTTACGTATTTGCTTTGATTTCATTTAGGACAGCTCATTATCAATTTGGAAGTCGAATCAAGTACGAAGTATCTTGGAAAAATTTACTGTTGTGAACTATCACTCTGCAGTCAGTCCCTGAAGACTCATGCATGAAATTTCACACTTGGAGAACTTCTATGTGCGGACTCACACACGGTGATTTAAACACCCGGGTTCAAAGTTAGAGGATTCATACATGCGACTTTGTATTTGTGGGTCCCTGTTTAGTGGTCACATTTCCATAGACTCTCACCTGCAAATTCATGTGCACGGATTGTTACGTACATACTCATTCTTGGCGAACATAGATTCGCAGGATACACTACACCAAAAGGGGGCTTCAGCGGCGCTAACACAAAAACGCCGGTAAAGCTTGGGATATAGCGGCGTTTCCAGAAAAACGCCGTAAATAGTCAGACACATAGTGGCGTTTTATACAAAAACGCCGCAAAAGAGTATCATTAGTGGCGTTTTTAAACAAAACGCCATAATAAATCTGACAAAACGCATCGTTTAATATTTAGGAATATTGGCAGTAGCGGCGCATTATAGAAACGCCATTATAGAACACAATTAGCGGCGTTTTTTTCTAAGCGCCGTAAAAAATGTTAAACAAAACGCAGCGTACAATATTGAGGTATAGTAGAGTTGGTGGCGCTTCTGCAAAAACGCCGCTGAAGCACATCAATAGCGGCGCTAAAGCCAAAGCGCCGCAAAATATGTGGACCAAACGCAGCGTTTCGTATGGAGGCATAGAGCCAATAGTGGCGCTTGAGGAAAACGCCGCTATATCCGCATATTAGCGGCGCTTAACCGAGAAACGCCGGAAATGTGAAACCGAAACGCAACGTTTCGTCGTAGGTATAGCGCCCAAATTGTAAACGACGTCGCTTTGATGATGTTTACCTTTAGTAGCGGCGGTTTTACATAAACGCCGCAAATATTTCCCTAATACGTTGTCGTTTACTTTTATTATTTGGTTGGAAGTTAGACAAAACGACATCGTTTTTATACTATTTATTGGTATTAGCGGCGTTTTTTTGTAAAAACGCCGTAAATGGAATACATTTTATTTTAGGGTTTTAGGATTAATATTTAAGTTTTGTCGTGTACGATTTGGGGTTTTAAGGTTCATTACATAATGTTCGTTATTTTAGGTTTACAGTATTAAGTTCAGGGTTTTCAGTTTAGATTATGGCTTGGGGATTGAGGTTTAAGGTTTAGAGTTTCAGTTTACATGTTAGTGTTAATGTGAGGTCAGTGTTTACGGCTTATAAGATAATGATCAAATTTACTGTTTATGGTTTATGGTTTAGCGTTAATGATTTGAATGTTGCAATGCATGGTTTTTGCGTTTCGGATTCACATGAAGAATACGAGTTAGGGTTTATAATTTAATTTTAAAATTTACGGGTTATAGGGATTAATAGCTTTGGGTTTTAGGGTTTAATTACTCATCTAAAACAAAAGCCAAAAAAAATGTAAATTCTTTGTGTTTTTTACTTCTTATTATATATGTCATTAGTAGGATTATAATTAAATATTATAATTAGGGTTATAGAAAAAGATATATATGCAACGATATATATTATATATTATGAAACATATATATATTAATATTGTGTTAGTTACATAACAATCATATTAATGTGTCAATTTATAATAATGTCATAACAATTATCAAAATAAAAAATCTATTAAAAATCATTAAACTTATAAATAAAGAGAAATAAAAAAATTTTAAAAATTGAATAATTAGCGGCGTTTGTTTATAAGCGCCGCCAAAAGTTATACAAAACGCAGCGTACAATATTGAGGTATAGTAGAATTTGTGGCGCTTCTATAAAAACGCTGCTGAATCACATCATTAGCGGCGCTATTGCAAAAGCGCCGCAAAAATATGTGGACCAAAACGCTGCATTTCGTCTTGAGCTATATGGCACAAATTTTAAACGACGTTGCTTTGATGAATTTTACCGGTCGTAGCGGCGATTTTACATAAACGCCGCAAAGGATTTGATGAATACGTCGTCGTTTACTTTTATTATTTGGTTGGAAGTTAGACAAAATGACATCGTTTTATACTGTTTATTGGTATTAGCGGCGTTTTTTGTAAAAACGCTGCAAATGGAATAAATTTTATTTTAGGGTTTCGGGATTAATATTTAAGTTTTGTCGTGTACGGTTTGTGGTTTTAGGGTTCATTACATAATGTTCGTTATTTTAGGTTTACAGTATTAAGTTCAGGGTTTTCAGTTTAGATTATGGCTTGGGGATTGAGGTTTAAGGTTTAGAGTTTTAGTTTACATGTTAGTGTTAATGTGAGGTCAGTGTTTACGGCTTATAAGATAATGATCAAATTTACTGTTTATGGTTTATGGTTTAGCGTTAATGATTTGAATGTTGCAATGCATGGTTTTTGCGTTTCGGATTCGCATGAAGAATACGAGTTAGGGTTTATAATTTAATTTTAAAATTTACGAGTTATAGGGATTAATAGCTCTGGGTTTTAGGGTTTAGTTACTCATCTAAAACAAAAGCCAAAAAAATGTAAATTCTTTGTGTTTTTTACTTCTTATTATATACGTCATTAGTAGGATTATAATTAAATATTATAATTAGGGTTATAGAAAAAGATATATATGCAACGGTATATATTATATATTATGAAACATATATATATTAATATTGTGTTAGTTACATAACAATCATATTAATGTGTCAATTTATAATAATTTCATAACAATTATCAAAATAAAAAATCTATTAAAAATCATTAAACTTATAAATAAAGAGAAATAAAACATTTTTAAAAATTGAATAATTAGCGGCGTTTTTTTTGTAACACGCCGCTATAGAGTTGAATTTGCGGCATTTATTGTATAAACGCCGCACAAAATTAAACCAAAACGATTTCGTTTTCATTGGGAGAAATACCTTTAGTGGCGCTTCCTAATAAACGCCGCAATGGTTCGGGGCTTTAGTGGCGGTTTTACATAAACGCCGCAAATGTTTCTGTAATACGACGTCGTTTATGTTTATTTTTTGGTTGTAAGTGTGACAATACAACATCGTTTTTATACTGTTTATTGGTATTAGCGACGTTTTTGTTAACAAACGCCGCAAAGGAAATAAATTATATTTTAGGTTTTTCTGATTAAAATTTAAAATTGTAAAATGTATTTTTTTATAATTTCAATTATTTATAAATTTTAATGTTGCTAATATATACATTATTCATACTGTTTAAAATTAAAAAAATTTAATAAAATTTATCATTTAAAAATAATGTATTAAATCAGAAATATATTACAAATTAAAATTATAAATAAAAATAAATAAAAAATTACAAGAAGTGAATTATTAGTGGCGTTTCTGTGTAAAACGCCGCAAGGATCCAATTAAAATTTAAACAAAACGGCGTCGTTTCGTAGACGAATTTAATTTTTAGTGGCGTTTTTTATTAGCGCCACAAATTAATTTAGTGAAACGGCGTCGTTTCATTGACCAGATCAGTTTTGGGGTATATCCCCGCTCTCACCCAGCCCCAGCCCCAGCCCCAGCCCCAATTCTTACTTCTGAAATCCCTAAGTGTTTCACCGAAATCCCTAAGTCACCGAAATCCCCAATTCTTCATCTGTTCCGTTTTTCATTGTTAAAAGTGTTTACATTTCTTGCAAAACATTAAAATCTCCGGTTCGTACATTCGGTCAACACACATAGTTGACGGAGAACGTCGCGAAGCATCGTCGGAATCGATCGCCGGGGGAATAAGTATTCAAGGTTCGCTTTCCCCATTATCAATCCGTATTCATTTGGGTTTTCTCTTGTTAATTTTATTCTTGGTTTGTATTTGTTTGTTGATCCTGAAATTAAAAAAAATTGTATCCTCTGTTGTAAATTTTATTCGGTCTTCCTCTTCATTTTTTTGGACCGTCCTGAAGGTAGTGTAATGGTTCGAAAGTGATTGGAATGGTTTCATTGCTTACAAACTGATGTTAATACTGCTTTTTTATAGGGTTTCAGTCCATTCAATTTCATTGCCTTCAGTTCTGTTTGCTGCAAGGTTCTGAAGGTACAAATATATATTTAGGAAAATTTGATGTGCAAATATATATGTAGGAAAATTTCTGTTTTCTGCGCAAAAATACTGTCGGTGGAATCATCTGCTAGTCTGCTTTTAGCAAAGGATTTGATGTGCAAATTTTTATGTAGGAAATTTTGATGTGCAAATGTCTTACTGTTTTGACCTAGTTTGCCTGGAAATGCTGGAGAAAACTTAAGTGTGAAACCAAGCTGCCTTTAGCTTCTATTTTCCAGTCAAAACGCGAATTGCACTTTGACAGTGGCATTAGTATTGTCTTCATCTGTTTAATATTTCTTCATGTGATTCACCTTTTTTTTAAATATTACAAAATACTCCTTTTTAGCTTGTATATAAATCTTCACAATTGCTTTACTTAAAACATGAATTCATAAGTTGTTATGCTCGTTTTTTAAAATGTCAAGTCACTTAAAATGTTATATGGAGAAATTCTTTAAACTGTTATTTTAATACTTTAAATAAGTCAAAGTAAAAATGGTGCATCAAATTTAAACATATATTGTGGTCAAATTAGTAACACATATACCTCTCCATGAATAATTCAGTGGAAGATTAGTTTAAAAGCATTCATTTACGTATGTAAGCTATATTTAAATTTTATTAATAATAAATTTATAACTTAAATAAGTATTACTATTTTTTAATATTATACATATATTCATTTACGTATGTAAGCTATATTTAAATTTTATTAATAATAAATTTATAACTTAAATAAGTATTACTATTTTTTTGATATTATACATATATTCATTTACGTATGTAAGCTATATTTAAATTTTATTAATAATAAATTTATAACTTAAATAAGTATTACTATTTGTTTAATATTATACATATATTCATTTACGTATGTAAGCTATATTTAAATTTTATTAATAATAAATTTATAACTTAAATAAGTATTACTATTTTTTTAATATTATACATATATTCATTTACGTATGTAAGCTATATTTAAATTTTATTAATAATAAATTTATAACTTAAATAAGTATTACTATTCTTTTTAATATTATACATATATTCCATTCAATAGGTTTGGAATGGGAAGAGCGTAAACGACGAAGTTAAATGGCTCTCCCAAGGTCCAAATCGAGTGGTTAAAAGATATAGTGCGTTCCTCATCAACGGATTCAGATTTCATACAAAATATCGCGAGAGGTTGAGGAGAACGCAAAATTGTGGAATAGTTGTTAATTCTGCAATTACAAGTTATGCTAGCGCTAGGGACAATAATCCTGTCGAGGGAAATGTGGAATATTTCGGACAGCTTACTGACATAATTGAGTTGGATTACTACGGCAAATGGAAAGTTGTCTTATTTCGAGCTGATTGGGCCGATGTTAATACAGCTCGTGGAATCAAGCAAGATCAATTTGGTTTTACAATGGTAAACTTTGACCGATTGATTCACACAGGACAACAACTGATAGATGAGCCGTATGTATTCTCAAGTCAAGTCAAACAAGTTTTTTACTCAAAAGATCCAACTGATGAGGGTTGGTACGTTGTACTCCGTAACATCCCTAGAGACTTTGCCATTTCCAGAACAAAACTTAAACGATAATATCCCTAGTACTAGTGCACAATTTCAATGGGTTCGTCAGGATACGGATGAAGATATTTACGAATAATGATGTAGTAAGATTTTACAATTGTTTAATTCTATGTAACTTACATTAGTATTAAATCTTGGTCTTATTATATAACTCAACTATTTTATATGTGTTGTTATTGTTCTAATTAGTTATTAAGTTCAATTACATTTTATGTGTATTGCAGATAAAATGCCTAGAAGAAAAATTATAAGGGAAAGCATTGTTCAAAATGATCCAAACTCGACAGAAACAAATAGTATTGAACAACAGACAGCAATTGGATCTTCAAATGTTCCGATTACACACGAGGATCCTACGAAAGTTCAAAGTAACTTACATTAATTCCATGCATGTTGACTTATAATTGATTTATTTTTCAAATTCTTATATTATAATATACCATTTGTAGCTGAAAATGGTGGGACGCGTAGAGGTCGAGGTCGTACGTTACTCAGAGAGTTATACGACTTAGATCCAGTCGAGCGTGTCAAGGTATGCAGAAACAGTTTTGGTCAGCCTGTTGGATCAGAAGCTCGAATTTTAGCAGGATACATGGGCATTTTAGCACGAAATCCGAATATATTGCCTATCAACTACGAGTCATGGCGTCAAATGCCCGATAGCAACAAAAACCAAGCCCTCGATAATATTAAGGTAACAAAATGTTAATGTCATCTGTAATGCTTGGGAAATAGTTTCATTTATATTTACTTTATTAACTTGTGTTTTTTGTAGGCGAGGTTTGCTTTAGAGGTCTCCGATGCTTATGTAAAGAAGGCATTGGGAAAAAGATGGAGAGACAATAAAAGTACTTTGAAGAAAAATTATTATAAGACAAAAACCACCCTCGATGAGAAAATGCAAAATGTCCCGCCGGGTATGTTGAGGTACCAATGGGAAGATGCGGTTAGATTTGGCATTCTCAGAAAGGCGAGGTACGACATACTTCCAAACTATTGTAATTATTTTGGTTTATAGTATTTACTATTTACGTACTAAAAATTTTATAACGTAGGATCGTGAACGAGTTGGAAAAAGCAGCCGGCAGCAACAAAAATTCACTCACACAGCCGGGTCGAGAAGTTTTGCATGTGTAGCTGAGGCTGAGGTATTTTAAATTTTTTAATATTCTCAAATATGTATAACTTTCTATTAAATAATATTTTTACTACTATATTGTAGGAACGGTCGTCCGGTCAAAAAGTTGGACGCCTACAACTTTTTGAAATTACACATAAGAAGAAAGATGGATCTGCTATGACTCCTGAAGCTGGTGAAATTATGGTACGTTTACTTAATACGATTTCACTTGTTTTAGTTATTTATAGTGTTTATTTTCTAATGGTTTAATTCATTGCATGTAATGCGACTATTGTTATATTGCATTTGTTTTTTTTACTATATATTGCGTTCCTAACTATGTGATTTATTTATTAGGATAAACTAAAGGAAAAAAAGACGGAGTACGAAGCAATTGCTTTTAGTGATAGTTCGGTTCATCTTGAAGACATTGATAACCGGATTATTACTGAAGTTTTGGGTCCTGAAAAGTATGGTCGGGTTCGATTTCAAGGATCTTTTATCAGCCCAACCCAATATTTTGGATCCAGCTCGCACCAATACATGGCTTCAGGGAGTCAATCTCAAGCTGAAGTTCAGAGGTTAAAAGACCAGATGGCTCAGATGCAAGCGACCACATTTGAGGTTTAAAGGAAATATGAAGAACTTCAGCAGCAACTTAAAGTACAGGCGGCAGCAAGGGAAGCAAAGGCTACAGCGAGAGAAGCAGAGGCTGCAGCGAGAGAAGCAGCGAGAGAAGCAGCAATAGAAGCAGAGGTTTAAAAGAAATATGAAGAACTACAACTACGACTTCAAAAAGATGCGGCATCGAGAGAAGCAGAGCAGAGCAAAAAGTACGACGAACTTCAACAGCAGCTTCAGATTATGATGAAGATGTTTCAGTAGTCGCAACTTCCGCCGTCATAGTGTGTGTTGCATAAATACTTTTAACGCTTTTGTAAAGAAAAGTATGAATTCACTTTTATTTATCAATTAATATTATTTTAGTCATTTAATTTGAAATATTATATAAATTTATTGTTTTTGGTTAGTTTAAGATTTGGTTGCTTTTGATTTACGGTTGTAGGAGGGCTGAAAAAAATAAAAAATTTTATTTTAAAAAAATCCCAAAATTAGTGGTGCTTTTTAAAAAAGCGCCGCTAAAAGTCATATCAAAACAGTGGTGTTTGTGAAATAAGCGCCGCTAAAGAATACTACTTTTAGCGGCGTTTTTGAACAAGCGTCGCTATAGAACATTACTTTTAGAGGCGTTTTCCTCTAAAGCGCCGCTAAAGATCATGTTCTTTAGCGGCGTTTTTTTATAAGCGCCGCTAAAGAACATGATCTTTAGCGGCGTTTTTTTATAAGCACCGCTAAAGAACATGATCTTTAGCGGCGTTTTTTTCTAAGCGCCGCTAAAGAACATGATCTTTAGCGGCGTTTTTTTCTAAGCGTCGCTAAAGAACATGATCTTTAGCGGCGTTTTTTTCTAAGCGCTGCTAAAGAACATAATCTTTAGCGGTGTTTTTTTATGTAAGCGCCGCAAAAGCTAGTGACGTTGTCGTCAGCGGCATTTTTTGTGGCACTTCTACAAGCGCCGGAAATGGAGTTAGTGGCGTTAAAAAGCGCCGCTAAAGACCTAAAAGAACGCCGCTAAAAACGTGTTTTGGTGTAGTGATAACACCTTGGCGAACCTAGACTTGAGAATTCATACTCATCGGTTATTTCCCATGGACTCTTTCTTGAAAGGTTGTCCATACAGACTCATACATGAAGATTCGTGGATAAGGATTTATATATGTTGAAATAGTGCTTGGTAGGCTAGGATACGAAGGGGCTTTCCGTGCATATTCAAATGTGTAGACTTAATGAACATATAGTCCTTTGGATTTTTATATAGCGGAATCTAGCGTATAACATTAGCATGAAAACTTGAGGACACATCCAACGACTATCATAACTTGATACATAAGGACATGTAACACCCCTATCCCTTGTCCGTCACTAGAACAGGGTTATGAAGTATTACCAGACTTTTTAGATCAAATACGAACATTTTATATCATTTAACATACATACTAGAAAATAATCATAAATCACTCATATTGTCCCTTGTATGAGCCCTCGAGGCCAAAATATACATTAGAAACAAATCAAGACTAAACCGAAAATTCAAAGAATTTTTCACAAAATTTCAAAATTTTTCCTATGTGCAGGGGATACACACCCGTATACTAGCTATGTGAAAATACTTGGGCATTCTGTTTCTAAATTTTAAAGATACAGGAGACACACGGCCAAACCACACGCTCGTGTGGTAGGCCGAGTGTCGCACACGGCTGAGACACACGTTACCCATATGGACGAAAATAGGTCATTTTAAGGCCACATTTCTCACTCATTTTGATATCAACCTAAACACAACATTTTAACACATCAATATATCCCAACAAACAATCAAAACAAGTCAAAATCATATTTTAAACATAACATAACATCATTTATATATACCAAAATACCTAAACTTACCTATTTAATCCATCTAACTATTCTACTAAAGATAACCACAAATTGAATACAATAAACCTATATCATTCACAACAACATCACTAATATGTCGCAATTTCAACCCAACATATATATATAAGCAAAATTATAATTATTAACATTTACACAAGACCAACTTTGATTAAATCACACAAACCCTATACATGCCATATAAACCATATTAAACGTTTCAAAAACTACCGGAATAAGCTGGATAGTGTGACTTGATATGTTGATATGATCTTTAGACCTTACGAAAATCTACAAAGACATTAAACAACACAAGTAAGCTTAATGAAGCTTAGTAAGTTCGATGGGTTAAAATAAGTCTTACTGAACCTACTATAACAAACCAAATAAATAAATTCATTCATGATAACTCCCTGCCATTTACAACTTTAATTGATGAATACACTTGTTTCAATTCAATACCAATAATAAACCATATGTCTTTCAATTTCAATACATAAATCACTTACCAAATCTTCCCAAATCGAATAATGGCTTACGGATAAGAGTACATCGTTTTCAGAAGCCTGAAGATTGAACAAAAGTTCATAAGAGCTAAACAGAAACCCATAAGGGTTGAACAGAAGCTCGTAAAAGCTAAATGGAAACTCATAAGGGTTAAACAGAAGCTCAAAAGAGCTAAATGAAAACTCATATGAATTAAACATAAACTCGAGAAAGCTAAACGAAAAGTGTAACAGCCCGATTTTGACCCTAATCGAACAAAGTGGTTTCGGGACCACAAATTTGAGTTAGAAAAAATATTTTAAAATTATTTTTAACATCTGCAGTATGTGAATTTGCTATGTGTGAAAATTTCGTATGAAAATTTGATTGTTTGAGTGTTCAATTTGATAAAAAGGGTTTAATTGCGTAAAATAAAAATTTAAGGGATTAAATTTAAAAGCACCCAATTGTTGATGTCTTTTTAAAATGAGGGTTTTAAATGGAAATTAGGCCATGTAAAAGTTAGTGGGTGGCATATTACATAAGTGACCTTAATATATATGTTATATAAATTAAATTAATTAAGGTTAAATTAGTCATTTAGTAAAATATTACATATTAGTTAAAATAAGATGAAAAAAGAGAGAGATGATTTTGTTCATATTTGAAAGCCGAAAGTGGAAGAGAAGAACTCATCCATGGCTTTTGAATGTTCGGCACTTCCTTAGCAAAATTAAGGTATTGTTTGATTTCGGTTTTTGATGATTTTTATGTTTTTGTGATCGTTGCTTCATGTTCTATCAAACCCATGCTTTAATTTTAGAAATTGATGGTGATTTTGAGATATGTCATTGATGAATGCTTGAGTTTTTTGTTAGTTTATGGTGAAATATGGAAGACATGTGAAAAATTAACATGTTTTGTCTTTGAATTTTTGGTGAAATTGAGTAATTAGGGCTAAATTGTGAAATTAAATTTTTGGGGGACTAAAATGTGAAAAAATGAAATTTGTGGACTTGTATGAGTACTAGGGATATTCGGCCCTTGTATAGTGTGGGCAAATTTTGTGTATTTTGTGTTTTATGCAATAGGGACTAAATTGAAAAAAGTGTAAATGTCATGGGAAAAATGGTAAATTTCCCATTTATGTGCTTTTGGGACTAAATTGAATGTAATAATATTTAAATTAGTTCATTTTGAATATGTTTAGATCAAGAACCAAAGAAATCGGAGTTAGATCGGGGAAAAGCCAAAGTCGTCGACTAATTGTCCGGTTTCAATTTTTTTCACTGTCCGAGGTAAGTCTATTAGATATTTAATTTTATTAAATTAGTTTATATGTATGAATATCAAATGTATTTATGTTGAGTTAAAATTAAAAGTATAAAAATCGAATGGAAAGTATGAAAATTATGTATATATATGTGTTAGGTTCGAATGAGTATGAATATACAAATATATATACATCAATGTCCTTGTAAATAATTTAGGTATGGAACTATATATATAGGTATGTGATGTATTCGAACATAGGTATGTATATATGTGAATAAAGTTTGAATTTAGTTAATGTTGTTTGTTATATATGTTTACATGATGTTTGAATAGATATATAAAGATATATATGTATGTGTATCAAATATTTGTATAAGTTGGATTGAATAAGCATGTATATATATGAGTAAATACTTATATATATTGATTATAAGTATGAAATTATATGTATATATATGTGTTAATTTCGAATATGTATGTGTATAATGTATAAAGGTACAAGTTCTTGTTTCGAAAATAAGTATAGAATTATATATATATTTGTTAGATTCAAATAGGTATATATGTGTATAAATATAAGATCTTGTTTTGAAATTAAGTATGAATTTATTTATGTATATTATAAATTTGAATATGTATATATATATACGTACATGTATAATTTCTTGTGTCGAAGTTAGGGTTGGAATTATATATGTACATATGAAGTCGAATGTGTATGTATATATGTATAAGATTTGCATTGAATCAAACGTATGAAATTGTTAGCTTAGTTTATTTTAATATGTTCGAATGTTAAATGTATATTATTCAAGTATAAAATAAGTTGAATATTATGATAGTAATATTAGAAATCTATAGTATAAAGATATATATGTATATATATATGTATTCGGTTGAATCATTGAATTAGTAAGTTGGAATTGATGATCGAGCTTATTATATATCCATGTGTATCAAAGAATATGAGTTATGAATTTTAAGCTGAATCTTTATGCAGGGATTTTGTATGCATATATAGCTCAAAAATGAATTATATCTTATGTGAACTGAATCACGCTATAAGCCTAGCAGGCTAAGTGCCGGTGATCTGAATCAGGTTATAAGCCTAGCAGGCTAAGTGCCGGTGAATCTGTTAAATTAAGTGATTATATGCATTGGGTATATATATGATTTTGGTTATATGTAAAGGATAAATATATGAACATTTGTTTATATGTATTTGATGAGCATATATACGTTCGGATCTTTGTGTTTAGTGAGTAAGTACATATATTGGTTGTTATGAAATTGTTGGATATATATATGTAAGCATTCGGCATATGTGGATTATAAGTATATATATGCATTTGTCACATGTAGTTTATAAGTATAAATATATGCTTTTGGCATATGTGTTTGAAAAATTATATATGTAAATGCATTCGATTAAGTGCAAGCGATAAGTACACTAGCAATCAGTATATGCAGTTAATGAGTATGTTTGTAACTTGGTTATATGCATATAATGATATACATATGTTCGTTTATATGTATTAGTTAAATATACATTCTTTTAGATATCAACAAAATGATTTAAGATAGTAATGTTTGAATAGTAATTATATTTGGTATTTGTGATCTCAATAAATTTACTTAAGGAATTATATGATTCTTTTATATGTATTTTAGATATGCTAAAGACTTACTAAGCTATAAAAGCTTACTTTGTTTGTTTGCGTCCATTTGTTTTATAGATAAAAACCAAGCTGGAGGCTCGGGATCGTTAGCAAAGATCATCACTCTATCTATTGTCTTGGTATTGAAATGTTTAAATTTTAGCTTATGACATGTATAGGCTAGATACTGTTTTGGAAGTCGTACTTTGATGTACTGTATATATAATTAATAGCCATACAAAAATGACTTATTTTCTTATGGTTTAACTAGATTGAAATGTTATATTTTGTTTTAAAAGGTTAAAGTAGAATTTATAATTATAAATGTTATATTTTGTTTTAAAAGGTTAAAGTAGAATTTATAATTATACTTACTTAAAATTTGACTAAGCTTAATACATTTAAATTTATATATATATATACAATGCTTATATTTTGATTTGGAAATAGTTGATTTAAATCTGTACTCAAACGAATTGCATATAAATGTTAAATTCTTGAATTTTACTGAACGCCTGTATTGAGTTGTGTTTTGTCCAGTAATGCCTCATAACCTTAATTCGGCGACAAATACGGGTTAGGGGTGTTACAGAAAGTAAACATGAAAGTTCGCAACAAATGCTAAACCTCAATTTATTTCGGTAATTTCCTGTCATTTTCCTTCAATGTCGCCATGCGTCACATAACGAGTGTACTCAAATCTCGCGTTCCACATAATCAGTGTATTCAATTCAAAAATTATAACTTCAACATTAATTCATTTTCAACAATAAAATAATTACATAATACCTGTCGAAACCACTTTTTGAAAACAAAAATTTTGGTGTCGATTTAAAAATGAAAATTGTAGTCGCCACCGATCTTTTATTAAGGTGTGATCGGATCACCTTAAAAATGATTTTGGTCTACGAATTTCAGAAAGAATGGGTTCGGGAGTCAGTTACGTACGAGGAAGGATTAGCACCCTCGTAACATCCAATATTGGTACCGTATTGATTAGTTAATGTCTTAAAGTTGAATGTCGAAAGTTTTAAAAGATTAAAAATGATTCCCCTTTTATTAATGACATATTTTTTTAAAGGAAAAAAATGTTTGGATAAATTTGAATGAGTGTAAAAGGTTTTCTTATCTCGATGCAACAAAATGTCGTACCCCGTAAGTTAGGATGCAACATTTGAATCCTCAAGAATAAGCTAACCTTCAAAAACTTTATTGAAATTTAGTTGATAGAGAATTGCACGCGGACCAAGATTGAGTTGTCAAGTCACGGGAAACTCCTACGAAAAATGATAGACACTTGGATCTGAAACGAAACAGAAAATTAAACTTAAAATCAACAGATCTGAAACAAAACACCCAAAATAATAAAGAATCAGCCAAGAATCGAAAACACTTATTAATAGCGTTGATTGGGAGCAAAGAAAACGAGATCTAACTTCAACGAAGACTCCAACACCGAATCTGACAAAGAAAACACCAAAACAGAATGATAAACTCAACAGATCCCGAAAACTAAATTGAAGTAGAGATAGGATTTGTGCGGCAAGAAAGAGGATTCTTGATGCCCAAGAATGTTGTGGACCTCCCAAGCCGAATCTGAAAAGAATAACACCAAAAACAGCAAATTAAACTCAAAAGTCCAGCAAACCGAATTGAATCAGAATTAGGATGATTGGACAGCAAGATCAATTGAAAAGGATGACAAAGGAACGTTTCTTGCTGCCAAGAAGGGTGCCGACCAGACTCTTGAAGAGTGTAATGGCTGGAAATGCAACAAAAGAGATTGAAACAAGTTAATCAATAAATCGGCACAAGCAGAAAATTTTAAAGAGGAATAAATAGCAACAAAGATAAAGAAAGTCCTAAGAAGCCTTGAAATCGAGAAAGATTTCACAACTCCCTTCAAACAACTCTAATCTCCCCTCCAATGTAAGCACACGGCAAGAAGAAGGCTGAAGATGGCTCCCACAATCAAAAAGATTGTTAAAACTACTTCTAAAGAAAACTCAAGAGAGAATTCTTGGAGAAAACTCAAAGAGAATTTTCACTCAACAAAAATCTAATTTCAATGTGTAATTCAATGTGTTTTTTTAAGGGTGGCCGGCCAAGCCTTATTATAGGCCTTCTAACTATTTTCCTAACCCTATTAGGAAAACTAAAAAAAAAATAGTTATTAACTTCAAGGGAAATTCGGCCAAGGCTTTTAATGGGCCTCTTGGGCTGAATTTTTACATAGGATTTTAATCATAAAGTCTAAAAATTAAAACTAAGTATTTAAAGAATTAAAATTTTACAAAGTGGGCCACGTTGACAATTTGGCCTGATTTTCAACTAAGTCTAATTTAAATTTCTTGATTGGGCTTGGAACATCTTATTGGGCCGTTTTTTCAAGCATTTGGGCTTGTAATCCGTTCTCTCCCGAAATTGGTTCGTTGATGCTCGTAACTGAGATCCAATGCGCCTTAGCTGCAAGATTCGATTTCTTGGGCCAAGATTTCCAAGATTTCAAATCTTGATTTTCTTGATTCTTGAAATCGCTCAAAACAGCAAAATTGGACCAAGATTCGGTTTCTTGATTTTCTTGAAAACAAGAAAGTGAATCTTGATTTTCTTTTTCCTTTGTATACGCATCTAAGGCCTTGCTAATGAAGTCTTGAATGGTTCCATTTAGTTTTGTACGCATTTTCCTGGCCTTTGACCTCGTTATTGGGCCTTGTGGTAATTTGAGCCCATCACGTTCTTGAGCTTGAGTTGGGCCTTTGTGACTCGTATCATTCCCCCTTCCTCAAAAAGATTCGTCCTCGAATCTGAAAAATCAAATGGAGATAAATCAACCACATTGAAAGTAAAACTTACATTGTATTCACCGGGTAGGTCAATTTTGTATGCATTATCATTGATCCGCTCGAGTACTTGGAAAGGCCCATCGCCTCTTGGATCCAACTTGGTCTTTCAGCAAATTGAATGAGCTCAAGACACAATGAATTCAGCAGCAAAACAAAGTAAAATTCGGCTGAATTTAGACATATTAAATCAAAAACAAGACACATTAATTAGATGTAATGAAACAGGCTTATTTATGCTATGTAATAACTAAAACATATTAAAAGCAAGCATGAAACACATTAAACACAATTAATTAAATTTGTCCAGATTTAAACATATTAATTACTAACATTTATTTAAGCTGAACTAAAATTTGTCCAGATTTAAACAAATTAATTACTAACTCATTTAATTTATTCCAGCAAATTAAAAATGCATGAAATTAAATAAAAGTGAATTAAGCTCAACGAGCTAGAATCAGCTCAAATTGAACTCCATGATAAAATATAAATTTAATACCTAACCCTAATGCTTTAACTTTTCACAATTTAGTCTTAAAATCAACATTTAACAAAATCACTTTATACAATCATCATATAACATATTCATCCAAAACATCCTATATTCATCAATGGTAACTTCTAAAATTTTCAATAAAATAAAAAACTAATGAATTAGTTAGTTAGACCTAATAGTAAAAATCTCAAAAACATAAAAATTTCAAGAAAAGGACAAGAGTTAAACTTACATGAAGCAAAAATATGAAAAAAAAAGCTTAAGGGGACTCTCCTATGGCGTTTTGGATGGATAATTGATGAAGAAATTGTCTAGAAACTTTTAGATTTTCAATTTAATATTTTAATTTCACCTTATTTACAAATTTGCCATTAAATAGCTTATTTTATTATTATTTTTTCTTACTTATGCCGCTTCATCTATCCCACATGGGCATATTTACTCCTTAAGTCCTTCTTTGTTTAATAATTAAGCCATTTAATCACTATTTCTTATAATTAATAAGTTTTGTGATTTTTTCAATTTAGTCCTTTTTAATTAATTAACTATCAAAACGTTAAATTTTTTTAATGAAACTTTAATACTACCTTAATGACACTCTATAAATATTTATAAAAATATTTACAGCTCGGTTTATAGATTCAATGTCTCAATACCTCATTTTTTAAAACCACTTGACCTAATTATTTTCATTAAATACAAATCACTAATTCAAAAATCTTTCTATAACCATATTTGACTCGTAAATACTAAATAATAAAATTTACGAGCTTACTCGTCGAATTTAGTGGTCTCGAACCACTGTTTTCAACACTACTGAAAATCGAGATGTTCTAATCCAACGGACTGTCATAACTTGAAGCATAAGGGCAAGTCTAGCAAACTGTAATAACTTGCGTATGCCCATGGCCATGGGACTTGCATTCATACACAACGCTTATGTTAGAGTATGCCCAAAAGATCAATCATGAGATGGTTGTAATATCATACTTGATTTATCATGTTTATTAATATAAGGCGTTACCATTATTATTTCAGTTTCTTTTCTGTGTGTATAAATAAACTGTTTTATAATAATGTCCTGAGAATAATATGATTATTCTTAAAAGATTCTTAGTCAAGTACCATGTTTGGTTGGGTGTAATGGATTAGCCATTACACCCCTAATCCGTGGCCCCACTGAATACACTGTTTGGTTCGCTGCATTGCCCTAATACGGGCCTATTACGTTGCGGACGGATTCGACTTTTCTCTGCTTCAGCGTCGATTTGCTATTACGTTCCAAAATCAAATATTGCCTAATCAGTCTCCCTTTTACCCTCCCAAGCAGAAATCGATTCTCCACCCCACCCCACCCTCTCCCTCTCCCTCTCCCTCCCAACATCAACCAAACCTCCAGCCAGTCCCGACTTTCATCTTGGCATATGGTGAAACTGAACCATTTTTAACTGCCGCAGCTCCTTTCTCGCCGAAGATCTCCTGTCCTCCGACGACAATGGTTGCTGCCAAGAAGACCGTAAAGACCCCTTTACTCGTTTTCTCTTCTTCTTTTTTTGAATATTTAACCTAAATTTTCTGAAAACATGCTAATTCATTTTTATGTTGTTGATGATGGTTTTTTAATGCAGAAGAAGACCCATGAGAGCATTAACAACAGATTGGCTCTCGTTATGAAAAGTGGGAAATACACTTGGGTTACAAAACTGTTCTCTAATCTCTCAGAAGCTCCAAAGGTATTCCATTGTTTCTTTAAAAGTGGGAAATACCGCTTGACTGGAAGTTCTCTCAGGTGTTCAGAGAACGGACGACCGGAGAGGAAATTCAGGAAGGTGTGCTATTTGGATTTTTTCGATTTGGTTTCTCTTAGTGTTGATTTTGTCTCAGTGCTAAAGAATTATCGAATTTTATTGTTTTTTAATCCTTATAGCTAATAATCTTTTTTTTCCGTTGCTATTTATTTTTCCATTGTTTAAATTGGTAATATATATTGTTAGATTAGTGTATAATGTTAAGATCTAGGTCTAGCTTCATGCACTGTATAGCTTCTCAAAGTGTGATGTGAAGCAATGAAGAATTTTTTGTGTTCTGGAATTAACTAATTATTGGTTGAGTTCAGTAATTAAGTTGAGATTAGATTTTATTTACTGAAAGTCTGAAGAAGGAATTCAATGAACTGTAGATTGAAATAATTACTAGGTTCCTGGTCTTGGAGGGTGGTGCACCATGTAAAAAATGTACTAAGCAAGTCCTTTGTGGTAAGAGACTGAGTTTGCCTGCGTAACTGATGCTCTTTAACTTTAGGGTGTTATTTATGGACTAACATGGAAGTAAAACTAGTTTCATGCATTAATCGGATGGTCTTACTTAGGAGTCTAGCCATGCAAGTGACAGTTCGATGAGGTTTTGATCCAGTAAGAACCATAATTTCTTTGTGAACCATCTTGGGATGGGCTATTATTAGTTTTGCTCTTCATGATGCCTTCCTTGCATTGGCCTCAACTCTAAGCATGATTAAATAGAAAATTTTGAAGAGCTTTTCCATGATGCACTTTGCTTGATGAGTCTGATTGTGTGAAGAAAATAGTTGCGGGCGCGATATACTTGGTACTTATATGTCCTACATGTTCTGCTTCTCTTTTCACTTCATTTACATGCCATTGTTTCTTTTTCAGTTGATATCATATCTGCAATTGAATTCAATAGAAATGGCGATCACCTTGCTACCGGTGATCGTGGGGGTTGGGTGGTTTTGTTTGAAAGGACTGACACTCAAGACGTACGTTCTCTGACCATTTTTCTTTTTAATATTTCTGAACCTGCTTGTTTCACTTACTGTGATTCTCCGGTGTTCTGTTCTCACACTTTGTCATACTGTTTTATAATATGTAGCATGTTGGACATCGAAGAGATCTAGAGAAGATGGATTATCCAATCAATAGGCATCCTGAGTTTCGTTATAAAACAGAGTTTCAGAGCCACAACCTGAGGTATTTATGTTTCGTTTGTGGTAGACATAAACATAATGATTATTGGGAGTACATGCTAAAAGCTTTCTAGACTTAAATATTGAAAACGTGTACTCCCTTGGTTTAATACAGTTTGACTATCTGAAGAGCTTGGAAATTGAGGAGAAAATTAACAAAATTAGGTGGTGCCAGTCATCTAATGGTGCTCTTTTTCTTTTGTCGACAAATGACAGAACAATCAAGTTATGGAAGGTAGGTAAAGGCATATTTTCTATTCCGGATTTTACAGTTATGAAATTATACACAAATTATTATTGTGATAACTCCACTATTTTTTCCCAAGGAATATCAATATTCCAAAAGCAGCAACATAGCAAATCTACAAATTTAACCTTGTCATCATGTTGGGTATTTCTAATGTCATTTCAAACTTGTAAAGGTACAAGAGAAGAAAGTCAAAAAAGCATGTAACATGAACGTGGACTCAACCAAAGCCATGGGAAATGGTCCTATTGTTGGTTCAAGTATATCAACAAGCTCCAAACAATACATTGCAAATGGAGGATGCACAAGCAATGACTTCTCATTCCCAACTGGGGGTTTCCCATCTTTGCATTTGCCTGTGGTAGTTGTTGTGAATCCAAAATGCTTATTTGTTAAGATACTTTGGAATCAATTACTTTTTTTGTCATTTTTCCATGGTTTAGGCAGTGTTTGATATGCCAATACTTTTATTATATGGTTTACTGATCTAACATGTAATGCTTCTGTCACAATTGTAGTCTTAACATTTTAGCCGTCGAAAATTACTTTGAATTTTTGTTATAAGAATATTGATTATTAAGAAATTTATTAAATTATATATTTTAATTAAAATATATTTAATAATAATTATGTTAAATTATATTTTATAGTATCATATATTATGATTTTAGTAAATTTATATAAGAATATTGATTATTAAGAATTTTATTAAATTATATATTTTAATTAAAAAATATTTAATAATAATTATGTTAATTTATATTTTATAGTATCATATATTATGATTTCAGTAAATACATATAAGAATATTGATTATTAAGAATTTTATTAAATTATATATTTTAATTATAATATATTTAATAATAATTATGTTAATTTATATTTTATAGTATCATATATTATGATTTCAGTAAATTCATATAAGAATATTGATTATTAAGAATTTTATTAAATTATATATTTTAATTATAATATATTTAATAATAATTATGTTTAAATATGATTAAATTATTTATTACTGATATTAATAATCTTATTAAAATTTAAATAACAATTAAAATAATCATTTACCAAAACAAATTTATGCTAAGGGTATTTTAGTCATTTTAGTTTTTTCCATTATGCTATTATACCTCTATTCCATTCAACCAAACACAAGAATACTATTACGTCTCTATTCCATTACATTCAACCAAACAATTGATTTGCTATTACACCTCTATTCCATTACACCTCTATTCCATTACGCCTCTATTCCAATACAGCGAACCAAACGTGTTCTAATTGTTGGCTAGGACAACAATAATGCATTAAAACTAACATGTAGTTTATTGATGATAAAGAGTTGTCATTGATATGGAGTGTCAAAATCAATGCATGAATATGTATGTTAGAGAACAACATATTGGACTGACCCATTCTGAGTATGTTTCTTGGATTATTATGTAATTGTCACAACATTACTCATAGTGATTAATATGTATATGATCCTCAGACTTGAGATCATCATTATCCCAACATCGTGAGTTGTATATTTTGATACAGTCAAACGTATACCGTAATTGGTTGTCCTATAAAGGCTGATGTTGGATATACCACGATCTATGTAGAGGGATATGGTTGATCGATATAGGATAAGTCTCTCCTACATAATAGGAGTGATATCTTAGGCCACTTGATTAAGTGAGACTAGAAATGCATGGTCATGCTAAAATAAGTTGATATAAGATGTCATACTTATTTGTATGTCATAGTCTACTCAAGATATCAAGGAACATGGGATGGACTATGCAAGTGTGAATATTCCATGACTTGTGTCCAACACAGAAATAAATGACTTAAGGATTAATGCATGAAAGGTTAATCGCAAAAAGGTTATGTCAAATCATGATTTCTTGTAACTTAGGTAGCAATGATGCATTGCTAGATGCCACTCATTGTTTGTAACATTAGAATCGTTCTAGTATTACTGCTAACGTTACAAGAACCTACAAGGTCACACCTTATGGTTGAAATTAACGGAATAAAACATAGTTGGTATTGTGTTTGGTTGTCAAATGAATTAAATTAATTGTAGAATTAATTTAATTGGGTAATCAAATATCAAACATATTATATGTACAAGGTTGTTGTACACATAATGAAAACATAATTCTATTAATATATGAATTTGGTTCGTATATAAATTTAAATAAATATAGTTTACCGAAATCATTATTATAATTAATGTAATTATAATTTTTGATTTAAAACATTGTTATATTTATTTAATTTCAATTATGATTATTATGTCCGCATAAATATTTAATGAATTATAATTCATTATATATATACCAATTGTAAGAGGGTTAAAAAAGTGTGTTTTAAAAAACCCTAAAAATTAGAAAATTCCGTTTTTCTTTGCTTAAAAAAAAGGTCTAGCAGCCGTCAACCAAAGTCTTCTCAAAAATAGTTTTGGGGATTTCTTCTGTTTATTGTCAACTGGGTGGATTACGTAGAGGCCGGAGTCATCAAAGGTTGCGGCTTGGTTCGGTAGTAGATCAGAATACTCGTTGACGAAGCGTCACTGTCTACTCAGTTTAAAGATTCGGTAATTTCGAAACCTTTATTTCACCCTAATTCGTTCCTTGCACATGGATCCATAGTTAAGATCGCCAGATGAATTAATTTTTGCTGCGCCGTGGGGGTGCCGATGTTTCAACAACTTAAAAACTTAGACTCCACGGAGTCTCATACTTGAAAAGAACCCTAGCGGGGGTATCCCATGCTTGTGCGCATATATCTTCGTACAGTCCAATTAAACCTCCGCAAAGCCAAATAACATACATATGCATTCCTCATAACCTCCAACTAATCCTCCCCAAAGCTAGTTAACATGAGGCACAAAGTGCACAACATGACATCTCCTTAATCATTCATCCATCATAACATCTCTCCATACTCCGCTTATTATTCATTTTATCAAAATAACACGTATCCAATATTCAACAATATAACGTACTTAATAGTATTTTACCCAGAAACAACTTATCAATACAACAAGCTTATGCTTACACCGAGACATGCATTTACACACCAACTTAACATGCAACAACATTACAATAGAAATCTCATCAAAACCATTCATCAATACTATGAATCAAGCTTACAATAAACATGCACCTTATCTTTTAACATACACCCGTGATTGTGCTCACTTTCTCAGGATAAGATAACCCTTCCTCATAAATATAACACACAACATGAACTTCAAAGTATAAAGCATGTAAGACAAAAACTGAAGATTTGAGTTCAGGGACTCACCGACAAACACCTTAAGGAAGCATCACCTACTAGCTTGACTTTCCCTTTGACATTTGGTCCCTCTCCGTCTTCGCCGACTAAACAGTAAAAACCATATAGGACCAACGGCGAGACATTTACGAGTAAGACAATCAAACTCTAACAACATGCAGAGTAAATTATTTACTTATCAAGCTGATTTTTACTTACAATTCATAATCAACCTTTAGTGAAATGTCCGCAATTCATTTCTTTCTTTCAAATCAAAAGACACAGAAAAGTATATAAACATTACCAATCCTTTATAGGATTAAATTACCAATGGTTAACAAACAATAATTATGAATTTCATCCTACAAAATAAAGACTTAAGAGCTGAACTTTATATTTGGTATGGTGTAACAAAATGTGTTGAGTTTTTGAAGAAAACAACAAACTAGTTAAGTAGCACTGTCCAATTTTTATTTGCTTTTGCAAAGGTGAAAAAATATAGAAGCTGTCATGGGAAACATCCTAATTAAAAGAACAAAACCACAAAAACTCTCAACTCATAAGATTTGATTAAGGGCAAAACCTAAACTTGAAGATTTATAACATTCACACTAAATAAATTAATCTACTTTCAATATAATTATATACTTAAATTCACTACTAATTATAAATGTTGGTTGTCAACACTATCTTAATAAAAATTCAAATTTCTGTGGTTAATATTATTATAATAATAAAGTTGGTTCATCCCCATGAAGACAGGTTCATTTTTAAAATGATAGTCAAAATATTGGGGGTTTGTTTTTAGTAATAATTGAAGTTAGAGATATAAAAATTTTAATTTAACCTTTTAAAAATTATAAATATATAAATTATTGAAATAATAAAATTATATTTTTACTATAGTAAAAATACTCCATCGCTGTGTAAAAACTTCTCATTTCTTCTTACCTTGGACAGCAAAAGCATGAAAAAAGACACAATTTCTCACCATTGGAATTAAAAGATGGAGAATTGAAGGGAAAAGATTAGTTGAGAATGGAAGGGGTTAGCTCTATTTCCTAGTAAGTACTCTTTTTGAATTTTATCTCACCATATAATTTTTTAAAATTATAAATACGAGGACTGAACCACATCACTCAGAAGTATTGATCTAATTTTTATCATATATAAACTATGATGTCATAAGACATATACATAGAAATTTATGGCTTTTTTTAAAAAATAACCCAAATAAATTAATTATTTATGAAAACTTAAAATCATGTACGAAAATGATCCGTTTTGAGCAATGAACCTCGATGTCACCGTTGTCATTGGCAACACCGGACTGATGTGTGATTATATAAAACGTTCAAGGACTTGATGAAGTAATTACCCCTTTTAGATCGGATAAAAGAAGGGTGGTGCCATCACTATTGGCGGCACAATCATGTTTCATCAAGTCCCTGAACATTTTATATAATCACACTTCAGTCTGGTGCTGCCAATGACAACAGTGGCACCCAAAAAATTATTTTTTTAAAACCAGCCAATGATTGGCCCATTATGAAGGGTAGTGCCGCCAATGACAACAGCGATACCGAAATTCACTTTCAAAATGTGTCATATTTTTTTACATGATTTTGCAAGTGGGTCATTTTCGTAAATAACTAATTTATTTAGGTTATTTTTGAAAAAATTAAAATTTATTGAATAAGTGCATTTTAATATGTGATTGTTATAATTAGACCTTTTCATGGGCCGAGTTACTTGCCCAACGTTGAAGGCTCGCCTAAATTTTGGAAGGGTTTTGACAAAAACAGTATGCCCGAAAAATGGGCTTGGGCAAAAATACTAGGTCCGCTTAAAATATGGGCCGTGTTCAGGCTTGAATATTCAAGGCCCAATCTTGGCCCAACCCGTTTTTAAGTCTATAATACTTTATATTATGTTATTTTTATATATTATGTAATTTAGAACACATTAAAAAAATAAACCTATATTAAATATATAATACTACTCTAATGTAAAAATGATTTTACCAAAAAAAATAATGTTAAGATGACTATATAAAAAATTCAATAAATAAAAAATATATAAAATTATTAAATATTAAAATAATATAATATAAATATTTAAAAAAATAAAAATATATGGGCGGACTTAAAATAGGCTTAAGTTAGTCTTTTACAAATATGAGTAGGTTTGAGCAAAATTTTAATATCATATTTCGGACTATGCCGAATTTAGACAAATATAAAATATGTTAATATCATATTTAGTCTCGAGAATCACCTTTAATTATAATCCATGTGATGCCACCGATAACTTGTTTCTCACTAACCATATTAGAGTTAAGGTGAATTTAGTTATTAGGTATATGCGTTTTTTAAGATAAATTATCTAATTAGTCCTTTAACTTTTAAAACACTTTTATTTTAGTCACTTAAATTAAAAATATTTACAATTTAATCACTATTTTTATAATAATTAAACATTTTAATCACCTTTTTTCACTAACCACGTCTTATGTCCACGTAAGCAAAAGCAAATTTTACTCTAAATAGTAAATCCAAAAAAGAGTAATTTTAATTTAGAAAAACCCAAAGGACCAAATAGAATCTAGGTGGCCAGCTGCCACCGCCATCTCCATTGGCTGCTGCTGCAACCGCCGTATCCATAGGCGGAGCAGCCGGGAAAGAGAAAGAAGAGCGAGGTGGCTGTAAAAAAATAGTGCGAGGATTGGAGTCAATGCTAATTCTTCTTTTAGGCGCATGTCCACCGTCCTTTTGTTTCACCACTGATTACTGTCTCTTTTCTGGTAACCATCTAATGACATCTGTGCTGCACACCCAAGTCTCCTTGGATACCTCCACTGACAGCTTTTGCTCCCGCAATAACTTGTCTTGACTCTCACTCTCCTTTGACTCGTTTTTCGGGTCGGTTTCTCGGGTTTCTGGGTATGAAGTTCGGATCTTCCTTGGCTTGTCTCGCATTCTTCTTCCTCCTCCGCTGTCGAACCCTTTTCTTCATCTTCTTCAGCTTCTGCTTGTTGGTGCAGTTCTTCAATGGCAGCTTCATTCTCAAGAACAAATGGAACTTCAGTTGAATTTAGGGTCTGGGTTTTTTCTAAACTAAAATTTTGAAAAAGAATTATTAAAGAATTAGACTTTTTTATCTTTTTATATTATTTTTCCTTTTCTATTATTAACTTTTTCTGGGTAGATAATTTGGTATTTTGAAATTGATTAATTGAAAACATTTAATTTTTTGTTATTAATATGGAAGTACAAAATAAAAATAAAAAAGTTTATAAAACTTTAAATTGAAAGGCTACATGATTGAATATGTGCAAATATAAGTTTGACGATTGATGATGGTTTACCCGGAGGCTAAGAGCTATCTATAAGTAATGAGGGTTAAAGGTGTTCTATGAGTATGAGAGTTGTAAGTGGTCTTCCAAGAGAAAGGAGGAGAGGAGCTCTCTCTTTTTCATGTTTTCTTCTGCGTTGAGATTGAGTGTCTCAAACTAGATCACAAGGAAAGACATATATATAGCCACTAAATCTCGAGAGATAAGCATGGGATGTGTAAAGGTCATGTGTAGATCGTGTATAGTTTATGTGTTCATAGTTATATAATATTTGATAAGGAAAATTATTTTATGTAACGCATATTCATTGTATGATTAATTATTTTAATTTATTTTAAACATGTCATAGAAATTGAATAACATAATATAATTTTTGATAATATGATAGTTAGAGATGTGGTTAATGCGAAAAGAAAATTTATAATCATGATATGTGAAATAGAGCATGCTAGCCATTTATCTCTTCAAAAAGTACTCGTGGTAAAAGAATTAGCCACTATTGTAAATGGTGGATGCTTATTTTTGACCAAAAAAGAATAAGTAAGAAACTTTTACAATCTTTTGTGTTTCTAAGCATATATGAATTTTATCAATTAAATTATTTGAAAAGTGTTTTTTTAAGGGTAACAAGTACACTAGGACTATAAATACAAATCTGAGTAACTATAAGTATCAAATTATTACAAACGGACTGTCCGAGTAACCACCAAGTAGATAATCACAAACAAACTAAGAACTAATACAATCCAGACTAAAGCCAACAAACCGGAACTAACTGAACTAAAACTCCCATGCATGATGGGGCTCATAAACCTCTGTAATAATTACACATGATAGGTCTTGAATCTAAATACTCAATACTTAGAGCCTCCACCTTTACTAAGTGAACTAAGGCCTTATTGGCGAACATTGGTCATTTTTCTTTATACTAAACATCTTGAAAAATTAGTTGAATTGACAAACATCTTGATAAAATTAAAATTTATAAACACGAAAAATAATATGGATTTGAATATTTTTATACCACTAAACTTTTTATTGTATATGATGGTTTTTAAAATTTTAATCCTTGATTTTGTATAAAAAATAGATACCATCAAATTAAATATAAAATTATTTTTAGCTCAACCAACTAATTGAATGGGTCCAAATAAAAAGTTTGACTGAATTAATGTTGGATCTGACTTTCTTTTTTCTGTGAAAAAGACAAAAAAAAATGGAAACAACTTCATTAAAATAAAACTAAATCTTTAAAGGGAAACCTAAAACATTTAAAAATCTTTTCTCTTTGATATCAATTTTTCGAATGATTCAATGTTCTATTCTTGATAAAAAAAAATCTTGAATTGCTAGGATTATCTCGATGCTATCAATTTAAATTATCACACTGTCATAACTCCACTTCAAAAGAAGCGTTAATCTATCTATGATGCCCCACAGCTCGGCCTCAATAATTTAGATATTTTGATCATATTAATATATTTGGTATTATTTATTTTTAGAAGGGAATGATTTTGGTATAATTAATCTGTTATTATCATAAAATATATTAAGATAGATAAAGTCAATGTGGACCCTAAAATATGGGTAGTTGTAAGATAAGCATCAAAAGCGTGGTGGGTTTGGTGCACATCTATTTCTTTCACAGCTAGACCCATCCTGGAGAGCCCACATGGCCCAATAGTGACCCGCGAAGACTATTGTCTACCTCTTCTTTATTATATTAATTACGAATTAATCGGATATTAATTCAATTTATAAAATTATAAAAATATCTTTAAAAATGTTAATTGTTTTAATAAATTCACATGCTTTTTAATCTAAATATAAAAATAATAACGCAGGATACATCCTCTTGAATTTTTTAACTTTATAAGTAAAATTTTAAAAAAATTATGTGCCTTATTTATTTTTTATTTTTTTAGTTTAACAAATTCCATGGCTTATTTATTAAATAGCTGTCCTATAAATAACTACACCTAAAAAAACTAATTTTTCTTACTTTTTAAGTTTTATTAGTGTGATTAGATAGTAAAAGTATCATGGAAGCTCTATATATACTAGGAGTTGAATTACGTTTTGTTCAATCTACCCAAAAAATGGGTAAATTAGTCCTCGTACATTAAATCAAAAAGTAAATTAGTCATTTTTGTTAAAAATTCCATCGATTAAAAACTAATACTGACGTGTAGGGACCAATTTTTAAAAACATAAATGGATGAAAATTTTAACAATAACACCTATTTTTTCTTTGATTTAACGTTCAGGAATTAATTTACTCTTTTTTTCAATAAAAAAGATAAAATGTAATCCTATTCTTATAGCAGGAACTATGATAGATTCTAGTATAAATAATTTAATAAGGGCTTTAAAGATAACATAAAATATGTGACAATACTTGTTAGGCTCAAATAGACAAAGGCATAGGTGACTATGACCAAGTCAAGCTCCCAAATTAGTTCACACGTGAACAACAATAGGATTTAAAGTAATTTGTCCCTATCGAATTCAGGCTCCATCTTTTATCATTTCTTTTGGCATTAATTGCTGTGGTTAAATTATGATCCAAATTTGTTAAGTTTTAATTGAGTTTTTTTATACGATATTAAAGATAGAGGACGGGTAATATTGTATCAATTAAGTTCTTTTGTTAGCTTAGTCTTTAATTTTGGTATTATTAAACAATATCTCAAGAGTTTGATGTTAGTGTACTTAAAGGACATCGATCGAATTTTAGGTGTATGTGTATGGTATATCTATCACATGAACAATTAGAATTAGACGTGTTAAAAAATAGTCATGTTTGAAATTTAATGACACTATCTGTGTTTTGACATGTTAGATCCAAATTGTTCATGCAGTAAGTATAAATGTTTTTAAAATTTAACTCACGTGTTTTAAACATCGAAGTTAGAATTTGATGCTCAATCCGATGACTCAGCTAACAAAAAGACTTGATTGATATAATATTAATATTTTAAAAACTCAATTAACAACATTTTAAAATTTGAGGATCAATTTAAAATGTATTCCCGCAATTAACCTTTTCCTTTGTTTTATAATTTTAGTTTGTAACACTTCTTACCCGTTTCAAACGATCGGTACGGATCGGAGATGCCACCGAAGCATGTATGAGTAAGAAATCTTGGATTATTTAAGAATTGAAAGTTTAAAATATTTTTATAAAACAATTAAAATATCTTTTAGACAAGATTTAAAGTTTTAAAAACAACTTAAAATCATTTACGATTTACTTGTAGTTAATCGAAGGTGATCAGAACTCAAAATGAGCTCCAGAAGGTCAAAATGACTTGAAATGGTGCAATGCTGAAACAAGTGCGATGTCGCAACGAGGAATATTTGACGTCTGACTGAGTTAATGGGGTTGCAACATGAAAAAAGATAAGTCATGACGTCGGGCACCGAGGTCGCAACGTGACTCACTAAGTTTGCCCAAAACACTTAAAAATCACTCCAAAAACACATCCCAAACATCACCATATCATTCCAACATAAATCATGTTATTATAAATCAAAAGTTAAACTCATTTAAGCTTAAAAACTTAGCATGAACACATCTAAAACAAAATATACATATTTGTTTAAGAGAAACGCAAAGAAGGCTCAAGTTAATCATTTAACTTGACAATTGCTTGAGTAATCTAAGTCTTTGTATACATGCTAATAATCCAATACAAATGGTATTTAAACATTTGAATTTCAACCTTGGAAGCACGATGGATCATGCGATACTCCCAAGCCAACACTAGGACTTCTAGGTAAGTCCAACCTACGCTTGAGCTTAAATAGCCAAGGATGAACTTACATATCTTAATTCTTATTAGTGTTGAGCCCATCCTATGGATTTCATGTTAGTTTCATTCAAGCCACATTTTAGTATTATTCGTTATTTCATTTTGATTTACCAAAATGTAAGGGCTCAACTTACACATTAACAATTTGTTAACTAATTCATTTAATGAAAATATCTATTCAAGACTCTTAAGTAGAGTCCATAGTATCTTGACATGTTCTTTCACATTTCCCAATTATAGTCGTTAATCTTTAAGTTATTCATATACATAATTTTCATTTCTTTGAATTATAACATGCTTAAATCATCAATTTCTTTAATACTGTTTAAAGTAAGTTCTCTAGGCCATACACTATTAAAGTTCATTATCATGTGAAATTCTCTTTTGCTTACATATTCATCATATACCTTATTTTAATCTCTTTTAGTTACAAGACATTTAGTTCATGAAATTAACTCTAGCTTTTAGGCATATATACTAATGTTTAAAGTTGATTAACAACATTTAACTTATTTACTCTTTTGCTTAAATTCTCTTTTGATTTTATCAATTTACTCTTGCTTTTAGCCATATATAAGAATAAAAAGGTCTGGTGTGCCTCTCTTTGCAAAATTTTGAGAGATGCAGACCCTATAAAGCTTTCAGGGAAAGAAAGAAAGTAATATAAAGAGGAGTTGCTTCAAACCTATGATCGAGTCTTCATCACCACTGCTAGTGCCAAAGGACATGCCTTCCTCACCAAGAACAACATCATAGAGGAGCAAAACATTGATGAAAGAATTTTTGGTGATCATACCATTAACTCAATCTTGGAAAAAAATGATTTGTTAATATTTGCTTAGTTTGTCAAACCCTATGTTTAGCATATAGTACTTAAGTTCTACACCAACTTGTTGCAAAGTATAAATGACCCCACCAGCAAGTTACATCACGTGGTTTATGTGTGAGGAAGATGTACAGGTTTAGCTCTGCACATATTAAACACTTGTTAACCACATTTGTACCAAGGATGTGGAGTTTGGGAATCAGAGGGCACTATTATTGCTCAAATCACAAATGGAATCCATCTTACCTAGCCTATTGGTTCTAAACTACACTCATCTACCTTAGAACCAACATACATTGCCTTATATGCCATAGCCACGAGGAATTGGCTTCTCAACAACTAGAGGCACAATATGACAAAGAAGATGGCCACCCTATTGAGGAAGGTGGGAGTTAGGATCCAGTTTGATATTAGAGATTTAATATTCACTAAGATATGTAGACATACTGAGAAGGTAAACAATAAGCTCAGTTTCCCTTATTTATCTCTTATATTTCAAATATTATACTTGCAAAATGACAAGATTGTCAAGGCCACTGAGAAGTATGAGAAGATGCCTCCTGAGCTGAAGTTCTCCCACAAGTGGTTAGAAGGCAAACATGCTCCCCTGAACCTTAGAAATGTGCAAGAAGTAGCACCTACTGAAGAGATAACATTGCCTAAAATTGTTGGCACAAATACAGACACAATTCATGGTTCCTCAAACACATCAACTATTGTTGATTAGAGGCTCCTCAAGTTACTTTCTGATGAGATTGATGTCAATGAGAGGCGGATCAAGGATCTCAAAGCTCACATCAACAAGCTATTGGCCAAAACGCTAGATAGTTTGGTTAAGCAGTTTCGATGATCCCTCAGAAATCCTTGAACAAATAGGGGGATTAATTATGATGTGATGGTGATGGTAGTAGCAACAATAACCACAAACTTAGGGTTCTAATTCTCGATAATTTTCTATGATAATTCTTTGCCCCAATGTTCACTCAATCTAATAATATTGTAATCCTAACCTTGTATGTTTGGATCATGTTAACAAGCTTGTTCTTAATGCTTGCCTTAATGAAGATGAGAGTGCTTGATTAAAGGGGATTACTTAGGGGAAGAGTATGTAATTGTGATGATTTTATTTTCCCTATATATGTTTTGTTCAAATATTGCCAAAAAAGGAGATTATTGACATATTTAGAGGCAAGTTTGCTTCTGTGGCTGAAACAGTGGCCACAATTTAAATAATTGTTTCATTGCCCAACTTGCATGTTTTAAAGAGTTAGCAGATTTTAGTACAAAAGCATTGTGCTATTTATTTTAAAGATATTTGGACATGTAAAGCTCATAACTTGAAGACCAATTGAGTTGAAATTGAAGACTTGAAGATTGGTTTCTTACAACCCAAGGAAGATTACTTGTTGAATAAGGAAAGTTACTTTCCATGTTTTGAAGGCATTGGTTTAAAACAAAACTCATATGGAAGTAGTATCTTGTACTGATTTTTAGTCATCTTTATGGAGAAGTGATTATATTGTAATTCTTATGTAAACAAAACTCAAGTAGTATATAAACTTAAGTTTTGCTTAGGTTAAGAGCACCTGAGAGTTTTGAGAGTTTGGTAGAGCACAAATTTGTTCAAGTTAGGAACTTCTGCACACACATAATCAAGAGAGTCTTTTGAGTTGCAAAACTAACTTTCTAGGGAGAAGCTTGGTGGAAGAGTGATGTAGCCTTTGTATAACAATAAGGCCGCTAAATTGGTGAGTGTTAGATCAGTGTTAGAACTTAAATCATTGGTTGTACTACGAGAAAGATAGTGGATCATTGCTTTGGGCAACGCCCTGTAGACGTAGATTGAGATCGATATGCGTAAACAATCTTTTTTATATTTATAGGTGGTACTCTTTTCTTTTGATCTTTTTATAAAATCAATTAAAAAACTCAAATATAATGATATTTGAACCTATGACACCAACATCAACAAAACCTCCATTTTACCACTTAAACCGAAATTTTGTTTTGATTTTGATATAATTTATAGTACTTTTACACTAAAAACTTTTTCACCCACATCGTTATATCTCTACTAACTTTAAACCCCCAACTGAGTTGATGTCACGAGCTAACCTGACACAAACTTGGTTGAGGAAATGCTTACAATATTTTATTATATACAAAATAAGTTATAACATTTTAACGTACTAAAAAAATGACAATACGAGTTGCAAAGTAATTGAAGTAATTTTTAAGATGTATTTACCTATTTAAATTTATTTTTATCACAATTTAAATTATTTTATTTTATTTTATTCTATTATTAATTTCAAGTTATATATTTTATTATTTATTAGATATTATTTACATGACATTCTAGATAGAAACTAAATATATTTTAAAAAAAGGAGTAGAAAAGGACTGTTCAGGCTTGAGGAGGAATGGGCGAACAAAGTTAAACAAGTGGTCAAAGACTCTAAAAGCAAAAACAATAGGACATGACATGTGAATTTAATACTACCATATATTATTATATTTATAGGTTTAATGTTCTTTGTCTTTAGTTTGCGGTGATTAAGGCCCACACTTGTCTCACATTCGGACATAACTCTATGTTGCTTTCTGGTATCGCATTTCATTTGAATTTTAATAATGATAAATCCTATTTTTGTAACAATCTAGGTTCCGATCCTATCTATTTTTTTTCTTTACATAATATCTAAAATTACTCATAATCCCTCTCCAACTCATAAATAAGAGGATAATACGCTTCAACGCACTTGAACCATGTCTTTCTGTATTGATAACAATACTTATATCAATTGAACTAAAACTCAATTTAATAGCATTTTTTAGCCTTGATACACGTCCATTGTTTTTCTTATGTATTATAGGATAGTAGTTAAATTTTAGTTTTAGTCCCTCTATTATATTCAAATTTTGAGGTGGATTGGGATGAGATTAGAAAAGCCAGTTTAAGATTAAGTGTAAATTTTTTGAATAAAAAATCGAGTTTTACCTCGTCATTTGTCATCCATTCTAGTGAAGGACAGCTTAAATGTAGTGTTGTTAGAATCAGTTTAATTATGTTGATGTTGATTTGAACAAATAAATTGAATTCACCTCAAATCGAACCATTCAAAACTAGTAAAAATTGAAAATTGAGGAAAAACAATAGTTGAACTTCATATCAACAATCAGACCGATTGAAATGAGAATTGACGGTGTAATCGATCCCACGATTCGATTCTTAAAACCTTAGTTTAAATGCATAGCTAACAAGTTAGAAGAGGGGGACTTGGAACAGTAACACCTTTAATCAAAAACAAATGAATGAGCAAAAGGGTATGGTGTTATGGGCCAGTCTTTGCCTCTCTAAAGTGTCCCACATTATATTAATAATTGTTTCAGATTCTCTGTCTCCCTTTTACCACAAGTTGTGCTAACGGGCAATGCATTTCTGCTTGTGGTTTTAGTCCTTTTCTTGACTCAAATAGTTACTTAAAAATCCCTCACACTTTGCACCACTCTTCAAATCCATGCAATTTTCTGTCAATTTCACCCATTCCCATTTTACCATCCAAGTTTGGTTCATTTTCTCCTAAACCAAAGCTCGGTCCCGAGTTACTCGATCTAATATTATCGTATTTATTGTGATTGCGGACCCAAATTTTGAATTCCAGTTACTTTGAATAAGAGAAAGAAAGGAAAATCTTACACTGAAAAATGTGAAAGATTGATCTGATTGTGTGGGCAGAGGATGTTGAAAAACCCCTTTTTGCAGCTTTGTTTTTGGGGGTCTTAAAGCACAAATGAAGTACCAAATATAAAGAAATAAGGCCAATTTGGATTTGAAAAATTACGGTCGTCCGTTTCAAATTCTATCTTAAACGGAACTTTGACCAGATTCCGTAAATTCCAAGACCAAAGAGAAAGAAAAGTAAGGGCAATTATTTTCCTTGGTTGGAAAAATCAGCACTCCATTAATTACACAATTTAAGGAGCCCAATAAAATTCAATTGCTCCTCTCTTTCCAACCAAGTTTGCAATTTCCCCATGTTTGAAAAACAAGAAATCTTTTTTCGACTCATAAATAAGATATAATATATTTTAGTGCGCTCGAACTCACTTCCTCTCATATTAACAATAATACTCATATCAATCGAGCTAGATTTAATTGACAGTTTCTTAAATTTTAAAATATTTTGATTAAATTCTTGAATCGCATATCAATCAACTTAAAACGCACGCAAATTTGAGGTATAAAAGATGCAATTAACCCTTAAAAAAGGGGAAGGCAGTGAATAAGCAGGGGAATGGCACTGTGGCATAGATAAAGACATAATATTCTTTTCTTCACTTAAAAATGGTTAGGGGTGAAAGTCTTTTAGACCCATCATTCCTATCATCTTTTATGGTTCCATAAATAAATGAAAGAAACCTCCATTATCTCCCTCTTCATCTCTTTGCCTTTGTCCCTACTCGCCGACCCTTAAACCCCCCATTTGTGTCTGCAAAATCTCACTTATTGTTTTGCTTACATATACAAATCGTTTGTTAGATCCATTGACAGATAGAGAAAAAAGGGTTTAAAAATGGATAAAAGCTGTCAATCTTCTGGTGAATCCTCCATTACTAGCAATAGCTCCACTGCTAACAATAGAGATCATTACCTTAAACACCTTAACAAGCTTTCCCATAAGATATCTAAACCCTCTTCTTCCACCACCGCCGCCGCCGTCGCTGCCTCCGCCGCTGGTCCGCTCATCAGGAAGTCTTCTTTTGAACTGACCCAGAATCTTACACAGGCTCAGCTTCCGCTTCCGCCTCCGCCACCGCCGCCTCCGAATCCTAGCCAAAGTGGTCTCCAGGCTCAACAACACCAGCCACCTGTTTATAACATCAACAAAAACGACTTCAGGGATGTGGTGCAGAAGCTTACCGGTTCACCGGCTCACGAGCGCTTTTCTACTCCGCAGCCAATCCACCAACCCAAACCACATAGCTCTCGGCTTCAAAGGATCCGACCTCCTCCTTTGCCGCATGTTAGTAATCGTCCTTCTCCCATGATGAATATGAACCCTTCCGGTTGCTCTCAATCTAACCCTCCCGTCGGTGGCCCTACTGTTAATAGCTTCATGAATCAAAGGCCACCTGCTACCGCCCCTCTTTCACCACTCCCACCACTCCCGACTGTACTCGCGGCGGCCGAATCCCCTGTCTCTGCCTATATGCGTTGCCTACAAAACTCCTTATCCACCTCTGTTGATCCTAACCCAAAACAATTCACTGGGTTCCCACCATTAGCCCCACTCGTTTCACCCCGTTGGAACAACTTGACCGCCTCGCAACAACAACAACAACCTCCGCCGCCGCCGCCGCAGCAACAGCCACAGGTATCATCACCACTACCATTCGGCTGCTTGAATTCCCCACGTTCACCCTATGCTTTACTTTCCCCAAGCTTGCTATTTTCTCCAAATTCGGGTCAACTAGGATTCCCTCTTTCACCAACAGTGCCCGTGCCCATCCCAAAATGGCGAAGTCTTTGATAATTTGGTAAGTTCTTCAAAAGAAAAAAAAATTATATATATAAGGTTTTAGTCTTTTTGTACATGGATAGGGTTGATGGATAATTTTATTCAATTACCAGTGGTTGGATAAAGAAACAAAAAGAAAATCTTACCGTGGTCAGTTAGAATTAGAAGCTTGTTTCTGGGTTCTTTTTTTTTTTTTCCTTTAATCTTTGTCATGTAAAACAGATACTTTAAAACTATGTTCATCTGCCTATATTTGGTGCTGTTTATGCTTTTTTTTCTGCTAATCTTCTTTTAGCCCATAGTGGAATAGTATATGAAGTATAGAATCCTGTTGGCCAATAATTGGATTAGCTCTTTGTTCCTGTTTTAGTCATCCTATGTGGATTTATCCATAGATTTGAAGTAATTTATATAAGTTTTGCTTAGGAGTTGTAAGGATAGGAAAATTGGATATGGATATGTGCTCGAGTATGACTATTGTATAGAAGCTATGTATTTAAAATTAAAGTTAATCCTTTTTGCCCAAACTCAGAGTCGGATTGCATTTTGCTATTCTACTAAAGAAAGGGCAAATTAGTTCTTGAATATTAGATTAAAACTTCATCTAATTCTATGGTTAAAAATAAGAGGTTTTTACATTATTATGAGGTACACGTGACATGTCACGTGTCATTCAAACATTTGCTATAGATACGCAAAACATGACTAGACTACTTGTAGTGAATATCAATGGTATCAAGTTGACTAGGTTTTGGTTTAATGGCAAATAAAAGACTTTGGGAATTTTAAGGGCTCAATTTTAAATCCAATCATGTGTGAGTTTGATCGAGATTTTTTTTATGGTTGAGTTTAGATGGACAGTGTGTTTACCTGCCGTTAGTATAAAAATGGCGGTGGCGGTGAAAGTAGAAACTGTAGTAATATCGTAGCTTGAGACAAAAAAGTAGCTAAACACACCGTACCGTGCGCACTTGCCCATCTAAACTCACCCTTAATTTTCGGTTTAATGCTTATAATAATTGGTTTTGAGTATGCTGCTGATATAGTTGTAAGTTGGTTTCTAGGTTTACATGTTAGTGATTGCATGTATATGATTTGGAATCTTTATAGAAGTTGTATTTCATTTAATCAAATTGGCAGGGAAAGAAAAGAAGCTGATTTAACTTTTGACTGTGTTTTTCTAATAATATATATTTATAACATAGTGGAGAGGGAAAGGAAGCTAAAAGACACTAAAATTGTTGACTTTGAATATGAATGCTATTGGATTTGGAGAGCAAATGTGTTTCCTGTGAGGATGAAGACTTTTCTTGAAGTTGAGGCAAAATGGCTAATTTTAGTGCTTGGAAAAGCTTTTACAAAAAACTTGGTTGGTAGAAAAAGGTTGAATTATGCTATAAATTTTTGTAGTTTCCTCAAATTTTAAATTTAGTTAATATATTTTTATTTTTAAGAATTTAATTTATTTATTTTTTAATTTTTAATATTTAAATTTAATTGATAATATGTTTATTTTTTAAAATTTATTGGTGTTATATTTGAAAGGAAAAATTTTGATACGGTAATAAATTTGAATTTAATAAAAGAATTTTAACAGTATTAATAATTGGACTTGTATTTTTATATTAAAAATTTTGAGGATTAATTTCTAAAAACATGAAGATCATTTAGAGCATATTTTATATTATAATTAGGAAGTGCATTGAAAATTTATGGGAAGAGCTTTCATATTGTATGGGAAATAACCACCTATTTCACTAGGGTAAAATGGAAAAATTACTTTTATCTTCAATATTTTATTGTTTTAATTAAAAATAAGAATAATATGCTGATTGCGTCTTAATTTAATTGATATAAGTATTATTATCAATATAAAAAGACGTGTATTTAAGTGTGTTGAAGTACATTATCATCATATTTATAAAAATAACAATAAAATAATTAGTTATAAAAATATTTTATTTATTACTAAATTAAATTATAAATCGTATTGTATTATAATATAATATTTAGTGAAATACAACATGTTGGATTACTATTTAAAAGTTTTTCCAGAATAAGTCATTATAGAGTACGACTAAATTGATAATCGAAATATGTCTAGACTTATATCATAATAAATATTTAGAAAGTTCACATATGGTATGCACATATAAATTTATATCTAGTCTACATATAATGGGACATGAATCAAATAAAATATAGATTGAGAACTTGCATATGATTTTACACAAAGTGATATTTGAACTTGAGATCTTAGTGTTCACAAGGTCGTAGCCATGCAATTAAGCTTACATAAGGTAGGATATAAACCAAAAATAAATGTAGATTGAGAACTCAGACATGATATATACAAAGTGAGACTCGAACTTTAGATCTTAAAGTGCCCAAGACCTTAACCTTGCAATTAAGTTAAGTTACAAAGTATTGTTAGTCGGGAGCCAGTGGACTCTCCATTAAATCAATGTTGCCCTATAAGGGTTCTATCTCTCAATTTTAATGAGAATTTGAAAGCTAGACTATACAGATACATATAATCACTTATCAAAAAAATCACAGCATACTCTCTAATGTACTCATTTTGAGATTTATACTTGTGTAATATAGCTATAACTAACAAAATAGCTATAACTAAGAAGTGGGGTGAAGAGTTTTCAAATGTCCCTAAGGTTGAAAAAAATTCCCCTTGCTCATTTGGTTTGGAAAATAACCACTTATTCTATGAAACTTTCCTGTGGCACTTACTTTATTAAGGTTTGATGAATTATTTTACCTTTTATTAGTTAATTATTAGGGTTTTTTCGGAATAATATGGAAAACAATATTTAACCAAAAAGAATTTAATTATCAGAATAATATGAATTATATAAGAAAACTTCAAATCGATATGGCAACTGACGATTTAGGGTGATTACGAGGCAATGATTATATCAGAAAGAGATATAAAATCTTCGTAATCCCAAGTCGACATGTCGATTTGGGTTCTCAATGGCTTGTCATCTCGGGATTTTGGGATGTTTTTATAATTTTTATTTTTAAATATGAAAAAATATTGTATTAAATTTATTTATGTGGTTTTTAAAAGGTAAACATCATTATCGGTCAATTGTGAATTATTAAATTAGTCAATGTTTGATTTTTCGATTCAACCCATGAATTATAAACTATACATAAAAGTCCTAGAAACCACATTTAATGTGAACAAGAATTGAGAAAAATATATCAAAAATCAACATCAAAGTTGGTCGCAGATGAACAAACCAGAAATATATTGTAAAAGCATTAAAATATTGAAAAAAAATATTACATCAAGAAGAAATATGTTATATTTTAAATTTATTCTTTTTATTTATATTTTATAGATTTTAAAATTTATGTCTAATTGTTAATTTCGTTTTTAATTGATCGGTTTGACATTTGAAATAAAAAGAATTTTCACTTAATAATCATGTAACACAAAATAGATTTTATAATGAACCTAAATTTAACAGTATTAATAATTGGACTAGTATTTTTAAATTAACTAAATGAAATAATCTAACATAGCTGATAATATATTAAATAATCTTACATTCCGATAATTTTATCGTAAAACTAAAATATTAAAATATTTTTATTGAGGAAATGCTGAAGAGAGGTTAAAGTTAGCAGAGTAAAATTGATGAACTCTGTTAAAGTGGTCTTTGTGTTGGTCTTCGGTCTTCTCTATGCTTTCACAGTTCTCTTCTGGGTAAGAGAATTTTGAGGTACAAAAAATAATGATGGTGTTTAATGCAGATATTGTTGTTATTTTAAGGGTAAAATATGCTATATAAGTCCATAAGGGATGAAGCCAGAATAGAAAATTGTTTTAGGGGTTAGAAGATAAATCATAAATTATTAAAAGGGTCAAAGTACAATTTAACCATTATACTAATATGTAATTTTTTAAAAATTTTAGGGAATAAAGTAATTTTATCATTTGGGGGCTAATGCCATTGCCTACTTTGTCTTTTGGTCCTGAAAGTCTATTTACTCTTCATAAATTTGGAGTTTAATCTATTTCTTAAAATTTGATTTTTTTGCTTTTTAGATTTTAAAGTTCAAATCTAACTACTAACACTGTCAAAATTATTTTGTCAAAATTATCTTCATTATCATATTATTTTTTAGTTGCATGACTATCTATCAAGTGAGTAATTTTTTTTTATTCTTAAAATATTATATCAACAAATTTAACAAAAAACAATAACTATGTTAACGACTGAACTTGAATTTTTAAAATCTGAAAACTAGAAAAACTAAATTCCTAAAAATAATAATATAGAGAGTTATGGCATATTTTAATCTTATTATAAATAAGATATTTAACTAAATTTAAAGATTGTGATTAGTCTTTTGAAGGCTAATTACTAAAAAAAAAAACCCCTCGAAAATAATTCAAAAATCAAACGAACCTTGGTTGAAAAGTGTAATTAATTGGACCTTTTGCATTGCCATTTCCGTTAGAGCTCCTGACGGACTGTTAAGTGTGGACATAACAAGTGACTTGGCAGGTGACATGAAAATTTTGATGATGTGGCAGTTGACATGATAGCTAATGTGGAAAAACACTGGCGTAAAGGGATTAATTGGTTTTTTTTTACAAATATTTAATTAATTTTTAAGAATTATATAAAAATTCTCAAGAAATTAAAATATTTTAGAAGTTATAGAAAATTAACTAAAATGAAAAACAAAAATATTAAATTTATTATAAAATTTTAGCTAAAAGTTATTAAAACAATATAAAACTTTTGAAAATTATAGAAAATCTACCAAAATTATCAAATATCATAAAAATTATAAAATTATAAAAACTACTAAATTTTATAAAATATTATTAATATGTTATGAAATAATGAAAATATTAAATAAATATTATAAAAATAAGAAATGATAAAAAAATTTATATAAAAACAACAAAAATTAATAAAAGATTATAAAAAATTTTTGAAAGTATAAAAAGTTGTAAAAATTATATATATATAAGAAAATTATAGACTTTTTAAAAAAATTTTGAAGGATTGGATTAGATTTTAATGGGGAACTTGAACTAAGAGGGTAATCAAACTTGGATGAGGTGTCAGGTAAAGGGTTCGAAAAATAATAGATTTAGTGTTTGGTGGTTTAATGTGGGTCATCAGTAATGGTTTTGGTTGAGAGATAATCAATGTACATTGATAAATATGGTTAGTAGTAATTTTTATTAAAAAATTTTAAAAATTATAAATGTTATAAACAAATTTAAATTTACTACTCTTTTTATAATTTTTTATATTTTTATAAAATTTGAAAAATTTTATATAATACGTAAAAAATCAATTAAGCCCTTCTAAAATAATTAAAAAATAAATTAAGCCCTCGTAAATTAATAAAAAATCAATTAAGTCCTCTACATCAACATTTTTCCACATCAGCTGCCACATCATCAAAATTTTCATGTCAGTTCACGTTACCCACCACGCCAACTAACGATCCGTAGGGGCCTTAACAATCTGTCGGAGAGCCTAATTAATTATTATTTTTGAATTAAGGGCCTCATTGATTGCACCTTTCAATTACTAAGGATTAAGTTGCATTATATGCTCGATTTGTAGTATAAGAAGACAATTTATATTAGTAGGTAAGTTAAATTGTCTTTAGATCATGAGATCAAATTGAGCAAATGACTCATGTTAGAACTATTGTGTGGTCTATAAGTTCAATTGGGAAGATAATTTGTCTTGATTATCGAAGATCGATTAACTTTTAAAAATAAAGACATAGATGTGATTATCTAAATTGACAATACATCGAACATGACTCAAGATGAATAAGTCTTAGATTCGACAGTCGATTAATTCACTTGTGACATCCAAAGTGTAACTTATCTAAATCCTTAGTAATTGAATGCCCATATGTGTATGACTCGTATAGTTTAATATATAGAAGATTTATGCTCTCGAGGTAGTAGGTCGAAAGTTGATATATTGGGTACATGTCTTATGCATGATATGGCTCCAATAACAATAATGAAATCATAGCTTGATAATAAGAGTAAAAGATATCTTCTCATAAGAATTGTATGGATTATGAAAGATACGGTAATAACTATGAGATACAAAGAGAAATCAAATTAAATGAACAAATTTAACTTTAAAGAATCATGAATATCCTATTAGAGTAGCACATATTATAAGCTCATTGGACTAAAGCTTGATAATGGGAAGTTCACTTAGTGGATTGACTCCATTAAATATCTTTGTAATTAAAAGACAAAAAGTCAAAACTTAATTACAAATTATTTTATCCCTAATTAAATATGTTCATTTGAGCACTCTGCTAGCTTATTATACCAATGAACGGATTGCACAAAAGAACCGAGTAAATTGACAAAAGGATGAATGAGAAATAAATTGCATGGATTACTATCTACAATAATTACAATTTTTTCAAGGCAGGCAATAGATGACTTGAAATTAAATTAATTTATTTGAATTATTATTTAACTTCTTAAATTATTCATTAGAATGACTTTTCCTTATTATCTTTTTGGTACATGTCCGTTTTACACTCCATTTTCGAGTTTGCCGATCATATAATGTGATCCCCAAGGTTCAAAACAACGTTCTCTTTTTAGGAGTGCAATGTGCCTTATCATTACACCCCACACTTATTGGAGGCTGTTACTTATTATTATTCTTTCGATAACACCTTTGTAAACACAATTAGATTCGTTATAGGCTTAAGAAGCAAGTGGTTAAAAATGTTAACATCCCCCTCTTCCTTCTCTTCCTCTCTTTCCCTCCTCTTCCCCTTCCCCTTGCTTTTGCTCTTCCTTCTCCTCTCTTCCTCTTCCAGTTTCTTCTTCTTTAAAATCTTTGTTTTCCTTCTTTGTCCCCCTCTTCCTCTGTTGCCAATGATGAGACTATCGACAGTCCCCTGATGGCGTCTCTTTCTGGCAACGATCCTTCATTTCCCTCCCCTCCCCCATTTCACCACTTCTCGTTTGTTTTTTACCTTGGTCTCTTCGTTGGCCTTTTTGACCTCTTTGCTTCTGGTGGCTTTGTTGGTCAGTTTTTGGTTGTGGATGGGGTGAGAATGCGAGGCTCAAAGCTCTTCGGCCTCTCCCCCTCTTGGCCTTTCCTTTTTATGTTTATTCCATTTTTTGACATAATAATATGTTGGCCTCAGTCTACTTGTCATTAGCATCATCCTTGGCCCCCCCCCCAAATGCCATGGTGGTTTTAACTTCCTTCAGTGTGAGTGAGTATGTCCTTGTATGAGATTGCCTGATTTAATTTGAGCTGTTCACACTTATTGCGTCAAGTTAATAGAGACGTATTCATTGCAACGGACATTGACGGAGCTTACGCATTATGTTGGACCGGTGAGTGTTTCCACCATCACTTCCTCTTTATAAAATTCAAGCAGATTTGCTCCGTTTCTTTCTAGCCTACTGGGCTTTGTCTTGTAAACCTGTTTCTATGAATGAAACTTCTATTGACCAAGAACTTATTAAGCTGACAAAATGCAACAACAATGCGTTATAAACATTCAAATGGAAATTGAAGTCTGTATTGATTGATTAACAGTTACAAATATCTTCTTTTTTAATACGCTAAAGCGATGATAAGAACATTCAACTTGGAAAACTTGTTTCGGAGCTAATACCCCATTACGTTGCTTTCTCTTCTTCCTCAGCCTATAATTTGAGTTTGCTCAGTTCAATCTTTTTGACTGGATATGTGTATGCCTCATAATTGATTTGCTGCCCCAAGCAACTTAGCTTTGTGAGTGTGGTTATCAGATCAACCTGGACCAGGAGAATCATAGTCTCGAGTTTAAACCAAGACCCGGGTTTAATGTTCAGCAGGAAGTAATTACGATTTCTTATATTGAACTTGGCAACCATGCAAGGACTAAGCTCTTGCTACATTGAAATACAAAAGGAGAAATAATGACCGAACCTCATAATCTGTCTGGGACACTGTTTCTCGGCTCCGCTGGTATTTTTGAACCCAAAGAGTAACTTCTGGATCATTGACCAATAAAGCCTCTGTAGCACTTTGTTCTGGACCCAAGAATGCAGACATCACGGCAAGCTGATCAACCAAGAAGAGAAAATAAAGACTCGGATTAGGGTGCATGCATGATTGTGACCGGAAAACACAAATGAGGAACTACCTGACGGGGACCAAAGCCAATTTCTTTGAACTTATCTTTCATTTCCTGCACACTTGCTTTCTCCCAAATAGGCACTCTTCCCTCTGGGTCTGGCTCTTCAGCATCACTTCGTCCAAACTGCCGGTCGAACAAGCCCCACTATCGGCACAATATAACAGTAACAGTATCAATAATAGTGAAGTGCCAACTTCAATCACATTTACAGTATTTAAGACTACAAACTCGAGGAGGAAACACCGGTAACGGATTAGATGCGAGCTGATAGAATTTAACAGTAACAGTATCGGCACAATATAACAGTAACAGTATCAATAATAGTGAAGTGCCAACTTCAATCACATTTACAGTATTTAAGACTACAAACTCGAGGAGGAAACACCGGTAACGGATTAGATGCGAGCTGATAGAATTTTGGCTTAAAGAAATGAAATAAGCTAATAGAAAAGAAAACACCTGCCCACTTGAACCATATGCTGCATAAAGTGTACGTCCTTTATCTTCATTCCCACCACATTTGCGAATAGCAGCTGCCAGAAAAGTAGACTTGACAGCAGCTTGAGCTGTTAAGAAATAAATAAATGCCGTGTCGGTGAGTACTAATTATCTGCTTCTTGTATAATTCTAAACTCATTGCTAGATAGCTACAACAAAACTTGAAATATCAAACGTTACAACATATCACCTGCATATTGGATGAGATCCGCATACGAGATAGGTCCTCCCTTGGAATAAGAATCGATTTCCTTCTTAGCTTCATCTAACAAACTCATAGCAGCAGCAAGCCCTTTATTTTCAGGTCGGCTTAACTCTGAGCTTTAAGCAAGAAAAAAGATAAGAAACAAAAGAAATTAAAACATGAATGAGAAGCTAAAGCAAGCGATTCTTCCGAGTCACACTTAAGGAAGGTTTATTAGCAAAACATGTTTGTTGGCAATACATTAGATAAGTCAAGGAAATCCCTTTATTATCTACATTTTAAAAGATAGAAACAGCTCAATAGTAAAACAATATCGACCTTAGTGTCAGTACAATAAATGGCTACCTTAAGAACAGCACACATCACTTGCCTTCAAGTGAGAAACTTCATTTGTAGGTTGTTTGCATAATTAACCCCTCTAGTTTCATTTTAGACATCTATAATGGAGAACAAATTGGCATATATCACATAGTTCCTGAGCACAAACTTATATTCAGCGTGTAAAAACATGACATACCTAAAACGAATTGATCCATTCGAGCCACCAGATTTTGTAGCCTACAAACTTAAGCAGCAGAAAGTTACTATATTTTTATTTCATTTCATATATAGTGAAGTAAAGAAGATACATAGTATAAAATTCCCAAAACCTTTTAACAAAAATCATTTATCTGACCTTGTCATAAGTCATAGCATCATTCAATGCCAAAGTTAGCATGGATGGGATAAGATCTGGGTTTCCCTGAAATTAATGATTGAAAGATAACATTAACAAAAGGTTAATACATGTTCATTGGCCCCTGTACTCTAGTGAAATTTTCACTTCAACCTTTTACTATTTCTTTGGTCACTTTGCCCTATCTACTTTCGTTCCATCCATCATGTTAGCCCCTTGACCATTTTCATTAAAAAAAAAAATCCCATGTGTTTGCAAATTCGCCCCTTGACAATAGGCTTGATACTTGTTTTGGCCAATGTACTGCGATGAAATTCTCACTTTGGCCCTGTACTATAGTCAAATTCTCACTTCAGCCCTTTTACCATTGTCCAAGTGTTTGCACTTGATTGGCTTAAACAACCGCACCATATTTTATTTTAACAAAAATAGTCAAGGGGCAGAGTGAAAAAAACAATAGTAAAAGGACCAAAGTAAGAATTTCACTATAGTACAGGGGCCACAATAGGTGTTAAGCCTTAACAAAATGACCATTACGAGCATAACAAATTCAATGCGAAACCGTAAATTATGTCGACAGACACAAATGCTAGTCTTCACTTTCGAGGCTCTAAACAGGATATGTAAGCATACCGTCATAGCTTTAGCCAAGGTTTCCTTAATACTTGCTGCAGAAGAAAAATGTTGGAATACCATTTAGCATAATAGTTGCATCTTAGTCAATTTAGAGGTGAAACTATACTAAAGAGTAACTTACAGAGAAACTCGGACCGTTGTCTTCGTTGTATCAAATCAGCAGCACTTGCCATTTCAACCCATGATCCTGAACTTGCAAGTAATTCCTAAAAGAAAGGTCAAAACTGACAAAAACTTATCACCACATTAAATTCTAATTCAAGAGGAAGTACATGTTCATGGTTCACACTATGGCATACTATATCCACCTATGTAAAGCTTAAATGGTTTAAAAAGGTAAATTAGAAACATACACATATATCAATTGTAAATTACATAATATCATCTTCTTCCAGCTTACCATGCCAACGGATGCTCCAATGCACTTAAGAACATCTCTACGATGAAAACCATATTCACCACAAACATCAACAGATTGGGTATTATTATTACTACAACGAATAGCAACCTGAAAATTCCAGTGCATGAAATCAAACACTAAAAATTCAAACAACCCAGATCATTAGTAAGCATTTCAAAGGGAATGTAGGTCAAAGAAAAGAACTTACAGGACGAGTGAGGTATCTAGTAGCAGCAATAGAGGGAGAATTGAGAGAAGGGTCAGAGACAGGGACGAGAGAAACTAAAGGTGTGGTTGAAAGGAAAGACACCCTCATTGCCTCCATCTTCCCTAATTGCTAAACCAATTTCCTTGTAACAGAGTTTTGTTTGGCACAAGCAAGAGAGAGCAGATATGTGAAAGGGACAAGGGTGGTGGTGGTGGGGGTGAGAGTAGTGAGTACGTGTGGAGTATGCAATAGCATCGATGATTTTGGATCATCCTTATCTCTATCTATTTATCTATCATAATCTTGATTCTTTTGTTTGTGTGTTTCGACTATGGGATCGGTTAATGGACCCAAATTAGTGGGTATTTGTTAAGCCATAGAAATTAGAAACGAACCTGCTGCCGCCATGGGCTTCCTTTTTCCTATATTTGGGTCAGAGAACAGAAAACAACTTAAGCAAACAAGAGAACTTTGGATTAGATTGCAATACCCTTAGCCTAGGGCCAGGGAAGGGATCACCCTAAAAACTATCCGAAACCAACAAGTTCCGATTCAATCTGATCCGATGAGATATTTCGGGTCGGGTTAGTTTTTAAAAATAATTGGATTTAGGATAAATCTATCTTGTCTCGAGATATTTATGAAATTACCTCTTATTATATTTATTATTTAGATTTAACCCTTAAATTTTAATTCTAAAACACTCCCAGGACACAATCATAATATGGATAAAAACATTTTTAAAAAATAAAAGTCGAATGTAATTTTAATTGAAATGATAAAATTAATATAAGGAAGATCAAAATATTTTTGAGTTCAAATCTAATAATTCTTATCATCCATATGTATTTTTTAAGATATAAAAAGACATAAAAACACTCAAAATAATATTTGTTCTTTTGTAAAAATAACCTTCTGATAATGACCTAATCATTATGTGATATTAATTCAATGAAAGCCTTGATATATAGTATATAGATAATTATTTATGTGTACACATAAGCAAATCCTCGTCACGTCATCAAATAATTGAAAAACTTGGGTCAAGGTTGGGTTTTCTATAAAATTTCAAGGGCTGGTTAGGGGAAAGTTTTTTTATGTCAAGAGTCGAGTAAGAATTGAGACGCAATGGTAAGACTTCGTGGAGCAAAAATCCGACCTGCCCCACCCCACCCCACCCCACCCTATTGCCATCACTAGGGGCAGGCGGCCAGCTAAGTTCTGTTGTCATTGGTATCATTCCATTTCGTCACTTGAAGTAAACGACAAGAAAGAATCACATTAGACATGCAAGAAAAGCAATGGAGATAATTGAAAATTAATAGATGGAAATAGTTCACATTAATTATTATTTCTTTAAGCGGTAGTACAAATATCATGTGCACAAATTATGAAATGCCACCTATGGCACTGCAGAATCCTAGCCAAAGTAATTAAACATCACTAGAGCATGTGAATTTCCTTCCCCTCGTTTTAGCCTTAGCTAAAATACCCTGTCGAATCGGAATCAATTTCCTAAAACTCAACAATATATACACTTCCGCGTCCCCCATTCTTGCAGTGGAACCCCCCCCCAAGCCATATGAATATATCTGATTCATCGATAACAGATAACAATTAACATTACCGTAAGCCAGGTGCCACCACACAACGAGACTGGGGATCTTCGATAAAAATGCATTTGTTTGTGCAGTATCTCATCTATCATCTCATACTGGCAGTAGATGCATTTACATTCTCAGATACCCTCTTGCACAAGCAGTCGGGTAACGGATTTACATAAAATGCTTCTTCTGAACGAAACCTGTCCATGCCCTTAGTTCCTGATACAGGACCTCTTCTCCTCCTCGGTGATCCTTGCCTGTAGCACACAATCCATGAAACAAACAATAACTTGAAAGGGAACTATTTTCTGTTGTACATGCAGGAATGATAAAAATGAAGTCACTCTCTAAGCAACATCTAATTAATTTTCGGACAAGCAACATACAGTTTTTTGTGTATTTCACTGATTCGATTGGAAACCTTTCTGCCTTCCATCAATAACCCCTTTTCGATTTTGTCAAATAGGCGGACTAGTGCTTTCCTGAAGGAGAGAATAAAGGAACTTCAGTAAACCACAAAAAATTAGGATATAAATCATACATATATAAACAAGACGAGTTCCAGAAAATAATTTGACTAGCCTGTCAGGAGAGATGGTTTTCCTATGTCCCAGAAATCGACGGTGCCCTTCAACTGCTCTTGCCATGTTTCCAGAGTGTGATGGAATGAAGACATCACTTTCCACAGATACAATGTAATCGAGTGCAGCCATTTGAGATGCATGGTTGGTGAATGGTTCAAGCTCCTCAACAGAAGCCAATTTTTCCTTCAAAATACCAGAAGATACAAGACAACATTACAACTCCATGTTAGTCCTTATTCACCAACTAGATAAAAGAACCGGTATAAATATCATTAAAAATCAGTCTCACTATAATAATATTTGATTAATAAACTTCAAAATCTCAGTTAACATTAAGTAGCAAATATTTGATGTTATGTTTATTCACTACTGACCCAAAAAGAAGTGATCCAAATGAAAACCTACCTTGCTCATTAAAATGGGATAGCGAGACCGTAGATCAGCCATATGAGTATCACCCCCATATATCTCTCCAGCAGCAATGTATATAGGGGTGTTTGATGGGTATCCCAGACCAGTTAGAAAAATCCCAACCTCTGTTGGGGTTAAGGGGCAATATCCTCTGGATCTCTGTTCCGTTGCATTAATGTCCTTGATTTTCCAATAGGCAGTGTTTTCTCTGCACATTCAGAAAGAAAGTGGCAAAACGAAGAGTTGATCTCTAATCCAAACAGAGGACTAGGTAGTATTGTGTACAATAAAAAGCAATACTCTCCTCCTCCACCTTACAACTCTTTTTCAAACTTCCACTGTGCATATATAGAGAGGTAGCCAAGTGCTATACCTGATTGTCCTCAGCTCTTCAGCTTCAACATCAGATAAACCATGTGTGCAACCACTAAAGGCAAGCATGTCTTTTTCATATCGTAAATGCAACGCAATGAAAGGACCATATGCTCTCATTCGATCAACCAACAACTTCAATAGTCAACAACTTAATAAGTATGACAAATATAGAAACAAAAGAAAAGACTACAAGAATTAGATTGATATTCAGGTCAAAGTAATTACTTTCCCCATTGCTTCAATTTTGGGGGAAAAACGAAGTGCTTCGTAGCAAGCACGACAGCGAAGCATTTGTATGTCAGGAGGCAGATGGTTGTTTGCTAGGCGAGAATCAGATTTAGCGGCTCGAATAACCTGGTAAAACAGGGAGAGATAAGCATAATCAGGAAGAATTAATATACCAATTGGCATAATCAAAATAAAAGCTTCAACAAACAAACCTGAAATTCTTCCCACAGACTAGCTATTTCATCCCGGTAGTACTCCAAACCAGACCAGCTTCTAAAATGCATAACTACTTTGGTAGCAGAAGACAAATCCTTAGGAAGCTTTTTTATGACTTTAACATCATTAGCCAGAGCATTAATAAAATGGTCCTCATCAAAAACATCAGAGAAATTGCTGCAAATCAACAAATAAGAAAATGTATATCCATCACAACCAAAAGAAAAACCTCAGTCAGAAATAGAAAGTAGTGCTATTTTTGTAAAGATTATGACTTGAAGAAGGGAGGCTACCTAGTATCTTGCCAAAATGACCGTTTATCAAGTTCTGGAACTACAAGGGTGGCATTTATTATGCGGGCTACAGCAACCATGTCACATATCTGTAATTCAAGAAAGAGACTCCAGTCAGCTAAATAATTCAGAAAAACTGATATAATGGCTATAGTACCATGGTTCCACTATTTTTATCAGCAAACTTTAACACAAGTAACAATTTAATCATTCAGTATCATACCATATACATAGGAATCCGAAACCATTGTGAGTTTTAGGAGAATTGGACAAATTTCAACAAACAAAAGAAGACAACTTCAAAATATCTTTATAGAAAGAGGAAACCTAGTAAGATCAAGCTTACATTAAGAAGTATTGGAAAAGCATGCAAGTATTGTAGTTCCACAACATTCATAGAAGACTATGTTTCTTCTAATCCAAGTTATGACAAGTCTCATTTTACCCAGCCATATACACCAAAATATAGCAGATATTGACACCATGTATACATATACATACATATATATTATCAAACTAGAATTCAGCCATGAAAAGGAAAGAGATACAGACCCCAGCTCGCATTTGGTTGAGCCCACCATTTGTATGAACTAGAAGGTAGCCTCTTGACTCATCAGGGGCTGCGCAAACAAACCATAAATTAAAAATGAATAAACAGGTACTTAGTAGACACATCAAAAAAGAAATCCAAACCTACCCGTATAATTAGAACCGGGCTGCACACAGGGCACGAAATCGCGATTAGAAGGTTGCTTCCACAACTTCTCAAAATCCAGACTTCCATTGGCACCATTCAACTGTCAAATCTAAAGGAGTGAAAAAACATGAAAGATGCATGACTACTTTGCATCAATACTTCTACCTACTTGACTAGAACCACAATCCTCGCCGAACACCAACAAGGTACCAAACAAATTAAACGACCAGTAAGAAAATCAAAACACTCCCCAGAAAGGGATTAGGTATTTAATTTCCAATAAGTCAATAACCAGTCAACTATCTTTCAAATGGATTAAAGAAATCAAACAGGTCGCAATGTCAATGAGATAGTCCAATTTATAGCAACAACCTTTTCCTCTCTTTTTTTCTCAGCAACCAAACAGAGAATTATCCAATAAATGAAAAGAACACGAAAACCTTGTGAGACGAAAGAGGAGCTTTGGATAGATGAGGCGGAGCCTGCTCTTTCGATAAATGAGGCGGAGTTAGCTCCTGTGTCCACTTTTTCTCGGCACTTAATTTCTGGTAATTTAATTCATGCTGCTACAGAAATGGAGAAAAAAAACAAATTATATAAATATGCAAATCACGGAAAATATATATATAAGTTTCCACATTAGTATCATACATAAATTTTATTTTATGGAAGAAAGAACACTAAAGCTTGGAGAGGAAAATGAAAAAAAAGGAAACCCTAAATCAAAGAAAGAGATAATACTTACTTGAGTGACGGTAGGGAGCTTGTAAGGATCAGTCAAGTCGGAGACTTTAGAAGAAGGAAACACGTGTACGCGAACAGAAAGCAATCCCATCAAAGCTATTACACATATAGCGCACGTTAGCAACTTCCTCAGCACCACCACCACCACCACTTTCCGCCTCCGCCACGGCCACGGCCACTGCATCTTCTCTTTCATTCTTCCCTCCTAAATAGAATAAATAAAACAAAATTACATAATAAAAAAATAAAAATAAAAATAAAAACCTTTCTTCCCTAAAACAAAGCAGGCGAGAAACAATGTGGAAGCACCACCATTAAATGGAAAAGTTACAGAGAATCAAAAATCAAAACCTCAAACTCCCCGTTTTCGGCAGTTTTTCTGCAGTTTCCCTTTGGGTTTCCGCTAGTGAGAGAAAGCTAAAGCGGTCAGTTATGATTTTTTTTTTTTGGCTTCTAATTTTGGATTTTAATTCTTGTTTATTTTGGTTTTGGTATAGCTCGGCTGAGATTTTGGTCGGTTTATAAATAAGATTATTTTAGGTGGTTGATTAGTGGAATAATTAATGGTAATAATTTAATTTCATAATTTTAGGATACTTTTTTACAAAAATAAAAATTTTTAAAAAGGGTCTAATTCGGTCCCAGTCCAGTAATTTTCACACTTTTGAAAATTTAATACTTCTACTTCTAATTTCAGTAATTTACCCTTTTATTTGTCTGATTTAAAAATATTTCAAAGGAGAAACTAAAATTCTGGGAAAAGACTAAATGTTGTCTAAAACTACAGGGACTGGGGACAAAATTAAACCTTTTGAAAAACCAAATAATGAAACTACAGTGGTCCACTAGTCAAAATCTGTTTTTGTTGATGCTTACTGCTTACTCCACTACTAATATAAAAATAGTTAAATCCAATTATAAATCAACAATAAAATCTATGTTGTTTTACAAAATGTTGGATTCCCATAGTGTTATCAATTTTATAATTAAATTTGTTTTTGTCTTTTTATATAATAATTAATTCTTAAAATTTATCATTTTTCAATTTGGTTTTTTATATAATTTAAATAAATTATAAATACTACTAATATAATAATAATACTAATAATTTGGGTAAATTACCAACATAGTCATTCTTGTTTGCCTCATGTTACATTTTAGTCGTTGAACCGTTAACTGTCGTCAACGGTGTGATGGGAAGCTGACGTGGCACGTTAAAACATCATTTCAAATGAAAATTTTAAGTTAAATTATACAATTGGTCCCTATATTTTTTCTTTTTGAGCGGTTTAATTTTTTTCTTTTAACTTTCCTTTCTTTTTTCTACTCTTCTATGCTTCTCCCTCTGTTTTCCTCCCTTCTTCATTTCTTTTAACGTAGTTTTTCTATGCTTTTCATTTGTTAAAACTAATCCACAAGCTCGCCTCACTCGAAAATTTTAATTTGTCAAAAAATAAAAGTAGGGATTAGTTTTAACAAATGGAAAATATAGAAAAATTAAAAGAAATGGAGAAGAGAAGAAAACAAAGGGAGAAGCAGAAGACAATGGAAAAAAAAAGAAAAGAAAAGTTAAAAGAACATAAAAGAAAAAAAATTAAATTACTCAAAATGAAAAAATATGGGGACTGGTTGTATAAATTAACCTGCAATTTTTGTTTGAAATGATGACTTAACATGCCACATTAGATTACCGTTACACCATTAACATCAATTAAAGGCTCAGTGACTAAAATGTTACAACGCGATAATGTAAGTGACTAAAACGTAACATTTCAAAAATAAATGACTAAAATGTAACTTGAGGTAAACAAAAGTGACTATTTTGGTAGTTTACCCTAATAATTAATAAGTAGAAGCAGTCAATCCTTCTTCCTGCACTCGTATGGTATTTATTGATTTTGGAATTTTCCTTAAAAGTTAAAATTTTGTCAAACAAATGTATATACAGAAATATTATTTATACCCATTTAACATTAATAGTTTATATTTTGAAAAAAAATATTTATTTTATTTTATTATTTTTAATTTAATTTCAGATATGGCGAAAGAATTTTAATTTTATTATTATTTTAGATTTTACTAATGATTGTCTTAATAATATTATTAAATTTATCACCTTCGACGTATTAAAATTTTACAATATTAGTCAAATTATTAATTATTACATGTAAGACGTTATCATAAATGCTACAATTAAAAGACATTAGTTAAAAAAAATTCACAACTAATTAATTTTATAAAAATGTTACAATTAAAATTTTGGATAAGAGTTATATTAATCGCGTTGCTATTACGGCTTTACCTTCTTATTGTAATCCACTAAAAAAGAAAGGATCGAGGATTATAAGATTCGAACATGTATTATTTAAATATATCATCGAAGTTTTAATCATCACTCTGAATATATATCCATAACTCTACTTATAGGGGAGAGATTTACTTTACAGCATGTGTAAATTTTAAGTGAATTTTCATTTTTTGCAACTTTTTATACTATTAATATTTATACTTAAAATGTAGGTAAATATTTTTAATCAACCTGATATTTTTATCATATCGATCTAAAATATTGTTTATATTAATATATATATTTAACGGTTAAGTCTTTTTTATATAAAACAAATAGTTAGAAAATTTTAATTTATGCCAAACTTGACATACACGATCTACATGAATATGGTATGAAATATGACAATTGACTTGTTAAAATATAATCATAAAAAAAACTATGAAATGGTGTAAAACCACTTTATTTATATTTATATCTATATTATATTTAATTGCCTGACTAAATTGGTGTCACGAGTCAATCAAAAATCAATTCAATGGAAAATTAACTAAAAACATTTTTTTACAAATTAACAAATATTATTACAATGGTATTTTTGTCCTTTATATATATATATATATATATAACTCACAAAAATCAATTCAACCTCAAAAAAAATTATAAAAAAAATATTTACGCATAATGAGACTATATTTTCCAAAGCCTCATTTGTTTTTATTTGCATCAATTTTTTATAAATATATTTTCCCATAATATTTTCACCAACACGATGTGTTAGAGATATTCATATGTTGGGTTTGAATATTATATCAATATTCTTTATACTTATCCAAGCTCGACCCTGAACATGAGTATAAAATTTTGTAAAAATCCATCCATATTTGTAAATGGTTAACATAAATCCATTTTAGACATATCCATATTAATTTTAATTTTCATTGGAAAATATTTTATGTTGTTTTTAATTCAAAATTTAATATTTTTCATTGTAAAAATTTTATATGTGGTCAACTTAACATGTTTTTAATGTTTACATTATAGTATTATATATTGTTATTGATTTAATTTTTGTGTTATAAATCACATAATATATAAAACTGACATAACATAGTATAATATATTGCAAATTTAGAAAAACAGATTCAACTCGAGCTTTGAACATTTGAGCCCGAGCTCAATCCATATTTTAAATGAGCCTATCCTTTTTCATCTAAACTCATTTTTCGGGCCTAACATTATTGACTTACTTCAAATTAATATATCAATTAATTCTCGATCCAACCAACACATCCAATAAGATCAACATTAATGTTTTTAACAACATTCCTCTTTTGATTAAAAATGGTTTTTTTAAACTTTTACCAATTAAAATAATATTCTATTAATCCCTGACACCAAATCCATCAATCAAAGACGCCAACTAAGATGAATAAAAATTGTTTAATTAATAAAGTAATCATATATAAATCTTAAGTTTAATCTCTAATTATTAATTTATATTTATTTTATTTTAAACTATATATTTATATTTTATAAATTGTTTATTCTAAGTGTTATAACTATATTTGGATTAAAAATAGCAAGGAAAAGTAAAATAGTAAAAAGTTAAAGAAAGTAAATTGCATATTATTTTGTTTGTATAGTTATTAGTTAACGGAGAGAAAGTTAAGTAACTTTAGCGGATTCAGTTTTAAATCAACTGGATGGGCTTTGTTTCTAATGTAGAGGAATATGGGTAGTTCTATAATAAGATTGTTTTAAAAAAAATTATAGAAAAGAAAGAAAATAATAATTCATTATAGGTTTTGGTCAGTTTTTGTCTTTTTGACGCAATGTTTAAAATTATTTATAATCCTTCCACAACTCATAAATAGAAGGATAATGCACTTCAGCGCACTCAAATCTACATTTTTCTGCATTGATAACAACAACCGTACCAATCGAGCTAAGATTCAATCGGCACCTCTATATCAAAAAATTAGTCAAACGAAAATAAACGTAGAAACAATAATACGTTGTTACTTTTTATCATAAAAAAATACATTGAACCAACAAGTGGTTAGGTGCAATAGTAAGACACATTACACTTTTATAAAGAGAACGTAAATTCAAACCTTAAAAATAATATTATTGTAAGAAATAATTAAGAATCCCGAACATGTTTATATAAAACAAACATGCATAACTTAATATATATATATATAAAAGAAATGAAAATTCCCCAATGAAGGGTGGATAACATTAAATTGTGTGTGCTGTAAAACCGAGGACAGGGAATGGACGGTGTGGATCTCAAGAAGAGTTGCATTGATTGAAATTATAAGGAGCCCATGTGCCTCTAAATTTAAAGCTTTGTATAAAGCAAGACAAGGTTTTTCTTTTTGTCTTTTTTTCACTGCTCCAATTGATTGAAGATATATTTAAAAAAAAAAAGTAATTGCGGGCTAGAAGAAATGAATCAGATCTAAGTAGGGGCGAAATAGGCTCTAAAATAAAAAAATGTTCTATTTAAATTATTTAAAATTTTAAATTAATAAAAATAAAATTACGCTTTAACCACTTTAAAATATAAAAAATTAATTTAATTTTTTAAATGTTATAATAAAATAATAAAATAATATTTTTATTATCATAAAAATATAATTTAATTTTGAACCTAAAAATTTTCTTATTTTACCACAAGATCAGTGGTTATAAATGAGTTTAAATTTAGCCAATGAGATACTTTAGTATTAGTAGAGTTTTTTTTTTAAATATTAATATTAATAGTAACTCTGAATAATAATAATATAAAATATGTAAAATTATTATAAATTAATATATAAATATCACGTCTACAAAATATTCTAAAAAAATAGAAGGATAATTTGACAATAACTACAACTTTGAATCTAGAAACAAATGAGAGATACATCAACTTGTTCAAATTGCTAAAATTTTCATCCTAACCTTGCCATCATTAAATCAGTCTAACAATAAACATCGATTAACCAATAAAAAAACTGCCAAAAGCTCTAAGAAACCCACCGCATCAATATGCATAAAAGGTTGCGTCTCAGATAGCCTACCCTCCTCATTATCATTTCAAATCTATCACCATCATTATGCTTTATCATGATAAAGCCCTTTGTGGACCGTTCCTAAAGAATTGACGACAAATCTCACATATAAGTCAGAACATGACTAAAAATTAGAAAACGAAAAACTTAAAATTGAATTCTCTCTAATCTTATTATATATGAAATTTAGTTTCTGTACTGAGTATTTGATTTTTTTTATTTTTTGAATTAAAAAGTACAAGTTCAATTGTTAATACTGTTAAATTTTGTTGTTAGAATTCAAATTCATCACAATATCATTTTTTAACGGCAGTCCTACATGATAGTCCAAATGATTTTTAAATGCTAACTTGAATGTCTAATTGTTAGGATAAAAATAGGTTTTTAATTAAACAAATTTAATTTGAACTACCAAGTAGGACCGCCGTTAGGAAGGTAACGGAGCTTAACGGTAGAGTGACAACTTCGTAGTAAAACAATGACGTAACATTTCAAATATATGTGACTAAAATATAACCTGAGACAAATAAAAGTGACTATTTTTACAATTTACCCATATTTTATATCCTATTCGATTTATTTTTTCCAATCATTGATAAAATTGGTGAAGATAACATTTCAAACATAAGTGACTAAAATGTAATCTGAGACAAATAAAAGTGACTATTTTTAAATTTACCCATATTTTTTATATCCTATTCGATTTATTTTTTCCAATCATTGATAAAATTGGTGAAGGAGATGAATTTATTGAAAAAGACAAAAAAAATTAAATTAAATGAAGATAATTTAAGCAAGCAGGCTATACGGTATTAGTATTATTATTCGGTTTCGGCTTCCGACAAAGCAGCCTTCAAACTCTCGTGACCCATTATTATTCACTTTTGCACAGTGAGACTCGCCCGCTTTGGCACCCCTCGCGCCATTTGTCACCTTCTCCAACTTCACTTATTCGAAAACGTTTGATACGATAAAAAGTAATTTCAATCCTCATTAAATAATAATGGTTAAATTTATTAAATAATGTTATGTTATTTTGTAATGTGATGCACCGAACATATTATTATATACACGAGCAGAGTTAATGATGTTACCAGGGACCTTGATTTCTTCTAAAATGAAAATTTTTATTTTTAGTCATTTTATAATTTATAAAATTTTAAATTAGTATATAATAAGGTGCACACTGGCCTCCCACGAAACAGAACAATTTGATTCAATCTTTTAAAAATTATAAAGGTATAAGCTATTAAAATAGTGGAATTATATTTTTACTGTCTTAAAAATTTACAACTTGATTCCACCTTACTCGAAAAATTTTCTGGTTTCGTCCCTGACCATACGTGTAATGCCATGTTAGCTTATTATTTCTACATTTTACTTACTAAAAATCCAATTAATGGATTAACGCCTTTCATTTGTATCAAGATTAAAATTTCAAAATTCGAAAAGTATATGGACTTAGAACGATCCAATTGGAAAAAATGGACAAAATCTATAAGTACTACAATGACTAGTAATTAAATTTAACCAAACAAATTTAATTACTACTGTTTGGGTCAAGACTAAAATTTCAAGATTTTAAATATACAAAGACTAAAGCTGATAAATTTGAAATATATAAAAAAAACTAAATTTTATATGGACTAAATCTAAAACTTTTATAAAGTACAATAACTAATTATAGAATTTAACATTTTTTTTATAGTTGGATAGTTAAAATGATGTTAAAATATATTACTATTATCACTAACTTAAAATGTGGTTGGCTGATATAAATATAATAGATTTCAAAATGAGCAGACACAAAAGAAACCACAGCAACGAATTTTTCTAAGAGGTTTTATTTTCTGCGTCCGATATCAACATGATGTTAATATATTTTATGTTTGTTTAAGTTTAATTTAACTTAAAATATGAGTTTAAAATTTTGTTCAAGTCTGTCCATATTTGAGAAATATTAACTTAAGCTCATTTTAGGCCCATCATATTATTTTAATTTTTTAAAATATTTATATTAATTTAATTCAATATTTAATAATTTTATATATTTTTTATTTATTGAACTTTTGTATACATTAAAGTAGTATTATATATTTAATATAAGTTTATTTTTTAATGTGTTATAAATTACATAATATAATGTATTATAAATTAAAAAACGGGTCGGGTTTTGAATGTTTAAGCTCGACCTATATTTTAAACGGGCCTAATTTTTTGCCTAAACTCATTTTTCGAGCTTAATATTTTTATTCAAACCTTTCTAAATTTCAGACGGACCTTCGAACCTAAACAACTAACCCGACCCATGAATATATCTATTTTTTTATTTTTAACCCTCCCCCCAATAATTTAACTTTGGGACCCCATTAAAAAACCGGCATAAATAAACCATATTCCATAAATGTACATATGTTGGTTATATTGGGTATCATATCATAGTCATAATTGTATAAATTTGTGACCTTTCTTTTGGTACAACAGCACAGTTAATTAATAAGCAATAATTGACTACTTATGCTACAAAATTTAGTTGGTAATTTAATTTAGCTCAAAGGCTGTCGGTGAGTGCAAATGTTGCCTATTTTGTGGCAAGTAATGAACGTGGAGATTCCCCTTTCATTATTACAATTACTACTATGGTGGTAGCCTCACAAGCTCTATGCCTAGATTGATTAAAAAAGTAATTATAATTATTAATAAAAAAAATATTAACGATGAAAAATCTCATGTGATGGCCTGATGACCAGGGTGTTCATCATTCCAAGCATGACTTGAGTTCGAATCGTGCTAATTATGTTTATTGTTCGAATTTTATCGTGTTCTTGTATTTCACTAAAAATATGGAATAGTTAAGTTGATGATTAAAAGCATGCGTGTGTAATTATAATATGGTTACTTGTCAAGTTGTCATACAAAATGCTACTTAATTAATGGGTAGGGAGAGGATTTAGCTGTTTAATTTTGGAAAATTAAGCTACGAAGGGTTTTTAGGGCAAGGAATATGATGATGTTGATTTTTTAAAGGTATAATATTAATTTTAGTCCTCGATTACAATTTTTTGTCAATTTGATCTTTAATTTTTTTTAAAATTAAATCTCTTAACATTTTTAAAAGAAAGCTAAATTGCTTTTTTTTTATAATGAAAACACTAAGACATTATTTTTTAACAATGTTGGTATGGCTACTTGCATGACAATTCACGTATATTTCATATTGGCATAACAACGAATAATTTAAAAATTATAAAATATTAAAAATATATAAAAAAATACATGCAAATTGCTATGCAATCTACCATGTTTAAAAATGTAACGTTTTAGTCTGTATTTCTGTTAAAAAAATAATAATTCAACTCTTTCTGAAATGTTGATGGTCAAATATGATTTTTTAAGGTGGATGGTCAAATTTAGCTAAAAATAATAATAAAAGTCAAATGAAAAAAATATAAATGTTAAAGGCTAAATTTAATAATGAATAAATATATTACATGCTTTTCTTTCATTTTAATGGTCCGAGATCAATTTTGCTTAAGCCGATATAATATTTAGATAAAATCCTTCTAATATTCCGGGAAATAGATGTACTCATCTTTTTCCATACACTTATTTATTTTATAATTAATTTGTAAATTTTAGAAATTAATGGGCTTTAAATGAAAAACCTTTAGACGTGTTAAGAAGGTAAGGCAGATCGCATTCACACAATCAAAAAGAAAGGGAAATTACGTGTCGAGCATTGAGTGGACATTCCCCATTAAGTGGGATTTTGAAGTCAACATTAACATGACTTTGAAAGCAGCAACCCCCTTATTTATTTAAGTTTTACCACGTGGCAGCTGATCCTTGCCCCATTTTAATAATCATGATGATAATGATTTAAGGCCAAGTGGGTCCCATTCACAGTTCACGCTTTCCCTTGTTCTAAATCAACACTCAGCCATTGGGAAACCAACAAATTTTGTAACCTAAAACTGTACGGAGTTTTCTACTAATTTAATTTCTTTACTCAAAAGGTTTTTTTTTTCTCTGTGAATTACTGAAATTTGAATTAATTAATGAGAATTAAAGTATGAAAAATTAAAGTATATATATTAAATATTAAATTTAAAGGTAAATTATTAAAATAATTATTTTTGTTTGCTTAAGGTTATATTTTAGTCACTTATGTTATCGTTTTGTTATGAAATGATAACTCTACTATTAAGATCTATTATCTCCTAAACGACAGTCTGATGTGACAATTAAATTGAGTTTTAAATGTCAACATGGATGCTTAGCTGGGGTGAGAAAAATTAAAATTTCTTTTTATGAAAATAGAATATAAATTTTTACCCTAAAACTTGATTTTCTCCAATTTAAAAAGAAGCAACAATTAGGTTTTTTTTTTATTTTGTTAGCATTAGAGAAGAGAAGAGAAGAGCGGAACACCAAAGAAGAATAAGAAGAAATTGACACACCAACCTCTATATCTGCTTGCTATTGTGGTTTCCCAGTTATGTTGAGAACTTCATGGTCGAATGAAAATTTAAATAGGAGATTTTTCGAGTGTCCAATTTATGAGAATATGGGAGAAGGCGTTATTGCAGTTTTTTCTACTGGTTTGATCCACCCATGGCACCTCGTCCAAATGGATGGTTTTTCAGTAAAAATAGAAATGAAAATTAAAAGAAAAAGGAGACAAATAGTTTTTTTTTTCAGTTCAATGATTAATTTGATGCATTAATTTTTATTATTTTGGGAAACTAAATTAACATTTTCCTTTAATTAATTTAGAAAAATCAATTAATTTACTTGGCTGGACATCCACATTAGCACTTAAAACCCATTTTAACTGTCACGTCGGACTATCGTTTGGAAGGTAATAAATCTTAACGACAGAGTGATCATTTCGTAACAAAATGATAATGTAAGTAATTAAAATGTAACATTTCAAATATACGTTACTAAAATGTAATCTGAAGCAGACAAAAGTGAGTATTTTAGTAGTTTACCCTAAATTTAAATATAATAAAAGGATGAAAATCAAAATTTGACAAAGAAAAAAGACATAGGAAATCTAAGTTGTATAATCCCGTAATGCGTACGATATGCTGAGGTTTTGGCTTCTGTTTTCAAATGTGTTCATCATTATTCCCTTAATTTCGTATATTAAAAATATTGGAGGAGAAATGAATGGGACAATTATTAAATATATCATGGTCTTTTTAATTTTGTTCATTAGTTTAAATTTTAAATATTAAGGGTTGATTAAGTCTTAATTCGATTAATATTGATATTGTTGTCAATGTAGAAAGACGTGGGTTCAAGTGCGTTGTTGGCTTATTTAAGGGTTGGGAAGAAATTATGAGCAGTTTTAAGTATTGTATCAAAAGAACAGATATGATAACAACCTATAATAAAATTAATATTCAAAAATTAAAATATTAAGCTAGGGACCAAGCAAAGCAAATAATTTCACTTGCCATTTGGCTTAATTCTCCAATCAACTTTTATTATTAGATAGTGCAGGATTAAATATTTTAATTTATCTTTCTCTTCCCCTTATTTAATAATCAAAATACTTAAGTACTTCTCTAAAGAGGGTAATGTCATACATTTTTCTTTAATACTAAAATCATTAATTAATAGATAGATTATTCTATGTCACATCAATTAATTAGATAATGATACATCGTTATAAAATTTCAAAATAAAATTTATTTAATTTCGTTTTTAATGATATATTACCATAAATAATAATTGAGGAGAGAGTCGTTTATAATGGTGTAAGTTTTATATTATTTCGTATCTTTTTCTGTAATTAATATTTTAAAGATTCAGCCATTGAATTTATTGATATAATTGTACTTATTAAGCATATAAAATTTTAAACTGGTTCAATATCTCTATCACATCGGTATAAAATATTGATATTAATATTTATTAAATGGTTGAAAGTTTTTTTTTATATAAAGCAAATAATTAGAAATTTTCAGCTTACGTCGATTTTAACATGCATTATCTATACGAGGTAACGTACTATGAAGGCCCTCGTATTAGGAATTAGGTTTTGCCCCCTTTACTAAAAAAATAGACAAATTAGTCTCCATACATTAGATCAAAGAGCAAACTGGTCTTTTTTTTTGTTATAAATTTCATCAATTTCTATTATTTAAAAACAGACATGGCTGAAAAAATAACAAAACAATTACATATGGCATCCGTTTCTAATATAAGGGCCTCCATGGTACTTCTACCTCTATATGAATGAAATATGAAATATGATGATTAAATCGTTAATATATTAGTTGAAGAAAAAACAAAGAAATGATATAGAACTATTACACGAGTGTAAGTAAGATCCCTCCGCTTAATAATTAACTCGAACATAATTAAGGGTTTGGAAATTGAGGAGGAGAGGGATAAAGTCCCTAGTCATTAAACAAATACATAAATTTTAGTATATATCAAATTAAAAAACTACTACTAGTCAACTACCTTGTACATAAGTTAGGGGTAGTTGGGAATTGGTAGTGGAACAATGTTCCACATTTAGTGGGAATCAAATTGACCCTCTAAGACACCTAGATGAATGCAAAGCACACAAAGGTTTCAAACCCATTTTCTTTGAATCATTGATGGGGATGATGCAATTTAGATGGTAGAAAATTAACCTCACTTCAATCAAGTTAAATTAAACAAATATAAAATACATCACAAAAGTTGGTCCAATTCATAAAGTGAAGCAATTTGTTTCTTCTTTCTTTTGTGTGGTTTTAATTTGATCATGGTTGCATCAAAAAGCTTGTAAAAAAAAATACCCTCAAATAAAAGGATTAAGAGGTGGGACATTTTTCTTGAGGGGTTTTTAGTAGGAGTGGGTAAATTTTGATGTAAATTGACTTCATCGATATTTTTAATTTTATCATTTTTAACTTAAATTCAAACCTATTATATTTATCACACAAAAAAGTAAGTTAATCAATTTATTTGATTGAAATAGCCGATGTTAAGTTGATTCGATTGGATTGATTAAAATTTATGTCAACCAAATAATTAGTTAAATTTAGTGATTATTCGATTAAGGGTCAGTTTATCATAGATATTAAAAATTACTTTTGAAAAATACTATGAAAAAGTGACTTTGAAAAGTTTGATAATGCTTACCGTTATTATCAAAAAGTATTTTTTTTAAGCAGATAAAATGTTAATTTCATTGAAAACCACTCTCCCAATAGCCAAAAGCTATGTTTTAAAAAACTTTTTTGGCTTCAGTCAAAGTTCGTGTTTAAAAAAAAGTTTTGATTTAAAAACATGCTTGTTTATCAAATAGTAAACAAAGTTTAAGGGTCCTCCCCTTGGATGAGCGTTTACTTCCAGTGCGGTACATTTAGTTTTCTTTTTGTCTCGCGTTACAATATCGTTACAATATCTAATCTCACCGCCACCACTGTTTTTACTAACCACGGATAAATACATCGCCCATCTAAAAAGACCCTAAAATCTATCAGTCAATTCTTTTTAACCCAACCGACCGGTTGTTATGTTGTAATTTTTAGTTGCAAGAGGTGTAGGTTAACATCATTTTCCAATGAAAAATTCAACATCCACTTTAGTGAGTGTTGTCTGATTTGAAAGGAATTTAGATACACCCAACTGTATTTTTCTTAGTTGGGACATGTCAATTTATGAGCTTCATATAATGCTTCCATTCCCAATATAATGAGGTTGTTGAAGCCTATTTAGTAGTTGTTTTAACAGTGTAAAGTCGCATCATCATTATTGTTATTATTTGCAAATTGTGGGCACACAATTGGGTTTAAATCTTTGTCTAACTTTAGCTTTTTTTGTGTTAAACTTACTTGTACGTATAATTATTGTAGCATTGTAATTATGGACCGTTCATATTTTAAGCCATTATTGTGCTACATAATTAAGTTTAGTTTAGTGGGAAAGGGAAAAAAAATTTAAGAGCTCGATTGAGACTTAGCTCGATTAATATGAATATTGTTGTCAATGTAAGAATATGCGAGTTTGAGCGCTAAAGCGCATGATCTTCCTATTTATGGATAATTTTAGATATTGTATCGAAAAGAACATATATAATCAAAACCTATAATGAAATTATTAAAAAATGTTTTAAGGGTAGACGATGTGGATTATAGATAAACACCATAAATTGTTGTGTGAAGTGGCTTTGATTCTTTGCTGACGCGGATGAATTATCCAGCTGAGGACAGCAAAATTGGGTAGTGAAGGTCTATTTAGATGAGATACGGCCCGACATGAAGGTCCACGGTTTAGTAGGCTCAAACTCTTCAGCCCACGTTTAGTTCTCTTATTGGTTTAAGATCCTCCATTCTACAACTTAAAATTAGTGCTTAATTCAAACTCGAGATTTGATCTATTGGTCAAGAGTGTTCACTTTTGTGTTCATGTTGTGGGATTGAATTGTAGGAATTATCTGTTAGTCGTGTGTGCGATAATAATTTGTTGTAAAAAAATAAATAGCAATACCCATTTTCCATTTTGATCCGTTTACAGGTTGAGTTACTTATTTAAATCCGAAGGCTTATTTATATTTGGATTGGATATTAATTTGTTTAAAGGTCGAATTTAAGAATTCTAATTTGTAGCTCTAGGAGTTCAAGAGCCTATTTTGTAAATATCATCGAAAATAAATCCTCGGTTTGAATTTTTTTTTTGATAAATGAGGGAAGGGAATGAAGTTACTTAAGATCGAATCCAAGCTCTCATGCCTACAATCTAAATAAAAGAATAAATCAACATTCAGTCCCTGAATTTTTTTTAAGAAAAGAATTATAATTTTTAATGTGATAATGTGACACAATAACAAAGTGTCACATCTTCACATGGACCAAAAATGGGAACACTTGCCAAGTTCCAAGACTAATGTGAGAAAATTTATCAACTTCCAATACCATATGGACCCAAAAAAGTTGAAGGATTAAGGAAAAGTTGTCAAGTTCATCGACTAAATATTGTTTTATCCTTATAATAAAACAACTTTTTATTATTATATAAAATTAAGTGTTCTAATCCGTTTTACAGTCGAAATGATATTCAAGTAAAGCTCTCTAGCAATGGCGATTCCAAAATTTAAAGTCAACCCAAATGTTTGGAGGTAGAATTATGAGCAATATTTTTTCAACAAAATTCTTGTACCATCCACAACATAAAAGAAGTTGAAGTAGCTAATCCTACACAGGAACTTGGAAAGAACATGAGATGAGAGTGAAATTAGGGTTTCTTAATTTGATATTGATAAGCAGTAGGGGTCCATAAACAACAATCAAGAGTACATCTTTATATAATTGAAGCAGCTTTAAGTGTTTGAATCTTATAGCAATTGGCCACACGATGAAATTTCTTGGAAAGAGATGAGATCATGCATACCATCATCAAGCAAGCAGCCCACAGTTTATTAGTTTATTAATATGATTTAAAATATGGTTTTGCCAGAATGTGTTCGCTGTGATACATGAACTCTTCTCACACTATACAACCTTTTCCCTACAAAAAGAATAAAATAATTTCGTACAAAATCAATTTCTCAAAGTACAATACATTATTTTACCAATAAAAAACTACAATATATATATATAATCAATCGAAATAGACGACTGAGTCTCAATTCAATTGGTATCGATAGTGTTGTCAGTGTAGGAGAACGTGAGTTCGAGTGCGCTAAATCTCATTATCCTTCTATTTAAAAATTAGGGAGGGACTATGGGTAGTTTTAAGTATTGTATAAAAAAACAAATTTATTTGATGGCTAAATAATTTCTATATAAATTATAATATAAAAGCATATAATTACAAAAAGATAAATATAATTATAAATATATAAATAAAGTAACAATAAATTAAATAATTATAATTAAGCATATGATTAATTTATCTCACAGTTATTGTTGCGATTGAATCCAAATATATATTTCATCAATAGTTTTAATCACATCACTACAGTAACTAGTCTCACAATCATTATCGTTTTTAACCTCATTAGAGATAATTTCACCGTCCATTAAAACTATAACGATGGTTTAGAATTTTAATCCCTTAAAAAGCAATGAAATTATAAATTAATAAATAATAAAATTATGTCTTAACCTCTCAAAAATTTATAATTAAATTTTCACTCCTAAAATTTTTTAGATTTAGCCTAGAATGTTTATGTTGCGAGTTTCCAAACTATGTTCTTTTTAAGACATCCCAATAGTGAAGCAACTCAACAACCTTTACCAAGTGAAATACATAAAAGACCCAATATAACCAATAACCTAAAATATCCAATGATTAGATAATAGAGAAGCGATTGTATGAAACTGTGATTCCACGCCATCATTATCCCTTTTCAATAAGAGAATGATAGAGAAGATTTTTCCTCCTGATTTTCAGCTTTTTCAGCTTTTTCCTCCTGACAAAATTCAAATCTAACTAAAACTGCTAAAAATCAAGAATAAAAATCTGATTTGTCATCCTCCTATTAAAAAAGGATAAGGATGAAATGAAATTACAATTTCATACAATTTTTTCTCTAGATAACATATAATTGTGGAAACCTAAGAATGGTTTGTAGAGAGTAAAATGACAGAGCCAACAAAAGAGGATAAAGGCACAACCCTGTGCAACCAAGAATACACAACCCAACCAATCATGTACTAATCCCTCCACACCCTCAATGACGACTCCAAAGACAGCAAAGGTCTCAAGCATCACTAATATTACTACAATCATCTTTCCTTCGTCTTATAAACTCAAAAATGGTCATCACCCACCTTCCTGGTTAACAAATTTGATTTTGATGAGTAGCAAGTCTATAAACATAAACCATATAATTGAATTTTGGCAATGGTGGACAGGGATGAGATGATGTACAGCAGTCAGGGCCATCGTCAACCAAACCCACAGCTTATTTATTTATTAATTTGATTAAAATAAGGTTTTTGCCAGATTGTTTTTGCTGTAATTTGTGAAGTTTTTCTCTTTTATTTTTATTTAAAAATTTATTTTTAAACACTAAACAACGTTACAACAACAATAATCAAATGATTTCGCACAAAAAAAAGGAAAAAAAAAAACAATTTCTCACATTACAATACATTACATTTATATATATTATCTGTTTGGTACGGAGAAATAAACAATGAACTGATAGAAGCCAAGATCAATCAAGATCAAAATATATATCTTTTTGTTGGAACTGGATTTGCTATGATCAGTCAAAAAATGACCAAAGAAAACTGATCACAGCTGATGTATATATATGGAAAAAAGAAGAAGAAGAAGACTGAAAACCCATAAAAAAACACCACCATTAATGAACCATGGTGGTAGTGTTGCTGTGATGATGAAGCAACTTTGAGAAGAACCCACAATTCCTTTTCATGCCACTAAACAGTAACAAGGGAAACGAATTACCCTTTCCTTCTCTAACCAAATGGTAGTTATGTGTAGGAGAAGAAGAAGCAGAAGTTGAAGCTGAAGAATAATAAGATGACAATGAAGAAGATGAAGATGATGTTGACGATGAAGAACAAATGGAAGAGTCAACTGTAATGGGGATACGACATCGTGGGATGGAATATTCAAACGATAGCTGAGAGAGTTTTTGTTGTAAACACAGTGAACAAACGCCTGGTGATTGCTTGTGTTTTGGGTGTTTTTTGCATCCTTCAATAGCCTTGGATCGTCTTCCACCCTTTGATCTTCTAAAGGTTGCCATTAGATTTTGGCTTCTCATGTTTTTCTCTTTCTGTTTGCTTGGCTGCTGCGATATATTTATGGATGTGTTTGGGGTTTGAAAATGCTATATATATATATATAACACAAAGGAAAGCAAAGAGTAGGTGTGTGGGTTTCCAAGAGGGTTCATGGGAGGTTTCATTGGTGTTTTCTTTTGGCTTTTTGACTGCATATCTATGTGTAATGTGTGTCTGTCCTACATCTACATGTGTTGGAAAAGGTATTTTCCTCTTAGATTTCTCACTTGATTAAGTTTAAAATTAAAGGATAAAATTCTTTCCATATTAATTTTTAGGTTAAAATATGCTCCAAGTCTTTGTATTCATTTTATATTTAAAATTTGGTTTCCTTACTTTTATTTAAAGGAATTTAGTTTTTTTACTTTTCTAATATAAAAATGCAAAGTTCAATTATTAATATTATTAAAATTCTTCTATTAAATTCAGGTTCATTACAATGTGTTTTTTTAATTACATAACTACCAAGTGAACAACTTTCCTTATTTCAAAATGTTATACCAATAGATTTAATAAAAGAACTTTAACGATGCAAACTATCGGACTTAAATTTTAAAATTCAAAAAGTTGAGAGACTAAATTCTTAGAAATATAATTAGAAAGATTAATTCTAAATATACAAAAAGTATAAGGACTTAAAACTAATTTTACCCATTTAAAAATAATTTTTGGGGGGGGGGTGGTGGAAAAAATGAAAGGGTATGATAGAGAAGAGGTAGGATGGGGGTCCACTTGATTGTAGAGTCGGTGGTTAAGATGGTTTGGGTTGGGTGATTAAAATATTTTGAGTGCAAGCAATGCTTTTGACTTTGAGCCCAATTTTTCCTTTTCGATTTTTCCTTTTTATAAAATGTATGATTATTTTATTTGGAGGTTTGTGACTGTTTTTCTATTAATATCGTCTTTAAAATTTAAATTTATGTTCTCCTCTCAAGAATATAATAAATTTTACTTATTAGTATTCCTTTTTTCGGATTTGGAACATTGAAATTTTACTTTACCCTAAGACACCATGCTCAACATCCCACCGCAATACCACATCAACTTTTATTTCATAACTCTAATTTATTACCATTTTTTAAAATTTTGCATGTATCAAGTTTTTAGGTGACAGACTAATTTTGTTTTTTGCTATTTTAATTAAAAATTAAAGGATTAAATTTATTCTAGTGTTATTTTTTAATGAATAGAAATGTATTGATAATAGTAAAAATGAATGCGAAAATTGATACCTCATGGATTGATCATCAAGAATTGAACTCTAATTAATTTTGTTTTTTTAATTCAAAAATTAGGTTAATTAATTTTTTTTACGTTAGATCAAAGAATAAATCTGTCTTTCTGTTAAAATATTCATCTATTTCTATTCTTAAAAACTGGTGTGACTAATGTTATATGTACATACATGAACTAATTTTTAATACTAGAAATGAATAGACTTTTTAACAAATGGATTAATTTACTCTTTGATCTAAAGTACAATAACTAATTTATCTATTTTTTGAGTAAAAAGAACAAAACACAATTTTAACTCCTAATATAAAGGCTTTAATAGAACTTTTACCCTAATGAGTTTATATATATAAATTAAAATTTCATACACCCAGGGTGAAAAACTAAAAATAGAAGATGAAAAATGATTTGGTATGATGTCAGTAATTTTATAAGTGAAATAACTATAAATTTTAAAAATGATTAATAAAATATTTAAAATGTTATATTAAATATCACATATATCCCTTATTTTATATGCACTTCAAAAATGAATATAAAATTATTATTGTGATCATAGATATTGTTTGTATTATAAATTTACGTCAATAATTAAAGTTTTCAAATATTGTAATGATTAAAAAAATATTAGATTTGGTAACTCCTGATATGAATGAAGGAATTGTTATTGAGGCAATCTTTGGTCGAGTGGTGTGGGGCTGTGGGCGAGGGGACAAAGCTTTTATTAGGACGCGGAAAGAGCCTTGTGCGAAAATGCCAAATGGGACTTCAAAGCAAGAGTAGGGATTTGATTCTTTCCAGCCATTAAAGGATACATCTGTATTGTTGTAATAAAGCCTTTACACACTCATCCCTACCCATATTTCTTTTCCCTGTTGTTGGGGACGATGTTCTCTTTGGTCCATCGTCATGAATTTCAATACTAAAATATTATTACGACTAGGAGAATGTGGACTTAAGCATGCTTATGCACGTTTTTCCTAAGTTAAAAAAAAAAAAAGACGGTATAATAAAAAAAATTCAATCCTAACCCAAAATCACTAAATTCGTCTATTTCCTAAATCTCATATAGCAAACATATTATCACATGTGTAATATCATATCAATTTGATATTTCTGCATAATACTCACAAAAATGCTATGTCATTGTAGTTAATGGATTTAGCAACAACTACTACTCAAAATATAAAAACTCTAAACATGGATTAGATCAACAACTTATGCATACTACTCAACTAATACCTAAATGTTTTTAATTGTTATTGTTTAGGTGAAGTCTGAAATTTCAAAATTCAAGAAATACAAGAACTATAACTCACCAAATTAGAATAAAGAGACTAAATCCACAACTTCCGCATAATACAGAGATTGATAGCATCATTTGACCTTTAATTTAATATATGTTAAATGTCTTTTGTGCAACACCCAACACAACTAGTAAGATTTTGTCATTTCAAAATGACTTCTAGAACCTGAAAAATCTATGTATGTCAACAGTGTTCTAAGAATACCGTATATGTACTTGGTATATGGAAGAACACACTTTGAACCAAAAGGGATTAATGCTTGAAAATTTCATGCTAATTACTACAATTGAAGTAATTGGATAGGCAGCATAAACTAGAGAATTTGATGTAAGGACATCATGCAACAAATTCTGAACAAACATAGTTGATGATCAAGAAACAGAATTTCAAAGCAATTTAAATTTTCGATACCGATGGGTTCAATGTTTAAGACATAGTATATTCTTATTGCTTAGTGCTTGTATGTCCTGATTTACCTATTGCTGGGTATCAGCTAAATCAGGTAGAGGTGTTGTACATTTTAAGCAATCAGACCTCAGACATTACAGGCAATTGTTAATAGTTTAGAATGTAGGACAAAAATAAAGAACTCGCAAGACCTTGACCTAAGGCAGTGCACCCCAAAAGACTATGTTCTAATTTAACAAGGCTGAGGTTAGATGATGAAATACATGATCAAACAACTATACTCACTCCATCTGCTGATTATTTAGCTGATTCAGCAGCCTCTGCGGTTTTGACTTCAGTTGGGCACTGGGATACATATGGTTTGAGCTGCAGGAACAAAAAGGATAACTCAGATCAGAAGCAATAGACGCAAGCACTTTCTGGGTGAAGCTGTAAATCACAAAGTAAAAACTTCAACTGTTTATGAAACAAAATAGGGGCATTGAGCCAGTGGCGTGATGTATGCTATTCTCCTTCTGAGGGCTAATAACTCGAGTGAGGAAATCAGAAAAAAAATGCCAACTCTCAGCTTTAATAATCAGGCCACCAATCCCCAAAACTGCAATTCTTTGATATATCCATACAGGGGGTTTGGTTTGGCAATTCAAAACTACGTTATATCCTTTCAAAGTGAACCCTAACTTACGGTTCAAGAATCAACAGATTAAAACCATTATAGTACAAAGGAAAAAGAGAAATGGCATTCAGTTGGATAGAGAGCATAAGTTATCACAGCCAGAATGCCCTAATTCAGTTTGGAACGGACAACAGACTCAGTTCTCCTACAAGCATCATGTACAAACCCACTTAAAATCAAATTTCTAGCATCATGATACCTTAAAATCCTTGAAACTGTCCAATGAAGTTTTGGCAAGGGCAGACTAGTATGTTTCAGACACAAGCAGAGTTTTGCACCTCCTTTAGAATTATTAATCCATAAGTTGAAAAATTGGTATAAAAAATGCAAGCGAGGAATAAAATTACCTTGAAGTCAGTCAAATCAGGAACCACATAGTTTGGCAACTTCTCCTGCATCACAACATATCCACCTGCAGTGCATGCTTCAGTTATACTCCCAGCAAAAAGCAGATGCATACACAGTTCAATCAAAATTAAAATCGTTGGATCGTAATTCAAACTCCGAGAAGTTAATATGAACTTGTTTTCGTAATTTTTTGTCACATAGTTCTAATAAAGACTATAACCTAGCATGCACACAAGCTGCCGGATTTTTTTAACTTGAATCATAACCACAAAGGCAAATACTTGAGTTTCTTCAAATATTCAAAATTAGAATCAGCCTTCTCATTGGAGTATTAAGAGGATTTTACCTACATTTATACACTACATAAGCTCTGTATCACCAACAAACTGAACCTTATATTTTACTATAACAAGGTTATATTCACAAATCACAACCTTAAGATTATCCATAATAGCTTAAAACTTAATACAAAAGCAAAGTTGTTGAGATATTAGAGTATAGCATGCTGCATTCAGCTCGAGACATCGTGATATAGTTAGCGAGGAAATTCTATCTGGTGATTCAATGCAAAAATAACCAACGACGGCAAGTGAATTTAAATAATCGAGAAAACGAAAACAAAGGATTTTCAAAGTCCATTACACTTGTAAAAAAGCAAAAAACCAATGGACCGAGCAAACAACTCCTTATCTTTTACTGTAACAGGGTTATACTCACGCCCATAAGATTATCCATAATAGCTTAATAACTTTAACACAAACGCATAGTTGTTGAGTTATTAAAGTATAGTATGCTGCATTCAGTTAGACACAGGAAAATTCTATCCAGTGATTCATCAAAAGCATTATCAACCAAATCTAAAATCAAATGAACCAAAGATCAAAATTATAAATCCACATTGCTAATAAAGATTCTTCTGCTTGTCAAACCTAAAAATAATCACAAATTAAAGAAGAGAATGGAACCTTTGCGAGTGTGGAAACCAGTAGACTTGCAATTTTTCCCCTTGTAATAATCTCTTGGTGCTCGTTTAGACGAGAGAATATCGAGCGATGAGGTACGCTTCCTTCGAAACGTCCTTCCAATTCCTAATATCAATCCCAGTGGCATTTTTTCCTTGTTTTAACTAAATTTTAAACCCTAAAAAGATCAGAATTAAGCCATTATTATTAGATAATTAAAGAAAAAAAAAACTAAGGCAACCATTATAGAGACAAGTAGAAGCAAACTTACTGGTTGGAGGGTTTAGCAGAACGAAGTGGGGAAGCCTTGGGGGTTTTCTTGGACCTTTTCTTTTAAAGTTCGTAATCATAAGAAACGATGGCGTTTAAGTCGGCCCAGAAAGTTTCGGGCTGATCTTTTTGGGCTTTGAAAAAGTTGCAATTTTAACATAAAAAGCCCAAATTCTCTTTAATCATTAATTGATTTTTTTATTATTAAAGTAGTTAATTGTTTTTTTAATAGCTAGACTCATTTATTGATCTGAAAAACATACAGAAAAACGTGGAAGTAATTGACACAAAAAATGCCTCTTAAAGAAGCCAAATAGTCCAGCCTAAAGATGGGTTTTCTTTCCCATTTACAAAGACATTACAGAATAAAAAAAAATAAGAAAAACAATAATGAAATGTTGGTGCGTACATTTCAACATTTAGCCCATTAGTCCAATCTTCACAAGGTTGTAGGTTTTAGTGTAAGGGCTAATTTAGCAATGCTTCTAAGAAATACTTTGAGGATAAAAAGTATTTTTAAGAAAAACTCAAATTTTCTGCTTCTGCGTTTGACCAATTTTTAGCATTTGAAAAATATTTTTCCTCTCAAAGGCGTATTGTTTAGGAATATTTTTATCTCAAAAACACTTTTTGTCCCAAAAGTACTTCTGAAAAGCATTGTTAAACTAGCCCTAAATGTAATATTATTCAATATGATGATTTCTTTGATTCTATCTACAACTATCTAATTTGAAGTTTAGGATTGTATAAAGTATTCGCGAGTTCTCTCACTCTATGTGAGGAGTATTAATGTATTTGAGTTGTTTTTCATTTAAATGAGTTTCCTTCATTATAGGAGAGTCTCATGGAAGTAGTTATTAGTTTTGTTGATCATTAATTTGTCTTTAAAAACCTATTGATGAATGAACAAGGATCATTAACATTTTATTCATTATTTTTATGTTTATATGGTATCAGAGCTAGCAAAAATTGTACAATTTTGATAAAAATATCCCTATTGTTTCATGCATAAACAAGCCTACTAGTAGTTGTTATATTGAATAGTTTCTATCAATACTCTCATTTTCGAAGCTAATAAAACATTAATCATACTACGACGAATAATTCAACCCCACCTCTTAACTCATTATAACATTAATTAGGAATATCAATTTTTCGACCTAGAAAGTACAATTTTCAATGCTCATGCATGACCATGATCTCTTTGGCCATCAAATTGGTTTTAATCTAGCCCTTCAACGCATTACCAATGATGGTTAACAAATCAATTTTGACTATACCATTTGGCTCCTTTAAGAACAACTTATCCAGAATGCCTTAATGGCATTTGTTGACCCAACAACATCCAAGATTGCTATTGTTGCTGAATTGAAAGTCCCTCCATGCAACTTTCGTTAATAACTCACAAAATTGGGTTTTTAGCCTCGGAGATCGACTAGCACACTTCATAAAGATGTCACTTCCCATGGTTGACTATGTGCAGTGTGTTCATAAAGATGACACTTCTTGACCTAATCCGACATGTTTTTAAGTTTCTAATACATTCTATTATGTAGTTTTTATATATTATGTAATTTATAACACATAAAAATTAAATTTATAGTAATATATAATACTATAATGTAAACATTAAAAATGTTAAAATACATATATATAATATTTAATAAAAGAAAATTATTAAATATTAAATATTAAATTAAAAACAATATAAATATTTTTAAAAAAGCAAAAACAATATAGACGGGCCTAAAATTAGCTTGAGTTAACCATTTATAAGTACGGGTGGGCTTGGGCAAAATTTAGACTTATATTTCGAGTTAAGTCGGGTTTAGGCAAACATAAGTGTGTTAATATCATGCTTAAGCTCAACTCGAACTGAACCAAATAGGGATGTTTTCGTAAAAGAGTGCAGTTTCCTCCGAGCAAATCACAATTAATTGCAAAACAACTTCTTCAACTTGCGAAAACGAATCAAAATACATCTAAAAACTAGATTATTAACAATTTATTGTTCTAACTATGTCTTCTAACTATCTTAGTTGATCCTGGATGTATTACAAATTTTAAAATTCTATCATGCACACCTTACATGCTTCCCCAACACTTCTTCCTTGTAGCCTAGTTGTCGCACGTTCCTCCACCGCTACTAACCTTCTTTGATTGGTCAAAAAAAGACACTGGAATTTGTTCTCCCTCCCTCCCTCCCTTCTTTTTATTGGTTTGATTTTGGGAATTCTTCCTCAAGGTTTTAGGAAATTAAAGCCTAAATCTTTCAGTATTACAACTTAGATTGTTGCTTCATTGTCCCGATGAAGGCCTCAACCGCTCGGAATCTCTAACGAATATTCCAAATCTCTCCAATTACTCATTGGCCAAACTTGAAGGATCCTTCTCACTCTTTTTCTTTATCTTTCTTCGCTCTTTAATTTTGATGCTTTTTTGGTTTTGTAGATTTGTCAACGAGAGAGGAAAATGTGACGACTAGAGTTGGGAAGAAGAGAGGAGGGAAGAAAAGAAAAATAACAAAAAATGTGAAAGAAGAAAAAGATGAAAAGGAAAAAGAAAAAAAAAGAAAAAGAGAAAAAATGAAGAGAGAGAGAGAAGTAAGGACATATTTATAAAAAAAAAAAAGAAAAAGAAAGAGACTTACCCCTTTAAATTAATGTTCAATCCACTTCACAAAATATTTTTTCTTTTCAAAATGTTTTAAAAACTATGATTTATGTTTTTTTATTTTTTATTTTTAAAAAAATCGATACTATATTTAAATTTGTTTCTTTAAGTTAGTGTCATGAGTCAACCATATATCAATTTAGCTATGAAATGAGTAAAAGTAATATTCTTTTACGTAAATTATACTATTATTAGTGTTTTTGTCTTTTTTAGGGCTAGTTTAACAATGTTTTTGAAAAGTGTCGTAGAAAAGTGTTTTTGAGAAATGTTTTTGAAAAGTTTAGTTTAAAATTTGAGTGTTGCTGTCAAAAAGTGATTTTGAGAAGTAAAATATTCATTTTAGACATGTTATTATTAAGAAACAATGCATTTAAATAATATTTAAATTAGTTAATATTATTATATTTTAGTAAGAATATAAAAAATTATTATAACTTGTTGTTAATGTTTTAATATATGAAATATAAATTTTAAATATTTTTAAGCAATAAATATTAATTATTTATAAAATTTAATTAGAATATATAAACTATATTTTAAATATTTAAATATAACCACTAAATATGTGTAATTAGTATTTTTAAAAATATTTATTTTTATTTTTATTTTTAATTAATGATTTTAACACATTTGTAATTAAGCACCAAGAGAAACAAAGAGAAAGTACTATGTTATTGGGGAGGTGAAAAAATAATTAAGCACCAAAAGTGCTTTTGGGGGAGGAAAAGCTAAAAATTTTAGCTTCTCCTTTTCAGAAGTGCTTTTGAAGCAAAAAATTTTAACCAAAAGCAGTTTGTTTAGCACAGTTTTTTTTTCTAAAAGTGCTTTTGGAGTCAGAAGTGTTTTTTTTAAGCACTACTAAACAAGCCATTATATTTTTATATAAAATTAATGAAAACACATGTATGATCAGACTTAAACCTAAAACTCTATAATTTTTTAGAAATTTAATTTTACCAAACCAACCAAAGCTTTACTTGATTCTTACATAAATTTTTAATAAATATAATTTTTATATAAAATTTTTTCAATACCATATTCTAATATACAATTTTTTCCCACTAAGTTTAAAAGTACGATATCAACTATGAGATGTAGTGTGGTGGTTGCTCACCTCATCTTTTAATTATATGGTTAGGGTTTTAATCATTGCTCATGAAAATAAAACACTTTTCATGGTTAGTCATTTACCTTTTCAAAGAGCACCCATGAGAATTAATCATTGTAAATATTTTAAGTGCGAAAAAAATATTATGTAAAAATGTTGTGATTCAATAACATCTATATACTTTTACCACAAGTGGGAGGGTGAAAATTTTAATGGGCTTTTTAGGGATTGCCAATTTCCCACAAAAGTTATGGAACAGCTATAGGTAGATTCAATAGTGGATAAAAAGAGTCAAACAATTGATGAACAAAGGGACCCATTGTTTTCCAGACATGAAAGGGAACGACAAGAGAGTCAGCAGCAGCTTTTTGGTGCGTCTCTTTCCCGCTCCCAAACTAAGAAAAGTGGAAAGGGACGAGCCTTATATCCACATCCACATGTTGTAGGCTCAACTCATGGGGCTAAAAGCATGCATGCCAGACAGACAGGTTCCATTCATGTGGTGCTCAAGGAAGGTAACTCTTTCATTAAAGCATTTCGAATAAGTTAATACATTATCAGGAAGTTCAGTTGCTATCAAGCATTTACACCCCCCCCTTTCTAAAGATTTGTAATGAAAGTATGGTCCTTTGCTGCATATAGGGGATGAAGGATGAGGAGTACATGAGTTGGGTGCTTTCACATTTTTGCATCGGATTCAATCTCCTTATGATTGTAAAACTTTGAGAGAAATTTGTTGTATGTTTTTTAAATAGAAACAGGGTGGTGTGAGTCTATTTGGTCTAAGCCCTAGACAATTGCTTGTTCTTTTAAGGAATGGCACGTATAGGAAAGAAAAGAAATGGACTCTATCGATGTTGTCTCATCATTTAAATTTGTTAGGTTTAGAAAGATTTAGTTTAAGAATTTCACATTGTCAAAGATAATATAAGAATTTCAAAAATTATTTTGAGCCCATAATATAATAAGTAATTTTACATTTTGATAATTCTGTAATCACAGATCATCTTATTTTTCCCTTAACCAAATTATCCTCTAAATTTAAGATCCAATAAGTTTGAGAGATTTGTCAATTTTTTAATGAAAATTGGGTGATGAGTCTATTTGGTTTAAGCCCTAGACAAGTGCTTGTTGTTTTAAGGAATGACACACGTGGAAAAGAAAAGAAAAGAAAAGAAAGAATTTCGTTGATGTTCTCTTTCCATTCAAATTTGTAAGGTTTAGAAAGATATGTTTTAATAATCTCGCATTGTCAAAGGTAATGTAAGATTTCAGAATAACATTTTTACGTTTAGATTTTAAATATTACTTTGAGCCTATAATGTAATAAGTAATTTTACATTTCAATAATTGTGTTATCAGAGATAACTTTATTTTACCTTAACCAAATCACACCCTAAATTTAAGATCTAATAACTTTAAGAGATTTGTCGTTTTCTTTTTAATGGAAATAGAGTGGTGTGAGTCTATTTGGTCTATATGCCCTAGGCAAGTGCTTATTGTTTTAAGGACTGACACACATGAAAAAAAGAAGAAAGAACTCTTTTAATGTTCTCTTGCCATTCAAATTTGTTAGGTTTAAAAAGATATGATTCAATAATCTCATATTGTCAAAGGTAATGTAAGATTTCGGAATAACATTTTTATGTTTGGATTTTAAATATTACTTTGAGCCCATAATGTAATAAGTAATTTTATATTTCGATAATTATGTTATCAGAGATAGTCTTATTTTCCCTTAACCAAATCACACCCTAAATTTAATATTTAGTAACTTTAAGGGATTTGTCATTTTCTTCTTAATGGAAATAGGATGGTGTGAGTCTATTTGGTCTATATACCCTAGGCAAGTACTTGTTGTTTTAAGTAATGGCATACATGGAAAAGAAAAGAAAAGAAAGAACTCCGGTGATGTTCTCTTGCCATTCAAATTTGTTAGGTTTAGAAAGATATGGTTCAATAATCTTACATTGTCAAAGGTAATGTAAGATTTCTTAATAATATTTTTACATTTAGATTTCAAAGATTACTTTGAGCCCATGATGTAATAAGTAATTTTACATTTCGATAATTCTGTTACCAAATCATACCCTAAAATTAAGATCTAGTAACTTTGAGAGATTTGTTGTTTTCTTTTTAATGAAAATACGGTGGTGTGAGTCTATTTAGTCTGTATGCCCTAGACAAGTGCTTGTTGTTTTAAGGAATGGCAAACATGGAAAAGAAAGAACTATGTCCATGTTTTCTTGCCGTTCAAATTTGTTAGGTTTATAAAAATCTAGTTCAATAATCTCACACTGTTAAAAGTAATGTAAAATTTCGGAATAACATTTACAGATTTAGATTCTAAAGGTTATTTTGAACTCATAATGTGTTGACTAATATCATATTATGATAATTACATTATCGAAGGTAATCTTATTTTCCTCGTATCAAACATCCGCAAATCATAAAATATAATAAATTTAAATCCATTTCCATCGCATTCCAAAGAATATCAGCACTTGTAAGTATAGACATGTCTATTAGTTGAAGGGAGATCTATGATTTTATGAGTGGGGATTGTTTAGCATTCATTTTAGCCATCCAAAACTCTTTTTGAAAACACATTCTGAACCAAACCAAAGCTGGTCTTTATGTGTTTTTTTTTAATGTTCAAAAGTGGTGATAAATAGTAACATGTAATTTCTTTCATTATATATTAGATGTCGTTATTTTTAGAGTTAATGTAATTTTTACCGTCTGAACTTATCAACTAAGTCTACTTTGTTGCTTATTTTTTTAATTTAATTTGATACTTAAATTTAACAACTAAATCTATTTTAATCCCTAAATTTAAAAAAAATATAAAAGTTTGACAATATAAATCGAAATAGATTTAATTTTAAAATACAGATACCAAAGTAAATCAAAAGAATGTAAATATCAAAGTAAATCTAGTTTTCAAGCTCTGAAATTCATGATATTTGTCTATATTACCTTACTAGAGGGTTTGTATCTTGGCTTTTCTTCATAGGGAAACAGCTTCAGCCAGCCATTGTTTGCATTTTGGCGATGCCAGCTTTAAAGACTGGTGCAAAAAATTGACAAGTCAGGGGAGATGGAGGGATATGGTCTGTTTTTTACATTAAAGTCAAAACAATGGGGTGTCCCAAAAAGAAAAAAAGGAAAGCAACTAGAACCAAGAGGGAATGCATCGGGTCTCCAATTTGGAACTTTGCCATTGGATTGGACACCCAGTTTTGTGCCGCTGCCTTCTGAATTTTCGAACATGGCCCTTTGGTTTTTTTAGGTACTTTGAAACCGCCAACACTATTTTTCTCTTTATAATATTATAATAGATAAAAAGTTTAATAAATATATCGGTCGAGTCTTAACTTAATTAGTATTGGAGTTATTGTTAATACAAGAGTACATGAGTCTGAGTGTACTGACAGAGGCAAATCCAGGGGGGCTGGTAGGGGCCCTAAAATAGAAAATTGTTGTTTTGGCCCTTTAAAAAAAATTTAAAATTTAAAATTAGTAAAGGTGAAATTACACTTTGACCCCTCAAAATTATGAAAATTTAATTTAATCCTTTAAAAATTATAAAGATATAGACTATTAAAAATTAAAATTTTATTTCGGCCCCTCTAAAAAAAATTTTAGCTTCATTATTCTCCTATTTAAAAGTTCGAGAGGGGTTATGAGTAATTTTAGACATTGTATCAAAAAGAACTTATATAATAAGAATAAGTCATGTGCATGGCTAAATATTATGAATTGAGCTAGTGTATTACTAACCCATATACTAAAACATATGAAAACAAATTCGTATATTTAGAATTTGAATATTTTTACTTTTATTTTTAAGAATTTAATCCCTGTCTTTTGTTAGATATAAAATGGCAAGTCTAATTGTTAACAACATTAAAATATTTCTTTTAAATTGATGTTAATTACAACTTTTTTTTTGGTTATATAACTATCAAACAAATTTAACAGAAGAATATTAACAGAGTTGATAATTAGACCTGATTTATTTAATTCGAAAAGTAGAAACACTAAATTTTGCGAAATAAAAGTTGAGTGACTAAATTTTAAAGGCATGAAAAATACATGAACTTGGGACACATATTTGAACTTATATTTTTTTAATCTAAATCTGTTAGGTATCTCATAATCACATTAAGCTTCGATTAAATCTAAAGTTGAGTCAGATTAGACCCCTAAATAGGAGAAAAAAACTCTCACAAAAATCAAACTCGAAACCTTATGCGTAACATTCCGCCCAATAATCAGTTTTAATTATGATAATTGAAAAAACAACAACAACAATAGAAGAATAGACCTTAAATATTCCTAAATTACAAAACTTTTAAGGCTATTTTATCCCTTTATGCAGTGTTTTTTTTACTGCCCCGTGAAGTACCATTGAAGAGATGGAGCTTGATCAACTGAGAAGAAACCACAAGATTCCTCTGCACTAAACATGCTTCGTTCTTCCAATTCCACCAACTCTGGCTCATCATACGTATACCCCATATCCATTCTCGACTCAAATGGTTTAAACCACTTATGATTATTTGATGAATCCGACGATGAAGACGAACCATTCATCACATTGCTTTCTTCTTTAACGATCCCATTACAATCATCATCATCATCATTCTCACAGCAACCTTGCTCTTTGTTCCTCACTGAAAAGCTTGGACACTCTTCTTTCAACTTTGATTTCAAGTCCCTCAGCTGCAAAACAATCATATATCAACCCTTAGATTTAATTAATTCAAAAAATGTAACAGTATCATTGAAGCCCCTGTACTAGGAGTTAAATTATAATTTACTTCCTCTACTTAAAAAATAGGTAAATTAGTACATGCCTGTTAAATCAAAGAGCAAATCAATCATTCTGTTAAAATTTTCATACAATTTTACTGTTAAAAATTGATCCCTATCACCCTATACGTTAATATGAAATACAAGTATTTCGTTAACCACTTCAGTTTTAACACTATAAATGAATGAAAATTTTAATATACAAGAACTAATTTGACTAAATTTTAAGTAGGTAGAACAAAATGTAATCCGACTTCTAGTACAAACATTTATATTACTTTTACCTTAAAAAAACTAAAAAATGGGGTTTGAAATATAAACACTAACCTTTGCAATTAGACCCAGTTTTTCTTTTTCAAGATTGTCATGATCAAGCTTAAGAGCATCATAATTAGCTTTAAGCATTGCATAATCTTTCTCCAACACCTTGGTCTTCCAACGAGCACGTCGGTTTTGGAACCAAATAGCCACTTGCCTTGGCTGTAACCCCAATTCTTCAGCTAACTTCACTTTTCTCTCTGGTTCTAACTTGTTTCCCACATCGAAATTCTTCTCCAAAGCCTTAACTTGATGCATAGATAAACGCCTTTTCTTCTCTGTTGCTTGACCACCTTCTTCTAAGCTGTCTTCTTCATCTAAACCATCTAACATAGCCTGGAATTCCTTGCTGTAAATTTGGTGCTTCTTTGAACTCTTCTCCTCTGCACAATCAACTGAATTAAACACATCGAATTTGGGTTAAAGAAACATGAAATAAAGGTGGGAATTTTCATGTGTGTACCTTTAGGCTGAGAGATGGACATGAAAGCATCCAAGGAAGGTGAAGGACTGAGCCTCTTCATGATTTGCAAACCAAAACCAAAGACTCTGAGATGATATATTTTAAGTTGTTGTTTGTGATGGAGAGAGGGGGGTGGGGGGTTTCAAACTTTCAAGCAGGTTTGCTGTTTTGATCTGTTTGGTTTTTTGGGGAGGGCTTAATTGCAAAGAATGCTATATATTGTGACACTCAAAGCTGACTGACAAAAGATTGGTGATTGCAGATCTCATAAAAAAAATAGTGATGTAATCTCTTTTGATTTCATTCTATCGATTCGATTCAAATCAAATAAAATTTTTGAAATAAATATATAAAACGAGATAAAGTGAATTTTTTTAACAACGGATATGAAATAGTTATGGTTATTAATTGTCTTAATTTTATATATAATTATTAAAAAAATAAAAATATTATGATACAATTTGGTCTTTGTATTATATCTATTTTTCTATTTAGGTGCCTAATTTTTTTATTCTGTTTTAGTATTTAAATTATTTAATGGTATTAGAAAAATAGGTGAGACGCGTGGCCAGTGAAATTGCACAATGTGATATTTCTTTACACACATATAATTAAAAATCAAATATATATAAATTAAAATTTTAAAAGCTTTTTTATAATATATAAATTATATAAAATAATAATTTATAAAAACCTTATATAAATATTTCCAAAAAGGAAAATTTTTAAAGATTTAAAATATATAAATCTGAACAAATTTTAAAAAAATTAAAAATTCTAAAATATATGTATAAAATTATAATAAATTAAAGTTTTAAAATATATATTGTTTTTTTAATAAATTAGTTAAAACTCTTAAATTTTCAAAAAATATTATATAAAATTTAGAAGAAATTCTAAAAATTTGAAATATTTATGTTTAAAAAAATTAAATATAATACTTTCTAAAAACTTTAAAAAAACCAAAGCAAATGATTGGTCAATACTTATCAACATTGATCAACACCCGATTAATGATGGGTTAATACATCACCAATGATATGAAAACAAAATAGACACATAGTGCAATCTCATTGGTTGGACTAAAAAATAGGCCATTAACTTTTGGACTAAAATACGTATGGATAGTTTAGGTATGAACATAGAATAAAAAAAAGTTGGGACACCAAAATCCTAACATAAGCTTCGAAAAATTCTATGTTCTTATACTTTTTTCCCTTAATCGTATATTGAATTTTTTTTGAAGGATTATGTTTATATATATTGCTTACCTTTAAAAATACTAAAAATATTAAAAATAACTAACAAAAATTAAATTGAAAATGATCGTATCCGATATTCATAGAAGTTATAGTAGTTTTCATGACTGCACATTTATAGTGAAGCAAGGCGGGTGGTGAGTCAGAGCATGACAACTATGGAGCAGTAATGAATTTAGCAACCTCCGCCTTTACTCAACTTATTGCCATCTCCCCCTAATCAAAAAAGAAAAGAAAAAATTCAATTTAAAAAAGAATTAACAAAATGAATGATCCTTACACTTTAGGTTTAGTTCTAATGGGCCTAAATAGGATTAGTCTCAGGCCGTAAAACAAATAATGACACCTATAGTTTAAAAAAAACCAATTTAATACCTGAAGTTTCATTCTATCAATCAATGCTATACTTGACCCTAACGACTTTAATTTTATTATAATATATCAAATTTACCAACGAAAGGGTAACATGTGTTACCTTAAATTTATTTTCCTTAAATATTGGTAAAAGTGCCATGCATCACAATTCCATTGGTCAAACAATCATGTCATTAAAAAAAATTAAACATTGTTAGAGTTCAGGTATCAAATTATAAACAAAATGACATTTCATGGACTAAATTGGACATTTTAAAAGTAAAGGTATCACGTTAAAACTAAACTAAAATATAGGGGTCATTCGTGTCATTAGTTCATTTAAGGATAATTATTTGATACATTAATGGTGAAGGCTTTTTTAATTCGATGAGTAGATTTAAAAATCATCGCCTATTCTTGATTGGTATTTTAAAATATAAAACCTAAATAAATGAGACATATAATGATTTATTAATCCAATTGTGGAATAAAAAAGTAATTTAATTTATTAAATTAATTTTTTAATAAATTGACCGGCTTATACTTATATTTTAGGTTAAAAAGTAAATTAGTCATATGTGTAATTATTTTGTTAGTATAAATAAAGGAATTTTAAATAATTGAAATTCACGTGATAAAAAATAATTATAAAATAAAAATATTGAAATAAATACGTATTTGTATGTAAAATATGTAATATGAGTATCATTAGAATTATAAAAATATATCAATGTCATTTTAATAATATTAAATATAATAAAATGATATTTCATGATTTAAATTTATTTATTTATGTTTGGTAGCATTATTTTTTCATATATTTTAATACATGAATTAGCAATAAATTAATTACAATTAGTAATTTTTAACCACTCATATGATTTGTTTATGGTAAAAAGAAAGAACTTTTTTACTTATTTTGGAGAGTTTTTTTTTACAAGAGTTTTACCAACCTTCTAATTTCAAGTTTAAATTTATATTAATTATTCCTTATTTTATGTCTAATTATTTTTACACATATACATTATTTTTTTCTTCTTCTTGTTATTAAACTAATAACAAAATTAGGAGTGAGCAAAACTCGATTCAATTAGAAAAAATCAAATTTCGAGTCAACTCGAATAAGTAATTCGAATTCTGAGTTCGAGTCGGGTTGAATTTTATAATTCGAATAACTCGAATAATTCAAATAATTTGAATAACATATTTGTGTAAATACCCCTTAGGTTCCTGACAATTTTGAAAATGAGCAAATTGGTCACTCTCTCAACAAAAATTACAAAAATAAAATTCAAATAATTTTAAAAAATTCAAAAATAATTTTAAAAATTAAAATATTTATAAAATTCCAAAATGTATATATTTTTAAGAATATATAAAGAAATTTAAAATTTTAAAGAATTTATAAAATAATAATTTTGAGACCCAAGTTAATTAATGATTCAAGTTTATCATACTAAAGTATGTTTCCTTTTCTTATTTTGCTTTGAAAAAGTTTTCAAATATATATAGTTTCAAATTTACTTGTCTAACATGGAATTAGGTATACTAGAACAAGATTTTAATTTGACATGTTTAAAATTTTAATTTAACTTAAACAATTTCACTCGACTCAATTCGAAAAAATTTCAGATGGAGTTAGGATGATAAAATAGGACTCATCAACTAGATTAACTAAAAAATTCTTTACTCGATTCAATCGAACGCCCACCCCTAATAATTTTAATAATTTTATTATTAAACTAATCTAGCATTTGACCAAAAAATTTTGACCCACCTTAAATTGTGTAATGAAAGTGTGTTGGTAGGGTAAGATATCCAAAGAGATTTGCATAATTGTGGTTTTGAAGTTACAAGTAAACTTATTAAAGTCCACATATGTATAAACAAAATAAATCAAAATCAATAATTAAAATAAAACTTAATCTAAAATCAATTCTAGACTAAAAATGTAGGCATGATTTTTAAGAAGATCAAATTTTTCTCAAAATATTGAAGAATAAGACCTGTGTTTAATGCCATTTAATGCATGTGATGTGATATTACAATCATAATAACATCAAATTTCAACAGATGGACAACATATACACGTCTACAAGAAGGAGGGTAAAAGTACTATAGAGGTCCTTTTATTTAAAGTTAAATTGTATTTTATTCTTTCTATTCAAAAAATAGATAAATTAGTCTCTATATGTTAGATCAAAAAGTAAATTGCTCTTTTTTGTTAAAAATTTCATCCCTTTCTATTGTTAAAAATTGGCATGACTGACTGAATAATCAGATATTGATGCTAATGTATAGAGATCAATTTTTAATGGTAGAATTAGATGAAAATTTTAACAGAAAAGACCACTTTGCTCTTTGATCTAATGCACAGAGACTGATTTATCAATTTTTTGAGTAGAGGGGTCAAAAGGCAATCCAACTTTTACTATAGGCAGGTATGATGCCAGAAAATTTTTTTAGGGAGGCTGAAATTAAATTTTAATTTTCAATAACCTATATCTTTATAATTTTTAAAAGATTAAATCAAATTTTTATCATTTTTAGGGGAGCCAAAATGCAATTTTATTTTTACTAATTTAAAATTTTTAAATAGCCTAAATGTACAATTTTCTATTTTAAGGGAGGTCGGAGCCCTGCCAATTCCCTTAGATACACAATTTACTATAGGGGTCTCTATGATACTTTTACCAGAGAAGAAAGAGAAATCCCCCTTTTTGCGTTAGTTTGTTTTCAATTTTGTCCTATGTTGCTTCAAATTTTTTTTCAAAAATATTTACATTAGACATATATATTTTTATATGAAAATAAAAATGCAATTTATTTGTTTATTTATTTGATTAGAGTTATCTATCGTCCCTCCTTGACCCATGAATAGACATATCTATAGATATATAATACACTTCAGCACACTCGAACCCACATCCTTTTATATTGACAACAATATCCATACTGATCGAGTTAGACCTCGATAGACATGAAAACAAATACTCATATTTAACATTTGCATGATTTTCTTTCCTTAAATGGGCTCCTACCATTAGTGGTTGTTTCAAAGAATGCGGCTTCATTAAATGCCAATGTTGAATTTTGTTTTGCACATTTCCTACACTGTTTTTCAAAACATGTTTTCAATCAGATTTTCACCATTGCTGTCTTCTTCCCTTTGTTAAAGAAAAAAAAAAGTTTCTTCTTTTTCAAAAATGGGTTTACTTTAATTGGGAGGTCTTGGTTTTGTCATTTTTATTTAGCTTGCAAGAAACAAACTTTCCATTGTTGAGCATTCGTGTCCTACTACAACTCATTCCTATTTAGTAATTTGTTATCCTCTTCTTTACCACCTTACAAACAATTTTCAACTTTATAATTAATTTCTATAATTCAAAGGGTAAATTGTATCAAAGGTTATTGAACTATTACTAAGTTTAAATTTTAATCACTCGATTTCAAAATTTTACAAAATAATAACTAAACTATTACAAAACTGTAAATTGGGTAGCTAAGTAGGTTAAAGTGGAGATGAGTTTGGAGGGTTGGATTCACCACCCACCATCTTCCTTGGTGTTTATCTTGGACAAGGATGGCCTGTCAGTTTCGCCTATCGCCTAATTTCGAGCTCGGCCTGACACTGGTAGAGTTGATTTTATGTCTGCTCTTTTAATTTTGTTAGGCTCTTATTTTCCTATATTGTTCACAGATGTTTTCCTTTGTTGCTGATATTGTGGTGCTTTGTTTAATCAATCAATACTTGGAAGTATTTTTCTAATCCAAAAAAAAAAACTATTCAAAAGCTTTCATTTTAGAATTTTTAATGAGCGACTGATGTAGCTACAGAATTTTCACATGATTTTAAGAAAACATTTTGAATTTCTTTTTTTTAATCTTTAATAAGTTAACTTAACCTAAATTATTATATTTTAAGTTTTTCTACTAGTGTCCTTGAGTTCAATTTAGTACTTTTAGATAAAATGGATTAGGTTTAATTCGTTAAAGGAAAAAAGAAAAACACCCAAAATGCTTTTTTTAAAACGTGACTATTATATTAAAGATTTAATATGTCAGTGATTTAAATTAAAATTTTCAAACACTTATAATTTTTCATAATCGAGTGATCAAAATATAAATTTATTAATAGTTTAATAATTTTAAGTATAATTTACCCTACTTTAAAATACGTTCATTTATATAATCGATTATTTTGTATTCGAGTTTAAAGTTTTGATTTTTGAAATGGGCCGTTATTGGTCTAAATTATTTTGAATTTTAATTACTTCAAGTTGATATAATTTTAAATTAATCATTGGCTTTAATAATTATTTACGAAATAGCTTCCTTATAGCACCAAAAGAAACCAAAAAACTAATAAGCAGGTGTTAAATTGAAACAATTCAAAGATGGAAGGAAAGAAACTGATGTTGGCAATATACTTTTAGCACCGACTTCATTGTAGCAGTAAATGACAACTATTTAGAAATTGACATCTGTCAACTATAAAGCAAGTCGGTCCAAAATGACACAGAGTTCAATAATTTTAAGGGATATGATTAAAATTTAATTTTTTTTCTCATAAAATATAATATACTTTATGATTAATCATTTATTTTTTTAAAAATATTTATAATAAATTAATTAACCATTGTTATCAACAATGAATAAATTTATTAATTTAATATATTTACTTTTTGTCCATCATATATTATATCATATGAAAACAGCTAATCAAAATTTTAAGTTAATAAATTTTAATGAAAAATACTTCGATTTTAATTACTGAAATTTTTAAATCAATAAAATAGAAAGACTTAATTTTTTAACTTAAAAATACAGGGAAAACTCCAATCCTAAGTACATGGACTAATATTATATTTTTAACCATTTTAAAATTAGTTTAGGGTAAAGTTTCATTATATTAGTAATTATAAGTCATTAAAGTTAGTATTTTTTTATTTACATTGTGATATGTTGTGTAAAAAAAATTATAATAAATATTATCTAATTACATAATTTCTTAATATCTATATAATATATTTTATAAAAGAACAATTTTCAAGGTTTTTTTGTTATTAAAAATATTATCTAAAGATAGTATTTATTACATATATTGTAATCTATTGTGGAAAGTAAATTAGAATATACTACCCGATTACACAATTTCTTATTGGCTACATAATATATTATAATAGCAAAAGTCCTAATAAGATTTTACAATGATTACAAAAACATTATCATATTACAATATTTATTACATATCGTGTAATTGTGCACATGAATTACAATAGGTACCATTCGATTACACAGTTTCTTACAATCTAGATAATATATTGTATGTGTTGACAATGATATTGTAGAGGGAGTTCCATTATATGGGGTAGTATATATAGATAATCATATAGAAATTAGAGAAAATTGGAGAATTAATTGGTTTTCATGTGGGAGATAAAGTGCTTTTTGTTCTTTGTTAGAGTCTTGGGAATTGATCTAATTACCATATCAATCTTTTGTTGTTGTTATACTGAGGAAGTTGAATCAAAAGATTCATACGACTTTAAATCTCAATCAAATTTGAAATCATATATGAACGGTAGGACGACAAATGTAGTTGAATTTATTGAGGTTTTGTGCCCTTAGTGTAGTTACTTCATCATTTTGTGCCCAAGGAGCCCAATAGCAATAGGGGGGTGCCACACTGGGTATCCCAACACATAAGAGTTCTAGGGGAACTTTGGTTTTCTGTTAAACTAATATTTTCTCTTTCTTTTTGTTCTAGTAGAACTCTTGTGATTTTTTTCTATTAATAGGGACTACAATATAGCCAAATTGACATATCAGTCATGCATGGATACTCTGTTGAAATTTAGGAAAATTTATTTAGCTATAAAATAAATTCTATTTTTTGTGAGTACTCGTGATAGTAATTTCGATTTTGGTTACCATAGAGAAAGTGAAATTTTCTTATTAGAGAGTTGCAATTTTCATTCTATGTTTGGTTTGTGATAAAAGCCCCACTTTTTTAGCAATCGAGGGTTCGAGGATAGTGGAGAAGACCGTTCGGTTAAAAGCTAGAAATCTTGTTATGGATAACACAACAAAGGTTCAAGTTTTATTAAAATTATTAAAAATTTGTTGTGCAACAAAGTCGTTTTCATAAATAATTTTTCCAACAGAATTGTCTAGAGAAGCTAATGAAGAAGAATGTGGCTTTCATTTGGTGCATGATAACCAAGATAAAAGAGAAAGATGTAGATGTTTTTAATAGTTAGCTTGAAACAAATTGTGAAGTTAATGGTGCGCCTAGAGACAACATTATAAGTGATGTGGCAACCACACAAAGTTTGATGCAGGGCTACTAGGGTACCTTTAATGAAATTTTGGTTATTGAAAATGAAGCTGGTAACATGATGGATGATAGAAAAGAGGGAAGGAGATTAGTGGTATTAAATAAAAAGGGTTGAACATTGGTGATGATCAATGATTTACAAAACTTAAAGACTTTGCTAAAAGGAAAGGGAAAAACTCAGAAAGAAGAAGATGTTGAAAAGAAATGCGAAGGCAAAGGGTTTATTAGGGAACAAAGTGTTCAAGGTTGTTGATAAATCTATTTCAACAGGGAATGTTATAAATACAAGAAAAAGTGAGGAGGTTGACACTATTACATATTGGAAGAGAGACATTGTCAAAGAGGCTGAAGAAGCTTGACTTTTGAGCAAACAATTAACTCTTGATGTAGTTGGAATGGGAGAATAGGTAGTTATGGAAATAACAAATATTGAATTGCGAAGAAAAGCTACAAATATTTGTACTAGCATTTTTCAAAGGTGAGTAAATGATGATATGGGAAACTGTTCAATGAATAATTTTGAGATTAATCTTACATTTGTAAGCTTATGTCTCAAGAAGATTTTTGTAACAGTCTGTTTTCAGTGAAATCGAAACAGTGGTTTCGGGACCACAAATTCGAGTCTGAAAGAAAATTTATTTTAATATTATTTTATGATCTGTATTATGATAAGAATATTGTATGAAAATTTCGTCAAGAAAATTTTATTGATATCATGATTAATTGAGAAAAGGACCAAATTGCATAAAATGCAAAAGTTGAATTCTAGTAGCTAAAAGGATCAAATAGCTATGAAATTCAAAATTTGAGCATATTGTTATATGATCGGTTGTGATCCTACATGTATTGCGGACACAAACGTAGCTCTTTGTGAACGTCCTGATATGACTCGCTTGAACTTCTCGATATATGGCTATCCGGAGCTCCTGATTAAAGGCTCTTCGTGAGCTTCCTAATTAAAAGTTCTTTGTGAACCTCCTAATTATGGCTCTTATGAGTTTCCTGTTATATAGCTCGGATAAGCTTCCTGATAGGCTCTTTGTGCGCTTATTGATTAATGGCTCTTTGTGAGCTTCCTGTTATATAGCTTGAGAGAGGATTTTCCGATTATGTGCTTTAAAGAGCACTCTTGCATATGAATTGAAGGATTATAATTTTATACACTTTGAGTGTACTACATGTGTATCCATCGATATTTTAAATAAATTCAACAGGTAAAGTTTTGACATGGTTAAACTAAACTTAACATGATTTGTCATGGAAATGCACATGTTAAATGGAAATATGTAATGAAAAGCATTTGTATATGAAATTTTTTACATGATGAGCTCATCCTTAATTCTTAATGTTTACATGTAATACATGACTAACAAGTTTCTTGAGATTATATGTGTTTGGGCAAATTACCAAATTTCTTTGGATGAATTTTGTAAGCTTATCTTAAATGTAAAGGAGTGGTAAGTAAATTTTTTGTTATTCGAACTTACTAAGCATAATATACTTACCATGTGTTACTTCCTCTGTTTTATAGTGCTCAGAAGCTCGTGAAGGTTAGAACTTGGTCGGAGACACACCACACTATCCCTTAGACTTCTCGGTATATAAAGCAAGCTAACTTTTGGTATAATGGAATGTATAAGCTATGTTAAGCATAATGAGGAGATATTTTGGTTATAACTAGCCATTGGAATGACTAGTGTTAAGCATATTTTGATGGTGTTATATGAGGCCTTATCATGCTTGATGTGTGTATTGAAATGGTTGAATGATTGAAGTTACATAAATATATTAATGGTTGCATGAATGGGTAAAATATACTCATGTTTATATGGCCAATTAGGTAATATCAAATACTTGGATAAATGGGATGTTATGACATGTATTGAATTTGAAATTGGCTTGAATTGAATGTTCTATTGTGACTTGTAATGGTACAAAAAAATTGGTTGGATATGTTGATGCTAGGATCAGTGAGAAATAAGGCTTGGAAATGGCTTTATTTTTTTTCCACATGGGCAGAGACACGGGTGTGTGGTTTGGCCGTGTGTCCCCTTCATATTAAAATTTGATAAATAGAATGCTTAGAATTGCTCACACGGACAGAGACACGGGCGTGTGTCTCAGCCGTGTGTGTTACATGGCCTAGCACATGGGCGTATGACTTGGCCGTGTGACCCCTGTACCTAATTTTTGAAAATTAAATTTTCCAAACGACTTGGCACACGAACGTATGGCTGGCCGTGTAACCCAAGTTAGAGAGTTACATGGCCTGAGACACGACCGTGTGCCTTACATCGAATGCCTACACGGCCTCAGACACACACGAACGTATGGCTAGCTGTGTAACCCAAGTTAGAGAGTTACACGGGCTGAGACACGACCGTGTGCCTTACATCGAATGCCCACACGGCCTCAGACACGGACGTGTGTCCCCTACACCTAAGAAAAATTTTGAGATTTTGCGAAAAATTCTCTGAGTTCCCGATTTAGTCCCGACTTGTTTATAAAGCATAAATTGGGTCTCGATGGCCCATTCAAGGGACATTATGATTAAATATGATTGGTTTCTAATATGAATAGTAATCGACATGAATTAATTGAAATTGTTCTGTAAACTTCAATAATGCTCCTTAATCTTGTTCCGGCGACAAATATGGGTTAGGGGTGTTACATTTATTGGTATTAAAGCTATGGTTTAGCCGATTCTCAGACTAACGTAGCAAGTACGAGCTTAGCTATCTATGCGATTATATAATTTGTGATAGTGTGATATCCCCAGACAATTTTAAACATGTTTTTCATATAGTAATGTCATCCGACCGAGCTGAATTTGAGGAAGCTGAGAACAATGCTCAAGCTTTAGTTTAAAGAGCTATTTCCAGTAGTATAAGGCTCGTATCTGAGGGCCGAGGTGAGGAGGCTAAAAAAGCCTTCTTTCAAATGATGAATGAATGGTTCACTGAATACTTGAGAACAAATCCTGCTGTACAACAACCTCCCCCTCATGTTTCTTTACTAGTTCCTGATATACCACAAGGTACTGAACTTGTTAGAACTGGTAAGCCTCCGCTAGATAAAGTTTAGAAATATGGGGTGGAAGAATTTAGGGTCATTGTTGAAGATGATCTAGAAAGGGCTTAATTTTGGCTAGAAAACACCATTAGGGTTTTGAATGAATTATCTTGTACACCTGCTGAATGTTTGAAATGTGTAGTGTCTTTGTTAAAAGATTTGGCTTTTCAGTGGTGGAATACTCTAGTTTCTATTGTACCGAAGGAAAATGTTACATGAGAATTTTTCCAAACAAAATTCAAAAAGAAGTATATTAGTCAGAGATTTTTGGATTAGAAAAGAAAAGAATTTCTAGAGCTTAAACAGGGAAATATGACAGTATCTGAGTACAAACAAGAATTTGTCAAATTAAGCAAGTATGCCACAAAGTGTGTTCTGACTGAAGTTGCCATGTGTAAATGTTTTGAAGAAGGATTAAATGAAAACATTAAGTTATTGGTTGGAATTCTGTAATTAAAAGAATCTGTGGTGTCAGTTGACTGGGCACATAAAGCTGAGGAGCTAAGCAAAGAAAAAAGGCTAGCAAAGATAGAAGCCCGAACTCCGAGTAAAAGATTTATGGGAAAGTCACAATCGTCGGCTTCAAAGAAATCAAAGAAATATCATGATTGCTCTACCACATTTTTGGGGTATTCTGAGAGAGACTGAGGCTCTCAATGCTTTAATTCAAGATCTCCAGCTCCATTCGCAACAAGTGTAGGAAGTGTTGGTCTTTTTTGTTAAAAATTTCATCCCTTTCTATTGTTAAAAACTGGCATGACTGACAGAATAATCAGATATTGATGCTAATGTATAGAGATCAATTTTTAGACCGTTCGACTTGACTAATGCACCTGCGGTATTCATGGATTTAATGAATAGAATTTTTAAACCGTATCTGGATAGATTTGTTGTAGTGTTTATTGATGATATTCTGGTATACTCCCAAGATGAAAGTGAACATGCTGATCATTTGAGAATTGTGTTGCAAACTCTGCGTGAGAAAAAAACTGTATGCCAAATTTAGTAAATGTGAAGATTGGCTTTAGGAAGTTGGTTTCCTTGGACATATAGTATCTACTGAAGGCATCAGAGTGGACTCGAATAAAATTTTAGCAATTATTAACTGGAAAGCTCCGAAAAATGTGTCTGAAGTCAGAAGTTTTCTGGGATTAGCTGGTTACTGTCAAAGATTTGTAAAAGGGTTCTTGATGATAGCTTCTCCGATGACATGATTTTTACAGAAAGATATGAAGTTTGAATGGACTAATAAATGTCAGCAGAGTTTTGAAAGATTGAAAACCTTGTTGACTGAAGCACCAGTGTTAGTTCAGCTTGAATCGGGTAAGGAATTTGTGATTTATAGTGATGCATCGTTGAATGGTTTGAGTTTTTTTTATGCAATAAGGTAAAGTAATAGCCTATGCTTCTAGAAAGTTAAAACCACATGAAAAAATTATCCAATACATGATTTAGAATTGGCAGCCATTGTTTTTGCACTGAAAATTTGGCGGCACTATCTGTTTGGTGAAAAATGCCATATATTCACTGATAATAAAAGTTTAAAGTATCTGATGTCGCAAAAAGACTTGAACTTAAGACAGCGCAAATGGTTTGAATTATTGAAAGAGTATGATCTGGTTAGTGATTATCATCCGGGAAAAGCCAATGTGGTTGCAGATGCTCTGAGTAGAAATCTTTGTTTGCTTTGCGATCAATAAATACCCGGTTGTTGTTATCTGATGATGGTTCAATCATAGCTGAGTTAAAAGCTAAACCGACATTTCTACAGCAGATTTGTGAAGCTAAGAAAAATAATGATGAATTACGAGCTAAATGGATACAATGTGAGTCAAATTTCGATTCAAAATTTCAGATTGGGTCTGATGGTTGTCTGTTATTCAGAGGTAGAATATGTGTATCGAAGAATTCAAAACTTATACAGAAGATTTTGCACGAAGCTCATAATGGTACTATGTCTATTCATTATGGGAGTAACAAAATGTACAACGATTTGAAAATATATACTAGTGGCCGGGAATGAAACATTATATTTTTTAATTTGTATCTAAATGTTTGATATGTCTGCAAGTTAAAGCTGAACATCAGGTGCCTTCGGGATTATTGCATCCAGTTATAATACCGGAGTAGAAATGAGAAAGAGTTACTATGGATTTTGTATCAGGATTATCCCTATCTCTAAAAAAGAAAGATGCCAATTGGGTATTCGTTGATCGTTTAACGAAATCCGCACACTTTATTCCGGTACGTATGAATTTCTCCCTGGATAGATTTGTAGACTTATATGTTTTTGAGATTGTCCGACTACATGAAATGCCGGTCTTCATTATTTCAGACAAGGATCCTCGGTTTACATTTCGATTCTGGAATAAGTTGCAAGAAGCTCTAGGTACACAGTTACATTTCAGCACCATTTTTCATACTTAGACTGATGGACAATCCGAACGTGTGATATAGATTTTAGAAGATATACTCTGAAATGGTGTTTTGGAATTCGAAGGTAATTGGGAAAAGTATCTGTCTTTAGTTGAATTTGCATACAATAATAGTTATTAGTCCCGTATTAAAATGGCACAATATGAGGCTTTGTTTGGTCACAAATGTAGAACTCCGTTGTATTGGACTGAGCTTAGTGAGAAAAAAGATACACGGAGTTGATTTAATCCGAGAAACTGAAGAAATGGTAAAGGTAATTTGGGATAGTTTGAAAGCAACCTCTGACCGTCAAAAGTCTTATGCTGATATTAAACGAAAAGAGATAGAATTTCAAGTTGGTGATAAGGTATTTTTGAAGGTATCGCCTTGGAAGAAAGTTCTTCGGTTTGGCCTTAAAGGCAAATTGAGTCCTCAATTTATTGGGTTGTATGAGGTTATTGAAAGAATTGAACCCGTTGCATACTGATTGGCACTACCGCCAGAACTTGACAAGATTCATAATATTTTTTACGTGTCAGATCTTTTACATGTTATCTCACCGACAAAGGTCAAGATCTAGCCTAACATGACTTATAGTGAGGAACTGATCAAAATTCTGGCACGTGAGATGAAAGGATTGAGAAAAAAAGGTAGCTTTAATAAAAGTCCTTTGGCAACGACACGAAATAGAAGAAGCTACTTGGGAACCGGAGGAAACTATGAGAAAGCAATATCCAAACCTCTTTCTAGTAAGATTTTCGAGGATGAAAATTCTTAAAGGGGGAGAGTTATAACAGTCTGTTTTTAGTGAAATCAGAACAGTGGTTTTGGACCGCAAATTTGAGTACGAGTGCATGTCTCAGCCGTGTGTGACACATTGTCATGCGCACGGGCGTGTGGTTTGGCCGTGTGTCCCCTGCATCTTAAAATTTGAGAAATAAAATACTTAGAATTGCTCACACAGGCAAAGAAACGGGCGTGTGTCTCAACTGTGTGTGTCACATGACCTATCATATGGGCTTATGGCTTGGTCGTGTGACCCCTGCACCTAATTTTCAAAAATTAAATTTTCCACACGGCCTGACACATAACCGTGTAGTTGGTTGTGTAACCCAAGTCAGAGAGTTACACAGGCATGGACACGGGCTGGGACACGGCCGTGTGCCTCACATCGAATGCCCACACGGCCTGGGACACGGGCGTGTGTCCCCTGCACTTAAGAAATATTTTGAGATTTTGTGAAAAATTCTCTAAGTTCTTGATTTAGTCCCGACTGTTTTCTAAAGCATCAATTGGGTCTCGAGGGCTCATTCAATAGACATTATGATTAAATATGGTTGGTTCCTGATATGAATAGTAATTGACATGAATTAATTGAAATTATTCTATTAACTCCGGTAATGCTCCTTAATCCTGTTCCGGCGACGGATTTGGGTTAGGGGTGTTACAATTTTTTTATATCTGTTAAATGGTAGCATTTGACTTATATGACAGTGTTTGGAGTTTGTCGTGAAGATTCATAGCTCCTAATGTTTTGTGATGCTAAAGACTGTCCTTGATTTCAAATTTTTGTTTTTACTTTCTTACTAAGCTTGGTTGCGTTTGTAGAGTATTCTTGTTATAATGTTTTGTCACTTTCAAGGGTTTTTAGGTTTTTTGTATTGAGATGTGATCTTGCATTTTTCTTTCTTGTTTAGGGGAGTGTTCTTTGGATTGAGGTGTATAGATGATTTTTTGATAAAGAGAGGAAGTGTTGCAAACAAATGAACATGATGTACCAATAGAAGGCAGAGAGGAAGGTTGGAGTAGATCCGGTAACACTAAACAGTGTTAGAAAAAATAGGTTTGAGAAACAATTTTAGTTGCAGAACAGAATTTTAAAATTTTTCATGACTTTGGTTGTGATATATATGGTAATAAATTTCACCAAATTTATTATATGTGCTTTCAAGCTAGAAAGATTTGTTGAATCTTAACTCTAGTGTTTAAATCCATTTAGCTTTCAACCAAGTGATCTTATCCACTATTCTTGAACTCTAATATACTCGGAGAGTGGGCTCTATTTAAGAACCAATCATAGGATGAAAATCAAGACTTTCTAGCGAAAATCTAAAACTAAAAAATTCAAACTCACAAATTTGAATTAAAATTGCCAATGTGTATGAAATTATAATCTTACAAAGTTATACTACAAATACTCACGAAAGATGGAATTTATTTGAGTTCAAATAAAGAATCCAAAGAAAATTTTCTCTAAAATTCGGTAGAGTATAATAGTGTATTTCCTTATGATTTTCAGCAACCCCTTGTTCTTATATATAGGAAAAAAATCACAAGAGTTCTACTAGAATAGGAAGATTAGAAAATAATATTTTAATAGAAAATTGGACTTCTAGTAGAACTCCAATAGAGGTAGGAGGCAAGCATAGGGAGACCCGCCTTTAGAGTGTCACCTACTTGTCCATTAACTGAGCTCCTTGAGCCTTTCGTGTATTGAGTAAAATGATGTATAGTCTAGTTTTAAATTAATAAATTAAAACAAACCCATATAATTATCCTACTTAATAGCTAGTATCTATTCCCAAAATATAAATTTAATTAATTAATCTAATTAAATTATTTGGTTAACTCAATTCTAATTTTGTCAAAGTCACCAAAATTTTACTGTATTAGAATCTATGAGTAAATAATTATAATTGTCCTATTTAGTAAAACTGTGATGACTAATTAATTTAATAAAATTAAGAAAAAATAGATAAACTAAATACCAAAATCTCGAAGGGTTTACAGATTGAGTGCATATCCAATAACTAACTTAATAGGTTTCAGGTCACCAGCACAAAGTCCTAATTTTTTGCAAAGCTTGATCAAATGGCTATAGTCTTTTCATTTTTATCTTTTAACCATATCCATTGATTTAAAAACAGAATCACACTATAATAAGATTTCAACTTAGATGTTACCCTAATGCACATAAAAATGGATTAAGAGGGATAAGTAGATTAATTAAATAGTAATAAAAATGATAAATAAGGTTAAAGATAAGAGAAAGAGAGAGAGAGATAAGGGTTTGAGCATCCTAGTACTTCATGCTTTATATGTTATTTTCTTAGAAAAGGTAAGGTGAGGGAAAAGGAAGTGGAACTAATCTTACTTGACTTTGGACTCACTGATCTAATCACATGATATAATAGAAGATATGTTTTGGGGATTGGGACATAGATTTGCTCAAATGTTTCAAAATGATGTGCATAAATGTATTTCCTTAAGATATTTTTTTTCTCCTTTCTAGTGCTAGCTTATCAACAATCAACATTTCATTTCAAGACAAAAAGGATAATGAGGTTCACCCTCAACATATTTTTTTGCCGTCACTATTCCTACACAAATAAGTTCATTTTTGGCAAAGCAAACTATTCAATTTAGGACAAATGAGGTTCATAAAAGTGTATTTCTTTTGGGATTTAGATTGAAAATTCAAAGTAAACTTTATATAGCTTCACATGAACCGATTGTTGCTTTAATTCCAAATCAAGAAAGCCATTAAAATGACCACAATTTCCAACTCTAATTCGTACGGCCTATATTGGAAAAAGAATATATATTAAAGAATGTGAGTTGAGAAACTCACTCACGCCACTCATCTTAGAGTTCGTAAGTCTAAAGTAGTTTTGTAGGCAAGGAAGCACCCATATGAAGTAATGAACCTAAAAAAGAAGCACAAAAGCAAATTGAGTTTCAACTCGATTAGTATAAGCATTGTTGTTAATATAGAAGGTTATGGATTCGAGTGTGTTTAAACGCATTATCCTTTTATTTATGAGTTGGGGAGGGACTATGGATAGTTCCAATGGCGGAGCCAGAAAATTATTTTTGGGGGGCCGAAATTAAACTGTATATTTTTACGACAGTAAAAATACAATTTCATCATTTTAATAGTATATATCCTTATAATTTTTAAAAGGTTAAATCAAATTTTGATCATTTTTAGAGGGCTAAAGTTTAATCTTACCATTACTAATTTAAAATTTTATAAATTATAAAGGGTTTAAATTGAAAATCTACCATTTTGGGGCGCCATGACCCCCCTGGGTCTCTTAGTGGCTCTGCCATTGGATAGTTTTAAGCATTGTGTCAAAAAGAGCAGATATGATTAGAACCTATAATAAAATTGTAAAAAAAAAGAAAAGAAAAAAGATAATAAAAAAGGAAGATATGAGATTAAAACCACAACAACAACTTAAGCCAAGCTTTCTAGATTTACTTTGGTCATTAAGTAATAAACCCCATTATTGACCTATTCGTTAGGGTGCTCAGTATACAACCCACGTCATGGATTTGAATCGCAAAGATTGTCTACTTGTGTTGTGTATGCGTATAGTGACAATGATTTACTTTTACGAGTAGTGTGTGAATTATATAAAATTATCATGGTCTTAATTTGTATTCTTCAATAACCTAAGGCATAACTTATAAATTCATAATTTCGTTTTTTTAAAATCAAATTTAATTAAAAATTTTAAGGCTAATTTCACAAAATGCCTTTTAAGCTAGCACTCACATTTTAAATTGATCCATAAACTTTAAAACGTTGTTAATTGGGCACCCACTCAGTTAGAAAATTGCGAGAATACCCTTTTGTAATTAAAATAAATAATATTCTTTGAAAGTATTTTAATCTTTTCACTTTAAAATAAACCAATAAAAATATACAAATGGTGCGATTCAAGCTCATGTCGGTTGCATCAGTAAAACTTTTGATTTACCATTCACTAAAGCTTTAATTTGATATTTTGACATATTTTAATTCCTTTATTAGTTATGATAAACAATTTAATCTAATTTTTTTTTTATTTTAATATGTACATATTTCATGTGTTATTATTAATTAGTTTCAAAGCATAAGTTTCATTATTTTTTGTATGTTATTTTTAAGCATATATTTGTGTTCTAAATTTGTGGTTTCCACACACATACACATGTGATATGATTTCTAGTCTCATTTATTTATTTTTTAAAAAATCTATATTATTAATAAAACCTTTGACTAAGTTGGTGTCATGAGTTAACCGAGTACCAAACCGTGTTTGATGAATTTATAAACAATTTTTTTACCACTACACCAATAATAATTCTTGAGTAAATTTTTAAAAAATAACTTTTAATATAAGATATTTTCTCACATATGGATAATATCAACGATCGCGTTGGTGCCACGAGCCCACTCGATATTTAATTTTTTAAAAATAAAATTTTAATGTTGAATTTTCTTTTCACTAACTTGACAACTATTTTATGTGCTATAGAAAAATAATACCATGAAAAACAATTGGAGTGTATTTAATATTCTTAACATGATATATTTACCTATTTAAATTTTCTTTTACTCACAAGTTAAGCAATTTTTTTTATTTTAATTTCGTACATATTGCAAATGTGTTGTCATTATTATTAGTTTCACACCATACGTTTCATTATTTATTATATTTTTTAAAACAAGCATCTGTATGTATGTGAAAATCACGTAAAATTTGATGAGATAAAATATTTTATGTTAAAATTTACTTAAGAATTATTATTCTGTGTCGTGGTGAATGATTTTTATATAAATTCATTAAACATAAGTTCAATCCCTAAACTTGTTAAATTTAGTTATTTTATTTTAAAACTATATAAAAATACGAAAAGACAAAAAAGATTATCAAAATAATAATAGTCATGATTTAATAAAATGATATATTATTTATTTTTTTAACTGAATTGGTACCCGATCAATCAGGGAGGAAGATAAAAAATTCTAAAACCAGTGTATATTTTAATATTTTAAATAATATTTAGTGAATCGTGCTGTCTGCTTGGGGCTCTCATGAGCCGAGCCGATTACCCGATATCCGTGGACCATGTCTGGGCCGAAATAAAAAGCCTAGACCAGTGTACTTTTTTTTCCTTTTATTAAAAAAAATCACAGTGGACTGGGCAAAATCCAAATTCATGCAAAGGGCAATACCAGACCCGCCCATCCATGTCATGAAACAAGCATGCACGTAGTAGTGCCAATTCTAACGTTTCGCCTTCCTTAATTTTTCAGTTCTTTAGATTTGAATCTTTCTTTATAGCGATTTACAAAAAAATTTAGAAAAAAATCAAAACCGTAGCTCGATCCGCCATCGCCACTGCGATCAAAGCTCCCTCTTATTCTCTCTCTTCCAGGTATCCGATCTCACGTAATGCTCATTTCATGGATCGAAATTGGATTTTTCCAAATGATTTATGTACGCCACCTTATTTATGATTGATTGATTGATTGAATGATTTACAGAGGGGGAGGAGATTGAATGATCTACAAAAATGCAGCACATTCCGACGACGGTCGAGGAACAGTTGTTTTTTAAAGCAGTTAAGGAAGAATGCCCGTGGGAGAATTTGCCCAAACGGCTTCAAGCCATTTTTAATTCTAAAGAAGAATGGCACAGAAGGTTAGTTTTGGACTTTGCTGCTTACTCTTTATGCTTTTTACCTTTTAAACTGCTGTTGTAAGGATCATTTAGTTTGTATCTTTGAAGAACTTCATTGTTCTGTTTTAGAGAATAATATAGGATAAAATTCATCAAATGAGGAAATACTTATTTCATGCTTCTAATATCATTGATAGAAACTAACTTTTTGGTGACGAAGTTCTTGAAACTAATTAGAAATTTGAATTGGCATTGCTTTTTTATAGCCATTGCAGCGCAGATTAGAATTTTAGATGCTCCTATTAATAATTGAGGTTTGTCTTTCCCAAATAAGATCTTCTGCTTGGTTTGGGGTTAGTACAGAATCGGTATTGCAGTAGCTTTTGTTTAGGACGTTGACATTTTTGGAAGCTGTTTCATGATGATAGCTCTACAGATTATTGAATATAGTGTTGTTTTATCAGTTTTCATTTACTATTACAACGTACATTTCGTTTTTCTCTGTTAAGCAAGAACATAATGGTTTTTAGATTGTATGTTCTTATTTCCTGTTTAGAACTAAGTAGTCATGTTTTAATGTGCTCTTGGGATCAGTTCTCTTTCCTACTTCTTGGATCTTACCCTCTCTTTTTTGGCTTCTTTCTCTTTCTTTTGATAACTTCATTTAGGATTATTGAACATTGTATCAAGAAAAGGCTCCAATGGGACACTTGTTTCGCTCGCAAAATATGCAAAGAAAATGAATATTATGAAGAGCTGATGCGTGTCTTGCGAAAGAGTCTAGCGGTACGTGTTAAAGAAAGTTCTTTAACCTTTTTAAAAAAAAAATAATTTCCTATAGTATGATTTGAGCCATGATATGTTCTTAGAAATACTTTTATTCTCATAGGATCAATATTCTTGGGTTACAATAAAGGTATATTAATTTTTCACTGGCAACATAAGTATAGATTTTTTTTGTATAATAAATAAGCAGAACTAACATTCAGAAATTTCATTTAAGTGGAATTCCAGAACAAGTTTTTGTACAAGATGTTAAACGACTCTGCCCTTCAATTTTCCCCCTTATAAATTTCTAGCAGTTCTTTGCAATTAATTTTTTATTATCTTGATTGTAGTTATTCCCTTACTACCTTGCGGAATATATTTGCCGTGTGATGAGGGTGTCTCCTTTCCGATATTACTGTGATATGATATTCGATCTTATGAGAAATGGTAATTGCTACCACCTAGTTGGTTTTCTCCTGCAACTTCCTTTTTACGTATTTGTATGACTGCTGATTGAGACATTATGTTGACTGAAGAAAAATCTTGCTAATGGAAACAGTAGCAACTGAAATCTAGAGATCAATCCATTGCTAGACAAAAACCGGACACATCATGAAATGATTGTTGGAAGAATTTCGCAGCTAAGGATGATTAGGATATGTTTGAATCCATCATCATTTTTTTCCTTGGTAGATAGGGTAGAGCTAAAAAACCAGGAAAATCAAAAACCGATTCAAATTGTAGCGTTCAGTTTGGTTTTTATTTAATTCAGTTTGGGTAATAATTAAATTTATTTGGTTTGGTCTTGGCTCATAAGTTAACATACAGTTATTATTAAATTAGCTAAACGACTTAAAAATTCTATGGAAAAGATGTTTCCTTCGATGCATCTACCACTGTATGCTAATTGCTTTATAAATATTAATATATGACAATTTGCAGCGTAGATGTATGCAAGCTATCTAAAAGGTTTCCTTCTTTTTTTGAAATTATATTAGATGCTACAAAATCGATATCCAGCATCTCATTCTTGATTTCTCAGTGTTCAGATTTACAATCAATTTGACTTGTTCTTGTTGAGGTTTTGATTGGACTGGTTGATCAATCCTATAGTATTGAATATTTACATGTTGCTTTATAGACAAATATGTTTGCAATTATGCGGATTTAGTGCAGCAGTAACCTTTTGCAAATGTTACTGCTTTATGAATCTGTATTACTTTCTTATTTAGATAGGTACTCTGACCATTCCTAGGCATTTCTTGTTGACAGAGCAACCTTATGACAGTATCCCAAATTTCAGCGCTGCTGATGCCTTGAGACTCACAGGAATTGGGAGAAATGAATTTATCGATATCATGAATAAATGCAAGTCTAAGGTACTTGATCAGATTTTTGCTTACAAATTCATGTATGCATATTTGTGTAAGGGGGCATGTTTTTGGTTGCTTCTTCTTGCCCTTGCTATAACTTGAATCATTCTTTTGTCTTCTTTTTGTTGCCTAACAGGCAGATTTGCAATATATATATATTTGGGCAGCATTGTCTAATTGCCTTGATATTTGTAGAGCAATACTTGACATTAATAACATTAGTTTAAGCAACAGACTTTCTGCCTGATCTACTACAGGGTAGGGTTGTTTTACAAACCAGCTAAGCTCTAACAATTACCCCTCGAGTCAGCTGGTATAGATATGTTTGATGAACTTTCATTATTTAGTTCATGTATTGTGAATCCCTTCTAATAGACAGATTTGCAATATCTGTGTATTTATTTGGGCAGCATTGTCTAATTGCCTTGATGTTTGTAGAGCAATACTTGACAATAATAACATTAGTTTAAGCAATAGACTTCCTGTCTGATCTAGTACAGGGTAGGGTTGTTTTAGAAGCTGACTAAGTTCTAACAATTCCCCCTCGAGTCAGCTGGTATAGATATGTTTGACGAACTTCCATTATTTCGTTCATGTCCGGTGAAGCCATTCTAACAGGCAAAAATAATTTACCCTGTAAACTTTTGATGGCACTATTTTTCCTGCCTCATGCAAACTAGATTTTATTTATAAATCCAATATAGTACCTTTTTTATCATCTTACCTGTTGGTTACTTATCTGGAGCTATCCAGAAGATCATGTGGAAGCTGAGCAAGTCGATTGCAAAAGAGTTGTTACCTACCCAACCTGTGGACTTTCCAATTGAACCTTGGTGGGGAGTTTCTCTTGTTAACTTTACCGTAGAAGAGTTTAAGGTGATTTCTGGCTGTCCTTTGTCTTATTATCTAAAGACTGTCATCAGATTAGCTTGATATTATGCCTGTTTAGGTTCATCTAGTTGTCTTTGTTAGTCTAATCTGCATCTTCACAGTTCTGTGTTTCTTTTATAGAAACTTTCAGAGGATGAAACGGCAATGATAGATAAAATCTGCAAGGAAGAAGCTAATGCATATGTCCTTTTTGATCCTGATATTATAAAAGGTCTGTATCGACGGGGATTGGTCTATTTTGATGTTCCTGTATATCCAGATGACCGTATTAAAGGTTAGCCGTTTGCTTTCAGACTCTCTGCCAATGTAGGATCTCTACGTTTATTCATCTGAAGCTCTTCATTAAAATAATTCATGGTTGCAAGGAAACAAGGATATTCTCTTCTTTAAAACTGCACTCGTTTTAGGAAGATGCACTTAATGCCGTTACTACTTGTCTCTATACCTGGGATTGCTTTGACTACTACATTTTTCTTTTTCTTTTTTTTTTCCCTTAAATTTATCTTTGGAAAAAAGATCCTTTCATTTTTGGTTTTCATAGTGGTATCTCTGTGTGTATCACTGGTGGTAATTTGAAAACTGAAGTATACCTTTTCTGGGCCAGAAAACTGAAGTATATTCAGAGCTCTGACCTTTTTGATTGATTAACCTTATTGAAGTATACCTCATAGTTAACTTTCATAGTAAGAAAATTTTCAGGTTTTTTCTCTGTTTTATTTGCATGCGTTGACCAGTGACCTTGTCCATGGAGTAACTAATTGCACTAACAGTTTAACCAGTTGTGAGAGAAATAGAGAATCAGCAGATGCCTATCTTGGGGTGATTAATCTATCCCGAATGCATTTGAGCAGTCTGAGCATTGCTTGTCTCCCCTTCCTCCTTAATTCATACTATGGCAAGTATTTTGGAGATAAAAATAATAATTCTAATGGAATAGATAGAAGGAAGAAGAAAAAACATGGTGTTAAGAGACTCTTGGTCAACCATAAACACTCGAAAATCCTTTCCCAAATCTGCTTCCGTTTAGAATCAAGAGATGATAAAAAGTTACATCCCATTCCATTTGATCAGACATGTTTCGTAGTGATGAGGGTCAAAGACCAAGAAGTGAATTATTTATCATCCAAGCAATCTTCTTGGGGTCTGGGTATTTTTTTTCCTTAAAAAATATATTTAAAATAGACATTGCCCTTTTTATTATCTCTCTTTTTTCTTTAGGATGCTTTCTGCATAGCTGTTTACTTTATTTCAAGTTCTCTACTGTTTACTTCTGTGGATCTACCTGCTGCTGCTTAAATGTGTTTTGAATTTGCTAATGGAATGGCATGGCACTTGACCACCTCTGTTTGAGTCCTTTATGGTATGTGAATCGAGTCATTAATGCTGTTGTAGTTCAGTTTGTAGGCTTGAAGGGTTTATTTCAAACAAGGAGCAGTCTTATGAGGATCCTATTGAGGAGTAAGTTACTCTTTGATGTTTTGGTCATTCAATGTCATTTAGTAGCAGTGTAACTTGGATTTTTAATGCTAGTTACTGCGTTATTCAGGTTGCTATATGCAGTTTTTGTTGTTTCAAGTGAGCATGCTACTGTTGCTGAGCTGGCATCAACCTTACAAGCGGATCTTACTATACTGCAGGCTGCTGCATCTTTCGTTTGCCGCTTGGGATGGGCAGAAAAAGTAATTGACCCGGCATCTATTCTTCAAGAAAACACAACGTTATCTCATGGTGTTGTCCTTACGGATGAAGAAGAGTCCTCTCACCGCAGTTCAACCTCTGCAAATGTGTCCACTGATGGTGACTCTGCTCATCAAGGAGATTTTTGGGGGACAGAAAACCACCGTTCTCATGATGCTCGGGTTGCTTTTGTCGTTGATGCTAATATAACATCTTATCTTATGATGGGCTCCGTTTCACCGGGTTGGTTACCTTTTCTTTGTTCCCTTTTGAATGTCTTGTTTTTATGTCCCAGTTCCAGTCATAACCATTAATGCAAAATAAGAATGCATCAAATAAGCTCATTATTAACTTATATTGAATTTTTTTGTTCTTTCTAAAACGGCTCAACTTGAGCTTTCTAGAGTAGAGGGGGTGCTCCAAGATAGGACAAGAGGAACTATTTGTTATCCCATGGTGCTTGTATTATGGCTTATGGGGAGGAATAGACATATTCCGGTCATTCTAGTTTGAATGAAATGATTAGACAGGCTCCAGTATTGAGTGTTATAATTTCTCGTGGTTTGTTATCCTCAACATCTGCATCCATGTGCACTTACTTTTCCTCTTCTCTGACAATATTTGTATTTCCTCTTACTGAAATTTTTGCAGGATTGAAATCTCATGCTGTGACGTTATATGAAGCAGGGAAACTAGGCCATACTAGCATTGCAAATCTTTGCAAAGACCTGAGCACGTTGGAGGGAACAAAATTTGAGGGAGTGTTGCAGGAATTTGCAAACCATGCATACAGTCTCCGCTGTGTCTTGGAGTGTCTACTATCTGGTGGTGTTACCGCTGATACTAGAGCCGTGGAAGTTGCTGACAGAGCGAGAGTGTCAACTTCAGGCTGTGATGAGTCTAGTATGATAGCTGACACATCATTGACCAATGTATCAGACCAATCTGCTGCTAAAGAAACTGAAGAAAACATTAATGATGCTAAAAATTTAGCAACGTCCCAGGAAGATTCCTTTTTGGACAACTCTGTACCTGAAACGACTGGTAATAACGGATCTGCTACCCTAGCAGAAGATGGTAAGCTCTCGAGTGAGTTTTCCAAGTCAGGTCTGATTGTCCAGAATGTTGAGAAAATGATACATATGCAAGGACCTGACCAAGGAAAAGGAACTCCAAGGAAGAGAAAGAGATATCGAGTGGATATCCTCCGCTGTGAAAGCTTGGCTTCTCTGCCAAAGGCAACCTTAGATCGGTTATTTCTTCGTGACTATGATATAATTGTGTCTATGATTCCTCTTCCACATTCATCTGTTCTTCCTGGGCCTACAGGTCCTATTCATTTTGGTCCTCCCTCTCACTCATCAATGACACCATGGATGAAATTGGTGCTATATTCAACGGTGGCCAGTGGGCCTTTATCGATCGTACTGATGAAAGGACTATGTCTGCGCATGTTACCTGCACCTTTAGCTGGTTGTGAGAAAGCCCTTATATGGTCTTGGGATGATTCAACGACCGGAAGCTTGGGTGGAAAGTTTGAAGGAAATTTAGTCAAGGGAAGTATACTTTTACACTGTTTGAATTCGATGCTCAAACACTCTGCTGTTATAGTGCAGCCCTTTAGCATATATGATCTTGATGGCTCTGGAAAAGTTGTTACAGTTGACATACCCTTGCCCCTTAAGAACTCTGATGGCTCAGTTGCTCCCGTAGGGGACAAGCTAGGACTATGTGCAGGGGAATGTTTGAAATTGAATGATCTATTAACTGTTTTGGCTCACAAGATAGAGTTATGGACAATTGGTTACATTCGCTTACTAAAACTTTTTAAAGAAAGGGAATCGGATAATTTTGGCCCCAATGGGAAGTATGAATGGGTTCCACTGACCATTGAATTTGGGATGCCACTTTTCAACCCAAAATTATGCAATAACATATGTGAAAGGATTGTCTCCTCAGAGTTGCTTCAAGTAGATTCACTTACTGAGCATCATAATTCAATGCAAAACATGCAAAGAAAGTTGCGTGATTTTTGTGCAGAGTATCAAGCAACAGGTCCTGCAGCAAAACTTCTTTACCTAAAGGAGCTGCAAAAGGATGGTTCGAAGGATTCAGAGCATGACATCAACTATCCTAGTAGTGGAAAGTGGAATCCACTGGTAGACCCTTCTTCTCCCATTTCTGGAGCATCTAATGAGCATCAAAGATTCAAACTTGCCTGTCGACAGCGTAGTCGGACCGAAGTTTTGAGCTTCGATGCCAGCATTCTTAGGTCTTTGAAATCATTATACCTATTTTCTTTTTCCTCCACTTAAGACTTGCTTCTCATGGTAGTATTCAGTTATGTTTATTTACTAGTAGCGATGAAATAAATTTGCAGATCATTTGCCGTAACTCCAGTATATGAAGCTGGCACAAGATCTGTTGAAGATTCCCCTGCAGCAACTGCACCCAGAGTTGATCTTGATGAAACTGACAGCGGTGAAGTTATCCTTCCCGGTCTTAACCTCATTTTTGACGGTGCAGAGTTGAATCCCTTTGATATTGCTGCTTGCCTGCAGGCTCGCCAGCCAATTTCATTAATAGCAGAGGCAGCTTCGGCCTCTACATCTTTTGCAATTAATTAAACAGGTCTTATGAATGTGAGAAGTGTGGATTGGATATTTGTCTCCATACACTGACAAATGGAAGTTATTGTAGCCTTCATACTGCGTTATTCTTGGTTATCTGGTTCATTTTTGAAGTCATCTTATGGATGTGAACTAGCAGTTGCATCAAAGGTAAATTATCGACACCTTTTTTTTCTCTTATAATATCATATTTGTTGCCTTTTTATATATATGGGGCTTCATTGCAATATTTTATAAATTCAGGGCTTTCTTGGTATTTTAATTTAGGATCAATTTAACTAAATGTGTCCCAAGCTACCACCTAGACTCCAAGCTATCAATATTATATCAATTAGGTGTTTCAGTCTACTTAGTTGTTAATTTAGACATTAGATACTAGTTCGGATCTAATATGAAATATATTTAAAACATGTTAATCTAATTATAAACACATGTAAGTATTGCATTAATAGCTTGGATCTAACATGTTTTAAAAAATAGTGTTATTAAAATTTAGGTAAACTATTTTTTTAACATATCAGATCTAAAATATTCACATAACGGATACACATGTTTACAGTTTGTCTCATGTATTTTAAATACACTCCCAAGCCATATTTGAGCTGTTATGTAACACCTAAGCTAATGGCTAGACTAATGGAAGTACCTAACTGATACAATATTAATACTTTGAGAACTCAATTAGAATGTTTTGACTAGATCATAATTGAGTACCTAGAATTTTACCGGTGTTTAAGATCCTCCTACTTTAATGTTTTGAGTCCATATCAATCTATTCTCTAGATGTGAACTGTGATGTCTCTAAGGATCTTTTTCTACATACAAGCATTCTTCCTGTTTTTTCTCAAGAATTTAACATTACACTTTTACCTAAATGCAGATACTCTTTTACCTGTTGCTTGAAGGTTTTTTTCCAGATTGTTGCGGGTTAGTATATGCCAATTGAAAGTTTTTCTTTCTTTTTCTGATTAGTCAGTTTATTACTGAAATATTACCCTTTTCTTCTCGTTGCTTGGCGGCTTCAAGCAGAGGTAGAAACTTTTGACATACTACATACATATGCAAGAAAACAAAGATAGCTTTATTTATTTTTATTCTTTATTTTTGAAAAAAAAATGTAGGAACAGTTTTAGCATTTGGACTTGGTAAGTTACATAAGAAAATTTTTCTCATGATTTTATGCTAATTCTTTGTATATAGTATAGAAACCCTTTTTGCAATTTGATTTTGTTAAATTTCATTAATCCATTCGGTTTTGGTGTCATTTAATTTAATTTGTATTATAAATTTAGAAAATAGATAAAAAGAGATTAGACCTCCTTATATACACTTAAAGAGTACAATACCATCCTTACCCCCTCTAGCATTAACCTATTTTGTCATCTCTATCCCTTCCTATAATATTGTATTGATATAACAAGAAAAAACAAACTTTTTTTTATCATTGACTTTGCCTAATACAACCATAACCTTAATAAGATTATTTATATTTTTTTCTATTATTTTATCAATAATTATTAGTTTTTTAAGAAAAATATTCATATATTTTTTTAGTTAATGAATTTTTTTTAATTTTTTAATATAATACTTAAAATTACTTGTAATCTTTTCTCAATTTTTAAATAGGAAGATAATAAATATGGTTAGTTTATAAAAAAAAATTGAGATTTTTCCTCCAAAACGCTTCAATTAACAAATTTAAAGAAATAAAAGATAAGGAGCAATTAACATTCAAATTCTTCTTTTTTTCTCTTTAATATCTCGAAATACTAATAATCTGTACTTTTTATAACAGAACTGTGATACCAAAATAATAATTAGAAAAAAAATATTATTAATAAATTAAATTATAAAAAAGACAAAAAAATGAAAATGAAAGAATAACAAAATCTTATATATCTGTTTTAGATGTGTTTGAAAGAAAACTATCACCCATATACTATTTTTGGATTATTATCAAATATTTTTTTAGTATTATTACGATATCATTCATATTTATTTTATAGTTTAAATTTGTTAGTATTTAGCAAAATCAACCTACTGCCAAGATTATGTCAGAAAATTCAATGCAATTCCAACTCAGTTCGTACACTCACCTCGCATGAAACAAGAGAAAACAAACTAACACGATGGATTAACGTCCTTTGCAATATCCTTGCCTAAACAAAGTAACCAATCGAGTGTTTAACAGAACGTCAAGTAAACAAGCAAAATCTCGCTTTGACATAAAAGTGCTAACACAACAGAATCGCAAATGAAAGAAAATCACAACAGAACTTACTCAATATCAACCTTACAGGCAACAAGACTTCCCAATTCACATAAAATCGATTGCAGAAAAGAAGAAAAATAAAAGAAGGAAGAACAGGAAAAAAAAACAAGAACTAAGATTTTCAAAAAATAAAAGAACGATAACGTTTTCTTAGAATGTTTTAAAATAACCACCACCCCTTCCGACATCTGCGAAAAATATATTTCCTTATACGTACGATGGGGTTTGAACTCGGAACTAGACAGAATATAGACAAATGCTTAACAAGTGAACCAACAAGCTCATTCTTATCATTGATTTCCTCAGAATCGCACTTAACCACCTAACACATGAATAAGGGTTGTTTAAAAAATAACAAAACTTTTAGTAACACAACTTGAACTCTAGACCTTAAACACAAAAGCAGAGCACAGAACAGAGATACAAAATTCTAATTACTGTAGATTCTCACAATTAAACTCTTAAAAGTTTTGGGTGTTACAAAGAAACTCTAAAGAATTTATGAAAATAGTGAAAAAATTGACACTTATTTAGAGTGTAAACGTGAGCCGTGAAAGCTATTGGGGATCGACCCGATTAAGCAACAAACATGTAAAAAAATAGCGGAAGAAATTAAAAAATTGAACACACAAATTTAACGTGAAAAAACCCCTCCAAAGAGAATAAAAACTACGGGCAAAATAATTTTACTATAATGACAAAAGAACAAAGTGTACAAAAGATCGAGATAAAAACTAAACTCCAAAACTCGAAAACAAAGAACTCTCAAAACGTAAACACAAAATTTTCTAAAAATATTATAAGTTCTAATCTTTAAAAAAGCGTATTTATAGGCTAAATTTGTACGTCAAATAATAATAAAATAATCTAGACTAATCAGAGTTCGACTGAAACAAATAAACAGAGTTTAATTAGGAGATTATCTCTCAAATTTGACTAAAATATGAGTTATACTCATCAAGAACGATTTCTAGTTGACGGAGGATTAAAATCAACTTTTAAATTTATTAAAATGTATTTATTTTACTAATTTATTTGTAAAATAAAAAAATTTATTGAGGATAAATGGCATAATAAATTTTTTATTTAAGAAAATAGATAATGGGGCAAAAATAATTCCTTTTTTTTTCATCAATAATTATTCTTTATTTAAACTAATAAAAAATTTTAAAAACATAAGAATAATGCAGGTACAAAATATTAGGCTGTCCACGTCAATTGGTACCTGAGATCTTATAATTTAATACAAATGTAAATCCTAATTTAGTGATGGTAATCCTAACTCTAATAATTATTTTATATTAACAAATTGTTATCAAAATGTAAAACCTATGTATTGCTTTTACATTCAAAAAGCTCATAGAAACATAATTAATGAAAATAATTATTTTTATTTTTATTTTATTTTATTCACTTATTAATTTTAAAAAATATGAAAAACATAGCTAACCGTAAAATATTATTTCATAATTTTATCGATTTTCTTTATTTTAAACAAATAAATTTCAGTCGTCGAGAAAATTTTGAATTATTATTAATAATCTTTTTTTAAAATACATTTTTAACTAAAAACAATGAAATTTAGGCTTCTGGACTAAATTGAAATTAAGCATAAACTATTGGACCTTGACAAAGAAAAAACCCTTCTCTAAGCTCAAGGCCCAACCTTTCCCTATATATAGCCCTTCACCGTTCTCCCTGTACCCTACTGACGCTTCTTTAACCCTTATTCCTCTCGGTTCAAAGTCCCGTTGAATTCTATTTTACAATGGCCAAATCTTTTGCTTGCTTCCTTCTCTTTGCCCTCATTGCCGGTTGTGCTCTCGGCCAAGCTCCCAGCTCCGCTCCAACCATGTCACCGCCGTCTTCTTCTCCGAAACCAGCTCCCAAGATCTCTCCGACCACCGCTCCCACCGTTTCTCCAACAGCTTCTCCGCCTTCAACCGCCACTCCTCCATCTTCAGCCCCTGAATCTTCTCCAACTTCCTCTCCTCCTGCTCCTCCCACCTCTCCCACTGGTTCTCCCGGCGCTACTTCTCCTACAACCTCCATAAGTCAGCCTCCGGCTTCGTCTCCAACTGCGCCAAGTGCGGCGGCCCTGAAAACAGTCACTCTCGCCGGGTCTGCATTTGCAGTCGTTTTAGCAGCCGCCGCTTTGTTGATCTAGATCTGAATTTGAGGAGAATTTTAGATTTGATGATTTTTAAATTTTTAGGCCCTTTTTTAAATTCTTATTTTTAGTATAGTAGTAGTATTTTATTTCTTCTTTATTTGATGTTTAGTTAATTTTATTTATTTATTGTTAATTTTTATTTACAAGTGTCCGGCGGTATAACTCATCACTCTTAGTTATGGCTTTTTTTATTATTTAAATTTTATCGTATTTTATTTTGCACTTAAATTCCCCTAAAATTTTGCAATCATACTCAAATAAAATTTCAATCGCTAACATATTCATACTTGGAATGAAAATATAAAATATAATTAAATCACATTATTTAATTTAGATTCAATTCAAAAAGAAATTAAGAACTAAAACAATTATTCTGTAGTAATAATACAATGAATTACCAAAGAATCAATTTTTTTATAACTATCTTTATTAAATATGGTTATTTAATGGCCAAAAATGTATACAAATAATTATATACAAACATATGTGTATATATATAAGCGGTGATTAAACATGGCATGAAATAAGGATGTCATGATGCGTCATTTTGTATTTTTTTTCAGTTATTTAATAATATATTCTTAAATTTAATATTTTTTTTAATTTGGATTTGTTTAAATTTTAGAGTTTTAAATTTGATTTAATTAAAAGAATATCAAAATTATCTATAAATAACATGAATAGATTTAGTTAAAAAATTCTAGTTTTTCTAATTTTTAATGCCATAATATAAATATATAAATATAACATATTTAATACAATAATGGTAGATTCAATCTAATATTCAAGCTAATGTTAATAGAATCTAATAATTCAATTTTAATTATATATATATATATTTATTATTTATTTATATATTTAATATCTTTTTTTATATCTTAGTTATATTTCTTTTATATTAATATAGTAATATAATATTACTAATATTACTGACTCCATTTTTATTTTCTAGTTTATTTTATATTTTAGTATATTTTATATCTAAATTATATAGAAATTTTTTTTATATAGATTTCATTTAATCGATCGATTTAATAGATTTAATATAGACTAAATTTATTTCTATTTAGTTTCGAGTTCTAAATAGAGATAGTTAGAGTCAAAATTTTCAGTGAGTATAACTTGTTTCGGAATATTTACAACATTCCTTTTATATAAACCTTTTTATTCATCTTTACAAAATTTAAACTTTCTAAATTCATTTGTGAAAAGGGGTCCTAAAAGAATTTTATTGGATAAAATGATATATTTTATATATGATTGGTCATCTAATCATGGTTACATAGATATGTTTTATTCAATATCCTTAACAAAAGGTATAAGAGGGTTGGCAGCACTAACTCATTTTTTTGATAGGCGAGTAATCGATGGAATTACAAACGGAGTAGGGATTACAAGTTTTTTTGTGTGAGAAAGTGTAAAATATCTAAGGAGAAGTCACATCTCGTTTTATCTATTATTGTATTTATTTTATGTATTAATTTTTTTAGTAATTTACTACTTTATTTTATTTTAATTTTATGCAATTTATATATTAATATTATATTTATAGATTTTCATTTTTTTAGAATATTAAAAAATTATTATTATATAATTTGAATAAAGTTGGTAAGGATTAAAATATCCCTTCCCTTTTCTATTTATTTCTAGGATCGATTTTTTTTTCTAAAAATAACTAAATATAAAAAGAGTATAAATATTTAATAAGATAATGTTATCTTCTACTTTCCTTATATAAAAAGGAATTCTAATATATATTTATTTAATTAATAAATATATTTTTTATTTTCTTTATTTTACTCCAATTTTAAAAAAAATATTTCCTTATTTTACTCCAAGTGTTAATATTCAAATATCTTTAATAATAGGTTATTATCATTAAATTCTTGATAGCCTTAATTTCAAATAATTGTTTTATTGTTATTGTTATGAATAAATATATTAAATTTTAAATTTGATTATTTAGAATCTTGTATCGAGGCCAAAAATAACTTCAAAATTTTAAGTATTTATGGAAATACATATATTATCAATTTTACTTAGTAAATATAATATTTTGAATATGATAATAGAAGATAATAATTTTTTAGTTAAAAATGGCAAGAAATAATTAGTGAAACCTAAAATTCAGTGATCTATCAGTATATCATAATTATTTAAATTTATAATTAAAATTTATTCAATAATTTTATTGTCATTAATTGGAAAGTTTTTTTACACCCGTTAATTAATTCCTTTTGTTTTGCTTTAACCTGTTACTATTTTTAAGAGGATTTTTAACTGTAGTTTCTGAAATTATAATAAGAAGAGTTCATGAAAAATAAATTATATTTATTTTAAACTAAATTGTGATAAACAATATCATTTAATTTATCCCAATTTTACAAAAAAAAAATAGTTTTCTATTTAATTTTGCGTATTTTTAGCCCTTAAATTTTAAAAAGTTTCAAAAAATATTTTTAAGATTAAAAATTATTAAAAATTATTAAAAATTATTTTTTAAAAGGTAAAGATATTTCTTTTTATTTTTTAAATCTAAGAGAATCTTAGTAAAATTCCTTTTTCTAGAAAAAGGTAAAAATATTTTTTAAACCTAAGAGAATCTTAAAAAATATTTAATAAGATAATGCTATCTTCTACTTTCCTTATATAGAAAAGAATTTTAATATATATTTACTTAATTAAGAAAAATATTTTTGATTTTCCTTATTTTACTCCAATTTATATATACAAGTGTTAATATTCAAATATATTGTAATAATATGTTATTATCCTTTAATTCTTGATATCCTTATTTTCAAATAGCTGTTTTATTATTATTATTATTGTTATAAATAAATATAGTAAATTTTAAATTCGATTATCTAAAATTTTGTATCATACCAAAAATAACACCAGATATTTTCATATTTACGCGAATACATATATTATCAATTTTACTTAGTAAATATAATATTATTTTGTTGTAAATAATATAATTTTATGGATATAATTTTTTAGTTAAAATAGAAAGAAAAGATCAGTGAAACTGAAATTTCAGTAATCTATCATAATTATTTAAAATTAAAATTTATTAAAAAGCATTGTAAACCATGGCAAAGCTTTGGCACAACCACCATGCATGGAACTAGTCCAAGACAGGCCAATCCCCACCCTTGAGCTTGCCATTTTCTTGTGGAAGAGACTAGGTGGAGAAACACTTTGAAAACAGAGAGAGGAGAATTTTGTAATAAAAATTTCTGGAATGGAGTTTCCTTTTATAATGCCATGGAAGGGATATGTTTGGTACACTTAATTCCCATGCAAAATCAATGTTTTGTGAAAGGGAAAATTCATTCCAAAAGGATGACACCCTTATCTAACACTAAAGATTTTTCGGATCGAGTTTAAGTGTAAGAAGATGAGGTTGGAATTTTTTTAGAGGAATTGAATTTTAATTTAAAAAAATGTAGCGATAAAAATTTAATTTCGTCATTTTATTAACATAATTATTAAATTTTATGTTGTTATCATTAAATTCTTGATAGCCTTAATTTCAAATAACTGTTTTAATATTATTATTAAGGATAAATATAGTAAATTTTAAATTTTACTTAGTAAAATTAATATTATTTTATTGTAAATAATATAATATTATGAATATGATAATAGAAGATAATATTTTTTTTAGTTAAAAATAGCAAGGAAAAATCAGTGAAACCCAAAGAAGTTCAGTGACCTAACAATATATATTTAAAATTAATTGGAAAGCTTTTTATAACCATTAATTAATTCCTTCTGTTTTGTTTTAATATGTTTCTATTTTTAAGAGAATTTTGAACCCTACTTTCTAGAATTATAATAAGAGTCCATGAAATTTTAAATTATATTTATTTTAAATTAAATTGCGATAAACACTATCACCTAATTTATGAATATATGAATCTTAATTTAATGTAATTATATTTATAATATTTTTTATTTTTAATATAATAAGTTATTTGGCCCACTAATTTTATATAATAAAAAAAGTAATTTTAACTCTCTATTTAATCTTACACTTTTTTTAGCTTTTAAAATTTTAAAAAATTAAAATAAATATAAAAACTATTTCTAAAGATTAAAAATCATTAAATTTATTTTAAAATTTTTTAATTTTATAAAACAAACATTTTTAAAATTTTATAAAAAAAATAATTAAATGCGAACGTGTCATCTACGCGATAATACATGTGTATGTCGTCACGTCAGCAAAGTTAACAAACATTACATTTTCCATCCATTTTGGGGTCATTTGACAAAAAAACAAGTTTAAGGACTAAAAGTGGTGAAAATTTAAATAGAGGGTTAAAATAATTTTTTTACAAATTTGGAGAGCCAAAAAAGCCATCGTGCCTTTTTTTTTGTTTTTTTCCAGTAAATCATGATATTATTATTTGGTGAATTAAAAGAGAATGACAAAACCCTAATAGCAACGTGACTTGCACGACTTGAACTTAGATCATACTTGGAGCGGTGAACACCCTAACCATCAAGTCAACATACAAGGTTCATTTATAAAAAAAAACATTAATATCAATGTCACATATTTATTATTTATAAGCACATAAATTTAAATAAAAATCACAGTTTTACGTATAAAATTACACCAAATCAAAATTTATGTGTTAAATCATAGGCCGTTGAAAATTTATGAAAATTTTAATTAGTCCCTCCCAAAATTTTATAAAATCTCATAAAGCATCTCTTTTTTTTTTGAAAATTTAAACAAGGACTTTCAATTTTTTTAGAAATTCTTATTAAGCCCATCAACATTTTAATCCTTATAATTAAACCCCAAATTGTTTTGGGAAATTCTCATTAAGCCCTCTAAAATTTTTAGAAATTTCAATTAAACCCTTAAATTATTTTGACAAAATTAATTAGGCCCTCCTAAAACTTAACACTAAGATCCACCACTATTTTAAATCACACATCGAAAAAAAATCCATATGTACTTTTGAAATTTATTCCTTTATTTAAATATAAGATTTTTTTGGATAAAAAATTTGAAAAATAAGATAAGCAAAGTCATAACAAAATTAGTTATGGAAAAGGCCCCAATGGTGTGTGGTTGATGAATGGATTAATATCGGCCGGAGATTAAGCGGTAACATTAGCGATGAACTTCATGCCTTGGGCACAATAACCAGGTGTACCGCAGATGAAGTAATTAGGGCCGGCGTTGAGGAGAGAAATGACGGTGGAGCCGCTGTTGTCGGAGCTGATCGGATGATCGATATTGCATGTGTTGTAGTCATTTTCAAAGACTTCATCTATTGCATAGGCACTTGAATAATCGAACACTGTTAGGCAACCAAATTTTCAGCTTCTAAGCTCATGGATATATTAGTAATTTTCCAATTAAATTAGTGCCAAGTTAATTCGTGACATCAACTTGGCCGAAAGTTTAATATTAGTATAAATAGATACGTCAAATCGATTCTAAGGTCGATAAAAAAATTGTTAAAATTTTGAACTCCAATAATCTAAAATATAAAAATTACACGAAATGGAGGACTAACCAAGTAAATCACCAAGTTTAAAGTTCTTGGATTTAGCCCAGGCATCATAATCAACACCAACAACCCATCCACTGCTCTCACCAACGGTGAAAACTGTAGCTTCCAGCCTCTGCACCACCATACACCACCACATCACCACCACAACACCCGCCATTGTCGTCCTTGCCGCTGACCTTGCCATTTTCTTATAAAACCAGAGAACAATATTATTACAAAATGGAAATTTGGCCCTTCTTTTTTGGTATTTCTGAAAATTGGGTGGACAACTTTGTATATAAACATTAGTACATGTAATATAATTGGAAAGCCAGGTCACATGTCCTTAAATGTACATGAAAAAGGCTAAAATATAAATCTTCATTTATTACTTTTGATTAAAAGGGCAGATATTATACTATTTGTTGTTTATAATGTCCAAAAATGAAGATATGTCAAATATGGAAGTGGAAATGGTGCACTAGAAAATATGTAATTTTGAGTGATAGCTCAATTGATATAGATATTGTGGTCAATACAAAAAAATATTGATTCGAGTATGTTGAAATGTATTATCCTCTTATTTATGAGTCGGGAGAGAGTTATGGGTAGTTCAATGCGCGAGTCCTTACCTCACTTTGTGTCATGTGTGGATCTTCAATAGATTATTATATGAAAAAAAATTCTTTACTCTAAATTTGACATGCATAACCTATATGAATAGAACATGAAATATAACAGTTAAATTATTAAAATATTAATTACAGAAAAAATTATAAGAAAAAGTAAAACCATATTAGTTTATATCATAATAACCATATTAGTTTATATCATAATAAGTGGATCCCTCCTCCCAACACACATAGTATAAAATTTAAGTGGTTTTTCATCATTCTGTAATTTTTTATATAATGAATATTTTAACAATCAAACCGTTGAATTTATAAATATAGTTGTACTTGTTGTAACACCCCTTACCCGTATCCGTCGCCGGAATAGGGTGCGAGGCATTACCAAAACACATACACTTGTAAACGTATTTAACCGTATTATAAAATTTCATCTAAATTAAAACTTTCAAATTTTTAACATGCTTTTATAATTCTTCACAATATATCCTCTAAATATTATATTCATAATAAATATGGCCTACGAGACCCGGTTTATATTCATGCAATTCACAAGTCTTAACAATTCAATGCTTCATTTCCATTTACTTCTCATACAATTCAATATCATTAAGTTCAATACTAATACGTATTTACCATTTAACTCAACGTTTATCGATTATGATCAAATATATGACCGATTTATACACAAGTCATTCATATATTTTCTAATTTTCCTCCTCCTCCTCTCCATTCCACATCCGTAATGTATATAACACGCTTAAATAACATCAACTATATTTTCACTATTTACTTATAAGTAAATTCAAATCTGTCTATCCGAGTCAGAGTCATCAAATTATTTATATCTTGAGTTACGAAACTTCAAATTAAGATCCGTAAATTTTATCTGAATATAGACTCACATATCTTCTTACCATAAAATTTTCAGAATTTTTGGTTTAGCCAATAAGTACAGTTTATTCTTTAAAGTTTCCCCTGTTTCACTGTTCAATAGTTCCAACCCTTCTTCACTAAAAATTAATTATCTCATGGTACAGAATTCGGATGATGTTTCCGTTTGTTTATTATGAAAATAGACTTAATAAGGATTCTAAGCATATAAATTATAATTCATAATTATTTTTTTACAAATTTTAATGATTTTACAAAGTCAGAACAGGGAAACCTCAATTCATTCTGATCTTGTCTCACAAAACCTATTATATCTCATGATTTACAATTTTATTGCTTACACCGTTTCTTCTATGAGAAACTAGACTCAATAAGTTTTAATTTCATATTTTATTCATCCTCTAATTCAATTTCTACAATTTATGATGATTTTTCAAAGTTAACCTATGGCAGCTGTCCAAACTGTTTTTGTGCATAATGTTAATTACCATTTTTCCCTAAGCTTTCAATAAATGATAATTTCATCCCTGCTCAATTAGCCTCTCAATTGAGCTGATTTTTCTCAATTAACACATTATTCCATCACTCTAAACTACTTTATAACCTTTGGAAATCAGAATTTTAGCACTAGACTTTAATTCCAAACTTTTTCACAATTAGGTCCTACAAATCAATTTCTATCGAAATTACCTAATAAAATCATCTCATAAACAAATTAAAGCTTCAATTTCATGCTATTTCATCATAAACTTACAACACATATTCATAGCAACTTTCAATTTCATTCATAAAATCAAAAACTAATGAATTCAACAAGTGGATCTAGTTGTAAAAGTCACAAAAACACAAAAAAATTTAAGAAATAATCAAGAATTGAACTTACATGATTCAAATATATGAAAAACCAGCTTGGAGGGACCATTCAATGGCGTTTTTTGTCTGAGAAATATGAAGAATTGACTAGAAACTCTTTTAGTTAAGATTTTTATTTGTTAACTTTTGCCAAATTTCCAATTTTGCCCTTATTACATCACTTTTCCAGATTTTTCTTCTCTTATGCCGTCTCAACTATTCCATATTGGCATATTTATTCCTTAAGTCCCTCCTTATTTACCACTTAAGCTATTTAATCACTTTTAACAAATTTTACATTATTTTCATTTTAGTCCTTTTAATTAATTAACCACCAAAACGTTAGAATTTTCTAACGAAACTTTAATACCAACTCAATGACACTCTATAAATATTTATAAAATATTTATGGCTCGATTTATGAGTTTGAAGTTTCAATACCTCATTTTCGATTCTAATTATTTTAATATTTATTCCTAATACACTATTCACTATTTCAAAAATTTTCCTAACTTCACATTTAATTTAACTTATACTCACTAAATTAATAATATTTTCTACTCATTTGTCAGATTTAGTGATCTCGAATCACCATTCCGACACCACTGAAAATTCAGGCAATTACAATTTCATTTTTCCTCGTTGGATTTGTGGTCCTGAAACCACTGTTCCGACTAGACCCAAAATTGAGCTGTTATACTTGTCATGTATGTACAATTTTGAATCAATCTGATATCTTTGTTCTATCAATCTAAAATATTGTCTATATTAATATATATTTAATGATTAATTTTTTTTTACATAAACTGAATGGTTTGGAATTTTTAATTAATATGAAACTTGACATACATGATCTACATGGATGAAGCATTAAATATGATGGTAGAATTGTTAAAATATTAATCGTATAAAAAGTTATGAAAGAGTGTAAAACCACTTAAATTTTACATTGGTGCAAGTGGATCCCTTCCATATATATAGAGAGAGGAGGGTGGATCTAGAGGTGATCATGGGACAGGGTGGGCTAGGTTTGGGCTGGGCTTGAACAACTTTTTAGGTCCGAGAGAAAATTGCTAAGCCTGAGCCCGGCCCGACCCATATTAAATATATATTTAATATAAAAATCGGGCCTGGTCGAGCTCGTGCAATAAGTTTTACCTGAGGCCTGGTCCGTTTTCTAAACGGGCCTAATTTTTTTCCAAACCCATATTTCGGGCCTATATTTTTACCCGAACCCTCTCATTTTTCGGGTGGGCCGTCGGGCCGGGCCAAGTAGCACAACCCATGATCACCTCTAGGTGGATCGATATAAAACTAAAATTGTTTTACACCTTTTCGTATCTTTTTGTACAATTAATATTTCAATGATCCAATGTTAAGCTTTAAATTTATCATTATGTTTTTGTTTAACAATAGTTTAAATGGAAGTAATATCGTATGCATAATAAAATTAATATGTACAAAATATATCAAAATGAAATTTTAATTAAGTGATAAAACAAATGATACGAGTTCAATCTTATTATTATTTTTTAAAACGTAAATAAATTAAAATACTCTAAAATAATTTAACTTATTTTATCCATTAGGAATTTAAATAATACAGAAATTATGTAATTAAAAAAATCTAAATCTTTTGTCATTAATCCTAAAAAATATTTTTCCCTAATTTGCTAATGTTGTCAAAGGGTTATGGGATAATTGAAAATTTTAACCAATATTCACAGGAAACATGAAACATGAAACAACAACCCACAATTATTTCCATTATATGAGTGAAAATATATATTATATAAAATTTATTTCCAATGATTTTTAAGTTAGATTGGTTGTCGAACCGGTTAGGCCACTGATTTATCAGTCCGACTAAAAAATTATTAAAAATTCAAAAGATTTTTTAAAAATTAATTAAACTATTTCAATTGAATCAATTTGTATCAATTCTCAACCCCATCAATTCAAAGTTACTTTCTAAATTGATAGCCCATCGATTTCGATATGATTCACATAACACCTCCCCATATATATAATGTACTTAATACCATAGAAAACAGAACAAGTAAGGTTCTCATTCATAAAATAAAAGCAATAATCCTCAATACAAACAAAGCACTGCCTCTATCCTGGCCAAGCCAACCACCATTTTAGCCACCAAAAGCTTATGAAACAACCATCATCACGCACAATGCGACCCAAGTTGTAACAAAAGCCAGAACCGGTGAAAGACTCCATGAAGAAGATGAATCCGGGATCTTAGTCGTCGTAGTAGTAGATGGTGAAGTGGTTGATGGTTTATCAGTGGAAGATGAAGAAGAAGAAGACTCCACTTTGACCGCAAGCTTCATGCCGTTCTCACAATGACCAGCCACACCACAAATGAAGTAGTGAGTACCGCCGGTCTTCAGATTGATGGTGGTGGCTCCGGTGCTATCCGTCGAGATTGCTTTCCCCACCGTACATGCACTGTAATCGCTAGAACTTACCTCCTCCACCGTATGGCTTGTTGGGTAATTGAAAACTAAAGGGAACCAAACCACAATTGAAAAACGTTAAAAACCATTATGAATGAATGAAAAAGGTTAAATTCTTCTACCAGTCCCTATACTTTACAAAATGCTCAATTTTAGTCTCTATACTTTTGAATTTTAAAACTTTAGTCCTGACCTAAATAGAAGGAGTTAAATACTTTCAGTTAAATTCAATTACTGGTCTTTCATTATGCGTAGTTATATATTTAGTTCATATTCTCTAATTTGATCATTCTAAGTCCTTTTACTTTTCGAATTTCAAAACTTTAATCTTGACCCAAATAATATTTGGTAATCCATTAACCGGATTTTTAGTAGGTAATATATAAAAATAACAAGCTATCCCGACATTAAATATATGATAATACCTTTGTTGCATTAAATTTTGAAAATAGAAGAACTTAATGAATTTAATAGTTATTGTTTGGTGAGGATTGAAATTTTAAAATTTGAAAAGTACTACAATGACTAAAAATGACCAAATTAAAGTATAAATTTTAAATCCATAACTTTCGTAAAATAAAGAGATTAATAGCCAATTTTAACCATAAAAAATTTGGGAGGAGTTAGTGATGGCCAAGAGATTGAGGTTTAAGAAGATCAGTAGTACCGAGGGAATCTCCAACTTTGAAGGTCTTGTCGCTAGCCCAACTACTAAAATCGACACCGGTTGCCCAGCCAGAGGCGTCACCAACATTGTAAACCGTGGCCAAGCTTGGCACAACCACCATGCATAAAACTAGCCCAAGACAGGCCATTCCCACACTTGAGCTTGCCATTTTCTTGTGGAAGAGACTAGGTGGAGAAACACTTTGAAATGAGAGTGAGGAGAATTTTGTGATAAAAATTTCTGAAATGGAGTTTCCTTTTATAATGCCATGGAAGGAATATGTTTGGTACACTTAATTCCCATGCAAAATCAATATTTTGTGAAAAGGAAACTTCATTCCAAAAGGATGTATCCCTCACCTAACACTAAAGACTTTTCAGATCGAGTTTAAGGGGCAAAGTTAGAATTTTTTTAAAGGGATTGAATTTGAATTAAAAAAATTTTAGAGATAAAAATTTAATTTCGCCATTGTATTAACATAAAATTTAACAATTTTTCAAGGGATTAAACTATAATTGAATTTTAAATTTTAGGAGAGATAGAAATACAATTTTATAATTAAATTAATTTAAAATTTTATAATTTCTAAAGGGACTAAAGAGGCAATTTTCATTTTGGGGCCACTAGCTTTGCTTATACATGCGAAGATAAACACATGTGACCTCACACCACATCTCATAGTTGTCTTTTTTTTTTTTGTGGTTCGCTCAAATGATAGATGAGGTTTTTTTTAACAATCTCTAGGTTATGATTATATTTTCTCTTTTTGATATAATACTTAGAACTACTCATAGTTTTTTCTTAAATCATAAATAGGAGGATAATGCGCTTCAACGCACTTGAATCCACATGTTCCTGCATTGATAACAATATGCATAACAATCGAGCTAGGACAAAATCTACAATAATAGATTAGTTAAATAATGGATAAGTAGGGTAACCCTAATGGGTGGCTATGTACTTTTTGCTACCAAGCCAGATCATAAGGAATTAATTATGCATTCCATATCAATTAAAGGAACTCCATAATCTCCATTGATATACTTTTAGACATTATAAGGGTGGATTGTTAGTGAAGAAAAAGCATGGGAATTCCTTTTATCTTGTTTTCTTCTTGATTATATAAACAAGTCAGTAGTTGCCATCATGAAGATTTGCCACCATTAATATTCTGTTAGAGGTTACTTTCAAAAACAGATAAAAAAGGTCGTATATATATATATATTCACCCATCTATCTAAAAACAGAGATGTTTGGTAATGCAAAACAGAGTGGAACAGTCAATATAACATGCTTGAAGATTACTCAAACAAGATGTGATATTTTTTATTAAGGAAACTCTCTCTTATACACAAAAGCTGGCATCCAACAAACAACCCTTAGAAGGGCTTTTTTTTTGTCATTGACTACATGTTCACTTAGACTTTGAAAGAAGGGGAAAAACCTTAAAATAGGAAGAAAAGTTTTGAAGTTTAGGTTTCAATTAGGCAATTTAGGTTTGGGGAAAACAATGAGGACTTTAAAAGCCATTTTATTGCCTTGCAAAAGGAATCAAATGGGGGAGATGATTAGCTAATGATTGATATTGATAATCTTTTCTGATCATGGTTGGTTCAGTTGTTTGAGTATTCGTTAGAATTTCAAAAAATGTTGGGTTTCAAGTTTTTTTAACAATTTTATTTGATGGGTGATTTATAAATATCACTTTCGATCCTCTATAAGACTAATGATATACCTCGGTCTTATATCTTTTTTTATGGAAAAAGAATTGTTAATACCCTTTGATTTTTTGTTTTGAAAAGGTTAAAATATGTTGTTAGTCACTTTATTTGTATAGAATTTGAGATTTAATCTTTGTACTTTAAAAGTTAAAAATTCAATCCTTCTATTTTTTTTAATTTAAAAACCCTAGTCCAATTATTATTGTTGTTGGTAGTTTATGTCAAAATTTGTAAACTTATATTTATTTCCTAGTAATTATATGTCACATTGTATGAGGACAACCTAACCAAAATTTTAAATTGACAAAATTTGATAGAAAATACTTACAGATTTGAAATTTTAACTTTTTAAGTAAACTTTATCGAAGGAAAAGGACTAATAGCATATTTTAACATCTTGAAAAAACTGAAACACTGAACAAAATGGGAAAGGACTTGGCTTACAAGTGTTGTCTTTGAAGTTGTCCAAAAATGGATTTGGTGAATCAGATTTTGATACAAACCTCCCACCTAACATGAGACCAAAAGTCTCCATGGCCATGATTTAAGTAACTCTCAAGTGATGTAAAAACCAAAAGGGTCTCTCTTGATTCCCCTATTTACCCCAAGTAAAGAAGCCACTAAAATCATACAAAAGGCATAAAAATCATATGCTCTTTCTAAGGAAGATGGGTTTGGTTTGGTTGGTTGGTTGAGTTGTTGGGGTCAATTGGTTTAGGCAAACTAACCTTCGGCAATGCCACTCTAGCTTGCCTAGGCCTGGTCAGTTGTTCAAGTACTGATTTGGTCACATATGAATTAAACAGATACTTAAAGTGAATATACATCCCAAATTAGGGGCCAAGTTTTAAATTAATGGGTAAACTTAAAATGTTTGGCTAAATCCTTATTTGTCAGTCAAGTTAATTTTAGTATTAGAATTTTATCTTTTGGTTAAGTGATATTGAATTTGTGAGTTGAATCACAAAATAACCTCTTTTTTTTATAGTTTGGGAGTCAGTAAACGGCATTCCTCCATTTGTGGTTGAATCAATGGAAGCAAACCGGAGGCGCACGGGGCCGACAAATTAGGGTCTCGTCGGGGTTGGAATGTGGGAAGGTAGTCTCTGCAAGGGAATTTCAAGACAAACGGAGACAGTTTTAAACAAGAAGAGATGATAGTTTTAAATGTTTGGAGAGGGTTTGTGACTTATGTGTAAGTTGAATTTAGGTTACTTTATTTATTATTTTTTCAGATCGATTTTTGTTGCAACTATTCAGTACCCAATGTCGGCTCAAATGGGGTGTTTATTACTAATTTTGCATAAAGTCCCTTGAATATTTGGATGGTTTCACCGATCACACCCTTTTGTGGACCCCCTATCCCAACCTTTTTCTCATAAAGCTTAAGATTCCTTTTGCTCTTCACTTGGGTGCAATCTTCTTGCCTTCACCCTTTTAGGCTAATGGGACCTCAGACTCACCAAGGCGGCCAACCATCGCCACAAAAGAAGAAAGCCCATATAATATTTTTCCAGAAAAAAAAAATTTGTTTTACGCATGCTACATGTAATAATGAGGTAATGAAAAAAAATATCATTCTAATCCTTTAAAATATCAAGATAATGATAAAATTAAGTTCTTAATAATTTCTTGGACAGCTCACTTTTTCTTGAGAAATTCATCCGTTTTTCTTTTTTGAATTATAATATCAGGATAAAGTCTGAACAGAAATTTATGTGTCTATTGAAATAATTATTCATAGATACCAGAATTTTAATACAATTTGCATACATTTTGTTTTAAATAAGATAAATTGTTAAAATGTCATTTTATTAGATTAAAAAATAAAAATTTAAATTATTTCTATCTAAATTAAAAATATTTGTAAAAAGAGTTTTCTATTTCCTCGAGAAATCTTTTTTTTTTTTAAGTCTAGATAAACTTATTTAAATTCTTTTTTAACCTAATAAAATATCATTTCAACAATTTATACATAAAAAGGAAAATTATACACATAGATAACAAGATTAATGAAATGTGAAATGTGAAAATTGAAAATTGAACCTAAAAATTTAATTTATACAAATGCACCAAATTAAAATCGATTTATAATATTGCAAATTGTATCAAGCTCATGTATAGTTTTGATATTTATCCCGATTAAAAACATTTGATAAAATTTTAGGGCAATTTTGCACCTTTTCAAACAGCGAACTACAGTGTGTAACAGCAAGCAGAAAATGTACAAATGATAACAACTAGAATAGTGGATATAGTTTAACTCTTCTTCTTGTTGGCATCTCAAAAGCTTAGCACACAACAAATGTGAGAATAGTGGTCCATTGTTAAATCCCAGAATTTTTACAAGGCCCAAAATGCAGTCAGTGTGAACCCACAAAAACAACAGTTTTTACTGTGAAATGAAAGGATTAGAATTGAGCCTATAAAACAAAGCTAAAAATCTCCGAAAAATTAGAGTAGTTAAGTAATGTGCTAAATTCACACGCATTAATCAGAGACTGCCAAAACAATATGCATCTAACAATCAATTTTAGAATTGCTAAAATTTCTCTCTACAGCACTACTTGAGCTATTATCCATTCTATGATATCAGATTAGTCAGGACTAAAGAAAAGCAGAAGATGAAAGAGTTACTTACACCTTTAATAAAAAAAAGGGGGAGGAGGGATTTCCTTCCGGTGCTTGGGAGCTATCTCTCACAACTACAAACATCTCAGCTTCAGAAAAGCTATATGTAAATCTACTTCTACATCATCATTGTTGCAAAGAGATTAGATCCTATCATGCACGAGATTTTAAGTATTCACTTGTGCATTCTTAAGTCAGGGGAGTTATGCCGCAAGGGTGAGAGAGGCTTCCTTGCTGAATCTGGATCAGTGAAATCAATCTTCTTCTCAATTGGACTGCATATCTTGGGACTTGATTTTCGCTTGTTTGTCTGCGAGAGAGTCAGGCAAATAATAGCACTAAATCAATGAATTTGTGATTATGGACTAAACACATGCAGGAAATGCACTTAGTCTTTACATGTGAGAACAAGCACTCGTGCAAGACAAAACAGATACAGAGAACCCAACATATTCCCTCCTCACCTTCGTAGATGCGCTACCAGAATGCTTCCCATCAGAACCATGGAGGTTTTTTTCTTTGTGGTATTGCCTCAATAATCTTTTGTTCGCTTCATCCAATATGTTGTTTTCTTCAAACAGAACTTTGACCTATAGGGATAAAAATATCTTTTTTATGACAAGGAATATGCAAATTTCAACGAGCATGCAGTGTTCGAAGTTCTTGGTTATTACCTCATCTTCAGCTTTACAAAGGTTCATTCTGAGATGTTCTTTGTCTTTCTCAAGGGTCTTTACTTCCACAGCCAGTGACAAAATTTTTCGAGTTGAAGGCCTCAACCTACAAAGCAAAACAAGCCAAAAAATTGATTCAGAAATATGTGAGTAGTCTATCAGGGAAGAAAGCACATATATCTCCATTAACCAACAAAGTTGCAGATGAAAGAAATAAAAGAAGAAAAAGTCACCTATTCCACAGTTTAAGCATCTTTTGACATGGTTCAAGTGAATTATTTGCCTCCAAGAATGCTCGTCCACACATAACTTCATCTTTAGAAATCAACGTTGATAGAACCGACTCAAGCAAATTCTCTTCCAAAGCAGTGCCCTCAGAAGATGAATCAATCTTCAAGGAATATATATATGCTTATCAGTCACTTCAGAGGTATCATAGTACTAAACAGAACTATATATGATGGCGGGTTTTCTAATCAAATCATATAACATTAAAAACTGAAAACAATCTACTTAAAGCAGTTCCATTGTGTTCAAGTTATGTCATCTAATGGTTTTCTCATGCATGCTCAACTAAGTTCAAATGTTAACTAAGGATCCTCAAGTCAGCAATATCAACAATTGAAAACAAAGTAAAAGTTAATTAATTAAAGGAAAATTTTTAATTTACCCCTTGGTTCTCATAATGGTGCTTGTAGAACCTTAATTCTTCAGTTAATTTCCTCAATTCTTCTTCCAATTCATGAGCCCTAATCTCAGCTTTCTTTGCCCTCTCATCAGCTTCATTCCCAAAATCCATCAACGCTTCCCTATCACGATCATAGAGCGAACACTCTCTTTCCCATTTGTTACACTGAGTCAACAGATTCGCACACTCCGCCGCAAGCTTCTGATTCTCCTCCACGAATCTCTTCAACGCCGCCGCATTCATATTCGCTTCCGCCTTAAAAAAATTCAATATAAAATGTCAATAATTCCACATTTAAATAAAACAAAAATAATACTCAAAACTGAGTTAACGAACCTTTGAGCGCTCGATGATTTGATCTTTCTCCTTCAATTTTGAGAGAAGGAATAAGCACTGGTCACGGAGTCGACGCTGGGCTTCTTCGGTGGAGCGGAGCTTTAGTTGCAAAGATTGAGTGGAGATTTCAAGACCTAAGGAATCTTCAATTGTTTCTTTAATGTAATTATCAACTTCTTGAGGAATATCCATGTCTTCCACAATTACTCCAAAAAAAATAGATTCTTGAATAATCCTAGACCTTAAAAGACCTTAAAAAAAATTAAAAAAAAGTTTTCTTTTGGAGGAAAAAAATGTAGAATGAAAATGAAAGGAAAAAACAGGTGGGAAATTAGGGATTTCTAGGAAATGAATTAGGGTTTTCTTTTTCTGCAAGGGAAGACAAGAGAGGGAGGAATTTTCTCTCTTTTTCTTGGACTTTTTTTTCCTTTTGCTGGGGTTTTTTTTTTTTTTGTGAGGAAGTTTCAAATGGAAAGAAAAATAGCCGTTAGAGTGCGATTTCGAGGATCAGATCTAAAAATTTATAATTTGGTCCCACACTTATACCTGGCAATATATTTTTTCCCTTTTTAATATTTTTGGATAAACTACATCCAAGATCTAAATTATTAGTAATTTTAAGTTTTAGTCAATTAATTTTAAAAAGTTACAAAATTGTCACTAAACTATTCAAAAGTTTTCATTCAAGTCATTGGGCTGTTAAAATTGATTATGTATGGCCTTCTATATTTGCATCGCCTGCACCAATCTCTAACAATATTTTTCTACCAAACCTATTCCAAAATACAAAATCTTTTAAAATTTTAATATGAATTATAATAAATTAATTTTTTTTAAATATTAATCTCATGTTCTTATCATATCTGTTCTTTTTTATACAATGGCTAGAACTACCCGTAACCTCTCTGTAACCCTTAAATAGAAGTATAATGTGTTTCAGCGCACAACAATGTCAATCGAGTTAATACACTCAATCCGCATCAAAAATTTAATTTTAATGGATGAATTTAGGCTTTTTGAAGCAAAATGAATTTAGCTTTAAAATAGTCATTAACATGAATTATACAAAATTGATACTACTACAAAACTCTTAAGTGTGTTAATTGTATCAAACATTTCCAAAGTATGATCCCAATCCTAAAAAGATTCTTAAATTCTAAATCATTCTAATTACATCTTTAAACTATCAAGATTATATCAATTAGGTCCTTTCATTATTAAAATCGTTGATTTAGCTATTAAATGTCACATTAAATCTTATGTGACATGGTTTTAAACTGTTATGATATTCTTTTTTCTTTTTTCTTTTTCTTTTTTGTAGATTGATACTTGATTCTTGGTTGACTCATTTCTTTTTTTTATAGAGATCTTTAGTTTGATTCTTGATTTGCTTTTCCATTTTATTGTGTGAAAATTTTGTATCGTATTAGCCTTTGAAATTGTTTTCAGTGTATGTGTGTGCGCACGGTTGCATGCGCACACTAAGCAGTCATTTTTGCCCACCTTGAGGGCAGCAATGACTGAAATAGACTAGGGTTCCAAAAACCCTAGTTTGCAAAATAAAAATGACATGGGCTTGGGCCATGAAAATCGGACTAGAAGACATTTGGACACTAAAAATCAAGTGGGCTACAAATTTAAAATCAGGCTCAAATTTGAAAAAGGAATTGGGCCAAAAGTGGATTTGGACCCAATTAAGCTACTACTCAAAACTGATTCGAGGCTTACAATCTAATATGGATTTTTTAAAAAGATTTGGGCTTAATAAAAACTGATTTGAGCTGTTAGCTCTTGAATAATTTGGTTTGAAACCAATTTTGTTTAATTTTTATTTTAAACAGAAATTTGATTTTTTTTCTTAAATTTTCCAAAAGCAAACATGAATGGAAATCCAAATATCCACCCATTTCAAAATTTTAAAAAATTAATAAGAAAATTTTAAAATTAGTTTTAACTTAATTAAAACCAAAAGTGAATTAGAAACAATTCAGAATTTATTTTAATTGAATTAAACCAATATCCAGTTTAATTTAATTTATTTTTTAAAAATTTAAACAAGAAAAAAAAATCAATTTAATTGATTTCATTTTAAATTAAAATCGCTAAAATTTTATTAATAAATTCAAGTTCATTGCAATATTGTTAAAGTACTTTTTTTTGTTATTCTAAAATATTAAACCATTGATTTAAATTAAATTAAATTAAATTAAATTAAAGGTGTAAACACTTAGACCTGAGCTTTTAAATCCACAAATTAAAAGGATTAAATTCTTAAAAATAAAAATAATGAAATTAAACTTCAAATACACGAAGAATATAGGTACTTAGAGCAGAAATTGACCTTGTCTTAAATATATTTATTTCTTAAAGTTTTAGTCACATGTATAAAAGGGAATGATATTTAAGTTAAAATGGAAATGAAAAGGAAAGAAATTCAACATACGCAATCACGATATTCATGATAAAGACTCAAAAACATACATTTGACTTCCAATAATGTTCTAAAAATTCTAAATGAACGATATTTTTCCCCTAATCCTTATCCTAAACCTAAATTTGCTTAATGAAAGAGTTTTCGATTAATCCGAGTTTTTCATATAATTTTTGTTAAAGTTGTTGATAAGATTCGATTAAATAATCGGTCTTTATTATTTAATTTTAACGTTGTTTTTATTAGGGTTTGTAATTGATTCTTTCTGATTCTTGCTTAAAAAAAAGCTAAATGTGCTTAAGGTCCAATTATTTTATTAGAATTTTCGAATTTAAAATATTTTCAAATATATAGGATAAAATACTAGTCTATGAAAAAATTCAACAAAGGAATATTTCATAGGATGGATTTTCTTCGAAAATAAATAAAAGTTTATTAGAAAAAAAACATTTTTGTTGGCCAAATTCTAGTAAAAAAAATAATTTATTAGTTTAAATATTGAGATTTTGATCATTTTGATGGCTTGTGTAGGAATATCACTTACGTAAATAATGCGGATGTATAGGTCTTATCCAAATTTATTTTTATACGAATATGATTATTTAAACATGTATTGTTTTATATTTGCAATTGAAATAGTATTTATAATCATACTAAATAAATAAAATGTCATTTTATTTTGCTCGTTTATTTTTCTAGGCCCGAGCCCAATCTGACCCGAAAAATAATTTTAAAATTTTGCCCAAGTTTAATCTAGATAAAAAAATGTTAAATCTGAGCTTGGTCCGCCCGTATTAATTTTTTTATAAAAAAATATAATATATCAAATAGACCAAAAATATTAAAATAAATGTTTCCTAACAGATTAAAAATACATATATAAAAAAAGTCTTTATACTTAAATAACACTAACATAGTTGCAACTTAACAAGCAAATCCCTCTAAAATAGTAGTAAAATTAAGAATAAAACAAGAATTGTACAATATCCAAACAATAACAACAAAATAATAGCAATATAATAGTGAAATGATATCAAAACAACAGCAAAAGGCAATAGAATTTTGTTTGTCAAATTCAGGCCGAACCAAAAAGTCTTGCTCAATGCTCGGTCTGTTTTCTAAACGGGCCTTATTTTTTTGTCCAAACCCTCTTATTTTTCGGGTGAGTCTTCAGGCCTGGGTGGGTGGCCCGACCCATGATCAAGTCTAGAGTCGATTGAGCACCATCTCAACAATGAAATTACTAAAGTACCATCTCACATACAAATTAAGTTGTATTTTTATAAGGGTAATTTTGTCTTTTCATATAGTATATCAATGAAGATTTGAACCCAAAACATCATACATGATAATCAATTAACTTTATCATTATAACCAAAACATCAATTTAATTTTTATGTAAATTTTTAATAAATATATTTGTTACGAATTTTTTTTCACGCACATTATAAATGGTCATAAATCTAGTATTTTTTTCTACGTTTTCTAAACTTCCCACAACCCCTCCTGATTTATTAACTAATCAAATTAGAAGAAGATTACGCATCTTAAACCCGTACACTCCAAAAAATTACAATAAGAACAATACCGATAAAATTAAAATTCAGCCAACAACCTTTTGATCTAATGACAAAAACATTAAATTGTAGATGCAAGTGCTTGAGTCCAATCCCGAACAATCTCAACTTGAAATCTTACGTCTTTAATCGTATACTTGGTCCTAATTGATATGCTAATTACTAGAACAACTCGTTTTAATGGAAAATTCCTCTAATTAATTATATTAAATGGAATGTCATTTTCTAACACGGCCGTCCCTATAACTAGTCAAATTTCCCAAAATAATTCCCGTAGCAGAAAACGTGGGAAGTTGACGAAATAAACTCCCTACTTTTGTAATTTAATTAATTAATTACTTAACTATTAATTATTAAAACAGTCACTTTTATTTTTCTTAGATTACATTTTAGTCATTTATGTTTGAAGTGTTATGTTTTATTCACTTATATTAACGTGTTGTAACATTTTAGTCACTGAACCATTAATTATTGTTAACAGTGTAACGGTAAGCTGGCGTGACACGTTAAATCATAATTTCAAACAAAAAATTTAGGTTAAATTATACAATTGGTCCCCATTTTTTTTCGTTTTGAGCAATTTATGTTTTTTCTTTTATGCTCTTTTAACTTTCCTTTCTTTCTTTTTTTTTCATTCTCTTCTGTTTCTCCCTCTATTTTCTTCCCTTCTCCATCTCTTTTAACGTAAAAGAAAAAAAAATTGAATTGCTCAAAACGAAAAAAATTATAGGGACCAATTGTATAATTTAACCTAAAATTTTATTTTGAAACGATTATTTAACGTGCCATGTCAGCTTACCTTTACATTGTTAATGACAATTAATTCTCAGTGACTAAAATGTTACAACACGATAATGTAAGTGGCTAAAACGTAGCATTTCAAACCTAAGTGACTAAAATGTAACCCGAAGAAAACAAAAGTGACTATTTTAGTAGTTTACCCTTATTTTAATTAATCATATATTTTACCGGTTAAATTAAAATATGTTGTTATTCCTTATACTTAAAAAAGTTAAAAAAAAAAAGAGTCTTTCTATTATTTTAATTTAAAAAACTCAATCCTATTATTAAAATCGTAAATATTTTCTATCAAAATTTGTCGATTTAAAAATTTGATTAAGCTGTCCTCATATGACCTCATATGACATGGTATATGATTAATAGAAAATAAAGATGTTAAATTGATAGATTTAATTTTTGAATTGAAAAAAAAAAGATTGAATTTTTAATTTTTAAAGTACATGGACCAAATTGAAAATTATAACAAGTACAGGGACTAGCAACAGATTTTCACTCTTTTTCTTTTGCCGTGTCTTTTTAAGTATTTATAGCTTGTCGTAAGAAATCGACATGAACTGTCTTCTTTTCCTTTCTTCTTCCTTCAACTCTCTATATTTGTAAGTGTTGTTTCAATGGGGTATCACAAAAGGCTTAGAATCGTCTCCGGAATTTTAAAAGACAAGGGTTCATTAATCAAAACAACTTTATCAACGAAGCGCCACAAAGCTTCCGCTCGTCGCGTCATTCTACGCGCCACCACCCACGGCTCCTCTGTCCCCCCATCAGATCACCGAATTGCCGCCGTTATAGGCCTCGGTCATGGCTCACGTTTCACAGCATGCACTTGTATACAAGCCATCATGGACCGTCTACACCGCACCAAAGATTCATCGGTCGCTCTCAAATGTCTCTATACAATCCATAACATAATAAACAAAGGTTCCTTCATCTTGAAAGATCAGCTTGCGATTTACCCTTCTTCCGGTGGCCGGAATTTTCTCAACTTGTCGACGTTCCGAGACGGTTCCGATTCAGAGACATGCGAAATGTCGGCATGGGTCCGATGGTACGCCGGAATCTTGGAACAAAATTTGATGGTCTCGAGGGTCTTGGGTTATCACCTTAACTCACCACGATCCAAGAACGAAGTCATAGGGTTTTTGAACTCGGATTTACTAAAGGAACTTGATGTTCTTGTTAATTTTGCCGATTATTTGGGTAATGTACCGGCCGATTCACTTTATCTTCAACGGAAGAGCTTGGTACACGAGATTGTGAGATTGGTTAGCGAAGATTATAGATCAGTACAACGTGAAACCTTCGTCCGAGTTACGGAACTCGGTGCGAGGATGGTGAGTTTGAGTTGGAGTGAGTGTACTGAGTTCCTGAGTTGTATAGACAGGTTCGAGGGTTGCAAGGAGAGGATAGCTGTGTTGTTGGTGAACAGGAACAGGAACGATGATTTGTGGGGTTTAATAAACGAGACGAAGGCGAACCTTGTGGCGGCGATTGAAAAGAAGGAGAATGAAGGGAAAATGGTGGTGGTTGCAACGGCGGACAATGAGTCGGACAAATTGACTCGGTTTAGCCAGTTGTTTCGGTTGGCGCCTAGTGGGCGGTGGGTTGAGTTTTGACCGAGTCACTTCCTAAACTGTTTTTAGCCGTTGTTTGTAACTTTCCCTTTGAATGGTGTACATAATCATTTGAGGTTCTTTTAATTATTGTAAAGTTTTTTTAAATATCCACGTGGCCTTCCAAATTTATGAATATTCTTTTTCTTACAATTAATATATTTTTGAAAATTAATATTTTCTAATAATATAATTTTTAGGGTTTCAACTCGAGTGATTGCAATGTTGATAAAAATATTTACTATCAAGGACGGAATCAAAAAATTTTAGATAGTGGGATCAATTTTTAAAAAAAATTAAAACGTTTATAACTGTCATAGAAATTAATGCTTAATATTTTTTTTCTTATTGTTCTTCTCCTGCGTAAACTTTCTTTTAAAATAGTTTTATGTTCTTACTCACGAAGCTAACATACAATTAGTAATTTTTGTTCACAAAAATAAAAATAATTTAAGTGATTTTTAATGACATGATAATACAATATATCAATTTTCACAATAATCACGCAATAAATAACAAATTCTAAATGAAAATGTTAATTTTTAATTAATATTCAATAAGTTAAAGATTATAAATACAATCGATCCCGATTTATTTAAGGGCTTGTATTAATCAACCTTTAAAAATTATTATTCAATTACAATATGAATATTATACAAAATCAATATCTCAAAATTATTTAATAAATAAAAAACTAAATCTTGCATAAATTTTTTAATCTATCACAAGAAAAGTTATGACAGTTGAATTGATTTTTTTTCTATTTTTTTATTAATTTATTTATCAACCCAGACCTATCGTTTAGATAAATAACCAATAGCTTGACTAGTTTAACCATCAATTTGATAAAAAAAACATTGGTTAAATTCGATATTACATCAAACATACAACTTCAATTTTATGAAGTTTATGTTTTGAGACATGCTTAAATTAACAAAAGTAAAAAAAAAAAAAGTAACGGAAGGTGAAATTATTAACATGTATTGAGTTGAATGGTAAGAATTTCGATTCCGCTAAGTAATATGGATTTGAGAATTAGAAGTTTTATAGTATAAATTGTAAAAATGAAATGCATATTTTACGAATAAATTAGTTGATATTCAATATAATATTAATATATATTAGAAAAGTACAAAACAATAGATTTTTCAAATCCAAAAATATTTCAAGAATTTCAAATTCATTACTAAATAGACATATAGAAATACTTAGATTAGAGAAATTATCATGAACATATCCCTATCCATAATTATCTAGGAGAAGGCAATATCCTAGATGCTATGAGGAATTTTTCGCGCAAAAAAGTTTTTAATTGAAGAATTCTTCATTTTTGTCTTAGAAATAAGATCGATATTGAGTCCTAGGTTGATACCAGTACTAAGAGTAGCAAAAATATTAAAACTGTGGTTAGTAATTATCAAATAATTAATAAAATGAACCTTTTTTTATTTCACAGTTTATCAAGATAAAAAAATAACCCATCCAATAAAAAAAGAAAGCATTTTGATTGAATGAGACTGAATGAAGAAATACTAAATCGTCCTATACCGAATCTAGAACTTTGGTTTTTCTCAGAATTTGTGCTACTATATAATGCATATAAGGTGAAACTATGGATCATATCAATAAAATTACGATTCTAAATAATTTATTTCAATTTATTCTAATTTTGAAATTCAAATCCAAATTTTTAAATGAGTAAAATTTTAAATTTAAATTTTATAAATTAAAAAAAAATATTGATGGAATTTAATTTACCACTTATTTAAAAATTTAACTTGAATTAATTTCAAATTTAATAGAAAATCATGCAATTATGGGACGCTAAATAAGTGGAGATATTATGAAGGCTTGATGTTGTGAAGTGCTGGCTCATCAAATTGCGGTGATAACGGTCGATATGTCCGTAGATGTCCAACTATGATTCCCTAAAATCCCTCAAAAGGTGTGATTGGTGGTCCTTACTGCTAAGATCCTTTCCAGTTTTGAGCTCATCTTATTCTTCGGCATTAGCCTGCATGATCCTTGATGTTTGGCCTCATATTTATTTTATTCTCTTTTTATGGGTAATTTGTTTATGATTAAAATATGCCATAGTTCTAAACTCTTCACAAATTCAGAATTTAATCTTTGTATTTTTATTTTCAGAATTTTAATTTACTTTTTAAATTTCAAAATTCAGGTCCAATTATTAATGTAAAGGTATGTCTCGCATTTTTCGGGCCAAACAGTGTGTCACGACGAGAAGAAAGCCTTCGTCCTGACGACATGATGCCCCCTCATCACGACGTGGCGACATGTTCCTCAAGTTTTTCAACTTTCTTCTCTCAATTAAACTTTGTTTTAGTTTTCCACTTAAACTCTAATTAACTTAGGGATATTCTAGTCATACATGCTACGAATTTTAGCCTATAAATAAGCCTTAGTTACTCTAGATTAGAGGTGCTCATAGGCCGGGCCGGATTGGGTTCGGGTCCAAAAAATTTGGCCCGAGCCCGACCCAGCCTGAAATATGGGCCTAAAATTTTATCCAGGCCTGGCCCGGGAAAAAAATCCTAAGCCCGACCTGTCCCGACCCATTTTTTAATAAACACCAAAAATTTATTTTAAAAATAAAAAATATTTTAAAATTTTAAAAATAAAATATATATTTATTATATATTCGGGCCGAGCTGGGGCCAAAAAAGTGGTGCCCGAGGCCCGGCCTTTTTTTAAAACGGGCCTCATTTTTTTTGCCCAAACCCATATTTCGGGCCTATATTTTTACCCGAATACTCTCATATTTCGGGCAGGCCGTCGGGCCGAGCCGCCTGGCCCATGAGCACCTCTACTCTAGATTTAACATAACAGAAATATTGAGATTGAGAGAATTTTGTTTTTTGTTTTAAACGGTTTTTATTTCGGGGGTTCGGGTTTTTCCTTTTGATTCTTTTCATCTTTTGTACTCTCTTTTATTATAGTAAAATATTCCTTTGTCCGTGGTTTTTTATCCTCATTTGACGAGTTTTTCTACATAAGATTTGCATGTTCAATCTTGTCGTTTTTATTTTATTTACTCATTCATTGCATACATAGGTTATTTCCCTACAGTTAATAATGGTATTTTTTTTGTTAGATTTGTTAGTGTGACATTTTGAAATAAAAAAAATACTCACATTGTAGCAACATAACTAAAAATTAACATTATAATAAACTTGAATTTAATGAAATAATTTTAACAAGATTAACAGTTAAACCTAAATTTTAAAATATGAAAAATGGAAAAACTTATTTCCTAAAAGTAACACATAAACTAAATTCTAAATTTATGAAACCTACACCTTTTGTTTATTTTAATCTTACTCCAAAAAAACCATACTTACATTGTATTGTATACAGCTAGATTGGTTAGCAATTAATTGTTTGAGTTCATTTGTCCTTTTTCTCTACCTTGTTTTCATCTCTTTAATTTATGCTCATGTGTCTCTATCCCTAAGAACCTTTATCGTTTTTAATTGGGTAAATTGCAATAGAGGTAACCTAATTAGTAATTACTAGTACATTTTCTATTTTATGGTTAAATTCTACTATTACCTCTTGTACTTTGCAAAAGTTATAAATTTAGTCCACATACTTTAATTTGACCAAGTTTAGTCTTTGTACCTTTTGAATTGGACAATTCTAGTTCCCATAGTTTTCAAATTTTAAAATTTTAGTCCTAACCCAAATGGTAACAGCTAAGTACGTTTGGTTTAATTCAATCACCAATTCTATATTATGCGTATAGTGGTAGATTTAATCTATATTCTCTGATTGGATATTTTAATTTTCAACATTATGTCTAAAATGGATATTTTAACTTTCAACCACAATTTTTTCTCGACAATGCTGGATACTTGAAATTAACAAACCATTCTTTTTTATAGCTCTTTCCAAAAGCACTTCTTCTAAACCGAGTTTTTCAAAAGCAATTCTTAATCACAACAACAATATCAAATTGGAAGTCTTAAACCAAACTTTTAAAAAGCATTTCTTTATAACAATTTTCAAAAGCAATAAAAAAACTAGCCCATATTGATATTTTGTTAATTTTAAAACTATAAAATCTCTAGAATCAACACTCTAATGGTTGGGTGCAGTGGTAAGTCACATTGCATTTTTAAGGGAAAACGCATGTTTGAACTTTGGAGGACGATATTTTTAGGAGGGACAACCTCTAACCTAGAATGTGGACCATAAAACAGAAATGAAGAATTAAAAAAGAGAAAAAAAAAGAAGGAAGCCAGCCCCATGCAAAGTAGAAGAGCCCAATTGTAATAATTTGGTCCAATAAATCCAAGAGAATTTTCAAACCCAATCAAAAACAAGTCCAATGGCAGATACGCCATAGTTGGCTGAATCAATGGTTGAAGTTGCTGGCATCAATGGCGAAAAATCAAAGTGTTTGGAGTTAGAAAACAGGTGAACACTACATTTTTGCTTATGATATTTAAACAGGGATGGAAAACATTGAACATTATTTTGAAACAATTAACAGGTTTTTATTGGGAGTGAAAGTTTAAGGTGTCCCAAAATGTGCAAAATTCATTGTCCAATTAGTAGATCCCTTGATTGTGGGTTGCCGTGGTTTGATCATTTCGCCCACCTTTTAACTCTCTGCTTAGCCTTTTCAGCCTGTAAACAAAGTGATAAATGAGACAATGTAGCTGTCTTTAAATGAACCAAAATCAATGTTTGAATGTATGATGCTTCTAACCTCCTTTTCCCAATCTCTTTGAATTGTGAATATAGCCAAAATCACTGTCTGAATAGCTGTTCCTCCAAAGATCATCCCACCCCAAATTCCCTGGTTTTACCATTACAAAATGTTGTCAATTCTGATCCAAACTCAAAAACATGAATCAAATAAACTCCAAATCTATACTCAACCTTGATACCAACTCATATCCACCTATCAGTTTTGATACCAACTCAAGACCCGAGTCTTATAAACTCTAAACTTCATAGTTGATCTAATCTAATTTAATCATAAAAAGTTAACAATTCACATCCATTTCACTCAAACTTGAATTAACAAGAACTTCAAATAATTCAAACTCGAAATGACTTGAACAAGTAATTTGTATCCAAAGTGACAAAAATCCTAAACGATCTAAACTCGTAATAGTTCAACATAAACCCAAAATGACTGAAACCAAAACAACCTTAATCCAAAATGATTCAATTCAAAATTGATATGAACTCAAAGTTAACCCGAATAAGCAATTTAAATTCAAAGTGTAATAACTTGAAATGGTCTAAACCCATAATGGCTTTACCAAAAAAAGCCAAAATTATAAATCAAAATAATCCAAACACGAAATGATCTAAAATGACTCAAATCCAATCTAGAGGGTGTTGTAAATGGTAAAATAAAGAGATTTTAAGTCGAATTGTCATTAGAACTCGGGAGGGTTAAGAGGGCCTTACCGAGACACCCAACTTGAAAACCCATCCCATCAAAATCCCAAGCGGGAGTCCAATAATATAATAGCAACCCAAGTTTATGTAAGCCACCGTTGCTTGCCACCCTGATCCAATTGCCACTCCTACAATTTACAACAACTTAGAAATTAAAAATTATTACCGGATTGAGTCTTAACTCAATTAGTGCGAGTATTATTATTAATGCAAGAGGACGTGAGTTCTAGTATACTGAAGCACATTATCCTTCTAATTATGGGTTGAGGAGGGGCTATAAGTAGTTTTAGGCATTGTGTCAAAGAGAGCAAATATGATTAATATACATTTCTACTGTTAAAAATTGATGTGGTTGACAAAGAGAGTTACACGTAGTACAAAGATTAGTTTTAACAATAAAAATGTATGAAATTTTCAACAAAAAGATAAGTTTACTCTTTTATCTAACATACAAACATTATTTTGTCTTTTTCTTAGTAGAAAGAATAAAATGCTGCAATCAACTCTTAGTATAAGGATCTTACGATACTTTTACCTTTATATGCCCTTACAGTATGAAACTTTTTTGCGCAAACAATAGTAAATGTCACCTAATTATTATTTTTTCTCTTTTCTGTCACATAATTATGAAAAGTTACAAAATAATCATCTAATTATTAGTAAATTTATTTTTTTGTTACCTAACTATTCAGTTTTGTCTTTTTAGTCACCGACTTGCTAATCGTAAAAATAAAAATACCAAAAAATCAAAGATAATTGAATGACCATTTTATAACTTTTCATAATTAAATGATCAATTATTAATAAATGGATAACTAATTTCTAATTTTTCATATTTATATCACTACTAACGTAAATTATCCCGTTTTCTTTTTACCTGATAAGACTGGCTGAACACTGTTGAGTAGAATGGTGACGCCTAACAGGTAAGACAACTTATCAACTTCTTCAAGGACATCATTGCTGGATGTGAATATCAATGCCACTTTATCACGAAGTACCAACACTATCACACAGAAGAATAGTCCAACAATTGTCGATTGCACGATTGACACCTTTGTAGCAAATTTCGCCGCTTCCGAATTGCCTGCTCCTAGCTCATTTGCCACCCTTACTCTGTCAACATCCGTCACCAATTTTTACTCTTTTTTTTTTTTAAAAATAGGTTAATTAATTTACATATATATCTATGGGTTGGGATATTTGTCCAAGTCCGAAAGATTGCTTGAATTTTAGAAGAGTTTATATAAAAATATTAAACCCAAAAAATAAACTTAAGGCAAAAAATTAGGCTTGTTTAAAATATGGGTCGAGCTCAAGTTTGAACATTCAAGACTCAAGTCTAGCTCGACCTGTTTTTAAGTTTATCATATTTTATATTATGTTATTTTTATATATATTATATAATTTAAAACACATTTTAAAAAATAAAACTATAATAAATATATAATATTACTCTAATATAAATATTAAAATAATGTTAAGATGACTATATAAAAACTTTCAATAAATAAAAAATATATAAAATTTTATTAAAAATTAAAATAATACAATATAAATATTTTTAAAAAAATTTAAAAATAATATGAGCAGGCCTAAAATGGATTTGGATTAGTCTTTTGCAAATATGTGTGGATTTGGACAAATTTTAGGCTCATATTTATGGCCGAGCAAGGCTTGGACAAACATAAAGTATGTTAATATCAAGCTTAGGCCCAACTCGAATCCGACCCGACCCATGAACACCTCTAATTAGATCAAAGAACAAATTGATCTTTTTTATTAAATTTTTTTTTCCAATTTTATTGTTAAAACTTTATCTCCGCACATTAACATGGGATAAACGTGGCACACCACATGTCACTATTTTATTATTCCGTCAGTTATGTCAGTTTTTAATAGTACAAGTTAATAAAAAGTTTAATAAAAAATCAATTTACTATTTAAACTAATATACATGGACTAATTTATTATTATTTTATTTCAACATATTTGTCAGTATATACCTTTTAATTTATCAACTTATATGTGGCACTTCAACTATAAAATGAGTACATTTTGAAAAATGAAAACCAAGTGATCCTTCGTCAATCTTCTATCTTAACCTTTCAAATAAATTGGACAAAACAATTTTGGCGTCTTTAGTCAATTCAATAATTAAGATCAGATTTTGAGTCCTTACCCAGTAGCAGCCAGGAAAGCCAGTGGAATCATAAGCTCCCATCCATTGATACTCATACTGCCAAAATTTACCGACCGGAAATAATGTCAAGACCCCAAATCCAATTCACAAAAAACCAAGAAAAATTATGAAACAATAGAGACATGATGAAATTAGTATATTGGTCCAATTTGATTACCTGTTTTCATTTTAGTCATCAAAATGTTAAAATCTTTAATGACGGTTAATTATACACGTCACGTCATGTTTGTACTTTCATTTTAGCTACTCGACTTTTAATTCTCTTTCATTTTAATCACTCAAAAAATATCATTTTTAAGTATTGTTTGAGGTAAAAAAAATTAAAGTGAAAAGGAGGTAAAAATAAAGTAATACACTAAAAGTTAGATGACCAACTAGGTAATTTATCCTAAAAAAAACTAATAATCCATAAAAGTTAGTAGAGTACTCATTAAAATTAACCAGCATTAAAGTTTTAAAATTCATTAACAGTTTTATTTAATGCGTGATTTATAAATACCACTTGCAATAATTTTTTTTACACATAAATAATATATAAATAAAATTTTATTATACTTTAAAAATTATTTACTAGAATAATATGTTTTGAATAGCCTCCTAAAAATTTAATAATAAATTGTCATTATTCATGACGATTTGAAATTCTAAAGTGATAGAAATCATCATGAATGACCATAATTTAATCGAAAAAATTTAAAAATTATTCAAAAACGTAAATTATTATTGAAAAGTAATACTTTGGTAGCATATTATACGATGGATGACTTCCTACCTAAAGTGTTATATATATTTATTTATTTATTTATTATATACTTATAAAAGTAGGGAGTAAAAATGACGTACCAAACGGATAAGGCATCCACAGCCAAAGTTGCATTTGACAAGTATCCAGTCATCAATATCAGAATCCGATAGTACCAATTTTCCAAGCTGCAATTCGATTGAAATTAAATACCAACAAATTATACACACATATTTACTTATGTATATGTTGTTTTGATGTACCATAGCATGACTCCAGAGGCAGCAGAGAGTTTAAGAAACTCCCATAAGCCATTAAATGCTTCCATCGAGTAACCGGTCCATGACAAAGGACACCCACCGAGGACAGTGTAGCTATAAAGCCCCAAAGCCCCAACCCACCACGAAATATCCAACGCCAACGAAGCACCAATCACACCCCAGTCCAACACGTTTACGAACACCCAACTCGTCAACACATTCACCCCTAAGGCAACAAACGAGACATAGGCTAACACCGCAGTCTTCGACTGGCTTTGCAAGAACCTTTGTAATGGGAACTGAAACGCAAAGCTAAAGTGCAAAGGTATCATCCAAATCGCCGCCACCCCCGACATCTCCGCCACATCGTCCGGCTGTCCTAATAGCTTTAAAACCGGGGTAGCAAATACGTAAAAGGGTAACAACAAGAAACAACAAAGGAGTAAAACGATCCATGATCTTTGCATGTAAATGCCCAACATGTGGTATTCTTTAGCACCAAAAGCTTGTCCACAAAGGGTTTCTAAAGCACTCGCCATCCCTAGCTATAGTAAAATGAAAAAAAAAAAAACTAATGTTAAGAGACAAATATGGTAGAAAAACTAATTAATGGAACAAAAAAGAAAGTTTGATCTAATGAAAATTTACTAGGAGGCCAAAGTTGAAGCCAACGATGACCGTATTGGCTATTGAAATAGCAGCAAGCTCAACATCACCAAGGTGACCAGCAAAAGCTTGGGTTATAATGTTCATGGAGTAACCAGCAACACGACTGATGATTGAAGGTCCTACGATGGCCCATAGCTTCTTTGTTTCGATCCATAGCCTTGTCCTCAAGTCCTTTCCTTCTACACCATCTTCATCTCTCAATATAGTTTCTTCATCATTTGAACTTGGTTCTGTTAGTAAAGGTTGATGGTATTCGTCACTGTTCCGATGGGCACCATCCATTAGGGAGACAAAAATAAAAAAATAGACTATGGGCTATCTTAGATTTGCTTGAGAGAATGGTAGATAGATATACTTAAGGTAATATATGCATGGTAGCAGTGTTGTACACATATACGGCACCTTGATTACATATTTATTAAATAAAAGGAAACACGAAAAACAAACAAGTAAAGTTTTTTTCTAAAAAAAATAATATTAAATAATAATTAATTATAAAAATAAGTGTAAAAATTAAAGAAATTTTTAAGTCAAAAGGGTGGTGCTGGTGGCACCATTTAAAACATATTCACTTGTGAAAAACAAAAATTTAAAAAGTACTCGCCGACACGACACTAATATTTTTTTTTTGTAAAAAATGATTAATGATTGTTCAAAAAGTTGATCAAGCAGAATGATTTGCATTTTAATAAATAATTTGTTTTCGTAAATAATTTTTACTTTTAACTCTTTTTTTGTAATTAATTATTTTTTTAATATTATTTTTGTAAAAATGCAGAAAACATAGAGAGTGATATATTAGTATTGTTTCAAGAAAAAAAAGGGGTAAATTTGTAATCTTTTTTTATTTATTCTTTTACCTTTTTATTTGTATATTTTATAGAAAATAGAAAAGGAAAATTGTTATTAAAAAATTAAAATCTAAAATATAAGTATATATGCCATTTTTTCCTTTTACTTTTTCACCCATGTGCCAAAATCACTATTTATGAAACTTTGGTCAATTCAGGCCAGTTTTAAGCCAACTCGTCCGGCAGTATGGAAAGTTGAGTGGGACTGAACTTTCAAAATGTGAATCCCGAAATCTTAGGGTATGAGTTTTATTTTGTTATTTTAATTTAATTTAAAAAAAAATTCAAGTTGAGTAAAGGTAAAATAAAATTTGAGTCGAATTAAATCGAGTGAAATTATTTAAGTTGAATTAAAAAATTAAATATGTCAAATTAAAATCTTGTTACAGTATATTGTATAACTAATTTTATGTTTGAGCACGTAAATTTAAAACCATATATATTTAAAAACTTTTTTAAAAAAGAAAAAAGAAAAAGATATTTTAGTATGATAAACTTGAGTAATTATTTTACTTATTTATCTCTCAAAATTATTATTTTAGAAAAATTTTAAAATTTCAACTTTCTTTATATATTCTTTAGATTTTTTAAAAATACAAATTTTTAAAATTGTTTTGATCTTTGTTTTTTTGTAATTTTTGTTTAGAGAGACCAATTTGTTCATTTTCGAAATTGACAGGGAACAAAGGTGTATTTACACTAACCTGTTATTTGAATTGTAAAATTCAACTCGATTCGAACTTGAAACTCGAATTACTTATGCGAGTTGACTCGAATAACTCGATTCGATAAACTCGAAATTTAATTTTTTTCGAATCGGATCGAGTTTTGCTCAACCCATGAGTTCTCATGAAACATGAGTTTGAAAAAAAAAATTAATGAATAAATTTTAAATCACATTGATAATGACTCAAAAAACAACTGGATACATTAAAACAGTACATTTGAAACATGCTTTTGAGTACTTTACAAGTCTTTGAAGATGTTTGATGAAATTTTAAACTATATTTTCTCCAAATGACTTAGGAAACATAGTATAAATATTTTAAACTATATTTTCACCAAAAGCTTGGAACATTACAGCTAACAATCTCCCTTTTTCGATATGACAAAAATTTCAGAGAAATTTGTATCATGAAAGACTTCCTCTGAAGCGTTTGAAGAAATATACTAATTTTAAAAAATAATAATTTATGCGAAAATCTAAGGATAATATAAATGCGTCCTGGTTGCATAAAAGTTCAACCAAGTTCATGCCCGAAGAAAAATACCAATAGTTAACAAGAAATGTGAACAAAGTATGGATTAAGAATCAAAGAATTACATGCTAAGGATAATTCAGTAAAGTCACAAGCAATTCTTATTTTTAGTACTCCCCTTTAAGTAAAGACAAACAAAATGATACCAAAAATTAATATATTGTTATATTAAATTGGAGCGGAACCATTGCGATGGGCGAAGTCAAGAAATATTTTGGAGGGATTGAAATTAAATTAAATTTTTTTATGAAAATTAAAATGTAATTTTTTCAGTATAATTAAATCACAATTTTATAATTTTAAAAAGGACAAAACATAATTTTATTATATATTAATTTATAATGTTTTAAATTTAAAAGAATTCAAATTAAATTTCACATTTTTGGGAAAGTACACTAACCTATGCCTCTAGTGTCACCACTAATGAATAGGTGTTTGACATCAAAAATTTTTGTTTAAATGCCTTAATTAATGCTTTAATTATCCATTTATAGTTCTCCTAATGAATTAAAAACTGAAAAAAAAATGAATGGTCAAAATAACGTTAATTTGGTGTGATAGATTATATCGGAAGGTTTAAGGTTATTTTGGATGGGTGGTGCGTTTAGTTTTTTTTTCATATTATAATATCTAATTTTATCGTTGTAGTAATTAATCTCACCGTTATTACTATTTTTACACTAATCATTGATAAACGTATCGTCTATCTAAAGAGACTTTTAATTTATTTATATATAGAATATGCAAATAGAAGAAAGAATAGCCATATTTATTTGTATTTGGTGGGAAAGTACAACAAAATAACTTCATTACAACCAACAAAATAACTTCCAACGACTTCATAAGCTTTACAACTAACATACAATAAGAATATTGAATGTAAGATGATAATTGCCGTCACATTGACAAACAATAAATGCGAATAATATTATTTATTTATTTATTGTAATCATCCTCGATAATGACTGGATATAAAATATACTATATTTTTATGAGTGAAAATCAAATCTTCAATCACATGATTAAAAGATAAGGTGAATAATCACCTCACTATATCTCATAATTTTCTATCCCGAGATACATGGGGTTGCTAGTAAATAGCAACACTAATTGAGAAAACACCTCTTACACGTAATTCTAATTACAATAATAAAGCTACAAACAAAGTCATATCAAAGCTATGATATATAGCAAAGAATGCAAAAAGAGGTGATATATAGCTCTATCAAATCATATTAAAATAGAAAGAAGGAAAGAAGTCACTCTTAGTAGGAGCAAACCTCAAGAATCAAAGTAAATCCAACAGAGGGAAATTCATATCCAACAGAGGAAAGAACTCACTCTTTGTGTTGGGTACTTGTGATAGAACTCGATCTGCAATGGTTTGACCTGTTTTTTTTTTTTTTGCCAACTAAGATACCACCTCGGATGTCATGTGTACTATCATTTTTTTTCTTGATGTGACTTTTTTATTTGTTATTATAACTAAATTAATTTAATAAATTTTATTTATAATTTCTGTAATGAATTGAAAAAAAATAAAAACTCTAACCTTTAAACTTAAACATCACATAAGAGAAAAAAAAATCACCAAAAGAAACAAAAAAAAATCACCAAAAAGAAATTTTGTTTTCAATTTGAATGGTTGCTCAAATCTCATTTGAAAATAGCCTTTTTGGTTTTTTTTTTAGTTGAAATCTCATATTCAAAATTAGAATCCTTTCGCTGCTAGCTTTCAAATATGAATGTAAAGAAAAACTTATCTAAAATAAAGTGGTCCATGAATTACCTGTAAATTTTGACTCATAATTGTTATTGTTGGACACAATTTCTTATTATCCCTACTTGTTTACACAAAGAGCATGACATTTTAAGGCCTCTCCTAGTGTCCTTTCCAAACTTGCTCTTTTTTTGTTCATCCTTAGATTTTCTTCTGCTTTTCTTAGGCTTTTAGATTTTTCCCGTCATGGTACATGGCACATACAACATGGCAACAAGGAATCCCTGTAAGCTCCCACTCTCTACAAGTGCATTTCAACTCTTTCAAGTCAACTGTGTGTTGGTTGTCTTCATGGATCACTTTAAACCCTCCATCACCATTCCATGCAAGCATACATTTAGTTGAGGTTGTAGCATTCTTATCCTACTTTTCCAATGCAACAGGGGAAATGTTAGTTCTCCACTTTTCTGCCCAAGTTCTCTTCACATGCATCCTAGTCATTACTATCACTTTGATTTCTTCAAGCATGGTGATGATAGGTTTGCATCTTGCTTCAAGTATCCATGCATTAAATGCCTCAACCATATTATTGTCCACAACATCACATTTGCATGTCCCTTTAAAATATGACTTTGCCCAATGATGCACATGGATCTCTAATAATTGATCAGTGGATGTCTCACCCATTGCTTTTAATTTTTGTAACTGATCATCAAAGTCCTCAACAAAAGTTGACCTGACACAATTCCAAAATTGCATATTCCTATTCAACCCTTTCCAAGTCTTTTGCCAATTGGTATAAATGTGTCTTGCACACATTCTATGCTCCAAATCTGGAAAACACTCATTTAGTACACTGATCAACCCTTGCAACAATCATAAAATTTAGATTGTTAATCATACAATTAGTGTAAAATATGTATCTTAAAAAATAAATAGAATGAACATATTTATACTAATAAATTACCTTTTGTTGATCTGATATCAATGTTAATCCAACACCCATTGGATGACATAAATCTGTAAATAATTTCTCCAAAAACCATTTCTATGAAGAGGCATTTTCCCCTTCCACCACTGCCCAAGCCAATGGATATATCTGATTGTTGGTATCTCTGCCAACAGCCACTAACATCTCTCATTTACAAACACTTTTAAGGAAACACCCATCAATTCCAATAAAAGGCCTACAACCCGCTTTTCACCCTTTTTTCAATGCTTCGAAACACACATAAATCCTATGGAACACAACTTTGCCTTATTGATTTCTATGGACTTGGATTGAAACTATGCTCCCAGGATTACTTATTTCTAGCTTAGCCAACATACCCCCACAGATTTGCATATTCTTCTACATATGACCCTTTCATTTCCCTAAGAATTTCTCTCCTAGCTCTTTTGTAGTACCCCAAAAATTTACTACAGTAAGAAAGTAAAATATTATCCTTGATATAGTAAAGTAAGAAAATAAAGTGACAAAAAAGGAAATTTTGAGTATTTTCAATATTGGGAAGTATATTATGATATATTAATTCAATAAAGGACTAAATCAAAAAAGTAAAAAAAAAGTTTTGTGGCCTAAGAGTAAATACTTAAAATTTGAGGGGTTAAAATGTAAATATGAAAAAGTTGAAAGACCAATAGTGAAAATATTTTAAGGGGGAATGATCTAGAAACTAAAAAAAATAGATGAATAAGGACCAAATTGAATAGGTGAAGAATCATGAGGGATTAAATCGTAATTTTACCAAATTAAGTGATAACTCAAGGATGGAATTTTAAAAGATCATAAAGGGAAAAATGGCCAATTAGAAATAGAGACAACTCTAGAAGGCAATGATGATATTAGAGATATTTTGATGATATTTTATAATTATTTAATTAGATAAATATTATTTTATTAATATTTTAATGAGATATTTTATTATTTTATTATTATTTTATTTAATATATAAGGAAAGAAAGATGAAGAATTCTCTTCACCTTTCCATGCACCCACGTGAGAAGAGAATGAGGAAAGAAAGAAAATTTTCTTTACAATTTGGTCCTTTAACAAAAAATTCACCATTTTCACTTAGAAATCAAAAGAATTTCTATAGCTACCAAGAGAGTAAAATAATAAGGAGACTATGAGGAGCTAGAATATCAAGTTATATTCAAGAAATAGAAGTTTGAGGAGAGAGAAAATAAAGTTAAAGATTGAAATCAATAGAACAAGGTAAAAACATCAAAATTTTAATATATTTTTAAGTTTGATATTATTGAAAAAGCATGAAAATAATGTTAAAGTAGACTTTTCTTATATAAGGTTCTATGTTCTTGATATGTTAGTGAAGGGAAATATTGTAGAGAAAGGAAATGAGAGTGTTATATACTTGGTTATCAACATTTTGCACTAAAATAGTTTTGGACAGCAACAGTAATCTGACTTTGAAAATTCACCAAAAATTGTAGAAATTGAATTAGTGGCTAATTAAAGTATCAAAGTAAACCTTATTTAGTCTAGGTTTACATATAAGAAACAGTGTAAGCAAAATATTTTCATATTATGAGATATATGAATTTTTGTGAGACAATGTCAGATTGATTTCGGGTTCCCCTGTTCTGAATTTGGAAAATCATCAAAAATTTTTAAAAAAAATAATTAGGGGTTTAAATTTATATGTTTAAATTATTAATGGGTATATTTTCAAGATAAACAAATGGAGACATCATCCAAACCTCGTACTAAGAGATAATTAATTTTTAGTAAAGAAAGGTCGAAGCTGTCAAACAGCAGAATAGGGATAAATTTGAAGATTTTACTGTACTTATTGACTAAATTATAAATTCTGAAATTTTTATGGTAGAAATAAATTTGAGTCTAGTTTCAAAAACATTAAGTGGATCTTAATTTAGAATTTTGTAGCTCAAGATATAAATAATTTAGTGACTATGACTCAAGTGGACAGCTTTGATATTAACATATAAGTAATAGTGAAATTATAGATAATGTTACATATTAGCATGCTATATACATTAAGGATGTGGAATGGAGAGGAGGATGAAAATATATATGAATATCCAGCTAGCATGGGTTTACATTAAAAATGGTTGATTTGCATGTTTTAGGCTTAGGGAATAAATTGAATAAAAGTAAAACGTTAGGGGCAATTTTGTAAAAATGTAAAAAAACCAAATTACAGGAAATGAATTGTTTTATTGTCTAAATTAATAAATTGAATGAAATTATTAATTTAGATCAAGATCGGGTGGAAAATCGAGAAAAATGAAAAATTACCAAAATACCCCTAAATCTTGGTATTTCTGCAATTTAGCCAGGTAAGTTCGTGGAACTAAATTTTTTATATTTATATGTTTGAATTGAATGTTGTATTTGTAAATTTGTGTAAATGTCATATATATATATATGAAATTGATCATATATTTGATGATGTTTGATAAATATAAAGTCCCGTTTGAATAAATGAAATTCGATTGATACAGGATTTCTCGTATTGGATGTGGTCTTGCATATGTTGTAGACATACAATAGCTCAAAAGAGCGTCCTGTTATAAGCCCTCTCGAGCTTCCCGTTACATGGTTCCTATGAGCATCCTGATCTGTATTGATCCTGCATGTGTTGCGGACATACCGCATCTCTTTTTGAGCATCCTATTATATGATCGGTATTGATCCTACATGTATTACGGACATACCGCAGCTCTTATGAGTGTCCTAATATATGGCTCTTCATGAGCTTCCCAATATAGCTCGCTTGAACTTCCTGATATATGACTATCTAGAGCTTTCTGATAATAGCTTTTAGGAGTTACCTGTTAAGCTCACATGAGCTTTCTGTTATAAACTCTTATGAGTTTCCTGTTATAGCCCAGATAAGCTTCCTGCTATATGGCTCGAGAGAGTGCTTTTTGATTATGTGCTCTAATGAGTACCCCCAAATATGAACTGACGGATTTTAGATTCGTACACTTCATGTGTACTACCTTTGTATCCATCGATATTTTAAATGATTCAACGAGTAAAGTTTTGATATGAGATAACATGAGTTCGAAATAAAATATTACCGGTATACACCTGAAGGAACTGATATTTATTTGATATATTGAAACATGACATGGAAAATACATGTATGTGAAACTTGCTTGATAATTATGTATATTCATGATTATGAACTGTTACTGGAATAAATATACACGAAATTCATGAAAATGATGATACATGAAATCTTGATATAATGAAATGAATGATTTATGTTTATGAAGAAACGACAAGAGAATGATATGTATCATGACATGTAAATATGTGACTATCTTTGATGTGTTGATACAAGGAAATTATGTATGTTGAGACGAGTAATAAACTCAAGTGTGACATGTCGAGAAAATAAGTTTATCAATGTTGAATTTATATGTAATATGTGCAAGTTTGCTAACCAGTGTTGTTGCTTGATGCTTAGGCAAGTGCCAAGCTATTGGTTGAATGGTAATATGATTATTTATAAAATGCATTGAATTGGTAAGTATTTAAGTGAAAATATGCTAGTGCTCATGAAAAAGTGGTAAGGTTTTAAATTATGAAATTTCTTATGAAATAACTTATCATGTGATCAATTAAAAAAAAGGCTTTGGTTAAATGCACTAGCTTGTGACCATGATGGAATGATATGTTTATGACTTGTGTGTCATGCATATGGAATAAGTGTGGAAAGTAAAGAAATGCAAATGAAAATAAAGAAATCTGGAAGAGTTAAAGTTATATAAAATCCTACTAAGTTTGGGATAATATGTATATGTGATACTGTAGATTTATTCACCTTGTGAATTGATGAATATAGCTTCATGAGTATTGTGGTATCAATATTGGGTTATTCTTGATATGTATAGATTTCATATTTGAAATGAATTAATATGATTAAAGTTTATACGAGCTTACTAAGCATCCGTTGCTTACGTAGTTGTTTTCCTTTACTTTTTAAATTATCGGAAGCTCGATCGGGTTAGAATTTTGTCGGAGTTATATCACACTATCTATCAGTTCTATCGGTACTTTTAAATGTTTTGATTTGGTTATAATGGCATGTATAGGTATTCTGGTTAATGTTGGCCTATATGAGTTTTGTTAATATTAGCCACTTATTTGGCTTGTGTTTTGGTACATATTGGTTTGGTGCATATTTTTTTTAAATGTTTGATGTGTGGTTTGGTTTATGGTTGTATGGTGAAAGGTAAAATGTTAGATAAAGGTGCATTTCTATACATGTTTTTTGGGATGCAATAAATTGAGCATGAATCGGTACCATGATATGTAAGGTATATATATAACTAAATATGTTAGTATTTGAAATACATTTTGGCATCAAATGGTAAGTTTTGGTAGGTAAGTGACTTGGTTAGAAATAATGCAAATTAGCTTGGTAAACTTTAGGTACAAATATGCATATAAGTTAGTTATACATATGAATATATTGAAAATATGAATATACCTATTATAATCTGATATTTGAGGTGCCTAAAAACATATTGATTGTAAGCGACAATATTATATGTTTAAAGCTTGATTTTGACTTGTTTTTTTATGTCTAATTATGGTTTGTAGATATGCACAAATTTGATTGTAGGTTGACACAAAATTGGGTGAGAAATATGGCTTGTAAAATGGCCTATTTTCGTCCACACAGGCAGAGACACGGGCGTGTGTCTCAACCGTGTGTGACACACGGCCAGGTGACATGGCCGTGTGTCCCCTATATCTTTTAATTTGCATAAGTTAGTATGCTTAAATTTTTCACACGGCCTGACCACACGGGCGTGTGACCCCTGCAATGTTGAAAATATTAAATGTTTTTGAAAAAAAATTTGAGTTTCCGATTTAGTCTCGATTTGTTTCTGATGCATAATTTGAGCCTCGATGGCTCAGATAAGGGACAATATGTATGATTTTGATTAGTTCTTGACATGAATGATATATGATATGAAATGTTTACATTTTTTGTCTGCTTGATTTATAAATTCTGATAATATTTCGTAACCCTATTTTGGCAACAGATTTGAGTTACGGGTGTTACATCTTTGGCACATATTATAGCTAGCATAAAGTCCTAATTTAGTTTTACACATCTCCTTCAAAGTTGCCACTTTCATCCTTGGCTCAAAAATTATTCTATCCCTAAAAGTCTTTTGTATATGCTTACAAGGCAGTAATGGGTTCTTATTACTTTTGAAGCATTTATGTACAAGGTGTAAGTTTTCACAATGAAACAATTCTCTCTATGGTCAAAGCTAGCAAAAAGTTTCCAAAGGCAACCATCTCTACAACCTACCCTTGTTCTTCTGGGTTCATTCTTAATAAACTTTAATACTACTCCTTTTGCAAAGGAATATTTTTTTAGCGCCTCTTTGAACTGTTGGTTATCTTCATACCTAAGTCCTATATCCCACAATGGGATAATGCAATTAAGATCATACCTAAGACCAACAATTCTTTTACCCAAGTAAGATGCGTCAAACTCATCATCAAAAAACTCACTGTTCCCATACTCCCTTGGCTCAGATGAGTCCATATATTCACTCTCATTCCCCTCAATTTTCCCTTATTTTCTTTTATCTCATCTTCTACTATGAAATCATCCCCCACAAGTATCTGTCCATCGAATGCAACCTCACTATCTCCCTCACCACCTTTCTCAAACTCACATTTTAACCCTTCATTAACTGTTGTACTTCCCTTAATCTTTTTTTTCTCAACCTAGTCTTAATTTCCTCAATTTCTTCATCTACATCAGTAACTATCTCCATATTGAATAAAAATGCATCCTCATCTTCCCCACCCTCACTATCAACATTGTCCCCATCAACAATCCCAACATCTTTTCTACTCTCCGTCCTAGAATTTGCTCTCACCTTAGCCCCAGCGTTTTCCCCAATCCTAACCCCTGTGGCAGCTATAACACCCTCACCAACAATATCTACTAAATCATCGCCAACACCAAACTCACCCTTATTAAAGTTTTCACTACCCTAACCTTTCACATATAGGTCTATATTACCCCTTTTTTTCCCCAAAATATCTATTATTTGCCTAACAATATTGTCATCATGTATAGGACTAACCCGTCCTTATTAAATGCAACATTTGGGATGCTATAATAAAGATTCATACCCTAAGTCTTTCACATTATCTATAATATCCTAATAGCATAATAAATCATGGTCCACTAGAAACTTTTCTAAACTACCATTCACATAGTCAAATTTAGGGTGTGGGACAAACTCTCCACCATGAAAAAACTTGACACATACACCATTCTGCATAAGTAGAAACAAACAAATAAACTAATTTCATACATAAATATATAAATGATGTCATACAAACAAACATACAGATTGTATTCAATTAGCACTCTAACAAATATACATAAATAACACTTTTATCATTACGTTTTAAACAATAATAATTACATCTTTCAAAACTTGATAAATACTAATATTCTGTTTTCACACGTCATAATTCGAGACATTTTATATTTATATAAAATTTATTATTCATTTAATATAAATTGTGATAAATTCATATTCTTTAGACGTATGCATATCATTTCTAAAATTATAGGGTCTATCATTACATTTTTTTTAACATCGAAGAACAATTTCGATTTTCATTTTTTAAAAAAAATTAAAATTCTACCTATAATATATATTAATTTCAATATAGCTTAAATAAACCAATGTTTCAAGGGAAGCAACAATTAGAGGAACATTGAACTTAAAACCTATAGCTATCAATTTCATGTTTCATAAAAAATTTTAAGATTTACTAAGTCTAAGTGCCGTTTTGGTCCCAATTGAGGCTCCGGTGCTGGGATGATTAATCTTCGCTGCACTAGTTACAAAACCCATTTCTACCTTCTTCTCTTGGACTTTGCATTTCTTAGGTTAAAGAAAACGGATTGCGAAAAGAAAATAGTAGTTGACAGTTGGAAATGGGAGTTTGCAAATAGCAAGAGCTCCATATCACAAAACCCATTTCTACCTCTTTTCCCTCCCTTTTTTTTTTGAACTTTTTTGGGAAGTTGAGAAGAAAAGAAAGAAGCTCGCCTACTTCCTACTTTGCTCTATCTTCATTTTTTAAAATTTCTGTCAGTGAAAGCTCGTTGAAAGACAAAAAATTGTTGTCTAAGCCATTTGAGATCAAGGTCCCTAACATTATTCCCATCCTAAAAAACTTCCCCTGCAAGAGGTTCGTAAAATCTTTCAATCAATGATATACTATTCAATTACACACAAACAGATTTCAATGTAAAATTACAAATTGGGTACAATTTTGTTGCTTACCTGACCACCCTAAACAGAAAGCTTTGGTGGATTCGTTTTATGGGACGGATTGTGGCTTGAAAGCTAACAGTGACAGGATTTTGATTTTGAATATGAGATTTCAACTGAAAAAGAAAAAGAAAAAGGTTATTGGCAAATGAAATTTGAACAAAGATTCAAATGGAAAACAAAATTTCCTTTTGGTGATTTTTTGCTTTTTTGTTTTTTTTTCTCTTATGTGACGTTTAAGTTTAAAGGTTAGGGTTTTTATTTTTTTTCAATTCATTACAAAATTTATAAATTAAATTTATTAAATTAATTTAGTTATAACAACAAATAAAAAAGCCACATCAAGAAAAAAAATGATGATGATACACATGGCATTCGAGGTGGCATTTTAGTTGGCAAAAACAAAAATAAAAGTAAAACTTAACAGCCACATCATTATGGCCATTAAAAATTAACGGTCAACATCGGTCAAGGGGCCATTTTACTGAATTTTGACAGTTCAGGTACCCAATTGAGCGCAAAAAAAATGTAGAGGAACTTAATTGATTTTTTTGAAAAAGTTTGAGGGATTTTTTTCACCCTTAAGCCTATATTTTTAAATTTATCTTCTATGATTCAAACACATGCAAATCCTAAGGAAGGTGAACATACAACCAACAGCCAACAACTTGGGATTCATAGAAAAAATATTTTTTTTATGTATAATAACTTGTAAAATAATAAAATATTTTTTAAAAAATAATTTTTATATTGTATAAACAATTTGTAAATTTATAAATTATATAAATTATTTTCTACATAATTGTAATATGTTCACCATTAACATATATATTATCTTCTATTAATTTAAAATTATAATCCACCTTTTTAAATTGATAGGATATAATTCATCTAATTTATATATAATTCTAGAGATGAATATATATATATTAAAAATGGTTATATATAAAGGATTTGATTATTTTCTATGATTTTTTTAAAAGACTATTGTTATTAAATAATTGTTGAAGATAATATAATTTAATTAATTTGTACAATTTTAAAAGATATTAGAAAAATATTTTTATTATATGTTAAGCATTTAATAGAAAAAAATGTTATTTAAGAACAGTTTGAATTATTTTCTACTATTTTCAAGTCATAATTTGTATAAGGTTAAAATATGCCATAGATTCCTGTATTTTCACAAATTTAAAATTTAGTCCCCATACTTTTATTTCCAAGAATCTAATTCCTCTACTTTTAAATTTTAAAATTCAAACTCAATTGTTAACATTGTTAATTTTTTTGTTAAATTTGTTGGTTTACATTTTGAAATAATAGTAATAAAAAAAACTCATTTGGTAACCATGTAACTAAAAAAATGACATAATGAACTTATATTTAACAAAATATTCTTAACAATAGTAACAGTTGGATTTGAAATTTGAAATTTAAAAAGTAGGAAGACTAAATTCTTAAAATTAAAAATATAGAAATTAAATTCTAAATTCATTTCAAGAGATTGGGTATTGAGTGAAAGTCGAAATCAAGTTCTTTTAAGTTGAATCACAGTTTTTCCACCAACTACCGATATCTAATTAGGGTTATTAATACCATCTATCGTTAAATCGAGTGGCAACGGATTTGATTTCTCTTAAACAAAATTTTAAGTTTAGGTTTTGTAAATGGAGAAAACAATAATGTTTAATGTAAGATATAATGAGATTCCATGGGATCTTTTTTAAAATAAACAATTATGGTTAAAAGACAGAAAGAAGAAAACTGTAACCATTTAATTAAGTCACATTAGAAATTAGGAAATTTTGTTGATGACTTAGACATTTTTAAATTAATTATTAGATACGATGTTTTTCTCTAGAAATTCATTTCTCATTCTTTAGCATTTAAATAAGTTAAATTGGTTAAAAAGGTAATTTCACATTTTTCAATGCATAATTAACTATGATTGATGTTTCTTTCTCTTTTTTTTTTTGACCATTGATTTAAAAGGACTTCACGAAACTCACTATAATGGAATCTTTAAATAAATGTCATAAAAAAATGTTATTGAAAGAACTTTACTTTTTAAAGATTTAATCCGGCTCAACTTCGGATTAAATCAAAATCCAATATCACTATAAAATATAATAAGATTTCACCAAAAAAAAAAAGGAAAAATTGGGCAGGTATGCACATGTTCACTCCTAATCTTTGCTCTTAACTCTTTATTTGTTTACCTCTTTTCCGTTAATCCTCAGTTGAATAGGTTAAATTAAAAGATTAAATTATTAATTAATTTTTTAAAAAATACAATTTATATTTAAAAAAGAAATTAAATATGAAAATAATAACAAAAAATAAAAATTTATTAAAAGCAATAAATTTTTACCAATTTTTAATGGTTTTCTCAATTTTCAATTTTGATTGATTTTGAACTTTTTTATTTAATTTATATCAATTTTTGATTTAATCAATTAAATAAAAAAGTGTATTTTTTTATTATAATAAAAAATGTTTTTGTTAAAAATAATAAATGATTTTTAGAATTATATTAATAATAAGTTATGCAAAATATAGGTTAAAAAATAAAAAAATAATTATGGCACTATTTAAATGTAGGAAAATAGAATCCATAAACACCACTATCCTTTACACTTTACAGGACAGCAGTCATGGATATATAGTATATGATATTATGCATATGGTACACAGTTTATAATAATAGACAACAAGTTGTGCATATTGTATTTTTAATCTGAAAAAAATAACATAAATATAATAAATGCATTAAACATTACATGTTTATTAATTATTATATTGAAATATTATAGGAAATTAATTAGTATTATGAAAACTTTTATTATTATTATTATTATTATATCTATGTTTAAACTATTTCATTATTGTGGTACTAATGCGATGGTTAGTCTTACTCTTGTCTCGGATGAACTGTCGTCCTTTTATCGTTTATGCTTGTTTTATAATGTTTATGTTTGAAAATTTTTCATTGTTTCTTCTAATAATGTTATTTTTAAGGTTCGAACATGTATCTCTTCTTAAGAATTCACTATATCCAACACTTATTAAATTAAATCGGAAAAAATCTTATGTCAATTAAACAAAATTTTAAATTCAAGTTTTGTATTATATAAAAAAAATTAAAAATTTTATTTAAAAATCCAACCTGACTTGAATTCAATTTAATAAGAGATTATAAGTAGTGGATGATTTGAAGCATTAATTCTTTCCAAGCAGAAATGGACAATGCTTGGTCTGGCACAGCCAAGCAGAGAAATAAAAATCACGACTATTCTCTCTCTTTTTTTCTTTTTTTTTTTTGAACTTTAGGGAAGAAGATCTTTTTTAACAAATTCAATAAAATAATTAATAAAGTAATTTTTAATAAAATAATTAAGTCTATTATTTATAGTTAATTGAATGCAAAGGACCTATAAATAAAACTTTATAAATGAGTAATAATTTCTCATATTTACTCTTTTTTGATACTACGTCTAAAACTATCTATAGTAGTTCCCCAATCCATAAATAGGAAGATAATGCACTTCAACGTACTTGAACTCACATCCACCTGTATTGATAACAATAACCCTATCAATCGAATTAAGACTCAATTGACTTTTCGCTTGATATTTTAGAGTTAGTATCAGGGGCGAAGCCAGAACAATTTTTTAGGGGAGGCCGAATGAAATTTTAATTTTTTATGGCCTATATCTTTATAATTTTTAAAGTCTTAAATTGGATTTTTATAATTTTAGGGGAGGCCAAAGTGTAAGTTTACTTTTACTAATTTAAAATTTAAAAAAAAATTAAAGAGCCTAAATGACAAGTTTTCATTTTAAGGGCCTCTGGTTAGTATGTTTTTTATTTGATTATTTTATAACATGTATACAAAACCAAATAGCTATAGAATAATTTACTAAATTGATTTGTTCATTATTATATTAAAAGCCTTAAATAAAAGGTGTAATATTTTTTATTTTATTTATCTTTATTTGTTGGATTTCGTAAAAAAAAATTATTATGAATAATATTGTTGAATATTATGGAGGTAAATTCGTAGCATAAATTATCGAAGATATTGCATGATCACCTTGTATATACATGTGTAGGGTTATCATTATTAGATTTTCTTTACCAGTACATGAGATATATGGAATAAAAAATGCGAGTAAAAACTTATGGATCAATTTTGAAAGAAGAAAATGAAAGTTGGTCTCACCACATCAACTCTATTCCCATGCAGCATAACATAATCATCTCAAAAAATACAAAATTGTAATTATAGTTGTAACCATGATTAGTGATGGGTATAACAATCTTTGGGTGATTAATTATAATTTTTTTTTCCAGAAAAAGATAAATGAGATAATAACAAAGTTCTTAAAACAACCCTTCAAAAAGTACAGAAAAATTTATGTAATACTTAAATGTCGTTTCATTCAAACTTCAGTTAAAGAGAAAACGAAAGGAAGTAGTGCGTAGAAGCATTTGATTTATGACACTGATATTGAAGTAAATTTGCAAACAATGATAACTTTAGTGACATCGGTAACAATTATATGATGCGTACAAAGTGAATGGAGCTTATCATTGTTATTGGCTAAGACATAGTAGGAAGATGAATGGTCCACAATGTGCTAGTTATGTTGCAGGAGATGATATTTGTATGATCTTATTGTTAAGAAATACGAGATGTGTAGAAAAGTCATGAAAAGCAAGAAATCGTTTAGGTTTTTATCATATATATTCTTTTTGATACAATATCTAGAAGTATTCATAGCCCCTTCCCAACTAGACTTGTCCATGGGTCGGGTTGGGTTGCCTGAAAAGTGAGAGGGTTTGGACAAAAAATAATGTTTGTTTAGAAAACAGACTGGGCCTCGAGTAAGGTTTTTTTGGTTCGGGCCCGGCCCGACCTGAATTTACAAAAAAAATTGTTGTTTTCCCACTATTCTGCTGCTATTTTCCTACTATTTTCCCACTGTTTTGTTATCATTTCACTGTTATATTGGTACTATTTTGTTGTTATTGTTTAGATATTGTATAACTCTTATTTTATTGTTAATTTTGTTACTGTTTTAGAGACATTTGCTTGTTACATTGCACATATATTAGTGTTATTTAAGTATAAATACTTTTTTTAATATATTTTCAATTTGCTGAGAAATATTTATTTTAATATTTTTAGTATTTTTGATGTGTTATATATATTAAAAATTTTATATATAAAAAAGTAAAATAAAAAATTTTAATATGGGTGGACCAACCGAGCACAAATTTTAGCATTTTTATTCGGGTCGGGTTTGGGAAAAAAATTAGGCTCATTTTTCATGCTGGACCCGAACCTAAAATTTTGTTAAGGCCCATCCCATGGACAACTCTATCCCTAACCCTATCCAAATCATCAATGATGAAAAAATAATTGAGAACTCACATAATCATCTATTGAAAAATCAGAAGAAATTTCAAATCGAGGAATTCTCGTGAATTGTTTGTTCTCATAAAAAATTGATTATTAGACGTTCATCATTTAAGATCGGATTAAGAATCCCCTGCATTTCTAGAAAGTATCCAATGTGATGTATGTAGACCTATTCACCCACCATGTGACCATTTAAATATTTCATGGTTTTAATAAATACATCTATTGATAGTCACATCTATGCTTATTGTCAACTCGCGACATAACATTTGCACGATTACCTGCGCAAATAATTAAATTAAGGGTACAAGTTTTCAATGACCATTGTATATTATTGGAATAAAAAATAAAAGTCTCGTTATTTATGTTCATACATAAAATGGTCCAGCATAATCATTTATCAAGTATCTCTAATTAATTGCTAAAACATTACTTATAATAACAAGGTTTCCTGTTTCGAAATGGGGTTATCTCTAATTAATTGCTTAAACATTACTTATAATAACAAGGTTTCCTGTTTCGAAATGGGGTTATATTGTTTTACATGCTTCAACATGCATCAGACCAACAAGTTATCATAAATACTTCTTATTACAATTGACTTTTAGTCAAGAGTCAAACATTAATCATCTTATAATTTTTGGATGTGCAATATACTTTCCAAGTGCTCCACTACAATACACAAAGATGTGTCCTAGAAAAGGATTAGGAAAATATGTTGATTATCCCCTTCTATTATTCACAACATAATTTATCGACAATCAACAATGCCCTTATTATTAGGGAGAGATAATAAATAGTTAATAAAATAAATTATATGAAATGTATCATCATCATTATCTCATCTTGTTAGTGTTTTTGTGTATGTATGGGTTAAACTATGTATTTATGTGATATGGTTATTGTTTATGGATGTGCTATAATAGGTAGGTTATCATACACATCGACATGCACCCTACTCTAGGGTTAACACATGTTTATACGATGTGAGTTCGCCCATATGATGGTACGAACCCACATCGTGCAGTCTCACAGAAGGGTGTGAGCGCGTACTACACGTAAACTCAAAGTGCAAACCATATAGAGTATAAGTGATCAAGACCCAAATGGGTAGCGGGTCGATAATAATGAGTATCATATTACAAATCAACTCCAAAATGCTTTAGAGTCTGATAAAATATTTAATCTCAATTTATTTATAGTATATATTTGATCATATGAAAACAAAAAATAGAAGCAAAAGTCATCCAATTTATAAATTCAATGACAGCTAAATAAATGTGCACAATAGGTTTTAAAACCTGAATACGTCCGATGCCTCTAAGTATTCTAAATAGATAGAAGCCCAAATCCAAAGCAAGGGTACTTCATAGGTAGCTTTGGAACATCTCGTTTTCTACTAAAAGAAATGGCCTATTATTACTATTCTCCTCCACCACCACCATCATCTCCGCCTTCTCCTCCACCGTATCCAGTGTCTCCACCGACCCCGACGACAGTTCCGGTGTCACCTCCACATGCACCATCACATCATTTTGCTCCGCCAAAACCTACTCCAAGCATTCCCTCTAGTCCTACAACCACTCCTCCAAGAAAGACAACACCACCGTCTATACCTTCACATCCACCAAGCCCTGGTAAAGCTCCAATGCCACCAACAGCTGCTGCACCACCGGTTATACCCTCCAAGGGATCACCACCTCACTCCTCATCACCACCAACAAAACCACCAAAATCTTCATCACCTCCACACTTTCCTTCACCACCAAAATCATCACCAGGTAAAGTACCACCGCCAGCTGCTGCACCAGGACCATACAGTAGCAACACACCACCAGCAGGGGCAAAACCACCAAAATCTTCGTCGTCACCTTCATACTCGCCACCACCAAAATCACCACCAGGTAAAGTACCACCGCCAGCTGCTGCACCAGGACCATACATTAGTAAAACACCACCAGGAGCAGCAAAACCACCAAAATCTTCATCACCTTCATACTCACCACCACCAAAACTATCACCTGGTAGCTTGCCTCTTGCACCAACACCATCTTTCAGTTCTCTGTCACCATCGTCAGAATCAGAGGTGACAGTGCCGCCATCACTACCAGGAGGAGGAGGAGGTGGCAACCACACAACTATTATCGCCGTTTGTGTATCCCTCGGTGGTGCATTTTTCCTTGCATTCCTTCTGGTTGGTCTCATTTGCTTAGCCAAAAGGAAAAAGAAGCCAGTCATGGCTCCTGCAGCAGCAGCAGCAGCTAGCTCTTCCGATGAAGAAAGTGAAGGAACCAGCGCCTCATCCCCAACAACCCCACATGCAGCAGAACAAACTATGGCAGTACCAATGCATCAGCAGGGCTCTAATATTCAAGCCGTAGGTGCTGGCGGCTCTCATTGTGAACCAGGGCTCAGTGTGGATGGTTCGTCTCATAATCGAGATTGCTAAATTTTTTGTTTCCAAATTGTAACTATTAAATTGTTTCTTGCATGTTGTAGCCCTATCTACTTCTGTTCTTGTCCCAGTTTATTATAATGTTTCATTGCTGTGTATTTGATTAATTAATTGTTTGAAACGTGCTCGTAGACCTAATGCTAGAGAGCACCTTGGTACATGACAGAAGCCAAATATATACTGCGAAGCTTCCATGTCATACTTGTATTGTAATAAATTTGAAGAAATAAATAAGGATTGTTACCAAATTTTAGCAAATAGTAATTAAGTTTTGCCTAAAATGAAAAGTCCAGTTTTTAATCTGATATTTTTAATTATAATAATTTAAACACATTATTTATCACCATACTTGTAAACTTTTTTAAAAAGTTTAACAACTTTATCATTATTGGACATGAAACATTAGAATATCACATACATACAAGAATCAACTAAACAAAAACAAAAGAAAAATAATTTAAACTCAAATATCTCTTGTTCTTTTATTTAGAAAGAAAGTGTTTGTCCTCTCTCCAAGAATATATTCAACAGTCAATTTAAGATGCTGCTGTATATTATTATATAATAAATAATAAATAAGCATATTTCCTTTTCATTTATTGTATAGTTGCTTTACAACAACTACCATATGCAGACAGCTAGAGCACTCTAATAAGACCAAAAGTCTGTTGGGGGGGAGGGGGGTGGAGGGAATGGATGCATTCTTTGATGCCCTTGTAATCAGTAACCAGATGAATCAAGCAAACTATTGGTAGTTAGAGAATTTAACCCTCTAAAACCATAACAAGCAATCCCCATCTCTGGCCACTGGAAAAAAGAAAAGGGGGTGGCGGAGCATTTCCTATATCCTCTCCGTTGTGGCATATATTGTGATTGGAGTGAGTTTAGGCCAATGTCTTTTTGAGGAAGAGCAGGATTAGCAAGAGTAGAGAAATCTCAATCATGAACTTTGGAGCTGTTACATGTTCAACAATTCTCTCCCACCTGTAAGTTCAACCAGTAGATAGCTGCTGGTAAAGCCTGTTGTCCATTTCAGGGTCTTCATCACAATCAAAATAATTATTAAAGTAACCCCAAAAAATAATCAGGCAACTTATGACTGCTACATGTATTAGAATCCAAATCAACTGGTCCCTTTTTATTTTTGGTATTTGAGGTTGTTAGGGATTGAACATTGGTCAGTAGAACTAAAAGTCTGTACTTTATCAACAAATGACACAGCTAATCTAAAATCTACTTTGGAATATAGGATAAAATATATTCTAAAAGATAGCAAATCAGGAGCATGATGACATTCCCAATTACAACATCAGCCATCGCCATTGGTACATGCAGATGCAAACAGCTATTTTCATGAACATCTAAGATCATGGAAGTCGTTGCATTATGCCTAGAACAAAATGTGCCAAAATCTAAACTAGACCTGTTAATTGGATGGGCCGGGTTAGTTTTCGTTCAGGTCAATTCCAGGTTCAAGTTGTTTTGGTTCAAGCTGTTTTGGGTTCAAGTCTTTCAAGTTTGAGACTTGGTTTTTAGGTCGGGTCATTATGGGTTTAGATCATTTTGAGTAAGTTCAAGTTCAAGTCGTTTCGAGTTAAAGTAGTTTTAGATTCAGATTGTTTTAGGTTTAAGTCAATTCAGGTTTGAATCATTGACTTTTTTTATAATCAAATTAGATTGAATTGAGCTTTCAAGTTAGGATCAAAATTGACAATACTAATATGAACCCATTAAAATAAGGATGTAAATGAGTTCTGAAAGAACTGGACTTGCAGATGCAAGCTTATTGTGAAGTACACTTACCAGTTGCCTTCATCGGTGCTTTCATTTTCATTATTAATTTCCTCCTCTGCAAGTTCCTCTAAAATCGCACGTTGCCGGTTATTTATCTCACTGAAGGAGGTAGGGAGAAAGAAGAATGAGACAATAAAAATTAGGAAATATGTTTTCACAGTAGTATATTGGTCTAAGATGAATAAAAGATAAAACCCAGGGCCTGTGTAAAAGAAAGTTTTCATACAGTACCAAAAGAAAGTTATGAACACTCAGTAGAAAACAGCAATAATAACGACACATATAACAGAATGCTCTGATATCTTTAGACTGACTAGACAGAAAAAGATAGCAGTTACCAATCTATCAACCACAATTCACATAGGGATTAGACAGAGGCGATAGTTTACAAGTATAAATAACCACATGAAGCAACTTTGATTCTACCAGCACAGTCGGATACTCAGCTATAGCAAGCACTCATGTATGTGCACCAACGATGAAAGCTTCCATTTCCATAAGGCAGAAATGATCAGCAGAGTAAACAATAAATAAGATCAAGCATTTTTGAGGCAATATGGTTCCCACAAATCTAACTATGACTGGTATAGTATGCTTAGCTTTCAGTTTATATTTTGATGAAATAGCCTATTGAATTAAAATGATCTTAGCAGATTATCCAACTTCACTCCACATTAAAGGAGAGAGGGAGAGAGAGAAGTAAACTCTGTAACCAGAGTCATCATCTTAATAAGCATCATGAGAATTTTTCTAATGGCCAGAAGCATAATATACTCAACTAAGCCTCAGTTAAAAAGGTAGACAGATAGGCATGCATCAATGGAATGAAATATCTCGGGTGCCATCCTCTCCAAACAGATCCATATATCTTCATATCAACAATCACAAATGTAGAGATAATCCAACCAACGATATAAACTGGAATAAGCTAAATGAAACTTACATGGGCAAATTAACACGGAAACGGACATATTGATCCCCATGATATGCTAGAAAACCATGCTTCGGCAGTCCTGCAGGAACTCACAAAGAAAGCACATTCATGGCAGGAAATTGCACGAGAGTAAGTTTAAGCAGCACCTAGGAAAAGGGAGCGGGAGTGGCAGTAGGGAGGAATGATTAAAACATGCCTTTGCCTCTTAGAGCAAGAAGTTGTCCATGTTGACATCCTTTTGGGATCTGATCATTTCAAAATACAAAATGGTTAATGCTGGATGCCTTGATGCATGTCAACTGTTGAAAAATTAATAAATATTTCGGGCTCTAGACAGTGGGCTAAAAAATTATAACGTCTCTTTATAAACATGAGAAGTTCATTCCAGGTTTCATACTTTAACATGTCCAAATTTGGATAAGACTGAGGCTCATGTCCAATGATCTTAAAAACTCAGAACATTATTTTGCATAACTAGATTAGCTACTCTAGTAACAGAAATTTACTTTTGCCTTCAATCAACTCTAACAGAAGGGTAAATTGTGTAATACAAATAAAAAAGTGGTACAAAACCAAAATTATTACTTTCACTTGAATCTTTCCTGATAGTGTAGGCACCTCCACTGCACCACCAAGAATTGCCTGTAAGAAATCCAATATTGATAGAATTATTTGAATTTTTTAAACAAATCAATAGAAGTTCCTTGATAAGGTAAGAGAAACAACATAAAGTTTAGTTCAAGAAGGGAGAAAGTATGCACACACTTAGAAACCGACTGAGATGTTTTTACTAATAATAAGAGATAATATATAGTATAAGCACATAAAAAAGATCAAGGTGAGAGAAACAACATCAGGAAACAAACATATAGTAACCAAAAAAAAAAAAGCTCTATATCAAATGTTTCAAATACGGTGAAATTGCCCATCTGCTCTAATCAGATGCAGTAGTAAGTATTTCGCATGGAACAAATTCTTACTTGTGTAAAGCTAATATTGGAGTCGACATAAACATCTGCACCATCTCTAGTAAAGACAGGATCATCTGCAACCTAGATTACAAAATCAAAGGCGATATATATCTCAAGAAGCAAATAGCAATTAGTTATTGGCTTCAAACTAGCAAATCAATGTAAAAACTTATCATATTCTGGCTTCAGATAAACGTGTCACATGTATGCCAGCTCAAACAAAAAGTAGAACCACAAATCTAATGACCAGAATTATGAAATGCAGTCTACACTTGCACATAATCACCCTTAAGAAAACAGCCCTTAAGTGAGCTTTATAGAGATACAAGGCAATAGAAGTAACTCCACCTTTATCTTAATGAACAAGTTACCAAGTTGACTTCCTTGTCGCCTAATATTACCAGCTTCTGGTACACGTATTGTATCTCCAGAATCCACACCTAATCCATTATTTTAGAAGAAAAACAACTGCAATCAACAAACTTAGTGCTACTATCTTAAGCAACATATTATGTTTTCCACTGAAGGTAGACCATTCATGTGAACAATGTTCCATCCTAGAACTTGTTTGGCATTCATAGATCCATGCAAAATTCAGAAACTAAAAGTAGCCCTAGCCATCTTTGATCTAGCTGGCTTGAGAAAATGAACTTATCATAGAGATGGGTTAATTAACAATATTACATAGGAAATTTCTGAACAATCAAAACCAAAAACAAACAAGGAAAAAAAAAGAATATATTAGGATTGCAAATTCATCCTAAGATATAAACAAAGTAGTTGTAAAAGATTATCTTAAAGCTACATTCTAAATCTTATAGAAATACATGTGCAACCACTTTCCGCATATAAACTGCTAAGAACCAAAGCTATCATCAAACTTCTGAAATTAAAATTTGCTTCATCCAAGACAAATATCTAATACTACCTGCAGGTATTGTAACTTTAATTTCTTTAACACCTTCAACAACCCCTGAACCTTGGCATGACATGCAGTATTCCTGAATCGTGAGTGAAACCTTGTCAACATGGTGTACAAGTAAGAGAAGAAATGGGAATGTTTTGCTAAAATCACATCAGACCTTGATTATTCGGCCCGATCCTTTACAAGCATGGCATGTTGATGTAAATGGAGGAATTGTAATCTGGTTAAGAGTTAATACAGTATAATAAATAAAATGGCAGGGTTATCTTCCGAAAGTGAATACCATTTGAAAGACTTAAATACTAATCACCATCAAAATAGATTGTCAAAAAACTCACTGTCCCTGAGCCTCTGCAAATTGAACAAACTTTCACTTTGGCATTAGGCGGATAGCCACGCCCATCTGCATTATGCAATAAACAAGGCACAAGAAAACTATATCATGTATAATGAGGAAAGAAACCAATTCTTCAGACAAATGGAAAGAGAATACAAACACATCCAACAAGATGCTGGAAAATATTTGCAACAAATTAAGCAAAAATTGATTTCTAACAGTAACGAGATTATGAGAATACATATTAAACAAATGTAAATTGAGTGCTACAGGGATTATGCATTTAGTGGATTACATTTGTGCTTGTATGGTTCTTGAACACAACATGATTCCAACAAATTTTAGGCGCTACTTACCACAAGAATCACAAGTTACAAATGCATCAAACTGTAGATCCTTCGTGCATCCTTTAGCAGCTTCAGAAAAAGAGAGCGAGATCTCTGTCTACAAGTTTTCCAAACAGAACATATTTTAACTTGAAATGTAAGGCATGAAGCTAGTAGAAACCTTCAGGATAGAAAAATGTGTTGACCTGGATATCTGGTGCAAATTGATCCATCTCATCTTGAAATATCTGCAACGCATCAAGTTTCAGCATTTTTGAGCCATCATGATAGCCAAATCCATAAAGACAAGAATAGACAGAGGGAACACAAAATACCTCAGAAAAAATCTTAGAGAATGAATCAGAGAAGTTTGTTTGATAAGCATATCTAAACCCCTTTGCACCACTTCCACCATAGAATCCAAACCCTTCAGCACCATTTGCACCATATCCCATGTCTTCTGAACTTCCGGCACGCATCTTTTTCATAAAGATTCAGAGAGATTCAATGAGTTTAGAAACAACATACATCAAACTACGGATAATTTAAAAGCCCTATCCGAACAAAACATGGTAGCAACAATAGCCTAAAGCACCAATAGTAGCAAAACCGTATAAGCAATTCACTTCTGGAAGGTAAAAGAAAAGGCAAGTACTACAACTAATAAGGAAAAAGGGGGAAGTATTAGTTACCGTATCATATTCTCTCCTCTTTTCAGGATTTTGCAAAGTCTGCAATTAAACACAATAAACGATTGAATGGAAAATGTTTAACAAGATTTCCAAAAAAATACTTTTATATTTATTTAACCAACAACTAGAAATTACAAACCTCATAGGCATCTGTTATCTCTTGAAACTTCCTCTTTGCAGAAGGATTATTTTTATTAGCATCAGGATGGTACTTCTTGGCAAGCTGCATAACCAAACAAAACAATAAAAGAATTCCCCAGATGGTTTCTACATGTTAATCATTAACAGTTTAGTCTACTCACTGCATGATATGCCTTTTTAATCTCATCTCGGGTGGCATTTTCGGGCACCCCAAGAATTTCGTAGTAATCTTGTTTAGCAGAGAAGTGAGACCCTAGTAAAACAAATTACCTCAAGAAAATTTGAATTCTTAACAATTTCAATCCCTCAAGTTCAAAAGAAAAAAAAGTAAAGGGAAAAAACCTGTTGAATGAAAATATCGCTCTTTCAACGACATTCCTGGGGTCATGAAATCAAGGGGTTTCCCAGTACCAAAACTGCAACTGTGCAAAGCTAATTCCCCAAAAAAAAAAGATAAAGATAACTGTTACTATTAGCTTATTATTAGAAATGGGCATTCAAAAATTAAGCTGTAATACCTCTTTCACGATTTAACGATTGGAATACTGTAGAAAATTTCCTAAACCCATCGCCTCCATCAATCGTCCATTCGACAGGCATGGTTGAAACCCAATGCCGTCGACACTGCACGTGAATACCCGCGAAATAAAATCATCAATAAAGAGCCAAAAATGAAGCATAATTCGCCGAAATAAATTGAAATTCAGTATAAATGGTCAATAAAAAAAATTGAGTCGAGCGTACTTACTAGCCTTAGCCAATTGAGTCTCCCCATTAGGAGCTGAAATGTTGAAAGATATTAAACCTTGAACCAAATTTGATGAACAATTTAAATGGGAAAAAAAAAGAATTGTTGAAATGTTTAGATGTCAAAGGCAATAAAAAGATTCAAAGAAGTCGTGTTGCGCAAGGAAGAGAGTAAAGGGGAAGAAGAAATGGGGGCGATTCATTGGGTTGCAGTGGAATGGTAAATTATTCTAAACTGGAAAGTTAAGGGTTTTATGTAAGAAGGGGTTTAAGACTATTTTTTTTTAAAAAGCTTTATTGCGTCCAAGAAAACGGCAGCGTCTTTTTCCAACTATTGGGTTCAGTACTTACCGAAGAGTTTATCTCTCAACTTTGAAGCGCCAAAGAAACTGAGAGCTGAATTATTCGTCCATGACGACACTGATAGGTGGTGGGCTTAGAAGGTGAATTCCAGAAAAGCCAATTGATGAATGATCTGCCAATTTTGGCACGCCTCCACTCAATCTTTTTGTAATGCTTTTACCGGTCACCAAAATAAAATTTCACTAAATTAATGATAAAGGATCAAGATGAAAATAATTTTTATCTGTAGTATTTAAAATGTATTTTTTTTGTACCTACAATAATAATTTATGAAAATCGGATGATTAACGGTGTAATTTACCCTTTTATATTATCAAAAGTGATGCTCTATTTCGCATACCAAACAATCCCTAAATATTATTAGGCTTATTCATGGTTCGGGCCACTTGTCCAAATTTGAAGGTTTGTCTGAAAAACAAGAGAGTTTGGACAAAATACGATGCTCAAAAAATATTTTTGGATAAAATTTGAGGCTCATTTTCTATATGGGTTGAGCCTAGTGCAAGATTTTTTGCTCGAGCCTGACTTGACCCAGCCCAAATATATTATGTTATAAAAAAATATTGTACTAATTATATATGTTAAATAATAGTTATATATATTTATATTTATATTAAATCATTAACTCAATAACAATTAAATACATTACCCAAAATCTAAATAAATAAATAAAAACTTACCCAACTAAATAACTCAATCCAAAATATAAAATTTTAAAAAATATATGCAATATAATAAAATATTTATTGTATTTATTTGTGTTTTTTAATATAATAAAATATTTATTATATTTATAGTAATGTTTTTAATACAAATACATTTTAATGTGTTAGAAATTTTTTATTTTAGCGTTTTTTTAGTGTATTTAGTGTATTATATTTTGTAAAAAATTATTTTTAAATAAAAATTAATCTAAAAAAATCAAATATGAGCATGTCGGGTTGGGCTAGGATTTACTTTTCTTAAATTGAGTCGGGCTTAGACAAAAAATAAACTCATATCTTCAGCCCAGCTAGACCCAAACTTAAAAAATTAGTCTAAATATCTTACATGAGCCCAGGCCAAACCCAGATCGGCCCTTGAGCACCTCTATCAATTACTCACATCACAACATTAGTAAATAGGGTAATATAATCTAAAGATGAAAATGAATAGTAGAAATTAGGTATCTAATTTAATTTTTGTAAAGTTGTAGATTTAGATCATATTTAATTTTAAATGTTTTGATTTTTATTCATAGTAAATGAGGAGTGAAGGAGGTTATTAACAATTAAATATGAATTTATTTTATTTTTGTGAATAATGGATTCGAATAATAAATATTTGGATTTGTTTTTGAATCCGTTATTTACTTTATTTTTTAAAAATTTTGTTTAAAATTGTTTTTATATTTACTAAATGTAAATATTTAGTGGGTCTATATATAATTTAATTAACTCAATTTCGAATTTAAAAAATAATAATCAAATTAAATGTAAAATAAATAAATTTGAATTTTAAAGTATCGACTTGATAACGGTCATAATAAAAGAGACATTAGGTGACAAGTATGCTTCCTTGAAAAGATCCTCATAAACCATTAAGAATATGTCGTTTACAAAACATAAAATATTCAACCAAAGTTGCCCTTAGATAAAGAGTGAGTGATGTAGCTAGAAAATTCGTCGTTTTAGCTACCAAAATAGTGTACTCCATTGCTCCCCTTTGAAAGAACCTCGTAACAATTAAGAGGGTGTCGTTTACAATACAGAAAATATTCAACCAAAGCTACTCTCTTCTGTTGAACCGACTCATTTCATTTGTCACATTTCGATGCTATTTTCTTCACGGCATCCTTGTCCTTAAAAATAAAAATTAGGATATTGTTGATAAAGATTAAAGAAGAATTCCCATATCAAATTCTCGAGAAAGTTGTCGCATTTCATTCTCTTTCCATTGTTAAGTAAAAAGAAGAATCATAAAATATGGTAAGAGTTCACAGAGCCTAAGCATCTTAAGCCTTCTTTTTAATCAACAATACCAAAACCTCATTGATAATTATATATTATTTAACTTGTTAAGATTTCGTTCTCTATAAATGACCAAAATTCACTCCATGTTGTTTTAATGATAAATAATGGGTATATGTTTAATATTTAAGAGAGAATAACTCGATATGTTTAATAATGGGTATATGTTCAATTCCATCTATAGACTTGTTGGGAACAAGATTGGATCTGATTTTGTTTTTGAACCCATTTATTGATATTTTTATAACATGGCTACTTTAAAGGCTTGATTAACCATTTTTTTTGGCCTTGAGGATCTTTCTTTGGTGGTGGAGGTGGTGAGGAAAGATGTTGTTCAACTTCTGACGATTTTTTCAGCTTATCTACAGCACAATCAACAAGATAAACAAATTTGACATTATCCACTCCCAGAGGACTAATATTTGGATCACCATTTATCCACCGTTTGTAAAACTCAACTATGTTAATTTCTTGTAAAAAAATTTCTTGTGAGGCTTGTAAGCTTCATTATCCATGCCTACAACACACTCTTCAAAGTTTAGCTCATGGCACAATTCACAGGAACATATAAGATCCCATGGGCAATGTCCTATAATAGGATATTTAAAATAATATAGAGGTTTTCCATCTGCTTGAAAACTCTCTATAAGAGCTGACTCTGATCCTGGACTTCCAATTTGAAAAGGTTACATCATCAACTGTGTTGGGAAGATTGGTAGTGTAGGCTGATATCGCAAACGGCTGTGATCAAATCGAACTTCACTGGTTCCATCTGATTTAGTGATGATCTAACTTTTGGTTGATCTGATAGGTTGATCATGATCATGCTGGTGGATTTGCCCATAGTTTGTTACCCACTTTTCTGGAAAAAGTTTCAACAACTCTTGCTTGGGTATTTGTTTTGGTACAGGCACACAGTGAGGCTCTTCTCTGGTATTAACAGAAATGAGAAGAGAATCTTCAGAATTATGATTCGATAGCATAAAGGCATGATCTTGAAACCTGTACACTATTTGATAGTGAAGGGTTAATGTAATTGCTGATTCAACCATTTCAGCACCAATAATCTGGATCTAAACTTTCAAGGCATCCAACAAGTTTGGATCTTGAAGTGACATGGTAAAGTTAAGAAATAAGGTTACCATCGCCATTCCTGAACTTAGAGTGGCTTCAACTGTCCCAATACAAGCGTCCTGATATCTTTTATACCTGGAATCTAACAGAGCAATCCTGGAAACAACTGGTTTCCCAGATGCTCCATGATAATTGAGAGCTAATCTGTCTGCACCAAAATGGATATGTGAATATCCATGTTGAATCCAATCCTGTGGGAAATTTGAAGGAATATCAAGAGTAACAAATTGTTCTTTATGACCTCCTTAAATCAGATACTTGTCGAACTTCGAGGACTGGACATATTCTCGAACATTCTTGCAACTGGTACTGATTAATGACTTTATACTCTTTATTGGGGAAAAACTAGGTCTTTGATAGGTAGAGTATGGATTTACAAGTGGCAAGTCCGTGGCTTGAACATTTTCTTCCTCTGTGAAGTAGATTACCTCATATAATGAGGATATTTTCTTCGCAGAATGAGATTTTAAAGGGAAAGAAGGTAAGGAAATTGGTGCTTTTGAAGTAGAAAGTCTATAATTCATTTTTTGGAGAAATCTCTTCCTTTTCAACTAGGAATCTCAATAAAAGAAAATCTTGGAGCACTAGCTCGGATACCAAATTGCTTATAGAATTTAAGGTCAAAATATCTGAAATTAATGGGTTTAACAACAAGTATGCTATGCCAGAAATTGGGCCTTCCTCCTTGGCAAAAAAAAAAAAAGGCACTGCCTTTTAGCTGTCAAACCATTAATTCCAAATACTTCCTTAAATCAAATATCAATTAGTACCCCTAGTCTAAGTTTAATTTCAGTTGTGCAAGATCCATTGTATGGCAAGCACAGAGCATACTTTTAAACTCACGGGAGATTTTCTTTTAAAGATTGGCCTATGTTGATCAAAAAGAGAACAGGAAATATGTAGAAAGACATGTTTTTAAAACAACCTGCTATTTTTATTTAGAAGCTATTCGATGATTACAACTGAAAATTGTTTTCCCTTATATATAGGAAAAATCTGGAGGATGAGCTTTTTAGGACTTATTCCTGAGACTATTTTTACAGACAAACATGATAAGAAGGAATCTCCTTGACATAACAAACAAATTTACTTTTATGACTCATATAACAAACAATAGGGTAAAAAGGTAATATTAATAATTTTAGTGATTTGAACAATCACAACTTTGGATAATTTGATAGATAGTAATAACTTTAGGTGACCTGAACATACAACTAATAGACTATAACTTGGGGTAATATGGTAAATAATGATAACTATATTAGTGGTCATTTAATTACTGATAAGTTTTTCTTTTAGTCACTCAATTATGAAAAATTACAAAATAATCATTCAATTAATTAGTAAATTATTTTTTTGTCCCCAACTATGAAATGTTACAAAATTGTCACACAATTATTATTTTTGTCTTGTTAATCACCAACTGGCTAACAATAACAACTTTTTAAAATTGGCCTAGCAACAATTTTAACCTTCAACGATATTACTCTATACAAGCTACGATGCTTGACATATGAACATATTGACTAACAACAAAACATAGGGTAAATTATACTTATAGTCACCCAATTGTTAGTAATTTAATAAATTACTTTTTTGATCACCAAATTATGAAAAATTATAATATTATCAAATAACTATTCAATTTTGACTTTTTTTTTGTCACTAAAGGCTAATTATAACAACTTTTAAAATTAGCATAAAGGTAACTTTAGTCATCAACGCCAAACAAGTCTTTTATCTTCCATATCTTATGAAATTACCCCATCTTTATGGCAAAATGAAATATGAGAATATCAAAGAAACTTACCCACAAATTCAATAGGAAAGACAGAACATTTCTTAGCAGTAGCAACATTTTAATCTGGTACTGACAAAACAGCATCTGGAGTAATATGTTGTGTTCTATTAAACCACCACAAACTTGTCTCATTAAGAACCAGAAATTTGACATCCCAACAATGATCCCTTCATCTCAATTACTACTATAAATATTCACCATCATCAAGAAGTAGCAAGAATAAAAACCTGGCCCTTGAATGGGATAGAGGCAAGAATCCTATCAAATGCACTTTGACGATCAGTAGTCACTAATACAAGATAACCCCCACCATCATATATATCTTTAACCTGCACAGATGATTTTTTTTTTTAAAATCCCATCTTTTTGAAGTTACCCTTTGTTTGGTTGCCAAGAAAAAGCACAAAACTTGAAATCATAACAAAGACAAATTCGTAAAGCAAAATAGAAAGAAAAGAATCATGTTTCTACCTTGCCTCTAGTTTTGGATTTCAGACCAGAAGCTGTCAAATGAAGATTAGTCTCTGATAAACAACTGTGAATTGAGTCGTGTCTTTTATGGTGACACGAACTTCTTCTTTACGATAAGAGTTGAGCAAAGAATCGAAAGGTGGATATTTTTGTTGGCTTTGGCTGCAAATAACCGAGAAGGAGACTTTGGGATAGTTTATGGACTTGGGTTTTGCTGCAAATGAATAGATTGATGGGAATAAGAGGGCTTGAGCAAGGTTTTTGGATGAGTTAACTGGGGTTAATATTAGCATTTTTGGTTTCTTCAGTATGAGACATTGTAAAACACACTGGTATTTTTATTTAGAAGCTATTTCATGATTACAATTGAAAATTACTACTTCAGTCTTAGGATAAAAAAATGTTTTTAAATTTACCAATGCTATTTTTGTAAGAATATTAAAAAATTGTGCGTATATAGTTTTTTTTAATTGATTAAATAGGTCATTTATTTTCAAGATTTAGGAGAACAAGTCAATTTTAAAGAGAGTGTAAAAGCGCGTCTAACTGGAAGCATTTTTTAAAAATTCTAAATAAACTCGTCTAACTGGGCGCATTTTCCCTAACATATTTTCTACCAACTGTGCAGAAAACATGCCTATGGACGCACTTTTCACACTTTCTCTCCAAAATTAGTCCATTTCCCTAAATCTTTAGGAAAAAGAAAAGTCTATTGGGCCAATTAAAAAAATAGGAGCTTAATTTAGCCTAAAATATGAGTGAGCAATAAATTAATTTAATTTGTGATATTTAGTCATTTATTATTACTTTTTTTTAGCAAAGAGAACGGAAATTTTTATGTCAAACTATTGTACTACATATGTGATAAATATACATTTTTCTCATGTTATTACACCTGTAACCAAGTGAGATATAAAATAATTTATCTTGTATGTTTGATAAACAATTTTTTTTTATAATTGAAAATAAAAAATTTTAACTTTCAATATTTTAAATGTGTTTGATAATTATTTTAAATTTTTACTTAAAATAAAATTTTCAACAAAAAAAGAAGTGTTAGAATAAGATAAATAGATAGATATCTTGACTTGTATGGATTGATCGCTAAACCACTTGTCAAGCACTTATTTGGCATAAGTTCAAACTGTGTTACCTCATCCTCTATCCATATCATTGTATCAAAAAGATAGGTAAGTAAATAATTACTTGTCATTTAATATAGAAAATATTAAGTTGATTTTATTTTATTAAAAAATTTTAAATATAATAGCATTTTCTTGAAAAATAAATATTTAAATTATTATATTTAATTTTTATGGAAAACTATCTAAATAATATAAAATATTATATTAATAAAATTAAGATTAAAATTAAAAAATAAATATATTTTATTGTTATCAAACAATATAATTATACTACATCGTTATATTTAGTTGAAAAATAAATATTTTAATGATATTTTTAGGAATGTTTTAATGTTTAAAAAAGGGAAGTTTTCTAATATAATTGTTTTTTTATATTTTATTTAGATGACTTGGTAATTTTTATAATTAAATTATTGTTTAATTATTATATTAATTTTAGATTTTAATATATGGGTTTCAATAAATTCTATATGTTAATTTAATAATCAAAATATTTACCTTTCTCTACTAGTTTACTTAAAAAATATATATGTAATTTGATAGACTTCAGGCCGAAGAAAAGAACTTTGACCCAATGTCGAGAAGCTAACTACAACAACCCGTACAAAAAGACATGTTTAATGGAGATATCGACAAGAACCAAAAGATCTACGTCCACGTCCTGGACCCGCGCGTGTTAGTCAACATTTCACATCTCATCACGTGCTTTAACAGAAACATAAAAGTGCACACATCTCAAGGCCACGTATACCACTGAATCACTTAAGCCCAACCAATCCGGTTCTCTGAAAACCGGGTACCTAAATAAACCCCCCGAAGCGTAGCGTTTAAGAACTCCACACCTCCCCAATTTCCTCGCCGTTGAAATGCCTGATAATAACTTAGGTCAAATTATGATTCCAGTCCTTCTATAAATTTTATATTTAATCCTTAATTATTCCAAGCAAGACTATTAACTAATTTAGTTTAAGATATTGAATGAGTTTTTTAAAGGGTATTTTTAAGATAATTCAGATAATTATTTTAAATAAAATAATTAACATCATTTAAGTATTATTTGGACTAATAAAAGATATTAGAAATGTAAAGGGGTTGAAATTGAAATTTGACCTAGTAATTTAATTAAAAATCTTTACCATTTATGATGTGTTTTACTAAAGTTAATTTGATTCTCAACAACCCGGTTAGGAATATTACAAAAATATCTTTCCATAATTAAAATAAGTTATATTATTCAATAATATTTTAGTATTTTTATTTTAATAAAAACTAATAAAATATGCATATGATATGATTTGAACCCATACTGGTTATATTAGTAAAACATTAAATTTATCACTCAACTAAAGATTTATTTTAATAAATTTTTAATATGCACAATTTATTATCTCCACCATGTGTATATTCGTACTTACTATTTATTAAGTGTTTTACTGAGTTGGTATCATCCTCAACCGGGTCACTAACTCAATTAGAATATTATAAAAATATCCTTCCGTAATAAAAATAAATTATAGTTTTTTTAAGGTATTTTAGTCTTTTCATTTTAACAAAACCTTAAATTTACTACTAACTAATGTTTTATTTTGATGTTCTTTTATAAACCATTTTAATATGCACGATTTATTATCTCCGCCAGTTGTATATATTAATAATGTTGTTAATTAAGTTGGTATCACAAATCAACTCGATACTAGCTCACAATTGATGAAAAAATCATGATAAAATATTGTACTGCATTTAATATTGTTTATCTGATATTTATATGTTTAAATTTCGTTTTATTCATAATTTAATCTAGTTTTTTTGTTGAGTATGACTCTTATTTCAATCAAATTTGAGAAATAATCTTTCAGCTAAACTTTGTTTATTTGTTTCAATCAAACTCCGATTAGTCTAGATTATTTGATTATTATTTTACCTATGAATTTAGCCTATAAATAGGCTCTTTTACAACCTTAGAAAATACACCCATTAGAGATTAGAACTCATAACACATTTAAAGAATTTTGTGTTTACGTTTTGAGGGTTTTTTGTTTTTGGGTTTTCGGGATTTAGTTTTTATTTCCATCTTTTGTACTCTTCATTATTTTGTCATTATAATAAAATTATCTTTGCTCGTGATTTTTTATCCTCTTTGGAGGGATTTTTCCACGTTAAATTTGTGTGTTCAATTTCTCAATGTATTCCGCTATTTTTTTTAATTGTTGCTTAATCGGGCTGATCCCAACAAGTGGTATCAAAGCTAGTTTAATTTTCATAGATCAGCCCATTCAGAGATGACAATAACAAGGTTTGAAATTGAGAAGTTCAATGGTGAGACAAATTTCAATCTATGGCAGATTCAAATGATGACAATTCTAGTTCAAACCAGCTTGAAAAAGGTTGTTACCAGGAAAAAGTCTGAGAATCTAAATCAAACAGAATGGGAAAAGCTTGATGAAAATGCCTTGTCTGCAATCCAGTTGTGCCTCGCGAATACGGTATTGCAGGGGGTATTGATGGAAAACACCTCATCCTCCTTATGGAAAATGTTAGAAACTCTTTATGCGACTAAGTTTCTGACTAACTGTTTAATGTTGAAACAACGTCTATTTACGTTTCACATGAACAAATGTGAGCTTATTAGAGATCACATCAGTCAATTCATTACTCTTTTAAATGATTTAAAGAACGTTGAGGTTCATATTGACGATGAAGATCAGACTATGCTATTATTGTACTCTTTACCCCATTCATACAAGTCTTTTAGGGAGACCCTGATTTATGGCAGAGACAAACTCTCGTTCGAATATGTGAAGGGTCATTTGTTGAGTAGAGACAAACTCGAAAATGAGTTTGGTTTGGATAGCAAGGCAGATAGGCAAGCTTCCGTTTTGGTAGCATCAAAGAAACGAGACAAAAGGTGTCGCTATTGTAAAAAGTTAGGTCACGTCAAAGCAGATTGTTATAAACTGCAAAATAAAAGAGCTATTGAGAGTAACGAGGAAGATGTAGCTGGTGTTAATTTGGTCTATCAAAGCGGTGATTATTTCTTGTTAGTGTTAACGAGTGATAACTCTAAGCTCATGTTCGAGTGGATCCTAGATTTGGGATGTTCTTTTCACATGTGTCCCAATAGAGAATGGTTCTCCACATACAGTTCAGTTAAAGGTGGAGTTGTGCGCATGGGAAAAGATTCATTTAGTAAGGTAATTGATATTGATACTGTTAAAATTAGGACACACGATGGGACGATTAGAACACTCTCAGATGTCAGGTATGTATCTGATTTACGAAAGAATCTCATCTCCTTGAGTATTTTAGACTTGAAAGGATGCAGAATCAACATCAAGTTGAGCGATATTAAAGTATCTCGTGGAGCTCTCATTTTGTTAAAAGGTAAAAGAACCGACAGTCTTTATATTCTGGAAGGTTCTATAGTGATCGGTGAAATCGGGCGTCCCTCATCCGTTACAGAGTCGAATTCAGCTCGTTTGGATCGGAGACAACTTGATCATAGGAGGGAAAAAGCTATGACCGTTTCATTAAAGAAAGGTTCTTCATTGGATGCAAGTTTTGAAAAGTTAGGGCATTATGTTTGTGAAAATCAGTCTCGGGTTAATTTTAATTCGACAGCGTACAAGTCGAAGGCTAGAAGTCTTCCAATTTTTAAGCACAGATTCGACTCAATTAATTTTTTGCATAGTTCAAGATAGGCTTGTGGCAAGCTTTGGCAAAGATTGCATTGTGGAAATATGAGTCAATGTGGAGATTTGTTGAGTATGACTCCTATTTTAGTCAAATTTGATAAATAAATTTTCAGTTAAACTCTGTTTATTTGTTCCAATCAAACTCTGATTAGTCTAGATTATTTTATTGTTATTTGACCTATGAATTTAGCTTATAAATAGACTTTTTTACAATCTTAGAAAATACACCTATTAAATATTAGAACTCATAATACATTTAGAGGATTTTGTGTTTACGTTTTGAGGGTTCTTTGTTTTCAGGTTTTCGGGGTTTAGTTTTTATCTCCATCTTTTGTACTATTCGTTCTTTTATCATTATAATAAAATTATTTTTACCCGTAATTTTTTTATCTTCTTTGGAGAGGTTTTTTTATGTTAAACTTTTGTGTTCAATTTATTAATTTATTCCACTATTTTTTTTTGCTTAATCGGGTTGATCTCAATATTTTTATTTTAATATCGTATATATTTCAAATATTTTAATTAACTTCAAACCATACGTTTTATTATTTATTGAATGTTATTTAAAAATAACATCTGTATTTTAAATCGGGTGATAAAATTTTTAGTATAAATAATATAATTTATTAAATGTGTGTGAATAAGATAAAAAAAAAATCACCCCGAAATCTCTTGGCCCGGAAATTTCTAGGTTTTCCGATTTGATCCTCCGATTTTCTCTCCCGGGGTTTTCCCAATTATAATACTTATATTTGGTTTCACTGATTCTTCTTCCCCTCTTACTTTCTTTCATTCTCTCTTTACCATTTTTCAACCGAGGTCTCCCTTCTATTGGAATCTGTGGCATTTTTCGCTTTGTTTAAAGGTTCGTTCTTCGCCTTTAATTTCTGGGTGTGTTTTTTGAGGGGCTTAATTGTTTTATGATTGGGTTGAATTTTTTTTGAATCATGGAAGAATAATAGGATTTTGATCTTGGGTTCTATCTGGTCCCAGGAGAATCCACTAAAAAAAGCAAATAGGATCAAATTTAGTATCTTGATTTTCATTTAAAAAAAAAAATTTTCCGTTTTAATTAAATATATTAGATTTTTAATTCCTTCGCTTAATTGGGTCTCACAAAATTTTTATGGATTACTGAATCAAATTTTTTTATAATTATTTCTTTTCGTTCTTGATTTACAGGAAAGCAGTAAAATTGGGTATTTCGTTGATTATCTTTAATTTGTTCTCTCCCTGAAACTTCAATGTACCGAAGATCTAGTTTTAGATAAGATTGTTTACATTGAATAATTGACTTGATGAGAAAGAAGAGGAAAGGAAGTGAAACCAATGTATCTCCGGAGGTAACCAACAATTTTGCACCCACTTGTGACTCTAGATCATCTAACATTAGGTCCCATTATTCCTTAGAAGATTATGCAAGGATCAAAAAAAGGTGCAAAGAAGATGTAGATGCTCATCCTATTGGTTCATGTAAAAGTAGACTAGCCGGTGTCGCGACCGCCCCACCTTGCGGTGCATCTTCTTTGGTTCCTCCGGGAAGAGGTCTTAAGAGGAAGATAGGGTGTATTGAGGTCATTACACGAACTGGTCGGAAGAAAAAGATTGAGGATGATTATGTTAAAGGCGACCCAATTGGACAGGGGAAATTCGGGTTGGTTTGGTTGTGTAGGTCTAAGACTAGTGGAGTAGAGTTTGCATGTAAAACCTTGCATAAGGGAGAAGAGACAGTTCATAGAGAAGTAGAGATAATGCAGCATTTATCTGGTCATCCGGGGGTTGTGACTTTGCAGGCAGTGTATGAGGAACCGGATTGCTTTCATCTTGTAATGGAATTGTGCTCTGGAGGTCGTTTGATTGACCAAATGGCAGAGGGTCAGTATTCCGAGCAACGTGCTGCTAATATTTTTAAGGATGTGATGTTAGTCATTAAGTATTGTCATGAGATGGGAGTTGTGCATAGAGATATAAAGCCTGAAAATATTCTCCTCACAACTTCAGGAAAGATAAAGCTGGCAGATTTTGGTCTTGCCATGAGAATCTCCAATGGTGAATATCTTCAACCTACTTCGAAAAATATTGCCTTTCCTTTTTATCAAACCTTTTAAATTGTCGCATTGGTTATTATCTCGTAACTCACTATCCAAATACTTGGAGACCTAGAGTTAAGTTTATATGGTCCCACTATTTATCAAATATGGGAACATCATAACTGAGATTGTCTTCGAATCCATTGCACACGTGCACGAAGGAGAGGTTGAATATATTCAACCTACTTTGAAGAATATTACCTTCCCTTTCTATCGAATCTTTTAAATTGTTGCTTTGTTTATTATCTTGCAACTCACTATCCAAATATTTGGAGACCTAGAGTTAAGTTTATATGGTCCCACTGTTTATCAAATATGGAAACATCATAACTTTGAGGTTGTCTTCAAATCCATTGCACGCATGCACGAAGGAAGAGGTAGAGACCAAATTAAATTGTTGCATGAGACGACAAGGAAAATTTTCTTCCTGTCTGGCCGTTACATATTACCCTTTCTATATCCAAATCTATTTATATTTTTCTCTAAGCTGTGGCTAATGCTTTTAAGTGACACAACTTACTATTTACTACAGGTCAGACTTTGTCTGGTTTGGCTGGAAGTCCGGCTTATGTTGCGCCTGAAGTACTGTTGGGAAATTATTCCGAGAAGGTTGATATATGGAGTGCTGGCGTGCTCTTACATGCACTTTTGGTCGGTGTTCTTCCATTTCAAGGAGATTCCTTGAAGGAAGTGTTTGAGGCCATCAAGAATGTAAAGCTGGATTTTCACTCGGGGAAGTGGGAGTCTGTATCTAAACCCGCACGGGATTTATTGGCAAGAATGCTGACGAGGGATGTTTCATCAAGAATAACGGCCGATGAAGTACTAAGTAATGCCCCCAACTTTCTCTTTCTAAAATACGTAGAATAATTAAATAATAAATGCATTTTACTATAAGTTTGTCAAACACCCTTGCATCCATCAATGAATCATGTCATTTTGCTAATTATATATTTAGGTCTTCGGCTATGAAATGTAGATGAATGTTATCATGTTATCTTCGTTTCTTTGGATTTATGTGGTCATTTTATATTCCCTTTTTTCCTGAACAATCTGTTATTAGTTAGAAATTTATATTAGGACTTGAATAGGGGTTGCTGACACTACAGTTCTTTGAAATAACTTAAATTTTATTGAATTGTGTAATGTCAGGGCATCCATGGATATTGTTCTATACCGAGCACTCATTAAAGACATTATACACTAAATCGAAGTCGAAGAATCCAGTAGAACCGTCGGTCCAAAAATTCAATTCTCCCAGATCTGAGTCAAGTGCAACGAGTATAGACAGTGGTTCTTGTAGTCAACGTCCACATCTAGTCTTATCGTCAAACAGTTCAAGCTGCAAGTCTGAGGAACTAGATGAAAACGGGGTGGTGGATGTGCTTGCAGTAGCAATTTCCCATGTGAGGATATCAGAACCAAAGAGGAGTCGACTTTGTAGTCCCCCTGGACCTATAGAGCAGCAGTGTTCATCTAATTTGACTGCTAACAACCTCTGTCGAGCCTTCTGATCCACAGCTGACACCGCTAACATACATGATTATCTCTCCATTGTATTTTGAGCTGGGGGATTTAGAGAGAATTAACTCACCCTGGTTGCAATTTTCAGTGGCCTAAAATGATGATTATGGATGGAAACATCAATCCTGGTGACAATGTTGTCATCTTTTTCTGGCTTCCAAGCAAATCGTGTTAACTAAATAATTGTACTAGCCTGATGAGCATTTGTCTATAGAATTGATGTAAATAGTTACTTTCAAAATCACTTCTCAGTTGTACAGGTACTTGGTAATGGAAATGAAAAAGGTTTCCTTCGTTAGTGACGTAAGCTATTTTTGTTATTGAAATGAAATGTTTTTTAAATTGAATTGGTGGTCAAATCGATCAGGTTATTATTTGATCGGTTAGATTAAAAAATTATTAAAAATTTAAAATCTCTGTCTGGATTGATACTTCGGTCAGTTTCTAATTCAGTTTTTGATCCGGTTTAATTAAAACAAAATTGTTAAAATGTGTGTTAGAAGTTTGATATCAGTAAAAAAACATGAAAATTTTTGTATTAAGAGTCAGGTTGTATTTAATTTTTTTCTCAAAAAATGAATAAATTAGTCATTATATATGTACAATAGTATAAAGTACATGCGGCATGCCTTGAATAACTAGTTATTCTATAAATTATATTAGTTTTTAACAATAAAAATAAATAAAATAAACTATCATATAAAAATTAATTTACCCATCGACTCAGTTGTAAGGCTAATATACGAGGATCACTCAAACTTTGGATTTAGTTGAAGCCTCTAAACCTAACATATGAGTATCAGACAAAAGCTTGGGGTTCTTAATGAATACAGATTAATTAAAAACAGCTGGGCATAATTTGATTTAAATTAACATTTTCAAGGCCATAAAAAAAAAAAGAAGAAGCAAAAACTTGGATGTTGAATCTTAATAAATAACAATATCTTTAAAATTTATGTTGAGATTTACAAGTTCAGTATAACAGAAGGCAAAAACATCCAAAACATTAAAAAATAGCAGCGTGGATTATACAAATCATGCATTAGAAACTAGGGATTTATAAACGCAAAACATCTCTTTAGGATGAAAGAAATAGCGTTCTTACCATAGCATTAAACCTAGAAACATTGATGTCTTTGTCAATTATACAGCTGATAAAGTCATGAACAAACAAAGTTATACACAACCAACTTTGCTGAATAAATTTTCGATCCCCGTTCAACAATGTATCCGGCAGTCTTGCGAACTTCATCTCCTGGATACTTTGGACCACATGTAGACAACAAAGAAGCAAAACAGTGCAAAAAGAACCACATGAACAATATGGTTTGACCCATGCTTGATTATACTCTTGTTCAGTTTCCTGATGTTGTTCTTCACCCCTGCTTGAGCTTTAATCATGGTCATTTGCTGTCATAAAGTGAGGTTATATGTTCAGGAAGCGGGAAACCAAAAAAGAAAGCCTTTTTTTCAAATATAAATCACAAAGCACTACGTTATGCCGTGCTATCTTTAGCTATCTTCAACCAACAATCATCGTTCAAGACAAGAAACTGATAGAAATTATTAGCAGGCATGATAAAAAGCAGAGAATCACTGCAGATAATAGTTTTCTTTTGCATTAAGGCTTAGCAACCATGAACTTGATTACTATCATAACTTCACTTCCTTGTCTACCATAAAATTCAAAGAGATGGAGAAAAATAATAACAGGATGAATCATAGAACAAGGGGGTGCATTATGTTCAATCATAATCAATATTTTCTTAAACAATACAGCATATGAACAGAGAGGATAAAGAAAAGGACATTTCCTACCATACAAATTCCAAAGGGAAAACTATTCCTTAATAACTCTAGTGACAGATGAAGATTTTATCACCATCTTTTTACACGATACACTTGATAAATACCATGTCAAGTGCAGATAAGCAATGATTATTATTTCCCTTTTTTTTCAGGTTATTTTCCATGACTACAATGGTTCAAAGAATTCAGAATTTTATTGCCCCTCCACTTCACTTTGATATTATAGTAAAACCACAAAAATGTGTTTGATAAACTAAGGTGGTCATTCCTTATTTGCAAGCAACAATACATCATCGCAATTTTTCATATGCAAGAAACTATAAAGAGAACAACTGTGAAGAAAGCGTAGATTTAGCAGTAATAATTAATAAATACCAGCTGATCTAAAAAGTCCTTCTGAAATTTTGCTTCTGATCCTATCTCTTGAGCAACCTGTAACAGATTTAAGATTAACACAACTCAGTCAGTTAAAGGTAGAGAATGAATATTTCATCAAAAAGAAAAGGGGGTGGAGAATGAATAGGAAGGAAAAGAACCCTTCCCCTCGCCCCCAAACCCAAAAGGGAGAAAAAAAAATCAGAAGCTAAACTTAGCTTCAAGTGTCAAGATACAAGTCGGTATGGACAAAAATACAAAATAACTCCAACAAGAAAAGGAAAAACATATTCAATGCCATTAGAAGATAAATTCTTATAAGCCTTGTTTATCTCACTTCAAACTGACCTTTGATATTCATAAACGTTGGTTTTAATTTTTAATTTTCAATTTTCTTTTCAAGAATGAATATGCCCAGAGAAACAATGACAACATCATCATGGCATCTTCTGAGAACTCAAAGCTATCCAAATGCATGACAATATTTTATCTAAGCAATAAATTAAACTCAAACTTTAGCTTGAATCCTTAAAAGCCAAACAAATGAAGGCAAAAAAACACACATCAAATTATCAGCAAAATCCTGTTGAACTTTATCAATTCAATTATATCATTTATGCAATTCTTCCAATATAAAAGGGAACATCAAATATATCATAAAACATGAATTTAGAAAATAAATCAACAAATAGGAGATAAAGGTCTTACGTTTCTCAATTGTTTAACTTGGCTACGGAGACCAGAGATCTCATCGTCCAAATCAGCATGCATCGGATCAATACGCAATTGTATCTCATCTGAGCTAGCCACCGGTCTCGTGCTTAAACCATCTCTATTTCAATATTAACAATAAAACAAAATTACCGCAAAAAAACGAATGAAGAAGGAAACCTAATAAATTAACTCTCTGGATTCTCTGAATTATAAATGAATCGAATCGAAAGAATTTCAAGAAGAGAAAATCAAACCTTGATCGGTAAGGAGCCGCACCGCCGTAGAAGGAACCGCCACCGGTTCGGTTTGAGGTCGACGCCATCGAAACGAACGACCGGAAAGTGAGCCAAAAACGTCTTAAAACAAGGCAACTGAGTCAAATCGGATTGAAAGAAGTACAAATCGACGCGAGAGCTCTCGCCCGATTTTGAAAGGTTTTATTTATAGTCTTTAATTTCCCCCAAACACCTTTTTATTTTTTGTTACGACGTTGTTGAGAGAACGATCTACCGTTGGTTTAACAATCGTGCGGCTCTAATTTTTTTAAATTTTAGGTAGATTTTGTAATTTGCCAAACTAGGGTCTAAGGAAAAATAAAATTAAAATTTCGTCCTCTTCATATTTCACAATTGTTCTTTTCCCCCTAAATTTTCAAATTATATATGGCAAACTAGGTAAGGTCATCCAATTATTAGTAAATTTTTAGTTAGATCACTTAAACTTAAAAACTTACAAAATAGTACTTGAGTTATCAAATTTGTTTTTTGAGTCAAATATTCGTTAAATCACTAACAGCACGATGATTAGGTCTTTAAATACATGACATGGAATTTTAAATATAAAATAAAATTACATGTAATTTCCACGTCAGTTATTTGAAATAAAATAGAATGAAAATAATTCTTAAAATATTTACAAAAATTAATCTTACAAATCAAAATGTTAATCTAAAGTAAAACTTCATGCTGAAGGTTTAACATCTTGTACTTTTAAAAAGATAAAATATAAGTTTTTATTAAATAGTTAAAAATATTTAATAATGTGCAAAATGAAAAAATAAACTTAAAATTTTTTTAAATAGTAAAACTCGATTCAATTTGAAAAAATCGAAGAAAATTTAAATTTTGAATTATTTGGTTTTTATTTTTTAAGTCAATTCGAGTTATTTATTCAAATAAGTTCGAGTCGAGTTAAATTTTACAATTTGAATAACTCGAATAATTCAAATAACATATTGGTATAAATAGCCCTTTGGCCTCTGTCAATTTTAAAAACGAGCAAATTGGTCTATCTCTCAATAAAAATTACAAAAAGAAAATCAAAATAATTTTTTAAATTCAATTTTTTATAAAAATTATATTTTAAAAAAATTTAAAAATTTTTAATAAGATTCTAAAGAATATATATAGAAAGTTAAATTTTTTAAAAATTTCTAAAATAATAGTTTGGAGAATAAATTAATTAATGATTTAAGTTTATAATAGTTTTAAATTTTTTAAAATAATAGTGTTTTTTTTTTCTTATTTTGCTTTGAAAAATTTTCAAATATATATGGTTTGAAGTTTATATGCTCTAATATGGAATTAATTATACTATAACAATATTTTAATTTGACATGTTTATTTTTTTAACTTAACTTGAACAATTTCATTTGATTCTCGACGAGAGTTTCATTTCAAGTAACTTGATTCGAAAAAAATTCAAATTAAGTTGGGATGATAAAATATGACTCGCTAACTCGATTAATTCAATATTTTTTCACTCAATTTGACTCAACTCAATCAAGCACTTACCCCTATTAAAAAAACAGGACAGCCAAATAGCAAATCGCTAAATTTGGGCACTTGTCCAATCAACCCAAACAAAAAGCAAAAGCTTATAAATATCTATGGAACTCACTTATACTAGTTTAGCAATACTTTTTAAAAATATTTTTAGATCAAAAAGCACTTTTGAATATAAACTAAAATTTTAACCTATGAACTCTGCTATTGTGGAATTTATTTTAATCAAATATCCTGACTAAGCTCTTCCTAATTATATATCATTACGAAAGTCACTTAATAAGTGTTTATCCAATGACCTTGTCATAAGTGTGTTATTCTCATAAGATATCCTTAATTTCTTTGGGATAAATTTGTTCTCCTAATATGATATTGTTTCATCTTACGATAACCATTACAACTTTGTTCATGAAAAGTCAATTACTATCAAATAGTAATCAAGTCATTTATCACAATGACAAACGACACATGGTTACATTTACTTTTCATCTATCATATAATGTCGATGAGAGGATACCATTTACCCTTTAGCTGGGCTATGAATTCCACTATTGTGAAATGATACTACATACTGCAAAGTCGTATACGCAATGCACCAATTTTCGGTCCCTTATTTATTTGAACTCATGCTTTTAATTACATCAAAATATATAAGTTGCACATACATAATACATCATCCACTCATGATTAAAGTATGACACACTATGAACATTACAAATAAATAGATTCATAAATGGATCTAGGACCTATTCTACTAGGGTCATATCCGATGTACTACCAGTCTAATTAGCCACATCTATGTATTTATCTCTTAGGAGTCATCCGCTCTGATGCTCAAGACAAAGTATCTCTCAAATTGGGCTTAATAAACGGCATATCTGTCTTTCAATCAATTTTTCTCATTTTCGATTAAACTAAGGGCATGATTAGGTTATCTACTAATACAAGTTGTCTTTCCATATTACAATTCAACCACATAATACCAACCAATATTAGTTAAACATTAGATAACCGATAAACTAATATTTGCTTACATTTTGCTTTGCGTGCCAAAACCTTTGAGGATTATGTATAAGAAATATTAATGTAATCAATAGATATTTTTATTAAACCAAATTATTTGAAAAATATAAGTGTACAAAGATAAATATACTATACTTAGGGAATTAACTCTAACACATATATGATACGGACTACAAAGTATTAATTCATTTATATTCAACTATATTACGACATAAACATAATGTGGGTGAAAAATAAAATTATGTAACAAATATATTTATAAAAATTTGATATAAAAACAAGCGAGGTTTTGGTTGAAATGGCAAAGGTGAAGATATGAAAACAACAATTTTTTAAGTTCAAATCCTATTCTATAGCAAAAAATTAAAAAAATTCAAATTCTATTATGTGTGTGCATTTTTTTTATTTCTATATTAAATATATAAAAAGAAAAAAAATGCTTTAAAAAATAAATACAATTTACTTTATAAAAACAATGAAAATTTAGTCATTACTTAATTGAGTTAGTGCATGGTTGACTCATAACACCAATTCAATTAAGAAACAATATTGAAATAAATGATTTCAAAAATACTGATTTAATTTTTAAACATAATATTTTTTAAACATTACAATTATTTAAATGTATTCTAAAGAATGGTAAACTATACCATTGGTTACTAAATTATAGGAAAGTTTTTGTTTTGGTCACTTAACTATTTTTTTTTTCAATTTGGTCATTGGAACTTTTGAATAGTTTAGTGACTTAAATGAAAACTTTTGAATGGTTCAATGACCAAATTGTAACTTTTTTTTAGTTAAATGACCAAAACTAAAACTTGCCCATACTTTAGTGACTAATGATGTAGTTTACCATTTGAAGAAATGTTTTAATATATTTTAGTCATGCAAACTAGTTTTTATAAATGGTTAATATATTATTTGATATTTGAGTTTGGCTTCAATATTTGATTTGATATATAGGTTTTTTTCTCTCTTCCAATTTGGTACTTGAATTTGGCTTCAGTATTCAAATTGGCATGTGAATTTTTTCAATTGGATAGTTTTAAATTTTTTTTGTCTCGATTTAGTACCTAAATTTGGTTTTAATGTTCAATTTGACACTTACTTTTTTGTCCCAATTAGGTACCTATTAGAGCACGCATGTGAAATATATTCATTGGGCCACATGATAACATTTGGTCTGGGTACCAAATTAAACTTTAAAGCCAAATTCAGATATCAAATTGTAAAAAAAATAAAAATTCCAAGTACCAAATTGAATATTGAAGCCAAACTAAGGTATCAAATTGAAAAAAAAACTCAGGTACCGAATTCAACATTAAAACCAAATATAGGTACTAGATTGTATATTAGCCCATATATAATCATGTTCATTTGCAGATTAAAACTAGTAAAACAGTAACTCTCAATCCATTTACAAAAGCCAAATCATATGCCTATTTCCCTCGCTTCTTCTCTATAGAAACTGTCATAGTCTCTCTCTCTAAATCCTTCTTACTACCACTTTAACCAAGTGAAGCAAAGATTCTTTTAATTATCTGGGTTTTTTGGGGGGTAAAATTTCGAGCCCTGCAACCCGACCGTTTTATTTGAAATCCGGTGAAGTGAGTGGACCATCGAATGGAGTCATCGGTGCAAAATCCGGCTTCTATTCGTACCTAACACAGCGAGAAGCTGCTGAGGTTGATGAGACTCTTATGGGGCCTCTTGGCTTTAGCGTGGATCAGTTAATGGTTCGTTAACATTTTTAAAACTCAATTCGTTTTTCCTGTTCTTTTTTGTTTTAAAGCTTGAATGGTTTCAGTTTATGTGAATTTTCAGGAATTGGCTGGTTTAAGCGTAGCTACATCGATTGCTGAGGTAATGGCTATTACCTTTCGTTTTTCATTTTGTTTGTTGAATTTTAAAATTTTTTTCTATTTGCCATATACTAATGTAAACACGCAGAATTTCGATGCGTCTAAGTTTATCTAAGATTGCATTAGAAGTTTGCAATAAAGGGTTCTACTTCTTTTTTGTTTATATTAAGTTGGTTGCTCTACCTTGTCTTGCTATTTGCTACCGTCAGTGTCCACTAACTACTACTGTCAAGTATATATTGTTTTGTTGACAATTCTATTGGAGATCATATAAGATGATACATAGTTTCTTGGTGTGCAAATGGAGCTTTTCTTGTTACAGGTTTATCAACCGAGTGAGTATAATTGTGTTCTTGCTATTTGTGGTCCGGGAACAATGGAGGTGACGGGCTGGTTGCTGCTCGTCATTTGTATCACTTTGGGTATAAGCCCTTTGTGTGTTATCCTAAGCGAACCACCCCTTTATTCTGGCCTTGTTGCTCAGGTATGGCACAAGGGATGTTGTAATAATCTAAACTGTATGGTTACGTAAATCTGCTTGTTTTGCAGCTGGAATCTCTGTCAGTCTCTTTTCTGTCGGAGGATGAGCTGCCTGCGGACTTGTCAGAGGACTTTGACATTCTAGTAGATGCTATGTTTGGCTTTTCATTTCGTGGTAAATACTTAATACTCCTTTTTTTTTCAATCCTTTCAACTTCTAGTTTATGTTTTTACTCATGTTGCTGCAATAATATTGTGATTACCATCTCTTTATAAGCAAATAAAATGATGCTGCTATGATTCTCTTATTCTTCGTCAGTATTGTCTTCTTATAGTTCAAATTTTTTTTGTTTTTTTTTATCACTGCTACAAGGACTCTTTTCTTTTTCTTTATGCTAAAGTGTTTTGTACATATTTCAAAATTTTTAATAAGCAAACTTATGCAATATTCCATACCTATGTGCGCTCTGGTATTATTGCTTATTTTCACTGGTCTGATTAGATCGCTTCATTAAATCACTTATTGCTCGGTTGGGTTTAGCGACCCATTTTCATACATTGGAATATAAGCTTAACCAACATGAACCTGCTTTATATTTGACGCGTTTAAGTGCTTGAAGTTTGAAAATGTATTCCTCTGAATAAAGGAGTTTAGTTAATGCAACATTATGGGTGCTAATCCTTTTCATCAACCTCTGCCATTTTTCTTTTGGTTTAAACCAGTAACAACCTTATGGGGCTTGGGATGGTAGCTGTTAGCTGCTTCTTTTGGAGTTTATTTGCTTATTTTAGTACTTATTTATGCTTTGGATGTTTATTGGTTGACCTTTTCTCGTTTTGTTTTACCATCTTCCTGTCTGCTGCAGCTCATCAGCAATGGCATTGCTAAAAGAGGTGGATAAAGATGGTTTTGTCTGGTTAGTGTTCCGTTACTATCATGGAACTGTGTGCTTTCAACAGCAGTTTTCTGTAGTTTTTATTTACATATATGTTTTTTGGTGATATTTTTATGTTTTTACTTTAAGCAGGTATACCAATTATGAAAGTCGAAAGGCCTGTGAGTTATCTGAAAATCCTCATGCATCACTTCTTTTCTACTGGGATGGGCTTCACCAGCAGGTAGGACATTGGATTTTGGCTTGTGATTATTCATTATGAACATTGAACGACTTTTGTTGATGTGAAAATTATCTTTTGAAGAAAGTAAAGATGATTCTTCTAAAAAAACATGGCTCATATTTGAATATATGAGTAACTTCTGCATGCTAGGATTGAAATTATTGAAGTTTACCTATTTCAGATACCGATTATCTATCATTTCCTTTTCTACACTTGATTTTTTTTGTGGGAAACATGTCATGGTGGACTTTAGGATTTAGTGCGGTTCATGCCAACTGTTGAAATCCCTTATGTATGTTTGTACTTTATTTTTAATATGAAACTTCTTTTTTGTAAATATATGTTGTGGACACTGCAGCATTTTTAGTAGAAGTTGATTTTGGCATGTCTTAAACTCTTAGAAAAACAGGAATTGTTTTTTGTAGGACTTCATTTAGTTTGATATGACATTACTTAATTACTGTAATAGTTATCTCTATTTGAAGAGATGATGAACAGATCAAAGGCAAACAAACTTTACCAAACTCTAAAAGAGATCTAGGTTTCTCTAATGAGTCCTAAGGTTTCAGACTACGCTGGAGGAGGCACGGTGCTACTGCTGTCGGGTGGGTGGTTTTGCCATTCAAAGGAGCTGCTCCCAGCTCATGAAATTAGACTTCCCTATTTTTGACGGGTCAGAAGACCGCTTGTGGACAATGTGAGTTTGGCAGCCTTCAACGTGCTGGGTGAAGTGTAACTTTGGTATTTTCAACTTAATCTAAAGGGCGTGTGATGAATTGGTTAGAATTCCAAGATTTTTGCTCACTTTGTTTTGATCCTTCCGTAAGCAGCAACCCCTTAGGAGATTTGGTCAACCTGAAACAAATGAGTTCAGTGCTAAGGCAAGCATGTCAGACTGAAACAAATGGGTTCAATCGAAAATACCAATGGTAGTTCCAGGAATGATTGGCAAGGGCAAGAATGTCAGAGCAGATATGCACATTAGTTTGTTCACTGCTGGGTTAACCGATTGTGTTTGACTTGATGTCGAGCTCCATAGCCCTCCTGATTTGGTTCATTCTAATTCTCTAAATTCATCTGCCTTTTTTGTAAAAAATTCATCAAGGGTAGAAATGGCTGAGAGAAGGGCAAGGGGTGAGGTTATAGTTGTGATGAATCAATATCGTTAGGCATCAATGTGAGAAGCTCTTTTGGCTGGAATTAGCGCATTAAAATACTTCAAAACCAGAAACTGAAGTGAGACTGAACTGGGCTTGATTTATATCATCAAGTCTATCCTGACTTTGAGCTTGAGAAGCTTTTTCTCCAGAAGCTGAGTATTGTTGTGGACAAAGCAGCATATCGAGTAGAAGTTTTTGGTATGTGGCAGGACTCTTAGAATTATAGTTGTTTTTTAGGACTTCATTTAGTTTGATACGACTTTCCTTAACTATTGTAATAAGCTATCTCTATTTAAAGAGACAATGAATAAAACAAAGCCAAGCAGAATTTTTACTGCTAAAAGAGATTTAGGCCTCTCTAATGACTTCTAAGGTTTCAAGCTCCCTTTGATGCGTCTGAATTCTTAATCAAAATAGGTCATTCTGGAAATCGAAATAAAGGGAAGGAAATTGATCTCTACTTTCCTGTCAATCGTTTTGGGACACAATCCTATTCGCATATTCTTAACACTATGGATGTATTATCCACATTTGCAACCAGCTGCCTTTTGCTATTGACCATTTTTAGTTCTAAAGTAGGAGTATAAACAAATGCAAAGTGGGACTAAAACAAGGGAGTAAGCTTTTCTTGCTGAGTTGTATTAGTCTATTGCTAACATTGAATTCTCGCTACTGCTTTGGGTTGTCATAGTTGACATGGAGAGGATGCTGATTTTAGATAAAATGTTTCTGTCCTTGTGCACGGAGACCTTCCTATGTCTGCCAATATGTGTATGTGTCAATGTGTGTCCGTAAGAGAAAGAGTCCGAATGATGGATGGCGAGATGGATGATAGCAGCTTGGTACTTATGCATAGGTGTCTTCCTGAGGGAGTAAATTTAATGAGCAATCTGAAATCCTGCTGGTACTCGGGTGCGTCTTGTAATTTTGTATGTTATCCATAAGCCTACTAATAACTGCTTTAATGAATAAAGAAATGTTGCAGATGTATGTTGAAATTTGTGTTGGACCATTAGGCATATATCTTGAATTATTCTATTAATTGAAGTTTGCTGTAATGTGGAACAGAATCTGACTAAATAGTGCAAACTTATAATTTGTTCATTGGTTTCCATTATGAATATCTAAGGGCTATAATGAACTGTGATTTCCAGGTAAGAGTGGAAGGATTGGTGCAGAACATTCCCGACGAGGAATCAGAGCAATACTTCCACAGTCGTCCTCGAGGAAGTCAAATTGGAGCTATAGTTAGCTAGCAGGTTTGTGACTTTATATTCTATTAAAATGTTCTGGAAACATGAATAATAGGTCTAAATCTTTTCTTCCCTTGTTAATGTCCATTAGAAGTAAAAATGATAGGTTTGAGAAAAGTAAAGATCAATTTCTTGCTTCAGAGTACTATAGTTCCTGGACGGCTTGTACTGCACCAACAATACAAAGATCTAGAAGAAAAACAATCTGATGGGTAAGTTGACTCGTTTTTAATGTTTGACCCAGATAATTTTGTTTGTGTCAACATTTTCTGTACTCTGTGCTGCATTTAGCTATTTTTTGTTGGCTTAATATCCATTTATCTATTTTCTTCAATCAGGTTCTAGTGTTACGGGCCGCAATTCAAAACCCGTGACCATCATACCAAATGCATCCGATGGAGGTTTATCGTGTAGGTGGAGATCATTTGGCCTGCAAGAACTGACCTGATTCGGTAACCTGTTGGAGAAGCCTGTCAGATTAAAGCCTGGTTGGCCTGATAATGAAGATATGGCAATTTAGGCTATTTTAGTAACTAATCTTAGAAGATTGATAGAATCATATCTTCTAAAGATTAGATTAGATTTGATATGATATATTTTGTAAATCCCTAAAATCAAGGAATATAGTTAATCTCGTCCGTCGATGTAAATGTATCTTCACCGTCGGTTTTTGGGGAACTCAACTATAAATAGAGAGCCTCCCATCATTTGTACTCACTCCATTTATTGTTTCATTATTCTTTGTGAATAAGAGAATATAGAGAGCATTTATTCAAACATCTTGTGTGCGTTTTTTCTATTGTTCTTCTGTTGCTTCTTTTGGCATAAGTTTGCTTCCGCTATACAAATTGGTGCATTTGAAGAGTTCTTAATGAATCCTAACCTGAGTAAAGGCTGGCTTAGGCAAGTTTGGACGAATGGGTAGCTTAAAGTCGCACGGATCGCGAGACGAAATATTTAGTCCCGTGACAAATGGTATCCGAGTTATTGGTTCTGAGGCACTGTTGGGATATCGAAAGAAGTTGTCAGTCAGAGTGAGCCAATGGAGACCTGTGGAAGGGCCAGAAAAGTAAGTCAGTAAAGGGATTTATTGTCAGCTTTGGAGGGTCGAGTCGTCACTCTCGAGGAGTCCATAGAGGACGTCAAGGAAAGGATCGACAAAGTCGATGAAAGATTCACTAATGGGTTGCAATCCACGAAGGAGTAGCTTAAGGAATATGTGTGGAATATTATCAGTTCCACGGAAAATAAACTGGCTGGGAAGAATGATTCTCTTGAGGCTATGATGACAGCTTTGAAGGAAGAGATCAATGAGCTTAAGGGGGCAAGATTTTCAAGGTTGCCGTGGGTGATGGAATGTTGGCTTCGAAGCCGAAACAGCACGCAATGGATGTGCCCAAACCAAAAGCATTTAAAGGGGCAATGTTCGCAAGTGAAGTGGACAACTTTCTTTGAACAATGGAGCAATACTTCCATGGGATGAACATCGAGGATTATACCACAAAGGTAAATATTATTGCTATGTATTTTACTAATGTTGCTTTGTTATGGTGGCGACGTAGGTCTACTGATGTGAGACATGGTGGGGCTGAGATTGGGACTTGGGAGGAGTTTCAAAAGGAGTTCAAAGCACAGTTTTACCCTGAGTATGCTGAGGATGAAACTCGAGCAAAGTTGCGGCGGCTTACGCAACGAGGCATGGTTAGGGAGTATGTGCGGGAGTTCAGTAAACTCATGCTCTAGATTTTTGATTTGAACGAGAATGAAACATTTTTCTCTTTTACGGATAGGTTGAAACCATGGGCGAAGCAAGAATTGCAACGTCAAGGAATTCAGGAACTTACCAATGCCATGATGGTAGTGGAGTCCTTAGTGGAACTTGTTCCGAGAAGAGACAGGTTTGAATCTTCCAAGCCCAACAAGAAGGGCAATGGTGGGTACCATGAGGAAGATGAAGAGGGACATAGCGATTATAGCAATGGTAGTAGTAGCGACGGTGGTAATAGGAAACCACAAAATGAGAAGTGGAGACCTAACAGCCCGAAAGAGAAGAGAGTAAAGTTGAAATGTTACCTTTGTAAGGGACCGCATATGAAGAAGGACTGCCCAAAGGTATCTTCAGTTTCAGCTATTAAGAGACATGATGAGCCGGAAAAGGTAAAGCCTATTGAGAAAAAGATATCGAGGGTCAATTTTATGGTGCTCATTCCTAGAAAAGGAATTGTGGAGAAGAGTTGATGTTTGTAGACATCAACATTGCAGGTCAAAAGAGGAGTGCTCTTGTTGATACGGGAGCATTAGACTTATTCATATTGAAGGAGGCTGTAGGGAAACTTGGTATCTCGATTAAGAAATCGAATAGGAAGATCAAGACAGTAAATTTCGAGGAGGCCCCAACTGTGGGAGTAATTCATAATGTGGAGCTACAAATCAGCGAATGGAAGGGTAAGGAAGAATTCGAGGTAATCCAATTAGATGATTACGATTATGTTCTTGGATTAAACTTCCTTAACAGGATTCAGACATCTCTATATCCATGGGTCGATCAAATTCATATTGTTACCAGTCTGTTATAAAAAATTGTTGTGTCGGTGCATCGAGATGTAAAGGTTGGGACAAAGGTGTTGTCGTCAATCCAACTAGTCGAGGATGTTTCGTATGGGAGTAACATTGACTCGATAGAACGGAATGCTACAAAAGCCTTTTTGGAAGTGTTAGTGGCGCAAAAGATCGATATAAAGCCTGCAGATTTGACTGTGGAGCCGACACCTTTGGGAAAAGTGGGTTGTGCATCGAGTTTCAAGGAAAAATGAGCGATGCAGAAACAGTCGAGACGAGTAAATGCTGTGAGTAAGGTATATTGTGAACACTTTGATAGTGTTTTGAATTCTGACTTGTTGGCTTGGCAATGTCGCTTTCAAAGTTCATAAGCAAGGAGGCTGAGAGACTGTGGGCAATACAAAGCCAAGGTGTGAGAATGAAAGCGATTCAAAAAGGAACAAGTTAAAATTGGGGCAAGTTAGAACGGAGACTTCTTGCAAACGAGATGTACCAACGAGTGTAACGGTTCAAGTTAAGAGGCGACGGAAGCCGAGGCAAAGGTTCCGAAAGAGGGGACAACTTGAGTGCAAGACAAGTCGGGAGGAAACCAAGGGAACGAGAGAGTTTCAAGGTGAATCAAGTCAGTGCCATTCGAAAGTCGCAACAAGGGCGTTGCGAGAATAGGTGGGGGAGAATGTCACGAGCCAAAGTGCAAAACCCGTGACTGTGGCACAAGATGCACCCCATAGAGGTCTATCAATTAGATAGGGAACATTTAGCCCACGAGAAGTGGCCCGATTTAAAAAACTATTGGAGAAGCTTGTCAGATTGAAGCCTGGTTGGCTCGATAACAAAGATATGGCAACTTAGGTTATTTTTAGTAAGTAGGAAAATCATATCTTATAGATTTGATGTGATATGATGTAATCTTGTAAATCCCCAAAATTAAGGGATAGACTAATTTTATCCGTCGATGTAATTTAATCTTGACCGTTGATTTTGGAGGAGCTCAACTATAAATAGAGAACCTCCCCTCACTTGTAAATCATTCCATTGTATATGGATTCTTAAGAGTAATAGAATTCTGAGAGCATTTACTCAAACACCTGTATGCGTTCTTTTCTGTGGCTTTCTATTGTTCTTTGTAGCTTTTTTTGGCATAAGTTTACTTCCGCTATACAAATTGGTACCTTGGAGGACTTTTAAAGGAATCATCACTTAAGTAAAGGCTAACTTAGGCAAGTTTGGACGAACGGATCGCCTAAGGCCGCACAGATCGCAAGACGAAAGATCTATCCCTATGACACTAGAATCTGCATCTAACGTGGTCATCAGGTCATCATCATAAATGACTAGCTATATCAAAAGCTTGAGACTCAAATACGACAGTAATCAGAACAAAAAATCCTCATGTTTTTCCTTGTTGTAGGAGTTTGATTCCAAAGCCTAAACACTGGGGAGGATACAGACTTCGACCTGAGCGTTTTAAGTTTTGGCAAGGACAGCCATCTCGTTTGCACAACAGGTTGCTTACTATAATAACTAGGCTGTAGAATATGAATGAAAGAGGATTTTGTCCAAAATCTATCCCAAGTTCAAACCCACATATATAAAGGTTTGAGCTTGGATAATATGAACCCTTTTTAAGGATCTATATTTGGATAAATGCTATTTCCATGTCGGCTGATAATTGAGTCAACTCCATGTTAGCTTAAGCTGACAATGCTTTCCTTTCAATATTTTTCAAGAAGTTAAATCACCTTGGGCAGTACTTCATGCAAGGTCAAGCCACCCAAAGCTCTTCCCTACCCAATTTGTTTTATTTAAAAGAAGAAGAAGAAGAAACCATCCCACTTCTCAGAAAATGCAGATTTTGTACATTAAAAAGTGGATTTTCACTAGAGTTACATTTCACTTCACAATATCTTCCTTCCTGATAGATGCCTGGTTTACCTTGGAGATAGAGGACATGATTCCACGACCAGGAGCAGAATTTAAAATTGTGGTTAAAGTTCAAATGAAAGCTAGTCCAATTGGTGATGTGTGAACTATTTTGGAGGTTGGAATATTCCCCTGAAAAAATCAATGAAAAATAAGTTTGGAGATTCGTTTGGCCCTGAGTAGTATATTCTGCTTCAATTTCTGCACAAACCATGAAAGGATGTACTTCATTGCTGGCATTCGCAGGGACTAGATTTTAAACCATAAAAATTTAACAGCATCAAGTTATAAATACAGAAATGTTAATCTGGAGTTTGGTTGGGGGTTAAAAAGACGCAAGTGCATGGCATGAACAAGATTTCTTACATGGAATCTCGACTGAGGCACATACATATTTCAGAAGATGTGAAAAGAAAAAACAAGAAGAAAAAGATGGCAAATTTCCCTTACATTTACTACTGTTCTTACCTATATTGCTTTACTCATTGTATGAAAGCTTAATTTGCTTGCAAATAAATGTGTTACACTGTTATTTTAGCCCCTATTAGTGCCATTCATTTCATTGCCCTTGCTAAATTGCATTTTTTGTAAAAAAAAACTTTCCCTTGTCTTCATAATTTGTTTAGCATATTTACAAGTAGGCCATCAATATCATTCTATGAATATATCATCTCATAGTTTATCGGTAAAAGTACCATGGAAGCTCTTGTATTAAGTGTTAAATTATATTTTGTTTCTATTTAAAAATAGATAAATTAGTTCTTATACATTTGATTAAAGAGCAAATTGGTCCTTTCGTTAAAAATTTTATTTATTTCTATAGTTAAAAATTAGTCGTTGTACGTCATAATAAGTTACATGTGGCATGCCACATGTAATTATATGATTATCCTATCACCTATGTCAATTTTTAATAGTAAAAATAGTTAAAATTTTCAACAGAAAATACCAGTTTGCTATTTTATCTAATGTATAAGGATTAATTTGTCATTTTTTGAGTAAATGGAGTAAAATTTAGTCTGACTCCTAATATAGAGACTTTTATGATATTTTTACCGCAATGCATCCTATCTATAATGTCTTAAGAAATAAAGTCATGCTGGGGAGCACTATATAATAAATATTTTTTTGCTTTACCCCTCTTAACCATTGCATTGGACAAGAGGTTCTCTTAATTTTCATGTGCATGACATCATATATTTTCTAGATGCTTATTTGTAAAACATTTGACCAGGAACCATGTTCACTGGCTATGGGGGTTCAACACAACCACTCTTTTACTGGCTTTTTGGAGCAGGTAGCGTGCAACGGACAAATAGGACCCGAAATGGCTCAATGCTCTAAACACCACCATAAGTTTTTGGCGACGGTTATGATGGTAAGTCACTTTATTAGTGGATATTTCCTTTCTTAAATTCCAATTTTCATGATTAGGACTTCAAAGTGTTTACCGTTGATAACCATCAAAAGGAATACCCTTTGTTTTGTAATCATGGTGGTTTGACACTGCCCCTCAATTGGAGCGTCTCTTATTTGTCCATAACAAAGTCTGCGTCATTGGATTGTGGTCAATTTCTATAGAAGGTTCTTATACTATGCATTTTTTGTAGATTTAGCCCTTCTAATGTAATCCCGTTATTTTTAGTCTTTACTTTTAGAAGCAAGTATTTTCAGTCTGGAGACCAGCTTTTTCATTTAACGAGGGTTATTCTCTTTTAAACATGTGATGAGTACATAGCTTGGCATTTTTTAGTACAGGTGGACAACCTTTTTTTTTTCACATTTAAAAATGAAATGACAAGAAGTAGGGAAAATATTTATAGACATATTAAAACTTAGTTTTACGAGTCAATTTGACACCAATTTATCTTTTTATAGATAAAGTAAGATATATTAATATGTTATTTTTGTATTTTTATACTTTTATTTAAGGTTTAGAAAAACTCAATCATAATGAGATTTAAATCCGTTATACAATAAATTCAAAATATTTAATTTCACCATTTCAACTAAAATTTTATTTATTTTTCTATATAAACTTTTAATAAATATGTTTAATATGTTTATTATTAACTTATCTCACCTTCATCTCACCTTCATCGTTGTGTGTCATACTCTAGTAATACTGATTAAACTGTATACAATATCTGTTATAATCACCATATTTTAAAAAAAAATAAATCATGTTAAATTATTTCATGGCCTAACAAAAAGAAGTCGTCTCAAGACTGAAAAAACATATTTTAATAAATTATACACAATTTGACCTGAGTTTTCTTTGAGATTATATTTTGGTATGCTTAGGGGGAGGAAAAAGGAATGGAAAAGAAAAAGGGTTAGGCAGACTTTATAGGGACTAAATCCCATCTTTACTTTATTTCAACAAAAATTGGTCTGATGTGTAAGCTTTGTCCAAAAGCTTGGAGATTTCTTCATGGATGGTTCTTGATTTATTAAATTCTTTGTTGTTAAGTTGAAGGAGGGCAATGCCAATTCTGACCAAATGGGGCTCCACCATGAAAAAACTTAAAATAAGTAAGGGTCTGAGATTCCTTTTTCAAGGTTCTTTTGACCAGCTTCAGATGATATCTGACACTACTTTTGTTGAAAGGCCAAATTGATGGCAAGGGGTGAGAGACTACCCCACTTTCTTTTTTATTTGAAAGGTTAAGTGTTCATTTCTTTTCTCAGATTAGTGACATGTTTCAAGTCTCTCTCAGCTTTTAGTGAAATTAAAAAGAAAAAGGGGCCCCTTGTTCTATCTCTCACTCACATCAGCCATAGGCCCTATTTACCCTCTTTTGGAGGTGAGAAGTGAAGTTGGTGAGTTCATGAATTTGTGTTTGAATTTCATAGATTTTGGTGGGTAAAACGTAATAATGAGATTATTGTATCATATCAAAAACTAAATTAGTCTTTCTGTTAAAAATTTTATTCATTTCTACTGTTAAAAATTAGTTTTTATAAATCAGCATGAGGTATACGTTGCACGTCACATGTCACTATTTGATATCAATATGTGCAGGTTTTTAACAGTACAAGAATAAATGCATTTACTTTTTAATTTAATGTATAGTGATTAGTTTCCCATTTTTAATAAAGATTGTAAAATGTTATCCAACTCCCGGTACAGAAGTCTCAATGTTATTTTTATCTATTTTGATGTTTTAAGAAAATCTTTAAAAAAATTCTTTGAGAGTTAGATTAAACTTAGGGTGAAAAGTAAATTAGTCCTTTTATTATAAATTGAGTAATTTCATCCTTGTATTTAAGTAAAATTAACATGACATATTTTAAAATGATTTAGAAAAAAAAAATATCCCAAAACTCAACATCTTCTCAAACATTTATGAAGATTAAATTGTTTATTTTTATTTCTTTGATTTAAAACATGATAAATCAAAATTTAAACATTCAACCTTGCTGTCGTATACAATTTTTTTATTTACTTTACAATTAAAGGTTGAATAATTAAATTGTTGATTTTTTATGAGTGATTGATAGTTTATAGATCGTTTTTGAAAAAAAAAACTTTAAGGATCAATATGAGAATTAGGGTATAGTTTAAGGTCAATTTACCAATAAAGCCAATCAATAGTAATAAAGATTGCCTCAGCTATCCCAATTTGCTACAACTTGTTCATGACTTTTCTTTTTAGAATTTCTAGTCTTTAGTAGTCACATTAGGCTCCAATTAAATTAGGAGTCGAGTCAAGCTGGACTTCTAAAGAAGAGACAAAGCTCACTTAATATTGTTATCCCTATTTGCAGAATTTGAACTCAATATCTTACTTAAAGGGTATCGAACACCTTATCACTCAATTCAAGAGTCTTTGGTTGCTGAAAAGAAATTTGTTCGTCAAGAATCGATACGTTTTATTCTTTTATCGTTTATTCGCACATTTGTATACATATGTAGAGACTTAAATCTATGTTTTTGAAATGTGTTTGTGAGATAAAATTGTGGAACTTTTGAATGAAGGAGGAAAGAATAACAAAATAGGTGTAGGTGTTCATAAATGATATTATAGCAATCCTCAATCAAACATAATGAAAGGATTACCTCTAAAGCTAGTGATAAATATAATTGCTATCTATTTCTTTTCTTTACCAAGTGTGAATATATTCTCTTGGTATCATTAACGAATGATATTTTTTTCAAACTGTTCGATCAATATGAGTATTATTGTCAATGCGGGAGGATGTGGGTTCAAGTGCGTTCAGGTATATTATATATCCTCCAATTTATGAGTTGGGGAGGGACTATGGATAGTTCTAGGTATTGTGTTAAAAAGATAAAATATGATCAGAACCTATAATGAAATTATTCAAAAAAAAATTAATTTAAATATAAAATAGAACTTTAAATATCCAAAAGATCATTTAGAAAAATTACATTTAATTTTTTGTTTTACCAAAACGTGAGGGTATTTAAAAATAAAATTTCATATGCATATTATTGAGAGAATGTATTATTAAGGAAGATAATTTAAAAATATAAATAAATTTAATTTAAATTTGAAATCATCTTTAAAAACCTCAAATTATTCAGATTTCAACTTATTTCAAAGGAATAAAATAAGGTTACGGATTACTTAACGGAGATGGCTATTGAAGATTTAAACATGGTTTATACTTTTACAGAGTCTCCAACGAGTGTTCGAGCATTATTGTTGGATGATCTTCAAAACTCGAAACTAAAGTGAACTCCCATTAAAATTATGTTAATGCAGTCGATTTCTGTTACTTTTATTTCTAAAAATAACTCAAATTATCTTAATATATATTAGAAAAATATTATCTCACTTGTCATTCATGCATTTGCTAATTATTGTGAAATTTCTTAATTATTTAATAACATTTTTTATATAAATTTTCATTAACATGACACATTGTTAAAAGCTAATTATGTAAAAGTATTGTAAAGAAGAGAGTCTAAGCTCATAGCCATAGGCTGCTAGCTTTTCTGAAGGATATGTTATATGGCAAATAAATTTTTTTAAAAGAGGAAAATCTTTTGGTGTACAATTTTTTTAATCATCAAAAACTGAAGATGGTAAAATTATATTTCTTTATACTTGTCAGTTTTAATATTGAATAAATCGATCCCTTTAAAAAAACAAAAATAATCTAATCTCTGTCAAGTTTAAATCAAGCAACTAAGAATAATTAATCATAACGTTAATGTTTTCACCAATCGTATATAATTTGTATTGATATACTGACAAATTTAGTCCTTAAAGTTTACACATTCTTTCAATTTGGTCTTGATTTAACAAATTTAGTCCATAACATTTATACATTCTGTCAATTTAGTTTTAGTTTAACAAATTCAGTCTGCAACATTTACACATCAAAGGCTAAATTTATTATCATACCAATAAAAACTATGCACAATTGACAAAAAAATATTAACGTTGCTCGATTTTGAAATTATAAGGATTAAATTGTTCTAATTTTTTAAAGAAATTAATTTACTCAATATCAAAATTGAAACGTAGTAAACAAGTCTTTTTACCTTTAATTACTTCATTGTTGGTGCAACATATTTTATATATAAATGAAAATGAAAAATTGAAGAAAGACCAAGCATTGTTAATTGTAGTTGTAATAGTGAAAATGTAAGATAGCATGTGGCAGGCAAGGCAGCCATAGCCAGAAGTGGGAGGGTAATGCACTTTTTTGAAAATAAACAATAAAATCAAAGGCCATCCAATTAAATTGAAGTCTCTTTTTCAAATGATAAGATATGTTTGAGTAGGAGAAATAGGTCCATCAAAAGGGGCAGTTCCCAAGTGAATCCAATGGCATAATCCTCACCTAATGTATGGTCCTTTTCACTGTTTTTTTCCTTGGAGATTGACAAGGATGGTTTGCTGAAATAAGCAAAGATTTAAAGATAAAAATCAAAGGGCATAAACTGTAAAGAGATGATGACAAGAGGAAAATAAAAGCAGGGGCTACCATGCAGTTTACATCAATGGCATCCCCCTTCAAACCAGGAGAGAATGGATGACATGCATTTCTTATCTTTGGTGTAGTATTATGAAGATTTTTATACTAGAAGTTCGATTATATTTTACATTTAATAAAAAAATAAACAAGTTAATCTTTACACGTTAGATTAAAATAATTTGATTATTTCGCCACACTCTAATTTTTAACAGTAAAAATAGATAAAATTTTAACAGAAATGAATTGTTTACTTTTTTTATTTAATGTATAGAGTCTAATTTACTCTATTTTTTTATGATGGGGACAAAATATCTATCTAACTTCTTGTACAGTGCTCAAAACTATTAAAATCTAATTTAATATTCTAAACACGATTATAATAGGAAAAAGTACCATAAAACCCTTTCACTAGGAGTTAAATTGCATTTTACACATCTACTAAAAAAATTAAACAAATTAATCCCTATACGTTAGATCGGAAAGTAAACTATCCCGTTAAAAGTTTCATCCATTTCTACCATTAAAAGCTTGCCCTTCTACATTAGCATGAAATACATATCACATATCACCTGTTACTATCAAATTATTTCATCAGCCAAGCTAGTTTTAACAATACAAATGAGTTAAGTTTTTAACATAAAAGACTGATTCATTCTTTGATTTAACACATTATAACTAATTTATTCATTTTTCTTAATAAAAAAGATAAAATACAATCTAACTTCTATTATAAAGACAATAAAATTTTACTAATTATAATATAATAGGAATATACTAATTTTATAATACTTAGAAAAAAGAAACCCAAGCAATGTGTGGAAGACCTTGGAAGAACGAGTCTAGTCCTACAAGTGGATAGAAAGAAAGAAGGGCCAAGCCTTTGCTTCCCCATCACTTACTCAATTACACAGTGAGATGAGTCAGATCCCACTTTGATGATAAACTTAGCTTTTACCATCCTGCCATACACAACACCAACAAACAAAGGGCTGATAGATTTTCCATCCTAATTATAAGAGAGAGAGTCACCATTTTCTTGTGGACTTGGCTTTACTTTATAACACGAACACAGGGGGTGTGACAAATCATCAAATCATTGGTCCCACCTTCCATATAAGAGATTAATATATATATCTGCATTGCGAAGTCAGAGCACATAACAAGAGTCCAATTCAACCACTGCCTCAAGCTCCAACATCAAATTATATTTTATTTTTTTATTCAAAAAATAAACAAATTAATTTATATATATTTCATCAAAAAAATAAATTAATCTTTTTATTAAAATTTACATCTACTTTTGTTACTAAAAACTTATCCAAATACGCATAATAAAATACGCATAATAAGCCACATCTATTATCCAAATACGCATAATAAGCCACATTAGTTACTTCCAACCTCGCCAGATTTTAACAAATTTACTCATTTTTTTAATAAGAGTAATATATCATCCGACTCCTAATATAACCACTCTACTTTTACCAACCTCAAAACAGCTGAAAACTCCATTAAAATTTCATCAACTCAAAGCTACTAAGGACATGAGAAAATTTATAAGGCAGGACCATCCAACATGCACCATCCACCACCCCCACCCTTTTTTAAGATTTGGGGTTGTAGTGGATACAAGATGGGAATCTCACATGGTGGAGAGGACCTGCAATGTGTACTTGATATATACTACACTTTCCATACATCACTAAATGGAACTTCCTGTCAATTTGATCATTTCCACATTGAATATTAAACGGAAAAAAGAACAGTGTCTTGGTGAAGTTTTTATGGTCCATGCATATTTGGCATTTATTACCCCTTTCTCTCACATTTTGGCTAACAAGAACAATAATAAAATTCAACGGTCAGATACTAACCACAACATTTGAAAATAACAAACATGGAGGAATTAGAAAAATGTGAAAGAGAGTAAGAGATGTCCAAGTAAGGGGCTCTCCCATAAAACTACATCTTAAAACTACAAATGAGAGCGGATAAATGCCTCTACGGCCTATCGATGCTTTGCTGAAAGCACAGAAAAATAGATCCACCCACATCCTCAGATTCTTCAACCTTCAAAGGACAAGGCAACACATGTTTGCCCCTCCATATATAGTTCAAAAACCTCCATTCCCTGGCTAACTTAGACTAATGACAAAATGAATATGAAATAAGAAAAAAAAAAAGATTGTAGTAAAAATTTAAATGCCTACCGCTGGAACAACATCCATGGTTCAATAACTTACAAAGAGATCCCTTTTGTGCACTTGTCCCCCTTTATCAAAGGTAAGCTCTCGTCTCTCACAGGGATTAGCTTTGAATTCCAATGTATCAGCCCAAGCTTGAAGCAGAAGTTATTTACTCAACTTTGCTTGGCTGCAAATGTTGGGACCTTCACATGGGTTATACTTAATAGATGCACACCATGACTGTATCAAAATTCCCAAGGGGATAGTTTTAACTTCCATGGTATTCGGTTCCACAATGAGAATAAATAAAATAGCTTTCTGCACCACATTTTTGCCTACAAGATGGTAACGAATTTTGGAGCATCATTTCTTGGCCCTTCAAGAGATCGATACATGTATAATGTTTGAACACAGACATCCATCTCTTCTTCATCAGCAGATCTAATCACTTCAACCACTAGGCGAGGCATAGCACGAGCAATCTGTTGGCAACCTTGGTAAGTTAGTCTACATGAAGACATCCAAAGAAACCTCATGTTGTAGTAGTGATGCAAACCAGAACAAAGAGCAGCATCTCCAAATGGACTATCTCTAATTTCGAGCTTTTGCAATTGTGGACAGCCCTCGAGTACATATTTAAGCGCCATGTCACTATCTCCAGCAAAAGCCACTGATAATGTGCGTACCAGTTTCCCATATCGTCCAATATAGTCAAAAGCTTTATCTGTCAGTAAACCAGAAACAGCAAGACGAGTGAGCTTCTTACAGTTCATAACAATGGCTCCAAAACCGTCATCCATAGGTTCCCCCGTCACATGATCAGGCCTGTGGCGACCCATTATGCATAGCCGGAAAACAACTAAATCTGGACAGTTTCTGGACATTGCTATTACAGCTGCGTTAGTCATCCTCTGGCAGAAATAAAGAATAGATTGCAATTTCCGACAACCCTCAGAAATAGCTTGGAAGCCTACTTCAGAAACAGGACCATCACTATCCTCACGAGCATCAACAGGGAAAACCCGAAGCTCACGCAATTCCTTACATGTTGCAGCCACTGCTTGAAGTCCTTCATCGCATATTGAATCAAGGACCTGCATATCAAAAGCAAGGTAAGCTTCAAAGCACTAATTTCTTCACAAAGCCTTATACAGAACAAAATATGAAACACATACCCAGAAAACCTGAAGCTTGTGGCAGTTGCTTATAATTGGCTTAAGCTGTTCGGCAGTAATGTTGGCGTAGCTGAAATTCAAAGACGTTAGATTCGCACAAATAGGGTAAATTGCAGGCAGATAATCCGGAATTATTTCCCTGAACCCAGAGAGACAAACTAAGGATTTGCAGGCAGCAAATGCGGTTACATAATCTGGTTCTTGATCACCTTGCCCTGCAATCTCCGATGGGCTAAAGGACCCTGTCCCAAGATGCGTGAGCTGCGGAGCTTGAACCATAAGGCGGTATAACTGCCCAATTGAAACATATCGATTTAGCTTAAGCTTCTTAAGTGAAGGAGACCTTGCCACCAACCTTTCTAATGCCTCAAAATTTATAGGGTATTCTACACAATCAAATATCAATGACTCGAGATGTGATTCACCCTCAGGAAAACACAATATCCAATCCGTCTCATCATCAGAAACCTCGGATTCGATCAGATCAAGCACCTTAAGCTGTCTGCAATTATAGAAATACATCAATCAAGTATTCATACAATTTTAACCTAAAAAAAAAACTTTCATTGTTACTTAAAACATTTTTTCCCATCATCCAAACAATACCAGATCAAGAAATAAACATAACAGATCTACAAACCCAAAGCATTAGATCAAACAAAATTTTCAGTAGAAATGCATAACATCTCTTTGCCTAATAGCCAATAAACCATAGATTAGTACTCTAAACACCTTAAACAGATCCAATCAACTCATTAATTATATACGCATAGCATTATAATCATCAAAAAGGAAGAATAACAAGAACAATACCTGCACTTGCTAACAAAAATGGAGAGGCCACTAGTTCCAAACCCATCACAGCAAACAAGAACAAGCTCCTTAAACCCTAAAAACGATTCAGCCAAAGTTGCTAGATCATCATCCGTCACGGACATACGCTTTAGGTAAACTTTCTCCAACCAAGGGCAAGCCTTAGCAAAAGCCAGGACCCAAGGATTGAAATGGGCACCCCAATCGGGTGGCATAAGGTTAAAATCCGCGAACCTGGGCCTTCCTTTCAGATGAAGAGCTCTCACTCTAGTGAACCGAGCGGTAGCCCGAGCCGGCGAAACCGCGTAGCAGTTCCCAATGAACAGCTCGGATCGGGTAAGCGCCTCAACCCGATACCACGACTTACACACCAATGAGGCAGTGTTCCGGTCCCGCCTCGACGTAAGGAAGTGAAGCACGTTTTCCAACACGTTCTCCAGAACCTGATCCGGGTACGGTGACTGAAACTCGGTATGACCCGAAACCGACCCGGTGACGATACAAGTCCGTGCCTTGTTGGAAGTGAAATCAAGATCTGACGGCGGAGATTGCTGCCTTTCGTCATCATCAGACATTTGCTCCGACATCTAAAAAAACCCAAAGTGGAATAATACAAAAAAAAAAGGGATCTTCTTCCCCTGTAGAATGGATTGTTGGTTTCAATCGAATTAGCAACAGAGCATTGAAAAATAAATAAAAAGTTCAATCTTTTAAAGCAAGAGAGAGAGGAAAAAGGAAGGAAAGGAGAGTAAAAATAAAATAAAGGGAGTGGAGAGTGAGAGTGGGGTTTGTATCTCTTCTTAAATCTTAATATGACTGTGAGAGAGCATTGGGATTCTCCATGTTTTTAGCCTTTGCCTCTTCAACTCTTCTCTTTCATCTGTAAATATCCTATCCCTCCACACTTCTCCTCCATTATTTGGGGTGTGTTTTTTTCCCTTTTCTTTTTTACAAGCTTGTCATTTTATTCTTTATTTTTTCTCCAAAAAAAAATTTGTTGTCTTTCGTAGACAGTAGTAGCCCAGTAAATAAAAGAACTACTACTATGTTGTCTATGTATGCATATAGTATATACTGTTTTCTACTTTCTTCTTCCTTTTGTTGACTGGTTTTGACATTTATTTGGGTTTTCCTAGTTGAGTTTTACTATTAGTTTTTTTTGGGTAAATTTACCTAAGGTCACTAAACTATTAATAAATTTATATTTTAGTCACTTAACTTCTAAAAGTTACAAAATGGTCACTAACCTATTAAAAAAATTTATTTAACTCACTAGGTTATTAAGTGTTTTTTTTAAGTCCAGGTTAGCAAGCTCCAAACAATGTTTCGATGACTAGTATAATGGATCAGTTGCCATTGATAAGTAAAGGAATATACCTTATATCTAAGTTGATCTAACAGTCAGTGTCTAAAATTGAATAAAAAAGTTGTTTAAATTTTAATTCGCAAATTCATGACATTCAAAGTTTGGTTCATGAAAAAAAATTGAATTGTAGAAGAGAAGGGGAATAAGAGCTTGGTACAGGTAGTGCGAACAAAGAAAGCCATACAATAATAATTTTAACAACCCAGATGCTTAAATGAAGACTTTGGAATAGTTAAATGACCATTTTGTAACTTTTTAAAGTTGAATGACTAAAATATAAATTTACTAAAAAATTAGTGAGTTTGGGTATAGTTTATTTCTTTTTTTGTGTTATATGAAAATTGTGGCTTTAATTTCAATCCTTTAATTTTTGAATTAATCAATTTTATTTTTTTGTTATTTTTAAGTTTTAAAATTTCAGTATTGACCCAAATAATATCAATTAAATTTATTAGGTTAAATTTTATTTTTAGTCGTTTATTTTTTATATCATCCATGCCCCTTTTACGGTTCATGTTTGTTGTTTTTAAGGTTCGAACATACATTGCCTCTTTAAAAATATAATGTGTTTTACCATTACACCCAACACTTGTTGGTATTAGTAACATATTATGATAAGTAATGTATTTGTCATATATTCTCCAATTTAATCATTTTTAATTTTTATATTTTTCTAATTTTAAAATTTTAATCCTAACCCAACTAGTAATTTTTAATTTTATTTAGTATTACGTGAAAATAGTTAACTAGCATTACGCTTGTGTTATACAAAATCTAGCTAGCTGTTACGCTGAATGCTTGTGTGAATCAGTAGTCTTACATAGTACAGGGACCTTGGCAGAGGCTTTGGAACTTGCCTCTTCTGCCCAAAGTACAGGACTTTGCTTGGAGGTGCGGGCGCGGTATCGTTCCATGTAAGGCAGCTTTGGTGGCGAAAGGGTGTGACCTTGATCCTCAGTGCAACCGGTGTGGGTCGACTGAGACAATGGATCATGTTCTTCTACTTTGTCCGAAGGCGGCTGAGTTATAGACTGTAGCGGGGTTCGCCTTTAATTTTTCAACCTGTTATGATATGTTCCTGTTTGCACTTTCGCAATTAGCTAGTCTGAAACAGTAATGACATATCAGCGGCGGCCATTGTCCATTTTTCTGAAGCGTAATTGAATGATTGGGAGGAGGCACAATCTTTGTTTGGACGAAATGTCGATGGTTCTACGAGATGCAGCTAGCTCCTTTTTGCGTGGCTTCTCGAGGTCGTTTACCACGAGATTGGACCCGCAAGTCGGTGCGGCTATTTCTGTTCGAGAGGCGTTGTCCTGGATCAAGCATTGTGGCTTCACTAGTATCATCATTGAGTCGAATTGTTTTATGATTGTTTTTGAATTTTCTAAATTATTTATTTTTAAAATTTTAAATAGAATAAGGACCAAATTAAAAATATATATATTAAAAGTTAAATTTATTATTATATCAATTAAAAATTACGCTTTCACCCTGTGCTAATGATGTAATGAATGAATCATAAAAAAAAATCATAATAATAACGATAATGTTGTTGACGAAATTAAATTTCTTTTATAATTAGATAACTAATAGTTGAGTAACCAATGATATAATTTACCCAAAATTCAAAAAAAATTAGAACTTAACTAAAAGATATATTTAGTAATACAGTTTTTTTTAGCTTCTGATCATTATCCATAACTCTTTTTAAACCCATAAATAGGAGGATAATGCGATTTAGTGCACTCGAACTCACGTCCTTCTGCATTGACAATAATACACATTTTTTTCCTTACGTAATACAATTGTCAAATATTTTATTAAAGTTGTGATGAGAAATCTATAGATTAAAGAAAATAAACATATATTTCTTTTTCTTTATACAATGTTTATTTTTATCCATAATTCTTCTTAGTCCTTAAATCATTTTAAAAAAATGTGTTTAAGCATGCTCGAACCCACATCAACTTGATTGCTACGATAGCAACTGTCTCAATTAAGCTAAGGCTCGATCAACAATAAGCAATTGTATTTAGAACATGACCAATAGACCGAATCGATTAGACTGAAAACTGATTGAATACTGATTCAAAATAAGAGGTTAGACCAATTAACCTGCAAATCGAATGAACCGTACTATAAAAATAGTTGAATCAATTTTTTTCTATTTTTTTAATTATTTATATTTAACAAAATAATAATTTATGAATATAGCTTATTATTTTAATAAAGTATTTAATATTACAAGTTTATTTGAATAATAAATTTTAAAATTTAAATAATATTCTTAATATATTACTGAAAATATTAATATTGATTTTTTAATAATAAATATATATTAAAATTATAAATACACCACTATTGAATGAATATTTTAATTATATAAATATAAGTATCCATTAAATCATTCTGACATTCATTTATCCCTTTCAAGTCTAATGTGATCATATTCACTCTCATGTATGTAATTTGGGAATTATTTATTATTAAGTTTATACACGATATTACTTATTATAAAATATTATATTATATAATTTATCAAATAACAGAAAATATTTTACACAAAATCATCGTAACATTAAAAAGTATAACTTTTTTCAGAAAATCAATCCATTCTTTAGAAATCATTTTCCGAAAACTATTTTCAACGAAACAAGTACAACATTATTTTATTTTATTTATTATCATATAATTTTCAAACATTTTATGATATTTCTATTTTTCATGTCCAATAACTTTACAACAAATCAAAACCTTTTCAAAAAGTACTAAAAAGTATTTAATGATTTTTTAATAATATTATCAGCTTACCGTCCAATAATTCACAAAATAGAAGGACAATTATATCTTTTATGGATTTATTTATTTTTATTTAATTATAAATATCTCGTAAATTTATAGGTTATAAAATTAGGTTATAAAATTACGCACGAATTTTTATCTAATGTTCAATATTATACATAAATTTTAATTTTATGCATGAAATATTAATTTAATTCAATATCTACAAACCACTAATACCATTATATATACATATTGCACACAAATAATAATATTTATTTAATATAAAAATAATCGATATATTTATTTCTTTAAATGCATGCGATTGAATAAAAATTAAAGTTTCATAGATAAATTTGAACCACGATCAATGTTTCATATATATAATTACATTAAATCACAATTTACGTATCAATTTGTACATTAAACTAAAATTTCATATATAATTTTAAATCATATTATCCCTAAATTAATTTATTTATTTCACATAAAAATTAATTCTAAAATATATACAAAAATAGTATTAAATAATTTTCAATATTCCAAAACACTTATGCATCAAGATTGTAAAGCATTCTATTTACTGAAACCAATGTATGCTTCGAGGATAAATTTCGGAATTTATGGTTATCTCTGATATTTAAATTTCACTTTCAAATCTTCAAAATTTCTTATATTAACTCTAATCAGATTAGGGTCTATTTGGATAGACGGTGTGCTTACTTACAGTTAGTGAAAAAATAATAGTGACAATAAAATTAGATATTATAACAATATTATAGCATGAGAGAAAAAAACTAAACACGCCGCACAAAAAATAAACATCAATCTAAAAGGGTCCTAATCTAATTTTTTACTCTAAATTATTATATTTAGTTTTATTTATTTAAAAAAATATTATGTGTTTCTTTTTTGGATGATTGCAACAATGACTATTGTGGGTAGATTTTTTTTCCTAATGTCAGAAAATATCTTAATCATCAACGTGGAAAGTGACAAAACAAATGAGAGAGAGAGAGAAAATATTGGTGGATTTTCATGGCTTCTTTTTAATTTGAGGAATCTTTTCCTTCATTTTCTTGTCAACCAAACAATTCCACCATAATAAGCAAACGTACCAAATAAAGACAAATATATAAAAATAATTTTTACAAGATTATTATTTTAACAATTCAATTATTGAATTTGTCAATATATTTGTACTTGTTTTATGCATTAAATTTTTAAACTGATCCGATATCTCTATTATATCGATATAAAATATTGTCTATATTAACATATATTTAACAGTTGAATGGTTAAAAAATTTTAATTTGTATGCATGATTTACATGAACGGAACCTGAAATATGACGGTTAAATTGTTAAAATATTAATTGCATAAAAAATTACGAAATGATGTAAAATTACTTAAGTTTCATATCGGTATAAATAAATCTCTCCCATATATAGTAAAGATATTGTTAGAGATTGTGTAACCCGAATCCTGTCACTTGTTAAAAAATAAATACAGTGAAAAATAAGGGAATTATTCTTCTTCTATTTGATTTTGATTAGAACAAGGTTTTTCAACCCTTAAATAGACGTAGCCAAAACTCATATTGTACATTCGTTTTTCAACGTTAATGAATTTTTTCCTCCTCTATGGTTTTTCCCCAAAAAGGTTTCCACACAAAATTTGTATTTTTTTATGATTATTCTACCATTATTATCGACGTTTATTGTAACAAATATAAGGACTTAATCCCCATTATACAATATATTTGACTTAATTAATAAAGTTTAGAACTTAAATGCATTAAATTTTTTTATTCTTTCCATATAATTAATCTAACAAACATACTCAACTTTTTATTCATCCTTCTCCTATGTTATTCCAAAATAATTACAAGAAATTTTATAAGTATATACATATTAACATTCAAGTAGCATATGGCCAATGGCAACCATTAGTTTAAAGATTCTTTAGTAATCTTGAAAATAAGATTTTGTGAGCATAAATTCCATTCAAAGGAGAGGAGAGGCAAGGAACAATAAATAGTGATTTTAAAGATATTTATGGTTTACTTCAAAACTTTTAGCCAACCAAATTGGAAGCCCAGCTGGCCATTGATTTGATTTTTGTTTTGTTTTTGTTTGTGTTCGTGTTTGGGTTTGGGTTTTTTTTTTTTATTTAAGGTGGATTTGGATGGGCGGTGCGTTTACTTGTGATTAGTGTAAAAACAGTTGTAGCGTTGAAATTAGATACTATAACGATACTGTAGCGCGAGACAAAAAGTAAGCTAAACGCATTGCACCGTCCATCTAAACCCACCCTTAAAATATCAATAACCTATTATTTTTCTAGAGAAATTTTCATTTAGGGAACACTGAAAAATATATATGTTTGGACAAGGATATGAACTGTCCATTTACATTATAAACATTGAAAACCAACCATTCTGAACAAAAAGTGCAAAATCAGAGTTTTCACCATCAATTTTCTTTTATGGGGACCTTTCTGTATACCCTTCCTTTGATTATATAATATCAAAAACAATATCTGTTCAGAATCACCATTAGACCAATATGAATAATTTCGGGTCGAAACAACTAATTTTGATACATGAAAAATCTTACTTGTTTTCCAGTATTATAAGAACTGGATTGAAAGTTGAACTAATTGAAACTATAGTTATTAGTTTAACCGTCCTAATAAAAATCTAAAATACTTTCGTTAAAATTTAAAAAAAAATTGGGTTTTTTTTGTATTTAAATGTTTTTTATTATTGATTTTTTATCCGTTGAAATCAATTCTAATTGTTTTCAATTATATATCACAAATTGAATTGATTAAATCATTCATTTTTTATTCAATGAATCAATCCAAAGACAACTATGTTTTCTTTTTTCTGATAACATTTGTCCACACATGTATGAGAGCTTTCTTTGAGGCCTTTGATTCCTATAAAAGTAGCCTTCACTTTATGGCCAGATATATTCACTAAGCATACTAGAGTTTTGAGGAGGAAGAGTGACATGAGAGTGTATCTTTGTGTATATGAGAAAAAGAAATTGTAAAAGATCATAATGTATACAGGATTCATACATACAATTCTATATACTATTAGTGAATTAACTAATACATCATCGTATCATCTGGTTCACCACATAACACTCGATAAAATCAGTTCAATAAATGTGGGTTGAACCCTAAATAAACTTTATTCGTAAAATCAGAGATTTAAATCCTAAAAAACTCACAGTTTATCACTCCAAATCCAAGGAGCATAGGCTTCCATACCTAACTTCTTTTCCTGCAACAAAAAAATATTGACACATATATGATTAAACTATGAATGTGGACTAACTTTTGAGGACGGGTTTCTAGGGTAAAAAATGTGTGTTGCTTAAAGTTGGGAATAGGCTTTATAGCTATGCTTTCAATGATGGAGAATATAGGTTTGACAGACAAAGCAGTGGTTGAAGTTCCAAAAATGAGGAAATTTGATTGACAAAACTTAATATTTAATTGTGTGGATGTAATAAGTGAAAGCATAATATCTTGAACAATTATTAGTCACTTAAAGTGGGGCTAGCTGTATGTAAATTATTGAATTGAATAGTAAGTTTATCACTTCTATAGAATTTTGCAGACCCAATTTTGTATATACAAACCCAATTAAACTATTAGATTTGAACCAATTTTGTAAGTATATGTGTTCTATGTGAGTACCAATAATAAATGTGTGAATCTTCAGCTCAAAACAGCTACAAGTATTGGCGAAATTATAGTTTTGGTATTATAAAAGAAACCCAGTGATTAATTCTCTGTATTCTGGAAATCCATTTTATAAAAATAATCCGTTTTTTTTCTTTAGCTAAATTAAAGTAATAAATGTTGGGTGCAATAGTAATTCATAAGGAACATTACACTTTTAAACAAAAAAACACGGGTTAGGATATTGGATTAACATTGTTGAAAAAAATAATCACAAATTCTGAACATAAATCGTCAAAACGAAAGTAAAGTGAAAATATGGAATAAGTCACGAATCATATTACAATACAGAGATGAAACACATAATTTGATTGAAAATATTGAGATTCATGTAAAACTTATTGAAGTACCATAGGTCGGCAGGCTTTTGCTTTGTTTTGGGGTTTCTTTCACTTGTTTATGGGCATCAGTTTTGAGTCCATCTATTAAACTTTGCGAGCCTAATAAAAGGACAAGAAGAGCCGTTAGATTCGGTGATTTTTTTTAAAATTGAAAATTTCATTTCTGTAGATAAAAAAAGATGACTTGTATCTCATGTAGACCTGGCCGGGTCATTCGTTCAAGGCCGAAGATTTGTCCGAAAAGTGAGAGGGTTTAAGCAAGAATATAGACTTGAAAAATGAGATTGGACAATAAATAAGGCCTATTTTCTAAACGGGTTGGGCCTTGTGCATATTTTTTTACTCGAGCCTGGCTCGAATCACATGCTTATTCTCTCTCTCTCTCTCTCTCCCTTTTTGTATTTTCAATTTGTTAAGAAACATTTATTTTAATATTTTTAGTGTATTCGATGTATTATAATCTAAAACGGTCGGACTTGAGTTTTATATTTTAATGACTTGGATAAAATTTTAGGCTTATTTTTTATGCTCAAGGCCTAAAAGTGGGCCTTAAATTATGCATCGGCTCGGCTCAAACCTTAAATTTCACCACTTCATTTAATCTAGTCTCGATACATTTCTTTAAACCCAAATATGCCCTTAACTCTGTAACCTATACTATAATAAGCCTTTTAACCAATATCAAATCAAACCCCTAAAAACTTAATTTATTCCTAAATAAAAACTTAAAATAAATCAACTTTTCATTTTGAAATTTAGAGAAAAATGACTTATTTAGGACTTAAAAAAGGGTATACAGACTTATCTTTTAAAAAAATAGAATAAAGTTAAGAGCCTTCTCTAATATGTTATCTCTCTAAAACCTCCAATGATGAAAATGATGATGCACCATAGCTCCTACTTGGAAAGGTACTAATTAGAAATTTGGGGAAACTAGGCAGGCCCAAAATGTCCATGCATCTTTGACCTGAAATATTGAGCTTCTAAAAGGTGCAATATAATGTACTCAATGGATCATAAGCTGGAAGTTGTTTTTTTTTTTAAATTGGACCAAATAGGGATCCAATTAGAGCCTGAAAACTTTTCGGGTACTGAAGTTAAGTTATATATTTTTACAATAGTAAAAATATAATTTCATTATTTTAACAACTTATATCTTTATAATTTTTAAAAGATTAAATAATTTTTAAAATATTTGTAGGGTTAAAGTATAATTCTACCTTTATTAATTTAAAATTTTATAAATTTAAAATAGCTTAAATGAAAAATTTTCCATTTTAGAGGTGTGGACCTTGCTAATCCCTAGCTTCGCCTCTGGATTCAACAATAAGGTCCAAAAACTTGAGCATAGGTTAATTTTATGGCATATATCTAACTCAACTAGTAAAGAGATTAATGTTCCTTAAATAGAATGTTAAATTCGAGTTTTACGAATAAAAAAAAAAGGTTGAAAGAATTTATCTCCGAAACCCCACTTTAAATTTAATTGGAGTCGTTGTAACTTCTAAATGCTAAAAGACGAAAGGAAAAATAAAAGTTCGGTAAGCTACTGGATAAATTTTTATTTTGGTCATTTAATAAAAAAATTATAATTTGGTCACTAAAATTTTTCAAACTTTTCGTTTAAGTCACCAGGTTATTAAAAATGATGATATAATGGCTTTCTCTGTTAGCATTACTTGCACCAATCAAAAGCTTTCCTTCATCTTTTCTTCTACAATTTTTTTTTCATTAAACAACTTTGGGTATCACGGATCTCCAAACCAAAATTCAAACAATTTTTTCTTCGATCTCTGACATTAACCGTCAGATCGAATTGGACCTAAAGTATGCTCTTTTACTTGTCGATGATTGCTTGAAGCTCGTTGGCGAAATTTAAAAAAAAAACTTAACAATCCAGTGACTTAAATGAAAACTTTTGAACAGTTTAATGACTAAATTGTAAAATTTTCTAGTTAAACTACCAAAATAAAAAAAATACTCATAATTTAATGACTAATGGTGTAATTTGCCCAAAATAAAAGATGGCAGATGGCAGTTGATTCTACATTGAATGTGATGGGGCATGGCTACATCAGTGAGGGACCATATTTTATTACTTTTTAGCTACTGTTTCCTAGGGAATATGTGTAATATTTAAGATTTAATTTGTCGCTTTGTTAAAGGAGATTCAAGTCAATATGTGAATGTTATATATATATATATCACTATTAAAATGTTAAAATATATGCTGCTAGTGTTTGTATTTCTATAAAATTTTAGATTGGTAATTAAAAATTCAATTTTTTATTTTTATTTAAAAAAAAAAAGAAAAGTTAATGGACAGATTACTAGTTTCCAATTAAATTATGAAGTAAAAAAAACAGATAAAATAAAATTAAAAATAAATAATAAAAGAAACATAAACATTTATTTTATAAATTATAAAAATAAATTAAAACTTTAAACCCAGTTCAACATGTTTTAAACTTGTTTGACAATTTTTTTAGCGGTTTAACTAGTTTTTATTGGTTCTGTCCTTTTCCTATCTTATGGTACCTATCGGATATGTTGGATCAATAATATCAATTTAACTGGTTCGATTCGATCATAATAACCATGAAAAGGAATATTCTCAACCTCAAAGTATTTTGATATAAATTAATACTTATTATATATATATATACATATACACTTGACTGTGGCATGTTTATGATGTGGGTAAAATTTTATGTAACAAATTTGTACAAAACTGATATAAAAATCAACTGTGGCTTTTATTGAAATGGTAAATTGAAAATAGTGAAGATCATAATGTCTTGGGGTTTAAATCCCATTATGTGCAAGTAATTTTCTAAATTTTATATAGAATATAAAGAGACAAAAATACCCTCACAATAATTTTTGTTGATTTACAAAAATAACGAGCTTTTGATAATTTCATAATAGAGTTGAGGTAATGCCAACTCAATCAAACTCATAAATAATAACATAGATATATGCACAAATGCATGTATTCAACTATGAATCGTAAACTAAGATACTCCTAAAAATTTAATCAAAATTATGTCGTAAAACTCGATCATTTTCACTGAAAATGCACCAAGACACATCATAACAATAACCAATTACCAATCTCTAATTATTGTATTTTATCTCTCACGTGTGTTTGTCCCTTTCCCCTTTCTCTGGTAAGTTTTCAAACCCTAGCCGCTTGGGGCGGCAACGGTGGCAACTTGCTGACCTCCCCCCTTCCACCTTCTCTTCTTTCATCTCCACAATTTCCTCTCTTCTACTCTTTTCTTTCACCATCACCATCACCTCCACCTCCACCTCCACTTCCACCCCTCATTTCTTCTCTTTTTCTTCTTTTTCCTCTCTTCCCTTTTGGCCATAGAAACAATAGGTGGAATAGAAACAACAAATAGGACAAGATTATGATTTGGTGGAATAAAAAGTGATGCCAATAACTGCGAGAATGAAGGGAGAGGATGAGAAATTGACACACTGGGTCTGTTTGAAGCTGGTGACTAAGTCAAGGGAATGGTTTGGGTGAAGTTTTGGCTTGAAGGAAGCTTAGGGGAAATGGGGTTGGCGGGGTTCATCAAAGCTGAAAAGTTTGCTGGGTTGGTGGAGTTGGTTGGGTTTGCTGGGTTAAAGAAAGCATCAATTTGAGAGGAGGAAGCCATGGTTTGTCCATGCTCATCTCACCAATTTGCTGGGACTGTATGCTAAGAGTAAGAGCTTATACCTAACACAAATTTTACCAAATTAAATTATAGATATTAAATTTCAAATTTAATCATTATAAAGGGTTAGAAATATTATTTATACCTAATATAACTATATTTTCTTTTTTTATGAATTCCAAGAGGAGGGTAAAGTCCTAATAACAACGTAACTAGCACAACTCAAACACAGGCCACACCTAAAGTGGAGAACACCCTGACCATTAGGCGAGGTTCCTAACATAACCATATTTAATCTATACTACTATATATAAAAGGAATGCCATGGGCTTTTTCTTATGCAACACATGTCACAACCTTTTGGTTTTATTATTATTATTATACAATAGCCAAATATTAATTTTGGTTCGCATATTTGAGATTTAATATCTATAATTAATCTTTCACATAATTTTATATCTCAAATTTTATAATAACACTAGTTAATCTAGATATTTTATTATGATTAAAATACTTAAATGAATTTTAAGAACTATTAACATCTTTAATTTTTTTTATTAAATTCATTTCCATTACAATAATTTTTTGGTTACGTGGCCGACAAATAATTTTTTTTAATTTAAAATGTCATACTAATAAATTTAATAGAAGAATTTCAAGGTTATTAACAACTGAACCTGAATTTTCAAATCCAAAAAGTAAAAAGACTAATTTCCAAATTTACGAACATTACAAAAACTTGAAACATATTTTGACCTTCAAATTTTTACTCTATAATTTGACTGAAAAAGAAAACTAACCCAACCAAAAGCGTGGGTAAGGATCAATATTAGTTATATATAGGGTTAATATATCATTTGGTAGTTGAGTTTGACTTCAATGTTCAATCTAGTACCCAAACTAAACAACACCATGTAACCAAATGAATGTTTGACACATGTGCTCTAGTAAAAAAATATAGGTACTTAATTGGGTAAAAAAAATTCATGTATCAAAATTGAACATTGAGGCTAAACCCAAGCACACAATTAGGACAAATAAAATCAAGTATCAAAATTTAAAAACTCAAATCCAAAAATGCACATTAAAACCAAACTTAGGTACTAAATTGGGATAAAAAAGTTTCAAGTATCAAACTGAATATTAAATTCAAACTTAGGTATCAAATAATATATTAACCCTTGAGACAATAACAAGCACAACAAAGCTTTGATATAGGGTTGTTCAAATGATTATTGTTTCATTTATTAACAGAACTGAATTACTATTAATTGAATTACCTAAAATGTAAAAATCTTTAACTGTTAACTGAACCGATTTTTTTTTTCAAATACATTAACCGAACCGAAATATTTCGAGTAATTCGGTCGGTTAACCAAATTAACTAAAATTTATATTTTTTTTTGTCTTTTGGTTAAAATAAGTATAAAACATATAAAAAACACATTGCTAATGTCCGTTTTCATTTTTTAATAGTTCAAAAAAAATTATATATAATATATATTATTTATTTCAATTAATATAAAAAATAATAGTTCAAAAAATACATTGAATATAAAAAAAATATATTGTATATTATTTATTTCGATTAATTATCTGATTTTGAACCGAATTAATTGATACCTAAAGTTGTAAAAAATTATTAACTAATTTTTGACCAAACTAAATTCGGTAACTGATCGATTAACTGAATTAAATCGATTTGATCGATTAATTCAATTTTAACTGAACAATAAACACTCTATTTTGAGCATTGCAATTAATAGTTTTTTTCCTTGAAAGAGAGAACCCACAATCCCACATGGTTCCCTAACACCTCTTACCAAACGCTTTTTATTTCCGACAGCTTCAGTTCCACTATACCATCTCATCTCTTTACTTGACTTTCCCCAACATCAAACATGTTGTCTTTGTTCCCCACTTACTATTATTTCTTCTCTTTTAATTTTCTCTTTTATAACACTTTCTTTTCCCTATTTTGAAGCACATTTATTATTATTTAGAATTATACAGTAATATAAACAGTTGTTTGGTTTTTTTAAAAAAAATAATACATTAGTTAATAAATCTTAAGTTACATGTTCTTTTCTTATAATTTTCTTAGCATGTCCTGTAATACTCTAAAAATTTGAATCTTTATATTTGTGGCTATATGCTCTATGTCTTTGTTTAAAGTTAGAGGTTCAAGTCATGCTTTAGGAAGTTCTGTTCTTTTATAATTAACCTTTACTATTGAGTCATTGCTTTAAGTTTAATTCTGTGCGAATTTTTATCAAGAATTAACTTGTTGATTCAATCGTTAAGTTTTTGTATATCCTTTGGTCTTGGTGCTTGCGTTAAGGAATATTTTTACTACATGTTGAGATTCTGATCGGTAGTTAGATTAGAATGCAACGTTCTCCTTTCCCTTCCTTCCCAATTTTTCTTCTTCTTTCTCTCATTTCTTACTTTTGGTGTCTATATTATTGAAGACATGGAAAAAAAAAACATTGACTATTCTACTAGTTTTTGTTATTAGTATTCAAGTTGTTGGAAAAAAATGGATTTTTTGGAAGCTCTGAGGCATATTCTCGATTGGTAAAGGTGGAGATCTGAATCATAAAATTATGATTTTATATTCTACCCCATGAGACCTTTACAATGGTATATCATATGTTCAAAATAATTGAGTGATGAATGAGAAATTGGCGCTCAAAGTAAGCCACTTGTGAATTATGTTGAGGAAATTAGAAAACTTAGTTCCACATTGGTTAGACCAACTTGGTAGTTATTGAATGACTAATTTAGCGCTTATTATTGCTTGCAAGGGGTGCAAATCCAAACCTGTTGAGGTTGGGGGCAAATTGGTCTAGACATTTTCTCTCAAGCTCTTCTAGGCCTGCGGGATATTTTTGGTGGGTATTTTAGCCCATTATGTAATTTTATTTTGGTTTTTAATGGCCCTTAAATCTCGGACGTTAATGGCTCCATTAGTCAAATAAATAAAATTCTTTCATTTCAAATATTTTATTTAAAACCGAAATAATCTGCAGGAGAAAAACACACTGAACTTTTCTTTATTTTTTCTACAAAAATTTCGAGATCTTTTCCCTGCATATTTCAAACCTATTTTTGGTAATAAAAGAAAGTTAGGGTATAATTCGTTGATCACTGTAGCCATGCTACTGTCGTGCTCATCTCGTTGTTGTATCTTAAGAGACAGTCGACCAACGTTTCTTCAACATCAAAGAAGCGGCCGAATCTGTTTTAAGGAAACTATGAAAACAAGACTCAACTACCAGTCAAATTTTTGCCTACCCACTAATACACAATTTTGATCTAGTTTTATTTCTAATTTCTGTTTTTTCATATTATATATATATTGTTCTGGTTCGATCTTGGGATTTAAATCAATATTTTATATTACTGTTTATTTCACTAACGTATTTGCAAAAAAAGTTTAATATGCATAGTTTATTATTATATGATTCAAGTACTAAAAGCCATCTTAGTGGCATAAATACTTGATTTTGTTATTGGTTATAATATGTTTAGTCTTAAAATATTAGAATATTCCAAGTATTGATATGAATGATTTCAGATATATTTAGTAGATGTGGTTTTTTTCTAAACTTAGTATATTTATTTTTCTAGATTATATGTTTATTTATTGTTTGGTGCTTTTTAAAGAAAAATCAAAATAAAAAAAGATTGTACAATTCATAAAAAGTTATTGTCAGATTCTTGTATGATTTTTTTTTTAGAAAAAATAAGATTATGAAAATCTGATAAAACCAAAAGAAAAAGTGATAACAAGAATAAATAAAACAAAGCATTCTCAATCAATTTATTTACTTTTTCTATTAAAAATTTATTTACCTTTTTTTGGTAAATAGTAAAAATGATTGTTTTGGAAAAAAAAATCATTTTCAATGGTAAAAAATAATCAAGTTAATATTTTGACATTTATTACATGATTAGCAATCTACCTACCAAATGATGGACTATTTATTTATCATGTTAGTACACTAGTTTTTTCTCATGTTGAAACAGCTGTGTTAAATAAGCATTTTTCCTTAAGTTATTATACTAGTAACCAAACGAGGCATTAATGAATTAAAGTAGGTATATTTATAAGTTTTTTGAACCTTTCGTAAATTAATCACTATATTATTTCTGTTAAAAACTATTACATCTAAATAAATATATTCAAATAACATTAACCGTTTGTGACTATCCCTTCCAACAATGTCGTCTCTAATATTCGAACCTGAATCCTCCTATTAGGGATGCAAAAATTTGGTTAATAAAAATAAGATTATCGGTGGTAATTTTCCATTTTGGAATCCTATTTTCACGTTTAAATAAAGAAAATATGAAGATATAACATTATCAATAACGCAAAAATGTGTTAATATGGAGTAACCTCAGTATCACTATTTCTTAACTAATCTGACATTAAGTAATATGGAATTTGTGACCATTTTTATATTAGGTACAAGATTCATAACAATTTTACGTAGTATTAATGATCTTAATTAATTTTAATTAAATAAAAACATTAATGAATCAAATTTTAATCAATTAATTATTATAAGTGATTTTTTATTAATTGTTTATTAGTTAAGAAATAAAATTTAGTTCTTATTTAAGGAAGGAACCATGCTTAATTCTAGATATCAAGAATGTTTAATAAACAGAGTTTTGGGCCTAAGGATTGGATAGTCAAACCCTCTGATTATAGTATTTGATAAATGGAGGTTTGCAAGAGCTTGTTGAGCTAAAACCTTTAAAATAAAAAAGTTGGGATGGACAACTTTTTTCAACAATGGATTGGGTATGAGATATGTGAAATGACATATTTAACCATATTTGTTAAAAAAATTACTCCCTATGCAACATGCTCTCAAACCTAACAGGGGTGCCAAGATATCAGTAGCCTTCATTCTCCAATTTTCACTTTCATCTCTAAAGTTCAAAGTAAATCTAAAAAAAAAAAAATTCCACCATGAATCTACAAATATCAACATTGTCGCAAGAAATTTTCAATCGAGCCCATTCATCCTTGAATATTTATGCACTCTTAATTTATTTTCAATTTACTTGTGTAAGATGTTTTCCTATGCAACTTTTTATTAATTGAAATATGCTACTTGACAAATTTATTTAGAGTGTAACATAATTACCACTAATTTACATACATAATTATCACTAAGAATATAATTTACAATTGTATTTATACATTATTAATATTTATCAATTTTCACAAGGTTAATATTTGCAAATAAGGAATTTAAAAAAATTATTTATTTAAAATTCTAAAAACATTCACTAATTAATTTTCATAATAAAGACTAGAATATTATAAACAAATAAATACTTAACAATAAAATGTATCATGCCCTTATTTGTCATTTTACACATATCAATTTTCAGCTACGTTTTATCAAACACTTTTAAATAAACTGTTAATAAAATTAACTGGTCAAATTAATTAATAGAATCAGTTGATTAAACCAGGTATTGTCTATATTAGTATGTCTTAAATTTTTATATTTTTATAGTTATTTCACTTCAATTTAAGGATAGTTAAATAAAATGTATTTAATCCAATCAAATATAAAAGAATCAAATGCTTATAATTATTTTTAATACCGAAAAATAAAAATTAAAGAGAAGGGAGAAAAGGGTGAACAACCCACTGTAAAGATAAAGGAAAGATGAGACAAAAAGGGGAAGAAGAAGAAGAGGTTATAAATGGAAAATGAGTAATTAATCTCATGATCTAAAGCTGATCACTTGGCAAAAAAAGAATAAGGTGATTTTGAGGTATACAAGGAAGAGCCTAGAGATTTGTAAGTGGAAACAAATTTAATGCAGAAGACAAGAGAGAAAAAAATGGAGAAGGTGACAGATGTTAACAAATAAATATTTTGCAGCTTTGCATGACAAACACGTTTTGATTTCCATTTTTGAAATTTACTCATTGATCATCACATGATGATGAAACAAAGTAAGTATTTCAATGGTGGAAGAAGGGAAAATGACCTGATAAAATTCCAAGCTAAGATGTTGCAGTTTTTGAGCTCAAAGGGAGAGATTAATTAATAACAAAAGCTAGGTGTTAGAGAAGATGTTTTATAGTTTTGAGCAATGGCTCATTCACAACAAATATAAAAATTAAAAACCCTAATCATGATTTTTTTGTCCCATTATAATAATCATAATGGTTGTTAGGGTTTCTTACCAAGGGTGTTCTTGTTATTGTGCATCCAGACTTTAAGAACATGCCTTTTAACACCAGTTTCTTCACAAAATTGTTGTATGGCAGCTTCATCATGTTTTTGAATCCTCCACCCCAGTTTTCCAGCGAAATCAAGCATTTTTTCTTTTTGTTCGGCTGTGAATTTTGTTCTGAATCTCTTCTTTGATCCTCCGCCACCGCCACTGCTACTGGGATTCGAGACGTCTTCTTCTTCTCTACTGTCCCCGCCGCCACCTGACGCTGCCGGCAACGCTAATGGCCTGTACTGTGAAGGTGGCGTGAGGTGGAGATATCCGGCTGGTGGTGGTGCCCGATAGTAGGGCGAGAATTGGGGGTACTGCTGGTGGTGGTGGTAGTGAGGGTTATAGCTATAAACATTACTTTCCCCCTCGGTTTCCTTGCGATGAAAATTCCTATGGCAGTTACAGGCGGCGCATTTCAAGGCCTCGACGGTCCCTTCATCACCCGCCGCTATGAACTCGCAGCAACCATCCACCGCGTGGCCGCCGATACTCACGGCGTGGTTCTTCAGACACTCTCGATACCTTACCGTGGTGGACCCCACTTTTCTCGCCAAGCCATCACCACCGCCGGTGGTGGTAGGTCCCGGTTTCGACCAAGTTTCCGATAAGGTACCCAGTGAATCGTAGCCTGGTGGAACAGCCATACCCATTTCTTCTTCTTGGTCATCATGTTCATCAAAATCCATATTTTTTCACTGCCCTCTTTTTTGACTTTCTTGTTCTGTGGATTTGATTGGGGGTGGGGGAGATTTTACATGGCAGACCGAGTTAACTCAGCAGATCCACCATGAACAATAATTGAAAAAAGAAGCGAGTTTAGATAATATAAAACAAAGGGCTTTGGAGAATAAAAATTATGGGTTTTAGCTGAGAAGAGAAGATAAGAGAAGGGAAGAGAGTGTGGCCATGAATTCCCTAACCTGCAAAAGTGTCTTACTAGAAAGGTTTTCATGTGCTTTCCATTTTCTGAAACCAAATAAGCAATTTACTTACCTAATTCCAATTTCCACCTGATTCACATTACTATTTCTAATGTTTTAGTCCACTTTTATCATTTCATTGTAATATCTAAATTTAAAAAATATAAAAATTTAATGATAATATACTTAAGTTATCAATTTCTAAATAATATTATGGTAATCAGATATGTCAAACTATTGGTTTTTATTCAATCAGTTTAATCGGTTCGACCGTTAAACCAACAATAAATAAATAAAATTTTATAAACATCTAAAAAAATAAAAATAAAAAAGTTATATAAAACTTCAGGTGATGATGTGATATAATTTCAGAATGTCACATTCAGTATTTTAATAACAGGACCAGTCGTTGAACATGTTAGACCACTGATTCTTGATTCAACCAGTCTGATCGGATCGACTGTTAATCCAATAATAATTAATTAATTAATTAAAATTTTATAAAATCTAAAAAATTAAAAAACATATATATTCATTTTGTGAGGAATATCAATAACTAATGTTACAAAAAAAGACAAAAATTAAAATAGAAAAAAATAATAATTATTAACAAAAGTTAGTTTATTTTTTTTTATTGAGTCTTAGTTCAATTGTCATAGGTATTGTTATCAATACAGGAAAACATGTATTCGAGTGCACTGAAGTATATTATTCTTCTATTTATGGTGTTGGGGAGGGATTATGCGCTGACGTGAGTTTGTGCTTGCTTCTCCCAACAATGTCTTTTTCAAAGTTTGAACATGTGTTTAATCTTTTCTTAGATTTGTGGTTGCTTTTACCAATAATGTTCTTTTTTCAAAGTTTGAACCATATTCAAACCTCTGAGAATATAATATATCTTATCATTGTACCCAATACGTATTTATTACACCTTCTTATATTCGAGGTTATTATCGAAAGAAAACTAAGTTCGCATTAAAATTTATATCCTTTTAACATACTAATTGAATATGAAAATTTCTTCAACTCAATTAGATAATAATTTCTTGTACTTTTGGAGGATGTATGCATGGAAAACAACTCTTCTAAAAATTTTATGGAGGTTTTTGTATTAAAAATCAGATTACATTTTGCAAACTCTTCTAAAAAATGAGCAAATTAACCTCTATATATTAGATCAAAGAGCAAATCGATCATTTCTATTAAAAATTGGCGTGGGTAACAGAATAACTAGACAGTGACATACGGCATGTCACATGTATCTCATACTAACGTAAATGTATCAATTTTTAACAATAGAAATAGATGAAATTTTTAACAGAATGATTAATTTACTTCTTGATTTATCATATAAAGACTAATTTATTTATTTTTAAAATATTAAGATAAAATGCAATCATCCAATGTTAGCTGGTTGAGGATTAGGCATTATTTAAGTGTTTTTTAATTAAGCTATTCAATGAATAAACACATCTAATCACAAATAATATTCCTTGTTCAATGTTTATGGGTTTCAATAATAGTTAATTATTTAATGACTTGAAAATTGGTGTCACTTCTTTATTTTTCTATTTTATTGTATGATACCTTTTTAAAGATGAAGACATATGATTTGTATTCGTATAATTAGGAGTTAAATTATATTTATACTCGAAAAGTGAAAGAGTTTAAATAAAAATATAGGTTCGAAAAATAAGTTTAGAAAAAAAAGATCCGTTAGACATTGTCTGTGGTAAGCTTTTTCTAGCTCGGATTTGCAAAAAAAATATTGTTACTTTGTCACTGTCTTGTTATTATTTCAATATTATATTGCTACTATTTTGTTGTTATCGTTTGAATATTGTATACTTCTTGCTTTATTGTTAATTTTACTACTACTTTAGAGGCATTTATTTGTTAAATTGCACCTATCTTAGTGTTATTTATGTATAATTTTTTTAATTTATTTTCAATTTGTTGGGCGACATTTATTTTAATGTTTTTAATGTATTTGATGGATTATATTTGTTAAATTTATTTTTATATAAAAAATTTTAATACAAGTGGGCCGGGCCGGGATCAAGTTTTAACTTTTTATCTAGATCGAACTTCAACAAAAATTTAAACTCATTTTTCAGACTGAGCCTAGCCCAAATCTATCAAGCAAGCCTGAAACTTTGTTACAACCTAATCCGACCCATCATCGTCTCTAATTATGTTAAATATACCTAATTAAAACCATAATTAATATTAAAGGAATAAGGAGTGGGAGTTTAATATATAATATTATTATCTAAGATTGACAAGAGAGATATGGGTACCCAAAAGGGGGACAGCTGCTTCAACATTGGGTAGCAGATCAGCTTAAAACTTAGTACTTGGATTTTACACTGTATAATTAATTAGTTGATGCCTACGGCTATGGACATAAAATGTCCACAGGTGCCCAAGTGCAACCCATCTCCCTCAGCTACATGTAAGATTATTTTTTTAATATTTTATTTTTATTTCATTGTCCATTTTCGAAGTTTATGGTTTCTTTTCTCAATAAGGTTCGAATCCGCATCCTCTTTAAAAGTGCAATATATATTACTTTTACACTTAATACTTATTGGTTCAGTTATATGTAACGTTGATCTATAATGTCTTTTCTTTTTCTATTCAAAGAGTTTTATACGACACCGACAAGTGGTTAGAAGAAGTGGATCTGAACTTTTTCTCATGTATTTGGATCAATTTTGTTGGGAGGGCTTTCCTTGAATACTACCCTATGCCTGAATAGGATTAGTCTTAGACCGTAAAACGAATGAAGACTCTCATGATTATACTAAAAAAGAAGAGTTTCAAGCGAAGTTAAGACCACCATTGACCATTTCCAATGCATTAAATCTTTCTCTTTTTTTTTTCTAGATGAAGAAAATTTTAAACCAATTACAAAGCGTCACGTGTCATTCTGAAATTATCATTGATCAAGTTGAGATTACCATGATAAAAACGATGATATTGTATTTGCGTCATAATTATTTTTCTCTAATTAATTTAAATTAATTAAGATATAATTAATAAAAATTATGAAATGATTATTTTATCTTTAATTAATTAAATTAATATAAAATAAATAATAATAAAAAATTAAATTATTGTAGAACACTCAAAGAAAGAAATTAAATTCTATAAAAAAGGGTCACGGGGCATAAAACAAAAAAATATACTTATTTTGTTTTGTTTTTGCTGGTAATACTATATATAAATATAAAATAGAAAATTAAATATATGATAAATAATAAATAAAAGGCCACTCCATTTCGACAAAAAACCCACGCCCAAGTTCCATAGCTTTGGGTCCGCTATCTCAATCATGATTTTCCTACCCCCAGAGGGAAAGGTCCTTCTCTTTTGGGCTGGTTGTGGGCGAGGAGGGATTCGAACCCCCGACACCGTGGTTTGTAGCCACGTGCTCTAATCCTTTGAGCTACAGGCCTTACCTAGTCTCCACTGGATCTATTCCCAGGAGTACCTAAAAAAAAAGGAACATTTCCTCTCCTCAGTCATTTTGGGTTAAGAAGATGTGAAGGTACCTCCAACCCATTTTACACATTCACAAATTCAAGAAGTTTAGAGGGCCTTTACAGAAATCTCTAAAGAAATTAAAGAACTTGAAGAAACTTTGACGAACACCATACTCGTTTTGAAGAAAAGCTAGTTCAATTGAAGAAAGGAGGTCCAAATCCGTTTCAAAAGTAAGTCAACATAACACTTGAAACAACCCGCATCCATCTAAAATCAAATCTAAACAACTCTTGAATCCAAGCCTAACTAAAAACAAAAATCAAAAGAATTTTTCATTGTTGAAAATGTTCAGAGGTTATAGCACTTTCAAAGTTATCAGTAAAATTTGTCTTCTAAATTTTCCAGTCAATTCACAACTTAAAGTCTACGTGTACACTCTTTTCCCTTCACTTGGATTGAGTCTCCATTGTCGTGGTTGATATTATATTGATATCAGCTCGATTAGGATCAAGACAAACCTAGAAAGTTTATAATGTATAAAAATATTCCACACAAATAATCCATAAATAACTATTAATCCAATTTTTGTAAGTATGTATTGATTAAAATTTTATTTTTTGAATAATTTCATAACAAGTTCTGGTCATATCTATTATTTTTTGACACAATGCCTAAAATTACCCATAACTTCTCCTTAACTCATAAATAGGAGAATAATGCGCTTCAGTGCACTCGAATCTATATCCTCTTGTATTGACAACAATACCCATATATACTAATTGAACTAGAACTCAACCGGTTGATTAAAGTTTTTTTTTAATCATTTATTAGGTCTACTATAAGAGATATATATGCATGAACTTTGTTACTTTTTATGGACTATATGTGCATGAACTAATCTTGAATACATTTCAAAATTTGAGAAGCAATTATATAAAACGTAAAGAATATTAATGAAAAATCACACCACGTTGTTGTCAAGCAAATTAGCATTTGAAAATAGGCAATAGTTATGGAGATATAATTTTTTATTCTTGGTTTGTTTGCTCATATCCTAAGTGCATGCATGAAACCAAAATAATATTATAAGGCTACAATTTTTTTGATTTATTATATTATTATTTAAGAGTAGACTTTGGAACCTTGGGACTTGAAGAATTCAAGAAATGTTAGGTAAGCTTTATTTTTTTTAAGTTAGAAATACAATTGAGTCTTAGCTCGATTGGTATGAGTATTATTGTCAATGCAGAAAGATGTGGGTTTGAGTGTGCTAAAGCGCATTACCTCCTATTTATGAGTTGATGAGGGACTATGGATAGTTCTAGGCATTGTTAAAAAACAAAGCAGATATGATCAGAACCTATTGAGATTATTCAAAAATATACTTTTACATATTTAAAAAATTAAAAATTCAATCTTATTTTTTTTAATTTATATTTTTTATTGTTATAATTATTTTTGTTGATAGTTTCTATTAAAATTTGTTAACTTAAAATCCGTATTTTTCTTTAATCATATGATAAGTAGGGATGTAATTGAGACATGGGATTCAATTCAGTGATTATCGAGCTGAACTCAAGCTCAAGCTATCGATCAAATCTAATTTGAGCTTCGCCATAATTGACTTGAATGGTTGACAAACCTTATCGAGCTTTTCAATTTATATATTTTTAAATTACATCATTGCCCTTAATATATATTATTAATCCAAATCTTAATTATCGAGTCTAGCTCAAGTTTAAAAATAGACGTTCGACCAAGCTCAAGATGAGTATTGAGCTCCAAATTTTGAGTCAAACTTGAACTTGGCAATATTTGGGCTTGACTCGGCTTGATTACACCCCAATGACATGTCACATGCATGAGGGCAATTTACTCAACATGCAAAATTAACAAAATTTGACAGAAATAACTTATGATTTTAATGATTGGACTCAGATTTTTAAATTAAAACAGTTAAAAGACTTAATTTCTAACTTTTAAAGTGCAAAAAATCTCAAATTTTCGTCAAAATACAAGGACTAACAACGTATTTTAACCATTGTTTTTCATTTTTTTGGGTAGATTTTATTTTAGAAAATGATTTTATAGGGTGGATTGACATGAGAATATTATATGATTTTTGAATGACAAAGAGATCCTTTTTACTTATGAATTAAAATTAAAGAGGTAATGTAGGTGGGAAAAGATAGGGACGTAACAAAACAGTCCAAAAAATTGCATAAAAATATTCCACACAAATGTCAGCAGGTGGTATGGTGAGTGTCATCTGTCATGTGATACCATCCAATAACCAATATCCATCATCAACCATCATTATCTATATCTATATATCTTATTTTGTTACACTAATATATTATATATAAAAATATCATCCAGATTTTGAAATATTTGTACATCGATAAAATTGTACTTTGACCCTTAAGGTAATAAAAAACAATTTAATCATTTAAAAATTAAAAAGATATAGGCTATTAAAATGATGAAATTACATTTTTACTATCGTAAAAATTACAATTTAAGCTCGGTTCCCCCTAAAAGAATTTTCTAGCTTCACTGCTGACGGCATTAACATTTTTCGTCAATTGTACATAAATTTGATTGACATAATAATAAATTTAGCCATCAATTTTTATATATTTTGTATAAATAGTATGAGATAAATTTGTTTAATTAGGACCAAACTGATAAAATATATAAATGTTACGGGCTAATTTTATTAAATTAAAAAAATATATAAATTTTGAAGAATAAATTTAATATTATACTAATAAAAAATATGTACATTTAATGAAAGGAATTGTAATTAATTATAAATTAAATTGTTTGAAGAGGGTGGATGTGGTGTTTTTACCTACAATAATTAGTTTTGTATTTATGTAATTATTTAGTGTTCAATATAAAACTATCTTATGTGTTTGGGTATGTATACATCAGACGTGACTCTGGCGCTCTGTACGCGTGTCACTGTCGTGTCAGCTGGCGGGAAACCAACCCACTTATTTTCTAATAGGTTAAAATCTGCCTATAGTCCTTCTTCTTTTTTTAATTAGTAATTTAGTGTTTGTATTTTCAAGAATTTAATTTTTTTTTGTTAGATTTCAAAATTCGGGTCAAACTGTTTATATTATTATTATTATTTTGTTAAATTTAGGTTAATTATAATATTTTTTATTTATGTGGCTATCAAAATGTCACAATAATAAATTTTAAAAAAATAATAATGTTAACAGTATGACTTGAATTTTAAAATTTAAAAAATAGAGGGTTAAATTTCCTAAAAATACAAAGAGACTAAATTCCTAATTTTCGAAAAGTATAGGAACTATAAGCGAATTTTAACCTTTCTAATTTTAACTACAAATTTGTAGTAACTAAATTACTTAATCCCCTATGTAACTTTAGCTTAAAAGTTAAAACCCTTTTAGTAAGTATTATTTTAATTTTGCCATAATTTCAGATTTAATAAAAAAACACTCTTTTTTTAAATTTTATGGTATAATGAAGAATTTAACATTTAACCTTTACTTTTTCTTTTATAAATTAGACGTCTTAAAAAGAGTCAAATTATTTTTTTATATGAAAATATTGATAAAAACGTTAATTTTTTAATGATGTTTGCATGAAAATTTATGTGTAATTTATGTTGACACGATATTATTTATCTTATATGTCACGTTAACAAATAATTTACAAATTATACAACATTAAAAAAAATACAAAATTTAAAAAAAGTAGCATGAATTAATGTAAATTGTTATGCGGGTTTCATTAAAAGATAGTAATTCTTAAAGATTTAATGATCAAATTCGATAATTTAACTAAAATAATAAGGACTAAATTGATATAAAATATAAACACTTATCGGATATATTTATTTATATGTCAGATCCCCACGTACAGTCAGGAGGGGAACCCCGTACGTTGTGATGCTTTATTTCTTTTTCCGTTCCGTTTTAAAGAATGAAATTGAAAAGCTTGCTGTCAATCAATCTATCAATGTTGTAGTTAGTGAGAGAAAAATAATTGAAAAGAAAAGAAAAAAAAAAGAGCAGACATTGAATTGCTGACAATAGTTTGATTAGTTTCCATTCCCATGCTTTGTTTTGTCACCTTTACATATGTATACATGGTTGAGCCCGAAGATTAGTCTGAAAAGTGGGAGAGTTTAGAAAAATATATAAGTTCGAAAAATAGATTTAGATAAAAAGTTAAAAATGAGTTGAGCCTCAAGTAAAGTTTTTTTGGTTCGATTTGGCCCGAATTTGTAAAAAAAAAATGTTGATTTCTTGTTTTCTCGTTCTTTTTATTGTCATTTTACTATTATGTTACTATTATTTCGTTGTTATTGTTTGGACATTATATATCTCTTATTTTATTGCTCATTTTGCTACTTAAGTTGCACCTATGTTAGTGTTATTTAAGCATAAATATTTTTTTAATTTATTTTCAATTTGTTGGGAAATATTTATTTTAATATTTTTAGTATTTTTGAGGTATTTTTTTAATTTAATACAAGTGAGACCGAACTCGGGTTTTAGTATTTTTATCCGGGTTGGGCCTGGAAAAAGTTTTAGGCTCATTTTTCAACCCAAACCTATCAAACGCACCCAAAATTTTATCAAGAACCCGACCCAACTGATGGATAATTTTAGTCACCTTTACCTGTCCTAATAAACCAAGTATAGGCTCTTGATCAAATATTTTCAAATTAAAGGTATATTGTATTTTATCAAAAAAAATTATAGATTATAAAATGGGTATAAAAAAAAGTATAGGTCATACCAAAAGATGTTAATTAGGAGTACAAATGAGATATTTGTGTTTACGTATTGGATGGTAAAAAGGATAAGAGGTGAAATTTTGGATAGATGTTTGTTGGGTCTTTTGTGGTACTATAACGGATGACAATGGAGCGAGACGAGGATGGATATTGCCAAATTCACTACTGCTTCACAGTTGGTATGTTTTGCTCCACCACCCGCCTCCTTCCCTTAGGAATATTTGATCTTAAAAGTCACTACCATCTCACTACACCAAATGAGGCTTTTAGCGGCATATTTTGTGGCGTTTGCACTACAAACACCGCTAATAATCTCGCATTAGCGGCGTAAAAAATAAACCGCCGCTAAATATCAGGAATTAGCGGCGCATCATGAGAAGCACCGTAAAAGAACATCATTAGCGGCATTTATCGCCACACGCCGCAAGATCTGAAGACCAAAACGTATCGTTTTGGTCTTAATGTATACAATAATTAGTGGCGTTTATAGTAAATCGCCGCTAAAGCAATTATTAGCGGCGTAATGGCCAAAGCGCCGCAAAAATCTAAACAAAAACGCACCGTTTTGTCTCGCTGTATATTAGCGTTAGTGGCGCTTTAACAAAACACGCCGCTAAAGCAAGTATTAGCGGCGCTTACTAAAAGCGCCGCAATATATGTTAACCAAAACGCAGAGTTTGGCCTAGAGGTATGTTACAATTTATGGCGCTTATGGGGAAACGCCACAAAAATATCCTAACCAAAGTGCACCGTTTTGGTCTTGGTGTATGTTACAGTTAGTGGCGATTAATATAAAACGCTGGTAAAGTATAATATTAGCGGCGTGTTGTGGTAAGCGCCGCAAAACCTCTTAACCAAAACGCAGAGTTTGGTATTGAGGTATACTAGAATTAGTGGCGCAGAGCGAACACGCCACTAATGCATACTATTAGCGGCGCTTTCGTATAAGCACCGCAAAATTTGACAACAAAAATGCAATGTTTTTGTCTCGATGTATACAGTTACTAGTGGCGCATATAAAGAAACGCCGCTAAATCATAGTATTAGCGGCGTTTGTGCAGAAGCGCCGCAAAATATACTCACCAAAACGCTGCGTTTTTACATGAGGTATATTAGAATTAGTGGCGCTTTTTGGATATCGCCGCTAAAGTAGATTATTAGCGGCGCTTTTTTATAAGCGCCGCAAAAGATATTCACAAAAACGCAGCGTTTAAGTCTTGATGTATACTGGAATTAGTGGCGTTCACGAGAAATCGCCGCTATAGCATTGTATTAGCGGCGCTTTTTGATAAGCGCCGGAAAATGTATTAACCAAAACGCAGAGTTTTGGTCTTAACCATGCATTATATAATGTAGGTTAATATATATGTTTAGTTTATCGTATTTGGTCTATGGTTTATGGTTTAAAGGTTGGGGTTTAAGGTTCCGGATAATATATGTGTTAAAGATTTATGATTTAATTTAGGGTTTATGGTTTACAATTTAGATTAACTAGTGTTTTGTAATTTATATATTAATTAATTTCTTATATAATTGTAAAAAATATAATATTAATTTCTATCTTTAAAATTGTGTGAAGATTTGGTTATTCAAAATCGATATAAGCTATATCCAGAAGGATATCCCCATCTTATCCCATCTCGGTTCAGTATTTTTAGTGCTCTGTTCAGTATAATATATATGTATATATATGGTTATTAATTTAAGATTTTAGCTAGGTCATATTTAGGGCCGGGGTTACTATTTTAAGGTTATTGTAATTGATCAGGAGTACTATATATATATATGTAATAGCTGATCAGATTTAATGTTTAGGTGTTAGGAGCTGGGTTAGACGTTATGGGCCGGTTAGGAGTTAGGGATTTATGGTTTAGCCAGGGATTTAGGCGGGTCGGGTTAGGGTATTAGGTTTAGATCTTTTACATATGTAAATGGAATAACAAATTAAGCTTGATGGACACTTGTATATATGAATTTAGGGTTACAGTTATAGGGTTAGGGGTTAGAAGTTAACAGTTAAGGACTTAGGGTTTAGATCTTATTTAGTTTCTTTAATTTATATTTTAAATATGTTCTTACATTTTTGAACATAAATAAAAATTATATATTAACCAACCAAATCTGAAATAATTAATAAAACACCACATTAAAGCACGATAAAATAATAATTCTTAGAGAAATAGCAAAAAAAAATCAATTGGCTGGAATAAAAATCAGATTAATTAATTGTATTTAAATTTACATATGTTAATGGGATAGCAATGCTTGGTGGACACTTGTATGGATTTAGGGTTTGGGATTTAAGGTTTAGGAATTTTGGGGTCAGACCAGGGTTTTGGGTTTAGAGTACTAATTAGTATTTTTAAAATATATTTTAAAAATTTAATCTAAACCAATTGATGTATTTAATTAATATTAGTGTAAATGGAATTAAAAAGTAAGTTAAAATATTGGCTTAAATTAGCATTTTCTCTATATTAAGTAAACGGCGCCGTTTATGTTAGTTTTTTGTGGCGTTTGTGTTTGAAACGCCAGAAAAGTGACTTGATATATTGGCTAAACGTCGACGTATAACTTAAGGAAATTAATTTTTAGTGGCGCTTTAGAAGAAAGCGCCAGAAATGTGCAATAAATCCGAGCAAAACGGCGCTGTTTCGGATGTTAAACCTTCATTATTTGTGGCGCTTGTTAAGAAACGCCGCAAATACACAAGCTATAGCGGCGTTTTTTCAATAAACGCCGAGAAAGTGTCTTCAATTTTTTGCTAAACGGCGTCGTCTCTGTACACACATTTATACTAACCTTTTTTATATATATTAATTCAACAACGCCGTTTCTATTAATTTTTTGTGGTGTTTATTGAGAAAACGCCAGAATTGTGCATTACAGTTTACTAAAACGGCGCCATTTCTATTTTAACTTTAAAATTTAGTGGCGTGTTTTCAAAAACGCCGCAAATGTTTCTTAAAATTTCGACGAAACGTCGTCGTTTCTGTACCGTGTTTTAACTTATGCCAATTTATGTGTATCTCAGTGGCCAGAATTCTACATTGCAAAAACAAAATTGGGGGAGAAACGAAAGCAGTGAAATTGAAAGAGAAAAAACGACGGAAGAAATGGAGAGGAGAAATCTTTCTGTGGAAACGAAGGCTTCAGAGGATACTATCAAAGCTGCGTCATCTGTGTTTAAAAGGTAAGCTTTTTTCGAAACAGTGTATCTTTATTTAGGGTTTAGGTTTAGAGTAAATTAGGAATTTGGGGTTTAGGGTCCTAGTTCAGTCACGAAGCAATTCTTACAAATTTGGTTTGGAATTTGGGGAATTTGGGAATTTTTGCGTGTCTAGGGTTTGGTTGCGATCCTGTCGAGCTTTTTTATTTCTTCTACTTTTTTCCTTTCACTGTTCGATAATCATGTCTTGTTCTCCAGGAGTGAGTCTGCATTTGCCTAACTGTTGAAGGAAGGAGAACTGAAAATTGTGTACTTAGGTAAGTTTGCTGATTTGGTCATTTATCAATAGTTGAATGGATGTAAAATTTTTCCTGCATTTCTTACTGCTCGATCGCTGAAGGGTACTGCTTTTAATTCGATTTTTTTGGAATTTTTGGTGCATTCCTTACTGCTCGTTTTTAGGGTAGTTTGCTGATTTGTTCAAACAATATTTTTCATTGTTTGAAAATTAGAAGCATTTTAGTAAACAAACACTATAATTAGAAATGTATATTCAATATTTGATGTTAAATTGTAATTTTAGAACTAAATTCAAAATTTGTTACTGTTAAAAGTACTCATACTTGAAATTAAAATTAGAACTAAATTCCAACTATTTTATATGTCTTTGGTGCTGGATGTAAATTAAATATCTTGGTCTAATTTACAAATTCCAGTAGGTGCTTATAAAATTTACAGTATTAAGCCTTCAGCTTTAAATTTGATTTTTAAAAAGTAAAATAAAATATATATTTGTTTAATAAATTATTGCTGTTGTGTAGGTGTAATTCCACAATAAATTGGTAATCTACCACAGTTGATAATTGCTCAGTTTCATGACTGTTATTTTTTACTTTAAAGATTGAATGTTTATTAAAATATGTAATTAAAATATCTAATTAAAAATATTTCCATGGAGGAAACTTGACAAGAGCTAGGATTCCATGCTTGTAAAACAAAGCAAAGGGTTCATCTTTTTTCTTTTTCAAACAGTTTGTTTCATAAGTAGGGAAATTGATGGAAAAGGTTTGGATTTTGATCGAAGGAATTGGATGAGACAAAGAAGGAAAAATTGATGCAGTTCCTGTAAAAAGAGAAAAAGAAGGAAAAATTGAAGTTAAAAGCTTTATGGTTGTGTGTTTTTTTTTACTTTGGGGGTGTTTGATTGATGGGACAATAATATGGGAAAAGCATGTGCCACTTGACGGGGAGACGTGGCTCCATTGACATGTCACCATTACACCATAATTTAGGTCTTCCAATTTTCTTTGACATTCATCAGTCCTCTTCTGTATTTATTGTAAATTTTCATGTCTGTTCTAAATTTATAATTTATATAAAATTTATATTTCCGATTAAATTATTAATTTTTTATTTCATACAATTTTATTCAAAATGTAATTAAAAATGTCACATTACAGTATGAGATTATTTACAGTAGCCAACAATTTTAATAATCCCTGTTATGACATTTAGACTAAAAATCATAATTGAATAATAGTTTAGGTATCAGAAATTAAATAACATTTGGTTAATTACATAACTTACAGAAATTAAATAACTTACATAACTTACATAAATTAAGTAATTCTTGGTAACTTACATAAATTAAATATCTTGCAGAACTTACATAAATTAAGTTAATTAAATAACTTACATAAATTAAGTAAATTAAATAACTTACATAACTTACATAAATTAAGTAATTTACATAACTCATATAACTTAAATATCTTGAATAACTTACATAAATTAAGTAAATTAAATATCTTACATAACTTACATAAATTAAGTAATTTACATAACTTACATAAATTAAATATCTTGAATAACTTACATAAATTAAGTAAATTAAATATCTTACATAACTTACATAAATTAAGTAATTTACATAACTTACATAAATTAATATCTTGCATAACTTACATAAATTAAGTTAATTAAATAACTTACATAAATTAAGTAAATTAAATATCTTGCATAATTTACATAAATTAAATATCTTACATAACTTACATAAATTAAATATCTTGAATAACTTACATAACTTAAATATCTTGAATAACTTACATAAATTAAGTAAATTAAATAACTTACATAACTTACATAAATTAAGTAATTTACATAACTTACATAACTTAAATATCTTGAATAACTTACATAAATTAAGTAAATTAAATAACTTACATAACTTACATAAATTAAGTAATTTACATAACTTACATAAATTAAATATCTTGCATAATTTACATAAATTAAGTAAATTAAATATCTTGCATAATTTACATAAATTAAATATCTTACATAACTTACATAAATTAAATATCTTACATTACTTACATAGCTTACATTACTTACATGGGGCATACATAATACATAATACAGAACTTACATAACTTACATAATACATAAAAATATATCACATCACAACTTTCTAAAATTCATTTATAGTTATAACTGGCGTTTTGACTAACCCGAGCAAATTATTGTCAACGTCAAACTTCAAGATTTAAGAAATGGACCGGTCTTGGATGAATTTGTCAAGGGTTAGCAACGGTTATCGAAACGGGGTGCAGAGTTTTCTAAGTTTTGCATTTCAATATGCAAGCCAAGAGAACATGATTCTTTACCCATGTAAGAAGTGTGTCAACATGAACTGGCATCATCGTGAGGTTGTATACGAGTATCTAATTGTTGATGGGTTTGTTAAGGGTTATAAGCAATGGCTTTTTCATGGAGAATGCCCTAGAAGTACTTCTTCTTCAACGATGGAGGTATCTTATCCTGTTACTGCTTACCATCAGTCTGATAGAGGAGATGACATGGAAGGTATGTTGCGGGATGCATTTAATATGCACAGTCATGGTGTGCAATCATTCCCAGGGGATTTTATGGCATCTGATGATTGTAATATTGGTGGAACTGCGTTTACCGAACCGGGAAGTAGTGTACCTCATGAATAGCCAAATGGAGAAGCGGCGAAGTTCTACGCTCTACTTAATGACATGAACGAAGAACTGTATGAGGGATCAAAATTTTTAAAAATGGCCTTCTGTGTTCGTCTTTTTCAGTTAAAATGTTTGGGAGGGTGGACCGGCAACTCGTTGACAATGCTATTAGAGTTTTTGAGAGAGATGTTCCCGTTTGCAAAAATCCCTCAGTCATGCAAGGATATAAAGAAAATGATAAAAGATTTAGGCCTTGGGTACAACAAAATCCATAGTTGCCCAAATGACTACATGTTGTATTGGGGCGATCGGAAAAACCAACAGTGCTGTCATGTATGCGGTCAATCCCGTTGGATAAATAGAAACACAGAAGACGGGAACGACGATGAAAATGATGCACAGTCGAGGAAGAAGCCAGTTAAGATTTTACGGTATTTTCTGTTGATACCAAGGCTTCAAAGGCTTTTCATGTCATCGTAGACAGCGGAGTCAATGACGTGGCACTATGATGGACTAACCGATGATGGATTACTAAGGCATCCGGCAGATTCTTTAACTTGGAAAGCATTTGACAATAAATTTCCAAGCTTTGCAGGCGATCCTAGGAGTGTGAGGTTTGGGCTAGCATCTGATAGATTTAATCCTTTCAAGATCATGAGCACTGCCTACAATACTTGGCCAGTAGTGCTTGTTCCTTACAATCTGCCTCCGTGGATTTGCATGAAGCAATCTCCCCTTATCTTATCTATGATTATCCCTGGAGAGAAAGGGCCCGAGAATGATATCGACATTTATTTACAGCCACTTATTGAAGAGTTAAAACAATTATGGGCTGGTGTCGAGACATACAATGTGCTGAGAAAGGAGAACTTTAATTTACGTGCAGCTTTGATGTGGACCATTAATGACTTTCCCACTTATGCCAATTTATCCGGTTAGAGTACTAAGGGTCGTTATGCGTGTCCTTGTTGTGCTGCACAAACATGCTCACAATGGTTGTACAATGGGAAGAAGTTCTCTTACATGGGGCATCGTCGGTGGTTACCGGAAAATCATAGATTTAGATTTCAGAGTTCTGTATTTGACGGCACTGAAGAGTTCAGAGAAGCTCCTTCCCAGACTAGTGGCTCTGAAATCTGCTTCATGTTGGAAGATATAAATTTCATTTATGGGAAGATGAACCAACCGCCAAACACGCAGAGAAACAGAAGATCAAATGATGAAACCGATGAAAGCTCCGACGAAGAGGACGATCCTAATGAGGCGGACTTGTGGAAAAAAAGAAGTATTTTTTTGAGTTACCTTATTGGGAGCATCACCTTCTACGACACAATCTTGATGTTATGCACATTGAGAAAAATGTCTGCGAGAACATTGTGAGTACAATTTTGAACGTCGACAGAAAATCAAAAGACAATCTTCAAAGTCGACTTGATTTAGTCCAAATGGGAATTCGGCCTGATCTTCATCCCAAGCCACTTCCGAATGGGAAATATCGGTTGTCGGCTTCTATTTTCTCAATGTCCAAGACGGAGAAAGAACTGTTTTGCATGGTGTTGAAGGATATAAAGGTTCCGGATGCGTATGCATCAAATATATCTCGATGTGTTAGTGTTAAAGATCGAAGGTTATATTCGCTAAAATCACATGACTATCACATCTTGATGTAAGATTTAATGCCAGTTGCTCTACGATGTTGTATGTCCAAGAAGGTGACGTCTTGTATCATTGAACTATCCAACATAATGAAAGCCATTTGTGGCAAAGTTTTGGATGTTCAAGAACTTCAGAAGGTACAGGATCGAGCCGCTTTGACTTTAAGCAACATGGAGAAAATCTTCCCACCTTCCTTCTTCACCATTATGGTTCACTTGATAATTCATCTCCCATACGAAGCAATTCTTGGCGGACCCGTTTCCTATCGATGGATGTATCCCATAGAAAGGTTTTGGGGAATTATTTTTAAAATTTTTAATTATTCACCTCAATGCCTTTAGTTACAACTTTTGATAATGTTGTATATTATGTTTAGGTTCCTATCCAAATTAAAGTCTTACTGCCGCAACAAGCGATATCCAGAAGGATCGATTGCTGAAGGCTACTTGGCAGAGGAATGTATGACCTTCTGCTCGAGATATTTGGAAGATGTGGAAACAAGGTTGAACAAACCAAATAGGAATGCTGGACTCACGGACTATGACTTAGCCGATACTTATTTGTTCCAAAGTTTTGGACAACCAATCGGCAAAGTTGAAATTGCGGAATTAGATAATTTATCGTGGGTACAAGCACATCGATATGTTCTGTTTCACCACGAATCATTGGAACCTTTACGGAAGTAAGTTCTACAAATTTTATAAATATCTAGCAAACTAAAAATTGTTTATCTTCTAACAAATATCTTACATTTTTTTAACATAGTGAGTACAAACAATTATTGTGATCTCGTGCGCGCTCCCGAAGAACACAACATCGAGATATCAATAAGTTGTTTTCAGAATCTTTTTATGAATGGTTAAGCCAAACGGTATGTGGTTGGAGCTTTCGCTTACAAATTATAATGCTTTCTCATAACATTTTTAATTACTTAGTTTACTTTCCATTCAATAGGTTTGGAATGGGAAGAGAGTAAACGACGAAGTTAAATGGCTCTCCCAAGGTCCAAATCGAGTGGTTAAAAGATATAGTGCGTTCCTCATCAACGGTTTCAGATTTCATACAAAATATCGTGAGAGGTTGAGGAGAACGCAAAATTGTGGAATAGTTGTTAATTCTGCAATTACAAGTTATGCTAGCGCTAGGGACAATAATCCCGTCGAGGGAAATGTGGAATATTTCGGACAGCTTACTGACATAATTGAGTTGGATTACTACGGCAAATGAAAAGTTGTCTTATTTCGAGCTGATTGGGCCGATGTTAATATAGCTCGTGGAATCAAGCAAGATTAATTTGGTTTTACAATGGTGAACTTTGACCGATTGATTCACACAGGACAACAACTGAAAGGTGAGCCGTATGTATTCTAAAGTCAAGTCAAACAAGTTTTTTACTCAAAATATCCATCTGATGAGGGTTGGTACGTTGTACTCCGTAATATCCCTAGAGACTTGTTTGACATGGGCAGTGGAAGTAGAGATAACCTCGACGACAGATCAGAAACTTTGTCATTTCCAGAACAAGACTTAAACGATAATATCCCTAGTACTAGTGCATAATTTCAATGGGTTCGTCAGGATACGGATGAAGATATTTACGAATAATGATGTAGTAAGGTTTTACGATTGTTTAATTGTATGTAACTTACATTAGTATTAAATCTTGGTCTTATTATATAGCTCAACTATTTTATATGTGCTGTTATTGTTGTAATTAGTTATTAAGTTTAATTACATTTTATGTGTATTGCAGATAAAATGCCTAGAAGAAAAATTATAAGGGAAAGCATTGTTCAAAATAATCCAAACTCGACAGAAACAAATAGTACTGAACAACAGACAGCAATTGGATCTTCGAATGTTTCGATTACACACGAGGATCCTACGGAAGTTCAAAGTAACTTACATTAATTCCATGCGTGTTGACTTATAATTGATTTATTTTTCAAATTCTTATATTATAATATACCATTTGTAGCTGAAAATGGTGGGACGCGTAGAGGTCGAGGTCATACGATGCTTAGAGAGTTATACGAGTTAGATCCAGTCGAGCGTGTCAAGGTATGCAAAAACAGTTTTGGTCAGCCTGTTGGATCAGAAGCTCGACTTTTAGCAGGATACATGGGCATTTTAGCACGAAATCCGAATATGTTGCCTATCAACTACGAGTCATGGCGTCAAATGCCCGATAGCAACAAAAACCAAGCCCTCGATAATATTAAGGTAACAAAATGTTAATGTCATCTATAATGCTTGGGAAATAGTTTCATTTATATTTACTTTATTAACTTGTGTTTTTTGTAGGCGAGGTTTGCTTTAGAGGTCTCCGATCTTTATGTAAAGAAGGCATTGGGAAAAAGATGGAGAGACAATAAAAGTACTTTGAAGAAAAATTATTATAAGACAAAAACCACCCTCGATGAGAAATTGCAAAATGTCCCGTCGGGTATGTTGAGGTACCAATGGGAAGATGCGGTTAGATTTTGGCATTCTCAGAAAGGCGAGGTACGACGTACTTCCAAACTATTGTAATTATTTTGGTTTATAGTATTTACTATTTACGTACTAAAAATTTTATAACGTAGGATCGTGAACGATTTGGAAAAAGCAGCCGGCAGCAACAAAAATTCACTCACATAGCCGGGTCGAGAAGTTTTGCATGTGTAGCTGAGGCGGAGGTATTTTTAATTTTTTAATATTCTCAAATATGTATAACTTTCTATTAAATAATATTTTTACTACTATATTGTAGGAACGGTCGTCCGGTCAAAAAGTTGGACGCCTTCAACTTTTTGAAATTACACATAAGAAGAAAGATGGATCTGCTATGACTCCTGAAGCTGGTGAAATTATGGTACGTTTACTTAATACGATTTCACTTGATTTAGTTATTTATAGTGTTTATTTTCTAATGGTTTAATTCATTGCATGTAATGCGACTATTGTTATATTGCATTTGTTTTTTTTACTATATATTGCGTTCCTAACTATGTGATTTATTTATTAGGAAAAACTAAAGGAAAAAAAGACGGAGTACGAAGCGATTGCTTCTAGTGATAGTTCGGTTCATCTTGAAGACATTGACAACCGGATTATTACTGAAGTTTTGGGTCCTGAAAAGTATGGTCGGGTTCAATTTTAATGATCTTTTATCAGCCCAACCCAATATTTTGGATCCAGCTCGCACCAATACATGGCTTCGGGGAGTCAATCTCAAGCTGAAGTTCAGAGGTTAAAAGACCAGATGGCTCAGATGCAAGCGACCACATTTGAGGTTCAAAGGAAATATGAAGAACTTCAGCAGCAACTTAAAGCAGAGGCGGCAGCGAGGGAAGCAGAGGCTACAGCGAGACAAGCAGAGGCCGCAGCGAGAGAAGCAGCGAGAGAAGCTGCAATAGAAGCAGAGGTTCAAAAGAAATATGAAGAACTACAGCTACGACTTCAAAAAGATGCGGCATCGAGAGAAGCAGAGCAGAGCAAAAAGTATGACGAACTTCAACAGCAGCTTCAGATTATGATGACGATGTTTAAGTAGTCGCAACTTCCGCCGTCATAATGTATGTTGCATAAATACTTTTAACGCTTTTGTAAATAAAAGTATGAATTGACTTTTATTTATCAATTAATATTATTTTAGTCCTTTAATTTGAAATATTATAAAATTTATTGTTTTTGGTTAGTTTAGATTTGGTTGCTTTTGATTTTTTTTGCAGGATGGCTGAAAAAAATAAAAAAATTCCCAAAATTAGTGGCGTTTTTTAAAAAAGCGCCGCTAAAAGTCATATCAAAACAGTGGCGTTTGTGAAATAAGCGCCGCTAAAGAACACTAATTTTAGCGGCGTTTTTGAACAAGCGCCGCTAAAGAACATGATCTTTAGCGGCGTTTTTTTCTAAGCGACGCTAAAGAACATGATCTTTAGCGGCGTTTTTTTATGTAAGCGCCACAAAAGTTAGCGACGTTGTCATTAGCGGCATTTTTTGTGGCGCTTCTAGAAGCGCCGGAAATGGAGTTAGTGGCGTTAAAAAGCGCCGCTAAAAACCTGTTCTGTTGTAGTGCCTCTATGAATTTTGGATACATGCATTTATTCTCACCTCGCCCCACTTCATTTTAATTTTATTTTTGTTAGTTATTTCTAATATTTTTAATTGTTTTAAAGTCAAATAAATATTTAAATATACTCCTTTAAGAAAAACATTTAAACATAAAACACATTTTTTCTACAATACATTATTACAATTTTACATTTGTTATAATTATACAAATACAATGATAAAATGATAATTTCAAATAGTGCAATAGACTAACTGCTCAAAAGAAAAAAAAAATTCCACTCCAATCAAAACAAATCGATCTAAAATTTGTGGGCATCAGAGTTTTACCATCTCTAAGTATCACAAACTGCATATTGATGAGATTGGTATAAACTTCAATTTTAGTGAGATGGTGGATGAATGCAACAACTGGAAATGGGAGATTTTGGACAGCTATTTTAGCTGGACTACCAACCTACGGATCGTAGGTATCTGCCCGCCAAATGGAGATGCTGGTCCAGACTTGATTGACTTTGGTGGTCGAGCAATGGTAAGGTCACGGTTGCCAAGGCCTGTAAATTTATTATAAAGGTCGGGAACCTACGAACCTATGATGGCTTGCTGATAAGCATAACTTTTATTTTCAGTTAAATTTGAGAAATAATTTTTTAGTTAAATTTTATTTATTTGTTTCAATTAAATACTGATTAGTTTAGATTATTTTATTATTATTTGACATATTAATTTAGCCTATAAATAGGCTCTTTTACAATTTTAGAAAAAATACCTATTTAGATATTAGAACTCATAACATATTTAGAGAATTTTGTGTTTACGTTTTGAGTGTTCTTTGTTTTCGGGGTTTGGAGTTTAGTTTTATCTTCATCTTTTGTACTCTTTATTCTTTTGTTATTATAGTAAAATTATCTTTGCCCATGGCTTTTTATCCTCTTTGGAGGAATTTTTCCACGTTAAATTTGTGTGTTCAATTTCTCAATTTATTCCGCTATTTTTATTATTTGTTGCTTAATCGGGTCGATTCCTAACGCTTGCATTTGGCATGACAGACTGGTTATATAGAAAATTAATGGTGTAGAGTGATAATAAGCCATAGTAACAATGTTGAACTCCATTGACGTATTGATGATCCATTATGACATTAAATCTGTATTAAAGACAACAATCACAAATTCACAATCATTATCATAAAACCAATCCTAGTTCAGTTTTGTACAATGATGAACAGATACAATCATTGCAGACTTGCATTCTATATGAAGTTGGATGTTTCTTTCAGTCTCATGTACCTTGAAAACTTTTCTTCCTATTGCATCAATCAGCATCTAAATCTCTTGTTTTCATTTTCAGCCTGAGTGGATGGCTCCAGAATTCCTTCGCGGAGAGCCTTCAAACGAAAAATCTGATGTTTACAGTTTCGGAGTAATCCTATGGGAACTTATTACCGTGCAACAACCATGGAATGGAATCAGTACTGCCCAGGTTGATAAATTTGATTTTCTTATTTTTCATTATGGTTCTTTTCTTATTCTTAACAAGTGCATGCATAAATATCAATGTAATTGACCAACTGTCGAAGTATTTCAATGCTGTATTTCTTAATTCCGTCACCCCCTTTCTTGTGGTGCTGCAAATTGTAGGTGGTTGGTGCTGTAGCTTTCCAGAATAGGAAGCTTGCCATTCCTCCTAACACCTCCCCAAAGTTGATTTCCCTCATGGAATCTTGTTGGGCCGAGTAAGTATATACTTTGTCCTAGATATATTCACTGCACTTAATTTTATATTATGAGTTAGACTGGGAAGTCTCTATAGCTATCTTTTCTCTGAATGCATCGGTCCGGGTAGGACCAAGGAGCAGCTTGTTGTAGATGTTCCTTGACAGTTTATTATTGTAGTTACGGCCAATAAGGAGAGAGATTAGCAGTAGCTTACTCTCTAAGAGTGGGTTTGGATGCGCGATTGGGTGCGGTGCGTTTAACTTACTTTTTGTCTTACGCTACAGTATCACTACAATATCTAATCTCACCGCAACCGCTATTTTTACACTAACAGCAGGTAAATTCATCGCCTATCCAAACTCACCCTAAGTAAAAGAGAAATGAAAAAAAACCCAAGTTTCACTAAACATACTTGAACTTCACGGTCACATCTATCCCGACTAACATAGGTGCCAAGTATTTCTTGGATTTGCTGAAGTTATATTTGAGAATACTAAAAATTCCTGATGATAGTTGCTATATGTACTCTTTTGCAGTGATCCCGCTCAGCGGCCGTCTTTCGGGAATATAGTAATAACATTAAAGAAGTTGCTCAAATCTCCATTGTAGCGATGCAGAAAGGAAAACAGTAACAATGGGTGTCGTTTGAATAACCTGAAAGCAGCTGATTTTGGAGATTCTATTCCACCAACCTTTGTTTTTGGTTCCAGGAACTGTAGACGTTTTATCTAACCCATTTGGAAGGCAGTTCCCATTAGAAGTTGAGGCCTATAATGATCATTAATAATAAGGTGGAAAAAATATAGCAAAGCTGTAATGAGTTGGGTTCATTATATGTAGGTTTTGCATGGGGGGTTGCCTTTCCCCACATAAAGCAATTTGCCAGTGTATGTAAAATCGGATAAGTTGGTTATTCCCTTTTCGTGTTTTCGGTGTTCTTATTCATGCCAATGATGGAACAAAAAACTTGGGAGATGATTCAGCAAGTAAAAAAAGTTTGCTTTAGCCCCTACTTTTGTATTCATTTTGCTGTGTTTGTAATGGACTGGAAGTTGAGTTAAGATCCTGTCAAACCAGCATTGAATGAGAGTGAAGCTTTATACAAAGATATGAGGAGGGTGAGGGTGGCAGTGACATCGAATATTGTCTTGGGGAAGCATTTTTCAGCTCAAGTCCAATCCGGATAACATGCTATGTTACTGTCTAACCCATATTCTCTAGACAATAATAGTATGTTAATAAAGTTAAAACTCAACACATACTTTAATGTGGGTGAAAGAAGGCTATAAAGACAGCTAGCCACTGTCCTTTCAAGTTAAATCAAACACATTTAACAAAGTAATTGACATGGTTGGACAATGGCAATACACTTTGTTTCACTCAATTGTCTGGCTTTTTACAAAATTATTATAAAAAAATAAAAAAAATAACTAAAATATTATAATTTTTTTATTTATTAAAATATACCAAAAAAAAACCTGACATAGCCTGATCAAACCAATCACATTAGCGGCACCAATGGTGCCAAAAGACTAAAATATTAATTAAGGGTAGTTTTAAGGACCTGACATGCAAATTTACCATTTTGAATTTTGAAAGTTAATTGCTGCTGTGCGCACTAAAATTAAAATATGGCTAATTGCCTTCTAAGCCCTCCTTATTTATTATTTTCTTTTTATTCCCCTTCAACTCACTTTTTTATTTAATAAACAAGCCCTCAACTTATTTTTGTAGTTAAATAAGCTCTTAATCTATGATTTTTACTCATAAAAGCCCTTTATTTTATTATTAAAGTAAATATATTTTACCTAAAATAATGCTATTTAAAAAAGTATAAACTAATTCGCATTTTATGTATTATTTTGATAATTTGATGAGAATAGTTTATTTAAAAAATTTACTAAATAGAGTTATTAAGAGTATATAATATAATTATAATTTATTTTTTCTATTTGGGTTACATTTATGGGTGATCAGTTTTATTATTTCTTCTGGTTTTTCAATAAGGCGTGCCTGGTATTTCTATTAATTTTTTTTAATTAAATCTAATATTAGTTAAGTGATAATTAAGATGCTTAGAATTCTAATTAAGTAATAACTCTATTTTAATTTAATAAACTATTCTCATTTAATAACTCTATTTTCATTTAAAATATAAAATTTACTGAAATATAAAATTTGTTGCTTCATAATATCTTAAGAGACTATTTTAATTAAAATAGTCTAACATGTTTATGTTATAAGTCTATTAAGAATATATTAAATTTATAAATAGATAAAATAGTTTATGTTTCCGTTATTTTTTTCCTTTTGATTTAATATTAGTTAAGGGGATATATTAAATTTATAAAATTAAAATATTTTAATTTAATTTTTTTAAAATTAAAATAGAGTTATTAAATGAGAATAATTTATTACATTAAAATAGAGTTATTAAATTAAACTATTTTAATTTTATAAATTTAATATATTCCCTTAACTAATATTAAATCAAAAGGAAAAAAATAATGGAAACATAAACTATTTTATCTATAAACATAAACTATTAAATTTAATAAATTAAAATAGAGTTATTAAATAAAAAAGTGAGTTGAAGAGGAATAAAAAGAAAATAATAAATAAGGAGGGCTTAGAAGGTAATTAGCCATATTTCAATTTTAGTGCGCACAGCAGCAATTAACTTTCAAAATTTAAAATGGTAAATTTCATGTCAGGACCTTGAAACTACCCTTAACTAACATTTTAGTCCTTTGGCACCATTGGTGCCGCTAATGTGATTGGCCTGATCAAGCTGTGTCAGGTTTTTTTTTTGTTTTTTTTGTATATTTTAGTAAATAAAAAAGTTATAATATTTTGGTAAATAAAAAAAAAGTTATAATATTTTAGTTATTTTTTAATTTTTTTATAATAATTTTGTAAAAAACCCCTCAATTGTCCTAACCTACAAGGTTGATGGAAATATAAAGAAAGAACCTTCTGGTTCAGCATATGACACTGAAATGAACCTTCTAACCATAGGTGAATGGAACATATCATTTAATGTTGTGGGTCACTAAATTACATCTACCTTCCAACACCACATGGGAAAAGTAGAGGACTAGAGGTACTCCAAAGATTATTTATTAAAATATCACCTTAATTAGGTTATTAATTTATTTCGAAAAACTATTAAAATATCTTTTTTATATTAAAATAATTTTTTTATTTAAAAAATTGGTAAAAATGTATATATCGAGTTTTGAACTCAAACTAATTAGATTAGAAAGATCTTTGATTTACCATTCAATTAAAGTCTTATTTTAATGTTTTTGTATACATTTCAATATCTCTATCAATTATTTGTGTACATATATTAATGTATTTGACTGGGTTGGTGTCATAACTTAATTTAATATCGACTCAAGATTGACAACAACACTAGGATAAATAATCTTAATCTATTTTTTTTTATTTTAACATTGTACCTATTTCATGTGCTATTATTATTAATTAGTTTCAAACTATATATTTTATAAATTTGTGATTTCCACACGCATACACGTGTGATAAGATTTCTATTTTTTTTAAAGTAACTTCTACTATTATGTATAGGTTGTATATTCAAATCATGTTCAACCGACCAATCTAGTCATATTCTAATAACACTAGTCACGTCATCAAATCTTAATAAGATTCAAATTTAGGGACCAAAATGGATTTAGTTGTCAAGTTTAGATATCAAATAGGACAAAAAAAAGTACATGTACCAAAGTGGACCTAATTGTCCGATGCACTGTCAGTTTGGTTAGTTACATCTACATCTTTATCTTCTAAGAGTCATCCACCCCGATGCTCAAGACAAAACATTTCCCCAATTGGACTTAATAGATGACATATTAATCTTTCAATCAATTCGTTCATTTCCAATTAAACTAATAATACAAGTTGTTTTTCTATATTACGACCCAACAACGTAATATTACTTAATATTAGTTAAACGTTAGTTAGATAACCAGTGAGCAAATATTTGCTTCTATCTTGCTTTGCGTGCAAAAATATTAAGGATAATATACAAAGTGTATTAATGTAATTAATGAATATTATTAAACTAACTTATTCAAAAAATACAAATATACAAAACGAATATACTACACTTTTGGCACCAGATCCAACACACACCATGACTCAAACCTATGACGTAGGTTGTGGGTGAATGCCCATGATGTTCATGGGCTAGGTCGGATTCGAGCCGGACCTAAGCATGATATTAACACACCTTATACTTGCTCAAGCCCAACTCGGCCTGAAATATAAGCCTAAAATTTTTCCCAAGGCTCATATTTGTGAATGGCTAATCGAAACCCATTTTAGGTCTACAAATATTATTTTTTTATTTTAAAAAAATTTAATCTAATATTTAATAATTTAATAATTAATATTTTTTATTTATTAATTTTCTTATATTTTCGTCTTAACATTTTTTTAACATTTACATTATAGTAGTATTGTATATTTAGTATAGATTTATTTTATGTGTTATAAATTACATAATATATAAAAATAATATAATATAAAGCACTGCAAAGTTAAAAATGGTTCGAGCTCGAGTCTTAAATGTTCAAGCTCGAGCCCGACCCATATTTTAAACGGTCTTAAGTTTTTGCCCAAGTCCATTTTTCGGGTCTAATATTTTTGTCCAAACCCTCCCAAAATTTGGGCGAGCCTTCGGGCCTGGGTAAACAACCTAGCCTATGAACAGATCTACTCATGACCAATGACCAACTACTAGAGTTTAATTTTAAAATTTTGTACATGACAAGAGTTTGAACTCTAACTCTAATCTAGAAATAAGGTAAGCTTGAACTTTTGTTTGGTATAACCATGTGTGTCCTCATCAATTTTGCTATTTGAGCGAAGTCTTGTTCGTGTCAGGGGTGTTATTTAGTTAAAACTCCTCCAACAATATCGACTCTAAAATTCGAATTTAATTCAAGACTCGAGGAAAAAGTTCACTTCCACATTATGATTTTTGAGTAGCGAAAAGCTTATGATTAATCAAACTCGGATCCGGTTACAGAATTTAAGTAAAAACTCGAGCCTTTCACAGCGTGAGTTTTTATTTTGAATAACCAAAGTATCTTTTATATCTATATTATGATATATGAAATTAAATCCTTTTTCAAGAATTTATTATTACCTCTTCCAACAATGATAGTTTTTAAAATTTATGTCCTCTTATTAAAAGTATAACATACCTTACCATAACACTCGTAAATCATCATAGTATTATCGATGCAAGAGATATATCTATCATGAGAAAGAAAGATCTAGGAAGAAAAAGAAAAAAGGAATCCATGGATGAACTTCATTCTTTGACTTGTAAGGTGAGAGACAGGATATGTGATTGAAATTGAGAAGGTGGCTAAGCTTAGTTAGACAATGAAACAAATGCAGCCAAAGAAGCAGGCACTAAATCCAGAATACATTAAATGACAGTCTCCTTCCATTTTCAATGGAATTTATTGTAAAAGTTGTTTGCCTCTACCACTCATCTCTGCCTCTTACCAATTTCTTTGTTTTCCTTTAATAAAAATATTTTTTTTCTATTTTTTAAAAATTATTATTAATTTTGATGGTGAGTAATTAATTTAAATGTATGCAACTGTAATTGATATATTAATAATTTTATTTTTATTAATTTGGTCCCCTTTAATAAATTTAACTCGCAATATTTTGTGTATCTATGTAAATATTGAAGTTTTTAAAATCAAGACCAAATCGACAAAATGTATAAATATCAAATGCTAAATTTTGTTATGATGCTAATTAAAATTATGTATAGTTGGTGATTAACTGTCTTTAATTGCTCGATTTCAAAATTAACATGAATTAAATTATTTCGATTTTTTTAAGAGAAATTAAATTACTTTTATTTTAACATTTTCTTTTTTAACTGATATCACAAGTGTGATCCCAAGTGATTTGTACCCACAATTCATCCATTCACATTCTCTTCTTCCATACTGTTGTGGATACAAACCAACACCCATCTACCGTTAGATGGTACTGTTTTTGGATCCTATCAAATTCCTTTTTTAAGAATATTGGATTAATTTTCGGATCAGATAATTTTGGATTTTTAAATAATTTCGATTTTTAATCAATTTAAAAAGAAAGGATTCATGTTAAATTATATTGAAATTTTCATTCAAATTGATCGGAATTAAAGTTAATCGTGAGCCTGGTTGGGCTACACCTCAACAAAATTTTAGGCTCATTTTTTAAATCCAGGTCAGCCCGACTCGAAAAATAGGCTTAAAGGTTTGTCCAAGCTCAGCTCGTGTTAATTTTTTTAAATTATTTTATTATATACAATAAAATTTTAAAAATATAATATATGAAATACAATTAAAAGAATTAAAACAAATATTAAACAACAAAAATATTAAAAATACATTAAAAGTTCTTTATACTAAGATAGTTACAACTAAAATAGTAACAAAATTAACAATAAAATATAAGTTCTACAATATTTAAATTATATTAAAAAGGGCAATGAAACAATAGTAAAAACGCACAAAAAAACAACACCCAAAAAAAAAACAGCAAGAACAGCACCAACAACAACAAAAAGAAGCATTATAATTTGTTATTAAAAAATAGTCAACTTATTCAAGCCGAACCTAGGTTTGAAAAAATCTTACTCAAGACCCAGCCTGTTTAAGAAATAAGCCTTATTTTCTGTCCAAGTTCATTTTTTGAGTTTATATGTTTGTCTAAACCCTCCTAATTTTCGGGTGAATCAACCCGACCCATAATCAGGTCCTTTGACTTTCTTAAATTTTGAGGATTTAATGGAAGTAACAAAATGTAAAAATAATAATAATAAAAGTTTTAAACTTTAAATTCACAAATAATTTGAGATACAAATAAACACATTAAAAACATTTTTAAAAAAATCAAATCTTTTTAAACAAAAACCAAGGGCTTTTCCAATATTTTTCTTTGGGATTTGTCATCATCGAAATTGATAACCAGCTTCGATATATCGAATTCACTTGAATTCCTTCTTTTTCCGATCTCGAATACGTATTGTTTGCCGTTTAGATTCATTAGTCTTGGACTTTGCAGCACTCCCATTGACCTCGACTTGCTCAGCTTCACCGTCGGCGTTTTCGCTGGCTTTTTTCTTACCAACGCCACGTGCTCGCCGTCCATATCAATCTCTGTGGGGCCTATCTTCATCACCGATGAAGCCACCGCCTCCGTGAACGAACCGATCGATTTCGATCTCACCACACCTTCTCGGCTGTTTCTCCTGCTTCCACATCTCGAGCTCCTTGCCGCCTCCTCGCTCCCTTCAAAAACCGGGTGGTTTATCGCCATCGGTTTATGCACGCACCTCACGCACCGCCTTAGATTGCTCCAAACGGGTCCAGCGTGAACTCTTTTGCTCACCACCGTCAGACATTCCACCACTTCTTCCATCCCGGGACGTTTCTCCGCCGCGGACCTAACGCACCTAGCCGCCAACACCGCCAAACTCCGGATCACTTCCTCATCCACCGGTGGCCCAACACGACCGTCGCAAATGGCGGCGAAATCTCCTCCTTTTATCAACGGAACCGCCCAGTCAACAACTGACGGCGGACTATACTTCAAATCAATAGCATGCCTCCCGCTAATAATCTCCAATAACAAAATGCCGTAACTGAACACGTCACTTTTCGTGCTGACGTCACTCGGGGCTAAATAACTCGGGTCGAGATATCCTAACGTCCCCGCCGGTGGGGTGCACTTAATCCGTACATCCTCCACGTGTCCTATCAATGCAAGCCCGAAATCACCCAATCGAGCGTTCCACCTTTGATCAATTAAAACATTGGACGATTTTATATCCCTGTGGATCACCGGCGGGCTACCCGAATGTAAAGCTTGAACCGCTTTTGCTACCTGTAAAGCGAATCGAACCCGGCTGGACCAACCCGGCGGTTTACAAGAAGAAGAATGTAAAAGATCGTACAATGAACCGTTGGGCATATATTCCACGACGATTAATTTATTCTTACAAAGCGAATCGGAGCAGTAACCGATGAGATTAACGAGTCGAGGATGATCAACTCGGGAAAGAATCTCGATCTCGTTGTCGGCAGGACTGTTACAGTTCTTTGACGTTTTCTTAACGGCGGTGATTAACTTGCCATCGTCAAGTACGGCTTTGTAGACGGAACCGTGACTACCTTTACCGAGGAAGCTATCGGAAGAGAAGCCATTGGTGGCGGTAAGAAGATCGGTGTAACGAAACTGCCGGATTCTGGGCTTGTTTTTCTTGGGTTTTTTTCTATAATAATCCCAGTTGCCAGGATCACAAACTTTAATGGTGGACTCTGCATTGCAAGAGAGGTAACCCATGAAATGAGTAAAGCTAGAGATTAATCAAAAAAAAAGGATGGTTTTGAGCTGATCATGGCAACCACCATTAAACTTGAAAATAAAGGTTTTAAACTAACCCTTTTAAATATGAAAAAAGAAATGGGTATTGGGGAAGACGAAAGGGGTCGGCTTTGGCTGGCTATCCAAAGTGTTTTAAAGTGAGTACTGATTTTACAGCTTTGGAGATGTGAAAACAATCAAAGCTTCAAGTTTTTGAAAATTTTTATAATATATATATTTTTTATTGAGTATTGATTTTCGCCATGCAAAAGTTGGAGACTTTGAGAGGGAATTTCTCGGGGAAGGTTTAAAGAAGTGGGCCAAACTGGGCTCCACCAATTATTTTACTATACTTCTTTTTTCTTCACACTTTTTTCATTTTGAGTTTTATTCTTATTTTTATAACTTTAATATATTAAAAAATATTTTATATTTATGCTAATAAAGTTTGGCATGGTAAGCAAATGTTGAGGTTTCGGATCTTGAACGTTCGGGCTCGAGCATCATTTATAATTACAATATTCTTTTATATATTGTGTATGTTTTAAGTGAGTTTTGTCTAATTCTTTTATATTCATTTTTCGTCCATTATGTATTATATTGATTTGATTTTACGTGATAGTTGATCGAACATATATTTGTACTTTTCATGCATCTGTACTGATGAAACTTTCAAAACTATATATATCATATTTATTTATTAAAATCTAGAAATTTTATTAACCATAAATTATATAATTTTACTTTTTATAAAAGTATTTGTCAATGCAAAAAAAGATATGGGTTCTAGCGTACTCAGACGCGTTTTATCCTTCTATTTAAGAATTGAGAAGAAGATATAAATAATTCTAAGCATTATATTAAAAAAATTGTTAAAAAATTTAATTAACTTCTAAATTTTAAATTCAAACACGTGATGTTTTAATATTTAAATTTCTAATTTAAAAATTAAATTCATAACACATATTTAAATGTAAAAAAAATTAAGAAATTTAATTTATAAATTAAAAGGATAAAAAAATTAAAACTTTAAAATAAAGGTAACATAAACATTTGCCAATTAGCTCTTTTGAGGCTTTTCTTTTTATTTTTGTTCTGTAATGGTTTAATGGGGCCTTTGACAGCTAACATTCTAAAAAACGAAATGTATCCTAATTTTTAATTAGTTTTTTAAATATTATATTTTTAATTAAATATATTAATTTATTAATTCGCATATTATAATTATTTTTTAAAATATAATAATTAAAACATTTTTAACATACAATATAATTTTACTTAATTTAATTAATGTAAAGTAATATTATTTAAAATAATAATTTATTAACATAATTAATTCTAATATTAATTAAGTGATAATTAAAATGTTTAAAATTTTATTCAAGTCGTAATACTATTATACAATAATAAAATTAACACAACTTTTTTACATAAATTTTTTAAAATATTTTAATTAATAATTGTAAATTATAATTATAATTATCATAATTTTTTCCTATATGCTTAGAGTTTTATTCAAATAATAATTTTATTTTAAAATTAACACAATTTTTTTAACTAATGATTATAATTTAAATTCTTATTATTTTTAAATGGGTAGTTATCAATACTTTTATTAAATTATATTTTTTAAAGAAAATTATAATTATTTTTAAATGTTCATGTTTGTTATAATAATGGTGTGGTATTGATGAACATATTGTATTGTTTTGATACTAATACCTACTAGAGTCAATGTGTTTTTTGATATTTTGAATTTTTTTCCTCATATATTTATAGTTTTTTTGATAAAACATATAAATATATTTGAATGCAAATATATATTTTAAAACTATTAATTAAATTTGAGAATTTAATTTAGTGAATATATTTTATTTTTAAATGTAATTATAAATTTTGTGATAATTTGGGTTGTGTCATTGTGACTATGCTCGTTAAAGTAGAATATTTAAAAATTATTTAGATTCTAAATCTCAACAAATGTAACTCTCTTAAACTCAAGGTGAAGGATCCAAAGGAGGAGCAATAAGTCTTGCTAAAGAATCGACTCAAGCTAGACTACTTTAAAACTTGCATTTTGTCTAGAGGCCCAATTGTTATACTCACACCTAGACCCTCTTGACGGTTTATTCAATATCTATAAAAATTTGACGAAACTCAACTTTATGCAAGGCGAAACAATATGTCTCACTTAAACATCATGTCATATCAAGTGAGCTTACACAATTTTCAAAAGAGATACAAGGAAGAGTATTTAATGATATCAATGAATCAATCACATCCCGAACAAGGTTATCTCTTTACCATCTTATCACCGATTATAAAATAGATAACTCAATAGTTGAGACTCACAAGTAACCACCCTCCCTCTATAAATATGAACAATTTCATTATAAATTCTGATCATATCATGTTCTTTTTGATACAATACTTAGAACTACTCATAATCCCTCCCCAACTCATAAATAGAAGGATAATGCACTTTAACACACTCGAACTCACGTCTTCCTACATTAACAACATTGCACATACCAATCGAACTAAGACTTAATCGACTATACTATTAAATAAGTGATGTAACATCTCCAGTGATTCTAGACAGCACACTGTTAATTAAATATATATAAAAAAACTTAAAAGTAGGTAAATCTTTTTTGGAAATAATAATTAAATTTTCAAAAAACAAAGAATGTTAATTATAACAGTATATCAAAAGGAAAGTTTGTTTTAAATGTATTTTTGCTTTGATGTAGAATCAACATCAATCCATCCCAAATTTCTTCCAAATATTCTGAATTCAAGCTTGATTGTGTGGAAATTTTGATTGAATATATTTTTTATTTTAGTAATCGTACTTCATATTAAATAATTTTAATTCAGTTGATTATACATTTATTATTTTTAATTTATACATGCACATATAATTGTACTAGTAAACTCCTTTATATATATATATATATAACTCGGACATATTACGTTTAAAAAAATTAAAATCATGCTATCTTTCTCTTTATCCTCAAATTATTATATCTTTTGGTAAAAATATCTCTAAATTTTAAATTTACAAAATAATAGTAAAACTCGAAGACTATTTTTTTTATTGTCTAAAAATAAAATTAAGAATCACCATTAACTCTAGTTTTATATGCAATATTTCTTATATAAATATGTAAAAGAATGATTTTAAATCAATTGTATATATTTTAAAAAATTAAATTTTCTTATTTCACGTTGAGTAAATAATTTTTCCATGTGTAAAAATCAAAATCAAAATGATTTAGAAAATTAAAATAAAATATATCATATATCACATGGTAAATCAAAAAAAAATATTTCTCAATATATCTACTGAAGGGAGCTCAATAATTAATTTAGAGCATTCTGCAAACCCATTAAGGGGATAGATGTAGATGTTGATTACGAGTTTTAAAGTTGCTCCATACCCAGAACGAGAATCGAACTCTCAATCACCGATTAAAGTAAAAAAAGACACTTGTCATCTCATATAAGTCTAATGGTAAATCAAATTTCTCATAGATAATATTGTAACTTTGTTTAAAAGAGTTAGGCGAATTGAAGAAAAATATTATAATAGTAGTAGTTATAAGAGTGGGGTCGTTTCTTCCAACCAACACCTACTTATTTTTACGGAAAATTCAAATGGAAGTGGAGAATGGGGTTACCCAAATTATTCACCCTTTCAGCTTTCACCCTCATTTTCCTGTTTTTGTCAAAAATCAACTTGGATTATTAGGTTTTCTATGTTTCTTTTTTTGACTTTAGCTTTGCCTCTTTTCAAATATATTGTTCAAATGTTCCTTTTGAAAGTACAAACAAAACTCACATTTGATTAATCCAAAGTTCTATCAAAATATTTTATACCCCAAACCCAACAAATCTTACTAAAATGGATCATCCATGATTTTGAATAAATTAAATATATATACTTATTTATTTATAAAAATAAAAATATTTTTTATTGATATTGAGTCATTTTAACTTATATGAAATGATAATTAAAATTTTTATCAAACAATTATTTGTCAATTTCAAACCTCGTTACCCATCCCCACCTCAATTTGTATGGAAAAAAAATTATTTGCAAAACAAATAAAATTATATTGTTAAATTTGATAATTAATTTTAATCAACTTGTTACTCTTGTAAAAAAATTCAATTACGGTTTAGGAGAGTTTTTTTTTTCTTGTTTTCATAATAATAAAATTTACTTTTATTTTGTAATTTGAAAATTGGAAATTTTTATTAAAATGAAAATTGAAAACCAGTGGCTCAAACCAAAAAAAAAAAAAAACAAGTGAACTATTTTCTTTTATCATAATTGATACCTAAGCTAAACTTCATTACTCATAAACTATATTATGTTACTCAAATTACCCAATCTGTTAAAAAAAAATCTCTTATTTAATCACTTTGTGATACATAGCAATATTTAACTAAATAAAAAATATTTTCTTAAACTTCTTTCTTAAAAACACTTATAAATATATTCATCTTTTTCTTTCTTTCTTTCCACCCAACAACTTAGTTACAAAAAATTCAAAAATTCATCAAAAAAATTCATCCAAACCTAGTTTTCGATAACAAAATCTAAATTTCAATGAGCTTTTTTTTTTTCTGTTTTTAAATCTCAATTTCAATTCATTTCTCATCCAAATTCAAAATTCATTTATTATTGTTATTTTAAAAATAAATTTTTTTGTTCTTTTCTGTATAAGTTATATAAAATAGTTAATGTTAAATGAACTTCTATAACCAAAAAAAATTAGATAAAACATGAAATGAAAAAAATCAAGTAAAAACAGGGTAAGAGAATTACAAATAAAATTATCTAACAATTAAAAAATACGTCAAAAGAAAAAAAAATCATGGGAAGAGTGTAAAATAACGAAAACTTAATTTTATTAAATATGATTTTTATTATTTAATTTAATTTAATTTAAAATTGCCACGTGTCATGAAATATTGGCTATTTAAAAAAGAGAATAACAAAATATAATTTAAGCAAGTACAATTTTGATACCACTTCTAACCCCAAAACATTTAAGTATCAACTTGAATAAAAATGTATAATTTAACTACCATTTCGTGATTCAAGCAAATTCATTTTCAAAAATAGAAGTATGAAAACATGTTTACGATAGGATCGTTGAAGGATCTTTAAGAAATAATTAATAGCACTAATTAGATTACACTATACTTAAACTGTAGTTTAAGTTTAGAATTACTTTCCATAAAAATGTATGATAAATAACAATTTTAATTTAAATAAAAATAAACGAACGGACTAGCTGTAATTAAATTAAAAATAATTATGAATGAGTAGTAATTCTACTAATATAAGCAACGTAAATAAAAAAAATCGAATAAAAAAAAAATATTTTTTTATTAATTAAAAGAATTTTATCTTAATTTTTCATCATTTTGTTAGCCTTCAAAATTTAACAAAACTGTACCCAAAATATCAAATTAAATTTTCTCCCAAAAATTTAATTTACCTATTAACATTTTAACAACATTAACATTAGGTTGCAATTCCCATACACTAAAGCAATAATAAAACATATTTAAAAAAAATCAACAAGTTTCAAAATAATTCATAAAAATTTAAAAACAGGTTATCAAAATCAACAATAATTTTAAAGTTGAGGTCCAAAGTGATTAAGTAAAATTAAGACCAAAAGTTAAAACTTAAGGCTAAAATAGTCATACCAAAAAAAGTAAAATAATGCCCATTTATTGTTAAAAAGAAAATATTTCATTTTCTAGGAAAAGAAAATAAAAACGACAATAATTTTCTAAAATTATAAACACCCTAATTTTACCATATCTCATGAAAAACCAATTAAACTTTAGTTGCAAGTATTTCCCTAACTTGGATTTGATACATAATACCACGTAAATGCAAATACCAAATCCATTTAAAACTACAATACTTGATTTACCTAGTATGACACGACAATGATCAGCCAAAGCTTCCCGTAATTATTATTCATGAAAATGATTACCGATCAAAGATGGAAAATATAATCTAAAAAAGTCACTGTAGCATAACGGTGAGCATTATAAAGTCAAACTTTGAATAGACCCTTTTGCCAAAATAATAAAAGGGCTAAGAGGTGAGACTTGTGTCCCTTGGTGGTTTACCCTAAATGTACTTATGACTGCTATTATTTATTTTAATTTGTTTTTTTATGGACTAGTTTCTACAGTATTTAATGGTAGTGCTGATTCCCAAGTACTTCTGGGTATCATAAGCAGGTTATTTAATTAGGAGAACCGACAATCCGTTGACTAAGCAAGTGCCGGAGTGTACATAAATTTAATTATCAAGATGGACATGGGGCATGGTTTCCATTCGAAACTGTTCAAGGTCGAGACAGGAAACAACGACAAAATCAATTATTATATAGAGACATAAAATTAACATATATACCAAAACGACAAGCATCCTCATTCCTCAACTATATGCAAAAACATTTCAAACAACGTACATAGACAGGCCAAATATATTTGGAAAACTAAAGGATATCTACATGAAAACTGATTGACATGCTTTAACTATTAATCGAATACCTTATTTGATATTTAAGCTTTATTCTGACAATACTAAAACGCTTTACAAAGGTCAACTAACCTCCTCCTCCTCCTCCTCCTGCTGGATATTTTCTGTGCCCAAGGCCACTCCTTTCCTTCCCGTTTTGCTTAGTGACACCATCGTAACAAAAATCTGAAAACAAACAAATAATAATAAGTGCTACAGATAAAACTCTTAAGACCAAAAACCATCAACAGAGGGTCTTACGCAAAATACAGAATAAGACCCGAAATTCCCAGTAATAATCTGGCAGCAATAAATGATTAACATTATAAGAACATATGCAGGCCCGGGATGAGATTTCATTTTTATGCTAGGTAGTTTCAAGGTGTCATTCACTTTAAGAAATCAAATAGGAAAAATAGTTATATGATTTACAACGTCAAAGTTAGCTACACAGAGGTGAGCTGTAAACCTCCATAATGAATGAATACTACTAATGCCAGACGTTAAACTAGCAACTACTGTTTAAAGAAAAGACCCAATATATGGTTTCCGATTATCAACCATCATGACATTACAATGCTGTGCACCGGTATTTCCAGTAAATGCAACTGTAATTTACTAATTTTTGCAAAATATCCAGAGGTAAAATACTTGAAAATAAAACCTATTCCACAAAAGAGAGCCTAACTTAGCTACCTGCATGCCTTCTATAAAGCTGTGAAGCAAACTAGCTCTGGGCACACTCAAATGGATGCAAGGATCCTTCAGAAAATTCATGCATCCGTAACCGCTCCAAAAGTTCAAAGGGCCTGCAAATAACATTTACCAACCTTGCATGTAATTCCAATAACGAAATCTGAACCAAGCACTAAAAAGCACAATGTTCTCGGACAGCAATCAGTGTAAGGAATAACTAGCTTAGAAGTCCCAAACTATATCTAATTTGAAGTCAAATAACTTAGTTTCATCTTGCTTGACCATCTCTTTTGGAAACAACTTCTGATGGTAAGCAGGTATATTATTGGAATGACATTCTCATGAAATAATGTTTTGATAGGATGGGAAATTTGTAAAGACAAGATAAAGATCTCCACAAAATTTACATTTTGGCAGAAATGCCCTGAAGTAGGAGATTTAAAACCTAACATGCCAAATAAAACGACCATATTATTGTACATAATCAGATGGTAATTTTTTTGCCATACAAATTTCATCATACAAAAAAGGCTTTAAGGGTGTAAAAAGCCCTCAAACTTTTTCAAAAAAAGTAATTAAGCCTTTGCTTTATTTTCGCAATCGATTGAGTACTTGAACTTTCAAAATATATCAAAAAAGCCCACAAACCTTTCAGAAAAAAGCAATTAAATCATTACTTTCTTTTCTCACTCAATTGGGTACTTAAACTTTCAAAATTTATCAAAAAACCCTCAAACTTTTTCAAAAAAAGACAATTAAGCCCTTATTTTTTTCACTGAATTGGGTACTTAACAAATGCATCAAAAAAACCCTTTAGCTGTTAAGTTTAACAGTTGACCGTTAAAGTTAACTGCCCCTAATTTTTCAGTTAAAGCCACCCCATGCCACAACCACGAAGTGACATGTGGGAAAAAAATAAAAGTCAACAAAAGTTATAAAAATTATTAAACTATAATAAAAATTATTAAAAAAATTATTAGAAATTGTAAAAAAATTGTAAAATTTTATAAAAATTATAAAATGCATCAAAAAAGTCCTTTAACCATTAATTTAATAGCTAACCATTAAAGTTAATGACCCCTAATTTTTTTGCAGTTAAAGCCATCATGTCTCGCAACAGAGAGTGACATGAGGCAAAAAACAATAATAAATAAAAATTATAGAAAAATTATAAAATTCTTTTCTTAGTATGATAATTTTATATTTCTTTACAAAAATATATTTTATAATTTTTTTACGATTTTTATAATTTTTTTCCTAATTTTTAATAAATATTAAATATTTATATAGTTTTTTATTTTTCTATTTTTTTGCCACATGTCACGCTGTCACGCTGTAGTTGTGACACATGGTGGCTTTAACTGAAAAAATTAGGGGCAGTTCAAGTATCCAATTGAATGCAAAAAACAAAAAACAGGAGCTTAATTGCTTTTTTTGGAAAAGTTTGGGGACCTTTTTGATGCCTTTTGAAAGTTCAAGTACCCAATTAAGTCAAAAAGAAAAGTAGGGGCTTAATTGATTTTTTTGAAAAAGTTTAAAGGCCTTTTTTATGCATTTTGAAAGTTCAAGTGCCCAAGTGAGTGCAAAAAAAAGCAGGGGCTTAATTGCTGTTTTTGAAAAAGTTTGAGGGCTAGAGAAGTTCGTCTACTGGAATAATAAGCATCAACTACCGGAATGATCAACCAGAACAAAACAAGAAAGTGAAAGAGGGAAAGGAAGGGCAGGCATCCACAATTATTTTTTTTCTCATCTGATGCATGTTCCATTTTTAAAACACAAGAGATACTATTCATAGTGCTTACAGGATAGCTTCACGATTACGACATAATTTGCGTTGATTACTTTCCATGGCTTCCAACACATTAGAAGTTTCTGGCCCTGTTGATCCTCCAGCAACCATTGATGGAACAGCAGCAGTTGGACACCAAAGCTACACCAAGTTCCAGCTTAAATTAGACAAGTGATCTTGAATATTGCATATAATACTCTTTCCATGGTAATGCTCACCTTTATTGTGCTATCAATCCCACTGGTCGCAACAAAGCAATCAAATGGATGGCACTGTACACAATTTACAACTGTGGAGGAAAATGAGATTTTACAGTGAATAAGAAACACTAGGATGACGGTACAATCGATAATCTGCAAAGAAGATCAGACTGGAGAGGAGAAATATTACCAGCGCCATCTCCAAGAAGCATTTTTATCAATCTACCAGTCCGCTTTTCCCAAATAAACCATCTCCCATCATCACTCCCACTAGCAACATATTCACCTACAAATCAATCAGAGGATGTCATAGGATGTCATCCTAATTGTTTTGCTGCTAAAATTGCATGCAGACCGAATTCCACTAGCAATGAGAAACAGTTTTTCTGCTACGAAAATTGGCACATGTTTGAAAAACAAGATATTAACAATGCCACAATGAAATTGGATCAAGCGAATAAAAGCAAATCAGGTGTCCTGGAACTATAGGACACTTCACCCAGAAGCCCCTATCTGGTAGGCAGCAGAAGCAATTGAAATGGACTTGATAACAATTCATTATTACAAATCAAATGTCCAAGAAGCAAAAAAATGTTGTGGATTCCAATAAATGACTTACAGAGCTCATCCATATTCAACGATTCCTTTGAGATAAGTGGATTCCATTAAAAACTTTGTTGCAGAAAAAAATATTCGTTTCATTTCAGTATTCATAAATCAACAAAAGAATGCCATAACTCTTTTCAATTGAATCATCAACAGATAGAAAGTCATTACAACTTTAATTTCGTTCTCAAAATGGTGTTGAGCTCAACCATAAAACTAAAATGATGATCCACAGATAATATAAGCAAACTTGACCAAGGGTTTAATGGTGTGTGACAAACAAACAAAATATAAAAGGCGGGCGGGGGGGGGGGACCTGTGAAACAATATGAGAACTAATCAGCTAAGAATTAGTTAGCTATTAGTGTCGGTAGTTCAGAAATCTGTTGGTGACAGTAACTGGCAGCAAAAGCCGTTACTAGTTCAAGGTGTTGGCAAAGCTGTTAATAGCAGTTAGGAATGGGCTGCAAGATCAGTTAACAGCACTTGTATTCAGTGTATAAATAATAAGTGTAAGCCATACCAGTGGGCATCTAATGAATTTTTCAAGAAAGTACAACACTCCCATTCTCTCTTCATCTCTTTAATTCCTATTTCCCTTTCCTTGTTTTGGTTGCTTTCTTTGAGGGTAATTCTCCATTATCAACTCTCCTACTTCAGCCCAATTACCCTATATTCTTGAATATACTCTAGCACCAGAATTTTCTTGTATCGTGAATGCTAATGAAAAAGCACAAATTCAACACCATAAAGAAAACTCTAAAGAGGTTTTAAGAGAGAGGAAAAAAAGCAAAATAATTTCAATGGCAGATAAAATTATATATGAGATAATGCAAGAAACGTACCTCTCTGACCAAGGAAACTCGCCTGTTTGATGTCCGTTCCAACGTTGCAATGGCCAATGTATCTCTGCTTCATATCAATAACTGCCTCGGGCTAGAAAAGATACGAATGCAAGACATGAAAATCTCAAGCAAGATCAATAAAGAATGCATCACAAGAAATATGATTAAACTGTGGCCAGCTGGAAGTAAACATGCAATGGTAAACAAAATTCTCTTGCAAGCTATTGTTATTATAGGCTAGTCATCTCAGGCCATTTATCAGAAATAATGCATTAATGCACATGACAAGTTGAAGCAATAGTCATGCCCAGATAATTAATACTCAACTGCAATCACTTTTCAAGATGATATTTTGATAATGACATAACTAAATAGGAGACATCTGCTTATCAAAATTCGATTCATCTGAAAAATTAAACAGAAGGTGCAGATGTGAACCTGATAAGCTGATTTCTTATTTTGTGATGGTAAGGATGGAGACCCACATGAACCGTTTGGACCAGTTTCCCTTATTGCATCACCTCTTCGATGAATTCTAAGATTTAAACTTCCATGTAGCATATTGGATTCAACATCATGGCCTTCATCACCAGATATTGAAGTTTCAAAATCTAATTCCAGCTCCTCATCATAATCAGAATCTTCCCTATCGGATCTTGGCCCATCTTGTGAAGCATCACTATTACCTTCTGTGCGATAGAGTATGTCACTTAAAGACAATACCCTTCCAGCTCGAGGTTCAGACTTAGGTGACCCCTCACTAGCCTTATTATTTTTTTCAGCTTCAGCTTAATTATTTAAAAAAGAAAAAGTAAGACAAAAGAAAAGATAAAAATTAGCAAAAAGTCGACAAATTCTAGAGAAAATCATCTTTGACATTATTCAAGGAGATCAGTGCCACCCACAGAAAAGTAAGGGATAGAAATGAATAGCAAGGGAGAGAGATGCTTTCACCACTACTAATTCATTCCAAATGCATAACAGCAGAAGAAATGAGCATAACCACTTACCACAGTGACTCAGTGTTATCAACTTAAAAAACATGAACAATAAGCATGATATACATACACTTGAATCTTGAGGAGTCCCAAGCCTAACAGCAAACTAAAGTTAATCAAAGAACAGAGCAAAAGGATTAGGAAAAAGGTCAAAGAGTTAATGGAAAAGAGAAAATTCAGGTCAGGACTTCCAGTTTTAAGAACATGGCATCTCCCATCAAATGAACTGAACATATAAGAAAAGGTGCATCACAATAATTTAACATTGACTAGCCAAGATATTTCAGTCAATACTTCTAACACTGCCTTTCAATAAGTGTAAGAAGAAAAAACCATGAGAGAATTGCACACACACATAAATACAGGCAGGACAATTAAATTTGGGAGTAAGAAATGAGATACTTCACTAAGGTTTAAGATGCAGGTGTACAAGACACAAACCTACTGCAAGTTGTTTATTTAGGTTCTCCACTTTCTCAGCCACCATAGTATCAAATGGAGATAAACATTGTGCTGCAACAGCAAAGTTTAAAGCTTCTTTGTGTTTTCCCAACTGCAGACAATAAGAAACCACATGACAACAATAGACTTGGTTTCAGCAACTTTACAAGAAGAGACGACCATGACACTGTCTTAAACAGTTACCAATTGAGCTTTCAATAGCCCAATTTTTTTCCTTTTGAAAAAAGCAAGGCATTAAAGGACCTCTGAAGACATGATGCTTCTTTATTTACAACAGCACAATTCATCTTCAATTGGTAATCAAAAAACAATTGGCTATCGTGTGCGAGAAAACCAAGCCATAACCACTGGCTTTACTTTATTCACCTCTCAGAATATAAAACTCCGCAACTCGGTGACAAATGTAAAATCAAATATTTCTTGATTATATTTTTAATCTTCCCATGAAAGAGTTTAACAAACTTAAATTTTGTTTAGCTTTTTTTTTTGTTATAATATTTTATTATATCAGTTTTATCTTATAGTATTTGTTTTAAGTATTAGATATATTATAGACAGCCAGGGTTATTAAGTATTTTTCGGGTTTAAATCTAGGTCTAGAATAAAATTTATTTGAAAGAAAACCTAATAACTTTACTTGCAAGAGAGAAGGCCTATATAAATAAGTTGTAGGCTCTATAGCCAGAATTATTATTCTGATTATTTTCTTTGAATTAATAGAAAAACTAGAGGTTTTCTATAACCCTAAGTTTTCTAGAGTTCCATCTTTCCAATTCGTTTGTTCAGCCTAATTAGTTTATTTAGGGCTGTTTTCTCCCCTGAACCACACCAAACCAGTAGATGTAACAATATTGGAAAGATTAAAAAAGTGACCGTGACGCAGAAACCCAACTTAGCTTTAAGCTTCACGATCTAAAATGTTCTTGGCAACCCAATAAGTCAATCAAATTGTTCAGGTAAACCACCAAGTTTATATAAACTCCACGGCAACTGATACTGCAGATTACCTGCTCTAAAGCCTCAGCCATACAATAATGAGCTCTAAAGGAAGAATTGTCTATTCTTCGAGCATCACGGCAATCCCTAACGGCCATATGGGCATCATTTTTCCACTTCCGCTGCAAAAGGCAACAACTCAATATTAATTGCTCATCAAATAGAAAGGATCCATCAAGTTAATCCCAAAGAAGTAATCAATGAACCTGCAGCAACAAGGCAGCACGAGTACAAAGACATTCATGCCTTAGCGAGGGGCCAATATCACCATTATTTCCATCCAAGACTTCATTGCATGCCTCAATTGCATGGAAAATATTTGTCCTCTCCTCTAAGGATCTTTTAGCAATTTCAACCAACATCCTGCATTTTTCAACCTGTAACTGACATGTTAGGTTGTAGCTGAAATACATACGAAGAACAAATAAGTTACATGATACATCACCAAAATTCCCAGACAACTAAAACAAGAACATAAAAGATGCATACTCTTGCAGCAGTGTTACTTCTTTTCTGGAGACCATCTTGAAAGAAACTAGAAACAGATGGTTGATGCTCTCGTCTATTTGGTACAGGAGTGAAGGTCATCAATTCTGAAACGTCCCCCGAGGAATATTGCATTACACTCCCACTAGCTGCCAATCATGGAAATAACTAACAAATGTTCAGCTAAAGAAATGAGTTATATATTGCATCCCACTAATTGCATTAAAGGAAATATCTAAAAGATAACCAATTCAAAGAACATTCCATTGAATCTAAGCTATCATAAATATGCCGACACAATTCATGCTTAACCTTTATACTGCAAGCTGAAAAGCACTTCTTCATGAAAATGCAACCTGGAAGGACCAGGGAGGAAAGGAAACAAGAAGAGCACTAAGCCAAGTTGCATTTTTTAAGGTGAATATAAACTGTACAGGTTAGTTCTCTGAACATATAGGTTTGCAGTTTAGACACAGCAGCTGTATGCAGCACAACACCTAAAAAGAACAAAATAAAAGTTCATCCTTCCGCTTAAAATTCTAATCCCATTTCTATGGAGCCCCCACTAGTTTCACTTTCTGCAACACTGGAACTTAAAACACAAAAGGGAATTTAAACTATATAATATCAAGTCAGGCAACGGGATGCTCCTTAAAGAAGATAAAACATCAAAAGGACCATAAATAAACAAAACCATCTAACTAAACTAGAATTAGAGAATTTTGACTATGCTTACCATGGTTTATGTCCATTAGATAGACATGCTCCCCACTATAGCTGAGTAAAACCTCTTCTCCATTAGGGCTAAATGTAACATGAGTTAAGTGCAAACTAGAACGTCCCTAAAAAAACAAAACAAAAAATAATTTTGAATTAATATAACAATATTTCACTTGGAACCAGCAGTAGTTTAGTTTAGCATATAATGACACCTCAAGTATTCACAAAAAATATAATGTTAGTGATGCTAATGCCAATTGATAACAATTAGCAGGTTATAGTTAAATGTCTCCGATTAACACTGTTAACTTAAAATATTCACAAAAAACTATTTTCTATAAGCAAACTATTGAATAGTGACCTAATGAAGGGGAAAAAACTATATAAGTTCACTCATTTACCAAAGAGAAAAGAAGAAGAGAATAATTATCATTTGCAAAATGAGCTGTTACATCATTTCAGACAATCTCTTCATAAACCCAAACAAATTAATAAAATTTGGTCCTTATAAGTAGAAATCCTAAAACTTGCCAAGTCATTTCCAAATTTAAATAAACAAGAGTAAGGACTAACAAATAAATTCAAGACTAACACGGTCAGACAGATGCATTGGGCAGAAATAATTAACACAAGTAGGTGGCGACATCCTTTTGCGGCAGGAGGTCAGCGGTGGCAGCATCCTTCTATCATATAGACGAGCAAAGGCATCACTGCAAACATTCAAAGACAAGATTAATGGTAAAAATAAAGTATGTGTATATATATAAAAGAAAATAAAGATTAGCCACATACTTCCCACCAACAAGGAGCAAGTGAGGTCTAGTAGAACTGATATCACAAGATTTTAAGGCCAGAGTATGTTTAGGAGGATCAGCTAGTGACCTCTTTGCCCCACAACGCAAGTCAAGCTGCCATAATAATTAAAGGAAAAAAAGATTTCAAATGATATACAGTTTGAGGGGATATGCTCGAATATAGGACAACTAGGATAAATGAATGTAAAATATCAGTTAAATTTGTCAATTCTACAATGCCAAGCTAGAGAATTTCAAATGAAAATAGAGATTGGTGGGAAAATTTTTCAAGCTACACCAAAAACCAAATAACTTTGAGGTGATAATCCATTAACTTCAGAATCAAGGGATGTCATTTTGTCCACTGCTTAAAATCCTATCACGCAGTCTACAGTGATGGTAAAATAACATGATGAGCAATGCCATCAGGACCAGATCTATATGGTAAGAACATCTTTTAATTTAGGTCCAAAAGCATCCAGTATTCTATAGGGCTGTAGCTATTCAAAAGGCCAGCTGAATGGTTGAGGGTTCTCAATCCCACAAAAAACAAAGATTTCCTTCAGCCACATATCCTGATTGGAAAGAGCAGGGAGAGGAACAGCTATTTAGTCCACATCAAAGAAACTTTAATGCCACAGAGAACTTACAAAGAAGGAAACCGAAGTCATATGACAAACAAGGCAACAATTTTACTCAAATGAAGACATCAAGTAAAAACTCGCCAACCGAACATGCATTTCAGGGATATCGTGATAGTTGCAACCAAAATTCACACTTAATAAGTAGTACAATAACTTCAACAAACAGAGATCCCATAGATGAATATAAAAGATTGAAATGAAAGAAAAGGCATGTATTATCATGTAATGCAAGCCTCACAAGAACATTGCGACACTCTTGCTGAGAAGATCTTGCTGGAGGACAAGAAGTGCCCTCCCGAAAATCATGCTGTCTGAGAGTTCCATCTTCACTTGCACTCCAGACCACATTGGGGTTTCCAACTTCAACCTAAAATGGGAGAAGTAAAACCTATAAGAAGGTGAAGCAATCAAAAGAACATTATTCACCATGTAAAGCAACATTAATTTCAAAAAGTTTACCACTCCCCATGTTCTTGGTCCAGTTAAATTATTACTATATTCGTCAGTCATTTATGCAATAAACCTCACCGCTAGTTTTTTAACCCTTCTTGTGTGACACTGATAGAGTGCAGATGGAGTAGTAGCACCATCATGGAGACCTCTCCCATTCAAGCGAGATAAATTGAATAATCGAACCTGCAAAAAATTAGTAGTCCAAGTGATTAATGATATCAATACCTAATAGGAATACAATAAGACTCCAACATAGAAACCCTGTTTAACAAAGTCCAAAAATTTACCTCAGCATCACCAGCACCAGAGACCACAAGTTCATCAGAAGTTTCAGGAATGAATTTTGTACAGAATATGTTAGCAGAATGTCCTGTTTCTATAGAATGCAAAAGTTTCCGACCAGAGTAGCCCCAAATATTAATCTGCAAAATATAATTGATTAAAAAATTTGACATATCTTCATAAAAACAATACCACTCCAAAACCATTCTTCACGCACCTACCACCTTTATCAACAGATGACATGGGCCAACAATTATAGCCTACTAGAGGCCCCTAAACCAAAACTTAATTTCTTCTTTCTTGTAATTAAATCCATATTTCATATGAAAAAGCATAAAAATCACTCCCCTCATTACTGTGTAACCAAAATAAGTTGAATGACAAGGCTGACATTCCTTAGGCAAAAAGCTGAAGTTTTTATATTCTAAAAAATTGAACTTGAAAGCCTATCAGATAATATATATAATATTTATAGAAAACAGCACCACATACTAGACTTCACAAACGTTTTGAGTCCACTCTATATAAATAGTAAAATCCAATAACAGGATCATCTTAATGCTATAATGATCAAGAATAGGTTAGGTCAAATTTTTATTATTACATTTTATCCATTTTCATGTTACCTATTATATTGAACTGAAGTTCACAATTGTAGAAAAATAAAGATGACTCATACCCGTGCATCATCAGAACCAGAAATCAAAAGTGTACCACTTGAGTTCCAAGCTATAGCATTTACACAACTTTGATGTCCCTGGTATACAATGTACAAAGGAGAATTTTAGAAGGAAAAGAAAAGAGAAAAAAATAAGTAAAGCAAAAGATTACCATGTCAAAGCCTTCAAGGCATATACGGCTACTAGAAGTGACTAAAACAAAAGACAAATGGAACTTTACATGTAGCAAAGTAACCGATACATGACTTGCAATGTAATCTAGGAAGCCACTAAATGCAGAAGCTCAAATAACCACCTATACTAAAATGTCATTACTATTGTGGTCTGTGATGCATCATGAGATCAAAGTGTTCCTTTTCTTTTTAACTTTGTATGCATCAAAGAGTACAAAGAAAGAAAAACAAAAAGGGACATTATCGCTATAAGAAAATTGAAATCACCTCCAATTCTTCTTCCAGTGCAAACCTCCGAATCACAGAAGAATGCATCTGCAAACTATGATCAACATCCTACGTAAACACATAAAAATCTCTTAGATAAAGCACAGTCACCATAGTAAGTCAACAAGGAAAGTAATTTAGTATTGTTTCAACTCAAATTTCCTTTTCCACAAAATAAATATATAGAATTAATAACAAGAAATTAAGAGAGCCACTGAGCCAGCAATACTCATGTGAAAAGGACAACAACAACTAGGCTCAGCACTTCAATTCTTAATCGAATTTTCAATAATAAGTGCGCGCGCGCGCGCAAATTAAATTCAGCAACTCCAAAGCATTTACTCAAATTCTCAATTATATATTATCTAAATTCCACACACAAAAATAAGTACGCAGAATTAATAACAATAAATTAAGAGAGCCACTGAGCCAGCAATACTCAGGTAAAAAGAACAACAACAACTAGGCTAAGCACTTCAACTCTTGATCAAATTTTCAAAAATAAGCATATCTATATCTTAAATTTGGCAACTCCGAAGCATTTACTCAAATTCTCAATTATATATATAAATTCCAAATAAAAAAATATTAAATCAGCAATCCTCAGAACTGTAAACCGCAACAACAAAAGGTAAGGCAATATCAAAGAAAAATGAGAATTTAAACAAAATAAAACAAAATGCTTTATAAAAATGAAAGAGCGATCAAATACGCGGCAGTTTTGGCGAATGTCGATGTGCCTCCCGTCGAGTAGATTGTGTATGTTACCGTCGTGGAAAGGCCACTCCTCCATCGAGTGTTACTTAAAAAAAGCTAACGAAATCTAGCTCCGATCGGCAGTGACGGCGGCAACCGGCGATGATAAAAAGCGGTTTTTAAGAAAAGCTAGCCTACGGTTTAAGCACGGGGTTTCGTTTGGTTCGCCACACTAAAGCAAAAATAAACAAAATGAAACTAAGCCAATCAATCAAAATTTATACGCCATATGGATTTTCATTGAGACACGAAGGCGAGTGATGAAATGAATTTGCCTCGTGTGCGTTTCTTACAATTTCTACACTCCTCTACGATAATAAAAAATGAATAATTAGTACTATTAAAAAAGAGCTGAGGAGGGTGGGGGTTTATTCAGTGGAAAATGGAGCCCGTTACCAATGTTGCGTGAGATTTAAGCACCTTTGAATCAGGATTTAACGGTTGATTTGAGATGAGTGCTTATGTTGGGATTATTGCGTGCGATGTAGAGTAGCATGCCCATATATTGAGGGCTAGGTACTTGGGCTTTAACTCTCGAACTGAGCTAAGGCCCACACCACTAACCCAATTGTTCCGCTTATTATTTTATTAAACTTTTAGGATTAATGACAAATTTGGCCACTAATGTTTACATGTTTTTATCAAAATGGCCCTAATTGTATTTTTTGAGCCTTTTTAGCCATAAGCCTTTGTTATTTTTTCAAACTGCTTTTTTTAACTGATTTGATGAATGTATAGTTAAAAAAGTTAATGGGATGATATGGAATTTTATACGTGAAATATTTTTAATGAGATATAATTTATTACTTAGATAACCCAATAAAATAATTACATGTAGAAAATAATAAAATAAATAAACAATTCATGAAGTTAAAAAAAGAGCTCTTAATTTGAAGAAAATAAACGTAATTATCTTATTGGGTTGCCTCATTAAAAAAATTCCACGTAATCCCGTTAATTTTTTTAACGGTACTTCCATCAAATCTATTAGAAAAAAAAATTGATGGCAAAAAATGCTCAAAAATACAATTAGGGCTATTTTGAAAAAACATGTAAATATCAGTGACCAAATTTTTTATTAAGCCAAGATTTTATAAATTATGAAAATGGTTTTTCTTCTCAATATTGATATTGAGTAAAATGGTCTTTTAGAAAAATTGTAGCAATTTAATTTCTATCTAATTTGAAAGCAAATAATTAATGACAATTAATCATGATATTAATGTTTTCTCTTCATGGTAGGATTGATCCCCGAGTCAATATATAATAGCAATTTTTAGAAGAGTAAGGGATCGATCGCCTCCCTTAGTGATTAATCTTTTGTTTTAAAGGGATCGATCGCCTCTTTTTCTATCAGTTAAGAGATGGTTTAAGATTTTAGTCTGATTTTAGAAGTTATATATTTGCTTTCAAAAATTTTAAATAAAAATTATAAAAATTATACCTTATCCTATCAATTAAATTAAAATGAATCCAAAAAAAATCCTTAATTAAATAATAGAGGTTGACAATTAAGACCAAATCATTAATGTCTATTTTTATTTCAATTTTCTTAAATTTTTATTTGGAAACTTTCAACACCAATTCAACTATTTTGGTATTTATAATTCTAAAGATGGCCCTACAATTAATAGAAAATATCCATGGAAATAAAACATTAATAAGTTGCTTTTATAAAAAGAAATTTGTCTCGTGACGTTTTAGTCAAATCCAACTATAGTAGGAGAAGCTCATTCAACAATGAAATCATCATTGGGTTGCATCATATAGATTTTTTTTTGATGAAAAATATTGTCTTAATTATAGACTTGTTTGGTTCAAATTTCAGCTAAAAACAAATTAACAGATCGAATCGATCTAGTTTAGTTGGAGATTGGTTAAAGACTTTTTAGAATTTCGGTTAATGGTTAATGCGGTTATAAATTGGTTAATTAACTGAATTAACCGAACTTAATAAATAATATTATATATTATACGCATTAGGCTATTACTAATTCGGTTAATTCGGTCAAATGAATATTATTAAATTTTCTTTGATATGTTTTATATTTGTTTTCACAAAAAAAAACATATAAAATTCAGTTAACCGACTGAATTGACCAAAATATTTCGGGTTGGTTAACGGTTAAATAATTAAAAAGTTTGGTTAATTCAATTAATACTAGTTCGGTTCGGTTAACCATTTAAACACCCCTACCTATTCATGAGTTGAGTTATTGTTCAGACTCGAAGGTCCGCCCGAAATTTGGGAGGGTTTGAGCAAAAATATTAGGCCTGGAAAATGGGCCTGGGCAGAAAAATATTTAGGCATGTTTAAAATATGGTCTGAGTTCGGGCATAAACATTCAAAGCTCAATTCCGACCCGGCTCGGCCCATTTTTAAATTTATAATACTCTATATTATGTTATTTTCATATATATTATGTAATTTAGAACATATTAAAAAAATAAACATATACTAAATATATAATATTAATCTAATGTAAATATTAAAATAATATTAATATGACTATATAAAAAATTTAAAAAAAAAAGACTTGGGTTAATATTTTGTAAATACGGGTAGGTTTTAATAAAATTTTAGGCTCATATTCGAGCTGAGTTTAGACAAATATAAAGTATCTTAATACCGTATTTAGGCCCAATACAACCCGACCCATAAACACTTCTAGTCTTAAATATCTATGGATTAAACCCGAAATTTTCTAACTAAATATCCAAACACGAGCCTTTTTCCACTTTACCTTGAATCAGTTGACATTTAGGCTCCAAACAACATGGCCGCAGACTCCATATTTTGGAGCCTGTTTACATTCCATGTAGCGAAAATGAAAGCAGCCCAAACAAAATGAAAATCTAAAACCTAGGAAGCCCATGGAAATTTCTGCTTTTAACCATATCACACCTTATATTCAAAAAAGGGTTAATATACTATTTAGTGCCTGAATTTAACTTTAATATTCAATTTGATATCTAATTTTTTTATCTCAATTTGATACATGAGTTTACCTTCAATGTTCAATTTGGGACCCAAAAAATAAACTCAATGAATATTTGACACGTATACTCTAGAAAAAAACACAGATATTTAATTAAGATAAAAAAATAAAACTCAACCGCCAAATTCAACATTGTAGAGACAAAAAAAAAAGAAAAAGAAGAAGAAGCAAATATCAAAGTAAATATTAAAATTAAATTAAAATACTAAATTAAATATATGAAGGTCTGAACATAACAAGGGAGAAATGATTCAGGCAAGTAGAGCTAGAATGTGATAATGCACTTTTAGTGGAAACTTTGCTAGTTAGTGGGGTTGATTCCAGTAAGTTAGTTGAATTGCGTTTAATTAGCTGCCTACTCAAATATAATTGGAGAATCAGAATTTGCCATATTCAAAGGATGCAAAATACGACTGCTGATCTCATGACTAAATCCGCAAGTAACAAAGTGCCAAAGCTTTTGTTGTTCATGGATCTGCCAAATTATTTACAAGAAACTTTGTATGCTGATAGGATTGCAAGTATAACAAGTTGATTGTTATTGTATTCGCTTAAATATATTTTTGTCTATCGAAAAAAAAAAACACTTAAGGTGACAAAGATGCAATGTTTTAGCATGCATTTCAAGATAGATTCGAATTCTCTTTGACATTTTATAACCTTTAATTTCGTCTAAACTTTAAAAAAAAGTTTAATATAACATTTGGTTTTTGAATTTGATATATATTTTTTAATTTGGTACCTAAACTTGACTCTTTTTTTTCTAATTTAGCACCTAATAATTTTTTGTTTGATTTGGTACTTATCAAACGTTTTACAAATTACTCCAATATACTAACAATGCTATTTTTTATTGAGTTAGTAAAAATAATCAATGTATGACCCATATGTGACAGATGATATGATTTTTTTTGTATCTTATATATTCAATTACTTATAGTTTTAATTAATTATTTATTTATTTTATCAATTGAAAATAATGAATTTCTTTTAATTTGGGGTTTTTAATTTTTTTTCTTGTTCAATATTAATTTTTTAAACATAGCTCAATACCTATTTTTTAACATGAATTTCTCTAATACTGACAATATTTTTATAGTATAACAAAAGAAATTTTTTAACACCGCCAGTGTTTTGCGTAATTTGTATAGCATTTAATAAATCTAGGTACCAAATTAAGAAAAATATGCCAAATTCATGTACCAAATTGGGCCTAACAAATTTTAAATAACAAATTAAAAAATATATATATCAACTTGTATAAAAAAGAAAAAAAAACTCATTTTTTATTTATTTTAAAAAATGAAAGTGACATCGAAAATAGTATATGATTTTTTGTATAAAAAAGAAAAAACTTGGAATCTAAGCTGACGAAATAACCTCACTAAGCGCATTAAGTAAAGGAGAGGATGACATATACATACATGAGGGACCGATTGCTTTTAGGTGAAAATCCAGTTTCATCATGCACAGCACCATTATTTTTTTTGAAAATATATTTTTAATAATTTTATTATAAATTTTAATCATATTTATTATTTTGACACAAAATTTAGAACTCCTAATAATTATTCTCCAATTCATAAATAGGAGAATAATACGCTTCAACACACTCGAATTAAGACTTAATCCATGTCTTCCTATATTGATAATAATGTCCATACCAATCGAATTAAGACTTAATCCGTAAATATTTTTTACTGTTCCTGCACCAATGAAGAAAATTGCAATTGCAAGAAATATAAGGTCTATGAAAAATATTATATATATATATATATATAAAGCATCCCAACGATCCTACAAAGCGTGATATGGGAAATGGAATATATTCGTTCAATGTGGCATGTATGATGGTATGATGTTGAACATAAGTTTTATACTTATCTCAAACCCAAAAAATTGGGTACAAAGTCACACCTTCATTTCTCTCATTTGGAACGTTTGACATGGCATTAGTTAATCAAAGTTATCATGACATCAAGATTATTGCTTATTAGAGTATCGCATACTTAGATGTAAGTGAAAAATAAAAATATATATTTATATAATAAATGAGGTTTTAATTTAATGGTGATATATAAATAGACTTGATTATGGAACGGATTATTCGGTTTGGCTCGAAGATTTATTCGAAAAATGAGAGAGTTTAAACAAAAATATAGGTCCCCAAAATGGGTTTAGGTAAAAAAACGAGGCATGTTTTCTAAACAAGCTAAGCCTCATGCAAGCTTTTTTTGACTCGAGGCCTGGCTCAAATTTGTAAAAAAATTAGAAAAACTGCTGCTTTTTGCTACTACTTTTGTTGTGGTTTTGTCACTGTTTTGGGGTCGTTTTATTTTTATATTGTTAATCTTTTATTATTGTTGTTTAGATATTGTATAACTCTTATTTTATTGTTAATTTTGCTACTATTTTAGAAGTATTTGCTTGCTAAATTACACCTATTTTAGTGCTTTTAAGTATAAATATTTTTTAATTTATTTTTAATTTGTTGAGAAATATTTATTTTAATATTTTTAGTGTATTTGATGTATTATATTTTTAATTTTGTTTTTATATAAAAATAATAATTAAAAAAATAATACGGTTAGGTCGAGCCAAGCTCAAGTTGTAGTGTTTTTATTCAGGTCGAGATTGGACAAAAATTTAGGCCCATTTTTTGGGCCAGGACTAGGCCTTGAAAATGGGCCTAAATTTCTATTAAGGTCTAACCCGACCCTTGATCATCTCTATATACAAATATTAAAAATGATAGAGACTTGAGTTCAGATTTTATTTTGTGCGCATATTTTTCTATATAAAAGGAATAAAATGGAAAAATTACCTCGAAATAATACAATTTAAGTTAAATTTTACTATTAATCCTTATACTTTGTGAAAGTTATAAATTTAGCCTTTATGCTTTAATTCAGTCAATTTTAATCATGTACTTTTCGAATTGGTCAATTTTAATCTTTGTACTTTTCATAGTTTGAAATTCTAATCATGGCCAATTTGTTTAGTTAAATTTACTAGTCTTGTACTTAACGTACAATTGTAGATTTGATCCATATACTCCAATTGGATAATTCTAAATCCTACTCTTTTCAAAATTTGAAATTTTAGTCTTGATACAAATGACAGTCGTTAATCCATTAACTGAATTTTTTATAAATAATATGTGAAAATAACAAACTAACGTGACATTATGTATATGACAATATATTTGACACATCAAATTTTGAAAATAACAAAACTTAATGAATTTAACAGTTGCCATTAGATGAGAACTAGAACTATAAAATTTGAAAAGTATATAAACTAAAAATGATCAAATTAGAGTACAAGAATTAAATCTGCAACTTTCACAAAGTACCAACAAAATTCATCCAACAATGTACTATTTATAGTAAGGTAGTTTAGACATTACCCTGCCGAGTTACTGCTCACTTAAGTTACGACACCAACTCAATCAAGTGTTTAATATGTAGTATAGAAGTATCGTGTTATCGTTTATTAAAGATTGAAAATTTAAAATTTAAACAGTACAAAAATTAAAAATAATTAAATTAAAATATAAGGATTAAATCTGCAACTTTCACAAAATATAAATACCAAATCAATATTTAACCTACAAATTACTATATAAATTAAAAATATTTTTGACATTACCAAAGTGAGTGCCCAAACTATCAAACTTAATCATGTGTATATATAGATTTTAGAATGATCATAATTAATATCATGATACACATAACTCATCATTTTTCGAATTCGTATTATGATGCTGATGTTTGAAATTTTATATTCCGTATGATTAGCACATGCATGCTCATGTCTCTCAAGTTAACTTTAGCAATATGACTGACTAAAGGGTTGGTGGCAGATTAATGTCATTTCTTCACTCATAAAAAATAATACCAACTTTTTGCAGTCCCATCACACGAGCCATCACCTGCATACAAAGTGGAAAAAGAAAATTTGCACCATTTCATAAGGTAAGCTAGGGAGCTATATAGGATAAAATAACGATCACCTTAGAGGAGATCATCATCATCATCATCATCATCATCATCATCATCATCATCATCATAAACAACACTCAAACCATATATTATATAAAATTACATCCATCCATGAATGATAACACATCAAAGCACTACAAAGACTATGGTTAAACCCCATGATGACAGCATACATGAAAAAAAGGACCATACGTACATACATGCATAACCACACTACCCCATATAAAAGGCCATGAAAGGGGCTTTCAAAGCAAATTTGTTTGCATGCTCTTTTGCTTATGCAATATATTCAACATCAAAGAAAAGAGGATACACACAAACAAAAGGGCAGAAGAAGAAAGTGAAGATTGGGACCCAATAACCACCTAAGCGGCGTGCACTTAGCCACCTTTTATGAGGGTCCCTTATAATAACCAGTCTTCTCATTCACACTGCTAAAAACCCCATCATTCTCAAGCGTGAGTGTTACTTTCTAAACCCCCAAGGTGAAGACTAATGATTCACTCCCCTTTATTGGGACATAAATATACTGCTTTCTATAGATTTTCCAACCCAAATCTTACTGGTTTTTCCTACTCAAATCATTGAAGAAAGACTCACTTGGCTCTTCATTTTTGGCTCCTTTGTTGGAAGACGCCAAATAATATGGCTACACATGCAAATCCATGCCTTGACTAATAGGTACCAATAAACAATAACTAATGATAATAGATGCTACCGCTAACACAAATAAGAAGAGTGGCAATGGCGTTGGCAACATCATAGAGCATTAAGTCCCAAGGTTTTGGCTTTGAGTTTAAGGGATTTCAAGTAATCAATAGCTTCACCAAGAACCATGATTGCATCTTTGCCTTCCCCATTTGGAATTAAGCTTCGTAGAACACTCACGGTCTCTTGAATTTTTTCGATTCTCAGTCTCTTATTACTTGAAGAGGATTCCATATTGGCACAGCTAGAATCTGCATCATCCACATACTCAGAACATCTGCTAGGATTTACTGAAATAGCAGCGTCTGTAAGCAACGGCAGGTAATCATTACCGTCATTGAGCAGTTTTCGCTTTTTAGTTGGTCCAATAGAGCTAGCAACCTTTTCAGTTCCTCCTCCCTCGAATTGCTCTGGGCAAGCCGTCATTCTACTAGGAGAATGAACTGCGCTTGTAACTTCATCATCAGTATAATAACTATCATCATCCGAGTAAAGCAACGCATTTAGTTCTTCAGTATCCTCGTGCATTTCACTTTGCGTATTGGTCCCATTCTCATCAAACACATTTGAGGATATCGGTCCAGAGTGAAGATCAGGGTTTACTTTGGTTATCGGATCCTTGCCATTAAAGTTACAAGCAGCAGGAGATTTTGAACCCCAAGTGGCGCATTTGATAGGAGTCCCGAAAGAAGAGCTAAATATCATAGTAGTTTGATCACCAGATTGATCAAAAACAAGGAATCTCTTCTGAGCACACCCCGAACCAGCCTTCGAAACAATCTTTTCATTGTGATACTCATAAGGGTTGGTTGAAGCAGGCACCAAGCCCTGCCAATAGTGGGGTGAACAGTAAAACCAGCCACAAGGTTCGTTAACTTGGCCAACCTGCAATTGAGGTACTATTCCAGGATTTGCATAATCTGGCAGAGTCCTCGGGACCGAGACCATATCGATGCCAGAGTTAACAAGTTGAGGATTAGTATTTTGCTGAACCAAAGGATGAGGAGCAGCCAAAGAACTCAAGTCATGCGATCGCCAATCGAATCGCTGCTCTGGAAACGAAAATCCACAGCCTTCTCTCATCTAACCAGAACAATCACCTACAAAATCAACAGAGTTAACTCTAAAAATTGACATCCTAAAGAACAGAAACTACATATTCATACAAACAAAGTAAGTAAAACATACCAGAAGTTGAATGTTGTAGCAGCAGAACTAGTAGTTTACTTCCAAATTCTCTCAAAAAAACAAGGGGCAAAAAACAAAACTAAAATTAACTTGATGGCTGTAATATAAAGAACCCAATCTACGTAACAGGCTTAAGCAAATGACGAAAATATTCAGCCTGCAAAAACAAAACACCCCAAAGACAAAAACTTTCAAACAAATTATCAATGACAAAAATAGAAGAAAAAGAACAAGGAATCTCATATATTAAGAAAAGAAACAAACACTCAACAAAAAAGGGTATCTAATTCTTTCATAAAGGCTTTGTTTTGTACAAAGAAAAAAACAAACCTGGCAATCTTGAAGAGGTTGAAAGCATGCTATAACTCTAACTACAATGGTGGCACTCCCTGCAATACCATTTTCATACTTCAATGCCCGGAATCTTGTTTGGCTAGCTGCTTGGCACACCATAACTACGTTTCCCCCCAACCCTTCAATATACAAAGAGGATCTTCCACAAACTAAAATGAAAACTTTTGGAACACAAATTTGAGAGATGGGTTTTGAAGATGATTCACTAATCAGCTAATCTGACGAACATAACAAGGAACAACAATGAAGAAAGTGGATCCCATGGAAGATATATATAGAATAGTGTAAGACTAAAGAGTGAATGGCTAAAAAAAGGGCTTTGTTTGCTGATTATGGGGGGAATTACAGAATCACTCTACAATACAAGTTCAAAGAGATAACTTTTCGAAACACATCAACCGATTGACTGAACCACCACCGCATGCTGCTGCTGAACCCTAAAATGGGTCAAAAAAACATTCATTATTTCAACTTTCAGATAACATAAATCTCTTTCTTTTTCTTTTTTTTTTTATAGTACGTACTAATAATCTAGAGCCAAGATAAAAAAAAAAGGAAGGTAGAAAATCAAGATCAATAGATCTATTTTTTCTTCTTATGGTACATGAAATCTAAATATAAATTACATCAAAAAAACGAAGTAGCCATAGCTATGGAAAAAATATATAGAAATCATCAAAGAAGCTGAAAAACTTACAAAAAAGAAGAAAGGAGAAGAAACCCAAATCTCAAATCAAGGAAAAAAAAAGCCTAATTGGTCCAAAATTTAAGCTTCAAAGACAGAAATGGAGACTAAAAGGAGTTTTTTTTTTTTTTTTTGAGAGTCAAAAATGGAAGTTTACAGACGAAGGTTTAAGGATTGCACGGAAGCCGAGATTAATACTAATAGATAGATTATTATATAGAAATTTTTTAATTGACGAAAATATCCTTGAAATATCGAAATAATTAAAATTTAAAGGAAAAAAAAAAGTGATTAAAGGTTTGATACGTGCGTGCGTGAGGAGTGCACGCAAGGTATTAAGTGAACAATGATGAAGCACAATTTAGAGTCCGTGTGGTTGGTTTGGAGTTGGGTCCCCTGCTCGGTGGTTTTATCATTGCCCTTTTCGGGTTCGGGTTTGGGTTTTATCCTAATTCCTAACCATGTTTGAACCCGAAAAACAGTCCTTCTCTTTCTTTTAATTAATGCAAAATGCAAATGTAATTAATATTTTGCATTTAGTTTTTTTTTGTCAGATTGCATTCTACCTTAAATTTTGATCCAAAAAATGATATTGTTATTAGTGCAGAAAGATGTAGATTCGAGTGCGCTAAAAAGCATTATCCTCTTATATTAAGAGTTGAGGAAATGTTATGGGTAATTCTAGACGATGTATAAAAAAAACAGATATGATAAAAACTTATAAGATTAATATTGAGAAAATAATAATAATAATAACAAATATATAAGGGTACTTTTATCATTTAAAGTTTTTATATAGTATATTTAAGGTAACTTTTTAACTCTCCAACTTTACAAAAAAAAGTCATTTTAGCTCTTCATTTATTTTTTTTTCATTTTTTTAGCCTTTGGACTTTCAATATTTTTCAAATCATTCCAAAATAGATGGAAAGTTAATATCTATTAACTTTGCATACATGTGGCATGTATGCCATGTAAGCAATTGATTATTTTTTTGAAATTTTAAAAAAATTATATTTTTAATATTTTTATACTTTTTTAATAATGTTAATATTTATTTAATAAATTTTATAACTTTTTATTTTTTTTACAATTAATTAATTGTTGACTTGACTTCTACGTTTATGCCACATCAACAAAGTTAGCTTTTCTATTCATTTTGGGGTGATTTGACAAATAATACAAGTTGAAGGGCGAAAATTTAAATCAAAAGTTAAAATGACATTTTTTGTAAAGTAAGAAGGCCAAATTATGCCTATATTTAAATAAAAATAATTTAAATAGTCCTTAAAAGGCTAATATATATGTAAACCCTCAAACTATTACATCGTGTTTAAAAGAATGCTTATATTTATTTTATAGTTAAATAAACTCGATTTTTTAGTATTTACTTCCTTTTTATTAACCATATGTTTAATTATTTGTTTTTAGTTTAATTTAATTTTTTTATTTAGTCTTCCACTTAATGTTATGTTATTCACATGGACTTGATGATTTGAAAAAGAAAATCAACATTTCAATTTTTTATTGGTTGGTTTGGCAATTCATTGCCGGTATTAACACCATGTATCTAGAGCTACCCATGGGTCAGGCTGGGTTGAGGCTCGGTTCCAAAAAAATTCCATGCCTAGGTCCATTTTCGGTCCGGTTCCAAAAAGCTCATTTTGTTGTTAAAAAATAATAAATTATTAAAAATATACATATTAAAATTATGTTTTATAATTAAATTGAATTCAGGTCGGGCTAGAGGTACAAAAATTCTTATCCAAGCCCAACCCGACTTATCGGACTAGACAAGCTACCCAACCCTTGAACAAGTTTACATGTACCATAATAAAACATATATTGATAGTCCAAGCATCACATTAGACATTTTATGAAAGTACAGGTGCCATAATAAAACATAAGTACTACATTAAACATTTTCAAAGTACAAGTACCGCATTGGACATTTTCAAAGTACAAGTACCGTATTGGATATTTTATAAAAATACATGTACCATAATAAAACACATATTAATAATTCAGATACCACATTAAATATTCTATAATTACATTCTTCTAATAATAATGAACAAAAATGTAGCGGAATGGAGCCGAACCCTTAATATCTTTCAAAAGATAGTTTATTCATATATTTTTTTTATTAAAAATAAAACTAATTTTAAAGCATATTAATATGAAATTCATGCAATGGCTCGAATTTTATCATTGTGTTTTTTTTTTTTGAATTGCAATAATAAAGTAAATCCTAAGACGCGATTAGCGCGACTCGAACCCAGGCCACACCTGAGGCAGTGAACACCATTGACCATCATGCCATCACATAAGATCCAATTTTATCATTGTTAATTAAAAACGATTTTATAAAATAATATATTGTTTAATCTCAACGTGTGTCAACAAGACTATACGAATTACTAGTGGGGAAATTTTAAAAAAGTCATTAATTAAAAAATAGGTAAACTACACCAAAGGTCACTTAATTATGTATAAGTTTTCGTTTTGGTCACTAATGTTTTCGACATTTTTTGTCGCCCAGCCGTTAAGTGACTAACAGTAGCATTTTTCTAATTTGTGTAATAATAAATTTAGTCCTTAGTTTTTATACTTTATATCAATTTAAACTTAATTCTATGTAAAAAAATTAAAAATAAAAATTCTTTAAAAATTTAGAAGATTCTAAAAATAAATAGAAATTTTAAAAATCTATAAAATCTATAAATACTTAAAAATAAAAATAAAATAAAATTTTTAAAAGCTAAAAATATAATAAAATCAAGTTAAAAATATATATAAATATTTAAAAAAACTAAATAATTAATTACAAAAAAAAAAGAAGCAAAATCCGAAAGCAAATCGAAACTAGTTCATCTCCTCATTTCTAAATCCCTAGCGTTTATAAAATTCATGGTTTGGCTTCCAATTTTCTCGTAAGTCGTCGAAATTCAAACCCTACTTTACCCAATCATCTCCCAAATACCAGAACTATCTCCTTTTAAATCTTCGTACTTCTTCTTAGCATTCTCATTTCCTTTCTTTCTCGTTAACGAAGCTGTAAAATGTGTTTACTTTTGGGGGTTTTCCATAATAAAAATGCAAGTCTCACAAGCAAAGAAGGCTTCCTCTGACTTCAACACCGATGGCGACGACCAGATCGCTCCATCAAAGTTAAGGGATCATAACGAGGTTTAGACTTTTTTTGAATGAATATATATTTTGAATTTTTAGAAGAAATTTCTAATTTGTAGAATTTTTTGAAATGTTGTTTATAAATTTGAACTTTGTGGGAACACTGGAATTAATAAATCTTTTTTCTTTTTAAAAATATGTATGTAATTTTGAATTTCAAAACTTATTTTTTTTATTTGTAGTTTTATAAAAAAATTATTCAATGTTATGTATATATTTTAATACATTTATATTTAAATCTCTATATAAATTTTAAAAAGAATTTTGATTCTTTTTTATAATCTTATATAAAATCGAGGCCAAATTGATAAAAAAATATAAAAGTTAAAGGACTAAATTTATCATTATACCAGTCAGAGAAGTGTCGCCGTTAATCACTCAACAATTGAATAACCAATCTCAAAAAATTAGTGATCAAAACGAAAATTTATACATACTTAAATTACTATTAATGCAATTTTCCCTTAAAGAATATAAGATGAAATGAAAACACACAATAATAGTAATAAAATATAACACATCAATCATTAAAAAGAAAAGCAAAAACTTAAAAATCACTGAAAATAGAGTGCACTTCCCACAAACTATATACCTTTTTAAGCATGTTCAAAGCTTTGGGAAGAGATGGTGCAAAAGAAGGCCAAAATATAGCAACCTTTTGCAAAAAGAAAATAAAAAAAAAATATAAAGTTTAGGGACTATAATGTAATTAAAATATAAACAGATGATGGGCATCCAATGTATGAGATTAAAACACAAATAATTTGATGCTTGACCATTCAAAGTATGAATCATAGATATACAATGGGACCCCCACCAACCCCTTCGATCAAGCATTGGCTACATCATTTTCTTTAGTCACACTTAACTCCACCTTATTATTATTCTTACTATTATGATTATTTAATATTTAGTATTTGATAGTTTATATTTTTACATAACATTTTAAAGTGATTAAAAGTAGAAATTAATATTATAAAATTGATTGTAGGAATGTATTCAGATTTAAATAAAAGTAAATTTTAATAAGATGTGAAATGTATCGTAAATGTTTCTGTATCAGGAGTCAGAGTATATTTTGTTTTCTCTATTAAAAAATTTGGGTAAATTAGTTCTTGTACATAAGATCAAGAAGCAAATTAGACCTTTCTGTTCAAAAATTCATCCATTTGTATTGTTAAAATTTGACGTGGTTAACGGAATAATAAGACGGTTAAAACGTGGCATGTTACATGTATCTCATGTTGACGTGAAGGGATTGGTTTTTAGTAGTATAAATGGATGAATTTTTTAATACAATGATTGATTTGTTTTTTGGTCTAACATATAAGGACTCATTTGTCCCTTTTTTTTTTAATTTAGTAAAAGAGACAAAATGCAACCCGACTCTCAGTATAGAGATCTCCATGGTACTTTTACCTAATAAAACTTACATAAGTGAAATTTAAATCAAGACTAATATAGATTAAAAACTAGCATATAATAAACCCCATGTGTTGGCCAGATTATTCGTTACTTTAAGTGTGATCTAGATTCGAGTTGTGTTAGTCACTGCTAAAACTTTTACTCTTCTCTTATAATTCACCAAAAAAACACTCACATATAATTTGTATAAATTAGAAACTCAAACTTACAATCACAAAATCATCCCAACTTGGACCTTACCTTATCACCTTTAAGAATACATATATTTACACTAAGATTATTGGAATAGATTATTATCCATTGGATAGCTTTAGGTGAGAGATAAAAGGTTCCCCTTTAGGGGCACAAGCAAAGGCACATTGGCTCCAAATAGAGTACAATAATGCTATTCAATTTTCATTGATGTGATACATGGATGTGGCTAAACCATTAAATGGGATGGCCCATAACCCTCTTTTGGATTATTCTTCATTTATATATATTTCATTTGTTTGTTGTTTGAATTTTATAATTATTTAATTTTACAAATAATATTTTTTGTTTTTATTATTTTAATAAGAAAATTTTATGTAGGAATTATTGAGATAAATATTTAGGATCATATATGAATTTATTTTGATTTAAATCTAAATATATTTTATTTTAAATTTCAATACAATACTTGTAATTGTTATTATACTTATAATCTAACCTCTAAAAAATAACATTAAATATGTGAAAATGTTTTAATTATTTTTTGAATAATTTCATTATAGGTTCTGATCATTTTTTTTACACAAAGCCTAGAACTACCCATAGCCCCCTCCCCAATACGTAAATAGGAGGATAATGCGCTTCAGCGCAGTTGAACCCACATCCTCTTACTTTGATAACAATACCCATACCGATTGAACTAAAAGCCAATAGAAAAAAATATTTTCATATTTATAAGTGATAAAAGTGATTTTAGAAAATATTCTCTTAGTTTTGATCAGAAAGAAAGAGAATCCCAATCATTTCACACCTTCAAAGTTAAATCATTGTCATTCTAAAAATCAAAATTGTGATTCAATTTTATGTAATTTTATCATCATATTTTTAACAATTTGAAAGGAAAAAAAAGTATTAGAATCAATGCAAGTGGTAAATTTAATTTAAAAAAGATCAACAACTTATAAAACATAATGGCTACTATTTAACGAAATTGAGGAACAATGACAAATTTTAATGATGATTCAAATTATAAATGTAAATTTGATCTGTAATTTTTTAGTTATTTTTTTATAAAATAAAAAATAATTTAAAAACCAGAATTTACCTAATTACATTTAAAGGGGTTTTAAATAAAGAAACAAAAAAGAAGAAGAAGAAGGTGAATATGAGTTTTTCAAAATTTTTAATTAATGGATAAATTAATCCATGTACGTTAGATCAATTAGCAAACTGATCATTTTCAGTTAAAAAACTTGACCCTTTTATAAAAAAATATTAAAAATTAATTAATTATAAAACTAAGGTGGAACACGAATTAATTATGAAAATGGAGTGTTTGCTACAATAACTTTGGGTGTTGCTTATCACATTGGCAACATCGATGATTTTTTTTAAACAATCTGACAGATAAAATTGAAAAGTGAAAAGAAAATTATGGTACCTACATAACGATGACTCTTTTGTTTATTTTCAAAAAAACTTACGAGTTATGAAAACTGGTTTAGATTATCTAACCTACGTAACGATGACTCTTTTGTTTTTTTGAAAACTTTATTAACTACCAGTATATGTGTTACTCAAAATTTTAACTGTATTGTAGCAACGAAAAAGTGATATTTGGTTACGTTTAAATAAAAATCAAAGTTCATGCATAACTAATTAATATTCATAATTCGATGTACTGAAATCAAATTAAATGTCATGCAAGCTATAAAATAAAAACCAAATCCTATGTCCCATGCTACAATTCAAAATAAAATAATACAATTTCTAAATAATTAAAATACCAAATAATAAATCGAAAATATATGATTAACTAAAATCGAGCTGAATGTCGTGTCTGCATCCTAACCTGGTGATTTATCTGTAATGATAAAAATTAAAAGGATGGTAAGCTATGAAGCTCAGTATGAGTTCCATCACAAAAGAATCAAAGCAAAGTAATAAACCGAGCATATATTAATTGTGTTTAGTACAATAACAATCATATAGCATAGCAAAAATTAATAGTTCATTCAAGCATGCTTACGAGTGCCAATGTAATGCAATTTCAGTTTAACAGTAAAAAAAATATCCTACCCCACCGGTACAGTCCAAAACTCTTATATCCCAAACACTCCAGATTGTGGATGAACCACAAGTGTTGTAGGTTAATACGTTGCCAGTAGTTGTGAACACAATGGGTTTGCAGATAAAAGCTGCCAATAAAAGTTGTGGATAAACCACCAATGTTTATAGGTTAATACGCTGCCAGCAGGTTAATGCGCAACGAATTTGCAGATAAAAGCTGCCAGTAAGTTTGTGGATAAATCACCAGTGTTTGCAGATAAACTGCAATACTTCCTCCTTTCAAAGCATCCCACCCCATACAATGTAGAATGACATTATTAACAGTACAGTATAAAAATAGTAGACATGCTTGGCATATAATCAAATTAATAGTAGGAGTAGACATGTATATCATGTTTTTAGTTTATCAGGAACAGTAGACATGTTGTTCATGCAATTACATTAATTCGAGTTTCAATAACAAATTATCAGTAATCTAGTAATAGAAAGAGATCCTGACATTATTCATAATGTCAACTGAAAAATTGTTATTGATAAATTGTTACAAATCATGCATATATATGTTTCTAGTTTATTAGTAACAGTAGACATTATTTACAATTTATCAGTATCAACAACAACTTATTACAAATCATGCATATATACTAATAATTTTGTCAGTCAATTTATGGATTCCGACATTATTCATAATGTCAGAGACTCAATTGAAAGAGATATAATTCTAAAAACAGTTCGAGGATCATGCAGGGACTAATTGAACAGTTTACAAAATTCTAGACAAAACTATAAAATAGGGGGCACACGACCGTGTGCGATGTCTTAGGCCGTGTGAAGGGGTCATAGGTCATGTAGCCAGGCTGTGTAATAGATTGTGACTGTGTGGAACATGCAAAATTAAGCTACATAGGAGACAGGACCGTGTGGGTGGATCTTGGTCGTGTGAGATTTGAACTAGCCTAAGTTTCAGAGGCACATGGCTGTGTGAGGGGTCGTGTGGTCCACACGCCCGTGTGGCTAGCTGTGTAGCCCTAATCTGAGACACGGTTTGCCTCGATTCACTTGTAAAATAACACACACTTTCACCATAAGCTCGAATGATGTTCCTCGCGTTTAAATCTGATTCGATGCACCTAAAGCGGGTCATTCAAATGACATTTACACAAGAATTAATGGTTAATTTCAAGATTAATCAAGATTTTCGAGAGATTTGACAAGAACTAATAAAGATTGATTAATCGAATGTAGGGTTAGTGTCGGATAGAAAAATTATAAAAGTTTGGGATCTAAACTCTAAAATGAGGGTATTTACTGTTTCTTGGCAATGATTGGATTGGGATTGTCGTCAATTACGAAACTGGTGAAAGAATAATTAAATGGGAATGATTTAATTCATGGAAGCAATTATTTTCAGCAGCAAATAGAATGTAAATTTTGATGTAAAATAGAGGAAAGGAAAGAAAAGAGGGAAGAAATAGGGAGAAGAAAGAAAATCCTATTTGGAATTGAAGAGAAATCAAAATCCTAATTCTACTAGGGAAAATTAGGTTAAATATCTAGGGTTTGGGAACCCTTGGGCGGCAGGAGCAATTTTTCCAAAGTTTTGAGTTGAAATTTTAAGAGAAAATTGGGTTAAATGGGAGAGTTGTGACTTGAACCTAGGATCTCTAAATAGTACACTAACACTTAACCATCAAGCCTATGTCATTTCTCGATTATTTATTTGAATTAACCCCTATATTTTTGGGCGTGACATGTATTTCATGCTGATATGCAAATATCAACTTTTAATAGTAAAAATCAATAGAATTTAAAAAAAAAAAGACATTTTAACTCGTTAATCTTACGAGCAGAGAGTAATTCACTCATTTTTTAAGTAAATGGAACAAAATTCAATCCTACTCCAACTACAAAGGCTTTCACGATACTTTTATCGCGAAACTCACTTTTATTTTATAAAATTTTAAATTAAGACATTGTAGTTAGCAAAATGAATGTTCTGTGTAGTTTAATTGTGCAGTGTCCTAAAGTAAGCAGACCAAAGAGAATATCCTAAATAATAATAATAATAATAATAAACAAAATGAAAAGTGATGGCCAATAAAGCCTGTTATGTCCAGTCAGGGGTATAATTATAATAATAATAATAATAATTTTTTTTAAAAAGTGCAAAAGGAATACCCATGAATTTAGTAACCTGAAAACAGTTCTTATGAACAGATAAGAGAATCCATGGTCCAGTATTTATAAAATAAATTGAGATAAGATAAAATAATAGTATATTTACACTTTAATCCCTCTTGGTTTATATATTTTTATTTTTATAATAAATATTATATTTGGCTAAGTTTTAGTATATTAATTTATCAAACAAAATTTTTAATATTTTAATAATCCATGTTATATAATTTTGAAAAATACATAAAATATTCGAATTTATATTATCTTTAAATAATATTTTATTTATTTTATCGTTTAATTATATAAATTTCAAAGTTAAAAAGCTAATTTCCCTTTTGCCATTGGGTCTTGCCTTTTGGTAGCACTACCAAAATCATAGTGGGGATAAAATATAAAAATTTTATATAACAAATATATTTCTAAAAAATCTAGTAATTAATTAATTGGGTAAATTGTACAGATGGTCATCCAACTATGTTCGCGTTCCTATTTTGATCACTAGACTTTAAAAATTTTCAATTTAGGTATCAAGATTTGAATTCGTTCCTGTTTTGGTCACGTTTTGTTAAATTGATAATGGAAAATCTTTTTCTAACTAGTATAATAACACATTTAGTCATCAATATTTACATATTATATCAAGTTGATCCCAAATCTAAATAATTCAATAAATTTAACCCTTCACATTTAGAAATTATATCAATTTGATTCTCAAACTTTCATATCAAAGCTTTCAACTTTTAAAATAGAGGTATTCCGCGTCTATAAATTTGTAACCCCCCCCAAAAAAAATACTTTATCTTGTGGGGTGTACCTCACATTTATTGGATACATTGAGGGCACTTAAAGAAGAGAATCAACGAGAAACCAAAGGGGAGCAGAAAGCCATGCGACGCCTTTGGCAACCAAGCAAGGTTGTGATGTCGTGATGAACAAGTAGGCAACGTCATGAAAAGATGATGATTTCTGCTCAAATACAACTATGGTTTTTGACTCCCAACATAACTTATTCTCCCAGTTAAACCCTATTTCCTACACGGTTATTTCAATCATATTGGACCCATATCCCAAGCCTATTTAAAGGGTCTTTGGAACCCTATTTATATTAATTAGATTTAGAGAATCAGATTTGCATTATATATCTCTTGTGTGAGATTTGTTAAAGAGTTTTTTGGGAGAGTTTTTGAGAGAGATTTTGTATTTGGAATATTTGGGTTTCTTTTAGGATTTGCTCTTTGTGTTCGGGTTGAATACTCTCCATCATTGTACTCTTTGTTTGTTTTTTAGTGAAAAGTCAAAGCCTCATTTGCTTGTGGTTTTTCCTAGGTGATGCCTTTTCACATAAAATATATGTCTTCATTCTTCTTCAATTTTATTATCTCATGGTTTATATGGGTTGATCCCCAATATCTCTCAACTACGAGCTGTTTTTCGAGCCAATTCCTGATTCTAATGAGTGCTTCTTGAAACTTTATTTCTTTTTATTTTTTCATTAGTTTTATTCTAAATGTAATATTTTATAACCCTTCGATTGATAAAATATTGGCTAAAGAAAATGCTTTAGATTTACTGTTGTTGTTAATAGTACGATATTTCCTTCAAAGTACATAGAATAATCTTCAACGTTGGTCATTGAAATCTTCAAAATATGGCTTTGAAAAATCCAATTGCTCAATAAATAATTATATAAAAAATTAATATTTAAATATTGTGTGTTCTATTTTTTTAATTATTTTAAAAATTTTAAACCCATAATAAGCAATATGTATCAGTAATAATTTGATTTAGTGTCAAAACATTTACCAAATATTTAAAAACTAAAAGTATGCTAGTGTCGAGTGAAAATTTATTTTTTACAAATACTAAATTATTTATATAATTTTATTATGCATTATATTTTTTAATTTGTATTTTCTATTATTTTTAATGGTGTTTAGTTAATTTCTAATATCAACTTCTTAAGAATATAAACAAAAAGTGCTATGTACCGAATTGGATAATTTCAACCATAAATAAAATAATTAGTAGATATGGAATGCTTCTGTTTTAAAAGCTGAAAACTTTGGTTAGAAAGTTTGAGGATCACATCTATAGATTTTGTAAACATGAAAGGTTAAATTTATTGAATTATTTAGAATTAGGATCAAATTGATGGAATAATTAAGTATTGAAGACTAAATTTGTTATTATACTTGTAAGAAAAAAGGCTTTCCATTATCAACTTAACAACAAGTGACCAAAAGATTAACACCTAAATTGAAAATTTTTGAAAGTTAGAAGACCAAAAGAGAATCCTAAGCATAGTTGGGTGACCATTTATAAATTTACCCTAATTAATTTTGAGTTTAATCCTTATATATTTAGTTATAGGCATTGTACCAAAAGAGCAGATATGATAAGAACGTATAATGAGATTATTGTTCAAAAAAAGTTAATCGATTTTTGAACGACTTCTATCCTTTCAACTCTTAAGTTGTTGTATGTTAAATTAAACAAAGAAATGGGCTTTCCCCCGTATATGAGATATAAAAATATAATTGCAAAGTGAATCGGTTGTTCAATTATTTAGCAAAGTAGTCCACATTGAAGAGGAAAATTGCAAAGTGAGCACCCTCAAGATCCAACTTCAATGAAAAGAGCTGGAGTAAGCATCAAGGACTTGAAAGCCATATCCTACAGAAATCGTCTTCCTCCTTGTGCAATGGAAATTTTAAATGCTCAAATCCAAAATGGATTAATATCATAGATGGTCCTTGAATGTTTATCAATTTTTTAATATAGTCTATCCACTTTACAAATTATCAAAATTTTGATATGCTCCCTCCACTTAAACATTATATTTTAAAATAGTATGTTATTTTCTAGATTAAATAATAATAAATTAAATTACCAATTGTTTTAAGAATTGAAACTTATATATTGCTTTAAAACTTACAAAGTACTACTAATTTTGGTATTTTTTACTAATAATAAATTATAAATTTGATATACATTCAAAGGTCATTTACGAGATTATTCCATCTAAAATTGTAACTATAATTTCTTTAACTAGTAAATTTTAAATTTCCATATTTCAAAAGTATTTGTATTTTATTTTTTAAAATTCTTATAATAATTTGTAATTTAATTTTTTATTTTTTTATATATAGAAAAATAACATACTATTTTGAAATATACATTTTAAATGGAGGGACCATCAATATTTTGATATATTTGAAGTAAGTAGACTATATTGAAAATTTGATAAACTTTCTGGGACTATCTATGATATTACTTCATTTTAGATTTGAGCATTTCAATCTTTCTAATTCGTTGTTGCTCTAACTTTGTAATCATTATAATTTAGTCCTAATTTGACTTCGAGTTAATATTAGAACTTTCGTAAGCTCATATAAGACCCGGAAATGAATGTACAACACTTATATACTTAATTTGCTTATAAATGAATGTTTAATAACGTGAATTAGTTTATAAATTGTTTGAAGTTGCTCCGGCAATGAATGTGACGCCTTATAGTTTGGATCCGACGATCGGATCGGGCATGAAGTGTTACAATAACCCCTCTCCAACTTTTAAATAGGAGGATAAACGCACTTTAGCAGACTCGAACCCACATCCTCCTGCACTGATAGTAATACCGATGCTAACAGAGCTAAAACTCAATCAACATAACTAATAATATATTAATGAATTATTTTTTAATGTCAATTTAGTAATACAATTAACAATAAATGGTATAATCATCGGTTCAAAAGTTTTTCCAAACTCGTGCTTCTATATATTGTAAATTATTAAATTATGTCATACCCAAAAGTAAATTAATTATTACTAGAAACCCTTTCACATGCGAATGCGTGTGGAAACTGCAAATTTAGAACATAAATGTATGTTAAAAATGACATGCACTAAATAATGAAATTTATGCTTTGAAACTAATTAACAATAACACATTATATATGTACATTATTAAAATGAAAAAAATAGATTAAATTATTTATCATGGTGTAGTCATCAATCTCGAATCGGTGTCGAGTAGGTGCCCAGTTGACTCGTGATACCAACTCGGTCAATATTTTAAATAATAGTGTAGAAGTATATATATATACAACTGACGGAGGTAACAGAGTGTGCAAATAAAATTAAAATGTATAAAAATATTAAAATAAAATTTTAATTAAGTGGTAAATTAAAAGATATTATTGATGCAATTGGTTTGAGCTCAAATCTTATTATATGTATATTTTTATTGATTTTTTTAAAGTGAAAAGACTAAAATAACCTCGAAGAATATTACTTATTTTAATTACGGAAGAGCAATCCCGTAATTTTCTAACAGAGTTGGAGCCTGGTTGACTTGTGACACTAACTCGATCAAAAGTTTAAATAATAGTATAAATAAATAATTGATGGAAGTAATAAAAAGTGTATACTTAAAATTGAAAATATATAAAAATATTAAAATAAAACTTTAGCTAAGCGATTAATTAAAAATTTTGTTATACTTGATTCGAGTTCAAATCGCACATTATATATTTTTTTATTGGTTCCTTAAAGGAAAAAAATAAAATATAATTGAATTATTATTATTATTATTATTATTTCAACTGTGATTAACTCCGGTGCTTTTGGAATTTTGGGTGCGTATACGTTGGACCAATTTAGATTTTTAGGTTAAATTACGTTATTAATAGGTTAGACCAATCATATTGCTTCAGTAATCAACATTCACTTAAAAAAGTAAAAATATGAATCATATTACATTTTACCTTTTTTATTAAAAAATTGAGTAAATCAATCCTTATACGTCAGACAAAAAAGTAAATTGGTCATTCTGTTATCATTTTCTACTATTAAAAATTAGTTTTATACATCAATATGATGTACACATAACACGTCGTGTGTAACTATAATGTTATTCTGTCAGCTAAATCAATTTTTAATAGTAAAAACGAAGAAAATTTTAACAAAAAAGGATTGATTTATTTTTATCTTATATACATAGATTACTTTATTATTATTTTTTATTTATCAAAATATCTATCGAAACAAGCTCAATAATTAATTCTTCACTTTCTGTAAACCCATTAAAAAATAGATACTCACCACAAATTTTAAAATTACTCCGCCAACCAACTAACTTTAAGTTGGTTGAATCAATGAGTGCTTGTCTTTTATCCATAGTCCTTTTTTTTTTCTTCTTTAAGTTCCGTAGGAAGCAAATCAAATGGGTTCTTTTCCCATCTTTTATTGGTCGGTTTATTTTATTGCACCAAGTTAAATTTTGTTCATGTCCTATCCAAACGCATGCATTTTAGATATAAAAATATTTTTAATATTAAAATTTTAAATTTTATAATTTAGAATATAATTAAAATATTATAGAAGTATTATATAGTTATCAAATATGTTTAAAAATTTGAAAGTACGGAGAAATTTCGATGATAGTTTAGGAGATTATGAAAGCAGAGAGGCAGAACATCCATTATCGCAACCGAGTCTCATGAAATAGATGTCTTGATGAGCTAGAAGGTCTTATTCATTCCCTAGCATAGGAGTGATTGTCTTAGATTTGATCTAGTTCATCGTTTTAATTTGTGATCTGAAATTTCATAATGGAGAGGTCTCTAAAGGAAAGCATCTAGCTTTCTTTAATTTTTATTTTTCTTGATTAACCCGACAACATGTATTATCTTTGCTTTATAACTATTACTTTTCTCTTTCTTTACTAATAAGGGCGTGCCAATTTGCATTAAAAAAATATAATTGACTATTTTTGTATTCCTCGAAAATTTAATTATAAAGTTAATAAATCTTACATTTGATATATATTACAAATTGAGAGAAGAGATGATAATAGTATGTTCCAAATCTTGATTATTGGGATCTCAATAAAAAGACTTAAACCAAAGGATTTATATTTATTTTTTTAATATTAATTTCATTATAGGTTCTTATAATATCTGTTCTGATTGATGCTTGAGAACTACCCATAGTCCCTCCCAAACTCTTAATAGGAGGATAATCCGCTTCAGCACGCTCGAACCCACATCTTCCTGTACTGGCAATAATGTTAATGCAAATCGAGCTAAGACTTGTTATACACCAATGATCACCAGCCCGAAACCCAGATAAGATCTGGGTCGCCTACCCGTGACTCGGCCAGGCCCCACTAGATGGTTGTGTGCGAGACGTACAACGAGAGGACAGTCAGGAGAGCTCGCGGTTTTAGTTTGCATATACCCAAAGAGTTCGCATGTAGGGGGTTGCAAGATCTAGTAGGCGACTTAGAACAGTACACGTGTCCAGCATGCTTGAGGCCTGCTCATAATGTCAGTCCTATGAATAGTGGAATCAAGTCTATGAATAATGGAGTTGAACCATGAATAGTGATAATATGTATAAATATATGAATGTTCCTTTTAACGAGACACAAAAAAAAAATACTCAACAAGACTCAATTGACTTATATTTAAAATTTCAATTAACATCCATATCGAGTTCAATCATTAGATAACCTAACTTTTATAAAAAAAATAATTTTCTTATCCATACTTATTTGAGACGTTTTGTTGAGTTAATGTCATGGGCCAACTAGTCATCAACCCAATTATATAATTACTAAAATACCCTCTGAAATTACAAATTAAGTTATATTTTATGATGATAAAAATATTATCATAATAAGATTTTATTCTAAAACACCATGCATGATAAACAATTAATTTTACCATTAAAATCAAAAGATCAATTTATTTTATGCGAATTTTTAATAAATATATTTATTACACCTGTTATGATATTTGCTATTATCTACCCACAACCTAAATGGATCCAGGTCGGACTCTACGCGGTTCGCATATTAAGTTTGCATATTGAGCTCGCATGATATTGAGTGTTCGCAGGAGGGACATTTACATCCTACTGCGAAATCACATGTGAGATCACACATGAGACCATACAAATACGTGTTAAATTTAGAGTAAGATACGTGTTGATATGTATGAAACCTACCTAAGTATCACATCAATAAAGAGTAATTATATCATATAAATGCACAACCCCACCCTCCTCAAAGACACACACAAATACTCAACAACACCATAAATTTAATAATTATAAATACGTTACACATGTAAACTTAAATGTAATACGTAGAAAAATTAAAGAAAAAGGGGGTCAAAATGGTCAATTCCTACCTCTTAATAAAATATTAATTTTTAACCCCGGAGAAATTAAAATAAATAAAAAAAGGGTTAGACTTTGGAGGGGGAAAATGAATTAAATTAAAAAATAAGGGGCAGAAAATTAACAATCTGACACCAAAACCTTTAGTACAGTAAGAAACAGCAGACTTTTAAGATTTTTTTTTAAAAAAAAAACAAGGGGTCTCCCACTCCCACGCCAACAAGGCGAACGCCAAGTCGCCAACGCAACGCACAAAGGGCTTTAAAAAACAACACGCCTTCCCGACATCTTCACGCTCTTCCTCCGTTTTGGACATCTTATATATGGGAAACAATCGCGCATGCTTTCTTGCACGCTTTGGCTCTCCCTTCCGTAACTAAAAGGTTTAATATAATATTTGGTACTTAAATTTGATAATGTTTTTAATTTAGTACCTAAATTTGTCACTTTTTCTTAAATTAGTGCTTCTACTTTTTGGAGGCTCAATTTAGTATCTAAACTTGACTCTTTTTATTAATTTCGTATTTGTCAAACATTTTAAATTTTACTTCAATATGCTAACAATATTATTTTTTATGAGGTAGAAAAAATAATCAATGTATGATCGATATGTGATAGATGATATAATATCTTTTTTGTATTTTATATGTTCAATTACTTTTTGTTTTATTTATATATTTATTTATTTTATTATTTGAAAATAATGATTTTTTAAAAAAAATTTGAGGTTTTAAAAAATATGTTTTTTCTTAATTAATATTAATTCATTAAGCATAACTCAATACTTATTTTTTTTTAACATGAATTTCCTCTAATACTAACAATATTTTTGTAGCATAACAAAAAAAAATATCGTTAGTGTTTTGCATAATTTGTATAACATTTAATAAATTTAGGTATCAAATTGAACCTAAAAAAAAGCTTAGGTACCAAATTGGGAAAAAAATGCCAAGTTCATGTACTAATTTTTGCCAAAAACTTTTAGGTTCCAAATTAGGAAAAAGTGTCAAGATCAAGTACCAAAATAGAAATAAATGTCAAGTTTAGGTACCAAATGTTATATTAAACCTAACTAAAACAAGATAAATAGGGACTTCCATTCTTTTTATTGGATTTTCTCATCTAGTTTCTTTTATGAGATTTGTATTATTGGAAGAATTGTCAAGTTCAGCTCTAATATGAGAACAATTATTAAGTTTAGGATTAATTTGAATAAAGAAAATCAAGCCCTAATGTGAGAATAATTGTTTAATTCAGGCCTCAATGTGAAAATAATTGCCAAGTTTCAATGTCTAACTTGACCAAAAAATAGTCCAAACCTCGATATGGGAACAATTGTCTAGTCCAGACCTAACTTGGATAAAAAAAATTCAAGCCTCAATGTGAGAATAACTGTCAAGTTTAAGCGCCAAATAGTGATTTAACCCCCCCTTTTTATCATATAGTTTTTATGAGATTTGTAGGATTGTCCATAATAGGTTGGGAACTTTGTCTAAGTATCGATTTGGTGTGAGGTACAAAACCAGTTAAACCGTGAACTGATACAAACTAATTGAATCAGACTAAAAATTCATTGAATCGGTTGAACCATTCTTTTATTTTAAAAATTTTGATAATTTATTTGCTTTGAATTGTCCAGATGAATTGAACGAGTCACCATTTTAAAAACATTGGATTTGTTTTATAAAAATTTATTAGATACATGGCAATATTTTTAATGATATTTCTTATGACTATTTTATGACTTTTCATAATTGAGTAACTAAAAAAGAAATTTACTAATTGTTGAGTGACTAGCAATGTAGTTACCCTGTATTCATTGACTTAAGGGTAAATTGCACCCTATATCACTATACTATTAGTAAGTTTACATTTTGGTCACTCAATTTGAAAAAGTTACGGAATGGTTACTGAACTATTTGAAAGTTTTCATTTAAGTTATTGGACTGTTAAAATTATTGTTGTATGGCATTCTCTATTCAACTGCCTACACCGATCGAAAGCTCTCATTCCTTTTTTTTTAATAGTTCATTTTTTTCATAAAATAGCTTTAAATGTTACGAATTTACGAATTAAAATCCAAACATATTTCTTCTCCGATTTTCGACATCCACTGTCAAATCGACTTAGATCTAGGTATATTATTCTATTCGTCAATGTGTACTGATCTACGGTACCGATTGTGGAATCGTCTTCTGAAGCTCGCTAGTTGGACTTAAAAAAACCTTAACAACTCAATGACTTAGATGAAAACTTTGGAACAGTTCAATGGCAGTTTTGTAACTTTTTTAAGTTGAGCTATCAAAACGTAAAATTACTCATAGTTTTATGACCATGGGTGTAGTTTACCCTCAACTAAACACACGCAAGTAAAGAATAAAATAAGAAATGCTATCTCAAGGGAAAACACAAATTCGAATCTGTAATCACATATCCCAAAAATATTAATATATGATTAGATATAAGATTTTGACATTTTAAATTAATTTATGTTATTTTTTATTCTATTGTTTTAATAATTACAGTAAAAATAAAATAACATCTTTAATTTGAATTATTGAATTAATTAACAATTAATAATTTTATATTTGCATGTAAACATATTTACATATTTCATTAAGAAATTAAATCTACTAGATATAATATGAGTGAAGATAAAAAAAATGGTGACAAAATATTTTTTTAAAAAGGTAAACTATCAAAATAGTCATTTTTATTTGTCTCAGGTTACATTTTAGTCACTTATGTTTGAAATGTTATATTTTAGTCACTTTTTAGTCACTAAGCCATTAATTGCCGTTAATGGTGTAATGGTAAACTGACGTGGCACGTTAAATCATCACTTCAAACGAAAATTTTAAGTCAAGTTCTACAATTGGTCCGTATATTTTTTCATTTTGTGCAAAATTTTTTATTTTATGTTATTTTAACTTTCCTTCCTTTTTTTTTTCCTTTCTCTTCTACTTTTCCGCATGTTTTCCTTATTTCTTCATTTCTTTTAACATGGTTTCTTTATGTTTTCTATTTGTTAAAACTAGCCCCTGTACTTTTATTTTTTTGAACAATTTAAGAATGTTACAACGCGAAATTGTAAGTGACTAAAACGTATTTTTAAGGATGTTATTTTTTTCTAAAGAAGTTGTAGATGAAAAAGGAAAGTTACATCGGGTGATACATAATTTGTTTTCATCTTTTAAAATTTAATTTTAAGTAAATTATATAGGATGAATATTTCGTACATTGATAACATTTTTTTATTCTAAAGTAACATTAAAAAATTGACATGTGTCTATTAAAACTATTAATATTTTTTAATTCTAATACATATTTTTAAATTTTTATTTTATTAAAACTATTAATATTTTTTTACAAATACAATGATATCCATATTATATATTATTAAAAACATTTATTTTTATCGAAATAAAATAATCACAAATGCTACTAAAAAGCTTGCGGTTTAATAGTACTTATCATTGCTGTAAAAAAGTATTTTTGAAAATTTAAAACGTTTATTTTAGTACATTTATTTTGTAAAGTAAAATAAAAAATTTTAATTTTTTGATTCGAGTTAAAATCTCAATTTAAAAACATAATTTGATTTAAAAAGCTTTTTATTTACTATTACTTTTGATTTAAAATCAAGATATAAATTGAAAAATAATTTTCAACTTCAATAACAAACGAAGCGGAAGCGTCGAAGAAATATGAGCATGAAGAATTTTCTTTTTTTTTATCGTAATTAAGGCATTCACCAGTAATAATGATTGATCCGAGTGCTTTCCGAAGAATTAAATTTTTGACCACACAAATTTATTTTATTCCCATAAATAAAAATCAAACTCTTATCGCATGATTAAATAATACGTTAAGGGAGCGAGAAATTAGGAAGGTGAGAGTGAAAGAGGTTAGTTTGGTTTCCAATAGTTGGGCGCATGGGCCAGTGAGCGAGAGAAAAAGTCAACCTGTCAATATTATTTACATCAAGTGTCAAAAGGTACCACTATCACCGGTCCACATATATGGGCAGCCATTGAAATAATTAAGAAATAACTTTACACGCATTTAAACTCGTATCCTTTTTATTATTGTAATAATAAATGTTTTAAAAAATTTGTCAGTTTAGTTGATTCATTCGGTGTTACTTGGATTTGAAGATACGTGCATACATAAATTTTGATTTAATTATGCTCTCAGTCTTTTTACTCTTTGAATTTTAGAAATTTAATCTTTCTATTTATCTTATATAAAAAAAATCGAATTGATAATACTATTAGGGTTTGTTTGACGCGCTAACAGCTAGTGAACCATGTTAAGACACATCATCAATAAATAAGTCTAAAATTTACTAAAAATAAATATAATTAGTAGATTTTAACACGTGACATAAAAATAAATCAGTCAAATTATCCATGTTAGCAATTTTAAATTATTAAAATGTTGCATATTCAAATCAATGGAACTTTACTAAGAATATATTATCAATTGGTCATTAATTTTTAAATTAAATAAGTAGGTGAATTAAATTCCTAAAATTAAAAGTGAAGAGACTAATATAAAAGTTTTAAATTTTAAAACTCTAAAAAAGTACAGGGATTGGGGACATAATTAATCCATAAAATCTTGGAACTTAATCATATGATGAGATAATAGTAGGTGCTAATAGAAACAACTTAAATTTAATATATATATATATCTCTGATTAAAATTATTATAAATTCAAGGTATACAACAAAATAGCAAAGGACTCAATGTTTCTAAATCAAAATATAGGGACTAAATTTTAAATTTAGAAAGAGCATAGAGACTTTTGACATATTTAAACTTTTTTTTTGAACACTAATCTCATTATAGGTTTTTTTATTATATAATGCCTAGAACTACTCATAGCCCTTCCCTAACATTTAAATAGGAGGATAATGCGATTCAGCGCACTTAAATCTGCGTCTTTCTGCACTGACAATAATGTCAATGCCAATCGAGCTAAGACTCGATCAGCTTTATTTTATTTTTTATTAATATTTTCGCTTTATTTAATCCCATTAAACTCTAAAGCAGAAATGTTTATGGGCCATCATAACTGCAGTTAGCAGCAATTTGTGGGCCAATCTATTAAATGTTAACGGATTCGACTTTAACATAATATTTATGGGTCTTTGCCAACTTTACAAACATCAGAACCCATTTACTTATTAATTGTTAAAATATTTAATTTTGGGTTCAACTGTCCGATTCAATCAATTTTTTGTTAGGTTCAGCTGACCCATACTGATTCTCAAGTTAATCGGTTCAATACCCTTCGTCGGACTAGTATCCCAATTGATTCTCGATCCGTTTCAAACAGCCCTCGATAATATAATGAATCGTATTAAAGAATATCATTAATAAATAAGCTTAAAAACCATTAAAAATAAATATATTTGTTATTCGTTTTAACAAAGGGTAAACTACATCCAAGCTAACGAAACTATTGGTAAGTTTGTGATTTGGTTACTCAAATTAAAAAAAAAGATACAAAATAGTTATTAAACTATTTGAAAATCTTCATTTACGTCACCGGGCTGTTAAACTTATCGTTGTATGACCTTTTTTGTTCACGTTGTCTGCATCAATCGAAAACTCTAATTTCCCACATCTTTTATGGTCCTTTTGTTTTTTATATCAAATATTACATAATAAAACGAAAGCTAGGTAGTCGTAATTTAAACAACTTAATGACTAAATTTTTTAAGTTAAATAACTAAAACTTAAATTTATTAAAGTTTAGTATCCTTGAGTATACTTTACCCATAATTTTATATCAAATATTGCAGTTCACGTGTCTGCCCCGTTAGCAATTAAAATATTAAAAATATATTTTAAAACTTTTTTTATTCATTTTAATAATTTTTAATTTGTAAAAAACTTTGATTTTTTTTATTTTTTAAAATTTAAAAAAATTGATGACGCGGCATCCGCATGGCAATCTACGTGTATGCATTAGTAAAGTTAACAAATGATAATTTTTTCATCCATTTTGGGGTAATTTAACAAACAATACAAGTTTAAAGGTGAATAAGGACGAAAAATTAAATGAAGAACTAAAGTGACTTTTTTTTTATAAAGTTGAAGAGCTAAATAAGTTTTTTTTTACTATTATGTAAATTGTTTGTATTAATAGGACAAAAAAGTCATTACTCAAGACTCTCGAGATATAGTGATTCGAATTTGTTGTAGAAAATAAAATGTTCTTGAATGAAGTCTAGATTTTAGACATTATATTTTTTAAATTAAAATTTTATTTAAAAATTTTAATTTAATCATTAACATCGTTAATATTTTAAAGAAGCGCACCAACAAAATGGACCAACATATTTTGACCAGAATAATAACCTTTTCCCCTCCCCAATTTTACAAATATTCATGGAGATATTACAAATTATTTTAGGGTAAATTATATTGATTAAATTATTGATAAGTTTAATGAAAGAATAAGGTAAAACAATAAAAAAAACTTTCTTATATTTCTCAACTTACTGAGTACAAACGAGAGATGACTATATATAGAGATTAGAATAACTGCTCTCTAACAGACTGAGCAACTGCATTTTACACCAGGATACCAACTAACTAACAGTTCCTAAATGACTCTCTAATATGCATCCATCTTCTCCACAGGCAAAACCCGCAGAAAATTTCGAAACCGAGTAAAATTCGAAACTGACAATGGCTTAGCGAGAACATTAGTAACTTGATCACACGCGAGAACCTCTCCAACCATAACCGAGCCATCAGCAACCTTTTCACGAACGAAGAATAAATCTAGTTCAACGTGCTTGAATCTCGAATGTAACACAGGATTAGTAGCAATGCAGCAGCACCAGAACTATCACACCAAATATTAGGTGTATCACCAGAATGGTCATTAAATTTAAAAAATTTATAAAATAATTATTGAGTTATTCAGAAGTTTTTATTTGAATCATTAAACTATTCGAAAGTTTTTATTTAAATTACTAGTATGTTAATTTCTTTTAATTTTCGGGTAGTGAGCTCCAAACGTCAATTCGACGATCGGTACGATGGATAATACCCATCGATGAGTAGAAGAATATACCGTAGATCTAGGGGTGTGCAAAAAAATTCTAAACCCAAAAAAACAAAGTGAACTGAACCTAAAAACCCGAATTATTTCAATTTAATTGATTTTCATGTTCGATTTAATTAGTTTATACGGTTGGTTTTCAGTTTTGATATTTTAAACCGAATAAACCAATTAAGCCCATAACCCATTTACCTACCCAAACTCAAATTTAAACCTTAAACTCAAATACTCATTAAAACTTAATGCTCTTAAAAACCCAAACCCATTAAAGTTCCTCAATATCCATTAATATTTAAAATCCACAATGATAATTTAAATTTTTTTATGATATTTATTTTAATTTTTATCATTTAATATATATAAAAAAAACTATATACGTGTTAAGAACCGTAGAAGACATGTAAAATGTATGTTGGCTATGCAAGAAAATAAATAATTTTTGAGTTCATTAAAAAATGTTTAATTTAATTTTTAATATTAATAAAAATAAAAATAAAAATAAAAGTAATATGATAAACTAAATAGAATAAAGAAGACAATTATATGAAAAGTTAAAAGGAAATAAATTTTTAAATACATCGATTAAAAAAAATCAACTAATAAAATATCTAAAAATTAAATAAACCGAACTGAAAATTCAATTCGGTTTATTTGGTTTTGCTCCCTAGGTTGGTTCGGTTTATTCGATTTACATGGATAATTCGATTTATTCAGTATAAAAAATGAACTGATCGAATACACATCCCTGCTTAGATCTAAGTCCATTTGACGACTAGTGTTAAAGATAGGAGAAGAAAACTATTTTTATTTTGGTTCGCATATTTGTAACTGTTTCATGAAAAAAAATTAAATTGTAGGAAAAATAAAAAGGGAAGAAGAGCTTTCAATTGGCGCAGACGGTGCAAATAGAGAAAACCATATAACAACGATTTTAATAACTTAATGACTTGAATGAAACCTCCCGAATAGCTTAATTATCATTTTTATAACTTTTTAAAGTGAAAAAAATGTACTAATAATTTAATAACAACGAGTATAGCTTAAAAAATACCCATTAATTTTAATGAATTCCTACCATATTAATTTATTAATTATTTGCTGGTTAGCACTATCAATCTCTCACATAGGTTTATTTGATTATCACAATAAATATAGTTTTCAAAGAAATTAAAATTTATAGGGTCCTGGCCTTTTCGAGGTTTAAAATTTTTGTAATTTAATCTTTTTTTTAAATATACTATGATCTTCTTAAAAATATGAGTAAATTTTTAAAGGACTGTTTCTTTTGAATCGATTATTTATATATTTAAATCGATTATTATATAGCACGTTTAATTTTAATTTACCCCAATAATTAATATCCTAGCTCCGTCACTTATATCAGTAACATAATTTATAGCTATATGAGCCAAACCATATATATGCAAATATATTAATACTATAACTATTTTTTTTTTCATTTTTTCCTATCTTTTCCTCAAAAAAAAAAACTCAACTATAACATAGTGTATCACACAAAGCAGCAAAAACTCTACCCTTTTTTCATTTTCATCCCCCAGTTTCCCCACCTCTCAAAATCCAATTGTAGCTGTTATGAAGTCAAATATTTAACAGCTTATGATTCTTCTGCATGAAAACACCATGAACATTGCCCTGTTTCTCAATCTTCCATACACTTCCTTTCATGGCTGCCCTTCATTTTCCCATATTTCAACCCTCTAAAACACCCAAACCTACTATGCAACAGTAGCAAAAAGACATATAGGAGTGTTGGGTTTTTTTTTTTTCCTTTTTTATGAATATATCCCTCATTTATGATGTTTTTAAAGCTCCACTTCACAGGGTCTATTTAACTTTCTCCTTTTGCTGTTGGGACTTGTATGTACAGAAGAAGGTGAAGAATTTGCAAATGACCCAATTGATGTTGTGTCATCAGTTTTATAGCTCAAGCATGCTGCTGCATCAAGTACCCCAATTGGACTCTGTGGCAATGATGCATTGCTTAACTTAACCATTGACACTTCATGTAGCAATTCAACACATTTCATCACTCTCTCCTGCAAACCAAAAACAAAATCAATTTAATCAATCATCTATGTAACATGAAACATGTTGCCATTCATTGTATTAGTTTTGGGATTTTTGGACCGGTAAAAGTATCATGGAAGTCTCTTCATTAGGAGCCAAATTACATTTTGCCCCATCTACTAAAAGAATGAGTAAATTAGTTGAAGGAGTAAATTGGTGCTTTTGTTAAAAAAATTAGTTGAAGGAGTAAATTGGTGCTTTTGTTAAAAATTCCATTAGTTTCTACTATAAAAAAACTGATTCCTATATGTTAGCATGAGATACACATACACTGTATGGTTATTCCGTCAGCCTAGCTAGTTTTTAATGGTATAAATGGATGAAATTTTTAACAAGAAGGATCAGTTTATTCTTTGATTTAACATACAGAGACTAATTTACCCATTGTTTGAGTGGAGGGTGCAAAATGCAATCTAACTCCTAATACAGGAGTAGATGCATTTTGCCCCCTCCACTAAAAAATGGACAAGTTAATCTATGTACATTAAATCAAAAGGTAAATTGATCCTTTTTTCTAATAAAAATTTCATCCAAATCTGCGTGACACAAAATAACTAGACGTGTTCGGACTAATTTTTAACAATAAAAATGAATAAAATTTTTAACAAAAAGATCTGTTTACTCTTTGATAACATAGAAGGATTAATTTACTCATTTTCTGAGTAAAGGAGGTAAAATGCAATATTACCAAAAATGTTTTACCTTTAGTACATGGTGAGTAAGAATAGAGATGGCTTTCTCAGTGTCCACTGTATTGGCTTCAACAACAACAAACAATGCCACTGCTGCTGCAATCTCAGATGGCTTGAATTCTAAGAAGTCAATCCCTACATTCAATTCCAAGAAGTCAATCAACTGAACCACAAAAGATTTATATCAAATCTTCAGTTGAAACCAATCTCAGGTTCGATCTTTGAACAACCAGAAAGATAAAAGTGTAAGGAATTGAGAAAAGGGACCTTTTATTGTGCTTGAAATGAGTTGGATTGATCTCAAGATTAAGCTTCTAAGTGGGATTCTTTTATCATCATCATTGAGCTTGTAAAGGAAATAATCAATGAATGAAAATGGAGTGATAGCTTGCATTCTCCAATTCAAAGTACTCAAAACTAGAAGTTCCATTCTTTGTATAGTTTTAGCCTCAAACACAAATTTAGATTCTCCCACCTGTTTTAATAGATCAAAAAAACTATATCAGATCAAACAGATGATTATATTTATACCCCACAAAACAAATTATTTGATTGATTCTTTCTTTTTTTTAACCTGCAAATCTAGAATCAATGGAACTTCAGTCTCTTCCATTTTGGCAGCAAGTGACAAACATGCCACAGTGAGTAATTGCATCATCCAAGCTTTACCCTTCTGCATTATCAGATGTTATATACACAATTAAGTGAATGAATGGTCCAAAAAGCCAAAAGATTCTCATGTTTTTGATTGGTTTTTTGAACTTACAGGTAATTCATATGCTGAGAGAAACCTGTCCAAGTAGTTTATTGATAAATACTCACAAAGAGGTCCAAAACCAAAATGAGCATGAACCTGTTAAAAGAAACAAGGCAAATTTAAACACAAATCAACCCTATGAAAGAAGGGTCAAACAAAGAACCCACCAAATCAGTCAAAACAAGTGAAATAAAAGCACCCATATTTGTAAAAAGTGAAAAAGAAGAATGATTTATGAGTTAAAACTTAAACCCACCATTCCAATCCAATCCATAGCTTGTTTTCTAGCTTCTAAATCCAAATCTCCATTTTGTAGCCTCTTCAAGTAATCAACACTTGGCAAATGGTGATGTTCTTTTTCAACCATTAAAGCTATACATTCATCACTCTGCAATGGCAAACCATGTTCATCAAGGCCATTAAAGACTCGGTTTTGATTCAAGTTTCGGTAATATCTACGATGATCCCATGTTTCTCCCTCAAACCTTTCAACTTCACCACCACCAACCCAACCAGAGTACTCGTTATCAAAAAAAACGCTGTCGTTTTCTTCTGCACATAGAAGACTAGAAACTGCACAATCAAAACTTGGTGCCATTGCTAACAAAAACACACAACCAAAATCTCAAACAAGAACGTGGGGTTGTAGTGAAAAGAATTGAAGAAGGGTATATAAAAACAAATATGATATTCTCAAGAGTGAAGCTGAAGCAATCTCCTTTTACACTCTGAGGCTTGAAAAACACTTGGGGAAGAAGAGGGGTGGTCTCTTAAGAAGCAAAATCAATGCCTTTTTTAGGGTAAAAAGCAAGAGAGAGAATTATAAGCGCAAAATATGGACATCAAGGGCAAGATTTTTATTTTTTTGCTCGTAGGAAAGAGAAGAAGAAGAGAGAAAGGAGGGTTATTGTCTGTGACTGTACATTAAGATGTCACCCATTAGTGCTTTCTTTGCTTTACTTGTTTACTGCAAACTGAAGAAATATGGTTTTTTTTTCCCTTTTTTTTTGTCTGTTTTTGATTCTTATTATATAATATTAGCTGTCATTATATTATTTTTTCTCCTTTCATAATCATTAGAGTTTATTACTAAATGATGAAAATCCATTTTCTTATATCAAAAATTTTTGAAATTAAAATAATAATGGATGTGCCGATGGAGTAAGACATGAGTTCGAGTATGCTGAAGCGCATTATCCTCTTATCTATGGGTTTGGGAGGGGCTATGAGTAGGTTTAGGCGTTGTGTTAAAAAAAGCAGATATAATCAAAATATAAATAAGATTATTCAAAAAAAACTGTTGAATATAATGGTAACGTAAATTATACTTCAAATGAGAGACTACATATTCGTACTTTAAAAACAACATTGTTGAAAGAAATAGTGATGAATCTCGAAAATTCATTTAATTTAGATTTAATGTGATTATAGAATATATATATATTTTTGAGTTTTCTTATATACTTATATACTTATTTTCTATTTTCATTTATTATTTTAAAACAATAATAAAATTTTAAAATTTAAGTAAATAAAGTGTTGCAAAGTTTATTAATTTCCTTTACAATTTTAGATATTTTCAATAAGTATCTTAATTTAGAAAAATCAACTTATTTTGTGAAAAAAAAATAGTAGTATTTAACATCATTTAAATTTGAGTATGACTGACATTGATATTATTGTCAGAGTAGGAGAACCTATGCTTGAGTGCGCATTTATCTTCCTATATAAAAAGTGAGAATGGATTATTCGTAATTTTAGATTTTATATAAAAAATATCTTTATGAAAAATATTTTAATTTTTATCTATATTTTTAAAAATGTATAATGATACATTTAATCCCTAACGTTAACTCATTTTGTTATTTTCACCCTTATTTTTTTTTTAAATATAATTAACCTGAAATTTACTCCAAATTATATTTTTCCTGATTTCATTTCAATAAGATGGATGCAGCTCAGACAATTGTAGATTTACCATTTTACCCCGAGACAAGGATGGGCAGAAAACGACGGGTCTAGTTTTGTAAATTGAACCACAGTGAAAGGACAAGACCATAATTCTACTGATGAAAAAAGTAACCAATCGAGGACTTAACCTGACCCTGTCTTTTTCTTCCCATGCTGACACGTGTCGATTTAATTTCCGGTCTACGATTCAAAACATCGGTTTCCTTTGTAAAATTATGACTGTACTTTTGGACTTTCTTTTATACGTACTTTCTACGGTACAAAAAGTATAAAATATTTTCCCTTTTCATACACTTTCAGTTATGATATTTTATTTTATTTCGAAGTCGAGTTGCATTTTATCCCTTTCGTTTAAAAAAAGAGTAAATTAATCCATGTGCATTGGATTAAATAATAGATTGATCTGTCTGTTAAAAATTCATTTATTTTTACTATTAAAAATTACTCCATTTACGTCACCATGAGATACACATGGCATGTCAAAAAATAAGAAGATAATACGCTTCAGTGCACTCGAACCTACGTCATTCTGCGTTGACAACGAACTAAGACTCAATCAGTAAAAAAAATATTTTTTAAAATATAAATAACTTTGAAATGTTTGGATTCTAATATTTCGATTTTTCCACAATTTTCCTACTATTCAGTGCATTTAATTTGTGTGGAAAATTAAAAAGGAAATATTTTGGTATTTGGTCAAGGCGTTGACTGAATAATTAGAATTAATACAACAATTGGTATGGTTATTATTTAGCTTAATTTTGTAAAAGGAAGTTTGTTAATTTCCTAAACTTGTGGTTCTATATATGACTAAATTCATGGTAATTTGTTTAATAAGTATTATCATAATCATGTGATGGATCTCCGATAAGTCCTTGTATCATATCAAAAAGTTTATTTTAGTCCCTCTAGAAATATTTTAGTCCTTCTATGTTTGAAAAGATGACATTTTAATACCCGCACGTTAACTTTGTTGTTAATAGAATGATATGGTTTAATGGTTATTGACGTGGCATTAAATAAAATTAAAAAAAGCTTACCAATCTTGGAAATAAATGGAATAAAGTGGCTTAATGATGGCTGATGCGGACCAAACTATAAATGGTTTAAACACAACAATTATGTAAAAATAAAAAAAATGAACAAAATCGAAAACAATTCGAAGTAAAAGCAAAATCGGTTTCTTACCTCTACTCATTCTTCAAAACTGTTTTTTAATTTTTTAAATTTAATTTAATATTTAATTTAGAGTCTCGCCAGTCACCGTTAAGTCATGTCATTTCATTAACAGCAAACTTGACATGAAGGGACTAAAATAATCGAATTTTCAAATGTATAGGGACTTCAATGTTCCTTTTAACAGTAGAAGGACTAAAATGAACTTTATGATATGGTAAGGGACTTGTGGAAACCTTTATATATCTAACTTAAACGTTCATTTTTATATAGAAAAGAATCTTTTAAGTTCTATGGTGATTAAAAAGGTGTATAAGTAGCATTTAATGAAACAATGTCTAATTTGTCGATGAATCTGATAAAAGTACTATTTTTGAAAAATAATATTATTTAAAATTAAATTATAATATAGTTAATTTTTTATTAGCCAATCAATTTATTCCTTATATTATTAGAATAAATTAAATTAAATTAAATTAGAATAAAATTAACATTTATTATTTAATAAAATTAATATTTTAAAAGTTTTTATGGTTCCGTAATTGTCAACTTTATTACAATTTGAATTTATTTGATTTAGGACCACGCCTAAAAAGATAAATTACAAGTTATCTTAATAGTAAAAATACAGTTCCCCCCTTAAAGATGAAAAGTTTCAGTTTGATCCCTTTAAAATTCTAAAATGCTAAGCATATATAAAGATAAAATTATATTTTGACCCCATTAAAATTTTATACTTCAATTTTGCCCTCTCCCAAAAATGAACTTCTGGCTTCATCGCTGTTTGATCGGGTCTCAGACCGAATATAGAACAAAAAAGAAAAAAAAAAAACATGTGACACATGGAAGAGGTAAACGATGTGATGACCAGAAAAGGTAGAATGACAATGATGAATTCATACAGAAATCATCTCAAAATCAACCAACAATTCCATCTTTGTTTGCAGGGGGCAAATAAAAATTTTAAAGGGTTGTCTTTTTATTGGCCAAAGAACCAACAAAAGACATGAACTTTAGCTTTTCTTTTAACTTTTAGGAGCGTCTTCTTCTTTTGGATTCTGCCAAAACAGCATTAAATATATATATATATATTTTCTTCTTTCCATCGCTTTCAGCAAAGGACTGTTTAGATTTTGGATAATTACTCTTTAATTCAATTAGGCATATTTAGTTGTAGGGTTTAGTGGACTTTGTGATTAATAAGCACTTTCCGACATTGTCAAATAAGACTGTGTTTGGTCCTTTGGGGGTTAAATGCCATAATTTTACTTCCTAGGTAATGGTGTTAAAAAACAGCAAACATAAATATGTCTCAAAGACTAATAATTTTTTCTTTTCAAGTCTTATAAAAACTGTAGAGATCAAGGAGGAAAAAACAAAAAAAAACATTATAAAAGTTGGTCCAAATCTTGATATTTTCGTTTCTTAGATGTTCTAATATCCCATATAAACGAGATGCCCCTCGACTATGTTTTTTACGTTATTGTACTCTTAGAATGAATAATGTTCCTTTCTTTGCTTGCATGGTTGTACAAATTTTCAGGTCTCAAAACTTTCAACACGTTATATATATTTATCTATTTGCTTTAAAGTGAATTTTCTATAAGTTTTGGTAGAAAAAATATGACGACTACGCGAATATATTCATTATCATCTGTATCGTATCAAGGATTTATTACGATCCTTTAAGCTTCATTCTGAGATCTCGGCACATGACGTACTTAGACTTCTCACTCTTGGTATAGCATTCCATGAATCAACCGTAATTCCACCATTTTATTACTGACAGCAACCAGCAACACATTATCATATTACATCTCCATTTGTCTAAAACTCGTATCCCAAGTTATGCAAAGACGTTCTAAAACTCTATCCATGAAGTTTTTTAGGTTTTGTTTGGTAAAAAAGAAATGAATAATGAAAAATGAATAAAAAAATTGTTAATTTAATGCTTAAACGACAAACTAGGGTTTTATTAAAAAGTGATTGTTAAAAATTATTGTGCTTAAATTTAGATCATATATGTAAAATAAAGACTATATAGTATTCTTTTATGATATATGATATAAAATATTATTTTTGAAGCTATAATTATATTTATATCAATGACTATTATCGGAATTAATCATTTTAAGTATCGAATTAAATAAATAACTCAATTCAAATTAATTTGTTTATTCACGATTAACACGTGTTGAATGCAATACTAAAATTAAAAAACATGGAAAATTATTTCATTCCACATTAGTGTAGATTAAAAAAATTGTGCAAAATCACGTTACACTTTTAAGAGAGAATACAAGTTCAGACATCAGATATAATATTATTGAGAGAGACAGTTGTGAATCCCCAACATAAATCATAAAACAAACATAAAAAATACCAAAAACAACTCCGCAATAGAATCAAATTAGTAAAGAGATATATGATAATCTAATAATAATAATATTCTTGAATTTTTTTTTCCAAAAAGAACTCGATGGATGGATTGTGGAGTAGCATCGGAGACAACATGCGAATGCCATTCAAAGCAAAAAAAGAAGAAGAAGAAGAAAAAAATGGTGAGAAAGTACGTAGTTGAAAAAAAATGCAAAAACGAATCCATATCATATGGTCATAGTCATACATTTGACGACAAAATTCTTTGAATTTTCAATTCAGGAAAACCTAATGATGATCATCAAAAAATACCAGACCAGTTCAAACGGTAAAAAAAAACCCTTAATTAAGACAGTGAGTTTTGATTTTTAACCTAGGATGCTAGACGTGCTTAGAAAGAAAAAAAACATGCCATATGAGTTGTTAAAGAGACTTTAACGACACAAATTTCTAACCCTTTTTCCCCCTTCCCCAATATTCTTTAAATTTACCTTTTTCCACCTTTTGCAGTGAAAATTCCTTCCTACTGGGTTCAAAAATAACGAAAATATAAACTTCACCCATATGGGTTATGTCAGTTTTTTTTTGCTAGTCTCGAAACACCATATGCCCACTTCCCTCTTTCTTTTCCTTGCTTTTCCAATACACACTCAAACATTTACGCGTATATATTGTATTCGAGATATTTATGCTTGATGTTGTTCTTGTGGTGTTTTGTTTAATTAGCCAAGTGAAAGTGTTTTCATCCTCTCATACAATATATGAGCATGTGTTCAAATCCCATTAAGACCAAATATTGCTCATATTTCGTTGGCCATGAGATGTTTCCAAAACTCTGTGAATTCGATTTGACTCTTCTTATAGTCGGGAGACAAGATTTCAAAAATAAAACTAAACATAAACACCCGAAGCACAATACACCCACTATTTAAGAGTTTGAGTCCGACCTCCCCCTCCTCTCAACATGTATACATAATTGTTTGGTACACAAACAAATTTAAAAATCAGCATATGTCTTTGACTGATACTAACAAAAAAATCCTGCCATCAATGGGTAAAATAGTAACCGAGTATTTTTGCGGTATAACTCTTTAAACATTATTTGTAAAGTCTAAAAACTCTATTTGTCAATATGCCAATTAATTTTTCATATATATATATTAATATCATATTTGTTAGTAATCATATGGTTTGTTGTGTGATAGTTGCTCACCTACTCCTTTAATCATGTGGTCGAGAGTTCGATCGCCGCTCATGAAAAATGGAACATATTTCTTAGTCAGCTGTTTATCTCTTCGAACAGCACTCACGACGAGAATACCTTGATTTCGAAAAGAAATATAAAAATATTAGTTGCGATAAATTTTGATACGTGTTACTTTTCCATACCATCAATGTTGTTTGAATCGAAAAGAGACTCTAATTTTTAATTATTTTCTTATTATATATAAATAATTATTCAGAGTTAAAAGAGTACGTGAGGGGAGAGCATCTCATAAGATAAAATTCACATTGTTTGGTCTAAAAGCAAGTCTTTGGGGGGCTGCTGTTTGAGATCCGAGCTTAACAGAGTGTCATGCCACTCCCACTACACATTTTCTTTATTTAACCTATCCATTTACTCATTTGTATATTTTTTTATACGATATAAAAATCTATATATTATTTATTGATTTGTTGATGCTACCGAGCCCAATGTTGGGCAGATGATTAGATTTATTACTCCAATATTTTTGCATATTTGAATCTCCTTTTTCATCGTCACAGCTACTAATATTTGATTTTTCCCAATTCCATGCATGTTTGGTCGGTCGTGTAATTGTTTAGTGATAAATTAATTTTTAAATTGAGACTTAATTCGATTGGTATATGTATTGATGTTAATGTAGGAGGATGCGGGTTTGAGTGCGCTAAAACACGTTATCCTTTGATTCATGGGTTGGGGAGGGGCTATGGATAGTTCTAAGCATTGTGTCAAAAGAAAGCGGATATGATCGGAACCTATAACACCTTGTACTTGTACTTTAGTCTTGACCAAACGATATATAGCAATTAAATCTGTTAGGTAAAATTTTACTATTAGTCCTGCATTATGTGTGAAGCTGTAGATTTAGTTCATATTTTTCAACTGGATCATTCTTAGTTGTTTTATTTTTCGAATTTCAAAAATTTAATCTTAATGCAAATGACAGTCGTAAAATCCATTAACTGATTTTTTGTGAGTAATATGTGACAATAACAAAGTGACATGACATTACATATGCGATAATATACTTATTGCACCAAATTTTAAAAATAGAAGAACTTAACTTAAAGAAGTTAATAGCTATTGTTTGGTGATCAAGACTAAAATTTTAAAATTCTAAAAGTACGACAACCGGAAATGATCAAATTAAAATACAAGAGCTATATCCACGGATATTATACAAAGTAAATATTAACTAAAAATGAGAGAATCAACAGTGATCAAGATTCAAGATCAATACTGTAGCTTTACTCTATTAACAAATTAAACTTTGATTAAATTAGCAATAATATTTGTTTTACTAGTGCTTTGGCCTTTTGGGGTTTTAACTAATTAATCAATATTTTTTAAAAAAAATCCATCTTCCTAATAAACTCAAAAGCAAGTTCTTGAGATTCACCCCATTAAAAAAAATAACATATCTAGTGATTTTAAATAAAATAAAAAAGACCATATGTTTTAAAAAGAAAAATAAGACCATATCTAGTCATTTTAAATCAATACAAAGTTTTAAAATAAAAGGTTAAATTTTGGTTTTAGTCCCTCTGCTATGCTCAAATTTGGTAATTAATATCTACGTTTCGATTACATATGATTTAGTTAACACAATGTTGATATAGACATTTTTTTTATTGTTGGAAGGGATGTTTTTAAGAAAAAAAAATCACATTAGTATATTAATTAGAACAGTTAATGTCATTAACTATTTGAATTAATTAATGAAATTGTAAAAATAAAGGGACTGAATTATGTCAAATTAGGGTTAATACATGAGTTTAATTTCAATGTTTAATTTGGTACACATATCAAACATCATGTAGTCCAATGAATTTTTAGCATGCGTTGGGACAAAAAAAAACATAGACACTACATTGAAACCAAATTCGGGTATTCAAATGGGATAAAGAAAAACGCAAATATCAAATTGAAAAAAAAAACCATAGGTATTGAACTGAACATTGAAACCAAACTTAAGTACCAAATTGAGACAAATAAAACTCGGGCATTAAATTGAACATTGAAACCAATCTTAAGTACTTAAATGAGACAAAGAAAAACTCAAGTATTAATTGAAAAAAATTTAGGTACCAAACTAAACATCGAAACCAAACTCATATACCAAATCATAATAACCCACCAAATTAAAATACAAGCACTAAATCCCAAAGGGACCAAAATTAGAATTTGACCAAAAAAAAAGAGAGAGAGAAAAGGTTTCATAGTGTGATCACATTGCGTTTATTGAGTTATTTTGGTCATCATAGGCATGTGCAACGCCTGCAAACGACGCCGTGGTCCGCCATCAAAAGCATCCACAACATCCGCGGTATCTCCGGTGTCTCCACTATTCATACTTCCCACCACCGTCCATATAAAATATTATTTCCCACGTGGATCTATGATCATGGCCCTGTGCCTCTCGTGTAATATATATACTTTTATTTTTAATAATCCTTTTGTTGTCTAATTTGACCAACTTAATTAGTCATTAACATTAATTAAATGGTGTTTAATCCAGATTTGAGCTGGCAAAGTCTACATGTCTTGGCTTAATCTACGTCTCTTTATCAAAGTAATATACATATGCATATATATAATATAGGATAAAAGGGGCATACTGGTTTAGCTTTTGGGAGTCTGTACAGTAGAATATGGGGACCATTTGCCTGTACAAGAATGGAGGAGGCTGTTCCAATTTACTTTTTTTGTTCGCTTTTGTTTTGTTTTGTTTGCATTTCATAATTATATAAATACATGGATGAAGTTAAAAAAAATTTGGTAAAAGAATCGTAGAGGTCTTTGTACTAGAAGTCGAATTGCATATTGTTCTCTCAACTCATAAAATGAACAAATTGATTTTTGTACGTTAGATCAAAAGAGCAAATTGATTTTTTTCTATTAAAAATTTTATTCATTTGTATTGTTAAAAACAGACGGAATAACTAAATAGTGACATATGACATGCCACGTGTACCTCATGTTCACTTACAAAGACCAATTGTAATAACCCTAGAAGAGAAGGGCACGTGGTAGGCCATCGCATGATCCGCAAGTGACCCCTCATGGGCGCCTTAGTAAACTAACATGCGGATGGTCCACAATTCACCCCTCATGATACACTCCTTGCAAGATTATATTGGCTTAACCGTCTATTGTGATCTCAAGGACAAAAGTGCTAGGACAGGGCAACCTATGACACAAGCGAGATCATGCAACATATACCATGGTGATAACTGACCTATAACGGCATTAACACCTGACCAGACCATACAATCGTGCAGGATACTGTTTGAACTGCCATACAACACTACTAGATAAGAAATGACTCACTATATTAATCTGGTCACCCAAGAAAGTAAGGGATCCTTCTTCCTCCTATCATCACTACTTCCTTCTTCTCCTTCCTCCTCTTTCCTTCTCTCAGGTGAACCAACACTCCCCTCCTCCATCACAACTTCTTTGTTAGTGATCCGTATCAATAATGAGAATGTTTAACCCAAAATAAAAAAATATAACACAAATATTGTGAATTGATAAATAAAGAAAATGGTGCAGCTGCCAAGCCAACCTGGCTGGCAGGCAAAGGTTATTGGTGGGATGTTGGATGTGAAATCAAAGTCCCTCTTAGTTCATAGAGCCCATCCATGTCTTGGTTTCATTTGTCTTCTTATTACTTTCCTCTTTATTTTTTTATTCCATTTTATTTTTATATGTTTGTCTAAACATTGCCTCTTTGGGTCTTATTAACTATATAGGTATATAATAAAGTACATATATATTGTTTGTTTCTGTAACATGTTAGGTAAAGAGTAGCTCTTGCTTTCCAAAATTATAATCCTACATTAGCTTCCACTAGGAGAGGTTAGTCCAATTAATATGCTTTCAGCTTTACAGAAAACACAAGGTTATATTATATTTTGTCACTCAAATCATTTTTTTTGATTAATCTGAAAAATAAATTAATATTAATACATTCAAATAATTATAATCGGGATTGATTATTATAGTGTGTTATCAAATTAATAATCAAACTTAAATAAAAAATATCGTTTTTTTGTTATCTTATTAAAAAAAACCACGTAATTCTTATGGTTGTTTAAAATGGACTAAATCAATTAGTCATATCGAAAACTGATCAATACATTAACCTGAAGAAAGAGATTAAAAATGCATAAGTAAATTGTGATTTATTAGTTAAGTGTTCGACTCATCGTTGTGTCAAATAAAATCCATCTTTTTATATATTAAATGGGCCATGGAAGGAGCCTAAAACTACTATATTGGGTCAGATTGGGTCTTAATTTTTAATTTTTTATTTATTATTCCAAATTCATTTCTGGCCCAATATGAAATAGTTGGTGGATCATATTCACTATTCATATGATATTAGTATGCATATCCACTCAAAATTATGTAGGAATTTTAATCAAATGTATAATGTTATTGTTGAGGGGAGTTTAGTTTCGAACCTTAACGGAAAGTATTGTTCCATTCAGGAGTTTTGTCTTCCTATTCTGAGGAGAACTTGATTGGAGTCAGGGAGAGTCTCGATCGATGTAGATACAACTTGCAAGCTCATGAGATGGGTGTTGGTATTATTAGAAATATTAATTATGCAAGTTGCCTATCGAACCATAGACCAATGTTTAAATGCCTTACCTTAACATACATGGTACCACTTGGCTAGGTATGACTTGCAAGCTCATGGAAGGGGTGTTATTATTGCTAAGGTAAGGCATTTAAGCCTTGGTTGATTCGACCCCTCGTAGGAGTAGCTTGCATAATTAATATTTCTAATAATACTACACCTGTCTCGTGAACTTGCAGGTCATATTTACATAAACCAATGCTTTCCTTGGAGTGTGAGAGACAAAATCTCTGAGTGGGACAATGCTTTTCGTTAAGGGTCCGAGATCCAACCTCCCATCAACAGTTTTAAATAAATTTTGATTTTGTGCAATTTTATACATAAATTATTTATTTGATTCAATTTTCAAAAATTACTAATACAAGTATTAATATAGAATAATTTTACATTTACATATTTCATATATAAATTATTATATTTATCTAATATATAAATAAATGATGTATTTATTTAAATATGTACAGTTAAATCAAAATTAAAGTTTTATGTATACAGCTGAACCACAATCTATAATTGCACCAAATCAAACTTTATATATCAAATTGCATAGTAAATCAAAGTTCATGTCTAATTTTGAGGTTTATTCCAAAATAATTGACACCCCTATGAAAAAACTGATATAATTTAGGGGTCAAATCTTGAATAAAGGCAATATAATGCCAGACTCTGTTCATAATGGCTTCCAGTCTCTTCTTTAGAGCGTCGAACCTTGTTTCATCGGCAAGAATACGACGCCGTATCCCACTACTCGGTGCGTTTTGCGTCCTGGGTTTGGGGTTCCCCAGTCTCTGCTCAATACTCCCTTCTTCCTCTTACCTCAAGACGAGTTGTCCTCAGTCTCCCCATTTTGTTCATATAGAAAGGTAAATTAATTAAGTATAGCAACCCGCATTTGATTTTTTTTAAAAGATTTAATTCTGATTTTCTGTTTAATTTAAGCTCTAATATTCGTTGGGATTCTTCTCTTAGGTCGAAATTTAGTACCCAATCAGCAGATAAGACCGTTCAGGCTGTGAAAATGGAGGGGAATAGCAACATTGTTCCAAGCATCGTCGTCTATGTTACTGTTCCTAACAGAGAAGCAGGTCCTTTTTTCTAAACTCTTTTTTTTGTGTGTGTGCTGAGAAGGGTAACTGTGATTACTGTAATCAAATGGAATCTGGGTTTGTGGAAAGAAATCGTGTTTAGCAATTACATTGGGAAAATAGCTAATTGATAAACGATCATATTTCATTTTTTTTTCAAGCTTTCTCATCTGTTATAATCTTGTGGGTTCGCTATTAATTGGCACCATGTCATGTAGAAATTTCTGGGGTTTTATATTTTGTTATGGCTTCCTTATTTTAAAGTGGCTGATGAATTTGCTGGATGATCCTTTACTAAGTGGTGTATGTTTAAAGTAGTTGAAACTCGAAACTTGAAACTACCATTCTAATTAATGCACAATGTATACATGCAGGTAGGAAGTTGGCTGGAAGCATCGTGAAAGAGAAACTTGCAGCTTGTGTAAATATAGTACCAGGTTATGCATATAGCTCTTTTAATTTGGGTCATCATATGGTTATATGTTCAACCATGTGAGTTATGGAATTTAGTGTTTTATGTGTCATCATTGTTCATGATCTGTTTTCGGGTCTAGCTTACCGATTTAATCTTGATTGTTTAAGAAAAAGTAAATGTTGAAATGATCGAGCTGGTTATTATTCTTTTACACGGTCAATGTGTCTCAAGCCACCTTGCAGCGTGAATCCCTTGCTTTGAAACAATGACAGTAGGTTCTAAGCATGTGTAGATGTTTTCAAGATTTTTGTGATTTTGTACAGAACCCCTCTAATTGAAACCAGTTGGTCTTTCCCTCCCTCTCCTATGACACATGCTCTTGTTTTTCTTTCGTAATTTCACGAGGGAGAGACTCTATATTTTTATTTATATTCACTTGAACAATAGTTTCTGAGATAGGTTTGTTATATCGTGATTGCAGGTCTGGAGTCGGTGTATCTATGGGAGGGAAAGGTACGAGACATTCTCTAAGATACTTGCTTTTGTTGGACTAGTGAAAGTAAACGTTTCTGATGGACTTGCGTAGCTAAGTTTATATGCATTTTATACAACTGAGGACTCAGGTAAGTTAGCTTGTTTAACCGAATACCATTTCTATCGGTTCTGTAGATAAACTCAGATCCTGAGGAGATGCTCATAATCAAGACAAGGCAATCCCTCTTGGAAGCTCTAACAGAGCATGTGAAGGCAAATCACGAATATGAGTAAGCGCAAAACCTCTCTCTTGTATATTTTTCAACAAAAATGTTAAAAGACCTGAATTCCTTTGAACTCCCTCTTTACCTTTTCTGTTTTTGTTTTTCTCAGTGTGCCCGAAGTTATTGCCTTGCCAATCACTGGGGGCAGCCCCCAGTATCTAGAATGGCTTAAAAACAGTACAAGGGACTGAACTTCTCGGATGTAGTATATGAGCTGGCATGAATGTCTGAAAACATGTAAGTGCTCAGTTATGGTTGTGTTATGAATGGCTTCATCTGACTCGAATAAAGGAAGCATGTCATGTTCGTAATCGGAAAGATTAAAATCTATTTTCGTAGGAAAAAAGATGTGTTGGAGTTGGTGTGTTTTTAAGACAAGGAATTTGCTCTGATAAATGCAGCCTATTATTTGTTCTCCAATTTACAAGTAGAAATACGTTACCTAGCTCGTGTTGAGTAACAACATATAATACATATATGCATGATGTTGATAGGTAAAAGTACCATGGAGGTCTTTGTACTACGAGTTGGATTGCATTTTGCCTCCCTTTACTTGAAAACGGGCAAATTAGCCTTTATATATTAGATTAAAGAGTAAATTGGTCTTCTTATTAAAAATTCCATCAATTTCTATTGCTAAAAACTTGTCATTTTAACAATCGAAATGAATAATTTGCTCTTTAATTTAATATACAAAGACTAATTTACTCATTTTACTTTTACTGATGTATGAGCCTAGCTTGATCCCAACCCAATTTGGCCTATAAATACCTCTACAATCCACCCAAAAAATAAGGGTAAACTACACCATTATTGACTAAATTATGGATAAGTTTTTATTTTGGTCACTTAACTAAAAAAAGTTACTATTTGATCATTGAACTATTAAAAGTTCTCATTTAAGTCACTAGGCTGTTAAAATTAATATTATATGACTTTCTCTGTTCGCATTGTCTACATCAATTGGAAGTTTTCTTTCCCTTTCTCTTTTAAAGTTCAATTTTATTTCATGAAATAACTTTAGACGTTACGAATCTGCAAATAAAAATTCAAACATCTTCTTTCTTCGATTTTCGACATTGGCCGTCAAATCAATTTGGATTTAATGTATGTTCTTTTACTTGTCAATGGGTATTGATCCACCATATTGGTTGTCGAATCATCGTTTGAAGCTTGATGGTAGACCTATTTAAAAAAAACTTAATAGTCTAATGACTTAAATAAAAATATTTGAATGGTTTAGTGACTTAAAAGAATTTTTTTGGATAGTTCAGTGACCAATCTATAACTTTATTTAGTTAAGTGATCAAAATAGAAATTTACTCATAATCTAATGACCAATGATGTAGTTTACCCAAAATATAACCTATCGTTGAGGTTTTCTTGGAAAAAATCGTCGCATCTTTCTACGATTCTTTATGAAAGATATTCAGTCCATCAGAATAGAAGTTAAAGAGGGTATTTATGCTCGTCGTGTCCTTTATATGGAAATCAGGGGCCAGGGGGCTGTTCTCTTGACTGGTACTGATGAGAATTTGACTCCGCACAAAATTGAGACAACGAGTCACCTCTGTAGTGCTAATAGATATTATTTTGGATTAAATTGTGGAAAAAAAATAAAAAATTTAAAAGATAGAATATGCTTTTAAGTTTTTATATATATATTTTTTATATTTGGAATTTAATTATCATGTTTTTACTTTTAAAAAATTAATCTCTCTATTTTTCAAATTTAAAAAATTTAGGTCCAGTTATCAATACTGTTAAAACTCTTTTATTAAATTCATTGGTATGACATTTCAAGAAAAAAAAACCTCATTTGATATTCAAGAATTTAATTTTAATAGCGTTAGGATTTCTTAAATTTCACATAAGTATTTTAATTATAATAAAGTATTTGAAATAAATAATGATATTATAAAAGTTAGGTATCAAATTATGTCAAACAATAAAATATAAAGATTAAATCTCAAGTTAAAATGTAGTACATGAACTAAAATTGAAATTTGATCATTATAGTATAATCTCAACAAAAATATTAGAATTGAAAATTAATCATAATCTTATAATTTCAAACAAAAGAAAAGAAGCGAAATATAGTGGTCCAGTGTAGGTCTGTTCATGAGCCGGATTATTTGTTCAAGCTTGAAGGTCTGTTTGAAATTCAGAAGAGTTTGAGCAAAAATATTAGATTCAAAAAATGGGTTGAACAAAAAAAAAAGTTCGTTTAAGATATGAGCCAAGCTTAAGCTTAAACATTCAAAACCTGAGCTTGACTTTTTTTTTTAAGTCTATAATTTTTATAGTAACAGATAATACTATTATAATATAAACATTAAAATTTTGTTGAGATGATTATATATAAAAATTTAATAAATAATATATATAGTTATTAAATGTTAAAATAAAATAATATAAATATGTATTTTTAAATTAAAAAATATAATATAGGCAAACGTAAAATGGGCTTGAATTAGCCATTTAAAATATGAACAAATTTGATTAAAATTTTAGATCTATATTTTGGGCTAAGTCGGGCTTGGGAAAACATAATGTGTATTAATATCATACTTAAGCCCAACCTGAATCTGATTCATAAATACCTTTAATCAAGTGTCATGAAGACCCTGAATTAAAATTTAACGATCATCTTATTTCTTTTTGAGTGACTCAAATGAAAGCGTTCTAAAAGTTGGGTGAACAACCTAGTAGCTCACCTTTTAAAAACCGTATAAGATGTAAATTAAATTAAAAAATATTAAAAGCAAGGACTAAATAAAATAATTGAAACTGCAAATTAAAGTTTAAAATTGAGGGTAAATTACACATAAAAGCCATATTTTTTAAAATTTACCAAAATGGGTCCGATATTTTATTATTTACCGGAATGAGTCATTTTTCCCGAAATCACGTCCACGTCAGTGCGATGTCAGGGGATGTGTCAGCAAATCACGTCCACATCAGCGCGATTACTTACATGGCAACAAATCGCGTCTACGTAAGCGTGATTTGCTGACGTGGAAGCAATAATTATGAACAATTTATGTTTTTTAGCTTGGAAAAACTTTGAAAGACCATAACTTTTGACTCGGTTGTCCCATTGAGACGATTTTTTTTTATTTCGAATAACTTTTCGAGATCTACGCGCTGGAAAACAGCCGAAGGCGGTTTGCTGCAGTTTTCATCGAAAAAGATCCTTTTTTGCCTCTAAATTTTGATTTTTTCGGTTTAAAATTAAATTTTGAAACATTCAAATCATTATTTTTCTTATTTATTTGAAGTAAACACCAGATTTTTTTTACAGAATTATTGTATTATTTTTTCTGATTTGACACGTGTATGGAATAGGTCCGATAAATCGTTAGAACGTAAGTAATATAATTAAGATAATAACATTATTTTTATAATATGTCAATTAATTAGTTTAGCTTAGTTGGTTAAAATGCTTGCTCTTTTCCCTTAGTACCTTGGTTCAAATATTGTTGGTAATAATTTTGAATCTTTTTTGTACTTGTTGCATTTATTTTTTTAATCAATTAACTCTTCAATATTACATTAATATGTATTATTAGGGGCAAAATATAAAAAAAAGGGGCAAATTACACATAAAAACTCTATTTTTTTAAAATTTTATCGAAATAGGCCCAATATTTTATTATTTACTGGAATGGGTCATTTTCCCCGAAATCGCGTCCACGTTAGCGTGATGTCAGGGGACGTGTCAGCAAATCGCGTCCTCGTAGGAGCGATTTGTGTCCACGTAAGCAAATCGCGCTGATATGGACGCGATTTATTGACACGTCCCCTGACATCGCGCTGACGTGGACGCGATTTCGGAGAAAATGGCCCATTTCGGTAAATAATTAAATACTGGACCCATTTCGGTAAATTTTTAAAAAAATAGGGTTTTTTTAGTATTTTGCCCTAAAATTGAGGGACCTAAATTAAAGTTTACCTTTTTTCTTTTATTCTATTATTTCAATAGTTGTTTAGTAATAATTAATCCGTATTTTAGGTTGTGTCGCCCATGGTATACGTGACATCCAATAACCTATTATATTAATAAATAATTTATATCATTTTGAAATTTAATTTCATTTTTATATTGTTTTAATAAAAAAATCATTATTCAATTTTTTAAAAAAAATTATTTTATAATGATGCTCTAATGTAATGTTTATTTTTAGTTTCTTACCACATTCAAATCTAGGACAGATATGTTAACTTATTTACATAAAGATCTTGGATTATCCCATTTTTCATCTCTTAATTTTTTTTGATAAAAAATGGGCCCAAAGCATTACCTCGAATTAACAAGCATCAGCAAGTATAAGCCCATAGGTGTCGTTAATATATTCTATATTAAAAGGAGAAGTATAACGTTTATTAACAACAAGTTTACAAAGGCTATCAGTCAATCTATTGCTCGAACAAACGACCCACTCAATTCAACTCTTAATTTTTGAATAAGTGACTTAGGGTTAATTTAGAAAAATATTGTGAAAAAGTAATTATGAAATATTCTCTTTGATATTTAAGTATTCAGTATTGTTGTTAAAAAAACGTTTTTGAAAAAATAAAATGTTTATTTTAGACATCATATTATAAAGTGAAAAAATAATATAAACAATGTTTAAATTTGTTAACATTATAAAATTTCAATAAAAATATTTTTTTATTATAACTCATTCTTAATATTTTAATATTTAAAATAGAGTTTAAAATATAATATATAAATATTAAAATATAGGTGCCGATCATATTCCATAACTCATAAATAGGAGGATAATACGCTTCATCACACTTGAATCCACGTCCTCTTGTATTGACAACAATACCAATCGAGTTAAGACTCAATCGGCAATAATTACAAATTTAAATATACATTATTATGTATTTAAAACATATTTTAATAAAAAAATATTTATATACCTTATATACAAATTAGAAAAAAAGAATACATTACATTATAAACTAAGGTCTTCATTTGATTTTAATAGTATTTTGTTGCCAAATATAAAAACTGGGTTTTAACTGTGGTTACTTCTCCAAAAGTGGGTAAAAGTACTATAATGACCTTTGTATTTACATTTTATTTTTTATTTAAAAAATAAGTAAATTATTAGATTAAAGTGTAAATTAGTCCATATACATTAGCATGAGGTGCACAAGGAATGCTACGAGTTATTGTCCAAAGCTACGGCCTTACCTCTCCCTACAAATAGAAAATTTTAATCCAATCCCTCTATAATTAAAAAATACAAATTAATCTATAGTAAAATTTCAATTTGTCCCCACTAAATATGAAGAAAATTCTATTTAATCCTTTAAAAAGTAATGAAATTATATATTAATACATGATAAAATCACATTTGGATCTATTAAAAGTTTTATAATTAAATTTTGGCCTCCCTTAAAAGAATTCATGGCTTCGCCCCTATCACTGTCTGATTATTTAATAAACCAAGTCAGTTTTTAATTGTACAAATGGATGAAAATTTTAATAGAAATAATTAAATTGTTCTTTGATTTAATGTACAATGATAATAAATATAACCCGACTCCTACTACATAACATTCATGATACTTTTACTCGAAAAGTGTAGTATAAAACAAAGATTTGAAAAATCTAATTTGATTTTTGTTAGTTAATTAATTATTAGTAGAATTTTGTTTGTAAATAAAATAAGCGCACTGTCCTAAATCCAAAAAATGCGACGGATTTTTCGATGTACAAAAACAAGCTGTCACTTTCAACGGTTTCCAAAGGTCAAAACCGGTGAAAGGAATATTCCAAGGGCGTCACTGTAATTACGTCCCTTCCAGCATCTTCACCAACCAATCACTCAACGAGTGAACAAGGTACAACCTTTCGCTTCCGAACAAGCCGTATATAAACAAAAAGACATAAATAACCTTCCGCAACTCAACTCCTAAGCACAGCACTCTAAATAAAACGAGTCCACTCACAACAAAGCCTAATAATTTCAATTCATAATTTCTTCAATGGCTTCTCTTTCAGGCTTATGTTCTTCTTTTCCATCGGTGAAGCCTAATAACAGAATCGGCGGTGAACTCAGTCCGGTTCGCAAAGACTCACTCGCAGTGTCGACTCGTTCTAACTCGAGCTTTAAACACTCTGTTGCTCGTGAAGTATCTGCTGATTTGTCGAAAACGAATGATGTCGCGGGTTTGAAGCAGGCTAAGCAAGGTGGACTCGAGAAAGATCCTAAAGCGCTTTGGAGGAGATACGTTGATTGGTTGTACCAGCATAAGGAGCTCGGGTTGTACCTCGATGTGAGTAGGATCGGGTTCTCGGATGAGTTCGTTTCCGAAATGGAGCCCCGGTTTCAAGCCGCGTTTAAGGCTATGGAGGAACTGGAAAGAGGCGCCATCGCCAATCCTGATGAAGGACGGATGGTCGGCCACTATTGGTTGAGGAACGCGAAACTCGCGCCGAATCCGTTTCTGCAAGTTCAGATCGATAAAACTCTCGCCGCCGTTTGCGATTTCGCTGATGCCGTCATCAGCGGTAAGGTTAGTTTTGGCGATTCGGCTTTAACTCGCTGTTACAAACTAATCGATCGTGGATGTTTTAAGTAATCAAATTGTTTAATCCGTTTTTGAACTGCAGATTAAACCACCTTCTCCAGAGGGTCGTTTTACTCAAATACTCTCAGTTGGCATTGGAGGTTCGGCTCTGGGCCCGCAGTTCGTCGCGGAAGCATTGGCTCCTGATAATCCTCCTCTTAAGGTATGCTCTTTGGATTTCACTGGGAGTACAATACCAATTTTGTTTCTCTTTTTTGCACAATTTGATCCAATTTCGTGTAAGTAGATTGTTTTTTAAAGTAAATTGAATAGTACACTTCATTATTTATTGGCAATGAGCTTTGAGGGTTTAGTCTGCTGATAGATTTGTTACAGCAATGTTCTAACTTCAGTTTCGAGTTTTTTATTAGCTTTGCAACTGAATGATTTTAGGTTTTAACTATATGTATATGATTGGAATAGGCTATTAACAACTTGTTCTCTTTATTGGCTGGCAGATAAGATTTATTGATAATACAGATCCTGCTGGAATCGATCATCAAATAGCACAACTTGGGCCTGAGTTGGCTTCTACTCTTGTAATTGTGATTTCAAAGGTCTGCGTCAATTCATCCTTAATCTCTATACTGTTGGTTTTCTTGTTTCATTATTCGTTGATTTTATGGGTTATATGAAATATTTGTGTATTTATCTGATAAAAACATATCTACTCAGAGTGGAGGTACCCCTGAAACAAGAAATGGTCTATTGGAAGTACAGAAAGCCTTCCGTGAAGCTGGTCTGGATTTTGCAAAACAGGTTTTTATCTCAGGTTCTTGTTTCTGCTTTTATTTGTTTTCCCCTACTTCAGAGTGTCATTCCAAAATATTACTTCGTTACTTAATTCAAGGTAAGTTATCATTGGCGGATATCTTAGAGGCTTCATAATAGAGTTAGCTCGATTGCAATTGGAATAAATTTGTCATAAAATGCTTAAAGCCAGACATATAGTTTTGAGCTTTTTCTGCTCTTTGCTGCCACCATAATGGAGATTGTGTACAACTACCCCTATGATTTTATTTTTCTTTCTTTGTATAATTTGCCACACATATAGTTTAGTGGGCTTGTTGAATATTCTGAGTTATTAGATGGTAGATTGATATTTTAAACCCTACTCCCTACTTCAATTGTGCTTAGTTCACTCTAATGATCCCTTGGATAGAAACTTCACTTGGTACTTTACTATTTCATTCAGATCAGAATCTTGCATTGTTGCTACGTTTTTCTTGTACTCTGGAAGATGGTTCCGCCAATACTATGATTCTCAACTTAATATGTGTTTCTTACGTGTGCTCTAATGCAGGGTGTTGCTATAACACAAGAAAATTCTTTGTTGGACAACACTGCAAGGATTGAGGGTTGGGTAGCCAGGTTCCCTATGTTTGATTGGGTTGGTGGCAGGACCTCTGAAATGTCTGCAGTTGGTTTGCTTCCTGCAGCACTTCAGGCATGTACTCCATGGATTTAATATTTAATGTGGTTATAAGTTCACTTTTGCCAGTTTTTTCTAAGTGAATGTTGCTGCAGGGAGTTGACATAAGAGAAATGCTTATTGGTGCATCCATGATGGATGAGGCCACTAGGAGCACAGTCGTAAGTTTCACATTGGTGTCTTATTAGTTCCTATAACTTCCTTGAATGCTGAAATCAGGAGAACTGAATCATCATAGTTGTTTTTTACTTGGTGATTTTGGGTTGCTTGTCTTTATTCCCTTTGTTTTGCCTGTAGGCAGTTTCTGAGCATGGAAAAACTTGCTTCTCATCTTCTTCTACCATGTTTTAGTATGCTTTTGATTTGTATCTTGCTGGTATTCCTCCTATCATTGCAGATAATATCTCCTGATTGACTTACATATTTTTCCTCCTTTCCTTCAGCTGAGGAAGAATCCTGCAGCATTGCTTGCTTTATGTTGGTACTGGGCAACTGATGGGATTGGATCTAAGGTATTCAATTCTTAGCTATATTGCAGATCTTATGTTGTCCAAATTTTGGTTTCTCAAAATAAAATAATGGCTTCTCTTGTTGAATTCTTCAGGATATGGTTGTTCTTCCTTACAAGGATAGCTTATTACTATTTAGCAGATATTTACAACAGTTGGTTATGGAATCGCTTGGCAAGGAGTTTGATCTGGATGGTAACCGGGTATGATCACACCACTTCAATTAGGATGCATTTTTTAGACTACTTTTGGTTCCCTGGTGGCCACTTTGTACAAATGCTAATTGAAGCTAAATATTAGTAACTAAGTGATTGCCAATTGGACCTCTAGTTATCCGGGGAAACATTTTATTTGCTTTATTTGTGGTTTTGTGTAGAATATTTACTCATTGATAAACAAGTGAGTTGCTTTCTCACATTTACTTAATTCATTAGGTAAATCAAGGAATTTCTGTTTATGGAAATAAAGGAAGCACAGATCAGCACGCGTAAGTTTCCCTTGGACCTTTGAAATTGATTTGATCTCTATTGATGCAAGCAATGTGGAGACCTAATAATAACCTTTTCCACTTATCTTCAATATATAGCTATATCCAACAACTGAGGGAGGGTGTGCATAATTTCTTTGTGACCTTTATCGAAGTTCTACGTGATAGACCCCCTGGTCATGATTGGGAGCTTGAACCGGGTGTTACATGTGGTGACTACCTGTTTGGAATGCTACAGGTTTGATAAGCGCCGGTTTTCTAAAACAAAGGATTTTGGAGTGTACGTATGATGTAGACAGGTAATATTTGCATTTTATAATATTGATTGTGTAGGGCACAAGATCAGCTCTGTATGCAAATGACCGTGAATCCATCACTGTCACTGTCCAAGAGGTGACACCTAGATCTGTTGGGGCACTCATAGCACTTTATGAGCGAGCAGTTGGAATTTACGCCTCGCTTGTCAACATCAATGCTTATCATCAACCCGGTAAGTACATGTTTTGTCTTCAATTTTAAAAAATTCAATTCTTGAAGTGAAATAAGCAGGATATTTTGTTGTTGGGTTCATGTTCTGCAACCTAGCTGTTTAATCTTAATATTTTTATCGGGTTAATTAATCTGATTGGTCTTGTCTTTTCTATTTCGCATTTAATTTTCACCGTAGGTGTGGAAGCTGGGAAAAAAGCTGCTGGTGAAGTATTAGCTCTACAAAAGCGGGTTTTAGCGGTGCTCAACGAGGCCAGGTATCCGATGTCAAATGTTTGATGAATTAGAATGTCTTTATAAATCACTGAATTTAATAAAGTGTCGACTAAGAAACCTTTATAGATTACAGCTGCGGATATTCTCTCTTTCTTGCCTCGTAGCCATTTTTCTCTCCCTTCTTCCTCTTTGATTCAAAGGCTCGATGACCTTCAAATGAAATTCTCGCATTTCAATGCGCAGTTCTTTCATTGTGCTTGCGGTATTTGTATGCCTATCTTGTTTTCGTTGTTTGTTTTTGCTGATTAGTGTTTTTCTGTTTCGCTTTGTTCAGCTGTGAAGACCCTGCCGAATCATTGACGCTTCAAGAAATCGCTGACCGTTGCCATGCCCCGGACGATGTATGCGCAAAATAACCCTCGACCGACACTTCTAACAAGATAACATAAATAGTAATACTAACCTTGCTTATTTTTTTACTACTGCAGATTGAAATGATATACAAAATCATCGAACACATGGCCGCCAATGACCGAGCACTAATCGCCGAAGGGGACTGTGGTTCACCATATAGCTTAAAAGTTTTCCTCGGCGAATGTAACGTCGATGAATTATATGCGTAAGTGAATGAAAACTCATGTCCTCTTTTAAGCTTGTACTTTCTATAGAGAGGAAAAAAGAAAAAAAAAATCGAATAAAATTAGTTTGCGATGCTTGTCGTCTTTTTTTCTGGGAACCAGGTTGTTACCTATTGTATCAATGTTTTTGAGTTGGAAATAAACATTCCCTCACAGTTTCCTTGTTTGTCATTTGAAAGAGAAAAGAGCAAAATTTCCAGGATTTTTATTACACAAGAGTCTTCATGTTCTGATATATTATCGTGACTAGAGTTGTCCATGGATCAGGTCAAAATTTCCATGACTAGAGTTTTCTAGCCCTAGCTTGGAAAATGAGCTTAAAATTTTACTCAAGCTCGGTTAGGATAAAAATACTAAATTTGAGTTCGACCCGACTCATCCGTATTAAAATTTTTTATTTTATTATTTTTATATTTAAAAAATATAATACATCAAATTTAATATATATATAGTTAAATAATATTAAGATAAGTGCAATTTAGCAAGCAAATACTTTTAAAGTAATAACAAAATTAATAATAAAACAAAAGTTATATAATATCCAAACAATAATAATAAAATAGTAGTAATATAATAGCGAAATGATAGCAAAACAATGAAAAATTAGTAAAAAAAAAACAGCAACAGTTTTTTTTTTCAAATTCAGTCCGGGCTTAAGCCAAAAAACTTACCTGAGGTCTGGCCATTTAAAATGTAGGCATTATTTTTTGTCCAACTTTATTTTTTGGGCCTATATTTTTACCTAAACCTTTTTAGTTTTCGAACGGACTTTCGGGCCAAACCGAGTGACCCAACCAATGGATAAGTCTAGTCGAGACCTACCTACCTAACCTTATTAACTTATACAATAATAATAATAATACAAATATAACATTTTTGTTACGTTTGGTTAGTTGTGTAATAATATGAGTAAAAAGCTTATTTAACACGCTTTAAAATAGTTAGATATAAAATAAAAAATGATTAGTACAATTTCAAACCTACAATTAAAAAGATGAGTAAAAACTATTGTAAAAAATAAGAGCTCTTTAAAATAAGCAAAAAGTTTTCCTTTTTGCCACAAACTAAATATTATCATTTGTGATTAGTTTATAGTTAACCAATGACTGAAACAAATGAAAAAAATAACACTCCAACCAAATGAAGCATTTATGTATTATTAGTGAATAATAATACAAGGATGAGTTTCATTTCTTTAGCTAACAATATGATATAAGAAGGATTGTTATTTGATACATTAGTGGTGAAGGTTTTTTAACTCCAACAAGCGGGATTAAGAAACTGCTGTGTGTTTTGTTTATTTAGTTTTTATTATTTTAAATAGTAATTAAGGACAAACGGTAGTTTCTTAATTCCGCTTGTGGTAAAATTAATATTTTTTATTCTATATCGGTAGTCAAATCAATTAAACTCAAACCATTGTTTTTTTTATTTGATCGGTTCAATCAGTTTATGTAGTTCAAATCAAATAAATTATTAAAAGATTCAGAATATAGAAGTTAAAAAATCCTGTTCAATTGCAAGTTTTTTAGTCCGTTTCAATTGATCCGTACCAATTCACAAATCCACTAATTCTTTTTCCTTTTTTCGAATCGGTACTCAGCCAATTCCCAGTCTGACTAACTAATCCAATTTGATTCAAATAACAATAGTGGGCTTAAATCTCAAAGATTATATCATTAAAAAGGTAGTTACAAACCTCGAATAACAAGTTTGAAAAAGAGAAATAAGGGGAAATTTTTAAAAAAAATGTTGGATTGCTACTATTTAAATTTAGCGAATCTGTTATTTTTTTGAATGAATAGATTCAATTACTAAATTCCAAGTTGATACTTTGCTCTTTTGTAAGCTGTGAAACTCTGGAGACAGTTTCTTAAGCAGTAAGTCACTGTTATTTCACTTGGCAAATTGTTGTTTTTCATCATAAATTTTCATTCTTTTTTCATTTATTTACTGCTTTTTACTCTTACACTACAGTTCACAATGTTTGCTTTGAGTAAGACTTAAAAAGAGACAACAAAGAACATGTTCACTCAAGGACTTGACTTTTTTTAATTAATTGGAAAATTCTGATTTATTTGTTTTCATTGTAGCAAAAGGAATTCCATTTTCAAATTCTAGTACGGTCTTGTCCTAGAAACCATTGCTTATGACCTTTTGTCCCAGAAGCTGCAATGAAGGTTCAACACTATGAACAAAGATGTGATTAAGCAAGTTCTTTCTTTAGTTTTCAAGAACTACAAAAACCCTCGATGAATCTTTGTTCTCGGGCATTGTGGATGCGTTGTAAGCCTGCAATAGGGTTTGCAGCACCTGTTAAACTACACCATTAATCATGATTTAGTTTTCGGTTTGATCACTTAACTAAAACAAGTTTTCATTTTAAGTCATTGGGCTGTTAAAATGGATGTTATATGACTTTCTTTGTTCGCATGATAGTCTGCATCAATCGAAAACTCTTTTTCTTTCTTTCTTCTATAATTTTTTTTTTCATAAAACAATTTTGAATATCATGAATCTACGAATAAAAATTCAAACAATTTCTTCTCCAATTTGAAACACTGATCACCAAATGGACTTAGATCTAAAGCATGTTCTACTCATAGATAAATACTTATCCACCATACCAATCATCAAATCATAGCTTGAAGCTCATTGGCAATAAAATTTTTTTTAATCAACAGCATAGAGCTTTGTAAAAGATTACATGCATTCCTTCTTGAATGCCCACCTTCCAGCCCTTCACCATATTCGTGAAGATTAATTTTGACAAGCTTTTGCTAATTGGACTATCAACATACAAAATTTTCATCATCATTATCACGTATATAACAGATAAATCCATTTCCTAAATGAAACATTAACTTTCCTCGCTACATTTTAACATAGTATATTTTCATCAAAAACCAAAAAAAAAAAAAAGGGAAGAAGGCACAATTTAAATTAAACTTCAAGGATATTAAAGGTCATTCCTAGACATATAAATTAAACAAATGATCATATTGGAGTTTAACAAATAGGGAAGGGGAACTTAAGCCAGAACCACTAGCAACAACTGAGAAAAACCACAAGCAATAATACAAACACACCCAAACCAATGAAATAAGTAATGGCACATACATGAATGGTATAGTGAAACTTTCTCAGGGGATAGATTTATTGACAGCGCAGCGTAACATAGCTCCTAACAAAGTTGTCTTGGTGACAAGTCTGAAACAAACCTCATAGAGAAAAGAAAACAGCAATACTGGTCATATCGCAAATTCGGTTAGAAGAACATCATTATTTTGCAGTGCATTAGCACAACAGGTAAAAAGGTTCTGCAAAAGGGCACTTAGCATATACCGTGGTTCAGAGCATACCTCTTAAGATTTGGAGGAAGCTTCCTTGTTCTTTACAATCATAACAGCGCATTGTGCATGGTTGGCGCAATAGGTGCTTACACTTCCCAAAAACATTCTGTTAACGTACAGCATTAGTCAGTTTCATCTCGATTAGGAGTTGTGATAGTTTCATTCCCGAGATATAAGAACAAAAGAGACACGATTTTAAATATATACAATAGAAACACCTCATGAACACTATAGGATGACATTCGATTCACTATGACCCTCATATTTTAGTATTTGACTGCTCCTTACAGCAGATTAGAGACATCTCAGGAGAGAGACTCTTTTTCCGTTCAAGCCACATAAACATCAATTTATGGCATCATCAACATAATAGTGATTACAATAGAAACATCTCATGAACGCTATAGGATGACATTTGATTCCACTATGACCTCATATTTTAGTATATGACTGCTCCTTCCAGCAGAATAGATACATCTCAGGGGAGAGACTCGCTTTTCCTTCAAGCAACATTAACACTGCTTTATGGCATCATCAACATAATAGCAATTTCGAAAAAGTCATAGCTAGAAGACAGATGAAACTCATAGGGAAAGGCAACAAATGTTTATTCATGTTAAAAACTTCTGAGCACACATGTAACAATGCTTCAAAAGACATATATTAGAATGCTTTACTAAATAGAACAAATTCCCCAATCCAGTAATATAAATTTTCATTTCGCATTTCAATTAGAAGTTGTTACAATTGATAAGCTTAGCCTATATGCTAACTTCTTCACTAAGGCTTCATTTAGTCCATTATTATCATGCTTGATCAGCACTCTTTTTATGATGCCTTGATCAATGATCAGGATTCACAAGGTACAACATCTTAACAACAATGTGAAATACTAAATGAAATGCATAGGCAATTCATGTGATGCAGACATATAACCAAATTCCATGAAAACGAACTCAATCAACATGAATAAAACTATAACACAAATGGTCTAATGAAACAATTCAACCAGTCTCGATTCAAGGAAAGTTACATGGCAATGAGGAAAATACCTTTTAATAGGGCCAAAAGCTCGGGAACCCATCACAAGCAAATCAGCATGCACATTTTCAATTACTTCACAAATTTTTTCCTTTGGATCCCCAATCACAACTTGAGTTTTCACGTTTGCCTGAGTTAGAAATATCCAAACTCGTAATTCATTTTCCTCAGCAAGTTAAATACTAACAAAAACGATGAATTTAATCAAATTAATTAATCACTTATGGTCAAACCTCCAAAGAATATTTGCCTATATACCTTAATTAACAATAACTTAGAAAAATAAATAATAATAATAACTGACCTTCTTTTCAGCGCAAATCTGAAGAGCATGGTTCAAGATCGCATCAGTGATTCTCTTCTGATGCGCCTCGATAGCTGCCGTGAATGCAGGAACTTCTAGATGGGCTGAATTTCAAAAAAGAAAAATCAAATCGCACATATCAGAAATAAGTTAAATTAAATCAAAAAAGGAAAATTATTTTAAAAAGTGGCTTAACTGGGCCCGCCGAAGGGGATGGCGCCGGGATTGAGGCCAGCAGCGATGGACGGTGGAGGTTGGACGTAGAGGATGAGGAAGTGACCGGGCGGTTGAGTAGAGTCCGGAGAAGATGGTCGGAGCTTAATATTATCGAGCGCCCATCGTAAGGCGTCCATGCTTCCTTCGTTGCCATCAACGGATACGACGACGCATCCTAAGTTTCCAGCCATTATTTTGAGCGGTTCGTTGACTTTGGCGATGATCGATCCTTCGTTACTCTCTTACCTTTCTAACGTGATTGAGCATTAAACTGAGTCGGTCCTGATAAAAATCTGAGTTGCGTGCAGAGTTTGGCGAGGGCAAAATTTGTTTTTGGTCCTTTTATTATACTTCAATTTGGAATTTGATCACCTTACTTTAATTTAACATAATTTAATCCTCAATTTTTATAAGATCATCAATTAATCCAATTTTTTTTTCCAAATTTACAAATTTAACAGCAGTTCCAATAAAAATCCATTATTATAAGTACTGAACTGAATAATTAACACTAACTAAAGGATTAACCAAAATAAATTTAATGGAGAACCCACGTATTTACACCACATATCTCAACCTTACATTAACCATAGGCCCCATTGACAAATAATCCAAATAGTTAATGCTATTAATTATTATTTTAGTATGATCAGAGAGTTTTATCAAAGAAAAAACAATTGATCCAATGAATTTATATCAATTTCGTTTAAACTAGATCGGTTATTGGACCAAAAATCGATTACAGTATTGGCCCAGAGAGAAGAATTAAATCAATTGGCTCACAAATCGGTTGAATCGGTTGTTGACAAGTTGGACCAATTTTCTATATTTTTAAATTTTTGTGTATTTTTTAATAATTTATTTAATTAATGATGAACCAAAAATTGGTAGTCTGACCAGTTTAATCACGGGTTCGGTTTTGAAAACTTTGATTAATATTATAAAAATAAAAAGATTAAATTATGTTAAATTAAAGTATAGAGATTAAATATTATATTTTAGGATAGTAGGAGGACTAAAACCAAGACTTGAACTTTGGTGAGTTTTATTCGGCCTTTGAAGCTCTCTAATGGCCGACTGAGTTTTGGTACGGAACTTGATGGCGGGAAAGCCCAACATACAATCCCATGGATCAACTAGCAATTATCCAACAAAATTTAATTGAGTTTGACATTTTTATTCTTTTTCCTGTCCATTTTTTGGGGACTCTTCTGCATTTTTAAATAGGCATAATTGTGAATTTGGCATTTAATATTTACATCTTCTATCAAATTTATCCTTATTCCGCTTTTAAGCTAAATTCAGTTATTAACATTTTAAAAATATCAAATTTGACCATCGACCTTTTAAAAGGAGTTGGATTGTTATTTTTTAATGAAAACATTAACTAAAATGTTAAATTTTTAAACATGATAACCCACACGGCAATCCATGTGTACTTAATTCTATTTTTTTATGAATTTTAAGTTATTTTATTATTTTTTAATATTTTATAATTATTAAATTATTTGTTGTCATGACATATAAGATAAATAATGTCATGACAGCATAAAGCACACTTGGATTGCCATAGGTTAGTCGTACCAACATCGATAAAAATTTAATGTTTTAATTAGCATTTTCGTTAAAAAAATTATTTGACTACTTTTTGAAAGATTTGAGTCAAATTTAATTGAAAAAAATAAAGATCAATTTGACAAAATATATAAACATTAAAGGCTAAATTTATTATTATGCCTTTTAATATTTTTTTTATTTTTTATAAAATTTGAGGGGATAGAGTAACACTTTTTAAATATTTTATTGTTAGAAAATAAATATTAAGAATATTTTAATAAATGTAATTAAAAAGCCACATCTTAAATTTTGTAAAAGAAACTTATATAATCCTTTCAATTTCGAAAATAAATAATTTGGTCTCTCTAAAAAAAATCGAAGCAATTTAATCCTTATCAAGTTTGAAAGTGAGCAACTAAGGACAATTAATCCTAACGTTAATATTTTTCATCAATTGTACATAAATTTGATTGGTATAATAATAAATTTAGCCAAAAGTTGCACATTTTGACATTTTTTATTTTGATTTAACAAATTTAGCTTACAACCTTTTGTGTATACGTGTAAATATTGAAGCTAAATTTGTTGAATTTTTTAGAAGACTTAATTGACAAATTGCATCCTAAACTATACCACTTTTCCCAACTTAGTACCTAAACTTCTTTTGATCAAAGGTGGTGCTTAGATTATTTCACCATTACCCAAATCACCCCAAATCTTAATACTGTTAAAAAAACGATTGACCAATTATATCGTGTCACATCAACACTCATGTGTTATTTTGATTATTTTATAATTATAATTATATTAATATTATTTAAAAATAAATATATTAACATCAAAAAATAAAAAATATTTTCCTCCCACCACCCTGCTCCTCTCTTACGTGTAAGGCACATTTGAACCATTTTATTTTTGGAATTATTTTTTACAGAACTTTTTAGAGTAAAAAAATTAAAAATAACTTAACCGATTGAAGCTATTTTTAATTAAGTCTAGATTCATTAAACTATTTTTAAACTATTTTTAGCTAACTCAATGAAACTCTTGTAAATGCCATGACAAGCTTCAAAATCATTCAACCAATTTATTATTCGCATCCTGCTTTAAACACTCTCTGGTTTCTCAAAAGCTTCCTTCGATTTTGGCTAAGAATTTAATTTGTTTGTTCTTCCTTATACCCTGCTTTCTTACCGGTTAGCAAAAGAGCTTGTTGAATCCCGGAGAATACACTAAACGGTGAAATATCCTCAAGGACTGTGTACAACATGCCTCAGGTTATTTAACTCGTGTTCTTGGCTCGTTAAATTGATGGATATTTTATAATAAAAAATAATACATGAGTGATGACGTGGCACAATATAATTGGATAATGATTTGTTTAACGATGTTAAGATTTGGGGTGATTTGCGTAACAGTGAAATAGTTTAAGTACCACTTCTGACAAAAAAAAATAGATATCAAGTTGGAAAAAAAAAGTGGTATAGTTTAGGGTGCAATTTATGAATTAAGCTTTTTTAAAATCAAAACCAAATTGCCAAAAATATGAAAGCATCAAGGGCTAAATTTATTAGTATACAATCAAATTTATGTACAATTGACAAAGAGACATTAACGCTATGATTAACTGTTCTCAATTATTCACTTTCGAATGGCGAGGGTTAAATTGCTTTGTTTTTTAGAGGGATCAATTTGCTCAGATTTAAAAATTAGAGGGACTAGAAAGTTATTTTTACCTTTAAATTCTTAATAACATAACATATTTTCTCTTCGGTTATGGGTTGGAACAAATTCAATATTAATATAAGGAAAAAGATTATAATATTGTTTGATTATTCTAAGATGGAAAAAAAAGAAAAAAGAAAAACGGAGATGATGTTATAAATGGTAAAGAAAGTCATTTCCCAAGAAAAATTTGATGACTTTCCGAGAAAATTATGAAAGTAGGCATGAAAAGTGGGATTAGATTGTAGGGTCACCTTGCAAATAGCAAGCAAAAAAACATAAAGTTGGTCCAACACCCATGTCTCATGTCATTAGAGATTAAGGAAAATGGAATTTGTTTCGTTTTCGTGCAATTACATTTCTTTTAAAACGGTTTTGCTAGTATAAATATATATTAGGACAACAAATACGAGAAATTGTGTGTGGAAATTACGTATTTAGTAAGGTAAAGTTTGAAAAATATTTTGAGGTCAAAGATGAACAATAAATTGAGTAAAATGCAAATTTATCACCATATTATCTTGTAATTTTTAATTTTTTGAAGGGGCTACAAGGTAATTTTATTATTTTAGAGTCAAGGCTGTTACTCCCCGTCCCTAGTATTTAAAATAGAAGTGTGCATTTAAAAGTAACATACAATAAATATCGGTATAGATATTTGCAAACAATATGAATGAAAAAAATGTGTAACAATATTGAAATGTATAAAAATATCAAAGTAGAGTTTTAGTTAAAACGATAAAGAAAAAGATTGTAAAATGTTGGTAGTATGAGTTCAATTTTTATTATATGTAATTTTTTATTTGTTTTATTAAAAGTAAAAAAGACGAAGTACCCTTGTAATTGTATGATTTACTTATACATGAAAGGGTATTTTTGTAATTTTCTTAATCAAGTTAGTAACTGGTTAACCAATGATATACAACATAATGAATTGAAAACTAAAACATATTCTAATTTAGATCCGAATAAATATAGACAAAACCTACATATGATGAGATTTAACCTAAAATAATTTAGGAAGAATTTACACACATGTTTGAGGCAAATCTAGAAATTTTTTTAGGAAGGACTGAAATTGAATTATAATTTTTTGAGAGGTTAAAATATAATTTTATCATATATTAATTCATGATTTCATCGTTTTAAAAAATGAATAAATAGGCTTTTTCATTTTTATGGGGCCAAAAATATAAATTACAATTCTCCATTTATGGAGAGATAGTCAAGCGCATTCCTTTACATTTGCCTCCGACAGACATAATGTGTACATATGGTGTAACGAGACTCAAACTTAAATACTCAAAATCTTATAACTTTACCCTTATCGATATATAGTCCAAACCTCATTAACATGTAAATATTTAATAGGTTTAATGTTCAGTTTGGTACCTAGGTTTATTATTATTTTTAATGTGGTACCTATGTTATTTTTTGGTTCAATGTAGTATTTGTATTTGACAATATTTTGATACCTGGAGCTAACAATGTTAACTTTTTTAATGTTTAATTCGGGGTTTAGAGTTAAGTCGATGAAAATTCGTAGTTAACTAATAATATTAACAATTAACTTTTATCAAATCGACCTTAAAACCCGAATTAGAACTTCTATCAAACTGTATTTGACAAATTAAATGCACAATTAAATATTCGCAATCGACACTAAAATTAATCCATTAACAAAACCATGATAAATTCAAATATAATGATATTATCAATTAACTTTCATTAAATCAACCCTAAAACCCGAATTAAATACTAAAATATTAATCTTGTTGCATTCAGGTATCAAAATATACAATTTTTGTCGAATATAAAAACTATAGTGAACCAAAAAATAAAATAAATACAACAATTAAAAAGAATTATTAAATTCAAATATCAAATGATATATTAAACCTATTTAATATTAAATAAAATATAAATAAATATGAAAAAGAAAAAAATTGGAAAAAGGTGATAAGATCGAACATGCGAGCCTAAAATCAATGGTCGGGCGGACAAAAAAAATAAAAAGTCAAAAGGCATTTAGAAAAATAATTGTTAGAAAAAGAAAATTTTGATTTTGATTTTTTGACTAATAAGCTGGTCGATTGTCAAATTTCGCATTAAATTCTAATCTCCAATTGACAAAATTTTCATTATATCGTTTTCCACACGTTTTCCAACAAATCGATATATCCACGTCAGCGGTTAACGGAGTAAGAAATTATTACGGTGTCGGTACTAAATTATATATTTTTATTAAAATATAATTTTATTATTTTAATAATTTATGTTTTATAATTTTTTAATAACTAAATTAAATTTTTATTATTTTAAGATTAAAATATAATTTTATCATTATTAATTTAAGTTTGTCAATCATATCAAATTTTAGTAACACAAGTAAAATTTTAAATAAAATAATTTATTTGTTTTTTAAATAAAAATAAAATACAATCTACTTTCAAATACAGTACACACAACTTACTTTTACCAATTTCTAACAAAATTAAATTGTTGTTATTTTTCGATATTTTACCCCTTAAGACGGTTAGAAAAGAGAATATAATATAATTGACTTTAATTCGTCTCTCTTTCTAAAATATCGATTTAGACAAAGCGGAAGAATTTTCATTACCCGAAAATCCGCGAGCTGAAGGAGAGTAAAATTTATGTTTTCTGTGAACCCAAGCAAAATCTAACATTCTCCTCTCACTGTCAGTTTCCTTTTTTATTTTTATTTTATTTTTAATTTTATGATTTTATTTTCAATTTTTGTTTTTAATTTCTTGAGATCAAGGTCGGGTTTGTTTTTATTCCCTATCAATCGCCAGAGCTTTTCGTTGTAATCTGTGTGTGGTGGTGAGAATTAGGAAGTTTAGGGTTTGAAGATCCAGTTTGATGCCTTTTGGGTACAGGATAGATGCTTCTTTTTGGGGATCTAGGGTTTTCGAGCCTGGTCCTTGTGGTTTCCATCATTATTCCTTTGTTCGGCTTTTTCATTAGGCGGAAATGGAGGTTATCAATAGCCAGGCAAGCGGAGATCAAGAGGCTTATGATTTTAGCGTCGGAAGAGGCTGCTAGGGCTGAGCTTGAGGCATCAATTGGATACGGTAGTGTTCCGGTTTCGCGTAACTATCATCAATGTGCAGTTTGCTATTGCCCTACTACTACACGGTGTGCTCGCTGCAAAGCTGTCCGGTATTGGTAAGTAAACTTGCTAATTCTGTGTTATTGTTTTATTGATTTTTTTAGGGATTTAGTTTGAATAGGAGATGATTCTGATTTTTTATTTGATGGTAATTTCTTAAATGGTATGCTAATATTTAATTAGAGAATGCTTCAACTAGTTCACAAAAAATCTGGTTGTTATTTAAGTTCTCTGTTATCTGTCTAGATGCATTTATTAGGAGTTGAATGAGCTTGGCTTTATGAAGTCAGAAATAAAGCAATTTAGAAGACTTGGATTGGTGAAAATTACACGATAGATTCAACCTTTACACTCTATCATGGATGGGTGTTTCGAGATTGTCTTGAAAACTGCAATATGGACGGTTTTTGCTGATTTTGGGCAAATGATTCAATTTGTATATGCTCATGTTCGAGCCTCCCAAAGATGGGACATTAGAAAGCTTTTTAACCATTCTCTTGAATATGACCTTTTAAGTGTCTTATCTTGTTTGCAATTTAGGAGTTATTTTCCCATGCAGTTTAGGAGTTGAGGACTTGAGGAGGTGCATGTAGTGCGCTTGCAAATAGTTAAAATGTGATTCATTTAATGGGTGAAAAAAAAGAAGAGACCACTCTAATGAATGCAGAAAATAATTTAGCTTTTCCATATCATGTTATTGTAATTCTGAGGATGTGACTTTATGGTACATTTATCATGAATTATAGATGTTTTAAGCATTATTTATTTTCTGCTGGAAAAGTTGTTTTTAACCTTTTGTTTATTTATTTACAATTTGGTTGTCTCAGTTCTACTCAGTGTCAAGTTATTCACTGGCGACAAGGTCACAAGGAAGAATGTTATCCGGCTGCAGTTGCCATACACCAAAATCATGATGAGGGAAGTGATTGTGATTTTGGTCAGAAGGTGACGGAGCAACACCAAATTGGAGACGGATTTGAATCTAAAGAAAAGCAGCATGCAGAGCCAACTAAATCATCCTCCAAAGAATCTGGGTTACATAATTCCACCACTGAACCTGCACTGTCTAGTTCTACTAGCTGTTCTGCAGTTTTACTTGAGAAGGATGATGATATTAAGGTTGAGTTCCAGGCTGATGGGGAAGGAAGGAGCATTGCTTCAGAATCTTCCAGTACTTCATTTTCTGGGTTTTCTTCTTCTGTAACTGGTAGTGAATCGTCTGATGATGTTTCTGTGTGTGAGAGTGTTGGTTCAAATGAGCCTTGTAGACTTGAGATATCTTCATCTGCTGATGATTCTAAACTTGACACGTTGTGGACTGCTTCTGGTGTCAGCAACGTGGATCAAACCAATTTGTCATCCCCAAAATTTGCCAGCTTGGTTGATTCTGTAGGTAAATTTTCTAAATTAAATGCATCAAATCAGATGAAGCCTGATCAAGGCGGAGAGATCCAATGCAGAGCAAGTGGCAGTTCTTCAGGTATTAGTGATATGTCTGAGGGCTCAACTTCTGAGGTTCGTACTTTATCTTCTGGTTTCTGGGGCAGAACTCTGGAACCAGTTGTATCTACGAATGATGCTAATGATGAGACTTTTCAGTCAAATCCTAAAGAAGGCGGTGAAAGTGCCTCACTTGATCCTGGATCTTCCTTACATTTTTCATTCAGTTTGTCTCAAAATGCTTCTTCCTTGCCTCCACAAGGCTTGACGGTTAAAGCTGCCAAATTGGATGATGCTCCTCGGAGTGCTTCAGGGTACACCCAGCTTTCTAATGGAGTAACTTTGCCAGAAAATGTTGATTTGGATGCTCCAAATGTCAGCAGATCCTCATCCTCAAATTCTGAATGTGCTAACCATGTGGAGTGCGGGTCTACCAATGTTTCACCTATCCCAAAACCCAGAGAAGCTATCAATAGAGATGTTCCGTTAGTCAGTAGCTTGTCATCGTCATGTTCTGAAAAGTCAGATTCTAGTTCTGTTATTAATGGACCTAGCGCTTCTCATCTATTAAAGTCTTCTGATGCTTATTCATCTAGTGCCAGATTGCATGCGGTTCCTAATGCTAAATCTGGAAATTTTGGTGGTGTTCATGCCAATGCTGCTACGTTACCTAAGGTTTCAAGTTCTTCTGATAGCACACATGGATTGAAAGCCTCCATGCGGAAAATTGCTGATCAATTCAGAGGATCTAAGTTGCCCAAACACTATCCTTTAGGAGTTGGTAATGAGGATTCTGGAAATTATAATGACAAGGTTTGCTTGAAGTTTAATTTTTTTTACCATAGTAGCATAGCCTCTGACCAATTAGCTTTTAGTTCAATTTTCTTTTGTCTTTGCAGGTACTTTTTCCTTACGAATCTTTTGTCAAGCTTTACAGTGGGAGCAAGGCGAATCTGCAACCATGTGGCCTTGTAAACTGTGGGAACAGGTAATATAAGATTGGTTTTTTAGTATGGCAAACACTTATGGAAAAACTATATATGGAATATTGCTTTTCCTGTTATCATATTTTGTTTATTTTCTTTTTTCTCATGCTTTGTTAATGACACAGATCATATGTGATTAGGACAGAAAAGTGATTTTATTTGTTCCTTATTACTTATTGTTGTCAGGTGACCTGCTGTAATATGATATTTTTGGACTAGAAAACGGTGACTGCAAATCAAAATATTTTCGCCTTTGTTTATCATGGCATTGTTTCTTAACCTTTATTTGGTTACTTGGTGAAGTATCTTTATCATTGAATTACACTCAATTATCACTTTGGCTCTCACTAGCCCATGCTGTTATTCCTTGTGTTGAATAGCCTATAGTGATCAGTTCGATATGGAACATTATTCTTTGATTTTGTTACTCAAATGTGAGTGTATAATGGAGAAAGAGCCAGAGGAGAAGTGCTAATTACAGTAATTTTAATTGCTCATATTCCTTCACTTAAATCATCCATGCTGTCATTATCTGCTGGTTTTATTCTATTCCTTAAAGCTTTGTTTGGGAACACGAATTTGAAAATTTGGATTTGGATTTCATTTATTATGTAAATAGTAGGAGTGAAATGCATATATTATGGACAAATTAGTTGGGATTCAATATAATAAATGTTTGAAAAGCATAAAAACATGGATTTGTCAAATCCAAAAATATCTTAAGAATTTCAAATTTACTACTAAATAGGCATCTAACAAATCCATGGATTTGAGAAATTGTAATTAATGCTGCATTTCTAAATATTTTACTACTTTAATTTACACTATTTTAACAATCCAAATCCAAATCCAAATTCTAAAATCCAAGGTCCCAGATGCTGCCTCAAGGTTTTTCATTTTTTGATTTGTGGGACCTTGCTAGGTGTCTTTGGTTTTTTAGTTGCCTATGAGGTTTCTTTCTGTTCTTAATGCGCCATTTACTTTGTGCAGCTGTTATGCCAATGCTATTCTCCAATGCTTGACATTCACTCCTCCCTTGACTGCTTACTTTCTTCAGGGACTCCATTCAAAAGCATGTATGCAGCCGTATTGTTTCTGAATCTGGAATTAATTAGATTTTGATTTTTGAGGTAGCATGTTGGATGATTCTTACTATAAATTGCTTTATTAGGTGCAAAGAAAGAATGGTGTTTCACCTGTGATTTAGAAAATTTAATTTTGAAGGCCAAGGAGGGAAAATCTCCACTGTCCCCTAAAGGGATACTGTCTCAACTACAAAATATTTGTGGCCAACTTGTTCAAGGGAAGGAGGAGGATGCACATGAATTTTTAAGGTGATATAGATTTACCAATTTTTATTGCATGAACCTCTTCAATAACATTTTTTTCATGAGAGATGAGTAATCCTTTCAAAAATGCTCCTGTAATTTATTGATGAGTCATATTTTACAGGTATGTTATTGATGTGATGCAATTTGATTGTCTTAAAGAAGCTGGGGTGCGTTCATCAGGGTGTTCAGAAGAAGAAACGACTTTAATAGGCCTAACATTTGGAGGTTTTCTCCGGTCAAAGGTATTCGTTTATGATCAAGCTACTCTCTCTCTGTTTAGGCACCAGATGTCTTAACTGCTTGAACTGTTCTTTGTTATATTGCAAATGATGCATGTATTATTTTCTGCAGATAATGTGTGTGAAATGTCAAGGCAAGTCTGAACGTCATGAAAGAATGATGGATCTTACGGTTGAGATTGAAGGAGACATAGAGACCCTGGAAGAGGCTCTTCATCGCTTTACGAGGACTGAGATTTTAGATGGAGAAAATAAGTACCAATGTGGCAGGTTGGTTTACTACATTTTTCCCCTAAAGCTCTTTAGATATTGTATTGATATTATTATCATGCATAAAGAGCTGAAGTTGAACTTTTATGGGGATAATTGTATTTTAAAAGTAAAATACTATTATTTTTTTTATTTGTTGACCTTAGTCTTCATCTTGCTTAGATTTTGACAATTTAATATTTGGAGATATAACAGGGAAATTCTCTTCTTACTTAAACTGATGCAAGGGTAGATGCTCAAATCAAAGCTAGTATTTTCATTTTCTCTGGCTTAGGTTTTTAACTTCTCAGAAATATGTTCTTGTTTCTATGAGTAGCATACTTCAAAAAAGCACATAAGCCGTAATTTGGTGCTTCTGGAGAAACACATTTTCCGAAATTTTAGAAGCTATGTTGAAGTGTTGTTGTCATTACATTATTTTGTCTGCTGTGTTATGTGATCCTGCAAAGGTGGTTATTATACTTACTGATTTTATTTTACCGAAAAGCATTTCTTTCTAGTGTTGAGTTCCTTTGCCTATTGATATTGGTGGTGTTACTATGTATGATAATATACGGTTCTTAGAGGTTTGCTCATTCTGTCTAAGCTTGTTTTCTTTAGATGCAACTCTTACGAGAAGGCCAAAAAGAAGTTGACAATATCAGAGGCTCCAAATGTCCTCACAATTGCTTTGAAGCGATTTCAGGTACTCCTTTTATAGAGAGCTCTGCTTTTCTCTTTGCAGATTCTTACAGCTTACATGTGTTTTATGTTGCAGTCTGGTAAATTTGGGAAGCTTAACAAAGCGATTCAATTCCCTGAGATCTTGAACTTGGCGCCGTATACGAGTGGGACAAGCGACAATTCACCCATTTACAGGCTCTATGGTGTGGTGGTTCACTTGGATATTATGAATGCTGCATTTTCAGGTCACTATGTCTGTTACGTTAAAAATGCCCAAAACAAGTGGTTCAAGATTGATGATAGCAAGGTAATGTACTCTATAATTATCATCTGCATCTTCTGGTCTCTAAGCTATTTCATTTATTTTTGGTGCGTAATCTTCAATCTATGTTTCAATTACGTACCCTACCAAATCCCTTACATTTTATAGAATGTTCCGGTTTTTTATTCCCTGTGAATGTCAAAAGTTTTTTGCCATATTCGCTGATTAACTTTTTGCTGCCATGATAGTGATAATAGGTGATAACTTTTAGATTCTTCGCTTCGAATTTATTAAATTTCCTGTTTGATAGGAGACCTAAGAACTACTTGATTAAATAATTTCTCAAGTTTCTTGTGTTGGTGATAATTTGGCAGGTAACATCCTCTGAACTTGGTAATGTTCTAACAAAAGGCGCGTACATGCTTTTTTACGCAAGGTATAATGAAATCTCAAATCACATTGTTCGCTACTAAAATCCATACGCTCATTCTTTTGTTTTACAAAAATATTACCTTGCAGGTGCTCACCTAGAGCCCCAAGATCGATAAGGAGCAGAAGTAAGTCCATTCTATCAAAAATAAATTCAAAGAATTATCCAAAGTCAAGTTCAACTCATCCTGATAGTTCAGGGAGTATCGAATCCTTTTATTCGAAATACAATCGGTTACAAAAGATTTTAGAAGAGGATTCATCAAGTGATACTTCTTCTCTTTTTGGCAGCAATTCTGATAATACTTCTTCCTGTACTGATAGCACACAAGATGACTCACTGGATTCTGTATTTGGCGATTCCGATGCTTCATCTTCCCCTTCCTCTTCTCCTCTTTACTCAAAGCATTCACCCTTAGCTGATTTAGACCGATACGATTCAGGTTCGCCTGAAATTGATCCTCTTTTCCACTCCAACACGAGTAAACAATGTAGAGACGTAGGTAGTTATAGTAATAGTAGTAGCTCTAGGGAAACTGACTCAGAGTTATTAGGACGAGTTAACTCATTAAATGAGGTATACTTTAGAAAATCATTGAAGAAAAGAACAAATTAAAAAAGTTTTATTACTGAGTTCTGGAATTAGAGGAGGTAAATAAGAATTGGAGAAAGGATGTATGTGATGTAGTATATTGTAGCCAGTTGGCTGGCTGGCTTTGTTGGAAGAAATCAGTGATTACCATTTTGTTCATGTTACACATTTCTTGTTAATACTAATAGTATATTTTTATACAACATTTCATTACAAGAAGAAAAGAGTAATTTCTCAAGTAATTGGTAAGGATTTGATTTGGCTACGATGGAGATTTATGCATTGTATTTTTCTCTTTTTAATTAGTTCCTGTATATTAAAGCAAAAAGTAAATTGATCTTTTCGGTTAAAATTTTCATCTATTTTTATTGTTACGATTAGTGTGATTAATGGAATAAATAAAAAGTTACACATGACATGTTATGAGTATTTCATGTTGACATATGGAGATCACTTTTGATAGTGAAATATCAATGAAATTTTTAATAGAAGAATTGATTTGCCTTTTAATCTAATTTATATGGATTAATTTATTATTTTCGAATACAAAGATCTCTATGATATTTTTATTGCGCGAGATTTTACTCTAATATCAAATCATTCAAAGTTGAAATAATTTAATTATTTAATTATTATAGGGGAATGTAATAAATAATAGATTTTTTTTAAAAAAAAAAACATGGCATGACTTAATTAGAAGTTATAATACTAAGCATTTATAATGTATTTATTCATAAAATTCTGTCGTTTATATAAACAAGATCACATTTATTGTGCTATAGAATATTTATTTTTAAATTAAAAATTAAAAAAAAAACTAAACTGAATATACTTAAATAATAAAAAATTAAATTAAATTAAATCAAACTCAACACCACGGTCGAAATTGATTTCCAATTTTCTCTCAGTCCTCTGAAGGTTTGATATGGTAGCTCTTGTCCTCATTTGAAGGTTCATCATGCAAGGTCAAACTTCAATTTCAAAATCTTGATTTAGGCCTTTATCCCACCATTTACCATTGCAGAAATTATAAAAAAAAAAAAAGATTTTAGAAAGGAATTTTTTTTTGTTTGGTCAAAGGATTTGAGTTTGATTGTTGGTTAAGAAAAGTAGATTGGGAAGCAATAATTATGAAAAGTTTAAAGTGCGTTTTGAATACCATACAAGTTGGATTCCTTTTCCATTCCATTTCTTTTTGTTTATAAATATTCACAAATTTAATTCAAAATTTGTCCATACAAATAAAAATAGTTTTAATTACTTCATTTATTGTAACACATCTAATTCGGTCCGGTGCGAGATCTGAGCTATAGAATAATACAACAAATAACGAAGGAAACCACATACAATTTCAACTTTAAACATTCAATTAAACAATAAAAGGTTGTATATGATTTGTTCCGTTAACTTTTGTAGCATCCTATAATCTGGGTCCAACAATCGGACTAGGTAAGGAGTGTTACATTCATGGTGTAGTTGTTATAATAAAAGGTCAAGATATATCACAATGAAAATTTAGAATCTCGTACTTTTACTTTTAAGAGTTTAGTTTTATTTTTCAAATTTTAAAATTTAAATTTAACTGTTAATACTATTGATTTACTTTTTTATCAAACATAAGTTAATTATAATGTCATTTTTTATTACTTAATTACCAAGTGAATTTCATACCAATAAATTTAATTAAAAAAATTTAACAAACTTCCATTGCTACTTAGGAGCCCAAGGTATTGCTACTTCGATGCTTAATAGCCTTAAATACCTTCCAAGGGTCCTTGTGATAGCCCTCCCAACTAAGGAGCCCAAGGTATCTCGGGATGATCATCCCTTTTCTTTTTTTTTCTTTTTTTTTTTTGCTTTGTTTAGCCTTGGTGGTTTGGGTCGTTAGGGTCCTTTTGCTCTCTTACTGAACTATTTGAAAATTTTATTTTAGCCATCGGATTATTAAAATCGTTATTGTATGATTTTTTCTTTTTGTACTACCTACACCAATAAAAAGCTCTTTATTTCTTTCTCTTTTATAGTTCAGCTTTTCTTCGTCTACATCAGTGACTTAAATGAAAACTTTCGAATAGTTCAGTAATCATTTTATAACTTTTTGAAATTAAATGACCAGATAATTTAATGAAAGTTTACCTAACTTTTTTCAGACCCACTTTATGAGTATAGCATAAACCGAGTAAACGCCATGGAAAGGCAAGGAAAAAGTCTTTGGCAATGAGAAGTCAGTGCCAAGCATGGCATTCATAACAACATGTGGAATGGAAATGGGCAATGACACACATTGACTTGTTCATTTTCCTTCTTCTTTTTTTTTATTTTCCTTTTCACACATAAAAGTACTGTCTTAATACCCCCGATGCATTGATTGCATGTTTTTGCATGCTTTATTATTATTATTATTATTTTTTCCTTCCATCTTTTTCCTGGAAAGGGAAAAAGGTGGATATCCGCCCACCCTTTTTCAATGAAACTTGGCAATGATATCTCTAAGATGTCGGGGCAAAGCATTAAAGAGACAATGGATAATGGGTTGTTGGTCTTAAAGGTCTTAATTTGTTAAAACAAAACATTATATAAGTCTTCTTTTCGGCTCAAAGACAAATGCTATTGCTACTTGCTACCTTGTACCTGTCTTCTTCTCCAAGAACATACTTACCATCTTAGCAAAGTTGTTTTAATTCTGATATCGGGAGTGCATCACTTGAATATTCTTCTGGTTTGAATAGGATTAATTTAAGGTCGTAAAACGGATGAAAACACTTATGATTTGTCGAAAAAAGAACATTTCATTAATTTTGATATCTGGAGTGCATCACTTGAATATTCTTCTAGTTTAAATAGGATTAATTTCAGGTCGTAAAACGGATGAAAACACTTATGATTTGTCGAAAAAAGGAACATTTCATTAAGCAAACTTAATCTATTCGGTATATAGGAAGTTTGGTTATGTCATCTATAACCAAAGTTAAGGCTTTCTTACTAAAATATTATAAAAATAGATCATGTGAGTCAAATATCCTTTTAGATATATTGTTGACCATTATTGTCTGACACAAGGCTAAAAAAACAAAGTACATGGATAACTCTTTTCAAACAATTAAGGTAAAACTATAATACAAAATTTCGTATTAAAGGTTAGACTACATCTTGTTTTATTTATTAAAAAATAGATAAGATAGTTTTTATACATTAGATAAAGGGGTAAACTAGTCATTTTTATTAAAAATATTATTTATTTTTATTGTTAAAAATTGATGTAGCTAATGGAAAGCAGTTACATGTGGCATGCCACGTATATCTCATGCTGATATATAGTGACCAAATTTTAACAATAGAAATGGATGAGATTTTAACGGAAAGACTAATTTGCTATCTGATCTAACATACAATGACTAATTTATTCATTTTTTAAATAGAGAGAATAAAATGCAATCCAACTTTTAATACAAAGACCTCTATAGTGCTTTTACCAACAATATTAAACTTGGGAATGGTCAAAAACTAGAGTTTTTACAGTCTTACAAATATCGAATGTGGATAATTAACAACCCTTTAAATTTGGTTAAATATTCATAAAAAATTATTTGGTAATTATGTAACAACAAAAAACGTCGATATGGGTTTCTTAAAGCAATTATTGGAATTTATTATGATAAAAAAATTTGTTCGGATAGTGCTTTTAAAAAAAATTGACGTCAATTTTTTAATCGAAATAGTTAACAATATAAAAGCAAAATAAATCAAATTATATCAAAATTTAAAGTATATTGATTAAATCTCAAATTTAAATATAATGTAGAAGCTAAAACTGGAATTTGGTCATTGTCTTAAAATGTCAAAAGTCTTAGAAGACTCATAAATAGAAGCATATACGAGGCCCGTAAATAATACGAGAAATGGAATGATAACTTTGCCTTATATTGTATTGTATCTTTCTCTTGATATTTTACCATAGTTTGTTACATTTTTTTTATCTCGTGTAATACACAAGTTAGTTGTATGTATTAATTATGAAATAATAAATTTATTTATAAAAATTATTAAAACTTTTATACAATTTTACAAATAATATAAAATAATGTATAAAATATTGTCTGTTGTAAATATTTAAATACTATATTTTAATATTGTGAAATACCTATATTGTACCCTATAAAAAAATTAAAATTGTATACATATTGTTTAAAATTAGAATAATTGTATAAATAATTTATTATAAAATCTACATAAAATTTTTAAACTTTATTAGTTAAAATGTTTTTTTAAAAATTAATATAAGTAATTTTTTATTCAAATTATAAGCTTAAAAAAGTAGTCCAATGAAAAATAAAGGTTTGTATATTTTAAAATTTATTATAAGTAAATTCTTATACTAATTATAATCTTTGTAATGAATTGAAATTGGATAAATTTACTATGAGCTTTACAATAATTAAAGGATAAATTAAGAAGATAAGCTTTACACTTAATTGAAAATATTAAAAACAAATTAGATTTAAATTATATGCCTAACAAAAAGTTGAAGGACCTAATTTGAAAATATCTCAAAAACAAAAAAATTTCAAACCCCATTCACGTTATTTAATTTCAAATAAAAACTGATTATAATGTTGAGTGTACCAATGCGTGAATAGTAGATAAATAAATATTAATATCAAATAGTGATTTTATTTAATCATTTAATTATGAAAATATGATGCAGAATAGGGGTGTTTAAACGGTTAATCGAATCGAATTTTTCAATCATTTAATCGTTAATCGAACCGAAATATTTCGGTTAATTCGGCCGGTTAACCGAGTTAACCAAAATTTATATGTTTTTGGTTTTTTTTTGTTAAAACAAGTATAGAACTTATAAAGAATGAATAAATTGATAATGTTCATTTGACCAAATTAACCGAATTAAAACTACATATAATTTGTATTATTAATTATGAAGTTTAGTTAATTCGGTTAATTATCCGATTTCGAACCGAATTAACTGATAATCGAACTTTTAAAAAATATTAACCGACCTCTGACTGAATTAGACCGGTTAATCGACCAATTAACCGAATTTTGAACACCCTTAATAGAGAATATATAATATTATGGGTAATAATTGGAAAAATTGACAATTAACTTTCTTGAAATTTGATATCAATAAGACGGAGAGTAATGAAGTTATAAAAATGTTAATTTTATATTGGATAATTCACCTTTTAAGGTCTTTAATTGAAATTATAAAAGGTTGCTTTCGGAATTGGAATATGTACGCATTTCAATTTATAAAGTGCTAAATACCTATTTATTGTTTCATACGAGAAATGATTCTATAAAATTGTGATTCCGCGTGAGCCCTATCCTTTTTTATTAGGAGAATGACAAATCAGATTTTTCCTTCTAATTTTTAGCATTTTTAGTTTGATTTGAATTTTGTCGGGAAGAAAAATCTGATTTGTCGTTCTCCTATCGAGAAAGAATAAGGATGATGTGGAATCACAGGTTCATGCAATCCCTTCTTATTTCATACAACCTATTTATAAAACTTTTGAAGCATAAAGCACTATCCCATCAATCGTTTCATACAACCACTTTTATGATAATATGTGCTCCTCATAAATGAAATTCAAGGTTGTTGTTACAAAGGAAAAACGACGTGCTTCACTTGTGTAACAGATGTGCGACTCTTCAAAAACTCAAGCACTTCGAAGCCCTTTGTGCACCTAACGCACAACCCTTTCAAAATCTCAATGGTCACTAGCGTTGTGAAAGATCATTTTATAGTGTTCCCTTTTAATTTGAGGACAACTGTTATATTGATTGCCTTTCACCTATGAAGAGCACCGATCAATCATCAAGCAGATTAGAGGAGTCTCGTAGAGCGACAATTGACCTAAGATTTAAATCCTAACGCACGTGTAAACAAATTTGCATAAATCAACTATCAAACGCGGATAAAAAGACACATAACTAGAAATATATATATACACTCTCAATACAATAATCTTGAGGAAACCATCATTCTCATTTCTTCCAACCATTTCTTCCTTGTATCAACAACTTTAATATTGATTAATGGGCTCATGGCTGAAATCTGTTTAACCTATTGTAATTATGGTTGTAATACCTAAATTAAGTATGCATATTGTTTTTTCCTATTTATTGAAGTTTCTACTGTTGTCTATTGATTTTTAGATATATTAAATTTATAGTTTGTCATATTCTTATTGTTAGAATTTCACAATCTAAATTTTTCTATAAAAAATTATTATTAAATTTATCACATTAAATTACATAATAAAATAAAAATATTCTAAAAAATTCAAAGCATATTTTTTAATATGAATTTAAATAATAATATAATCCCTAAAATTTTGTGTTTTAAGTTTAAAGTTTAAGATTTTGGGTTAAGGGTTTGAGATTCTGAGTTTAAGATTCAGGATAAAAAGCATGAAAATTATGTGAAAAAAATTGTTAAAATTGTATTAAATAACTGAATAAGATCATAAATAATATAATCAGAAGAGTTTATAAAATAATTTCTCATCGCATACACTCATTGATCTAAAAGACATCCACTAAGTACAACCTCTCAAGCACACTCCCCATAACCAATTTTCAATTACGCCCTTCTGTGAGCTCGTTCATAAATTATTATTTCTAATGACAACGATCATATAACATCTAAAGTGATTGAAAGTATGTTCAATTATTACCCTACTTAAATTTATGATAAACAACCTATTTAAACAATTTATTTTTAACATATTTATATGAGAAGATGGCACCCAACATCTCGCGATGATATTTAAATATATATAAACCTTTAACCCAACCGAAGAAAGGATCTTCCTCCTCATCCCTCTCCCTGTTCACTCCTCTTTTCTTCCACCGACATACGGCGGTTCCACCTTACTTACCGCCAACACCACCGTTATCTTCGTCTTATCTAATCTTTATATCAACAAAACTAAATGGAATTATAATAAATAATTAAAAAAATGAGTGAAACCAAATGAAACTCACCCTTGTCTGTTCAAATTCATGCAATGAAGAAGCAAAGTTAAAAGCATTATTAGCTTTCAGCAGCAGTGAGTTTGCAGAGATGTGTTTAATCAGTTTCAAACTCCGAAGCAAAAACAAGTCTGATACGCTCTCAGCTTCCAGCCCTATCTATATATATATTATTAAACAAATGAATCTGATGCATTTGTAATGTAGTGAACGAGATTTTCTAGACTTAAAAAAAACCCAGTTTTAGAAACAGAAAAGAAGAAAGTTTTGATGTTGACGTATCACAAGTTTCCAGGCTCAATCAATGGCTAAAGCTAACCCCCACTCTTTGCTTTTTAGCCCTCTCCTCTCCATTCCTCTCCTACGCTTCTACATTTTTCTCTTCTTTTAACACATTTCTCAAGAATAAAGTAACAAATAACAATAATTATAAATTTTGAAAGAAAAAGAACAAAAGTGATGGTATGTGAATTTTTTTATTTTCATGTAAATAATAATGATTTTAATAAAGGATAAATTAGGTAAAAGTAACTAGAAATTCATGTAAAAAAATTATTTTTTATTAAAAATTAATGTATAAAATTTTAACATATTTGGTAAAATAAACAAAAAAAAATTGCATATACAAATTTTAAAAATAACATTATTATAATTCAATTATATTACTATATTAATTTATTTTTTGCCCAAATGATATTAATTTATCTTTAAATATAATTTTCTATTGAAGTCAAATTTACTTCAAAATATTCAGATCTATATTAGAATATAATGAAAAACTAAATGTGAAGAAACCAAATTTCCATTGATTGTCTAATAATTCCAGATTAAAATTTAAAGAAAGGTAAGCAATGATAATAATATGTTCACGAAACAGAACACTACATTACCCAAAATGGAAAGAACAAAAAAGAAAACGGGATACCCTAAGCTCCATTGATTCACAGTGCTTCAAAGTGAAGAAACCTTTAAATTTCCTTTCTTTTCTTTTTGAAAAAGAAAAGCTGAAAAAGCCAAAAACTTTGAACTCATTAATAAGGCGGTGGAGGCGGTGGTGGTCTTGCGGTAGGGGCCCAAATCACATCTGAACCACTACCCATGTGACAACTATACATTGAAACACCACAAGAATCAGCCCCACCACCGCGACTTCCATCTCCACCACCACCAGAAGACGGCGACTGTCCTTTACCACCATCATCACCACCACTAGATGACACCGTGTTTCTTGTTTCGTCGTCTTCTCCTGGTAAACGATGATAGGAAGGGTTGTTAACCGTGGCAGCTACTATAAACACGGTGGCAGCCGCAACCAACGAACCGGCTACGAAACCCCCGACGATCTGCCCTTGAGGACCGGCTAAAGAGATGGAGAACGAGTTAGGCACGTGACACGACGCCGTTTGGGGTAAGAACGTAGCGGAGAGGGATAAGATATCGAATCTGCCATGGAAAGTAACAGTAGCTGGAGATGGAGTAGTAGTCGTAGGTTGACGAAGAGTAACATCTGAAACGGCGCCGGATCCCGTTAGAACACAGAGTCCAATGTTTTTGAGACGAGAGAAACGGGAGAGAGCTTCAACGACGTCGTTTCCACTAGGAATTTCGAGAATGTAAGGACTCATGGGAGGGTGAGGATCAGGAGTGACGACAAGTGGTGGCTTGGGCTTGTTTTTGGAACCAGGAGGACGGCCCCTAGGTCTGCGGCTGACTTCAATGCTAGCTCCGTCGCTTCCTCCGCCGCCACTGCCACGGGTCGGGCGTTTGGGAGTGGGGGTGTCATCGGAATCATGACTGAGTTGAAAGTGATGAGAAAAAGGGTGGTGAAGCTTTGAAAACATATTATTATTGGGGTTTTCACCTTCATTTTGGGGTTCTAGAAATTCACCTTTCATTTTTTTAACTAAATGGCTCCAAATTGTTTCTTGTTTCCTCTCTGGTTAAAATAATAAATTTCTTTGGAGATGAATGGCAAAGGGTGAAGAGAGAAACAGTGGGAGAGCAGAAGAATGAGAAGAAATAAAGAGAATAGAGTGGTGTAGCTTAGAATAATAGGGGCCTGGGGGAGCTTTTAAACCAAGTAAAACACTTTGTAAAGTAGGGCCAAACAAGAAATTTGGACAAAGTGATAAAGGAAGGGATATTAGTAGACTTTGTTTAAAGGTCTTCATGTTCGGTTGGCAAGTTGATTTTCAGATGATAAACTTTTGGACTGGATTAAACCAGTCAGTAAAATAAAATATTGAATAAATTCTTCAATAAAGTATGCATTTGGCTACCATTCAAGAAGTTGAAAATTCAATCTAAAATTCTTCTCTTTAAACGTACACCCAAGTTATTAAAATTTTATAAATTTACATTTTAAAAAATTATCAAATTTTTAAATTTATTTATTTATTTAAGTCATTAAACTGTCAATCAAAAACTTTTATTCTTTTTCTTTTTTATAATTTAATCTTTTTTTCATGTCACAAATTTATGAATCAAAATTCAAACATTTTTCTTTCCAATCGTTAACATTGACCGTCAAATAGATCGTTAAATAGACTTAAATTTAAAATATGTTCTTTTACTTATGATGAATATTGACTTATCGTACTGATCATCGAATCGTCATTTGTAGCTTATTAATCAGACTTTTTAAAAGGAACATAATAATTCAATGACTTATATAAAAATTTTCGAATAGTTTAATAACTTAGATGAAAACTTTTAAATATTTTACTTTTTAAAATCGAGTCACCAAAACATAAACTAATAATTTTGTTCTGAATTTCACCCCTTTGAACAGTTTTCATATTTAAGGTCCATGCTATCTAGATTGGATAAGCCTTTGATTCAATTCGATCCCTCAGCATGATCAACCTAATTTTACAAGACCGGGACCTTATCACTTCACTTCTATTATAAGTGTTCCAAATCTCAGCTCATTTTGACGAAAATGTGGTTTTGTTTTAGACTTGAAAACTTAATTAAAATATGAAATAAAAACACCATGAGCACTATATAGATACAGAAATATGTTTATAGATACCAGAGATTACTCGTATAAATACGTATGAACAAAAACCGATTGTCATGTGCTTAAATTAAGCTATTAAAGTGGCCAGGGGTATCCAAGGATGATCTCTTTCTTTCATATTTTCCAGAGCATGTATGTAATAATGTGGAACTTGGTCACAGTAAAATCGAGGACTATAATATAATGATTAAAATATGATATAAATATCTGTACTTTTTATAAAATTTAATCTCTCTATTTTTTATTTTTTTAATTTTAAACCCAATTTGTTAACATTGTTAAAATTATTTTGTTAAAATAAATTGACTACAACGTCAACATTACTATTAAGTGAGCCATTTTTATTTTAAAATATCATACTAATAAATTTAATAAAAAAAATTAAAAGTGTTAACAATTAAACTTAAATTTTAAAATTTAAAAAATAAAAATATAAGGAGCAATAGCATATTTTAACCTAATATAATAATGTTTTGGATTTTTATGCACTCAAAGTCAGAAATTTTGATAATTATTATATTTGTTCTTATTTTGGTTAACCAATAAGATATGTGGAATGTAAAAGGCAGCCCCCCAAGCAAATCCCGCCTCATGCGATACCTTCAACATAAAATTATTATTATGATTTAACCTGTGCTTAATGATGACAAATTAGGAAAAATCTTGGCGGGGAAAAAGGTAATGGTGGCTGTAAAGCATTTGTATTTTTGTCTGAGCTCTGAGGAAGAAAAGGGTAATGGCCTAGAAAGACCAGATAGCCCACAGTTAAGGATAACGATTGTCGGTAAATAGGCACAACTATTCAGACAATACTATTTGCTGCAAATAATAAAGGGGTGTGCAGTAAAGAAGCCTGAATTTTACAGCTTCGGCAAGGTAGGAGACACTTAATACCTTGAGCTATATATATATATTAAATTACCATATAGATTTCTACATTATAAGAATTTATCAAATTAATTTATCTATTATTAAATGTATCAATTTAATCTCTATACTATTAAAAAATTGAATAAGTCTAAAGTGTACTGCTGTATAAAAAATATTTTCAAAAATAGTTTTTAAATTGCAATTCAATTCTAAAAATATTTACAAAATCATAAAAACTTTAAAAATATTAACTTTGATAAATAGTAAATTATATGCCTTTAAATGTTAACTCTATTCCGATTTGATCTTATTTAATTCTTTTTAATATAGTACAGAGACTAAATTAATCCATTTAATAATAGAGGAACCAATTTAACCAATTTGATACAGGGATATAGGGATCTCCTACATACTTTCACCTACATCTATCTCATATGGAGTGCATAGCTTGCACATCGGAATAAAAAGATCGTTTAGGCCACAACAGCTCTAATCTTACAGGATACATAGGATTTCCAAAAGAACAGCTCTAAATCGTAGGAGGTGATATCTAATTCTGTCAAATATTAAACTGTACCAAATTGTCAATCCAAAGACCCGTAATATACAAAACAGAGAAATTCAACAGACGAAGCAACTTGAATATATGGGATAGTTCAACAAAATGTATAATCTGGTGAAGAAAAATAGTGTATAATCCAGGAGATAACAAATATGAACCTTTTTTTTAGGGGGGAAGGGGGATTTCACCTTATTATATTCGAGCAACATATGAATTGGCCTGAGTAACATATCTCATCCATCGATATGGATTATAGGAACTAGATTTCTTTGCTATCTGCAAGTATTTCACCTACACCAGAAGAGCAATTATTAGCATTAGGTAATTGGAGTAACTTAGAGACAGAATTAGGATTTAGAAACAATGCTGAGACTTGAACCCTCGTCCACTGTGCTATCAAACGGCTCGTGAGTTAGCTTTTACTATGAACAACGGCCCTTATGTTGCCCTTATATTGTTTATTCGAAATGATCTTATCAAAGCATTTAAGATGGCAAGAAAAAGGACCTCATAGGTGATAGCTTTTCAGCAGAGTTATGATCCCTGATTTAAGTGGCCAAATTAATGAATATCCATCATGGCGCTGATCAGATTTAAAGGGGTGGAAAATATTTCTATAACATAATATAAAATGAAATAACATTTGGGAATTCCTAATTAGAGCCATCCCAGACTTTATCATAGATATGATTAAAATTTTGGTTTTGATCGGCTGGAATATAATAGTCTCAATCTCAAGACAATTAGCGCCAGACAGTATTTTTACCTGAAGCCTTGAAACATTATACATCGGTATTGTGAAAGTCATGCTAACTGGTCAAGCTTCCTTTATGATGTTTGCTGAATTAAACCATAATTCTTTCATCGATGAGATATAAATATAGAACATTCACAAAAGAACTTGTCACATTGACTTTAGAAAAATTATTCTTTCCAAAAATTAAATAATGGACAATGCATACCATGCAATTCCTGAGAAAAAGTCAGCTTCGCACGCAGTGTATGTTCAACTCCACCAACAAACTGTCAAGGTTACAAAATAATGATTATATGAAAAGGGAAAATACATTTGATGGTGGAAACCATCTCTAAATTTTTTTCACCTTTTCTAAATCCCATTCAAGTTTCTTGTTTGCTCCTTTGAAATCTGTTCTTTGCCCAGTAACTCCAGGTTCCAACTCAAAACTAGCTCTATAAACACCAAGCACAAAAGATGTAATCCACAGATATATTTATATTTTTATCCCACCTCAAAAGATAGAGCCCAAGGGAAAAGAAAATACCTGGTAGTATATTTAGGAAGTGGCATCTCTAAAACAACTGTGTTTGCAGTAATGTTTGAGGGGAACTCTGCTCGTACTTTAAGAATCACTTCAGCCTAAAATGTCAATAGAAAAGCATAAATAATTGAATCAGGAATAATGCCCTATATTTCAAATCTATTACAGAACTAAATAGATTACGTATGGATGAAATAAGTTCTTTTATCTTATTATTATTAGGGAAATATTGCATGATTATGAAATAGGGGAAAAAGCATATGATAGAACCATTATGACATATGGAGGTCAAACAAGACAAGCTCACCTTAAGGTGTCCTGCTTCTTCAATTAAGCAATTAATATGAAAAGGAGGCTTGAATTCCTGTGTCATTCGGTAGTTCATGACAGGAAATTCACCATCCGGTGGTACCTAAAAGACAATAGTAGAATGAAACATAAACCAAAATGATGCAAAGATATTTAGTGGTCTCTTCAATCTCTCCACGATTTTCCGGCAGCTATAATCTAGATTTCACTCACCAGAGCCAGAGTCCTATCCATATCGAAACTATCAAGGCGCACTGATTCATGAAAATTACAATCATCAAGGATCACAGCCCCCGAACCATATGAACTCCTATAATCTGTCACAACAAGCAGACACAGTAGAATGACAAATCATTGATTGAAATAGTGGGTGAAAGGTAAGTACACGAAGTAGGATAACCATATTGCGAAGAACAGTCAGACTCATATCAAAGATAATAATTGCAACATTTAAAGTTGAGAATCATGCTGGTATAAACTAATACTCCTTAAAGTTGAAGCAAGTCAATAACCCTAAAAAATTGACTTCATCAATAAAAAATAAATAAATAATTAGAAGCAACTCTATGGAACACAAATCTCAAAATAATGCATGGTCAATAGGAACAAGAGAGGGCAATACCATTGGCCGATTCCCCTCCTCTTCCAATACTCAAGTCTTCATTAAGTGCTAATCGGATTTCTGGATTTCCTGTCAGATAACTTTTCATTTGAATAGTGCCATCAATCTCAGAAGTCAGTATATATCCCTGTTTAAAACATCACTCAATTGGTTAATAAGTCAATCATGCAGTGCATTGGAGCATCTATACATGTATTGTGGAGTGATTTTTTGTTTAAAAATAACAATTACCTGCAACAAGCAACTGGAGAGAGTAAATAAGCATCGAAAATAATGGGGGAGTGAAAGAACATATATTAGCTGCTTTTAACTTCATTTGGTTCAGAAAGGAAGAGAATGAGGCAAAAGCTTTTTTCTCAAAACCGCTAATATTTAAAATAATTCACAAAAAACTTAACAGGAGCCAGTTGGTGTGACACCATCACACCAACCCCACTATAGACTTCATGCATCAGTATTAGATTATAAAATTTCCAATAACTAAAAATTTAAACACTTCAAAATATTGAATCTGATAAAAAAGACAGTTACTCACACTAGAGCTAAATGTAACACTGATTTTCTCAATTATATCCACAAAAATTTCCTCTCTCTTCCGACCTCCAGGCTCATTAGCTACAACAGATTTTGTAATTGCTGTGCCAGGCATCCTTTTAGTTCCTTGCTGCAAGCATCCAAATTTGATAAATTAACTTCACAAGTGCATGTTGATAAACTTATGGAGTACCATTACAAGGGTTGATAATCAAGCACTCTCATCATACCATAAAGATGGCAGCAGGGCCAAGAGGTTGCAAACGCGCAGCATCAACCACAATTGGCTCATTAAATATGTAGGACTTCAAAACTTCAGTAGAGGTTGTTTGCATATAACCGAAGTCCTAGATGGAAAAGAAATGACATAGAAACAGTAGCAGAATCTGTTTAAATCTTTTCAGAAGAACAGTGCACAACTAACAGTACACTTCAGCAGAGTAATAAAACATATACAACAGAGAAAAAATGTTTTCTAATGTACACAGAGATTCTAAAATGCAGTATATTATAATTCATATGGAATTCTAGATGCTAAGCCATGATGGGCTAATCTTTTGATAGTTGGTTAACAGCAGTGAGCCTTTTTATAATAAATAGAGAGACTATAACACTAAAAGGTTTAGAATGAAAAAGAACTTACAATGACTTCATCAAGCAACTCATATACAAGTACAAAGTTTTTCCGAAGTGAATCTTCACTTAAAACCCCTAAATAATCCTTAATAACACGAGCAATCCTTTGCAGAAGTTCCAGGACAAGAGACGGGGACACATTAACTCTTGTGGTTGCAACAAACAGCAGCCCAACAACCTTCACATGGAAGTAGCTCACACCATCCACGTTCTATCAATCGAAAACAGTTACACAAAGTTATTAGGGCATTGCAACAGCTGAGGTACTGCAATAATCAAGTAAAATATGCATTGGAATACAACAGCTTTTGATAACAAAAATAGGAGAAGAATGAATCAAACTAAAACCGGAACCTATCATATGTTGATTACTCTAATTAATGCATATCATTTGTTCAGCCAGTATAAAAGTATACTGCCTGTCATTACATTCTTTAGTAAGGTAATACCTACAAAGACAGGGGGCGCCTCCTCTTGACCATCCTCTTTCCAAAACTTAACTTTACGAAAGAATATCTCTGCACTACCCTTTGCTACTTCACCGCGATCTGTGGTAACAATTACTAATCTCTTGAGTCTTGCTTTATACAAATCTTTCCATTTAACATAATCAAATCATAACTGGAAACCAATCTTATAAATAATAATCTATACATATCTTGCAATTACGTACATGCTTAAGTGCCAATCATGAAAATTCAAAATAAATGCCGTGATATTTCTATAGGCATCATGCATTTCATTATTCAGAAATTCTTACATGACAGGCCAATTATTCCTATTGATTTTTACATAAAAGTTAACATGCAAAATCAATTCAAGCCTTGAATCGCTCTTTATCAGTAAAAAAGCATTGAAGGCTAATCTAAAAGTATCTGACATCGAAGCTAGGAGAAAAAAAAAACGAAAAGAAAGGCAAAATCGAGAGCTAAATTAACATAAATTATATTTCAAGATACAGCCTAGAAGAACTGAGAAAGGATCGAAATGAAATCATCCAGATCTATAAACTCAATTATCGCACAGATTAAATTAAAAGTAAAGGATGCAATTACAATTCCCATATCGCTAAAATTTCAATGTAAAGAAAAAAGAACATAGAAAACCGAAAGAGAAAAGTGAAGTTGAGATCCATAGAGAAATTAAGAAGATGAGAGTAGTAAAGGAAACTGACAATCGCGAAACACTATGTTATCGCCTCGCTGAGAAAGCACGAAGAACTGTGAGATCATGATTGAAGCTTCTTTTTGAATCGTCTCCTCTGTTTTATTCTCTCTGCAAATTCAGCTCCGACTTCTATTTTTATTTTGTCTTCATTTAAAGTTTTCGCTTGTTTTCTTCTGAATGTTTTTTCACCAATTATTTTCTTTTTACATCCACGTGTGTTTAAGTTGTTGACTCAATAGCCGATGAAACTTTGACACTTGAAAGTCTAGGTTCGATATTTTGCGATTGTAATATGAAAAAATTTTCAGCCCAATCTCATTAATTTCATCCTGATTTTTATTTGAATTTAATTCTTTTTAAAATAAAAATATTATAATTTAAGACGAAATTGTTCATGTCACATTAAAATATTAAAAAAAGAATACAAATAACATAGCATCACTATATGGTACAATTATTTTCCTTGTAATATACTTTGAATGAATTTTGTTTAGCTCAATTCGTCCTTGTGCAATATACAAGTCGGTTTCATGTAAAATATTTAGATTAATTTTTTAAGTTTGAATCCAGTTTGATCTGGAAATTAAGTTTATCTTTTTGTTAAAATCTGATCTAATTTAAGAAAGGTAAATTTGAACCCAACTCGATTTATTTTTTAAATTAACTTTTATTTAAAATAACTTTTAAAAAATATAATATACTAAATGCACTAAAAATGTTAAATTAAAACATTAAAAATATTTATATTAAAAGACACTACCATAAATATAGTAATTGATTTATTATATTAAAAACAAAAATAAATATGATAAATATTTTATTGTATTAAATATAATTTTAAAATTTTTATATGGGTAAACTACACCCATGGTCACTTTTGTTTACCTTAGTTTACGTTTTAGTCACTTATGTTTGAAATGTTACGTTTTAGTCATTTACGTTATCGTGTTGTAACATTTTAGTCACTGAGCCATTAATCGTCGTTAATGGTGTAACGGTAAGCTGACGTGGCACGTTAAATCATCATTTCAAACAAAATTTTAGGTTAAATTATACAACTGATCCCCATATTTTTTTCGTTTTAAGTAATTTAATTTTTTTCTTTTATGTTCTTTAAACTTTCCTCTTTTTTTCCATTCTTTTTTGTTTCTCCCTCTGTTTTCATACATTTCCCATTTCTTTTAACATATTAGGAAGTCAAATTGGCAATGAAAAAAGAAGTAGGAAGTCGACTGTCATCATTTGCCTATAACCAAAACCCATAAACTCATACCATACTTCTTTTTCACTACCAATTCGAATTCCTGGTATGTTAAAAGAAATAAAGAATGTAGAAAAACAGGGGGAGAAGTAGAAGATAATGGAAAAAAAAAGAAAAAAGAAAGAAAGTTAAAAGAATATAAAAAAATTAAATTGCTCAAAACGAAAAATTATGGAGAACAATTGTATAATTTAACCTAAAATTTTTGTTTGAAATAATAATTTAATGTGCCACGTCAGCTTACCATTACACCATTAACGACAATTAACGGCTCAGTGACTAAAATGTTACAACACAATAACGTAAGTTACTAAAATGTAACATTTCGAACATAAGTAACTGAAATGTAACCTAAAATAAACAAAAGTGACCATGGGTGTAGTTTACCCTTTTTATATTTTAGGTTGAGTTAATTATTTATGTTTTTTTTTTAGATTTTGAATAATGAATTTAATTCTTATTGGATTAGTGATTTAATATAAATATATATAAATGTTATTTAACACATATAATTAATATAATATTTTTTATAACATAATATATTCAGGTCAGACCAAACTTGGACCAAAAACATCTTACTCAAGACCCAACCCATATAACTAAAATTTTACCCAAATTCATTTTTCAAGTCTCATATTTTGTCCAAATCTTTCTGTTTTCCGATAGACCTGGACAAATTACCCGACCCATTAGCAGGTCTAGTTAATTGTAATTAGTTGCACATAAATTTATATTTATATTGGGTTTGCAATAAATTTTCAAAAAGAAAATGTTTTTTTACATAAAAAAATTTGTTGATTCAATAAATATATATTTCCAGCATAAGCAAGTTACCTTCGTGCCAATGAGGTCTAAAAATTAAGTTTAGAGATCCATAAACTTTGTAAGAAAATGTATAAGGACTAATTTGTTATTTTTTAAGTAAAAATGGTAAAATATAACCCAACTTTTAATACAGGGACTTCTATGATACTTTTACCGAATATAATTTGTTACTGGACCAATCGCTTTAATATCATGTCCTAAAGCATACTATTAAACATCTCACCCGCTGGTTATGCTGAAGGCAAAGTACTCTTGAAATCAATTCGTTGCCTAAAATCTACAGCAACAAGATGAGTAAGATATGGAGTGAAAAATCTCCTTCGTTTTTACCCGTTACCGGATTTCTTCAAAACTCGAGCTTCCGGTTCAAATATAGTATCCATATGCCTGCAGTTGTGTTAGAAAGTATCAGCAAGAACTTGCAAAAAACAAGTTAAAATAGAAACTGCATCACTCAGTATGTCACAGCCTGCAACATGAAATTGTAATAAAACATTTCTATGGCTATATTTGCAAGTAGCATTACTAATTTTGATTTCTTCATTGGGGCTACCATAGAAAAAGAATTGGCCATCCTCGGCTAGTCCGTATTTATCGATCATCATCTGCTACTTGTCATTTGGGGTAGTAACAATGTGAATAAAGAGATTATATATAGCTATACCAAATGTCATTTGGGGTTTCTCACCTAGTTTTGGTCTTTTTTTACCATGCTCTTTGCTCGGCGATCGGCACCAACCTTACAGGTTTGACCTATATGAACAGAAGCAAGGATTTAACTTAATTTAGAAGTGCATGATCACCAAGTGAGGCAAACATACCTGATCGAATCAGAATAAAAAGACTGGGTAACCCGGGATCAATCTCTCCTTGCTATGTCGAGCCATTAAAAGTGCTTTGGCAAAACAAGCCCAAAACACAAATAGCACTGCAATTTGATCTCTCTCTGGATTCCTTGGCTATTCAAATACTGCTATTGCTATCATTATTAAAATTAATATGAAGTCTAACAATACAAGTTAATAAGGAATGAAGGAAACATAACAAACAACTGGTAGAGCGGCTGATAACGACAATTATGGTAATGTTCTGAAATATCTCCTAGTTCGGAAAGTACCAATATCAGTGGTACTCTAACCATATTTCCCTACAAGACATTGACAAGATAATACAGCGGTTCAACTCAACGACAACAAGAGAGATTGCTCGAAATCAGTAACTAAAGAACTTGCTAACATATTATTGCTGCATATCATAATGTTACATAATCACCGATGTGCTAGTTAGTACATTAAAACAATCTACAATCTACAAACAACAACAATTAAAAACCACAGAAATACCTACAATTTCCACCCAACATAGCAAAGTTTCATCTTCAGCTATTACCCTTTGTTCTCCCTTCATAAAACACTCCAGCAATTCCGTCAGGTTTCTTTTAAGGCAAATATTTAAAAGAAAAAAAAAACAACATTGCATTGCTAATCGAAACCTCAAAGGGGATTCTTCCTTGGTCTCCCTCTCTTCCTTGGGGTGGAATTGGGCGCGTTTCCACCAGAAACAGCCGCCGGAGTGTTCCTTTCAACCACCTTTTTCACGGTTGTCTTAGGAACAGCTGCTGCTGGTGCTGGTGGAACAGCTGCTTGCAGTGGTGGTTGCAACGGAGCTGGCACATTGCCTCCATTTCTTTCGTTCTCTTGCTGGACTCCAGGCATGGTAGAAGGCATCCAACTAGGAAACCCGGTCGGTGGTTTTGCTCCATCTTCTTGATTACCGGACATAAACCCTAACGGAAAAAAACCCCAGCGACAATAATACGCTTCTTTCCCGGGGACCAACGGCGGAAGTGTCGGAATCGAAACCGCGTGAAAAGATCTCCGGCAATTCTGACACTTTAAACAACAACCTTCGTAGAACTTAGGATACTCGAACAACCTGTAACAGTACGGACAAGTTGTCCAAAATGTTGACGATCTAGGCCTTTGGTTTTCATTTTGGGTTGTGGAATTCGGTGACCGGTGTTGAACACCGTCCTGATTTTTCCCTCTTCTAGTGACCGGTAATTTCCCGGACTGATTCGAACGATCGCCGGCGTTGCTGAAATCAATCCTGGTGAAAAAGCTTAATTCTTTGTCGAATTGAGATTTTTTTGAGCTGTTCGATAAAACGGACCATGCATCGGCTACAAACTTAAACGCATGATCGGCGAAAGGGTACTTGTTTTTGTCGGGGTGAAGAAGGAGAGCTAAGCGACGATACTGTTTCTTGATGAGATCGTTGCCTTCGGATCGGCGATCAACTTGCAAGATGGAGTACCAATCGTGTTGACCGTTTATTTTTTTGTCGGTGGCGAGGAGGACATCGGCGACGGCTAGGACCTGATCCGACCCGTCTAATAAGGGCTCGGTTTCTTGAGCTAAGATTGCGAACTCCCTTGAGCCGTTGAAATCACGATTTTGGAGAAGCTTCTCGGCGATCCCTAGAAGGCGTAGGGCTTCAGCTCTACTGCCATTTTCCTCCATTTTCTTAAGGGTCTGTTTGGAAAATAAGAAAAAACAAAACGATTGGGATTTTCGATTTGTTGAGCTTTTATTTTGACTGTTTATGTTGGAAATTTTTAAGTCCATATGGACGAAATTGGTGTTTGTTTTTTAATTAAATTACATATAGTTTTAAGTTTATTGGAGAGGAAATTTGGGCCTTTTTGGTCTTTTCATCATGAATAGTAAATTTTTTTCGATAATTAACTAGTGTAATGAAAAAAACAACTTTCCTTTACAGTGGAAATGACTGTGTTAAGTAGACAGTCAAGATCTGGCACATAGATTCAATGTTTCAAATCAAAATTTACCATTTCAGGAAAAAATAAACTAAAAATCCCTATTTTTGAAAAAATATCCTTTATAAAAATATTTTAATTATTATTAAATTAAATTACAAATAATATTATATTTTAATATAATCATATATTAAAAATAATGTATTACATCCTTTATAAAAACATTTTAATTATTATTAAATTAAATTATAAATAATATTATATTTTAAAACACGATCAAATTAATAATCAAAATATATTTGGACATATGTCAGAATAATTGTATACATTAATAAAACATATATCAAAATATATTTGGACCTATATCAAAAGTAATATATTTATAAAAATATCTTTCCATATTTAAAATAAATTATACTATTTGAGGTTATTTAATCTTTTTATTTATTAAAAATACCAATAAAAATTTATATGTGATGGGATTTAAGCCCGGCCATTTTATTTAAAATAATAATAAATTCACTTATTTATTAAAATTTTATATGCAGCTATCTTAATATGTTCTAATGTTTACATTATAGTTGTTTATGTGTTATAAATTACATAATATATAAAGATAACATAATATAAAACATTACAAGCTATAAATGTTCAATTCCAAGCTCAACTCATATCTTAAACAGACCTAATTTTTTTTACTCAAATCCCTTTTCTGAGTCTAATGTATTTGCTTATACCCTCCCATATTTCAGGCAAGCCTTTTGGCTTGAGTAGATAACCCAATCCATGAACAAATCTAATTAAAAGCCAACTCGATACAAACTCAAGATTGATGGCAATACCATAGTAAACAATTGTAATGCATGTAGTATTCTCAATAAGATGTATTTATGTGTTTAAATTTTATTCTACTCGCAATTTTTTTTCTTTTTAATACCGTACTTATTTCATATGTTATTATTAATTAGTTTCAAACCTTACATTTCATTATTTATTATATGTACTAACTAAATATATTGATGATATATTTTATAATTAATTTAAATGCAGTAAAAATTTTATTACTATATAAATGTAGATGAATTAGATGGGTTGGGTCCAATGTTATAAAATATTTATTCAAAACACCAAATCTTTAATATGTTTACTTTTTAATGGCGAATTTAGATGGGTGGTGTGTTTATCTGCGATTAATGTAAAAACAACGGTATTGATGAGATTAGACACTGTAACGGTAATATAGCATGAGACAAAAAATAAGCTAAACGCACCGCACCGCACTGTCCATCAAAATAATGACTAAAATAAACAAAATTCATCCTATTTGCGTCAACAAAAACATTTAAAATAATTTTAACGAATATATTTATTTTGAAAATTAAAAATATTATACAATTATATGATATAATTACATTATTCGAATAATACCCTGCAAAATAAAAACTCAAATTTGAAATTTTTTATTCGATTTTATTTTCAAAAACTATTTTTTTTCATTGGAAAAATTGCAATTAATAAAAAAAATATGTGTTTTAGAAAATATTAATTGAAACATATAAATCATGCACTTAATTTAGTCACTAAATATAATGAATTTTAAAATATGAAATCAACTTATTTGAAATTAAAAATAAATTATATAATTCAGGTTTATGGAATTTTCTTCAAAATCACTTTATATATGAAATTAAATTATTTTTTATAATATTTTATTTTTTATATGAGTATTCTAAGCAACGTAGTTAGTATCATACTGGTAGCAGTTCATATTGGTTGCATTGACTTATATCAATTAATACTAATTATTAGCAAGATTAGATATTTTAAATTATATTTAATTTTTCTTCGGTTATTAATTCTTTCATAATTACATTTAAAAATAAGTTATAATCTTTAAATTAATTTATTGAACTCAATTAATAATTTTATTTGTATTTTACATATAAACATATATAATTAACCTAAATTTACATTTGATATAATATTATTTATTAAAAATCTTGAAATTAAATTATAATTATATACATAAAAATCATAATTTTTTTCTTTCTTTCTAGGTTGAAATTGGTATTGAGCCTTTACCCAATAATAATCGGGCTGTCAAAGATCTTTCAGCATTGGATCCATAATTTTTCTATCTAATTTTTCCTTAGTCTAAGCTTGAAAAAGGAAAGGTTTAATTCTGGTCGTAGTCTTTCTATAATGTTATTAGTATATCTAAATTAACATTATCAATTTATTTTTATATGTTTTATATTTGTTTTATCAAAAAAATAAAAACATATAAATTTTGGTTGAATTAATCGAAATATTTTGGTTCAGTTAATTCTTTCTGAAAAATTTTATGTTTGGTTAACGGTTAAATGATTAAAAAGTTCAGTTAATTTAATTAATACTAATTCAGTTCGGTTAACCATTTCAACACTCCTATCTAAAATAATAGTAAAATTAATAATAATAAAAAGAGTTATACAATATCTAAACAATAACAACAAAATAGTGAAATGACAATAAAATAGTGGGAAAATAACAGCAAAACTATGGAAAATAGCAGCAAAACAACAGTTTTTTTTTTGCAAATCCAGGCTGGGCCGAACTCGGGCAAAAAAACTTTACTTAAGGCCCAACCTGTTTTCTAAACGGACCTTTTTTTTTGCCCTAACCCATTTTTTGGACCTATATTTTTATTCAAACATTTTCACTTTTCAGACGGACCTTCGGACCGGATCTAATCTTAATATATTAATAGGCTTTTGTTACATTGTTGTGGTAATTATTTTGAACAACCATAGAGAAGAATTTTTTAACCTACAAAATGGGTAACATATTTGGATTATACAAAGGAAGATTTACCTTGGAAATTAAAAGAATGTAATAATTTATGGACTAAGCAAGTGGCCATCTACTTTATATTTATTTGGTTTACCCTAGTGTAGGATAGATGAGCTCGAAAGAATGGAATAGTTTATTTTAATGCTTATAAGGAGCACCATAGTGCTTTGCGCATTTACATTGAATCTTAGTACTTCTACTATTTTCAAGGGCTCCAATATTACCCCAACACCAAAAAAGAAAGAAAGATATTATTGGAAATATAATGGTTAGTTGTATAAGAGGTTGTCGGTGATGTTTTGAAGTGGTTTGTCGGTCATTATCGTCCCCTTTGTTGTTTTATCTTCTGATTGCCTGGAAGGGGGTGGCTGAGTGGTTTTGTAACCGCTGGTTCGGTTGGTATCTGTACCGTCTCTTTTGGCTCAACGATGCTCCTCGGGCTCTGTTGTTCACCTGCCACCATCTCACTGTTGGAAGCCTCATGATGCCAAAGGCTACGTCAAGTGCAGAGGTTGGTTGATGGGTGACTTTCTGCCTTTTTTATATTTTAGCTTTTATGTTGCCTTTTGGTTTCGTTGTTCTATTTTTGTCATGGTTGGTACAATCGGTCGGGAGAGTGCGAGATTTAGAATGAGAATCACAATGTGGCCATAGGATCCTATGGGTCGTGCAAACCACATATCTACCCTTAGGCTTGATTCTCCCTTCACTGATATTCTTGACAACATCGATACCTTGTCCTATTTATTGACATGCTGTGTATAAGTGTTAATTCATATAAAATATCATATCTTTATATACAAAAAATTTGTTATTAAAAATAATAATTTAGCTGCAAATTGAATGCATTTAATTATTAATTTTGTTAAACCATTTTATATAAATAAACAACATGCTTTTTCGATAGTTACTCACATTGACAATCTAGCATATAATAATCAAGCACCAACATTAACAAGAATCATCTCAATTACATAATCTGAAAGTTTTGTTGGTAAATAAATTATTAAACAAGTAATCTTACAAACTACAGGTTGCGAGTTGATAACTCATAACTTGTAGATGCATCTACCGAAATTAAAACATCCACTTGTTGGATAAATGCATCTATATTCCTCTCAGAAATGCTAGAGATTCAATCTGATCAATTTTTGTAAGTGAGATCATAATAATTCATATTCTTTGAGAACAAGCAACACTTAAAAAATATTTAAAATAAAGAATCTTTGGGTTTTTTAATAAACTTGTATGTAAATTTTTTGTCGTGTCATTATTGATCGAGATGGTCTAACCGATCATACCAACTAATTAGTATATTTGGAATAGTAAACTTCATGTTTAGTTTGCATGCATTCAACTATACTAATGTAAACTTCTAGTTTACCATTACACATGATTTAACCATACTAATATATGCACAGTACAAACTAGAGTAAAAGACGATAGTTCTCTAATACAATATATAGAAATTAATCGTTTCATCATCCACAATTCCAATATGATATCCATTATAATGGATTTTATAAAATTTTGAATCTTTGAAAATTATTTTGATTTTTTTTCTTTTTTTATTTTTGTTGAGAGAGAGATCAATTTGCTCATTTTCAAAATTGATGAGAACTAAATGAGTATTTACACTAATCTGTTATCCGAATTTTAAAATTCAACTCTACTCAAAACTTAATTCTAATAACTCGATTTTATTAACTCGATTTTTTTTCCGAAATGAATCGAACTTTGTTCATATGCGAACCAAATACGCTATAAATTAGCTAGGGAATGGACCGTGAGCCAAGCCCACGAGTGTGAGGATTATTAAATTGCTTGACTTTCAAACCTAAACTTAGGTAGACTCAATTGGGCCTTTCTGTAACATTTTATAAAGTTGGACCTCTCTCATAAACTTTTTTTTTTTCATTTTGGGTTTATGAATCAATATGGACTGTTGCCTCAATATTTTCGTTTGCCAATGGAAAATAATAATAATAATTAAAAGAACATAAAAGAAAAAAAATAAATTGTTCAAAATGAATAAATGTGGGACCAATTATATAATTTAATCTAAAATTTTTGTTTGAAATGATGATTTAACGTGTCACGTCAGCTTTCCATGCCGTTAACGCTTAGTGACTAAAATGTTACAACATGTTAACTTAAGTGACTAAAATATAACTTGAGGAAAATAAAAGTGACTATTTTAGTAGTTTACCCAAAATTTAAAAAAAAATCAAAACAAAGACCTAGTGAACAATTTATGAATTATTGTATTTTTTATTTAATTATTGTTGAACCGATTGTTGAACTGAGAAATGATGGTTTGATCAATTCTATCAGTTGATCGATTTTTACAATATTAATTGAGGTTGATATGTAAGTTACCATATGTTTTTAAATATAATCAAATAATTAATAATAATGATAAAAGAAAATAACTTCCTCTTAAATTTATTTGTAGAGTATTTGCAAACAACAAACAAAATAATTATCCTTATAATAATATTAAAATTTAAATATTTCATAACCAAATTTTAAATTTTATCTTCAAAGCTTGGAATTAGTTTCATATGTTGATTTTGTTAGTTAGGTGAATTAGGATGGATTTAGTTCAAGTTATTTTGGGTTTAAAGTTATTCAAATAATTTTGTAATATGGTTACTTCAAGTTTAGATTATTTTGGGCCAATTGTTTAGTTCATTTAAGTGTGGTTTGTTTAGTATGTAAATTATTTTGGGTTATGTTAATTTGGATTTTAGTTACTTTGGGTTCGAGTGGTTGACTCTTGGTAGCCAAATTAAATCGAGTCAAATTTTGGCTCAAATTATCGAGTCATAATTAATAGGTTTACCGTCCTAGGTGTAGCCTGTGTGTTGGTCTGATGGTCAGGGTGTTTATCGCCCCAAGTATGACCTAGATTTAAGTAACGTTAGTCGCGTTGCTGTTAGGGTTTTTGCCTTCCTCTTGTAATTCACCATATATATATATATAAGTAGAAAATTTATTATTTTTTTTTTTTTTTTGCAAACCAACTCAATCGAAAAAATATCATGTTTTTTTTTTAATCAAAACTTGGGTCAATTTCAATTTTTACAAAATGAAAGTCGATTGTTTTAATTTTAGAAATTTCTAAACCAAACCGATCAGTTATCCACCCCTATTTTCTCCCTCTTCTTCGTTGACTTGGTGGTAGCAAAGTTGATTACTAGGGGTTTTAAGGATTGGGTTTGATTGGGTTGTCCCTCATCTTGGTAGACTTGGTGGTAGTGAAGTTGATTACTAGGGATTTTAGGGATTGAGTTTGGTTGGATTTTTGTTATTGAGTTTCACGTAAGTTTTTACCTATTTCACATTGTTGTAATTTTTTTTAATAATATCTCACACATTGAAATAAAAAAAAACATGTTCAACATTTTTAAATATCAAATAGTTAAATATTTTAATTAAAGAATCAGATTGATAATTGTAACTTCGATCAAGTCACCAATTCGTTAATTCAATCAATTTAACCGGTCCGTCTTGTTCAATTAAATAAATTATTATAAAATTCATAAATATAAAAGAATTAGTTGAATCAAAATTTTTTCCGATTTCATTAATCTATACCGATTCCTAAATCCAGGCATTAGTTATTTATTCATTTAAAAAGGTGTAAAAATTACTGGTCCCTAAGAAAAGGGTGCCCCACGAAAGAATGCCAATATTGAAAAACTAGGATACAACGAGGATGCCCAGTATTGAGCTGTCTTCCATCACTTTCCAACTGTTTCAGTAGTTATAAATGCCAACAAAACCTGTAACCTTTGCCAATACCCAGGCCCCCCCGCCCCCCTCTACCACTCCATTATTAAAGTAGGTTTTCAATGCCCAAAAAAACTCTGAAAGTGCAGGTGGCCGCTGGGGGCACTCGGTGGGGGCTTTTTGTTTATTGATATGTGGCTATGGTTTGCATGGGCCGACTCTCCTGAGAGTTAATGAGTCTTTTCCCAGTCAGAAAGCCCATTACTAGACTAAAATCATAATTGGTTAAAATATGATGTTAGTTCCTGTACTTTGACAAAATTGGAGATTTAGTCCTTAAAAAGTTAGAAATCGAGTCCTCCTTAGTTTTAGATTTCAAAATATTATCCTAGTCTCTTTGTAAGTATTTTGGTAAAAATACCTCTCCCATCTCTCTTAATTTTAATATCGAGCAAATTGGTTCATCTCAAAAATTCAGAGTAATTTAATCTCTGCCAATTTCGAAAGTGAACAATTAAGGACAAATAATCATAATGTTAATGTTTTCTGTCGATTTTATTCACATAATTTTGGCCGGTGCAATAGCAAATTTAGCTCTCGTAATTTAAATATTCTATCAATTTGGTCATGATTTAACAAATTTAGCTTGCAATGTCTTTGTAAATGTGTAAATGTGGAGGCTAAATTTGTTTCTTTTTTAAAAATTAAAATAAAATTGACAAAATATATAAATATTGAGGGCTAAATTTGTTATTGTACCAATCAAAATTATGCACAATTGAAGAATAACATTAACTTTGTAATTAATTGTCCTTAGTTACTCACTTTTAAAATTGAACGGTATTATATTGCTCCAATTTTTTGAGAGAGACTAGAGAGGTCTTTTTATCAAGTATTTTCTATCAAATTTTGTCAATTTGGAATTTTGGTTAAACTATCCTCATATGACGTGGTATATGATTGACAATAAATAAACACGGTAAGTTGACAAATTTTAACAAAAAAACCAATGAAGATAACGATTGGGTTAGAATTTTTAAATTGAAGAACTAGAAAGACTTAATTTCTAACTTTTTTTTAAGTACAAAGATTAAATCCCAAATTTTATTAAAGTATAGGGACTAACAGCAGATTTTAACCATCATAACTCATCAACTCTTTTCCTCCTCTCTCTTGAAAAACTCACTATCCCTACCTTCAGCTTTTTCATAGTAATGATTTACTTTTTTGGTTCTACATTTCATAAAAATGATCAATGAGATAGATTTTCTCTATATTTTCTTTTTATGGTGTCAATTTCAAGAATAAAATTGAAATTGTTGGATTAATGATGTAATTTTTATTCTATGATATTTTTCAAATAGGGAAAATTTGCTGATAGGCTTCGTACTTTGACAAAATTTGAGATTTAATCTAAGTACTTAAAAGGTTAGAAATTATGTCATTTAACTATTTTGTTTTAAAAATCTCAATCCAATGGTTAAAATCGTAAATATTTTTTTATCAAAATTTATCAAATTGGCATGTTGATTAAGCTACCCTTATGTGATGTATCATATGATTGATGGAAAATAAACATATTGAGCTAACAAAATTTAACAAAAGCTACCCTTAAATAAGAGTTCCTTGTTCTCCTTCATTGTGTGATCCATGTGTTTTACGGACGGTGTTGCTAGCTTTTGGCTTTGTTTATGTTATAATAAATGTCTATAATGGCAGTAGAATGATCGCAAAGTAATAAAAAGAAAAAGAAAAACATACAGATTTTACATGGAAAATTCTTATCGGAAAAAATCACGAGCAGAGGAGGAGAATTCATTATGTTGAAAACCACACGATACAAAAGGAGTTCGACTACATCTATTTAAGGGTTAAACAACCCTGTTATAATCAATGTCTATTTTGCCGTGTTGCATGGTTCGTATTGCAGGGGCACAGATCCCCTATTTTGCCTCTCTCTTTTATTTTTTTAACAAATGAAGAGATTCGGATCACAAAACTCTAACAATTTTTGAATGTTCGAGAATTGATCTATTCAACCTTCAAGCTTGTTTTCTTGGGGAGAGATTTTAAGCTCAGTGCTTAGGAGCGAAACATAATGATCTCTTGTAATCTCCACTTTGAATGAAGCATAAAAGATATCATATTAGTTAGGTCATTTTATTACTCTCATGAACAATTTGTACCTACCACATGAACAATTTGATTTAAATTGTACAGTGTAATTGTATTGAACATTCACAAACTATGACTTAGATTATAAATTGGTTTACAGTTTTGAAAATATTCTAATTAAGTCCTCCAAATCTCAATATTGTATCAATTAGGTTATTTTATCGATCTAAAGTGACAACTCAAATTCAGAATGAAGCATATTTAAACCATATGGATCCAAAATATAATATAAATGTAAGAATGTTTTTTAAAAAATGCATATAATTTACTAACATATAAAATATAAATAATTAATATTATTTTTAATCATTATGATGAAAAGTGAGAATATATCATCAAAATTCTTATCCAAATTGATTATTATTATTATTTACATAAAAAGCGACAATTCATGTGGTAAAAACAAATAAAATCACTAAAAGGGTAAATCTAAATGAGAAGAACAAATAATTATAATGAGTATTCTTTGTCTTTCTAGCCTTCGACACAAGAAAATAAATTTTACACATTCTTTCCTTGTGTCAAAATAATAACAATTTCAAGACTCGTTTGTTAAAAATTTCTATTCTTAATTTCGATTTTTCCAAACTAAATGTCACATTCGCCCACCTATTTAAACTACCCAAGTCGTACTACAACAAAGCTAATAAACAACCTCAATTATATTTTTTATTAGATATTATAATTAAAAGAAATTCACACGTGTCAATTAGATCATGTATGCGTAAAAGTGACAACATTCGTGTAATTATTGAAATACTGATAATGGAAAATTAAATAATTTGATTTAGTTATTTATTAAATTTCGAATTTTTAATTGGCAGGAACAATGGATAACGTGATAAGAAAGATTCATAAAATAAATTTTCATATATATATATGTGAATGTCTAAAGACAATATGTATATTTGATGAAAACTAAGCCCGATTTTAATATTTTTAGGGCCCTTGACAAAACAATAAAATGGAATTTCAAGTTCTTTAAAAGTCGGAAAATTTTTTTAAGTCCCTTAAAAGTTGGTAAAAAATTTTAGACCCTTAAAAGCTAAAAAAAAGTTTTTTGGGCCCCTTAAAAGTTAGCAAAAAAAATTTATTGACCTTTAAAAGTAAAAAAAAAAAAATCAGCCCTTTAACAACTAGAAAATAATATTTAGACTCCTTTCAACCTTAGGCCCTAGGCAACCACACCTCCAAACGACCCCAAGGACGGACCTGATAAAAACTATTTATTTTTCCATTAAAATTAATAAAAATTATTTATGACGGGATAATTTTAAATATTTCATTTAATAAATTACAAATATATATACTAAAGCAAGGTTTTGATCATGTTTAGATGGATATGTTTATATTTTTGCAAGTGGCATAGATTACCGTATGAGACATCACAGTAGCATTTAAATTGTGTAATAGCTGTAGAACGTGGGGTTGACTGTGTTATTGGTTTTATTTTTAATGCCGCGCATTTATTTTTTTTGTCTTATATTATAGTATTATTATTATATTTAATTTTATTATCATCATTATTTTTATACTAATTATAATTAACGCACTGCCCATCTAATTATATGACAAAATCATTGAGTATGGAAAAATGTGTTTAAAATGAAAAGTGTGATTTCATTAATTCACATTTATAAATATATTAATTATTATATTACAAAGTCAAAATTTGGGACAGCCATTTTTCACAAATAATTTACGCAATTTATTATAAATTTACAATTTTTTTATATAATTTCACGTTTAAGTTAATTTTTCTTATAAATTAGGGACAGTTACATGTCTTTGACTCTTGAACCATATGATATATTTACTATCATTATTCGGTTTTTTAATAAAAATAATGTTGGAATAAATTAATTATGAAAATGATGTTTTTGTTACAGTAATTTTGAGTGTAACATGATGTATTGGTGACATCCCATCAGTAAACTTTTTCTTTTTTTAATATGACAGAGGAAAAAGTTGAAAAAATAAAAATAATTTTTTTTGGTGTTGTTTGATACCTTGGCGGCACTTATAAAATTTGAAAAAAATTTGAAAAAATAAAAAAAATATAATACTTTTCTCTTACATTTAATGCATTAATATCTTTTCCCTTCGGTGATATTTTTTTTCTTCCACACCTGTATTTTTTTCGAATATGTCACTTTTTATATTCACTTTTACTTTTTTTTAGTCATTTATATTTATTTTTAGTTCTCTTATGATGTTTTATATTTATCTTATTTCATTCATTATAAATATTTCTTTTACTTTTACCACCTGTTTTATATTTTTATTGATTTTTTTATAATCAGATTTCGATTTTAAGTATTTACATGAAATCAGAGTTCAGTTAGACTTGATCATAGACGAGACCATTGCCTAGGCTTGAAGGCTCGTTCAAAAAGTGAGATGATTTGGATAAAAATAGAAGTCCGAAAAATGGGCTTAAACAAAAAAAAAATCCGTTTTCTAAATAAACTAGTCCAGGCCTCAAGAAGGATTTTTTTTACCTCAAGCTCGACCTGGCTTGAATCAACCTAAACTTCTCTTTTTTTGCTATTGCTTTGTTACTATTTCGCTATTATATTGCTACTATTTTATTGTTATCGTTTGAGTATTGTATAACTCTTGTTTTATTGTTAAATTTGCTACTATTTTGGAGATATTTACTTGCTAAGTTGCAATTATTTTAGTACTATCTTAAGTATAATCTTTTTAACTTATTTTCAATTTGTTAGAAAATATTTATTTTAATTTGTAGTATATTTCGTGTATTATATTTTATAAATTTATTTTTATATAAAAATTTTTAATATGAGCAGGTCAAATTTAGCTCGAGTTTAGTGTTTTTAATCTGTGCCGGGCTTAAACAACAATTTAGACCAATTGATTCAGTTATTAATACTAAGTAATTTAAAATATTTTAAATGTTATATTAATTTATTTATTTTCTTTCCTTTTTGTACAGGCCAATTTTGGGCCACCCCCAAAACCCAACTAACCTAGCCCAATACCCTAAACCAACCTAGCCCAATCCTAAAACTACTAACCTAGCCCAATACCCTAAACCAACCTAGCCCAATCCTAAAACTACCTGAGCCCAATTTACAAACCCTAACAACCCAAGCCCACTATCTAAAATTTTCAGCAGCAAACCCTAGCCACCAAAGTCTTCAGCCGCTCTCCCCTCTTCAGCCTCCTCTACTCCTCTGACACCAGCACCATCCCTGGTCACCCCATACCTAGCCATCGCCCATGCTTCTGCCCCATACACTGCTCCACTATAGCGGCCCCATACCCCCACGCGTCTGACACCATCTGCCGCTGCATGCTCCTCCTCCACCACCAGCACCTTCATACCCTGCAAGATCAAGACAAAAAACAGGACAGAATAATAGAAAAAAGATGTAAAAAGGGTTATAAAACCCGAAATGAAGGACTGAAATAAGGGGGCTGGCCTTTCTTTCTCTTTACTGGGCAGTTTAAAATTCGAAAAATCTCAACAAAACCAGATTTCAACAACAAATATACAAAAGCAAAAGCATCATAAGTAGCATAGATCAAACATAAAAAATGAGAGATTTAAACACCCTAAAATCGGAAACGTTACTAGCAAAAAGGGAAAGAAGAAGAGAACAACGGCAAAGACAAATCAAGGTTTCTAATATTTTCTCATTTTTCTTTATTTTCAGATTTACATTCACCTATATATGCATATATATTAAAATACAAAAAAATAAAAAAGAAGAAATTTTTTTTACCTAAGGCGATTTCCGGCCACCTGTACGGTGGCCGGCGCGGTGGAGCTGCGACGGCGTGCGGTGGCTTTCTTGGCCGGTTTCTGGGCTTCCCCAGAGAGAAAAATCCCTTTCTCCTTTTTTTTTTCTAAGACTCAGCTGAAATGAAAATAAGAAAGGAAACTTAGCTTTTATACTGTTAATAGAACGGCGTCGTTTTGCATAAATGACCCAGGGCATAAAACGACGTCGTTTTGCCCTGGGTCGGACCGACCCGACCCGACCCACGAGGGGATCCGCGCGTTTTTTAAGGGAGGGGCTATTTGCGCAGTTGGCCCCTCCGCTTTTTCAACATTTTATAATCAAGTTTTTTATATTTTAAATTTGGCCCCGCTGTTTTGCCCCGAATTCATTCTGGTCCCCCACGCTGCGCAGCGTTTTAATACCTGGGTTTATTGCGCTTTTGACCCTCCAAGTTGCACGTATGTTACAATTAAGTCCCTTTTCTTTGTTTTTATTTTAAATTGGCCCCATAACTTCAATTTTATTTTAATTTTAGTCCTTTTTCTTACCTTTTCTCATTTTTAATGTTATTGTATTTATTATTACCTATTACTTTATTCTTATTTTATTTTTATATCATTATATTTTATATACTTTTTATATTATTATTATATATATTTTAGTCTTACTTGTCATATTTTTCTTTTACACTATTATATACATGTTTCTAATATTATATTATATATTCTTAATACTATTGTTTATATATCTATATATATATGTGTGTATGTATTTGTGTAGTGTACAAAATAGTTTTATTATTATTATCATTTCTAAGGTAGGTACGTATTGTATATGTTCTATATATGTTATATATATTTTTAATATTACTAGTTATATATAGTTCTTATACATTTCCATGTACATATTTTTATATCATCTTATGTATATATTCATTGTTTCTATTTCGTGTTTAATTCTAGTATTGCACTAAATGTCGTATAGATCTTTATCATTTTAATATTATTGTCACATTGGTTATTTGTTTCAATATATGCCTAGCCCTATCATTTATTTATTTTTATTTCATATCAATTTACTTTGCATTATTTCGAAAATCATATACTTGTTTTGCTAATTAATTTCAATAAACAAGGAAATATACCGATTTAACATTAAGTCATCGAGTTCATCGCTATGTTGGGTGAACGTCAATTGACTCGTGTTAAAACGGCATATCCTTCTCAAAAAATCGGAATAAACTAAAATCTCACGTCCTCTTTTAATTGGATCACGACTAAATTTTAACATTGAACTCGTATTTTTAAAAGTCAAGACAACACGTGTTTAGGAGATACCAATTTTTGGGCGTCGCGAGGGTGCTAATACCTTCCTCGCGCGTAACCGACTCCCGAACCCTAATTTTTCTCTGACTTTTAACGTAGACCTTAACTCGGCCTTCTCCTCGTTTTTAAAGAAAAATCTAATAGGTGTCCGATCACACCTAGAAAAAGGATCGGTGGCGACTTCTGGTTTATTTTAAAACCAAATTTCAATTTCCAATTTCCTAATAAATCGCCACAATTTAGCGACCCCAAACCAAAATTTTTACGTCGCTACAGCTGGCGACTCCACTGGGGAAAGCCTTATTGAGAGTCGTGTCTGGAATTAAACACATTTTGTCAAAATTTTTAAATTTCCTTGTTCAAAGTAAATATTTGGTCATGATCCAAAAAATCTCGTTTTCAAAATTCATGCATCTGTATCGTGCTGTAAATATTTCTTCTAACTTGCTTATTTGGTTGTTTTTCAGTGTTTCAATTTTTATGGTTTTAATTTTGGTTTAGTTTCTTTAAGTGAAACGTAAAGGTTTATGAGTTGTTCCCCACACATCGTGTACTTACATTTTCGCATAACATGAGCTCTCTACCCGCGCTCCGTCCGTTTAAGTGAAAGTAAACGCTACGCCTTCGTGAGTTAACTCGTCCCTCCGCACAGGCTAGTGAATACTTTCGGGTTACATATGACTTATGCTTTCGTGAGTTAACTTGTCCCTCCGCATAGGCATAAGTAAATGTAATCCCTCGAATTGATCTCGTAAGCCTATGATGGGCCATGACCGAGGCTCTGTGCTAATCTTAGCAGATGATAGTACGGTCAATTCGAGTACCCACCTAGAACCAAAACCGCATATAGTGAACCATACGAGCTATCCAATTAGAGCCATGCCGAACCTCTGTTACCAAAACAAGTACACGGGGAAAATACCTTTTGCCATCCAGTTACACTGTTTGTGCAAAATAATTGGATTGGGTAGTTTAATTTGTTTTTCAAATTATATTTGTTGTGTTTACTAACCAAGTTTGTTTGTTTTCACTTTTATTTTCATCATGCATCATAGGCATCATATTAAGAAGGTGTTGACTAAAGGTTGGTTGCCAAAAAACGGGTTTCTGATGGAGGAGTCAATTACACAAATAATCGAGAAGAGTGCCATGGTTCGGGACTGGTCTCTAAAAATTCAAAAAGAAAAGGGGGATAGTCTAGTGGAAGGGTGTGTCGCCAATTTGCCCGAACATATAACTGTAAATGTTCGCCAAAATAACATTGAGGATTTGGTTCGAATTTGGAATCAGTGGGATTCAGACACTAGAGACATTTTCACTGAGAGGTATGGAGATATAGCTCACCTGATCACCATCCGTGTAGACGAACAGTTGATTCAAGCCATGGTTCGGTTCTGGGACCCAGCTTATCAGTGTTTCACCTTCAATCAAGAAGACATGACTCCAACCATAGAAGAGTATGCTGCTTTACTCCGCATCAACAATGTACAATTCGGCAAAATATATGTGAAGGAGCCTAAGCCGATGACCGTCAAGAAAAAGTTAGTGAGACTAACAGACATGACTGATGCATGGGCCGAAAAACAGATAAAGAAGAAGAATGAAACCATTTTCATTCCATGGTCCTCCCTACGAGATTTGGCTCTAAACCATCCCAACATGCTGAAAAGGGTAAATCTATTCGCTTTGGCCATTTACGGTTTGGTCATTTTCCCAAAAGTTCTCGGACATCTCGAAGTTGCAGTAGTTGATTTCTTCGAAAGGTTAAAACAAGGAATCAACCCTGTCCCGACCATCCTAGCCGAGACCTTCAGGTCCCTGGGTAGTTGTCGAAGAAAAGGGGAGGGACGATTTATCGGATGCGCGCAGTTGCTCAATGTTTGGATTTTGAGTCACTTCTGGAAGGTAGAGCGCACTCCGTTCCATATGTTGTCGAAGGAAGTCACCAAGCAACATTGGGTATCAGTTTTTCAGAATCTTCGCGCCGAGAATATAACATGGAGAGCACCCTGGATCCGTCCTTCAGTTCTGCTATACAAATGTGGAAGCCAAGATTGGGTACCTTTACTCGGGTTATGGGGAGGAGTTGGATATGCCCCGCTATTAGTCCAAAGGCAGTTTTTTTCGCGACAATTCTTCCCCGCAACTGGAGGATTAGCACAGTTCGAGTTCACTTTCGCGTGTGAAGGATATATGAAGAGAGTCCGAGACACTGCAAAGTATTGGAAGGAAATTCATTTCATGGAATTAGCTTTGTATGGTGATACCCTTACCCAAGATTACGACATATGGAGGAAGCAACGGGTAAATAGTCAGCAAATCTCATTAACAAACTACACCATCCAGAATCCTTTCTCGGAGGAAACGCCGTCTGAGCTAGAAATGGCAAGACAAGAATTCGAACGAGAAAAGGCCAAGATGTCTCGGGACCTTAGTGCCCTTCAAGAAGAAAACTATCAACTGAAGACTGAAGTTCAGGTTGAAAGGTCCAGGACTGAAAAAGTACAAAGAGAAGCCGAGATTGTGAGAAACGACTTAAGGGACCTTCATTTGGAAAACAAGAAATTAAGAAACACTATAAAGAATAGCGGGTTGGGCAAGTCGACAGCAGAATGGAAGGAAGAAATTAGCAATATCAAGGGAGGAATGGAGTTTTGGAAGGGAAAAGCAAAGAAAGAGGAGGAAAAGGCTGCGCGCGCTGTGATAGAGTTAAGAAGGAAGAACGCCGAGTATGAAATAGTGGCTGCAAAATTGGCGAATAGTCAGTCTGAACATCAAGAATTAAAAAGGAAAACACGAGATCTAGAAAATATGCTGCAATCTCGTCAACAACAATTAGATAACCTCTTGAAGGCTCTAGAAGAAAAGAGTGAGCAGTACGATAAGGACATTCACGCGTATGAAGGAACCCTCAAAGAAAAAGAAATGCAACTTGACTTCTTGATCAATGAAATTCGTAAAGTGGCTATGCAAGTTGTTCAATTATCAGATGAAGCCGAAGTTCTCAGTTGCCAATTCCCCCCGAGCCAAAGATCGAGCATATCAGAGTTTTTAGAGCAAGTGAAGAAACAAGGCAATGTGGCTAGGAAATTTGTGTAACTGTTGGAAAAATGAGAACTTTGTGTAATAGACTATGTTGATAAATGAAATGCCTAAATATGGGGCTATCTTGAAATCAACACCAATTTCTTACATTTCATTCATAACTGACACTCATTTGACATTCATGCATTCATTCATGCATCAGTTCATTCATTGCATATCCCATACTCGTTCGCTGAGGTTAAAACGTACAATTCGCAGTTGCCAGACTTCAAGACTGGAACCACGTCATCCGTATAAAACGCGCCGACAAGCTAGAGTAATGGAAAATGAATTCAATGAGAGAATTGAAAGGATGGAAAAAGCTCAAAAGGAATTACAAGAGCAACTGGCCAAATCGCAACAAGAGACGAGAGACCTAATGGTGATATCTCGAGAGGAATCACTCGAGCAAAGAGATCAGATGGCTAAAATGATGGAGATGATGACAACTTTGGTCAAAGGAAAATGGCCCATGCAGAACCCCGATGTTATGGAACCTCGGTCAAGAATTCACCATGATCAGGATCCACTCTATCCCCCGGGATTCACTCCACCGCCCGCATATACAATACAAAGAGGGTATACTCAAGAGGAACCCACTGGCTTGGAGCATCGACCCATGCCACCTGCTCCACCCACTAATTTGGGGCAAGGAATGTTAGCGTCGAACCCAGGGGCTAGTTCTGCTAATCCACTAGTTCCAGATCTGGATGACCCAGCAGAGGTAGCCAAGTTGAAATTGGATAACCATGACGCAAAATATAGGAGTCTAGAGGAAAGACTCAAAGCAATAGAAGGCACTGAAGTCTTCTCCGCACTAGGTGCCAAGGAACTCAGTTTGGTACCTGATCTAATTTTGCCCCCGAAGTTCAAAGTGTTTGATTTTGAGAAGTATGATGGGACAAGGTGCCCAAAAGCACATCTAATTATGTTCTGTCGAAAAATGACCGGTTATGTGAATGAGGATAAACTACTCATACATTACTTTCAAGATAGTCTAACAGGGTCAGCTCTTCGGTGGTACAATCAACTTAGTAGAGAAAAGATTCGATCCTGGAAGGACTTGGCGTCAGCATTTTACGAACAGTACAAGCATGTATCGGATATGGTGCCAGACCGTATGACCTTGCAAATGATGGAGAAAAAGCCATCAGAGACCTTTAGACAGTATGCGCAGAGATGGAGAGACGTCTCAGCTCAAGTGGAACCCTCACTAACAAAAACGGAGATAACCGTTCTCTTTATCAATACTTTAAAGGCACCGTTTTATGACAAACTAGTGGGAAGTGCCACGAAAGATTTCGCGAATATTGTAATATCCGGTGAACTCATAAAGAATACTGTCAAGAGCGGTAGAATGGAAGGATCAGAAGGCTCAAGAAAAGCAGCACCCTTAAGGAAAAAAGAGCCAGAAGCCCACATTGTGGGAACTGGGAGTCGTTACATTCCCAATTCGTATCCTAACCAACCCCGACCTCGAAATTTTCACCCCTGAATTCCTATTATCCCCCTCAAACCCCTTACTACCAAGCACCACATCCGTCCTGCCCTGTATACGCCACGAACAACCAAAGACCCGTCACTAATTTCCCACAAAACACGGTACCCGCCCAAAGCCAATCAAGGCATAATCCCGAGAGACCGCAATTTACCTCCATCCCTGTGTCGTATGGGGAATTATACCCAAAACTTTTAGAAAAACAGCTAATTTCTCCCCATTACATGGCACCCCTTAAACCTCCATACCCAAAGTGGTACGATCCAAACGCTAGTTGTGCATACCACGCAGGGAACCAATGGCACTCTACTGAGAACTGTCTCGCTTTCAAAAGGAGAGTTCAATGACTCATTGACGCGGGTATCCTACGATTCGATAGTGCTAGTAACGCCACGGGGAACCCGTTCCCTAACCATACCGAAGGGAATGTGAGCACAGTGGGGAAAGAGGATGAATGGAAGGTCAGAAGATGTGTGGCAGAAATAAGGACGCCTCTGCAGAAAATCTGGGAGATATTGGTTAAGAAAGGATTGCTCTGTCACTCTGATAGAGTTTTTGGAGAAGAAGGTCAAAGTTTTTACAATTTTCATGGGATTGTTGGGCACGACATTCAGTCATGCGAGGACTTTAAAAGGTTACTTCAAGACCGGATGGATAATAAGGAGATCAAGGTCCTTAACAAGAGTGAAGATGCCAACGAAAGAAAAGTATGCGTCTCTGATAGCCAATCATCAGGGCCCCCTTATAGTGCTGATCGACCGTTGGTAATTTATTACGACACGATGAGAGAGCCATTGAAACCACAGATGGTAATTGAAGTACCATCTCCTTTCCCGTATAAGGACAACAAAACAGTACCGTGGAAATATGATGTTAATATCGTTACACCGGAAGTTGAAAAGTCCAAAGCCATAACTGAAGATGTTGGGGAGGTAGGTCATTTTACTCGAAGTGGACGATGCTATTCTAAAAAAGTTGAATCGGTAAAGAAAAGTAGCGACTCGAAGCAAAAAGGGAAAGCAATGATGTACGAGGTCGAAGTCGAGCAAGAAATTCCACCCGTGCAAGAAACTAAAAAGCCTGTGAATGAGGAAGAAGCTCAAGAATTCTTGAAATTTATTAAGCACATCGAATATAGTGTGGTGGAACAATTGAGCAAGCAGCCAGCACGAATCTCAATTCTATCTCTACTATTAAATTCAGAGCCACACCGGAACGCTTTATTGAAGGTGTTAAATCAAGCTTACGTGGCCAACAACATATCTGTCGAAAAGCTTGATAGGTGGGTAAACAATCTGAATGCGGACAACTTTATCTCTTTTAGTGATGATGAGATACCGCCAAATGGTAGAGGCTCGGTGAAAGCGCTGCATATCACGACCCGCTGCAAGGGCTACATAATACCGAACGTACTCATCGATAATGGGTCAGCGATAAATGTTATGCCATTGGCTACACTTTCTAGAATACCGATGGATTTGTCCTACTTAAAGCCCTGTCATTCCATGGTAAGGGCATTCGACGGGACGAAGCGCGAAGTCATGGGAAAGATCGAAATCCCTTTGGAAGTGGGCCCCTACATCTATGAGGTCGAATTCCAAGTCATGGACATTACACCCTCTTATAACTGCCTTTTGGGAAGACCTTGGATTCATTCTGCTGGAGCAGTCCCATCATCCCTCCATCAAAAGGTGAAATTCATCATGGATGGCTGTTTGGTCACAGTCGAGGGCGAAGAAGACATCGTCGCATCTATCTCTGCTGATGCGCCATACTTGGAAGTAAGCAATGACGCAGTGGAATGTTCCTTTCGATCCCTTGAATTCATCAATGCCACTTTCGTCGCTGATGGAAATAGAATTCCGATGCCAAAACTGTCGAGAAATACCAGAATGGGTGTCAAGTTGACCGTAGGAAGGGGAGCTCGTGCGAGAAGAGGTTTAGGGAGACATCTGCAAGGAATAGTGAGGGCTTTAAAGCCAGTGCACCACAAGGCCCGATACGGTTTGGGGTTCCAGCCTGACATGCACCAAAGAAGAAGACAGTGGAAGAAGGATCAAGAGAGAAGAATTGCAAGAACTTTAGGCTGAGAACCAGAATAGGAACCAATAGAGTACCCTCCTTTGTCAAAAACATTTATATCTGCGGGAATGATGTACCCTGGACAAGATGATCCACGAAACATGTTGGGATTAATTGAAAGGGATTTTCAGAATGTCAGTATAAATGTCATTGACAAAGAAGCTGGTGCAAGTAAAGATGTCTCGAGGATACGCCCTTGCCCTCCTGGTTTCATGTTGAACAATTGGATTGCTGAGGAGCTTCTTGTAGTTTATAAGCCTTCAGAGTAATGCTAAACATCAACCTTCTATTGTGTCCTTAGATATAATAGAATTCTTTTGTAAGAGTTTGCATTCGCTCTTTATCATTTAAATGAATATCAATGAAGATGCATTTTGTCACGATTTTTCGCATTATCACTAATTTCATAATCATTTTCTCATTTCATAGCCTATCCTTACATTTGCCTCTTTGCCATGACATAACATTTGTTCGTTGTTTCCAATACTTGGATGTCCCCCTATAGCTTCCTTTTCCATTCAACTTTCAGGTGCTCAGATATTGACGACATGAATAAGCCCGTTACGAATCTTGAAATTGATTTTGAGAAGGCTGTTTGCTTAGGAGAATTTGAAGCTGAAAAAAATGCTGAAGATTATGTCTCGTCTCCTGAATTGTTAAGAATGGTGGAACAAGAGGATAAACAGGTTCTGCCTCATGAAGAATCTGTGGAAACAATAAATTTGGGCACTAAAGAGAGGAAACAAGAATTGAAGATTGGGACTTCTATTTCAGAAAGTACCAGGCATAGTTTGATCACTTTACTCCACGAATACAAAGATGTTTTCGCATGGTCATACCAGGACATGCCAGGGCTAGATGAAGATTTAGTGGTCCATAAGCTCCCATTAAAGCCAGAATGCAAGCCGATCCAGTAAAAATTAAGACGGATGAGGCCCGAAATGCTGTTGAAAATAAAAGAGGAAGTCAAGAAGCAATCTGACGCTGGCTTCCTACAAGCCTCCAAATATCCAGAATGGGTGGCTAACATAGTCCCGGTACCAAAGAAAGATGGAAAAGTACGAATGTGCGTGGATTACCGTGACCTGAATCGAGCAAGCCGAAAAGATAATTTTCCCTTGCCACGTATTGACACGGTGGACAACACAGCAAAACATTCATTATTTTCTTTCATGGATGGATTCTCGGGGTATAATCAGATCAAGATGGCCCCTGAGGATATGGAGAAAACTACCTTCATAACAATGTGGGGAACGTTCTGCTACAAGGTGATGCCATTCGGGTTAAAGAATGCTGGGGCAACATATCAGAGGGCTATGGTGACATTATTCCATGACATGATGCATAAGGAAATAGAGGTCTACGTCGATGATATGATTGCTAAATCTCGAGGAGAAGAAGAACATGTAATGAACCTCAAGAAGTTGTTCGAAAGGCTGAGAAAGTTTCAGCTAAAGCTTAATCCAGCCAAATGTACATTCGGGGCTACCTCGGGAAAATTGCTAGGCTTCATTGTTAGTGAAAGAGGTATCGAAGTTGATCTAGATAAAATAAAAGCCATCCAAGAATTACCTCCCCCGCGCACACAAAAGGAAGTCAGGGGATTTTTAGGGAGGTTGAATTACATTGCTCGATTCATTGCTCAACTTACCAACCAATGCGACCCAATTTTTCGACTCCTTCGAAAACATAACCTGGGAGAATGGAACGAGGAGTGCCAAGTGGCCTTCGATAAGATAAAACGGTATCTGTCTAATCCTCCTGTGCTAGTACCACTGACCCCTGGAAAACCCTTAATTTTGTACCTGACCGTGTTTGAAAACTCAATGGGTTGCGTACTGGGGCAACATGATGAGTCAGGGAGAAAAGAAAAGGCGATCTACTACCTCAGCAAAAAGTTCACTGAATATGAGGCAAAATATTCGTCCATTGAGAAATATTGTTGCGCTCTGGTTTGGGTAGCTCGGAGACTCAGGCAATATATGTTGTATCACACGACATGGCTAATTTCAAAGCTGGACCCAATAAAATACATGATGGAATCGCCGGCACTATCAGGAAGAATGGCACGATGGCAGATTCTCCTTTCGGAATATGACATTGCCTATGTAAGTCAGAAGTCAATAAAAGGGAGCGCAATAGCTGACTTCTTAGCAACTCGAACGACAGAGGAATATGAGCCTTTAAGATTCGATTTCCCAGACGAAGACTTAATGTGTATCACAAAAATAGAATCCGAGTCATCAAAAGAAAAGTCATGGAAGATGTGCTTTGATGGTGCGTCAAATGCTTTAGGGCATGGAATTGGAGCAATCCTGGTATCACCAGACGGGAATCATTATCCGTTCACTGCAAGACTGAACTTCTTCTGTACCAACAATATCGCAGAATATGAGGCATGTATCATGGGGCTTCGTGCAGCTATCGAACGAAACATCGAGATCTTGGAGGTGTACGGGGACTCAGCCCTAGTGATTTACCAAATCCGTGGAGAATGGGAATTGAGGGACTCAAAATTGATTAAGTACAACGATTTAGTGGCTGGATTGATCAAGGAATTCAAAGAAATAACTTTTCATTACTTCTCACGAGAAGATAACCAACTAGCTGATGCCCTAGCCACTTTGGCTTCAATGTTCAAAGCAAGTAGAGAAGCAGAAATAATGCCCCTCAAAATGAGCATATACGAGGTCCCTGCACACTGTTGTAGCATTGAGAAAGAAGTAGACGGACGGCCTTGGTTTCATGATATCTTAGAATATATCAAGAATCAAAGGTATCCCGAACAAGCGAATGAGAACGATAAAAGAACAATTAGAAGTATGGCAGCGGGATTTGTTCTTGATGGGGATATCCTGTATAAAAGAGGAAAGGATCAGATGCTTTTGAGATGTGTGGATGATGTTGAAGCCAGAAAAATACTTGAAGAGGTTCATGAGGGAATTTGCGGAACGCATGCCAATGGTTTCAATATGGCCAGAAAGATCATGAGACTCGGTTATTATTGGCTGACAATGGAAAGTGACTGCATCAATTTTGCCAGAAAATGCCACAAATGTCCAATCTACGGCGATAAAATTCATTTAGCCCCATTCACCCCTTCATGTCATGACTTCTCCGTGGCCTTTTTCTATGTGGGGCATGGATGTCATAGGGCCAATTTCTCCAAAAGCTTTAAATGGACATCGATTTATTTTTATGGTTATCGATTACTTCACAAAATGGATTGAAGCCGCTTCGTTTGCCAATGTGACGAAGACTGCAGTGTGCAAGTTTTTGAAAAAGGAAATCATTTGCCGATATGGTTTGCCTGAAAGAATCATCTCAGATAATGCCACGAATCTGAACAATAAGATGATGAAAGAAGTGTGCGAGCAGTTCCAAATAAAGCATCATAATTCCTCGCCCTATCGCCCAAAGATGAACGGGGCTGTTGAAGCAGCTAACAAGAACATTAAGAGGATCATTGGGAAAATGACTGAGACATATAAAGATTGGCACGAGAAACTTTCATTTGCTTTGTTTGCATATCGCACATCTGTGCGAACATCTACGGGAGCAACTCCTTTCTCTCTAGTCTATGGAATGGAAGCTGTGCTACCTATCGAGGTTGAGATCCCCTCTCTGCGAGTATTGATGGAATCAAAGTTAGAAGAAGCAGAATGGGTTCGAGCTCGATATGATCAGTTGAACCTCATTGAAGAAAAACGTCTAAGGGCAATTTGTCATGGGCAAATGTACCAAAAGAGAATGATTGCAGCCCATGACAAGAATGTACGACCAAGAGAGTTCCATGAAGGAGAACTCGTTCTGAGAAAGATTCTCCCAATACAAAAAGACCTGCGAGGAAAATGGGCACCAAATTGGGAAGGACCATACGTTGTAAAAAAGGCATTCTCAGGAGGAACTTTAATCCTTATCGAGATGGATGGGAAGGAGTTACCGAATCTGGTGAATTCAAATGCGGTGAAGAAATATTATGCTTAAGATGAAAACCCGAAAAGGGCATCTAAAAAAAAAGGGATCAGGGCGAAAACCCGAAAAGGGCGTCTTGATTAGTACAAAAAGATTAGGATGAAAACCCGAGAGGGCGTCCTAATGAAACAAACCTGGCGGTCGAACGATAGGTCAAGTAGTGAGACTACAGTATTTGAAGCACTTCTGAAAGCTCGAAATTTTCTACGCAAGAAGCCATGCTCGAAAAGATTATTGATTGAGGAACGTGGAAGAGTTCATGTGTTGAATATCTAGAGCATTTGTATCCGTTGAATACGAACTTTTCTTTCTTTTTGACATTTTTACTCTCATTGGTTAACTTTCTTTGTTTGTCACATTTGAAATAAAGGAATATGAGATATCTTTTTTGTCCCTACCTGACCATTTTCATGCATCTAATTATGTGTTTATTTAATGATAAATGGTGAAATGACATACTCTAAACAAAAGAAATGTCAAGCATTACCCGGATAAGAATTTGATAAGTGCAAGATCTTCAAAGCAAGAACAAAGTTTAACCAAGGGCAAAAGGGTGATATCTGAGAAACGTCGATTACTCGTAAAGCTCGAAGACAGGTATGAGGCCTGAAGAGAAGGTCGAGAATCAAAGCGATGAACGCAGATCCTCAACAATCATGGCGAAAATGACATACGACCAATATGCTTAAAGAGCACTGCATAATCATGTAGGCATAAAGGCATTTAAGATAAACATGTGCATATCATGATGACATCATGCATGGCATATACAGGTAATCCAGTAAAGCAAGAAATCTTGAATGAGAGTCGTACTGAATCAAAGGAAAAGACACCCGAGTTCTACCAAAGGACTGGTTTTGGTATTTTGATGTTTAATATTCATGCTTTCTAAGGAAAATCAACTCATATTGCGAGAAATGAGTTGAGCCTCAAGACACGTTGAGGTAATTTCAATTTCTGTTTTCAAAATTCAACTCATATTGCGAGAAATGAGTTGAGCCTCAAGACACGTTGAGGTATTTTCAATTTTTGCTTTTCAAAATTCAACTCATATTGCGAGAAATGAGTTGAGCCTCAAGACACGTTGAGGTATTTTCAATTTCTGCTTTTCAAAATTCAACTCATATTGCGAGAAATGAGTTGAGCCTCAAGACACGTTGAGGTAATTTCAATTTCTGTTTTCAAAATTCAACTCATATTGCGAGAAATGAGTTGAGCCTCAAGACACGTTGAGGTATTTTCAATTTTTGCTTTTCAAAATTCAATTCATATTGCGAGAAATGAGTTGAGCCTCAAGACACATTGAGGTATTTTCAATTTCTGCTTTTCAAAATTCAACTCATATTGCGAGACATGAGTTGAGCCTCGGGACACGCTGAGGTAATTTCAATTTCTGTTGTCAAAACAATCAACTCATATTGCGAAAAGTAAGTTGAGCCTCAGTTCACATGTTGAGGTATCTTTAGTTTTTGTTTTTAAAGAGTCAATTCATATTGCGAGAAATGAGTTGGGCTCAATATCACATACCAAGTAAGAATAAAGAATTGAAGTTGATGAAAGACACCAGACTTGGTCTCCCTGAAACTATAGTGGAACCGGTCAAAAATTGCAAGTCTTGTCTCCCTGAGGTCGCAGTGGAACTGATCGAGGATATCAAGCCTTGTCTCGCTAGAGTTACAAAAGAGAAGATCACGAATCTCATCTCACTAAAGTGATGAAAGAGCAGATTGAAGCTGCAGATCTTATCTTTATGAAGCTACATGGAAGCAGATCAAAGCCACAAATCACATATCTTTGAAGTTACAGTGGAATAGATCGAAGCTACAAGGCATATGTCAGAGGATGTAGTGGATTGAATCTAAAGCTACAAGATGCAGTGGACTGGAAGAAGATTATCTGAACTAGAAGAGCACCAATGAAGTCAAGACCCAGCAAGACCAGGCAAAATTGGCCTTTCATTATGTCTTTGCTCCATTCCCGTTACACGACAATGAGCAAAGAGGGGCAGCTGTACAGGCCAATTTTGGGCCACCCCCAAAACCCAACTAACCTAGCCCAATACCCTAAACCAACCTAGCCCAATCCTAAAACTACCTGAGCCCAATTTACAAACCCTAACAACCCAAGCCCACTATCTAAAATTTTCAGCAGCAAACCCTAGCCACCAAAGTCTTTAGCCGCTCTCCCCTCTTCAGCCTCCTCTACTCCTCTGACACCAGCACCATCCCTGGTCACCCCATACCTAGCCATCGCCCATGCTTCTGCCCCATACACTGCTCCACTATAGCGGCCCCATACCCCCACGCGTCTGACACCATCTGCCGCTGCATGCTCCTCCTCCACCACCAGCACCTCCATACCCTGCAAGATCAAGACAAAAAAACAGGACAGAATAATAGAAAAAGGATGTAAAAAGGGGTTATAAAACCCGAAATGAAGGACTGAAATAAGGGGGGCTGGCCTTTCTTTCTTTTTACTGGGCAGTTTAAAATTCGAAAAATCTCAACAAAACCAGATTTCAACAACAAATATACAAAAGCAAAAGCATCATAAGTAGCATAGATCAAACATCAAAAAGGAGAGATTTAAACACCCTAAAATCGGAAACGTTACTAGCAAAAAGGGAAAGAAGAAGAGAACAACGGCAAAGACAAATCAAGGTTTCTAATATTTTCTCATTTTTCTTTATTTTCAGATTTACATTCACCTATATATGCATATATATTAAAATACAAAAAAATAAAAAAGAAGAAATTTTTTTTACCTAAGGCGATTTCTGGCCACCGTGTACGGTGGCCGGCGCGGTGGAGCTGCGACGGCATGCGGTGGCTTTCCTGGCCGATTTCTGGGCTTCCCCAGAGAGAAAAATCCCTTTCTCCTTTTTTTTTCTAAGACTCAGCTGAAATGAAAATAAGAAAGGAAACTTAGCTTTTATACTGTTAATAGAACGGCGTCGTTTTGCGTAAATGACCCAGGGCATAAAACGACGTCGTTTTGCCCTGGGTCGGACCGACCCGACCCGACCCACGAGGGGATCCGCGCGTTTTTTAAGGGAGGGGCTATTTGCGCAGTTGGCCCCTCCGCTTTTTCAACGTTTTATAATCAAGTTTTTTATATTTTAAATTTGGCCCCGCTGTTTTGCCCCGAATTCATTCTGGTCCCCCACGCTGCGCAGCGTTTTAATACCTGGGTTTATTGCGCTTTTGACCCTCCAAGTTGCACGTGTGTTACAATTAAGTCCCTTTTCTTTGTTTTTATTTTAAATTGGCCCCATAACTTCGATTTTATTTTAATTTTAGTCCTTCTTCTTACCTTTTCTCATTTTTAATGTTATTGTATTTATTATTACCTATTACTTTATTCTTATTTTATTTTTATATCATTATATTTTATCTACTTTTTATATTATTATTATATATATTTTAGTCTTACTTGTCATATTTTTCTTTTACACTATTATATACATGTTTCTAATATTATATTATATATTCTTAATACTATTGTTTATATATCTATATATATATATGTGTGTATGTATTTGTGTAGTGTACAAAATAGTTTTATTATTATTATCATTTCTAAGGTAGGTACGTATTGTATATGTTCTATATATGTTCTATATATTTTTAATATTACTAGTTATATATAGTTCTTATACATTTCCATGTACATATTTTTATATCATCTTATGTATATCTTCATTGTTTCTATTTCGTGTTTAATTCTAGTATTGCGCTAAATGTCGTATAGATCTTTATCATTTTAATATTATTGTCACATTGGTTATTTGTTTCAATATATGCCTAGCCCTATCATTTATTTATTTTTATTTCATATCAATTTACTTTGCATTATTTCGAAAATCATATACTTGTTTTGCTAATTAATTTCAATAAACAAGGAAATATACCGATTTAACATTAAGTCATCGAGTTCATCGCTATGTTGGGTGAACGTCAATTGACTCGTGTTAAAACGGCATATCCTTCTCAAAAAACCGGAATAAACTAAAATCTCTCGTCCTCTTTTAATTGGATCACGACTAAATTTTAACATTGAACTCGTATTTTTAAAAGTCAAGACAACACGTGTTTAGGAGATACCAATTTTTGGGCGTCGCGAGGGTGCTAATACCTTCCTCGCGCGTAACCGACTCCCGAACCCTAATTTTTCTCTGACTTTTAACGTAGACCTTAACTCGGCCTTCTCCTCGTTTTTAAAGAAAAATCTAATAGGTGTCCGATCACACCTAGAAAAAGGATCGGTGGCGACTCCCGGTTTATTTTAAAACCAAATTTCAATTTCCAATTTCCTAATAAATCGCCACAATTTAGCGACCCCAAACCAAAATTTTTACGTCGCTACACTTTTTATTTTATGATTTAACAAAAAAAAAAAGACCCATCAACTAAGAAACCAGAATTGAATTTTTTTCCAAGACGATTGCGTAACGTGTTTTACTCCTACCATCTTTTTCTCTATATTGTTTACATAGATAATAATGAAATTTTAATTATTTAAAATACTTTATTACCACAATATTTTTCCTTTTGTTGAGGGTTTTTTTTCTAACCCCTTCTCATGAGAATTATTTTCATATCTATAAGGTACAGTTTCTTGATGAGACATATTGTCAAACACAATAGCATATTACCTTTCTAAGTTTGACACGTAACCTCATAGGTATTTTTGAAGGGACTTTCTCGCGAATAGATGAGCTGGGAGGTGAAGCTGGAGAGTGGTGAACTGGCTAGTCGGTGAATAGGGAGGTGACAAATTGCGGATCAACTAGCTAGCAAAGGTGGCAAGCGGGAGCGAAGTGATGAGCTGGAGGAATTGCGAGCCGTATGGTGAATGAGCTCGTAGAGTGAGTGAATTGAAGGTCACTCAATGTGACGTACCTGATAAAATTGGATTGGATTCCAAGTCGAGTTCCGGGTCGCTAGGTGATACGCATGACTAAACATGTTTCCTAAGCACGGTACTGATTTCTTTAAACAATATATTTCACTTTTGTTTTTCAATTATCTAAAATAAGTTTAATAATACTATTCAATATTTAATTTAATTTATAAAATTATTTAATTTTAAAGTTTAATAGTGTATTTAATTAATTTCTCTATTATTATAAATTGAAACAAATTTACCAACGTGTATTTTAAGGTAAAAGTTATGACCACCATTTACTCAATATGTTTTAATTAAATTAATTTAATAATACTTAAAAAATTATAATTTAATTGTGGAATGGATAATTGCAATGAAGACCCTCCATGATTTTTCCATTGCATAAAAGGGGTTCTGCATGGATCAATTACACTTTTAGTCATTAAATATTACAAATAATTTTAAAATTGAACCCAAATTTGATTACAACTTTTTCATTACAACCCTACTCTTTTTTAAGAATTAGCATATTTGTCCCCAAACATTTTTTTATAATTAAATCTCATATTTTTCCACCAAAAACATTCATTAGTAATAATAATATTACTTCAAATTTTCCAACCACATCTTTGCAAAGAAACTACCTAATATTGATTTATTCTAAATACATACAATTTCAAATTTTACATTATAAACACATTATCTCATTGATATTTTATTGTAATAAATGTTTTTTTTTATTTGCATAATTTCATATGTCAAGGTTTGATTGAATCTTATAATATATACTATCATGAACGAAATGAAATGAAACTTAACAATAAAATACCAAATTCAATTTATATTTAGGGTAAAAATCGAACTCCACTAAAAAAAGAGAGGCAAACTTTGCTATTAAGTAAGAGAAAATATTAATTTAGTTTCTATTAAGGTATTGTGAAATACTTTGTTGCAGGGATCTTATGGTGCGGGGGCAGTAGAGTGAGGAGCGATAAAGATGGAGGCGGTGGGTGTTGAGTGGTGATGAAGATTGGTGGTTTTTATGCTAGGTGTTAGGCGATGATGAGGATTGACGGTTTTTATGTTGCAAATAAACAGAAAAAAAATATTTTACGCTAATTATAAAGAGATTCCTAGCTTTAGCCAGAAGTCAAAAAATGCAACATCAGCAACCCTTTAGTGGATTAACGAAATTTTTAATGGCAATTACGGATCGAACCATTATCTTAATTAGAGTGACTAAATTGACCAAAATAAAAATAATATTGTTTTAGAGTGACTTGCAGAATAGTTTACCCTAAATAAATTTACATTGAAATCTATTTAAGATAAATAATATGAAAACTCATAATTAATTTAGATTTATTATAAGGGTGAATATTTGATATACAGTTTCTTTTATTTTACAAGCAGTATTAAAATTATGACATATATATTATTTTTAATATTTTAACATATTTCTATAAGACCTCCCCTGATAGAGTATCAAATAATTTCCCTTATTATAATTTTAAAAGTAAAACTACGTTAAATAAAGTAGATTGTATTTATTAAGGGTGGCTTTGGATGGGCGATTGGGTGCGGTGCGGTGCGTTTAGCTTACTTTTTGTCTCACGCTACAGTATCGCTACAGTATCTAATCTCACCGCCATCGTTGCTTTTACACTAACCGCAGCTAAACGCAACGCTCATCAAAACTCACCCTAAATAACACAGATTTTAAGGAATTCATGTGTAGAAAAACTTAAACCCTTCGCATATTGTTTTTTTTAATTGATTTTAAATATTATATAAAAACTAAAATTAAAAGAATAAGCACATTTTACATTAAATTTGATAAATAAATGTGTTTTGATTTTTTTTATTGTTGTAGCGAATAACGGTTTAAACATAACGGAATTTAATAAAAAAACCCTAAACTATACTCTTGTTCTTAAAATGGTATATAAACTCTTTTTGGTCAAATATGATATTCAAACTCAACTTTCATTACTAAATTTATCCCAAAAGTTAACACTGTTACGAGAAAAAAAATCATGAGGGTTGCCATGTCATCAATATTTGACTTGAAAAGAGATTGTATACAATGATTTCACATCATCCTTATCTATTTTCCTCTTGATTTTTAACATTTTAGTTGGATTTGAATTTTTTCTGAAGGAAAAAGCTAAAAATAAGGAAGAAAAATCTAATTTGTCATGCTCCTATTGAAAATGGATAGCGATAATGTGAAATTACATCTTTTTATTTATTTATTTGATTTACCCTTTTTTGATGGAATTTGAAATGAAAAATAGAAAATATTAAATATAATAAAAAGGTAAAAAAAATGTACAAGTCTCATTTAACTGTATTATTACTCTCTCATTCAACAAAAAAATAATAATGTCGCCCAATCACCAAGCATCCTGTGGTAAAAATGCCATGTAAGCAATACCACATAATTATTTATGTAAAATAATTCCAAAAAATAAAGAAAAATTAAAAAAATCGTAATAGTATTTTTAAATTTAAAAAAATATATAAATAATCAATATATAATTGAAAGTATTAAATTAATATTAATTAAATACAAATGTTGGTTCTTAAGTTAGGTAATTTTTTTTACCTATTACTTTTTTTATTACATTTAATATTTTTCTGGTTAATTTTTTTTAATAGAGTTAACTTTTGGGTAAAATGAGTAACAAAAGTTAAATTTGAGCAAAGGGGAGCCGGGGGTTAGTAGGGATTTCGGTCCCCTTAAAATTTTTATTTAAGTTTCTTTTTTAAGTTATAAAATTTTATATTAATAATGGTAAAATTATACTTTAACCTTCTAAAAATAATAAAAATTTAATTTAATTATTTAAAAATTATAATAATAAAAATTATTAAAATAATAAAATTATATTTTTACTATATAAAAAAAATATAATTTAATTTCGATTCCTAAAAAAATATATGGCTTTTCCCTTGAGTTTAAATATCACATTTGACCAAAAAAAATTTAAGTAGGGGTTTGAAAATACGGGTATAATTTAGAGGGTATTTTTTTAAATTAAGTCTTAAAAAAAGATACTGTTGCAGTGATGTGCCATTGGAGGCTGGTGCAGTAGCTACAAAGTGGGGGTTAATACCTTCCATCATTACTATCCATGATGTACGGAAAGCCGGCATCCTCACATGAAAAAGACCCCCCAAAAAAAGCTTGTTGAAATGAAGAAAATAAAGAAAACGAGTTTTTCTCTTTTAACCAAAAAGGAAAGGGTTTTTGAAAATATTAAAAAATATATATGAAATTGCAGTTAATTAATTATTTATTTATATAAAAGGAAGGTAAAATAGTTAAATCTTTCCTTTATTGAGGCAGCAAATTTACGCTCAGCATCCTCTTTCTCTCTCCATCTGGGTTTTTAACTTTCTTTAATTGGGAGCCTTTTGCTTTCTTTTACCGAACTTCAAGCTTCCAAATTCAGAACCAAATACCAGTTTCTTTATAAGGTAAAACTTCAGAAAATAAATCACTAGTCTTTGACCTTTGTATTTTTTTTGTGCATGTTAATGAGCTAAAATTAGTGGGTTTTTGGTACTTTTTTTCTATTTCATTCACCTGGATCTGATGAACATGTTCTTTTTTTTTTCACTAGGGTTTTCATATAATTTTTTTTTTGTTATGAACACAAGCACAAAAATTAAGAAAACCTCACTTGGATCTTTCTTTTTTTAAGTCATTCTTACGTATTATAATACAAGTTGTTATTTCTATGGAGAAATGATAAACTTGAATCACTTTTTTTGTTTTGTTTTGTTTTGAGGAAGAAGATAAGATAGTGAAGAAAAATGGCAAGGGAGAAGATCAAGATCAAGAAGATTGACAACTTGACTGCAAGGCAAGTGACTTTTTCTAAGAGAAGAAGAGGGCTTTTCAAGAAAGCTGAAGAGCTTTCAGTTCTTTGTGATGCTGAGGTTGCTCTCATCATTTTCTCGGCAACTGGGAAACTATTTGAATTCGCTAGCTCCAGGTATATAAAATTTGCACTCTCTTTTTTAGATTTGTATGTGTAACTATTGCAGCAAGTTCTTCTTTTAGATCGTACCCTTTATGAAGATGAAAAACCTTCCATTAATATCTCATAGCTATGGCCTGGGTTTTGTGACTATGAACTTTCTCTACTTTGAGTTTATGAAGAAACCCTTTATGGATTATAAACTTTTTACTTCAATTTTTCATTCTACATGGATCATGAAAGCTGTTTATAAACATATTTGTTGGCAATACATCGGTCACGTAGTGTTCATGTTGGGATTTTACGATTTATGGCTTAACTTATTAATTGATTGTCATTCTTAGATGATTTTTGGTACTTTTTCCTGTTTTACTATCCTTATGCCCTTAGATTACTGTTCCATGATGGTATATGTTGGGAATCTTTAGTGACACATATTGCTATACAATATAATATATGTTGTTTTATATAATTTATAGACACCTTTTTTGTTGTTCCATTTGTATAGATTTGGGAAGTGACTACTTGTTAGTATCAAAGGCATATTTCGAAATGTGGGATATTTTCCATCAAAACTATGATATTAAAAGAATAAAGTATATGTTTTGATTTAGTCCTTTCTATATTGGCTCTAACAGTTATGATTTATAAAAGCCAAATTACTTGTTTACAAATAAGAAGAATGCTGTAATGGAATGAGCCAAACAATATATTATGAATGATTTAGAGGATGAAATGATGCTTTCTGTTGAATGCATGTACTAAGGCTTATATATATATATATTTGTTTAAAGGGTTATTTTTTATACACATTTTTTTTGAATAATCTTATTATAAATTCTGATTATATCTGTTCTTTTTAAGATAATACCTAAAACTACCCATAGTCCCTTACCAACCCATAAATAAGAGGATAATGCACTTCAGCGCGCTCAAACCTATATCCTCTTGCATTGGCAACAATGCCTATGCCAATCGAGCTAAAACTCAATCGGCTTCATACACATATTCTTGAATGTGTTATTATTAATGTTGATATGATATATGTCATATTTTTCTATGGATAAAATTAGTTAACCTTATCAATGAAAAGCATATTATTGCCTATAAATCTTGATAATACAAAATATTAATTCTAAAAAGTAGACACCCATTTTTGAGTTAAAAAAATTAATTGCTAAAAAAGATTTGTAGTCTTTTTAAAAATAAATTTATTTTTAATTTTTAATCAAAATTAAACACCCATTCACTTAACTAAGTTGGTATTACTTAATTCGTAAAGCCGAATTTAGGGAGGTTTTTGTGGTAGTATTGTTTAATTTCACTGTTAATTAGGTCTTAATAATTCAATTAATTTTTCATACAATTTTGATTATGATTTGAGTGGAAGTCACATGTGTTGATATAAAGTCATTCTTGGGTATAATCTTTTCTCATCTTGTAATAACTATAACTAAATATCAGCAATTGGTATTAGAAATTGCCTCTTGCTTCATGTTAATCTTCACCTAAACAATAATGTTATCATTTTTTTCCCCTTTATGTGAAGTATGAAAGATATTTTGGGAAGATATAATTTGCACTCCAACAATATCAACAAATTGGGCCGACCTTCTCTTGATCTCCAGGTATTTTACGAAAATTCATCTCATTTTTCCCTGCATGCCTTCAGATCCTTCTAATTATCTACTTATTATTTCTATTTTTCCTTTACATTTTCTTTCTATTGTTATTTCGTAGGTAAAAACACTTTTTTGGTCTTTTTCAATTTTGATATTAAATAAGTTGAATCTTCGAAAAAAGATGAAGTAATTTAATCTTTTTCAATTTCGAAAGTAAACAACAAAAGACAATTAATCATGATGTTAATGTTTTCCGTCAACTATACGTAATTTTGATTGGTATGATACAAATTTAGCCCTCAATGTTTGTATATTTTGTGTAAATGTAAAGACCAAATTGAAACAAGTATAAATTTTGTATGCTAAATTTGTTATTATATTGGTAAAAAAATATGTACAATTGACAAAAAAATATTAACGTTGTGATTATTTGTTCTTAGTTGCCTACTTTTGAAATTGGCAGAGATCAAATTACTTTAAATTTTTAGAGAAACTAATTTACTTATTTTCGTATTAAGAAGGACCGAAAATGTTTTTATTTATTTATTTACCTTTTTTCATATTAAAAGATGGAATGTGTTTGCAAATATCTTTGAAAGTATAGCTTTTAATGGAGTGATAATGTAAATATGCTATTTTTCTATTATAGCTGGAGAACAATAACAACATACGATTGAGCAAGGAAATAGTTGACAAGACCCACCAATTAAGGTTAGTAATCCCTAATCTGTTTGGTTGTTTGAATTAAGATTAGGAATGGATTAGAGATTGATAAAAATTTGATTGAATTGGGAAATGATACGAATGAGATTAAAAAACCGATTAAATTAGTTGAATTATTATTTTAATAATTTTTATTTTTAAAAATTTATTTATTTTGAATTGGTTAGATTAATTAAATCGAGAATCAGTAATCTGACTGATTTAAACACCAATCCGAAAGGGTATTTGATATTTAATTTTAAGTTAAACTTTTGAACAGGCAGATGAGAGGGGAAGATCTTCAAGGACTGAACATCGAGGAATTGCAGCAACTAGAGGGGATGCTTGAATCTGGACTTAAATGCGTTTTGGAAACCAAGGTTTACACATATACATGTTCACTAATTTGTGCTTCCCATCTTGATTTTTTTTTTTAACAATTAAAAATATTTTACAGAGCAATCGGATTATGAACGAGATCTCTTCACTTGAAACTAAGGTTAGTATAGTCAACCATTTTTATAATAATCTTATTTGTCCATCAAAATTTTGGATGTTATGAAGATGTGACTGTTATATATCTATAATAATATCTAAATATTTGAAATTTAAATTATATTTAAATTTTTTAATAAATTCTTAAATTCTTAAATTAAAAATTATAATATATTAATGATATTATTAATTAATGAGATTTAGCTTATATGTTTAATAAAAAAATTATGTTTATTTAATAAAATACTATTAATATAGGTTTAATATAAAATTTAAATATTTTATTGGTTCACTTAGAAATGCAACTAATTTTACAAAAAAAAAATTGAGAAAAAAAGTGTAGTTTATAATTTATGGTTGCTGCTATTATTATAGACTTGACTATTGTAATGAAATGACGTTAAAAAGTCCAACAATACTAGGGATCACAAAAATTGATATTGATGTGCAGGGAGCGAGGTTGTTGGAAGAGAACAAGCAACTTAAAGAGAAAGTAGGTAGTTGGTTTATCAAGCTGTATTGTTGTTATTGTTTCAAAATTATATCATAAAAGAAATTATGGGGGGGTTTTCAGATGGCAACATTGTACAAGAGAAAAAGAGATTCAGATGTTGTTGGGGAAGAAGGTGTGTCATCAGAATCTGTTACAAATGTTTGCAGTTGCAGCAGTAGCTGCCCTCCATTAGAGGATGATAGCTCTGATACTTCTCTTAGATTAGGGTAAGTTTAGATATTTTATATATTCTCAATAGTAAATTGAGATCTCAATTTAACTCAAATGAACTCTATTGGCGGATGAGAGTTTATGCTTAGTTTTTTCGTTGTGTTTTGCAGGCTTCCTTTCACTTAGCCAAAGCAAATGAGAAGAGATGAAGTATGTTGAATAAACAGTTAGCCTTTGTAAGATTATTCATATTATTATATATGTAAGGTGGAGTTTTAACCCAAGTTATGTTTATTTGTGAAATAAATGTACCCGAAATGAGATGTTAGTAAATTTAGGTTTTATTGATTTTAGTGTATGTGTATTGTATTAAGGGAAAATAAGTCAAATATACAGAAGAAATGTGGAGAAAAGTTATTTATTTAATTACTTTTATTGAGAACTCATAATTAGTAAATGACTATGAGGTATATATTAATAAGGTTGATAAGCAATTAAATACAAAAAAATGAAAATAAAAAGATTAAATAGAGGAGATGAATATTTGCTAAATTCCTTGAAATATTTTATGGCATGTGCATCATCCGACACACCTCAATAAATAGATATGATTAAGTTTGTGATGAGAAATTCTTTATTATTTATATTTTTGTGAATGTATGCATTCAAAATTGTTGTGCACCTTGAAAGTTGGTAAAGAAATGGTCTTTCACATTGAAGCTCGAGCGATTCTTGAAGGTTTACTTATTGCATGGGAGAAAGGTTACAGATAGTTGGAGATAGAATGTAACAATGCACTACTTGTGGAGTCCGTTCTTATAGGGAGAGCTGCCAGTAGTAATCTAGTTGAATTACGTCTCATCAATTGTTACCTTAAGAGGCATTGGAAGACAAGAATTAGTCACATCCTTAGATCTCAGAATATGGTTGCTGATCAAATGGCGAAATGTACGAATGATAATCAAATTGGGTTGAAGCTTTTCGAGGATCCCCTAATTTCAGTTCAAGAGATTTTACTTTCAGATGATTATTTCTTAAGTAGAGTTATTTAATTTCATTGTTTTCACTTAATGCTATTTGTTTCTATTAAATAATATTCCTAACAAAACAATCTATAAAATTCTTTTCCGAGTTTGGACTAGAATGTAACTTAGCCTAAGACATCTACTTGTTTAGGTTTATAAAGCAGAAATAAAAATGTATAATTCACATGAAGAAAATTTAGATCCTTGTACGATAAGTGAATACTTTATTGATCACGAGTGTTGACGCACTCAAACTTGACATGCTCATAACTTCTGTATCATCACGTTGAATTATTTTCTTTTTATTTCTATTTTCTACAATTTTCTACATTGACTCCTTTTGGATAGCTTTACCAAAATTCCTTATAAGAGACGATTATTCTTGCAACTCTTTAAAGAGGCAATTATGCCATTAAATGTGCCAACATCAGCTTTCACATCACAAGAAATGCTTCTATTATGCTGGACTTCAACTTTTTGAGCTTCTCCCGGATTCATTTCAAAAATCTGTAATGAATGTATCAGCTCATTTACATGCATGGTAGTGACCTATTTAGCCTCATCATTTACATGCTCAATAGATGCCACCTTAATTGTAGACTTCTAGGGTAACGAATGTAGTGTCTTTCGAACTATTTTCACCTTCTAGTTTTCCTCGTCAAGAGAAGAAGCTTCATCAGTTATATCGCAAATTTCATCATAAAATTCAGAAATGGTCTTCAAACTTGGTGGTAAGCATTTCAAGTTTTTCTTCATGTGTAATTTCTAGAATAGTCTATGCTTCGTGAGCACTTTCAAATCTTTTATTGAAAATAAGGTATGATGCTTTGATTTGCAATTCACTACTCTTATCTTCTTTAGAGGTTTAAGTAGCTTCAAGCTTTATGGTACATATACCATTTGTTTCGGTTCAAGGAGGCTCTCATCTGATTAGAATTGATCTCTCGTCCAGACTTTTCAATAGACATAATTAGATTTAGTGTGAGTTTGGATGGGCGGTGCGTTTACCTGCGGTTAGTGTAAAAACAGCGGTGGCGGTGAGATTAGATACTGTAGCGATACTGTAGCGTGAGACAAAAAGTAAGCTAAACGCACCGCACCGCACCCAATCGCCCATCCAAACCCACCCTTATTCGAGAGCGGTGAACATGTAGTAGATTGTATTCTTTCATACTTATATTGCACAACTACCAGACATAAGATCTCACAAATACTTTAGGTATGTGACTCTAATACTGAATGAAAAATTCAAAACTAATAGAAAGGTATGCCAATATATGTGGGTACACTGAATGACACAAAAAAAGTTGTTAACGTAATTCGAACTTAACTTTCCTCTACAGAATCTTTTAGTGTATGACTTAATGAATTCACCTCACAATCTTCATTTATATTTTATGGGGCCACACGCAAATTTATATTTTCCAAATCATCATTTCAAATGTAGATTTAGCTTAAAATAAATAAATAAATAATTCTCAAATGCCATTTGGGTTCCTAACACCAGGTCAATATTATTTAGGTAAAAGAAATATTCAATATTATTTAAATAATTAATTTTTTTCCATATTATTGGGGATAAAAACGAAAATTGTAATATCAGAGTTATTGATTTATTTAAAAAATTAAATCTTTAAAAATATTAATGAAATTAAAGAAAACAGAGAAATCGATTGAATAGTCAAAATGGGTTTGACAGGAGAGAAGGATTGCAGTTGTTTCTAGAGATTATTTTTGTTTTAATTTAGTTGGTTGTAATTTTTTTATTTGTTTTTCACCAAAAAAGAAAAAAAAATCATTTTGTCAAAAAACCCAAAATTAATATAAAAAATTTGAGAACCAAATTGAATTAGGCTTAATCTACAAATTGGTATTTAAACTTTTTTTTTCATTTTGGTAGTTAAACTTTTTCGTCATAAGTGATATATGAACTACTTTTTTTCTCCAAATTGATATTTCTATTAGTTAAATTGTTTTTAAATCTATTCTAAAAAGAGATTAACCTACAAATTGGTACTTAAACTATACAAATTTTTTCTTTTTGGTACTTAAATAGTTTTTTGGTCATAAGTGGTACCTAAACTGTTATTATGTTACCCAATTTACACCAAAATACTGTATTCGTTAAAAAAATTCCAACCAATAATAAACCATTACATCATATAAACTTTGAAAAATATTTTTAATTCTTTTATTTTCTTTTTTCTTTTACATTATTCTATCTCTTTTTATTTTTTATACTTTCCTATTTTTTCTTTCTTACTCCTTCATAATGTTTAGCAATACTAGCAATGCTTAAAATTTGTCATCCCAAGGTTGGATATTGGCGATTAATTCTATTTTTGAACTTCACCACTTGCTTACTCTACCTGATGGGATTGAAAAAGTTATTTATTGATTAAAATCAATTTTTAGAACTAGACCGAAACTAGTCGGGCACTGGTCCGGAGGTAAGGGTGAAACCGATACAAACCGATTAAACCAAGCTAAAAATTCAAATGAATCAATTTTCTCTGTTTTTTAAAATATTTTATTTTTATAATTTTTTAATAATTTATTTGATTGAACCAAATGAACCGATTAAATTGAAAACTTGTGGCTAGTTTTAAAGAAAGAATAAAGGAAAAAGGAAAAGAATAAAACTTAAGTCTTTTTTTTGCCACATGTTAATTTTAATAGACTCTATGCTTTAATTAATGTTTGAATTAACAAAAGTACCAATTTAGGAAAAAAATAGTTTAAATATCACTTGTGACCCAAAAAATATTTAGGTACTAAAATGGAAAAAAATGCATAGTTTAAGTACCAAATTTTGAGTTAAATACACTTAACGGTTTGACATAGGCAAAAATAGTTTATGCACCAAAATGAAAAAAAATTATAATTTAAATACCAATTTATGAATTTATTCATCGAAAAAGAATCAAAGCTTGAAGCGAAAAGAAAAGGGAATGCAGCATATTACCTAAAAAGAAAGGAATGAAGAAAACGAGATATGGAACTACTGGAGTCATCAGATTCTTGAATAACAAAATACCACAATAATATTGAATGCTAACTTAGTATCTTTCCCCCTCTACTTAGTTCTCCCTTTAAATCCAACCACCTATTTACAAATGATGAGTACACAATGAATAATAATAGTAGTGGTAATAACAATAATGCTAGCTTCAAAAAACACAGCTAAGCATTATAAATATATATATAAATGGCAATCAGGCGCGATTTAGCACTCTAATTATTCGGTGCGCCACCATGAACTACCGACTTCTCATTGTCTTTCTTGTCCTGGCCGACCGAATGAGACCTACTTCCACTCTGGTGACTGCCCATTTCCTCTATTTCTGCAGACATTTCTTCCTCGATTGGAAGGGTCAGTTTTGAGCCCTCCAGTGCAACACCAAGAACGATGTTCTCTTCCAAGGAAGCCGGCCTGGCTACCGATGGTACCGGTACAGGCTTATTATCAACATCCTGCTTTGCTTGTGAATCACCCAATGGGATTTCGGATTCTTCATTTGCGGATTGTGGATTAGGTACTGGAACCCTTCCCGAGCTTGTTGTCTTTCGGGTTTCACCCTTGCTCTCACTGAGTTGCTTTTCAGAGTTGACTTCAACTGAACCAACAGGCACCGAGTTCCCACTTTCGTTTGAACTTAAACCAGAATTATTGGTTGATGAAGCCATAACCTTGTCTTCTTTGGAGTCCAATGCTGATCCGGAGTTAGTATTTCCCTTCGAGTCAGATGTTGAGGTTGGAGTTAGTATTTCTTCGTTTGCACGTGTTGGAGCTTTGGCTTTGTCATCACTGTTGATTTTATAATCGGGTTCAATGAGGAGAAGTGGACGGTTGGTAGCCGCTCCAGAACGTCTGAAAATAGTATCAGCAAAGGGTATATCTTCAATTTCAGGCTCACTGTATATTTTCTGAACTGTGCGGATAGGGGTGGCAAGCCGGGCACGATGATGGCTAATAACTCTGAGAAGATCCAACATTATGGCTTCCTGTTGCAATACAATCATCAGATACAAGCAGAATGTAGGCTTTTCAAATGTACGCGGGACCTATGCATGTCATGAATGTACATACGCCATACGGATAAATTAACCGTAAATTATATTATCATCCGAGCAAAGACTGTCAATGCTTCTTTTTATCATGCTTTTGGAACGTATCCACTACTGTTATCCATGGGAGAAAGGGACTATCAATAATATATGATGCACCATTTCATAAATATATATGTTATTTTTTAAGATGGAGATTCTAAATCACCATTTCATATTATATCAGCATATCTTTACATGAAGCACAAAGTACAAATGGGTTTACCTTAACACACAGGTATTCTTCAATATGTGAAGTTTTCACAAAACAAGATACCAATATCTGAAACAATATGAACAAATAGAAAGGAGTTAAAAACTTCAAACTGAAGCAATTTCCATTGCTCCAAAAAACAAAGAGTTAACAGCCACAAAAGTCTAGGCTGAAATTTTGCATTTTGTTAGTATGTCGATTACATAAATGCAAGAAAGACAAAATAAACTAATGGGCTTAGATGGGCAGCCAATAGACCAAAATGAAGTTTAACTACTGTTATGAACAAGCTACATCAGCTCAAATAAACTTTAAGGGCCAAAATGAACTATCAGATCTATGAACAAACTGCAATGTAGCAATTTCAACAAAAAGCAATCAGAGAAATATTTTTTTTGGGAAAAATATGCCAAAAGTAAAAACTCTCACCAAAAGAGCCTGGTTTTGTGGATCGATACTTTCCAAAAATACTCTTCTATGCAATCTTTGCTGCTCTACTTGAGGATTTTTGGCTAAAACCTTCCGCATGTCTGCTACTACATTCTGCATAGAAGAAAATTTCAAGGGTTCATGAACTCTAAAAGGAAGACAAGCTAGTCCTTACTTTACAAGTTAACAGCAAGACGAACTACAGGCTCTTACATTGATTTTGTTAACATCCAAATGACTAATGGCAAAGTAATTCTTGATGCGCCAATGAGTCTTCTGGCTAATGTTCCTCACAACATTCACAGTGAACTTGTGGTTTGGAATGTGAACTGCTTCACGGTCATCGCCTCTTATAATTGTTGGCGACCACCATCCTACATGCTGAAACAGTAAAGTAAACAAAATCAATCAAGATGTACAATGCCTTGGATAGCTAAACAGAGGCAAAGTAAGCACAAACCTCGACTGTCCCTGAAACTTCATAGCCGTCTATTTTAGTTTGAATCCACTCATTGACAACAAACGGTCTTGTTGCATGGATCATTACACTTGAAAGAAAATTTGTAAATATCTGAATTCACGAGAAAAAAATTTGAGTCGGAAAAATGATCAAAAAGAGCTTCAAATTAAGAACTTGATAAGTATATAGATAAAGATAACATGAATGTATCATGGGCAAGAACCAACATACTGGTTACATGCATAATAATAATAGGTAATGCCAGAGTTGAGAAACATGATATTGTGAGTGCATCGAAGAAATAAACAGATCAAGGAACCCCACAGGCTTTAACCACCATTCTTATGTAAATTTACATTATAATATACACTATGATATGTAAGAATATCTCGATTTTCTTTTTAAGGCAACCATGAAGAATTATGGCTCAATGAACACAGAAGTTTTAGGATAATTCACTCAAGATACTTTCAGATTTCAGTCTGATATTCATCCATGGTTGATATTTAATTACATTGTATGCATGATACTTATTACCTAGGACACTAATGAGGTTTTTCAACAAATAAGAAGCAATTTAATCTCTTTTATGCATCACAAGGATAAAGGCAGCTGATTTACCTCACGACCAGCAAGGGTGATCAATACTGTACCAAGTCCTCCAGCAGTTACCCACCTTTGGGTGGAAAAACCTAACAACTCCATGAACAATGATACAGCAGCAACCCATACTGCAGTATAAACAGCTTTTCCAGCAAAGTCAAAGCCCATCTATCAATAGAACAAAAATTTGTTTTCAGGTTTGCCCATTGCAATCTGTAAGTGCTCTCAGATACATTATTATTCCACAAATCATCAGATGTTTAACAGATGATCTAAGGGAAAAAACAAAACTAAAAAGTTTCCTGAAAAACATTGCAGACAGGGTATCATTTACCAAATGGTAGAGACTACAGGAATATTATCAGAGTGACCTAAGTTGCTAGAACTAAGATACACCATTACCACCACACTGCAATTTGATAACTGATGCAGGTGCTTCAAAAAAAATTTAGAAGTAGAATAATGAGAAAGTGACAGAACATACATTTCGTGCATCATTGGAGTCATTCATCTCCAAAAAGAATTTTTGGGCCTGTTGAATCAGGCTGCAATAGAAATGCATGGTTGCGTATTAGTTCAAGCTCCTAAAATTAGGCTGACATGCAGAAATAAATGGACAATCAACAAGCTATCTTAATAACATGCTCAAGAATGATGAAATGTTAAAACTTAATACGCATGCAGCAAAGCACTCTTAAAAACTAGCATGCCAATCCCTGTAAACACAGAAATAATATCTACACACATGAGCCTCCTCTTCTATCCTCTAACTAACCCATTCCAACCAAAAAGGTAAATGAAGATAAGTAGTCCAATTTAATCAATATAGAAATACAAAAAAAACATACATATATAAGCAAAATTAGTCATTTGTTTAAAGAATACCAAGTAAAAGCAGTCCATTGAACTCACATTGACAAACAATAAGAAAAAGCAAGAACTGTTGATAATGATCGCACAAAATGTAGGAGTCGTTGCTTAACAGCCTGACTTGCTTCTGAGGGTAAAACTACTGGATCTAATGCTCTGAAAGAAACTACAGTATTGTCAGACCTAGCATAATGGCAGGAAAACTATGAATATTCAACTCTAATCCCTTTCGGGGCACCTGCAGATAAGTGTCACTCCAGTACACAGCAGCATGGGTCGAAGATAATAGCTCATAATATGATGTGTTCTACTTTTCTTCCAACTGCTATTGCTCCTCTGTAGAAAAAAGCAAGACAGAGAATTAATAAAAGAGTTCAACCACCATAGAATAGAAAAGCATGTAGAATAGTGTGAAGTGTTTACATGGAAAAGGATAACCCTGCCCAGCTGCATAAGTGGCCCAAGACCCCAAGCAGCAAAAGCAATAATCGCAACCGCTGGGATCAACTGAGGTATTATAGGACTTCCATGTAAATTACCAAATGCCCTGACATATCAAAGAGCAGAGATTATATATTAAGGAACAAAAGGAAAAGTTGCTGTAAGATATACAAGAAAATAGCATTAAACTAGCTTCACCTAATAGAACTTCAATTCATCCCCTTAACTATACCCAAAAAGAACGTTAATTTGACTATAAAACTAATTAGCTGTCCCCAAAAGGGGAGGAGAAATATAGCATAATCAGTATTAGAAGACATTATCAAGTCTTCTCAAATAAATAGCAAAGTTGAGAAAAAATGCTTCTCAGAACTTAGTGAGGAAAGTTTTCCAACTACCACTTAGCACCTCCCTAAATAAAAGAAGAAAATCCCTATCCAAGATAAATATCTGTTTAGCACTGCATTTATTTTAAAAATTACAAAACTAAACTGAGAAGGCTTTATTCTTTAAACGAGTCAGTCTCAAATATTCTTTCTGAAAATCAGTGCACTAGAAAGCAAGAAAAGGCTCAATGTAGTAGATCAGCTCAAGCATCTTTGTAATATAAAAAAGCATATGAATCTATGGCATTTTGAAGACCAAGGTCGGGTCGATGAGTTACACATGATTGCCTTTATCTGTGGAGGGTTACTGTAGGGAAGGGTGCTGTGGAAGGCTGCACAACTGAAATCTATGCATAATAATTTAGCTATTTAGCTAGAGTTCTGTTAGAAATAAGGTAATTCATAAATGTCTACAGGATTGACAATCCAAGTATCTACTTTCGTATTTAGACAGAAAAAAAGAAGAAGAAAAATCTACAAGAATACAGAAAGTAAGAAACAAATATGGATCACCTTGTCAAACACATGCTCGCAGATTTTAGTATAGGAACCTCATTTCCCCCAGTAGGAATCAGAACAGATCGGCAGAGAATGACATTAGACCTGGAATATACAGGTCTTATGGGCCTACAAGCACTGCCCAAAAGATGTAGACTCCAAGCATCCTGTCGCTGGATAAGAAACAGAAGAAATTTTCATGTCTCAGACATTATTGAGAGATTAGAATTTTTAAAAGTAGTATCACACGGACACAAACCAACTCTCATGTATGCCAATATAGAAGTAAATGAACAAAATTGGCAAATAGAGAGTAATAATTTAAAAGCCAAACAAAGATTGCAAACAAAAGCCTCTTCATTCATCAGCGAAAACGAAAATCATACCATAGCATGCGAGGAAAGATTGGTACGAACTAAATGTAATCGGCCTTTTTCTACAACACCCTGTAGACATTCACATATTCAGTAGCAAATACTTAAAAGAAGACATACCAATGGTTGAACAACAAGATTAAATATCACATACAATGTTCTGGCGACTGCATCCATGACTATCGTGAACTTTCAGTTCATTAGACAATTGCATAGTAGCAACAAGCGCCATATCCTTTTACAAGAAAGGGATCAAAATTCTTTCAGGAAGACAATATCACCTTATACAACCTTACTTCCAACTAACTTTATACCATAAAAAAAGCTCAAACAAGCAACAAATTTTTCCAAACAACTAATACCTGCAAGTAGAAAAGAAACAAAAAGAAAATAGAAATTAAAGATTCAATTACAACAAAAGAACCAAACTAAGTTAAGAATTGCAACAAGTGAAACTGAAATGAGTAACTAAAAAGGATAATTTATAGGAAGCACAAACTAAAATCCCTAGATCGTAAAAGAAAAGCCTGATTATAAAAATGAAATTCAGACAAAACAAAAACTAAACCTGATTACCTAAAAATAAATGACGAAACAAAAATAATTCGCTAATTTAACATGAAATTAGAAATACAGAAAAAAAAAGGGTCAAAAATTACCATCGAAAAAAGGGGAAATTTCAAAATTGAACCAAAATAAATTAATATAACTGAGAAAAAAATGAATAAATAAATAAGATCCGTTACCGTCGAGACTAAATATAATATACTTTCCCGGAGTGTTTTTTTTTTTTGTTTTGTTTTTTGGAGATAAGGGATGCTGAGATTTTCTTTTAAAGAGAAAGGGGGTGGAGATGGCGGAAGCGGCCGCTACAGTAGAGCTAACGTACACGGTAGTGAAATGATATTTGTTGAGGCGGACGTGGTCTAATCTAACAACGAGTTCTGAAGGTGTAAAGTTCGTAGGTAGTGATATTTTTTTAACCTTATGCGGCGATTTGGGGTTGCTAAATACTTAACGTGGCGTTGAATTTTATCCATTGGAACAATCTCTCTTCCCTTTTTGACCTCACGAGGTTTTTAAGCATATACAACTATTTACATTATTACTAAAATCTCATTACTTAATTTCGTATTAAGCACAAAAAATGTTTATTTAATTTCTTTTATAAAAATAAAATATAAAAAGGAAACTTAATACTAAGGGAAACATTTAGTGTTGTTTGAATTAAACTCAAATAATTGATTGGATTAATTAAATCGAAAATCGATTAAAATATTGACCCAATTAAAAGAATTAAATCAATTGACCTGTAAATTGGTATAATGGTTGAACTAATTTTTTTCATTTTTTATCTTATAATTTATTTAATTAAATTGGTGAACCATTTAAAAAATTCTATTATATTAATATAAAGTGAGCTTAATTTATTGAATTTGACACTTAACTTATTCTTTTACTTATATAATATGTTATTTTAGGGTTAAATGTAAATTCGTTATATTAAAATTTGTCACTATATTTTAATTATTATTTACTGATACGTTGAAAAAATGGGCAAATTTGTTACTCAATTTTTATGCGTTTGAATTTTACCACAAAACTTTAACTTTTATCACAAATTGTGATTTTTTTAATTAAAATTTTATCACTCAATATTGACTTTAATGATATAAAACAAAAATTTAACAAGAAAAAAGTGTTATTTCGAATAATTTATTTTAATAATTAAAAAAAATTAGTTCTTAATGTATTAAAATTTAATAAACTAACCTGGAAGAAAGACTTATAAATACATGCATAAAAAACGAAAAGAGAATAACTTAGTTTTATTTTTTATAAAGTACTTGTTTTATTAATTTCTAGTATTATATTAATTATTTTTATCTATTAAAATAAAAAATTTTAAAAAAATTTATTTAATTCTCTCTCTAAAATATGTTAAATTAAATTTGAATAACAAAATTCAATAATAAATCAAATTTTACTAATAAAATTTAATCAAACAAAAGTTAATGAGTAAAATTTAATATAAAGTTAAATTACAATTGTAAATTTACTTTTACTTAAAAAATATAATAAAAAACTAATAAGTTTTTGAGTGTAATGGTAAGCGCATATTATATTTTTAAAAGAAAAACTCAAGTTCAAATCTTGAAAACAATATTGTTGGGAGGGACAGTTATAAATTCCGAACATGGACTGAATATAAAAAATATATAATAAAAAATATCAATCAAAATAAAAGTACACTGAAAATATAAAAAAAATCGATAAATTTACTAATTTATATATTTTTTATTTTAGACTATTCTAAGCAAAAATGGGTTTGGATAAAGTGAGTAATATTGCAAATTATTTACATTTATATACTCCAAAAGCATTTTTTTTAAACACGATATATATTCTATTACACAAGGATGCGTGATTTTAAAATTTTTATTAGGTTAATAATACATATTTTATAATATGTGTGTACATAAATAAGTATGAGTTTGGAATCTTTTGACTTGAAAAAATATACACATTATTATTTATAATATTACTACATTAATATTAGAATAATATTTTAATTTTCTTATTAAATTTTAAATATAAAAGATATAATTTATATTACGAAATTTTGAATAATATAAAATTAAAATTTATCATTATAAATTTCATTAAGATTTTAATTAAGGTTTTAAAGTTTTATTATTTTAAAATTTTAGTAATCAAAATAATTAATATATTTAATTTTATTAAACACCTTATATAATATTACTTTATATAATTATATTAAATATTAAAATAAAATTACATTATTTATAAATTAAAAATATATCTATTACGTGCAATAACTAAAAAGGAGGGATAATCTGTATTTATTTTATTTTATTTTTCAGTACTTTTTTTTTCTTTACAATAAATTTCATTTTCGATACAATAATTGATTTGACTAAAGTGTCCTTTTCTTATCGCCAATATGTGGCTTCTATTTATAGGAAAATAAAACATGTGACGTAAATCAAACTCCATCTAATTTTCTTTAATTTACTCAAAATCAGTTTTAATTAGTTATAATCAATGATTTAAAAAGGTTTAAGACAGGATTAGACCAATGCGCGCCAACCTTAACCGCTCCTTAAGCCTAAGCCCCTAACTACCGCCCAATTTTTAACCTTATCCTACCTGTCTGTCTCGTTGTCGGACGTTACCTCACGTGAAAGTCACGTGAGATTAACTCTCTTACTCTCAATTTAACATTTTTGAATTCAGACCTTCCGTCTTTTTTTTCCTCCGAAAATTCAAAATTTTTAACGTCTGAGAGAAACTTAAAACCAAAAACACAAAAGAAGAAAGAAAGAAAAAAGCTCCATCTCCTTCAAGCATTGTGTTCTTCAATCAGGTTTAGGGTTTAATAATTAATTTTCTCAGTTAATGGATTTTAGATGTGATGCATTTGATTTTCAGTGAATTTTAAAGATGTTTTTCATGGTTTGATACTTTGATTATCCTTTTTCTTTTCGTTGATTTAGGTTTTTTTTTATTTAGATTTTGATCGCATTATATAGGAGATGGAGAGTCCCGATTCCGTGAGAGTCGCCGTTAATATTCGACCGTTGATTAGTGCAGAGCTTCTCCATGGATGCACTGATTGCATCACCGTCCTTCCCGGCGAACCTCAGGTATTAATCATAATGAAGTTATTGAATTTGAAAATTTATATCGAAAGAAATTCCTGTTTATTTATTGTTTTATGGTTACGATTATAGGTTCAAATTGAGTCTCATGCCTTTACTTATGATTACGTTTATGGGGGAGCGGGATCGCCTTCTTTTGCTATTTATGATGATTGTGTTGCTCCTTTGATTGATGCACTTTTTCATGGTTATAATGCAACTGTACTTGCATATGGTCAGGTTAGTTTCATTTTGTTTTATTGAGGGTTTTCTTAATTATTATTAAGTTTTTTTTCCCAATAAAATTTTACTATTGAGTAGCAATGATGTTGTATTTCTGGTTTTCTTTAGACGGGTTCTGGTAAAACATATACGATGGGAACCAATTACACGGGGGAGGGAAGTAATGGTGGGATTATACCTAAAGTTATGGATAGCATATTTAGGAGAGTTGAGACAATGAAACACTCCACGGAATTTTTGATAAGAGTATCATTTATTGAGGTAATTTCGTTGGCTAAAAAATATTTCTTTTAACTTTTTTTTTATCAGGTAATCTACTTATGCAGTATAATATTTGAATTTGATAGATATTCAAGGAAGAAGTGTTCGACTTACTCGACTCACATCAAGCTTCATTGTCTAAAGTTGAAGGGGCATCCCTTCCGAAGCCTACAGGTCTTGGAAGACCTCCGATACAAATTAGGGAAGCAGGGAATGGAGGAATAACACTTTCTGGGGTGACTGAGGCAGAAGTTCGGACAAAAGAAGAGATGGCATCAAATTTAGCACGAGGTTCTTTATCTCGTGCTACAGGAAGTACCAATATGAACAGCCAATCAAGGTGAGGGTTATGAAGCTATATGTTTTAGTAGTTTTTGCCCTTTTTTTGGTTTTACCAGAATCAATATTCTCTTTGGTTTAAAATACCACGACCGTTGTAATAATATCATTTAAATGATACAAAAAAGTTCTGCAATTGGCTTATATCTCAATTTACTTAGTTTTTGACGAGTATAGAATGATTTTTTAGTTTGTGTTCAATGTATTAGATATATAAGGTTTATATAGTCATAAATCATGTAATTTTCGTATATTTTGTAAATTTGTGCTTATTTCAAATGCAATGCTCGTCACACTGTTTCCAGTCGTTCACATGCGATCTTTACAATAAGCATGGAGCAGAAGAAGATTGCTAGCTGCCTAAGTGGGGTAAATGATGATACCGCTGATGACATCTTATGTGCAAAGCTTCATTTAGTGGACCTTGCTGGCTCAGAACGTGCAAAACGAACAGGTGCAAATGGAATGCGGTTTAAAGAAGGTATATCTGATTATTTGTTTTCCAATGCCTTATGTTATTTACTAAAATAGTGATAGGTTCTAAATAAGCCACAACATGAAACTTATTTATTTATCTAAAATTTTGACATTTTGTTCTTTCAGGAATTCATATCAATAAAGGTTTACTAGCTCTAGGGAATGTGATTAGTGCCTTGGGAGATGAGAAGAAGAGGAAAGAAGGGGGACATGTACCATATCGTGATAGCAAGTTGACTCGCTTGTTACAGGCAGGCTCTTTGGTTCTTTTTATTCTAATTAATGCAAATTTTTTTTAAATAGTGATCTATCCAGATATTTATGAACAATCATTTCAACTACTTGTAATTTTAATTGGATGCTTTCATTTTGTTGAAGTAGACTGTTCAGAAAAAAGTCGAACAGGATAAATCAAATTGTTATAACTCAGTTTTCATTTAGCCATAGGTTTAATGCATAAAAATACTCAATACGTTTGTGACGCGGAGACTGTTTGTCAAGCACTAGCCAATCAGAAGTGAGCTCGTTTAGTCATGACTTATTGTGTCACATTTTATGATGGAAAAGCATTAACATCTAGAAAATGGATGTTTCTTAAATCAAGAACAGGAAAATATGTTCAGTTTTCTTTTCTAAGACTTTTTACTTGGATGTGGTGATATTCGTGTTTCTTTGGATCTGGAATGTTATTAGTTTTAAATGTACTGGCTATAATTCTCCTTGTTTTGTAATTAAATTTGCATGAAACATAAAAATATATTTATAAAAATGGCCTTCAATGAAACTACTTACTCCAGAAGGGAACCTAACATTTTTTGTGGAATTTTAAATTCTCAGGATTCTCTTGGAGGAAACAGCAAAACAGTGATGATTGGTATGTTGTTTTTATCTTTTATAGCATTAAAAGTTGTCACTATTGATATATTACTAGTAACAGGATTTTACTTTCAATTTTTTAGTATGCAGAAGTATTTGTTTTTTCTATATTTGCTTGTAGCTTGTGTTAGTCCGGCTGACACCAATGCTGAAGAAACGCTAAACACCTTGAAATATGCCAATCGTGCTCGAAACATTCAGAATAAGGCAGTTGTAAGACACTCGTGTAAATACTTGCAAAAGAAATGTTCTTTGTTGGGTATTATAATTCTTGTTCTAACAACCTCTCATCTTCTACTTGATTAGGTAAACCGTGATCCAATGGCATCTCAGTTGCAAGCAATGCGGAGCCAAATTGAGCAATTGCAAGCTGAACTTTTGTTTTATCGTGGTGATGGTAATGCATCATTTGATGAACTTCAGGTACTTTTACATAGAACATCCAAACATATCTCCAGACTTTCTTTACCTGCTTGCTTAAAGTTTTTATCCCCCTCCAGATTCTCAAGCACAAAGTATCTTTACTTGAAGCAAGCAATGGAGAGCTACGACAAGAGCTTCAAGAACGTAGACTCACTAATGAACAATTAGCTCAACGTGCACTTGATGCTCAGGTGTTCTTTCCCTTTTGTTTTTGTCTTTAGTTGTTTAAGTTGTTATAAATGTAAAATTCCCTTTTGCTTGAAGTATACTTGTGTAGCTGGTCAAACAGAAAACAGAATCTCATGTAAATTTAATATTTCAGGTTGAGAAAGACAAACTGATAATGAAAATTGAATTAGTTCGTAATGGTAAATCATGGGATGAGATTGAATTTAACCAGAATCAGGTAAGGTCTGTGCCAGCTATTGAATCTAGTCCTTAATAAAGATAATTTTTGGTTCACACGTGCTTTTGCATTATTCCAGGATTTTGACTTGATGAAAACTTATCTTTTGAAAATTCAAGAGTTGGAAGGAGAATTGATACGCGTGAAAAGCTTAAGCAGCTCAAACTGTAAACGAATTTCTGATTGCATAGATGAAGATGAAGATGAAGATGAAGATGAAACCTCAAAGGACTTGCTATTTTCTTCTGGAAATGATTATTTTTCTTCAGGTAAATTGGGCAAGTAGTGACCTTCTAGTTACTATTCATTATTTTGTCAGACACTTAACTCCTTTTATTTGTTAAACTTTTCTTGTATGTTCAATCATAAGACGTATTACATTGTTGAAAAGTAAACACATAATTGTCAGCCAAAGTTATTCTTAATTTCTTCTCTTCTTCTATTTTTGTCATTTCAACTCTTCTTTGATTCACTTTTCAACTTTTCAAGAGTTTACCATAGAGCTAAGGCATATATGAATAATTCTTCCTTCACCCAGATGAGATTGAGGATAATGAAAAGGAGCTTGAACATTCTACTCTCCAAGAAAAATTGGACTTGGAACTAATGGAGTTGGACAAAAGACTTGAACAGAAAGAGGTAATGTGCTTAGTTCATTACAGTTTTACTTTGGTTGTTCAGTTTCTCTTTTTTATGTTACTGCTACCAATACATGAGAAGATTCAAGAAGATTTGGCAGTGAAGTGTTTACAGGATTTTTTGACCTGCTGTCCTTATAGAGGCAGAACAGCTTGATCTAGTTATTGCCACAATTTTTTGTGAATCACTTGTTAAGATGTTTATGTTATCACTCAAATGCAAAATATTTTTCTGACCATTTTGGTTTTACCTTCTCCTTCACATGTTCTTTCATTTTATATATTTCGTAATGGCTTTTTATATGTTTAAGGCTGAAATGAAACGTTTTACAAGTTCTGACACCTCAGTTCTTAGACAACATTATGAGAAGAAAGTTAATGAGTTGGAACTAGAGAAAAAGGCTTTGCAGGTTAGTCCCTTGTTAAAGTTAGTGTTATTTTGTGATTAGTGGTATCCTATAATATTAATTCCTTTTCTTTTTATTTGTCAATTTTCAGAAAGAAATTGATCAGCTCAGACAAAATCTAGCCAATATTTCTTCTCCTTCTGATGTTGGTGCTCAAAAGTTAAGGGAAGAATACCTGCACAAATTAAATGTCCTTGAGTCACAGGTGCGTTTTGAATTTTTTTTCCCCTGCTACCAACAGCAGTTATCAGTTACTATATAGCTTTTTGCTTTACAGGTTGCAGAGTTGAAGAAGAAGCAAGATGCTCAAGCTCAGCTTTTGAGACAAAAACAAAGAAGTGATGAAGCAGCCAAGAGACTTCAGGAAGAGATTCAGAGAATCAAATCTCAGAAGGTGAATATTGACCCAAGCTCTCCATTTTTTCATCTTAAAAACTGGAATTGTTTCTTTCAAAAGTGGAATAGAATTTTTGCTACCAGAAATAATGTGTGTGTGTATTTTTCTAGGTTCAACTGCAACAAAAGATCAAGCAAGAATCCGAGCAGTTTAGGCTATGGAAAGCATCGCGAGAGAAAGAGGTCCATCAGGTACATGCAAATTCTGGGAATTGTATCTAGCAACAATTTTCTTTCAACATATGATTAATCTCTTTTTTTCTGACAACCAGCTTAAGAAAGAGGGAAGAAGAAATGAGTATGAGATGCACAAGCTCTTAGCTCAAAATCAGAGGCAAAAGATGGTGGGGGACATTTATTTTTACATGGAAAGCTTTGATCTTTCTAATTCTATGGAACTGCATTCACTCTTTCCTTATGCATGTTAGGTTTTGCAAAGGAAGACTGAAGAGGCTGCTATGGCTACAAAAAGGCTAAGGGAACTTCTAGAATCCCGAAAGGCTTCCTCGCGTGAAGCTTCTAGTAAGAACCATTTTTGCATCATGCAGTTTATTCTCTCTCTCTCTCTTTTTCTTTTTGGTGTAATTATCACTCAATGGCAATAATATATTTGATGTGCAGGCGCTGGAAATGGCAATGGTCCTGGAGTTCAGGTATTGATAGCAGCAAACAGATTAACTAGAATGATTTGGAATTGCTTAGACCAATCAGTTTTGGTCTAACATATCTTACTGAATTGACATGATAGGGGTTATATTTTTTACTTGTAGATTTTAGTTCATGTTCTAAGTGGCTTTCTTTTTTGATATAAAATGTTTTCTTCTGTTGAAGACAATACTGCAGACTGTGGAGCATGAACTTGAGGTCACAGTACGGGTACATGAAGTACGCTCTGAATATGAACATCAAGTGGAAGAGTGAGTCCTTTTTAATAATCCATGTGCAGATACCATTTCAAGCTATAAATAGATTAGCCTTCCAGTTTATTTCTCTTATATGGTCTGAGCATTGATTTGTTGCAATTCAGGATTTACTTTTAGTACTCTTCAACACTGGTTCACGAGTGCACTGCTTTAAATCTTTGGAGTCTGAGCTGAATGCCTTTAACCTTCTTTCTTTATTATTGTTTTAGTTATGGTCTACGTTGCTAATGTCTACTATTTTAGATCTTCTGGTTTGACAAGGTTGACCATTTAATTGTTTCTTTGATGTTTGAATGCTTGTTAAAACATGATCATTTACATTTCTTTATATTGTCTCGTATTCAGTTTTATTTTTCGTCTTTATTTTCTTGTCTACTTATTTTAGACAAGATTGTGCATTGACCAAGGTTGCCAATGTGCTTCCTCCCTCCTCCAAGGGAAAGGCAAGAAAAGAAATGACTGTTTGTCATTCTGTAAAAGATAAATTAGATTTCAAAATGCTCTTCGATTTGTGGAGGATGACAGAATTTTTTCAACATAAGGCTTAATATCTATTAATTTCTATTACGGAAGATCTCAGCTTGGAAATGGAAGCTTTCTTATGGTGCTTTTATTATAATGGCGTTGATATATCAAAATATGTTCTGTTTGTTTGTACTATAGGAGAGCCAAGATGGCCAAGGAGGTTTCAAGACTGAAGGAAGAATCTGAGATACTTAAGCACAGTGAATTAAGGTTAAAACTTTTGCTTTTGTTTTTTCTCTTCTTAATTTAAATTGTTTTTTTTCTTTTTTCTTCTTCCCATATTAGTGAAGGTACTTTTCTTTTAATGCTACCAAAATGCAGCAGAGATTATCACGAGACAATGTCCGCTGAGGCAAGAAACTCAAGGATTTTTGCTCTAGAAAACATGCTTGCTGCTACTTCTAGCACTCTGGTCGCTATGGCCTCACAACTGTCTGAAGCTGAAGAACGTGAACGTACTTTTAGTGGAAGAGGACGGTGGAACCATGTTCGGTCTCTTGGTGATGCAAGACATATTATGAATCATCTTTTCAATTTAGCATCATCCTCAAGGTAACGCATCTTTCCAAATAGAAAAATCGCATTCACATGAAATCTTTCTATTTCCATTGTTTACTAAATTGATTTGCTTCCACTTTTTGCTTCGTTATCATAGTTTTGCTTCAAGTATTTACCTGATATCCCTTCTTTGAAGGTGCTCATTGCGAGATAAAGAAGTTCATTGCCGAGAAAAAGATGCAGAAATGAAAGATCTGAATGAAAAGGTGGTGGTACTTAGTGGTCTAACTAGACAACTTGCTGCAGAAAAGGCTGCTCTCACGCGTGAAGTGAAATTGAAGGTTAGTTTCATTTCTTATTGGTGTTAAAAATAAGGTTCTTCGATATTCTACTTTGATGTCCCTTGTGCTTGTAATCTAGACTCTGATTTGGTATACATGAGTCTTATAACAGAATGCAATCATTAAACACTCCATTAGAGAAACAGCGGATTCTTACATCCCGCACTCAAATGGCGAAACTGATGAGTTGTGGAAACTGGTCGGTTTCACTCCCCTCCTTTACAAAAAGTGGAATGGTTTCTAGTAATTACTTCTGACTTGAAAATTATGATTATAGGAACAGGGAAACTCAGTAAATTTTACAGAGGACATGGATACATCTCCGTCAGAACATTCAGACGTGAACGCGAGCGATGATGATGACTGGGTGAAATCCCAAAAAGAGCCGGATAGGAGAAAAGCTCATAGAGCTAGAGACAAAGCTTTAAGTATGGGAATTCATAAATCAGATGCCAATGACTTGGAAAATAACAAGGGAGACGTTAATGAGGTTAAAGGGAGAACTGATGGATTATTATGCTGCAATTGTAACAACTCTTTGTGCAAGACATCAAAATGCCATTGTAGAGCAAATGGAAGTTGTTGTGGACAGGCGTGTGATTGCTCTTCGGCCAAATGTTCCAATAGAGAAATAGAAGTAAACATGGCAAATGATATTGGCACTAATGAAGAAGAGAAGATCCTTGTTGCTCATGGTGCAGTGCTATTACAGAATGCATTAGAGAGTGAGAAGGCAGTTGAAACAAATGACAATGGTGATGCAAGAAAAGCTCTCACGGACATTGGAAACGTATTGGTAAGATTTATCACGGTAAAAGTACCATGGAGATCATTATATTTGACGATAGATTTCATTTTGCGGTAAGATCATTATATTTGACGATAGATTTCATTTTGCGGTAAAAGTACCATGAAGATCATTATATTAGACGTTAGATTTCATTTTGTATGTTCTATTATGCAGAGATTAATTTAATCATTTTTTAATAAATGAGCCAATTGGCCTCCAATTTACTTCTACCAATTTATGACCTTACATAACTCAAATATGGAAAATTCTTGCCTGTTGTTGACAATAGATTTAGAGAATCATGCTGAGATTACTCTTTTTTGACAGGCTAAACATAATGCACCAAAGCCTAACAAGAGAAAGAAATGGAGAAAATCAGTGGTTCAACTGGTTCCTGTTGCTCCACCATCTTCACAGCGAGAGAATACTGCAACAACACCCCAAAGTCCAAAAAATGTAGATCCTCCAAAACATTCAGATGAGCGCCCAACAAGCACAATACGATCAGCAGCTTCATCAATTAGCAACAAATTGCTTCGAGTAAGAAATGCTAGTCAACCACATGAATCAACCAACAAGGAAACAACCACCGTCCTTGCTCCAACAACATCAGAAGAAAAAGAGAACTGCCGCCGTTAAACTATGATGTTAGTTCCTTTTCCCTAGATTATTTTTTCTTTCTTTTTCTTCCTTGCCCTTTAACCTATACAAGAAGGATCCAACATGAAGAGTTGGATCCTTGAAAGTGATGATGAGTTGACGTCGTTTTAACAGTTGGAGAACTAGTTTATTAGCGTTCCATGGGAACTTGCCGAACCCCAACAATCGGGGGTGCGGTAGGAGCATGGGAGCTTTTCCCCTGGGGGCTTATTTTTCATTGGTTCGGTGAAAAAATATTGCCTCCGGTGGGGATTTTATTTCTAATATTGTACTTTTTTTTTTATTTTTCTTTTAAGTTGAAAGTGGTTGGGATATTTAGTTAGTCATTTATTTAATGTTGTTTATATAACTTTTATTATTTATTTATGTAATTATTAGTCTGAATAAAGCTTTTTAGATGAATGGTTTTCATTTTAAATACGAAGAATTATTTTTACTTCAATTTTAATAACCTTTAAATATGCTATAAGTTTTATTTTTTATAAATGTTAATTTAATGCTTTACTTTTTTAACATTAATATTATTTTAGGTTTTTATCATATTTGTTTTTTTATAGAATGCCTATAATTACTGATGACCCCTCCTAGCCTTTAAATAAGATATTAATGTACTTCAACGCACTCGAATTTATGTCCTTCTACACCGATAACAATATCTAATTATCTTTCTTTTCTTTAATATAATTCACTTATTGCATTTATATTCAAACTAATTTTCTTTCCATGCCTACTTATTGTTACAAAAATGAACTTCCTAGAACATCAATTAGATATAGAAACATCATCTAGTTTAACCTTAAATATGATTTAGGGAATACAATAAATTTTAATAACAATTAATCTGTAAGATCTTTTTCATAGTTAATAATGCTTCGACTTGTGGCGAATTTTAAGAGGGTAGTCAAGGGTTTGGCCCTAAAAATATATTTTTTTTCAATTTAGTCTTTTTATCATAAACTATAAATTTATATATAGAGAAATTGAGCTTTGATCTCCTATAATAAATTTTTTTAATTCAGTCATTTTATAAATAAAAAAAAATATAAATTAATTCTCCCAAAAATGATTTTTTTATTTAGTTCCTTCAAAATTTACTGTAATATCCCTAACCCACATTCGTCGTCGGAATAGGATTTCGGAGCATCACCGATCAAACAGACATAATTTCAAACATTTCATATTATATAATATTCAAGTCAAAACCAATCAAACTCATACATTTTGTCCCTTATTCGAGCCCTCGAGGCCCAAAATACGTGTTAGAAACAAGTCGGGACTAATTCAGAAACTCAAAAAATTCTCGCGAAATATTAAAAATTTTCAAAGCTGCAGGGTTCACACGGTCAGGAGACATGCCCGTGTCTCAGGTAGTGTGGGTATTCGAAATAGGGACACATGGTTGTGTCCCAACCCATATCTATACTCGTGTAACTTTCTAACTTGGGTTACACGGTCAAGCCACATGCCCGTGTGCCAAACCATGTGCCCTTTCAAAATGGCCTCGCACGCCCGTGTGCTAGCCGTATGTCTCACACGGTCTAGTCACATGCCCGTGTGTCCGGCCGTGTGGACTCAAAATGAACCTTAAACAACAAGTTTACCATTCCCTGTAAGCTTGGACAATAAGCAACTCAAAAGATCATTCATTTAACCAATTCAAAATACGATCAAACACATCCAAATTATATCAAAACATACATCCTAGGTGCCTAAGCAATGTACCCTAGGTGTCTAACCAATGTACCCTCATTGATACCACAATTATATCATCAAATCATATCATCAAAGTATCATTCAAGTCTAATTTGTAAACATGCCAAATTCAATCTATTTTGCCTATTTCATGTTCATTTAAACATTAACTTAAACATGCCATAATATGACCTCAACATAAATACATATTTATATGTATATAACCAACCAATATTAACTTATAATCTTATTTACAATCAATCCACAAAATGATTAATAGTTAGATACCCTAGGTACATGCCGACACAAAAGGATAAGCATCACCACATTTGAGATCGGGATCGTTGTTGGATGCTGAACCGGCAATCAAAATTAAGTACCTAACCTGCGCACGAAAAACAAATCATACGCTGAGTAAAACTCAATAGTATTTTTATAATCCGAATATTTAAAGATAAGAATTTACAATATACAATTGAAATATAAACACATATTAATATTTATTTATTACAACAACCATATCATATTTTATTTGTTTCACAAATATCTCAATTCACATACTTGCTATATAAATAGCTTTTCACAATATATTTTCAATTTACTATTTCACTTCCATTTCTCATACCATGCCATGTCAATATCAACCACAAAACTTTATTATTCATTTACCCTTATTAACACGACTCAGACTTGGAAGAATACACGGATCCAACCAAAACACACCAATTTGACACCCAGTGCCTCATCGGATAATTGAAGTAATAATTTGACACCCAGTGTCTCATCGGCTAAACCGAAGTAAATTGACACCTAGTGTCTCATCGAATTAATCCAAAGTAGTAAATTGACACCCAGTGTCTCATCGACTCGAAGTCGAAGAAATCCCTGAACTCTTCCAAACTTATGGCATGCCATCTATATCCGACTCAGCCCGATATAGTTAATAGGGTTTAATTTCACATTTTAGATATAATCAATATCCAATACTGATTTTTCATATAATCACATAATTACACATATATTCATTTCAATTCAAAAATCAATCCATTCAATATATATATCTACTAATTCAATTCATTCAATCAATTATCAAAATATCAATTACTCACCTCACACTTACCATATACATTAAATAAAAATCACAACAATTAATAACTAGCTTCAGATTATAGAAATACAAACTAGAAATTCCGAGCTATTCCTCGTCGACTTTATCTTTTCCTTTTTTAGTCGAGGATTCTGGTATGACGTTAGCTACGGAATTAAAACAATTAAAAAAATCATCAATACAATACAATTCAATCTCATATTTAATATTTCAATTTTTACTCAATATTTGCCTAAATTCCAATTTAGTCCCTAAACCGAGACTAACTTTATTTCTTTACATTTAATTCTTTATTTTCATAAAAATTCCACTTTAGACTAAATTTAACTCCCTATTTTCATTTAAATCCCTAAATTTTGAATTTTTCACAATTTAGCCCCTATTACTCAAAATTTATAATTTATTCTACAATTCAATCCTTTTTCATTTCTAACTTAAAAATCTATCAATTTAATCCCTAATACTAAAATTATTCAACATAGAAAACACTAAAAAGCTCAATAATTTCTAAAATTTCGACATGAGTCAGGTAGTATTTAATATCGGGATTTCAAAAACATAAAAATTACAAGAAAATAGACTAAATTAACTAACCAATTAAACTTGAATCTTTGAAACCCTAACTTGCTTTCTCCTTTCCTTCCCTTTTTCTTTTCTTTCCTTTCTGTTTCTTTCTTTTTCGTTTGTTCTTTCTATTTCTTTTTCTTTCTTTATTTGTTATTATTATAATATAAAATATATATACTTAATACTTAAGTAAAATATATTATAATATATATTTTAACTTTAATTTATTATTAATACATATATAATTTTTACTCTTATGCACTTCTTTAGTCCTTTTAATTTTTCTTTAACCTATAATTTAACTTTCATCTTATATGCAATTTAGTCCTTTTACCTAATCACTCTTAATTCAAGCAAATTCTCTTAACCAATACCTAATTAACTACACAACTAGCTTCGTAAATACTTATTAAAATATTTTTGAGTCCAATTTACAGAAACAGAGTCTCGAAAATACACTTTCCGACACCCCTGACTATCGGGTCGTTACAATTACAAAGTTCTAAATTAATATATAATAAACCCATATTTTGATCTATAAAAAAAGTATAATTAACTTCCTATCCTTGTTAAAAAAAAATTTTAATTCGCCCCTGGCTTTGACACTTGTGCTAAGTAAGAGCATGGTGATGAGAACCATCTTAACCCTATATCCATGATGTTTCAACAATGGAGTATTTTTTTTTATCCAATCTTATATATATCAAAATGGGAAACTCAAAGGAAAGAATGAGCAATTATATAATTAATATACATTGTTGAGTTAACTAAGAGGATCCTTATCCCTCCTATCATTTAAAACTTATTTCTTTTCTTCTCTAATAGTCGAACTTGATACAAAGTATATATTTTTTTATTGTAGTTACAGGCGATTTCATTGAAGTTCTACACTAAATATGTTCATCTTTAATCTCGATATAACATTTCCAAATTATTTGTTGCTTGCCATTAGGCTTATAATATGTGCAACAAAAACTATTATGATTCGGTTCTATCAAATAGTTCTTTAATTCTTGTTCAAATGTTCCCAATCCTTTATGATATCGGATTTGAGTTATTGAGACTCCAAGAGTATACATTTGAAGTGTTATTTCAATTAATATATAAATGTAATAAAAAAATACTTATATCTGTTTGAGTAAAATTGTAAAGATTTATGGTTTAAGTTGAAAAGAATTTTTGTTTGGGGTTTTTTTAGTGTTAAGGGGAAGGAGATGAGGAGCTTTAATCTGATATCGATATTTATAAGTGCTGAGGTCTAATTTGTGCAGATTCTTTAGAGGATTTAATTATTGTTGTTAAAGTTTGATTAAAGTGACTATATTGATCTTAACATATGTTGGTGTCAAGTTCATACTACTTTTTCAGAGAGATTAACCAAAAGACTTTGTCTCTCATAATGTCTAGGCCCTAATCGGTTTTGCTTATGAATACGTGTTTAACCCATTTCTTTTCTTCCATTTCACAAAAATATCAGACCCTAAAACTCTAATTCATTTTCTCATAATTTTAAATTTTAAATTGAAACATTAACATATAGGATTGAAGGTGTATGAATTGGGTTCAACATTTAGGGTTCCATTCCTCTTATCCCACTCAAATACCTTAAACCTTAATTGAAAATTAACATTTAGAGTTTAGTAGATTTAGAGTTAATGATTTAGGTGACTTCAGCATAGTTTAATTTTTAGGGTTTTAAGGAAATAAATATGATTTTTCAATGACATAGATAAATAACCTATTTGAGAGTGCTTATTTTGAAAGTATACGAGGAGGTAGTCAGTAAGTGGAATAGGAGCTGGTTTACTTACCGTTTAAATTTAATAATTTTAAATTATTTTTAAATGAATTTATGGATTTTAGTAATATTTTTTTAAAAAATAAATAGATATTTTCATGCTAAATTGTGATTGGTTGAAATTTTTTTAATAAGATTAATAGTTGGGATAAAATGAGTAAGGATCTAATAATTTATTTATTAATTCTTACAAAAAAGATTTAAACACCAAATTTAAACAATTAATGTAATTTAAATATCATTTTATTGTTTAAATCAAAGATAAAATTCAAAATTAACATTTAATATTTAATTTTTTTTTGGTCGAATAACCTTCAATTTTAATATACAAAAAGAGAGACTCTCCATTAGAAGAAGCTGACGTGGCATCATAATACAATAAAAATACTATCATTAGCGGATATTTTATTATTCCCCGAAAACGAAATTCAAAATTTGATTTTTAGAAAGAATTGCGCTCCTTTCTCCCAACTCCAGACGCTAAGCTGAGTTTAGGCAGACCAAAGAGCAGCTCTGGTATCCTATTCCTGCTTTTTTCCACTTATTTTTCTTGGAAAATAATTGATTGATCGATTATTTTGCAATAATATTTGTTTTCGATCATTTTCATCTGAATCATCGTTGCTTCGGATTTCAGTTCACTTTTCAGGAAATAGAAAAAGGAAAATGAAGAAGCCAAATCGTCGTTCTAAGCAAAAGAGCGGCTCCGCCGATTCTTCTACTTCGCCTTTGATCGTATCGGGTGAGAAGGGAAATCAGGCTAATAGGATCCGAGATTTGGAGCTAGAAAACGAAACTCTTAAGGTGATTCAGTGATTCGATTTTCTGGTTTTCGTTTTTGTTCTAATTCTTTCTTTATAAGGTGAATCTCTGGTTTTTTTTTAAGTGAGTCTATTTAGTTATTTTGAAATGCAGGAATGTAATAGATCTGATTGCAGTTGAGTGAACAAAACTGTTGTCCTCTTTAAAATTTTTTTAATCTAGTGGAATCTGTTTGGTTGCTAAGAACATTCAGGGTAATGATTTAAGGCATTGAGATTTTAATGATTCCGAGGAAATGCTATTGAATTGTGCTTCTATCATTTACATTATCGATTTGTGGTGATTGAGGAAGCAACTAAAAATCTTATGAAGACTGCATCAGATGATTAAATGTAAAATTCAGTTTTATGCCTTCAACTTTTAATAAACGTGTTTTTGGAATGGCAGAGGGCGATTGAGGAGCTAAGGAGCAAAGCGGTTGATGTTTCACCAAACTCCTGTGTTGGTGTTCAAAAACTGGATCAAGGGCATTCTCGAAATTCAGAGACCTCTGCGAAGGTATTTGTTTCACATCTTCGTTAAATGGGGAACTACAATCAAGGTTCAATACTAAGCTATGTTCAACTTTCTCAGATTGTGGAGTTGAGGAAACTAGGCATACAGTCTCAACTCTCGGCAAAAAAGCCTAAATCAGATGAAATGTCAGAACAGTTCCAGGATGAGATTCAAAGATTAAAGGTGCAAAAGGTGAGTACTTGATTTAGATGAGCATTTGTGTAGAACTATGATATTCATTTTGTTGCTTTTATTATCGCTGGAAGTTTCCTTTATTTAGGTTCAGCTCCAATGCAAGATGAAGCTTGAATCGATGCAGTTCAGGTTATGCAAGGCTTCGCTTGAAAAGGAAATTCTTCAGGTAGGTATTTATTGCATATTAGCCGTGCTTAAATGATGCTCTGGTTATCACCGTAAATTCTAGGAACTACCATGCTTATATGTTTAGGTTTTGCATTTTATTCTTTCTTTTCAAAATGACTGTGCTGGATCATATTTTCTGTCTTATCATAGATATGTAGTTGAGAACGACCTTGTGGTGTTCAAGTATTGTGATTACTGATTAGCATCTTTAATACACTGGCATATGTTACTGAGCTTTTCTCTTTTACTCTGAACGCTCAATAGATTTTGTATTCACTCTTAAAGTGTGAGATGCTTAAGCAATTCAACCATACAAAAATGTTCTGCATGAGGCATACAATAAAAAGAAAACAAAAACTTTTAACGTGTCTATGCTGGTAATTACTTTGTTTTCTTCTGTAAGCTGAATATTAAGCATATGCCGCTATCTCAGAACTGCCCATGATTGCTCACCTAATCATCCTTTTCGCATCATCTGTTAAAATATAAGCTGTTCTTCCTTAGTTATTTCAAGAAGACACCCTGTGAGATAGCAGTTTTTGACTGGGAAGGCTTCATCATATGTTAATTATTCATTTTCCTTTTAACAGCTTAAGAAAGAGCAAAGGAGGAACAAGTATGAGAAGCATGTGCTCTCAACTCTCATTCAGAGGCAAAAGCATGTATATCAGTCTTCTTTTTATGTTACCTTACTTTATTTTCTGTTGACTAGTATTTGGTAAATATATTCTTAAGTTTTTTTCCTTTTCTTTTATGCCTCTATCTCAGGTATTGCAGCAGAAAACAAAAGAAGCTTTTGTGGCAGCAAAACGTCTAAAACAGCTAACTGAATCTAGAAAGGCTACATCCGGCAAAATAGCTGGTTGGAAAATAAGAACTCCTCCTATATATATATTTAGTTTGATTATGATTTATTGACTTCTCGTTTGCGTAAACCATAAATAGGTGCTAGAATCGGCATCAACATTGGAACTCAGGTATGTGTTATAGATCCATGAAGAAATGCTTTCTTTTTAAACATGTACCTTAGTTGCAATTGGTTGAAAAGGGATTTGTACATGTACCCTGAGCGGTTAAATGGATCATCATGATGTCATGCTTATTCTTTTTATTTTTTAACTGAATGATAGAGGCAGTTTTCCACCATTTTATACTGCATCTGAAAGTTGATTTTAGTGTTTCCCCCCTTTTTCTCACTCTTTATTTTGTGTCTATGGGGGCTGGGAGGGTAGGGGCAATTGTTTGATGATGGTAATGATGGTGTTTCTGTAATGGCACTGATGCAGGGTATTGAGAATGACTTTGAAGCCAAACTGAAGCTTGATGAAGTATGTTCAAAATACGAACATCGAATTGAAAAGTGAGTTCTGTAAACAATAATTCCCCTGTAGTCCTGGTTTGAATCAGCTATGGGATCATGCTCAAAGTTCACTGTTGGCTTGATTTGTTTATACATAAAATCGATTTAAGTGTACATTGTTTTCTAGGATGGTTGATGAGATAAAGAAACTCAAGCTGGAATTGGAGATGCTAAGGGAGGAAAAATCCAGGTAGGCTCACGCTCTTGCTTTTTCGTTCACCTAAAAGGTTGCTTTGTCCTTTTGTTACTACTGCTCTAATGATTATTAAATCTGTTCTTTCCTGCTAGTTCAAGCTGCAGGACAGGCGATAATGAAACTTCCATAGCTGATTCAGAGTTAACAGATCTAAGAGAAGAAGTTGCTAAACTAAGTTGTATGGTTAGCCAAATGAAAATGTCAAAGGCACAACTCGTTCCAGCAGATAGGTCACAAGTTAGTTCAGTTTCCTGTAGCATAGTGCTTTTAATTTCAAACCATAGATACTAACATGGATTAAGATTCTCTAACTTTATAATATCTAATTGTTGAGGTTTGATTTTTGTTAATCAGGCTGACTTGGTCCAGACTTCTGTTTCCATTGGGAGTAATATTCATGCATCTGGCACAGATGCATCTGAATCTGAGTGTTCTCAGGGAAATACTTCAATGATAGAGAAACCTTCAGGTGTGTGCTGCTCCTGTTCCAAAAAGTCTTTGTGTAAGACCCTCAAATGCGGATGTCGAGCAGCAGGGAGCAGCTGCGGGGCATCTTGTGGCTGCGCATTGGCCAAGTGCACGAATAATAAAAAAGTTCCTTTCAAATTGGACGACATGCCACAACCAAAGACGCCAGAAGATATTGTTGAAGAACTGAAAGGCACGATTCATGATACTATCCTGATTCAAAATAAAACTGTTAAAAACATTCCCGATACAAATGAAGATTGCGGACCTAGAAAGCAGCCATTACGAGAGATTGGGAACACAATGGTATGCTTTCCTGCCGCACACCTTTTCATTTCCACATTTTGATATTATGTACATTAAAGATTGTTTGAGGGCCTTCTTCCCAAAGATTGAAATGAACGAAAGCAGAAGCAATGGTAGCCTATGTTTAAGTAAGAAAATTTTCCTCTTGTTGCTAATGACAAGTTCGAATTCTTACAGGTCAAACCAACTGCTGTAAAACTTGACCCTAGAAAGAAAGGCCAAAAAACAGTCATTCAACCTGATACTAAGGATCAGCCATTACCTGTGATGGAAAATACAAGAGGAACAAGAAGAACAAACAAAATTTCAGGTTAGCCCGTATAGTATATATTTCCAAGTACCCTGGAAAATTTTCTGAAAGTGTACGAGTTACTTGCTCGAAAGCATTGTAGTCAGGCGAACTATAGCATTGGCTACTAGAGTTATTCCTTTACTAAGTTTCACATGGGATTTTGAGTGTTTTTTTATTGAAATAAGCATACAAATTTTATAAGGAGAGATGGGTTCGAGAAAAAATTTAAACTTTAAACATGTTGCTAATGGTTGTTAGAACCGAACTAAACAAAAGGGTTGAATTGAATTTTGAGGGAGTAATTTGAAACTGAAAAATCAGTTGAATTGAGTTTTATATATATTTTTAATAATTTATTTAATTAAAATTGGATTATAATTTAACCGATTTCATAAGCTGAAACGTGTAGGACATATTGAAGTGACCATGGTGTTAAAATACGTGGAAGTTATTGAGTTCTTGGTATTAGATGAAGTATTAAATTTATGCCATCCAAATTTAGATTATTTTGATATTATCTTCAAGTACTTTTTATTTTTTAAATTTCTTTCATCAAAGTTCATTTCCCCTAGCCTAGATTTCTTAAAAATTTCCAAATAACATGTCTTAGAAGAGGTTGTTGATTGGCTTTAACTTTTAACAACCAATAATTCCAACCAAAGCTTGTAGATGTAGGTGACTCAAACTAAACAATTAGGCTATCAGTAGTTGTACTTTATGAAAGTTATATATTTAGTTTTTGTATTTTAATTTGGTCATTTTCAGTCTTTATATTTTTTAAATTTTAAAATTGTTCTTGTCAAACGATAATTATTAAATTTATTAATTTCAGTTTTTTTTATTTCCAAAATCGGATGCTACAAACATATTATGATATGTATAATGTCATTTTAATTTGTTATTTTCACATATTACTCAATAAAAATTTAATTAATGGATTAAAGATTGGCATTTGCATCAAGACTAGGATTGAAAATCTAAAAGTATATGGATTTAGACTGATCTAATTAGAGAATATAGATTAAATTTACAATTGTACACATTGTATAGGACTAGTAATTGAATTTAACTAAACGAATTTATCTTCTATTATTTGAGTTAGGATTAAAATTTTAAAATTTGAAAAGTATAAGGATTAAATTTGATCAATTTGAATAGTATGGAGATTAAATTTATAATTTTTACAAAGTACAGGGACTGGTATCAAAATTTAACCAAATAATTGTGTCCAAATATGGTGAGCTTATAAGGAGTAGACCTATCCATATTGCGATATGATTTTTCTTTTTTTATTATTTTTATTCAAATTATTAGAGTTATTATTTAAAAATAATAAAATTATGTTGATTGAATCTTAATTTAATTAATATTAATATTTTTATCAATATAAAAGATTATGAATTTAATGATGGATAAAAAATAAAATAAAATCATTTTTATATTACACAATGACTTAGTTTGATTCATGTAGATCCATTTAACAAATTTTTTTGTCCAATAATTTATCTGTCCAAATCAAGCCGAAAAATTAGGCCCACTTGTAAACAAATGTGGGTCCCTAAGGCTTCACATTTATTTCCCAGAGTCATATCATTTATTTCTCAATCTTATTATATATGGCCAACATTTACTCATGCACTAAAAATATACCAAATTTTTATACTAAAAAATAATAGTGATTTGGAAAATTTTAAAAAGTGCATAAGCTTTTGTCACATAATAGATCTTTCCATGTGCACCATTGGTGGGGGAGTTGTCGTCTCAATGATTCAAACAAAATGGGAATTTCTTTTGAAAGATTTTGGGAATATTTTTGGACAATTTTTCCTTCTGGTGGAGAAATGTTAGCCAACCAAAGATTTTGGTTTATGATGTTGTCCTTACCTTTATCCTTTTTTTCTAAAAAATAGGTTAAATTTTGTTTTTGGTCCTTGTAATGTGCATAAGTTACGAATTTAGTTTTTGTAGTTTAATTTAATTATTTTTCCTTCAAAAATTGAAATTCTAGTCTTATCAAACGGTATCTGTTAAATTTATTAAATTATAATATTTTCAAAATCTTACTTATTATTTTCATATATTACTTATAAAAAGTCTAAGTAATGAATTTAACGGGTGCAGTATATACTAATATTAAAATTTTAAAATTGAAAAGCATAACAACTATGAATGATCAAATTGAAGAATATAGTAAAGGACTAATAACAACATTTAACCGAGGATTTAATTGCTTCCATTTGTCTTCAAACTACAATTATAAAATTAAAAGAATATATAGGGACCAAACTAATCAAATAATAAAATATATTTTAATTAATATTTTATATATTTTCACAGTTAAATTTAAATCTTAAAATATCTTTATTATTTAAATTAAATTCAGACCGAACCAACTCGAAATAATTTTTATTTATTTAAATCTAACCCCAAATTAGTGAAATAATAATTTAATCAAATATCTTTTTAAGAAAATAATAATAAGAATTGATAATCATTGTAAACAAATAATTCATTTTTGCTAAAAGAGGATAAGTATGGGAATATCAAAGGCTTCAACTTATCATGGACAAAGCAATATTTTATCCATCAACTTAATAATTTTTTTTCAATTTCATATTTAATTTTTTAAATATGGACCCTTTTTATTGATTTAATACTAAATTTAGTCCTATTTTTTTGTAAATATATTTAACCTTAAATTATTTTTTAATTAGAGAAAATGGGGGAAATTAGAGGCACAGAAAATACAACGCAAAGAGGTTGGAATTTCCCGGGAAGTGGGCATCGGTTACTTGAGCTACACTCACACGCTTCTTTCGGGTCAAACCCGCCACATCACCCTTTCTACCGCCCCACATTTCTGACCTGGCAATCCATTTCAGTCAAATGTCGTTAATCCTCTATGGCCAATCTCATTTCTAATAAAATAATCCCACCTCTCCCGTAATCCGTAACTACAAAAAACTAAAAGTTTATATCTGAACTCCCAAAAATACCCTTAATTCACTAACTTCAAAAGTTTTCCCCTACTCTCGAGCTCATGGAATAAGACTCCCTAGTAAATAAATCATAATTTTACATTATTATTATATTATTATTTTCACCTGCTGTTAAAATATATAAGTGGCTGATATTAATATAAACCCAAAAAGAACTCTCCTTTTTTCTCCATGGGAATCTCTCTTTTTAAAGCAAAAAAAGATTGATTCTTGGAAGTGAAGTGAGGTTAAAAAATTTGTAGAATTTGGATTCCATCACCGTTTTCTTTTTTCCTTTTTTTTTTCCTTTGCAGAATATCTGAAAATCTAGGTGGTATTTTTCTTTTACTTTGGGTGGCTTTTTGAAGGTACTTTGATTGATTTTTTTTTCTTTTTGTTCTTTCAAGTCTCCATTGAATTTTCCTCTTTATATTTGAAACACAAGGAACGATGTTTGGGTTCTTTTTTTCTTTTCCTCTTTTGCTGATAAAGCTTTAAAAGTCTTCCCCTTTTTTTTGTATATTTTTAAATGGTTTATTTTCAGATTTATTTGAAATTCTGTTCGGTACTGATTGAGAAAATGTAAATGAAAATTTGACAAAAAAAAGAAAAAGAAAAAAGGAGAGGAAAATAGATAGTCAAATTTGAGAAATCTATTTTTAGCAGAAAAGGGTTTTTTTTCTTTTCTAAATTCACTTATTCTCCTTTGAAATTTGTCTAAATTCTTTGTACTGCCTTTTTTTTTATTTTTTTTCTAGCTCAAAAAATGGAAATTTGAGAGGAATCCAATTTAATTATAAAGGTTTAAAGTAAAGGGTTGCTTTTGCTTTAGAGAATTATGATTTCAATGCAGTTTTGTTTGAGTATGTGATTTTGTTTTTAAATGCAGAAAGTGGTGATCAAATTGCCTATTTGTTGATTTTGGATTTTGCTGGGGATTTGCATATTAGATTGCGCTTTAGTTGATTATATACATATGGCTGTGGCTTTTACTCACCTTTCATGGTGGTTATGGAGTGGTAAACATCAAGAACCTAGAATTGCTAATGGATCTTCTTTAAGTTCTTCGCCGGATTCCGGTTTATTAGATTCGGATAATCTGAAGTTTCCATTGGTTAAGAGAGCTAATATGGCGTCTTCATCTAGAAAAGTTAGGAGGAAATGGCATAGCCGTGAAGAAAGAAAGATAGATAGGGAATATGATGTAGTTATCGTCCCATCGGACGGAGGGTGTGTTTCGGGGTCCGAATCCGATGGTTCAGATTACTCCATTGGATGGATGGAACCTCATGGACCTGGTTTCAACAGTGATGATGAATCAGACAATAGCTTTGCTGTGTTGGTTCCATGTTATGGTCATAGACAAGATGATATGTTGGAAGATCCAAAGAACAACCTTTTGGGTGCCATTGTCAACATTCCTAACTATTATTCTGCTGGTATTGTCCATTTCTAATTTCCCAAGTATTTGACTGTTATGTAAGTATGTTATATATATATGTATATGGAAAAAAGGTTAAGATGCAGGATAGGATAGCACATTGCAGGTCATTTTCCATTTGCTAACACTATTTTTGGCACTATGAACGCATATGGAACTTGTTTAGTTTTTTTTTTTTTTTGTTTGTTGAACTTTTATACTGTTGAATTGCTTGAATTGTTCAATGGGTCGACTGTAAATATTACCATGGAAGCTTTTATACTAGGAGTCAGGTTGAATTTTGCCTCCTATACTAAAAAAATAGGCAAATTAGTCCCTGTATCTTAGATTATAGAACAAATTAGTCTGGTATTTGTAGTTACACTGGTTTTTTAACAATATAATTGGATGGAATTTTTATTAAAAAGAACCAATTTTTTCTTTTATCTAACGTATAGGGATTAATTTGTCTATTTTTTGAGTAGACGGAACAAAATGCAATTTGACTCCTAGTGCAAGGGCCTTCATGGTTCTTTTCTAGGGGCTGACAGAATGTTCAAGATTGCATTAGGGAAGTAGGGAGGACTAACAATACTTGAGGTTTTGGACGTTGTAACTCATTGATAGCTCATCTCGATTTTGGACGAGCCTCCAATGAACTTTTATTGTTGTTCAGTCTAGCTCATCACGATTTTAATGTCATTCAGAAGATAATTGATTTTATTGGCAAGTTGCTCTTGTAAGGAGTGTGTATATAATGTAGAATTCAGGACCTACTTTGGCCGAAATGGTGAGTAGTTACGATTAGGTAGCTGCTGTTCATCTTTTGTTTATAATGTGTTATGTTCTCCAATGTGATGCTGTAAGCTTTCATAGAATTTGTCCAAGTGTGTATGTCATTATGCTAACTCTGTCTGTGTCTTATGTTTCTTCAATGTGAAGCAAGCAAAAATTACGTGGAACAGTGGCTTTCATCTCTGCAGACTAGCTAATATCCCGGACTAACGAAGATTCCTTATGGATCTTTATTCTATTACTCCATCTACTGGAAGAACTTGGTCTCGTGTTTCATCGTCGATATAAATATTGTATAAAGGTGCTGTATATACTGTAAAACTGAAATCTGAGCTATTATCAACTAACGAGCAGCAAAAAAGGGTAGCTAAGAGACAAACACGATGTGAATATCAGACCAGACATGTCCTTTTCTGCTGTTTCTTTCGGGAGCTGAAGATCGGTGTTTGTTCATTTATGCGTGTGTGTGATTCGTTGGAGGACTTCACTTGGAGCATGAAAGTTGTGTGTGTGTGTGCGCATTGAATTCTTTAGTGTAAATATGGTTTTTTGTACTTACTAAAAATCGAACCAGATTTTATGCTGTATGATTTACTGTAAATAATATGTGAATAAAGTATTTTGTATATAAACATTAGTTTCTTTCTCCAAATCAATGGCTGTCCTTGTTGCCCTATGATTAAGACATTATAATGGTGCTAGAGGTGCTCATGGCCGGGCGGCCCGACCTGGCCTGACAGCCCGCCCGAAATATGGGAGGGTTTGGGTAAAAATATAGGTCCGAAATATGGGCTTGGGTAAAAAACGAGGCCCGTTTAGAAAACGGGCCGGTCTCGGGCACCACTTTTTTGGCCTGGCCCGGCCCTGGCTCCGCCCGATATAATAAATATATTTATTTTTTAAATTTTTTAATTTTAAAATATTTTTAAAATACTTTTTTTATTATTTTTAATTTTAAAATATTTTTAATTTTAAAATACTTTTAAAATACTTTTTTAATTTTTAAAATAATTTTTGGTATTTATTAAAAAAATGGGCTGGGCCGGGCCCGAGCTTATGATTTTTCCCGGGCCGGGCCTGGGCAAAATTTCATGCCCATATTTCGGGCTGGGCCGGGTTCGGGCCTAGGACTTGGGTCAAAAATTTTTTATGGGCCCGGCCCGGCCCAGCCCACGAGCACCTCTAAATGGTGCACAAAGCTGTTTTTGTTCGAAGATAATTGATTTTCGCTTCGCTTCACTTCACACTTTTCAACTTTAAAAAGTTATAAAATGATCATTTAACTATTCGAAAATTTTTATTTAAGTTATCGGACTATTAAAATAGTTATTGTATGATCTTTTCCGTTCCCACCACCTGTGTCATTGAAAACTCTCATTCTTCTTTGTTATTATTAATTGCTTTTTCATTAAACAACTTGAATGTCATTAATTTGCAAACTAAAATTTAAATCATTGATGAGTATGATCCAAAGCATCGATTGTTGAATTATTGTTTAGAACTCGCTAATCGAAATTTTTAAAAAAACTTAATAGTTCTGTGACAAATACGAACTTTCGAATAGTTTAGTGACTTAAATGAAAACATTTGAATAGTTCAACGACTATTTTGTAACTTTTTGAAGTTGAATGATTAAAACGTAAACTTATTAATAATTTAATCCCATTATTAATAGTTTATCTTTTTAAAAAAAAGTGCCACTAACGTTTACATGTTTTGTTAAAATGATAATAATTGTATTTTTGAGCTTTTTTGGCTATCAACTTTTTTTAAAAACTAAGATAAATACATGTGAAAAATAAAAAAAATAAATAAATCATACATGAAATTAAAAAAATAACTCTTAATTAAAAAATAAATATAATTATCTAAAAAAATTCAAAATGAATACATACATTTGTTTCCTGTAAGGTTTCAAAAAGATAATTAATAAAATAAACTGAAAATACTGAGAGTGCATTCATTTTAAAATTCTTTTTAGATAATTATATTTATTTTCGAGTTATTTTTTAACTTTATGAATTATTTATTTATTTTATTATTTTTTACGTGTAATTATTTTATTGACTTATCTAAGTAATAAATTACATCTCATTCTAAATATTCCACATATAAAATTCTACATCATCTCATTAAATTTTTTAACTGTACTTTTATCAAATTTATAAAAGAAAGCAATTTGAAAAAATAATAAAGTTAATGATAGAAAAAATTTCAAAAATATAATTAGGACCATTTTGATAAAATATGTAAATATTAGTGGCTAAATTTGTCATTAAGCCAAAAAAAAAATCAAAACAGTATGATTGTGGCAAGAAGCATCCATTATAACAAATCTGTTGAACAAAATGGAAAACGAGATTTTCCCAAAACTTGTGTTTGAACCATCTTTCCAAAAAACAGCGTTTGTTTCTTGAGAAAAAATGTACACATGGAAAAAAGAAAAGAAAAGAAAAACTGATAACTGAATGGAAAGAGAAAAAAGGAAAAAGAAAATGATTATAAAAAGAAAATCCCAAGCAGGCAAATGAAGAAGAGTGGAGGTACTGCCATATGGATAAATGCCTATTTCTATAATTGAGGGAATGAAAAAGATTGAAAGCCATAAACAAGGCGAGCTATGTTCCCTTCCATTTCTTACCCATCTGATGCAGGTTTAGCCAAGTTTGATTCTTGATGATCTTCAAGGCAATCCCTTTTTGGAAGGAATTAGTTCTTCTTCTTTTTCCTTCCAAAGGGAGACGCAAATACCAATACACATGATGATGTTGCAGAAAGCTGCAAGCAATGCATATTCATGGTGGTGGGTTAGCCACATTAGGACCAAGCAATCAAAATGGCTTGAACAAAATCTTCAAGGTAAATGCCCTTTTTGTTTTCTTTCGTTTTTTTACAAATTTATTGGGTTATTTGCACAAATATCACAAGATTCACAACAATCCAGATTGGTTGGTCCATACCCTTCTTTTGTTTGACTAAATATCGGTAAAAACACCGCTATGTTCCTCTTAATTTCGAAATTGATCGGAACAATTTAAAGGTTATTTTCGAAATAAATTTAATTGACATAATAATAAATTTAGTTATTAAATTTTACACATTTTGTCAATTTGTTGAGTTAAATTTGTTGGAGTTTTTAGAATTAAGACTGAATTGATAAAATATATAAATATTGAGGGTTAAATTTATTATTGTATCGATCAAAATTATTACAATTGACGAAAGAGTTTAACACTACGTTTAATTGTCCTTAATTACTCACTTTTGAAATTCATAATTCTTATTTTTTTAGAGGGACCAATTTCAAAATTGAGAAGGACATTTCTATTTTTATCTTAAATATTTGTTCTTAAAAACTTCGGGTATGAGCATTGTATATTGTATATATCCGTGAATGAATTTGAGAGATCCCTATATTATAGGAATTTGATCAAATTAGTCTCTTTACTATTAAATAGATTCATTTAGCCACTGTAATATTAAAAAGAATCAAATAATGTCAAATTGGAACAAAATTAACATTTATTGATTTAAATAATAAATGTTAACTCTATTACAATTTGAATTTTTTTATTATTTTTAATAATATAAGGACTAAATTAATCCATTTAATAATAAAGGGGCTAATTTGATGCAGTTCCTATAATACAGGGACCTTCCAAGTAGTTTAACCCATGTATCTAACACGAAAAATATAGTTTAAAACTTATATTTGAGGACCCATTTTTGTTCTAAAAAGATTGTTGAAAATGAACGACAGATATGGAGGAGAAAGTGAGGAGCATGTTGAAAATTATTGATGATGATGGGGATTCATTTGCAAAAAGGGCAGAAATTTATTTCAAGAAAAGACCAGAACTTGTAAGCATTGTTGAAGAATGTTACCGTTCTTACCAAGCATTAGCTGAAAGATATGATCATTTATCAAAAGATCTTCAAAGTGCCAATCGAACCATTGCTACTGTTTTCCCTGAACAAGTCCCTTATTCGCTTGATGATGAAAAAGATCCCGGTTCGAGAGTTTGGTTTCATAAAGGAAAAGTGAACAAAGCTTTAGGATCAGCGGTTCCGAGTTCGGGGTTGAACAAAGACGAGGCACTCGATGAAATCGATAAGTTGTCGAAGGAGATTTCAGATATGGAAACTGAAAGAGAGTGTTTGAAGAGAGCATATGTGGAAGGGTATAAGAAATTTTGTGAAGTGGATAATCAAGTAGCTGAAAAGCAAAGGAGAGTAAGCAATTTACGGGTTGAGTTCGGGCTTGGATCCGTTACCGATGATAAACACGAGTTGCCGATCGAGGATGTGAATGTGGATTCCGAAAAGATTAAGCATGTACATTTGGGATTTGAAGCTTTGAGGAATAGATTTAGTGCTCCACAAATAAATCAGCAAAAGAAGCATGTTCCAATTAAGAATGTTGATAACAAGGTTCATGAAGTTCTTATTGTTGAAAAAGAGAAACATGTTTCGGAAGTATCGTGGAACGAGACCGATGAGAAGCTCGAAGGAAGCTCGAATAATGCTTCTCGTATGATGTCTGAACTTGTAGTGAAAATTGATGAGCTTGTACAAAGAGTTGTTAATTGGGAAACTACATTTTTGTCTGAAAAGGATTTAGAAAAGAGATCAAAATCCGATGCGGATGAGGTCCCGGAAGAAGACAAGGAAGCCGAGAAGGAAGGCCGGGAAATCATAAACAGCAGGATGAACTTGTTGGAAGGGGAATTAAGTAAAGTTAAAGATCTTGTGGATACTGTTGTACACGAAATGAACGGCCTCAAAACACATTCGGCTGAACTGAGTTGTAATGTTGATCATTTATCAGTAAAAGCTGAAGCCGATTCTGATGTCGACGGAGAAACCGAAGATCATCAAATCGAGCAGGCTTTGAAAGATAAGGATGTTTCAGCTGAAGGGAAAAACAATGTTGCTTGTGAAACAAGCAATGTGTTTGATGCTTATTCGAGTAAGGGTCTGGTTTCTACCAAAGAAGATAAAGCAAAGAAGCAATACTTGTCGGATATGGCAAGAAGTATACCAGATGCTGAGATCAATGAAATTGAGACCGATGACGAAGAAGAAGAGCAACCGAACTGGAGGCAGTTGTACTTGGATGGACTCGATGACAGAGAACAGGTTGTCGTCGACAAGTACTCTTCGGTTCTTGAGAACTATGAAGAGGTAAAAAAGAAGCTTAATGAAGTCGATAAGAACAACCGAGATGGGTTCTTCGAATTGGCCATGCAGATAAAGGAACTAAAGAACGCAGTGGCCTCTAGAGATAGAGAGGTTCAATCTTTACATCGAAAAATCGGGTTTTTAGATGAAAACAAGCATGTATATTCAATAGAAGACCACGAAGTAAACCGTGAAAGTCCGAGCGAGCAATCTACGTTAACCAATTCTATCGAAGCATCACCTTCAGAGCAGGGGAAAGATAGATCCATTAGAAAAGAAATCACAGTCGAAGTCGAGTCAACTACACACGGAAGTTCCAAAGAATCATCCGAGAAAGCAGGAGAAAACAACAAACGTACAAGCCAATCAGTCGTGGAGAACAAAATTAGATCAAGTATCGACGAATTACTCGAGGAAAATCTCGTGTTTTGGTTGAGATTTAGTGCAGCTTTTAATCAAATAAAGAAATATCAAACTTCAGTCAATAACTTGAAAGCCAAGTTATCAACATTGAGAAAAAGAAACCATTATGAAGGAAGAATGGAACATATGCAATCCGAAATCCGACCCGTTTATTGTCAGTTCCAAGAAATAAGAACCGGCTTAACACTATGGTTAGAAAACAATGGAGTTTTGACAGATGAAATTGAAAGCAGATATACCTCCATATGCAAAATCCAAAATGAAATAGCTAGTGGCGATGAGTTGATAAGTGTATATCAAGCAACCAAGTTCAAAGGTGAAGTTACGAACATGAAACATGAACTTACCAAGGTATCTAATGAATTAAAATCCGGGTTTGAACATGTGTGGCAACTCAAGCATGAGGTTGAGAAGCAAATGAACAGCTTGGAGAAAGAACTTGGGTCCTTAATATCATCAATGTCTCAACCATCAAAGTCTCGGAGATCATCGATGTCTCGAATTCCGCTTCGGTCATTCTTGTTTGGAATCAAGTTAAGGAACTCTAAGCAATCAAAAGGATCATCAATTGTTACAAGCTACAAGAATTTAAGTAAGTCTTCAAGATAGACACTTTCTTATTAGACACCATTGTTGAACTTGTATTATTATATTCTTTCTGCAGATAGAAATGGTGTGAAAACCAATTTCTTATTCTTAATGTTATCTTTCACTAGGAGCTAGGGTGAGCAAAATCTGATTTGATTCGAAAAACTTGATAAAAAATTCAAATTTTGAATTAAACAGTTCGACTTATTCGGATAAACTCGAATAAAAAATCAAGTTTTTCGGTTTAACTCGAATATGAATTACACAATTCAAGTTATCTAAAAATTTGAATAAAAAAAGGCAAAACTATATCGTTTTGATAAATGTTTACCTTTTCTAAAGTTAAAAGTCAAAACCATTAAGTTAAAAAGTAAAACTACGTCATTTTAATAAATGTTCACCTATTAAGTTAAAAGGCAAAACTATTATATTGTTTATGTAGTTAAATAATCTTGTACTTTGTCCACTAGTTAAATAATCGGTCCATGTAAACAGAATATCGAGTATAAATAATATGATTCGTTAACTCGACTCGAAATTTTTTTACTTGATTCGATTCGAAAACAATTTAAACTGAGTTCGGTTGCTAAAATAGGATTCATCAACTCGACTAACTAGAAATTTTTTGGCTCAATTCGACTCGACCCGATCGAATACTCACCCCTATTCACCATTAGAGAGATGTTCATACATGTAACAAGATTTACTTCATTAATGAATACACACTTCCTTCCCTTTCTTCTCTATTTTCTCTTTAATGGATTTATTATAGTAAAAAAATATTAATACTTTAAAATAAATCTTAAATTTATATATGAATATTAGTTTAATGTGCAATTCGATACACAAATTTTAATTTTGTGCAATTACACACATAAAACTTTGATTGTAGTTAAAAAAAATATACATAAAATTTTGATTTTGATTCAATCGTGCACATTTAAAGAAATAAATAAATCAATTTATTTTTATATTAAATAAATATAATCACTTGTGCACGCAGTATATAAACTTAAAATTGTGCTATACTGATAATCGTGTTAGAAGTGCAAAACTACATAAAATCAAAATTCATGTAAAGTATTAAACACTAAATCAAAATTTATGTGTAGTTTTGAAATTTAATAAGTTTCAATATTTTTATTTTGAAAATTATTAAACATACATACATATATATTTTCACTTTTATTACCTTATTATTTTAAATAATAATTTATTAATACAATAAATAATATTTTTTATTAATGAATAGCATTTTATACAATAGTGTCTCTTTTTAAATTTAAAATATATAAGCTGAAAGTCAAAGAAAAAAAATAGATTTGTGAGCAGGGATTGCACATTCTCTCAAGCTGAAGTAGAGTCCACGAATCTTCTCTTTTGCAAGTGCAATTTCACAAAGGAGGTTTGGTTTGGTTCACCCTTTGGAGTTCTAATGTGGATTTTTTATTCACCTGACTCAAAAAAATTAATTATCTATAAAAATAACCTAAAATAAAATTTTGTGTATGTAAATGATTTGTTCTTCATAGTGATTGCTGGTGTTGATTAACACATCGGGACACGCCCCTCATCATTAATCAATCATTGGCTTTTAAAAATATATAAATTTTTTAGGTATCGTTATTGTGCGAGGCGGCACTAGTATATATTTTTCAAAATACCAATTAAAAATACGAGCATTCACGGCGGAAAAAATATATTTTTCTTTTAATGGGTGTCACCAGTCTGTCAAGCAACATCGAAAATTTTTTTTAAAAAAAAGGGTGTCAGTATGTTAGGCGACATTGATAAATATTTTAAATTTTTTTTTGTGCCTCCAACATATCAGGTGAAACACATTAAACTTTTTCTAAAAAATATCTTTTTAGGTGTCACCATTGTGTCAAGCGACATCGGTTATTATTATAAAAAAAAAGTTGAAATCGACAATTGAATATGACGGCTAGGATTATCATTAAAAAGAAACAAAAAAATTTAAATGAAAAAAAAGGAATATACCAAAAATAGAGAATCAAATATGAAAAAAATATAATTATATATTTTGTTTAGTCGAATCACACTTTTTTATCTACAAACTGAGTCTAAGGGAAAAAAAAACATGCTCATATAAATTTCTAAGAATAAATGAGTGAATAAAAATGTTTCACTAATACATGTATGACACTAGATTTTAGTTTTGATTTCTATATAATTTAATATGTACTCAAAGATAATAATTATAAAATTAATAAAATTATTTTAAATTATTACATATATAAAAAAACACCTTTAATCTAATAAATAATATTTTTATATTATATTAATAATATTTTTATATTAAAAAAGTAAAAAAATGTAAATTTCTAATGAAGACTATCTAAGTGTTTTTGAATTTTATATTTACTTCGTATTATGTTGAATAGATTATCTATAATATTATTATTTATTTTTATATTAATAATATTTTTTAATCTAATTGATTGGACTAATGAATCAATGGCTTGATTGGTTTAACTACCGGTCTGGTTTAAAAAATATTGACTTTTATATGTATTATGAAGGATAAATTACAAAAATGGTCACTAAACTTTGATGATTTTGTTTTTGTCACCGAAATATAAAAAGTCACATTTTGATTGTTGCAACCTTAATAGAAAAGTGAAATAACACATTAATTCAAGGGTTAATGTCCAATTTGATCCTAAATTATAGCTAAAAACATTTAATTTGGTACTTTTACAACATTTTTAACAATAAATTTGAAAAAAATTAAAAAATATAAATTTTTTTTAAAATTCGGAGAATTTTAATGTCCAATATATTATGCAAAATAGTTAAATGTTTGTACGCTATACGAATAGATTTTTGTTTTAGTAAATTTATGACTAGATTGTACAAATGTTTGTATCCAAGAAACAAATATTTTTTTTTAATTTGCAAATACATGTTTATTATATAATTTTTAGAAAATTTTAAGATTTTTTTTATATTTTAATACTTTATTATAAATTTTGTAGAATGAAAGTAAAAAGAAATTGCTCATGTATTTGATACAAAAGATACTGTTATATACAAGTGGAAATGAAAAAATAACAGAAAGAGGATAACAGAAAATATAACTGCTAACTGCTAACTAATTAACAAGATTTTAAATAAAGCTATATGACTAACAGCCCCCTCAAGCTAGTGAGTGGATAGGAAACAGTCCTAGCTTGGACAAAATAGACTGAAAAGGAGCAGCAGCAAGGGCTTTAGTGAAAATATCAGTAAGTTGGTCCTTGGAAGAACAAGGAAGTAGTTTAACAACACCGGACAACACCTTTTCACGAACAAGATGACAGTCAATTTCGATGTGTTTAGTACGTTCATGAAATGTAGGATTGGCAGCAATTTGAAGAGCAGAACTGTTGTCACAAAACAGAGCAGTAGGGCCAGGAAGAGATAAATGCAAGTCACATAGAAGAAATCGAAGCCACTGAATTTCACAAGCAGTAGATGTAAGGGCACGATATTCTGCTTCGGAAGAGGATCGGGATATAGTGCTTTGCTTCTTAGCTTTCCTACTAACAAGAGAATCTCCATAAAAAAGGCAATAACCAGTTACAGAACGTCTTGTAAGAGGACAGCCAGCCCAGTTCGAGTCACTAAAGGCCTTCAGTATAGGTGCGGAAGAAGCAGAAAAGAAAAGTCCAAAATCAAGGCAGCCTTTCAGGTAACGGAGAACACGATGAGCAGCATGAAGATGAGCAACTGTGGGCTGATCCAAAAACTGACTCAACTGCTAGATTGCAAAAGCGATGTCAAGTCGAGTAGAGACAAGATACAGTAGACGACCAATGAGTTTTCTGAAGATAGTATTATCAGGAAGCAATTCGTCAGAAGCATCACGAGGGAGTTTGGTAACCATAGGAGTCGTAATAGGCTTGCAATCAGAGAAGCCAAAGTCAGACAGGAGGTCAAGAGTATACTTTCGCTGACAAAGAGAAATGCCAGCAGAACTGCGAGCAACTTCAAGACCAAGAAAATACTGCAGATCACCTAAATCCTTTATGCTGAAAGTAGAATCCAGAAAATCTTTTACTCGTGTTATTTCATTGAAATGATCACCAGCTAGAATAACATCATCAACATAAACTAGTAAGGCAGTGAAAGAAGTGTCATCCTTTTTAACAAACAATGAGAAATCTGAAGTAGATTGAACATAACCAATAGAAGTGAGAGCTGTTGTGAGTTTAGCAAACCATTGGCGACTTGCTTGCTTTAGGCCATATAACGACTTTTGCAATTTACAGACCTTATGTGGAGTAGAGGAAGCAAAACCAGGGGGCAAAACCATATAAACTTCTTCAATCAAATCTCCATGCAAAAACGCATTATTGACATCAAGCTGGTGCAAAAACCAGTTCTTGGAAGCAGCAATAGCAAGCAGTAAACGAACAGTAGTAAGCTTGGCGACAGGGGAAAAAGTATCAAAATAATCGACTCCCTCGGTTTGTGTAAATCCCTTGGCAACCAAGCGAGCCTTGTAACGCTCAATAGAACCATCAGCTCGATATTTCACTCGATAGACCCATTTACAGCCAATGGCAGTCTTGCCTGGAGGTAAATCCGTAATGATCCAAGTGTTATTTTGTTCAAGAGCAGAAATTTCAGCTTGCATTGCTTTTTGCCAATGAGGAATTTTACTAGCTTGTAAATATGTAGTTGGTATAGAAGAGGCATTAAGAGCAAGGGTAAAGGGTGTAGAGTATTGACAATAATTGGTAGCAGCATTGCTTAAAAAACAGTGGTATTGGTCTAAATATGATGGTGGTTTCCTAAGACGAGGTGGCCTAGAGGGTTGCGAGGGTACGGGAGGTGAAACCTGTGGTTGAAGTGGCAAATCATAAGTAATGGAGGGGTCAAAGGTTAATTGTGGGATGGAGGAGGAAGAAGATGGTTGAGAGGAAAAAGGAAAAACATACTCATGAAAATGAACATTTTTTGAGACAAAAATGACATGAGTTGACAGATAAAAAAGAATGTAACCTTTGACATGTGGTGGGAATCCAAGAAAAACACACTCACGAGCTCGAGGATCAAATTTGTGGCGATGAGCAGTAAGGGTGATTGCAAAACAAAGACAGCCAAAAACCCGTAGGTGCTGAAAAGATGGTTTAGTTTGGTATAAATGGTCAAAAGGAGTGAGGTTAGCTAAAAGAGGTGTTGGGGTGCGGTTGATAAGAAAAAATGAATGAAGAACAGCATGTCCCCAAAAATGCTTAGGTAAACCAGCATGAAATAATAGAGCTCGTGAGACATTGAGAATATGCTGGTGCTTACGTTCAACAAGACCGTTTTGTTGCGGGGTTTCAACACAAGAGGTTTGATGAATAACGCCTTTGGAAGCATAAAAAGCTGGAATGGCAAACTCACTGCCATTATCAGTTCGAATGACTTTAATTTTGGATGAAAATTGAGTTTCAACAAGGGTAAAAAAATTCTGAATATGGGTACGAACTTCAGATTTTGTTCTTAATAAGATAATCCAAGTAAAGCGACTGAAATCATCAACAATAGTAAGAAAGTAACGATGACCAGTAATAGAAACAATATCGGTTGGGCCCCAAATATCCATATGAACAAGGGCAAATTTTTCATTGGATACAGAAGTGCTTACAGGAAAGGATATTTTCTTTTGTTTTGCCAAATGACAAGCTTTACAAGGTGCATTAGGTGATATGGACAAGGAAGGTATGTAAGGAGAAAGTAGCTTCAATCTGGAGTCAGAAAGATGACCGAGACGAGGATGCCAAAGGGAACATGACGTGTTGGTAGCTGATAAGGCAATTGGTGTGGTAATAGAGAGAGTTTGAGCTGGTGAGTCCAAAATATAGAGACCATGTAGAACTTTAGCTGTACCAATCATCGTCAAAGATGGAAGGGCCTGTAAAGAGCAATAAGTTTTGTGAAAAGTAAAAGAGCAAGGTAGTGTAGCAGTGAGTTTGGTTACAGATAAAAGATTGAAAGTAAATTGGGGAACATAAAGAACATTAGTAATGTATAGGCTATTACTAAAAATGACTGTACCAGAAATTCGAGCACAAACTTTGGTACCATTTGGAAGATTAATATATACTGGTTTAATGGAATGAAAAGAGGCAAAAAAAGATAAAGAGTATGTAATGTGATCAGTTGCACCAGTATCAATGATCCAATGGTGGGGTTGAAAAGAAAAGAGGTTACCTGAAGATACAGAAGGCTGTAAAGGTAAAGAAGAGGCGGTATTGGTAACATGAGTAGGGGAGGTAGAAGATGGAAGCAGTGTAAGGAACTGCTGTAACTGATCTTGTGTCAAAGTAACAGGAGAATCAGGTGGCAAAATAGCAACAGACTGTGAAGCGTCCAAAGATGGTGCCTCACCATCAGTAAGTACTGCGTTTGCACGAGAAGTCCGACCACGAGACTTGTAACCAGGTGGATAACCATGCTTCTCATAGCATGTATCAACAGTATGCCTGGATTTGCCACAAAAGGTGCACTGCCGTGAGTCAGAAGCCGATTTCGGCTGAGATTTCCTTGAAGAAGGATGTTGGCGCAGTGTGTTACTGACAAACAGTTGGGAAGAGCTAGCAGCAAGTAGGTGACGTTCTTGTTGAATAACCAAAGAAAACGCTTTGTTGATCGTAGGCAACGGATCAATGAGCATGATTTGAGAACGAACAGCAGCAAAACGATCATAGAGACCTTTAAGGAATCGAATCACATAATCATTATCATGATACTTTTGAAGAGTAGCAAAAACACCACAAGAGCAAGATGTGGGACAAGAACAAACTGGAATTGGTCTAAAATTCATCAATTCATCCCAGAGGATCTTTAACTCAGTAAAATAATCAGTGACTGAGCGATCATCTTGTTTGAATGCATTGATTTCTTCTTGAAGATCAGAAATGCGGAAAACATCTCCCTGAGAAAAACGTTCCCGGAGATCGCGCCAAACATCAGAAGCAAAATCAAGCCAAAGAACACTGTTCATGATCGAAGGTGAGATGGAATGGTGCAACCAAGAAAGCACCATAGTATTACATCGTTCCCAAGCTGAGTAAAGAGGGTCTGTTCGAAGCGGAACTGTGATGGTGCCATTAACAAACTGGAGCTTGTTCTTGGATAAAAGTGCCATTGTCATTGCTCGAGACCAAGAATGATAATTCGAGCTTGATAGGATGGGAGAAACAAGAACCAAAGCTGGGTTTTCATTTGGATGAAGATAGTATGGACTAGAAGGTAATGTATGATCATGGAGGGTCATCGTAGGAAAGGAAAATCAAGAAGAAAATTGTTTGGAAAACAAGAAAGGACAAGGAATTATAATAGAGAAATATCACATCTGATACCATGTAGAATGAAAGTAAAAAGAAATTGCTCATGTATTTGATACAAAAGATACTGTTATATACAAGTGGAAATGAAAAAATAACAGAAAGAGGATAACAGAAAATATAACTGCTAACTAATTAACAAGATTTTAAATAAAGCTATATGACTAACAACATTTTCAGAATTATTGTAAAAAAAATGTTGTAAAAGCACTAAATAGAATGTTTTAACTCTAGTCTAGGGATCAAATTAGATATTAACACATGAACTAATGTGTCACCTTAGTTTTCTCTTAAGGCTGTAACAACTATTAATGTACAAGTGAGCAAGACATTATAAGTCGATAACTTTTGTGATCAAAATATAATTTTTCATAATTTAGTAGTAAAAAAAAGTTCACCAAAATTTAATGACTATTTTTGAAATTTACCCACTATAGATTTATAGATAATATACATATTAAATCCAAATCTCATAACCCATGTACAAACTAAACCAACCAATTTTAATCCCAAGCCCAAATAACATCGGGGTCACCCACACATAAAAAGACGAAATTGTCAAATATCATCAAATAAACGTGATAAATCCAGAAGGAAAAAGAACATCAAAATTAATATGCGTTCGAATGTTCATAGAGCTGATCAGTAAGAATCAAATCATGCGCATGTATGTTAAATTTTAAGATGATATAAAAATAGAAGAACAGTGTAAACTTGATAAATAAATCCATTCAAATTCGAGGCTTAAATATGAGAGTTCAGACTCAGTTTATACTTTAAACGAGACTCATTTTGTTGTTTAAAACTATTTTGAGCCTAATTCTTTTATTCAAACCCTCTCAAAATATCAAATAAACTTTTTAATTTGGACAAATAGCTTGACCCTTAAATATGTACAGTATAAGATAATCGAGGCTTTTTTAGAAAACTAACCTTAAAATATTAAAAAATTATAAAAATGACCCAAGTTCCAGATTGTTTAGGAAAATGACCTAAAATCTACCGTGTTAATGGGTGCCGCCACTTCCCAAGACAGCACCACCCCAAAAACTCATCCAATCATCACTCAATTATGTTTGTCAATGATTAGCTAAAAAAAAATAATTTTGCACCCGTATGAGTTTTTTCAAATATCATATTTTCATGGGTAATCCCGAAATAAAAAGAATAAAAAATTTGGTGACAGGTTTTTAAGTGGCGGCACCAGTGTAGGAATTTTTTTATTAATTTATGGTGCCGCTTCCTTCAATGGAGGCACCGGTTAAGAATTTTTTTTAATGTTTTTTGGTGCCGCCTAGACCTATCCATGGGCCGGGCCGGGCCCGGAAAAAAATTTAGCCCACCTCTTAGGCCCGGGCCCGGCCCGACCCAAAATATGTGCCTAAAATTTTGCCCAGGCCCGGCCCGAGAAAAAAATAATAAGCCCGAGCCCTGCCCGGCCCGGCCCGATTTTTAATAAACACAAAAAAATGTTTTAAAAATAAAAAAATAAAAATATTTTTAAATTATTTTAAAATTAAAAATTAAAAAATAAAAATAAAAAATATATTTATTATATTCGGGCCGGGCCGGGCCAGGCCGGGCTCGGGCCAAAAAAGTTGAGCCCGAGCCCGACCCATTTTTTAAACGGGCCTAGTTTTTTTGCCCAAGCTCATATTTCGAGCCTATATTTTTACACGAACCCTCCCATATTTCGGGCCCGGCCCGACGGCCCATGGACAGGTCTAGTGTCGCCTCCTTTAATGGAGGCATCAAATTTTAGTAAAAAAAATTTTGGTGCCAATTCCAGATGTAACAGCACGAGGATTTTTTTTTGAATTTTTTGGTGTTGCCAATTCATGTGGGGTGACCCAATCAATAAAAAAAATCACTGGTTTTCAAACGATGAAGTGCCGGTGTGGGAAGTACTTTCAAGGGGGGAAGTGCCGGCAGAATGTTGTCCCCCAAGAGCAACCAAAGTTGAATACTGTGGGGTTCCTAATTGAACTGATTCAAGTAGAAGTTGATAGAACCGGAGTAAATATTGATATAACTAAATTATCAACTCTATAATGTGATAATTTTAATTAATTTATTATTATTATTGTAATAGTTGAAATGTTATTATGTTAAGCAATATTTGATCCGTTAGTCATATATATAGAAATACGGCCAGTGGAAGAAAAATTGTTTAGATAATGAGAAAAATAAATGTGTTTTTCCATATAATTGGATACTTAAATAAAAAATATGTTTGATTTGGTAGTTATTTTTTTATTTTAAAAATTTTGATGTTTCATACATTTGGTGGAGTAGGCACCAGAGATTTTTTATTTTTATTTTTTTTATTGATTCAGTGACTCCATATGAATTGACGGTACCAAAAAATTCAAAAAAAAATTCCTGATGCCACCACATTTGGAGTTGGTACCAAATTTATTTTTTTACTAAAATTTGGTGCCTCTATTGAAGGAGGCGACACCAAAAAATATGAAAAAAAACTCCTACACTGGTGCCTCAATAGAAGTAGGCGACACCAAAAAATATTAAAAAAATTCCTAACTGGTCCTCCATTGAAGGAGGCAGCACCAAAGATTAATAAAAAATTCCTACACTAGTACCACCACTTAAAAACTTGTCACCAGAATTAAATTTTTTTTCTTTTTACTTCGACAATACCTATGAAAATACAATATTTAAAAAAGCTCATATGGGTGCCGCCTTGGAAAGTGGCGGCACAAAAAAAAAATTCTCAACTAATCATTGACAAACATAATTAAGTGGGTTGTTGGGGTGCTACCACCTTAGGAAGTGGTGGCACCCGTTAACATTGTAAATTTTAGGTCGTTTTCCTAAATAATTTGTGACTTAAGTTATTTTCATAATTTTTAAACATTTTAGGGTCAATTTTCTAAAAAAGTCCCTAATCAATTTACCAACAAAATAGGCATTTCCTATTAGACGCTTAGCCCAGTTTTTCATTTGAGCCCTGCAACTTAAAGCCCATTTCAGCCACTAATTGAATTAGGTTCATGCAATAAGGTTAGAGTAGCTACCAAACCCACATGGGGCATGATCCAAATAATATCATGCAATGGAGGCATCCAAAAGGTGCGAGAGACAAATCCTTCGATGCCCAAAAAAGACTCTATAAGCACTTAGAAAACTCTCCACCACCTTACTTAAGCTAAATTCCTTTAGTGTAGATATTTTAGACTAAAATTGATATTGATCTTCCGTTTGAGTGAATATTATTCGTTAGATATATAAGAGGTAGAAATTATAAATAGAGATCATCCACTTCACTCTTGTATATAGTGTAAGGCCCATATTTTGCCCGGCCCAAAAATAAACCCAACAGTCCCTTTACAAAATTTTAACCCGAAGCCCAGCAAACCCAATACCCATTACAGCCCGAGGCCCAACAGCCCAATCCCCCCAAAGTCAGCCTAGGGTTTCAGAAACTGAAACCCTAGCGCCGCAGCCTCCTGCCCCCTAGCCTTAGTGCCACACATGAAGACTTTTGGTCTCCTGCCACCGCCACCGCCACCGCCACATCGGCTACTTGCACCGCCACCTGCAAAGAAGAAAAAAGCAAGCAAAGACAATACAAGCAATAGCAATCGGCTATAAAAGCCGAGTAAAATGTAATTTTTGGAGGGATTTCGTTTTTTATTTCGGTATAAAGAAACCGATTGCAAACCATTGTAAAGGGGGAGACACTAGTGAATCAAAAGCAAAAAAAAAAACATCATTTTGAGAAATAAAAGAACCGAAATCGTGTTTTAAGGTGGTGGCCTTCTTTTTCTTTTTGTTCTTTTTCTTGCTATTTTATTATTTATATTTGAAATAAAAGAAAAAAAGAGGGTTTTTTACCTTTGTTCGGTGGTACCGGAGTGCTCGAGGGGCAGAAAGCAAAAAAGGGGAAACTTTTGGTCTCTCTTCGGCCATGCACGGCGGCGCTGGCGCCGACGACCGGCGGCCGGCACGTTGGCCCATGGCCGGAGAAGAGAGAGAGAGAGCTTTCTCTCTGTTTTTAAAGAAAAAATGATGAAACTATTTTTTTAGTTTATAGGTTCTAATTGCTAGGAGTATCTGTCTGGAGAATTTTTTCCCGAATGGTTAGAGGGTTGGCGAGAATTAAGAGGTCGCGTGATCAGTTGGTGGGCCACCAATGAGGTGCATTTAACCCATTGATTCCCTCTACCCTATGGAGATAAAATTGACGGGGCGCATGAGGAAACTCGCTAACTACTTCTACCACTATTACAGGATAGTGCTTCGTCGCTTTGCCTTCCCAAAATTTGAGCAAGAGAGGGGGTTAGAGGTACTCACTTGTCACTTCTACTGATTCTATTGTTCTTGTTGGTGCAAAAGGCAATCAGGGCAGCAAAGGTAGTTTAAGCGACACTGATAGTGATAGCATCTCACACGAGCATAATGAAGCCATTGACATTGATGCTTTAATAAGTGGTAGTGGCAAGAGGCGCAGGACTTCAACTTAGGCCACACATGTCAACCCCTCTAGTGAGGAGGAAGGTAGTGGTCCTTAACTGGAGCACCGCTAGAAGATGATGGTTGATAGTGGAGGCTTTGCTACTATAGTTACCCCTATCCATTCTTCCCCTCTAACGAACTTGCCAATCGTTGGCCAAGCGAGCTCATTGATTACTATTACCGAGGATACTCTTTCTCCCCTGTTTGCGAAAATTCTCCGATGGCTCCCACAGGTGAAAGGGTGCCTGTTGAGGCTGTAGAGGACTTACCCTTATCTTTACACCGTCTATTGTCTAAGGTTGGCACTCTTGGATTGAGGTACACGGAGGCCCGTGATAAGGAGCTCGTTGATACTCGGGATGATCTAAACAGGGTACGCGAGCTGTACAAAAAGGTGAGAGAAAAAAATAAAATAATAAATGAGCAACAGTGAGTCATCACCGAGCGCCTGGTGATGATGGAAACTAAAGCAGAGGAGTGTGAAGTTGAGCTCGCTGTCGAAAAGGATAGGCACATAATCGTTGAGGCAAATCTAAAGAAGGTCACTCTGAGGCACTCCATCGAAGTGGAAAGGATCACTAAGGAGTGTCAATAGTAGGTTGATACTACCCTTTTGAAGTAGTGGAAGGTGCTGGCAGCTTTCAAGCAGCAAACTTCCCAGAATATCTTGGGCTCCCTTCAAAGGTTCAAGGAGAACCTACTTCTGTATACACAAGTCACCTGTGGCCCCTTTAATGTCCGCCTTGTTGGTTTATAAAAGGAATTTAATGGTAATGATGAATGGAAGAACAGATAAAGGACTTGAGAAACAATTAAATCTAAATTAATAAAATGGAAAAAGAATAGCAGAATGTTTGAATTAACACTGCCGCGTGAAAGAAAAGAAAGAAATAAATTGTTACATTCAACTTCCAGTGTGTTTTCCAAAGCCAACCATACAAGGTATATACATCTGATATGCTAAAATTAATCTAATTCATCTAACAACCAACCACATCAAATCAGATTTTATATCAATTTTTTTTCTAAATCTAGCTTTTACAAAGTCAAATAGAAAATCTGATCAATCATAAATTTCTCAAAAATTTCAATTCAGCCAATTTCTATTGTTTGTGCTCCAATTTAGCCCGATTTACTTGCTAACCCAAATTTCGATACTCCAATTGCATACCTGATAAAATTAAACAAAAAGTACAGACGCAATAGCAAAAATTATCAAAACTGTACGCGTTAAACATACAAATGCAACTTGTTATTAGAATCCCTTAGCATTGAACTGCATTATTGATCAATCAACAGGAACTTCCCACAATTTTCAAATCACTTAGCTAAATAAATAAATAAAAACATTTCCTAGAAATACTAACCTGCTATAGCTGAGAGTTTGGGATAACGAGTCGATGGAGAAAAGTGGATCGGCTGTTAGGAATTTAGAGAGACAGTAAGCAACAAAGCAACAAAGAAATTGGAGGGTTTAGAGTTGTTAGAGATTTAAAGCTTTCCATTAATAACTAATATAATTATTAAAATCTCTACTTTATTCCTTGAATAAATCTAGAATAATTTAGGCGGTCGATTGATACTTCAGCCTTACCCGGTGGGACTGAATCCAATGGGATCACATGAACACTGATTTCAGGTGTGTGGGGAAGTGCACAGGGAAACTGCTCAATCGACGATAGGTACTTCGTTCCATAACCTACAATGATATAAATTAGAAGGTATCAAAACTTGCAAGCATAAACATCAACAAATAGAACATGATCTAAAAGTGATGGCAAAACTCAACAACAACAATAACAACAATTATAATAAGTATCTGCTTTGCTTTCAGTTTTAGGGTTTCTAGATTCTAGCTAATACGATAAATTTTGGGTTACTTCCCTTTTTATTCGATTTGGGTTTTATTTATTTGGGGTTAATTTTAATAGGCTGAAGTCCAAGCCTAGACAAGATAATAACACCTTTCACGTTTAGCTAGGCCCCTGGCCCTGCACAAAATATGGGCAATATCATTCGACTAGACCCAACCCTAATTACCAAAAAGCAGCCATGCCATAACCCACCCAAATTCTTTTTCTAATTCTATTTAACTGGCCGTCTGGCTTTACTTTGTTTACTTATTGCTCAAGGTTATCATAATCGTTATCAATATTAGCATCTGTATTGATCATAGAAAAAAGGACATCATTTTACAAAATCTTCACTTGCCTACAAGTAATGACCCCCTTGTGATATTTTAGGTAGAAAGATTGTCATTGTTTACCAACTTCCTAAATACTTCATCAGGATTTGAATCCTTTGTTGTTTAGATCAGGATATTTTCTTTTCTTTTTGGAAAAAAAATAGAAGCAACTATTTTGGGTAATGCAAGACTTTGTTTAAAATTCTCTATCCAAAGCTAACGGAACTTGAGTTCGAGTTCTCTAAAGGTTCTAGGAGTCTCGTACCCATTCAAAACAACTAACAGAGCACGATGCATAGTCCTAACAAAATCGAGTCCACTCATTTATATTGGAAAAATGAAGACATCTTCACACAACGCAAGAAAAAGTACAAGTACCACATTGGACAAATTAAAGCTATTGATTTCACATTGAAAATTTTGTTAAAGTATAGGGGGTTTGCCATTATCCCCAAACAAAAATTATTGCATTTGAGGTTGTGCCTGAGAGCAAACATGATTGGGAATATATAGGTGAGAATAAAGTATCGGAGACCCAGAAGGTGGAAGGCCACGTCAACAACTCCACAAACCAATTCCTAGTTCGATGGCACGACGATGGAGGATGTGGAGATCGAAAAGTCCAGAGTAAAGATTATTGGTGTCAGTGGTTGTAAGGGAAGGTATGGCTAGTGCTTGACAAATTTGGCAAGGATTAAAAAATAAAGTCAGATGTATAATAAATAAAATATTATTTATAAAATAAAACTAAAAAAAGGATAGTTTGAATATGATTTAAGTCTTGTTTGTGTGTTTTTTAAGAACATTTTTTATTTATAAAATTTGTATTAATAAATAAATTTTATGTCAAAAATAGAGAAAAATATGAATTCATTTTTTTATAAATTTTTATTTATTTTATTGAAAAATTTTAAATATTTTTTCAAAATTTTTTCAATTTTAAAGAATCAAACTAAATTGACAAAATGTGTAAAGTTGAGGGTTAAATTTGTTGTTTTTTTTTAATTAGGACCGAAATGATAGAATCTATAACTATTGAAGAATTGAATTTATTACTATACAAATAAAAAATGTCGTGTTAATATGTCAACATCCTGACTAAAATATTAAATTTTGATATAATTAGTGATTAAAATAGAAAATTTTAAACTTGGATGACTAAAAAAAAAGCTGATAGTTGAGTGACTATTTATAAAATTTACCCAAAAGAAATGAAAAAAAAAACCTGAAAGTTTTTATTTTGGCTACAAAAATAAAAAAAAAATCTGAAAATTTTCATTGACAGTAGGATTCAACCCCTAAGATCACATCGTGCGGTAATGATCATTCGCATTCATTAACTCCCGTGTACGCGAATTTTGGGGGAACTCTTTTAAAGAGAATCAGAAACCCTTTTTCGTTCACTTCATTGCTACTAGAAAGTTTTCACAGTCTCTTCCTATCAAAATCAAACCCAAAATATATGATTTTTCTTCTTATTTCCTTCAAAGTTTCAGTTAGTCAGATTCTTTCAAGTATCAAATTAAGTCATGCCCACCAACGAAAACTTCTCAGGTATTAAAAAAATTATTTCTTTGCTGGAATTTCTTTTTTCTTTTTTAACTTTTTTTTTTCTGGTTTTAATCTCTCTTCCAATTGAATAAATTGATACATTTATATCTAATTTGAGTATCATTTACTGTGTATCATGTATGTAGAATTTATTCAATTAGTTGATAAATTGTAAAAAAAAAATTATCGTGAAAAGCTTTTTTTTGGGGGGGGAATTCAATTATTACTATGATGAATTATGTTGTGTTTAAGTGTTTTGAATTTAAGTAGAATGTTCATAGCTCTCTGTTGATTATTTTAAGGGAATGATCCTTATTATGCTTATAGAGCTCTTAATTTTCAATTTAAGTGGGACTGCAACTTACCTTTGCTTCCATTTATGCTTATATTATTTTCAGGTGTTTCGAATTGCTATGTTTTCAAGAGCCAATTGCAGGAGTATGCACAAAAGGTGGGTCTTCCAACACCTGTATACGAGACTTTCAAGGAAGGACCGTCCCATAAACCTTCTTTCCGATCAACTGTAACTGTAAACAATGTTAAATACGATTCGTTACCCGGGTTTTTTAATCGCAAGGCTGCAGAGCAATCGGCAGCTGAAGTGGCTCTCTTGGAGTTGTTCAAAGCCGGTGAAGCTAATGAAAGCATCTCTCAACCTGTTGTAAGTTTCTTCATTTCGTCGTAATGTGGTTTCGGGTATGAGATCCATTTAGTGGTGGCATTTTCAATTATGAACTGCACTTCATACTTGAAATTCGTAGCTTGCAATGATAAGTAATATAATTTTGTTGTAAGTTTTTTGGAGTAGTAGATTAATGAGTTTCGATGTGATGTCTGCTTCAGCACGAGACAGGCTTGTGCAAAAATCTACTACAGGAGTATGCGCAGAAGATGAATTATGCTATTCCGGTTTATCAGATTCAGAAGGATGAAGCAACGGGTCGATTGCCTCACTACTCATGTACAGTTGAGATAGGAGGCATTCGGTATATTGGAGCTTCAGCGAAAACGAAAAAAGAAGCAGAGATCAAAGCTGCTAGAGTTGCTCTACTGGCTATTCAGTTGAGTACATCTCAATTAACTGATAGGGCACTTGGCAACTCTCAGTTAACGGTTATTCCTTGTAGAAAGAGGGCAATCGAGACAGCTAGCAATCCTGATGAGACGACTGTGAAGGCTCCTAAGCCAAAGAAATCACGATTCAAGAAGAAAATGTTGAAAACAAAATTCTTGGGGAAAAAAGCTGATCGTTCTCAAGACAATCCTACAAGCAATTCGGCTATTGGTTCGGATGATTCGCATAAACCCGAATCAATCCAAACTGATTCTTTTACTGCGTTGGGTTCAGAAACATTAGGTACCGAGGCGACGAATAATCTCAAAGATGCAAAGATAACAAGTGACTCGAGTGAGCGAGAGATGCCTTCTGCAGATGTGGCATTGGCTCCCGAGGTTGCTGATAATTCTAAAAATGAGCAGTTAATGGCTGCAAATCCTCTTCATAGCAACCATGAGGTTCCAGATGTTGAAAATTCCTCCGTGGTCTGTGACGATCAAACTGATTCAGTTAAATTGACTAACGGGGACGATGTTGCTTCAAAGATTACTGATCCGACTTCAAGTCAAATGGAGGCTTCAAAAATCATGCCTGGTTTAAACCAAGTAGTAGAAAAAGTCCATGCAAATGCAGGCCAAGCACAGGTCGTGGAAAAAATAGACATTGATTCCGTCCCTGGGATTCAGTTTCGCAATTAGGGACAACAAGGAATGGAAGGAGGACTCTTAGATTAGTAAGTATGCCATCTTTTGTTGCTTCTGTGTTTATTATTTATTTTTATGATGGTGTTGAAAATTTGGAAAATTCTAGCAGGGTCTATACATATATAAATATAAATGATTCTATATATATGAGTGATGTTATTGTGGGTTCAGATGTGGGGCATTTGAACAATTTTGAAGAATGCAGAGCAGCTTGAATTTTGTTGTACCTAAATGTAGAGTTGCAAATGACCAATGAAACACATTTAATGGTGTTGACTACTAGTATTTGTGGATACAGACTGGTACCATCGGTATTGATTGATATTAAAATCAAACCGGTAGAATTTTGTTACCAATTTGAAGCAATTCAAGGATTAATCTAACAGCATGTTTGGTTTATGTGATGTTTAATTATCTTATCATAATTGGAATCTAAGATATATTGAGAGATGTTTACTTCAAGTAATCTGAGATTTTGTGAGATTCCAGCATAATATAAAAGTGTAGTCATTTTATTATCAACTTTTCCTTAGGTAATATTATATTTTGGGTAATCTTCATTCTATGATAATTTTAAAAAAATAATAATTTTGGTCAGTTTTACCCCTTAAATAAAATAAAACATATTTATTTAAAAGATAATTATTCGATATGGTGGAGATGATAAGTATACTTAATTAATATCTAAAAAATATAAATAAAATTCATGGTAATTTCTTAACTTCACTTTTTTTTTAAGAATACAAATTACTTTTAACTATCTATAATTCCTTCCAACTCTTCAATGGGATGATAAAAGCACTTCAACACGGTTTAATCTATATCCTCTTGTATAGACAATAATATCGATACCAATCAAGGAAGAACTCAATTAGCTTTCTTAACTTCACTTTTAGAATTAAAAAATTTCATCATATATTTTATCGTATTAAATAATAATCTTTATTAAAAAGGAAAAGAATGTGATTTTTATTTTTATTTTTATTTGATATATATTTTTATTTTTATTTTTATTTGATATATATATATTATATTTTTCATAATTAAGATAAAATTTAAAATATCTGTGTTTAATTTTTCATGGTAATTATAGTGATAGTTGCATTCAATTTTTTAGTATGGGTTGATCAATGCCCAAAAATTGTTTTTTCCCAGTCATCCTGTTTTATTCTTAAACAATGTGCTTGGGTTATTTTTCTGTGACCAATAGTTTTTGTAGCTTAAAATTTCTCTAATTATTCCAATTTATACACTCTTAAAATAATGTATCAACACATGGTTTTTTATACCTTGAATTTATATCACATATAAACTTTATTTGATCCTTCAAAAGAAAAACTAAATTTCAAGTGTGTATGATTAATTTGTATATTAAAGATTTCTAAAATTGTTTCAAGTTCTTTCTTTATTCATGCCGAAAAAACAAAATGCAAATTTTATAGTAATGATAGCCTAGTAAAATGCACTTTTAGTTAATTTTATATTTTATCAAATAAATAACAAAAAAAATTACATTTCAATTAGATGAACCAAATAAAGTAATGTAACATACCCGATAATGTACTAAAAAATTTTACATTTTAGTGATCCTATAATTAGAAGTGATATTACATTCTGTGAACCAAACGCCCTTTTAACATATTAGTGAAATGAGATTATTTATAAGTTCATTTACTATTGTTATACATAATAAGCACCCCGTACTTGGATACCCCACACTATGAAAAGCAACGTCATAATTCAATCAAGGATAGATGCAACCTCAAATCGAATTTTATTAGTTCTCTCAACTTTCCAAGCACACCAACCTCGCATGAAGATACATCTATGTCATACCTTAACTTATGTCTAAATTTGATTCTACTAATAAGACAATCATTTTACGACAAATAAACTTTAAACCACCCTCTATAAGCACCTCTCTTTTCAAAGATCAAGGGAAGAGACACGATACAAGATCAACCATTGGCCATCGTTATGCTAAAACATCATCCTAGGCCTCTAGTCTCAGTGGCTTTTTGCACCATACATGGTGTAAGCCACCATCACAATTTACCCCAACATTTGCGTTACTTAATTGTTATAATAGTTAGTGTTGTTAGTGGGAATTTGAGGAAGAAGCTATAGCTTGACTGGCTAGGAACATTTCAAAAGTGCAAGAAAAAAAGTTCAAATACAAAAAGGGTTTCCAAAACTAGTGTTCTAACCAGTATGGAGATAACCAACACTGTTAGGGGGAGTATTCTAATCAGGAGCAATATTATTAGCAACAAGTAATCGCATAATATCAGGGTTATGTTGCTTACAACCAATATGGTCAACCATTCGGCCTAAAAAAGTATTACCAACAACCTCAGGTGGAGCAACCACCTAGATATTGTTAAAAATATCCGAATCAACTTGATCCTGCTAGAAGTAACCAAAATTGCAACCCTGAAGGACAGAAAACTTAGTAATTAAATTGAGATTTTGGTAAACTTGGAGGGGTTTAACTATAATTGTACCATAATATAAAAATGGAGTTAAAAGGCAATTTGCCCAAGTTAGTGGAAGCTAAACTTGAGTCGATTACTAAGTGGAGAAATTTGATATTATGAAATAAATTTTAAAGAATAATTAAGAGATAATGGCTAGATGTCGTTGAGAGTAATAAGATTAAGTTGATGTGCTAAGTGTCATTATTATTTAATGACAACAAACCCACTCGAATGCTAAGCATTAACCGGCTGTAGGGGGCTAAATTTTTCGTCTCCATTTGACAAAAATTAGAAAAGGTTTAGAGAGAAGAAAATAGAGAGAAAGACGTGGGTGAAGGCAGAGGAGAAAATGTAATGGGAAACTAGCTATGTTCAATTGTTGTTAGATAGTGAAAGAAAGCTTAATTCTCATGTGCCGGAGAACTCAAGTCAAGCTAGCTAAGGGTAAGTTTGGATGAGCGGTGGGGTGTAATGTGGTGTATTTAGTTTATTTTTTATCTTATGCTACAATATTGTTACAGTATTTAATCTCATCGTCACCGTTATTTTTATATTAACTGCAGATAAACGCACTGCCCATCCAAATACACTCTAAAATACTAATGTAATGAGCTAAAAAGATAATCGAAACCTCGAAAAATAAAGTACACAAGACGGTTACAGTTTGTACTAACCTAATTCATTTTCTTTATAAGACTTAATTAAATAGTTTAGATTAGAGAATTTATTATTGATATTTGGCTGATACGGTGATTTGTGAATAATATATGTTTAATGGATGAAATAGTTGGTTCATTTGATTTGGGATAAGTGTTACTGTATCTTTTAATTTAAATGAAATTTTGATTAATGTTAGATATTTAATAATGTGTTAAGTATATATAATAAAATAAAATAAAATAAATAATAATATAAAAATAATAAATAATACAATTTACCTTGTGTTAAAGAATTATTAATGATGGTTTAATGATATTTATATAATGCACTGTTTGGTTTGATATTGAGAATGGTATGTCATTGATTGTGGTATCATGATGAATTATTGATGTGAAATGATTTACTATGATTTGATGAATTTAAAATGGTTAATGTGTGTTAAAGTGATTCCATATTAATTAGTTGGGAATAATGAATGATATATTTTTTGATAATGTTAATTTGTGAAAATGCTTTATTAAACGAAAGTCTTTAAATATAGTTGATATGTCATAAGATTTGTTTGCATTGAAAAAAATTTTAGTGTTCGGCACACATTATTTGATAGTTCTCTAGAGCTATAGGGGTCGGGAATTATTCTAGCACTTTGGTACAATTAGCATTTGGCGCATTTTATTTGACTCTTGTATTCTATGTTGGATTGAGAGGAGAGTTCTTTAATTCCCAATTGAGTTGAGGACACATTATCTCGGATTCTCTGTTGGGTCAAGACATATTAGTAGCTTTAATTCCCTGTTTGGTCACAAGCATAATTTGATATATTAATTTGTATATACATTTTTGAGTTTGTAATTGATTATTAGGGCTATTGTGATAGCCCGAAATAGGGCCTAATCGGAACAGTGGTTTCGTAACCACAAATTCGAAGTGAAATAATTTAATTTTATAAATTTTTATTAATTACCGATTGATTGAAATATTGTGTGAAAATATGGATAGGAAATTTTAATGATTTAGTGTCTAATTGAATTTTTAGGACTAAATTGAGAAAAAAAATGCAAAGTGTGTCTAGTTAGTGATTAAGTGACTTAATTGAATTATTGCATGAAATTGGAAGCGTTTATATGGCAAATAGACCATAAATTAGTGTTATGGACACATAAGGGTAATTCTAGAAAAATATCTAAGTAAATGGGTCAAGGGCATTTTTGTCAAAATTGAATAAAAGACAAAATAAGATGAAAATAAGTGTTCATCTTCTTCAAAATTGGAGCTTGCTGCCAAAAATTACATGTTACCATAGCTAGGGTTCTTGATTTTTCTAAGCTCAATTGTAAGTGATTTCTTGCCCCGTTTTTAATTATTTTCGTATTTTTATGCTTATTGAAGCTTGAATGTCATGTTTCTACCATTTATTTTAAATGGAATTAAAGTTTAAAAATTTACCCATTCATGATATAGTTGTAATTTGATGAGTGATGTTAGATAATGAATGTTTGAAGTGTTAATTACGAGTTTTACTAGATAAATTTCGATAAAAATGTTGAAAAATGACTAAATTGTGAAAGATAGTAAAGTGTGCATAAAGTTGTAATTTTGTGAAATTGAGGGCTGTTATGAGCATGAAATATGATTTAGTGAGGTTTGGAATTTAAGAATTTAGTGAATATTATTTTTACGAGCTTTGGAGAAAAAGTGTCATTTTTGAAAAGTTATGGAAAAAAATGTAAATTTTCCAAAATATTGTGTATGAATTGTATTTGAATAGAATGTTGATAAAATATATTAAATTGTGTTAATATAGATCAAGAAAGAAGAAATAGTGGAAGTGATCGGGGAAAAGAGAAGGTTATCGACTAATTTACGAAAATAGTCGTTTTGCATCCGAGGTAAGTTACGTGTAAATAATAGTTATATTTTTATAAATTGTGAATTATATTTGATATGTGAATTAATATTGAATGTGCAAGGAAAATTATTCATGAATTATTCAAGTCATAAAGTGTTTAAAATAAAGTGTTAAGTGTAAATTCCCGGTTGAACTTAGGAATAGAAGTGGATACAAGTGACATGTCACTAGAGACCAGTGTTACAGTGTTACAGTGAGTCCCGGCTGCTGGGTGATCTAGCATGTGTTGCGGACACCTGACAGCTTGTGTGAGCAGGCCCGTGGACATTTCCAGTGTTATTGATCAGCGGTAGCTTCGGCTACATTTCAGCGGTAGCTTCGGCTACATTTCAGTGGTAGCTACGGCTACATTTCAGTTGTAGCTACGGCTACATATCAGTGGTAGCTTCGGCTACATATCAGTGTGGCACTTATGTGCTAATTCTCTACGTATCCGTGTATATCCGAGTGTTCAACGAGATTAATAATGAGTTAAAGTGAACATGAAATGAAGTGTGTATACAGGTACATTTGAAAGAATGAGCATGTGTGATAAAGGTTAAGTGTGTAAATGTATGTGCAAGTGAATTGGTAAGATTGTGCATGTGTAAGTGATTGAAATTGCTAAGAAATGTATTGATAAGTTATATGTTAATTATTAAATGAGTACTTATTGTTTACATGTAACTTACTAAGTTATTAGTAGCTTACACCTTTCTTCCTTTCCTTTGTTTTATAGTGTTTTGAGCTTGCTTGAATTGGGGATCGTCGGAGCCTCGTATCACACTATCAACAGACATTTCGGTATTATATGATTTCAAAACGTTTAAAGTTATGGCATGTATAGAGACTTATTGTAATGTCTCAAATTCAAAATTATCGGAATAGTGGTTTCGTAACCACAAATCCGATTTAAAGAGAAATTTATTTTAATATTTTTGCATGAATATTGATATGATAGGAAAAATCGTATGAAACTACCGATAGAAAAATTTTACCGATTTAGTGGTTAGTTAGAAAAAGAAATTATTGAAGGAATTAGGTAAAAATAAGATATCGAGACTTCGATCTCGTAAAACCGAGTCAAAAATATTTTTATAAATATTTATGAAGTGTTAGTAATATGGTATTAAAATTTCGTTAGAAAATATTAATGTTTGGGTAGTCAATTAAGTGAAAAGGACTAAATTGAAAAAAATGTAAAAGTTACTAGAGGGATTAAATAGCTCAATTGTGAAATGAGGAGGGACATAAATTGAAAATAACCCCAAAAGGAGATATTTTGGGCGGCATACGCTGAGAAAAATCAGGAGAATTGAAGAAATAAGGGTAAAATTGGAATATTACAAAATTTGCTTTAAAAGTTAGGACTAAAGTGGAATTATCTAGATTTCTCTTTAATTTTCTGCACTCTCATCAGCCAAAAACGTCCTAAGGGTTTCTTCAATCTGGTTTTTCATAATTTTTGCACCAAGTGAGTTAATTCTTGCATTTTTCTTGTAATTTTTGTGTTTCTAAGACTTTTACAACTAGGTCCTATTACTAAATTCATTAGCTTTTGATTTTATGAATGAAAATGAAAGTTTCTATGAATATGTGCTGGAATTTTATGATGAAATAGTATGAAATTGAAGCTTTAAATTGTCTATGAGATGATTTTATTAGGTAATTTTAATAGAAATTGATTTATAGGACCTAATTGTGAAAAAGTTTGAAATTAAAGGCTAGTGCTAAAATTCTGATTTCCAAAGTTTATAAGGTAGTTTAAATTGATGGAATAATGTGTTAATTGAGAAAAACCAGCTCAATTGAGAGGTTAATTGAGCAAGGATGAAATTATCATTTATTGGAAGTTTAGGGAAAAATGGTAATTAACACCATGCACTAAAACAGTTTTGGACAGCAGCAGTACTCTAACTTTGAAAAATCACAAAAAATTGTAGAGATCGAATTGGAGGATAAATAAAATATGAAATTAAAGCTTATTGAATCTAGTTTCTTATAAAAGAAACGGTGTAAGCAATGGAATTGTAAATCATGAGATATAATAGATTTTGTGAGACAATGTCAGAATGAATTCGGGTTCCCCTGTTCTGACTTTTGAAAATCATTAAAAATTGTACAAAAATGATTATGAGTTATAATTTACATGCTTAGAATCCTTAATGAGTCTATTTTCTGAGGAAATAAAGGGAAGCATCATCCTAATTCTGTAAAGTGAGATAATTAATTTTTAGTGAAGAGGGGTCAGAACTGTCATACAGTGAAACAGGGGAAACTTTAAAGAATAAACTGTACTTATTGGCTAAACCAAAAATTCTTAATTTTTTATGGTAAGAATATATGTGAGTCTAGTTTCAGGGAAAATTAACGGATCTTAATTTGGAGTTCTGTAGCTCAAGATATAAATAATTTAGTGACTGTGACTCAGTGAGGCAGCTTTGAATGCACTATAAATAATAATGGAATTGTAGAGAAAGTTACATATGAACATGAAATGTATTATATTAATGATTAAATTTATTTATTTAGATCCGGAAAATTCAAATACAAAGCAAGAACGAGGAAAAGAAAAAGTTCGGGATTAGTAGATTTTTGTTTACGAACAATTGTCGAGGTAAGTTCATATAACTTGAATTATATTCATAAATGCTTGAAATGTTTGTTATTGATGTGAATATGATTTGGATGTTTAATGTATGATAATTGATGAAGTATTGATATTCTTGATGAAAAGAGGAAATAAATCCCGGTTGAATGAAAGGAAAAATTCGATGGATCTCTGAAAAAGGAATTGACGGTAAAAAGGATCTAGCCCGGATGGGTGATCCTATCCTGATATAGCCCTCCCGAAGAATATGTGGAAAATGGATTTAGCCCGGATGGGTAATCCGAATTAGGGTCTGAATTTAGCCTGGACTGGTAATTCAGATCCAAGCTCATTAGAGTAATTGTCGTTGCAGGGGATTTAGCCTGGACTGGTAATCCCGACAATACTCTATGAGTTTACATTACAGGGGATTTAGCCTGGACTGGTAATCCGCTGTAAGGATGAGGTTCGCGGGAGTGTGCTCTCTGAAATGGAAATGTGCGCACATGAATATGAATTGACGGACCCGGATTTGTACACTAAAGTGTACCTCTGAAAATCCATCGAAATTCCAAGTAATTCAACGGGATAAATATGGAAAAATAACAAGGAAATGGAAATCATGGAATTGATGAGCTCATCAATCATTTATCTTTGTAATGAATTTGCATGAGGTTGAGTTTGTATGTGATAGGTATATGTTTATGTGAATTGGATGTGTGCTTGTGTTATTAAATGATGGATGTATAAGTATGGTAAGTATAATTCCTGTTGCGTGAACTTACTAAGCACAAAGTGCTTACCCTGTTTCTTTTTCCCCTGTTTGTAGAGTTAAGAGCTCGGAGGTCGGATTTGGTCGGAGACACATCACACTATCAATCTCGAGATCTCGGTACATAAAAGAACTTTATTTTGGAAATCAATGGCATGTATAAGCTAGTAAATTAGATGTTAATGTGAAATGAATGTATGGTTAGCCATTGGTATGGCTAACAAATTTTGGTTTTGGTATGTGATGAAATTATCTTATGAATATGATAAATCTATCTTGAAAAAAAAAATCGGTAAAATCTGGTAATGCCTCATACTCTATTTCGGCGACGAATACGGGTAGGGGGTATTACACTTATTCATTTTGAGTATGTTCATATGATATGGCCAAAGATTAGCTATTGAAATGGTTAGTAAAGAATATGTTTTGGTGTTATGTATGCTTAAATGGTAATGAAAACAAAGAAACTATAAAAAGTAAAATTTTTTTTTGCAAAGAAGCAGTTTTTGGGACAGCAACAGTGATGTGAATTTCAAAAATCCCCAAAAATAGTAGAAATAGAATTAGAGAGTGAATGATATATAGATTAAAGCTTATTAAGTCTATTTTTACATGAAAGAAATGGTGTAGGCAAAGGACTTTTATATTTTGAGATATTTGAATTTTAGTGAAACAGGGTCAGAATAATTTTTGAAGTCCTCTATTCTGAATTTAGAAATTCATTAAAAATTTTACAGAAAGAATTATGAGTCATAATTTATATGTATAGATTCCTTAGTGAGTCTATTTTCTATATAAACAAGTAGAAACACCATATGAAATCTGTACATTGAGATAATTTATTTTTAGTGAGTGGTGGTCAGAACTGTTTGACAGTGAAACATGGGAGTCTTCAATGAATAAACTGTACTAATTGGCTAAACCAAAAATTCTAAAAATTTTATGGTAAGAAGACATATGAGTCTAGTTTCAGGAAAAATTTACGTATTTAAATTTCGAGTTTTGTAACTCTAGTTATAATTAAATTAGTGACAGTCGCGCAGGTGGACGGTTTTGTTGTGAATAGTAAAATTAATTCTAAAAGCAAATTTTTATGCTCCAAACTTGTAAGTTAAGTTAGATAACGCCTCATGCTTGAATCCGGCAACGGTCTTGGGTAAGGGGTGTTACAGCTATAGTATAAATATGATATGTAACTAAATCTATGATAATGAAGCTTGGTTTATATGATATTTGAAAATGAGATACAAATTTCTTGAGGGTGCACCTATATTTGATAAGTGAGAAATGTATCTATACCTCTGCACAAAATCAATCCCAAAATGGCATTTTGAAACTCCAAAAATTCATTTTGATTATGGTATCGGTACCTTGCTTTTGAAATTGATACCAAGAGTGATATTGATACCAAAATTACAATCTGTTTTGAAAATTTTAAGTTTCAAAGCCTAGGTTAGGTAAATTTTGTTAAAATCAGTTGAAAACTTTGTTAAACCCCTTGCAAAGTTTTTGTTTCTTTACAACACTTAAAACTATTTCAAGTTACCTTAAGGCAATTCAAAAACCACTCCACTTCAACCAAATTATTGCATTATCAAGCCACAATTGCAAGCATATATATGACTATCAATAATTCATTTCATATAGAACTAAAATATTTCAATTTAAAATACCAAAATAAATAAAGTTTTAAGAGTTGGCATTTTAGTCCCTGACACTTGGGAACACATTTGGTCTACCTATGTACATGTCATTTTAACTCAAAATATAGTACCTACTCTTGTAGCTCTTGGAGATGTGATGAAATGAGAGATCTCCTAGCTCGACTTTAGCGCTTCAAGTCTAACTGTACCTATGCGTTGAAATAAACGCGTTAAGTAGGTGAAGGCTTAGTAAGCACTACAAATTAATAAATAGGTAAATGAATCATAACATAATGTTTAAACTTATCCAATTAATACATATTTACACACATGCAAATGTCTACAACTATACCTTACTTCAACAAAATTTAACTTCCCTTTGATAGTTACTAAACTTACCACAACACTTTGATGATTCACTTTTGTTCACATTTCATATCCTTAGCCTATAGTAGACTTTTATAGAACATACTGGATATATAAAACAAATACAGAGGTGCATTATTATGCACTAATGAACAAAGAGCACTAAGGTGCTATACAAAGAGCATGAATGTGCTAAACGAAGAGCACTAATGTGCTAATAATCTGAGAGTGCCCTAAGGTCTCTTAATAGCATGCTATTAATATCTTAGTAGCTCTAAATTAGCTCTAAAAATTTAGTACAAATTTTTAATAATAAATATATGTCTTGAAAAATATTTCACATTTTCCCTATTTCACAATTTAGTCCTAATAAATAAATCACATGTATAATACCTTTTTCACACATATATTTCTTTCACAACATCATTACTTAGTATTCAAACAGTTATATCATTTCATATTCTTCACATATACTTTTCTTTACATATTTCATAATTTCACAATTTAATCATTTGTTTAATATATATATTACATTTCTATCATAAATGATTTCTATACTAAAATTATAAACATTTAAAGAAAATAAATTTAAATCCTTGTAGTACTTACAACAAAAGTGTAACACCCCTTACCCATGTTCCTTGCAGGAATAGAGTATGAGGTATTACTAGAACTCAAACACTTATAAAAAAAATTTTATAAAAATCTCGGTAGCATTTCTGCTTATTTTTACATAAAACCCCCTGCAAATTTTCAAAGACAATTTCAAACAACTTCAATATTTCCAACCAATTACAGTTATATGTTCAGACATAATTTATCCATTAATAAACACCAACATATTAAACCGAACAATACTGAATATATACATATTTATACCCCATTACATAAAGTCATCTATACATGCCATGTTTCCAAAGTATTAATTGCAAAATACCCAAAAAGTTGATGATAGTGTGGATGATTATCTGACGTCGTCCAAGTTCCGAGCTGATTGATGTCACTATAATCAAGGGAAAATAAAAACGAATAAGCATATAGCTTAGTAAGTAAACATATGACCAATAAATAAATTCCTCACATGATTACATAGTAACATAATTTTAATCACACATAAATTTCATTGTTTGTTCAATTTCCAGCAAGCTGTTTTTCTGCGTCATGGTCACTAATTTATTTTTATCTGGAGCTACAGGGATCCAAATTAAGTTCCGTAAATTTCCCCAAAAACTAGATTCATATACCTTTCCACCATAAAATTTTCAGAATTTTTGGTTTGGCCAATTAGTGCAGTTTATTCTATAAAGATTCCCCTATTTCACTGCTCGACAGTTCTGACCTCTCCTTACTAAAATTTACTTAACTCCCTGTACAGAATTAAAACAATGTTATTGTTTATTTTTATTTTAAAAATAAACTCATTAATGAATCCAAACATATAAATTTCATGCCATAATTATTTTTTTAAAATTTTTGGTGATTTTCCAAAGTTGAAACAGGGGATTTCGAAATCAATCCAATACTGTCTCAATAAAATTCAAATATTCCCAAATATACAACTCTTTTGCTTGCTCTATTTCTTTCATATGAAAATAGACTCATCCAGCTTCAATTTCATATATTATTCAATCTCTAATTCATTTTCCACCATTTATGGTGATTTTTCAAAGTTTCCCAACTGTTATTATTCAAAACAGTTTTATATTTAAATTGTTCTTTTGTATTTTTGATATTTCCTCCCATCTTACATATGGGTTGATTTAGTATCAAACCCAATATTCCTCCCATAAACTTGTCCACCATATATAAATATTCACCTTTCCAATTTCCTCGTTGAACACTCGAAATGTTATCCGTTATCGGTGGATTCAGCACTTAACAACTACCAATGAGTCGGGGAATCAGCACTTAGCAACCCCTTTCACATTTAAGATACGGTGGGATCAGCACTTAGCAACCACCAATGATTCAGGGAATCAGCACTTAGCAACCCCTCGGGGGAATCAGCACTTAGCAACCCCCTTCACATTTAAGATACGGTGGAATCAGCACTTAGCAACCACCAATGAGTCGGGGAATCAGCACTTAGCAACCCCTTTCACATTTAAGATACGGTAGGATCAGCACTTAGCAACCACCAATGATTCGGGGAATCAGCACTTAGCAACCCCTCGGGGGAATCAGCACTTAGCAACCCCCTTCACATTTAAGATACGGTGGAATCAGCACTTAGCAACCACTAATGAGTCGGGGAATCAGCACTTAGCAACCCCTTTCACACTTAAGATACGGTGGAATCAGCACTTAGCAACCACCAATGAATCGGGGAATCAGCACTTAGCAACCCCTTTCACATTTAATGTAATCCGGCCTATTCCGAGTGTTCAACCGAAAATCGTGTTTTTCAACACTTTACCACTTTTCCCAACTTAACCACATTTTTAGAATCTTTGCCAAATATTTATTCTATGTTCAAATAAATCTCAACATATACCAAATAATATCAAAAATATGCATTATTTCACATGTTTACTTGCCTCGGTGCAAAATATCGTAATTTTGCAATTTACTCAACTATCTTCTCTTTTCCCCGTTTGAGGTAGTCTTCTCGTCTTTCTTGATCTATAATAGCAAATTTAACTCATTTAATGTTAAAATTTAATAAAATAGTCCTCCACCCAAATTTTTGAAAAATTACAATTTGCCCCCAAACTTTTGAATATTTACACTTTTGTCTCTAAGCTCGGAAATTAAATTTCATCTCTTATTCTTATGTTTTACAACATGCTGAACACCTTTCCCTTCTATGGCAACATCAAATTCTCACTCTAACACATACTTTTGAACATTAACTATTTTTACCGATTATGTCAATTTACTCGTTTTCGTTTAAAATCGCTTAGCAAAAGTTGTTTAACATAATTTCTAGCTTCATGTTCTACCATAAAACATCAAAATAAACACTTTTCACCTATGGGTATTTTTCCAAATATAAACCCTAGGTTAAATTATTGCTAGAATAAGTTAAATTAAGCTACCGAGACTCCAAAAACGTAAAGAACATTAAAACGGGACTTGGAATCACTTACTATTGAGCTGGGAAGCTTAAAAAACCCTAACTATGGTTTCTCCCTTGCTGATTTCGTTCACCATGGAGAAGATGAGCACATTTTGCCATCTTTTTCCCTTTTTAATTCTTTTTATTACTAAATGACTAAAATGCCCCCATTTAAAAAAATCTATTTCACTCATTTCTTATATCTATTTTTGTCCATCAATTAACTAATGGTCTAATTACCATATAAGGACCACCAATTTATAATTTTATAACAATTAGACACTTCTAATATGTAGAACTCAACTTTTGCACTTTTTACAATTTAGTCCTTTTGACTAAATTGAGTGCCCAAACGTCGAAATTTTCGAACGAAATTTTTACGAAATTTTTCCGTGAAATTGTAGATCATAAAAATATAATAATAATATTTTTCCTCGTCGGATTTGTGGTCCTGAAACCACTGTTCCGACTAGGCCCGGAATTGGGCTATTACAAAAAGGGTTAAGATAATGTATTTCTTTCTTCCTTCATTCCTTAGCCTTCTTCTTTCCTTTTCATTCAATTTTATCCTCTCCCTTCTTTTCTTTTTATTCAATTTCATACAAAACATATAATATTTATAAGTTAAAACTAAAATCAAATAACTCTTCTATGTTAGATTATGAAAATAAACATATATGGCATGATAATTTCATCATTTCTTACCTTAACCCCTTGAAAACCCCAAACCCTAACTCTTGTTTTTTCTCTCCTTTTAACACATCTATGGGGGTTCTCTCATGAGATTAAGATGCTCACTAGCCTTCTTTATAGTGTTTACAAAAGAAATTCTAAAGAAAAAGGAAGGTTTTGAGCTTGGTTTGTGCAACAACGGAGAAAGGATACAAATGAAATAAAAACAAAAGATAGGGTAAAGATAGATATGAAAGTGATATGGGCTTGGTAATAAGATGATAAATTTTCGTGTTTTCTCCTACTTTCTACACCATTCCATAAAAATATCTCATGATTTTTTTATTAAAAATGTCAAATTGCTAATAAGTCCTTAAGACATCCAGCTTTACACTTTAGTCCTAATCATTATGTCTAAAAATATCTACTTGACTAATTATCATCTTATCATTTTTCATCTTTTATAATTCCTTGGATGACACTTTAGTCCTAATCATTATGTCTAAAAATATCTACTTGACTAATTACCATCTTATCCTTTTTAATCTTTTATAATTCCTTAGATGACTCATAACTATTTTTGAGTAAAATTTCTTCTTAATCCTCCCTTTCTTTCCACTACTACTATGTATCTCCTAACTTTTTTTATATTTTTCCTACTTTGGCCACAACAATTTCTCTACTCTTTCAATTTAGTCAATACATCTATTTAAAATTTTCCTATCTAAGGAGTATTTGCTAATCTCATATCGGGTTTAAATACTTTCTAATTTAATACTCAAAATTCCTATTGTTCTATTTCAAGAATTCTCCTATAATTCCTAACTCGATCCATCATTGTACCTAACTCCAAGTTAAAACGCAGATGTTACAATTATTCATTGGTATGAAACTTGGTTAAGATATGTTATAATTTTATTTTAGTATGCTTATTTACTTAATACTTTTATGTGTTTGAATTTGAATTATGTTGCTCAGTATGCAAATTGCAAATATGTTTGTTTCCATGCGTAGGTATTAAGTAGACTTTTGACTAACTTGTGAGGTTCATAGCATTTAGTACTCAAGCTCAACTCATTACGGTGTACGTAATGCTCTTTTGAAATTAAGATTATAAATGGCATGTACCTAGCTTTAAGAAGTTTTATAAGTCCTTAATGATTTTGGTTAATTGGTATTCGTTGGTCATGTGTATAAATTAATGATCTTATTTTGGATTTATAATAACTCAAGCGATGAACTTTAAAGCTTGATTTGTTTTGATATATGCATGTCGTTGAATATTATTCATAAACTATGTGCCACGCTTCTTGATTCTCTTTTGACGTCACATTTCGGTTTATTAAGTTGTCTCGGCAACGAATAGATATCCTGCATTCGATTATATCGATTCCCCAACTTCCCTTATCTTTGAATTACGCATCTGAATCTTCCTGTCATTCCTAGTTCCTTAATTATGTTACTCAACAACTTAAACTGAAAGATATAAACTGATTTAAGCCTCCAATTCAAACATCGACGATTCTTGCAACACATTCAGATACCTCAAGCATATTCAAGGTGAACTTGCTAGAGGGGATCAATGAACCGTAAGGATCAAACCCATTTTTCGGTTTTCAAGTTGGTTCTAGTGTCACGGGGCTAGACCTTTCATCTCGCAAACCGTGCGGCCTTAGGCGATCCGTTTGCTCCAAACTCGCCTAAGTCAGCCTTTACGCCCAAAAGTGAGGATTCCTTAGAACTCCTCCAAGGCACCAATTTGTATAGCGGAAGCGATTGTGCCAAAAGAAGCTACAAAAGAACAACAGAAAGCCAAAGAAAGAATACACACAAAGTGTTTTAGTAAATGCTCAAGAATTCTATTACTCTTAAGAATTCAAGTTACAATGGATGATTTACAAATAAGAGGGAGGCTCTTTATTTATAATTGAGCTCCCCCAAAACAGACGGTCAAGATACATTTACATCGACGGACGAGATTCACTATATCCTTTGATTTTAGGGATTTACAAGATTTGCCATATCAAGTCTAATCTAATCTTTACAAGATATGATTTACTCTATCTTTTAAGATTAGTTACCATATTAGCCTAAGTTGCCATCTCTTCGCTATCGGGCCAACCAGGCTCTAATCTGACAGGCTTCTCCAATATCTCTTTGAATCGGGTCAGTTCTCATGGGCCAAATGATCCCCATCTGAGCAATAGACCTCCATTGGATGCATTTGGTGTGATGGTCACGGGCTTTGCACTTTGGCCCGTGACATTCTCCCCCACCCAATCTCACAACGTCTTCGTTGCGACTTTCGAATGGCACTGACTTGATTCACCTCGGTCTCGTCTCGACGCCTTAGCCTCTCCCTTCCTTCGGGACTTTTTCTTTGGCTTACGTGGCTTCTTCACTTGAACCGTCCTACTCGTCACATTTTCTCTGGTCAACTGTCCCACATGCATCACTTCTTTTTCCTTGAAGTGAGATGCACCACCCACCTCTCCCATAGGTGGAAGCCTTGTCGATGACTCGGCCAACTCTGACGTTTCACTTAGCTTGAGCCTCATTGGTCCCAACTTCACTGTTTTCATCGCAACTTTCTCCACTAAGTTCGATGACAAACTCACCTCTTCCTTGGGTAGAAGCCCCTCCGACGACTCACCAAGCTTAGACGTTGTCTTTCTTTCGACTCCGGCTTGCTTTGTACAGTTTCGCAACTCATGCGGACCACGGCACAAGAAGCACTTAACTTGCTTCTTTTTGCTCCTCTTTGCCCTTTTGGCTTCAGCTTTTCCCTTGCCCGAACCAAGCTTCTTGGGCTCCTTGTCTGCTCCATCGTTCCCCTCGATGACAGACTTCCTCGGACACTTCCGCAACCTATGCGGACCCTGACACAAGAAGCACTCTACTGGCTTATTCTCGCTTTTGGCCTCGTTGGCTTCGACACCCCTTGCGATCGAACCAAATACCAAGGCCTTACCCACTGGCTTCTCCTTAAGCGCGAATTTTCTCGGACATTTCTTCAACATGTGTGGACCGTCACAGAGAAAGCATTTTAGCTTGTCCCTTTTTCTCTTAGGTTTCTTCTTCCCAACTCGTGGTTTCCCATTACACCCATTGTCGCCGTTACCTTTGCCATCAACTATATCTTCCTTGTGATCCATTTCACATACGCACCTTCTATCAGACTTGAAAGACCCAAGCTTGTCTTTCCCTAGACCAAGCTTCACCACGGACTCAACTACCGTCATAGCTTCCGACAGCTTTTGGACACCTCTTTGTTCCACCTCCTGTCTGACCCACGGCTTCAATCCATTCTGAAAAGCAAGCAACGCTTCTCTTTCGGTCACCTCTGAAACTTGGAGCATGAGTTCCTTGAACTCTTGAACATACTCCCCTACTGTACCTTGTTGCGATATACTTTGCAACTTTGCCCGAGCTTCTTCCTCGACAAACTCTGGGTAAAACTGTCCCTTCAACTCGCATTGGAACTCTTGCCACGTCCCAATCTCCCATTGCCTTTTATCTGTGGTCCTACGTCGCCACCATAAAAGCGCAATGTCAGTAAGAAACATTGAAGCAGTATTTACCTTAACCGCATCATCCACGATGCCTTTGGCACGGAAATAGTGCTCCATCCTCCACAAGAAATTGTCCACATCGCATGTAGATCTTGTCCCCACAAACTCTTTCGGCTTTGGGACATCCTCGTTATTGAGTGCTGCATTTGCCACTCCTTTCCCCACGGCTGCTTGACACAATGCCAGCTCTCCCTCAAGCTCCTCTATTCTTGTGCTCAAAGCCCTCGTCGTGGCCATTGTTTCCTCTTTCAAAGCCATCATCATGGCGTCGAGAGCATCGTTCCTCTCCGTCAGCTTCTTCCTTTGGGAATCTAGCAACTCTCGCACATTATCCCTTTGGAAAGTGAGACACTCGGTAACAAAGTCCCTGGATTGCTCCCTTAAGTCATCAATTCTTTCCCCAAGCGCATTGTCTGACTCTTTTGCGTCTTCCATGGACTCCTCAAGTTTACCCACGCATTCCTCAACAGCCGACAACATCTCTCTCAAAGGCTTTCTCGCCCACAATTGTTCAAATGCTTTTCTCGATATCCCAACGGTGCCTTCGAACCAACTCGAATAGCACTTGGCTCAAAACTTGGCTCGGATACCACTTGGTTCAAAACTTGGCTCGGATACCAGTTGTCACAGGGCTAGACCTTTCATCTCGCAAATCGTGCGGCCTTAGGCAATCCGTTTGCTCCAAACTCGCCTAAGTCAGCCTTTACGCCCAAAAGTGAGGATTCCTTGGAACTCCTCCAAGGCACCCATTTGTATAGCGGAAGCGATTGTGCCAAAAGAAGCTACAAAAGAACAACAGAAAGCCAAAGAAAGAATGCACACAAAGTGTTTGAGTAAATGCTCAAGAATTCTATTACTCTTAAGAATTCAAGTTACAATGGATGATTTACAAATGAGGGGGAGGCTCTCTATTTATAGTTGAGCTCCCCCAAAACCGACGGTCAAGATACATTTACATCGACGGACGAGATTCACTATATCCCTTGATTTTAGGGATTTACTAGATTTTTCATATCAAATCTAATCTAATCTTTACAAGATATGATTTACTCTAGCTTCTAAGATTAGTTACCATATTAGCCTAAGTTGCCATCTCTTCGCTATCAAGCCAACCAGGCTTTAATTTGACAGGCTTCTCCAATATCTCTTTGAATCGGGCCAGTTCTCGTGGGCCAAATGATCCCCATCTGAGAAATAGACTTTCATTGAATGCATTTGGTGCAATGGTCACGGGCTTTGCACTTTGGCCCGTAACACTGGATCATTAGAACTTATTTTGATAGGAATTAGGTGGTTTTGAGGGCAAAGAAGACATAAAAATGAGTCGTGAAAGTAGAAAATTTAAAAATTATAGCAATTGAGAAAATAAATAAAAAAGTACTAGCCTAAAATTCAATGCTAGAAAAAAAATTGTACATAAATTCTACACGTTTATCATATAGGTCTAATCCATTACTTTCATTGGAAGAAAAAATCCTTTCTCTTAAACCATAATCACTAATAATAGTGAAACATTTAATATCTTAGTGGCCCATTGTATACCCCACCGCATTAAATCCGTACGGTAATGGTAGGTAACGTTGTTGGCAACCTTATAAATTCTACACGTTTATCATATAGGTCTAATCCATTACTTTCATTGGAAGAAAAAATCCTTTCTCTTAAACATAATCACTAATAATAGTGAAACATTTAATATCTTAGTGGCCCATTATATACCCCACCGCATTAAATCCGTACGGTAATGGTAGGTAACGTTGTTGGCAACCTTTTCTTTAATAAATTAGTTTAGGTAAATTCCATCATTAGTCGCTAAATTATAGTTAAATTTTTATTTTGGTTATTTAATTAAAAAATTTACAATTTAGTTATTAAATTATTCAAAAGTTTTTATTTAAGTTAATAAACTATTTAAAAAATTTTATTTAAGTCACTGAGCTGTTACGTTTTTGTTTTTTAAAAAGTTCTGTCAATGAATTTCAAATGGTAATTAAACGATCGGTACAGTGAATTAGTATTCATCAACAAGTAGAAGAACATACTTTAGATTCAGGTCAATCTGACGATCAATGTCGAAGATTGAAGAAACAGGTTATTTAAATTTTGGTTCGCGGATTCTTAATGTTTAAAGTTGTTTCTTAAAAAAAACTAACCTTAAAAAATATTAGGAAAAAAAAAATTTCGATTAATGCAAGCAGTACGAACAAAAAAAATCATATAATATCGATTTTAAAATTTAAACATCTTAATAAATTTTTTTAGTTAAATGACTAAAACGATAACTTTTTCATAGTTTAGCAATTAATGGTATAATTTACCCATTAGTTTATTGTCAACTTGGTATACATACGGAGTATATATGTTTGTGTATATATATATATGCATAAGTAATGGCCATAGCTTCTCGATAAATTAAAAAGGCTACTTTTATTAGCCAATCTCGTAAGAATCCAAGATATGACAGGGGTTGAATATATCTCGAGTGATATGATTCACAAGGCCGAGTTGAGCCAACTGAGGGTTGAGTTAACTCCATGGGATCTTCAGTTTCTTCTAGTCGGTCCTGTCCAAAAGGGTCTCCTTTTTGCCAAACCACAACATGAAAACTCCTTTATCAACCACTTAAAAGCCTCTCTTTCCGACACTCTACTCTACTTTCCACCCCTTTCGGGCCGCCTAGCCACTACCGAACATGACGACGAAAAGGTTTCGTTTTTCATCGATTGTAATAATACCGGGGCCTTGTTTATCCATGCTAAAGCAGATGGAGTGACCATTTCCGACATTATCGAACCTGTTTATGTTCCTTCGATTGTTCATTCGTTTTTCCCACTCAACGGTGTTAAAAACATAGAGGGCGTTTCTAACCCATTGCTCGGAGTGCAAGTGACTGAGCTTGTGGATGGCATTTTCATCGGTATCACGGCGAACCATTCTGTGCTCGACGGTACATCCTTTTGGCACTTCTTTAACTCATGGTCCGCCATTTCAAGAGGTTTAATCCACTTACCGAAGCTCCCTGTTTTTCAACGTCGGTTTTTTAATAGCATCAATTTCCCCATTCAGATTTCTAAATCTCACGTCCAGAATTTCCCTGACGATTTTGTTGTGCCACATTTTAAAGAAAGGGTTTTCCATTTCTCAAAACAAAGCATTGTAACCCTCAAAGCAAGAGCCAATGCAGAGGTCGGCACCGGCACCACCAACCAAATGGTACAAATCTCATCACTTCAAGCACTCTTGTCCCATCTATGGCAATCTATTATGCGCAACAAAAATTTAGAGCCAAATGAAGACACCCATTACTGCTTTATCATTGGCGGCAGACAAAGATTACATGATTTGCCACAAGAGTATTTTGGGAATGTGATAAAGAACCAAAAAGTGACAATGAAAGTTAAACAACTGCTAGAACAAGGAGTTGGCAGCGTAGCATTGGAAATGAACAAGGTGATTGCTGCCAATACAGGTGAAGATTTCAACAAGTTCATTGAGACATGGATTGCAAGCCCTGAGCTGTTGAAGATTTCTACCATATCAAGTCGGACTTTGGCCACTAGCAGTTCACCTCGGTTCGACATGTATGGTAATGATTTTGGATGGGGAAAGCCAATAGCTGTAAGATCTGGGTCGGCAAATAAATTTGATGGAAAAATAACTTTGTTTTGTGGAGCTGAAGAAGGTAGTATTGATGTTGAAGCATGTCTTTCACCTGAGACATTGAATGCTTTGGGAAATGACGAAGAGTTCATGGATGCTATTATTAACAACTAATGTCAGACTTATTTAATGCTTTCCACGTTCTAAAATGGGTGGATATCCCTATTTTTTCTTTATGGCACCTAATCTATTATTGTTATGCAAAACAAGGCTTCTTTTCTTTTTTTACACCAATATTATAAAATAAAAAATTAAATTCGAAAAATGGTATGTCCAATTATATATGAAAATAGAATGTTTGAGGGATGGAGGATGATGCATAGCTTCTTCTTTCTTTTATTTTTTTTTTAGAAAATGGTTTTATGTAAAAGAATTAATATTTTAATGGGTCACACCATTATGATTGGCTACACTTAAAATATATAAGTTTATACTAAACCCAATTACAAAATACGAGTATAAGTCAGCAGGAGATGGTGCCAGGTAGGTAGGCGGCAGGCAGTACTAGTCACTCCTCCCTGACAGGTGATATTGGTGCCAGGCTTCAGTCTCATCCGTCAACACTATCTAGTCTCATCCTCAGAGAAGAAAGAGGGAGAAGAGAAACGGTTAAAAAAAAAAGATAAGAAAACAACAACAGTGGAGAACAAGAGGAGAAGAAAAAGATAAGGATGAGATATTTTTGTTTCTTTTCAAATAGAAGGAATTGTTATAAATTATTTTCTTAGTATTATTTAGTTTTTTATTGTGATTTTTATGCTGTTTTTAATTTATTTTAAAGTTATTTTGTCAGTAACTATTGTAAACTGTTTGTTTAGTTTAATGATTGTGATTTATTAGGTTATTAATGTAATTTTTTTTATGTTTTTTAAATTTATTTTATTAGTAATTTATGATTAGGTTAATTATTTATTTAGTTTAATGTTTATTGTGATTTGTTATGAATGTATTTTTTTTATTTGATAATTTTTTTATTTATTGAGATGTTGATTAATTTTGGTTTTATATATTTTTATAGGTTGTTTGAAAGAAACTAAACAATTATGTTTCTGTTTTATTTTTGGATTCGTATGTTTTATTTGTTTAGATAATTTTGGTTTATTTTAATTGTATTATTACTGTAAACTAAAATAATTTTTATGTAGATAAAATATTGGAATTTATGAGATTTTTATTGTAATTATATTATTATATTATTATATTTATCATAAAATCCAAATTATTTACCTATCGTACTTTGTTTTTTTGCAACAAACCAATTAAATTCATTTTTTAAAATTGTAGATTTCTAAATAGGTTCTTTGATTAATAATGATGATCACATGTCAAAAATGTTAATGATATGGTAAAAAAATTGTTATTTGTTATTTACGTAATTTACGGAATTAAATTAGATTATATTAACTATTTCGGTAATTTAATAGTGTTAGGGTCTATACCGCCCATTGAGGGGTTGTGTGAATAATGTAGGCTATCTGTCGGATGAACACCTCGTGCCATACTTGGAGTTAGTCGAATTCGAATCAGTGGCATTGATCCAAACGTTTAATTTGTGGTACAACTTAATATCCGCTTTGGTCAAGCGATGGCGCCTATAGACTCACACATTTCATTTGTTGTATAGGGAGTGCACCATTACTCTACAGGATGTTGCACTGCAACTCGAGCTCTCCATTAACGGGAGTGCAATCACGGGCATAAGTTCGATCTCTGAGCTGGCCACTCTTTACTATAACTTACTTGGACGCTTGCCTAATGAGGGGAAATTTACGGGTTTGAGATTTTCATGGCTGAAGGCTAATTTCGAGCATTTACTGAGTACTACCACTAAACGAGAAATGACGTACGCTGTTTAAACATACATTATGCACATCATAGGGAGTGTACTCATGCCAGATGCAAACAACAACAAGGTCCACTTGATGTACTTGTCCATATTATCTTATTTGCATAACATTCGTTCGTATAGTTAGGGGTTCGTAATGCTAACTATGTTGTATTGCGAACTTTGTTGAACAACAAACCTTTTTACCGTAGACATAGGCGGATGCCTCATATTGCTACAGTCTTGGGCGCTTTACCGGATGTCATTATTGACATCGACTAGTCACCAAGCATATGTATTTCTACTCATGAATAGGTGATAAATTTTTACCCATTATAGCAATTATTTGACATTTTTGCATAATGATATTATTTTAACAAGTTTTTTTCGTAGATAGAGTACTAATCCGGGTATCTGGAGGTCATACACGATTCCGATATATCATCTAATGATTGAAAATCATGTTGGAGGAGGGTAAGTTATTCCAATATTCGTGATATTTAATTATTTTATCTTACTCGACCGCTGTTATAATAACCATGTTATTAATTGTACAGTTCATCTTGATGCCCTATTCTCTCGTGGAAATTTCAACTGTTATTCCCTTGTCTACCCACTCCACTCAGACTGATAGTGCATTAACGTACTAATTATAAATTTTCAGATAGTGGAGTGGTATCATGGAGATCGAGTACTCCGGCAGTTCGGTTGTATATAGTATATCACGGCTCCGCCAGTACAATTGGGGGACATCTATGGGATTAACAAGAGGGGGAAACATGAAAATAATTAGGCGGTAGTACATCAACAATATATTGCAAGATGGGGATGATACTTTAGTTGGTCATAGTTTCGATCTGTAGCCCTCGTTAGAGTACATACAGTGGTACTTTGAGATGGGAAAACAATATTTATTTCGTAGGCAGTTGGTGATAGTCCCTCTGCACATGACACGACTTGGGCAACTGTCTCATCCCCTTCCACATCCGTCTCTTACACCCGAGCCAAAGCCAGAGCCAGACCATATTTCAGAAATAGTTATTATTAATTAGATTTGGGGGGTCGATGACTATTTTCTAGGCTTGTCAGGACATAAATATAATTTAGAGTTTGATATCTTCAGCCACCTACTACAATAGTACTCCACTCATTCTGGCCCATTAACACTGCAATACTCCACTCCTTCCAGCCTGAGTTCATCAATGATTTTGGGGCATATGATTTTTCTTCTATGTTTAGCACAACCCCAGGTTCGAGTGAAGAGAACATTGATCGTAGTGATCATCTGTAACGTGAACGCTGACCACCACAAAAATATACCTCTAGGACCACATTATCAAACCATCAATTTTAGAGTTTTTGCAATTTAAATAGTTAAATTTTGTGTTAATTTAATTGTAGTAAAATATAAATGCAAAAATTCAAACTTTGTAATTTTAAATGACATTTGTTGGAACAAATTTGGAAAAAAATTTGTATTTATTTAATTGAGATTTATTGGAACAAATTTTGTAATTTAAGTTAGATTCATTGCAACAAACTTTGTTATAAATTAGATACATTAGAATACATTAGTTTAATTTCTATCAAATCTCGACAATTATCCAATATAAGTTCACTGCGGGCATTTACTCCGATTATGCCTAGCTAATCTACATACACTACAAAGCTTTCCATTAATTCTCTCTAATGTCCATTTTATTATGGACTCTGGTTGATTGCGGACAACCTTTCAGATTCCTACACAACCTTTTGTCTAGAATAAGCTTGAAAGTAGTCGGAGGCACCTCCCATGTAGACAGATCAGGTAGGACAGGGAATTTGTTCTCTCAGACACGTAACGTGTGCTCGAGAGTGTACACCTCATCGATAAATTGTTCAACATTAAGTGATGTGTGCGCACAGGCTGCTACAATGTGCGCGCAAGGATAATGAAGTTTTTGGAACCTCCTACAATCACCTTGTATGTTTCAGAGATCAACTTCATAAGACCTAGGTGGTATAATGGGTCGATAATCAATGGTCTCCATAACTCAAAATGTTTGAAGATCTTGTGAATATATTTTTACATTCATTGACATTGTCATTCAATAGTTTGCAACCATTACATCCCTAACATTTTTGAAAAACACGTGTCCCGCCTTCATCTGATTAACTTGCTGTTGTCCCATTCTTGGTATCAAGGTACCCAACTTGTATAACGTAGCCGAGAACACAGATGAAATCAAAAGATGTCGTGTTTTCCTCAATACAAAGTTAACCCCCTCTGCCAAGTTAGTGGTCATATAACCATAGCGAAACTGCTTGTCAAAACTTTGAGCCCATTGCCACGGCTTCAGGTACCCAACAACTGTCGAAAAGGTATGTTCGTTTCACCTTTCATGTCACTCTCAAGTCGAGTCATCCTTTACCCAAAAAAGTGTGGCTCTAGCTCATATGTTGTAGGTGTATTAAGAAAAGATAAGTTACAGTCTCGAGTTAAAATATTAAAACATATATTAAAAAGATAAGGTTATCCTTTACCCATTTTCACAACTTGTCTCTGCCAATCTGCATTTTTATACTCTTGGTAAAAGTTTTTCAGGATATGTCAGATGCAGTAAACGAATCTCCATGGTATACCAGAACGTCTAATGGCGACAATTATTCACTTCCCTCTATCAGAGATGATGCAGATATTATTGTCACTAACAACATACCTCCGCAGGTTCATGAAGAAAAATTATCATGATTCCATATTTTTCTTATCCACAATGGCAAACGCTATCGGGAGCACACTTTTGTTACCATCTTGAGCAACCGCAATAAGCAGGATATGCGTATATTTTTCATTTAGACATATATTATCTACTTGTACAAATGGCTTGCAGTAGGAAAATTAGCGCACACATAGATCAAACGTCCAAAACATACATTAGAAATTTTTTTTTCCTAATTGTAGTTGGTCACCTCGACCGTAATAAAGTCATGTTTGTAACTCAATGACAGTCCCCCATTACATACTCTCGCATAGCGACTATCCACCACTGTAGCTCATTATACAACACATCGAAATCTTCATATAATTGCTCAATTGTCATATGTTTAGCTATCCATGTTTTCTAGTATAATACTCGATACTGGAATCATGCTTGCATTTCAACAATCAGTACTGAAACTTTAATTGTCGGGATGTCATTCACCATTAACATGATGCATGTACAGATAGTTTTGGAATCAAGTTTCCAGTGATCTTTTGTTATAAGTGTTGAAGTGCATGTGTAAGGCCTAACAAATTTTTGTATCTCCCACATCTGTGACTTTTGGATAAATATATCTTGTATCCGCCAATTGCAACCCTCCGTCGACCTCCAACACTCCTAATGTATAATGTAACAGCTCAATTTTGGGCCTAGTCAAAATAGTAGTTTCGAGACCCCAAATCTAACGTAATAAAATTTCTTTTATTATATTTTTATGGTTTACAATTTCATAGAATAATTTCGTGAAAATCTCGTTTGAAAATTTCGACGTTTAGGCACTCAATTTTAGTCAAAAGGACTAAATCGCGTAAAGTGCTAAAGTTGTGTTCTATTAGCTAAATGCGTTAATTAGCCATAAAACTTAAAAGTTGAGGTCGTTATTGAGTAATTAGACCATTAAAGGAGAAAGTGGATGCACATGGAGTGTAATTATGATGTTGGATGGTTTAGGTTGGTATTAGGTTATTATATGATAAAATAAACAAAAAGGAATAAAAATATCATTTTTATTTCTTTGCTCATCTTCTCCCACCGTTTTTCACCAAGAGAATAGCCATTGGAGAACTCAAATTTTCAGCAAACTTAAACCCTTGCATGTAAGTGAAATTTATGTTTGTTTTTGTTGATTTATATGTTTTTGGAACCCTTGAAGCTTAAGCCAGCTAAATAGGGGACTAATTTGCAAGATGATTGAAAGGCTAGGGTTTTGGGCCATGAAAGCATGATAGTTGACTATGAAGTTTAATGGAGGAAAATGAAACCTTGTTGTGTGTTGAACATTTCTTGTTAAGTGATTTTTGTTGTAAAATGCTAATAGGGGTTAATTTGTAAAGTATGAAGATTTTGAGTTATATGAGTGAAATTGGGGATTATACGGGCTGCTATGAGCACCTAAATAATTCAGTTAGTCTTTTATGTGGATAAAATTCCATAAATTTTGTTTTACAAGCATAGGGACTAATTTGTAAATATGTAAAAGTTTAGAGGCAAAATTATAATTTTAACAAAATATGAACTGTGGACTGATTTGAATAATGTGACTAATAATTAGGCTAAATGTGATACTATAGATCAAAGAAAATGAGGTTCGGACCTAGAACGGGGGGAAAAACGAGAATTGACGATTATGTTCCTTTTTGCCCTTTTGGTGTCAAGGTAAGTTTGTATGTAAATAATATATCGTTTTTACTTATGTTATAATATTTTGTTATATTACATGAGATGTAGTTGTAAATTGAATGATTATTTGATGTAAATTATGAACTAAGATTGACTATGGATGAAATTGACAAAGTAAGAATAAGTGAGAAATTTCCTGGTTGAACTTTCAGAATAGAAAAGAATACGAAGGATGTCATGAGAACTCATGTGTAGTACTATGTGTAGGCTAATATGAGTATAAGATTTTTATTGTAACATGTGTAGTACTAAGTGTAGGCTATTATGTGTACTGGATAGCTTTAGTTACGTGTGTAGTACTATGTGCAAGCTACTACGTGTATTAGATGGTATTGGTCACATGTGTAGTACTAAGTGTAGGTTACTATGTGTACCGGATAACATTAATCATAAGAGTGGTGCTATATGCGGAACCATAGTGTATCTGTTATTATTTCGAAGTGTTCATCGGGAAAATCGACTAAGTGAAATTATGTATGACTATGTGGTGATAAGTGCAGGTATATATATGTGTATCATCATGAGCAATGTGTTCGGTAAGTTATCGAAATGTGGTAAAATTTCAAAGGAGTAAGTGAAGTGATAAAGTCTTGTATCATGCATGCAAGTTGAATTATATTATTGAATGTGAGCATATTATTATGATGTTTCATGAAAGAGTGAAATTTGAAATAAAACAGTTTTAGAAAGTAGCAGTTGTGTAATTTTGAAAAATTACCAAAAATGGTAAAAATTGAATTAAAGGTTGAATGAGATGTGAAATTAAATCTTATTGAGTCTAATTTCAAATAAAAGAAACAGAGTAAACAAAAGAATTTTATATTATGAGATATTTGAATTTTAGTGAGACAGGGTCAGAATGATTTCAGAATCCCCTACTCTGGCTTGGGAAAATCATTAAAAATTGTAAAAAAATAATCATGGGATATAATTTATATCTTTAAAATCCTAAATGGGTTTACTTTCAAAAGAAACAAATGGGAATGTCATCTGAATTCTGTACGAGAAGATAATTAATTTTTAGTGTAGAAAGGTCGAAGCTGTCAGATAGCAGAACAGGGGTAACTTTAAAGAATAAACTGTACTTATTGGCTAAACCAAAAATTCTAAAAATTTTATGGTAAGAAGATATGTGAGTCTAGTTTTGGGGAAAATTAGCAGATCTTAATTTGGAGTCTTGTAGCTTAAGATATAAATAATTTAGTAACTATGACTCGAGCAGACAATTTGATATGAACATGAATAAATAGTGGCACTATGTGCAATTATGATTGTATTATCTTAAGTACATATTGTGGAGATTTACAAAAGTTTGTTAATAAATCGCTTATTATTTACGTACCTACTTACTAAGCTATAATGCTTACCCCCTTCCTTTTATTTTTCCTATAGTGTCACAGATGCTAGCTCGAGTTAGAGGTCGTCGGAGATTCTATCACACTAACAAGTTATTGATTGGTATTGTATCAATGATCTTCAAGTATTTTTAAGTATATGGCATGTATAGGGATTTGATTATGTGTGTATATGTCATTATAAGTTGGCCTAAAATGTTGGCCTATAATATTTGATAGTTCATTTTGTATAAGGCCATTGAGGTTGGCTGATATTAGTTAAGTTATATGTTTATGATGTTGTATTTTGTGGTTGTGCAAAACATGTATGACTCAGTTTAATACGTTTACAAGTGTGTATGTTCTGGTAATGCCTCGTACCCTATTCCGGTGTCGAATACGGGTAAGAGGTGTTACATATAATGTCAATTTAGACATAGCGACTTTGTAATCCACTAACGCATTCATGTTATACCGCTTAATGGAAGATATGCACTTTTCCTTACTTTCGAATTTTTGGCGCATAAACAACTCCTCAGGATCGGAATCTACGGCCAACCGGTGAGCAAGTAGTATATCAGGGTACTTCGAAAACTCAGTTGTATGCGTCACATCGGGGTCTATGAGAGACATGTGTGTCCCAAGATTATTGTGTATCACAATATGTTGAATCTAGTTCTCGGCTATAGACACGTTAACATTTCCATCGTCATTCGCGCATTCGTCATCAATATCATCCGAGACCTCATCCATATCGGGACCACTATCACTATCGATCTTGTGATAAGAAGGATCACTACTATCATATACATTATCACCAACCGCATCAGTCCCGGATGCATCATTAAGACTGATATCTTTCTCGCGTATAGTCGATTGACTATAACGTATAATATCGAAACTACCATACACGACTTTTGAGCTCTATGTTCTTCACCTAATGGAGTGAGATTTTCAGTTGGCTCCACATCAGCTAACTCAGCAAATAACTGAATTGATGCATTTTGGTTACTCCAATTCCCACGATAAAGAGCGACCATTGTCTCCAGGTCATCATCGTCTACAAGTTCCACCTCAGTGAATTTAATGGGGTCTGTCGAAACTGAAAACTTGTAGAAAAGTTTTGAAATCCTTCTCCTACAACGTCTAACAATTTTTGCAGTAATCCTTTCCTTCATATCATCAAACGAGACATTTCTATTAAATATCATTGTTATTTGTTGGCGACATTCAAATATACATCCAACTGTTGTTGTCAAGATTACTCCATCGAAATAAACGTATACGAAAAAATTGATTATCCATCTTCAATGCTAAATATGTTAAAAAATATATAAAAATTCTCAATACAATTTCGAACAGCAAACAAATTACTTTAATAAAAGAATTACTGTAAATCTTGCACTTCTCTCATCATCCTATCAACTTTCTTCCTTTGTGCTGAAGTGGTTATCTCATCATGCAATATCATATTTATTGTCAATTATTCCAATATCTATGATAGAATTTTTTTCAAATTTCAATATTTATCTATTTTCTTCTTGTGTCATCACTAACTAACATTTAATTTATAGTTTTTACTAACAAAATAACTTTAATTTAAATTCAAAACAACATAAAAATTACATTCATAACAAATCACAATAAACAAACTAAAAAATTGCTAACAAAATAATTTATAAAATTCCTAATCCCTTTCTATTTAAAAAAACAAACATACCTTCTGCTTCCTCTTTAAAAAAAAAACAAACATATTTTTCTTCTTTCTTTTCTATTTTTTTTTCTCATTTCTTTCTTTCTTTCTTCTCCTTCGCTTCTTCTCTACTGCTTTCTTTTCTTTCTTTTTTTACCACTTCTCTTTTTCTCTACAGGGAGGACCATAGAGCTGTTAGGGAGGCATTTCAAATTCCCAAAAACCATCTCATCCCAATTCCATGACCATCTCAGTAGAACATGGAAAAACTCAAACGACACTACCCCCTTTAGCAAAACCTCACACCATTCCCCTTCCATTATCCCAAATCCAGCAACCCAAAACCATCTGAATCTCCAACCCAGTAGCACAACCTTCCCTCGAGAAACCCACCCTTCCATCAATCCTACTCAACCTCAGTCCTCAAGAAACAACTTGGGTTTGTATAATTAAGGTTAAAATAATATGTAATCTTTATAAATTTATAATTTAGTTTTTTTTATTTTTACTTTTAGGAATTTAATTTTTTTATTTTTCAGATTTAGTCCAATTATTACCGCTGTTAATTTTTTTGTTAAATTTGTTAGTGTAACTTTTTGAAATTAAAATATATTTACTCAATGTAATTTAAAATTTGACATTGTAATTAACTTGAATTTAGTAAAATAATTTTAACAGTATTGTTAACTGATAGACCTGAATTTAAAATTTGAAAAGAAAAATAACTAAATTCTAAAATAAAAATACAAAGATTAAATTTTAAGTTTTGAAGAGTAGAATGACTTATAACATATTTTAACCTAACGATGGCTTCAAAAGTGGGAATATTACATAAAAAATTTGCATAACTATATTGTTATTATCTTTTAATGCACTATTTTTTAAGGTTAAAGTACTTAGGAGATCCCTGTACTATAGGAACTATATTAAATTAGTCTATTTATTATTAAATAAATTAATCTAGTTCTTATACTATTAAAAAGAATTAAAGAAGTCTAAACTATAACAAAGTTAATTTTTTATATAAAAACTATCTTGAAATTTATCTTTTTTACAATTGCAGTTCAATTTCAAATAAAAAATTTCATTTACAAAATCATGAAAACTTTAAAAATATTAACTTTGTTAAACCATAAATTATTATTTTTTAAACCGTAAATGTTAACTATTTCCAATTTGATCTCATTGATTCCTTTTAATAGTTTAGGGACTAAATTGATTCATTTAGTAATAAAAAAAACTAATTTGAACTCAATTAATACTATCGTCACGAGAAAATTTTAAAATAAATTTTCATTTTTTTTCACCTTAAGAATCTTTCGAAAAACTCATACAAACTCAGTTTCCGATGACAAAACTATATTTCAACTAGTTCTTTCTCTTTTTTAAACCTCGATTTTAATTCATTTCTCACTCTATTTCATAAATCATGTATCATTTTTACTAAAACAACTTCTTCTTCTTTTTTTACTTCTATTTTATTTTTAGAATCAAAACCCAAACTTTAAAAAAAATTAAACATTTGTTGGATTAATTGGGAATTTGTAAATTAAGGGCAAAGAAGACTATATAGGGTTTTCTTTTTTCTTTTTTTTTGAGAATAGAGTAAAGGAATTAAGTTCACCTTTAATACAATACTATGTTGAAGTTAAGGAAATTTTATGACAAATTTCGAGTTAGGGGTGCAAAATGTAGGTTCTTCACAAGCAAGCCTTAGGTTGCAATATCATCTTGTATTTAATGGGTCATATAAGCAGCCTCTTACCGAGTGATGATTGTTGTTGTAGTTCGTGTAGGAGAAGTGAAGAAGAAAAGGGTAAAGAAAGAAAGAGAGAAAAATGATTAAATAAATAAATATCCTTTTCCAATTTCACTTGAAAACGGTGTTATGTATCACTATATTATTGACTAACAGATTTTTTTAATTGAGTTAACACAAAGTGATTATTGCAAAGGAAATATAATTTAGATATTTTTTTACCAAAAAAACCATGTACCTAAGTGAGACAAATGACTATAGTTAGGGGGTTAATTTTAAATTTAAGCCTTTTAAATATGATATTTATATTAAGGGGAGGAATACACTTTGATCAATGTAGAATTATAAGAGTTTTACACATTTTCATAGTTTTTAAATATGATTAATATTTTAGTAATCTTATTGTTATATTTCAAGTTCAATTTTTGTATATCATACATATAAGATTTTGAGTAAATTAAAGTTGTTTAACTATTTGTTTTATATCATTTTCTATAGGGTGCGCTTTTGCCTGCAATATGTTAGCAGTATCTTTTAGCTTAAAAATGCATCCTACAAGTGTGCTTTTGTCCTACCAAGGAGCTATTTGCAATTAATCATGAATGGGTAAAATCAAGGTAATTGGTACCGTATTGATGGACCATATCGTTTTTCTATTGGAACTGATATATATCAATGTCAGTATGTTTTGGTGTATCATTTTGAATTTATCAATATTTTTAAAAAAATTAATAGAAGTGTATAAAAATATTTCAAATATGAAAGGAATGATACTGAACAAATTTCAAATATCCATGCACCAGTTGATGCACAATGTTTCGATAAAGTTTTTATTATTTATACCATATTAGTAAAAAGTTAGAAAATTTATATTTTTTAATATTATTCATGTACCAACCTATGCATAATGTTCTAACCAGTGTAATTGAAATTGGGTAGAATAGATCAATGCGAAAAAGGGAGTTGGTTGCACTAGTTTATTATTGAAACAATGCAAATCGATTAAAACAACCAAAATCAATATAGAAACAACTACATTGGTTAAAACCCTAATTTAAAAAAAGTGTATATCCCGCTAAATTTGCCTCTATAAATATTATTGTGTTGAAATTTCTTATTAATTGTAATCACCAAATTATTATCTTTTGTTGGAATACGAAATTCAAGCTATAATTTTTAGGCATAAGGACAAATTTAACTTTCAATGTCCACAATTTTTTTAATTAATTTTATCATTATTATTATTTTAGCTAAATTTGACTGCTAACCTCTTAAATGAATCGAATCAGTTATTGTAATGAAAATGTTGACTAAAGCATTAAATTTGTTAACAATGTTGGCGTGGCAACTCACATGACAACTCAATTGTATTTTTGTTGTTATGACACTATTTGTCTTGTATATTGTGTAAAAGTTATTTTAAAAATTATAAAAATAAAAAATTTAAAAATTCAAAAAATTTACATAAAGTACACATAAATTGTCATGTTTAAAGTTTTAATTATTTAATTAATATTTCCGTTACAAAAACAAATCAACATTTTGATTATAAAATGTTCTCATGGTTAATTCTTTATTTGATCATTTTCTCCCTTGTAGGCCTGATATTATTTTTTTACAATAACTTCAGTCTCTTCTTAGAAGTGTAAACTTGGTTTTGCTGCAAACCTCAAAATGACATTGTCATGCTAAAATTATCATTGCCATGTCACTTTTCCTAAAGAAACTTGTATTGCAACAGCTTGTATGTGCATTTGAGTTTTGCAATCCATTCGTTTCACTATATGTTACTTGAAAAAATACGCTATAAAATGTCACTCTAATCACTTAAACATATTTTAAAAAGAAAAGAAAACCGCAGCGCCAAGCCAAAGCCACCTGAGAAGCAGAGGAACTGAAAAGGAAAAATGCATGGCCGGCCCCGAAAAGCACCGAAACCTGAAGATGAAGCGGCTTCGTCTGCCAAAGCCCAGAAGCTACGCGCTCTCCAAACTCAATTCTTCTCCTTTCACCATAATAAAATGTAATCCTCTCTCTCTCTCTTTTTTGGGTTAAATTTGTAATATTATTTAGAACTTTTTCTGATCTAATTTAGGATGACTTTTTTGTTATCATTTTGATTTTTCTTGGTATTTAAAATTGGTCAGTTACACCAAAGAGGCGGTTGAACTTAGTGCCAAGCTTCTTGAGATCAATCCTGAATCGTACACCGCTTGGAACTATAGGAAACTCGCTGTTGAGCACTATCTGAATCTGCCCGATTGTAATCCTGACTCGATCAAGTCTGTTCTAGATGATGAACTCAGAGTGGTGCGTTGCTTACTTGCTTTAAGGATTTCATTTTACTGCCCTATTTTAGTTAAACAAATGTGATTTTTTTTTACATTTTCTAAAGATCGAGATTTTCTAGTTTGGATTAGTTAGGATCTGAATGATGCTATAGTTTTATCCCATTTCACTTTATTTTAGAATTATATTTCTTTCTTTGCGTATAAGAACATATAGATATTCCTTCTTTGAAATTTATTGATCGAAGGAAATTGTGCAGGTCGAGAACGCATTGAGGCAAAATTTTAAGTCATATGGAGCATGGCATCATCGAAAATGGGTTCTCAGCAAGGGCCATTCATCGATCGATAATGAGCTGAGATTGCTGGACAAGTTCCAGAAGGCTGATTCTCGTAATTTCCATGCATGGAATTATAGGAGGTGAAATTAGTATGCCTTTTCTGTTAATCTTGGTGCGTGTAGGTGTGGAGAATTATTACTTTGTGCCATTCATGTCTTCTTTTATTATTCTTCCCAGATTTGTTGCAGAGTCAATGAAGAGATCAGAACAGGATGAATTGAAATATACTGAGGATATGATTTACGCAAATTTTAGCAACTACTCTGCATGGCATAATCGAAGGTAAAATTGTTTCCTTAAATCTAAGGTCATAATGTTTCTTTATGGTGCTTTGATTTTGTATATAGGAAGTGAATACCAATTCCTTGTTTGATAAATATATTAGTTATTTGTGCTAGATAATTGTTGATGTTTTCTGTGGCCAAGTTTCTTTTCGCTGAGCTATAGTCAAAGTGTATTAATAAGTTCAAGCAATTCACTGTAATCCTGCCCTTGATATGGTATTTGTTGTTGGACTTAGGCTCTAATTGTGTAATCAAATTTTGTTTTAATGAATAATTATTCCAAATAGCATCTTGATTGCTGGACTATAATGTGTCTCTCCATGCTCAATATATCTGCTAATGATATGAATCGCATGAATAATTTCTGCAGTGTATTGTTGTCTGCTTTATTTGACAAAAAGGCTGAAGGATTTCTCTTGAAAGAGAAGGTCTTGCCAGAGGAATATGAATTCATACACCAAGCCATATTTACGGACCCTGATGATCAAAGTGGATGGTTTTATCATCTTTGGCTACTAGACCAAACAGTTACAACTGACTCTCCTCTCCTTGCTTCATCTTGGCCTGGTCATGGTTCTGATGTCCTTCTAGTGGGAGATAGATGCTATAATGGTTCTGCATTTTCTCCATTTTCAGCTTTGCATTCTGATTCAGGGTCATTTCCCATTGTTCTTTATTTTAATCAACCTGTTAGGGGTGTAAACTCATCTACAGTTACCGTTGAATGTGGATTTAATAAAAATGAAGATCTTCTTTGGAAACCACTTTCTGCAAGTAACTCACAAACTGCACGAGTTTGGGTTGCACATTTAAAAGTTTCATCTTCAGATCTTCATTCTACAGTTGAAGTTAGTGTTGGACATACTAAGGGAATCATTTCAACAAGAGGGTTTGAATATAGCCATCCTTCAATGCTTTCATTTAAAGTACATGTACAGCCTATGGAAAGAGATTCCTCTCAAGTTTCAGTTGCAGAAAGTATTTCATTGAGAGAAGAAAATTTTAAGGTCTATGGAAAACAATCGGAGGAATCAATTATTGACTCTTTTGATCAACTAATTATCAAGAATGGTCATGAAACAACTGCATCTAACTGGCGTTTTGAGGCTTTAGCTAAAGAGATTGAATGCTTCCGTGAACTGTTATCGTTGGTGGACTGGTGAACTTGGATAACTTAATTATTACCTTTATTGAACTCTTAGGAAGCACATTTTTAATAATGTCTCTTATTTTTGGTTTTTTTCTTCCTTTTCTGTAGTAAAATTGGAAAGCTTACACTTGCTAGATTACTGAAGGCTTATGATGCAATGTCATATCCGTTCGCTAACAAACTGGTGCATTCAGAAGAAGTTCTTGAGCTGTATAGTGATTTGATGAAATTGGATCGAACACATTACCAGTTCTACAAGGATGAACGTAGCATTGTCTTGCTACAGAAGGTGAGTGCATACTTTCTCAGTGATTTGGTCACTAAAAGCATCATCATTTAAGCTTTAGAGTTGGACTGTTGTTGTTTCCGATGTTTTGTGCAAGTAGCCAGATCTTTTCTACAACGTCTAAAATGTATGTTTACTTGTTAGGTTACTGTATTTTATGTATGTTTATTTGAATTGGTACTTTGTGGTGGAAAAAAAACCTTCCCCTAGACAGCTAAACTTTGTGTTATAAAGATTCTGTGCATGTTTGGTCCTCTCGTTTGTTTTTTTTTTTTTTCGTTTTTCACTATTGTACTAATTTCTGGTGTAGATTGTTAGATTTGCATATAGGTTAAGTGAGAACCTTTTGTCTATCTATTCTGTAGGTGACATCTAGTAAAGGGTCTTTACTTCAACATTGCTTTCAGTATAAGGACTCGGTTTCATCAGCTATATGTGGTCCTATCTGTCTCCGGCTGAATAACTTATCACTATCACGGATGGGAGCTTTTGAGAAATTATTGTGGGTCCAAATGTTAGATCTCAGCCACAATGAACTACAATCAATTGAAGGTACTGTACTCACACTAATGTTTCAAAATATTGTTTGTCGAATTGGAGACTATTCAATAAGTTCCTTAATACTTGAGCTGTTGTTAGTATTTCTTACAAATTTTCAATTTCTGTCTTCCCACTCCACTTCATACCCTTTTATTCTTAAACGTATGAAAACAAAGAATCCAATGTGAATGTAAAAAATGCATGATGCTCCTTTTTTGGGCCTTTTTCCTACTAGTCTGCCCTGACTTGGAGTAGAACCTTTTAAGCAATTTACACTTGACTGAATGTATTGTTTTAATGTTAGGATTGGAAGCTATGCAGCTCCTCTCTTGTTTGAGTTTGAGAAACAATAAACTGAGAAGTTTAACTGCTCTGGAGCCTTTGAGAAAGCTCAAGTTGTTAAGAATACTGGATATTTCATACAACCAGATTGGTGATCATTCTATTGACACAACAAGGTACGTGTGCTCTTCTCCTTTGTCTCATTCAGTTGGAAGTGAATTGAACAGGGATGAAACCGTGACCAGCGATGTTGCTCTTATTAACAATTGGGAGGCTTTTTATATTTTTAAAGACTTCAACTTGAATCAATTAGATATAGTGGGGAACACAATTGCTGATGAAAAGTTTAAGTCAGTTCTGGTTAAGATTATGCCTAAACTTAAGCAACTAGATGGCAAACTCTTAGATTGAGTTTCAATACATTTGCTTGGTAATCTCTACATTTGATATCCACTTTAGTTCCCACACATTACCATATTCTTGTTATAATTTGAGACTTTTTCTTGTCGTAGCATGAGAACTTATTGAAGATGTTGTAATGTTAAAAGGTGTTGGTCATAAAACATTGAATAAAAGTTTGACCAATTATTTTGTATGTGGGATGATTATCTGCTGTAAGAGGTAAACCATAGTTCAATTTTTGTACCAACAAAAGAAAAGTACTTTACTTTTAATTTTTATGGCGTTCTTGCTGTTTTAAGCTTTAGGGGTTCCTTACATCTCAGAGTCCCCTTAGCAGCTACTAGTTATACAACTTTCACCATTTTTGCTTAATTTGTACTTCATACAGGTTCGAGTCTAGACCCAAAGTGAGAATAAAAAAAGTTACAATCTTTTTGACTTTTGTTTTTGGCTGTTTTAATGTCATGGTTAGAACATTTCTTTAAAACATGAGCAACTCTGAAAATCCACTTTCTATGGTCGATGTTCATTGCCTTTCTTTGAAACTTGAACTGGTCTTATGCTGTCGCAATGATTTTGTTACAATTGCAACCCAAATTTGGAGAGTGCATCATGTGGCTCGGAATATAGTAGCATTGGATCACAAAAGTCAAAGATGAATCAAAAGTTATTGTAGAGGATTATCCGGCATCGATGAGATTGATCGAGTAAATGCTACCCAAAAAGACAGCGACATGATCGAAGGTGCCGGAAATACAGCTGGTGAGTATCTAAACTGTAAGCATCTTGAAATGAAGAAATTTAGAAATTTGACTGTTAAAGTGACAAACCCCTGTTGTACACGCATCACTGCACAATTTATCCGCAAATCCCAATTTCAATATGGTAAGTCAAATCAAAACCATGGAGAACAAATGAAAGGACCTAACAGAATAATGTGGTAGAAGTAACATGGACGCCCCTGTTAAGACTCATATTACATTTAGTCAATTAATCTCTTTACATTAATTCAAAGAACTAAATTATTATTTTTGTTAAGAATTTTATTCATTTGTACTATTAAAAACTAAGGTGGTTAACGGAATAATCAGACAATGACATGTGACGTGTTACGTGTTACGTATATTTTATACTAACATATGGGGACTAGTTTTTAACAGCAACAATAGATGAAATTTTTAATAGAAAGACTAATTTGTTATTTGATTTAACGTATAGGGGTTAATTTGTTCAATTTTTAAGTAGAGGAGGCAGAATGCAATCAAATTCTTAGTATAGAAGCTTTTATGGTACTTTTATTGAATTAGGACAATAAATAAAACGTTAAACTCACCAAATTGTCGCCCAAAATAGCTTCCATTTTTTTCCTCCACATGCTTTAGCAGTCCCTCAATACATGAACGAGCTAAGATACCAAGAACTAGCCCAAACATAGCAATGAAAAGATAGCTTTATTCATGTTTTTCAACTTAGATGCCATTATAATTTGGAACTTGCTTTCTGGGTTTGTAAGAAGCAACCCAATTGAAATGAATAAGGAACAATTTTGGGTTTTCGATGGTCTCAGATTTCTCTTATATAGATGATAAGAAAACAAGTTGATTTGCTGAGTCAATGTTCATATATTATAAACAAATATTATTCAATGAAAATCTTCTCTAGTCAATAACAATGGGGATTCCATATAATTAAGAATTAGCCAGTACTTGCGTTTCATTTAAATATGTTGGTTTTGTTTGGTTGATTGATTTGAAACTTGCCAAGCACGAAGTCAACTTCTTTGTTTTGTAGAATATACGTTGTTATGTCAACTCAAATCTTCCATGTGCTTGAGGGGTTTCCCCCTTATTCGAATATAGTTTAATTAATTTAAGTTGATATCTTTTAAGAAATTCAAATTTTAATTTTCCTTGTGTTCTAAACTACTAAGTTTTGCTAGTTTCTTTTCTTTTTAATTGTTACTTTAATAACTTGGGATAGATACCAAAACTATACATAAGCTATAGTTTAATGTGCAATTGTATACATGAATTTTGATTTGATCTAACTTTTTTTGTAAATTATTAACACAATTATTGATATAACATCATTTTATGTAAATAATTATATTTATTCAATATAAAAATAAATTGATGTATTTATATATTTAAATGTGCATGATTAAATCAAAATTGAAGTTTTAAGTATACATTTGAAGCATAATTAGAGTTTCACGTGTATAGTTGTACCAAATTAAAGTTACTGTATACAATCGTACATTAAATCAAAATTCATGTATAATTTTAAGATTTATCCCCAAGACAATGCCAAATTTTGTGTAATCGATTTCTAAAGTTTATTTTATGTTAAGTATACATGGTAAGGTAATTTCTGTATCAAAATTAGTACAAGTGACCTCCTAATTTGTTAATGGTAGAACTTCAGTGATGTAACTTGATGTTTGTGACCTACATGAAAGCTAAGTAACCTAAAATATAAATTATCTACTTTTGGTCCTTAGATCTTTTCATATTAATTTCATGTTCTTATTTAAAATTGAATTATATAAAGTATTTTTGCTTCATTTGATTACTAGCGTAATAATATGAATGAAAATTTTATTTATTGCATTTGTATTACTATAGTTAGTACAAATTTAAATTTGAATTAAAAGACTTATGTAAAAAGAAATAAGATCTCTTTAAAATAACAAAAAAAAATTCATAATCTTTACCAAAATAAGTCATGGGTGTGATTAAATATTAGCAATTTAATTAGATTATTGCCAACTTATATTAAAACATGTGTAAAAAAATAATACTCCTAGCATTTAGAATTTATGACAAATCCTATTACTTTGTTTATTTGTCAATTGCTCCTCTTTAGCCACTAGCAAATTTTCACATTTCCAATCAAATAACATGGCATTCCAAGAACTAAACAAATGTTTATATTGCAATGAAGGTCAAATATTGATTGTTTGTTCACAACTTCATGGCTAGAAGCTAAAGAACCAATGAACAAAACAAAATGATTAAAAAAAATTGAAAATTATACTTAAATCCCATGATTGATTTTCAACTGATTTAGCATTTTCTTTTCCTTTCCCTACAATTTGTAACACCATTACTTCGGCTTGACAGTCATTTTCAGTTCCAAAACCTCTTTTGCCTGCCAGATTTTGGACCAAAACATTGCCGATGGCCAAGTCACCATGATTAATGTGTTTTAAAATTACAATAATTTACAGAGGAAAAGGATTATCTGCCATTGATGAGATTGATCTTGTAAATGCAACCCAGAATAACAAAGACATTGGTGAAGGTGCAAAAAGCAGGGATCCCAAATATCTAAACTGTAACCACTTAGCAATGAAGAAATGGAGGAATTTGATTGCCAATGTAACAAATCCATCCTTGATACTTCTTATCACAGTGCTTCCAGCAAGTTCATCTGCAAATTTCGAGGATCAATTTGCAAAATTTTAGTACAATTTCCAATTTAAAAAAAAAGAAAATGAAAGAGAATAATATTATCAGTTTATAGTTCAATGACTATGAACAATATTTCAACATTGAACTCACCAAGATAGCTTCCAATTTCATTGTTTTGTGACCCATGAAAATAAGTGCGAGCGATGACCCCAACAAGTAGTCCAAGCAGGGCATGGAATATTATAGCCCGGTTCATGTTCTTCAATTTGGTTGCCATTGTTATGAATCGAAAGCTTGTTTAGGCTTTTTGTGTGTGTGTGTGTGTGTGTGTGTCCTTCTTTGCACTCTTTTTTTCTTTGATGACTTTTTCTTAAAGCAAATGGTCTACAGCAATGGAGATGACAAGCTTCTGGTTTTCAAAGGACCTCACTGTCGTCTTATATATCCGATTAGAAACCGAGTTAATTCACTGCGTCATCATGCATAATTTTTAGACTTAATTAAACAGTTGACCCTTCAATGTTCTTTTTTTTAGTTAAGTAATTAAACTTTTTTTAGTCGAATCAAGTACTTAAAATTTATTTTCGTAACCAATGTTATTTTTACCTTTATATTAATTAACAAAAACTTTTATATTTAATTAAAAAGCGAAACCTCATTAAAATTTATTTACATGAATTTCACTAGAAAATTAAAAAAATATATATTAATATTAAATAAAATAAAAAACACATCCTCTCTCTCTCTCATCTTCTCCACCTTAATTTATACAGGGAGAGGGAAAGGGAGGGAGAAAGGAAGGGGAACGGAATTTTTTATTTTATTTAATATTAATATAATTTTTTATTTAATTATTTTTTTCTTCATTTTCTAGTTAAATGAAGGTAAATTAATTTTTTAATGACACGTGTTACATTCTAATTGGTTGCAAGGTTTTTTAATGGACGTAATGATATGGATCAATATTAGTTACAGAAATAAAGTTTATGTGCTTGATTTTACCAAAAAATAATTTAAATATTTAACTAAAAAAATCATAATTTAGGACCAACTATTGAATTAAGGCTAACCTTTAATAGAAGATTTAATTTCTTAGTAGGAAGCTTATTCCGTCAAAAACTAAATGGGAGTAAGGAGAGAGATTTATTAGTTATTAGTGTTTGTTCCCTCAATAAAACTTCACGTATTTATTTTTTTACGTGAACTATATTATTAGTCATTAAATTATGGATAAATTTTCGTTTTAGTTATTTAAATTATGGGTCAACATTAGTTACAGAAATAAAGTTTATATACGCGATTTGACCAAAAATAATAATTTAAGTACCTAACTAAAAAAAATCATAATTTAAGGACCAACTATTGAATTAAGTTTAATTTTTAATAAAAGATTTAATTTCTTAGTAGGAATCTTATTTGGTCAAAAACTAAACGGGTTAGGAGAGAGGTCTATTAATTATTAGTCTTTGCTCCCTCAACAAACCTTTCCTTATATTTTTTCTTGGGTAAACTATATTATTAGTGGGTAAGTTTTTGTTTTAGTCCTTTAACTAAAACCTATAATTTGATCATTGAATTATTCAAAAATTTTTATTTAAATCATTAAACTATTTAAAAATTTCTATTTAAGCCACTAGACAGTTAAATTCTATTTTTTTAAAAAGTTTCACCAGCTCCAAGCGAAAATTTGATGATCGATATAGTGGATTGGTACCCATCAATGAATAAAAGAACATATCATAGATCTAAGTTGATTTGACGATTTTTTCGTGAAGAAAAACCTATTTGAATTTCATTTCAAAAACTTGTGACGTCCAAAGTTATTTCGGGAAAAAAAACTATTAAAAAGAAAGAGAAGAGAGCTTTTAATTAGTGCATACAATACAAACATAGAAAGCCATATAACATTAATTTTCACATCCGAGTGACTCAAATGAAGACTTTTGAAGTGACTGAAATGAAAACTTTTGAATAATTCAGTGACCAAACTATAATTTTTTTAGTTACGTGACCAAAATGAGAACTTACCCCTAGTTTAGTAACTAATGACTAATTTACTTTTATTTCTTTTAAAATATTTAATTTCTTCCGTTTATTTCGACCTTAATATATGATTTTTTAATCAAATGTTGAATATAATAAGATGGCATACTGCACTTTTAAGAAAAAATATAAGTTCGAATAAAGCACGCTACACTCTTTAAGAAAGATACAAATTCTTAAAAATGACATTATTAGAAAATGTAACTATATTTCTAAAATAATTAACTTTCGTAAATAATAAAATAAACATGAATAATACCTTAGTTATACCACAAAATATACGGACCAATCATTTTTTTAAATTATATATATATTTTTTATTTGACAATATATTCGTAACTTAGTTTATTACAAATTAACGAAACACCAATTTAATTAAAAACTTATTAACATATTATTTTATATACAAAGGAAATTATATAATGAAAATACTTTTTTTATATTTTTATTTAAGATCAATAAAAATTTAACCTTACGATTTGAACCACGACGGAATAAATTTTAAACAATTAATTTTAATATAAATGCCGTAGATATGTGATAATCTAGTTATAGCAAGACCCTAAATCCAAATTTGACAGACTGTTAATATCTCCATTCAAAGCTTTTAAGTCATCTGAATATAAGAAATGGTTGGTGACTTGCAGATGAAGGTCTTGCAGAGCACGAAGGCGAGTACATCATATAGAATAAGGTTAAGCCTCCTTTTTATAAACGTTTTCAACTCTGCAGATTCCTTGGACCCCTACCTCTCTTCAATTTTAATTATAATACTGTCAATGCTATGCTTTGAAGTGACTCCTATTAAAGAAATAAAGGAAGACGACATTACGTTGAATGAAATGAAAATCTTTAATATATATGATTGGTAAATAATTACTTATGTGGAATATATAGCCTCTAGCACGATGGCATCTCTAGAGCAACTTAATTTAATTTTGGTTCAATCCCATCCCACCGTCACAGAAGTTGAGAAACTGTTTGTTCATACACTGGAGTAATTTAATAAAACATAATTTTAATATATATTATTAGCTGGTATAAAAATACTTTTAATAATATATTTTACTAAAAATACCACTTCCTATTCTTGAATCCAAACACAGATTCAAGCACATACCTCACCTATTCGATCTCACTGCCACCCTCACTCTCATTCAATGCTGATTTGACAGGATCTTAACTTCCAGTCTATTACAAACGTGGCAAAATGAATAGAAAAGTAGGGGCTAAAGCAAACTTTTTTTCTTGCTGAATCATCTCCCAAGTTTTTTGTTCCATCATTGGCATGATTAAGAACACCAAAAACACAAAACGGGAATTACCAACATATCATAACCAATCCGAATTCATAAACATTTCGGAGTTTACATACACTGGCAAATTGCTTTATGTAAGAAAAGGCAACCCCCCATGCAAAACCTACATATAATGAACACAGCAACTCATTACAGCTTTGCTATATTTTTTCCCCTTATTATTAATTATCGTTATAGGCCTCAAATTCTAATGGGAACTGCCTTCCAAATGGGTTAGATAAAACATCTACAGTTGCCTGGAACCAAAAACAAAGGTTAGTGGAATCTCCAAAATCAGCTGCTTTCAGGTTATTCTAACGACACCCATTGTTACTGTTTTCCTTTCCGCATCGCTACAATGGAGATTTTAGCAACTTCTTTAGTGTTATTACTATATTACCAAAAGACGGCCGTTGAGCGGGATCACTGCAAAAGTGCACATATAGCAACTATCATCAGGAATTTTTAGTATTCTCAAATATAACTCCAGCAAATCCAAGAAATACTTGGCCCCCATGTTAGTCGGGATAGATGTGACCGTGAAGTTCAAGTATGTTCAGTGAAACTTGGGTTTCTTTTTTTTCATTTCTCTTTTACTTAGAGAGTATAAGCTACTGCTAATCTCTCTCCTTATTGGCCGTAAAGCTGCTGCTTGGTCCTACCCGGACCGATGCATACAGAGAAAAGATAGAATAGGGAAGTCTCTATAGCTAACTCATCATCATATAAAATTAAGTGCAGTGAATATATCTAGGAGAAAGTATATACTTACTCGGCCCAACAAGATTCCATGAGGGAAACCAACTTGGGGGAGGTGTTAGGAGGAATGGCAAGCTTCCTATTCTGGAAAGCTACAGCACCAACCACCTACAATTTGCAGCACCACAAGAAACGGGGTGACGGAATTATGAAATACAGCATTGAAATACTTCAACAGTTGGTCAATTACGTTGATATTTATGATTGCATTTGGTAAGAATAAGAAAAGACCCATAATGAAAAATAAGAAAACCAAATTTATCAACCTGGGCAGGACTGAGTCCATTCCATGGTTGTTGCATGGTAATAAGTTCCCATAGGATTACTCCGAAACTGTAAACATCAGATTTTTCATTTGAAGGCTCTCCGCGAAGGAATTCTGGAGCCATCCACTCAGGCTGAAAATGAAAACAAGGGATTTAGATGCTGATTGTTGCAATAGGAAGAAAAGTGTTCAAGGTACATGAGATTGAAAGAAACATCCAACTTCATATAGAATGCGAGTCTGCAATGATTGTATCTGTTCATCATTGTACAAAACTGAACAAGGACGGGGTTTTATGATAATGATTGTGATTGTTGTCTTTAATATAGATTTAATGTCATGATTTGGAATCACCCACATAGCAAACCAACAATAGCTGTGGTAACGTATATATTTGATATATTTGAAATAATTGCCTTTAAAAGCAAGCTACCTACTGGTGTGTGCACCAGCTATAAAGCCAGTACACAAGAGAAAAGGAGGTTACGGGGTACTTACTGTTCCCGCCACAGATTTTGATGATATAAAAGTGCCCCCTTTGAATCTAGACAATCCAAAATCACAGACCTGGGCATGACATAAGAAATTGGAAATTGTTCATTTGAAAAGAAAAATTGCAAAACAAACAAACAAACAAAAAAAAAAAGCAAAATGAAGAACTCTTTATTTATATACCTTAACTGTCCAGTTCTTATCAACCAACAGGTTGGGTGACTTGAGATCCCAGTGAACTATGGGAGGATTAAGGCAATGAAGATAGTTGATCCCCTTGGCCTATTTCCAACATAGAACATTAATGTTGTGCTAACAGCAGATTGCGACAATAGATAAAATGTGCAAGTAGAAAACAGTACGAACCACATCCAATGCCATACGCAATCGCCGCCTCTGATCAAGTGTTTCTCCAGCACTAGGCCTATGAATGAGGCGGTATAAACTACCCCTGTTTGACAATGGCAAAAACCAGGTGTCAGCCATGTGTTATTTCTCATAGAGATATCATTTCATTATCTTAAAATATAACAGTTATTACCTAGGAAGATACTCTGTCACAATTGACAGATGAGGTCTTTTTGTAACAGCACCCATAAAAAGGACCACATTTGGATGTCGAACACGTTTCATTATAGCAACCTGAAAAATGCATATGAACAGAAGTTATAGTTAATATCAAATGACTACATCCATCTCACTCAGGAATTTATAGGAGTTAGTAACATGACACGTGCTCCTTCACATCAATGCATCACTAAGAAATAGCCTTCCATGCAAGGGTGAATCTAGAATTTCTTTTAGTAAGCGCCAAAATTGAACAATAAATTTTTGGGAGGCTAGAATATAATTTTATCATATATATTAGTGTATGATTTCATCATTGTTGATAGGACTAAAACAGAATTTTTTTTCTTTTTTGGGAGTGCCAAAGTGCAATTTTACCATATATAAATTTATAATTTAATTATCCATAAAGGGGCTCAATTGAAATTTTTTAATATTTTTGGAATCCTCCCCTGCTTCCAAGCACAAATACAAGTAATAATTAGATGATTGCTTTTGATGATCAAGCGCAGAAACAGATCATGCAGGGAAAAGAATCCCAAAAGAATAAGAATAAAAAGCAGAAAACTTAATGGTACGATATTAGATGAGGAGGAGCATGCCTCAACTCAATACACAGAAATAGTTGCTGCATAACATGTATTACTTATGCAATGAGAAAATGGCACCTTCCAAAGGAAATGGAAAGTTTTAACACAATACGGATTATAACATTTATTGATTTTTTAGGTTTTATCCACTACAAACCTCTCTCAGAAACTCTTTCAACTGATCATCATGAAAATCTTGGACAGTCAAGACTTTGACAGCAACATCCTGCAGTGGAACAGCAGTTGTTTATTACCATAAGACTACAGCAACCCCGCATTCTATACATTCATTAACCAAGGGAAAAGAATTATATCAAAATCATCCATCATCCATTAAATCCACACACCAGTGATTTTCAGTTGCAAGAAAGAAAAAGTACTAACCGATCCATGCCACTCAGCACGATGAACTGTTCCAAATGAGCCTGCAAAATGAGATTTGAAACAAAAAAGTCAGTATGAGCTTCACTGTTTATCTTCTGAGAGAGCCAATTTTTAAAATGCTTGAAGATAAGGAAAGATGAAGTATAGAAGGCCTAAGAGAAGTACCAGCACCAACACGCTCCTTAATACGCAATTCATCCCATGATATCTCAAGCCAGTCCATTGCAAGAGAAGGTTCAAGATGTAGATATCTCGGGATGGAAACAGTGGAGAACCTGCCTTGATTATCAAGTTCAGCTCCTATCTCCTCTAGATCTGACTGACTAGGTAAGTTAACTTTCAACTGCTTTTCTCTTTTTACCACTGGACTTCCAGATAAACCAATTTCTTCTTTAAGTGTTTGTTCTTTGGCAACTTTATCTCTGCAATGTCTAGAATTCATTGTTGATCCAGCTGCTGTTTCCAAAGGCATCCCCTTTCCAGAAGAATCTCGATCAGTTGCTGCATGTATTGATGGCTTTTGGTTTCCAAGCAAACCATTGTCCTTCAACTGTTGAGATTTCTCAACGCCACCTGCAGGAGATTGAACTTCACTGTTTAGTTTCACTTTTAAGAGTTTGATTTATTTTGCAGAATATGTATCCAAATGACTTACCAGAATGTAGAGGACTCCCAAAATGAGAACTAGAACTCTTTGAGTCTATTATCTGACAGTAAGATGAATTATCCATGTAAGGTTGCTGGAATTCTTTAAGATGAGAAATTTGAAATGGTGAAGGCATGGCAGAAAGGAATCCTCCATTGATAGATGAATCTGGACCATGCACATTTCCTGGCTCCCCAACAAGATCAACTACATATTCCCTGCTAGACAATGTATTAGCAACAAACATATAAAAAGAAAGAGAAAATTTTGGAAACGAATGAAATTCTATTAAAAAAAGGAAGTTTTGTGCACTTCTTTATATCCTGACATAACAATATAATGGAATGGTGAGAACTGTGATGATATTAAGTGTAAAATAACTACACCGCTCAGACAACTGAACAAGATTAAGTAGAATAACTAAAATTTTGTGTAGCTTACCTTGATGACTGTCGGTCATCTTCAATTTTAACAAGGCAAGAAGAACGATGATCTGCTGCACAATATTTGCATCCTTTAGCAATCCTACACGGCAAGCCTATATAATCTGCCAATTTCTGAATATGTAAACAATACACCATGTTAGTGAAAAATCCCAAACCAGAGCCATCAGCTGCAAGACATCTACATTTTTAGGGTGACCAGGCCATAAGTACACGAACATTTTACACATCAGCATAAACTCATAAATCGATAAAATCAAACACTCATTCTTCATCAGGTATCCTGGTCTAGCAAAGAGAATATCATGAAGTGGAACACTCGGGAACAAGCTAATGTCTTTTAAATATTTTAAATTCTGAAGAAGAGAAGATGTCTATCTAAAAGCTTTAAAAGTTCATTTTACAACACCAGGTTTCAGAAAGCAAAATCCATTCTTAAAAAATGAAAAAATAATTGTTAAGAGGGGAAATGGCCTGGTCCTCCCATGAGGACCCCATAAGAATCAAATATTTCACAAAACCTTGTGAATTCACCATGGCAGGCTACAAATACCTCACTGAATGATCATGGAATAGGGAGAACTCATAATAGACTGGCTATAGTTCTGGGTGTCACTGATGCTCCTAATTCAGTTGCAATACCAATGCCCCCTGTTAAAGACATTCATATATGATTTAAAAAGTTCTTGTACTATAGGAAAAGGTAGTCCTTGTTACTGGAAACTTATACATGAGAGTCATTTCCAATAAAAAAAATTTTGAAACACTCACTTTCAGTCAAAATAAAAGAAAACTTATCCAATCCAGACCTTCAAAAATACATACAGTAGATATGCACCCACAAAGAAAATGCTTTTCATTCCAGAAGAATTTCAGACCAAAGAAAAGAGAATAAGAGAAACAGAAACTTATACAAGAGAGTCATTTCCAATAAAACAATTTTTGAAACACTCACTTACAGTCAAAATAAAAGAGAACTTATCCAATCCAGACCTTCAAAAATACATACAGTATATATACACCCACAAAGAAAATGCTTTTCATTCCAGAAGAATTTCAGACCAAAGAAAAGAGAAAAAGAGAAACAAACATATAGGGTAAATAAGATCACATATGAAGAACCCTTCTCAAACTAGGATCACTCAAAAAGTTCCCAAACTTTTACCCCAGCACAATCTGCCTTACTGTTCTACATCCCAGCATTTACTAGCAGTTACTTCTACCCCAATTGAACTTTGAACTTCCTTTTCAAAGTTTTAGTCGTTGCCAAAAACAAAACAAGGAATATAGTTCCATCGATGCTATAGGGGACCTAATACTAGAAGTTCAACCCAAGATTTAAACACCCAACCACTTCAAAAGTACAATAAAAATAAACGTCTAACGTTCAATACTACCTATACAAAACAAGGGTTTGAATTTAGACAAATTTATACATCAGTACTTCTTCCATCACAACCTTTTCTCTAGTGTTTTTCTTTGTGTGCGTGTGGGTTGATCATAAGTATTTGAGATGATAAGCTACACCAACAAAAAAAGGCTATGTTTTGGCACCTTAAAGAGGATTGCACGATGCCTGCAAAGTCCAATGGATAGGCTGCCAATGGGAAGCACAATACACTTATGAAAATCCTTCAATCTCGTACTGACCAATTTCCAGCGTTTGTGAAGATCCCCTTGCTCCACCGGAAAAGTTCCCCTAAATATATAACAATTCAAACACAAAGGAAAATAGATTAAAAAATAGTGAAAAAAATTAACCCTTAAGGGAAAAAAGGGAGAAACCTACCCCATGTATATAGCAACAAGTTTTCCAAGCTTCTCGACCAACACTAAGGTATTTTCTGAAGCACAATATAACTCTTGTGCTTTATCTTCGAGTTCTTTGAGACGGTTATCCCCGCGTTTATCAACAAGAACAACCTCCATAGATGTCTCGTTGGGTTCAATTTCTTTAAGAGACATTAAAGGTGGTAAGCGTCTTCCTTCTTCAAACTCATTACACATCACCCATAGATATGGATTCATCCCAAGAATACTATAAAAACCATCTGAAATCTTATCACTATAGGATAAACACCCACTAACCTGCAAATTAAGCATACAACAATCACATATTCACATTCAATACCTAAAAGAAACTATTAAGATCAAGTTCAGGATATGAGAAAAAAATCAAGCGACAATGACGAGAAAATAAGATACCCATAGACGATAAGAGACAGTTTCTGCATCGGTGGCACCAGGTCCGCAAAACTCTTGTAAAAGCAAGGGTTCACTGAGGAGACTTGCGTGAGAAGTAAGCCTTCTAGCTAGCATAATCTGCAAATAATAACTCTCCTTTGACTTGAGAGCTAAGCTATCTTTTTTCTCCTCCGACCCCGGTTCCTGTACTTCCCCTGTCGCCGGCACAGCCGCTGGAGATGAGTCCTTAGTCCATGTATCTTTAACCTCACTTGACAAGTTACAATCCAATGTCGTCCCAGAAAACAAGCTCCCTTCATAACTGCTACCACTCGAGAACCTCGGCAGTGATACCTGGCGGTCAAAGTTTCGGTCAACACTAAGGTCATTAACAACGACGGTGGTTTCCGGCACGGGAGGAGGAGGCGTCGGAGCTGGCTCTGGAGGTAACAACAACTCGCGATCTTCATGATGATGATCAGTAATCGATGGTTTCACGTAACGTGATCTGTCAGTAGTAGTTTTTTTCTTGAATAACAAATCGCGGAAAGTAGCGAGCTGTTGTTTCTTAGCTTGAAGCTTCTCGTCGGTGAAAAGATCCGACAACGGTGAGTAATCAGGCTTAACAGCTTCCACCGCAAACTCTTTCTGAGCAGCCGCCCTTGAGATCGACTTGCTCCGGTCATTTTCACTAGCCGCAGTTGTAGCAGCTACGGCTGATGTTTCTTTATCGACCTTTTTCTCGTGATCCAATAGTTGTTTCGTAGATGTTTCGACCCCACGATCGGGAAATTGCCTAGGGAAGAAGTAAGTCGTTCGATGAGGCATTTTCTCACGGGCCTCACGAGATCACTTACCCTTCACTCTCTTTTTCTCTTCGTTCTTTTCTCCCCTTTCAACACCCAACTCAAAAACCACCTTCACATTCCGTACAACTCCTGCAAATGAAAGTACCCCAAAAACCCAGATTCAAGCTACAAATGAAAAGAACCCCAAAAACCCAGATTCAAGCTCTGATAAAAAGACGAAGAAAAAAACCCGATGATATCAGCGAAACTGATGAAATTTTATGAATGAAAAAACAAAAGGCTTATAATATCGAAAGAACAACGTAAAGTTGGCTTGGCTTTTAGTATTTAGTAATATAACCGAATAGAAAGCTGAAGTCTAAAAAAGGTTTTCAAAGGGTTTTTTTCTTTTCTTTTTTTTGCTGTAGTGCAGCTAAGAGAAAGAAACGGTGGCAATATTTATTATGAAATATTAAAATATAAAAGAAGGGAGGTGAAGAAGGTGTTGAAAGCTAACGTGCACCGGATGCGTGGACCTGTCGTTGCGTAAAAACGGCACACGTAAAATTAGAAGCAAACTGGAGATGACACGTAGTCGTAGAGCTGTGGATGTGCGCACCTAGGGGTAGGATAGCAGCAGTAATGGCTAATGGGAGTCCCCGCGGGTTTTTCGTATTAAAAGAAGGGAGGAAGGAAAAAAAAGTAAAAAACAGGAGATTTAAATACATACAGTCTCGCCGTCGAAATGGTGGCGAATGAGAAGGGGCTATATCGTCATCGGGAAAATTCCAAAAAAACAAATAAATAGAATAATAAAAATAATAATAATAATAATAATAAAAGGTGAATTAGAAAATTGACGAAATTTATTTTCTTAGATTTTGTTTTTTCAAATAACGGGATTGGACAGGTTTTCTGTTAGCTTTGATTGACGGCATGTGACGTTTCCTTTTGTGCATGAATAAACTTTTATCTAATTTTGCTTTGAGTTCTTATATTTTTGTATGTTTAAAATTTTAGTCTTTATTGTTTAATTTAATAATTGAAGCTTGATTGATAATCACGGTTGAAGGGGCTGATTCTTTTGAGTGAAGTTTTTAAAGTGTCATTTGCCTAGAATTAATGGATTTCTTGACATATTAGTATTGTCTTTGATTAAGGTTTTGACTCTAATTTTATGGAGAACTTGAGTGTCTGAGGTAGTAGGTTCAATAGAGTGGAGACGTTTTGTTGAGATAGAACATGCATGGGCTGGTCTTAGTGATAGCGTAGTTGTCCACAAGTGCCCTATATATTGTAAGGCATGAGCTTAAACCCTACCAAGTGCAAATGCTCATATTTTCTTTGTAAGTGGTTGTACGTTACGCATGAACCATCTCAATAAAGCATTCTCACTTTGTTGAACCCATTGCCTCAAGCACTCAGGTTCTTCACATAGTTGGGAGACAAAACCTCGATTAGGGAAATAGTAGCCTATTGAAAGGCTCGTCAACTCTAAACAAATGATATTTTAAAGACTTCTCTTGAAGGAGATAGCTTCCTCTCCATGATTAACTTGCTTTATTAAAAAATATTTTTTTGAAAATAAAATTATTAATTTTGGGTTAAATTATATTAATGGTCACCCAACTATTAGTAAATTTCTTTTTTGTCATTTAATTATAAAAAGTTACAAAATAAGCACTCAACTATTCAAAATTTTTTATAACCAACTAACTAACGTAAGTATAAAAATACTTAAAAATCCAAGATAACTGGGTGAAAAAAAAGATTACTATAAATATAAAATATCTTTTTATGTTTACCATATTGTAATAAAAACTCCTAGAGATTTGATATTTTAGTATTGAACGGTTTAGATATGTTCTTATCTTCGCCTTTTGAAAAATGAGTGATGTTGATGGTTTTTGTGTTTCTTAATTTAGCAAAATTTGCTTAAAATATAAGATTGTTGTTTTCTAATAAAATTTATTCTTTTGAGTTAATTTAGATGTTTATGGATTTTGGGTTTCCTAATTTATCATTTATTATTAAAATAAGATTGTTGTTTCCTCATAAAATTTCCTTTTTTATGTCTTTTAAGTGTTAATCTAGATTATGATGTTTGACTCGTACAAAACTCTTTATGCAAATTCTTTTGACTTGAACAAATGTCCCGTTCTTTTACGGCATTTTTTGGGAATCGATTAAAAAAACCATATATATTTACACTTGAAACTAAATTTTTAATAAAGCTTAATATAGGGTAAATTGTTAAGATAGTCACTTTTGTTTGCGTCAAGTTATATTTTAGTCACTTATGTTTGAAATGTTACGTCTTAGTCACTTATGTTATCGTGTTGTAACATTTTAATCACTGAGCCATTAATTATCATTAACGGTATGTTGACGTGGCATGTTAAATCATCATTTCAAATGAAAATTTTAAGTTAAATTCTACAGTTGGTCCTTATAATTTTTCATTTTGAGCAATTTAATTTTTTTCTTTTATGCTCTTTTAAGTTTTTTTTTCTTTATTTTCCATTCTCTTATAAAGAAGGGAGGAAAACAAATAGAGAAGCATAAGAGAATGGAAAATAAAGAAAAAAAAAAGAAAGTTAAAAGAACATAAAAGAAAAAAAATTAAATTGTTCAAAACGAAAAAATGAGGACCGATTGTATAAATTAATAGAAAATTTTTATTTGAAATGATGATTTAACGTGTCACGTCAACTTACCGTTACACCGTTAACGACAATTAATGGCTCAGTGACTAAAATGTTAAAACGCGATAACGTAAGTGACTAAAACGTAGCATTTCAAACATAAGTGACTAAAATATAACCTGAGGTAAACAAAAGTGACAATTTTGTTAGTTTACCCTATATTAATTGGTTATTCAAGTTTCAGACAATTTAGTAATTGTATTTGATAAAAGTTATATATTTTGCTTGTTGAATATTGGCAATATCCCACATTAGGAAAAGATAGAAAGGGAGGGGGTTTGGTTTGTTATATATAGAACCCCTCCCCCTTTGGTTGTATCATCCCAAAATCTTCTCCTTTGTAATATTTCTAGAGGAAATATTAATTTGGTAGTGTCCGAGGACGTAAGCTAAATTGGCCGAACCTCGTTAAAACTCTGGTATTTTATTTCTTATTTGTTTGCTTTTATTTAATAGCTTTATGTTGGTTATATTTATTTAGTTATTATTGCTATAAATATCTAAGTGAGTTCTGTCTAGTTGTTGGGTTTTAAGCGGGACCATTGTGACCCCTCCAATTTAACTGGGAATTTTCTTAGTATAATTGTTGGCATAATAATTATCTAAATATTTCTGATAATATTGTTATTAATATTATCGTCGCTTCCGCAACAATTGGTATCCGAGCCAAGGTTTTGTAGTATGCTCTGTGTTTGCAGCTTAGTCTGATCTTACACATCAGAAACATTTCCTAAAGCTTGTGGGTATTCTGCATTTGGTGGCTATTAAGTAGAAGCTATGGCAAAAATGACAGAAGAAAAACCATCCATATCAACAACTTCCACTTCGTACATTTTGCCGAGGATTGGAACTGCAAATACGAGATTTGTAGTGGAAATTTTTGATGGAACAGGTCATTTCGGCATGTGGCAAAGTGAGCTTCTAGATGCCCTATTTCAACAGGGTCTAGATATTGCCATTGAGGAAGAAAAACCAGAAGGGGTTGATGATAAAGAATGGAAGACCATCAACCGATTGGCATGTGGTACAATTCGATCATGTCTTTCCAGAGAGCAGAAGTATATATTCAGTAAAGAGACTTCTGCAAGTAAATTGTGGAAAGCATTGGAGGAGAAATTCCTGAAGAAGAACAGTCAAAATAAGTTGCATATAAAGAAAAGACTGTTTCGTTTCAGTTATGTTCCTGGTACCACAATGAACGAGCACATTACCAATTTTAATCAGCTGGTGGCTGATTTGTTGAATTTGGATGTGACTTTTGAAGACGAAGACTTGGCGTTAATGTTGTTGGGATCGCTTCCAGAGGAGTTTGAGTACCTTGAAACTACTTTACTTCATGGAAAGTCGGAAGTAACTTTCAATGAAGTAACTGCTGCATTGTATAGCTATGAACTACGCCGAAAGGATAAGTTGAAAGGTTCAAGTGAAGCAGCAGTGGAAGCATTGGTAACAAGAGATCGTCAGAAAAGTCAGTCTAAGGGGAAGAGAAGAAAGTCCAAAGGTCGAGTTGTTGCCAAAGATGAATGTTCCTTTCGCAAAGAAAAAGGACATTGGAAGAAAGATTGTCCAAAATTGAAGAAAAAAGGGAAGACTCCGCAAGATGCAAATGTTGCAGAATGCAATAGTGAAGCAGAGTCAGACTTTTCTCTTAGTATGACATCTTCAACATTACATGCAGATGAGTGGATCATGGATTCTGGTTGTTCCTATCATATGTGTCCCATTTGGGAATGGTTCTTTGAATTTCAAAAACTAGATGAAGGGGTTGTTTACATGGGTAATGATAACACGTGTAAAATAGCCGGGATAGGTTCAATTAAACTGAGGAGTCATGATGGATCTACTAGAATTTTGCGGGATGTACGATATGTCCCAAAGTTGAAGAAGAATCTCATCTCTTTGGGGTCGTTAGAATCTAAAGGCCTAGTTGTGACAATACGAGATGGAGTTCTTAAAGCAACTTCAGGAGCATTGGTGATGTTGAAAGGCATAAGAAAGAACAATCTGTATTACTACCAAGGTAGTACAGTGGTCGGGACAACAGCAGCAGCAATTTCGAGTACCAAGAAGGACGCTGAGGCAACACAGCTGTGGCATATGCGTTTGGGCCATGCTGGTGAAAAATCCTTGCAAACTCTAGCCAAGCAAGGATTATTGAAAGGTACAAAGACTTGCAAACTTGAATTTTGCGAGCATTGTGTTCTGGGAAAACAACGAAGGGTGAAATTTGGCACTGGGATTCACAATACTAAAGGTATTCTGGATTATGTGCATTCTGATGTATGGGGACCGTCCAAGACTCCATCACTTGGAGGAAGACGTTATTTTGTCACCTTTATTGATGATTTTTCCAGACGAGTTTGGGTGTTTCCTATGAAGAACAAAGATGAGGTGCTTGAAGTTTTCCTTAAGTGGAAAACTAAAGTTGAAAATCAGACAGGAAGGAAGATTAAGGTTCTCCGATCAGACAACGGTGGAGAATATAAAAGCGATCCTTTCCTGAAGATATGCCAAGATTGTGGCATAGTAAGGCACTTCACCGTAGGTGGAACACCGCAACAGAATGGGGTGGCAGAGCGTATGAATCGAACGCTTGTGGAGAAAGTTCGATGTATGTTATCTAATGCTGGATTAGATAGAAAGTTTTGGGCTGAGGCTGTGACGTACGCTCAACATCTCATCAATCATTTGCCATCATCTGCTATAAATGGCAAGACTCCTTTGGAGAAATGGTATGGAAAACCTGCTACTGATTATGACACCTTGCGCATTTTTGGTTCTATTGCATATTATCATGTGAAAGAATCAAAGTTAGATCCAAGAGCAAAGAAGGCTCTATTCATGGGCTTCAATGCTGGTGTTAAGGGATATCGTTTGTGGTGTCTAGAGGCAAAGAAGACGATAATCAGTAGGGATGTTACCTTTCATGAATCTGCCATGTTGAATAAGGTAAATCCAGAAGGAGTGAGTAGTACTTCGCAGCAGGTGGAGTGTACTCCGCAGCAGGTGGAGTTTGAGCAGAGTGTGGTAATTCCAGCAGAAGGTACCACTAGTGATTCTTCATTGGCAGATGCAGAGTCAGATGAGGAAGAGGTTTCTACCCAAGAACCTCAACAGCAATCAGAGCCAATTGCAGTCAGAAGGCAGAGACGAGAAATTCAAAAACCAGCTCGTTTCACTGACATGGTAGCTTATGCACTTCCAGTTGTTGATAATATTCCATCCACTTACACCGAAGCCATTCAGAGTTTAGAGAATAATAGATGGTTAGGTGCAATGGAAGAGGAAATGCAATCTCTAGAGAAAAACAAGACGTGGAAGCTGGCACAACTACCAAAAGGGAAGAAGGCGATTGGTTGCAAATTTGAAGACACTATTGAAGTTAGTGTTATGAGAAGATGTTCGAAGATGTGGAATATCGCCAAGGTGGAGATTTGTTGAATATTGGCAATATCCCACATTAGGAAAAGATAGAAAGGGAGGGGGTTTGGTTTGTTATATATAGAACCCCTCCCCCTTTGGTTGTATCATCCCAAAATCTTCTCCTTTGTAATATTTCTAGAGGAAATATTAATTTGGTAGTGTCCGAGGACGTAAGCTAAATTGGCCGAACCTCGTTAAAACTCTGGTATTTTATTTCTTATTTGTTTGCTTTTATTTAATAGCTTTATGTTGGTTATATTTATTTAGTTATTATTGCTATAAATATCTAAGTGAGTTCTGTCTAGTTGTTGGGTTTTAAGCGGGACCATTGTGACCCCTCCAATTTAACTGGGAATTTTCTTAGTATAATTGTTGGCATAATAATTATCTAAATATTTCTGATAATATTGTTATTAATATTATCGTCGCTTCCGCAACATTGCTATTAAAAATAACGGTGCTAATTTTTTAATTTTTAATCCGGGTTTTAGAGTGAATTTGATGAAAATTAATCACTAATATTATTAGGTTTGAAATTCTCATGATTTAGTTAATAGAATAAAATTAGTGTTATTGTGAATTTATTTAATTTTACGCCTAATTTGTCAAATATAATTTGATGGATATGATTTAAATTGAGTTTTTAAATCGATTTGATGAAAGTTAATTGCTAATATTATTAACTAATTTACGAAATTTCACTGAGTCAACTCTAAAACATGGGTCAAACACTAAAATTTTAATACTGTTACCTTCAAGTACCAAAATTTACAACTTTTATCAAATACAGATATCACATTAAACAAAAAAAAAACATTATATTAAAAAAAATATCAAATTCATTTACCGTATTAAACCTTTTAATGACCATAATAAGCATTTAAATTCTATTGAAATAAAATAAAATGTTGAAAATCAAATTATTATTATTGAAATTTGTTGTTATGGTAGTGATAAACTTTAATGGACCACCATAGTATATATTTTAAGTAAGCAAATTGTGACCTTTTCCTATAAAATAAGAAAATGCTTGCCTCATACTTTCTCGATTTTGAGCGTAGCTTTCGACAAAAGTAAGTAAATCTCATAGGCTAATTTTATTTTATGTGACAAGTTCAATGTATTTAATCCATGTGAATTATTACTTAATATTTATATTTATATTAAAATATAAAATTGGTTTGGGTAGATATTACGGATTAATCTATTACTAATTATGCACATTCACGTGGTTGATGTGCATGCTTCTATTTAAGGATATCCAAGTGTTTTTTTTTAAATTTTTATTATATTTATTTTTAAATTTGTTTTTTTAAATAAAAAGAAGAGGATTGGATTGAATTATTCAAATTCAAAGGTTTGGTTTATAAAAATATGTTTATTATTTGTTTAAATTAGAATATTATTATTTAAATATAAATTAAATTAAATAAATTTTCAGCTAGTTATCATAATTCACTAAATATTTATTTAGTAAGTAAATAATATAAAATTTTAAAAAGTAATACGCTTAATGAATTCTGATATTCAAATTTAAAATTGTTAATATATTCATCTATTTTGAACTCGTGGTGAATGGTAATTAAAATACCTGAATTCATATAAACAATTGTTGAGTACAATGATAAGACATAATTTACTGTTAAGGGAAGGACTCGAATTTGAATTTTGAAAATGATATTGTTGAAAAGAACAATCACGAACCCTTATAAGATTAGTTTCTAACTTTCTATGAACCATAAAACGGATATTAAAAATACCTTAGTTCAATCATTAAAATATCTATCTAAATTCCGAAAAAAAATCGAATATTACAAATATTAAATTAATTTTCAAGAATTTGCTTATGAAGAGCTCTTATCAAAAGGGGAAAAAATTATGCTATTGTATTACACGATTAAAAAAAAACTCGTCATTTTATTTAATATAAAAATAATTTATAAATGGCATCAGCTAATCTTTAAAAGATTAATATTTGTATTTTTTACTCCAATTTAACTAAATTTTCTCTTGAAAAAGGAATATATATTTTAGTATAATCGTTGACGCAACTTATCATTTAATTAATAAGGTTGTTAGCCTAATTATATTTGTCGTTTTTTGAAATTTCTTTATTGGTCTCCATTGAATTTCTCTTAATCCAATTGAAGCCTTCCTCTATAAGATAAAATAAAAGCTTAAAATGTTATAAATTAATATATTATAAAATTACATTTTGGACTCCTTAAAATGTTAATTTTGTGATTTAATCCTAAAAATTACGAAATTATAAGCTTGCAATGATAAAAAATTATATTTTAATTCTCATAAAAATAAATTTAATTTTAGCCTCTAAAAAAGTTTCTTAACTTCGCCTCTGTATTTAATGCTTAAGCTGACAAGTCGGTTGAAAAACCTAACCAATACGATATTGATATTTTGAAAATTTATTCAAAAATTTTTAAAATTTAGGGACTAATAAACCATAACATGGGGACGTGTAACATAATTAACCCTAATTTTTTGGTTAGGTACTTAGCTTTCTTTATTGGGTAATTTGATTTTATTTTAATTTTTTCAGTTAATAGAAAAAGAGCCTCGAAACCGCAAACTCGAAGCGTGGGGCATTTTGCCTTTCGTAGAGAAAAGAAAGTGTGACCCAACACTTATCTCCTTTCTTCTTATTATTTAAAGCCAAGTGATTAAAATAAATAAAAGATGTTTTTTTTTCCAAATAGAGAGAGTAGATGTTGATCCATCACGGCTTCCTTCATTCTTTGAAAATGGAAAGCACAAGGACAATTTTTTCAAAAATCCTTATCAACTTTAATTTTTAGACATGAGGATAAATTTTATTCTCAATATTTACATGTTATATATCTCCGCTATCTAGATACGTGTTAGCGGCAGAGACATTGGTGACTTCATGTGAGAAAGCATCCCATTTGATCATCCGTCTTGGTTCGAGGAGTATCAACCTTTCGTTCTCATGACCTTCCGCTTGACAGGTCTTTTGACAAACCCTTCCACTCTTTTAAGATGAGACAAAAGCACTCACTTTTTAGGTGTGAACACTCTTCGAGTGTGAACACACCCTTAAGACAATAGGGGCTCACATGGGCGTAACAACCTCATATTGATTGAAGACATAACAGAATGGGTCCCGCGATGAACACCCTTCACGTATTGCATGATAACAATCTTCTTCATAATAACTTGTCATGTCACGCTGTGGACAATATGACCTCTCCTATAAATATCCTCCTAAGGATGAAGAATGGATTGACCTTTGTGTAATGAACCACTTTTTACTGGTGTTGAAAAATACAATTTTGAGATCCCATTTTCGTAAATCGAGCCTATAATTATTTAATAAAAATATTTACAGAATTATTATATTGGTGAATTGAATTCTGGATAAGAAATTTAGTCGAAATTGTGTTTATTTAGGGTCCAGGGACTAAATTGTACAGTCTAATTGTTATAGATTTTTAATTAGAAAATGGCTTGAGAAATAAATTTGCAATTAACCAAAGGTCTAAAATAACAATTAGACCATGTCAAAATTATGTGTTAGTGGATGGCTAATTAAGAGGCATTTGCTTAATTAATTTAAGTTTTATTTAATTAAATTAAGTTTAATTAACTTAATTAAGGTATGTATATTAGAGATAGTGGAAGAAAGAGATGAATGTCATCATTGTCTTCATCTAAACACCAAAAATAAGAAGAAAGAAAAACTAAGGAAGCTTTGAAACTTCGACCCTAATTGGTAAGTGCAATTTAGTCCATTTTCTTGTAATTTTTATGTTTTTATGTTTTTGAGGTCATAGGAACTTGATTTAGCTAGCATATGTACCAATTTGTAAAACTATTAAAGCTTCAGGAAGTTTCCATTGTTGATTTCTTGAAGTTTTAGGTGTTAAATTGATAGAAATTAAGCTTAGTTTGAGAAAATAACTAAATTTTAAAACTTAATCGATAATTTTGTCCATTAGGAACCAAATTGAATAAAACTAAAAATTAAAATTAGGAATAAGAAATAAGAGGTCCCTAATGAGTAATAGTGAAATCGGATTTCAATTTGGAGCTTTAAATTGAAAGTTAGGTTGGTCCTGATTTTAGGGACTAAATTGAATAAACTGTAAAGTTTTTACAAATTGATTATTGATAGTGCTATATGTTTTGTGTCAATCTCTAGCTAACGTCGAACCAGATTCGTCGAGAGGGAAAGAAAAATCCAAAGTTGTCAATGAGTTGCTTGGAATTTTTAGTTTGTATTTCTATGATTTAGAAACACTTAATTTTCTGCATGTGTATGTCATTTTGCATTGTATGGTATTCAATGTAAGTTATTGAAGTTTACTTGAATCAAATTGATGTGCTTGAGGTTAAATATCAAAATAGGGACTAAATTGAATAAAGTATAAAGTTTTTGGGTTACTTAATATGTGATAATTGATATAAACCTATGTTGATTCATGTTATATATGTTATGAAATTGTGAAATGTTGATGGATTGTGAATATTTGAATGTAAATTGAACTATATATAATGAATTAGAATTGGATACCCTATTAGTTGTTCGAACCATGTTGGATATAGTTGGCATGCCATAAGGTCAAGTTATTGATTAAAAACCATCGTTGTTGGGCAATCCGGGGTAGTAGAGTATATTTCCATAGCTTCATTGTTGTCGGGCAACCCAGGGTGATGGATCTGTGTATCCATTCTGAGTTTGTGTTGGTTAATGGAGTAATAAAATATGATATATGAATGTATATATATATGTTTGCATCTCTTATATCATGAATGCTAGATTAGTTAATGAGAATGATTGGATGATTGGAAGTAAATGATGAATAGAAAATGATGCTTATATGTATAGAAGTGCTATGACTCAATATTAAACCTATAAATATTGTATATTTGGTTAAAATGAGGTAGAGGCTTGATTATGCTTTGGTATGTTTAAAATTGCAAGTTTGTGTATATTGGATTTGTAGAAACAGTATGTGATGTAGCAACGCCAAATGTACCACGTTGCGACGAGACAAGGAACCCCGACGTCTTGACGAGACCAAACAGTATGTCACATTGCGACGAGGAATTCCCTAACGTCACGATGTCAACCCTAAAATTTGAATTTCTTTACAATTCAATCTTAAATCGATCTCGGATTAGCATTAGAGCTTTCGTAAGCTTGTATGAGACTCGAGAATGATTATTTATCATATTAATTGCTTATAATGTTCAAAATTGTATGTTTAATAGTTTGAATTGTATTTATTTTAATCGTAGTTGCTCTAACAACGAATGTGGCACACCGCAGCTTGAACCCGATGATCGGGTTGGGTATAGGGTGTTACACTTTGAGCCCCTAAAGCTACTCTAAACAAATATCCTCTCTTCCAGCAATCAGTTTGTCCTTTTGTTCCTTACCGACTCTCTGTCTCTTTATGTGATTCGACCTCCTTAGCACCACCTCCTACTCCTCCCTTATTGTACCCTGTATCAACATTACATATTTTGTCAATTTGACACATTTTTTTGAGCTAAATTTGAGCATTGACATTTAAAAAAGAATCAATTTGTTTTTTTTCCATAATGGAAATGCTAACTAAAAATTGAATTTTTTAATGATATAGGCGTTGCAACTAACATGGAAATTCATATGTACTTCATGCTAAAATGACACTATTTGTCTTATATGTCATGTTAACAAATAATTTAAAACTTATAAAAATATTCAAAAAAATAAGTTCACAAAATACAAAAAATTAGAAGTACACATGGATTGTTATGCGAACTGCCATTTTTAGAAATTTGACATTTCAATCAATATTTTCATTAAAAAACAATTCAACTTATTTTAAAAAGTTGATAATTAAATTCGACTCTTCTTAAAAGATTGAAGATCAAATTTCACTCGAAAAATATAGACATTAAAGATTAAATTTTTATATTTTTTAAACAAAAAATTTAGTGGATGATAATATTAGGTTGTGGAGATTCGGACCCTAAGTTTAACATCTACAGAAGTTTCAAAGCAATAGAAGGACAAAAGGTAGAATTACTTTTAAACCCTCCAAAAATAAAAATCATTCAATTTAAATCCTTATAACATTTACTTAAATGAAAAGAAAAAGAATTATGACTCCTTTGAAATTTAAATTTTTTAATACAAAAGTTTTGATTCTGCATACTCGAAAAATATTTTTTCAATCTTTCTAAATAAAATTTTTGGCTTGTATGTGATTTTTTAAATAATTTTATATATTTTATCATATTACGATTATATAAATTCAGAAAAATTAATTGATATATTTATGTAATGTTTTTATATTTTTATTTCATTTTTTTAAGAAAAGACGAAAATACTTTTTCTTCTTTCCGGAGTTTCGGTTGCATGCTTTGACAATACAAGGCGTCGCGAGTTGATAAATGGCATATTTGCTGATGCGACATCGTTTACTGCCCAGCACATGAAGAAATTTCAGACCCATAGCTGTATCCTTCTAAAAGCATTTGTCTTTGTTATATCAAATGGTATTGATAATACCAGTCCAGTTGAATTTGGTTGAATGAATTTTTGCAATAAAATTATTATTTTTAAATAATTTTATTATAAGTTCTGATTATATTTATTTATTTTGATATAATATTTAAAATTATTCATAGTTCTTACCCGTCTATAAATAAGAGGATAATACGTTTCATTATACTCAAAGTCTCAACCACACATTCTCTAATATTGATAGCAACATATCAATTAAGCTAGGACTCAATCAAAAAAATTATTATTTTTCATTTAATCATTTTGATTTGAGATAATTTTTAATATTTATTTATATATTGTATTTCTAAGTTCCAATAAATAATAAAAACAAAGTGAAATATAGATTAATATAGTTTGTTCTGATCATCAGAGACAAAAAATCACATCGGTGGGTCCATATTTGACAATGAAATATAAACATTATGGTAGCTTTCTTAGAATATACTATACGAACATAGCCTATCTTGAGTAGGAGTAAGAGTGGAAAAAAAAATTAATTAATTAAGTTGATTTCAAATTTTACTTAAGGCATAACTTCAACTATTTAACCAAAAGATAAAAGGAAGGTTAAAATTTGTAATCTGTCTTTGTATTTTGTTAAAATTACGATTTAGTCTATATACTTTCAAAGTTAACAATTAAGTCTTCATACTTTTTTAATCTAAAAATCATACCCCAATCAAACTTTGCTAATTTGACATATTGGTTAGATTACTTTTGTTTGACGTGACATATAATTAATAGAAATTAAACATTTCATAATGATAAATTTTAATGATTAGATTATAATGTTTAATTTAAAAAATAAAAAAATATTTTTAAAATTTTAAAATATAAAAATTAAATCTCAAAATTTTAATAAAGGTAGCAGCATATTTTTGACCAAAAACAAATATAAAGAGAAAAAGGTTCTCCATAGCAATTTTCATTACCCTTTTTTCATACAATTATTCCCCAAAAAAATTACATACGATCTTAGTGAGTGCTCCTATCAACCATTACAATATTCGCTTAATATATTTTAGGGTTAATATATCATTTGGTACATAAATTTGATTTTTTTAATGTGGTACTTATATTATTTTTTGGTCTAATTCGGTATTTGTATTTAATAAACGTGATACATTTTAGTACCCAAAGGTAATAGTGGCAACTTTTTAGTGTTTAATTAGGGTTTTAGGACTAATTTGATGAAAGTTACTTGCTAATATTATTAGATTTAAATTTTTCATGCTTTTTTTAATAGAATATATTTTGTGTTAATTGTGAATTTGTTTAATTTTACTTTAATTTGTCAAACACAGTCCAATGGATGTGATTTAATTTCAGTTTTAGGGTTGATTTAATGAAATTCCATTGTTAATATTATTAGCTAATTATGAATTTTCATCAAATTAAATTTAAAACCCAAAGTAGACACTAAAAAGTTAACAATAAAATCTTTGAGTACCAAAATGTATAACTTTTGTCAAATATAGGGACCACATTGGACAAAAAATAATATAAGTACCACATTAAGAAAAAGTATCAAACTCAAGTACCAAATTATATATTAAGCCTATTTTTTAATCCTTAGTAGCTAAGAAAAATTGAAATTTATTTGAATTAATATTTGGTGATTAATATTAAATAAAAAATCAATATATCGAGGGGGCTAGTCCTCTAAAATGAAAAGTTGCACTTTTGGTATTTTAAATTTTATAAGATTTTAATTTAGTAAATGGTAAAATTATGTTCTGGCCCTTCAAAAATAATAAATTTTGATTTGATTCTTTAAAATTTATGAAGATATAAACTAATAAAATTATGAAATTACGTTTTAACTCTTATAAAAAATATACAATTGGATTCTACCCCTAGAAATTTTTTATGACTTCACCCTTGAATATATCAAATATAAATGAATTAATTTATGACTAAAAAAAGTTGGCACAAATCTTATAATGTCTCAAATTCGAGTCTCACCCCATGTTTTTTAATAACCAAGTTGATATCGAATTGTTTGACTACTAATTTGATCGTCGGTTCAATAATAATCTTTTTAATAATTAAGGGAGGGAATGTAGTTATTTAATATTGAACCCAAACTTTCATGCCTACAACATAATGGTTTAATCACTAAATTAAGAGGTTGCCAGCGTCCAATAACAAATTATATATATAACTGATCTAACAACTGATTTTTTGTCTCAATTTTCAATTATTTATTGGTTTTGAGCAATTCACTTAGAGAACTTTCAACCCTTATGGTTGGATCGAGATACCAACTTGCTTTGCTTTCGATTCAACTAATCAATCCAATTTAATTTAAATAACATTCATCTCACTATTTAGAGATTTTCCCAAATTTATTTAGAATCTAGTGAGATTGTGTGTGAATTTTATCTTAATATAATCAAATTGGGAATCACATTTTTCACCAAAAAGAAAATATCAATCACATTGGTACCATTGAACCCGGTCTGACTTTGAAAAAAGAGTGTTAGATAGAAGTGATAAATTAATGTGAGACAAATAAAGTTAGGTTGACTAACTCCCAAATTACACGTGAATTAAAACAATCTTTACTTGTGACAAACAATGCTTTTGCTAACCTTCGCTTCTTTATTGTGTTTCGTAAATTTGTGAATCTTATTAAGAGCATTAGATTTTATGAACCTAGAAAAAAAGTAATAGATTGCGGTGGTCCAATATTTTGTACGTACCATAAATTGATATAATCAAATATTAATTTTGACCTTAATAAAAGAATTGACATAACAAAGTTAGGTAAAATTATCATAGAGGCCTCTGTATTAAGAGTTAGATTGTATTTTACTTCCTCTACTAAAAATTGGATAAATTAGTCCCTATACATCAGATTAGAAAGCAAACTGGTTATTTTTGTTGAAAATTTCATCCATTTCTATTGTTAAAAATTGATATGGTTGACAGAATAACCAGCCACGTGTACCTCATTCTAGTATATAGGGACTAGTTTTTAATAGTATAAATGGGTGAAATTTTAGTAGAAGAATCAGTTTACTCTTTGATCTAACGTACATAAACTGATTTACTCGTTTTTTGAGCAGAGAAGGTAAAATGCAATTCGACTATTAGTACAAGAGCCTCCATGATATTTTTATCAACAAGGTGGTTATTTATAACAATATTTATATAATTAAAAATATAGGTTAAAATATATCATAATTCCTTCTACTCTTTGTAAATTTAAAATTTAGTCTCTATACTTTTATATTTAAAATTTTATTCTTTTTACTTTTTCAGATATCAAAATTTAGGTCCAATTATTAATATTGTTAAAATTTATTTTGTGGAATTCAAGTTAATTACATGGCTACTAAGTGATTTTCTTTATTTTAAAATGTCGCACCAACAAATTTAACAAGAAAATTTTAACAGTGTTAACAATTGGACCTGAATTTTGAAAATTAAAAAAGTAAAGGGACTAAATTCTTAAAAATAAAATTATAAAGATTAAATTCCAAATCTATGAAAAATACAGGGACTTATGACAAATTTTAAACAGAAATTTATTAGATAGGCCCTACTTTTTCATTTTCCTTTTATTTTAATGTGGAAATTGGTATTTTGTGTATCTCAAACATGCAAGTTGCATTAGAATAGAATATGAGTACATTGGGGTTTATTCCATGCTTAGTTTCTAACATTCGAAAATAATATTATTTATTTCAATTAATAATGAGTGATTAGACCTAATCTCACCAATCAACACCACCTAATTCCAATATTATGGAGTGGTCACAAGCAATCTATAATGCTTCTTTGTCATTCATATCACATTAGAATAACACAATTTGTCTATTAAAAAAGTAATTTAATAAAAAAACTGTTCAACAATAAGACAATGTCAAAGGGATAGGGCTAGAAAACTCACATTCTTAATGAATTTCACATAAAGTAAAGTTATTTTAAACACTTTTGTAATTTTTGTAAAGTTAATGTTTTAAGTATTAATATTGTAAATATTTTTATTTATAGGTTATGTATGTTTGCGGGATGTGTTTCGTATTTATTGGATTCTTTGAAAGTATTTAGAAAGACGATTGATCAAAGAAGGCTCAAAATAGGCCCGACATCACGACAAGGAGTGTGGGAACTTTAATATTAATCTAGGAATATTTTAGTCATATTAGGACTTTAATATTAGCCTATTTAAAGGGACTTTGTAACCCTGTTTTGGGGAGTTGATAGAATATTTCTTGTGTGAGATTTGATGAAGAGTTTTTGAGTAAGTTTTGTATTTGACCTTTTTTTGGGATGCTCTTTTAAGGTTTTTTTTTCTATCTTCGTTGGTTTGTCGATTAGAGAAACTTACTTTGCCCATGATTTTTATTCTCTTTTTTCCTTCCCTCAAATTTTATGAAATTCCAATTTAATATAATGATCAATTTGAAACTTTACGTTTAAGACAAATATAATTATATTAATAAATTCAACAATTAAATTATTTTTTTATAGTCTACTTCTACCCATAACCCCTGGTAAACCTTTAAATTAGAAGACCTTTTCGTTATTTCAATAACAACAACACCAACTGAATTAAGACTCAATCAGCTCAATAACTAAATTATTAAAATAGTAAATAGATTTATGTAAATATATATTTTTTGCTTAACATGGTTAGAACTTGGTTGGTGTCAAAGAGCAAAACAATAAAAGTGGGAAGAAAACAACTCACCTAGATTCAAATTTTATATTGTTTATTTATTTGAGCATAGTATATTTAATTGGTTTGGTTCCATTATTTTTGCTTATATATAAGTTTTAATCATGTATGACTTTTATAATTCATAGATAAATTTTACAGAATGAAAAAGTAAACCTACACTTGCCAAGTTGAGTCCAAGGGAGGAGGCATGCACACTTATGGCATAAGTAACAGATCTTAAAGTCTGATCGGTATTACTAAAGGCGAGCCTATACAACTTTCTAAAGGCATTAAGCATTAGAAGTTCAAGAAGAAAGGCACCATGAATACTCGGGCAGGCCAAATCTCCCCATACACATCAGAACTACCACTGACTATTCTTGCCACTTTGTATGATTCACCACCATCCTCGTAAACCAGGGACCACGCCAAGGGGGTAGGGCCTCAAATGGCGAATTATCATTTTTATCCTTTTAAGTTTATTAAAATTATAAGTTAGTTTAATGGTAAAAATACACTTTGTCACCTAAAAATGAATAAGATTCAATTCAATTCCTTTAAAATTCTAAAATAAAAAGCATATACAAAAATAAAATCGTGCTTTATCCTTTTTAAAATTTTAAATTTTTTTTTCACAAAAATAAAATATTTAGACTTCTTCAATTCTATTCTTTTTAATATAATGCTTAAAACTACTCATAACCTCTCTCCAACCCTTAAATAGGAGGATAATACGTTTCAACGCACTCGAATTCATGTCCTCCTGCACTAACAACAATACTAATACCAATCGAACTAAAACTCAATCTACAATTATTATATGAATTCTTAAAATGTTATACTCATAAGTAATTTTGAATTTTTCATATTATTTTTAATAATCATTAAACCATATTATATTGAAATTATTGCCGGTGCCAATTAATCTTGTAGAGGATAGGCCAATCTCTTCCCATGAAACGATAAGCAAGAAGTGGGAAAAACTCAAATATATTATATTATATTTATAATGTATAGTCACGTTCTCATAAAATTTGACGACGATTATTGCACGGGAAATTGATCCACTTTTTGTATTTTTTAACATAAAAGAGCCAATAGTTTGAGATAATAAAAAAAGTAAAAAATATTAAAATGGACTAAATTAACTAAACTTGTGAAACCAATGAATTCGTGATTGTCAAATGTATGACTTCTCCAAAAGGAAATGAAAATGATCTTTCCAGGGACTGTAAATGGACAAAGCTCACCAATGGTTACTCTTCAACCTTCCATTTTAGTAATTTTATATCCCATTCATATATAAAACTAATTTATTAATGGATTCGACATTCGAGTATGTTTAAGTACGTTTTTATTTGAGAGATCTCTCTATTATAAGAATTGGATTAAATTCATCTCTCTATTATTAAATAGATTAATATAGTCCTTGTATTATTAAAAAAATTCAAATAAGACCAATTTTGGAATAGAGTTAACACGAGGGGATATAAAAGATTATAAGGAATTACCAAAAATTTTGAGGAAGCACAAAAAATTATGAGAGAAAACTAAAAATACGAGAAAATATCAAAAATTATGAGAGAATACCATAATACCTAAGGAAGTATAAAAAAATGAGGATGTACCAAAAATTTTAAAGATGCACCATAAAACATATGAGGAAGTACCAAAAAATATGAAGGAATACAAAAAAAAATGAGGATGTACCAAAATTTTTAAAGATGTGCCACAAAACGTATGATGAAGTACGAAAAATTATGAGGGAATACAAAAAAATATGAGGATGTAAAAAAAATGATGATGTAACAAAAGTTATGAGTGTATACAAAAAATTGCGAGAGAATACTATAAAACTTGAGGAAGTATCAAAATTTATGATGGAATACTAAAAACCACGAGAATGTACGGAAAGTTATGAGGAATATAAAAAAAATATGAGGAAGTACCAAAAATTATGAGAGGATATAAAAAATTACGAGGATACTAATTTTTGGTTCATATCAATAAATTTTTTTTATTTAATTTTTCGTATTTTTTTAAATTATCATGAAATATAAGTTTTTTTACCAATTTTTAGCATTAAAAATTACAATTTAACAGTTAAAAAATTTTAGTTACAAAATGTCATTGAAATTTCTTAATATTTAAAAATATTTTTTATTTACTCCAAAATTATATACAGTACCAAATTTTCTTTTCAAAATAATACCAACAATTATGAGAAAGTATCAAAAAATCTGAATGGATATAAAAAATTATGAGCATATACCAATTATTATTAGAAAATACAAAAAATAAATTATACCAATTATTAACTTATAACCTGAAATTCACAAAAGACCCTCCTATTGTATTTTCCTTATATCACAAAAGACATAAATTTTAATTTTTAAATTAAAATAAAAAGCTAAATGCTTACACATTTTAACCAATTTTGTAGTAAAGTTAAAGGAATGTTGATGTGTTTAGAATAAAACACGTAATAACTGAATCAAATATTGCTTGAAAAGAAAAGAAAGTAATCAAGACATAATTTGAGAAACCTTATTCGAGCACTTTAAAGATATTTGCTCTTATCAGGCCCGACCATGGGATTGTTTGAGAGTACAACCACCCAGGACCCAGGGCTGGAAGGGGCTCAAAAAAAGTATTTTTCAACTTTTAATGTGAGAACAAAATTTTCAGACTAAAATAAATTAATTAAATGCCTAAGGCTTTTAAATTTTCACCATAAATGCTGCCTCTCTTAGGGCCTCAAAATTTTCAGCTTTTATTGTATTACATTTTATAATTTTTTTAAAAAAAGGAGCCCAATTTATAATTTCGCTTAGGGCCCCAAAAATATCAAGAACGGGTCTGACTCTTATTTGACTATTTTGAAAAGTTTAATCTTAATTTCAAAACTTTTTATTAAGGTGATATCTTTATATCACCATTTAAAAAAAATAATTCTTAAGCGAACGGTCAGGTTTAATCCAATTTGAGCATTTAGTAAAAATAAAATATAGAAAAAAAATCAAAATTTAATTCAGCCAAATTTAACCAAAATTATCTCTATCATATAAAGCAAAAAAGGAAAGAAAAAATCTCCACAAGCTCACATGATTTTTATGAATGAATCTAAAGGGTTAAGAATAATGAAAGAAAAAATAAAAAAAGCTATTGATGTGGATACTCTTATGGGCCTAGTCACCCACTAAGGGGAAAAACAATATAAAGGCATTAGTGGAGGAGTTTTATTAATGTAAAATCCAGACAAAGAGATATGAGAATTGGAGAGAGCATCTAAATGCAAAGCAACTAGCATTGATAACAATATTTTAAATAATTTATTATGGTTGCAAAATCCACTTTCCACTTATCAATTTATATATATATATATAGATAATGGTGCATTAATATTTAACAATGTATCTTAAAAAAAAAGTTGATTCTCCACAAAATATCTAAAGGCATCCTCTAAGTGATAAATTGTATATTTATCTATAATTTATAATATATAAAATTTTAAATTGATGAAAATATTATTTTATTTTATCATATTATTAAATTGACACTTAAATGTAATTATGATTTAATTTAAAATTATTAATTCACGTTTAAAACTAATTATAGTATATGTAATAATTACAATTTAAAATTAAATATAGTATAGTCATTTGAGTCATAATTTGATTGGCATGAATTTTGTTGTCAATGCAGGAGAACATGAGTTCGAGTACGCTGAAGCGCATTATCCTCCTATTTATGGATCAGGGAGGGGCTATGGGTAGTTTTAGACTTTGTTTCAAAACAAAGAGCAGCTATGATTAAAACCTAAAATGAGATTATTCGGAATTATATTAATTAATATTAAAGTAAAATACTAATTAAAATTTAAATTTAGTTCTATAAATAGAATATGGTAGTTTGACATAATCAACCGAGTAGCACCTAAGAAATTGTCAGTAAATATTTATTCTTTTATGATATTTTAATTACTTTGTAAATTATAATTATAATTATTTATTATAATTATGTTTTTATAAATGTTTAGGTAATTTACAATTCCAGAGTAATTTAACTATCATTATGCAAAGTTAAAAAAAATCTATTGAGTATATTTGGATAAATATTTTCATAAAATATTATTTGCATTAAATGTTATATATTATTATCTTTTATTTAATTAATAAATGTGTATGCTACGTGTAGCACATGTGAGGGGAAAGACTAATATATTATAAGAGAAAGGGTTTGTTTCTATTATTGAGACTTTTTTTTTTAATTTCACAAAACAAATTAAAGATTTAGTATTTTTTTTTAATTTATGCTTTGGTATCCTGATTATAAAATCTTGAAGTTTCATTGGAAATGGACTATGTGCAATGCATACTTTTGATAATGGAGAAATAATTTATAAGATATGAGGTGTATTCATTTATATAGCCTAAAAATTAAAATAGTTTTTGTATAGTTTTGTAATTATTTATATTATTAATATTTTGACGATCTAATTGTTATATTTTTTAGTTTATTTATGTAGATCATAGTGGTGAATCTAGAGGAGGACTAGCATGGGCTCTGACTTCCCCTAAAATGTAAAATTATTATTTAAGCCCTTAAAATTTTTAAAAAAATTAAATTAATAAATGTAAAATTGTACTTTGGCTCCCCTAAAATTATAAAAATTAGATTTAATCTTTTAAAAATTATAAAGATATAAACTATAAAAAATTAAAATTTCATTCGGCCCCCCTAAAAGATTGTTCTGGCTTCGCCCCTGGTAGATCATACATGTTAAATTTGATATAAATTTAAATTTAAATTTTTTAACTATTTATTTTATGTAAAAAAAATTAATCGTTATAATATATAATATATAGAGAGAGAATTTTAGATTGATATGATAAAGATATTAGATTGGTTTGAAAAGTTACATGCATTACATGTATATATATAGGTAAAATCAACAGTTAGATAATTAAAATATTAATCATATAAATAATTACAGAAATATGTAAAATTATTTTAATTTTTACACTATATAAGTGGATCCTACCAATGTAAAAGTTAATAATTTTACACTATTTTTAAACCATTAGAAAGCCCCAATTAAAAGAAAGTATAGACATTGTGCAATAAACTAGTTTTAAGAGAGAAATTATCCTTAGCTTGGATATTGTGATAAGAAAAATAAGAACACATAGATTTTATGTGGAAAACCCTTTTAGGAAAAACCATGGACAGTACAAGAGGAGTTTCAATTACATCTATTTAAGAGTTGAAAAACCATGTTCTAATCAAAGTCAAACTGAAGAAGAATAGTTCTATATGGATTCAACTTGTGTTGTATGGGGGACTCCGTCCCCGCAGCCACAGTCCAATTTTGTGCTTAATTGAGATCTGTGGCGACCTTCGGCCCTTCGCCCCTTCACTCACACAGATCTCCTTATTTTGTCACTGTATTTATTTTGTCAATAAGATATTTTTATTTTATTTCGATATATTTTATTTTGCATGCATAATAAACTAGACAATCATTTATCCAAGTTCATTTTGAATGTTTTTATAATTTCAAAAGCAACAATATAATTTAAAAAAATAATCGTCAACAATATAATTCAAACAACAATATACTTTTTATTTTGCATGCATAATGAACCAGTTGGACTGGTTCTATCTATGACTTTTATCGTAGTCAATATTTTTAGAATCGAATTGGTAGTCGAACCGGTCAAACCATCGATTCTCAATATGACTGATCCAATCAATTTTATTATCAATCCAACCAATTTACTATTTAATAATATAAAATAATAATATTATTAAAAAAACTTAAAATAAAACTTAGGACCAAACTTTTAAATAAAATAAACTAAGAAAAGAAAACTTGGTTTTTACTTTTTCCTTGTTGCCTCTTTTCTCATCTTATTTATCTCAATATGACTGATCCAATCAATTTTATTATCAATCCAACCAGTTTACTATTTAATAATATAAAATAATATTATTAAAAAAACTTAAAATAAAACTTAGGACCAAACTTTTAAATAAAATAAGCTAAGAAAAGAAAACTTGGTCGCCAGAGATCTCAATTAAGCACAAAATTGGACTGGGGTTGCGGGGGCAAAGTCCCCCATACAACACAAGTTGAATCCATATAGAACTATTCTTCTTCTATTTGACTTTGATTAGAACATGGTTTTTCAACTCTTAAATAGATGTAGTTAAAACTCCTCTTGTACTGTCCATGATTTTTCCTAAAAGGGTTTCCACATAAAATTAGGGGTGTGCATAATTCGGTTAAAACCGAAAAAATTCGGTTAACCGACCGGTTTCGAACCGAATTAACTGTTAACTGAAAAATTAAAAAATAATTACCCGACCCCCGACCGAAAAAATTCGGTTAACCGACCGCTTAACCGAATTCGATCGATTAACCGAATTTTTTCGGTTTTAACCGAATTATGTACACCCCTAATTTTATGTGGAAAACCCTTTTAGGAAAAACCATGGACAGTACAAGAGGAGTTTCAACTACATCTATTTAAGAGTTGAAAAACCATGTTCTAATCAAAGTCAAATAGAAGAAGAATAGTTCTATATGGATTCAACTTGTGTTGTATGGGGGACTCCGCCCCCGCAGCCCCAGTCCAATTTTGTGCTTAATTGAGATCTGTGGCGACCTTCGGCCCTTCGCCCCTTCACTCCCACAGATCTCTTTATTTTGCCACTGTATTTATTTTGTTAATAAGATATTTTTATTTTATTTGGACGTATTTTATTTTGCATGCATAATAAACTAGACAATCATTTATCCAAGTTCATTTTGAATGTTTTTATAATTTCAAAAGCAACAATATAATTTAAAAAATAATCGTCAACAATATAATTCAAACAACAATATACTTTTTATTTTGCATGCATAATGAACCAGTTGGACTTTGTTCTATCTATAACTTTTATCGTAGTCAATATTTTTAGAATCGAATTGGTAATCGAACCGGTCAAACCATCGATTCTCAATATGACTGATCCAATCAATTTTATTATCAATCCAACCAGTTTACTATTTAATAATATAAAATAATAATATTATTAAAAAAACTTAAAATAAAACTTAGGACCAAACTTTTAAATAAAATAAACTAAGAAAAGAAAACTTGGTTTTTACTTTTTCATTGCTGCCTCATTTCTCATCTTATTTATCTCCCTTTGTTTTTATGAACCCTAGGGATTCTCCATGCTTCTATTAACCCTCCTTGATCTCAGTATTTGAGCCTAATAGAGGCTCTGTTACTCCCTTGCCATTCTTCTAATCTTCTTAAGGGAGTCTTCTTCTTCTTCTTCTCTATCAGCTTCAACTGATTCAGGATTAACAGGCAGAAAAACGGTAAATCATGATGCCCATGAAAGCAATAAGCATTTGAACCTTTTCTTGAAGAGAAAAATAAAGGAACTAAAAAATTGTATACATTTTTAAGAATTTTATATATTCAATAAAAAATTATATATATTTCAAAAATATTTATGTATTTTTTTTTTATATATTTCTTTGATTTTTTTTAGAATTATGACATAATTAAAGTAATATGTAAATATTGAGAGTTGAATTTTTTAAATTTATAATTAAACGATACACTACATATGAATATAAGGATAAATTTATTATTTTTCCAAATTTTGAATTGCCACCCTGTCATTAAACATCTAGCAGCAATTAATGGAAAGTGAAAGAAAAATCCAATTAATTCGATGATGAATTTAAAATTTTTAATAATTAGATGATTAAAAAAATATCGACGATAATTAAGTGACTTGAGACATAATTTATCCAATATATTTTTATTCATTTAGATGTTCGTCCTTAAAAGAAAGCCCCATTGTTATTGGGTTACTAATACGTTTTAGGATTGGTGTAGGTACAGCCAAGCCTCGTCACCATTCAACCAAAACCCATCACCCTCGTTAATTAGAAAAAAAAATATGTTTTTCTTAATTATATATTTTGTACTACATTTGGTTGGAGTATTATTTTTTTCGTATATTTTAGTCATTGGTTAGCCATAAATCAATCACAATTGGTAATTTTTAGTCACCCACAAGACTTATATGTGGCAAAAGAAATAAATTTTTTTGCTTATTTTTAAAATACCTTATTTTTTTATAAGAATTTTTATTCATTTTTTAATTACATATTTAAACTTATACTAATTATTCTTTATTTTATGTGTAACTATTTTAGAATATATGTATTCAATAAATTTTTTTATTTATGTTATTACATTAGTAACCTAACATGACATTAGTGATAAAATTTAAGGATGATAATGGTTTTGAACGGATAATTTTTAAAAAAGAAAAAACTGAGGTTACCATGTATAAATATTTTTTTAAATATAATATATCTAGTTTGGTTCATCATTTTCAAAAATTAAAAATACTTTTTTTATAATTTTCAAGTTATTTTCACTTATTTATATATAATATTTATATTTATATTACAAAATATAAAAACTAAACCAAATAGACTTATATAGTAATGAAAGTAAATTTAATTGATTATTTTCAAAAATAAAATTATAATTAGGGATGGGGAATGAGATTTTTTTAGATCAAATTCAAGATCTCATGTTTACAACATAATACTCATGGCACTAGACCAAGAGTTTATTCGTTTTTTTTTTCTTCATATTTTTGGTTGCTCAACATAATACTCATGGCACTAGACCAAGGGAAGACTAAAAGGGAAAATAGACCCACATGAGATGGCTGAGGCGGTGTAACGTGAAAACAAAATCAAGGATATTATGTGATTAAGGGCAAAATTGGAATTAAAACAGTTTATATGGCCAAATGTGATTTTAATAGTTTCTAGACATTTTCTTCATCATTTTTCTGTCAAAAATAGCCATTGAAGAGGGTTTAAGCTGGTCTTTCATATTTTAGCTTCATGTAAGTTTAATTCTTGCTTTTTCCTTGAAATTTTTATGTTTTGGGACTTTTACAATTAGGTCCAACTTACTATTTCATTAGTTTTTGGTTTTGTTGAAAGTTTTTGAAGATACCATTGATAATTTCATATGATTTTAGTTATTAGATGATGAAATTGAGATGTTGATGGGTATTTAAAGGTATTTTGTTAAGGAATTTTGGATGAAATCATGTTTTAGAGATTAATTTGTAAAGTTGTTTAATTTATGTGAAATTATAAAATTATGGGTTGCTATTGATATATATGAAAGTATTTAGGCTTGGAATAAGGAATAAATTACATGAATTTCATTTTTCGAGCCTAGGGATGAAATCGTCATTTAGTAAAAGTATAGGGGCAAAATAGTAATTTTTCCTAAGATGTGACTTGGATAGAATTGAATGTAAATAGTATTAAATTGATGTTAAATTTACTCGTATAGATCCAGATAGATGAAGTACGGAAGTAGATCGTGGTAAAGAAAAAGTATCAGATTAGTAGATTACAAGTCATGAACAATTAGTTGAGGTAAGTTCGTGTAACTTAATTTTATAATTATATGTTTGAAATAATTTGAATGAATTGTATGTGAATTGTGTATTGGCCATGTATATGAAATCTGATCACATATCTGGAAAATACCTAATAAATGTTAAATCTCGTTTGAATGAATGAGATTCAATTGGATATAGGATTCTGTTTCCCGAAACGGTAGTGGTCCTACATTTGTTGCAGACATACCATAGCTCGAAATGTCACCCTGATATAGGCCCTCTCAAGCTTCCCGTTATAATGTTCTTGCGAGCTTCTTGTTAATGCTCTTCAGAGCATCCCGACTGGTTGTGATCTGCATATGTTGTAGACACACCCATGCTTTTATGAGCGTTTTGTTTATAGGCTCTTTGTGAGCTTCCCGTTAAAGGCTCCTCGGAGCTTCCCGTTAGTGCGTACTTGAACTTCCCGTTATATGGTTATCCGGTGCTTTCTGATTAAGTACTCTTCGGAGCTTCCCGTTAAATGCTCTTCGGAGCTACCCGATATAGGCTCCTTGTGAGCTTCCCGTTATTAAGCCCAGATAAGCTTCCCGTTACATGGCTCAATTAGCTTCCCGTTATAGTGCTTGAGAGAGAGCTTTCTGGTTAAGTGCTCTAATAAGTACTCTCATACATGAATTGAAGGATTTCTGATTTGTACACTTTATGTGTACTACCTTCATATCCATCGAGATTTCAAATGATTCAGTGGGTGAAATTCTGACACGAAGACAAGTGAAAATCAAAATGAAATCAATATCTGAAAAATACATGAAATGCATGGAACTTGGTATTTAATGAGCTCATTTTGTTATTGATATTTATATGAAATGAATAATTAACATATTTGATGAGATTGTGTGCTTAGGCTATGACCAAGTTGTTTGGAATGCATGTGTATGTTTACTTAATTTACAAATGAATGGTAAGTTTATTTCCCGTTATACGAACTTACTAAGCACAAAGTGCTTACTCGGTTTTATTTCCTTTGCTTTATAGTACTCGGAAGCTCGTTGGGTTGGAAGCTTGGCTGATATCACTCACACTATCCACCGGCTCACTTTGGTATAATTATGACATTATTTTTCGATATTATGACATGTATAGGTTTGGTTAGCCAAAGTTGGCATACAAATATTTTGGTTGTAAATAGCCATTGGAATGACTTGTGATGAATGTGTTTTGGTATATTAACATATGAGTTAATTTCATGTTTGGTATAAGTGCTTAATTTGGTTTATGAATATTAGTATGATATTAAGTAAATATGGTCAAGTAGATAAATTCACAAACATGGATTTATGAAATGATATGGTATGTATGAGACTTGAGTTTTGCATGATTTTAAATGTTTTGGATTGGCTTTTGGATGTGTTAAAATATTTGTGTAGGTGAATGATCAATTGGGTGATAAATAAGGTTTGGAAATGACCTTATTTTGTCCACACGGGCAGAGGCACGGGCGTGTGTCTCAATCGTGTGTGACACACGACCTAGCTCATAGGCGTGTGTTCTGGCTGTATGACCCCTGCATCTTAAAATTTTAAAACAAAATGCTCAAAATTGATCACACGACCTAACACACGGGCATATGGCTTGGCCGTGTGACCCTTGCACTTAAATGTATTGCAAGCCAGAGAGTTACATGGGCTGGGGACACGACTATGTGCCCTACTTCAAATACCACACGGCCTAAAACACGGGGCGTGTGACCCCTGCACCTTGAAATTTTTTTTTAAATTTTGTGAAAAATTCACTGAGTTCCTAATTTAGTCCCGACTTGTTTCTTATGTATGTTTTGGGCCTCAAAGGCCCTAATAAAAGACTTTACGATAAATTTTCTAACATGTATGATAAAATAATATAAAATATCTGTATTTATTTTGTAAGTTTTGGTAATGCTCCGTAACCCTGTTTCGGCGACATATACGGGTTATGGATGTTACAGAGCCAAAATGAAAACTTACTATTATATTAGTTTATATTTCTACATTTTTAGAAGGATTAAATTAAAATTATATTATTTTAGGAGATCAAAATGTAACTTTATCATGTATTAATATATTCAATTACAACTTTTAGAGGAATCCAAAGTATATAAATTTCTGTTTTAGGGAGGACTAGGGCTCCCACTAGCCCTTACCCATTGCATAAACAACTTAGAACTAACATAGAAAAAGCCAACCTGTAATGCTTTTTCCTTTGTACTATTTATGAATGTAATAGGTACACATATATTTACAATTTGATTTGCAAGTTTTTAATCTACTCCACGCCATATTTGAGATGTCATTTAGCATTCAAGCTAAGGGCTAGACCGGTGGAAGGACGCGATTGATACAATATTTAATACATTGAGGATTCAATTAAAATATTTTGAACTTCAAAAAGCAATTTAAAATATAAGCAATAAGTTGAGGACTTCTGGTGAATTAATCCTTTATTTATTATTTGAAAATGATACAGATAGCCTACATCAAGCATGAAGAAAGCAACATTTCGTCGCAAACTAAAAAATCCGAATCTCTAATGCATCCATCAAGAAGATAAGACCAATTAACTAAGGACAACGACGCCGTATAATTCAAGTGTTTTAAAACGACATCGTCTAAGGCCAGATGAAGTTCTGTTAGGCGTTCTATTTTGTTTTATTTTATTTTATTTTCTATATCGTTAAACGAACTTGAAGATATTCTTATTCCACCTTTGTTTCTATCCCCCCCCCATTTTTCTCTCTATTTTCTTTTATTCGCTCATTATTATTTTTTCATTCCTCACTACATTGAAAAAAAAGCTAAGGAAACAAACTCAGATCGAGAATGATAAACCCTAGAATTCAAGGCATGACTTGAGCCGTTTGATTCGGTTTGGTATAGCCATCTTTTCATAATTAACAATTGCTTTATTTTTTTCGTATTTAATTTAAGTTGATTGAATTTTTGGCAAATATTGATGAGATTCGCTTCAAAATTTCTTTTTCCTGTCAACATTCTTAATCTCTTATAGCGTGTTTTTTGAATGTTCGTCATTTTAAAGAATGTGCATTGGCTTCCACTTGATCATTCTCTGTAATTTAATTTTCTTCGTGAAAAATGTAATAGCTGGGGTTGATATTAGTTGATTAAAATGAATTTAGCTCTTATATATATTGGCATAAAATTTTCTGTGAAGCAGAAGAAATTAGAACTTGATGATAACAATTGTTTAAAAAAGAACGAAGAAAAGAAAAAAAATTTTTGCTAATTATTTGTATACTGAATTTAAAACTGTCTAGTTTACTATATTGAAGCATTTGAATGTGGTTTAATTGAACAGCTGGGTTGATATTGGCGGAAAGTAATGGTCTGGAATGGCCATTTGTTTATTGATTGTTGGATTATGAAGCTGCAGTTGTTGCATTGGCGGGAAGCATGAACATTGTGAAAGGTGTTGCCGACCTTATCCGTCGGTCATCTAGTGGTCACACTGGAGAATCGCCAGGGTCACAAGGGGAGAGGCTGTCTCCTCCCACTCCAAGGATTCGCTTCAGGTACATGATGCTAGCTGATTTCTATTATCACACATGATTCAGTAATGTGTACTACAATGGAGTTTCTGAGTGAGTAAAATTTGAAAAATGTTTGAGCACTTTTGTGTAAACTTATTGTTGAACAAGTTGATTAGTGTTGTGTGCAAGAGAATAAGAACAAGTCACAAGGGCGGTGAACCAAAAAATTCTCCTAAGAGCATGGATTTACCCTTGTTGGATCGTGTCCTTTCTTGGATGAACCTAGGCAAAAAGGATAATGAAGGCTCTTTAGAGGGAACCTTCAAACCTTAAAAGAATAGAAAAAAAGAACCAAACTTTTCTGCTTATTTCATATTTTTTCCTTTCTGACGGCCTTAATATAGTAGGCATGATATTGTTTAAAAGGGAAAACATTAATAAATTGTAGAATTATAGGAGAAAAATTGCCAGCAAAATAATTTCATATTTGCATTGACTGGACTTGGTCAAATTTTATCTTCTTAATCCCTTTGTTCTTGTTTCCATTAGGCCCTTCAGATTCTTTGTTGTTTGTCTTCTATTATAGACTTGACCAACAAATGTATCCTAAACTCCCTCCCTAGAGAAAGAGATTGTCGTCACCCTCGAATTGAGGGTAAGCATTTTGGAATTCTGGAATAGTTTCCATGTAGCATCAACTGTGATCATGGCTTGCCATTGCACCAGAATTTCCCATGTTCCACGATTGAGGTATGATCACAAAACATGCTAAGGTTGGGGAATTATTTTACCATTCAGTAGTGGGGTCAAACTAGGAATGGAAGTTGGAGGGGTCTTCTTTAAAAACTTTGAGGAGAAAGACATGAAACACGTTATGGAGCTTGCTGGTAGGCGAAGGGTCCAATTGATGGGCCAAAGGGCCGACTCGTTGTATGATTTGGAAAGGTCTATAAATATTAGGTGAGAATTTGGAGTGTAATTGACCTTTCAATGAAGTTTACTGTTGGGTTGTAGGCACAACCAAATCTATTCTTCAGGAGAAATTCAAGATCACGGTGGCCTGAGTCATAAGTGGTCTTCATGTGATTCAGTGCTTGCAATAAGCAATATCAAATTATAGTCAACATTTCATCTTTTTTTTTTATTAATGTTTGGTCAACTGCATCCACTTGCGAAAGCCTATGATTGTAAGGAAGTAAGCGAGGAGGGTTGTGACCATAGACTACTTGAAAAGGTGAAGTTTTGAGGGTTGTGTGAAAAGATGTGCTATAGCAATATTCAACTAAGAAATCTAGTTGATCCCACTTCGTGGATTATCTCTTACAAAACAAAGAAGATACATTTCGGCTGTGCGGTTGGAAACTTTCATCTGAGCATATATTTATGGATGATAAGCCGAAGAGAAATAAAGTTGAGCATTGCATAATTGAAAATTTTCTTCCAAAACATCTTTGTCACAAACAATTGATTAAGGTAAATTGTGTAAATGAAAAATCTGCAAAAAGAAAGGGTGAGCAACAGTAACGACAATGTATGTATAGGTCGTAAATATGAAATGTGCATGTTTGGAAAATTTATCAAACATGACAAATAGTAACGACTTCCCTCTGGTTTTGGTAAGCCATCAATGAAGTGCATTGGGATGTAATTGTTTTACTTTGTTCATTTGGTAGGTGGGGCCGGATGCCACAAAAGCTTGAGTATCCATCTTCATGCCTTTCCAATAAAGGTCTCCACGAATTTGTTAGAGAGTTCTTTTCACCCCTTCCTCTATGCTGCCAACTAATATTATAATAGTAACAAGAAGGGAAGTGAGTAAGACACATACCTTCCTTTTTTACATCATTAACCTCTCTCTAATGGTCTAACAAGTATTAAGAGCCTCTTGCTCAATTTCGGTACGCATCTCTTTGAGAGTGTCCAAGGCATTTATCTCTTCTCAAATTGAAGGATCGGATACTGCATCAAGTATGACTTTTCTTCATCTCTGTGAGATAAGGCATTGGTTACCTTGTTGAGTTTTACTGGCTTGTACTCAACTTTGGGAATTGAGCCAATGTTGTGGGAAAGTAGTTAACTGTTGCTCTAACAAGCATTTGAGGCTGTAGTGATATGTTTGTATGAGAAAGGCAAGACACCACAATTAAGGTCTTCAGTTTTGGACTGCCTTGGCTGAGTCCTGTTAATTCTCTCTCATAATTAGGTAACTTGAAATGATGGTTTGTCAATTTGCGACTAAAAACAGCTGTGGTGTGTCTTTGTTGCTGTAGGACAGCTTCAATTCCTCTTTCTGAAGTGTCACACTCTACCAAAAGGGTGTTTGTGAAATTTGACAGCTTAAGGACAGGGCAACAGAAAAGGTAGCCTTGAGTTGAGAGAATGATTCTATAGCTTCGGTACTCAAATGGAAAGAATTCTTCTTTAGTAAATTGGTTTAGGGTGCTACTAATCGTCTATAATCTTGAATGAATTTCTATAATATCCAGCAAATATAAGGAATCCTTTAAGAGCTTTGGTGGAATGTGGTTTGGGCCAATCTCTTACTGTCTTGATTTTTCTAGGATATGCTGAAACTCCACTGGCTGCAATGATTTAAAAACTGAGTTGATAGTAGAAACAGTGGAATTATTGGTTTTCGGTTCAATTGGACAATTTTAGTGGGTTGAGCTATACCGCCTTTTTACTTTGCTTGGACTTTGTGAGAATGGCAACTATCAAAATAATGGGAATTAGGTTTTCTTGCAAATTATTTTGGCTTTATCAAAATGGCAACAATATCAACAAATTATGGGAATTGTGAGATACACTTGTTGCTAAATTTTCCATTTAACCATGTTTAAAGCATGAAGAAACTAATAAAGATAAATTCATCAATATCTTTTTGATCTCCCTACCTCAATTCTTCTACTTTTTTCTTGGTTTTTTATTCCCCTGTTTCTCTAGTTCCGAGCTTCTATCAATTTCCTAGCTTTAATCCTTATTCTTGTGAGGAACCTCTAACTCCCATCTCCTATCTTCTTTCCTTATTCCTTTTCTCTTTTTTCAATTCAATTTTCAACCAATTTACACAAAAATGATTGACGAATTTGTAATAGTTTTTTGATAAGTAAGAACTAATAGGTTCGACAATAGCTAGAAAGATTAGTCGATTTGGGAGATATTTTAAACCCTAATCTTTTGGGTAGGGGATAGAGATGAGTTAAATGCCTAAATTTGAAGGTGGAGACTCAAATTAGAGGTTAATGGTAACATTATCCATGGTTAGTGGCCTCGAGATATACTTAATGGGTTTAGCATTTTTTATTCCATAAGCATCCTTGAAAACTTGACATGTCTCTTTTTTAAAAATATTTATTTATCTTTAATATTTTATCGTACCCCTATAGGACACTTGTCAACCCTTTGACCCTGCTTCTGGAGTCTAAAAACTCCATTGGCAGGGTACCAAATAATTTCCCTTTTTTAAATTGGTTTCCCATGTTAGTTTGAATATATGTAATTAATTGCTGAACCTGTCGGTTCCTAGTTGAATCTTTTAAACTGTCCGATCCCGTTTGTTTTCAACATCATTGACTAGCTGAATAATGTGCCCCAAGTATGTCACTTGTTTAGCTCCAAATGTGCATTTAGTCTTTTTCAAGAATAAGTGATGAGCACCTAAGTGTTCCAAGACTTTCTTGATGCGTTGAAGATGTTTCTCCCTAGACTTGTATATTAAAATATCATCAAAGAAAACGGGAATAAGTTCTCTTAGTTAGGGTTGAAATATCTCATTCATCAATGCACGAAAGGTTGAGGGGGTATTCGTCAATCTAAATTATATGATTAAGAATTCAAAGTGACCATGGTTGATGTTGAAGATAGTCTTTTCAATGTTTGTTCAGTTCATTCTAGTTTGATGCTAACTTGATTTGAGGTTCAGTTTAGTGCAAAGTAGAGCTCCAAGTAATTCATCTAGTAGTTCTACCACTATAATTAGAAATTATCCTTGATAGTTCAAGCATTCAATTCTTTGTGGTCTATGCAAAATGTCCATGTGCCATCTTGCTTTTTAACCAATAGGGTTGGTGAAGAGAAGGGAGATGTATTGAGTTGGATAATTCCTTGGCTCAACATTTCGGTACACTGTCTTTTAAATTCATCCTTCTACAGATGCTAATACTAATAAGGGTAAGCCACCACAATGCCTGATCTAGAAGCATACCTATCTTGTGGTTACATGCCCAAGTTGGACAAAGCCTAGTGAGCTCTTGGAATAATCTGAAAGTTCTGCCAGCAAGTCTTCTAATTCATGGGCTTTATTTGTGGCTCTTATTGTGCAAATTCTAGGCTGGCTGTTTGTTGACAACCAATGCAAACTCACATGTTCTTCATTTAACTCAAAACCCATGGTTAGAAAAGAGAAATCGCATGATATTAGTCCTAAATCCAACCATTTTACCCTAAAACAACATCAAACCAATATAGTGAAATGACAAAAAAATGGTAATAAAAGAGTGTTGGGACTTACAAACTTGAAGCTAGGTATTTTTGCACCATTAGCCACTTTCATGTTCATACAAGTTGCTTTGTTGATTGGAAGTCCCAATTTCTTGGCCGCATTTTCACTTAGAAAATTATATATGTTGCCTAAATAAACCAGAATTTGTGAGAGGGTAGTTCTAAACTTGTGCTAACAATTGCATGGTTTTTGAATGTTGAACTCCTATGATTGCATGAATGGATTATTTCATCTGGGTCCAATCTTCTACTTCTAGCCAAAAAAGGTTTTTTGCACTGATGCTCAAAAGTGTAGGGTTTGTTGCAATTGAAGCACCACCCTTAGACTTGCATTTTTCCATTTCAACTCATGTCAAGCACTTAAAGATAGGTTCCTTGGTGCTGCCTGTGCTTGAGATTGAGGCTAATTTTGCTTGAGCTAAATTTGTAGCCCGCATTGCAGGAATAGATGGTGTGAGAAGGCCTTTGATGATGTCTAACTCTTGGTTAGTTATGGTTTCTTCTTGGGCTGAGCCAAATTTTGTTTTCTTTCGAAGGCACAAGCCGAACTCATGATTGCAACTAGATTTTGGGGACACTGAAGTTTGACTTCCACTCTTATAATTACTTTGACAGGCTTGTGGTAAAATTCTTACTGTTCTGGTTGGATTGAAATGGCTTGAGCTAATAATGCCAAGAAAATTTCCTCAAATAATCATCAACAATGCTGATTTGGCAAAGGTTGATGAGTTCTCCTAATCATTTGCTCCTTAATAGTGGACCAAGCCTCAAACCGTCAGTATTCTTTGAACAACACCCAAGGTAAGGTTGGGCCTCTCCTGTCACATGGAAGGATGCTAATGGAAACTTATGAATATCATTAGCGCACTGGTTATTAGAAAGCTACTGACATATTTAACCAGCCCAAAGATCATTAGTACCGTCACAGGTGGGAAAATCAAGTTTGGTGTGCTTGGGAATGAAGTTTGTTGTTTGAATCCTAATGGGTCTATCATCTTGGTCAAGATGGTGTCCTTGGCATCTAGAGCTTACTGCCACACCCCCGGGTTGTTGCTGGTTGAATTAACATAGGATTTGTGACATTTGATTGGACAACTCTTCTAGACGACCTTTTCTTTTGTATATTTGTGTCCTCCATTTCCTCATATTATACATTTCCTAGGACTATCAGCTGCTTTGATACCAAATTATCGTGTGCATGAGAATAGGCCCAAGTCACAGGGTGATGAACCAAAAGATGAGGGTGGATTTTCCCTAGTTGGTGCTATGTTCCTTCTTGGACAAACCTACGGTGGAAAGGATAATAAAGGATCTTTAGAGAGAACCTTCAGACCTCAAAAGAATAATAGAAATAAACTTTTATGCTTATTCCATTTTTTCTTCTCGATGACCTCTATATAGTAGGCATTATATTATTTAAAAAGGAAAACATTAATAAATTACAGAATTATAGGAGATAAATTACTAGCAAAGTAATTCAGATTTGTGTAAGTTGGGCTTGGTTAATCACTTATTCTTGCTGCCATTATGCCCTTGGCAGATTTTTTGTTGCTTGTCTTATATTGTAGGTTTGACTGACAAATGCACCCTCAACAATTAGTTCCTTATTTGGTGAGGGTCTAGCTAACTTAGAGGTGTGATTTATCTGTTGGTGATGCTGCATGCACTTGATTTACCTTAATTTCTTGTTCCTGAAGTTCCATTACAGTTCATTTAGTTCTTCATTCATGTTGGCATTTTTCTTCCAGCGAAGTAGATGATGAGGCAGTTTTGAGTTCACTGTGGGAGAGATACGAGAATACTGCTGATAAGGTATGTCTTCATGCGTTAAAACTTTTCTGAATCCTTTTTAAGTAGTTCTAGTTTCACTGCATTTGTAGAGTCTTCTTTTACCTACTCATTTTAGTTAATGAGTTTCATGTGTTCTTTTTCCTAGATTTGGTCCAAGAAAAGGAATGATTTATTAACAACTTGGTAGGAGGTGAAAATGACATATAATATAAGCCGTTATTAGACTACCTCTAAATGGAGTGTGGTCATTATGCTAAAGGTAAAAGATTTAGAGAGGAAACCTGTCTTGAACCTTCAAGCATGGGAAGTTCATTCATGATTGTTTAGTATTATTGTAGTATTCTTAACTACTCACAGAGTATAAAATTCACAATTTTAAAGGCTCTTAGGTGATGCTTGGAAATAATTTTACTAGGTCTTTTAAGTGTTTTCTCACATTAGGTGGCCTCTCATCAGTTTTGAGCAATTGCTTTTCTGGTTTATTCTTTTTCCCTCCTGGAATTTAGGTCTTTTACATGTATGCTCATATTTATAAAAATAGTATCTTATTATTGAAATATTTATGCGAAAATATTAACGTTCATCTTTAAGGTTTATTTATTGATGAAATTATCTTCAGTTTTCTATATTCATGTCTTGCCTCCCCAATTTGCATGACTTTAGGAGGAAAAGAAAAGGTTGTTTCATGTTTTCCTCAAGCAGTTTCTGATAGTATTCAAGAATTGGGAGCCTGTTAATTATGGCCAGTTGCCAGAGGCTGCCCCAACGGCTATTCAACCTGGAGAGAATTCTACAAGTGGTAATGATATTGTTGGTTGTTTTGCTGGGCATCCTTCTGAGATAATTTTGACTTTGACTGAAGAGATTATGCAATTAACCACTTTGGTCTCTGAGAGTAAGTTGATGTTTATCTTTTCAGGAAGTTGCTTTCATTTGGGCAGATTATTTGTTGGTAGGAAGGACTTACTTTTATCACATTTATAGGAAAAAAGACAAAAATTGGAAATTGAATTAGAATGGGGAAAAACTTCTACATTTTAAAACCTTTGTTCTTTGAGGAAGAAAAAAAAAGTTAGCTATGCTTAAAAATATAAAATTTTATATGCAACCTAAACTTTGTTAAGAACTAGTTCAGTTAAAAAAAAAAAAACTAGTTCAGTTTAAAGTTTTATTTTTTAATGTGATAAATTTTCTGATAATCATTTTTTACTGTGATAATTGATTAAAATTTTGTTTGCTCTTTGTAGTTTTATAAGATATCCCTTGTAATTGCTAGAACTCCTATTTATGTTATTACATTATTGTTATGTCCTTTATTGGAAAACATTGACTGTTTATTTGAAACTATCAATCAAAAGAGATTGTTACTGGAGATTATTATGGGTGGAAACGGTAGTATGCTCTCTTAATTCTCTCATTTTTATGATTCTCTTTTCTTATATTTTGATTGATTGAGTATCTAGTATAAATGTCTAATAGGTAATTTTATTTTCTTTGTTCTTTTCATTATGAATCCAGTAAATACTAGTGCGGGACGAACAACAACAGACCTTCCTGCTGCAACCATAAGCTTCATAATCACTTCCGAAGGGTTACCTGTTTTGTATGCTTTAAAAATTATTGCTCGTTCACTGCATAATTGTAGAGTTTTTGGCTACTATGATGGAATTCAGAAACTTACAGCACTAATGAAAGGTTGATTAATTTATTAATGGCCTATGTATTGTTACTTTAGATACTGTCAGTTTTTGTTTGTAGTGTACTTTTACTGAAATTCAATTTGCATTTCATTAGAGGTCTAATGTTTTCTGTAGTGGTCAAATTTCTTGTGATGTTGCTATTTTGTAAAAACTTGTCGATCAGGTCTTGGATTGTTTGAGGCTTAACTGGTATTAATTATGTATCTTTTTCAACAGGGTCTTATTCTAATTAGTAATTCTTCAATTTGATTCTTCTTTGTATTCTGATTTTTCCCATTAATTCTGACACGAACTTGTCTTTTTTATTTGTACTTCTAATTAAACTTAAATGGGAGTTTGAATTTTATTGCTGAATTCCTTTTTTTCTTTTTCTTTCTTTTTTGTAATTCCAGGGGCAGTTATCCAACTCAAAACAATGACTGGTTCACTTTCTGTCGATGAGAATCTTTCTAATTTTCTTACAGAGAAAATAGGGTTCTTACAGCGACTACTTGTATATGTGGTGTCAATCATGTGTAGCTTAATTGATTTAGATTCAAATATATATGAGAAAGCTCAGATGTACAATATTACTGAAGGTTCTTATGAAATTGGTGCTTCATCTTCAATTGACTCTTCTAATAGTTTAAAGGGTTCTCTTTCTGAAACAAGGCTACACTGGCATCAGAAGGCTATTGTCTCAGTGATGGAAGCCGGTGGCCTTAATTGGTTAGTAGGTAAGTTAGGCAGTTCTGTTTATCATCTCATGCAACTTGGTAACATGCGTGAACCATTTGCTATGGCTGCAAAACATATATTACTTTGAACAGCAACAGAATAGAAGATACCATGAGGCTGTAATAAGTTTATTTGTTATGCTAAAAATTGAAAAATAATATCCTTATAATTGGTAATTGGTACTCTTCTTTTTATACATCTCATACTCTCATTATTTGTTAGATTATGCTTGCTTATATCTTCAAGACTGATTTTTTTTGGGTTCTTTTAGACTTAGTATGACCTCCTCTCCAATATTCTCCATCATTAATTGTTATCTTGCTAGCATTGATTATTTCTATCTTGTTTAAATATTTTGTGTGCTTGCTATAACTTGCTTATAAAAAAAGTTAGATTCCCATTATTTCAATTTGTTTGTTTGCATTCATATTAATTTAATTAATCCCTTGGCCATCCCAAATTAACCTTCATTTTGGGAGTGTAAGACTAACTTGGTTGGCATGTGTGATTATGTTGTCATCTCTCATTTCTTTTTTCAATTTCCTAAATTAGAATTTGCTGAGGGTTATTGAGTTGTGTACTTTATTTATTGCTTTCTGACGTTGACTCCATCCTTAAACCTCAACGAACCCTCTCACTGTATTAAAAGGATGGCAGCATTCGGAAACCTAGGGCCTTGAAGATTCACCCACTATTTGATTACCACCTTACACCATGATTATAATCTTAGTTGTGTTTTTAGTTGAAATGTTTCTCAATTTGAAACTAACTTAAACCATGATTATAATCTTAGTTGTGTTTTTAGTTGAAATGTTTCTTAATTTGAAACTAACTCAATATATTCTTTGCATTTATTTTTGTTCATCAAAACTGTTTGTTTTTCAGAGTTGATGCGTGTCATGAGAAGGTTGAGCATGAAAGAACAGTGGACAGATATGCCACTGCAGTGCTTGACTTTGAGAACCCTTTTTGTTGCGCTTTCTAATAATTCTCGTGGTCAAAATCATTTCAAAAGCATTGGAGGGCTTGAAGTTCTATTGGATGGACTTGCACTTCCACCAATTAATATCTTACTTTTAAAGAGTGACTCAAATGCTGATGGGCCAAGGTACTTTGTGAAACTATTTAGGGTTTTCACTTGTGTCTTGATATTCTATTGAACTTACTAGTTAGAATCAGTAAGTTCCATTTGGTTTTGTTGTTGAGGAGGTAAAACTAGAATGTTTCCTAGTCACCTCCTTTTAAGTTTCCATCAGCTGCATCTCCTCCTCACCTTATTTTTGGCCGCTTGATGACATAACTAAGCTTATCATGTGTTTTTTTGTTCTGGTTAAATTTTCTTTCTTTTTTGTCCGCTTCTATTTGTTGTTTAAAACCTGAACCTTTTAATTATTTAGTGAACGAACATAGATACATGCAATGGGAAAAGGTGTATTAGAAATTCTAAGAGAAATTATGAAGAATTCATGAAGAATTCTTAGAGAAACTTTTAAGATTCATGAAGATATCTAAGAGAAATTAAGATGAAGAAATTCCAGCCTTGTATATAGAGAAAGGTAGAGTGTAATAAGAAAGAAAAATCACACTCAAAATCCCTTTATTTTAGCCTTTCTGTAGTGAATTTATCTATTAAAATTTTAATTCAATTTTAAAAAATACAGCTTTTATGGTATCTTATATATACACAATTTCAACCTTACCAAAATTGATATTTCTCTTGGCCTTGTAATTTGTCCCTCTAAATAGAAGTTTTGGGATAATAAGACACATTTTTCACAAAGGTTACAACCATAGTGTTATACATTTTCCTAGTTAAGGGACAACAACACTTGTAACCCTTTTGATGAGATGAGTGCCCTAGAAAGATGCATTTGATTAACTTTAGATCAAGTGCACATTGTTGATGAGAGGAAACATGGACATAGATTAAAATTCAAAGACTTTGGGTGGAATATTAGTCACGACTCTGTTTGATGGAAAGGGGTATCAAATTTCAAGGTTCGTGATGACAGTCCATAGATCAAATATGTAGCAGTTAATATTGTTCCCCCGCCCCCCAAAATGTTTAGGAACATTACCAGCGAGCGTAATGGATCCAGGTACCTTAAGAAGGTGTTTGTTTTTCTTTTTAGCTATCTGATTTTGTTTAGGAGTATCTACACATGAACTCTAATGAATAATCCCATTTTCTAGGAGATAACTTCCTAGAATTGAATTGAAGTACTCTTATGCATTATCAGTCCTGAATATATAAATACTACCTTGAAATTGATTTTGAAGCATGGAATTTGAACAAGGCCCATCCTCAGATTTATCTTCCATAAGTAATAACTAGGTGATTTGGGTGTTTTTATCAACAAAGAATGCAAACCATCTTGCATCAATAATATTTGGAATCCGAAATGGTCCATAAGTTTGACTATGGATGATTGAGAAAGGTTGAGATGGTTTGTATTATTGAAGAAGATAGGTGTTACAATTTGCCAAATAACAAACCTCACATGGGAAAGATTTTGGAATTTTATTGATGAACAGTGATAGAAACAACTTAGACAAGTACATGAAATTTGGGTGTCCTAGATAAAAATGCCATAGAATTATCGTACCATCTTTATCAGGAAATGAAGATAAACTCGAAACATTGACAGTAGAGGAGGCAACATAACGAGTCTAAGCATTCTAAGGATCGTTACCCCTAATTTGGTAGAGATCTCCAACTTCCTTAGTAATGCCAATCGCCTTCCTCGAATCCAAATCCTAAAATAAGCAATGGGAGGAAAACCTAGCAGTACATTTTTTTCTAATTTTATTATTTTACATTATTTTAGTAGATTATGTTTGAAATGTATTCATTTAGTGTATTTTTTTATTTGAATTTAAAAAAAAAACTCTTATTTTAGCCCTTTGTTCGTATTTTTTTGCCGAAATTTTATTACTTTTAAAAAATAAACTATTTTCTAATTTTATTATTTTACATTATTTTAGTACATTATGCTTGAAATGTATTAATTTACTGTGTTTTTTAAATAAATTAAAAAAACCATTATTTCGGTCCTTTGTTCGTATTTTTTTCCTAAATTTTATTACTTTAAAAAATATACTATTTTCTAATTTTATTATTTTACATTATTTTAGTACATTATGTTTGAAATGTATTCATTTAGTGTATTTTTTAAATAAATTTAAAAAATTCTTATTTCGGCCCTTTGTTCGTATTTTTTTCCAGATTTTATTACTTTCAATAAAAATATATTATTTTCTAATTTTATTATTTTACATTATTTTAGTACATTATGTTTGGAATGTATTCATTTAGTGTGTTTTTTAAATAAATTTTAAAAAAATCCTTATTTCTGCCATTTGTTCGTATTTTTTCCCAGATTTTATTACTTTCAATAAAAATATATTATTTTTGTATTTTATTATTTTACATTATTTTAGTACATTATGTTTGAAATGTATTAATTTACTGTGTTTTTTAAATAAATTAAAAAAAACCCTTATTTTGGCCTTTTGTTCGTATTTTTTCCCTAGATTTTATTACTTTTAAAAAATATAATATTTTATAATTTTATTATTTTATATTATTTTAATACATTATGTTTGAAATGTATTCATTTAGTGTGTTTTTTAAATAAATTTTAAAAAAACCCTTATTTTGGCCATTTGTTCGTATTTTTTTCCGGATTTTATTACTTTCAATAAAAAAACACTAAATGAATACATTTCAAGCATAATATACAAAATAAATGTAAAATAATAAAATTAGAAATATTATATTTTTTAAAGTAATAAATTCTGGGAAAAATACGAACAAAGAGCCGAAATAAGAATTTTTTTAAAATTTATTTAAAAAATATACTAAATGAATTACATTTCAAACATAATATACTAAAATAATGTAAAATAATAAAATTAGAAAATAATATATTTTTTTAAAGTAATAAAATTCGGGGAAAAAAATACAAACAAAGGGCCGAAATAAGAGTTTTTTTTAATTTATTTAAAAAACACAGTAAATTAATACATTTTAAGCATAATGTACTAAAATAATTTAAAATAATAAAATTAGAAAATAATATATTTTTTTAAAGTAATAAAATCCGGGAAAAAAAATACGAACAAAGGGCCGAAATAAGGGTTTTTTTTAATTTAAATAAAAACACACTAAATGAATACATTTCAAACATAATCTACTAAAATAATGTAAAATAACAAAATTAGAAAATAGTATATTTTTTTAAAGTAATAAAATTCGGAAAAAAATACGAATAAAGGGCTGAAATACGAACATGCTGGTGCCGCTTCTGCCGCAGGCACCATTGGTGCCGCCTGTGGCACACCCTCCATTCAGCTGTTTTTTTTTGTATTATTTTGGTAAATAAACTTTTTTGTATATTATTTTGATTATTTTTATTTTTTTTTGTAATATTTTAGTAAAAAACCCCACTTTTAATCTTTAGTATGTTTACTAATTCACAGCAAGTTGCATGTTAACTTTGGAACCAAAAGGATAGAATGAAGTACTAATGTGTTGGACATGATCATATTCCCATTGCCAATGACTTATGAAAGTGACCAATTGACACTTTTGACTTTATAATTCTCGTGACAAGGGTTGCATTCTTGTAAAAATGATGCATTACCTGCCATGTGGTATGAGGCTTCAAAACAGATAATCTTGCCAATGCTCAACATAACAACACTTTTTTGGGCAATGGATTGTATCAGTCAATTGTTTCAAATTGAACAAACAAAGGCAAAACATGGGTAAAATCTTAAATTAAAAAAGCCAAATGGCTTTGATACCATTAAAAAAAATCATAAGAATGTAATAGCTGTGCACCTCCTATTTAGCTGTACACAGTTCTCCAAATTAGTCAACCAAATCCCTTCAGTTTAGTCTATCAAAATCCCAATAATCTTGGAATAAGAACCCCAAATTTCCACATATTTATATTGTACAATTAGTTTATTTTGCATTAGATTTCTACTCTCTATTAAAGGGTTTTGCTCCATTCCATTACTTTTGTTCATTCCTAAATGTTCAATACGTGTTTAATCACCATTCACAAGTTGATTTTCACATTTTATAGATGGATCTCACATGGGTCCTACACATTTAAATGGTGATGATCATTGTATTGAATAATAATGGATGAGAAAATAATAAAGTGGATCTTAACCATTATTTAAAGCATTCTGCATTTAAATCTTAGAATTTTAGCGGAATATTTTATTTCTACTTCTCTTTCTTGATCTTTTATTCTGGCGGTTAACTTGTATGCAGAGAAAAAAGTACATTGTTGAAAATTTTTGAGCTCCATGTTCTTTCATTAGAAGTTCTTAGGGAAGCCGTGTATCCTATATACCATTTCTCTTGTATTCAAAATCTTGTGTGGTTTTGTTGTTTGCAAGTTAATGCTTTACTTGTTTCTGTGTGAAAAATGAAATTTCTTAATCTTTTGAATGCTAATTGGAATAATATCACTTCTTGAAGATACAATTATATCTTATGTAAGTGCATATTTGCTACCATGCTATACTATCTTAAATCTTATGCTTAGTGCAGTAATATACAGCACACCTATTTTGTTTTTGTGATTCCTCCAAAGTTTTGTAAAGAGTATCTTATGGTGAAAGTATCTAGGAGATTCTTGTATTATAGAAATTGTATCAAATTAGCTTCTGTATTATTAAATGTGTAATCCCTGTACTATTTAAAAGTATCAAATAAGACCAAATTAGAATAGAGTTAACATTTACCGTTTAAAAAATATCATTTATTTTTTAACAAAGTTAATATTTTTAAAGTTTTTTTGGTTCAACAAATGATGTCTTTTATCTGGAATTGAACTAGAACTGAAAAAAAAAGTCAAGATTTTTTTTATACAACAAATGTTAACTTTGTTATAATTTAGACTTATTTTATTCTTTTTAATAGTATAGGGATTAAGTTAATCTATTCAATAACAAAGACTAATTTGATACAGTATCTCTTAGGTACTTTCACCTTTTTGTGTTATCAGTTGTGCATGAAACGCATATTAATGACCTTAACAAGTAATCAGCTTTGAGAATGTGAGTAACCTACAATTCCTATGTGAAAATGAAAGAGTCCATAAATTTGCAAATGGCTTTTGTTCACCTGCTTTCATGCTTCAAGAGTACAAGCAACAAATGAACGATTCTTTTATGCAACAAGACGGCAACCAAGCAGCCATTTTATACTTAACAAATGAGGATAATGCTAATAGTTCATTGATGGAGCCTTCTATTCCTTTAATTGACAAGGCTTCTTGTATTCAGCTTTGGAATGACTGTATTGTGAAGCTAAGCAAAGTCCTTTGCTTATTCCTTCTTGCTCCAGAAGATGTTAAATCTCATCATGAACAAATTTCTTCAATTTATGGTGAACTTTCAATTAAATGGGTCATAAAGGTTTTGCTTGTAGTTTTCCCATCCATCAAGACGTGTGCATATAAAAATGAACTTCCAAGACATTTATGGTAAGGTTTCTCTGTGTTTTTTTTTTCTATTGTAGTTCTATTGCAGTATTAACAGGGGCGTAGCTAAAGGGGCGGGCAGGTCCTTAGTTGAATGGTATGATTGCCTTTCCAGGCTTTCGTGAATTGGATATTTTAATTAATCTCTTTTGACTCTTTAAATAAATGAAAAATTTGCATTTACGCCCCCTTGAAGAAATTAATTAATCAATTTAAGTCATTTTAACACAAAATTTTTAGTTTTGGCTCTTCCAATTTTTTTAATTTTATCTTAGCCCCCCCTCCCCTAAAGTAAAATTTCTGGCTTCGTCCCTGGGTATTAAGCAACATGCAGACTCTTGCGAGCGATGATTCTATTTTCGTTAAAATATGTCATAAGTTCTTATACTTTTCAAAATTTTAGAATTTAGTTATTGTACTTTTTCAAATTTCAAAATTCAGGTTCAATCATTAGTAATGTTTTGTTAAATTTGTTGACATTGTAATGAACTTGACTTCAATAAAAAAATTAGCAGTACTAAAAGTTGGACTTGAATTTTGAAATCTGAAAAGTATGGAGACTAGATTCCTAGAAACAAAGAGTACAAGGACTTATAGCATATTTTAACCTTCTATTCTTCTTTTAGCATTATTTTCATCCCCTAGTCTATAACCTTTCACATTGTTTCTTTTTCTTGAAGGGTCTTCATCAATACCTTGCAACATTGTGTTCTCAAGGCCTTCAAAAAGATTCTTACTTCTTCACCTACATTGCTTGAAGTGTTTCGCAAAGCCGGAATATGGGACCTTATCTTCTCTGAGAATTTTTTCTATTTAGGATCAGCTTCCGAGGAACCTTTTAAAGAGATTAGTACATACAATGAAGGGTCTCTAGAAAAGCTTGAAAAGTACTCTTCTTGTTGGAGCAATGTTGTTCAATTAAAGGATAATGGGGTTGGAACTATTCAAAGAGAAGTGATAACTTTTGTGGAGTTAGCAGCAACATCTAATGGGAGTCTCAATAACTTGGTAAGTCGTTGTCATATCTAAGGTATTATTTATGAAACAATTGATCTTCATTGCACTTCATTCATGAAAAAAATAATTTCTTAGCTAGTTACTAGTTAGCCCTTGTTATATAAATTGTAAATATTTAAATTTATACCTATCATATGGTTATGTATTAATTGAAGTATGATTTGGATGTTTGACTCATTGTTTAATTTTGGGTAAATATACGTTTTGGTACTTGAACTTGGCTTCAATGTTTAAATTGATTCCTAAGGTTTTTTTGGTCCAATTAAGTACCCAAACTTGGCTTTTTGATTCGAATTAGTACCTGAACTTGAGTTCATAGTTTAAATTGATTCAAATAAGTTCAGGTACAAATTTGAACCAAGAAACAAGTTCAAGTACCTAGTCAGACAAAATTAAATTTTAGGTACCAAATTGAACCTTAAAGCCAAGTTCAAGTGCTTTACTGGACAAAAAAAATCCCTTTATAGTACCAATTAGAATCTCAAAGCCAAGTTCAGGTACCAAAATGTTTATTTACCCTTTAATTTCGTTGCATATATGTGCTTGTATGTGTTATGGTATGAATGTTCCAGTTTGTTTTACACTTCTAGCAGTAACATATAAAAGATTTATTCTTGATTAGGTTGTAAAGGGTCGGTAAAAGTACCATGGAGGCCGTTGTATTAGGAGTCAGATTACATTTTGATCCCTCTACTAAAAGAATAGACAAATCAGTCCCTGTATGTTAAATAAAAAAACAAACTGGTTATTTTATTAAAATTCAATCCCTTTCTACTGTTAAAAATTGACTCATGTATGTCAAAATGAGGTACACTTGGTACGTCATGTATAACTGTATAGTTATTTTGTGAGCCAAACCCGTTTTCAACAATAGAGATAGATGAAATTTTTAATAGAAAAGACTAATTTACTCTTGGATCTAACATATAAGGACTAATTTGTCTATTTTTTTAAATAAATGGGACAAAATGCAATCCAACTCTTAGTGAAAGAGCCTCCATAATACTTTTACCTAAAGGGTTGTATTTTTGTGCTTCTGAGTTTGTTTAACTTTTAACTTCCTCACTATATGTTGTGACAGCCTGAATTGTCTGCTTTAATAAAGGCTCTTGAACAATGTGCTTGTAACCCTGAGATTGCCAGTGTTCTCGCAAAAAGTCTGCTTCAGATATTACAGCAATCAGTTGAGAAAACTATTGCTTCCTTTAACTCACTCAATGCAGTTTCCAGGGTTCTTAAGGTTGCTTGCATTTTGGCCCAAGAATCAAAACAGTCAACCAACATTAGCCTTGTGACTGATAATAATTATTTGGAAGGGTTTCCGTCTAATGGTCTCCAAAGATTTGATTCACGTGAGATATTCATAATTGAAGGCACGGAGACATGCATGGAAATCTTTAAGGAATTTTTCTCAGTAGCAGATGATGCTAAGAGTTTAATTTTGCATGATTCTACCTGCATTGACTGTTTGTTTGAATTGTTTTGGGAAGAAGGCTATAAAAATCATGTTCTTAAATACATTCTTGACCTCATGAAGGTATGTTTTCGATGCTGTCGTAAATATTTTATTTTTTTGGTTATTATTATCATTATCAAGTACCATAGAGGTCCCTAGGGGTCAAATTACATTTTTCTTTCTCTACTAGAAAAATGGGCAACTTGATCCTTGTACTTTAGATCAAAAAGCAAATTGGTCTTGTTAAAAGTTTCATGTACTTCTACTGTTGAGTGATTATTACTATCCGGTTGTTTAAATTAGTCCATCCATGTCAAAAATTTCATCCATTTCTTCTGGTAAAAGTTCCATCCATTTTGCTTGAATCAATTCTTTTATGTCAGCATGAGGTACATGTGACATGTTAAGTGTCATTATTTGGTTGTTCCATCAACCAAATTGGTACTTAATAGTAAAAATGAATGGAATTTTTAACAGAATGGTCAATCTGCTCTTTCATCTTACATACAGGGATGAATTTGCTCATTTTTTGAATAAAAATGGTAAAATGCAATCTAACTCGTAATACATGGGTTTACACGGTACTTTTATCTTATTAACTCCTTAATAAATAGACTTGTTCCTCTTTTTTTCCCATTTGTTTAGGTTGTATCACTAGCAGGAGAAGATCGTAAAGCAATGTTATATGTATGCTCAAAATATTTAGAGACCTTCAATCTTATAAAGGAAAAGGAGAAAAGATTTGCTGAACTGTCTATTAATCTGTTGAATGGAATGATGGATATACTCCAGACTGATCTAGTGGTATATTCCCTGTGCTCACTTTAGTGATGCTCATATTTCAGTTTTCCATTTTTTCAATTTTCTTTTCACTTTACTATTAGGATTTGTTTGGTAAAGTGTAATGGAAAATTGAAAGGGTAGAAAAATAGAAAAATGAAAAATATAATTTTTCTTTCTATAGTACTTGGTAGGAAAGATGGAAATTTTGAAAGAAATTAATTTTCTTTTCATTCATTGCTTGGTAGGGTTAAAAAAGAAAAGAAAAAAATAAAACATTTGAAAAATATATAATTTTGAACTAAGATACATTTCTTTCATTTTCCCCCCTCTCATCATTCTAATTTGAAATGATTGGTTTTTATGCATTAGGATGAAAAATGATAATCTTTCCTATTTTCTTTCCTCTCTCTTTTCTTCCCTATCAAACATACTTTAAGATTTAGTTCCTTTTCGCTTTTTCATTTTTTCCTTCCATATCTCCACTTTTTCACCCAACTAAGCATACCCTAAAAGTTGCGTTTACCTTTGGCAACTTGGCAATTGAATTTGTCTTACAAATTTGATGTTTGTATCAGCATTACCAAGCTTTATTTAGAGATGGAGGATGCTTTTTGCATGTTGTCTCTTTATTGAATGGCACTCTTGATGAAGCACGTGGAGAGATGTTGGTTTTGGTTGTCTTACAAACTCTTACCTCTTTGCTTGCAAGGAATGATGCCTCAAAGGTAATTTTCATTTCATTTTTTTGTTTTATTTGTTTCCGTGTTGGTTAGTTTTTTTTTTGGAATAATTGAATGCTTTAGGTTAAATTCTGTTATTAGTCATTGTACTTAGTGAAAGTTGCAGATTTAGTCTTTGTACTTTTTGAAGTGATCAATTTTAGTGTATGTACCTTTTGAATTTTGAAATTTTAGTCATAACCTAAATAGTAGTACTTAAATTCGTTATTTAATTACTAGTTATGTACTATGTATATGCTTGTAGATTTAGTTCATATTTTTCTATTGGATCATTCTAAGTCCTTATACTTTTCAAAATTTGAAATTCCAATCTTAACACAAATGACAATCGTTGATCCATTAACTAGATTAGTAATGAGTAATATATGGAAATTACAAGCGGGCATGACATTTTATGTATAATAATATATTTATTGCATCAGATTTTGAAAATAGTAGAACTTAATTTTATAAATTTGATAGTTATAATTTGGTGAGAAGTGAAATTTTAAAATTTAAAGAGTAAAATGACTAAATTAAAGTACATGAGCTAAATTCAGAATTTTTGCAAAATACAAGGACTAATAGCAAAATTTAACCAATCCTTTATCTATGCTTTTCCTTAAGGGTGCAAAGAAAGTGATCTTTCTTGGTAAAGGACTTTTATTTATGCTTATCCATTCACAAGGTCTAGTTTGCTTTACCATATGTAATGATGCATTTGGAATTCTTCTATTATTCTCATTTTATGGTGCATTTTTATATTTATTTATCTTTACAGGAAGCTTTTAGAGCTCTTGTTGGCAAGGGTTATCAGACATTGCAAAGTTTGCTATTAGACTTTTGTCAATGGCATCCAAGTGAAGCACTTTTGAATGCACTTCTTGATATGCTAGTTGATGGAAATTTTGATATAAAAGACAACCCTCATATAAAGGTGTGATTTTATTTTTCTGAAATGTCTCTTTGATACATTGTTAGATCTAAAGATGTTCATGGGTCGAGCTAGTTTCACGTCAAGCTTTAGCATAATATTAACACATTTTATATTTGTTCAAGTCCGACCCAACCTAAATTTTTTAAGTCCACTCATTATTTTTAAAAAAAAATTAAATTATTTTTAATTTAATGTTTAATAAAGATATATTTATTAAATTTTTATATATAATCATCTTGAACAGTTTTAGTGTTTAATTTGAAGTAGTATTATATATTACTATAAATTTTATTTTTATATATATTATAAATTAAATAATATAATATAAAAAACTATAAATTTTATTAAAAGCACCGTACCAAGTTCAGGTGTTGGATGTTCAAGTTCGGACTCATCTATTTTTTTAATTTAATATTTTTGTCCAATCCTCCTGCGGATCTTTTGGCTTTAGCAGATAGCTCATAGCATTAACAGGTAGTTACATCCCTATTGTCTGACCATGTGAACTAATTTTGTAGTCTTTTTTGTCATTTTCCTCATGGTGCCACTGTTTTTTCTTCTCACATGTATTTCTTTGGTCCTTCAATTCAGAATGAAGATGTGATCATACTGTATTTGAGTGTCCTACAGAAGGTTAGTAATTCATTTTTCTTGCTTGTTTCTTCTGTATGTGATAGTTACTAAATTTCCTATTTATAGATGATTCTTACTATATATAAGCTGTAGTTTGTTTAAATTTGATGTCATTACTTGCTATTTTGTGATTGCCCAGAGCAGTGAATCTTTGCGGCATTATGGTCTCGGTGTGTTTCAACAGCTGGTTAGGGATTCCCTTTCCAATCGAGCTTCGTGTGTCGTGGCAGGAATGCTTAATTTTCTTCTTGACTGGTTTGTCCAAGAAGGTGATGACAGTATCATTTTGAAAATTGCGCAATTGATTCAGGTTATCGGTGGTTATAGCATATCCGGGAAGGATATTCGCAAGATTTTCGCTCTCCTTCGAAGTGAGAAAGTGGGGACTCAACTGCAATACTGCTCATTATTGTTGACTACTGTTTTATCAATGTTAAATGAGAAAGGACCAACTAGCTTCTTTGATCTCAATGGAAATGACTCTGTAAGCCCTTACGATTTCTTCTGATATTCATATTGTTACAAGTCCTTTTGGAACCTTTTGCATTCAATTATTGTGTCACTTGACTAATTTGTAACTGATATTTACATTCCAATATATATATTTGTAGGGAATCATAATTAAAACACCTGTGCATTGGCCTCTGTACAAGGGTTTTTCTTTTTCATGTTGGCTTAGGGTGGAGGACTTACCCAAGAATGGAACAATGGGGCTTTTCAAGTTCTTCACTGAAAATAGGAGAGGGTTCTTAGCAGCAGTAGCAAAAGATAAGCTTATATATAAGGTAAAAGATGTGTTATATGTTTGTTTCTAGAAAGGTTCTTCCAAAGCTTAATTCATATTCTCGGTTGAAATATGCCATATGTCCCTCTAGGCCTAACTGTTAACACTGTTAAAATTATTTTTGTTAAATTCAAGTTCATTACTACATTTTTTTAGTTACATGGTTATCAAGTGAGTATTATTATTATTATTTCAAAATGTCACACTAACAAATTTAACAAAAATAATTTGTAAGTGTTAGCAAGTGGACTTGAATTCTGAAATCTGAAAAGTAGAGGGACTAACTTCCAAATCTGTGAAGAGTATAGGGACCTATGTCATATTTTAACCTAGAAAAGAAGTTCCCTTCTCCACCCCGGGCACAAATTACTCTAGACAAAAAGGATTGGCTTGTTTTCTCTTCACTTTATGTCTTGTGCATTACTGCCAATTTCATGCAGTTACTGATGTACTTCTCATGTCCTTCACAGTCTATCAATCTGAAACAATATTCTATTCAGACACATGTTAATCTAGTCAAGAGGAAATGGCACTTTCTTTGTATTACTCATACCATTGGAAGAGCATTTTCTGGGGGTAGCCTATTTAGATGTTATCTTGATGGCAATCTCGTATCTTCTGAAAGATGCAGGTAACATGCCACCTTTAATCATTCTCAGTTCGTATTCTTTTTTTATCATTAAAACATTTTTCAAGTGTACATAGTTAGTCAACCCGGTAAGTTCCCTGACCATCATATTCATGCCTCAGATATGCAAAAGTCAGTGAATTATTGACTAACTGCTCCATTGGTACAAAAATGGTATGGCCTCAAAGTGAAGATAATACACGGAACTCCAACCCAGATTTTTTGCCTTTTTTTGGTCAGATCGGTCCACTTTATTTGTTTGCTGATGTCATTTCCTCTGAGCAAGTTAAGGCTGTACATTCCCTTGGACCGAGCTACATGTATTCCTTCCTGGATAATGAAGCTACTGCATTTGGGGGTAACCCATTGCCTAGTGGAATTCTTGAAGCAAAAGATGGTCTTGCATCAAAAATTGTGTTTGGGCTCAATGCACAGGTTCTTTATCTCTACCTTTTGGGCACATGCATGCATACACACATTTGTCTTAAAGGTAATCTGCTTTTGTGTATAGCAGAACCCTAAATATCGACTTCTGTTTTCAGGCAAGTGATGGCAAGAAATTGTTTAATGTTTCACCTGTATTGGATCATGCATTGGATAAGAATTTATTTGAAGCAACTATAAAGGTTGGTACACAGTTATGTTCCCGGCGCTTGTTCAAAGAGATAATTTACTGTGTTGGAGGTGTTTCTGTGTTTTTCCCTCTTATATCTCAGTCTGATAGATATGAAAATGATGAAATTCAAGTTTTAGAAAGCACTCTAGTCCTCCCAGTTGCAAAAGAGCGTTTGACCGCTGAAGTTATTGAGCTTGTTGCTTCTGTCTTAGATGAGAACTTAGCAAATCAACAACAGATGCATCTTCTTTCTGGATTTTCAATACTGGGATTTTTATTGCAATCGGTTCCACCTCAGCAACTCAATATGGAAACTCTCTCTGCATTGAAGAATTTGTTTAATGTTGTATCTTCCTGTGGTATGCATGATGAACCCTATAGTTTTATGATTTTGTAGTTCTTTTCACAACCATTTAAGAATGTATCATACATCTTTTGATGTTTCCAGTTTCCTCTTTAGGATTGGCAGAGCTGCTCATAGAAGAAATCATATCTTCTATTTTTCTTAATCCCCTTACCTGGCTGTACACAGTTTACAAGGTGCAACGTGAACTGTACATGTTTCTCATTGAACAGTTTGATAATGATCCGAGGATGCTTAAAAGTTTGTGCCAGTTCCCTCGTGTTATTGACATAATACGGCAGTGCTATTGGGATAATGTGAAATCTCGGTTTGCAATTGGAGGCCAACCTCTTTTACATCCTATTACTAAACAAGTTATTGGAGAAAGACCTAGTAGAGAAGAAATACAAAAAATTCGTCTTCTTTTATTAAGTCTTGGTGAAATGAGCCTCAGGTATATGTCTCAACTGGGTGAGAGCATCTGGTGTTGCCTGATGTACAGTAATTTAATCGACACATATAAGACATTATTTTTACTGGGTACAAAACTGTTGTATGCAGGCAAAGCATTTCACCAGCTGATATAAAAGCTCTTATAGCTTTTTTTGAAACAAGCCATGATATGACGTGCATTGAGGATATTTTAAATATGGTTATACGTGCTGTTTCTCAAAAACCATTACTTATGTCCTTCCTTGAACAAGTAAATCTGATAGGTGGCTGTCGCATTTTTGTCAATCTGCTACAGAGGTATGCCTTCAGCATTAAGAGTTAAATGTGCAAACTTTTGGCATGAGAGACAATGTCCTGTTTGATATGTTTCTGTTTTTCCACTATGTGGTGACGCTATTGTGTACTGCAATTTTGTTGAAAAATTTTAACTATTTTTGTTTGTTCCAACTGCTGATTAGAAGAGTATGCAGTTGCAGAAAATGTTCAAGTTTCTGGGCAAGTGCTTGATTAAGTATTTTGTATTCTGATAGCTAAGCTTATAGTTTCATTAATTAACGTGTTTCCTTCTTCTGAATGGCTGGAATTGCTTTGATGTGAAACAGTAAACATGGTCTGTTTTAAATCAATGGCTAAGAATTAAAGTCTTATAGTGACCCTCCAATTTTGTTTCATATAGGGAATATGAACCTATCAGGTTGCTCAGCTTGCAATTTATAGGAAGACTTTTGGTTGGTTTCCCATCGGAGAAAAAGGCAACAAGGTTTTTCAATCTTGCAGTTGGAAGAACAAAACCTCTTTCAGAAAACAACAAGAAAGTCAGCTCAAGGTTGCAACCACTCTTCTCAGTTATATCTGACAGGTTGTTTAAATTCCCACAGACGGATAATTTGTGTGCAGCCTTGTTTGATGTTCTTCTAGGTGGTGCTAGCCCCAAACAGGTGATAGACCAATCATGGAAATTTCTCCTCATTTTTCTATTAGTTGAGTATGTTCTAGCTATTCCTTGAAATTGTTTGTTTACAGGTGTTACAGAAAAATAGTACAACGGACAAGCAGAGAAGCAGAGGCAAAAATTCTCACTTTTTCCTTCCTCAGATGTTGGTTCTGATTTTCAGATTCCTATCTGGTTGCAAAGATGCTTCCGCAAGAATGAAAATAATTAGTGATCTACTTGAACTTCTTGATTCAAATACTTTGAATATAGAGGCATTAATGGTACTGCATACAATTAATTATTCATATTTTTCTGTTCAGTGTCTTCTTTTAAAGTGTTTCTAATTATTCAAATTTCGCGATAGGAATTTGGTTGGAATGCTTGGTTAACAGCTTCCGTGACACTTGACATTGTAAAACCCTATAGGCCTGATTCAAGATATTGTGGTGACTATGAGGCAAATGAGAAAAATCTTGTGATGAAGGTTTTCTCTGTTGTGCTTTGTCATTACATACAATTTGTAAAAAGTGGCTGGCAAAGATTAGAGGAAACTGTAAATTTTCTTCTTGTTCATTGTGAGCAAGTATGTCAAATTTTCTTGCCATGCTACAAAGTGTATTTATTTTAATCTACTTAATGATTTTTTTTAGCCATTGATGGATAATTTACTTTGATTTCTGTCATTGTTAGGGTGGCATATCATGCCAAGACTTGCTTTATGACATATATGGCAACTTGATTCAAAGGCTAGTAGATTTATCTTCTGAGGAGAATATTTTTAGTTCACAGCCTTGTCGTGACAACACATTATACTTTCTGCGACTGGTTGATGAGATGCTTATATCTGAAGCTGGAATTAAACTTCTGGTATTATTTTACTCAAGAATTTGACTGCATTACATCTATTCTTATATAAATATTTTAGGCTAGAGAAGTTTGCTAGTCCACTTAAGTATGACGTTAATTTGATATCTCTATTTCTTACAGTTTCCAGCTATTAGTTCGGAGTCTTTTCTGGATTCTTTAATGGTAGAAGGCCAGAAAGATTATACCACTTTGTTACATGAGGTCTTGCGAGGAGAATTTGATGACAAAGTGTCTGGGTACTGCTAGCTTGGTTTCATTCTTTGCCCCTGGAACTGATATATTTTATATCATTTGTTTGCGCTTTAGTTGAGATGATCTAGGGTGCTATCACTTGGCATTTTATTCTTTTGCACAAATGGCATCTACAATATCTCAAACAGAATAAGGAATATCAAGTTGGCCTCAGTTTCATTAAAGTTGAATATTCATATTTCATGCTAAGATGTAGAATTCATGATTTCACATGTATCGGTTATTGGCAAAGCAGTTGCTGCTTATCTTTAAGTTGCACCGTCAAAAATTGTGTTTGAATTATTTTTTGCTGTGGCCTGAGAATTGAATACATCATCATGTGGGTATATAAGATGTCCAGTGATAAATAACTTAGTATTTTGTGTGAATCTTTTTCATTGTCAGAAACGCATTGGCTTCTGAGGAATCAATAACAAGTGAAGATGATATAATTAATGATAAGTGGTGGAACTTATTTGACAACTTATGGATTGTTATTAGTGAGATGAATGGGAAGGGTCCAAGCAAGATGCTGCCTAGAATTACAGTATCAGTTGGTCCATCTTTTGGGCAAAGAGCACGTGACTTGGTAGAATCTCTTAATATCCCTGCCACAGAAATGGCTGCTGTTGTTATATCCGGGGCTTTGGCAATGCATTGAGTGGAAAACAAAACAAAGTTGCTGATAAAGCCATGGCTTTGAGGGGGAAAGGTGTCCAAGAATTGTATTTCGACTATTAATCATATATCTCTGCAGAGCTTCCCTAGAAAGAGCATCACGCTGTGTCCAACAGTTCATCTCACTTCTGCCTTCCTTTTTGGGCACTGATGATGAGCAAAGCAAGAGTAGACTGCAACTCTTCATCTGGTATTAGTGTTTACCATATGCCCCAAGTCTCCAAATTTTTTGTTATACAACTGGTTATATTAGTTTTGGGGAAGGATATAGATTAGTAATTTTTTCTTGCCTTATAACATTGTGCTCAGGTCTTTGCTTCTTGTACGATTCCGGTATGGAAAGTTGGATGATGGTGCTCGTTTTCATGTTATAGCACATGTGATTCGAGAAACTGTAAACTCTGGGAAGTCAATGCTTGCTACTAGCATGATTGGTAGGGATGACTTATTCAATACAAGCAGCCTCTCAAGAGAAACGGGCTCCTTGCACAATCTAATTCAGAAGGATCGAGTGCTTTCTGCGGTTTGTTCTAAATTTCAAATTTGTCATCTCCTGGGCTTAGGGCTTAGGAACTTCCATGAATGTTTTGCTGGTTATCCACCATTCAGTCCTCTACTTTCTCATTTCAGGTTACTGATGAGTCCAAGTATGTGAAGATGTTGGAATCTGACCGCAGCAGACACTTGCAGGAGCTTCGTGCTAAAATGGATGAAAATTCCTCTTCAGAAATTAATACCCAGAAGACATTTGAAGACGAGATACAAAGTAGCTTACGCAGTATTCTTGCTTCAGATGAGAGCAGAAGGGCTGCATTCCTTCTTGCCCATGAGGAGGAGCAGCAAAATGTTGCTGTATGCTAAAAGTTTTTCTGTTGTAGAACTTGCCTTTCTTTTGGTCCTTCACTTCTTTAATTGTCTCTGTCTTTGTTTCTTTTTCTGTTCTTCCATGAATTAATTATATTGGATTTTGTGCTCATATGTATGTAAATAATATTTTTTTTTGGACAGGAAAAATGGATGCACATGTTTCGTACTTTAATCGATGAAAGGGGCCCGTGGTCTGCTAATCCATTTCCTAATGGTGCTGTGATACATTGGAAACTTGATAAGACCGAAGATATACGGCGGCGTAGACCAAAGTTAAGGCAGAATTATCATTTTGATGAAAAGTTGTGTCATCCTCCTTCCACTTCTCCTTGTAATGAAGCTACTCTGCCAAGTAGCGAGAGCAAGCCAAGTTTTGTGGGGCATATTCCTGAACAAATGAAGAAGTTTCTGCTCAAAGGAGTACACAGGATAACTGATGACGGCAGCTCAGAACCTGCTGAGAGTGGTGCTGGACCTGATGATCCTTCTGACATTCACAGTGCAGAAATTATTAAAAGCAGTAGTGATCAGATTGACATTGTGCCAGATAGAAAAGAGCTTTCATCACCTTCTCAAGAAACAGAAACTAGTGAGGTATATCTTATCTGTATCACCGGAACAAGCAAGCTATGTTTCTTCTCATTAAAACATCTGAAGTAACTTCATTGGTAATTTGTGGTTTGATGTTGCAGGTTCTTAGGTCAGTTCCATGTGTGCTTGTAGCCCCAAAAAGAAAACTGGCAGGTCGATTGGCAGTCATGAAAGATGTTTTGCATTTCTTTGGTGAATTTTTGGTTGAAGGTACTGTGGGGGCTTCAGTTTTCAAGAACTTGAATGAGTCAAGCCTTTCCGAGTCCGCAAGGGCTGATCACAAGCCAAAGTCTTTTAATTGGTCCATCCATCTTGGTATGTTTTCTGAGAAGGGGACTTCTCCTGACAATATGGAGGCAGAAGATTTGCATAAGAAGGAATTACGAACAGTTAAGCGTCATCGGAGATGGAATATTAGCAAGGTAGGGAACCATTAATTTTTCTTTAGCTGTATTGTTTGTATGCTTACTCCATTTTGATATCTTCTTGTTTGCTTTGCTGGCCGTAGATAAAAGCTGTTCATTGGACTCGGTATTTGCTTAGATACAATGCAGTTGAGATTTTCTTCAGTGATTCTATTGCTCCCATATTTATAAACTTTGCTTCACAAAAGAATGCAAAAGAGATTGGAACCCTGATAGTTTCTACCAGAAATGAGCTGTTGTTTCCCAGAGGAAGTAGTAGGGACAAGAGTGGCATTATTTCATTTGTTGATAGACGTGTGGCAGTGGAAATGGCAGAAACTGCTAGAGAGAGATGGAAGAGAAGGGATATAACGAACTTTGACTATTTGATGATTCTCAACACACTTTCAGGAAGATCTTATAATGATTTGAGTCAGTATCCTGTCTTTCCTTGGGTTTTGGCTGATTACTCATCTGAGGTTCTTGATTTTAACAAGTCAGCAACTTTTCGGGATCTCTCCAAGCCTGTTGGAGCACTGGACTCAAAACGGTTTGAGGTCACTTCTCTCTGGCTCATTCCTCTATATCACCTTTCTCTTCTCATTCCACATATCTCAACATGTTGCTTCATGATTCAGGTGTTTGAAGACAGATATCAAAACTTCTGTGATCCCGATATACCCAGGTAACCTCCAATCATAGTTTGAGGACATTTGTCATTTCTTTCTATAGATTTTGCTTTAGGTAATTTGTCTAATGTGTTGCTCTGCATCTACTTCCTAATGCAGTTTCCATTATGGGTCTCATTACTCAAGCATTGGGATTGTGCTTTATTACCTCCTTCGAATGGAACCTTTCTCATCTCTTCACCGTAATTTTCAGGTATCTTTTTTTAATCATGCGAAGCCTGTTATTTAAAGCAGCACCTTGTCTAATCTAATAGTAATAATATAAAAGCGTAACAAAAGTATGCGGTGATCTGTTGTTTCTTTGTTGCAGTGATGTTCTGAGTACTCACTAAAACAGTTTTAAAAGCACTTATTTTGGTTTGATCTTTGTAAAATGCGCCTTTTTTTTACTGGTATCAAGCAGAAAAGTACTCCCTCCATATGGAGGAAAGTCAAGTACATCTGAAATTATTACTTGAAAAGTTTCCATTGCTAACGGAACTTCATACTTAGGTTTTTCAATATATATATAACAATTGCATTTATGAATAAAGGTTATGAAATGGTTATTAGCATTTAGCTTGTAAAGGGCATGTAAATGCTGGAGTTTTGTGTGAACCCAGTAATTAATTCTTTCACCTATATTCTACCAACAAAAAATGTAGGGAGTAAAAGTGATTGCAGTAGTCATACAAAGTCTGATGATTATGTATTTTTCATAGGTATGATTGCTTTAAATATGGTTCAAATACTGACATATGAAGAATATTCATTTTCATTTATTATGTCTTGTATGCAATTTGGTTTTCTAACCTTTTCTTGTTTATCAGTTAACTGGTGTGTCAATTCATAGCATGCAAACCTCACTAATTCATCAATTTTTCATCAGGGTGGTAAATTTGACCATGCAGATCGTCTTTTTCAATGCATCGAAGGAACATATAAGAATTGCCTTTCTAATACAAGTGACGTGAAGGAGTTGATTCCCGAGTTCTTTTACATGCCTGAGTTTCTGATCAATTCAAACTCTTATCATCTTGGGGTGAAACAAGATGGTGAACTCATAAGTGATGTTTCTCTTCCTTCCTGGGCTAAGGTATGTGAATTCCCCTCGAGAATGTCACGTTTCAGACATTGTCAAGCGTCTGTTTGATTTCTCAAAAGGTTGTTTCTGATTCAAGAACATTTCAGAGTTTATGGTTGTCCTATTGTTTATATGATGATGGGATCCTCCTTCAGAAACTAATTGTTCAACCTGAGGATTATCTGGTAGTCAGAAATTTTGTATTGTGTTATGTTGTTGGGACCTTCCTTATGAAACTACTCGGTCAATCTGCGAATCATCTTGTAGCCAGAAATGTTGTTGGATTTGTATAGGAGGAATAAAGTTAAAACATGCCATAAGTCCCTATACTCTTCATAAATTTGAAGTTTAGTCCCTATACTTTTATTTCTAGGAATTTAGTCTCTCTACTTTTCAAATTTCAAAATTCAGGTCTAAATGTTAACACTGTTAAAATTATTTTGTTAAATCCAAGTTCATTACGTCATATTTTTAGCTACATTTTTAGCAAGTGAGTTTTTTTTGTTTTTTTTTTTTCAAATTGTCACATAAACAAATTTAACAAAATAATTTTAGCAGTGTTAACAATTGAACCTGAGTTTTGAAATCTGAAAAGTAAATGGACTAAATTCCTTAAAATAAAATTATAGAAACTAGATTCCAAATATGTTAAGAGTAAAGGGACCTATGGCATATTTTAACCGAGGAATAAATATGATGGTTGTGCTACAAGGTATATAATGTATCTTAATTGTGGCAAGGTGATAGAGACTTCTATAACCAATTCCTAACAGTTTCTGTTTATAATATATTTATATGCTTTGTATGATAGTTCTTATCATATCAAATTTGTTTTATCCTCAATCTGATTCTCTGCAAGTACATAATTGTATTGTTTAATACTTGCTTTCTCTGCAAATTAAGCTCCACTTGAGTCCTTCACTTGTTGAGCTAAAGAATCCTTGTTAATTTGAGGTAAATTTGTCCTGATGAAAAACTTATTTTCGCTTTGTTGTAGGGTTCACCTGAATTGTTCGTAAGTAAAAATAGAGAAGCCCTAGAAAGTGAGTATGTTAGCTCAAATCTCCACCACTGGATTGATTTGATATTTGGTTACAAGCAGCGTGGTAAACCAGCAGTAGAGGTATCCTGTGAACAACTATATCTTAATTTTCTTCTTTTATCTTTTGTATCCAAACTGATCTCAGTTAAAATTAATGGATTTTGCAGGCTGCAAATATCTTCTATTATTTAACTTATGAAGGTGCTGTAGATCTGGACACCATGGATGATGATCTCCAGAGATCAGCAATTGAAGATCAGATTGCAAATTTTGGCCAGACGCCTATCCAGATTTTCTGTAAAAGACACCCTAGAAGAGGGCCTCCAATTCCAATTGCTCATCCTCTATCTTTTGCACCTGCTTCTATTAGTTTGACATCTATTCTTTCTTGTATGAGTAATCCACCATCAGCTGTTTTGTACGTTGGATTACTGGACTCGAACATTGTCATTGTGAACCAGGGGCTTACTTTATCTGTTAAGATGTGGTTGACAACCCAACTCCAATTCGGTGGAAATTTCACCTTCTCAGGTTCTCAGGTTAGATCTTTACCATATTGTTTCTTTTTTTAAGTTGAATCTTTAGGATGTCTTGAACTTGCCTTAGATATATTTTTGTTCAAACTTCTCAGGATCCTTTCTTTGGAGTTGGTTCTGATATTCTTTCTCCTCGTAAAATTGGGAGTCCTCTAGCAGAAAATGTTGAACTTGGTGCACAATGCTTTGCAACAATGCAAACACCATCCGAGAACTTTTTAATTTCATGTGGTAATTGGGAAAACAGCTTCCAGGTCATATCTTTGAGTGATGGAAGAATGGTTCAAAGCATTCGACAGCACAAAGATGTTGTCAGCTGTGTTGCAGGTAATTTTTCTTTTAGGGAACACTCTGAATTTGCCCAAAAAAAGAAATGTGAAGCTTGATTTTAGTTTTATACAAATCTCAGCTAGTATCCCTAGTCATCTGGAACCTCTTTCTGAAGTTGCATTTTACGTGAATAACTTATGTTAAAGTTCTTTGAAAATGTGACCTCAACTTCCTAATGGTAGTTATAATCTGCTCAAACTTGCCAGTTTCTTCTTTCACTGTCAACCTTTCTTCATAGAAGTGGTTCGTGTTAGCAATATGAGAAATGAATAAATTCAAGTACTGAAGGTAAGGAGTGTTGTACTTCAAATTAGGAAAGGAAGAGAATATACTTGGATATGAATTGTATCTTGTCTTGAGTCTGATTAAAGATGATCCGTGTTGATGATGGATTGGTGCAAGGCAGAGATTGTAGCAGAGATGTACAGTTCACCCTGTTTAATATAGGGCGGAGAGCCATCGGATTGGGTGGCTGGAGATGATAGGTGAAGGAGGGTAAGAGAGTGGGAGTCGAAAGGGATATCTCTTCTATCTATGCGTTCTGGGCCTCATATACCATTAGCTACTTGTCCCGAGGTGTTATGTGTCCTACCATTATTGGTGGGTTAGAGTCAAGTGGCCAAGTGGTATGATGGCATAGGTCTAGGTAGGGTGGCACTATAATGTGCTTTGTGTCACTTCGGACAGGATGTACGATGTAGTGATAGAAGTCTGGCATGGCAGATAATGAGTGGGGCCTGCTCGGCTGTTGACTTGTAGGGTTCCTCCGAGGGGTTTGTTCTTACCGTTCGTGAGCCTATTGCTCTGTTCGAGTGGTTGGGATGTAGCAATCTGTATTTAATAAATGTTTTGTAACTTTTGTTAGAAATTGTCTGCCTGTGTTATAAGTGGTGCTTCTTGTAGTCTTTCTTGTCTTAATGAAAATTGATAATCTGCTGCAGTTACAGCTGATGGAAGCATTCTTGCTACTGGAAGTTATGACACTACGGTGATGGTGCGGGAGGTTCTTCGTGTTAGATCCCCAGAAAAGAGAGCTCCTCGTAAGGACTGTATCATTGCTGAAACTCCCTTTCATATTCTTTGTGGTCATGATGATATAATTACATGCTTGTATGTCAGTGTGGAGCTTGACATAGTTATTAGTGGGTCAAAAGACGGAACTTGTGTTTTCCATACCCTGAGAGATGGAAGATATGTAAGATCTTTAAAACACCCATCTGGCAGTGCGTTGTCAAAACTTGCAGCTTCTCAGCATGGACGGATCGTACTTTATGCCGATGGTGATCTCAGTTTAAACCTCTATTCTATTAATGGAAAACACCTTGCCTCTTCTGAATCCTATGGGCGCCTTAACTGTGTTGAACTCAGTGGATGTGGTGAGTTTTTGGTTTGTGCTGGTGACCAAGGACAGGTTGTGGTTCGCTCTATGAACGCACTCGAGGTTGTGAAAAGATATAATGGGGTTGGAAAGGTAATAACATCCCTAACAGTGACTCCAGAAGAATGCTTCTTGGCTGGGACAAAAGATGGAAACCTTCTTGTATATTCTATAGAAAATTCTCAACGCAAAGCAATTGTTCTTCGGAATCCAAGAACCAGAGTTATGATACCAAGCTAAGCTATGATTCAGGATGGCAATGGCTGACAATTAGGCTCTGCTTGGTGAAAATGATCTCAGGTATTATGCTCACTGGTGTTTATTTTTAATCATTTCATTCATTTAACTTAATTAAGTTAATTCAGTTCATAACTTCTATTTCCACTGCATGCATTTAGTTAAGCTGATCTCCAGCATGTAAAATAAAAGCCTGCTTAATGTGGTTGTTGTGGCCTATGTTGATCAAGTATGTTGCATAGCTGTTTGAAAGGTCTCTACTGCCTTTTTTTTTGGCATATAAAATATCATGTTGGTTTAACTCGGTTTTATACATATAATATGTCAAAGGTTAAATATATGTCATAGGTCCCTGTACAATTAACAAAATTGGAATTTAGCCTCTCTCTACTTTTCGGATTTCAAAATTCAGGTCTAATTGTTAACATTGTTAAAATTATTTTGATAAATTCAAGTTGTTAACACTATAAGAATTTAACAAAATAATTTTACCAGTGTTAACTGTTAGACCTGAATTTTGAAATTTAAAAAGTAGAGGGACTACTAAATTCCTAAAAATAAAAGTATAGGGACTAAATTTTAAATTTACGAAGAATACAGTGACTTATGACATATTTTAGCCATATCATTCCATGCATTCAAGACCCAGTTTTCTGAAAATATTTCAAGGAATTTTAAAGCATGTAGGATTTTTTCGAAAGAGTTAGTTGTGCTTAGCAAAAATTTAGGAAATAGAAGAAGGGATTTGCTCAACTTTATTTCAACAAATATCTTGCATTTTGTATTCCGTTTTCATCATTTTCTTTTTTCACTTTTTGACAGGAAATGCTATGAAAACTATAGGCTCATAGTTTCAACCATATATTTTATAGTGCATGAAGATGAATACTTCTGATGATTCTTTCTGCATGATCCATCCAACATACATACAGCCTTCTTATAACCATTTTTGTAACACTACAGAGATAGGCAGGTAGGTTTACTTTTAGTTTATAACATGATGAGCTGAGACAGAAATTGGGATATTTAACACATAATGTAAAATAATTTTTGGTTCTACAAGCCTAGGTTTTCAATTCATTTGTATTATCAATACCAGCATCTTTCTCAGCTAATTGTTTTTGTTTTCTCAAAAACAACAAAATGTCAAGAACTATCAACCCCCTAGCATTGTATAGATGGGCTTACCATGCCTGATTCTAAATTGAATGAAAAAAAAATACCCTATTCTTTTCAAGCATCACCATTGGCAAGATATTCAAGTGCTCTGATTGTGCTGGCAAGTTGATTCACATTGGCTGATCTTCACTACTGGTAATTGAGCAAGTAAATACCAGTTCTTTTAAGGAAAACATTGATTTTTCGCTTTCCCCATCAGGTTTACTTGGAGTCTATTAAGTAAGGTTAGTTTACCATTGATGTTGAAAAATGTTACAAAAAGTGTTTTCGAAAATTTGATACTGTATACCATTATTTTTTGAAATATAAAATGTCTATTTTACACATAATATAGAGTAGAAAATTAATGAAGGAATGAAGAAATAATTTTATTGAAAAACACTTTTCCAAAACCAAAAGCTAAAAATTTTTAAACCAATTTAAAATCAAGATTTAATTTAAAAAGCTACATGTTTACTATATTTTTTATTTGAAATCACGGGTTGAATTGAAAAATGTTTTTCAACCTCAATGGTAAACAAAGTCTAAATCTATTTTTTGTAGTCTCTCCTTGCTAGGGATGACAATGGGTAAAATAAGTCGATTTTTACTTGTCCTAAGCTCGACTTGACTTTTAACCCTTCTCTGAATTTGATTTATTTGAAATTTTTAACACTTGAATTCAACTCCAGAAAAAAGAAAGATGATGTGACTTCAATTCTTTTTGAAGTAAAACATTACATGATTTTTATACTATACTAATTTTTACAAGATTAAATAAATTATAAATTATAAAAGAAAGTTTTAAAAAATTAATTAAAAGTTATAGAAAAAAATATTTTATAAAGTGTTATAAAAGTTTTAAAATTCTAGCGGTCGATTAAATTAAAAATCGGCCAATATATTAGTTCACATTGCGTATAGATATGGATCAATTGAATGTGATTAAAATTTTTATTGAATTGAAATTTATAATTTTTTTAATATTTTTTATTTTTATAAAAATTTTAATAATTTATTTAATTTAAATAAGTTGAAATATAATTAATTTCACCAGATTCGACTGCAAAATGATTGTTTTTCAGCAGCCAATCTCCTGAAAATTAGAATGCTGTGAGTTTCAGAATTTACAAGTCTTAAGAAGGCAATCAAGACGGAAATCCCCCTTTTTTTTTTTAGATTTTATTAATTTGGTACATATTCTCATATTTATTCAAATATAAAAAGCTAGCAGTTGCTGTCACCTGCTCATTTCCTATAATCCACAAGTTGACTAACAAATTTATCAACATACCCATCGTTCTTCCCAAAATCCCCAAAATACCCCTCCATGGCTTTTGCTGTTTCTCTCAACACCTTCCCCGATTCCTCCACCACCGCCAACCTAACCGACTCAGCCACCGCCTCGCTCGTAAACCACCCATCCAACTCGTTTCTCGGTATCTCTAACCCCACTTTTTTTTCATTCAACAGCCTTGCATTCAATCCTTGATCATTCAACATTGGAAGCATTATCAAAACTCGCCCTAAGCCTAATGCCTCTATAATTGAGTTCCAACCACAGTGAGTCAAGAATCCCCCTATTGATTCTTGACTCAGTATCTTCACTTGTGGAACCCATCCCAAGTAAAGAAACCCACGTCCTTTGACTCGCTCCTTAAACCCATTAGGTAACATCTCCAACTCTGACTCACCTGTCCCCGGTGAGTTCTTCAATACCCAAATGAAAGGTAAACCTGATTTCTCTAACCCAATAGCCAACTCACTGAGTTCTTCTTTACTTAAATGAACTTCAGTCCCCATCGCTACGTAAACCACTGAGTTGACTCTCTGTTTATTTAACCACGTTTTAACAGCAACCCATTTTTCATCATCTTGGATTTCATCGGATTCTTCCAGTATTGGCGGTAAAAACCCGACCGGTATCACCGGTTTTTCATATAACTCGCCTAAAAGATTGAACCAGTCCGGTTCAAACTCGGTAGAACTTCTAACGATAACAACATCACTCTGTTGAATAGTAACACCGAACCGGACCGTGTCGGGCGGTCCAAAGTTATCCTCGTCCGTTCGTTCAATATATTTAGTGATTTCATGCAAACGATAAGCTAAGTTAGATTCAAAAGGAACCCAATTGGGGATTTTCGTGAAATCCTCAGCCGTTGATCTTGCATTATCACCGTCATCACCACCGCCGATCAACGTCGACGGTGAACCCATGAAAGATAAGCAAGCAGCTGTAAAAACAGCAAAGAAAGCCCGTGAGATACCTAGCTGAGCTGCAACCGAGGGAAGCCAATGAGAAGCGTAGTCGTAAATGATCCAATCAGGTTTCGAGGATTGAAGGAAGGAAGCTAGTTGTGGTTGTAGCAGATCAAGGGCGTGTTTAAGTGGTTGTTGCTGGTTATGAGTAATGTCCATGGAAGACTCTGCGAGGGATGGTAAGTTGGGAACTGTAGGCAAAGAGAAAGAGATTAGGGTAATTTGAGAAGATAGATTTGGTGGGATTTTGGGAAGTTTAGAGAGGTTTCTTGGGGTTGAAATGAAAGAGATTTTATGACCCTTCAGAGCTAAAAGCTTGGAGAGACGAAAGAATGGGATGAAATGGCCCATTGCAAGCCATGGGAACATCACTATGTGCAGAGATTTGCTCTTCTCCATTGAATTGAGCACTGGATATAAAACTTGAACTAGCACTAGTTACTTACACCAAATTAATGATTTGAAAGGAAAAACATAATGTTATAGATTTGAGATTTTTTTGATGATGAAGAAGGGCTATATGGATAGAGGCTAAGAATAAGTCAACAAGGCAAAGGTGGGTTGTTTTTAACTTCAAACCATTTGAAATCTTTCTTGGCATGAAATGTAATGTAGGGTTTTCATGATATTATATCAATTTTTTTTACTAATAATAAAATGCCAACTGCACGTGAAAGGGCAGCCATGGTATAAGATGTCAAGTTGGAATTTGCTACCTCTTATAATTTAAAATTGAAGCTAATAATTTGCAATAAAATGCACGTGCAGGGGACTTTCTTGCAAATAAAAATCTGCTGCTGTAAATTCCATACAGAATATATATAAGGGACTTCCTTGCAAATAAAGGGCTTGAGAAAACCAATCCATGCACTCTCGCTAGCTGGTTTCCCTAACCATTTCACCAGAAACCTCCTATATTTTTCTAGACCTCACTTCTTTCACATCCAACACATCTTCTGCACTTGGTTTGAAATTTCAGCAGCATTTCCATCAAAACCCTCCAAAGAGTATAAGTTAAGACACATTACAAACTGGATGTGCAAATCTGGTGACAGCTCAATCACATTAGCATTAGAATTCTATTTTCTTCAACACCTTACATGGCCCAAACTATTTTTTTTTCAACTTGTGATAAGTACCCTTTAGAAACCTTGTCGCCTCAAATGTACCGGAATTAAGTCTCCCTCTTCAACTCCTTAACCCGACGATGTAGATTAGCTTCATTAGCATAACCCTCATTGCTTGTTTTTAAGGCAGCCATCACCTCTTGATGAACTTGTCTTATATGATCAGCAAAAGCTTCTCCATCGTTACTCACTCTAGTTCCTAGTGGCGAAGGAACTAAATCAAGAACATGTTGAGGTTTGACTCCATAGGCAGAAGGTGTCTTTTTAGTTGTTCTATTCACAAAATTGTTGAGGAATAACCAAATCCCAGCTCTTCAAATGATTCCCAACAAGACACCTAAGCAAATTTCCTAAACTTCAATTAACAACCGTTGTTTGCCCATCTGTTTGTGGATGACAAATGCTGGAAAAATTCAATTTGGGTTCCCATTTTCTTCCACAAAGTCCTCCAAAAGTGTCCTACAAACTTAACATCTCTTTCTGAAACTACAGATGTAGGAACGCCATGTAGTCTTACCACTTCCTTGAAAAAAAAATTCAGCAATATGAGTAGCATCAGAAGTTTTCAAACAATGAATGAAATGTGTCATCTTCGAGAAACAATCCACAGCAACTAAGATTGAATCATAACCCTTTGTTGTCTTTGGTAATCCAAAGACAAAATTCATGATCTTAAATGAATCCATGGCACCTCCAACATAGGTAACGGAGTGTATAACATTGTATTTTGCGAATTACCTTTGCCAAATTGATAAGACACATTTTCACCAACCTGTCCACATCTTTGTACTTTCTTAGCCAAAAATATTGATCCGCCACTAATTGCATGGTCTTGTCTTTTCCAAAGTGACCTCCCAAGCAATTTCCATGTAGTTCCCTCATAACCTATTCTCGTAAAGAACTTTCTGAAATGCACAAACGATTTCCTCTAAATAAATATACATCATGTAATCGATAAGGCAAATGTTCGTGTTTATTTGATTCTTCCAATTTAGAAATTATGGGGCCAAAATATGGGTCACTTTTGTATTGATTCCTCAGTTCTTCAAAACTCATCACCTCCGCACTCATTGTCTCTAGTAGTGAAGAACATCTACTAAGTGAGTGCCACGACATTCGTCTCATCGGTTTTGTACTTCACTGAAAAATTGAACTCATTAAGGTAGGCACTTAGCATGTCGATCCTTAAGTTTCTTTCTTGAACTCAAAAACTCTAATGATCGATGATCTGAATAAACCACAAACTCTCAATAAGCCAAGTAGTACTCTCAATGTTGAACGGTCCTTGACAAAGCATAAAACTCTACGTTGTAAATGGAATAGCGTCGTTTAGCATCGGATAGCTTCTCACTAAAAAAATCAACAGGCTTTCCTTCTTGGCTGAGAATAGCCCCAACTCCTACTTGAGATGCACACATTCAATGACAAACAATTTTTCAAAATTTGGAAGTGTAAGAATCGGTGCTTCCGTCATCAAAACTTTAACCATCTCACCTTAATAAAACTCATAACAGTGTTGAAATTTTCCATAAACCTCTTAGAATATCTCCAAAATTCGAGGATGTAGATTATTCTCTAATGTTTAAAATAACCGGATAAAACCTACACATAGACAAAAACTCACAATCACAATTGTGTACAGTAAAACTCAAGTCTAAAAAATTTAAGGCCCTTACCTTAACCAACAAACTAAAATCTTATTAATTATATGAGATTTTTATTATTATTTAAATATGTGTTTTAGTTTATATGATGTTCTATAGTTAGACAAATATGAAGGATTATTTATATTTTATATTTAAATATTTTTAAATAATTATATTTAAATATTTGGTTACCTTTAAAAAGAAAGAAAAAAAATATTAGTAGTAACTAACTAAATATCAAATTGAGGCAAAGGGGAATTGGGTTGAGCGAATCTTTAGGGGAAAAGATGAATATAAAGCGGTTGTAGTAATTGTTCGCTCAATCTTATTTTACTATATAAATTTATTATTTTATTATCATTGAATAGAATTATTAAAAAAGAAAAAATGTAAAAAAATGTAATTTATGTACATGATGAGAAAGGGATAGACGTATCCAATATTTATGGAGATGGTAATCATAATGATTTTTAAAATTATACATTTATAGTGAAGTGGGACAGGAAGTGTGGCAAAGTACACTATGAAGGAGATGATGGATTCAATAACATCTGTCTCGTACCATTTCATTATTGTCCTTAGTTGAGAGGCGAGTTTTTTTTTTTCTTTCTTTTTTGAGGGTGAAACTCACTTCATATAATAAAAATGAGAACAAGAAAAACACACATAAGAGACACAACTAAAACCTAAGCCAATAAAGTTATCTCGTATGTGTCTCGTCCTCATAAGCACTCAATACAATGTTACTTTAAGGAAAGGTAAAAGAGTATTTAAAGGAATTTTAAAACTCATTAAAAGAGGTGTAACATAATGACCACCCTAGTCAAGTTATGAGCCATCTTACTAGCCTCCCTTCTAGTCCAATGGAAAGATAAATCAGAGATAAATACGGTCCTAAACAAGAATACTAAATTTAAACAGATCAATTCTTGATTGAGTCAAAGCAATGATAACATTTTGACAATCAAACTCAATCACAATATTATTAAGTACAAAATCACAATAACGCCTCAATGAGATAAGGGTCTCAAAAATTAATCAATGCATCAATTTGGTGAGAAGTATAAAATTAGTTAACTCACAAATCGATAAATATTAATTGAATTAATTTTTAAAAAAAATTTTAAATAATTTTTATTTTTTAAAATTTAATAATTTATTTACTTTTAACCGTTGAAATCAATCAGATGGAATTAAAAATTGGTGATTTGCACCAAATTAGCCACCAGTCCAATTCCAAATAATTTCAATTAGGTTGATCGGATTGATTTTCGATAATTTATTATATAAAAAAAATAGAATTGTACATTATCTTAAAATTAAAAAATGAAATGATTTCAAAATATTTTTAAAAAAAAAGTATTAATATAATCTCACCCATATTGTCTCCACCACAGCTTAGCTGTATTTCACACTCTCTCCTCTCTCTTTTAATTTAATTTAATTTAATTTTAATTATATTATTATTATTATTATTCATTAAGGTTAACACTTAACAGAACTCTGTTCACTTCACTGCAACTAAAATTGAAAGTGTAGCGCTCTATACTATTCCACACACATTCCTCGCGTCTTTTTAACTTTTTTTTTCCCTATTCGATTCATTCTTTAGGGTTTTTTGCGCTTTCGATTTCATTGCCTGTAAATGCTTCCTCAATGTACGGACAATCTCAGCCAATGAACATTCCACCTCAGATCGCCGGCTCCGGCGCTGACATCGACGACGATGTTTCAGCCTCCGTATCCGTCGATAACCACCACATCGTTACTTACGAGGCTCCCTCCCTCGACGACGGTGGTGGAGTAGACGACGTAGCCACCAATCCTTTCTACGCCACTGCCGCCGCTACTTCCGCCTCTGGCTTGGATGTTGTTCCACGAGGCGATGGTGCCAGCCAACTCACTCTATCGTTTCGTGGTCAGGTCTATGTGTTTGATGCTATTACTCCTGAGAAGGTCTGTTTTTTTTTTTGTTTCAATTATGCCCAGTTAGGGTTTGCTTAGATTTTTTGTTTTTGAAGTACCAAATTGATACCTTAAACTGGAGAGTGATGTGACTTAGTTACAACTTATTTTAAGTTATAAAATAAAATTGCACATTGTAAAGATTTTCCTTTTGAATCGAATTTTTGCAGTTTCATGCAGTGTTGTTACTGTTGGGTGGATGTGAACTGACTTCAGGCCCCCATGGTGTTGAAATGTCATCTCAGAACCTAAGGGTAGTACTCTTAAATTTGTTTTGTTTTCTCTTTTCTTGCTATGATTTTTAATTACCTTTTCCCCCTTTTTGCTTAGGTTGGAATGGACTTTCCGAGATCTAATCAACCGCACAGAGCAGCGTCGCTAGACAGGTTTCGCAAGAAGAGAAAAGAACGATGCTTTGATAAGAAAGTTAGATATGGTGTTCGCCAGGAAGTTGCTCTTAGGTTTGCATTTTCCTTCCCTGAAGTGCCTTGTGAACGTTTTCATCAAATTTTGAACTAGGAAAGTTGTTTTTATTGATCTTGCAGTTGATGCTAACAAATTTGCCTGGGAACTAGTATAGTTTTAGTAACAATGGCCCTTTTGAGGTTTGAGGAATTACATGAGCATTAATACTTAAAGGAGGTTATGATTTATATACGACAGGAGATATGTTTGGTGTTACCGGATTGCCAATGTAAATTATCTTTATTGCAAATTTTATATTTATGCAAATTATGTTTCTCCTTTTCATACATTATATGAGCATGATCATCACATGCATCAATAATGTTAAGATTAGTTCACTGTTTTTATGCATGCTATTCATTAATGTTAGAATCTGACGATCTTTATAAATATGTGTTTAATAAATTACCGTCCAATTCTAAAGAGCAATAAATAATCATTTTCGCAGGCTCATGTAGCCCAGATAGATAAGCTTTTATTAAAGTTGTGTTCTATGTTGAGGAATCTTGTTAACAAGATATTGCAGTGTCGTCTAGTCTTCTATGGGTCTAATTTTCTGTAAAACCGTTAGAATTTAACAAAATTATTAGGATCTAGGGAGTATATATAGTGCTGATAGATTAACAAATCAGGAGTTACAAGGTAATATTTCTTAGAACATCAGACTGTACTAGGATAACATTTTTCCACCTGTTTAGTTTCACTATCATCAAATTTAATTATTAATTCATGGATGCTCGTGTTGCTTTTCACTGACCTCAGCATTGTTCATTTTGCTACAAAATTATCAAACTCAATCAACAAAATTTTAGAGCAGGATATCTACTGGGAATAAGCTGGGTTCTGGCATATCTATTCATGTCCTTAAAACTTATTATAAGTTAATACAGTGCTTATTTAATGAAGAAGCCATTACTGAAAAGAACTGCTTTTGAATAAAAGTTTCATTTAAGAATCACTATAAGCTCATATTTCTAATTTCATGATCAATGTTGTGTAAAAATTCAATTTGAATTCACTGAAAACACCTAATATTGACGATTTAGGGGATTTATATTCACTGAAAACACCTAATTTCATGATCGATGTTGTCTCTTTAAATTGTTTTCCGTCTGACATGTGTCTTATATAGGTCAAGTCTGATAAATAAATGGTCTCACAAACGGGAAAGGAATTTAAAGAATTCAAACAATGGCAAAAAATATTTTCCTTCAATGTTTAATTGTCTGCTCTAGGAGCAATAGAAGAACCACACAAACAAATGGGAGAGCATACCCTTTTAATCTTTTAGGGAATTTTCATCTCTATTAATGATTAAGTAACAGAATAATTTAGAAAGAAAATATATATACACACACTATTGAGTTCTTGGAAACTGAAATCTTAATATCTTGGATGTTTTATTTACTGAACAGGAGTCTAGAAAGCTCATTAGGGACTGTCTGTACTTATTGGCAACTTTTATTGTTCGATATTTGGTAATTTCTTATCTCTGTGATTGCATCAGGATGCAGCGTAATAAGGGTCAATTTACATCTTCCAGAAAATCTGATGGTGATTATGGCAGTTGTAGTCAGGATGATGATAACCTAGCAGATACTGTGTGAGTTTTATACCATCTTCAACTGTGCTGTTCTTTGCATTTTCTTTCAATGAAGATCTGGCTAATGTGTTTTCTGTTTTACCTTCAGGCATACTGCCAATATATTTATCATTTCTCTCATTTATAAGATTTCCTGGTGAAATCTCAAGATAAGATCCAATAATTGAAGTTACTATATAATGTCATTTTCTCAATCTTTCCAGTTGCACGCACTGTGGCATTAGCTCAAAGGCCACCCCTATGATGCGACGTGGCCCATCTGGTCCAAGGTCACTATGCAATGCTTGTGGACTTTTCTGGGCAAACAAGGTTGGTGTCTCTACTGTGATTGATAGTTCATATTTCTTCACTTTCTCCACGTTTCTCATTTACAATTGAGAATGTCGCTGTTCCATGATTCTTTGCAGCATTGTCACTGTAGTTCTGTTCATATATTGGGTAGTTTTAGATGTATTTAAGTCACTTTTAAGTTTTTAACTGCTTGTTGAAGATTTATTAAATTGGATTGGTTATAATTAAGATTCCAATTAAAAATTTTCAGTGACATCTCATTGACTCACGCTATAAAGCTATTGTCAAGGAATAAGATTTACATAGTTGCTTTAGCCTTCAGTATGAGCCAAGTAACTCCCTCACTTCTCCCTATCTCTGTTCTACATGAAAAAACAAATATCCAGAGTGATGGGGACGGGGAATGTGATTTGTGTCCTTGCCGACTGTACATTATGCAATTATTTAGTATGTAATATTTATCTCTTTTTGTGTGCATAGAAGTTGAAGATTTTGATTGTAGCTATATTTTAAGTTTCCAAGATTTTTCTTCTACACTTTTCTCTGCCTTCTTTACAATTGAGAATGTCGCTGTTCCATGATTCTTTGCAGCATTGTCACTGTAGTTCTGTTCATATATTGGGTAGTTTTAGATGTATTTAAGTCACTTTTAAGTTTTTAACTGCTTGTTGAAGATTTATTAAATTGGATTGGTTATAATTAAGATTCCAATTAAAAATTTTCAGTGACATCTCATTGACTCACGCTATAAAGCTATTGTCAAGGAATAAGATTTACATAGTTGCTTTAGCCTTCAGTATGAGCCAAGTAACTCCCTCACTTCTCCCTATCTCTGTTCTACATGAAAAAACAAATATCCAGAGTGATGGGGACGGGGAATGTGATTTGTGTCCTTGCCGACTGTACATTATGCAATTATTTAGTATGTAATATTTATCTCTTTTTGTGTGCATAGAAGTTGAAGATTTTGATTGTAGCTATATTTTAAGTTTCCAAGATTTTTCTTCTACACTTTTCTCTGCCTTCTTTATCCCAACACCCATCCCCCATATTTCTCTCCTTGCATGTGCGCTAGCCCACAAGATTCTACATCAAGAAAAGGAAATGTACTTTTACGGACATTTGTATTCCCTCCCCATTTTTACCTTTTCGATATTGATTTTTTTTTTTTGCTTACAAGTGTTATCCACCGTCTCTTTACGGACATTGTTTTAAATTTACTTCTAGTTTTGCATGTAGATTAATGTTTTCCCCTCTTCATAATATTCAACGTGCTTTGAGTTCTTAACTATTGTAACTTCATGCAGGGTACTTTGAGAGATATTCCCAAGAAAACTCATGAACATTCCCCGACTCCAGTTGAGCAGGTATGTTTCATAAGATTGTGAAGTTGTTCGACGTCTGGACCCCCTGCTAACATAAACTTTTTTTTCTGACATAGGGAGAAAGCGAACCAAATGACTCGGATTCTGGAACTGCTATTCCTACAGAAAGCAACGTAGTACCTTTCTCAAACGGGGATGACTCGGCTCTAATCGGCATTGCCGAGCACTAATCATCCATGCCAATATTTGCCAATGTGTCAGTCAGCTAGATCTTTCATTAGTAATTTCTTTAAAACTTGTCCTACGTGTACAGATATCATAGTTGCCTTGATCAAATATACGAGGTTTCTCCTCCTATTCCTTGAGTGAGTACCTTTTGCATTAATTAAAACTCTTTTTTAAGAGAAAAGCTACTTGAGATGTATCACTTGAAGCTTCAACAACTATCCTTTTTCATATGCCATAAGCTTCCAGCATCTTTACCCCTCGACTATCTAAGCCTCTTTTCATATATGAATACATATATATATATATATTGTTGAGGGCGAGGATCTGCTTTGGAGTTTTTCACTCCCTAACGGTGGAGATATTGTTTTTGGGATGTTTATATTCGGTTGTAGTTATGCTTTTGTTTCTCTAGTCCAAGGAGAGCTCAAATGATGAAATATTTTCTTGGTGAATCTAGGCCTCTTGTTGAAATTTCGTGAATTCCTTTTTGGCTTTGGAGATAAAATCCAAGGTTAAAATTGAGCATATCTTCACCATTGAGGGAGAAAGATTGTAAAGCAGATACTCTCCCTGAATATATATAATAAATAATCAAATTCATCTTAAGATCCATATCTTCACCATTGAGGGAGAGATATTGAGAGATATTGTAAAGTAGATACTCTCCCTGAATATATATAATAAATAATCAAATGCGTATTTAGTTCACGTAAAGTATGAATAATCACTTATATGAAGAGTCAATTGGAGTTCTTATATATTATTCCTTCTTTGTCAGATCCTTGTCGTGACCCATCGTTTTCTTTATGGTCATTTGAGCCAAGCTGAAAATACAAAAGAATATCAACTATGGAATGTCTTGATGTGAATGTGGTAGCAATAGCATGGCAGTTGTTTTATTCCATTTTTATTATTTTGATTATTATTCGTTGACCATTAGCTTCCATTTGTAGGATTAGTAGTGGGCCTAGTAGTGTCCTTGTCATGACCGACCGACCCACCTTTTTACTTATCGAATTTCCTCGTTCTCCTATGGGTTGACTTTGCTGCAACTTCAGTCTATTTTATTCGCGCTAATTACATGGGGAGCGTGTCTAGCCTCCATTTAGCTATTCACATTCAAAGTAAGGTTAGAAGGATTATTAGAATTAAGTGAAAATTTTTTAGTTAAATGAGTTGATGAGTTTTATTTTATCATTTTAATTTAATTTTAATTTATTTTTTAAATTGAGTCGAGTGAAACTGTTTGAGTTTAATTTTTTTTAAAAAATTAAACATGTCAAATTAAAATTTTGTTAACAATATGGTTAATTTTAATTTAGAGCACATAAATTTGAAATCATATATATTTGCAAAGCTGTTTCAAGGTAAAATAAGATAAAAGAAAAACAAGATACTTTAGTATCATAAACTTAATTTGATAATTATTTATCATTTTAATTTTTTTTTTAAATTTTCATTTTATATATTTTTTAGAGTTTTATATAATGTTATATCTAACTTTTAATTGTTCTTTTTTAATTCTTTTATGAATTTTTTTTATTTTTTTATATTTTTTATTGAAAGAGATCAATTTTCTTATTTTCAAATTTAACTTGTCTAAGTGCTTACGCCCACTTATTATTTGAGTTGTAAAATTCAAATTAACTTGAACTCAAAAAATTAATTTTTTTAATAAAGTTGAATAAATCAAATAACTCAATTAGATTAAGTCATAATTTAAAAAATAATAATAATAAAATTTGAGTCATGGGGTTGTACAAATTTGGATATTTGAATTTAGCACTTTTTTTTTCTAATTTGGTACCTAAGCTTGTCAAATGTTATACAAATTATTCTAAATTATACATGAATTTTGGTCCAATGTGTAATTTGATAATATGAACTTTGATTCGGTGCAATTATATGCATGAAACTTGAATTATGGTTCATATATATACATGAAACTTTGATTTTAATTCACATGTGCACATTTAAATAAATGAATACATATATTTATTTCTATATTAGATAAATATAATTGTTTGTGTATACAATATATCAAACGTAAAATAGTGTTAATTTGATAATATTGTCAGTGATTTATGAAAATTGAATCAAATCAAAATTTTCATGTATAAAATTACATAAAATTAAAATTCATGTATAACATTGTACATTAGATAAAAGTTCATGTATAATTTAGGTACTTATACCTTTATTTATTTATATGAAATTGTTGCTTTTAATTTTAAATTAATTCAAATATTTGCTTTCAAACAAAAAAAAAAGAGTAAGTTGCAACACATTTTTTTACTCTTCCCTAGTGTAAAAATATTGTTGTTTACTATTTATTTGATGATATTTACATGGGTAAGTATTTGATAGATTGACGGTGCATTTTTTTTATTCTACAAATATTCTCAAATTTTTTACATTTGTCTTTTTTTTAATATGTATTTTTTAATAATTTACTATATCCCATGCATTATGATAGGAACTCTCAATTCTCTAGTACACACTGCTCTTTTGATCATTTCTTCACTGTATCTGCAGTAGCATTCAAGTAATGCCCTTTGATTTCACCTGTTTCATCCTGTGATTTATAAATTGCTTCGACACAAAATAAGAAACGGTCTCTCCAGCGCATAAATGGTTGGGAGTTCATATAAGACATTTATCAACCCCCAACCCTGCTTGTAGAGTTTAAAAACTTCATTCACAATTTACCAAATATTTTATCTATTTATAAATATATTGCTTAAAAATGGTGAAATTATTTTGGTTCTTAACATTATAGTTACTACCTTAACAACAATAATTTTTGTGGTGCAACAATGATTCGAATCTAAACTATTTATGAGACAGATGAATATCCGATTAATAGGCCACGACTTAGAGTTAACCTTAACTACAAGATAACAAAGCAATGGCTTTTTTTTTTATGACAGGTAATTAAATCAATATACTTTTTTGTTAAACTAATGAGACTAATGACTAGTGTGGTTTGAATAGGTTGAGATATCAGTTTGAAAAGTGCTTTTGAACTGGTTAAATAGAGAATCGATATAAACCGACTAAAAAATTTTCGCATCAATTTTTTAACTCTTTTTTTGAATATTTTTAAATTTTTAATATTTTTTAAATCAAACCAATTAAACCAATTAGACTAACAAATTCGTGGCCTGATCAATTTGACACCAATTCGATTTAAAAAACATTAGTATTTACATTACTCATCATACATGCAATTATTTAATTTTAACCAGATAAATTCGTAATTAAAGTAAAATTATTATAATAAATTATGCAAATATAAAAATTAATAATCATGTGAGAACAACGTGAAATAATATGGGTAAATTTTCGTTTTCATCAGTTAACTAAAAAAATTACAATTTGGTCACTAAACTATTCAAATGTTTTTATTTAAGTCACTAGGCTGTTAATTTTTTTTTAAAAGTTCCGATAGTGAGCTTCAATCAACAATTTGACGATCAGATGGTAGATCAGTACCCATCAATGAGTAAAAGAACATACCTTAGATCCAGGTTAATCTGACGATTAATGTTGGACATCAAAGAAAAAATAGTTTGAATTTTAGTTTGCAGATTTGTAACGTCCAAAGCCATTTCATGAAAAAAATTGAACTGTAGAAATGAAGGGAAAAAAGAGCTTTCGATTGGTGTAAACAATGTGAACAGAGAAAGCCATATAATATCGATGTTAACAGTCCGGTAACTTAAATAAAAACTTTTGCATTTATCAATAAACAAATTACTATAAATTGAGTAGCTATAGTAACTTAGGCAAAACACTAAATGATAAAAAAAAAACCCCTTTATCACATAAAACAAATTATCAACATGTAAAAATATATTTATAATATTCCGAACTCACAAAAATAAAATAAATATAAATATGATATGAAAAATAACATGAACGAACATGAATACATAAACGCGACAAAATCGATACTATTACAGTAACTTTCAATTTTTTGTGTCATATATCTTATTGATTGTTTTTTTTTATAGTAATATTCAGTATCATTTTATAGAAAATTTGACACATTAATTAAAAAATATATAATTATTTGGTGCCGTGACGAAATTTTTTAATTCCACAAACAGCGTTGAGATTTTGCCGCATATCTTTTAAGTTGTTTAAAAAAAAAGAGAGAGTATTTGACATATTGAGAATATACTTTTTAAATTTCGCAGGTAGAATTATAAATTTGCCATATATTCCATCCTTTATATATTATATATACTTGTCATCATCTAACTTTATAGAATTTTTAAATTTCAGTCGGCATCAAATATTTTCCCTTTAAAAAACTGTGACAAAAATCTCAACTCTACTTATGAAGTTAAAAATTTCTACCGCTTGTATACCAAAAACGACCTTTTTAACAAATGTGTTTATTTATATTATCTTTTATATCGTTTTATTTATTTTTTTATTATTTCTCATATTAAGTATGTGTTGTTATGAATTTGAAAGTTGTTAAATGTAATCAACCATGCTCAAATAATTACAATTTATGCCATATTTTAGGTAAAAATATTATGGAGGCCCTTGTAGTAGGAGTTTGATTGCATATTACCCCTCTATTAAAAAAATGGACAGATTAGTCCCTATATATTAGATCAAAGAGTAAACTGATTATTCTGTTATAAATCTTATCCATTTATGCCATTAAAAATTGGTTCTTGGATGTCAGCATAAGGTACACATGACATGCCAAAAGTCACTTTCTAGTTATTCTATCAGCCACGTAAGTTTTAAAAGTACAAATGAATAACATAAAAGACTAATGCCATGTTTGGTTGGGTGTATTGGATTAGCCAATACACCCCTAATTTGTGGGCCCCACTTAAGCCGGTGTTTGGTTCGATGTATTGCCTAATACAGGCCTATTACGTTACGCCCCTAATCCCCGAAATTCTCTGTTTTTTAATCCCTGTCTTCTCCTCAGTTTACATCTATTTTACATCTCACGCCCTGATTTGCCCTCCCAACTCGAAATCCACCTCTAGCCTCTCCCTCCCAACATCAAACAGAAGCTGCGAGCGAAGTCACCTCCACCCGACTCCACCGTCTCAGGTCTCCGGCCCCATTGTTTCGGTAAGTGCTTCTTCACTGTATCTTTCCATCCTCTTTTTTACTGTTAGGAATTTTAGCTTTGATTTTTACTGGAAAATCCGGCAACTTCGGTTATTCCAACAAAACCAGCCCTTTGTCCCCTTATTTGTCTCTCATTTATCTCTATTTTTCTACTCAATTTGGATTTTAGGGTTTTCTTTCTCATGATACCATTGTAAGGGTAAAGGTTTTGTTTGATGCACATGCAAGTTTGTTGATACAATTAGCTCTATTTCAGGTGCATAAGTGGTTATAGGGTGCCTTAGCATATGCATAAGCGTTTAATTGTTCTCATTCACTTGCGTAGAAACTATCATCAACCATTTTTTATATTCTCAAATTGGTCTATTAGGGGGTTCATTGAAAATAATCAATGTGTTTGTATGAATTGGATGTTCTAGTTACTTTAACACATTTGGTTGGGTTTGAGAGCTACAGAGGGTTTCCCATTCATCAGAACAGATTTTTCTGTTTCTTATGTCTTATAAGTTGCATTATTTATCCACATAAATTCATGTTTAATCTTAAAAATACAAGATATTAGTGAGTTGTTTTTTTCTGAGTAATTTAGGTTCTTTGTTTGATGCATCCAGCATTCAAAAAGCTTTGAGTGCCATCTTTGCAACTATTTTCATCGTATAAAAATGGATTTTATTATTAGCGGCTGTCTTTAGATTTTTTTTTGAGTTACTTAATATAGAGTTATTTTATTTATAATGATCAGAGTTTAAAATGTTCCTAATCTGGACATGTCCTTGTATTGTATTTCCATTGTAACACAAAAGTTATGGTGAGGGGAAATGGTTTACATCGTGAGATTGTAAAAATAATAATGTAAAGAGGCCTTAGAATGGTGGTTTTGAAAGTGTTAAGTTCAGTAGAGTATATACAATGTGACTTGCTTGTGTCTTTTTCTTTACCCTGCTGTTAAGAAGCTTTATTTACAGTGTTAAGAATCGATTCCATATATTATTTATAGTTGTAGTAGGAGAGTGATGGATGTTGATTAAGGGCGTTGTTATAGTTGATCTAAAAGGATTAAATAAGATACTCGTAACAAATTGATAGATGATGTTAAAATTGATCCCTATATATCTTTTGAGCTTGGTAGATGCGATAAAATATTTGTGCAAAGCTTGTTGTTATTTTGATTAGGCCATAAGAATGAGTTTTCTCATGTTCTTGTAATAATTGGTCAAGTACTTGTAACAGTATTCTTCTGTGGCAACATTCAAGAATTTTCTCAACAATTCTAGAATATAAAAATTGAGTTCCAGGCAACCTTACCTTGTTGCCAATGCCAATTAACAATTCTTAGGTGGTCTCAAACTCTTTCATCCCTTACAATTGAATTCTCTTAATAAAATGAACACATCTATGCTTTGTCTCCCATGTATTCTTCTTTGATATGTTTTTTTTCTCTGTAGCTTTTGATTTGGACTGTGGTTGGATTATTTGGCAACGAAAGAACTTTATAATCCTCTTTCACGGCCTCCTCAAGGTAAGCTTCCATTCTTATTGCCCAAAGTTGATTAGAGGAACTATTTGGATAAAATTGATTTCAGTCTCCATTACACTCATAAATCTCTTAAGAGTATATTTCTAAAGCCAGTTGAAGTGATGGTTAAATATGATCCACAATTTTGGTTGTGGTTGTAAATATGAATGTGACTTAGGATTTAGTCGACAGTCTGTGAACATGTCTTTATGGTTAAGAAAAGAAATCTCTGTATGTCTGGTATTCAATTTGTCTGTTTCAATTGCTTTCATTGTGCTGTCTGTTAAAATATACAACTACTTTGAGCTTTTTAGGTAATTCCCAGATTTATTTTATTATCCAAGTCATCATGGAATGTACAATCTACTTGAATCTAAAGGTAGTTGCGTAATGATGTTATTTGCATGATTTTGGTGAATTTTTCGCATTCTTTTATCATGCTTGTTCATGAGTGGATTCAATAAATTATGCATCAACTAATTGAGGAAACTTGCTTACAAATGCATCCTATAGCAGTTGACCAAACTCATATTAATCACTGCTTCAAACATTTTAATACAACGTTATTCGATGCTTATATAATGTCCAAATTTAAGATTAAATATGTATATTTTAATTAAAATATAATTCGGTACTTATATAAACAATCAATCAAGTTCCAATTTCGATGCTTATATAATTGTTATTAAATTAATAATATTCAAATTTCTTATTTAATTCAAATTGATTATAATATTATTTTCAAATAAATTATCAAATTATAAATGACACTCAATTGACATAATTATTCATAAAGAGTTTATTTCTTTTCAAATGCGTATAATGTTAATTACTCATGTTTTTGTTGCATCAACGGATAAAATGTTCTAAAAATTAAAATTGATAAAATCTTACTGAAGATTAACAATATCTCAACAAAAATTGAATGAATTAGCTATTTTATTAATTGAAAAAGATATCTTATACGATATTTATTTTAATAAATTTGCATCTCTAAAGTCTAAAAATAAATTTTAAATAAACATTTATAATGTTTATTTAATAGTTAGTTAACTAAGTTGAAGGTCTATTTTTACAGTTTCTCTTTTTAAGTTTTTAGAAATGTTGAGACACATTAGGTAAATATATTAACAATTTAATTACCTTAGGTGCAATTTACCTTAAATTTAATGATTAGTAATAAATTTGATAAAAAATTTGATAATAATTATTAAGCCTAGTATAGTATTACTTCTTAAATTGCTTCTCAAAAGTGTTAGAGCCGTATGTAATACCAAACAAACAACTTTCTAAATCAGAATTATTTTTGAAAAGGGTAAAGGTAAAATTCAAAAGCAAAAGCTACAAATTTGACCATGCTTTATAATTTATTAAATCATCATGAGTTTAGTTATAATCTAACAAATACCAACAATTAATTTTAGTTCAATTATACATATACCTACAAATTTTAATTCCGAAGACGAAAAATTTATGCAAATTGCTATAGACGAAAAAATTTTATAATTTATAAGTATATTGATAAAGATTCTACTTTTTTGATAATGTGTAATTACAACTTCAGGGGATTGATACTGAGCTCTAATTTTAATATGGTGCAGTAATGGCTCGTCTGCCCTTAATTCCACAAAGTGTGAGGCGTAAAAGAATTGGTGCTGCATTGACAATATGGTTGGAAATCTGTAGAATTGCGATTTGGTTCTTATTTAGAATGGGTGACAGCCTTAGCCTACATACTTATAGACCAAGGATCATGTCCTATACCTTAGATTTTTATGCAAAACGAGATTATGTGAAAAGGCTTGTATATGCTAGTGACGAGACCTGTATTGAACAAGTTAGGATGAATAGAACTACCTTTTTTAAACTATGTGAGATGTTAGAATCGTTAGGAGGATTGAAGTCGTCCAGAAACATGCTTGTTGATGAGCAAGTGGCAATGTTTTTACATATCATCTCCCATCACCTGAAAAATCGAGTTATCAAGCATCACTTTAGAAGGTCCGGGGAAACTGTTAGTAGAGCATTTCATAGTGTTTTAAATGCTGTCATACACTTACAAGATGTGTTATTTAAAAAGGCGGAGCCAATTACAACTGATTCTTCTGACACAAGGTGGAAATGGTTTAAGGTATTGAACTGAGTTTTATATATAGTTTGTACAACATTTAGTTGATTTAGATTTAAATTAGTATTCTAACTCAATGTTTTATATCATCTGATATAGAATTGCTTAGGTGCTCTTGATGGAACCCACATCAAGATTAGGGTTCCAACAGTTGATAAACCTAGATATCGAACGCGAAAAGGTGACATAGCAACAAATATGCTAGGTGTTTGTACACTTGATATGCAATTTGTTTACGTTCTTCCTGGTTGGGAAGGTTCAGTTGCTGATGGACGGGTTCTTCGAGATGCCATTAGTAGGAGACATGGACTAAAAGTTTCTCATGATAAAGTAGATAGTTAGAGGACTTTGAATTATTCATTAAGATCAAATTTTTTTATGCTGAATTGGTTCTTATTTAAAAATAAATAAATTTTATAGGTTGTTATTATCTAGTTGATGCTGGATACACAAATTGTGAGGGAATTCTTGCACCTTTTAGAGGACAACGATATCATTTGAACGAGTGGCGTCAGGGTTATCAGCCAAGTTCTCCGCAAGATTTTTTTAATATGAAACATGCCTCAACACGTAATGTTATTGAAAGATGCTTTGGGTTATTAAAAGTTAGATGGGGAATACTTAGGAGTCCATTGTTTTATCCTGTAATGGTGCACAATAGAATTATTATTGCATGTTGTTTGCTCCATAATTTTATTCGAACCCATATGAGTATTGATCCCATTGGAGCGAAGGTGGGAGAAGGATTACCTACTAATGTGGTGGATGACGATGAACCGAATATCACAAATATTCATCCATCAGATGCTTGGGCTACTTGGAGGATGGAACTAGCCAACCAAATGTTCGATGAAAGGCAAGCATCTAGAAATTAGTTAGGTTTAGGGACAATTTGAGTTACAATTAATTTGTTGATGTTATTTTATGTATCTAGTTTATGAAACTTTGGTGGTGTTTGATTAAAATTCTGTATTGTACTAAACTTTGTTGAATTATAATTTAATTATCTTTTCATTCAGCATGTGTTATTTCATTAAATTTAGTATTGAGCTTTTGATTCATGATATTGAACTAACGATATAATATTATAAACTGTTCACCTTTTGATTCATGATATTAAAAACAGTAAATAATGTTAATTTTTTTTTCTTAAGATAATTATATCAGGTGTTCCACAATCACATGCTTCTTCTCAAGCTTCTCGAGGAAGCAAAAGAAAATGGATTCCAGAATAAGATGCAGCATTGGTTTCTTGCATGGTGGATTTGCACAATGTAGGAACATTTAATGCTGATACCGGGTTCAAGGCCGTTTATTTGAACGAGCTAGAAAAAATGCTAGAAAAGGCTTTACCAAGAGCAATGTTGAAGGCGAAGTCAAATATTGAATCTCAGATTAGGTGCCTAAAAAGGGAATGGTCAGTCGTCTACGACATGCTTAATGGCTAAAACAACAGCGGTTTTGGTTGGGACGAGCATAGGCAGCTTGTTGTTGCTGAAAATGCAGTTTGGGAATCCTATGTAAAGGAAAAATGTATTTCAAGTATTTATTTGTTTTTTTACAAAACTTATAACTAATATGATTTCCTCGTTTTTTTTAGAGTCACAAAGAAGCCTCTCAGTTCAAAAATCGTTCTTTCCCTTACTACAACCATCTTACTGCCATATACGCAAGAGATCGGGCGACTGGGAAAGACGCTCAAACAGTTGCTGATGTTCTTGAAGAAATATATGCTGAGGATGAACGTACTACAGATATGAAAGAAGAGAGAAACACATTCTATGACTGCGAAGCTAACGTCTCTTTAGACGACATGGATGTTTCTGGTACAGATCCGCGAGGAGATAGAGACCAAGGGGGTTCCTCATCTTCAAACAAGAGAAAGAAGAAATCAGATGCTCGTGATAATGTGTATTCTTCATTTGATGAGGCTGCCACTTTGTTAGGGGAAAAAATCCAGGCCGTTGGCGATCAAATCAGTAGGAGTATTGCCTCCGAGGTGGTAGTTCAACAGAAGTCAGAAGAACATCAAAAGATGGAAGAGAAATCTTCAAATTTATATTCAGCCTTATGGTCAATTGAAGGTTTAACCGACGATTAGCGGCATGATGCTTTGAGTAAAATTCCCGATCATCCAACTCAAATGATCGTTTTCTTTAGTTTACCTTCTGTTGCCCGATTGGAATGGGTCAGAAGATTTCTTTCTCACCATTAAATATCAATGTTCAAACTTTTTGATGTTGTAAAACTATATAACATATGGATTATGATGTACAATTTCATTTTCATCTAACCTTTTCTTAATATAAGTTAATTATGTTTATGCAGAATATAATTCTCAAGTTATATATTGATTTTAGTAAATTCATATAAGAACATTTTATTTTTAAGAATTTTATGAAATTATATATCACTATTAAATTATATTTAATATTAATTATTTTAAATTGTATAAATTCATATAAGAAAATTTATTATCAAGAATTTTATGAAATTTAATATTAATTATTAAATTATATGTAATAATTATTATTTTAAATTATACAAATTCATAAAATATAATTTATTAGTTATAATTATTTTAAATTTTATTAAATCATATATTTTAATTAAAATATATGATGTATTAATTATTTCAAATTTTCATTTATAGTATCATATATTATGATTTGAGTAAATTCATATAAGAATATTAATTATTAAGAATTTTATTAAATTATATATTTTAATTATAATATATTTAATAATAATTATGTTAATTTATATTTTACAGTATCATATATTATGATTTGAGTAAATTCATATAAGAATATTAATTATTAAGAATTTTATTAAATTATATATTTTAATTATAATATATTTAATAATTATTATGTTTAAATATGATTAAATTATTTATTATTGATATTAATAATCTTATTAAAATTTAAATAACAATAACAATAATAATTTACCAAAACAAATTTCTGCTAATTATTAAGAATTTTATTAAATTATATATTTTAATTAAAATATATTTAATAATAATTATGTTTAAATATGATTAAAATATTTATTATTGATAATAATAATCTTATTAAAATTTAAATAACAATAACAATAATCATTAACCAAAACAAATTTATGCTAAGAGTATTTAGTCATTTTAGTTTTTTCCATTATGCTATTACACCTCTATTCCATTCAACCAAACACAAGATTAATGTTACGCCTCTATTCCATTACATTCAACCAAACAGTTGATTTGCTATTACACCTCTAATCCAATACAGCGAACCAAACGCACCCTAATTTGGTATTTACTCTAACATACAAAGACTAATTTTCTCATTTTTAATTAAATAAAATAAAATACAATTTAATTATTAATACAGGGACTTTCATGATATTTTTACCTCAAATTCTATAATAAATAAAGTTATTAAACATTTAAATTATTTTAGTGATATATATATTATTTTTTGAGTTTACTGCGAATTATCCATTCAAATATAATAGTATACTTGCGTGCATTTATCTAGTAAATATAACAATCCTCACCGCACGCTTGTGTCGTTTCAATCCAGAGCCGTTGGATCTCTTTTATTCCTCCCAGATTTATCTCTAATTCTCTATCATTGTGGTCCCAACCTCTTCCAAAGTTTTTCATCATTCATCAATTCCATTGGACCTCACTTTGTCTCACTTGGTATAATTATGATTTTAATCATTTTAAATTTAATATCTTTTTAAAAAAATTTAAAGTTTAATATATTTACTTTACTTTAACATAATTTAATATGTTTAGGCTAAATTTGATGACCATGCATCACTTTAATGGAAAAAAACAATGGCTTGACAAGTAGAGCCCTTGGTTTAGAGTACTTAGATTCGAGATCTATCATGCATAATTATATACATAGGTTTATAAATTTCATTATATGTAGAGATTTTAATCCATTTAGTCCCAATTTGTTAGTTTTAGCTTGGATTATATCAATTTGCTAATTTGTAATAGTTTAATATTTGTAGTTACTAAGACTTATTTTTATAATTATACCGTACTTGGTACATCCAAATAATATTATTACAAAAGTAGAATTATAGTATAAGGACTAAAACCAGAATTAGACCATCTTACTTTATCCGCCACATATCATTACTGTACTCCCGCAGAACACCTATCAAAAGCCCTTTTCCTTTTTTCTTTCATTTATTTTATTTTATTTTACTTTATTTTATATTCATATAGGGAAATAGTACTTCTCGACAAGGCGACTCATTTTCTTTCTGTCAAAAAATAAAATTTAAAAATAAGAAAAATTTTCCAATTTGAGTTTCTTTAAGGAAACACGAGCTCAGGCCCCTGAAATCTTAGCTATATTTAGGGTTATTTTTCAACCTTTTATCATTCTTTTTTCTTTCAATTTTTTTCTTCTAATAATCGATTTTTTTCCTGTTCAACCTGAAAAATATTCTATCTAGGGTTAGGGTTTAGAAAATGGAAAAATATTGATGAAAAAGATTAATATTAAGTGAATTTTATGTAACCAGTAACTCGACGGAAGCCATGGCTTTTCAATGAAACAGGTGATAATCGCTAACTCGAGGGGGCATCGATTTTCGCTAAAGTTGGAAAGGTGCGGCCTTTGGTTGTTCCTTTTTGCTGTTTTTATATGGCGGCGGCGAATCCTCAGCCACTGCAGACGCGTCCGTTTGTGGACCACGCGCGAGGGACGATACAGATCGAGGACGACGATGGAGATTACGAAGATGACGCCATGGATGACGTGGAGGACGCGAATGCCAACTCTGTGAATGTGGCGGAGCATGGAACAGGAGTAGTAGGCGGCGTTAATGGTGGCGGAGGCGTGGTTATTGCATCGAGAACTAGCGAGCTTACTCTCTCTTTTGAAGGAGAAGTTTACGTGTTCCCTGCTGTTACGCCTGAAAAGGTTTTTAGCTTTTTATCCTCTTTCAAATAAAAATTATATTTATTGCTAGTTGTTTTTTGTTTTATTTTAGTAACAAAATAATTCTCTCCTGTGAGTCCAATTGTTTTTGCAAAGCAAATTTCGATTAGTACCGTTAGATTTTTATTTCCTTTTTTCCCCTTTTGTATTCTTATTTTAAAGTAATGTTTTGACGTGAGAAATGTGACCAAGTTAGCTGGAAGTGTAATAATGTGCCTGTTATTCGATTCTTAAATAAAAGGTTTAATATGCAGAAGCTGAATTCATTTCTTGGAATATGGTTGATGGATTTAATTATTGATTTGTGGCTGAAGTACTAATTTCGTTGAATAGTTTGTTGACTGAATTATGGAAGCAAAACAATTGTTTCTTTGCTGATAATAACTTCTGATAACTTTGGAAAATTACTGTTTCACTCTTAATCTAGCTAGAAGTTTATGTTTTAATAATTGGTAGGAAATATGTTGGATTCAAGTTAAAGTCTCCAAATCTAATATGCTGGTTGTGCTTTTTCTTGTTCAATATGTGTCCATCAATCATCAGTGAAATTAATGACAATTTGCTATTTTACTATAGTCAGCCCTTAAATTGATTTTTTGCATTAGAGTTTTAATTGCCTTATTTTCATTTTGAGGAAGTGGTTTTAATTGTTTATGTGCTTTTTCTGTATCGGTTGAGTAATAAGTAAATTATTTTACTATTCTATTCTTTCAATGCATGCACTGGTTTAGAGTTTCTTCCCTTTTCTTCTGAATAAGCATACGTTTTTGTTTGATTGTATGCAATAGGTTCAAGCTGTTCTATTGCTTCTAGGTGGTCGTGATATCCCCACCGATGTTCCTACAATTGAAGTACCTTTTGATCAAAATAACAGGGTATTGCTGCTGTTAAAATAATTATAAACAATTGAGTAATTGCATTCCAATATTTGTTTTTTTCATTTTGTTCCATATATCATATTGGATAGGGTGTAGGTGATCTTCCGAAGCGCTCCAATCTTTCAAGACGAATAGCATCCTTGGTTAGGTTCCGTGAGAAAAGGAAAGAGAGATGTTTTGACAAGAAAATTAGGTATACAGTACGGAAAGAGGTTGCACAGAGGTATGACTTTTTGTCCTCAATTTGTTTAGGTCTACAGTTTAATATTTTGAAATTCTGTTCTTTGATGTAGAACTTAATAGTGGAAACAACAGCTATCCAAAACTTTTGGTGGCAGTGGAAAAGGCTATAGACATTTATTATAAGTTGCCATCCTGAGAAGTGTTTAATACGGCGAGCAGTTGGTTTTGTTTAAGTTTGAATTTAAAAGCTTCCACGTGTTCTTGCCTCTTGTGAAAGAGATGCAGGCATAAAAGTAGGCTTGGACTTTGATGTCTGCTATATGTATAGGCTATTTAAATTTCACAATTTTATGTACTCATTATCTTATGAGACTAATAGAATAGTGAGTGGAGATGAACACATTAGTGTTAAATGTATTACTGCATTTTTATGATATATACAAGTGGCAGTGGTGCAGCTGATAGTTTTATTCTGGTAGGATGCACCGTAAAAATGGGCAGTTTGCATCTTTAAAGGAAAGTACTAGTACTTCAAGCTGGGATTTCTCGCAAACTGACCTTCAAGATGGTACTCCTCGTCCAAAAACTGTGTGAGTTCCAAACTTGCATGTTACCAGATTATTTGGATATAAATATCATGTTGAACCTTTTGAAGAAATATATCTTCAATGTGTTATAGTGTCCGGAGATGTCAGCATTGTGGTGTTAGTGAAAATAATACTCCAGCAATGCGTCGTGGTCCAGCTGGTCCAAGGACTTTATGTAATGCATGTGGGCTTATGTGGGCCAATAAGGTTTGTTAAATTAGTTTTGAATGATGCTTTCCTTGTGGATGCTTGATTTGCAGTTCCATGGTCTATTATTTCTCTTTCACATTTGATACTGCATGCTTGTCCCCATAGTATTCTCTATTAAGCATCATCTTGTGTAGTTATAGTACGTCAGCATAGTTTTTGGAGTGTTGCTGGTAATCTTCAACAATCCTTCTTTTTGTTGTTGTTGTTGTTGTGATTTGTTGTTTTCTGTAACTTCATGTTGAACATACAGGGAACGCTGAGAGATCTTAGTAAAGGAGGAAGGAGTATTTCCATGGACCAAAATGAACCTGTAAGTATCACGGGGATGTTCTCTACTTTGCAAATATTTATTTTATTATTTTCACTTGCTACTTTGGTTAAAAATTGTTGAATGAATTATATATATGGTATACAGGAAACAACAATTGATGTTAAGCCTTCAATTATGGAAGGGAACTTCCCTGGTAACCAGGATGAACATGTACATACTTATTCTTCTCCTTTATGATCGAGCTTTTTAAGGTGGTTGTTTTCTTTCCTCTAACATGTACATAGATTGTGCAGGGGAATCCTTTAAAAGATGTCACTGATGGATCCAATAATGCTTCTGTCAACCCAGATGAAGACGTAGGTTTTCTGATCCTAACTAAACTTGAATTACATGTTTTTATTTTGAAAGGAAAATCTGTTACCACCTGAAAGAAGTTCATCTTATAGCATTTAAATGTGATCTTTAAATATTGATGATTGTTATTGCTCATTTATGCATTTATTCCCGGTTGATACTTTACCATAGGTATCGACTTGAAGACCAAATTCATTTCTGGATTGGTGTTATGTATTGATTCTTTCTTGTATTTGATTGGGCCATCTCTGTTGAGTAGGATTTTTATGGGCATAGATTCTTAGAAGGGACAAATTCTTAAATCTTAAATTTTGTGTTTTAGGTGGATATTTATTTACATATTGAAGCAACTGAACAAGATTCAGCAGACCAATTCTCAGAACTGAAATAAATTATTGAACCAGTCTAATAGGTAATCTGTTCTTTTTCTTTGTAACTTGCATTTCCACTTGGTGCAGGATTTGCATGAAAATGCAGAGGATCTTAAAAACTCTTTGCCTGTGGGAATTGTTCATCCCGCTGCAGATGATGATGAGCAGGTAAAACATTAGGGATTGTTACAGAGGTATATAACATTAGTGTGTATATATATTTGAAACTAAAAACATTTCCGTTTTTCCCTAATACAATTCCTACAGCACAGCACATGTTCTTGTTTAGACATGGTTCTACTTTCTTGTAGGTCCCAATCAGGAAGTGGAGTATTTTTTTTTTGGTAAAACTACTAAAAGAGTTCTTAAACTAGTTTACTTTTGTTAAATAAGCCCCTATGCTTTTTTCATATTCAAATACCCCCTATATTTTGATTTGTATTTAAATTAGCCTTTATTGCAACTGAAATATTGATTTATATTAAGAGTTCTATTTAGGTATAAGTTAAGGTTAAGGCTTATTTGGATACCAGTTAAAGATTAAGGGCTTATTTGAATACCAATTATAGTTTAAATTAGAGTTCCAAGGGTTTATTCGGGTGTAATGAAAGTATAAAGGCTTTTCTAGATAAATTGACAAAGTTCAAGGGCTTATTTACTATAATGACCATTTGTTTTCTAGAAAGCGGTTTTACTAACTGCATGTGTTCCAGACTTATATGAAATAATATAGTTTATACAAAATGCAGGAACCTCTGGTTGAGCTTGCTAATCCATCAGATACAGAAATTGACATTCCTTCTAGTTTCGATTAGAAGGTTTTCAATTTGGCTCCCAATCCAACAATTTAACAAGATGTGGGTATTAGACACACTTTTACCCCAGGTAGTTTCTCTTGCATCTGTGTGCTTGGTACAGTTAAAAAAAAAAAGATTACCTTGTTTATATGGAGGCGAACATAGCCAGATTGTATGAGTTACCATAATTAGGAAACCAGCTTGACATTGAACCCTAAAGTACAGTAATCAGCTTGTGATTGGGAAAATACATGGTGCTGCTTTGCTTTCAGGCTGACATTTAGATAAACTTTGAATTGAAGGTTTTCCTTGTTATAATCTGTGTACATTTGATAGGTTAAAATGGCTAATGCTTTTACTAGTTCTATAATATGTGATTTCTTTAGTACTTTATACAGCATGATGAGATGCTTTTTTGTGTTTCACTGAGTGTCAATGGTTAATAAAAAGAGGCGGTCCAAAATGCTGTGTCATACATGTGTCAATGGTTATTAAGGGATTGCGTCTCTTTTAAATTAGTATGGTTACCTCCAATGTTTTGTGTTGGGTTGATTACTTATTCTTTTATTCTTTTATTAAATTATAGAGTAAAAAATTACAATATGTTCAAAGTTCTTGTACTTTTCATATATTTTGAATTTAATCTTCATATTTTTCTTTTTAGAAATTTAATCCTTCTATTTTGTTGAATTTTAAAATTTAGATTCATTTGTTAATATCGTTAAAATCCTTATTTTAAATACTTATGTTAAATTTGCTAGTGTGGTATTTTGAAATAAAAATAACTCCCTTGGTATCAATGTATAAAAAATGATTTTACAATGAACTTGAACTTGAATTTAATATGAGAGTTCTGCATTTTAATTCGAATTATGTCAAAATTAAGTATAGAGATCAAATCTCAAATTTGAGTGAAATATAGGGGTCAAAATTGAAATTTAATTATTTTTATATGGTCTTAAAAAGTAGATGGATTAGAATTGAAATTTAGTCATTATTTTCTTATGTTAAAAGGATAGAGAAAAAAGAATGGAGAAATGTTTAGATTATATGAAAATTAAAATTTAGAGATTAAAATTAAAATTTGAGTAAAATATAGGGATCAAAATTAAATTTTAATCATTTTTATATGATCTTAGAAAGGTAGAGGGATTGCTATTGAAATTAAACCGTTAATTTTTAAGTCAAAAGGAAGATAAAATGTATAGGTCTTTAAATTATGTAAAAATTAAAGTGCATATATTAAATATCAAACTTGAGTGAAATTTAGGGATTAAAACTGAAATTTAACTATTCTTATATAATCATAAAAAGGTAGAGGGGTTAAAAATGGTGTCTTAAAAGGAATGCTCAATATCAATTTGAGTGAAATATAGAGATTAAAATTAAAATTTAATCATCTTCATAGAATCATAAAAAGGTAAAGAGGTTAAAATTGAAATTTAACCATTTTTTCTCATTGTCGAAAAAGAAAATATAAACACTTTCCTTTCATATATAGTAGTATAATATAATAAGTGTGTGTGTTTATAGCTAATCTTTTTCATTGTGTTTTGTAATTTTGGAATTAGTTAAGAGTTTATTTGGGCAGTAATTAAATGGAAGTGTAATTATTAAGGTAATAATTATAAAAAATGTTATTTTCTAGACATGTTATATTTGGTAATACAAATTATAATTACATATTTATATAATTTATATTTTAAAAATATTAATTACTAGAAAAATATTATTATGATAAAATAATTTCTAAACAAGTAATAAAAATTAATCAAATAATCGTATTTATTTTGTTAGTCTAAAAAAGTAGTTGATAATACAATTATTAATGAAAATAACAAGAAAAATAAATGTCATATGCAATTTAATCCAAATATTCTAGTGCATATTTGTTGGGTTATTATTTTCTCTTTAATATTTAACATATGCTCTTTATAATCATTTGTTGGAGTTTTACCTAGTTCATCATCATTATGATTATCAAGATTTCCTTATTTCATGTAGTCTTCAAAGGATGGGCCATTTTAATTCCACCTATGATTGAAGTTATGAAATATGTAACATGCTAGTATGATCCATCTTCTTCTTTTTTTGGTTGTTTTACCAAAATAGCCCAAAAATAAATTATATTTGCAAAAATAACCTAAGTTCAAAAACAATCACCAAAATAACCTAAAATGAACAGTACCCACTCTTTTTTTTTTGCACCAATGATTGTCTAATAATTGTGTCAGAATTAAAACAATTAATTTTTTGGGTTTTGGCCTGTCAATGGCTGGAATTCATGTATTTTTTTTAAAAAATTGTATAATACTGATATACGAAAAAGGAAAAAAAAAATTTGGGGGTGCTGGCCTATCAATGGCCGGCACCCAACAGTAAATTTTTTTTTGAATTTTTTCTTTTTTTTCGTGTCAGAATCAGGTATAAATATACGAAAAAAGTAAAAAAAAAAATTTTGGTGCTGGCCTGTCAATGGTCGGCACCCAACCGTAAAAAATTTTTTTAAAAATTTTTTCTTTTTTTTTCGTGTCAGAATCAGATATAAATATACGAAAAAAGTAAAAAAAAAATTTGGGTGCGGGCCTGTCAATGGCCGGCACCCAACAGTAAATTTTTTTTTTAAATTTTTTTCTTTTTTTGTGTAAGAACCAGATATAAATATACGAAAAAAGTAAAAAAAAATTGGGTGATGGCCTGTCAATGGCCGACACCCAACAGTAAAAAAAAATTAAATTTTTTCTTTTTTTTCGTGTCAGAATCAGATATAAATATACGAAAAAAGTAAAAAAAAATTTTGGGTGCTGGCCTGTCAATGGCCGGCACCCAACAGTAAAATTTGTTTAAAATTTTTTTTCTTTTTTTTTTCATGTCAGAATCAGATATAAATATACGAAACAAATCTTTTTTCGTATATTTATATTTGATTCTAACACGAAAAAAAGAAAAAAATCAAAATTTTTTTTACTGTTGGGTGCCGGCCATTGACAGGCTAGCACCCAATTTTTTTTTTTACTTTTTTCGTATATTTATATCTGATTCTGACACGAAAAAAAAAAGAAAAAATTCAAAAAAAAAAATTTACTGTTGGGTGTCGGCCATTGACAGGCCAGCACCCAAAATTTTTTTTTTTACTTTTTTCGTATATTTATATCTGATTCTGACACGAAAAAAAAAAGAAAAAAATTTTAAAAAAATTTTTACGGTTGGGTGCCGACCATTGACAGGCCAGCACCAAAATTTTTTTTTAATACTTTTTTCGTATATTTATATCTAATTCTGACACGAAAAAAAATTTCAATTTTTTTTTACTGTTGGGTGCCGGCCATTGACAGGCCAGCACCCAAACAATTTTTTTTTACTTTTTTCGTATATTTATATCTGATTCTGACACGAAAAAAAAAGAAAAAATTCAAAAAAAAATTTTACTGTTGGGTGCCGGCCATTGACCGGCCAGCACCAAATTTTTTTTTTTCCTTTTTTTTCTTTTTCCTTTTTCATATATTAGTATTATACAATTTTTTAAAAAAATACATGGGTTCCGGCCATTGAGAGGCCAAAACCCAAAAAATTAATTTTTTTAATTCTGACACAATTATTAGGCAATCATTGGTGCAAAAAAAGAGTGGGTACTGTTCATTTTAGGTTATTTTGGTGATTGTTTTTGAACTTGGGCTATTTTTGCAAATATAATTTATTTTTGGGCTATTTTGGTAAAACAACCTTTTTTTTATGTTATACTAAGGGGATGTTAATATGAGATTTTTTTTAGAACAACAAATGTCTTATCAACCACATTTTGAAGTCTTTAATGTCTCAAATTAAAGAGTTCGAGAGTTATATATGATGCTTGTATCTGTCATAATTCTCTTAAATGGTACCATACTCCACAATATGGTGTAAGAAAATATTTTATATGTGTATAATTAACATTAACCTTATAATATTTGGGTCCACAGTTCAAAAATTTGTAGTTTTAATTAAAAAAAACCTTATATAAACTTAATTTGAAGAAATATCTATATTAGGCTATATCCCTTTTTATAACATGTAAATTAACTAAAAAAATATAAAAGTTATAATATATAACCTTTATAAATAAGGTTTTATAAATTATCCAATAACTTTCATAACAATTCTTAAAAATAATATAGGTTTTTGCCATAACTTTAGCAAGTTATTTTTTATAAATAAATTATGATAAAAAAACTGTAATAATTTTTTATTAATAAGTATATTATTTTTATAATATATAACATGAATACATAAATAAGTTATGTATTATAAAAAGGGATATAGCCTAATATAACATGTAAAATATATTATAACACTTTTATAAATAAATATATTATAACACTTCTATAACATGTAAAATATTGATTATAATAAATTTTTTGTCCTAACTTTAGAAATTTTTAAGATTTATAATGTAAGAATTTTTTTGTCACAACCAACCCAATTTTGGAGTGTAATTGGGATGCTCAAATTATATAATTACAATGGTTAGACAAACATGTCATTCTTATGTAATTATAAGCAATTACAATCAAATTCAATTATTAGATTGCTTTCCAAACACTACCTAAAGGACATTTCTTTATCAAGAGGAAAACACCATTATACACGAGTGAATTTTTAGAACATTCGTATGTGTGTAAGAAAATAATATATTTTTTAATATTTTATTTTTGTTTTTAATTTTTTGGAAATCTAAAAATAATTAAGTAAATAAAAAATAAAAAATTATTGTTTAAAGTAATATAAACGTAAAATTATTTCGGGTTTTTTAAAAAGAAATATAAGAAATAAAATTTACATTAAATGGCTTCGAAATCGAGTGAAAGATTTGATATTTTAAAATTATAGAGAAATATTATTGCGTTTATATCAACTTTGAATCAGAGTTGATGAATTTCTATTTAGTATGAATTTAAAAATCAAAATAAAATAAGAAAATATATATATTTATCATTTAATTGACAACTATTGAGGTAAAATTTTTTAAAAATTATTTATGTGAAATGTTTAATATGAGTTGGGTATAGAGGTGTTCATGGGCCGAGTCTAAGTATATATTAATATACTTTATGCTTGTCCAAGCCCGGTTCGACTCGAAATATGAACTTAAAATTTTGTCCAAACTCATCCATATTTGTAAAAAAACTAACCCAAGCCCATTTTAGGTCCGCTCATATTATTTTTTAATTTTTTAAAAATATTTATATTATATTATTTTAATATTTAATTACTTTATACATTTTTTATTTATTGAAAATTTTTATAGTCATTTTAACATTATTTTAATATTTACATTAGAGTACTATTATATATTTAGTATAAGTTTATTTTTTTAATGTGTTCTAAATTACTTAATATATAAAAATATCATAATATAAAGTATTATAAATTTAAAAGCGGACTAAACCAAGCTCCGGCCTTGAATGTTCAAGCCCGGCCTTGAATGGATCTAATTTTTTTGTCTAAGTCCATTTTTTGGGCCTAATATTTTTACATAGATCCTCTTAAATTTCGGACAGATCTTCGAGCCTAAACGAATAACTCAACTCATGAATAAGTCTAATTAAATGTGAATTTTAATATTAAAAAATACCCAAGTTTGAATCGAATTGGGCCCGCAGCACAATAACGGGCTCATATACTTATGGCTTAAAAATAGAACCCAATAGTCAACTCAAAATTAGAATGTTCTAGAGAAGCTATGCTAAGGTCGGGGCCATCAGATCGGATTGCTAGAAACGTGGAGCCCATGAAAACCGCAAAACTTATTGCCCAAGCAACAACACTCCTATATATAGCGAAAGGCCATGCCTATCATTCGACGCGTTACGACTCTCAACAAAGCCTGCCAATCTGTACTACTTATATATCGTTCACGCTTTTCCCAGCTTTAACCTATCATTCTTTTAACAATGCCTCGCCGAAGCTCTGGAGGTTAGTAAACGATCCGTTTATTTCTTCCCGTTGCTGTAGTATTTTTTTTATAAGATCGAATGCTGTATGTTGTGGTTATGATTTAGGTTTTGATCTTCATGTGTATGAATTTAGGATTTTTTATGGATCATCGCTTCTTAGTTATGTTATGTCTTCGTTTCGGAGTTTTCTCTGATCTTTTTTTTATTTGAATAAATCAATGTTTGTCATGATATGTAAAGATAATAATTTATTTCATTTAATGTAATTTTCGGTTTTCGTTTCATTCCCGTTGTTATGTCATTAGCGATTGTGAAATTTCGGCAATTTTATTTCGAGGATTTTATACCTGCGGATATTGGATGCATTGCATTTTTATTGGATTTTTTATTTGATTTTTTTTCACTATTTCTCCTTTTTCCTGGTAGTTTTAGACCTATAATCCCCGCAATATGTTAAAAGTGAAATGTTGATTTTTGCAGGAAGGTCAGCCCCAAGGCCTGCTGCTCGTGCGCCATCGAGCAACGTTCCTTCGAAACCCGGTATTTTTGCTTATTGACTTTATGAATAACTTTTTTTTGTACATGACTCTATGAATAATTAATTCTTGTGGTGTTATTTTTAATCTTTTGGTCTAAAAAAATCAAATGTAAAATAGTTCCAACAATTTGAGAATTAATAGGGTGCAATTAAGTTTTAATTTATAGTTAAATGCTAAAATTTATTGCATATTTCTTTTTTGATTTATAATTAAATGTTAATATTTGGTTACTCACGAATTTTTCCTTTTCTATCCATCTCATAATCCACGAAAATTTTCGTTTTATTTTGAAAAGACGTAACTGGAATGGAAAAATCATGTGAATCAACACGCAATTAAATACCAAACTGAATACTTGAGACTTAACTTGTACCTAATTTATTGATTTTATGAATAGTTAGTTCTTGTCGTGTTGTTTTTAATGTTTTGGCCTCCAAAAAAAATATGTGTTATGGAGTTCAAAGTGTCTAGTAGCTGTAGACTCTCTCAAGTTATGTTTAATGAACTTAATTGGGTTTTGATTTTTGCAGCTAGTTCTGCCCCTCCTCCAGCACCTGTGCAAAGAGGAAATGGACTTGGTGCTGCCATTGTAGATGGTTAGTTGAAAGCTATTTTTGCTTACAATTAGAATTTCTTATATTCTCTTGTAAATGAATTGTATTTATTTATGTTTTCGTTGTTTATGCGTAGGTATTGGATGGGGTGCCGGAACTGCTATGGCTCACAGGGCTGTTGATGCTGTCCTTGGCCCTCGCGTCATCAAACACGAGACTGTTGCTTCATCAGAACCAGCTGCGGCTGCTTCTGCTCCCGCACCAAACACAAATAGCATGAACATGGATGCATGTGGTGTTCAATCCAAAGTACTGAGTGATGTATGTATTTTTCTTCCGTTGTATTCTTCATCTACTAGCTTCCATATTGAGGGATGCTCTTGAATGTACAGAGTAATGTCCCTGGTTGCTGTGCATTCGAGATTAACGCTCATTGATTGGTTGCAGTGTCTGACCAACTTCGGAAGTGATATCAGCAAATGCCAATTCTATATGGATATGCTGCAAGAATGCCGCAAGAGCTCCGGTGCGTTGGGCGCTTAATGTTGAAAATCTAATATCCCCCATTAAGGTCATTGCAATTTAGGAGTTTGAGTAGGCGTGTCCTTTTTAGTTTGTCTATATTGATGCAAACAATGGGTTTGCTGGTGGGAAAATGGCACTATTTAGGAAAACTCACTGCTGTAAACTTAACATCGCATATCTAAATTAATAAATAATATTTTTTATTGCGATGTTTCTTTTGAGCTGAGATTGGTGAATTAGGTGAGGTTAGGTGAATAATATTTTCGATCACTCGTTTCAAATAATTTGAGCGCTAGCATTCGAAAACAAAGTGATTTTAATAGGGATGGTTTAAAGAATCTGTGAAATAAAGAATTGAAAATCTTGTAGGGATAAAATAAAATGATTGTGGGGGATTAGTTAGTAGGTTAAGGAACGGCTTGAAAATTTTTTTAAAAGGATTATCAGATTTTAAGATGGACGAGGTTTTTGAGTGAGCTTGTGGATTATGTCATGGAGATATTTAAATTGGTTCATTAAAGTGATAGTAGATGAGAATTTGTGATTGCGGGGTGAGAATAAGCGAAATAAGATTTATTTTAGTTTTAGCTTTCATGAAAAATAAAGAAAAGAAAAGAAAGGGTTTAAAGAAAAAAAATTAAATTGATTAAAACAAATAAATATAGGGATTAATTACATAATTTAACTTAAATTTTTTTATTCAAATGATGATTTAATATGTCATGTTAGCTTATCGTTACACTGTCAATGGTATTTAACGGTTCAGTGACCAAAATGTTACAAGTTAATATAGTTAATATAAGTGATTAAAATATAATTTGAGATAAAGAAAAATGACTATTTTGAGATTTTTTTATACCTATTAATACCTATAATTTTATAAATAAAATATTAATATTTATTATATTAAATTATTTAAAACAATATTAGACTGATACTTTTTAAATTAGACTTTGTTTTTTTTTGTCTAAGTCTATTTTTCGAGCCTATACTTTTATCAAAATTCTCTTACTTTCGAGTAGGCCTTCTGGCCAAGCCGAGTGACCCAACTCATGAACAAGTTTAATTTGAACTTTGCTTTCTACTTTATTTACTTTATTTTAACACAATGATCTTTAACTACTAAATGAAATGGAGGGATTTTATTAATATCCATGAATGATAAATCATAAATTAAATTGTTAAATTGAAAATTTTAAGTATCTTTTGATTGAATTGATACTATTTTAATCGGATTTTAATTTAATTGCAAAATTATCTAAAAATATAATATTTTGTAAAAGCAAAAAGTACAATTTTAAGATACTTTTTGTTTTGTACATATAATTTTAATATATATACTCATAATATTATTTGAATTTAATATCTTAAAAATCTTTATTTTTAACTTTATCATTTTAACTACAGTCATATTTATTTTTTCAAATTAATTTATTATATAATTTATTTTTACTAATGTCACAAGTGTGTTATAATTTAATATTATTTAATCCGAACAAAAACAAATTTAGATTGAAGTAACTAATTAATTAATTTTTCAATTCCAAATATAACCTTCAATTAGCAAGAAAAAGAAAAAAAGAAGGTAGCAATGAATTTTCTTCCATTTGTAGTAAAAAGGAAAAAGATGAGTATAATAATGTCATCTGTTTTTTGCCCATTCGAAGTTTTGCGAGCTGAGAATAAATACATACAAACTATTCATGCTTCAACTATTTGTTCATATGAGCGCCTGAACTCTATATCAGCTGCGATTGGTCTTCATTTCGGCGCCTACTATATATATGTTTTCACATATTTCCCAAAAATATTGCATCTAGTTTGGTATCTTGGTTTGACCATAATTCGACTCTCGGTCTTCGTCAATCCCCGACACTATTCTTCGTAAATAAGAAAGCCCAAATCTCAAAAGTACCGGTAAATGGAAATATCTTAAGACCTTTCATCTTTAAAATGCTGAAAAAGTTGAAGACAACAGCGCCAAGGAAGAGTTGAAAGAGATGGGTTTTTGGGAGGCTTTTGTTGAACTCTTAGCAAATATCTTCACTGTACTTTGTTGGTATGCAGATCTTTACGCTTTGTTTAATTCAAGTTCATAGCTTATTGTATTGAAGTCCCTAACGTTTTGTTTCTTTTGAAAATTTTGTTGATTTACAGGCCTTCATTCACTTTAATCTACCCCTTGTACGTAGCTATCTTGTTAGACTTTTGCTGAATTTGGGTTTAAATTTTTCGTAGGACTGGAATGTAGCATCTGTGTAGATGGTTATATTTTATTTTTCCTTGTTTAAATTGCAGGTTTGTTTCAATTCGCATTGTGGAGACTAATTCTTCCTTAAAAAATCAACAATGTTTGACATACTGGGTTCTGTTTGCTTTCATTACAATGGTGGAGCTGACACTTGGGAACATTTTGAAATGGTAATAATTCTGGGTTTTAATTGTTTAATCCAAATTTCCACTTGTTTTTGTAGTTTCAACTTGGAAAATTTTTGAGCTTGATAGATAATTTGATGGAACAAGTCATAAAGAGTTTAGACCTGATACCAGTGAGGAATGTTTGCAGGGGTAAAAGTAGCATAGAGGCTTTTATACTAGGAGTGGAATAACAGTTTTCCTCTCTACTAAAACAAAATGAGCAAATTAGGCAATGTGTCTTAGATCAAAGAACAAATTGGTCCTTTTAAAAATTTAATCCATTTTTACTGTTAAAAATTAGTTCCTATAGGTTGACATGAGCTACACATGGCACATCAAGTATAACTATCTGTTTATTCCGCCAGCGATGCCAATTTTTAATAGTAGAATTTGGATAAAAATTTTAACTAAAAGGATTAGTTTGCTCTTTGATGTAATGTATATGAACTAATTTTCTCATTTTTTGGTTAAAGGGGGCAAATTTCAATCTGACTTTTAGTACAAGAACCTCCATAATACTTTTATTGTTTGTAGAGATGAAACTATAAACCTTTTCTTGGGACCAGAATTAAATTATAAAATTTTGAGTGATAAAATGTAATTTTACCATTACATTAACTTACAAAATTTATAATTTTTGGAGGGACTAAACTAGCATTTCACCATATTCCCCTTGATGTTTGCATTTGCCAATCTCAGTGACCATTTGGATTTTTCTTACTGAATTTTGTGCTTGTTTTTGTTATCATAATGGCAGGTTTCCTTTCTGGCCTTATGCAAAGGGTGTAGCAACAATATTGCTTGTGACACCCTACTTTGGGGGTGCTTCTTATGTCTTCAGCCTATTGATCAGACCTTATTTTATAGAGAAAAGATGGGACATCATGTTCTTCCCAAAGAAGAAAGGCTTTGTATTGCATGAAGCAAACGGTACCGTTGGTGATGCCGACACAAGCATGCTCACATACGGGCCAAAATCGGAGAAACTTACTACTGACCAGGTAAGTTCATACATTGATGGTTTTTAGAATAATGTAATTAGTGAAGGCATGGTATATATGTAGATGAAAAACATTATACACTGCAACGATGGAGCACCGAAACAAGGAAGGTATTATGTATGTGAAAATGTTCTAACAGGTCACCAAATGGGGACAATAATGCTAAGATTTGTTTTCGCACTCTGTTTAATTCATAGGAGTTCAATAGTTTGTTTGTAAGTGGAGGTCTGTTTAATGGTTCTTCGTCCAGGGAAATGTTAATATCAGCTACGGCAATACAGAGGTGATTTCTACACAAAAGAGAGTTCAAAAGGAATGGAGCTGTGTACTTTGTCTAATAAGTACTTCAAGTGAATATTGTCTTAAAGAACACCTTTGGGGGAAGAAACACAAGACCAAGGAATACGAACTCCGAGTAGGTGCACTGCCATTGAAGGAAACTTGTATGTTATCTTCAATGCCGAAGAAAGCTGAGAAGGTTGTTTTGTTCCGTAATCTGAATATCGAGACATGGAGTGGCCTTCTACATCCAGTCACAAGATCAATTAGATGGTGTAAATGGAAAAAGCCAGAGATAGGATGTTTAAAGTTAAATACAGATGGATCAGTAGATGCGGGAAATTCGGGTTTTGGTGGTTTATTAAGAGACTACAAGGGTGAACCATTATGTGCATTTGTTTGTAAAGCTCCTCAAGGTGATACTTTCTTGGTTGAACTATGGGCTGTATGGAGAGGTCTTGTTCTTGCTTCAGGTTTAGGTATTAAAGTAATATGGGTTGAATCCGATTCAAAGAGCGTTGTGAAAACCATTAACCGAGAGCAGCCATATGGTCCAAAGAGTAGTCAGTGTTTAAGGCAGATATGGAAACTTTTAACTAAGTTTGAGAACTATCGGGTTACGCATTCATGGCGGGAAACTAATAAAGCAGCTGATCATCTTTCAAGGATGGTTCTTAGGGAAAATGATGTAGTGTTGTGGCCTGCTGACTTTCCTGATACACTTAGCAGTATTATAAAGGATGATGCAGAAGGCAAGACTTACTTAAGACGTTAACTTGGCCGTTTAGCTGTGGTTGGGGATTACAAATTGTGCAACACAAGGTGTTGTATATAATCTATATATGTATATATTGGGTTTCAACCCTTTGTGGGTGTATGGACTCCATTAGTGCCTTTTGCCATCTTTTGATGACTGCATGCTTCTGAGTGGCAGTGGTAACTTTGTAAACAAGAAGCAAGAGAACTTGAACATTGCAATTTTCAACCATAGGCAACAAAAGAGTCCCATTTGAAGTTCTGATTTTGTAAAAAGAACAGTTGGGCTAATTTCATTGGATGTGTTTATTCTTTCGTTAACTTAATGATGCATGTAGGTTCTCTTTTACACAGTACTGTTAACTTTTCATTGGAATAGGAAAATCAAAATTTTCAAACAGATTCTTTTTTGAATCAAAATCAGTATCGAATGTTATTTTGAATATAGGATAAACAGTGTTATTTTGGACTTTAGACAGCCAGAATATTCTGGCGAAGAAGTTACGCTTAGGCCTAATTTAAAAATGTTTATCAAAAGTACTTTTGGATCAATTTTTGATTTAGAGAAATATTTTTTTCTCTCAAAAAGTAGTTTATTTAAAAATACTTTTAACTCAAAAATATTGTCTCAAAAGTGTTTCTTAAAAACAATACTAAATTGACCCTTATTCATACCCTCACAACATTGAGTATGAAAGTCACGAGGCATAAGTCCTACAACATTGAGTATGAAAGTCAGGAGACATAAGTCCTACAACACATATGAGGAACTTGAAATTAGTAAAAATGCGATGTGAGTTGAGAATGATGAGTTGAGAAGAGATTGATTTTTTTCCAAAATAAGAATGAGTAAAATGAGTTGAAGAGAGATTAATTTTTTTTCCAAAAAAATCTTCAAAGTGTCGTCATACCAAAAGAGGTTATGGATATTTTTTAATCCTCAACTTCTTCATGTCACCAGAAGAAAACTACCTCGATCAAGTTCTTGGATGAAAAATAAATTACATAAGTTACGAATTGAATCACATAGACCTTATTTTATGAAAGAAAAAAACCATACAATTGATTTTTTTTTTGTTTTTTGAAATATTTAACAAAAATTACATAAATTTAATTAATGCCTATAAAACACCAATTAAAATGGGTCTATCCGGATACAAAGAAACGGGCAAAAAGATGAAGAGCAAGCGTCAAACACAACTAAACTCGTTGAACTTTACAAACCAAATAAATAAGCAAAAAATAATAGCCATAAAAATGGCTGTAATTATTGTACGCTATTTAGCAAAACGACCAAATTTTATGCAAAGACTACCTGTAAAAAAAATGGCCTTAAATTGAACCAATGGTGAGCCTCTCCTTTTTTCATTTCAACAAAGGAAAGACAAATTTCTTTAGAAAAAAAAGTATAAATAAAGATGGCAAATTTAAAACTGCCAGAAAATGACATTCCGGTAGCCAATATGCGACTGTACAGTAATATAGACATGTAATCAGTTCAACATCAGCCCTACTACCCCTTGTACCCCCCAAAACAAAATTCCAATCCCAATGCCATTTATATCTATCTTTATCTACATGACGACAATATTTTAACGCTCCGAAATCTTAACCGAATCCAAACCCTTCACTGCCCTCATGAATCGCAAGCAACAATCTCTCTTCTAGATGTTCCTTAGACGGATACTCAGGTAAATCCAATTGATTGAAACTGCATTAATCAGAACGAAATGATTCTTACTAATGAATAAAATGGTACAAAGACAGAAGATCATCGTATTTTATAGAGATGATGCAACAGTTTACCATGTATGAGCAGAAGGCAAGTGATCTGGACTGCCGTATGCTTTGTGTATCTGGAACTTTTGCGAACCTGAAATTCCTTGAAGTGCACTAAAACCTTCTAAAGGTACCTGTGAGATTACCAACAGCACACAAGTGATTTCAAACACCAGCATAGTTATAACAAAGCGAAATTTCGTACATGTGATAAAACGTAAATTATACATACAGACATAAATAGAGCTCTGGCATATCTCTACATACTCGAGGAATAAGAAAAGTTCTTGATTTTGCAGTGAACTCATAACCCCATCTATCCTACTTGAATCTTAATTTCAAGCATTCCATCATTAATTGTGATTTGTGAATGACATGCTTGTGAATGATGATTAAACATGTATAGAACAGTAGTGATAGAAAAGTGATAGAAGGGGAGCATGAACCATAAATAATTAACCTTTGGTCTGAACTATAGTTGACAACTCAAAATGTCAAATTACTAGTAGTATTATCTACATTTTCAGGTGTTGAATTACCTTCGAGGTGCCTGTCACAAACTGGAGAAGCCGAGCTTTATCTTCCTTGCTGAACCCTTGAACAACATCCCAAAACCACTGTATAACAGGTGATGCTGCACTATACCCTGAGTACTCGGTATTTGCCCTCATATCATCCACTAAGAGACAGTAGTCACAGATAAGGTCATATTCAGATAACTTGGCAAAACAACGCATTCTACCATGTAATTAACATTATATAAACTGGTTTACAACACTTACAATCAATATCTGGAAGACCACTTATCAGTAATTCCAGCTCCTTGTCATTAAAAATAGTTATTAATTCCCTGGGAATTAATTCATAGAATCCTTCCAAAAATGCATTGATTTGAGGACGAATAGCAGTTGTCAAACGATGCTCAGCAACTAAATCAACATATTGGTGTTTATTCTCCTCAGTAACTTTAATGTTCTGACCACCGGGAATCAGCTCATAGTCAGTCACCTGCATCATATGTTTTAGAATGTAATTATAGCCAAAAAAATTTCTCAACGCAAGGGATTGATAGAAGTACCAATGAAAATCTAACCTGTGTCCTTTCATACAATATCAACTTCTCCTCGTCAGCATCAATGCTAAAAGTAAGGTCTAGGACATCACTCATATCATTCTGAAAAATAAACAATGAAAGAATTAAGGTAAGAAGGTGAGCAGAACATTTATCTCTATAATGAACATGCCATCAAACAAATTCTATCCCTCCCTTTCTGCATAAAAGATAAAAGAGGACATTCGAAATAGACATATGACTGACCTCAAGCATCCACTTCAGGTTTTTGAAGTAATCAGGGTCAATCGCTTCAATGTCATGGTAAGTAACTTTGACACCCAATATATGCTTGTAGAAAGATCGAGTAAAGTGAACATCCAAGAGTTGCCCATCAAAAAGTGCTTTTCCAACCTGGAAAATTTTATTAAGAAATGAAAAAAGAAGAGAAACAAAAAAGCCTCAATCCAATAGGTGCAACTAGAGAAGGTACTCACTACTCGTCCAACAAATTTGAAGTATGAAAGATGTTCTGTTTGGTAGACAGAGTTGGGATTAGGCTGGAACGTTGACTCGTTGCCCACTGTAGTGAACAGCAAAGCTCCTTTGTCAAATATAACCCTGGATAAGAGCTGATACCATTCCCTTGTAAGCCCACCTGCATCAATACCTTCCTCTCCTTGGAAGTGAACAGTCAACCTCCCCTTCAAATCTTGAGTTGACCGCATCCGTAGCTGGTTATATGAATCCTCAAGTATGTAGGCTCTTCTAACCGATATTCTTAGAGGACTGTGATGATGATCATGTTGATGCTTTATTTTGGACCTGAAGTGAGCCCGTTTGTTATCAAAATCAACAAAGCGGGGAACTTTAAGAAGAAGTGAAAATGACTTATCAAGCAGCCCAGGATTCTGGCGGATGAAAGCATTTAACAACTTCCTATGCTTCTCCGAGAACTTCACAAAGACATGTTTTTCATCAAATTTTGTGATAGGACCAGAAGTTTTCAGCTGGCCTGAAGATGTGCTGGCATCCTCAACATCAGAAATCGCAGCCATGCCTAAATCATGACCTGAACCTTGCGGTGCAGGATGCAACTTTTCACACACCACGAAAAAAGATTCTATATATGGCAAGATGTTCTGAGCACCTGCAGGAAGGGGTGATGTTACACCAGATTGTCGTGATGTGGAAGTTCTGGATGGAGCTGATAAATCAGGTGCAGAATCTGAATAGCTCTCTATTTTGCTTATGCAAGAACTCAACTCTATCCACAGCGGTTCTAATGCTGCATTGATGTCTGAAACCTGACCAAGAGCAGAGGAACGCTCTGTTTCAGGCAGCAGCTGCATTTCCTTTTCTTTCTCACTTATGGAACTAACAAGAGAGCTCAGAGCCTGTAAAACCCTTAAAATTGCAGCTCCATCAGAAGATGTTGTGTGGAGAAGAGCTTTCACTGCTTCACCAAACTTGTGCAACTCATCCATGGAAGATTTACTCAGATGTTGTATAGCACCAGCTAGCTCAGAAATAAACAGATGACTATGGCGTGGAGCAATAGCCACCAGCTTTTTCATTACCTCTGCCACCAGACCATATGCATTATCTGACAAACTGGGTCAGAAACAGAACATCAGCCCAAGCAAATGAAATAAGGAACTGAATCATATTCAAAATTCAGTGAAAAGATAATAAATATTTGTTAGGAGTTGCAAACTGCATAATCCAGTCAATTCTTCTTTTTCATTTTTTAGTTGCAAAGCACAAGTCACAGAAGATGGAGAAATGGACCTTTCTTCAATAGAAGCATAAGAAATAAATGGTGGAAAACCAGATTAGTAGACAGCACAAAAGAATACATGATGTAGACATACAACATACCCTTCCCGTGCAAGCAACGAGCACAAAAGTCGAAGCTCAGCTCGTGGGAGATTGGTCAGTACACTCTGCACATCACATTCATTACTTGCACAAGATGCTGAGGGTTTAGATGAATCAGCAGTCTTTAAAGATGATTCAGCAACCTCCGAAGGAGCATAATGATTCTCTGCATTAATGGCAGCATCAGACATTGAAATTTGTGAAGCAGGTATTTGTTCAGTGGTTGACGCCAGTTCAGTGGGTGACGCCCTCAACTTATCAGATGAAAAAGGCTTCCTTTCAGCATGGTCAATGATGACATCCAACAAGTTTAGCAGCTGAAACAAAAATCATAAATGAGCAAATAATAAATACAAAGAGGCAAATTTGCTTAGCATATTTCCAATAGGGTTACCACTTATTACCTGCTCAAGATGTGCTATACTTCTCAAGTACAGGGGTTGATTGAGAAGGCTCAAAAGCAATGCAACAGAAATGAATCCTTCCTGCTGCTCCTCAGTCATCAAAGCTTTTCCACGTGACTGATCAATATTCCTTGGCTCTTGTAGGGTAGCAAGAGGCAATCTAAACTGAAGTAATATCTTAGCAACATATGGATGATTTCGAGCCAGGTAAGTGAGAGTCTCAAGAACTCGCCTACACACGAGAGGAGGAATTCCTACAGTGGGACAGTATAAGATAAAAGAAACCACTTAGAACACAATTACTACAATTCAAATCAAGAACAAAGCATAAAACAACTCCAAATATAAACCCATGAAGAGTACAAAAAAATAGAAGCAAAAGATACCCTACAGAAAGCGAAAAAATGGAAAGGAAAAAGTAAAGTTCTTCGGACAAACCACAATGAATCACTAGGGGTTATATACTCTTGTCATGTGTATCATATCTTACCATCAAAACGTTGAGGGCGCGAATACATAACATTATTCTGGCAACCATAAAGCCTGTATGGTAGTTCAATTGAATTTGAATAATTGCTAGGCTTTCTTGTATCAAGCATCAGCATGTCCATCAAGATTTTAACGAGCGCTGTTCTTGTTTCATTATGAGCACATAAGTTCAACAAAAGCTTCTGCAAAGCACCTTTGTACAGTGGCTGCAGAATTTAACATGTTAATTCGCAAGTCAAGGATGAACTTCAAAAGGAAACATTAACCTGCTGAGACTGAGAAGCACCTGAACCATGCGAAGTAACCGAACCATTGCTTGAAGAGCTTCTGGAGCAACTAAAGGGGTTCCTTCAGCTTCAATTACCTTAGCAGAAACAGATCTTCGTGACACAATACTTCCCCCAATCCTGTCCAGGCTGGATCCAATACCCTCACCTCTCCTTGAAGATTCACCTCTACGATTTCTAGGGTACATTCCAAACAAGTTACGATTATGATATCGATGTGCAAATCTCTCACGCAACATGTTTGCCTCCGCAACAAGGGCAGGTGTGAGATTAGCAAGAATAGCATCAGATGATGTTAACAGAACCTGAGGACACAAAAAACAAAAGGAAAAATATTCAGACATCTTCAGTTTACAACTTGAAATTAACCACATCACAGCGTAAACCATACCTCTTCCCGTAAATCTGAAGGAAATGTTGCAATTATTGAGACAGTGTCCATTTCAACTGGTTGACCTTCCAGCTCCTGAGACTGATGATTCCTTTGTGCTTGCTGTTGTGCAAGAACTTCAGCTCGGATGTCTGGGGGAAGGGCCGCAAGAAACTCTGGGTCAATATCTCCAGAATTCTGTTGTTCAACATTTGAGGGCTGCGCCACTTGACCCTGCTGAGCTGAAAGAACCTCAGCTCGCAACTCCTCCGGGAGAGCATCCAAAAATGCAGGATCAATTGATCCAGAACCAGCCACACTATTTATCTGCTGCCCTGCGGCCGGAACATCTTGATCTGCTTCTCGACTAGAATTCTCTGACACCTCAGTTACACTGTGGAGAGGTGCATCCCTAACACCAACAGCTGTAGAATTCCCACTAGATACATTTGTTCTTCTTGCACGAGCAGCATGCGGATCAAGAGTTCTGTCTGAAGAACCTTGCCTTTCTCCACCATCATCATGGCCATCTGCACTTCCAATCTCAACATCAAGGCTTCGAAGGCTCTCCCCTAAAGTAGCCCCACTACCACTACTTTCTTGGCTCACTGCTTCAACATCACGAACAGTTGCATCATTTTGCTCAAATTGCATTTCAATAGATTGTGAATGTCTTGATGCATCTGTTCCTTGAAGACTATCATTTACCATATGGTTCCCATTCACATTGAGAGAGCTACCATTTGCAGCAGAAGATGGAGGCACATCAGCATTTTCATTATTTACATTGTTTTCGACAGGATTCTCAGACCTCACACCAGCACCTGACTCCTGTAACTGAATACCGTCACCATGTGTCTGAGGTTCCACCACTGATGTGTTGTGATCAGAAGATTTCTCAGGGACTGATCGCCTCAGTTGGGAAACAAGCAACTCTTCAAGGCCTTGAGTTATAATAGCTGCACTTGACCCACTGCCTTGTCGGCTCTCATCAACCCACAAGTTCAAAGGATGACTGTGACGCCCATTCCTCAATGATCGAAAAATAGTATCCAGTTGTGATGAAGCACTGTCTGAGATTCTGTCTGAACGAATCATAACGTGGGCATTCTCTGGAAGAAAGGAACATGGAAAGAGGTGGACAGTTGTTAAAATCAGAGATGCACATAGAACAACAAAATTAATAAGCATTAGATGTAAATTAGAAAAAATCCAGAAAAAATATACATAATTAGAATACAAAGAGAGAACCTGACTGCCTTGGAGAGACTGAGCGTTGAGATGAAGGTCCCAACAAAAGAGGATGCCTTGAAGGAGCTGAATTCTCTCCACTGCGTCCCAAAAGACTGTAAATGGATGTAGTACGTCCTTGACGTCTAGAACCAAAAACTTCAACTGGCATTACACGAAGAGTTTCACTGGCAAAGCTGTGGTCTCTGCCAAAAACATCAATTTGGTCAAACACATCCATTCCATTCATACCCTCTTCCAACCTAATAATTACTCCACCCTCATCATCACCACCATCCTCTTCATCTTCCTCCAATACTTCATCACCGAACTCATCATCAATCTCATGATCATCTTGATCTGTGTCAGGATGAGGCAGGTGATGTACATCACCTGCCTCCAAATCATTATGATCCTCGTCATCATCTTCATCCACTTCATCCCCGTCATCTCCAGACATCTCCTCATCCTCATCATCATCAAGGTTTTCTTGCTCATGGGGCTGGATTTCAAAATGAATCCCCACATTGTCTACACCATTATCAAGATCCCTTGCATCCTCAGAGGTTTCTTGCATATAATGATCCTCAGTAGCAGGAGCAAAACCTCCATCAAGATCCTGGTCATGTTCCACATCATCTGTAACAGCTTGAGTCCCCCCATAGTTTTGGACAGTATTGAAGGACTCAACATGGTCAGCTGCAACTGTATCGTGACTAGACTGAGATGCCATTTCCATGGACTGTGATGCATCAATATTATCAACTCTCCCAGAATGGTTATGCTCAGCAGGTTTGACAGAACTCTCACCTTTGATAGCGGAAGAATCAGCTGAAAGAGCATGCTCCTTGGTTACAAGTTCCAAGGTTTTGACAATCCCTGTAACAACTTTAGGTGACTCAGAATGATCCAAATCCAACACCTCAAGCATGCGTGTTAATGATGCAACCAAACCAACATCTATAAAAGTGGCAGAAGCTTCTGCTGAGATGCATGATCCAGTTGGTGTACGGGCAACTAGTATATCATTCAACAGATCAAAAAAAGACTGCATATTACTGCTTGGAGGTTTGAAGCCATCTGATGAATCAACGAAATCATTGAAAATACAATTAATCTCTGTAAACACTCTTTTCCTGGCCTCTGCAGAACGAACACAAGATGCAACCAAAAATTGACTAGCCCTGGTTGCTAGCTTATGCTTCCAGTCACCATCACTTTTCCTTTCCTTCTTTGAATTCCTGGAATATGGAATAAACCGGTGAAGAATGTGATGAAATATTCCACTCGTCGATAAACCAGCTGAGCCCCTTTGATTAGGGACCCTGCAACTACTAATTTCACCATCTCTCCTCAGCAGCACATGAACAGATGAAGCGTACATTAACAGAATCTCTGTCAAAAGTTTCAAGATGAATGCTATCTTTGCAATTGATGAAGAAGCATCTTGTCCAGAAACACCATTCAAATCCGACACAGTTGCAATGGCTTTTCCCTTACCCTTGACGGCAGCAACATCAATTTCCATATCAGTTGATGAAGGTGCATCAACAGGCACCTCTGTTCTAACTTCATTTGTCAAGGGAGGTACAAAAACATTAACTGAATCCAGAAGAAGCTCAATCACATTTACAAAACTTGGGGGATATTTTCTATGCATTTTAACTGACTTAGAATTTGAATCAGTAAGTTTCCCATGCCCGGTCCCAGGGGCTGCTGAGTTCGTATTGCACAAATTACCCTTTCCATCAGTTTGCTGTGCTCTATCTTTGTCTGATGTTTTCTCTTTTTCTTTCTCCTTGGGTTTATCTTTGTCCCTGTCTTTAACCAAAACAATGTAAGGTCTGTCACCAACCATCTCTACTTGGCAGACAGACTTGACAGCCTGCATAAATATTACTGGATCACGAAAAATGACAGAACTTAGGTTGAGAATGAAAATACGTGGACTGACTCTTCCACTTGAATGCCGATTTGCCAAAGCTGCAAGACTGTGCTTTATCTCAGCTTCCATTGCCTGCTGCAAGGTTTGAGGATCTTCAAGGACATGACGGATAATGGTAGCAGCGACATTGTCAAACCCAGGAAAAAGACTACTTGTTGGCAGCGAAAGAAGTGAACTTACACCCCCACCATCCAGAAAACAAACAGCGACAGAATGGGTTCTAGTCAGAGTGGAACACAGCTGCAGGACAGCATGCATTGTTTCAGATGGAAACTGGCTTTTTATACAGCTACAAGCAATCTCAATCAGTCTCTTCTGCTCGTGAATATCTATATGTCTCGGAGACCCAAATGAGGACTGCAACTTACTTTTGTTATCCTCATCAATACTAACAGATGTCTGCTGGCTACTAACATTGTCGCCTTTCAACTGCTCAACAATTTCAGTATTCAATTTTTGCTCCACCTGAAGTAACCTATCAAGAGCAAGGAAAGCAGTTGTTACCCACTTTGGAACTTGATGTTTGTCCTTGTCTACTGAACCAGAGTCCCACCCTGAAAGTAAATCAGTTACAACTTTTACCAGTCCACTCTTTGAGGCGATCTCCCGTGCCCCCACATCCTCTTGAAGAATCAAAGCAAGAACATGGAGAAGACCAGAGAGCAGAGAATTGTTTCTGCTATCAGAAACAGAACTAGAATCTCTAACTTGGTCAAGAATGAAGGAAATTACACTAGACCTATATTGGCCATCATTTTGGGAGCAGATCAACACAAGAAGGTCTCTAACTGGGAATGCCAGAGGTTCCTTCATCTGAAGCAGCTTTGTACATGTTGATAATAATTCCTCAACAGGAGGAAGTTGAACCATCTCTTCTTCAAGTTCCTTGCTACTGTCATTTGAAGCATCTACATTTGTCTCAGTTTCAGAGTTCCCAAGAGACATGGCAAGTGCACGAGCAAGCTCATCATCCTCCTGGATTTCCTCTGGATGGGAGAATAGCCACTCCATTGCCAACTCCACACTATTAGATCCAACTTGCCTCAGAGCTTCTTCTGCTCTAGATCTGGAAAATCCCATCTCTACAATTGTTGCTACAGCTGTTTCATTTGGAGGGGGCCCAATAACACGAGCACTGTTGCTGCTGGCAATATTTTTAACTTCAACACCAGAGTAAATGTGCCTAATGATAGAAATAACTGTCGTGATGAATTCAGAACTGCAGTCCGTAAACTGTGGGTGAGTCCAAACTGGTAGCACTGCCTTAAGCACCATAGATTGAAGCACCTTCACAAAAGTTTCAGCATCCCGAGGGAAAGGAACATCACCGCTAGCAAGTGTTTGCACGAGCAAGTGTTTGGTGAATGGAGATAAAATAAAAGAAGAAGTCGCAAGATGATCCATAAATTTACCATAGCTAGCTAATGGACCATAAATCCATGCATGGTCACCATCTTCCTTTTCATCCTGCTTTAGATTACCAGTATCTGTATCCATTGGAGATGCTGAAGCCCTATTAACTGCAAATAGTAATTGACTGGTAGCTTCAAAAGTTGTCAAAACTGATTGAACAACTCCGCGTCCATATAAACAGTTTAGCATAATAGCATTGCAGGAATCCGGCCGGTCCAGAAGAATGCTGTTAATGAAATCAATAACCTTACCAAAGTAGCGACATTTTGTAGATATGGATGCTTCCGAGCCTGAGGAATTTACATGGCCTCCATGGTTCATGTGACCCAATGCAATAGAGGCAAAACTAGAAGCAACAGATTTTGATGCAGGGGATGCATTAACAGTATCATCCCGACGACGAGAAGGAAGTACCATCACTTTTCCCAACTCTTGACACAAATGGATAATGTGGAAGGAAAGTGACCTCACCATATCACAGCAAGATGTGTGATATGACCTCTGCTTGTCATATTCCTTTTTATTTGCAGATCCAGGAGCATCTGATAAAGTAGAATGATTGGCTCCAAACCGCATGTTTGAACCATCAATACCCAGTCTCTGTTGAAAGCCAGTAGCTCTGCCAAGTTCACGATAAAGATTTATGAGGTCAAAGAATTGAGATTCAATGTTCCATCCTGGTATCCTTCTCCTTAATAATGGATCAAGAAACTGTCTAAAGGAGTTCAACCTTTGACCATCAGTATCACTTGCACTAGATTCCAGTTGTTGTGACTCGGGCTCAGCAAAACTAGAACTAGCACTATCGTCCTCTGTTCCAACTTTAGCATCTTCAAGGAGTGCAATCTGCCATAAAATTTCACGATGAACAAGACCAATGTCTTCCAGAACATCTTTGCTGCCATTTCCAAGTTCTGTAAGCAAAGCACTAACCCAACGATTATCTTTGGAAGCAGCAAGAAACAGTAGGAACTCAACAAGGAAAAGGGGGGAAAAGATTCCATCATCAGGCATCAGCTTAGGATCCAATAAAAATGACCCTGAAGCCGCACCAAGTGCCATCAAAGCTTTCTTCAAATGTTCCCTAAGAGAAGAACAGAAGGCACGTGCAAGAGGAGCAGAGTGATGCTGAGTAAACCCTTTAAAAACCATGGTGCTTTGTAAAGCAATTGACATCCCCTCAGATGACTGTACAATACTAGGCCTTAAAAGAAGTTTCAGTAAGGCTTCAATTCCACATTTCTCCACAAACAAGCGACATGTTTCAGCATTCTCTGTTGTTCTATGAAGCAAAACCATCAGATGTAAAATGCACAACTGGAGAAACTGCTCATCACTGATATCTTCAGTTACAGAATCCACTACACCACCCAGACAACAATGCTCTTCATGTCCTTTGTCTTCAGAATCAGTTTCCATTGCAGTTGTACCATTAACTTTTTCCATAGATGATGACCCAGACAGACTAGAGCTCTCCCCAAAGGAAGCAATTTTATTCACAATTTCAATTATCATATCAACACCACTGCTTCTCAATGAAGATACATGGCGCAAAAGCTCTTCAGTTGCATTAGCCAAAGGAACAACTGCTTCATTCATCACCAGCACATACTTCTTGCTCGTAAAGATGTCAACAAGGAATCGCAGTGCTGAAGTTTCTTTCACTGCCTCCAAGCCTTTGGCATTAAGACAAATGGCACCAATGCCATTTGGAACACATGTTATAGCCTTTGAAGATGGAAGTACCCCAGACAACACGGAAGATAAAAAGGAATCTGGAAGATCCAGTTCAAGAAGTGCAGGAAGACAAGTTGGATCTTTATGGATAATCTCACTCATAACAGTCACAGCCGAGTAGTAAATATCACCTCCAAATTTATCGGCATTCCCATATATGAGTGACAATGTACCAGGCAGAGAACTGTCATGAGGATTCAGTGGTCTGGTGGAGTTTGCTGGGGCATATGTAGCAGAACCAAGAGCTTTCAAAAGCACCTTGATAAGCCTCTTTTGGGAGTACAAGTGGTCATCATTGTATCTTGAGCATTCCCCGGTGACCATTAAATTATCATTTCCGCCAGACATACCAATAACTCTATGTACTTCTGTCTGCAGCCTCTGAGCCAAAAGCTCCACTCCACCCAATTCCCTAAGGAGTGACACAGCCGAACTGCTGTAATCCATGAGCTTTTGTAGAGCTTTTACAGCCAAATACACAAGATGCATATGATTTGGGTCAGAATCCTCCAAAAGCGGTAAAAAGGTTGGCACCATTCCAGATCCTCTAATATTACTCCCTGATGCAGAGGATGACACGATATGAAGCAGATAGAACTGAAGAAGAGCATCAATAAAAGCAAGAGATGATGGATCACTAGAACCTTTCAGTGACAGAACTGCCTTCTGGAGCACATTCAAGAGAATCATTCGATTTCCTACAGTAAAACTCATGCTTGATCCACTCAAAATTCGTGCCCGATCATGAGATGTTGAATATGCAGCTAACTGAGCTCCCAATGCAAGCATCGCAAGAGTTCTAATAGTTCCAGGAATAGTTTCCTCAGAGCGCACGATCCTGATCAATTCATTTGTATACTCCGGTTCATTCACAAAAAATGTTGTCAGCTCATCATTAGCATCATTAGACTGAATAAGCACAATAAATGCAAGAAGGCAAATCCTGCTGTACAGCCTGCATATCCTTGACGACCGAAAGGAATGTGCATATCTAATTCTTGTTAGCAGTGAAAACCGAAGCTCAGGGGGTACATTATACTCTTCAATACAGATCTTCATTATTAACAGATCATCCTCCTTTCGCAAATGTAGGTCTGGCATGTATATGACTCTCGTAGTAGAATTGGCATCATCAACTCTTTCTTCAGGTCCTTGAGTATTTAGTCCATGCAATTGAAAATAAAGGCTAGAACCAATCTGGTTTTGGGACTTGTCACGCTCATTTTCTGTGCTGGATGGAAACAAACTAAGCCCTTCCTCCAGTGTTCTCTCATTTGACAAAACACATGAATAAAGACCCAATCCCTCCTCCTTGCTCCCCCAACCCTGAGCAAGAGAGAGCAGATAGCTGTTGACAGAACCACATCCAATCAACTTACCACTCCCATGGACCTTAGATGGGTTTATTTTAACAAGTGCAGAAAGAGTCTCCAGTGTAGCTATAAGAATTTCAGGATCAGTAGATGAGAGTAGAAGCTTGAAATGCTGAAAGGAGAATGAAAGAGTTGTATTATATAAAACAATATTAGAGAATCACATAGTTAAAGCTTCCTATGAATTAACAAGTCAAGATACCTCCAAGCAATCAAATGCACTCTTGTTGTGGCAATTCTCCAAGATAATTTGCATTACTCTTAGTATTTGAAGAACTGCATGCTTTGGAAATGGATTGTCATCTTCTAGAATTTTATCTGATAGGAGCAGATCATTCCTACAAGACAGGTATGTCTTGAAATATGTATCAAAATGATGAAACAGTGGCCTCCAATGATGAAAATTCCCCTGAATTAAAAGCAAAAAAGTGAGTGAAAAAATTCCAAAAAAAAAGGGGGAAAAAAGAGGAACATTTAGTAAATAATCACCTTGGTGTACTCCCACCGAAAGCCTGAAAGAGGTATTGCTATATCCTGTAACGGACTCTGAATCACTTTATCAATAAATGCTTTAATCTGAGGAGGCTGCAAGTGACAGTAAAATGATGGATTTATTTCCCAGAAGAAAGGAGCAAAAAGAAGAACACATAAGCTTTGGAAACCATTCAGGCAAGCCTCATGGAAACAAGTTTATATTCCACTCAAGCAGATTCAAGACAACCAGTAATAAAATTGACATTTATACATATGTTCCTCTAGGAATGTGTTTAGATGCATAAAAGGATGACGAGGATCATACTAACAGAAGCAATTAATTTTTTTTTAAAAAGACAATATACAGAAAGATAATCTAAAAAACACCAAAATTGAAAGCAGAAAAAATAATATTTGTCACCTACTTACCTCCTAATGAAATGCACAAATATGTTAATACTTCTCTAACGATAATTAAGATTAAATCAAAAAATCAGACCTAAAATATTGAAAAAATTAAAGGGTACTCTCACATTGTATCAACAAAAAATAGATGCTCTAAAAAGTGATAAGATGCAGTTCAGCAAAAATCTAAAAGTCATGCCATTGATGCCAAGCACACACCTAACTGAAGATAAACCATGGCAGCTTACAAGAGCTATTAATATCTCAAAATAGAGAGATATACGTATCAAATATAAAATGATAACATATTATAGATGCACAAAATAAGTCATATAGTAAATAACCAGAACAAAAAGGATTAGGAACAACAAAGAATATCCGATTACAAGCCCACCAAACCACACAATCATACCTAGCAGAGGAAAAAGAAAACTATCCATGACATCAGGGAGACTGTCCATGATAAACCATCCAATTTTTGCAAAAGAAAACTTTCCAAGAAAAGTACACTTAGCAACATGCAGAGAGTCCCATAGCTAGCACGGCATGGAATTCAAAGTTCAATAACATAACTTTCCTTTCTTCTTTTTTTCTAAAACTAAATGTAAGTACGAGCAAAACCATTGCATCCTGAAAAGACTGTTTCTTCTTTTAAAAATAATTGAAGTTTACTGCGTCTTCTTTTAAAAATAATTGTAAGTAAACTTCAAAGGCTCCTATTCTTACTTAACAAGAATGTCCTTCATGAGTACACATGCATTTGAGAGATTAGACGCCAAAAATTACCCTGATTTAAAAATAAATAAATAAAAAGAACACACATGCACATGCAAACATATTGAATGGTTATTTCGAGTTAGGGTCATACATATGCCCAAATAATATAGTTCTTCAGTTTAAGATAAATTTTAAGAAAATGCACATAACAATTTGTGACCATGTGTAATACCATAAACTAAGCATTAAATAGTTCTCAAAGCATTACTCTCTTTCAGTTAAGAGGGAAAATCAATCAGTAGAATCAGCCGAAAACACTATTGTATTGAGAACCAAAACTCAACCCAAATAAACATTGTGAAACAAACACAACATTCAAATACGGATAACTACAACAAAAGAGTAATAATTTAAAACCCTAAGGGATTCACCAAACAGTAATAGATTCTGATAAACCCTAACCGCAAAGTATTTTACACAGGAAAAAATAACAAAAAAAAAACTTACAGGCTCAGAGTCGAGCTTGATAGAAGGACCACCGGTGGCGGTTTCGCCAGACAAAAGCTGGCGAAGCCTTGAAGGCAAAGTCGATCTTATATTCGCCATCTCACCTCTACTTCTCTACTTCCAACCACTACAACGACAAACCAAAAAGAATTTAAAAAAAAACTGTACAAAATTAAACCCTAAAAACAGAAATCAGAGATTTTAAAAATCGAAAAAAAAATCAAAACAGATCAGATATCAGATTACATAAACTACAGATATACTGAAAAGGAAAAGAGAGGGAGACCATACCTGAGAAAGGAGGGAGAGAAGAGCAAACGATGCTTTACACATCCAAAGTACAAAACATGAAATTAAAACAAAATTAGAATAAAAAAGAGAATTTTACAGGGAAATTAATTCAAAAAACAAAATGAGAGAAGAGAAAGGAAAAGAAGGAGGCGTTTTGTTTTTGTTGGTAGCTTAGCTTGGTTTACGTGTTGTTTGGTTTTGATTTTGGCTTAATGTTTAAAATTGATTTGTTTTAGTTTCGTGATAAGAGATTTATATAATGGTGTTTAAGAAGATAATCTAAGGCCAAGCCAAAAGGGGAAATTTGCACTTTAGGGTCCTAGAAATGACTGAAATGTAAAATTAAAAGAAATTAATAGTGAAAAATGTAAATATCTTTTAGTGAGTTGAGAGAGTAAGAAGAAAAAGAGCTGAAACATATACAGTGTTTTGACAAAACACAGCTGCAGAAGGGTCATTTTGGAATTCGGATTTTTTTTATTACTTGATCTTTTTAGTTTTCTCTTTTATTTTCCTTTTATCTTTTTAGTTCTTTTATTTTTTATTTTTATATTTGATTTTATAACAAAAAAAATTTAAGACTTTTTGTCTTTCTGATATTCTTTCTAAGTAAAAATAAATAAAGTGGATATTGACTTTGAATTTTTCAATCCATGGCTTCAGTATGCTTGTTTAAAATCTAATAGTTTAATTAAAAAATTAAGTAAATTAATAAACAATTATAATTTTATAAATTTAGTTTAATATCAATTTTTATCAATTTTTGATTTTTTACTAATTTCGAACTGTTCATTCATATATTAATTCAACTTTTTTTTGTCGAGACTATTATACTAACCAATTTTCAATCCAAATAATTTAATTACCTAATTCAATTCAATTCTAAAAACATTAATTAGATGATAATAAGAAACCATTAATAAGATAATTTTTATATATAATTAATAATTTAATTTTAGAATATTAATATTTTCTTTAAAAAATAGTAGTTTTGACTAAATAAAATATATATATTTAGTATATATAGAGAGAGGATTTGCTTGAAATCTATCTCAACAATAATCGATTTAGATTAAATATTCACATGGATAATCAATACCTATTTTTTTGTTATTAAAATCTCAACAAATTCTTTCATTATTAAAAATAAATTAGAGGAAAATCCCAACAAATTGGAGAAATGACTAATAAATAGTTAAAAGTTAAAAACAGTCTAATGTTCCTTTTGGTTAAAAGCTTCATCCATCTTTCCCTTTCTTTGTTGGTCACTACTTTGTTGTTTGGGACCCAGTAGCTAAAAGTGAAATAAAGGAAGAAAAAACCTTGAAATCAAAAATAAATATTGATTTAATGTATAATGTAATATAACATGTGAATTTATTTTATGTAATTGTAACTATTAAATTTTTATTTAATTCATTTATAATATTTATAATTTAAAATATTATTCGTTTAAGTTCAGTTTAATATTAATTATCATGTTTCTAAAATTAAAATTATATATTATTATATTTTAATCTCATAACTATATTATTAATAAAATATTAAAAATTTTATAAAAAATTATAATATAATTAAATATAATTTAATTAATATATACAATTAATCCAAGCGATAAAACTAATATATATTAAAGTAGGATATTGAAACATTTATAGGAATTATTCTAAGTGGCAGCCTAAAATATTTAGAAGTGGCCATCCTCTTTAATTGACATGTGTTTATTCAGATCACTTAATATATTTAGTCAATTTTGTATTTAGATGTGAATGATTTAATTTTCTTTTTACTTACTTTGAAATTTTAATTTAAATAATTTTTACCATTTTTTTTTGGTGTTTGGTTAAGAGTAAAATGTATCCTATATTTAATTGTTAATGATGATCAAGAATAAATAACTCTAGCTCAAACCGAAAAAACGTCCCTATACGATATATAGGTAAAGCATTATTCATAGCTTTGATGTCCTCCGCTAATGGTTGGAGTCGCTGGTTGATATTTTTTATATCCTTTTCAAACACCTTGCTTTTGTGTTAAGCGCAAAAATACCAATTGTTAATCCAATCCTCTTTGTCTCAAGGATTGCTTCTCTGAATATAAGCCTGTTTAGCAATAACCCCATGCAAGGTGCTGCAAAAACTTGGAAATTTCAATCCTTGAATATTAAAAATAGTTCACTATGATATGAAGTAATATGTCTAATTACTTTGCTCTGTTGTTCGGGAGTATGGCTCACCTTAGCATTTCTCTTTGCTTATCTGAAAACACTTGCACAAATTCGATAAAATATACAATCCGTACGAAAAACAGCTGCACATATAGCTAAAGACTATGAGCTTTGTGGATTACATTAAAAAGATGATTTAACTTCATGTCCTTTAAAATAACATCCATTTTTGTGAACCATAAATTCAATAAAATACAAATTATTATGCGTTGAATATCTTCCATTAACAAAGAAGCAAAGTTAAAAGTTGATATATAAATTATTAAATATCCTTCTTAAAGTTACCAAATAAGTATACATGATTTATATAGTAAGTACAACTAATACTCATGATTTTCATTCCAAACATATATTTTTTTTATGAATGATACATATCATGTAATTAAATGCATATAATTTAGATATAATAATTTATTTAACTTTCTAACTTTGCAAAAAAAAGTCACTTTAGTTCTGCTTTTTTTAATCTTTCAAATGATAAAGTTTGTCATTTTCTCTCCAAAATGGATGGAAAAAGTTAATCAACTATTGAATTTTTTATGTGGCACCTGATATGAGTTATAATAGAATATGTGGCATTCCACACATTAAAAAACATTGCATTTAACTTACACGGAATTCTAATTTGAAATATATATATAATTAAATCAAATCAGAAAAGCTAAAAAACAATACTCAAATAATGTCAATACAACTACTGGTTAAAACTCAAATTATTCTTTACAAACACCTCACTTACAATCAATGTAAACTCTCCAAAGAATGCCTAAAAAGAGTGTCTAACTATGCAACAAAAAATATTCAACAAAGAAACCAAAAAAGACACTCCAAAACCTATCACCAATGTGCAACAATCAAGTCTATTTATAGGATGATACAAACGGCCCATTCAGCAGCGCTTTGATAAATTTTAAACTCTCATTTAAAAGTTGATTTTATCTATTAAAATATCTCCAATAATTATTCTATAAAATTTTTCATAATATGATTTTTTAAAACAACTCTAAATACTCAAAAAAATAATGATAAGGATAAAGAAAAGAATCATTAATAATTTAAACTCTCTCTCTCCTATTTCAATCCAAACGAATGGATAATCGTGGGCTCTTTATTTTAATGAAATTCTCTTCATTTATTGGCTTAAAAAAGATGTAATCAAGGTTTATGTAACAATCAAACATGTCAACAAAAAAATTTTGATTGCACCAGAACTATTAATCTATCTGTTGTTGTATAACAAGAAATACTATTTCAATAATCGATGACAAAGGCACTAATGGATTATTGGACTTCTAATATTTGTATATAATTAGAGTTGTTCAAGGATGGGGCAACCTATCTAGTCGGGTAGGCTTGGCCTAGTTTGGGTTGGGCTTGAGTAAGAAATTTTCTATCTTGGATTGATCAGTTTTGGATAAAATTGATTTAATAATAAAAAAATACTTTTAAAGTAAAATTTAATTATAAAACTATATAAAATTTTATATTAATATTTGAACAATAAAGCGAGCTTTTGAGGCGTGTCTAGCAAGCTAAAAAACATGCTTGGGCTTTAGTTTTTTTTATAATTGAGCCGCGACAGGGTTTAACTCTACTCATGGATTATACAACTTTATTTATAATGTGTAAGTTGTAGATTTAGTCTTTATAATTTATACTTTAATTTGGTCATTTGATCTTTATACTTTTTGAAAATTATACTATATTGTAGTGTAAATATTTTTAAAAAATATGTTATTTATGTTTAAAATTTCAATATAAGAATATGTATAAGGGTAGTAAAAGAAAAAAAATGAAATTACTGAATATTAAATAAAAAGAAATTGTAATTTGATTTAGGCTAACTATCGATAAATATAAATAAATTTATGAAATATTTAATATTCATATTTTAAATTAAATTGGACTTGAATGATCATATATATTACGTTAATATAACATATGAATCCAGATCAAACTTGAACCAACTTAATTACAAACTCATAAAATACAGATTAAAGTAAGAAATAAAGCTGAGTAAACCAACAACAACACAATCTACAAATCCATGTAATTACAAGACACACTTGCATTTTACACACATTGATATACCATGTTCTCTTATGTTCATACAAACACAATTCCTTTTCCCATCCTTTATGTCAACCTAATGTTAATATCATACTTTGATTTTATTGTCATTTCTCGAGAAAAAAATATTATGCTGGCTTCTATATTAAAAGTTAAATTGTATTTTATCTATTTACTCATAAAATGGATAAATTAGTTTTTATACGTTAATTCAAAGAGTAAACTAATATTTTCTATTAAAAATTCCATCTATATTTACTGATAAAAATTGATTTTGTTGACAGAATAATTTTTCGTATACATGGACTGATTTTTAATAGAAAAAATAGATGAAATTTTAAAAAAAGGATCAATTTACTTTTTAATCTAAAATATAATGATTAATTTACTCTTTTTTTTTTTGAATAAAAAGAGCTCACATAAGGCGTGCATGATATATTTGCCTCATTTCTTGGTGGAATCGTCAAGAAGGTGGTGCCTCTAAACGAATATAATCATACATAAGCCCTTGTAATGCACTGCTACACATTGGTTGAGTCAAGAAAATGGTGTTTTCACCTTCCATAAGCAAAGTACCTTTCAAATCTATGCTATAAAGACCGTACAGTCCATGGATTCCATGTCTTGTAATGGTGTTATCATGTCCAATCACTCCTGTTGTAAACAATGGGGGATTTGCCTTCGGATTATTGATTCTAACTTGTAATTCTGCAACATAGGCTGTTGCCAGAGCAACTCGAAGTTTGTAGGTTCCAGTTTGGTTTATACGATCAAGGTTGAACTTGATTTGCCATGTGGTTCCTTCATACTTTCCATCATCCTTCTTCCTGAAAATCAACAAATTTCATCTTTTGTTAATGGGAAACTCGATAATTTTAAGATAGGGCAAATTCATGGTTTCTGGTATTTCTATTATGTTAAAATTTCGGATGTAGTCCCTGTACTTTTAGTTTGGCATAATTTGGTCTCACTACTTTTATGCTATTATTAGTTAGTCTAAATTGGTAAACACAATTAAACTATTTTTGCTAAAGTGCCGACTTGAATTTTTTCTAAAAGGGAAAAAAACAACATTTAATCTTTAAACTTGGTAATTTTTTCACATTGATCTTTAATTTTTTATTATTCATATTAGCCTTGGAACTTAGCAGTTATTCTCGATTTGATCATTGAACTTGAATTCCGTTAAAGTATGATGACGTGAAACTCTAAAATTATGCCAAATCATTACTTGTTTTTTTTATATTTTTTTACTAAGTTTTGGTTTGTTTTAGATTTTATATAATGTTTTTTAAATTTTCAAATCATGACATGGCACAATCTTAGAGTGTCACATTATCATACTTTACGAAATTCAAGTTTAATTACTAATTAAAGAAAAGTTGTCAAGTTCCGGACTAATATAAAGAAAAAATGTTCAGGGACTAAGTTGAAAAACTTACTGAATTCAAGGGATAAATGTTGCTTTATCCCTTTAAATAAATACCCTTAAGCATTCGGTTGACATGCAATTCTTTTATTGATTTAAGCTGTTTAGCATTTAGCTAATACATAAATTTTTATCAGCACTTTAGTAAAACAATTAATAGTGTTAATCATTTGAATTAATTAATAACATTATAAATAAAGATTCAAATTAGGTCAAATTAAAGAACAATGACTAAATTCCAAATTTTAGTATAGTAAAAGGACCAAAACCATCAATTTGACCATTTAAAGATATGTAAAAGAAGAAAAGAAAAAAACCTGGTAACTTGAGCAAAGAACCAATCAGTTCTGTAATCACTAACACCAACAGTGTAAACTAAATCTCCATTAGGATATAAATCTGAGTATCTCTCCCACAATCCATATTGCCTATACCTGATCAAAACCAGAACGATCAAACATTTTACATTTACTTCATCTTAATACTATCATTCATGTTGAATTTCATATACACAAAATTTGCAGGCTCAGAAAACTAACTTTTCAGGGTGGTTCACATATAGTTTATTAATGTACTTTGGATCAGGATCTGGTACATAGAACTCTGCTGCAGTTCTATCAGGGATTCCAATTTCCCACAGTGTAGCCCCATCTCTTGGTGGTTCATAAACAAGCTCACCCATGTCGATATCACAACCTGCTTTAACATATTGCCTGAATGAGATTTTGTTATGCATGTATGTATGTATGGGTGGTGCTAGGGGGCTGGCAGGCCCCGGCCCCTGAAATGGGAAATCCCATTTTTAGCCTTTTAAAAGTTCTTAAATTTTTTAATTGGTACATGATAAAATTACATTTTGGTCCCTCCAAAATGAGATAATTTTTTATTTAATATTTTAAAAAATTATAAAGATATAAGTTATTAAAACAGTGAAATTGCATTTTAACTCTCATAAAAATATATATAACTTAATTCCGAATCTTCCGTAAAAATTTTCTCCCTTCACCCTGTATGTATATATGTATGTATGGGTGAAGCCAAAAAAAAATTAAGGAGCGAAGATTAAGTTATATATTTTTATGGTTTTCAAAAGGATTACGTCGAAATTTTAACATTTCAGGAAACTAAACTATAATTTTATTATATATCAACTTAAATTTTGACTAAAAAAATAATTTATCATTTTAAGAGCACTCGTATGTATGTATATTAGAAGTGAAAATGGATTTGATACCTGAAGTTATGGTAATTATGGTATCATTTTTGTAATCACCAATGAAACCTGGGACCCAAGCATAAAGATTATAGTCACCAGCCCTTACATCATTGATCAAAAAGTAGCCATTTTCATCTGTTTTAGTCCAGAATTGGTAACCCTGACATAATATATTTATATATTGATTCAGATTCATAAAACAGTGCCTTGGGGAACAAGCAATTGAAAGGCAAAGCTGGTAATTTTTTTATGGTAAACTATACCTAAACTATTAGTAAATTCATTAAACATAAAAAAGTTACAAAATTGTAAATGAACTATTCAAAAGTTTTCATTTAAATCACTGATCTATTCGAAAGTTTTCATTTAAGTTACTAGACTGTTAAGTTTTTTTAAAAAAGTTCGACTAATGAACCCTAAGTAACGATTTGACGATCAGTATGATGGATTAGTACCCATTTATAACTAGAAAAATATATCTTCGATCCAAGTCGATCTGAAGATCAATATTGGAGATCAGAGAAGAAAACCATTTGAATTTTGGTTTGCTGATTATTATAGAAGAGAAGGGGAAAAAGAGTTTTCGATTGGTATAGGTGGTGCGAATAGAGAGGCCATATAGTAGTGATTTTTTAACACTGAAAACTTTCGAATAGTTAAGTGACTATTTTATAATTTTTTAAAATTAAGTGACCAAACATAAATTTACTATTAGTTTAATAACCTCGAGTGTAGTTTACCCATTTCTTATTTACCTTGCTTTCTGCTTGCCATGAGCCAACATCTCCTGGTGGCGCCAATCCCACGTAAGCACCATTTACTGATATATGTTCATTGCTAACATACCTAAACAAGTTCCAGCCATGGAACTTGATCAAAATCCGCCTTGAATATTAACAAATCAATCCAAAAAGCCAAAGAGAGTACCTGTCACTAACTCGTAATCTACCACTAACGCAACCTCGCTGCTCGGATTTTGGAAAATCGTCCGATGCTAGGAAGTTGTAAGGCCAACATTGGACTTGGGTGTTTGTCTGTAAATCCAAATTCGATTGTTTTAAGGTGGTGTTGTTCTTCCAATTGTTAAGCAGTAAAAAGAAAGTACCTCTTGTTTAGCATCTTCCCATAGCCAAAGAGGATCATTGTTGTCAATCAAAGTGTTGAGATAAACGAAAACGGGGCCGAATACTTTCTTCCATGGCTCTCCGCGTTGAAACTTCGGCACCATTTCCTCCCCAACGTAATGAGCACTCAAAAACATCTAAAAGTAGCATTTTGGTTAATGATCACATGTAATTAGAACATTGATCTCATAGCTTACTTGTTTGTTACTTACTGCTAGATTTATAGGACCAACATGAGAAGTAAGGTTTTGTTTCATTGGTCCACCGGATCGGAACTCATTGCTCGGCGTGATTTGCCACCACCCCACTGGTGGATCGTTGCATATCCATCCATGAACATGAAGATCTTTGTTTTCGCAAGAGTATTGATATTTGTCATCCACCTACAATAATAACAATACCATATATGTTCACTAAACAAGTAGGAAAAGCCTAAAGGGAAAAAAAAAACCCCAAAGAAATGAACCTCTCCCTTGAACTCCGACTCGACCGGATGAACAATTAGGACTGCTTCGGGATAAGCTAGGGGACTACTTCTTCTTGGTGATCGGTCATCTGGTAACGGCATGCGCCTTTGCCGGTTATCTGCCACTGCCATGTAGCGAAACCTGTAAAGGAACACGACATAAAATTCCTATCAAAATTCAACCCTGTGCAAACAGAATCATATCACTAACACGTAAGTCGATTCATCACATACTTGTCTTTTCTAAGCTTGAAAACGACCCTGGTTTGTGGCAAGTTGAAACCAGGCCACTCTTTTAAGTGTTCGTAAATGGCGTATGAGTAAAACCCCGACGATCCTCGAAGCATTACGAACCTTTTGTCTATATTTAAGGGGACATGCTTGCCCTCTAAAGTACTCCAATCTCTAGTGAATGAGATTTCCACTTGTTCTTCATTTTCAACCATCACTTTGAATTTTGACCCTTTTATTCTGCATATTAATTGCTTTGTTTATCAGATTATAATAATATAATACGAAAAAAAAGCATAAAACAGGTTTTTTTTGGGGTTGCTTGCAGTACACGTAAGAGGTCCCTGTTGTTCCTCCTGTTCCTTCTTCACTCCAAACAAGGTCCCAGTACCTGCATATATGGATTCCATTTTCTTAAGAATTTCTTGTAACCCAAGAAATCTTTAACAATGAGAATTGCAGTGAAGAAATTCATGATTTACCCTCTATCAGATTCATGGTTACGAATTTCAAGCAGATTATCGATGCCTTGATAACTTACTCCGGTGACGATTCCCTCGGGTTTCGATATTGTGACTTGGAGTATCCCATTATCCATCACCACCTGTGTATGGTATGAAAGTGTTAAACTACTGCATCAACAACTACATAACGTTACATGAATTAAAACACATAAAACACACTAAAACTTTTATTATATAAGTATGCGTGTGAAAATCACGTGTTTAAAACATAAAGATTTATTTAAAAGTAATATACAATAAATAATGAAAATTTTAGTTTGAAACTAATTAATAGTAACACATGAAATATGTATGATATTCAAATGAAAAAAAAGTAGATTAACTTGTGATAGCAACTCAATCAACAACATTATTAATATATATACAGTTGCTGGAGGTAATAAAATATGCATAATAAAATTAAAATGTAAATATTATATTAAAATAAAATTTTAGTTTAGTGATAAAGTTAATGTTTTATTGATGTGAATAGTATTGGTTTAAATTCAAAGATTAAAAAACCCTTTAATAATTTTATTACGGAAGGATATTTTCATAATTTCTCAAATCGAGTTGGTGCCCGATTAACTCATGACGCCAACTCAATCAAGGACTTAATAATAGTATAAATAAAAAGACTAAAATACCCTCAAAAAATATAAATTGATTTAATTACAAAAAGACATTTTCGTAATTTTTTTAAATTGAGTTAATGCCTAGTTAACTCGTGATAACAACTCAACTTGAAGTTTAAATACTAGTATAGATAAAATGGTTTGGAAAATCTTGGAAACAAGATTTTGACTTACATGATCATCTTGAATAAACAATTGCACCCCTTGAATGGACATGGTTTATGAGACTTCTTTTTTTCTGTTCTTTTTTTTTTTTTTGGTTTTCCCTGAGACTTAATCAATTAGTGCAAAACTAATTGATTTGGGGGGATAATTATATATAATGAACAACTTGTAGGGGGTCTAACGTGGAAACATTTTTTAAATAAATGGTGCATGGCTTATAAGAAATGGGTTTTGTTTGTGTGTGTGTGTGTGTGTGCTGCTTTACTTGGATTAGAGAGCAAGGCATCTAAATTTTGGGTTTACTTTTGTTGATTGAGAATTCTTTACTCAGTCGCTAATTGTGTTTGATTCACAAGTGCAAAGCCGTGAAAGAGTCGCTACGTACGTGCATTATGTTGGCTGCTCCACTTACGATGGTTCCTTCATTAAGTCATAGATTGCATTGCCCATGTTATAAAATAAAAGCTTCTTTATGAGGGGCATAGATTACAACGTTAAAGCGTGTGTGGTTCAGCTATGATGGCTTACATTTACAGGAAAATATAAAATTGAGGCATCCTTTGTTTATGTTATAAAATGTTGTACTTTATTATAATAGAGCTTTCTTGTCGTATAACTTAGTATCTAATTGTTTTTTTATTATTAATTTTTGGTGTAGTGCATTACAATCAGTGGAGAAATTAGAGGTGCTGGCAGAACTTCTAAAATAGAAATTTTTTTTATTTTGACTCTTTAAAATTTTTTAAAATTTTAGATTAATAAAGATAAAATTATACTTTGACCTCCTTAAAAATAATAAAATTTTGATTTAATCCTTTAAAAATTACATTTTTACTATCATAAAAATTACAATTTAATTGCAACTCCTAAAAATATTTTCTAGCTTCTCCCCGATTACAATCTTAATATTTCATAAGTAAAATAAAAAAATTATATTGGAAGAATTGTAAATAAATATTTAGCTCATATATTGATCAATCAAAAAATTTATAAGAGGGAAATGAATATAAAAATCAATTACGGGAATAAATTGCAGAAGTTAAAATTCAAAACAATGAATATGATTTCTTAAATTTAACAACATAAATTAATTGGATTAAATCATATATTTTCGAAGAAATCTTTTGTATAACTAAGATTACCCCTTTAAATCCTTATTAATTAATGATGATTTATGCGGTGAAATTAGTGCATTTTTTTCCTATTTTCGTAAATTAATTATCAATTTAGTTGTTTTAGAAAGGGTAAACTATCAAAATAGTCACTTTTATTTCTCTCAGGTTACATTCTAGTCACTTATGTTTGAAATGTTACGTATTAGTCACTTACGTTAACGTGTTATAATATTTTAATCACTGAGCCGTTAATTTAACTTTCCCTTTTTTTTCATTCTCTTCTACTTCTCCCTCTATTTTCCTTTATTCTTCATCTCTTTTAACGTAAAAGAAAAATATTAAATTGCTTAAAACGAAAAAGAGGGACCGATTGTATAATTTAACCTAAAATTTTCGTTTGGAATGATGATTTAACGTGTCACATCATCTTACCGTTACACCTTTAACAACAATTAATGCTCCATGACTAAATGTTACAACATAATAATGTAAGTGACTAAAACATAATATTTCAAATATGAGTCACTAAAATGTAACCCAAACAAAATAAAAGTGTATTTTTATAATATACCCTTTTAGATATCTTATCATTAATTTTCACGGAGCATTTAGTTAACAAAAGGTAAGACAATTTCTAACAATAGGATTATCGTGTAAGGCTATTTTAACTCTCCCATTTAGTGCTTTAATTAGTTATAATTTTCTCCTCCAGCTGTTGAATTGGCTAAATTTTCAATGAAATGATATAAATAAAATTTAACTTTTTTTTATCCCGTGCGATGTTGTTATATATATCTTAAAATTTCTTTATTTATTAATTTAAAATAATTTTCAACCTTTGAAAAATAAAATGATTAAAAATAAAATTTATATAAATATGAACGTTTTGAATTTTTAGTCTTCATTTATGATATAATAATTGTAAAAGTCATATATGTTATTTTTTTATATATGATATTAATTTAACAAAAATAAGTATTTATTTCAAAATTGTAATATAAGTCCATATAAATTAATACAAATATATACCACATATGTATGTATTCATATTAAAAATTGTGATTATTATTTAAACTTGTAACTATTGTAAATTTTAAGTGATTTAATTAATTAATATATACATCAATATATAAAAATAAAAGAATATATGCATCATATATTTTTTATATGCTATTTAGATTATTGTGTCTCACATGCATGACTTTTTCTAAAAATAGTATTACTATATTTTAATAAATAATTAAAATATATTAATTTAAAAATGTTTAAACTAACTTAAAAAATACTACAAACTAAAACTATTTAAGTTTTTTTACATAAAAAATAAAAAAAAATTATTTACATTGTTAATATATATATGATTAGAGATAAAATTAATTAATTTGATTCAAAATATAATTAGATAATATTCAATTAATAAATATTTTTAAAAAAATTATTCAAACTAATCATTACTGAGATTGTTTTTAGAGATTTAATTCTGAAACTACCAACATTTGAAGAATTTATGAAGCAAATTATAACTAAAAAATTTTTTTAATGCAAAATGTCAAAATTACAATATGAACATAGTTTTATTTCCATTTTAGATGAAATCTTATAATATGCATATATAAATAAAATTGTATGAACTTTTAGTAAATTTTAGAAAAGAATTCGTCTTGAAATAAGGTAATAAAGTGTAATTTAAGAAAAAGATAATGAATTAGAAATGCATACCACTCGAATTATTTAGGAATCTTAAACTCCTTCATGCATGATGTGATTGATTTCTTAATTGATTTGGGTTGAAATTCTAAAATTAAAAAATTGATATAATAATTTATTTGAACTTTTAATTTTAATAAAAAAATATTTAATTATTTTATTTTTTTAATCATTGAACTTGTATTGTTTATCAAATTATCCTTTTTTTTAATTAAAATTGACTATTTATTATAGTTTAGAGTAAAATCGACCAAATGATAATAATAATAATAAAGTGTTAAAATTGTTATATAAGTAAGTGTGGGTTTAGATGGGTGATGTTGTGCGGTGCGTTTAGCTTACTTTTTGTCTCACACTATAATATCATTGCAATATCTAATCTCATCCAAACCCACACTGATTGCTTATGAATTACCAATCTAGTAGTATATACAAATTTAAATACTTGTGTAACTAATTGAGAAAAAAAGTAAAAACATTTTTTATGATCAACTAAGGGTGTATTTAACATTGCTTTTAAGAGACACTTTACAAGATACTTTTCGAGATAAAATCATTACTAAACAAGATATTTTTGAGCTTTTGAGACAAAAAATGTTTGAAAAAGCACTTTTTGACTAAAAGCAAAAGCAGAAAATTTTAATTTTTAATCAAAAAGTGTTTTTTTTTTGCTCAAAAATACTTTTGAGAAGAAATACTAAACTGATCCTAAAAACAGATAATAGTTTTCGTAAAGCAACCGAAACAATATCTATTACACTAGTAAAGTATGCAAATACTTAAAAACATATAGCATTGATCCACACAAATAAACAAACATTATCCAATTTCATCTCTAATTACAATGTACTCGACATATATTCTTCATTAGAACTTAATTTTGAGGGACCTTCGAGTCGAATGTAATCGTACATGATACCTTGAAAAGGACTACTACTTCGCGGTTGCGTAAGGAAGATAGTGTTGTCACCTTGAACCAACAATTTTCCAGGTACATCTACATTGTAAAGCCAGTAGAGTCCATGAATTCCATGCCTTGCTATCGAGTTATCCCTCCCGATTAGCCCGCTCGAAAACAAAGGATTTGTTTTCGGATCATTGATTTGAACCTATAGATAATAAAGAATTGATCGGTTCGATTAATAATCGTATTGAACTTTCATTAATCTAATTAATGAGATTTACGAAAGCATTAAAAAAATTTTAAAATCACATTTATGAACATAATTTTTTAGAGTTAACCAAACCAAATTAAATTCGGTTGGTTAAATCGATTAAAATCGAATAATGAACAGTAGTTATATACCTGCAATTCGGAAAAAGTTGCAGATGCAATCGCCACTCTTAATTTATATGAACTACCCTGATCTACATTGTCAAGTTTGAATCTAATTTGCCATGTGGTTCCTTGATACTTGTTAGTATCAATTTTCCTGCAATCAACAAACCTTGGTAACTCGAATATCAAAGTGTGACACCTAAAACAACAATGGAAATCCTGTATAACTCTTTGACCGAGGCGAATCTGAAAATATTTTAAGACCAAATTTTAATTATAAATTTTTGAGCTGTTAAAATATAATTTTATCTTTTTTAAGAGATTAAAAAGAATATTATTTTTAGAAGTCAAATTATAACTTTATCATATATCAATTTATAATTTTATTATTTTAGATAGGACTAAATAGATAATTTTTCATTGGGGAAGGGGGCAAGGCATTCGCCTCTAGCCCAATGGGCATCATTATTATTGTAGCAACCTAAAAATTATAGGTTGAAGCACGTTTCAGTATGTAATGTCCGGGCAAAAAATAAAATGCAAATTCAAAGGAAGCATGGGCCTTCGCCCTCCAAAAATAGAAAATTAACCTTTTAGTCCTCTAAAACAATTTTAAATTTAAGAGTTAATATATGGTAAAATTATACATTGACCTTTAAAATGAAAAATATCATATTCAATCCCTTCAAAATTTATAAAATCATAAATTTATACATAATAAAATTATATTTTTACATTCAAAAAATTTATATTTTAATTTCCGCTCTAAAAGATTTTCTGGTTTTTACCCTGAATTATACATGGATGTTTAAAAATGAAAACGATAAGGGAAGTGGGAATGATGTTGAAGAGTCTTGCCTGGTTACTTGGGCAAAGAACCAGTCTTTTTTATAGTCACTACTGCCAACTGTGTAAACTAAATCTTCATTGGGATACAGTTCTGCATATCTTTCCCAAAGTCCATACTGTCTAAACCTGTCACCACAAAGGTACATTACTACATATATTGAGCTGCTGTTTATATGCAAATTTAAGAACATGACCACTGAAAAAGGATGAATATTTCATTACTATTATTAATTATGGATTAATTGCACATGGCATCGCCAAACTCTGACTCAAACTTTAAACCGATCCATGAAATTCAAACGTGTTAATTGGATTCTCAAAGTATCAGTTGTCACCTTAGTCGTCAACTTGGACATTAAATGTATATTTAAAACATGAGTCGTATGGACAATTTAGATTTGGCGTGGAGCATAACTTGGATTGGTATCAAAATGGTATCAATCAAGTACTTGATATTCCTAAATTGTTCATGCTACAGATATATATGTATTTAAAATTTAATTTACCTACTTTAAATATGTTACATGTCAAATTCGAGTTGACATTTATCATCCAAGTTAACAAGTAGGTTGATAGAAATCTCTTATTGATATGGTACTAATACTTTGATGACTCTATCGAAACGTTTTCAAAATTTAAAACCATATATATCTTGATGGAATTAAGTCATTAATTCATAAATTGAATGTGGAGGCTTTTGAGAATGCAAAGATGAAAGGCTAACCTATCAGGATGGTTGACATAAACTTTGTTGATGTACTTAGGGTTAGGATCCGGGACATAAAATTCCGCAGCAGAACGATCAGGAATTCCTATTTCCCACAACGTCGGCCCGTTTCGTGGAGGTTTGTATACCAGATCGCCGACCTCAATTTCACTACCTACATTAAAATTTTCACTAACATGGTCACATTAAAACCCTTATAATACTAGGCAATTTTGAGAATTTACAAAGCTCCAATTGTACCTGGAGTCATGGTAATGGCAGCACTATATTGATAATCTCCAATAAAGCCAGGAACCCATGCATAAAGGTTATAATCACCAGGTCTTATGTCGTTGATCAAAAAATAGCCATTTATGTCTGTCTTGGTCCAAAATTGATAGTCCTATAAGGAAATATGATATCATAAATATATTTCAGAATTATTTATTTTATTTCCATCATATACTATATATGTATAAAGCATGACACTGCATATATATAGTACAAGAAATTCACCTTGCATTCTCTTTGCCAAGACCCAACATTGCCTGGTGGAGCCAATCCTATGTAAGCTCCATTGGCTGGTATGTTGTCATCACTAACATATCTAAACAATATAATCCCCAAAAATTGAGAACATGATTTAATCAATTGGGTGTGCTTGCTACGCTACAAAAGTATAAACGAGAATTTCTCAAGGTAATAAACAATATAGGTTTATTGGACTATCAATCGGATCATTCTATCGATCTATCTATTAACTTGAGCACAGGATGGAATGTAAGAGTAGCCAGAAGGGCAAAAAATTTAGATATTTTCATTAAGCCCTTCAAAATTTGTGAAAATTTTTAATTAGACTCTTAATTTTAAAAAAAATCTCAATAAACTCCAAAATATTTGGAAAAAAAAATTGGACCCCAAAATTTTGGAAACTTTAATTAGGCCTCTCAAACTTAATGTCACATTCTGGCACTGCTTAGACATTAAATGGTAGCTTGAGTTTGATGTGAAATATATTTATTTAACTCAATCGTGTATCTATCGCATGAGTAGTTTGGATTTAACTGTTTAAAAAATATTTCATTCTAAATTTTTTTGGTGGAACTAGGGCATCCTCTATGTCCATTTTATGATCCATAGAGACTAATTCATTCAAGATTGCTCTTTTTAATAATATTGTCTTCAAAATTCTAAACCCAAATTCTCCCTCATGGTGCATTGTGTCTCTCGCTATAAAGACTATATCTATCTTGTTTTTCACATTTCATATTCAAACCATCCATGCATGCAATAAGTGCATGTGTAGATTTTGATTATGTGTTTTAAATTACCTGTCATTGACAAGAAGCCTACCGTTGACATTTCCACGTTGGTTGGATTTAGGGAAATCATCTGAGGCTGGAAATGTATAAGGCCAGCTTTGAACTTCAATTATCATCTGTAGCCATTAACTTGTCATTTATTATCAGTAATTCACACATTCTAATCCTAATAGTTTAATCGTGAGTCCAATAAACAACTAAACCTGTTGTTTAGCATCCTCCCAAAGCGAAAGCGGCTCATCTCCGTCCATTGTACAATTAAGATAGATAAAAACAGGGCCGAACACTTTCTTCCAGGCCTCACCGGCACTGAATTTCGGCACCAAATCTTCCCCGGTATAATGAGCACTCAGAAACACCTGTACCATATTATATATCATTTATATCATCCATGAGGGTTAAAGTTTCAGCATCACCAAAAGTACAAAGAGGCCAGCCAGCCAAGGTTTTCTTACAGCAAGGGTTGTAGGACCAACATGAGAGGTTAAGTTCTGTTTGACTGGACCACCGGACCGGAACTCGTTGCTGGGTGTGACCATCCAGAACCCTACTGCCGGTTGGTCGGTGGTGCAGATCCAGCCATGGACTTGGCTGTCTTTGTTATCACATGAATATTGGTACTTGTCATCCACCTGAACTCAACATTGAGACAAAATTTTCATTCAATTTCATTGCTTTAGCAAATTAAAGAGATAATTTTATATGTTAATTAGTGGTCACCTCTCCTTTGAAGTCAGGCTCCACTGGATTAACGAGGAGAACAGCTTCTGGGTAAGCCAGGGCTTGACCTCTTCCTGATAAACGGTCATCAGGCAATGGCATGTACCTTTGCCTATTGTCTGCCATGGCCATGTAGTGAAACCTGTAATTAATTAATTAAACAAAACTCTGCTGTTAGATGTCTTAATGTTTATTTTTATTATCATAATAATAATCATAATATTAATTATTATTAGGCATAATTATACATTTAGTCCTCAATATTTATATCTTTTGTTAATTTGACTCTCTTTTTTAGTTAAATTTGGTCATTAACTTTTTAAAAAGTGTCGATTTGTTTTTTTAATCAGAAATGCCGACTAAAACCATAACTATTTAATGAAGTTGGTGTGATAACTCGTGCGACAATTCACGTGTACTTTATATTGATATGACACTATTGGTTTTCTACGTTATTCACAAATAATTTAAAATTATAAAAATATTTAAAAAAAGCATATAAAAATATCATAATTTTTTTTAAAAAAAAGCATAAGTATATATGGATTGCAATGCTGACTGACATTTTTAAAAACTTATTGTTTTAGTAAATATTTCTATTAAAAACAAAAATTCAACTCTTTTTTAAAAGGTTAGTGGTCAAATTCGACTATTTTTAAAATAGTTATGTGCCAAATTTAGCTAAAAATAAAAATAAAAATTAAATTGACAAAAGATATAAACATTAAAAGCTAAATTGATCTTTATACCTTATTATTATACCTTTTTAAGATTACCAATGTTTAAAATTATACATTTTACTATTGCAACAACTAGAAAAATGTGAATTCAATCATGTTTAAACACATATTTTTTTTCTAATTTAAAAGTTGAGACTTTCGAAATTACAAGTAAAAATGAGTATTCTATCAAATATATATACTTTTTTTGCTTCAAAATTAATTTTTAAGGATTAAATTGCTGACGAGACTAATAAAACTTATACTTCCTACTAGCCACTATATATCTATATATGTAAAGATGTAAAGTGGTAAGTTAATTATAGTACTTGTCTTTTCTGAGCTTGAATGCGATTCTGGTTTCAGCAAGGTTAAAACCAGGCCAATCTTTTAAGTGCTCATAAATGGCATAAGTGTAAAAGCCTGAGCAACCACGCAACACTATGAACCTGACGATAAAAAAAGTCTCACATAAAATGATTCTAAAAGAATATTGTTTTATTGTAGGTTCAAGAATTAATGGAGCAAAAAAAAAAAAAACCTTTTGTCAATATTCAAAGGAACAAGCTTGCCCTCTTGGGAACTATCCCAAGTTCTTGTGAAAGAAACCTCAACTTGATCCTCATTTTCCACTATTACTTTGAAACTTGTTCCTTTAATCCTGCATACAAAAGTTCACTGCTTTCATTCAAATTTAATTTGAGAGGTGGGGCAAAAGCCAAATTAAATTGTAGAAAAAGTCAAATAATTGACATTTGGATCAACAATGAGATTAAAATATGTGATTAAATTTATTTTTAGATTTAAACGCAGTTATAGGCTGTAACCATCTTATAAGATGTTATCCAAACACCTTTCAATTGTTCCTTTAGTTGCTTTAAAAGCTATAAACTTATATGTTAATATATAATAAAATTACTTTTTCACTTATAAAAAAAATTATAAAATTTTGATTAAATTATTTTAAAAATTATAAATTTATAAACTAATATAATGATAAATTTGTATTTTAACTCTTAAAAAAATCTTATAATTCAGTTTCGACATTTTAGAAGAAAATTTTAGCTTCACCTCTAGTTTTATTGTGCTCAATCATGACAAAAATCAATTTTAAAATTTTGGGAGAGACAAAGTTAAAATATATATATTAAAATAATTTAAATTAAGTCATTAAATTTTAGGAGGGACTACAAATGTGATTTTTAGTTAATAAATGTGTTAATATAAATTAAATTATTAAAATTTAAGAGAGATTAAAAGTATAATTAGATCATTTAACCAAGAGGCCAAGACCCGCTCTCTCTGACTTTATCCCTACGCTTAGATTGGTATAGAATCTTCCATTTTTCTATATAAAAGATTCATTATTTACTTGCATGCAATAACTCCTATGCTTAGATAAAGGTTGAAACCGTAACTTGATTGACATTGTTATTATTGCAATGATAAGTACATCGTGAATTCAAAGGTGTTTATACCTTGTATAAAAAATAAAATATTAAGAAAAACAAAAGTAAAAACAATCTTACACGTCAAAGGAGCCAGTAGTACCAGGAGTTCCTGGTGAGTTCCAAACAAGGTCCCAATACCTGAAATGTACGTACCATTTGAAAATACACCCAACAAAGCAATGCAACCTTTGTTTTTTTTTTTTTGAATCAACAGCAAGAATTAAAAACAAAATGAAGATGAAAGCCTGAAGCAATATATATGTGTATATGTATGTATATACCCTCGATTGTCTTCACCATTTAGAACTTCTAGTAAATTATCGATGCCGTTATATCGAATGCCGGTCACGATCCCGTCAGGGTTCAATAATGTCAGTTGGAGTATGCCATTATCTATCATCACCTGCACGAAGATGAAGTTCAATTATATTGTAACTTCAGAACTAAGATGAGCTCTTTCCATGTAATGGGTTTCATTTTACAATGAAACAAACAACAAGAGAAAATAAGGGAAATTATACATGGGTGTCTTGAGTGTGGAGCTGAACCCCAATAACTGGCATGATTATGAAGATTTTGATGTGTTTTTGGGTGGAGAGTGGGTTTTGTTAGATGTGCATGGAGATTTTGGGCAAATAAAATGGTTTATAAGAGTGGGGTTTTCTGGGGATTAGATTTCTTGAATTGGAGATAAAGTATGGTTTTGTGTGGAATACAATTTGGTGGTAGTGGTCACAAATTAAAAACATTCTCTTAACTTTGTCGCCACCGCTGTTTGGTGCCCTTCCCATTAAAGATAAAAGCGTGCAAGAGTCGCTATGTGGAGGAGAGCAGCCAATTTCAGCATGAATTAACGCCCCAGAATAACTAAAGATTCAATTTAAATCACAAGTCCTTGTGTCTTTTTCTTTTTGGTACCCAAAACTCTTGTTATTTTTAATTGCCACCTCAACACATAAAAAAATTGCACCATGTAGAATGGATATCAATTGATTGTCTTTTTATATCAGGATTCAATCCAACTTGTAGGTTTAGAATTGTCCTCTTTGGATACCATCACTGATACTACAAGGTTTTGTCACATTTGGATGTTCTTGTTAGATCAATCCAATTGTGTTTTGTGATATAAGGTCGAATCTCTAAGAAAGTACTATTTGTTTTTTTTCAGAACAAAAGACAACGAAGCCAAGGTTTTCAGAAATGAACTAATAGTCAAATTGATCAAGCCACCAGTCTAATTGATTTGATTTGTTTAATTAAATAAATTCATAAAAATTCATAAAAATAGTAAAGAATAAAAATCTGATTCAACTACCTAAGTATACTAGTTCTCAAATTAATTGATCTAATACTTTTCTTTGGCCTGGTATTAAGGTCGATCTAGTCTAATCCTTGATCATTACGCATTACATAGTAAAAGGTCAATTTAGCATTGCTTTTCAGAATCTTTTTTGGGGACAAAAATATTGTTAAACAATATGCTTTTGAATTCTTCAAAAGTACTTTTGAAATAAAAAAAAATGTTTTGCAAAAATACTTTTTTAATCGAAGCAGAAAATTTTAGTTTTTATTCAAAAGTATATTTTGACTCAAAAATACTACTGAGAATAATGCTAAATTAGCCCTAAATAGAGAATGAGATACATTTTTGGTTGTTGAATTAAGTTATAGATGTCTTTATCTTAAGATTAGGGCCTGATGAAAGTTTTGCTCTTGATAATGAACCGTTGTTACTCTGCGAATATCATGATGATAGTAGTTTCAAGTAAAAGCATGGCTACTAGCCTAGTACTAGGCTACTACAATGACATTTTACTTCTAATTATAGATTGTAGTAGTTTCAATTTATAAATAACATAAATTAAATAAAATATTTAAAAATAATAATAAGGGGAAAATAATATATTCATTCAATTGTGGTAAGAAATAATTATATTTATTCATAAATTAAAGGAAGTATTATATATTAATTAAATTTTGGAGTCAATAATTATATTAATATTATAATAAATGAGGTGTCAAAAAGTGTTCACTTATTGTAATTCTACAATATCATATAAGATTATTTCCTAATTTGCTTATATATCTTACTTTATATAATATATATTATGAATTTATATGATTTGGTGTCCAAATAATTGCATATCCAAATAATAAAAAATATGTGAAATTTAAAAAAATATAAATACGGATGATTTAATTTTTAATGAGATAATATTAACTAAGGATAATTATTATGTTCACTAGGAAAACTCTACAAACAAATTTAAAATGATGTCAAATATTATTTTTAATTATTTTATCATCTTATTACACAAAAAAATAACATTATCCTAAATATATTTGACACCATACAGAATAATAATCTTATTATCTAATTAATTAACAATGTATAATGTATGAGACAAATATAAATCCTTAAGATGCAAATATAATTGTGCTAGCTACATAATCCAGCCCGCCATCACATGGTCCAAATTCCAATGGCAAGTGGCCGTTTGAAGGACTAACAGGCATGGAACGGCCCATGAAATTCCCTGTGGCTATAGTAGAACCCATCTAGTGCCAGCCCCATATTGACTATCATGAAAATTAGAGGGCGTTGGGTTCGACGAATCTTAGATTACGTTCCTCGATAAAATTACAATAATGTAAAATTACGGGTGAAATGTGAGATTACCTTGTATGGTTCATTCGGTTGGAATGTAAGATTCAAGTGTTTGGTTGATGAAATGTAAAATTACCCAAAAACAAATTTTACTATATTGTTCTTGTTATAACATATGGACTCATTAAGCAAATAATTTAATTACTAGGAGGATGCTAAAGAGCAAGCTAGTTTACCAAATTGTCAATCATTCTATAATCCTAATAATTGGGGAAAAAAACCTATAATCTTGTAAAGAAAAAAGAATTTGATTGAAAGATATGGCCTCAGTGAAATTTTCTATTGAAATGACAATTTAAATCATAAACAACAAATCAGATAAGCTTTAAACTTCAATGTATAACAGTAATATTAAATTAATCGAATAAGTATAAGGAATTATTTTAGATAAAAATAAATTAAAATCATAATAAAAAATAAATTTGGGATTTAAAAATTGAAAGCTAATTGAAACTTACAAACAATACAACATAGAGGAAGAAATGGTGATGGTGGCCATTGTACAAAGTCTCCTCTTTGTACCTATCTCTCAATATAGTTTCTTTAATTAATTAAAAAATGATTTATAACAATCGAAAAAACCTTTTCTAAAAAGCAAACAAGAGGAGTCATAACAATTAGCAACATAAGAACTCAACCCTTTCATTTTTGTTCTTTTCGCCTTTTGCCAAAATTGAGCAATACCCCTTTTCTCTGCTATTTTTCTTTTCAACAATTGCTGCTTGTGCCGATTCTCCCTTTATTCTCCTCCTCTTGGCATTTTTCTGCTCTTCTTGTTTCTCAATTTGACCAAGCCAATCCCTTCTCTCCCTCCTTTCTTACTCATTCGAAGTTCTTCTTATCACTTACTTAAAACCGAATTCTCCTTCTCTTTATTTCTTTTTCTGCAACTTTTCATCTCTGTCAACCTTGAGTATTCTTTCTTAATCTGGAATTAGGCCGAATATTAGTTATCTTTTCTTCTTCTTCTCTTCTGATTTAGTCAACATTTGATTGTTGTTCGTGACTGATTCTCTTCCTTCCCATCTGCTTTAATCCGCATCGTCAAAGGTTTGTTGGTTCTGTGGCTAAATGCTAGTTCTCTTGTTGGCCGTGTGTTTTCCGTAGGTTAGTATTTGATTAACCTTGGTTATTGGATATTAATGCTTAATAATGGTTGTAGTACAAATAAACCACAAGGAGGTGAGATCGCTTCATAATCATACGGCTTAGGAAGTATAAGTCGATTCAGTTAAGGTAGGTATTAATCTTGGGTTCGACTTTTGTATTGGAAAGGCTTGTTAAATCTTATTAATGGAATGGCTAACCGAGTACCCTAATCGAATATAGGTTCTACGCTCGTGGGCTACTGCATTTTTCTTCAACAAGGTGTGTATACACACCACTCCAATCGTAGATTGGCAAATACCGAAATCCCAAAATACCGAAAATTCAAAAAGCCAAAAGTACGGCTACGGCTATCACACGAGCGACTCAGATAACCTAAATTGTCATAACAGTGAAAATGGGCCTAAGTGGGCCCACACACTCGTGTGGCCCACTAAGCCCAAAAATGCCCTTGGCCATGCGATCGCCATGGTCAGCTCATTATTTTCTCTCCATCTTAGAAAATTTTACTTGCGTAGGGCCCATAGGCCTATTGGGCCCACTCGGCCCATTCTGATCCATTTGGCCCAAAAACGGCCTAAGACCACGAGATCGCTCATGGCGACCTATGTCGTTGTATCGACTTATCCACACGTACGTTTGTGCACTCGTGTGATAGCCATAGCCGTACTTTTGGCTTTTCGATTTTTTGACATTTCGGGATTTCGGCATTTGCTGATCTACGATTGGAGTGGTGTGTATACACACCTTGTTGAAGAAAAACGCAGTAGCCCACGAGCGTAGAACCTATATTCGATTAGGGTACTTAGTTAGCCATTCCATTAATAAGATTTAACAAGCCTTTCCAATACAAAAGTCGAACCCAAGATTAATACCTACCTTAACTAAATCGACTTATACTTCCTAAGTCGTATGATTATGAAACGATCTCACCTTCCTATGGTTTATCTGTACTACAACCATTATTAAGCATCAATATCCAATAACCAAGGTTAATCAAATACTAACCTAAGGAAAACACACGGCCAACAAGAGAACTAGCATTCGGCCACAAAACCAACAAACCTTTGACAATGCGGATTAAAGCATATGGGAATGAAGAGAATCGGTTACGAACAATAATCAAATGTCGACTGAATCAGAAGAGAATAAGAAGAAAAGATAACTAATATTCGGCCTAATTCCAAATTAAGAAAGAATGCTCAAGGTTGACAGAGATGAAAAGTTACAGAAAAATAAATAAAGAGAAGGAGAATTCAGTTTTAAGTAAGTGATAAGAAGAATTTCAAATGAGTAAGAAATGAGGGAGAGAAGGGATTGGTTCAGTCAAATTGAGAAACAAGAAGAGCAAAACAGTGCCAAGAGGAGGAGAATAAAGGGAGAATCGGCACAAGCAACAATTGTTGAAAAGAAAAATAGCAGAGAAAAGGGGTATTGCTCAATTTTGGAAAAAGGCAAAAGTCACTCATCTTGAATTCATATCATCTTATACCTTTCCCGTTAAATCATTTAAAATAGCGATGGATACATGGGCAGTACACAGTGTACAATATGGTAAACCTGTCAACTCATATTCGGGAGTGCTTATAAAAAGACATAAACAGGAAGTTTATCCAAGTTAAAACAGAAAGCTCAAAAGAGTTGTATTCAAGGAGCTCGTGCGAGCCTATAACGGGTAGTTCTGAAAAGTCATTAATCGAGAAGCTTCGGATAGCCATATGTCGGGAAGTTCAAGCGAGCCATAACGGGAAGCTCACAAAAAGCCAATTTAACAGGAAGCTCACGAAGAGCCATATATTGGGATGCTCATAAGAGCTAATGTGTGTCCACAACACATGTAGGATCACAACCTATCGAGACGCTCCAAAGAGTTATAACAGGAAGCTCGCAAGAACTATATAACGGGATGCTCATGAGAGCTAATATCGGGACGCTCTTTCAAGCTATAGTGTGTCTGCAACGTATGCAAGACCACAACCAATACGAGAGCCCTGTATCCAATCGATTTTCATGTATTCAAACAGATTTTAATATTTATCGAGTATTTTTCGGATATACGATTAATTTCATAAACATAACAATTATACAATTTGATATTCACATATACATCATTTAATTCAAACATATAAATGTACACAAGTTAGTTACACGAACTTACCTCAACACTTGCTCGTGTATGAAAATCTACTAATCCGACACTTTTTCTTTTCCTCGATCTAACTCCTTATTTGATCTTTTCGGATCTATATAAATGAATTTAATCATCAATTTATTAAATTTCATATTCAAATCAACCCAATTCACACCTTAGGCAAAAGTACCATTTTTCCCCTATACTTTTAATTAATCTAATTTTGTCCCTAGGCTCGGAAAATGAAATTCATGCAATTTAATCCTTATTCCAAGCCTAACTGATTTTTTACATATAAAAATAGTAGTCCACGTATTTCAAAAAAATCAAAAAAAATTCATGAATTTTACATCTTTTCAATTTAGTCCTTAAATCACAATTTCATGGAAATTTCCTTTACAAAAGTTGTTTACCTATCAACAACCTTTCATTTTCTACCATAAATTTCAAAATTTCAGCATAATCATCCATGGAAAAATTTTAATACTTCGATAATTTTGCAAATTAATCCCCAAATTAACTAGATTAGGTTATTACGATCTCAGAAATATAAAAATTACTAAAATCGGGACAAGAATACTTACCTAATTAAGCTTGCTTGAGTTCTTTTCTCTTAGCTAGGTTTCCATAAAACTATTTGGGGAAGATGATGAAAATAAGATGACATTAGATTATTATCATCTTTAATTATTTCAATTTCTAATTTAGTCCTTTTCTTTTCTTCAATTTCCATAGATGAATCATCATAATTATCTACTAACTTCATTTAATGATCTAATTTCCATATAAGGACCTCAAGTTTTGAATTCCATAGTTATTTGATACTTATATCTACTAGAACTCAACTTTTGCATTTCATGCAATTTGGTCCTTCTATCAATTTAACATGTAATCGGTAAAATTTTTTTAACAAAATTTTTATACGTTATTCCTATCATTATGCAGACCATGAATTATTATTAAAATGATTTTTCTTTTTAACTTAGATTTGTGGTCCCAAAACCACTATTCTGATTTTACTGAAAACGGGCTGTTACAACTCTCTCTCCTTTTAAGATTTTTGCCCTCGAAAATCTTACCAGTAAAGAGGTTCGGGTATTTCTTTCTCATTGTTTCCTCCGGTTCCCAGGTAGCTTCTTCTATTCCGTGACGTTGCCAAATAACTTTTACTAAAGCTACCTTTTTATTTCTTAGCTCTTTCGTCTCACTTGCTAGAATTTTGATTGGTTCCTCACTGTAAGTCATATCAGGTTGAATCTTAACTTCTGTCTGGGAAATAACATGAGAAGGATTTGATCGATATCATCGTAACATAGACACGTGGAAAACATTATGAATTCTGTCAAGCTCTGGTGGTAATGCTAATTGGTATGCAACAGGTCCGATTCTTTCGGTGATCTCATATGGTCTGATGAACCGTGGACTTAGTTTTTCTTTACGACCAAACCGAAGAACTTTCTTCCAATGCGATACTTCTAAGAATACCTTGTCGCCAACTTGGAATTCTATCTCTTTTCGTTTAATATCTGCATAAGATTTTTGACAATCAGAGGTTGTTTTCAAGCTATCCCGAATTACCTTTACCTTTTCTTTAGTCTTGTGGATTAAATCAACTCCATGTATCTTTTTCTCATTGAGCTCCGTCCAATACAACGAAGTTCTACATTTGCGACCATACAGAGCCTCATACGGTGCAATTTTAATGCTTGACTGATAGCTATTATTATATGCAAATTCAACTAAATGCAGATACTTTTCCCAGTTACCTTCGAATTCTAGCACGCAACATTGAAGCTTATCTTCTAAAATATGTATCACACGTTCAAATTGACCATCAGTCTGAGGATAGAATGCAGTACTGAAATGTAATTGTGTACCCAGAGCTTCTTGCAACTTATTCCAGAATCGAGATGTAAACCAATGATCCCTATCTAAAATAATGGAGACCGGCACTCCATGTAGTCTGACAATCTCAGAAACATATAACTCTGCTAATCTATCCAGGGAGAAATTCATACGTACCGGAATAAAGTGTGCAGACTTCATTAAACGGTCAACAATTACCCAAATGACATCTTTCTTTTTCGGAGATAAGGGCAACCTTAATACAAAGTCCACAATAACTCTTTCTCATTTTTATTCTGGTATCATTACTGGCTATAAAAGTCCTAAAGGTACCTGATGTTCAGCTTTAACTTGCTGACATACTAAACATCTGGATACGAATTCAGAAATATCATGTTAAAATTGGGTGTAGACGAGAGTGAATGTCCAAGAGGGTGTAGAGTTAAAATTGGGAAGCAAAGGCTAGAGATTTTAATTTTCAAACTTACAAGAGAAAAAGAAAAGGAACAAGGAGATATTTGATTTTTTTGTCTTAAAATATAATAAAAAGGATTATATTGATAAATATAATAAATATATAGGGTGTTTTTGTCTTAAAATTCAAATTCTACCCATACTATTAGATTACACCCTATATTACAGGAGGGTCAGAATGTTAAAATCCAAACACCATAATCTCATTCCGGAATGTAAGATTATGGGTCGTAATGTTATATTGGATGAACCAACCCCCTGATTTAATTGCACAAAATATTCTAAAACTATGATATTTAGGGGAGAGCAAAAATCGATTTTAACCAAAAAAATAGACACAATTGATTTTTTTGTTTCAGTTTAGTCGGTTGGGACGATTTTGTCTATTTCGCTATTAGTTTAGATGGTGTTGTCAATTGGTTCTCAATTTTTGAAACCCAAAACTAAATCGACTGAAAAAATCAAGTTTATATAATATTATTTTTTAATTATTTAAAATTTGAACCAAATTAACGATTTTAGTAATGAAAGGACCTTATAGATATAATATATAGTTTAAGGGTTTAATTAGAATGCTTTAAAATTTGAGGCTTAATTTAGAATGAGTGTCATAATTTGAGGATGTTTGATGCAATTAACTCTGAAAATGATATAAAAAACCGAATTCTCTATGCTATATAAAGCCAAATTAAATTGATGTAACGAATTAATTGATGATTAGTTTAGTTATAATTTTTTTTAAGTTAACAAATATTAAATTTAATATAATTTCCTTTTAAAAATACTTATTTTTGTAAAAAAGGAAAAAAATAATCCTAAAGCCTCTACTATTTTTAAAAATAATTATACATTCTTTAAATAAAAACGTCTACTCAAAAAAAAAATCGCCAATAATTTTAATGCTTATACGTACATGCATTCTTTTTAACAAAACAAGCATGGTGAACGTATGATAATGTATTAGTAAAAAAAAAACAAATTAAGGATATTAAATTATGTGGACTAAAAGATATTATATAAAATATGTATTTATAAAAAAATTATGTATAAATCAAATTAAACTTTGATTAACATATTAATTTTTATTAATTTTATATAAAAATATTTTTAAAAATATCCTTATAATAATATTCTTTTTATTAAAAAATATTTTTTAATGATAAATAACAGCAGCGTTTAACGAAATTTTCTATTCTTTTCTTTAAAAAATAATTGCCCAAAAAATTAGTTAGTCGAAAACTTCTTCTCTATTTTTTAAATTTTGAAATGAAAAAAATTACATTTTGTGACCCAAACTAAGAAACAGATATGGCATTGGACTGTCAGCATATTATCCCAATCTGAATGAATTTTATACAGCACCAATAATACTAATATATGCTCTTAGGATAATATGATGGATAGTTGGATACAGATAAGTGACAAAACGTTAAAAACGTAGCTCTCTAGCTGATTTACATAACGCCCCAGTTTGTGTAGTGTATTCTGCTAATGCACCTGAATGGCCTCCGCCTTCTTTTGGAAAAAAAGTGATCCGAATAAAACAGCAATGCCGGTTACCGCAATGGTGAATATAAGTCGTTTCCATGAATATTCAGGTGGCTGCCTTCTCGGAGCACCTTGTTCCCTTTCAGGGGCCCCCACATCCCTAACCATAGATCCCAAATCCATTAATGAAACCCAAGATGAATTCGTATAAACATAATGACGATGGATATGGCAGGCAACGAAGAGCAAAATTCTGGGGATGGTTTTCAGGAAACTAAGGCTCGAGTACGGGTGATATGTTCAAACATTGTTACAATAAATCTTAGGTCATATTGAACAAAAAATAATAATCTTAGATCATAAGATACATGACTTCTCGGGCTTTAGAGACCTTTGTACTAGAAGTCAGGTTCATTTTTCCACTTTACTAAAAAAAATGACATTATTTCCTTTACATTAGATCAAAAAGTAAATTAGTCCTTTCTATTGAAAAAAATCATTCATTTCTACTGTTGAAAACTGGTGTAGTTGGCAGAATAACCATATAGTTACACATAATGTGCCGCATCTACCTCATGATGACGTACAATGACCATTTTTTAACTGTAGAAACAGATGAAAATTTTATAGGAAAGACCAGTTTACTCTTGGATTTAATGTACAAAGACTAATTTGCCCATTTTTTTTAGTAGAGGGGGCAAAATGCAATCCAACTACTAGTACAAGGGTCTACATGGTACTTTCACCGAGATAAGTTCCATCTATATGCAGATGACGGGAACAAAGTTAAACTATGCACCATGTCAGGTCATGACTGAATTAGTGCATCTACAAAACACTCTAAAGGTAAATAGTGTATGTACCTGGAAGATTCCACATTGTTTTCTGCAATACCAGTGCACCTACTTGCATGGTTATATCTTTCTCTCAGTCTAATGTATCTGTTACATTGATAACACATCTCTGTCCGGTTCCCACAGACTTCCTAAAATCACAAAGCAACACAATATTGTAAAAATTTCTCCTAACATATATAATATGAATCCTTTAATTCAAAATTATTCATAATTACCTGATGCTCAGCCAGATCAATAGCAGGCAACGGAAACTCACAAAACTCACAATTAACAATCCTCTGGGGGCAACTTTCACCTTTATGTATATCTAGATTTCCACGTTCCATTGTCGCACTGCACAATGAGCAAGCCACCTGCTCACATAATGAGTCAATAGCATGATCAATTTAGTATAAGGCATTATGTGAGATTTTTAAGTAGATATGCACTTGCACATTACCAAAAGACACAAAAGCATAATTGAATTAACCAACAATAAACTTGGTGACTTGGTTAACAAATCTTGGTTAACTGCACCTCCCCATTGTTATCAATCACTTAAGGACTAGTTGGAGTCTATATTTCCACTTATTTAACTGTTTAATATTTCATGAATGTTTAGACTTAACTAAATCTCTGGTGGTTGATAGATTCTTCAGACCTAATAAGTTCAAATGAAAATAGCTGAGAAAATAGTACTTCATGCCAAAATGAGACATCAAAACCCGAACAAAAGGAAAAATAAGAAGTTCAAATGAAAGAACAAAATCGGGAAATGGGAGGGGAGTTATCAACTCAAATATCCATCAATGTAACCAGGCTTTTTCGATTAGCTTTCACAGATAAACTGCAAATCCAATGCCAATAAGATATTCAAATGTGACAACTTAGTTATCCCTCTGCCAAGCTTTCTTCCAAATAAAGTATTTTAAAAGAACTTTTAAAAAATCAACTTTTGAAAATTTGTAACATATTTTAAGATTTGAATACTATCTAGTCTTGCTGTTTATTAAGCTACACCCAAGGGTCAAGAGTTTCATTGCTTCTAGCTCAAGCAGCATCAAAGCCATCAAAATGATAGGGAAATCAGAAAAATTAAACAAGAAAGGTAAAAAGTTGATTCATTACAAACAATCAGAAAAGACCTAAACCATACCGGAGCATGGGTGTTTAAGAAATGTTCCTTAGCATGCCTTATTGGAACCATATCACCACAAACATTACATTTTTCTAGATTCCGGGAGCAATGAGCATAATGCAAATCAATATTTGAAGAAGGTATGGCCCTGTCACTGAAAACATTAAAAAGAAAAAAAAGTTACTCATTAGAATTTCTAGGGCATGCAATTTTCCAATACCATTTCATATGGAATAAAAAGACCTCCACCCTCATTCAACTAGATTAATGAAAGAAATCATTGCAACATAAAATTTAATTATTAAACCACCTCAAAACTAAGGCAGGCATCAAAACAGGATTCAAAAACAAAAAACGCACATCCTGTACAAAAAAGGGAATAGCTATGCACTTCAGTTTCTTTAATCGAAAACTTATATTCCGCATCCTAATAATTTTAGGAACACAACAAAGCACATGTGAAAGTTCCATATCAACAGCAAGCATTCGTTATAAAAAGGAAAAAGAGGAATTTGAAAGCTTTATTCAACATATTGCTAAGCTTGCAGTTCAGTATCAAGTAGATTGTAATTATAGTCCAAAAGCATAAAAGAACCTCAAGAAAGGGTTCCAACAATATATTGTAATGTTCAAAATACCAGCAAAATTTTCATAATTTAATAGATTTTCAGCAATTGAAAAAGATGAAACCCCTGATCACATGAACTGATTGCAATCATAAACGCATCAAACAAACATAATTTCAGGTTCTAAAAGATATCAAAGCAAGAAATTTAACTAAGTCATTCCCTTTCCAGCTTGATTTGATCAACTTAAATCAACTAATCACTTTTTAAGCAAAAACTAATTTCCAAGTACACAAATTTCCAGACAAATCAGGCAACAAGAATTCATCCACAATGAAAATTGAAACAAAAAGGCAGGGATCAGAAAGACAAGAAAAAAGATTGCATCAAAAGTTCAACGAATTAAAATCAATTATACAAAAGAAAATCATAAAGATACACAATTTCAAGAAACCCGTATATTAATACATACCAGTGATTGCATATGCGGGTGGTTTCATCCGAAGCAATTTCCATGGGCGATCCGTCCAAAATCTGCAAATCAAAATTCAATGAGAAACAAGAAATTGAGGGGAAAATTCAGATAAGCGGAAAATGAATTTGGGAAAAGATATTAGAAGAATTAACCTACAAAAAGCCCTCTTCTTTTTATTTTTATTTTTCCTTTTTTTCTTTAAATTTCTACGAGAGAAGAAAATCGAATAAAATAAAATTATGGCCAAGACTCGTAGAGCATTTATTATTTTGACTAATTTACAGGTTGAAGTTGAACGAACAACTTTAGATGTTTGATTATTGGATCGGGTCGGGCTGGATTAAATTTGTATGTTTGTTGTGGATCCGGTCCATACAATTGGGCCTTTGACTCGTTTATTCTTTTTAATATTAAAAGGTTTAAAACTGTAAAAAACCCTCAAACTTTTACAAAAAAATAATTAAACCCTTTTTTTTATACTCAATTAGGTACTTAAACTTTTAAAATACATCTAAAAGACCCTTAAATTTTAAAAAAAATAATAACTAAGCCCCTGCTCTCTTTTTTGCACTCAACTGGGTATTTGAACTCTCAAAATGCATAAAAAAATCTCTCAATTTTTTTCAAAAATAGCAATTAAGTCATTTTTTTTTGCACTCAATTATATACTTTAACAGTTGACCATTAAATTTAACCGCCCTAATTTTTTTCATTTAAAGCCACCATGTGTCGCAACCACGACGTAACATGTGACAAAAAATTATAAAAAATAAAAATTATTAAAAGTTATAAAAATTATTAAATTTTAATAAAAATATTAAAAATTAGAATTTTTTTGTAAAAAAAGTAAAAAATTATAAAATATATAGAAATATAGAAAAAATATAAAATTTTATAAAATCGTAAGAAAATTATAAAGAACTGTAAAAAAATATAAAATTTGTAAAAAAAAATTATAAAAACTATCGTTCCAAAAGAATTATTTTATAATTTTTGTATAAATTTTATTAAATTTTATTTTTTATCATTTTTTGCCACATGTCACGCTGTGTTGCGACATGTGATGACTTTAACTGGAAAAAAATTGGGGCCGTTTAACTTTAATGGTCAACGGTTAAAAGGCCTTTTTGATGCATTATATAATTTTTTTATTATTTTTATAAAATTTTACAATTTTTTATATTTTTATGATTTTTATATATTTTTATAATTTTTAATAAAATTTTATAATTCTATAACTTTTATTGATTTTTATTTTTTATATTTTTTCCTCATGTCACGCCGTGGTTGTGACACGGGGTAGCTTTAAATGAAAAAAAATTAGTGGCAACTAACTTTAACGGTCAACTGTTAAAGTACCCAATTGAGTGAAAAAATGGCTTAATTTTTTTTTTGGAAAAATTTTGAGGACTTTTTTTGATGCATTTTGGCAGTTCAAGTACCCGATTGAGTGAAAAAAAAAAGCAAGGGCTTAATTGTTTTTTTTTTTAAGTTTGAAAGCTTTTTTATGCATTTTGAAAGTTCAAGTACCCAATTGAGTGAAAAAAAAATAAAAGCTTAATTGTTTTTTTAGAAAATTTTGATTGCTTTTTAAAACCTTAACCATATTAAAATTGAAAAATATTATTAATTTTTTTAAAAAAAATCCATCTGTTTGGTTGCTTTCAATTTTTACCTAACAAAAGAATTAATAATTCTAAAGCTTTTCACTATAAAAGAATAAAGGCTTAATTGCAATATTTTCCCTTATACTGTTTTATAAATTTAGATATTTAAAGTTTTTTTCCTGATCAAAAGTGATACTTAAACTATTCATTGCATCACATTTTACCCAAAAAGTGTACAATGTCCAATAAAAACATGTCACTTATTACTTGTCACACTCTTATTGGTTGGTATTATGTTTTGAGATAAAATAAGATAAAATTTATAGTTTCAATACCACTTCGATTAAAAAAAATTTAACTACTTAAGTGTATAGTTTGAAGGTCAATTTTATAGTCAAGCCAAAAATAAAAACAACGGGAACTTAGAAATTCGAGGGTTGAGTCTTATATTGTGCAAATCATATTTGGGTTATTTCTATATTTTATTTTGATTTAAATCCTAATATTTATCTATTTTGTTCAAATTTAGTTTGATTTAAATTTGAATATATTTTGATTATCAATTTGATTGTGAATTATAATGATTAATTTTGATTATAATTATTTGGGTGTATTATTAGCTATTATACTTATAATTATATTTCTTTGAAAAATAAATTTAACACCACGTTTATTCCTCCTTATTCATTGAATGGTAAACCATTTCTTTCTTTGATTGAATGTAATACTCATTCAATGGAATGATCATTACTTCTCTAATACTTGTCTTCTATTAACAACTATTCTTTTGTATCATCAAAGAATGGCTATTCCATGAAACATTGAATAACAAAAAAAAAATCAGATTAGTCCTTAAAACTTGGCATTAGAAAATATAAAAATAAAATATTTAAAATATTTTAATATAATTTAAACTCTACAAGGAGACTAAGTGACACATACTCTGTTTAAGATGTAGTGAAAAAATAAAAATTAGTATTAGAAAAATGATAAACTAATTAAATGGCACATGAGTAACTTCTAATTTTGTTTGTGAAATAAAAAAATGATAATTCTATATCCAATGTTATTAATGTTGAATGGAGTATTACATTTAGGGTCTGTTTGATTGGCAGTAAAATGTTTTCCGTAAAATGATTTCTGGAAAATGTTTTACTTTTCTGTAAAATGATTTACTGGAAAATATTTTCTAGTGTTTGATTGAATCTGTGTAAAATATTTTCTGCTGTTTGACAGATTTCCTGAAAATATTTTCCGGAAAAGTTGTTTTTACATATATTAATAAATTTATATACATATTAATAAATTTTTATATTTTAAATTATTTTTACACATATTGCAATGATTTATTTATAAATAAATTTTTTATTAATAAAAGTTTTTTATCTAATTAAATTCCAAATGTTCATCTATTTGTAGATTATACCGATTTGATTTTACTTCTTCATTATTAAAACATTTATTTGTATTTAAATTTTATATTAATTTGATTCTACTTTTATCCAATCTGATTCTTGTGATACATATATTTAACATGGGATTTAAATTAAAATAAAAAATACTGTAATTATTAGAAAATTTCATTTTTTTTAAAAACTAGTATATTGTATTAACTCGTACTAAATGATATGTCAAACTTAAATTGCTACATTAATATATATTGGGTAACTAATGCAAGTGTAATATGCAATTAAAAGCTAGAATTTAAATGTTACCAACACAAAAAATAAAGACGAGATAATAAAAATTATTGAAAAAGAAAAGCAAAACAGTAACCCATAGCACAACAAGAAACTAGTTATATTGTTGTTCTCTTTTTTCTATCCAAACCCAAAACAAAACATCAAAACCGCATTTAGTACTACCAAAGTCTTTTATGGTTCCATCTAAGATTTGCAATAAATGAATTTGAAACTACTTAGGACCAATGTCTTTGAGAGCACATATCTGCTCTTCCCCCATTGCAAACATAACAGACACAACCAGGTCTTTCCCCTCAGCAAAACCATCCATGATCTGCAATCACACCAAAACACATGAATGTAAAATTATATAACTACCATCTTCATGATATGTAAATTGGAACCAACATTTTTTTTTTGTTCTAGTATTAGATACACTTGAATTAGTATGCCAAGAGATTAACTTACCTCCTTACATTCTTGTTCCATTTCCTCATACGTCAATGCTAGCTTCTTTACCACATTTTCTTTTGTTTGTTCAATTGTCTGTAAAAGATCACAGAAATAGTAGTTAAAACCATCCACTATAGTTACCATATCTGGACTACAAACAGCAGCGACATACTTTTGCAAAGACTTTCGCTCATGTTTCACAATTTTATCAAAGACAGTTAAGGGCAAAGTAAGCAACCAACTAACCTTACTCAGTAAATCAGAGAGTTTTTTCATCTTGGCCTCCATCAATGCAATATGTTTCAGACTGTTAATGTCTTGTGAAACTGCAGTAGACCCATTTTGTCAAGGTCCTTGTGAGCCTTTTGCAAAATGTTAGCAAATAATTCATTTTTAACTTTTAGGCTGTTAGCAAAATATTTCAAGTACATATCAAATAATTCCGTCAAAAATCTCAAACAATAATGCCTTTGGGGTTCTGGCAAAGTGAAAAGCTTGACATGTAATTGCAATGGATCTTAAAACCCACATTACAGCAATTAAAACAGAAGAGTACTCTGAGGTTACAAATGAATTCCAAATCCAAATTTTCAAATTAATGTTTCCAAACATAGCATAAATGAACACAATCACAGCATAAGAATTTATAGCCAGAACCACATAATATTTTTCATTCTCAAAATAACTAATTACTTTGAAAGTAACCAGCAAGATAAGATGTTTACAGTGACAACATCAGATGATACAATAGCAACATGTTTCTTCATTTTTCATTCTTGAATACAACTTGGTCATGCATTTGCCTAAAAGAAATGGAAAACACACATTTCTAAGCACTGAACTGAAGAGGTTGGAGTCACTACAACAAAAAAATGTCTAGCAATGATGAACATAATCAAAGAGGTACAAGTCGTGTGAGTTAAGATAATGTCTAACAACCTGGTAAAATTATAGCAGCACATATATAAAAGAACAATACAGTTCAGCTAGTACAACATGAGAAAAATGACTATATTTTCCTAAAAGAATATGGGGTTCAATAAGGTTCCCCGCATCATAAGGCCAGGAAATTATAGAAGAAAAAGACAGAAATCGATGAAATATAAACCTCTCATTTGCTTTATTATTATATGAAAAAAAGACAAAAATCATTCACAAAAGGAGTGTGAGGTAGATTTTCATATTTGTATGCTACAAGGCGATTTTGTGTGATTTGCTCAGTTGAAACTTTGTTTTCAGCACAATGTGACAAGTCAACATGTATTGTTTTGCTTAGTGATAAATAATATGTTTTTTTTAAGTAACATCAAGGAATGAGCATGATTTCTTGAAAACCAAGTCCTGCAAACAAGTGAAGCCAGAGAAAAGACCTTATGTAACACCGTTAGACCACAGTCCATGCACAAGAAAACCAAACAGTCTAAAAAGAAAGGAAATATTAATAAAGGAACTCAAAACGGACATTGGCTTCTCTAAAAAAGGATCTCAGCTCGTCCAATGACTTCTCAAAACTTCCATACATTCTAATGGATAACCTTAGCCACTTCGAAATATGTGCTCTATTCTAATGACTGAGATGATTAATTGGGATAAATTTGTATCCGAATTCGAAGCCATACTCATACAGCTATTCATCTTGAATGAGGCACACCCTTACTCTATTTGCCTATGGTAATAATTTCATAGTGCTAAAATCAAAATGGACAATTCAAGCAAAGCAAATCACTGATACAGAAATCAAAGTTAACATACTGAAAATAAAAAGAAAGAGGACTGTCTATGGTTAAGGAAATTAAAATAAGCATCAATTTTATTATGACTAGTGAGGACTTACATGCCATCAATATGACATTCACCATTGGGGAAGGAGCAATTGCAGGTGACAGTACTGTTGTTAATGGCCTCAGGCACATTTGGCGGCGGCGGTGGAGTAAACCAACTTGACTTATTGTTGCAAGGGTTTTCATTGTAATTCCAATCCTTCTTCCCAAGTTCTGTTGCTATCTCACGAAGAGCTCTTACTGCAAACCCAGAAAGAAAAGAACAAATATTTGAGAAGCAATTGGAGGAACTAGTATTGGGTTGGTACAAATTTACAAGCAAATCACAGGATAATTCTAAACACTCAAGTATATACTCAAATGAACCAAACCTGCAATTTACTGTTTGGTTGAGATTAGTTAAGAAACAATGAAAGAAAAGTGGACTGGAACAGAGTAAAGTCTTGGAATATGAAGAGGAAATTTCCAATATCAGCTAGTAAAGAAATACTGTTAATCTTTAACACAACCTGAAGCAAGAAAGAAGTTGCAAAGCTGTGCTAACTTACCTTCATAATCTGGAGGATAGGGCGGCTCCACTTGGGCTTCAACCATCTGTATATAACCAAAATATAACCAAAACATCATCCAGCAAGAAAAGTCGCCCAAATAGGAGGCGAATAGCCCAATAGATAATCTGTAATCTTCATCGGCTACTATACTTTCTCTAAATTTGATGACAATCAATATAATTTATTAAAATAAAAATGTTAGAAATCAAAGAACGAGAGAGGAAGAGAGGAAACAAAACAGAATATGCTGAGAAGAGAAGATGAAGAACAGAAGAAGAAAAAGGAATGAAAAACGGAAGAAGAAGAAGGAGCCTTACCTGGATTAAGGAGGAACCAGAAGAGGTCCTTGACCAAACTGATTTGCAATCCAAGGGGAAGGGAAAAGGGAAGGGGAAGGGAAAGGGGAAAGGGTAGAAGAAGGCATCATTTTCCGGAAAATGTCTTACCGAGTTCAAAAGCGTAAGACATTTTCTCCAAATTTGTAATAGGTTTTCCCGTGTTGCGGAATTGGTTTTACAAAAGGAAAATATTTTCCTGCTACCAAACACTGGAAAACGTGTAAAACCAATTCCGGAATTGGTTTTCCCCTATCAAACACAGCCTTAGTTTAATTTGCTGGAACTTGTGGAAGAGGAGGAATAAATGAGTGCTTAATCATTCATGACGATACTTCATACGTGGGCATCATTGCTAGAAGCCTCTCATGGGCAAGGCATTGCTCTTGGATAGCTTCAAGAAGGGTTATAACGAGGCCTCAACCAGATCAAAGTGTCGGTTGGCAAAAAGGTGGGTGAAATTAAATATCGGTGGTGCGGCTGGATCAAACAGAATAGCCCAATGTATTGGGCGATGTTCAGTGCAACAATCAGAAGTGTGGATGTTGTTCGAAGTGAGACTAGTTTGTGATTGTGGATTTCGGAAAGTTGTTAGTACAACTGATTAATGCCCAGGGTAACAGGAGAAACCCGCTAGCTCTAATTCAGAGTATAAGGGAGTGTGTGATTGGCCATGGGATTGGAAGGTCATGGTGAGGCATGCTTTTAGAGAGTTGAACATGGTGGCGGATCACATTGCTCAACTAGCACAACAAGACATGAGTGATGCTTTTGGGAGATTGCCCTCTTCTTTTGTAACAAAAAAAAATGTTTATAAAATAGTAATTCTAGTCTTAAATATTTTTACTCTACAAAAACTCTTAACTGAATTAGTATCATGAAATAATCAGATTATAAATATGTTTTCTTCCTCTAGTCACATAATCTAGTTGTAAGAATTTTCAAAACGTTTTATTCTATGAAGTACTATTCTTAATGAGGTTTGAACTCGTTTCAAAATTTTGTTATTTACTAAAAATATTTTGAGAATGATATTCTATAATCTAACCATTCAAAGTTTAACTATTAAATATGAGATTGTTTTAATAGAGCAAAAGCACAATTAGATAAATTTCTTTTCCTTAATAATAATTAAATAAAAATAATATAAAAATTCAAATTACCTTGCGGAATTGTACATTTAATTATGAACACTATATATAATTGTACACAATTAGGAGAGAAGTAAACAAATTTTTATTTTTTTTGGCTAAAGTTGAATTTTAAATTTTTAGAAGTAAAAATATAATTTTATCATTATATTAATTTATAATTTTAAAATTTTTTAAGGAACTAAACTATAATTTCACCTTTTTTTGGAGGCCAATGCCTGCCCCAATGTTGCCCTTGTACACAATAGTAATGTTAAATGTTAAAAAACTGTTGAAAAGTAAAATATCCCGTTAGTGATTTTAAAAATAAGTTATTTTTATTTTTGTTATCTAAAAAAATTTATTAATTTAATCACCGCTGTTAATTAAATTGATTAAATTGATTAAATTCATCACTTAACTGTTAAATTATCATAATACTCCCATTTCCTTTTTTTAGTTATTTTTTCTTTAATTTTATTTTCTTTCTTTCTTCCTTTATCTTCTCTCTTCTAGTTTAGAAACCCTAGCCATCACCTCCCTCAAATATATATGTCGTTGCTGCTACCTTTGAACCATCATCGGCAAGCGTTGCTACCATGATCGTTTGACGTCTTCTTCGACATCAGGCCGTCGATCCAAATAGCCACCGTGAACCTGAAAGGAGTTTCGTCTTCTCTCATCTTTCTTTTTCTCACTTTTTATATTTTTTCTTATGACATTTTTTGTTTTGCTTCTTTCATGTTCTGGGTTTGCTAGATTTGAGACCCCTTCTTTTTCTTTTTGGTTATTAGGTGTGCTGTTGTGTTTATGGTTGTTGGTATTTAGGGTATTGTTATGGTGTTTTTATGTTTGGTAGATTTCACAGGGGATAGTGTAGGTTCTTATGATTTGGATAAGGGCTTAGGCAAATGGTGATTAGGAGGTTGAAAATGAGTAATAGGGGGATTGGTGGTGCCGGTTGAGCTTGTCGACAAAGCTAGGTTGCGAAAATGGTGACTTGAGGTTGTGGGTGATAGATGATGGCTAGACAGTGGAGTGTCGATGATGATTGCCAGGGGAGAAGATGAAAAAAAGGAGAGGAGACAGAAAATAAAGAAAAAGGGAAAAAATAACTAAAAAATAATTTATTGGTGGAGTGATTAATTTATTCGATTTAGTTAATGTAGATATTAAATTAAAAGTCACTTTTTATTTATCATTATATTTTAGTTAATTATGTTTCAAATGTTACGTTTTAGTCACTTACGTTATTGTTTTATTACGAAGTGATCACTTTACCATTAACTCTGTTACTCCCTAACGGGAGTCCTACGTGACAATTCAAATAGGTTTTAAATGCCAACTTAGATTTTCAATTGTTGGGATGAAAATAAATTTTTAATTAAATAAATTTAATTTAGATTGTCACGTAAGACATTGTTGCAATAACGTAAATTACATAGATTAGAATTTCAGGCCAATGTTAGAACACAAAATCGAACTTTCTTTTAATAAGAGGCATTAAATTAAGGGTAAATTACACAAATAGTTACTTAACTATAAAAAAATTCATTTTAAGTGCTTAAAATAAAAAATATATAATTTAAGCATCCACGTTACATAATTCTATTATTTTGGTCACACCCATTAAAATAACAAATGACAAGTTAACATGACAGTTAAAAAATCGACATAATAACAAATTTAATCCGTAACTATTACATATTATATCGATTTAGAAATAAATTTAAAAAATTTACCTTTGACATCACAATTTGATCCTCAAAATCTTTATTGTGTAAAAAATTCAGCTTACCATCCATAATACCGTCCATCAAATGAAATATAAGCCTTTTTAATTGAAAGATTCAGATATGTTAAAACCTAAACAGCATCCAACAAAATTCCATGTCTTCTAGCACTATCAACCTGATGAAAATAAAAAAGCCAAAAATAGGAACTTGAAAGAGAAAAAAGAAATTTGAAAATTTCATGAAAACCCACAAGTCAAATTCTGGGTGGCGCATTTGAAGATGGTTTCGTAGAAGGCTAACCTTGACCAAAGTCACAGTGGGGCAAATGCCATTGTGAATCATAATTAGAAGTGTTATCAGGCCGGGTTCGGATCAAGTCTAATAAAAAATTTATACTCGTTTGCTAGGTTTAGGTTCGGCTTGGCCTAAAAAATGGGCTTAAATTTTTGCTTAAATCCGACCCAGATAAAAATGCTAAAATTCAATTAGTTCGGCTCGCCTGTATTAAATTTTTATATTATTTTTATATGATTTTTAAATATATATAATACATCAAAAATACTAAAAATATTAAAATAATATTTCCCTAGCAAAATTTAAAAAATATGTATACTTAAATAACACTAAGATATATGCAATTTAACAAGTAAATGCCTCTAAAATAATAACAAAATTAACAATAAAACAAGTGTTATACAATATCCAAATAATAATAACAAAATAGTGGTAATATAATAGTAAAATGGTAGCAAAATAAAGAGAAAGCAACAAGGAAATAGCATTAAAACAACAAGAATAGCAAATTTTTTGTTCTTTTTGTGAATTCGGGGCGGGCTAAGCCCGGGCCAAAAATGTCATACTCGAGGCCCGACCTATTTTTTAAACGGACCTTTTTTTTTACTTAAGTCCATTTTTTGGACTTATATTTTTACCTAAACCCTCCTACTTCGACCCGATCATAACCCAATAAAAAAGACAACAATATAAATTTAACCCCAAAATGGAAACCTAGAATCAAAATCAAACATAATACAAACATGAGTGTACTCATCTTCATAACAAGCTTTTCATATTCATAAAGACAAGCATGTCACTTCAATTTTTTTTTTATATTGTTGTTTGTTTGAAGAACCCAAAAAGGATGGAAGCTTGAAAGGGGAAAAGGAACCCTTTTTATGTGTAGAAAAGAGGGAAAAACAACAATAATGTTTGCTGAATCAAACAAGGCTAAACGCCATTCATGCTCAAAACTCTTTCGCTTTGTGTTTCCTTAGACTAAATCGCTATTAATAATTGTACAAGATCAAATTGAGATTATTTGTAAATTTTAAGAATTAATTTTTAAAATTGTGACTAAATCGATATATTATTTAAAAGTTGAAGGTTAAATTTATTATTATACTGATTTTTTTAACTGTACGTTAGCTTGCTATTTGTAATTTTAACGAGAGTGACCAAAATAACCGAACTATATAATGTGTGTGCTTAAATTGTAAACTTTTGATTTTGAGTGCGTAAAATAAATTTTCTATAGTTGGATGACTATCTGAATAATTTATCATTAAATTAATTATCATTTGAAATTTTTGCGTTTTAAATTAGGAATATTGAAAAAATAAAAAAAAAACTAAATCAGGTTTTTTTAATACTATTTTAAAATATAAAAATAATGCATAATTATACTTTATTTTTGGAATAATTGGTGCTTTTTTAATTATCTCAAGTTGTATTGAGAATATTTCAGGCATACCCCATGCAAGAAACTCCATTGTTTAGGTTTGGAGACTGCCCTTAACGTCAATGTCTGATTGGTCGAGGCCACGTGAACCGTGAAGGGATAGTGCAATAAAATTTTGAGAATCTATCGATGGGAAATCTTTTGAAATTAAAGATGGAAATGATATAATTGATGGAAATATACAATATAATTTCTAGTTTTTTAACTCGTATATGTAGGGATTAATTATGTATATTAATTAAATTATTTTAATTATTTTTAAATTTTTAAAAAATTATAGCATTTCACAAATAATACAATCTAGGGTAATGCCAAAAAAATACTTTAGGAAATCATATATGAATAATAAATTTTTTAGAGTCAAAATATAATTTTATTATTATACTAAATTATGATTTGATAAAATTTAAAAGGTTTTTATAGTAAATTTATCATTTTTGGGGAGAACACCACTACTTATCCTTATCTTAATATGTGTAATTATCATAACTTTTTATTAAAGTAATACTCGATTTTAGAATTAATTCAATTTTTTTAACTAATAATTGTATTTGGTTTAGTGGTAAAACACACTACACTTTTAACATAAAACGCGTGTTTAAATTTTTAAAAGCGATATTATAAGAATAACCAACCACCAACCCCAAACATTAACATTAAAATAAACAGCAATAATAGAAAAAAAATAATTATAATTATATATATATTCTTATGGTTCCAACTAAAAGAAGCAAAAGGACAAATGCCAAACATCAGCCAAGATAAAGGGAAAGTCCAATTCCCATTATGATTTGGATTACATTAGATTTAATCCAAAAAAAAGTGGAAGTAATAATAGTGGCTTTTGTATAATAAAACTTTAAGTCATTTTCTGAATTGAAAAATAGAATAGTAGTTGTCTGTTCATGATGTTTATGGGGCTATGAGAGAAAAAGCAAAGTATCTACTAAAGATTTGGTCTTCTTTTGGGAAGTAAGATGTTGCTTTTGGAAATGCCTATGTTCCCACCCCCAACAAACTCCTTTCCCAGTGGATAATATATCTATATACATACACACACACATCAAGGACTTCATGTGCTTGGAATTATTATTATTTATCTAAGAACAAAAGTAAAGCATCAAGCAAAGTTTCTAACTCTTCATTTCCCCAAATCTTGGTTTTGGGAAAGTATTAATTCATCATTTTCTTTGATTTTGAATAAAAGAAAATTCATTTTTCATTCGAACTCACGTACTCTTACACTAATAGCAATGTCAATGTCAATCGAATTAAGACTCAATCGGCTTTTCACTTACTTTTTTAACTTATTATATAATTCTTTGCCAATTTCCTTTATGAATCTTGTTCCGGTCCACTTTTCCAAGAAAATGGGACATCATCTATCAAGGAAAGCCAGAAAATTACTTCAAAGAGACCAGAGATAAATCATAAATTATTAGGGGTCAAAATGTAATTTTATCTTTAATAGTAACATGTAATTTTATAAAAAATTAATGATAACTACCATTTGAGGGGGAACAAGGCAACTACTTGCCCCTTTTATCTTTGTCCCTGTTTTCTACCAATTCATCACCATCACTAAAGAGGGTATTTCAACAGGATTGTTATCACTTAATCATTCACGTATTCTTTCACCATGTACCATCAGATCACATCGTAGACCTATAAAGATGTAAGCAACATGATATCTATTAACAATTTGCCAATTACTAAATGGCATGTGATTTATTAAGGAAAACCCCTTAAAAACTTCTTGGAAACATAAATAATATATCTATTAACAATTCATTACTAACTTTCTGGATCATACGTGACCATTCTCGACCTACCAAATAAACCATTATAACGTTTATAAATTTCATCGGCAATCTCCTATCAAATTAATTAATCATTTATGTTCTTTGTTTCAACTCCTACTGTTAGGCAGAGGCAATTCTAGGGGGGCTGGCATGGGCCTCGGCCCGCTTTAAAATGAAAAATTACCATTTAGGCTCTCTAATTTTTTTAAAAATTTTAAATTAGTAAAGGTAAAATTGTACTCTGCTCCCCCTAAAATTATAAAAATTCGATTTAATCCTTTAAAAATTATAAAAATATAAACTATAAAAAAATAAAATTTTATTCGGCCCCTAAAAAATTGTTCTGGCTTCACCCATGTTGTCAAGGTTCATTAACATTTCCCATGCTCAAATTTATATATATACAAAAAAAAAGATGTGATTCATTGCTGGTTAAATATGGAAATTAATCCAAAGCTCGTGTGAAGTTGACATTTTTAAGTGGTATATATTAAAAATGTTTTTTTCCCCAATAATTTAGTAAGATAATGGTATCCCCCCTAACATGTTGGTTATTAAAATGGAGTGACATGCATTGATTACTATTTAAGGAAGAAAAAGGTGAAAAAGGTGAACGTGATTGCTGAAAATAATAGCTGATTCAGGATGAGTTTGGATGGGTGGTGCGTTTATCTGCGGTTAGTGTAAAAACAACGGTGGCGGTGAGATTAGATATTGTAGCGATACTGTAGCGTGAGACAAAAAGTAAGCTAAACGTACCGCACCGCACCTAATCGCCCATCCAAATTCACCCTCATTTTTTTTTTATTTCCTAGCCTTCACTTATCTCTTTCATGAGATGAATTTTTATTGCTTACAAAGCTTAAAAGAAGTAATTCATTTTTAATACAATTCAAGGACAGATTATTCAAGGTTGATGTTCCATTCAATATTTAAAAAGGTTGGATAAAATTATTATAGAAAAAAAAAGATAATTTTTTTAAGAGATGAATTTAGCTCGGATTCTAATTTTGAAAGTCGAACTTGACTTGATTTTTAATTACATAATATATAAAAAGTTAAATTTATAGTAATATATAATAGTATATTGTAAATATTACAAATATGTTAAATTGTCTCCATTTAAAATTTAATAAAAACATATTAAATTAAAACTTTCATAATTTTGCATAATAATAACATGAATGGACTTAAAACAGTTTTAGGTTAATTAATATTTACAAATATGAATGTATTTAAATAAAATTTAAAATATATTTTAAATTAATTAGAATTCCAGCAAACATAAAATGTATTGATATTATACATAAATTCAATCTCACTCTACCTCTAAACTACATCATATTAATTACTTAAAATAAAAGAAGTAAAGACATGAATATATGTAAGTTGTTTTTAAAATCTAAAAGAGAGAGTGATTGATTTATCTTAAATTAAATAGAAAAGCGTCATGCGTTAGATGTATAATTATTTTGTGAATGAAAATTTAATGTAATAAATAAATATATAAAAATTTGATTTAAAAAATAACTGAGGTTTTGATTGAAAAGGTATAAATTTAATGGTATGGTAAGATAAAATTTTAACACAGTGTATTTTTCTAATTTTTGAAATAAAAATATTATTATTTTATAATTGAATTGAGATTTGGTTGAAAAATAGCCTTGAGTAAAAAATAGTGTAAATCTTTTAAATTATATTTAAGAGTTTATTGAATTGATATCATCCTTCAACCATAGAATTCAATTGAGTAATTATCGAAACCCTTCCTTTTATAAAATAGTAAACATTATTGTAAAATATTTTTGTCATTTTTAATTATATGAAGTCTAAAAAATAAGTTGATAGGATTTGAACTAGATGTGTCCATGGGTCGGGCCCAATCAAAATTTTAGGCCCATTTGTTAGGCTCAGGACCCAGTCTAAAAATGGGCCTAAAATTTTACCTAAGCTCTGTCCGGATAAAACTGCTAAACTTGAGTCCAGTCTGATCCGCCCGTATTAATTTTATTACATAAAAAATACTAAAAATATTAAAATAAATATTTCCCAAAAATTAAAAATAAATTTTAAAAAACAATATGTATACTTAAATAACATTAAGATATGTGCAACTTAACAAGCAAATGTCTCTAAAATAGTAACAAAATTAACAGTAAAACAAAAGTTATATAATATCCAAACAATAACAACAAAATAGTAGCAACATAATAGTGAAATTGTAGCAAAATAATAAAAAAAGAAAAGAAAATAGCAACAACAACAAAATAATAATAATAACAGCATGTTTTTTTTTTGCATATTTGAGCCGAGCTGAGCAAAAAAAAAATACTACCCGAGGCCCAACCTATTTTCTAAACGGCTTTATATTTTTGCTTAAGCCTATTTTTCGGGCTTATATTTTTATCCAAATTCTCTCATTTCTCGAAAAAGTATTTGGATCGGGATGGGCCATGTATAGATCTAATTTGAACTCAAAATACCATAATATTTAATATTTTAATTAAAGCTTCATTTGATCTTAAAGCAACTTTTTTATAAATATATTTATTTTATAAAATTTTTCATCGCATAGGTGAGCTATATAATATAGTATAGATTAACGTGTTGTAAAGGTGGGAATAAAGATGGCTATAATTGTTTTAAGTAGCCATGATTGTGAGGCATCGTGGTTCATGGTAGATGAAGCTGGATTTTATCATTAATATATATGAATTTGGGATCCAACGCAACTTGCAATTGCAATGCCTTTCCAGGCATACAAGTATATGTATGAGATACTGCGACTATTGACTAACTGCCGCGCTAGTGATGAATCTCTCTGTCCCATGTCCATGTTGCCAACATCACCATCATCCCCAAATAGGGAACTCAAATTTTACGATGCAGGTTTATTTAGCAAGTTGAGCTAAACAAAAAAAATTCTTACTTTGTACTTTTTGGTAAAACTACAGGGAATCCCCTATACATAGGGTGGATTGCATTTCAGCCATTTTACTGAAAAATAGATAAATTAGTCCTTCTACATTTCAAAACGTATAAATTAGTCCATTCGTTAAATTTTATCTGTTAAATGCTGATGTGGAACGTTAAATCCATGTTAAAATTATTTTGTTGTGAGGAAACTATTAAAATGGTCACCCAATTATGTATTTTGTTTTATTTTATCACTAAACTATTAATTTTTTCAATTTAGCCATTGAACTTTTCGAAATTAAATATTTTAATCACTCTGAGTTGATGTGGGCTTTTTTTTATTGGTCTAGTAACAAAATTAGCCCTCTAATACTTACGTATTCCATCAATTTGATCCCAAATATAAAAAAATATCAAATTTAGTCCTCAATATTTACAAAAAAATTTATTTTAGTTCTAATTCTAAAAAATTCAATAAATCTGACCCTCAACATTTACAAAATCTGTCAATGTCGTCCTAACTCTAAAAATTTTAAATTATTTAAAAAAAATATTTTTAGCCATTTATAACCCATCGACTAACCCATGTAAGATATTAAAATAAGAAAAAGAGTACACTCTTTCAAGTCACTTGCAAAAGAGCTCTAAAAAGTTGGGATAAAACACACACACACACAAAAAAAAAAAGATTCAAAAGAAAATAAATGCATTAAAAACGTTATATGTTCGAGTAGCAATGCAGTCAATTATTCCATATAGGTTTCAAATCAATTTGTTTGGTCTAGTGTGAAGCCTAAATTATAGTAAAAGAAATTGTAGCAAGTGACTTGAAAGAGGGTGCTTTTTTCTTATTTTAATATCTCACATGGGTTAGGCGATGAGTTATAAAGGGCTAAAAATGAATTAAAAGTATTTTTTTAAGACTAAATTGATAGAATTTATAAATGTTGAGGGCCAAATTTATTGAGTCTTTTAGAATTAGAACTAAAATGAAAACTTTTATAAATAATGAAGACTAAATTTATTAAATTTTTTAAAAATAAAATTAAAATGACAAATTTTATAAACATTGAAGACTAATTTTATTAGTCAACCATTTGAAAATCTTCTATTTAATATGACATTTTCTTTAAGGTGCTAATGCAAGAATACATCTTTGAATTTAATGAGTGTGACGAATTTAGACATTTAATTTTGAAAGCTAAATATAAAATTATATTGTTCAGAAAATTACGACCCTTAAAATTAAATTGCTAAAAAATAAGAGAAACATGGACAGAAAAATACATAAAATATTTGACTTTTCAATATTCTTAGTCAAAGTCCGGTAAAGGAAGTTAATATTTAAAAGATTAGATTAAATTTATCTGAGAATGATGACAAACCAATTAATTTTAGAAGTTTAATAAAAAAATTGTACATAAAATAAAAAAAATAAAATTTTAATTTAGACTTTTTATAATTTATAAACTTTTAAATTAATAACGATAAAATTATATTTTAACCCCAAAATGATAAAAATTTTATTTAACTCTTTAAAAATTATAAAGATATAAGCTGTTAAAATAATGAAATTGTATTTTTACTATCGTAAAAATATACAATTTAATTCTAGTTTCCAAAAATTTTTTTAGCTCCACCACTGACTATTCATTTCATCTTTTACTCATATTGTCAGTTAGTCATTATTATTAACGATAAATACTTTAATTTATTTATTCAAAGTAGGTGAATACTTTGTTTTCAACTTAAAAAACTGTTTTGACAATGCCAATTGATGAAATTTATTTTGATGAAGTAATTTAATTTATAATTTAAAACTTTTAAGACACCCTTAATTATAATAGAAAAAACGCATAAGCACATTTAATGAGTTGGATATTGATTTTGAAATCTGACATAGTATCAATAATTTTATTGGAATATGTGATTTTGATTATTATAATTGTATATAATCATCATATTTCGAAGGGTAAATTTTACAGTTAATCATCCAATTTTCATAAGTTTATATTTTGGACATCAGAAATAAATAAATAAAAATACATTTTAGGTACTACTGTTAACAATCTTTTTCATTTTGATCACCCGTCATTTTAATTTCTTTTATTTTTAAGAATGAATTTTTAATTTTTCTCAGTACTTGAGATTTTACAGAGAATTTCCTGGATTTTTACAAGGAAAAACCAATTTATTTATTTTTAATTTCTTTAGTTTTTTTCCCCTTTTTAGGATTGAATTTAATTTTTTCAGTAGAGTGGAAAAACTTCGGATTTTATAATAAATTACTTGCATTACAAAGAAAAATCATTCGATCTTTTTAATTTCCTTTATCTTTTTGAATTAACTTTAGCTTTTTAAGTAAAAAAGAATTAATTTTAGTTTTTTAGTAAAAAGGAAAAACTTTAATTATTTACGTGGAAATGAGTTATAAGGAGAAAGTTGGGTTTCATCTCTGTAGCTAAATAATTTAATTCATTGTAAAAATTTATTTTTTCAAATACAATTAATTATAAAAATATAAATGAATGACCAAAATGAAAATTTATTAAAGTTTGATGACTAACATGTACGTAAAATAACATTACATAACTTCAAATTAATGGTGAGTGATCAAAATAAAAATGATTATTAAGGGCAATGTCTAAAATACAATTTCTTTTAGCGTCAAAAATGAAAAATTATAAAAATTAAGCGATTAATAGTATATTCTACTCTCTTTTTGAATCATCGAACGCAAGTTGTATTTATTTTCATTCCAAAATTAACCTTCAAATTAAAAAAGATTTAATGACAAATTTGGCCACTAATATTTGCTTGTTTTGTCAAAATGGCCCTAATTATATTTTTGAGTTTTTTTTTGCCATCAACCTTTGTTCTTTTTTCAATCTGCGATTTAATGAAAGTACCATTAAAAAAATTAACGGGGATAATGTAGAATTTCATATGTGAAATATTTTTAATGAGATGTAATTTATTACTTAGATAACCCAATAAGATAATTACATGTAGAAAATAATAAAATAAATAATACATTAACTTAAAAGAATAAGTCTTAATTTAAATAAAATAAACGTAATTATCTAAAAAAAATCCACCCAGCAGAAAAAATTCTCAATAGACAAAGGTATGAAAGATTGAAATCTTTTGAAAAAAGAATGAAACTTTGAATTTATTCATTAAATCTGTTAGAAAAAACAGATTGAAGAAAAAAACAAAGATTCATGGCCAAAAAAGGCTCAAAAATGTAATTAGAGCCATTTTAATAAAGCATGCAAACATTAATGGTCAAATTTATCATTAAACCATTAAAAAATAATAAGGCAAAAAATGTGTCTATATAGAAAAAGCATATCCCTATGATGCTAATGCATCCTAATTCAAATTCATCCTTGCTCCAACCTTCACCTTCTTCCATCTTATTAATTTAATTAAAAATAAATTTCTTTTTTAAGCCATTTCTCACATTGGTTAATATTTAACGTTTCACACAATTTTAGTGTTTGATTTATAGATTACGAGTGTTTATTTCATAGCTCGTATTGTGAGTTTGAGTAATAAAGATTATCTGTTTATGATGTGCTCTGAGCAATAATTTACTCTTATTAAAAAATATAAAATTTTAAAAAAAAATCTTATTTTTCACTAATTACTATTATTATTTTTCAATACTATACTATTATTAATTTTACCCATCAAATTTAAGAGTTTAAATGGTTGTGCTAAATATTACCAATATATCATCTCTAGGTGATCATTTACTTGTGTATATACATATGTTGTTTATTAGGTGATAGAAAATATTTTATGTCAAAACATATTTTCTTTTAAAATTTATTTTATAATAAATATTGATGAAATGGTAATAAGTTTGTATTTAATCCTATTAAACATATGTTTGATCCTTGTATTTGTAATTTTTAATTGTTTTTATGTAAAGATGATCTGGAAAGACTAAAGTGTCAAAATAATATTATTTATAATTTAAAAGAAAGAATATTTTTATAATTTTATAATTAAGCTGGTGACTTGATTAATGATGACACCAACTAAATAAAGTACTTAAATGTAAGTATCGGTTCGATTTAAAGAAAAATATGTCAGCAATTTTTAAAACAAGAGCAAAGAAGTTAGAACTTTTTAAAACATTAAATCCCATACAAGATTTTTAAAATCGGATCGGTGATCGAGAACCAGTTAAGTTATTGATTTGTCGGTTCAATCGATTCGATTAAAAAATTATTAAAAATTTATAAAATAAAAAAATAAAAATCTAACTTAACTGCTCAATTCAACCGATATTTTGCCCGATTTAACCAGTTCATGCCAATTCTTAAATTAACCAATTAAATATTCTTTTTTAAACCGATTCTCAATCTAATTAATCTAATTTATTAATCCAATCCAATTCAAACCACCTCAATCAGCTAAGAATTTTGTTGAATGGAGAATTGAAAGATGTGAGCATGTCTGCAAACTTTATGATTAATATTTGCTAAAACTAATGCCTTAATTTAATCAATTAATACAGCATGAAGATCTTGGTGGGATTCAGATGAGCTGATGGGTTGCCACTGCTACAACCTGGGAACTTGCTTTGTCAAAATTCTAGAAAAAACACAGAAGATCAGATGCTTTGTCTGTTTTTAATTATCATGTATTTATTTATTATAATTATAGTTATAGTTATTATATTAATAAAAAAATAGTATCATAAATTAATCGAGGAATAAATTTTCAAAAAAAAATATTAAATAATGGATACGTTAATATAAATAAAATTCTTTAGTATTTTCATAATTTCTAATTATTCTTACATTCAAAAAAATATTTTTTATTATCTTTTTAAGTAACAAAAGAAAACTTGTTGGAAAGTTACTTATCAAATTAAAAAAAAAACCTACAACTTCTCGTAATTAGCCATTTATTTATTTTTACTATTTTTTATTTTACTAAAATTTTCATTTGAAATTTAACTAGAATCGACACACATTATGAAATAAAAAAAATTAAAACTATAAAAAAATTCCACATGTCATTTTAAAATAGTATTTTTTTACTCACACGCATTTTTAATCACAAAAATTTAAATAAAAATTAAACTTTGCTATATAAATTTAAAAAATAAAAATAAAATAAAACTAGAAAAAGAGAGTTATGCGATGGAGAAAACTTCCGTAAATAATTGAAAAATCTCAAAACCCAGAATTTTATATCAAATTTTTTAAATCTTCATTTTAAATTATACCACATAAGGTCTTAAGTATATTTAAGGCTAAATTGACTATTTCAACAATGTTGTTTGAACCGGACCGAACAGGTTGAATTGGGAAGTATCAATCTGGAAAGTGACTTTGAATTGATCAGATTGGGAACCAATATGGAATGATTGAATCGACTAAAAAAGTACTTGAATCGAATTTTTTTAATTTTTTTAATCTAATTGGTTGGTTCAGTAAACTGATGGCCTAACTGGTTCGACCACATTCAGATTTAAAAAAACATTAGATTTAAGTAACAAAAGGAAATAATTGATATAACCTCTATAGTTTGAAGATGTAATTAAAACATTTTGAAATTTAAGGACCAATTTAAAATGATATCATAATTTAGAGATATTTAATGCAATTTAACTCTATTTTTTTCAAATAATACATTTTTTAAAATTATTTTCTCGTAATATATTTATATCAATATAAAAAATAAGTTAAATATAAAGAAAGAAAAGGCGAGAGGAAGCACATATTTATTCTGATATTTCCAAGCTTCTTTGGTAACATCCAAAGTCTTTGGATTTTTTGGCAGTGGGAGTTTTTTTTTTTTCGGTGTTGCACGGTCACCAATATCCCAATAAGGAAACCTTAAAAACTAAAAAAAGGAGGATCCTTTACCAGTTTCCACATCATTTTCCGACACGTGGCTCGCACCAAATTAGTAATTTTTATTCTTTAATGACCCAATTTGCCCCCGCCGTCTACTTCATTGTCAGATATGTCCCTTTTACTTGAAATGACGAGAATGTCCTCTGTAAATAAATGAAGAGTATGCTTTTAAAATATTCATGGAAAATTAATTAAATTTTATGATTACACTTCTTTTTGTGTCCTGGATTGTCAATTTGTCATTCATATGTCTTTTCAAGTGAAATTCCATTGCTGTCTGCTTTTTGATATTGAATGATTTGACTTAAACTAAATCCAAACAGTTCCAATCCTATTTATATTTACTTTTTGTAAAATGGTAGTTAGTGTTTAGTGTCTTTAATCGATGTGATATTAAAAATAAATAAATAAATATTCAGCCTAGTGGCTTAATAATTAAGAATATTTATCATTGCATTGCATGTATAATTTGAGTTTAAATCACGATAGTCGTATTTGTTATTTAAGCTTTTTTTTATTATTGTAATTTACTAAAAAAAATATTAATTTTTTGAGTTTTAATAAAACCAATATATCAAATACATTTTTCCCAAAAATTAACACTTAAATAATCCTTAACTCGTTTTTGTTATAGACACTAATTAAGAAAATAGTTTACTTTTAACTATTTTTTTTATAAATTATAGTTATTAGTTTTTCATAACACTAGTGAAGGTAATATTTAAAAATTTACCGAGTAATGAGTTATTTTTTATGGGTAAACTACTAAAATAGTCATTTTTGTTTGACTCAGATTATATTTTAGTCACTTATGTTTGAAATGTTATGTTTTAGTCACTTACGTTATTATTTTGTTACAAAGTGATCACTCTACCGTTAAGCTCTGTTACCTCCCTAATAGCGGTCCTAAATGACAGTCCAAATTAAATTTATTTAATTAAAAACATATTTTCACCCAGCAACAGGACATCCAAGTTGGCATTTAAAATCCATTTTGACTGCCATGTAGGACTGCCATTAGGGAGGTAATTGAATTTAATGGTAGAGTGACCACTTCGTAACAGAATAATAACGTAAGTGACTAAATTGTAACATTTAAAGCATAAGTGACTAAAATGTAATCTGAAGCAAACAAAAATGACTATTTTTATAGTTTACTCTTCTTTTATTTTTTAAAAGTAGTGCATTAATCTTTTTGTAAGATAATATTTTGGTCCACTTAATTAGCGTTTGATTAGGTTTTGATTAACTAAATTTTAAATAATTTACTTTCTTTACTTTTTAGATTTCAAAATTTAGGTTCGATTGTTAGTATTATTAACATTTTTCTATTAAATTCGTTGGCGTAATATTTTAGGAAAAAAATCATTTAGTATCCATGTAAGAAAAATAATGACATTGTAATAAACCTAAATTTAACAATTGAATTTTAATGACACCAACAATTGGACTTGCATTTTTAAATACAGGCAGTAGAATGATTGAATTCCTTGAAATAAAAGTAAGGGACTAAATTCTAAATATATAAAAAATACATTGACTTAGAGCATATTTTAACTTAAAATTTTAAGAAATTTTATATAACGACTTAAGATGATACTAGATAATATCACACTGTGTGATATTTAGTCACATACTTTATCTAAGTATATTTATAATGAATACAAGTTTATTTATCATATTTTTTGTAAGGGTAAACTACACCCAATGTCACTAAACTAAACTATACCCAAGGTCACTAAACTAACTATCTATTAGTAAGTTTACGTTTTGGTCACTCAACTTCAAAAAGTTATAGAATGATCATTGAACTATTTGAATATTTTCATTTAAGTCATTGTGTTATTAAAATCGTTGTTGCAAAGCCTTCTCTATTCATACCACTTGCACCAATCGAAAATTCTCATTCCCCTTCTCTTCTAGAGTTTAGTTTTTCATGACACAATTTTGAACGTCATCAGTCTACAAACCCAAATTCAAACAGTTTTCTTCTTCGATATCTAACATTGATCATCAAATTAACTTGGATCTAATGTATATTCTTCTACTTATCGGTGTGTACAGATTCATCGTACCAATCGTCAACTTGTCGAATGAAGTTTACTAATCAAGCTTCAAAAAAAATTTCGAATAGTTCAATGATTTTAATGAAAACTTTATAATTTTCAGTCACCATTTTATAACTTTTTAAAGTTAAGTGATCAAAATGTAAACTTACTAATAATTAACTACCCTGAATAAAATTTATCCATTTTAAAAAGGTATATATAGCAATTAATGAGATACTATTTTTTTTAGGTGGTGAGCTAGATATCTAAGTTGTTTTCAATAGGATGGCTTTAATGCTTAATTGAGAAGACATTATTTGCAATTTTGGTACCAAGAAGACATGAATTATTGCTTAACAAGTTTCCAAATAAATCCAAACATCCCTTTTATCTATTTTGAGAAAGCTTTTTGTTTAATTTTTCTTTTATTATAAAACTTGGTTGGAGCAAACTGTATTAAGAAATTTTTGATGTCACCCAAGTCAATGATTCAAATATATTTATCATAACTGCCCTAAATTTTGCCAAAAAATTCAAAAGAAATCATCATTTTTTGTTCCTTCTACATAAATTTGACTATAAAATTAAGCTCTTATAGTAGACCGCTAAGTAAATTTTTTTTAAAGTAATTTATTTTTCAAAAATTAAAATTAATAAAAATTTATAATTAAATGTTTTATTTATAAGTAAATTTATAATTAAAATTTATGTCAATTGAAGACTTCATATTGAATTTTTAATTATTTTACTTGTAATTTAATCTAATTTTATAATTAATTTGCACGTTCATTATCTCAAATTTTAGTCATAATTTTTTTAGTGAAACTCACGTACCACTTACAAATAATTCTCGTGATTCGTTTTCTAGATAAGAGTATAAATCATTACCACATATTTATCATTAACAAATAATTTTTACAACTCAATTCCATTTTGTGAATAACCAATAATTGGATCCCATTTATTAGTCTTAAAATATTTAATAAAATTAAAAAATTTGAAAAAATAAAATACAAGGCGATTGAATTTTTTTTTTTTTTGTTGAATCTCCACGCAACGAGTAAGGATGGTCAAAAATAAGATAATGAGGTGGTTGTTCCTTCAAAAAGAGACAGCTTACGGCCTTCCATCAATGGGCTGTCACTTTAGCCCCTTCTCCCATAATTGCATTGGGGGACACAATGGCGGGTGTTTTATAAAAATAATACAAAAAATAAAAAATACTAAAATAATATAATTTTTTTATTTACCAAGATAATACAAAAAAAACAGTTAAAAAAACAAATCTCAAAGAAGGGCATGTACATGTGGTGTTTGTGGTAGAGGCGGCACAAATTATTCGTATTTTGGCCATTTGTTTATATTTTTTTCTGAATTTTATTACTTTTAAAAAATATATTATTTTTTATTTTTTTATTTTACATTATTTTAGTACATTATGTTTGAAATGTATTAATTTAGTGTGTTTTTAAATAAATTAAAAAAAACCCTTATTTCAGTCCTTTATTCGTATTTTTTCTAGGATTTTATTACTTTCAATAAAAATATATTATTTTTGTTTTTTATTAATTTATATTATTTTAGTACATTATGTTTAAAATGTATTAATTTAGTGTATTTTTTAAATAAATTTAAAAAAAAACCCTTATTTTGGCCCTTTATTCGTATTTTTTTCCCCAGAGTTTATTACTTTAAAAAATATAATATTTTCTAATTTTATTATTTTAGTACATTATGTTTGAAATGTATTCATTTAGTGTGTTTTTTAAATAAATTAAAAAAACTCTTATTTCGGCCCTTTGTTCGTATTTTTTTTTCGAATTTTATTACTTTCAATAAAAAACACACTAAATTAATACATTTCAAACATAATGTACTGAAATAATGTAAAATAAAAAAAATTATAAAATAGTATATTTTTTAAAAGTAATAAAATTCGAGAAAAAAATATGAACAAATGGCCAAAATACGAACAATTAGTGCCGCCTCTGCCACAGGCACCAAAGGTGCCGCCTGTGGCAGGCCCTTCTTTTGGTATATTTTTTGTATTATTTTGATAAATAAAAAAATATATTATTTTAGTATTTTTTTTATTTTATTTTTGTATTATTTTTGTAGAAGACGCCACAATGGCTCTTCTAAATTTATAGAGGACAAAAAACCGAAATTTTGTTTTAAAAAAGAAGGTTTAATAGTCACTTTATTCTTGAGCATTTGAGATTTAGTATTTTTGTTTTTAAAAAATTAATATTTTAGTACTTAAAAATTGAAATCCAATTAAATTTGAATTAAATATAAATTGAAATTAATTTTATAGCAAATAAGTGAAGTGAATACATTATTGTAATTAAAAGTAAAAGGGATAATATAATTTTTGGTTATTGAATTTAGTAATTAGGTTCACTTTGATACTTGTATTTTTTTATCTGTTTTGATAACCTTAACTTGACTCCTAAATTCATTTTGAGTCCTGAACTTTAAAAATATAAAAATTTGATGATATGACACTTTGAGACTATGTCACATCACCACTTAAAGATTAAAAATTATATAAATTTTCAAGTGATGCAATAGTACAATTTTAAAGTGTCACATACAATGTTTTAATAATTAGACTAGTGGTTGAACCAACCAAACCACTGGTTCTCAATTCAGTCGATTTGATCAGTTCAACTGTTAGACCAACAATAATTAAATAAATAGTTAAAATTTCTAAAATTTTAAAAAATATTAAATAGATTAAACTATTCAACTATTAGTTTTTGTTTCAGTTTTCGATTTTTACCGATGTCGAATAGTTTTTGATTCAATTGGTTCAACCTTTTTTTTTACCAGTATACCAGTCTATTCTCAATTTAATCGATCCAACCAACCAATCTAGTCATGTTCCAATAACACTGGTTATATCATCAAATATTAACGGAATCAAAGTTCAGGAATAAAAATGGACTTAATTGTCAAGTTTAAGTACCAAAGTGAACAAAAAAAGTACAAGTACCAAAATGGACCTAATTGTCAAGTTCAAAAGGCCATAAATTATATTATACCGAAGTAGAATAACTAAATTTAAAAGCCAAAGAGTACAGGGACTGGATTTTAAATTAGACCAAACAAATATCTCCCAAAAAAGGAAATACGGCCTACGTTACCGCATATCCCACGTGTCGGTGGCCTATACGAGGGACGGCTCTTTCCCCCAAATCAAAGCAATTTAAACAAATTCTTTCGACTACTGATTCGTCCACGTGTCCCAAATACCGTGAAAACCACTAGCGGTTTATACACAAAACCGCTGGTTTTTTGCTCCCGCTTAAAAAAAAAAAAAACTTTCCTTCTATAGATGGCTTTCCTTTACGCTAATGATAATCAAGGCCAAAACGACGTCTCTGAAACCTCGGTTTGTCTCCTTTCTCTGACTCCCGTTCCTCACTTCCTTTCCAAGTAAGTTTTTCCCCTATTATTTTTCAAAAAATAAAAAAGGCAAAATTAAGTTTATTTTTGCTAAGTTTTTATCATTCCTTTCTAGCTTTTTTGTCGGATATCGAGAGTTTTAATTTTTTTTCACTTTTTTTTTGGGTTGAATAATTAGAAAAGCTTAATCGTTTTTGAGACTTCGCTGAGCTATAAAAGGTATGGGTAGAGGGAAAATAGTGATAAGGAGGATCGATAACTCAACGAGTAGGCAAGTAACTTTTTCGAAACGAAGGAACGGATTGTTGAAAAAAGCCAAGGAGCTTGCGATCTTGTGTGATGCTGAAGTTGGAGTAACGATCTTCTCCAGCACTGGAAAGCTCTACGATTTTGCTAGCACCAGGTCCTTTTAAGATCTCTTATCATCATATTCTATTTGTTTAAAATGTTCTTGGTTTTTCTTTATTATCATAATTTGTGATTCTAGCTAGCTTATTATTATTATTTTCATAGATTTGATTTGAATGTTTCTTCGTAATATTTTTTTTAAAGTTTTTTTTTGTTAGATGTGAAATTAAATGAGACCTTAATGTTGAAATACGGTAGGGAGATTTAAACGTTAGAGATATTTAGCTTTGATTTTATGATTTTATGATTCAAAAAAATGTGCGGATTTAGTTTGAGTGTCGCCTTTGATTGTTCGTCATCCTCGTTTCGTTATGATTTAGGGTTTGGCTGAGTTCGAAATTTTAGAAAACTAGAAAAGTACGCCTAAGCTATAGAGAGAGTAATTTGAGTTCAGGAGTTGACTTCTGAGATTTTCTACAAAGACTAGCGATGGCTGATTGAAGGTTCCATAGAACTAGAGTAACTTTGTTTTTGGACATGGTAGAGCTAGAGTATACTAAATTAATATCTAAGAAGAACTATAGCTCATGCTTTTTGTTTAATATTAGGACTCAATTTGAAGCTCCTAATCAAAATGCTTGGTTTAAGAAACAAACGAAAAAAAGAAACTTCAGAGATTTGGGGTTGAATGGTCGTCTCAATAAACACTTATGATTTAAAATTCCTCTTGTTTTTATTTTTTCCATAATGACACCAGGTATATATATAACCAACAAGAACTCCAAGCACTGTAGGAAAAGTGAAAAAAAAAAAACTTGAATGACTTGCCAACAGGATCCCAATTAATTCATGAATTAAGCTTATAATTATAGAATGATATGTGTATATACATATATATTTACTTTGTAGAACAACAATTAATACGGTCCCTTTGATAAAAGGTCAGATTAGGAAATGTCAACCCCACATCTAGCTGAAGAAATAGGAGGAAGAAAAAGATAAATGATGTTGTCAACAGTTGATGCCACTAACTACCTATCAGCAAGCAGTTCTGGTAAATAATATATGAAAGTTAGTATAAAATAACTATAGAAGTTAGCCTCCTAAGATAACCAATGATCCAAAATATAAGTTGTCAATCTATAGTATCTATAAAGTGTTTTTATCATAAATAAATGGAAAGATGACACCTCATTACTTTAAGATACAACTTGTACTACTGAAAATATTATGAAATGCGAAAGAAGCATTACTAAAATAGGGTTCATGAATAGGATATGTATAGTAGTAAAAAGTTTCTGCTAGAAGTTTGGAAAAATATTTTTGGTGGCAAGTTGACTATCCTATGGAGGATGGTGGATATGAACATACTCATATGTATATATTCAAAGTCAAGAGTGTCACATTGAGTGATGATATATGCAATATTGTTGGTGATGGCAATGAGGCTGTTTGCATAGTCTGGTCAGTGCAGTGATAGTGAGGCTTGTGCTATTATAAGAGGTAATTATGAGCTTGGGTACGTATAGTAGTGACAAGTTACATGTATTCTTTCAATTAGTAATTAATTAACTACATTTCTTTCCACAAAAATGTGTTTTTTGTTTGAATTTTCTCAATGCTGAATTAAGAAAGAAGGCTAGGTTGTGGAAACTTCTAGGAATTAACTAAACCTAAATTTCTTTTTACAATAAGAATACTGCTTTCTTTTTCAATATAAACATCATTTTAGAAACCATTAGGCTATTTCAACTTAAGCTAGGTTGACATTTATTCGTTGAATATATATGATAAAAGAGGAAATATATACCTAAATGATCAACATCAACAACTTAGATATATTTCTTGGTACATAAGAGTTTAGGTTAGAGGAGGTTATCCCAATCCAAGATCAAGACATGCTACTGGCTTCATAGAGGGCTACATCAGCAACTTGATAAGTGAAATTTGTTATACCTTTACTCCTTGGACACACTTTTGAGAATAACCCTTCAGAAAAACCCTTTAGAACAACTCTTTACCTACACAACCGCGTGAACCTCTCATAATAATTGTCATTTATCAACTGTCATGCTCCATCTAAAATGATTGATAGCGTGTCTAATCATCACCCTACCTATGTCTCTAGTGGCAGACCACTTGACCAATTTACTTTGAAGTCACCAATAGAAGGATGACACATGACACCTTGGGATCATAGTTAAGGGTATATAAGCCCTTAGCCTCGTCCATGAAGGGGGACCCCCCCTCTCTCTCAATTATTCTCTTTCAACTCTGATCAACTCATAACCATCACTACCAAGACCTTCGTCCACAGACAAGGTGAATCGTCTCACACTGTCATGATTTTTGCCTTGTGTGATCTAAGTATCAATAGAATTGTTGTGCTCTACTGTGTGTATCACAGGAAGATTGTTAACAAAATCCTAAATTAAATAAAAGAAATTAGGATAAAGTCTAGGTGAATTCCCTTGGATAAATTGACTAGATAGGTTTACAACTGAAATTACAAAATAAAAAACTACAAACATATAAAGCCTATCTAAATGTTTTCTAGTTCAACAATGTATATACAATTAATAAGGAACTAAAGATATTGAAGCAGAATGTAAGTTGCTTAGTGGTTAATAAAAAATGAAAAATATATTTAATTAAATAAAATATTTAAAACTTATTTAACGACTTAACTTTTGTAAGCATGCATATGCAAAAAAACGTTTGATGATAAAATTTAATATCTAATACAGAAAATTAGGAAATCTAAAGGAGTTTTATATATACATACGTATAATTTTTTTAATATTTAATTATAGATAATGATACTTCTGCACCTTAAATATTCTCTTCATTATTTTAGTGGAGATATGAAGATAATATGCTAACCAAACATCCTTTTAAGTGAACTGTATAATATAATCCTAGGGTTTCATCATTAGAGTTCCATGATTTCTGATTCGGGCTTCGTGTTTCATATGTAATATTCAAATATCGTAATGGAATACAGAAAACATTAATATAGGAGAAAGCAAGCTTCCCCAACCTTATCTCTAAAGTTGGTCGCAAGAGACCAAAGTCTAGAGGTCCTTTTTTTTTAATAAAATAAATATATAAAATAAAAAAATGTCTCAATGTAAAAATAAAAATAAATTATTATTTGATAGTGAAAATTATATTAAATAATTATCTTATATTTTTAAAGAGAAACAGGAGAATCAAGGGAGATCATGGATATTCCAACCTTCCACCTCACAATATTTTGACAACAACATTAGGGTTTCTAGGAAAAAATAATTCTAAATTCGAAAGAACACTATCCATCTAAATCGAATTAGATGAGAACATAGAAAAAAGAGAGTACAAAAGGCCGCATGCAAAAATTGAACTCTAAGCATAAGTTAGGCTTTCACTTTATTTTCATGATCATAGGCACTATATATATAATGGGGCCCCCCAACAAGAGATAAGAACTAATCATCTTCATTGTAAAAGTCACGAACCAAAGATGTTCCTATAAAAGGAAGTGAATATATAATTGAAAAAAAGAACCAAAATATCTTACATTTGCAAACAAACTAAGGTGTGATTCATGGACCATGATTTTACTAACTAATTCTAGATTCTTATGGAATTGAATATTGGGAAGATAATCAATCTTTATAATATATATAATCACATGAAATCTTATGAAGTAATGCGTAATATTATTCAATATCTATGACATTGACGGGTTTCAAAGCACATTATTCACCACTTACTCTTTGTTTATTACAATTTGTCAAACTCAAATCCTCACTCTTTAGCTTTTTTCTTTTTAATTAGTTCATTTGAAAACTATAGCATAGTTTCATTCGAAGCTAAATGTTCTTAAAAGCAGTTTTAGCTGTTGAATTATACTGTTGCCAGCCTCAACTTTATAAACGTCAAAAGGTGCGTTCTGATCCGTAGGAAATCCTGAATGTGGAGCACTTTATATAGAAAATTTATCCACGTTTATATTAAAGATTAATTAATATCCTCTTCTAGAAAAAGAATCTTGTAAATCTTCTCGTTACATATTTTTATAATTTAAAAACTTCAATACATTGAATGAGATGATTTCAACAAGACAACTATACGATTGGTTATAAAAACGGGTGCTTTATAATGAAAATTGTATGTATTGAAATTACAATGATGATTATACTTAATATTTACTAATTCTATCTAGTATTTAGACATGAGATTTTAAAATAAAATTTTAAACTACAATATATTAAAATTTGAAGGGGATAAGATATGCATAAGATAGGATATTATTGTGGTCTCGAAATAGGAATTATAATACAGAATATTCAATTTACACGCTTTCTTTTAAGAAACAAAACTTAGTTCTAATACATTTTGATTCACAACCATTTGATTCTTTCCCCATCCCACATTTCTTTTACCAAAAATTTTAGATATTCAGTAATTACATTAAGCTCTAACTAAATTTAAAGTTATGCTAGTCGAATTTTTAAACTAACTAAAATCATCCCAACATTTTTTTTTCTTTCACAAAACTTAAACTCGAAACTTTAAACAAGTAACATCAAATTTTCTAATAACCCTATAATAACCCCAAGAAAAATAAAATAAAATTCCACCACCACGATCGTCGGTTTGAACTCATCTGTCAAAATCATCTAGTCTTAAATCGCCACCCCATCCCTTTTTATCAGATGCCAAAATTCATTTTAAAAATAATTGCACCGGTGAATATTATTTTTTCGTTGGTTATTACATTTGTTTCTATAATTTTAAGTTTCATATAATGACTACATGCAATTCTGTATGTAATAAACAATTTGGTTAGAAAAGAAACTCAGATTAACTTGATTTATAATCGAGTCAAGCTCGATTGTTAGTTCAAACGTCATAATGCTCAACTCAAATAATTTGTAGGCTAATTTCGGATTTAGGTGTGTTGAACAAATTGAAATTTTAAGAGCTAAAAAATTAATTTTTATAAGTGCTAAATTTATATTAGAAAATTATTTGGTAAATTGGTAAATGTAAATACTGAATACAATCATATTGTTCGATAAAAGTAAATGCTAATTTTAAAAGATTATTTACCTTCTAATTTTAATCTTATAATATAATATTTTATATTATTTTAGATAGTTTTGAATAAAAAATACATATGATACTTTGGATATCTCTTTCTTTTTTTAAAAAAATATTTTAATTTTTAATAAAATAAAATCAACTTAATTTTTGTTATAAGTAACTATTTACCTGCACTTTCTTGTTGAAAAATTTATATTAAGTAAAAAAATTAAAATAATTTTTAAATACATTTGAAATATTTTTAATGAAATAGAGCATTTTTAGTGATTTATCGATCACATATTTAGTAACAATTAAGATTGAAGTTGGCAATAAGAGTTGAATTCAAAGTTTACTCGAAAAACAAACTTAATCGACCGAGCTTAGGTAGTTCAAATCTAAATTTAAACATTTAATTATGAGAATTCGAGATTTTCTAGCTTGATTTCGTGTCTCGTACACACACTTGCGCATAAATGACGAAATTGAAAAAAGAAATGCAATGTAACAAAACTCTTCTAAACGTAAACCAATTCTTAGAATTGTTTTCTTTTTATCCAGGAACATTTTATTAGTAATATAATATAAATTTCAAAGAAAATTGATCCTTTTTCGAAATGCCCATTATTTACGTAAAATTTGGTCTATTTGTGTAAGTTTTTTTTATTTGGCATGGTAAGTAGATGTTTGAACTGATAAAACTAAAAAGTAAATATCAATGTAATTAATAAAGCCTACGCTTGATGACGAAAATAAAAAGGGCAAAATTTCAAGGTTTCATATTTCCATTCCATCATGTGTAGATTTGATATTCAAGATAAAATTGCTTAAACGTATTCTAATTAAAGTTGTTCAAACATTCTTTCGATACAAGTGATCGAACAAATAAAAACACCAAGTGAGGAATTATGGCTACCTATTCTATTTAAAGTTGTTCAAACATTCTTTTGATACAAGTGATCGAACAAATAAAAACACCAAGTGAGGAATTATGGCTAGCTAAAAAGATGTCTACCAAGCAATGGATGTTGCTTCATTGTTTACTTCCTTTTACATGAGCTAATCCCTGCTTGTGCATCAAAAGAAGGGTTCGTCGAATAAGAATAATCCTAGATTGAACTCTCAAGTTGGCAATAATCTTTCTGCAAGCTAGCGTGACATTGTTAATATCTTTAGCCATTACAACTCCTTGACAAGTGAGGAATTATGGCTAGCTAAAAAATGTTAAATGTTGACTTCCTTTTGCATGAGCTGATCCCTGTTAGTTCATTAAAAGAAGGGTTTGTCGAATGAGAATAATCCTAGCTCGAATTCTCAAGTTGGCGATAATCTTTCTACAAGCTAGTGTAACATCTTTAATATCTTTAGCCATTGCAACTCCCTGACAAGTAAGGAATTATGGCTAACTAAAAAAGATGTCTACCAAGCAATGGATGTTGCTTAAATGTTGACTTCATTTGGCATTAGCCGGTCCTTGTTTTTTCATTAAAACAAGGGTTCATCGAATGTGAATAATCTTAGCTTGAATTCTCAAGTTGGCGATAATCTTTCTGCAAGCTAACGTGACATTGTTAATATCTTTATCCATTACAACTCCTTGACAAGCAAAGAATTATGGCTAGCTAAAAAAGATGTCTACCAAGCAATGAATGTTGCTTAATTGTTAACCTCCTTTTGCATGAGTCAATCCCTCTTTGTGCATCAAAAGAAGGGTTCGTCGAATGAGAATAATCCTAGCTTGAATTCTCAAGTTGGCGATAATCTTTCTGCAAGCTAGCGTGACATTGTTAATATCTTTAGCCATTACAACTCCTTGACAAGTGAGGAATTATGGCTAGCTAAAAAATGTGTCTACCAAGCAACAGATGTTGCTTAAATCTTGACCTCCTTTTGCATGAGTCAATCCCTGTTTGTTCATCAAAAGAAGGGTTCGTCAAATGAAAATAATCCTAGCTTGAATTTTTAATTGGCGATAATCTTTCTGCATGCTAGCGTGACATTGTTAGTATCTTTAGCCATTACAACTCATTAACTGAGTTTCAGATTTCCTAACTATTTTAAAACGCAAATTCCAACTATGATTCGCAACATCATCCATCTTTGAACCACACTTCTCGCCAAGTCACCCATTATCGATCATTTTGCAATCTCTAGGTTATCTATATCATAGTTTGCCAACGAGGAAATAATGGTACAAAATCATGTGTAACATCCAAAAAGGGCCAAGCATAGTTTGCTTAAAGATCATCACATTACTAAATTTCCATAAGCCTCATGGGATATAGAAGAATAATGTAAGTCTCTTACTTTTTTATTACCTTGATCATTTAGCTAAAGCCACCAAAAAAATCCAACCCTTAACCAAGACAAGATTTAAAAGTTAAAGTTTGACTAAGAGAAAGCTCTCAAACCAAATAGCTATGGCGAATTCATACTTTATGACCAAAGGTTTTAAAAACTCGATATCCCTATTACACATGGAGCAACCGTCTTTTACATTGATAAATATTTTTCATAGTTCATCCTTGTTTGAAAGACATGATAATTTTCTCCCAAAAAATAAGTTTAAACTACAGCTTGAGCATCCATAGGAGCACCCATATCCTACCCTCTAAAAGACATTTTATGGATCACCCATAACCCAACTTGCCATGGAATGCTCCATTACATTCCCTACTAAAAGACATTTTCTAGTATATTTGTTGATCCCTTTTCCACATTATTGAACCCTTAGTTCTTGTAACATTTGGCCTCCAGTTCCTTCATTGATATTGAAATTGAAGGTCATAATCCTCCAAGCTTGTTGATCTGCTAGTAAGGATTCATTCATTGACTATAATATTCAAATACTCAACCCATCTACATGGATGTGTTTGCAAATGTTCTCCCAAATTCATAACTAGAGTGTTTTCCCTCACTTCATGATCCCCACCAAAAAGTTCTGAGAGTTTGATCAATTTTTCCATAGGTATAATGAGTAGCTCTGTAATAGGAACACATATAAAGGGAGATTAAAGCTAGCTTAGATTTAATGAGTGTTAGCCTATTTTCTTGCAATAAGCATTTAGCTTTCCAAATCACAAGTTTTCCTTTAATTTTGTTAAAAGTACTTTGAAAGAAAACACTTGCTTGTCAAATCTTTAACCCTCAAAATACCACCAAACTACCTCATTCCTTATGTTTAGGAGAAGAAAGTGTTTCAACATATCAAGGTTGACCAATTGTCACTAAAGATCACAAAATTCCTTAAGACTAGATTTAAGATGACGATAGGATATAACATTTGCCTTAAAAAAGAGAGCAATCATCTAGAAAGTGATTAGAATGGACTACTTCGTAGGTGATTCTAATGGCATTGATTGTACCATTGTTTTCTACTTCAATTAACATTAGAAAGAGAATGTTTTAGTTGAGCAAAAAGAGGAAAGGGGAAACTGGATCTCCTTATCTAATATCCCATTAGATAATCAAAATGGTCCAAGAATAATTAAACCATCAACTTCATAACCACCTAAATGAATTTAAAACTATATTTTGTTAGTTAATCTTGAAAAGTTTACTGATTTAATGATATACAATAGTAAAAGAAAAAGAAGGAAAGAACATTACACCTCTACTTTATTAGCTTCATGTGTTCTTACAAATCATTCATAAATTGGCTTACACCATTAATTAACAAAGCAATATCACTTCTAGTGAGTTAAAAATATCAATTTTCCAACAAGCCTCTGATACATTTGTTAACTAGAGTACTTTCATTACACCCTAACTTTAACTTGTTTTCATTTGAGCACTTCTCAATGTAAATTCAAGCATTCTTGTTTCTTTTAACAAACCCACGTGCATACCCTTTTTTTGCATCTATGTTTTAGAGTCTGGTGGAACCTCATGTGCATTTTTTTCACTAGACAGCTAAAAACTGCATTCTTAACATCAAGTTAATTTAAGGACCAATCAAGGCCTACCGCCAACAAAAGGAGAAATTTAATTGTATTGTATTTTGAAAAAAGAGCAAATTTCTCTTCATAGTCAATTCCATAAAACTAAGTGAATCCTTTTATAATGAATCTAGCTTTGAATCAATCCACACTTTCACCTTTATATTTTATAATATACACCTATTTACATCTTACTAAACTCTTCTCTAGTGGCAAATTTATAATTTCCCTGGTTTCATTTTTTTTTAAGATTTAAAATTTTTCATGCATAATTTTCCTCCATTCTAGTTCTTTAGGGCTTCATAGACATTGTTTGGGATTCTAATCTTATCAAGATAGTAACCAATGCTCAAATATTAAGGACAATCCCTCATATGAATCAAAGTTGGAGATTAAGTGTTGAGAGCATGCTCTTATCCCTTTCAAATAGCATACTACAATGCATTAAAGGCCAACTCAATATGAGAATCATAATTTTTATTACTTAGTGTGTGCATAATATAATTTTAACTTGGATTTAATTTTTGACTTTGATAAATTAATGTTAATACAATAAGGTCTTTATTTGGTTCTAATGTTTTTAGTGCAAAGGTTTGAGGTTATATATTTTCTTTCTTTTCCTAAAACCTTTGTAAGATGCTAAATGTCTAGATCTTGTTGCTAAGTTTGGACTCTATGTAGGAACACTCTAAATAAGAGTTGTTTACTAATTAATTATGATTCATTTGGTTATCCCAAAGTTAGCATACGAGTATTGGTTCACTCTCAATAACAAATTTAGTTGTTCCATACTCACTTGAAATAGTCAATTTCAGGTTATATGGTATTTGCTCAAAGAATGTGATGTTATATTATTTGTGCGTGTTGGAAAAATAACACTTACACCCTTGGTTTAGAGAATACCTTATAAAAATATATTTATGTTACATTTAGTAACAGTTTTATTTTTTCCACATGTTTTAGTCATTAGTTAGTCATAAACTAACCACAATTAATAATATTTAACCACTCACATGACTTGTTTGTAGCAAATATATTGAAAACTTTTCGCTTATTTTGAAAAAATCTTTACAATAATTTTTACTCATTTTTCTAATTGTAGGTTTAAATTTGTAGTAATCATTTTTTTTATAGCTTAACTATTTTAAAACATGTGTTAAATAAGTTATCTACTCCTGTTATTACACTAGTAACCAAACGCAGCATTAATGACTTTAAGATTTAGTTTACCTCAATAGAGTTTGTGGTTTATAGGTATGGATACATGCAATACACCTAGATATCTTCAAAGGAACAATTAACGCAAGGGATTATATTTAGAAAGGATATGAGTACATAAAATCCTAGAGGGCATTCTGTTTATCAAATACATGCTTACATTTTTTCTTTCAACAATGTCAATTTGTTGGGGCGTGATTACACTTTAGTGAACCATGCACTGACTTGTTGGGTAAAACCCTAAGTTGGATCTGCAATACCATCTAGGATTATCAGTTATTAGGATTTGTTTCTTAAATTAAACTGTGTTAGGATCATGGTGTTGGAGTTTCTCTAGTTTGCCCTACCTAATATTTTTTTTCATTCAAAAAACCTATACAAGCCTAGTGTGATTATCTATAACGGAAACAAACAAACTAAAGTTTGTGATAGGTCTTACCCTAGATGGTCTCCACACATTACTATGGATTATTAACAAAGACTGAGATGATGGCTTATATGAATGATCAAGGCATATGTTTTATGATGTAAGATAGATAAATTTGGATATCCTAAACAATAATGCCATCTGGGAAACAAGGTCAAAGTAATTTTGGGTTTGACCCATTAGACAATTGGGTTTTGGATGGCCTTATTCTTTGATTGTCAAGAATTTTGAGAACATAAACCCAACAACAATTCAAAATATCTATTTGCCCTCAAGTTCAAGTCCTAAAATTCACAAACTTCTAAAAAAAAAATAGCAACAAAAGATTACAATCTATATTTGGAAAAGAATTAAACGAAAAGTTAATTGAAATTTTAACGAAACTTGCTATAACTATTTTTCAAGGAGGTCAATCTGCCGCTTTCCTTATTGTCTAATTCTCATAACATGAGTTTAAAGATTCAAATAAGGTTTTATCCCCTATCATATGATCAGATGCTCCCAAATCCACAAACCAATCGCCTAACTCAGGTCGCTAAAGACAAAAGCTTTGCTACCACTCATTGAGAACAAAAAGAAGTGAAGAGAAACTTAAATGGCTTTAACTTAGCAGCAACCTATCAAGTGAGAAGTGATTCGTTTTTAAATTGATAGCTTCCAAGTAGTTTGAATAACAAATTAAGTAGCTTCTTTTGACACAAGAACTTAATGTTGCTCATGATGCTCAAACACGTCAAAGTTGATTCGATCGCCCTAAAATTGAGGGTACTAATGATGTCACAAAAGGTAGTTTAATAAAAACCACCCCTGAGATTGACTTTTGTGTACAAATTTGGGCTTTTTCAAACAAGGATGGTGCCTTTTTTACATATCACACCAAATGTAAGCAGAATATTCTATCTAATATTTTGGGTCAAATAAATCATGCATGAATATTACTTTTCTTAATAGGCTCAACTTGAAGTCATCTCAACCCATGAAAATCTATTTATAATCTTTTACCCTTTTTTCCCCTTGAATTCATACTCAAACATATCATACCTTGAGCAATTTTTAGATGAAGGTTTTGTCATTAGGACATGAATTAAGCATGAGCATATCTAACTTACGTTATCCAAATTATTCATTTTCCTTAAAGCATTTATGTCTAACATCAACACCTAATATATTCAAACGGAGTACAGGAGGTGATCCTCCTAAAAACCAATAAAAGTTTGCCTGGAGCACATCTATGGGATAGCTATACCTTGAGGTTATGATATCAAAGAAGCTCCATCTTTATATTCATGGTTGTGGTAAAGAATCATGCAGAGTTAACAAAAAAGATGGAATTCCTTTCTCAAAATGACTGATAATTTCAGCCAGATAGTTTACCTCCTAATAATCAGACTCAAAAACAAAGTAGGGAGGGAATCGCAAGGGTGACAGGGTAGGGATGACAGAATACAATATACTTTACCATGAATGTAACCAGATTTAGTGGTGATTCAAGATATGGATATATTCATCTTGCTAAAAGTTTGTTTCGTACAGATTAGGCATGAATATTTAAAAAGAAAAAAGAAAAGAATCGAAGTAGCATAGGGTTTAATGTTATAGTAGAATGAGGCAAACAAAGCAAGCATGAAGAGGAAACAGCACTTGGACAAATCAAGACTATCATATTTAACCAAAAAGAAAACTTACGTATAGGATTGCAACTTCAACTGTTCTGTTCACTAACTGGTTTATCTTTCTAGACGGAAGCTGTCATTTAACCAAAACTGTCAGATACAACAATTTTAGATACTAGTGAAGTTGACAGACGCTATCATTATACTTTCTAGAGCTACGTACAAAGATTTTGAATGTCCTCTCTGTGCTTCTTCTCTAGTGTAAGCATTTAGAAATTACAGAATGTCTGATACAATTCAAATCTTCTATTGCTAGCATGAGATCTATAATTGAGCGATACAACAAAGCAAAGGAGGAACATCAGCAACTGGGGAGCCCAAACTCAGAAGTCAAGGTATTGTTTAAGTACTTAATCCTAAATTTCTTGTATCTACATGTCATGCTTGATTCATAATTTTATTATTAGCTAATTAGCCGGCATTTAATTTCTGCCGGGAAAAGAAAATGTAAGATTGCAAGGTTAAATGACTTTTTGTGGACCAAACATTACAAGCATACCTGGAAACATGATGCATGCAAATTTTTTATAGCTAAGCATGGGTCTCAGGTTGGCAGCAGGCATAGGCTACTGTTACAAAATGCTTGTAAATTTATATAGCTAAGCATCAGTTCAGGTTGGCAGCAGGCTAAGTTACTGAGACAAAATGCTCGTAAAATTTTATGTAAAATTTTATCGTAAAGCATCAGTTTCAGGTCTAGATTTTGTGCAACTGCTGACAAAAATTTGGCCGCAGCAAAACCTGAAGATAATTGGTTTGGATACATTCCATTAACTACTCTTCCGATTGTTGGAATAGGAATATGAATAAGTGCATGCATAGGCTAACCATGCTAGGATCGTGTCTTTCTCATAGCTACAGGATGATGGAAACATTACCAATTAAGATACAACATCGAAGAAACCAAAATGGGCCCATGGTGAATATGAGGAAAATAAAAATGCTAAGAAATTATCATCTTCAGGCATGACAATGGACATTAAATGGAGATTAGTTTGGATAACCAAACACTTCAATTAACTCCCTCCCTCCCTCTCTCTCTATTTATCTACCTATCAATCAAAAAAATATTATTTGTGACTAGTTAAAAAACACAATGAGATAGGTCTACAAAATCTACAAGCCTAGGACATACTAATTCTAACCGTGATAAAGAGGATATATTTCAAAATATAAAAATTGAAGAGGGTGAGAATGCTACAAAGTTCAGACCAGACAACGAATAGACCAGTTAGAGCAGTAAGCTACCTCCCGAAAACAAGAACTATGGTCAAATCATGCACTAGTATTTAGGGGTGCGCATATGGTTAAGTCAGTCGGTTCGGATGGCTTTTTACTTAATTTACCATCCTCCTACTATAACCAAACCAACTTAACATCGGTCAATTCAGTTGGTTAACCAAATTAATTTTTAAATAATATATTATATATTTATAATATATGTAAAATAATTAAAATATAATATATACTTATGCTCTCTCCTACTAGTATTCATGTGGTGATGAAAGAATTAACATCTAACATAAATACGCACACAGGGATGTAAAGTTATAAGGAGGTACTTGTACCTGCCACAGTCATGACATTCAACCTGGAAAGTTGAGAGAACTACCACTTATCATAGCTTGCTGTCATGCTTTTATGGTTTAAGGGGCAACTACAGCATAAAAATGACTAAAATCTTAACTAATCAACAGAGCAAAAGATTTCCAATGTTAGCTGTAATCTTAAAGCAGAATCATAGAATTAAGTAAAGAAGAGATTCGACGAAGTTAGAGATTACAGAGTAGCATAGCAGTCAATTGTTCTAAGTTTCCTATGTGCATGGAAGTTATTTCCTTTAGAGAGCCACCGTAATGGTAAATTTCCTCTGTAAGTGTCTTTCTCTTTGAAGAATAACAGTACGTTCAAAGTTTCCGGTGAAAAGTTTTTAATTCACCAATGAGAAATCTCCACTATAATGGTTGACAATAGTAAAACCTGCTTTTAACTCTCCCTCATGTTTAAATCACGATATGAACATTCTAACAGGAAGTTACATTAAACAATGGAAAAATCCTTACAGTTAGCTTTACCTAATGACTTCATAAATTTCCTTCTAAAGCCATCTTTCATCTCATTTATAGCTCAAAATAGGCAAAAGGTCCTCCAATAGATAATATTCATGGATAACTCCAACTCGGAAGTCAACAACATATTCCAAAGGCAAACTAGACCCTTGCCATTCCTACTTCTAGACCAAATCCAAAGACTCATCCATGATCTATCTACTTCTGTATTCATATTTCCATCTCTTTTATGCTTTTAAACTGTCTACCGGTGATAGAGAGAAGCTAGAAGCATTTTCCAACCTAGAAGTCAACAACATACTCCAAGGGCAGGATAGACCTGATGTTCCTTGCCTCTAGACCAAACCCAAATACTGAAGTATAATATTTCTACTTCGAAAACCATGACTCCTGCCTCTTGTTATGCTTTTTGATGCTTTTACAGTTTTTACCTATGATATATATTGAAGCTAGAAGCATTCTCTGATTAATTCTAGAAAAAAAATCATATAACTCGCTGAAGAAAGTTTGTACTTCGCTATATCCAGCAGAAAACTATCAGTGCATATAAATTTCACATGGGATTTTACTTGCTAAGTTTCTTGAGTAGGCAAGCCAAAAATCAGAGCCTTTAATTACCCTAAAGAAAGGAGGAAATTTTTACAGTTACCTTTCTCCAAAGACTGCCTCAACTTTGTTGAGAAGCTAAGCAATAGCTTCCTCCAACAAATTATATTCATCAACAGCTCCAAAGTCAATAACATAGTCCAATGGCAAAATAGAACTTTCCTTTGCTTGCTTGTAGACCAAATCCAGAAATTTATATATTATCTATCTACATTGGAATTCACATCCTGATGTCTTTTTATGCCTTTGAGCTTCCATTGGTGAAATACATAGATGCTAGAAGCATCCTCCAATATCCTGAAGTTTGTACTTGGCAATTTCTAGAAGAAAAAGCATCTATAAGTGCATATAAATTTCACCTAGCTTTTTACTAGTTGTTAGCTCTAAAATCCTAATTTTTAAATCCAAAAGATAAAAATAGAATAAAGCTTCCACAGCAAGAGCTAAAATGTGCATAACTTTGACAAGTACACCAAGAACTCAGGAAGTGATTTATCATCAAAATAGTTAAACATACATATTCTTGCTTAATTTAACTCATAGTCTAACTTCTCTACAAGATTGAAAATCTTCTCTAGCAAGAACCTTGAATCTAAATATGTTTGATTTCTTTTTGCGTGTAAATTTGCCTACATTTGCAGTATTCAGAACATGGTTGAGTCCACATTTATGATATGCATGGTTATTGTCATATACCAGTAACAAAGTTATCTAAATATAATGAACCATATTTTTCAGTTCTGGCAAAGGGAGGCAGCAATTCTGAGACAGAAATTGCAAAACCTGCAAGAAAATCACAGGTAAACCAATTTTTTGCCAATACAAATGCATCATGTTAAACATCAATGAAAAAAATACAATGAACCAAAAATGCAGAATCAAGAACTCTTTTTACAGTAGGCATTCTTCCAAACACAACAATTACGCCCATATGTCTCAGTTCAACACAGTCAGCTTCATACTTTTCAACCAAATAACAGCTTTCTCTATGGATTTTAGAACTACTTATTCCGACCTTTTATGATGCAACTATGCTTAGAATGTTCTATCCTTTATGGCATGATTCATATATATCTAAAGATTAGATTGACTGAATCATTCATCCTTCAACAAAAATGAACACACAGAGACTAGTGGTCCTAGCCATAATTTTCTTTCCTATAAAAGGATTTCATATCTAACCTAAACCATTGAATGGACCCAAGAATAGAATGAGAATGTAAAGTCCATTGCATCTCATGTACATGCCTACAAAAGACTTTTATAATGTCTAAGATGAAAATTTATAGACTGAAATTATGCTTCTGCACACCAAAACAGGCAAATGATGGGTGAAGAACTTTCTGGATTGGGTGTAAAAGAGTTACAGAATTTGGAGAGCCAATTGGAAATGAGCCTTCGCGGTGTTCGTATTAAGAAGGTTTGAAACTTTTATTTCCAAGTCATGCTCAGATTTTAAGTTCAAAACAGCATGCAAAATAAAGCAACCCCATTTAGTAACATTTATTCCACTGCTGTAGGATCAAATTTTAATGAATGAAATTCAAGAATTGAACAGAAAGGTAAATCCTGAAACAATAACTTCAGCTCCTTACTACCATACTGTCTCAGCACAAGTGGCTAAATTGCAGTGTCTCGTTGCAGGGGAACATAATTCATCAAGAAAATGTGGAACTCTATAAGAAGGTAAACCTAATTCGTCAAGAAAACAATGAATTATATAAGAAGGTATTACTGGATCATAACAATCCCAATTATACTAGAAACATTAAAAAGATTCAACCATTAAACCTTTGCCTGTTATAAGATTTTCTAAAACCGACCTCAAAATCAAAGTTTAACACATCCAGGTTTATGAAACAAGGGATGTCGATGGTGCAAACAAAGACTCCCTTCTCACAAATGGTTTAGGCATTGGAGAGGATTCACAAGTTCCAGTTTGTCTCCAGCTGTGCCAGCCACAGCAACAAAGCTATGAAACACCAACAAGAGCTACAAATATGGGGTACATCCCACTCTATATGTTAGATTTTGATTTAATGCAGATTTCTGTGCCCCAATTTGATGTACACCTTTTTTCATGGTAACTGCAGCAGACTGCAATTGCAGTAGCAAAAGCAGATGTACAGAAATGGGATTGGATGTCACTCGACTTCTATCAACAAATATCTCATGGTTCCAAAAGTTATGCTTCTCATAGTAAGATGTGGTATGTTAAAACCACCAATCATTCAGCAAAACATTGGTTTGAAATGTTTAAACAAATGAACTTTAGCATGTGTGATGATCAAGAAAACCATCTAGTTATGTAAAGATAATTTAAGCTAATAAATAAATATATATATATAAGAAGGAGAAACCAGCATTAACTTTTTTGAAGTTTCAAAGATGACTGAAATGAATATCGTAATTACACACTTGTTTTTGTTAATTTGAAATGAAAAAGCTTCATCTTTTGAAACTTATATGACAGCAACACGGTGGTTCAGAAAAATGTTAATATTTAGATTGGTGAAGCTACAAAAAATTCGAAATATAGAAGCATCACCAACAAGATCCTTAAAATACTAAATTCATTCAAGTTTTACTACAACTCAATTTGCAATGATATTTATACCTTCTTATGTAATTCATTTTTTTTTATTAGGTTTACCTTCTTATAGAGTCCCACGTTTTCTCCTTCATTACATTGTAGACGTAAAGCTGATATCATGGCCTGCAATACCAAAAGAATAATAATATAAGAGTTTTAGAATACCAGTTCAAGGTAACTAAAGAAAATAGCCTTCTTATAATACATTACAATACTATATGAACAGAAGGTAAAAACGAGTTTCTTTGGTATTTAATACATAACATGATTAGTTAATACAAACCAATATTAAGAGACTTAAACATAGTATATACATATGATGGCAGTACAATTTCAAAATGTTAAAACTATGGGATTGTGTTTCTAGTTTACTGCTTAATAGAAAATTCACAAGTATAACCTACATGGCTTTAAGACCTAGGACAGTCCACCCACCCCCAATAATAGCTTTGACTGACATAACCAACACATACAGTTACAACTCGTGTTTCTAGTTGACTGCCTAACTAGAAGATGCACGAATATAACCTACATGGCTTATGGGACAGTCGCTCCACCCCCCCCCCCAAAACAAAAAAAAGAAAGAAGCTTGGATTGACATAACCAGCATATACAGTTACAATTGAGACTTTGGGCCGTAAAAGTAACTTAACTTCAGGCTACATTCACTTTTAGAAAGTCTCAGAGGACACTACAATAAATTGGACAGCATGCAAGCATCCCAAGAAGGTTCACAACCCAATGTCATAAAATATAGCTCACAGAGCAAGGAATCCGTGTATTTAACAAGAAACTATATGCATATGTTGCAATAACTCTGCCTGTGATAGCACAAGATGCCTATAGCTGCAATTACAGCTGGTCCCAAGCCCGGAAAAAAGAGGAGGGTTGCAACATGTTGAAAAGAAACACTATAAAACAATTATGGACCATCAAAATAACCCAACTTCCAATTGTAAAATAAATGCAAATATAATAAGAGCAAAATAGAACTTAGACAGGTGCCTTGCAATTAAGTTTAGTTATATTCAAATGTTGATCCAACGGAAAAGGAGGGATGCAACATGTTGGAAAGAAATACCATAGAACAATGATTGACTACCAAAATAACCTGACTTTGAATTGTAAAAATGCAAGTATAACAACAGCAAACTAGAACTTAGATGCATATTGGACATATCTAACATACACCTCAAAATTGCATTTGGAACATTAAGTCTTCATGCAACCAAAGCCTAGTTATTCATCAAGAGACATAATCAAGCACAATAATAAAGGAAAAGGAAGAAAGCAAACAAGTAATAAGCTAAAAGGAGAAAAAACAGAGAAATGGACTCATATCATTACATTAATTAACAAAAGAAAGAAAAACAAACATTAATAATATGCACATCACCCTCTCACAACGGCTCAATGCACCCGAAAACATGAATTAGGACTGAACTCTTAAAGCAGCAAGGTAAGTTTTCCAACATATTGACATTAAATGTGTTTTGGCTCTATTTGAGGTAGGACTAACCAAAGGGCCTGGAGGGGAAAATTCAGCATAGCTCGTGCATGTTGAAACTTAACAGCTTGATATTTATAACTTTCGCAGATTAAATGATTTGAAGTTGTAAATTAGTCACTTACATTTTTAAAGCGTTTATTATATTTCGTCACCAAGAACACTTCTTATGATGAATTACTTAGATCATTTCAATCTCATTATCGTAGTGTTTATCTCTACCCCCAAATATGTTATTTTCCTTATATTTTTTCCTCAATCAAATAAGGAGCACATTTTGAGATTTTTGCTTGGAATTTTAGAACAAGCAATAATATCAATGACCCATGACTTCTATTTCTTGACTGAGCAGGGTTAAATGATTTCAAGATTTTGATTCCACATATGAATAATGACCTTGTAACAAGTTTGAGAAAACTTAGCTTTTGAAAAGTGTGATACACGATTTCAAATGTTCAGCATTGCTATAAAGAAGTGTTGTAAAAAGTAAAAATATTTATTTTAGGCATGATGTTGTAAAGTAAAAAATAAGTTAATTTAAATGGTATTCAAAATTGTTAGTATTATGATGTATGAAATATCAATAATTAATACATTTAAGTAATTAATACATTTAAGCAATTAATATTAATTGTTTATAAATTTAATTCTAATGTATAAACCATATAACATATAAGCATAACTCTTATAAATTAATAAAAATTTCATAAGTAATGAATAATTGACTCAAATGCAAAGTATCATTCTTTCCCTTGTCTTTATTATTATTACTACGATGTCATTTTAAAATTATTTTGGTATAAACAAATATTCAACTTAGCTCATAATAGAAAGTATAACAAAAATAATTTATAATAATTCATTGTTAAGTATAATATATAAAATATAAATTTTAAATACTTTTTAGGCAATGAATATTGCTAAACAAGGCCTTATATCAATTAAATAGTGTGCAAACTATCCAAGTAAAAGCTATTAGCCACACACCAAAGGAAGCCTAATCTAACCAGCATTAACTAGTTAAAGTTTGGAACCAAAATGATAGATACAAACATGCATGCAAAGACATATTGATTGAGCTTTATTGTGTGAAAAAGAGGGTGGGAAAAACTATCAGTTACATGACAGAATTAAATAGTTTAAAGTACTAGTAATACAAAATACAATTAGCATGTTATAGGCCAAACCTATGTTAGTAAGGGCATAAATTTTGATTCTCTAATTAAAGCTTAGGTTGCAATTTTAATTCTTTCCTAAGTTTCTTGATTGTGATTTTATATCAATTTATTTATTTCTTCTTAGAATAAATTTCTTATTTATGTAATAAAATTGGTCCTCGTTTAAAGGGATGTATAGAATAATAAACCCTAAACAACATTTCTATTAATAAAACTAAAGAGATTCAAGTCTCTCTTTACCGAGTCCTAAGGTTTTAGTGTTCCTTTGATGAGCTGAAATGTCAAATCACAATAATAACACAATTGACTTCGACTTCCCTATTAATCGCCCTATGACTCAATCCTATTCTCATGTCCATAGCAATTTGGCATCAAAGCATATCACAATGGCAATGATGGATGAGCATTGTTATAAGAGAGAATTGTTTCGAAACCTGTGGTGGAGGCTAAGTTCATCAATCTAAACACTCGTATAAACATCTACCTTCAACAAATGACTCGACATATCTAGGAACAACTGAAAACCCTAATTTTTTACTTCGGCAAAAAAAATAGGGATCGTGATGTAGGCAGTAACACAATCCAACTAGACCGATGCATTTCCCACCAACTACTGTAGGAGGCATGGCGCCACCACCACTTGGAGGGCAGAGGGTTCCATCAATTGGAACTATTCCCAAGTACACAAAAGTGGATTTTCAAACTTTTGATGGATCAAAGGATCCTTTGATTTGGCTACATTGATGTGAATAATTTTTCAAAACCAACACGCCAATGAGGCAAACAAGGTAAGTTTGGCAGCCTTCCACATTCTGGGTGAGGCACCACTTTGGTATTATTAAATCAAATTGGAGGAGCATGTGATGAACCGGTAAGGATCCTATAATTATGGCTCCTTTAGTTTTGGTGCTCTGATGGGCGGCAACTCCTTGGGAGATCTGGTTAGTTTGAAATAGACAGGAACTTTAGAGCTTTATTAGCAACAATATCAACAAAAATTAGCAAGAGCTAGTCAATACATTCGAGTAAACTGACATGATGGGTTTTTCATGGCTGGACCAAATGATTCCATTCGCTTGGATGTTCAAATGCACAACCCCCCTAATTTAGCCATAACTATAAGCCTCACTAAAGCCTTTGAATAGAAGCAGCAAATACTACATGTCAGAAATAACCATAGAGGAACTTGGCATGGTAATGATGGCAGCAATATATTAGGGGGAACTATTAAAGCAAATTCAGTAAATTTTCCTACCCCTTTTGGTTGAAAGTAGCTTATTTGAATGATGAAGAACCAAAAACTAAAATTGAGACTGAACTAGGTTGATTTATGTTGTCAAGTAATCTTGACTTCGAACTTAAGGATAAGCTCATATGGCAAGAGGGGGTAATGTTATGGGTTGAACCTATGTTGTCAAGTAATCTTGACTTCGAACTTAAGGATAAGCTCATATGGCAAGAGGGGGTAATGTTATGGGTTGAACCTATGTTAGGAAAGGCCATAATTTCGCTTCACTAATCAAGTCTTGGGTTGCGATTTTATTTGTTCCCTTAGGTTTCTTGATTGTGAATTTATTTCAGTTAATTAATTTCCTTTTTAGAATAGGTTTTCCTATTTATGTAATAAGATTGGTCCTTATCTGAAGAGGCGTATGGAATAATAAGCAGAGTTTCTATCAAAAAACCCTAAGTTGTCTGGGTCTCTCTCTATTGAATCTTAAGGTTTCGGTCTCCCTTTGATTAGCTGAATTATCAATCACAACAGATCATTACAAGAATAGAGATAAAAGGGAAGACAATTGACTTCGACTTACCGATCAATGGTCTCGTGACTCAGCTCTCATGTTCATAACATAGCAAAAAATTTAAAGGTTTAACATTGTTTTACAAAAATGTATTATTAATTTTTATATCGGGATAAATTATACATATATTTTTAAAACAGGTTAGTATGAACTTCTAAAAAATGAAATGGAGAAATATATCTAAAATGGTGTATTACTTTAAATAATATTAATATCTTAAAACACTAAAGCTTGGCGTAAACCAAGCAAATCTCCAAAAATTTATAATAGCCAACAAAAAAATTGGTCAAAGTACAGGCAAAGTTGCTAAAAGAACAAAACAAAACCTGGGGGAAAGGATCGAACTTGCAAGTTGAAGAGAAAAAAACCTTAGAAACATGCCCTCCGGCTCTACACTCTAGACTTATCCTATTCTTTTACATATTCCAAAGATCTCCTATCCAATAAGATCATGCCTCTACTATAATAGAGCCAGCAAGTTTAGCAGTCTTAGCAAATGATAAGTTCTCAAAAGTAATGTTTCACATAGAGTTTTGAGTTACTTAACCAGAACCTAATAGCAATAAAACTAAACTAAAAACTGCTAAAAGGAAAGGACAACAAACCCAAAACTTGCTCCAATGAAGTGAGGACAACAAAAGCGATAAGCAGCAATTAATACAGAAAAGAAACACCAAAAAAACTCAAAACTTGCTCGAAGGAAATGTCATTCGGCACTCAATTTACCTCCTTTCTTCTACTTCAACAGAACTTCAATGAAAAGCAAAATGATTAGTTTGATTGAATTGTACTTTAGCTAGCAAAAAGGAACTGAACGCTAGATATATGTAGCCATGTAGCAAATCTCCACATGAAACTCATGCATACAAACCATTTATTCATCATAAACTCTCTAACAAATGTTCAAATTTTTAAACAAGTATTTAATGACCAGTAACAATATGTATAGAAACATCTCGCATGACAATAAAGACAGACATTACCACAATATTTTATGTGCTTTTCCATAATTATTGTGCTGAAAGAGCTACGGACTAACACTATGCACACCTAATAAACCCAAATAATGATGATTCTACAGCAGTGAAAGCATAACGAAATTATATGAAACGCCAACTTGCAAAAAATGATCAGAACTGTTTGAAAACATGTATGCTATGACATATATTTCGCATCTCAATGTATAAAAGGGCTCAAGCTCATTCACTAATGCAATTTTTTTTTGAGGGTCAGTAATACAAATTTTTAAATTGAAACTAAGCTGATATAATCATATAATCGCTTTGTAGTGACCCAACCAAAACAAAAAAGAAAGATGAACAGTACTAAAACACTATTCAGACAACGGCAGGATATAAAATAATTAAAAAATATAGCGTACATGAAAATGTTAAGAAGATTAATAAGAACCACCTGGAAACAAAAGCTAATTTGCTTTGAATCTTAAACTTTCTCTCCTCTTATTGTCACCTGAAAAATAGTCCAAAATGACAAAACTCCTTTAGCAATATATTTTTTAAATGTTGTAATAAAGAGAAAGAAAATGCTAGCAATTGAGTGGGCGTGAAACACTCCATTTCTCAACTACGGGGCCGAGAAAGCTTGACAAGAAGAAGTCAAAACGGTTTATTATAGAAATGTTTTGAACAAGAAAAATGTTTCTCGGATGGCTTTCTTTTACAATAACTTTCTCGGTAACCAAACGGATTTCACACAAAAAAAACCTCGAAAACAAAGCTTTTTACCGCTATCGGTAACAAATTCCGAACCAAAACGAATTAACAGTTCTCAAAACCCTCAAACAAACAAATTACTTAACGGAAAAAGAATCAGCATCCACGTTCAAAGCAGAAAATGCAAACGCAAAACAATACAACATATAATGAACGTCAAATCAATATATATATAACCTAATTAACTGAATCAACAAAATAACCAAATAAAAACGAGAAAATTAGAAAAAAATCGGATCCGTTTACAAAGAAGATTATACCTCAAGAAGCTAGGGAAACCGAAGAAGAGTGATATAGGTAAAAAAAATGGAGAGAGAAAAAAAATCTGGAGAAAGAGCTGGAACAGACATTAGATTTTGGGGATTTAAATAAGTTAACGTGGGGGAGAGCTAATGAAGGATGCCCCCACTTAATCTTGTTCTTAGCTAATTAATCAAAAAAATCATTCAATAATCAGACATTGGTTGACGCTTTAAGCTTAGCTTTTGGAAAAAAAAATTAGTGCAAAGGAATTATTTTATTTTTGATGATTTGATTCTTCATAATCTAGGGTTTCGGGTTTTCCTTTTAAAAGAAAAAAAAACATTAAAAACTAAAATTCGCTTTCTGGCTCTTTCGAGATTTCACCCGAAAACCAGCTAAGCCGCTGTATGAGTTTCGAGCCGCCGATGTTTCCGTTTCCCGCACCGTTTAAGGGTATAGCAAAAATACATGGGCTGACCGCTGGCGCGGTTTGTAGAAAAAAATCTATCAATTATGATCCAAATTTTAAAATTAGATATAATTAATTCAAATTTAAATTTTGACCATTTTACTAATAAAGGCTCATTTCTAATTTTATTTACGAAAATAGGTCATTTTTTAATTATTTATCGGAATGGACTGAAAACACCAAAACGCCTCTACATAGGAGCGTTTTAGGAGGAAATTCCAGCAAAATGCGTCCCTGAAGGAGCGATTTTGCCACGTCACCAAAGCACATCCACATCAGCACGTTTTGTGCTGACGTGGTAAAATCGCTCCCTCAGAGACACGTTTTGCTGGAATTTCTCCCTAAAACGCTCTTACGTGGATGCGTTTTGGTGTTTTCGAGCCATTTCGGTAAATAATAAAAAAATTGGCTTATTTCCGTAAATAAAGTTAGAAATGGGCCTTTATTGGTAAAATTATCTTAATAGTTAGACCTAAATTTGAAAATAAAAAAGTAGAGAGACTAAGTTCCTGAAAATATAATTGTATTAAGTAAATTTTAATTTTTTGAAGAATATAAGGACTTATGACATATTTTAAACAAAGTCATCACATGTGCTATTTGTTTTTTTAATATTAATTAATAATATATTAATTCTTCTTAATTCCGTTGTTAGTGTATCAAATAATTATTTATAACCAAAACGATGATAAAAATTCCAAAATAATATAATCTAGAAATGGTATAACAAAAAATACTTAACTAACAAACTCATATTTAGAACAACTCAAATCAAATATAACCTAAACTAGACATTGCTCAATTTTAAAATAATTTGAACTCAAGAATAACCTAAACTTCAAATTATTTGATCAATAAACAAATCACATTTGATATTATCAAAATTTTAAAAAAAATAACATAAATTCATAACTATACTCTAAATCTAATTAATTTATCTTAATTTAAAATCCATCTTCGATTGAGCTTTAATTAAATTAGTATCGATATTTAGGGACAGGCAGGAATCCTGGCCCTCGTAAAATGAAAAAATTTATGTTTTAGCCTCTTTAGATTTATAAAAGTTTATGATAATATGTTGTAAAAATATAGTTTACCCCTTAAATTGATAAATTTTTTTTAGTCATTCTAAAAACTATAAAAATATATGCTAATACAATAGTGAAATTACATGCATCAGCGTATATCAATATTATTTGAATTGAGTCAGATAGACGACTAGATTGAGAACTAAATGGGGTATCAATTTAATGAAAAGCTTTAAACTAGTTAAGTCCGAAACTCATACGACCGATTTAATTAATAAAAAATTCGATTCAACCGATATTCAAAACTTTTATTTTTATTAATATTTTAAAATTTATTTAATATCAATAAATCAATGATTTAATTGTGTGATTTTAAAAACTTTAGTGTATATTATGGCCAATTGACGAATCTACTAATAAACAAAAACCAACTGCGGCAAAGGGAATGGAAAACAAACTGGACACGTATTGCCAAAAGCCAGCGACAGCAATGAGTCGTCTACAACCATAAGAATTTTTAAGCCTTGCAACGTGCAAAAATGAACGAACAACAACTTGACGCGTAGCCAAATGGAGTTCTTTGAAATCTCATTGGCTAATTTTTTTTATTTGACTTTTCTTTTTTGGGTTTTGGAGGAATCAAAGAAAGAAACTTCCATTTGTTAATTAGAAAAAATAAACCCCAAAAAACAGGGCAAAAAGTGGTATTCGTACTGTCAGAAACACGTGTCGAGGTTTGTAGGATTATTTAAAAAATATGTTGGAGAAAATAATATTTTATTGATAAAGGGAAGAAGATATTTTAGTGTAGGTCAAGATATTTTGAAGGGGAGTGTGGACTCTGAAAAGTGAGAGTGCTTATTAGTTATTTTACAGCCCATCTCATTAGAAAAAAAGAATCTGATAACCGTGCAATAATTATAGGCGGGGTTGGTAAGGTAAAGTAGGGGCGTAATCTAGCTGATTAAGTTTAAGTTCAATTTTAATTTGGAATTTAAAATTTATATTTTGAGTCGAATTTAATTATACATCTAATTTTAAGATTAAGTTGATTTGAGATATAATTAAATTTTTTAAATTTGAGTTTGATTAAATTTATTTATCAATTTTTATACTAAAATTCAACTCGATAATTAAGTTTAAGATTAATAATATATATTAAAGGTTTGATAAGTCTCGTGAGTTGTTCAAGTAAAGTATTATTAAACTCAAAATTGGCTCGATCGATAGCTCAAGTCACTTGAGCTTGACTTGATAATTATCAAATTAAGTTCAAAATTTTTCAAGTTAAACTCGAATAGCTTGAAGTACGACTGTCTTATTTACAAGGTAAATAACTATATTTGAAATAAAAATACTCTATTACAAACGCAGATGTCAAGTTCGAATCTCATCTTAAAATGTAAAATAATTATAAATTATTAAAATGTTTACGAGTTAAATAGGATTGATTTTCGCTTAAAAAAAATAGCTAAGCTCAAACTTGATTCATCAAAATCATCAATATCACTATCCAAAAATAATAAAAATGTTTTTTTTTTTATTTTTAATTATACAAAATATATAAATATTAATATAAAATTAATTTTAATTATTTTTAGACAGTCAACGAGTTGGTAAGGTAAACGAGACGGTGGAACCAAACGTCTTTGTTAAAGGGAATAATAACTTATTTGACCCATCAACTTTGCAAAATATTCATTTTAGTTTTCCATTTTATTTTTATTTTTTTAGCCTTAAACTTATATTGTTTGTCAAATTATCCCAAATTGGATAGAAAAGCTTACGTGTGTTAACCTTATTGATATGACATCTATGTGTATACCACATCAATAATTAATTTATTTTTTAAAATTTCAATAATTATAAAATACTATTATAATTTTTATTATTAAATAACTTTTATGCTTTTTTTGTAATTTTTATACTTCTTAACCATTTTATATATTTTATATATTATATTTTTTAAGTAAAAAAATTAATTAACTGTTGATGTGGCATACACATAGACTGTCATGTAGAGGTGCTCTTGGGTCGGGCCGGGCTGGGCCCAAAAAAATCAGCCCGCGTCCTAAGCTCGGGCCCGGCAGGAAATATGGGCCTAAAATTTTGTCCAAGCTCGGCCCGGGAAAAAATTCCTAAGCCCGACCCCGGCCCGGCCCTTTTTTAATAAACACCAAAATTTTATTTTAAAAATAAAAAATATTTTTAAATTAAAAAATAAAATATATATTTATTATATTCGAGCCGGGCCGAGCCGAGTCGGGCTGAAAAAAACGGGCCTCTTTTTTTGCCCAAACCCATATTTCGGGCGGACCGTCAGGCCAGGCCGCCCGACCCATGAGGACCTCTACTGCCATGTAGATGTTAGCAAAGTTAACAAATGTCATATTTTTCATTAATTCCAGAGTGTTTTGACGAAAAATACTAGTTTAAAGGCTAAAGGAGGTGAAAAATATATGAAGGGGTAAAATGGTTTTTTTTTCGTAAAGTTTGAGGGTCAAATAAGTCATTATACATTATTAAAGTTACTACATCGCAAATGCATTTGAAACATCCATTATCAAGGTGATCATGGGCCAAATCAAATCAGGTTAAGGCTTAATTTTAAAAATAAATTCAAGTTTAATCTACCCCAATTTGCTCAAATAATTTGTTTCGTTGTTCAAAAACAATAATAATTTTTATTTCAAATTCATTATTAAAATATATTAATATAATATTTTTTAAAATAATAAAATGGGTTGGGTCAAGTCAACTCGAAGTTGAAAAACAAAAATCTAAGTTCGACTCATGAACACCTCTAATGAGTTATCTAAGATTTATTCTAGTTTAAGTTCGATTATATGTAGGTTTTATACAAATCTATTTTGATAATAGTTTATTTTGATTATAAATATTTGGATCTATATTATTTATAATTACAATTAGTTTGGCATCGATATCATACTTGAGTGATTAGAAAGGAAAACACCATCTACAGTTTAACATAAATTTTGGAAGGGTGTTTCTTTAGAATAATTGAAAGGGTAAACCATATCCAAAGTCACTTAACTATAAGCGAATTTACACTTTAATCACTCGATTTCAAAAAGTTATAAGTTGGTCACTAGTCTTTACTTAGTAACCATGTGAGGTGTGGTTGTTAACTCTCCATTCCTCATAGTGTAAGCTATATCAAGGTCACTCAACTATTATTAAGTTTGCACTTTAGTCACTTCATTAAAAAAAAAGTTACAAGTTGTTCACTGAACTTTTTGAAAATTTTGGGGTTTTAGAGACCTCGCCCACAGTTGTATTCCAATAATCTTGCCACAGCTCAACCTCCTCCTCTGGCAATAAAACACATCGAATCGAAGCTTTTTCCCTTCTTTTATGCTTTTTCTCTTCTCTTTCAACTCCATGGTTTAAGTTTCCTTGAAATGACTTAAAACTCCATTAATTTAAACCCAAAGTTCTAACGGATAAGCTCTCCAATCTCCATTCATGATTGTTGGATGATCTTCTAACTTCAATGTGTTTCTTTTCTCAGTGAGGCTTTTTCTTTGACGAGTTTCTACCACCTAAAACTCTTTGATTAATTCCTAACTGAATTTGGTACGTTTAAATCTATTTTATTTTATTTTCTCTGATACTATTCTATCCCTTTATTTTTATAGGCATTATTTAAATTAAACTTTCAGAGTACCATATTATACAAAATACTTAAACAACATAAAAAGGAATTTGATCAAGATACACGTGACTAAAGAAGTTATCGACAAAAGTGAAAATACAAGCAACAGCATAAATAAACTCTTTGTTAGTATTTCAAAATTCCATTAATACAATCTCTTCTCCCTCAATTTGTACGTGATTAAAAAAATTAAAATACACCAAACACTATCATAATCACAATCTGTCTTTCCCTTAATCACAATCTTTGAATAAACAAAGAAAACCACAACCTTTCCTTGGTGACAATCCACTACTCTATTCATCACCAACCAATTTGCGACATTGAACATGGAAATGCTTAGAGGGTTTATGTCGAATTTGAAATATTTGAAGTATGTATTAATGAACAATCTTATCCAAAGACTTGTCTTCTTTTTGTTTCTTTAAGTATTGAGCTTATCTCTTAACATGTAAAACATTTTCTTACATTTTAATTCACGCACATAAAAGGATATTCATAAAGCTATTGGCAGTACATTAAAGAGACGCAGAAGAAATATATGTGTCAAAGCATCAAACTGCCTTCTAATAAAATCTAGATTGGATTCATATTATAAAACTCAAAATTTTATCCTTCTAGGGCAGAGTTGAAACGATTGGGAATTAATCGGGATATTAATTCAGTGAAATTTATTAGATTAATTAATCAAAAAATTAGTACAGAACCCGTTGAATTAGACAAAAAATAGATTAAACTAAATCATTGAATTGAAATTTTTTAATAATTTATTTTATTAAACCAAATATATTAGTAGACCGATAAACTGATGATTTGACTAATTCGGTCACCAATTTAATTCTGTAAACTCTGCATCATAAGATATTTCAACTAAAAAAATTCAACTGAAAAAATAACATTATCTTTTTATTTGGTAAAATTTAAGTGAGAGAGAATTATCCAATTTAAAGTTAGGAAATGTTATTCGACTCGAAGAAAATTGATATTTACAAATTATTTATCAAATAAGATAATAAATTATTATTATTATTATTATTATTATTATTATTATGTACAACAATGATTCAAATCACAAAGTAAATGAGCCAATAAATTATACATTGGGATTCATTTGACAAACCTAAAACAACATGCAAAAGAGAAGAAAATATTTTCTTTGTCTCAAGTATAGACTCGCCCATAAACTATGACTCAATCTAAAAAAATTGCCATATCCAGGCTTGAGTTTGTTTCAACTAGACCAGTCCATGGGCGGGTCGGGCTGGGACAGGAAAAAAATTTTCGGCCCGCCTCCTAGGACCGGGCCCGGCCCGAAATATGGGTCTGAAATTTTACTCAGGCCCGGCCCATTTTTAAAATAAACCTTAAAAAATTATTTTAAAAATAAAAAATATATATTTATTATATTCGGGCCAAGCCGGGCCCGGGCAAAAAAAGTGATGCCCAAGGCCCGGCCCGTTTTTTAAACGGTCCTCTTTTTTTGCCCTATCCCATATTTCGGGCCTATATTTTTACCCGAACCCTCTCATATTTCGGGCGGGTTGCCTGGCCCATGGACAGGTCTAGTTTCAACTCCATTTGACGATTTGTTTTCATAGTTCATACATTATAAAATATTAAAAATTATAATAATATTAGATTTTTGTTATACCTATGATGCGGATGAAAGGAAATATTATATATCAAAATCATTTTCTTTTAAAATATATTCGACAATGAATGTAAGTAGAGTATTAATAAACTTATATTTTAATACTATTGAACATATGTTCGTTCAATCATTCCTTAAGTTAATAAATTTAATTTTTTATTTAAAAATAATATAATCATATGAAAAGACAGAAGTTGCATTATAATAGTATTTATTATAATTTAAAAGAAAAATATTTTTATAATTTTATAAATAAGTTGGTGCCTGATTAAAGATGATATTAACTTAGTAAAATATATAAATATAAATATTGTATTTAAAAGAAGGAAGTAATTGAGATTCCGGTTAAGATTGAGATAAATTAAATTAAATATATAAATATTAAATTAATAATTTTTAATAAATAAATTTAAATAAAAATATTTTATATTATTGAATCTGAATTCGGATAAATTATTAAAATTATCTTGGGATTAAAATAATCAGATTATGGACAAATCTAAAAAAGAAACAAATTATTCTGCTGACTTATAATTGGAACACATTGGGGACAAACCTAAAAGAACAAATAAAAAAGAAAGCAAAAATATCTTCTCTGTCTGAATCATTAATCTCTTATCGAGGACTGGATACATTGAATACCAAAGTTGCTTTGGTTTCCCAAGATCTTAAAGTCAGGCAATCAAGTAAAGTGGAAATGAAAAAGTAAATAAAAATATTTATGTGTCCACAGCATATTGGCTCATGTTGTAGATATTTTACCATCTCTTTGAAACTCAGCTTGTCGGGTAACGGGAGAAGTAGTAGTTCATTGTTTTTGAACTTAGATTTTCTGTCTTGAATTGGGTGGCTGTCTCCATGTTGATGTTAACCCGACAGATGGGTAGGGAATTCCCAACGTAATTTTACAGCTGGGTTCTGTTCTTTACAACTTATCACTGATGTAGCTGTTTGAAACCTTAGATTTTTGGTTCTTCCTTTTTAGAAATCTATTTAGATCTTATTGTAAAACTTTGATTATTTTTAAGAAGGTCGGGAGAATTTAGGAATTTTTTTAGAGGTGAAATTGATTAATTTTAAGAGATTAAAATATAATTTTATATTGTATTAATTTATGGTTTTTTTATTTTTAAGAGATTAAACATATTTTATTTGGAGGATAAAATACAATTTTAATATAAATTAATTTTTAATCTAATAATTTGATAAGGACTTGTATGAAAATTTTTAATTTAAAAGAATCACGCTTAATTACATTTTAATTTATGGATCTTGTTAATAAGTGAGTTTTAATAAAGTAATGAATGTTAATATAGTGGTATTACTATTTTTTTACTATTTTTATATGAAATATTTAATTAAAATAATTAAAAATTACAGTGTGTTAAATTACAAAATTAAGTGCTAAAAAATTAAGCACTAAATGTTTAGTATCGAATTGTATATGCACTGAATTTATATTATAAATTTGTTTGATGTATTAGTAAAATTAAGCACTAAATATAAATATTTTATTTGATAATAGTATATCTTGATTTTTCTAAGGGATAAATCTCAAAATTATACATAAATTTTGAAATTTTCATTTAATGAGCAATTATATACATAGATTTTAATTTGATGCAATTATACACGTGAAACTCTAATTGTGGTTCAAATGTATACTTAGATATTTAATTTTGATTTAATCATACACGTTTAAGTAAATAAATACGCCAATTTATTTTTATATTGGATAAATATAATTATTTATGTATGCAATATATAAACATAAAATGATATTATACCTATAATTGTGTTAATAATTTACAAGAATTGGACCAAATCAAGATTTCATGTATAAAATTGCACAAAATCAAAGTTTATGTATACAATTGTACATGAAATCATAGTTCATGTATAGTTTTAGTATTTATCTCTTTTTCTAAAATACATTATTTCATAATTTTAATTTTTTTTAGTATGATCTTATTTATTTTATTTTAAATAGTTCGGAATAAAAGGTAAAGATAAATTTTTAATATTTTAATATTTAATAGAATGAGGAAATAATTTAATTCAGAAAATAAGATTTTGAAAAATAAAATAAACTTAATATTTTTCGCATTAAGTGATAAGTAGCTATTTAATTATTTACAATATTCAACACTTTTATTTGTTGAAAATCTTATATTAAGTAAAAAGTTAATATGATTATTGAATACAATTAAAATTTTGAAAATTTGAAAACATTCATTTTATTGGAAATACAAATTTTCAATGTTTTATCAATCATGCCCTGAATATCTAAGGAATTGAATTTGAGCCTAATAAGGATTTATTTATAAGTACCTTACCACTCCATTATATAGCGTAAAGCAAATGCAAAATATATTTTCTATTAAAATAAAACTTTGATTGAAGTTGATGTCACTTTAACATATTTAGTTGGGTAAAACTATATATATACACAAAATTATACATAACAACGACGCGAGTGAAAATTTTACGCAAAAATATATCTATTAAAAGTCAACAAATGAAGTTTTGGTTGAAATAGTAAAGCCAAACATTTAAAAATCATAATGTCATAAGTTCATATCTTACTGCATATGAGTTTTTATTGATTTTACAAAAAATATATAAAAAATATCAAAATGGCATTATAATAAATATAATTTACTTAAAAAATGATTTTGAGTAATTTCTCAACTAAATTTGTGCCTAGTTAACTTGTGACACTAACACAATAAAAAAGTTAAAGTATAATTATTTATATAAGTATTAACAATATTAACAAGGAGTAGGAGGTAGAGGTAGAAGCGTTGATTCACATGTGACAAGCAGAGAGTTTTAGTTTAGGTGTTAAGGGAGAAAAGAGAAGAAAACTTGGTGATACTTATGGTTTTGTTAAGGAAAAAGAAGAGGATCCTTAGTCCCTCGTGCTTTAGGTGTATAGAGGGGTCACCCCTTATCCTGTAGTGCCATGTAATCGACAGTATGGGGGTAGGCATGATTGTGTGGTTGGCGAAGTGACAAGGTTGCTATAGGTTAGTTGTTGCCATATAGTGTGCTATGTGGTCCTACTTTGACATGCTCCTTCTTAAAGCTGTACAAGGTTGTTGCACCGCAATGGTACTCATAAAGGGTATGCATCAAGTGGTCCTTTAGTGATCCTGACGGAGGTGCGCAACGAATTGCCTCTAAGCTAGTTCTAATAGGATATGCAGGAGGTTCCTCACGGACCGTCTTAAACGAGGGGTTGCCACAGGCGATTTTCAACAAGAAGTTGTATGTGGACCCGCTTTCAGCGATAGTCATTTACGAGTTGCCTCATACCTTACCACATGTAATATTCTTGTAGGGGTATAACAACAATATAAGTATTTATATAAATCAAAATAATATATTAATGGAGTAAAACAAAAATTTGAAGTATACAAATCATTTACTTATTTTATATACAAATTTTAATTGAATTTCGCCTAGATTGAAACTCAACTATAAATTAATATAATCTTATTTTCTTTTAAAAAACAGTAGACTTATTTATGTAAATTATTTTTTAAAACATAGAATTGATTTATCTATTTCTTCATTTATCTATATAAAGTTACTTAATCCCTTTTTTATTTTACAATTTATATACATATATAAAAGTCTAGAGGAAATTTAGGGTCAGTTTCGGATTGCTTTTAAGAAGCATTTTTGAGACAAAAAGCTTTTCAAAAGTACTTTTGGGATAAAAAAATCTTTGCAAAAGCACTTTTTTAGCTAAATGAGAAGCAGAAAATTTTAACTTTTACTTAAAAGTGTTTCTAAGCTAAAAGTACTTTTGAAAAATAATGCTAAACTAAGTGAATAAATATAACTCAGATAAATTTGTGCACAAGTTTTTTATAAACCAATAAATAATAATATAAGGTTATTTATGTCCTTTTAATTTTATATTTTAGTTTTTCTAAAAAAAAATCTTTGGAGTACCAATCACCATTAAAAACTAGCACAAAGTTAAAGACCCAAAGGAGATTCGATGCGAGATCCATAAACCTTGATACGAGAATCAAATCAATCATCACCTGAGCCCAACATTGTTGTCTCTATGGACATAGCTATGAACCCATATTTGGGGACTTAATCAGTGGGCTTTTTCTCAACCATAAGAATTGGAGTTCACTCTCTTTAAGTCCCAATTAGCCTCAACAATGGGACTTGGCTGCTCTATCTCCAGTGCTGATGATATTTCATAGAAACCATTAACCAGAAAAAAACAAAACTGGATAAAGTCACAAACAACGCCGGCATCCTCTCCCCTTTTTCTAAAAGTTATCCCTTCCACAGCTTATTTCTAGGTAAGCTCTCTCCCTTTGCTTTCCATTGAGAACCTCATTTGAACTTCAATTACTTTTATAATTGTGTTGGAATAACTGCCCTTTTAAATTTCTGGTTTGTTTGAAGTACTGTATGGTTTTTTTTTTAAGTGGCGGTGTTTGAGAATTGATATTTTTGGTTATTTACAAACTCGTAGGTAAAGTATGGATATGATAGTATATACAAACCATGCCCATGAAGGGTTTTGTTACTTTCACAGGGAGGGTTTAAGAAATAGTCGCTTTTTAGAAGCTAGGGTTAAGGCTAAAGCTGTTGCTAAAGCTTCTATGGGGTGCAAACTTGGGGGGTTCCAAATGCGGAGGCGATGTAAGGTACTTGCTGTTTCAAAGATTGAAAGTGCTGGTGTTAATGGTAGGTTGCAAGGTTATGAAAGTTCCCAACAAGGGGGTTTTGGGAATGGTCATGTTTTGTCTAGTCCGTCGAGTTCCATTATTGAGGAATCTGGCAGCAATAATCAACTCCGTAAATTCGTTAGGAATGGTGAACTGGAAGAAGGGTTTAAGCTTCTTGAGGGCATGGTTTATCACGGTGAGATTCCTGATATTATAGCTTGTACGAGTTTGATTCGTGGATTTTGTAAGAGAGGCAAGACGAGGAAAGCTACACGGGTTATGGAGATTATCGAAGATTCAGGGGCCGTTCCTGATGTCATAACCTATAATGTGTTGATTAGTGGGTATTGCAGGGCTGGGGAGATTGATAATGCTTTACAAGTTTTGGATCGGATGAGTGTTGCTCCTGATGTTGTTACGTATAATACAATTCTGCGTAGCTTGTGTGATAGTGGGAAGTTGAAGCAAGCGATGGAAGTTTTGGATCGGCAATTGAAGAAAGAATGTTATCCGGATGTTATTACATATACGATTTTGATTGAAGCAACTTGCAAGGATAGTGGCGTTGCACAAGCTATGAAGCTTTTGGATGAGATGAGGAGTCGAGGATGTAAACCAGATGTGGTTACGTATAATGTTCTTGTTAATGGGATTTGTAAGGAAGGGAGATTGGATGAAGCAATCAAGTTTTTGAATAGCATGCCATCTTATGGATGCCAACCCAACGTGATTACTCATAATATTATTTTGCGTAGTATGTGTAGTACCGGCAGGTGGATGGATGCAGAGAAATTGTTAGCTGATATGCTACGTAAGGGCTGTTCCCCTAGTGTTGTCACGTTCAATATTCTCATTAATTTCTTATGCCGAAAAGGTTTATTGGGCCGAGCAATTGATGTATTGGAGAAGATGCACAAACACGGGTGTACTCCAAATTCCTTAAGTTATAATCCACTGCTCCATGGGTTCTGCAAAGAAAAGAAGATGGAAAGGGCGATTGAGTATTTGGAGATAATGGTGTCTAGAGGTTGCTACCCTGATATAGTGACCTATAACACTTTGCTTACGGCATTATGCCGAGATGGGAAGGTTGATGTGGCAGTCGAGATACTCAATCAACTAAGTACCAAGGGTTGCTCGCCTGTTTTAATCACTTACAATACCGTGATTGATGGGCTGTCAAAAGTAGGTAAAACAGATCAAGCTATAAAGCTTTTGGATGAGATGCGTGCCAAGGGTCTAAAGCCTGATATAATTACCTACTCTTCACTCGTTGGAGGACTCAGTCGGGAAGGAAAGGTTGATGATGCGATAAAGTTTTTTCACGACTTTGAGAGAATGGGTGTTAGGCCAAATGCCATAACCTATAATTCCATCATGTTGGGCCTTTGTAAGGCTCGGCAAACTGATCGTGCTATTGACTTTTTGGCTTATATGGTGATGAGGGGATGTAAACCTACTGAATCTACATACACCATTCTTATTGAAGGTATAGCATATGAAGGCTTAGCCAACGAGGCATTGGAGTTACTAAATGAGTTGTGCTATAGAGGAGTTGTGAAGAAAAGTTCGGCAGAACAGGTAGCTGTCAAGATGTAGGCTACGGTGCATGGTTTATTTAGTTCTTCCGCAGGTGGCAAACACTAAGTCTTGCCACATTTCTGCATAAACTACAGTTTTACTTTGTTTTCTCCTCGCTCCTGGATGATATCCTAGTGCAATTTTGGTACATAGCCATGTAGCCTGTTGGAATTCCATTTTTGTACCATCCTTTGACTCTAGAATCGAACTTTCGTACCTGTCATGAACATTTGTTATATCCTTCTTTAAGCCTATATATGCTTTTCGATTTTCATGTTTGCCTTGTTATGTTTTAGCTTGCAGCTGATGTGGTAATTATGTTTTCTTTGCTTAATATAATGTTAATATTAGCACCTTTCTTCAAAGGTTTGTTTGTGGATTATTTCATTACTTGTGATGGCATTTCATCACATTTTAGGCTCGTAAAAACTTTTACGGAAAATATTTTCATTTTTTTCCGATGTTTATTTCATGTAAAATAGGATGTTTAACGTAAAAGGTTTTCCGGTTAACGTAAAATTACCCCATTATTCTCGTAAAATGTCTTATCAAAATTTTTTTCGTAAGACATTTTTCAAATTGATAAGGCTTTGTTCACTATAACACCTCCCATACCCAACTCGAACATCAAGTCAAAGCACTGGAATGTTACATTTTCTACTACATTCTTCACTTATCAAATATTTTCTTTTAAACTTTCATAAATTTTCAATTTAATCCCTTTTTGTCGTAAAAGTTCAATATTCACTAATTAATCATATTAAATCAATTTTCTTTCTTGTTACACTTTAATCACATAATTTATCTCAATATCTTGTTTTACATATTAAATTTCTATGTATTTCAATTCTATTATTTCATTCACATATTTTTTTCAAGTTTAACAATTTAGTCATTGTAATAATAAAAATTTCATATTTTTTTACAATTTCACTTTTACAATACTTTTGCATATTTCATCATCTCATATCACATTCATTAAACTTTTATCATAATTTCCTTTTCACATATTAAATTGTTCCACACTTAAATTTTGTACAATTTTCAATTTAGTCCCTATTATCGTGTAATTTATTTTTCACCATATAAGCACTTTAATCAAATAATTCATTATAATATCTTATTTCACATAACAATTTTTCATGCATATCAATTCTCTTGTTTCAATTATAAATTTCATAAAATTTACAATTTAATTCTCTTGTTTACTATAATTTCGCCTTAACATCACTTTTTAATCAATTCACTACTTCATTTAAACTCTTCATCATAAATCTTAAATGTATGTTTGTTTCATTGAAAACAATTTTTATGAAATCTGCCAAATAATAGAAAATATTTTGCACAGATTCATCCAAACAGAAAAAAATATTAACTTTTCCAGAAAAGTAAGCCATTTTCCAGAAATTATTTTCAGTGAAACAAACGAAATTGTAATGATCGGAATTGCAACTTTGTGATGTTAAGATACTTGATAAATTTAGTGAAATTTATACATACCATGTTTTGCATCATGTTCATGTTTATTACATCCGCAATCAGTATCATGATTATTGATAGAAGCATCATGGAGACCCTTCTACTAAGGGTCAGATTGCATTACCCCATCTACTAAAGAAAATGGCAACTTAGTCCATGTTTGTTAGATCAAAAGGTAAATTGATCATTCTGTTAAAAAAATTATTCATTTCTACTATTAAAAACTAGTCCATGTATGTCAACTTGAGATATACGTGGCATGCTATGTGTAATTGTATGGTTATTTCATAAATTATATCGGTTTTTAACCGTAAAAATGAATGAAATTTTTAACAAAAATGATCAATTTGCTTTTTAATCTAAACATACATGATTTAATTTGTCTATTTTTTGAGTAAAAGAGTTAAAATGCAATCTAAGTCTTATTCTATGATACTTCTTGTAAAACTTCCCATTAAGTTTAAGCGAGCGAATCTTAAGAATCGATAATTATATTTTATCTTTTGAGATGCTGTACATATATAAATTGTACTCGCATCGAATTCCAGGGGCATTGTTCCTTTTTGTGTGCTTATAAATGTTTCTCTTTTACTCTATCCATTTCCAAAACCCCATTATTGTTTTTGGTCTAGTGAAATCCGTGTGCAAGTTCCCTTATATAACAGGCATGTCAGTTACTTCCTTGAGTGAGGCCAAAGGGCATTAAACAAGGGAAATGATAAGGATGAATATGTGAGATATTTCATGGTTATAGCATGGGATAGTGGTTTAATAACGGGACAAATGTACAAGGGTGACTGGACGTGTGTAGGACAAAATGACAGGTATCCAAGGATTAACCAGATGAGGAAGGCAGCTTTGTACGCCCTTCAATCACGTGGCTTAAGGGCCATTACTTAATGTAGCTGATTATCCACCCATGTTTTTTACCCCTATGTTTGGATGCTTGGATAAGGAAAAGAAAGTAAACGAGAAATGGTTAAAAAAAAGTAAATTATGTGTATAAATAATAATTGTTATCAAAATACAGTAAAAACATTATGGAGATTTTTATATTAGGAGTCGAATTACATTTTATTTCATTTATTCAATAAATGAGTAAATTAATCATTATATGTTAGATCAAAGAGTAAATTGATATTTCTATTAAAAATTTCATTTATTTTTACTGTTAAAAACTAATTAATCATCATACATCAACATGAGGTATAAGTGGCATGTAATGCCATTGTTTGATTATCCCATTAGTCATGCTAGTTTTTAATAATATAAATGGATAAAATTACTAACAGAAAGGATCAATTTACTCTTTGATTTAACGTACAAAAATTAATTTCTTATTTTTTTAGTAGAGGGGACAAAATGCGATCTACCTCCTAATACAAGAGCCTCCATGATACTTATACTACATGAATAATTATTTGATATATTAATATTGGAATTTTTGAATTTCATACACTATTATGTGTTCTTAATTGATATATAACAGTTTTTTTTAAAAATTTTGTTTTAGAGATAACTTACACATTACTTACAGGATCAAATTATTATATATCAACACACACCACAAGCAAACAATCCCTATAACGTCTTTGGTTAATAGACCAATAGGTTGTTCTTTTAGGAGTTAAATTACTTTTTTTTGTTGGTATACTAATAACTTGTATATTTTATTTGGATATATAAAATGTGAAAAGGACAAAAATACATATTTTTATTTATCCAAATTGAAGTAAACAAAAATCAAACAATTTAAGGGAAATTTCCTTGCTCCTTTACCTTAATCCAAACTCCAAGGATAAGGCTAATGGCATCAGCCATGTATTTGAGGATATTCTCACTTTAAAAAGCTTCCAATTTTTAATGTCCTTTCCGAGCTGTTTTGTTTTGTTTTTCGTAATCAAAATGAAAAAAAGAAAAGAAAAACCCAGAATGAGAAACTTAAATAAAGATTGATGGGGAATCTCATAGGCATAGCTATGATCATTTAAAACATGACTCCAACATCCAATTTTCGGTTTCTTTTTGTTTGTTTGTTTGTTTTATAGAGTTGTTTCGTTGTTAGAAGAAACTCAACTCTATACAGCTCTAGACACAACAGCGTATCAGATGGTGCAAATTTATTACACCATCAATGTATAACGTTTCCATTTTGGCAAAAATGAATGACGACAAATTATTCTTTCTTCACACACTCTCTCTCTCTCTCTCTCTCTGACCCTAGATTCCTTGTTTGCATTGTTTCTCACTCTCACTCGCACTTTTTTTGGGATAAAATATGATATAAGTCACCGTACTTTTTAAATTTTTTGAATTAAATCCTTGTAATTTTATTTTCAAGAGATCAGTCTCTTTATTTTGAATCCAGATCCAAAGGTTAATATTATTATTTTTTGTTAAATTTAGATTATTACAAGTATTTTTTAATTGTATGGCTAACAAGTAAATATTTTTTTAATTTTAAAATGTCACGTTAACAAATGTAATAAAAAATAATTTAATAGTATTAATAGTTGCACCAAAATTAAAAATTGAAAATTGAAAAGTAAATAAATTAAATTTTTGAAAATAAAAATATAAGGACTAAATTCTAATTTTTTTGAAAAGTAGAGAGACTTGTTATATATTTTAACCCATTTTTTTTCTTTTTCCTTTATTATTTGTTCTCATAAAACCCAAAAGGAAAACAACTTTTTCCTATATACTGATTCCTTTGTGGTACCAATGCCCTTCGTCTCCACCACACACTAAAAAACCCGAGACCCCAAATCCCCTTTCATAAACAAAAAAACATTTTTGCTTTCTTCATCGTTTAGAATCAATAAAGTTGATTTTAAAAAGGGTTCAAAAACCATGGAGAGAAGTTCATCATCACTATCACCTAATGAAGAACAGTTGCTTTCTTGTTGGGGTCGTCTCAAGCTAAAGCTTCCTTGGACAAAGAGGAAAATAAGGAGTTTGGGGCATAGCATAACAGCAGCTTTTAGGGCAAAGCGACCCAGACCTGTTGGTGGCTTTAAGTATGACCCTTTAAGCTATGCTCAAAACTTTGATGATGGCTATGGTGATGATGACCCAGAGGGTGCTCTTTATCATGGATTTTCTTCTAGATATGCTGCTCCTTCATCAAGATCAGTTACGGACAAGTGAAAAATGGCTTTGGAGGTGAAGCACTGAAGATTTTTCATGTTTTTGCTGTATGTGTATAGTGCTTTAGATTAATGGTTTTTTGAGCCTTTTATATGCAGAAAAGGAAAAAATATATATAGAAACATGATATTTTTCTTAGTTCCTTTTCTTTTTGTTTCCATTTCTTATCGAGAAAAGTGTTAATAAAGGGAAAAAGATGTTGAAAACTTTTCAAATGAATCTAATACAGTGAACATGTTCCTTGCATGGTCAATGTGAAATATAAGGTAGCAGCAGTAGGCATATATTGCATGATAGGTTTCAACTGTGAAAGCACAAGCTCCATGGATGAACCAGTTGAGAGCAAAGTATAGTTTGATAATAAAAGGGATGAAAAAGATACTTTTGGGTGGAACTAAGCAGACCCCAGGTAACAGCCTGGAACATGTTCAAGGACTGTGTTTGGACACTGTGGTGAGCAGCAGCCACCATGCTACTGTAAGGTTGATTGTTTCGGCTATTTATTACAGTTCTCTTATAGGCTCTTATTGTTGAAGACAAAATCGAAGGGATTAGCAAATAAAGTAGTAACCTTATACGAAGGGTCATGTTTTGTTTTTGTGTCTGTATTTTTTTTGTTTTTGTTTTTGTTTCTGTTTCCATTACCCTTTTTCTTTTTGTAAAATAACACCACCTAGTGTCCTCTATTATAATAATAATAACAACAACAATAATATTTAAAATAAAAATATTTTATTAATTTAATAATTGAATTGAAATTTAAGGTCATATATCTTTAAAAAAAAATTAGATCGTCAACTATTCATGTCTTCTCCTAAACTCGTAAGCAGGAAGATATTCACTGCGCTCAAATTCACGTCCTTTTACATTGATAATAATATCAATACCAACCAATGAACTAAGCATCAATTGATTACTTTTTTTTAATAAAAAATATAATTTTATAATTAGTAGATAAAGAAGAATTTATAATTTACTAGATTATGACACACCTAAAATGAAAAATAATTATGTAATAAATATATTTATAAAAAGTAATTTAAAAATATTTAAGATGTTAAAAACTATAATATCTGAAGTGTATATATTTTTATATAAAATATATAAAAAGATGAAATAATTTTAAAATCAAATAATTTATTTTATAAAATAAGACTAATTTCTAATTAACTTACAATAGTAATATATACAAATATATATGGGGTAGATACATTTGGGGAGTTATAGTGAAAAGCCATATAGGGCAATAATTTTTTTACACCATTTTGAAAGAAAAAGTTATATTTATGCTTTTGATTTGACATATAGGTGGGGATTTGCTGTTTATTAGATATTAAAAAATATTTTTATTAATATATATATTTACATAATTAAAATTAAATAAAATTATTATTAATTATTATGAAATAATAATTTGATTTGGACGGCTTAATTACAAAAAAACACTTTCTTCGAGGTCAACATGACGGCTTCGACCTTCAACAGGTAGTCACATGTAAAACACAATCAGTTTAGTTAAAGGGAAAAGGAAAATTTAAAAATAAAAAAGCAAATTGTGAGCTATTATTAGCATTTTGTAAACCTACTTTTGAGAACAACATACCCTTTTTTCTTTATTGGGCAAAAAGACCGGGAAAGAAATTTGAAGAAATGTTTTTTTAATTGAATTTTAAAATTTTAATTTTGGTTGAATTCGTCTGATTAAATTTTATTATGAGTCTTTTATAATGGGCAAAGTTATAAATTTAGGGTGAGATACGATACAATATATTTAGCTTACTTTTTGTTTTACATTACAGTATCACTATAATATCTATTATCATCGTCACCACTATTTATATATTAACAGCAGATAAATGCATTGCCCATCCAAATCCAACCTTAGCAAATGTTTTCTAATTGGATCATTATTAGTTTCTGTATTTTTTAAATTTTTAAATTTTAATATTGACATAAATAACCGCTGTTAAGTTAATTAACTAGTGTAAGAAATGTGGTATAGCATTATATATATAATAATATGTTTTTAATATCAGATTTTGGAAATAATAAAATTTAATTTAATAAATTTAATCGTTACTAGTTGATTAGGATTAAAATTTTAAAATTAAAAAAATTACTGGGATTAAAAATAACCAAATAATAAAAATTATTTTGTTAAATTCATTTGTGTGATATTTTGAAATAAAAATATACTCACTTGATAATTATATATAAAAAATTACAATGAATATTAATTTTAACAAAATTAATAATTAAATTTACTTTTTTTAGATTAGAAATATAAAAAGACTAATTTTCTGAAATAAAAATTTTAATTTTTTGGACTAAATTCCATTGAACGAAGAATATTTTATTTTAAGAGTTATGGAGTAGAAATGTTGATTGGAGGTCCACAATTTGCCTCACACTTATCCCACACAAAAGTAGATAGGAATTAGGATAACGTAACAGGTGATGTACAATAGGTCCATAACTCTTTTAACAAAATGCGTCTTCATTTTATTCATAACATTTATACCATCTGTCCCACCTTTCTCCATGGCTTCTTTCCCTTCATTTGCTAGCACCGGCACTCTCAAGCTCGAACCAGACTCCACAAAGCACTCCACCGTTTCTCTTTTAACACGTAAGGTATTCAAAGCAACAGAAGTTCTTTTTTCTCTTTTCTGGGTATTTAAAATTCTCAATTTTCAATATAAGTTTACAAGAAATGGGTTTTGTTATTTATATGCATTGATGCTAAGTTCCATATTGATTTTCTCAGAGTCCAAGTCTATCTTATCCCAAGAGTCAAACATCTACCCCATCAGAGTCTCTGAACTTCCAAGAATCACTATCAGTCATAACAGATGGTTCAAAGATTGAAACATCTTGTTATGTCCCTCTTTTGCAAGAATGCATTGAGAGGACTTCGTTTTCGGGGGCTCAAAATTTTCATTCTCATATCATCAAGACTGGAACTCATCAAGATGTGTTTGTAATGACATTCCTTGTCAATGTTTATGCCAAATGTGGATCCATGGAAAATGCTCAAAAAGTTTTTAACAAGTTACCTAGAAGAAATGTTGTTGCTTGGACAACTTTGATGACAGGCTATGTTCATAATGATCAATCAGATGTTGCCATTTCTGTTTTCCAAGAGATGCTCGAATTCGGGTCTTTTCCGACGAATTATACTCTGGGAATTGCTTTAAATGCATGTTCTGCAATAAACTCTGTTGAACTAGGGAAACAAATCCATGGATACAGTATTAAATACCATATTGATCACGACACAAGTGTTGGGAACTCACTTTGTAGCTTATACTCCAAATGTGCAAACTTGGATTCTGCTATTAAGGCTTTTCTAAAGATTGGTGGAAAGAATGTAGTTTCATGGACTGCTGTTATTTGTGCTTGTGGAGATAATAGTAAAGCTCTAAAGGGATTGAGATTCTTCACTGAGATGCTTGCTGATAATGTTGAACCTAATGAATTCACTTTGACAAGTGTTTTGAGTATGTGTTGTACAATGCTATCTTTGAGCTTTGGGGTACAAGTTCATTGTTTAAGCATTAAACTTGGATATGAACCAAACCTCAGAATAAGGAACTCTATCATGTATTTGTATCTCAGATGTGGGCGGTTCGGTGAAGCACTACGGCTGTTCAATGGTATGGAAGACATGAGTTTGGTTACGATGAATTCGATAATTGCTGGCTATGGTGAAATGATGGAACTAGCAAAGGATGATCTTTCAGCTTACTGTAATGGAACTGAGGCTCTCAACGTTTTCTCGAAATTGAATAACTCCGGATTCAAACCGGATATATATTCCTTCTCGAGTATTTTAACTGTTTGTAGTAAGATGTTTGCTTTAGAACAAGGGGAGCAGGTTCATGCTCAGACACTTAAAACTGGGCATCTGTCTGATATGATAGTGGGAACTGCATTGGTTAATATGTATAACAAATGTGGAAGCATTGAGAGAGCAAGCAAAGCTTTTCGGGAGATGTCTGCTAGAACATTGATATCATGGACTTCAATGATTGCTGCTTTTGCACAAAATGGGCAAACTCAACAAGCACTGCAACTATTTGAGGATATGAGACTGATGGGAGTAAGACCGAACCAGGTAACCTTTGTCGGTGTTTTATCGGCATGTGCTCATGCCGGTATGGTAAATGAAGCACTTGGGTATTTCGAGACGATGCAAAAGGATTTTAAGATCAAGCCTGTTATGGACCATTATTCATGCTTAATTGACATGTTTGTGAGGTTGGGATTATTAAACGAAGCTTTTGTTGTGATCAAGAAGATGGATTTTCCTCCCAATGAGTATATATGGTCTCTATTGCTTGCAGGATGCAAAAGAGATGGCAATACTGAATTGGGTTTTTATGGTGCTGAAAAGTTACTCCAACTGAAGCCGAAAAATACGGAGACTTGTCTCTTGCTGTTGAATATGTACAAATCCGCAGACAGATGGGAAGATGTTTCGAAAGTACAGGAACTGATGAAAGAGAAGAGACTTAAAAAGTTAATGGATTGGAGCTGGATTAGTATTCATGACAAGGTCTATTCGTTCAAACCCGACGAGAGGCAAGCGTACGGAGCTGAGATGTATGACTACTTGGATCAATTACTTGATAAAGCAAAGAGTCTTGTTGGATATCGATCACTTGAAAGTTTTGAGTTACTTGAAGTAGAAGAAGAAGAGGGGAAAACATTACCTTCAAATGTTCAACATAGTGAGAAATTGGCTGTAGCATTTGGGTTATTGAACATGCCTAATGCTGCACCAATACGAATCATTAAGAATATAAGCATGTGCAGGGGTTGCCATAATTTTATGAAGGCTATTTCTTCACTTAATGCAAGGGAAATCATCATTAGGGATAGCAAACGGCTCCATAAATTTGTGAATGGGCAGTGTTCTTGTGGGGATTATGGGGGTTTACTTTGATGAGTTAGGGCAGCTTCTCATCATTCCATTTTTTTCCCCCCAGTGTACGAAGGTTGAATTAATGACATTTCATGCAAATTCTTTTGTCTAAGATATTCATGAATATTCCAAAGGGTAAACTAAACTAGGTAATTTTGATTCCGATTCGAATATAACAATGAATATACCAAAAACATGAATTATTAACGGGTCAAAATTTTATAAATATATAACATCTTACACACAAATCACAATACAAACTCCAAGACAAGAGACTTCCGGGTAAAGCCAACTCTAAAATGTTGAAGTCTGTGTACTTCGTGGACTAGTATTTTTACAACAGATGGCATTTACTGAAGGAAACAAGCTATGAATCAAAAACAAGAGAGCTTTACAGACACTATCCCTCCAAAAGGTATAAATAAAAACTATAGCTTCCTATTTCTCATGGGGCAAAGAGAGGAGTTTCATGGGCCAAGTTGGTCGTACCGTTGACCTCAAGGTTGTAATACAACATATATGCCATTGAAATACTGGCAATGTTGTGGGATGACAGGTCAACGTCTTTTACTCCTAGATTTGGTGATCCTAGTTTTGCTTGATTCATTTGGTGGTTTCCATATTATCTCCTCGAGGTTGCTATAAAATGCCTGGTAAAACTGCGTGACAAAGATGGATTGTTTATGTTGGACTCCAAAACTAAAGAAAACAAACTTGACATGTGATTGAAACGAGGGAACTAACCTTTAGGTATTCTCCGGCATCACCAGCTGCTTTTTCCATATCTACCATTAAAAATGTGGGAGCGACCTCGAAAACCTTCAAAAAGTACAATCCGAATGGCAAAAGGAAAAGGAGATTAGTAGTAGACTAAATTTAAAGGTTGGTGTGGAATCAGCAGGAGTTGAACCTACTTCGAGGATAACTGACAAATGAGAATTCTTATTAGCTGAAGGACCTTCAACTCTCATCTGAAACACATAATCATAGTTTAGATGACAATGGAAAAACTATGGGAAACAGTGTTCTCCACTCAAACTGATGAAATAATCGGTAAACAGAGAGAATGAAATCGTTGTGAAGGAACAAGAGGAACTTGTTAATGCTAGACTGAAAATACAAATTTAAATGAACAAATCTGGTAAAAGCAATGCTAATAGCTTGATTTACATACCTTATAATTACGAATATGTGTCTTATAGCCCATTGATTGAGCAACAACTTCCATGCTAGAAAGAACCACCCTTGCTGGCTTTTGTGAAACAAATCGTGTCTGGTACTTCATATTGTCCTGACAGAGAGGATAATATGTTCATTTAACTTAATATTAAACACATACATTTGACTGCCTCGCAGAAACATATACTGAAGGGTAAAACCAAGAAATTGCCAATATATGATTTCCAGCTATGACTTCCAGGTGAAACTAATGCTCATAAACAGATAGCATTAGACATCAAAAGGCAAAGAAAAGCCTAGCAGCTTTTCTGATCATGCTTTTTGGTTGGAAAACCTTGGAGCACATAATTGATAACTTCAAAAATGGTGAAGAGGTAATTATAAAACAATTTATTAAAAGAACTCTACCTTCCCACGGTCAAAAAGCGTTGCAAGGTTCAAGCCTTGAGAAAGAATGATCAAGTCAAATGCATTAAGACTCAAAGGACCCATATCCTCATTTCGTGAAGGCTCATTACCCCTTTCTTCCTATAGCAATATAATATTAAGAATTAAGAGTTAGAAATTAATCACAAGAACGGACTCAAACAAACAAATAAACCCAATTCAGACACAAACATAATGAAACTTTGTTTAAGTTATTTATACAAAAACCAAACTATAATTTTATAGCATATTAAGCTTAAGTTGTTAAATACCTTATCAACCTCTGGATCATCAAAAACAGCATTTACTTCATCCAAGTTAATATCTTCATACTCAAGAAGTCTGACAGGAACATAGCCCTTGTTAAACCACTCATCGCTCCTGATTTGCTCAATTGTAATACGCTGTGCACAAAGAGAAGGGAGATTTCTTACTATCAAGCAAAATGAAACACTGAAACCAAACTAAATTTACCAAAACACTTGGCCAAAAAAAAAAAGGTATACCATATAATGGTAGGATTGGAGCACTTAGTTTCAAATATGAGACCAGAATCCTTCATGGTTGCACTAAGTTATGCAAAGTAAAGAGTCAAAGCAATCCATATAGAAACATGAGTTTATGGCAGTCAGCACGAGGCTATCAGAACACCAAGAACCAATTAAATAATGACTCCTTTAAGCCATCACAAAGGAGATAGTATTCTTGTGGTTCATTAGCTTGCATACTTCTATCTCAACTTCTACTAGATTAGGTTGGTCATTTCTGTTTTAGGGTGCATTCCAGGATGCCTTGAATCCACATCATCAATTTCTACATCCTCGTGACACATTGCAATAATATCATGCAGATAAAAGAGTTAAAATTTGTTGGATAACAAGCACTTACAGTTTGAGGATTTGGGTCTAGAATTCTATGAATCAAGGATTTTGCACCCACAGGAAACCAAGAAGGGCAAGAAAAGTCTGCTCTCTCAATCTGCAGATCAAAAGAAAATGTAAAAGGCAAAAACAGCAGCTATAAAGTACTGAATACTTAAAATGAATTTCTTTTGTCCCCTTCATCCATTTTCATGCTTTTGAGGCAATTATGTCCTGAATCCAGAAGGAAAGTTAAACACAATAATGATAAACTAGTACACATGAAAATCATTCACACCTTACTGTAGAGAGTGGTGAGATCAAGCTCGTCAAATGGAAGATAACCTGCCATCAAAACATAAAGGATGACCCCACAAGACCAAACATCTGCCACAGCACCATCATATCCCTTGTGACTTAGGACCTATAAAAGAGATTATATACTGATTTAAGATGTATGCAACAGCACAAAATAGACCATTAAATTAACAAGTATTCATCACAAAAGCTAACTACTCTTATGACTACTACCTCTGGTGCCACATAGTTTGGAGTTCCACATGTTGTCCGGAGGAGGCTAACTCCCTAAACGTAAATATCACCAAATAAAAACCCATGTGATTATACTACTGTTAACCTATGTTATTGACAAGGGAGGAACACAGAAAGGTTCACCCTTCACTTAATTTCTTACTTGTTCCGGCAACGCGCTAAGGCCAAAATCTGAAATCTTTAAATTTCCCAGGGAGTCAAGTAAAAGATTTTCAGGCTGCATATAGAAGCAAACAATTGTCAGAAATTATGAAATCAAACAAATAGAAAAATTACATTCTAGATTCTACCAAAAAGAACACCTTCAAATCTCTGTGGTAGACTCCCTTACTATGGCAATATTCCACACCATCAATTAGCTGTTGGAAGAATCTTCTAGCTTCCGCTTCACTAAGACGACCTTTGTGAACCTGCATGAATACCATCACTCTTTAGTACTCACGGAAACGAAAAGACCCTATAGTACAAACGAAATCGGTTTTGATTTGCGATACTTACTATTTTATCAAATAATTCACCACCGGTAATGAACTCCAAGATTATATAAATCTTAGTTCGGCTTGCTATGACCTTAACAAATAAAAAAATTTCCATTTTTAGAAACACACCAAGCATGCAAATTATGGAATTTCATACTCTAATAATACTTCTAAGTTACTTACCTCGTGCAAACGAACAACGTAAGGATGTCTAACAAGCTTCATTATAGATATCTCCCTTTTGATCTGCATTAATTAATAGACATAAAAGAATTCAAACTTTTAGATCATACTGAAGCATGATTACTAGAACTGATTAAGCAATGAAAATTTACCAAATTCACCTTTAATTCAATAAAAACACATATAAAATAAGATTAAACAAAAACTAACCTTTGTATCAAATTAAAGAACTTTCTCATAAAATTTCTCGGTAAAACATATAAAGAAAAGTGAAAATTTGACCTGATCAACCATCTTGTGTTTAATAATGGTGCTACGATCGAGGACTTTCATGGCAACGCTTTCGCCGGTCTCGGTATTTTGGGCGAACTTAACCTTAGCGAAGGTTCCTTCTCCTATAGTTCTTCCAATCTCATACTTCCCTACTTTTCTCACCACCATCGTTGATTTTCTTCCGATTTTCTCAGTCTTAGCATTCCACTTTCTCTCTCGCCAAACAAAGAAAAGAAAAAGATCAAAAGATAAAAGCGAAGAGCTTTTCGGTCCAGAAGCAGATATTCAAAACCAAAGCGTGTTAGTGGAAATCTCTTAGCTTTTTTGGAATTTAAAATTGCTACCACTTCCTGATAAATTAAATAATTATAGAATTATAACAGTACAAAAAATGCAGGACAGAAATAAATTAATAATAATTCTGAATATAGATTTTTTTTTTTGAGAAAGAGAAATCTCAATAAAAAAATAAAGGGTACGGCCACTAAAATATAGGTAGAATTTTAATAAACGGCGAAAGAACTTAGGAACAAATGGAAGCCGGAGGGATTTTAGGTTTTGACCGTTTGGTGGAGACAGGGGGTAATTTTTATTTGGTTTAAGGGTAAATTACACTTATGGCCACTAAACTATTAGTAAATTTATGTTTTGGTCATTCAACTTCAAAAAATTACAAAATGTTCATTGAACTATTCAAAAACTTTCATTTAAATCACCAAACAATTTGAAAGTTTTTATTTAAGTCACTGGGCTGTTAAGTTTTCTTTTTTAAAAAGTTCTACTAGCGAGCTCCGAAAGATTATTTGACGGCTGGCATAGTTGATCAGTTCTCATCAATGAGTAGAAGAATATACCTTAAATCCAAGTCGATCTGACAGTCAGTGTCAGAAATCGGAGAATAAAGTTGTTTGGATTTTGGTTTGCAAATTCACGACGTTTAAATTTGTTTAATAAAAAAGTGAATTATAGAGTAGAAGGGGAATGAGAGTTTTCAATTATTGTAGGCAATGCGAACAATGAATTCCATACAACAACGATTTTAACATCTCAAAGACTTAAATGGAAACTTTTGTTTAGTACAGTGTCTGTTTTGTAACTTTTTGAAGTTGAGTGATCAAAACGTAAACTGACTATTAGTTTAGTGGCCTTACCATAAATTTAATTGGGTTAAATATCAAAGCTATACATAAACTTTGATTCAATGTGCAATTTGATGCATGAAATTTAATTTTGTGCAATTATACACATTAAACTTTGATTTTGATTCAAATGTGTACATAAACTTTTAGTTTTTATTTAATTTTACACATTTAAAGAAATGAACATATCAAATTATTTTTATATTAGATAAGTATAATTATTTGTGTTACTTAAACATCAAATGATATATCGATAATAATGTAAAGGGCATGTGAAAATCGAAACAAATAAAAAAATAAAAAATGCCATGTATAAAATTGCACAAAATTAAAGTTCTTGTGTAACATTGCACATTAAACCAAAGTTCACGTGAAAATTTGAGATTTGTCCCAATTTAATTCATCTAATTTTATTAGCAAAAGGGATAAAATAATATTTAATCCTTAAATTTGATAACTTTTACATTTTGGTCTTTAATATTTTGGTCCATTGTAGTATCGGAACTTTACAATTTTTTTTCAATTTGGTCCATTAACTTGGATTTTGTTAAAGTATGATGATATGACATTCTAAAATCATGCAACGTTATTACTAGGACAATTTATAAATTAAAAAAAAATAATTTTTTTTATAAAATTTAAATTTTCATGTGATGACATGACGTAATTTTAGAGTGTCATGTTATTACTCACGAATAGAACATTAGAATCCAAGTTCAACGACTAAACAGAAAAAAAGTTGTCAAATTCCAAGACTAATTGTCAAAAAATGTTCAAAGACCTTGAGAAAAGTTGTCAAGTTTAGAGACCAAATGTTGTTTTTTTTTTCAAAAATATTTGTTAGTTTACTTGTTTGATTTAAAATAAAAGTCGAATTGGTAGCACCTTTAATGGATTTTCGTTAAGTTTGAATATGTTACATATCAATATTTAGATATCTAATTTAAAAATTGAACTATAATTGATAACACGTATTCAATTTTAATAAAACTCAATTAGTACTGTTATTAATTGGATTTTAATTTTTAAATTAGATATGTAAAGAGATTAAATGTTTTAAATTAAAAGTAGAAAACTAGATTTCTAAAGTTCAAAAGAATATGGGACTGAACAGAATTAAACCTTTTATTTTTATTTTTTGAGTAATTTTAGTTTGACTTAATATATCATTTGGTATTCAAGTTGAACATTTTTGTCTAATGTGGTACCTGTGTTATATTTTTGTCCTATTTGGCACATGTATTTAATAAAAGTTATATATTTTGATACCAGAAGAAGTGTGTTAACCTTTTATTATTTAATTTAGGTTTGGGGTTGATTTGATGACAATTAATTGCTAATATTATTAGGTTTCAAATTTTTTTCTATGATTTTGTCAAAAGAATAAATTTAATGTTAATTGTGAATTTGTTTAAATTTATGTTTAATTTGTTAAGTACAAATGTGATTTATTTCTGATTTTAGCATTGATCTGATGAAAATTAATTGTTAATATTATTAATTAATTATGAATTTTCATTAAATTAACTCTAAAACTTGAATTAAACACTAAAAAATTAACACGATTATCGTCAAATATTAAAATGTATAACTTTTATCGAATATAAATATCAGAACAAAAAAACATATGTACCATTACTCAAATACTAAATTATGCACTAAAAAGTTGTTTTCTGTTATCTATTTATTTATTTTTCTATTCGGTGGCCATCAGCTAAGGGCTGAGCTGACTGCTGCTTTTCTCTTCTATGGTTGGTGACAGGTCACCTGTTAGACTCTTTTTTTTTCTCTCCTGAAACAGATCTAAAAAAACTTCAAAAAAAAAAAGAGAAAGAAAGAAATATAATAGGCAGGTAAAATGATTTTAAGATTTTATTTAAAAATATATAAAAATATTAAAAAACTTTTGAACTAATAAAAATACTCTTTATTTTTTTATATTACTAAATTAACATTTAAAAATAATTATAATCAAGTTTAAAAAGTGGGAAAAATATATCATAATAGTTATGTCAAAATAAAATTTATGATAATTATAATACATTTAAATTTATTAATTGAAAAAAGAAATATATTATAACAAAAAGGTTTTGATAATTATCTTATAGATTTAGGTTTAGTTAAATAAAAATAAAGAAGAAGTCTAAAAATGAATTAGTATACGATAGCAATAGTAAAATAAATTTGTGAAAATTATAATAAATTTAGATTTATTAGTTGGAAAATGGAATAGATTACAGTAAAAAAATGTGCTAATTATAGTATAGATCTATTTAAATTACATTAAAAAGATTTATAATCTAATTTAGATTTACTAGTTAAAAAACAATATACTATAATTGTTTTTAAAACGAAATTATGATAATCTAGAATAATTAGTTATTCTAAATAATTTAGATTCTTGAAAAATACTTTCAACAATAATTTTTAATCATTATTATTAAAAGTATTTAATGTGTTTATTATTTAGTGTAAATATTTTTCGTATTTATCATAAATTATTAAAATTTGTTTTATTTAATTTTTTATTTTTAATTTAATATTATAGTTTACTCTTTTCTGTAGTTCTAATTTTTTATGTTTAATTGTGTTTTTAGTTAAACATTTATTTTATAGACTAAAATAATAAAGATTGAATAATTGAAAAATATTTTCATTTTAACATTAAATACATATATTCATGTGCAATACACTTGACATAATTGATATATATTAATTATGCTAATTAGTTATTGTTTTGAATGATGTTATTTTATATTAATTATGCTAATTAAAAGTAATTTAATTATTATTTCAAATTTATTTTTATAATATTTAAATTTTAACTAAATTAATATATTTTAATTATATTTAACAACTTGAAAAAAAATATTTTACATTAATTACAAATATAATATTTGAAAAATAATTAAAAATTAAACGCATAGAATCACATACAACATATGTAACAATAAAGACTAGTTTTAATAAGGTTAAATTGTGCCAGAAGTCCTTGTTCTTTTTTAAAATTAGGAATTTAGTCTCTTTATTTTATAGGATTTAGTCCCTCTACTTTTCAGATTTCAAATTTAGGTCCAACTCTTAACATTGCTAAATTCTTTTTGTTAAATTTGTTGCTGTGACTTTTTTTGAAAAAAATAATACTCATTTGGTAGCCATGTAATTAAAAAATGACTTTGTAATTAACTTGAATTTAACAAAAAAAGATTTAATAGTGTTAACAGTTAGACTTAAATTTTGAAATCTAAAAAGTAAAGATTTAATATTAATTCTATTTTCCTTTTGTCTTTTTTATATGTTTAATTTGTTAAGTTTCATTTTGCCTGTTTCTCCTTAATTCTGCTGATTTTTCTTACCACGTCCGCTATATAATTTAGGCCTAATTGCCTTTTAAATCCCTCCTTTTTAATCACTTAAGCTATTTAATCACAATTTAACAAATTTTACACTATTTTCAATTTAGTTCTTTTTAGTTAATTAACTATCCGAACGTTAAAATTTTCTAACGAAACTTTAATACCAACTCAATGACACTCTAAAAATATTTCTAAAAATACTTATGGCTCGGTTTAAAATCTTCGAGGTCTGGATACCTCGTTTTTTTTATTTTAATTATTTTAATATTTATTCCTAGTACGCTATTCACTATTTCAAAAATTTTCCTAACTTCACATTTACTTATTCTTACTAAATTAATAATATTTTCTACTCATTTTTCAGATTTAGTGATCTCGAATCACCATTCCGACACCACTAAAAAATCAGGCTATTACAATTTATAGGTCAATCTTTTAAGTCTAATAATTTTTTTCCTTTAATTTTTGCCTTGAATGATATTAATCTATAGAATTAATTGCACCAAACATTTTTAAACTATGTCCTTCACTTTTAATTGGTTCTTGAACTTTAATTCATTCTAATTACACTCTTAAACTATTGATGTTATATCAATTAAGTCCTTTAATTTATTACTAAAATTATTAATTTAATTGTTACATGACACGCCAGATCTTATGTAACATGATTTAAAATGAAAATTTTAAGAAAAATGAATACTATAAAAATAGATGTTTTAAAAATTTTAGTTTTGAGGTTTTCAAAACATTTACAGAAGATTTATCATTCACTTTTTTTTTTAAGTTTTACTTTATATTTAGATTTTACTTTTAAAAGTTAAGTGATGTATCATTTAACAATTAAATTAACAACTTTAATAATAAAAGGACTTGATTAGTATAATATCAATAGTTTGTCAATGTAATTAAAATGTTTTGAAGTTTGGAGACCGATTAAGAATGAAGCTTATAGTTTGGGGGTGTCTGGTGTAATTAACTTTAATATATTTATTCATATTCTTAGTGGTAAAAGTACCATAAAGGCCCTTATGCTAGTAGTCAGATTGCATTTTTTCCTCTCTACTCAAAAAAATGAGCAAATGAGTCATTGTATATTAGATCAAAGAGAAATCAAAGAGCAAACTAGTCCTATTAAAAATTTCATCTATTTCCATTGTTAAAAACTGATCCCTATATGTCAGAATTAGGTACATATGGCGTGTCACATATAACTGTATGATTATTTTGTCAGTCATATCAGTTTTTAATAGTAAAAATTAATAAGATTTTTAACAAAAATGATCAGTTTGCTTGTTGATCTAACATATAAAAACTAATTTATCTATTTTTTGAATAAATTGAACAAAATATAATCTGATTTCTAATATAGGTACTTCCATGATACTTGTACCTGCTCTTAATTTTAAGCAGTGACTATTCATTTACCTTTGATAATGTCCAAGTTTAGGTACAAGCTCTTAATTTTAAGCAGTGACTATTCATTTACCTTTGATAATGTCCAAGTTTAGGTACAAATATTGTTGGCTTCCACTACTTGCCAAACATACGGAGTCTACGGTTTCGGAAGGCCCTTTGGTTGTGGCACTCGACTGTGAATGGATTTGGCATTGCCATAGGCTCAACCCAATACACTTTTAAACCATGGAACATAAATGCAACATTACATATATATATCTTGTGACAGTGAATTTTTGCCAATTTGTGCATTTATTGTCTTTGTTAGGTACGGTACAAGGCTGATTGTGAGGAACTCTATGGGAGAATCCTTGACAATCATAATGTCATGTCCTCAATTAGTACAACTTACAGGTGGATGTGAGTCCTTTCTTTGATCCTTAGATCTTGACATGCATATGTCTTTGGTCTATTCTAGAGGTGCTCATGGGCCGGGCCGGGCCGGGTTCGGACCAGGTCCATAAAAAATTTTGGCCCGGGTCCTAGGCCCGGGCCCGGCCCAAAATATGGGCCTAAGATTTTGCCTAAGCCCGGCCCGAGAAAAAAATCATAAGCCCGGCCCCGGCCCATTTTTATTTTAAAAATTTTAAAAAATTTTAAAAAAAGTATTTTAAAAGTATTTTAAAATATTTTAAAATAAAAAAATTTAAAAAAAGTATTTTAAAAATATTTTAAAATTAAAAAATTAAAAAAAGTATTTTAAAAATATTTTAAAATTAAAAAAAATTAAAAAAAGTATGTAAAAAATATTTTAAAATTAAAAAAATAAATATATTTATTATATCGGGCCGGGCCGGGCCCGGGCCAAAAAGTGGTGCCCGAGGCCCGGCCCATTTTCTAAACGGGCCTCATTTTTTTTCCCAAGCCCATATTTCGGGCCTACATTTTTACCAAACTCTTCCATATTTCGGGCGGGCCATCGGGCCGGGCCGGGCCGCCCGGCCCATGAGCAGCTCTAGTCTATTCATGGTTCACCACTTTAAAAGCATCCCAACCTTAAGTAGGTTTCAATATGACGGGATAGATGGCGAGGTTCTACGTGGCCCTCATAGACCGAAGGGTACGACACTTGTCTCTTGCTAGGTTGGGGGAGTGAACTCCACATGTCACATTTGCATGCCTTGACGTGCTTGGATATTGGTGACGTACTGGTGAAGCACTAGTGGCGAGGTATTCTAAGTGCAAATTAGAGAATCTATAGTTGTTCTAGGCAAGTGACCAATCTATTTTCAGTAGGAAAATTTAGTTTTGATTGAATGAGTTCACTTTAAGTATACGTGGTTAAAACTGCAACAAATTTTAAATTGGTTGAGCTTGTATTAATACTTGTACCGTGACTCATTTAGTGAATTTACCTCTGAATAAGATTTTAAAGAAAAGTTTATCAAACAACATAAACAAAATTTGGTATTTGAATGTTAATGTTTGAAATATACCCTTTTGTAAAATTACAACGTCGATAATAGTAATATATCGCAAAAAAAAGAAAGAAAGATATAACACACAGAATTTTACGGGAAAATTCTTTCAGGAAAAAGTCACGGGCAGAGGAGAAAAAATTTACTATGTCGAATTCGAATGATACAAGAGGAAAAACAATTACGTCTATTTATAGGTTTAAAACCCTTATTCTAATCAAAGTCGAATAGATTAAAATATTTTATCCTAATCAACATCAAATAGATAAAATAATATTCATTTCTTATTACAACATCCTAGTGGAATCATTCCAATCCAATTACAATAGAAATAGACTTTCTATGGGTCAAACTAGCTTTAAGACAATTGACAATGAAAATAATTCAATTTTTGACAAAGCAGATTAAAGATCCTGGAGAGTTCAAGTTCAACAGTGAGTTCTCAAAGTAACTTGAGTCGAATCAGACGGAAACTTCCTCTCTTAACACATTCTCTTTTGCAGCATTTCTTGGTGAGCAAAGCTGTGAATCCGCTACCTTCAAGCTGAAACATATTCAAAAACAGCAAGTGGATGTTTCAGATTTAAGCGTGTTAGAAAATAATGAATCTTTGACTAATTTTGTGAACCATAAAAATTATGATGTCTTATACAGCTTATTTTTATGAAACATATCTTGAGACGTTCGGGTTTTGGAATTCTGGAACATGACTTATGATAATCTTGTAGATATTCAATTCAAAACACATGTATTTTAGACTCAAACTTTGAAGCAAACTTGATTTTTTTCCCTCCCCTTGTCCACTTCATGTTTGATTTTAAGTGTTGGGAAAAAAATATTAATCTTGGTTGAGTGGAGAAAGGGACCATTAATGGCATTTTTTATAGTAATTCCATAAAACTTTAATATGATACAATGATTTTGGGAGGTGATTCCTTACGCGTACCATGAATATTAGTATAAATGACTTTGGTCAATGTACCTTAATGGGTCTTTGAATATAGAAAATACATTGACCTAATGTGTTTTATATATTTTATGCGGTCATGTACGTACAGCTAACAACTCAAAATCTGTACCCAAAAAAAAACATATACGTGATTGAATGAATGCCTCTAAATTTCAGAACAAAATGCTCACCTTTTGTCGACAATGAGCACGGAACGGAGCTCACAATTGCCGAAGCTGAAAAAGGCCCACATCAGACCAGGTCAGAATTTGAAAGCAAAGAATATATAATCAAGTCTTTGTCTAAAGAAGAAGAAGAAAATGGAGACAATGTATAAGGCCCACCGTTTGCATAAATCTGTTCTAACTGTAGGATGACAGTCGTTTTCAAGTACATTTAGTATATGTTGAAGCATTATGCCATGACTCACAATCACAATCTCTTGCTCTGGCCTTGTCCATAGCCTGCAATATATATAAATTGGTGAATTATTTCTGAATAGTAAATTGTTGATAAGAAATTTGAGTTTACCATTTTATAAAAAGAACCATTCGAGCAGCCATTTCCTCTTCGGACTCTCGAACGTGTGGATTCCACAAGCTGTCATCTTCACCATCCATCTGCACAAGCAAAACTCTTTGAATACTGATATTTAATGAAGATATAATCTATATCAGCATCTTATGGTTAAAGGAACTTGCCATTGAAAAATCAATGGAAGGGAAAAGAGCCTGACACTCGCAGACCCTTCTCCTCATATCACAAGGACGAACACCCTGTATTGAATTGGAGGATGCGTCAGTATATTATGCATATATTGAACTGCAATTATGGTTGGAGTAAATCAAGAAGGAAGGCCTAGCATGAGAGATTTCAGCCATATATGTTACTACCATGCGGTCTCGACAAAGCTCAACTGCCATAATTTGGGGGTGATTGACACCTGCATCTTCGTTGCTTTCAGTACTACCGAATACTCCAAAAGCAGTTTGCATGGTCCTGCAGTGATGATCATTTACACTCATCAACTATCTTTATCTAACACTAAAATGTATTTCAAAAATACAAATATTCCCTTGATTTCTTTTTCAGAGTGAGATATTCCATTGAAATTCAGGCAAAACTGAGCTTTATACCTGTATAACGGGGAAGTTACGACCAACTCAATCCTCTTAAGTAGACCACTAGCATGAACATCCTCCCGCAGTTTACCAACCTGAAATAAAAAAAAGGTAGAAATTAATATGATTATATAAAAAACTGGATTAATTCATTTCAGGATTGAAGATTGATGATAAGCTAGCCATTGAATGTTGTGGGATTACCTGGTGCAGGCCCAGTGGGGAAAGCTGGGCATCAAATAGGTGAGGGGACAACAGTGCTTCACGATTAATGTCTCCTTCTACATTATGCATGGCTTGTCCATGCCTCACCTGAAAAAAAAGAAGATAAAAAAACCATGATTTAATAAAAAAAAACAAAATTTAAGCAAATAGTTGATACTAGGATGGTGTGTATATATATACCAGGTGGACAGTTTTGCAAAGCTGCCATGGGTATGTAAATTGAGCTGCTGTGGTCTTCATTTTCTGCATTTGGGAATTCAATTCAAGTAATAGAAGATGCTCGTAAGAACAAAAGGATGGGGAATAAAGGAGCAAAGAAAGAATGGGGATTGATAATAATTGACACAAATGGCTATAAAACTTTTTAAGGGAAATTGTAAGAAGTGAATGTAAAATGTAGCAGACCCTATATTTATACAGAGAGAGAGGGACTTGCAATGTATTTTCTATGTTGGTTCATATATCTTTACATGACTCGTAATTGGACAATTATGATAGAATAATGAGAATATATTCGGTAGGTATAGCCTGTTAGTAATCAATAAGGAAAAGGGATGGAATTTAAGAAGGAAATAACGAGATCAAGACGACGTGATTGAACTAAATTCAATGCATGGGACTCTGAAAATAATGTTTAGTCGGATTTGACTTGCTATATTTCCCAACAACTCTCAAAATCTTCTCAGTTCATCATAGACTATAATTTTCCTCAGTAGTGGCCAAAACTAGCTAACTAATATTAGAAAACAAATAAATAATAAAATACCACTTGAAATGCATACAGTCTTCCTAGAAACCCCCAAAAGAATAAATATATTAAAAATGAAAGGAATATCATGGACATGAAAACCGCACGTCTCTTATGTTAACTTACCAGAAAACTGAGAGAAAAAAGGCAAGAAATCAAAGGAAAAATAGTTCAGTGTTCTGGGGGAAGAACTGTAGAAAGCTAATGGTATAATTAATGCCATATGGGATGGATATATATAAGCATGCAACGGGGAATGGAAAGGAATATCGTAGGCAGGGGTTTAGTTTGATTTTCTTGGTAGTAAAATTCAATCCATGCATACGTAAATCTGGGTTTGTTTGTTTTCCTTTCAGAAAAAAAAAACAGAAAAGAAAAGACTTTAGTCTCTAGACTTGGTTGCCAATGTGAACAATCATGTTTTCCTTTTTTATTCAAGTCTCCTGTTGATTTATTAATCAAATCTTATGAGATATGAAGTATTCAAAGATTCTCAATCATACCCTTCATTAATCCATAATTTATATATTAGATTACTCCTAAAAATAATATATATATACTGAAATATGTTTAAATTCATATTTAAAAAAAATAAAACGTATCATAGTTTTTCCTCGATCTATAAATAGGAGAATAATATGTTTTAATGTACTCAAATTCATATTCTCTTACATTAGCAATAATTACTATACCAATCGAGCTAAGATACCAAAAAAATTATAATAATCTAAAAATGAAAACGCAAAAAAGAAATAAAGAAGTAAAGTTTTCCCTGTACATATGGAGGCTATCATAAAAAAATATGTATGTAATTCTTGATAAAGGGTAGTCCAGGCCATATGATGATAGTGACCCTAAAATACACTTTATTTTGGGTATTCAAACTTTTTCTTTATTATCATCATTATTATTTCAAAAGAAAGGTCTTTTTTTATTATTTAAATTGATTTCTGTCCAAAAAGTTTTATCCAAAATTGGTAGAGCTGGGCTTTGGGCAATTTCAACTTTGCTCTTATAATTTTTAAAAATAAAATCTGAAAATTTTATACTCTTATATAAACGCAATACTACTTAGGTTAAAATATGTCTTACTTTTTAAAAGTTAAGAATTTAGTCTTTGTATTTTTATTTCCTGAAATTTAATCTCTTTATTTTTCAGATTTCAAAATTCAGATTCAACATTAACCCTGTTAAATTTAAGTTAATTATAAAGTCATAATTTTAATTACATGGCTATCAAGTAAATTTTTTATTTAAAAAAATGTTATAGCAACAAATTTAACAAAAAGAATAATAGTGTTAATACACCTTTTCATGAGTTGGGCTACCCGCCCAAGCTCGAAAGCCCGCTCGAATTTTAGGAAGGTTTGGGTAAAAATATTAGGCCAAAAATGAACTTGGGCAAAAAAATTAGACTTGTTTAAAATATGTGCCGGACTCGGGCATAAGCATTCAAGGTCCGAGCCTGACCCGACCCGACCCATTTTTATTTATAAAATTTTATATTATGTTATTTTTATATATTATGAATTTATAACACATTTAAAAAATAAACTTATACTAAATATATACTACTCTAATGTAAATATTAAAATAATGTTAAGATGATTATATAAAAATTTTCAGTAAAAAATAAAATTATTAAATATTAAATTAAAATAATATAAATATTTTTTTATATTTTTTTAAAAAATAATTTGGGTGGGCCTAAAATAAATTTGAGTTAGTTTTTTTGTAAATATGAGTAGACAAAAATTCAGGCTCATAGTTCGGGTTGGGCCTGACTTGGGCAAGTACAAAGTATTTTAACTTCATTCTTAGGCCTGACTTATGAACATCTCTAAATGTTAACCGTTAGACTTAAATTTTAAAATTTGTAAAAAAAAAAAAATTCCGTAATATAAAGTTTATTGGTCAACTTATTTCTTCTTTATCTAAATTCGCTTTATTACTTTTTATAATTCTAATATAAAGTTTATAATTTCCAACTTTGAATATCCTCTTTCATCATCTTCTTTTAACTGTATCGCTTTTCTCACTTTAATTTTTTAAGTTTTTCTTTATTTACTTCCGTCGTTAATATTATTAGACGTTCTCAATTTAATCCTTTAGACGTTAAAAAAAACTAGTTAAAATATCAAGCCAAACATAAATTTCCACATGGCATACGCTAAAATCACTATGACATCATCATTAAAATGACCTAATTTTTTTAAAATTAAAATAAATTATAAATGTTTAATTTTTTTAAAAAAATGTTAGAATCTTTTAAGAATTGTAAAAAAATTATAAAAATATTAAAAATCTTAAAATATTCTAAAAATATTAAAAAAATATTAAAAGTTTATTTTTAAAAAAATCATCATTGAATTTATATAAAAATTATTTTGAATTACTTTTAAAATATAAATATCATAATAGTAAATCATGTAATTAGTAATTATTGAATGTAAAGTGTTAATTAAATTTAAATATTATGATTGTTAAATAATTTATTATAATAATATGTGTATTTCAATTTTAATAGTGTATTTGACGGGTTAAAGTAAACTTAGCAGTGTTTCTATATGTAAAGGCCACAACATACTAAACCTTTGCTGGCGTAATCAATAAACGCCTAAAGCGCCAATAGCCTTACATATGGCGGCGTCTGTTGCCTAAAGCGCCACTAACTTTTTACGCAAATAATTTGATATAATTTTCAAATAAATTATTTTTTAAAAAATAATACCAATATTATGACATTTATATGAAAAAGCTTGTTATTTTATCATCATTTGCGGTAGTGTTGCTTGTATTGAATCGATGGAAAGTGCATTTGATTAGATTGGAATCGGAACGAATTGATTAAAAATCGATTGAATTGGTGATCAAATTGGTTAAATAAAAAAAATTAATTAAACTGGTTTTTTTTAAATTTTTAATCAGATCAGGAATTGATCAAGCAAGGGCGAAGCCAGAAAAACTTTTAGGGGCTGAAATTAAATTTTAATTTTTAATAGCTTATATTTTTATAATTTTTAAAATATTAAATCAAAATTTTATCATTTTTAAAGGGGTCAAAGTGTACTTTTACCTTTACTAATTTAAAATTTTAAAATTTCTAGAGGGCCTAAATGGATAATTTTTTATTTTAGGGGTCGGGCCTCCTACCAGCCCCCTAGATATGCCACCAAGGTATCATTCCGAAAAGTGTCTTTGAACCGACTAGATTGAGGACCGAAAAAAATCAATTGAACCGGTGATCAAATTGGTTAAACAAAAATTTTAAATTTTTTAATAATATTTAATGAACCAATTGAACTGATAAATCAACGACGTAATCGTTTTCTACCGATTTAAAAATCATTCATCTGCGGTATTTATATTAAGAAGGGTGCAAATTCTTGCTCATAGGGAACAAGCACCTAATAATTAATTAGGCTAAAATGATTACTTTTATTTAATGTACTACTTAGGGTTAATTTAGCATTGCATTTAAGAAGTGCTTTTAATAAGTGTTGTGGAAAAGTGATTTTGAGAAGTACTTTTAAAAAGTTTGGTTTAAGATTTAAATGTTTAGTATTGCTGTCAAAAAATACTTTTGATAAATAAAATGTCCATTTTAGACATTGTGTTATAAAGTAATAAATATGTATTTAAATAATATTCAAATTAGTTAATATTATGATATCTTAGTAAGAATATAAAAAATAATTTATTATAATTTGTTGTTAATATTTTAATATATGGAATATAAATTTTAAAAAATAAGTTAGTTAATATTATGATATCTTAGTAAGAATATAAAACACAATTTATTATAATTTTTTGTTAATATTTTAATATATGAAATATAAATTTTAAATATTTTTTAAGCAATTAATATTAATTATTCATAAATTTTAATTCGAATATATAAATTATATTTTAAATAATAAAATATGACCAATAAAAATTTAAATATATAATATTATAAATAAAATAAATTTTAATAAGAAAATAATTACATACACCATATAAGTATTATATAAAATATATTATAAGGGTTAAAATTGTCATTTAATCCTAAAAGCACTTTTGCAAAAAAAAAAAAAAAGCTAAAAAAAATTGCTTTTACTTTTAGATTGAAAAACACTTTTGACTTAAAAAATTGTTTTTACATTACTTTTGGCTTCAAAAGTACTTTTGATCCCAAAAGATCCCAAAAGCACTTTTGAGAAGCAATGCTAAACAAAGTCTTAGTCATTCGAATTTAATGGTAGAAGTCAACACATGCGGAGAGGAAAAGAAGTGAGTACATCCTTTTTTTATTAATTAATATTATTATGATGGTAGTTTTATTTTTATACTTTTAAATTATTTTTAAATAAAAAATTAAGAATTATAAATTTAAGGATTAATAATTACATATTTAACAATATTAAAATATAAATTTATTACCACTCTATTTATATTTATTATTGAATAAAGTTAAAAATAATTTTAATATAAAATATTTTGCAAAATCTAATATATGTTAAGTTATTTAAATTCGAATGTGAGTGTGAATACATATATGTATTTTAGATATTTAAAAGTCATATCCATATATTCGTATCTATATGTTTGTAGAGTATTATGCTCCTAATTTCACTACACCAGAACAGGTTTTTAGCGGCGCTTTTTAACGCCACTAAATGCATTTGCGGCGCTTGAGGAAGCGCCACAAAAAACGCCGCTAAGGATAACGTCGCTAACTTTTGCGGCGCTTACAGAAAAAAAGCCGCTAAAGGTCATGTTCTTTAGCGGCGCTTAAGAAAAAAACGCCGCTAATGATCATGTTCTTTAGCGGCGCTTAGGAAAAAAACGCCGCTAATGATCATGTTCTTTAGCAATGCTTGGGAGAAAACGCTGCTAAAAGTAATGTTCTATAGCGGTTTCTTGGTAAAAAATGCCGCTAAAAGTAGTGCTCTTTCGCGGCGCTTATTTCACAAATGCCACTATATGATATGACTTTTAGCGGCGCTTTTTTAAAAAACGCCACTAATTTTGGGATTTTTTTAAAATAAAATTTTATGTTTTTTCAGCCCTCCTGCAACAACAAATCAAAAGCAACCAGATCTAAACTAACCAAAAACAATAAATTTATATAATATTTCAAATTAAATGACTAAAATAATATTAATATCAATAAATAAAAGTGAATTCATACTTTTCTTTACAAAAACGTTAAAAGTTAAAATGATAAAAATATTTATGCAATATACACTATGACGGCGGAAGTTGCGATTGCTGAAACATATTCATCATAATCTGAAGCTGCTGTTGAAGTTCGTCGTACTTTTTGCTCTGCTCTGCTTCTCTCGATACCGCATCTGCTTGAAGTCATAGCTGTAGTTGTTCATATTTCTTTTGAACCTCTGCTTCTCTCGCTGCGGCCTCTGCTTCTCTCGCTGCAGCCTCTGCTTCCCTCGCTGCTGCCTCTGTTTTAAGTTGTTGCTGAAGTTCTTCATATTTCCTTTGAACCTCAAATGTGGTCGCTTGCATCTGAGCCATCTGGTCTTTTAACCTTTGAACTTCAGATTGAGATTGACTCCCCGAAGCCATGTATTGGTGCGAGCTGGATCCAAAACTTGGGTTGGGCTGATAAAATATCCTTGAAATCGAACCTGACCATACCTTTCAGGACCCAAAACTTCAGTAATAATCCGATTATCAATGTCTTCAAGATGAACAGAACCATCACTAGAAGCAATCGCTTCGTACTCCGTCTTTTTATCCTTTAGTTTTTCCTAATAAATAAATCACATAGTTAGGAACGCAATATATATTAAAAAAATACAATATAACAATAGTCGCATTACAAGCAATAAATTAAACCATTAGAAAATAAACACTATAAATAACTAAAACAAGTTAAATCGTATTAAGTAAACGTACCATAATTTCACTAGCTTCAGGAGTCATAGCAGATCCATCTTTCTTCTTATGTGTAATTTCAAAAAGTTGAAGGCGTCCAACTTTTTGACCGGACGACCGTTCCTACAATATAGTAGTAAAAATATTATTTAATAGAAAGTTATACATATTTGAGAATATTAAAAAATTAAAAATACCTCTGCTTTAGCTACACATGCAAAACTTCTCGACCCAGCTGTGTGAGTGAATTTTTGTTGCTGCCAGCTGCTTTTTCCAACTCGTTCACGATCCTACGTTATAAAATTTTTAGTACGTAAATAGTAAATACTATAAACCAAAATAATTACAATAGTTTGGAAGTACGTCGTACCTTGCCTTTCTTCGAATGCCAAAATCTAACCGCATCTTCCCATTGATATCTCAACATACCCGGCGAGACATTTTGCAATTTCTCATCGAGGGTTGTTTTTGTCTTATAATAATTTTTCTTCAAAGTACTTTTATTGTCTCTCCATTTTTTTCCCAATGCCTTCTTTACATAAGCATCCGAGACCTTTAAAGCAAATCTCACCTACAATAAACACAAGTTAATAAAGTAAATATAAATGAAACTATTTCCCAAGCATTACAGATGCCATTAACATTTTGTTACCTTAATATTATTGAGGGTTTGGTTTTTGTTGCTATCGGGCATTTGACGCATTGACTCGTAGTTGATAGGCAACATATTCGCATTTCATGCTAAAATGTCCATGTATCCTGCTAAAAGTCGAGCTTCTGATCCAACAGGCTGACCAAAACTGTTTCTGCATACCTTGACACGCTCGACTGGATCTAACTCGTATAACTCTCTAAGAAGCGTACGTTCTCGACTTCTGCGCGTCCCACCATTTTCAGCTACAAATGGTATATTATAATATAAGAATTTGAAAAATAAATCAATTATAAGTCAACACGCATGTAAATTAAATGTAAAATTAGTTTGAACTTCCGTAGGATCCTCAGGTGTAATCGGAACGTTCGAAGATCCAATTGCTGTCTGTTGTTCAGTACTATTGTTTCTGTCGAGTTTGGATCATTTTGAACAATGCTTTCCCTTAGAATTTTTCTTCTAGGCATTTTATCTGCAATACACATAAAATGTAAGTAAACTTAATAACTAATTACAACAATAACAGCACACATAAAATAGTTGAAATATATAATAACACCAAGATTTAAATTATGATATTACATATAATTAAACAATCGTAAAATCTTACTACATCATTATTCGTAAATATCTTCATCCATATCCTAACGAACCCATTGAAATTGTGCACTAGTACTAGGGATATTATCATTTAAGTTTTGTTCTGGAAAGGGCAAAGTTTCTGATCTGTCGTCGATGTTATCTCTACTTCCACTGCCCATGTCAAACAAGTCTCTAGGGATGTTACGGAGTACAACGTACCAAACCTCATCAGTTGGATCTTTTGAGTAAAAAACTTGTTTGACTTGAGATGATAATACATACGGCTCATATATCAGTTGTTGTCCTGTGTGAATCAATCGGTCAAAGTTTACCATTGTAAAACCAAATTGATCTTGCTTAATTCCACGAGCTGTATTAACATCGGCCCAATCACCTCGAAATAAGACAACTTTCCATTTGCCGTAGTAATCCAACTCAATTATATCAGTAAGATGTCTAAAATATTCCATATTTCCCTCGACAGGATTGTTGTCCCTAGCACTAGCATAACTTGTAATTGCAAAATTAACAACTAGGATGCTAGCCCAAGCCTCACACTCCTAAGATCGCTTGCAAAGCTTGGAAATTTATTGTCAAATGCTTTCCAAGCTAAAGAATCTGCCGGATGCCTTAGTAATCCATCATCGGTTCGTCCATCATGGTGCCACGTCATTGACTCTGCTGTCTTCGACGACATGAAAAGCCTTTGAAGCCTTGGTATCAACGGAAAATACCGCAAAATCTTAACTGGCTTATTCTTCGACTGTGCATCATTTTCATCGTCGTTCCCATCTTCTGTGTTTCTATTTATCCAACGGGATTGGCCGCATACATGACAGCACTGTTGGTTTTTCCGATCGCCCCAATACAACATGCTGCCATTTGGGCAACTATGGATTTTGTTGTACCCAAGGCCTAAATCTTTTATCATTTTCTTCATATCTTTGCATGACTGAGGGATTTTTGCAAATGGAAACATTTCTCTCAAAAACTCTAATAGCATTGTCAATGAGTTTCCGGTCCACCCTCCCAAACATTTTAACTGAAAAAGACGAACACAGAAGGACATTTTTGAAAATTTTGATCCCTCATACAGTTCTTCGTTCATGTCATTAAGTAGAGTGTAGAACTTCGCCGCTTCTCCATTTGGTTCTTCATGAGGTACACGACTTCCCAGTTCGGTAAAAGCAGTTCCACCAATATTACAATCATCAGATGCCATAAAAGCCCCTGGGAACGATTGCACACCATGATTGTGCATATTAAATGCATCCCGCAACATCCCATCCATGTCATCCCATCTAACAGACTGATGGTAAGCATTACCATCATAAGATACATCCATCCTTGAAGAGGATGTACTAGGCGGACATTCTCCATGAAAAAGCCATTGTTTATAACCCCGAACAAACCCATCAACAATTAGATGCTCGTATACTACTTCACGATAATGCCAGTTTATGTTGACACACTTCTTACACGGGCAAAGAATCATGTTCTCTTGGCTTGCATATTGAAATGCAAAATTTAGAAAAGTCTGTACTCCATTTCGATAACCGTCGCTTACCCTTGACAAATTCATCCAAGAACGGTCCATTTCTTAATTCTTGAAGTCTAACATTAACAATAAATTGCACGGGTTTAGGATTTAGGAATAAGTTATTTATTATGTAAGTTATGTAAGTTGTGTAAGTTGTGTAAGTTATGTAAGTTGTGTAAGTTATGTATGTTATGTAAGTTGTGTAAGTTGTGTAAGTTATATAATTATTTAGAAAACTTAAAAAATTAATACTAATAAATTTTATTACTAATAAATTTAGAACACTTATTTAGAAAACTTATAAATTTAATACTAATATAGAAAACTTATAAATTTAGAAAACTTATATAGATATTAAAACAATATTTATAATTATTTAGAAAACTTTTAAATTTTATAGTAATAAGTTTTAAATATAGGTTATATACCCATACCATATATGGGGTGATATATTAAAAATATTAGTTTTAATAGATATTAAATTATCACTTACAATTATTTTTTTAATTTAAAATGTTATTATTACAAAAAAATTGAAATATAGGTTATATATCCATATTAATATATGTAATATATAAAAAGAATATAAATTTACTAAGTTTTTGGCACGAATGATTACGTTTTTTGCGCGAACGTAGCAAATCATATTCCTTTCAAAGTTGTTGCTGGAAAATATTAACATGCTAGAGAGACTATGAAAATTATGTGTTCATTTTCTAAGCATTGCAAATTGTTACCAATTAATTAAAAATTTTCATTTCAAATAAATAAAACCTAACACATGAGGTACATCTTGTGATTATGAATCAGATTACAAACCATAAATGAGTAGTTTAGAAACCGAATTCATAGTTTACAAACCACAAACCGAATAGGTACTAATTGGTAACACGGATTCTAGAACACATTGACCCATTTTCATTCGGCTAAATAAATTTTAGTTTTTTTACTAATGTATCAATTTGATATTATCTCATTTCATCACTTATATAATCACAAATGGCAATAAGAAAATGGATGAAAGACAATTTTAACAAACAAACAAAGATGATATATATTCGGCTAAAAATCATACTAAAAAACAACATGGCCTAATAAAATTCAACTTAAAAATCCAATTCATTACCTGGAAATATAATCGGCTCTTATTATATTTAACAGAACATTTTTATAAGTTAATAAATGTAATCGAAGCATTACAGTACCTGAGGATGAACAAAACAGCTGAAGAACAAAAACCCTAAACACAGAGAATAATTTTTTTTTAAATTCCAGGATCACCAACCAATAACAAAGCAAAAAAAAAAAACTAACAAATACGAGAAAACCCAATGTATAAAATACGCAGCATTGATTTAAATTCATAGATGCAATTGCCGATTGCCAAGTTTAAAGCAAAATTAAAAATCCCCTAATCTTCTTGTCTATGAAGTCAATAGTTTAAAGCAAAGCCAATTTTGAACCCCCAAATCAGTAACTTACCCTTGCAGAAGATGAACAACTCCCCAAGCCTTAATCCTCCACTAGATTAGTTGCTCTGTGACCTTGACCAAAATAATCCAAAAGATTAATATCGAAAACATGCACCCGATTCAACAAGGTAACAAATAACGGAATAAAGGGCTTTAATCGAAAGAAATATAACCTTAATCGAAACAAATAACGGAAAATCGTGCAATGTGGAAACAAGGAAACTTACAGCGAATAGAAGAAGTAGATGACAACGAAAGCGGGTGACAGAGAGACCGCCGGAGTGGAGACGACTGCAATGACAGGGGGAATTTGGGAATTTGGGGATTTAGGGAAATTAAATTGGGGAAATTGGGGGAAAAGGAATTGGGGGGAAATGAAATCGGGGAAGTTGGGGGAATAGGAAATGGGAAATTCGGGAAATGAAATTGGGAAAATCAGAGTGGGGGTGAACTAAGGAAATTCAGCGCTACACAAACGACACCGTTTACGTTAGTTCAAAATAAATTTGCGGCGTTTATAAATAGCGCCACTAACGCATTAAAATATCACAGATACAAAACGACAATGATTAGGAAACACTTAAAACTTAATTGCGGCATTTATAATAAAATGCCAATAAAACATATCCTTTACCGGCATTTTGGTACAAACCCCACTAAAAACATAGATAAAAACGACAACGTTTATCGAACACCTTCATCATAATTGCGGCAATTTGTGCTAAAGCGCCACTACTAATGTAGATAAAAACGACAACGTTTACAAAAGCCTAATAAAATAATTGCGGCGTTATAAAAAAATGCCACTAATACAAATCATTTTGCGGCGGTTTAGTAAAAACGCCACTGAAAACGTACATAAAAACGACAACGTTTAACAGCGACTAAAAACAAAATTGTGGCGTTTTTTTGTAAAAACCCCACTAATATAACTCCTTTTGCTGCATTTTAGTCAAAACGCCACTAAAAAATCAGACAAAACGACACTGTTTTGCTATCTTTCAATGAATATTTATATCGTTTTCACGAAAAACTTCATTACTGGTCAAACTTAAAATTATTTTCAAATTATTTTAAATAATACTATTTTGATTTTTTCTATTTTTAACATATATTTTCCTATGTTTTTAGCATATCCCTTAAATGTGGAAAAATAAAATTTAAACCCTAAACCATAGGCTCCTAACCTTACACTCTAAACCCGTAACCTTTAAACTTTAACCTCTTAAACCCTAAACTGCAAACCTTACACTCTAAACCCGAAACCTTACACTCAAAACCATGCATTGTAAACCTTAAATTATAAACTGCAAACTGTTAACCACAAGCATCAAGCCCTAAAACACTAATTAACCTCTTAACATGACTAAAACGACCTAAACCTCAGACCCCAAACCTTAAACCCCAAACTACTAAACCCTAAACCCAAGACACCAAAGCCTACATTATAAACCCTAAACTCAAAACTCTAATACTCACAAAATAATAAACATTATATAATGATTAACCCTAAAATCCTAAACTATATACGATAAACTTTTTAACTTATAATAATCACTGAACCTTAATCACCAAACTCTCAAACCCTAAACCAAAAACACTAAACCTATATTGTAAACCTTAAACCCTAAATTATAATCCAAAAATACTAAACATTATATAATGAACCCTAATACCCTAAACCTAAACCAAATATGATAAACTAAATATATAATAACCTACATTATATAATGCATGGTTAAGACCAAAACACTGTTAAGATATTTTGCGGGCGCTTTCAACAAAGAGCCGCTAATAATATGCTTTCGCGGCGGTTTACCCTAAGCGCCACTAATTTTAGTATACATCACGACCAAAACGCTGCGTTTCAACGTAAGCGCCACTAATTGAAGTATACATCGAGACCAAAGCGATGCGTTTTGGTTCAGATATTTTTGCGGCGCTTCCGCGAAGCGCCGCTAATACTATCCAGTTGCGGCGTTTTCCTATAAGCGCCACTAATTCTAACATACCTCAAGACCAAACTCTGCGTTTTGTTAAGATATGTTGCGGTGCTTTTTGCAAAGCGCCGCTAATACTATGATTTAACGGTGTTTTCTAGTAAGCGCCACTAATTCTAGTATACATCAAGATTAAAACTATGCGTTTTGGTTAAGATATTTTGTGGCGCTTTTCAGTAAGCGCCGCTAATACTATTCTTTAGCGGCGTTTCCCGTAAGCGCCACTAATTTTAGTATACATCAAGACCAAAACGCTGCGTTTTAGTTAGGATATTTTGCGGCGCTAGCAAAGAATCGCCGCTAATACTATGCTTTAGCGGCATTTTACTGTAAACGCCACTAATTCTAGTATACATCAATACCAAAACGATGTGTTTTGGTTCAAATATTTTGCGGCGCTTTTCACTATCTGTTTGCGGCGTTTTCCTATAAGCGCCACTAATTCTAACATACCTCAAGACCGAACTCTGCGTTTTGGTTAAGATCTTTTGCGGTGCTTTTTGCAAAGCGCCGCTAATACTATGCGTTAGCGGCGTTTTCCGGTAAGCGTCACTAATTCTAGGATACATCAACACCAAAAATGATGCGTTTTGGTTAAGATATTTTGCGGCGCATCTCGCAAAACGCCACTAATACGCTTTAACGGCGTTTTCTCCTAAGCGCCACTAATTCTTGTATACATCAAGACGAAAACGCTGCGTTTTGGTTAAGAGATTTTGTGGCGCTTTGTTGTAAACGCTGCTAATGATGTTCTTTTACGGCGTTTATTCAGAAAACGCCACTATATGTCCGACTTTGGGGGGCGTTTTCCAGGTTGCGCCGCTAATTCTAGATCTTTAGCGGCGTTTAGTTCATTGCGCCACTAATACTCAATTTTTAGCGGCGTTTGTCATCCAAACGCCACAAAATATGCCGCTAAAAGCCTATTTTGGTGTAGTGTTTTTTTATTCAAATAAGTTTATATACACTATTCTCAAATAAGATTAAGCTCAAACCGTAAAATGAATGAGAATGTCTTTAGTTATATCAATAGAAAACATCTCTAATAATTAAAAATAACTTAATCCACTTATAATATATTACTGCATATTAATATTAAGCAATCTTTACTAGAAATCTTATCATGCGTATGCGTATGGAAATATTTAGGACATAGATGTGCGTTTAAAATAATATATATATACAATAAATAATGAAATATATAGTTTGGAATTAATTAATAATAACACATGAAATATGTACGCTATTGAAATGAAAAAAAATAAATTGTAAGTAAAACGAAATTTAAACACAAAAAAATACATCATATTAAAAATAAAAAAATGAGTGCAATTCTTTATCAAATTAAAACGAAATTTAAACACAAAAAATACATCAAATTAAAAATAAAAAATGAGTACAATTCTTTATCATGGTGTTGGTTTCGACTTAGTTTGTGACACTAACTTAATGAATAATATTATTAATACTAGAAACTTTATTACACGAGTATGCGTGTAGAAATTATATATTTAGAATGCATAAGAGTATTTATAAATAACATACAATAAATAATGAAATGTAATATTTGAAACTGATAATAACATATATTTCATATATATTAAATGTTACTTTAGTTGAAAATGTTAATGTTAGGATAGTGTATGCTTGGTGTCTTGGGTTCAAATCCAATTGTAGGCATGAATATTTTCTTTATTTTATATAAAAAGACAAAAATATCCTTAAATTAATATTTATTAATATTTTAATATTTTAATAATTAAGTTGGTACTAGAGTTGTCCATGGGGTGGCCTGGCCCGAAGGTCCACCCAAAAATGGGAGAGTTTGGGCAAAAATATAGGTTCGAAAAATGGGCATGAGCAAAAAATAAGGCTAGTTTAGAAAATGGGCCAAGCCTTGGGCAAGGTTTTTTTAGCCTAGGCCCAGCTTGGCCCGAATTTGCAATAAAACTCTATTGTTTTGCTATTGTTTTCCTGCTGTTTTGTTACCATTTTACTATTATATTGTTACTATTTTGTTGTTAATATTTGGATATTGTATAACACTTGTTTTGTTATTAATTTTGCTACTATTTTAGAGGTTTTTGCTTATTAAGTTGCACTGGTTATTTAAGTATAAAAACTTTTTTCAATTTATTTTCAATTTGTTGAGAAATATTTATTTTAATTTTTTTAGTATATTTGGTATATTATATGTTTTTTTTAAAATTATATAAAAAAATTAAAACAATCAATACGGGTGGGCCAAGTTAGGCTTGGGTTTTAATATTTTTATCCGGACTGGACTTGTGCAAAACTTTAGGCTTATTTTTCGAGCCAAGTTAAACCCGAACATATGAATAGAGCCTAAAATTTTATTAGAGTCCAACTCAAACCCGGCTCATGAATAACTCTAATTGGAACCGATGATGTGACACACAAGAGAATGTTCGACTATTTCAGACATAAGGCGTAATTAATAAATCAACAAGAGATTTGTTCAAGAAAAGTAAAAAACAAAAAAGACAAAGAAAAAGACTGATATATATAGTCACGCGTAAAGCATAGTGTTCACATACAAATTTTCTATTTTCTTTTTGGAAGGAAAAAGGAAAAAAACCCCCCCTGGTTTTACGCTTGCATGGACTCAATTTTACTACCAAGAAAATCAAACTAAACCCCTGCCTACGATATTATATTTCTTTCCCTTTTTGCATGCTATATATATGTACCACAAGTCCTCTATGGCTCTATCCATCACTTGTCATTAATTATACAACCAGTTCTTCCCCCTAACACTTAATTACTTTTCCTTTGATCGATCTATTGTGTTTTGCCTCTTTTCTGGTAAGTAAAGCTCAGACATGAAGTTGCATGTCAATGATATTTTCTATTCATTTTGATGGTATTTGCTGTGAGTTTTCCATGAAAATGTGTAGGCATTTGAATGTGTAGGCGTTATTTAAATTATAGTTTATGATGAGCTGAGAAAATTTTGAATTTTCCTACTAAATAGTATTTCTTTTATTCCAAGTCACTTGCATTGAAATTACTTTTCTTTTTTGTAATAGCCGAAATAGGAAATTAATTAACAAAAATCAATCTTTCTCGTTAATATTTCCTTCTTCAATTTCCATCTTTTTTCCTTCTAGTTTACTACTGTCTAATTCCATCATAATTATTCAATTATGAATTACGAAGAAATATATATGAACCAACGTAGAAAATACATTGAAATTCTCTCTCCCTATATATAAATATACATATAGTCTGCAACGTTTTACATTCACTTCTTACCATTTACCGGAACAAGTTTCTAGCCTATTTGCAGAAAATGAATACCACAGCGGCTCAGTTTCCATACCCATGGCAGCGTTGCAAAATTGTCCACCTGGTATGTATATACATACACCATTCCAGTATCAACTATTTGCTTGAAATTTGTTTTTTATTAAACCGTAGTTTTTTTTATCTTTTTTTTTTTTTAAAGGTGAGGCATGGACAAGCCATGCATAATGTAGAAGGAGACATTAACCGTGAAGCACTGTTGTCTCCTCACCTATTTGATGCCGAACTTTCCCCACTGGGCCTGCACCAGGTAATTCCACAACATTCAATGGCTAGCTTATCATCAATCTTCAATCCTGAAATGAATTAATCCAGTTTTTGATATAATCATATTAATTTCTACCTTTTTTATTTCAGGTTGGTAAACTGCGGGAGGATGTTCATGCTAGTGGGCTACTTAAGCGGATTGAGTTAGTCATCACTTCCCCTTTATACAGGTATAAAACTCAGTTTTGCCTGAATTTCAATGGAATATCTAAGTCTATGAAAAAGGAATCAAGGAAATATCTGTATTCTTCATGTACACTTTAATGATCACTGCAGGACCATGCAAACTGCTTTTGGAGTATTCGGTAGTACTGAAAGCAACGAAGATGCAGGGGTTAATTGCCCCAAAATTATGGCAGTTGAGCTTTGTCGAGACCGCATGGTAGTAACATATATGGCCAAAACCTCTCATGCTAGGCCTTCCTTCATTTGCGCCAACCATGATTGCAGTTCAATTATATATACTGACGCATTCTCGAATTCAATACAGGGTGTTCGTCCTTGTGATATGAGGAGAAGGGTCAGCGAGTGTCAAGCTCTTTTCCCTTCTATTGATTTTTCAATGGCAAGTTCCTTTAACCATCCCATCTTTGAACAAGATTTAATATGCTGATATATATATATATTATATCTTCATTAAATATCAGTACTCAAAGAGTTTTGGTTGTTCAGATGGATGGCGAAGAAGACAACATGTGGAATCCAGACTTTCGAGAATCTGAAGAAGAAATGGCTGCTCGAATGGGTCTTTTAATCAATTGGTAAACTCCAAATTTTCGTATGAACAATTTAGGATTCATAAATAAATCTTGGAATGTAAAATTTCAAGATCATATTAGAGTACAATTTCATTAGTGGCTATATATATTGCAGGCTATGGACAAGGCCAGAGCAAGAGATTGTTATTGTAAGTCATGGAATAATGCTTCAACATATTCTATACAGACTTGGAAACGACTGTCATCAATCAGTTAGAACCGCTTTATGCAAACGGTGAGCCTTAAACATTGTCTCTATGTTCTTCATGTTGTTTAGACAAGGACTAATGATCTGATGTGGGCCATTTGCAGCTTTGACAATTGTGAGCTTCGATCTGTGGTCATCGTGGACAAAAGGTGAGCATTTTGTTCCCAAATTTAGGGACATAATTCATTCAGACAACCCCGTATACATACATATATATAAAACATCAACATCCGCATCCACTTACTGTTTTGAACATGTTGCAGCTCAATGGAAGCGGATTCACAGCTTTGCTAACCAAGAAATGTAGCAAAAGAGAATGTGTTGAACTGGACTCAAGTGACTTCGAAATAAATACTCACCGCTGCATTCAAGAATTCTTTAATCTATTGCATCCAAACTTGAATTATTGTTCTTTCTTTCTTTTTATTATTTGTTTTAAAGCTAGTTTGACCAATTGATGTCTGTTTCTATTGTAAAACAAACGGTAGATAACCATCCTGTGAGCAAAATTTGTAATTGGATTGATTTTCAAATAAAATAAATTAATTTTTAAGTCATCAGTTGCTTCATGTAATAAATTTTGCATACATCGATCTTCTTATTAGCAATCCATACAAAGTTGTCTTGAGCTAGTGAAGAGATTAATCAGACATATATAATTAAAGTTTAAATAATTTGTAATTAAGTTTTGATTTTTCGTCTAGTAATCACAAATTATTTTGTCATAGAAACAATTCACTAAAAGTACATGACCGGTCTCTCAATTGTATACTTTTAAGAAACAACTTAGACTAATGTTTTTGTCCAACGATCTTGTCATTTGTGTGTTACTCTCACAGGATATCCTTGATCCCCTTAGGGTTAAAATTCATCCACCCAATTCAATAATATTTTATCACATAATCATCATTGTATCTTCTAAGAAGAAAAAGACCATTGCTTACAAATAGTAATAATAATCATTCATCCTGGACAAATGATCCGTGTTCACATTCCTTTTCCATAATTCATGTAATTCCATAGAGAAGCTACCATTTACCTTTTTATCGAGCTATGAATTCCATTGTTCTAAGTGAAGTCATATCATACATAGGTTGTATACCCAATATACAAACTTTCAACTCCGATACCAAAGGAACACATGCACGCTTTTAATATATCAAAGTATATGAGTTAGGTACACATGGTCAATTTACTCAGGATTGAGTTAAGTCACACCATGAACGTCACAAGTGAGTAAATCCATAAATGGATCTAGGATAAATCCTACTTCAATCCAATCTGATGTATTGTCAATTCAAACAATAGTTGAGAATATCACCTATATCTCTATTTTCTAGTAGTCAACTGCACCGATACCTAAGACAAGGTATCTCCCAAATTGGACTAATAGACAACATAATAGTCCCCATTAATCAATTACTCATTTTGATTCCATGGATTATAGACAATTCGAATTAACTACTAATTTAATTTGTTTTCTCAGATTATAATCCTTACATATAATGCAACTTAATATTAGTTAAACCATTAGGTAATCAATGAGCTAATATTTACTTATTCATTTTGTTTTTTATGCTGTAACACCCCAAACCCGACCTAGACGTTATGGCCAAATCTGACGATGTCACATGGTAGTGCTTTTCGCAAAATATGTCGTCGCTAAATCCTCTTTTCTATTTAACCATTTTTTTATTATCTTGTGTTAACTTCAAATCGTGTTGTTTGTTTTCAAAATATTATTCATTTACAAATCATTATTCAATTTCAAAACGTATTTTTATTTCTATTGTGGAAGCTTTTAAATAGTTTGCTTATTCGTGGTATTTTTGATAAAACATTAATTTCAATCGAAAACTCGAGTTTTACCTAACACTAGCAGATTTAAATCATAAAACCGTATAAAATCTAAATTTTAAACCAAAATTCGTAAAGGTCATAATTACAGCAAAATACTCCCAAATAAAAGTAAAATCATAAATAGGTAGTAAACAGTGTAAAAGAAGTCGTGTGGCCACTACTGAGTCCTCTGCTGCACTAATCCGCCTATATATAGGGATTACCTGTACAGATTAAATAGAAGGGGCGAGTTTACGTAAACTTAGTGTGTAATCCCCATACAAATGAACATACAGTAAACAAATAATCACAGTCTGAGCTTAAACCCTTTTCAGTATCAATATCAGTCCAGTTTGGGCCTTAGCCCATCACAGTATCAGTTGTAGTAATAGATATGCAGTCACAAAAATCCTACCCATCCAGCCTCTACACACCATCTCTGTCCAACCCTACACTCCATGTGGGGATATAATCAATGTAACAGCCCAATTTTTGGGTCAAGTTGGAACAGTGGTTTCGGGACCACAAATCCGACAAGGAAAAAAAATAAAATTATTTTAAAATTTTGACATGGGTTGCATTATGATGGGAAGGTATATTATGACATATTAATTCAAGAAAGGATTAAATCGCAAAAGTGAGAAAAGTTTTGTTGCCCAAGAGTAAATACTCAAAACTTGAGGGGTTAAAGTGTAAATATGAAAACGTTGAAGGACCAATAGTGTAAATATTTTAAGGGTAGAATAATCTAGAAACTAGGGAAAATGGATGAATTAGGACCAAATTGAAAAGATGAAGAATTTTGAGGGACTAAATTACAATTTCACCAAATTAAGTGATGACTCAAGGATGAAATTTCAAAAGATTATGAAGGGCAAAATGGTCAATTAGAAGGAGAGAGAATTCTAGAAGGTAATGATGATGTTGGTGATATTTTTAATTAATTAATTAGATAAATGTTATTTAATTATTATTTTATTAATGTTTTTAGAATTATTTTATTAATAAATGATTAGTATAAAAGGAAGGAAAGATGATGAGAAATCATCTCATTTTCCATGAAACTAACGTGAGAAGAGAGGAAAAAGAAAGAAGTTTTCCTTTCTTTACAATTTGGTCCTCCCACAAAAAATTCACCATTTTCACTTAGAAATCAAAGAAATTTCCATAGCCACCAAGAGAGAAAATTGATAAAGAGACTATGGGGAGCTAGAATATCAAGTTAGATTCAAGAAATAGAAGCTGGAGGAGAGAGAAAATCAAGTTAAAGATTGAAATCAATAGCACAAGGTAAGAACATCAAGATTTCAATTTACTTTTAAGTTTGATATTATTGAAAAAGCATGGAAATAATGTTATAGTAGAGTTTTCTTATATATGGTCTTATGTTTTTGATATATTAGTGAAGAAAAATAAGTAAAAGTGATGGGAAATATTATAGAGAAAGGGAGTTATATACCTAGTAATCAACATTTTGAACTAAAACAGTTTTGGACAGCAACAGTAGGTTAACTTTGAAAAATCACTATAAATTGTGGAAATCGAATTAGAATATGAATAAGATGTGTAATTAAAGCTTAATAAGTATAATTTCATATAAAAGAAACATAGCAAGCAAAAGAATTGTATATTTTGAGATATTTTAATTTTAGTGAGATAGGGTCGGAACAATTTCGAAATCCCCTGTTCTGACTTTGGAAAATTATAAAAAATCTGAGAAAAATAATTAGAGGCTTAAATTTATATGTTTAAATATTTAATGAGTATATTTTCAATAAAAACAAGCGGTAACATCATTTGAATTCTGAATGAGGAGATAATTAAGTTTTAGTGAAGAAGGGTCAGAACTGTCAGACAACAGAACAGGGATGACTTTATAGAATAAAATGTACTTATTGGCTAAACCAAAAATTCTGAAAATTTTATGGTAAGAATATATATGAGTCCAGTTTCATATAAAATTAACGGATATCAAATTTGAGTTCTGTAGCTCAAGATATAAATAATTTAGTGACTATGACTCAAGTAGACAGCTTTGAATGAATATAAATACATGTGAAATTATAGATATTGTTACATATAAGCATGTTATATATAATAAGGATGTGGAATGGAGAGGAGGAGGAGGAAAATATATGATTATTTAATTATCATGAGTTTTTATTAAAAATGACCAATTTATATGTTTCAGGAACTAAATTGAATGAAAGTAAAATTTAAGAGTAAATTGGTAAAAATGTCAAAAAATGACCAAATTGCACGAAATGAATTTTTTATTATTATTTAAAATTTTAAATGGAATGAAATATTAATTTAGATCAAGATTGGGTGGAAATTCGAGAAAAATAGAAAAATTCTAAAATGTCCCTAAATTTTGGTATTTCTGCAATTTAGCCTGGTAAGTTCGTATGAACTATATTTTGTTTAATTTCAATTGAAGTGAATGCTATTTGGTAATGAATATTATATATATGTGTGTTTTATATTGGAACTGAATTATTATTGGTAATATATATAATTATTAGATGCTTTAAAATGATTATCGGAAACTTGTTGGAGATATATCACATTATCTATTGGTTCTATCTGTAATTTTGGATGAATTGATTCTGGTTATAATGATATGTATAAGTTAAATTGGTTAACATTAGCTTATTAATGTTTTGATTTTGATTGGTTATAAATATGAATGTTAGATAAAAATGAAATGTCTAAAAATTAATTAGTAAACTCCGGTAATACCTCGTACCCTATTTCGGTGTCGAATACGGGTAAGGGTGTTACAATCAACCCACCGATCCCTACACTCCAAGTAGTACCGAATGCGGCACTAGACAGTAGTTTGCAGCTGAACTGCCAGTAAATTAGGCTCGAGGTCTTTCAGTACACTTCCTCCAAACATTATAATCTCCCAACCCAATGTAATGCAATATACAGATATGACATGCTATAACATAATATCATGCATGTAAACAGGGCATACAGTATCAAATCACTGGGACATCATCAGGCTTAATCATATAAGTTATACAGTCATTTTAGTCAATTAGAGGTCTAGGTAAACTTACTGACCCTACAGTAGGTTCGCAGTCGACTTGGGCGACCCGTGCAACCTTATAAGTCAAACAATGAAAATGGGCCTACAAGCCCATGATGTTCGCCCGTGTGGGCCCACATGCCCGTGTGGCCCACATGACCCAAATTGGCCTTGGCCTCGGCCTCGTGATTCATTTTAATGTAACCCATGCTAGTTAATTATTCATATGTGTTTTCACTATTTACTTATATGATCCTTCAAAGCTGTCTACTTGAGTCACTGTTACTAAATTATTTGTATCTTAAGCTACAGAATTTCAAATTAAGATCCAAAAATTTTACCTAAAACCAAACTCACATATCTTCTTACCATAAAATTTTTAGAATTATTTGTTTAGCCAATAAGTAAAATTTATTCTTTAAAGTTTCCCCTGTTCTACTATCTAAAAGTTTCGACCTTTCTGTACTAAAAATTAATTATCTTCTTGTATAGAATTTGGATTATGTTCCCGTTTGTTTCTCTTGAAAGAGGCTCATTAAAGATTTTAAAAATATAAATTCTAACCCATAATTATTTTTATACAATTTTTAATAATTTTCCAAAAATTAAGATAGGGGATTTTAAAGTCATTCTGACCCCGGGTGACTAAAATTCAAATATATCATAATATGAAATTCTTTTGCTTACTTAGTTTCTTCTATGAGAAACTAGACTCAAATATATTTAATCCCATATTTGTTTCATCCTCTAATTCGATTTCCACAATTTATGGTGATTTTTCAAAATTAGCCTACTGCTGTTGTCCAAATAGCAAGCAATTTCGGCTTTTCGCCGAATCCCTTATTTTTGTGTTTTGGGTATACATCTGGTTTTGTTTGATGCTAAAATAGTCCTTGAGCACTCCAAAGCCTATAATTGAACAAGTAACATCATAATCAGTCTTTTCTCGCGATTAATCAAAATCTCAAAACCAAAATACTTACCCATAAAACGATGAACACTTACCGCAAAAACTTCAAATCGGTACGTTTACAAAAATCACGAGGAGAGCCTTAATCCTCGCAAAATGCTTTTGCCAACACCCCAAAATTAGATTATTGAACACAAAATAATCTCTTAAAATGATACCCATCAACTTACTGAATTTGCACAAGTGCTGCTTAACGCTACGAAATCAAGAAGAAAGAATGGTTTAGGGGGAACAAGGAAATTTCGGCAGTAGAGGAAAGAAAATAAAAGATAATCGAGTAAGAAGCAAGGAAGAAAAAAAATTTGATAGAGATGGGAAAGAGAACGTCAGAAAGATGGAGAGAAAAACGACTCTCTTTTTTTTCGAAAAAGGAAAACGTGATCATATTTTGGATATTCTCCCCCATAATCCCCTAATTCACTCTTAAAATCGCTCTCTCACTTCCCACTATACATCCACCACTTAGAAATCCAATTCAGCACAACTCTTGCCGAAATTAGGAGTAGAAATATAACCTTTGCCGTCCCAAAAATTCAAACCCATGACCTCATTCACACCAACACTCCACTTATCCACCAGACCAGCAAGCCCATTCTGTTAATTATTTGCCAACTTTTACTTAAAAGCCTACTGACCAAAGATAGAGTTTATTCATAAAAATACCAAAATTTTCCCAAGCCCTGACTTGAACTTGGAACCTCCCAAATACTCCTAGAACACATAACCACTAAAGCTGACAGATATTTGTGTCACACATTCACAATACCCAAAATTAAAATTTTGGGGCGTTACATATGCAAACCATTAAGTACAATCATACAAAGATATAATAAATTAATTATAGAATTTTATTTATTCAATCAATTCAAACTTTACAAGTAGAATGACGAAATCACTGCGCTAAGAACAAAAAATCCTAATATCAGGATATCTTCTTGAACACTTTTCAATCAAGGTGATTATCATAGAATAGGCAAAGGAAATTGATACAATGATAATTGATAAGCTCATTGGATTCCTACAAATCTTTGAGATGAATATAGATGAGTCTAAGTGTAACATCTTTGACACCCCCCAAAGTGAGAATAGTGTCAATTCGGGTTCGCATGTGCTAGAAAATTTAGAAATAGACAAAATAGAATAATTAATATTAGTGGAGAAGGTGGTTGGATATTATAAGAAATTAAAAAGACTTTTGGATTTAGAGAAATTAATTTAAGGTATTGATTAAATAGTAAAAGTGTGAGAAGTGTTGGGCCGTAGTGTAAAAATTAGAAATAATAATTAATAGAATTTGATGCATGAGAAAAAGGGGAAAGACATGAAGTGTAATTTGACCAAGAGAGTACATAAGCTTGTGGATGAAATTGAAATGCAATGAGAAGTACTTGTTTGGATAATGACGACTTGATTTTTTAGTAATTTAAAATATAAAAATTTAGTAAATATTTTAGGGAAAGATGTAGAAAACTCTTTCCAACTTCAATTGTCATCATGCTCCATCATTTTTTTCTTTCTTTCTAATTCATGTCACCTTCATCCCTTTCTAAAGCAAGTTTTATTTTCTTTCATTTTAGTCTCTTTTCCTCCATTTCTAACCCTTTCAAGCTTTAAACTTTAAATTTCCTCCATAGATTCTTAGTGAAATCAAGAGAACAACTTCATAACAAGATAAGTTTTATGTGAAGTTAGCTAAAGTTCATATTTTAATAGAGAGAAAGGAAGAGTTAGAGATTTTGAGTAAGGTTAAGTTAAGAATGATAAAGTTTACTTATAGGACTTCATGTTTATCTCATCGAAATGCATGGAAATAATATGTGATTTTTGTTTTGATATTAAATATTATATATGTTTTGTGCAAATGAAGAGAAGGAAAAGAGAAGTGAACATCAAGTTGGTGATAAAGACAAAGAAATAACAAAAGAGTTAAGAAAGAAGGAAGGGTTCATTCCAAGCATTTTGTTTTAAGTATATAAAAAATTTTACTTTATATAATCTAAACCCTAAATGGAAACTTGTTAAATTGTTTTATAAATTTTCATGGGATTTATTTATATATATGAAAAATGATAATTTGAATTATGGAAATTAATTGAAAGTGAAGTTGTATTCATATAATGAATTGAAATGTGTATGTGTAGTGAATTTAGAGAAAATGACTAAATTGAAAAGAGTGTAAAAGTTAAGCAGATAAAATAGATATTAATATGAAGCTTTTAAGTGAAATGTTAAATGTTGATATAGTGAATGTTAAGAGAGATTTTCCAATAGTAAATTCTGTATAGATGAGGATTAAATTGTAACAAGGGTAAATTTTGAATTGTTATATTTGTTGAGAAAATGCAATAAAATTGTATAGTTTAAATGCTCATGTAGACAAAATGTGAACTAGTAGGATATAAGTGGTGTGCCATTAGGAAAATTTCTATACGCACAAGTGAAAGTGACTTTACGATGCAAGTGTTAGTAGAACTCTGGTGCAAAGTGACAATAGCGCATTTGTGTGAATAATAGTGACACTTCAATGCGAGTTTTATCAACATTTCCACATTTCCTATATGTTCTATTAAGTCTACAAATGGGCTATAAAATTTCAAGATAAGTGAACTCAATAATGGCATTGGTAAGTAGTTATAAACTTGTTAATCCGACATCCCATTATAGTAATTATTGAAATAAATTTATGTATGATGATAGTGATTCATGATAGTTATATATGTGTGTTTATGTGTAATAAATTTGTTTCAAATTCAGATTTTAATTCTTAATATGCTCACTAAACTCTTGTGAGCTTAACACATTTCTTTTCAAATGTGTAGGTGAGGACTTATTTTGAAGCTTTAGAGGGAAGGGAGATCTCTACTCATCTGATCACAAATTAAGCTTGGAAGAGAGTATGAATCTAAATTTTTGGCATTAGCTTTTGGCATGCACATGGTGATGTTCAAGGTTGGAAATTTAAATGTTTGAATGCTTTATTGGCTGAATTTGGTTGAAAGATACTATATGAATATTTTCTTTAATGCTAGGAAGAAAAACGCTTAAGTTATGAGGTAGGATTAAAGTTATGACGTGGAACTTTTTGAAGTCGCGACGAGCCAAATCAAAGAGTGATGTCACGACATGGTACCTTTGTGGTCGCGACAAGCTCAAGTTAGTGAGTGACATTGTGACGTGGAATCCATGAAGTTGCGACGAGCAATCGATAGTTTAGAACTTTGCATTTTGGTCCTTAATCACCCTCCAATCACCTTAAGAGCTTTCATAAGCTCGTATTAAGCTTAGATAAGTATTTAAATCATATTTTAATCTTAATTTTAGCTATCAACTTGAATAAAAATGTTCAATCTATTTGGAGTGATTATAGTTTATTTAACAACGAATGTAACATCCCAGTATCTTAACCTAAAAATCGGGTTGGGTAATGGGTCTTGCACTAAGAGAAGTATGGTTAAGGTAGAAAATAACATTGCTCTGTAAGATTTTTGTCCAATTGCAACTGAGGAAGAAACTTCTGTTGAAAATTTTCTAGAACACTTGACCATTTTTAAAAGAAATTTAAACAAAGTCATTTGGAAGTATAATGATGTTGGTCGATCTGTAACCATTAATAGAAGAAAATATGTTATGATAGAAGTTCAAGGTCACGAATGCAAAGATTATGGACAAACCAATGATACATATTCCAACAGTACTATCAAAAGGTTGAAGTCTTCAGGAGTTACATTTAGTGATTCCAAAAGTGGAGATGATGAAGAAAAATATAATATCAACTACCGTATTGCTTTTACTTCCTACTTGCTGATAAAAGTTATAAATAACTGTAAAATTTGATAGTGATAGTGATGAAAAACCAAAAAAAAAACTTTATTAAGACATAAAAGAGCATACTAGATAAATGGGGCCTCGTATGTAAAGTTAATGAAAAATTAACTAGTGAAAATTTTGCTCAACAAGAAAACTACAACCTTTTGAAGAATCTCAAAGAGAAAAATTCCTTGCTAGAAGAAAAAGAAGCTAATCTTGGTGATGCTTTGAAAGATCTTGCATCTAACCCAATCTATCTTAAGAAAAATTGGATCGAGAAGTGAAGAAGTGAATGAAATCCTTGTTATTGGTAGATGTGAACTGAGAAATGAAAGCCTTGGCTATGTTGATACTAGTAAGAAAAATGTTAGTCCTACAATGGTTTTTAAATTAAACGAATGTTTAAAGAAGCAAGTAAGTTCCAATGAATGTGCACCAACACACATTTTGAGAAGATTCAAAGTCCCAAAGGTAACTTGTATGCCATTATAGTGGAGTTATAGGACATATGGCCTAGATGCAAAAATATCTTGAATAATCTAAAGAATGGGAATTCAATTGTTTCTCTAGTTTCAACATAATCTACAACTACCAAAAGATATAAACATGAACAACTGCGAAAGAATAATGTGAGGTCATTACATGAAATAAAGGTAATTAAGAACAAAAACGTTATTTGCCATTATTATGGTATTGTTGGTCATATCAGACCGTATTGTTATAAGATGTTGAATGACCTTAAATAGGGAACTATTGCCACATCAATTGTAACTTAGCCAAGAACAACTAGCAAATACAACGAGAAAGAAATATGGGTGAGAAAAGATCAAATATTAGTTGATGCTCGAATCAAACATGAAGTTACAACTAACATAATAATTACTGGAAATAAGAATAAATGTATTTCAAACATCATGGGTACTCCATCAAGATTTTGTGGAAATGATCCTTGTTTTTCCATGAGTTATAGCTCCTACTTACTAAATTGTTGAAAAATTAGCATCCGTTGCCCTCCTATTGAAATATCTTATTAAGGAGAAGTGTATTGATGCTGTTACTGAAGGGATTTCTTTCTTTCTTTTTTTGGCATACCTACTATTGTTAATTGTTCTATTTATTCATGACGGTTCCTACTCGCTACTACTTGGAGTTAATGAAACTTTAGCTTATGAAGCATGAGCTGAGTTTGAGGGAGTATGAGCTACTTTGGATTTTTATAAAAAAAAAAATAGAGGGAGTGTAAGCTGAGTTTGAGGGGGAGCGGGAACTTGATGGTTAGTCTACTTGCTATTGTTTTTTTTTGTTTTTGATTTTGCTAATGGATACATTTTGTTACATTGGAAACTCTGGATATTTGGTTTGCTAAGTTTGTTTTTATGATGTAATGATGTTTGATGATTTAATGACATTAATTGTTGTTGGTGACAGATAAAGAGAGTTTGAAGAAATTTATTTTGTGTTCCATACATTCTTTGCTTGAAAAAGTTTGTTTTAAGGTTTTGGTTAAAAATGATAAGGGGGAGATTGTTAGTGCCGATTACAAGTACGAGCTACAACGCCAATTGTAACTTAAAGGAAAGCTAGTAGAGCATTATAACTTACCTTAAGGGAAAAATAGGTTTGGAAAATGTAACGGAAAATAAGTTTAAGGAAAAAATCAGAGTTTTAAATTTTTTTTCAAAAACAAAACTTGGTTATGATATCTAAAGTACTAAACACTTAATCAAAATTGTACCTTTTCAATTTGTCTAGGATGAATGCTTCGACTGAGTAGTCTTCTCCGCTATCCTCAAGCTCACGTCTGTCGAGTGTGGGATTGCTTCGAATAAAATTTTTTTCCACAAAATTACTAGTGGGGTAATTTCATAATTTCTTTAAACTTCTGGATCAAATTGTAAATAAGAAAAATATCTCTAGAAATTTTCTGAAATAATTTATTCAGAGAATTTTCTTTCTACAACTTTCTCTTGAATTCAAGTGTGAAAAATAATGACCCAATGCTCTCTTTATATATGGAGAGTTTAGAGAGTTCAACTAAGATCAAACTTAATCACTCTAATTAAATTAATATAATACTTATCAAGATAAGTATTAGATTAAATTTAACATTAAATCTATTAAATTATTATAATATTTATCTACAATATAAATATTAAATTTAATTTAATATTAAGATACTCACTTTAATATTAAATTAAGAAAATACTATGAAGATAAGTATTAAATTAAATTTAATATTAAATTTATTAAAATAATATTATTTTCGGAACAGTTAATTTGAAATCAAATTATCCGGTAGAGTCCTAGTAGAAGTGTGATTCTTCCATTGCTCAACTACAGAAGAACGACCGCCATCATCCATCCGCCAACCATCGAAATGCCTCTGTCGCAGCTGCCGTGTTTGGTGGTGTCATCGCAGACGCGACATCCTCATAGAACCTCGAGCCGATTTGGTTTGGATTAGTGACGGCCCAACCAGTCCGGTCCAACCACCGGTTGGACCATCGGCTCGGTTTCACATACTGGGCCTTATTCAACCAGTTTTGGGTCTTAATCTCGATTTTTGTTTCTCAGTTCCAATTTTTTATCTCAAGTCCAATTTTCAAATTCAATTACCCATTGAGCCAATTGTTTGACTTGAAAATTAATTTCCAAAAATATCATATTTATTTTAATTAATTTGATTAATTTAATTTTACTTGATCAAAATTAATTTTCTCAAAATCAAAATTAATTTTCTCAAACATAATTGAGATTTTCCAAAATTAATTTTTAAGAAAATAATTTAATCAAATTCTTTAGTTGAACAATTCTCACGACCGCCAATTTAATTCCACATAGAATAAATCGACTCAATTAAATTATTTCCAAAGTCGTAGAATTTTCTTTTGATTCAAATGTAGTTCGATTGAGCTTTTGTTGAGCTAGCGGAGAAACTAATAGGACATATACAATTAGGCTCTAGTAATTGCAATTATATCCAGAAGTATCGTTCCATTAATTTGAAATTTACTTAATCATGGAGTTAGTCCACAAGAAGTACCATGATTGAAAACTTCTTATTGTATGCTCTTTACGAAAGCAATTCATTCAACTGCTTTGTCCAATGACCTCGTCATGTGTGTGTTACCCTCATATGATATCTTTGATTCCTTTAAGTTAAATTCGTCCACTCAATACAATCCTATTTTATCTCATTGTCACCATTGTGTCTTCTTAATGATTAATGCGATCATTGTCAACAAATGATTGTGATAAATTGCTCGTTCGAGAACAAGCAACCCGTGGCCACGTTCCATATTTATCAATCCACATAATGCCAATAAGAGGATATGGTTAACTCTTTAATCAATCTATGGAATCCATTCTTGCTAGTAAAGCCATGTTATACACAAGTCATGTACCCAACATACCGATTATGGACTCGATCATCTTTAGAGCATAAGCCTCCACTTATACCAAAGCACATGAGTTATATACGCATGGTCGGTGACTAACTCAGGATTTAGATAAATCATACCATGAATGTCACAAGTGAACTAATTCACAAATGGATTCAGAATTAATTCAACTTGGGTCCAATTCAATGTATCATCTTTCCAATGAGTACATCTATGTTTCTACCCGTGGAGTCAACTGCTCCGATAGCCAAGACTAGCCATCTCCCCAATTGGAATTGTAGACGACATAATAATCCTTCTAAGTATTTGAATCAAACACTCACTTTGATTCTTTTATAAGATTATGGACTTGTTTAGATTATCTACTGAAGTAAGTGCCTTTCTCGCAATGTAAACGTCATTACAATGCCACGTATCATCAGTTTAAACTTAGACAATAAATGAGCTAATATTTGCTTGTCATAATTTTCCATGTATGCAAAACATGAAAGACAGAAACATAAAATATATAGTAGTGAAATGTAAAATTAATTTTATTTATTTATTCATCGTTCAAATACATAGAAAATAGTTACATGTTTGCTGTAATATGGACACATTTGCAAATAATTGGGTCAAGTAAGGAAAGTTTTCAAAGAGTTCTAGTGTGATCTATTAACCTTATTTATAGATATATTGATTTTGAATAAGTTAAAGTCAAGAAGATCTATTCTATTATATTCCATAATAAGTTATTTAATTGGGGTGAACTTTCAAGGATCCATTCAAATCAAACTTACTCTTCTACAATGTACTACAATGCCTATTTAAAGACTCATGTTCTCAATTTTTTTAGAGGAAATTGAGAGAGCACTTATTCTATTTACATTAGGAACTGATTTGAGTACAAATTGTTTGTAACTTGTTTTTGTTGATCAATTTATATCTAAACTTTTAAGGGGAAAAATCTTAGAGGGAGAATGATCTAAATTGTGAATGCGAGAGAAGTTGCAACTCAATATAACTATTTATGGTATGTGTATATTTTGTCATTATTAAGGTTTTAAATGAGTAGCTTAATAGTAGCCATAACATCTCAAGTTTATTATTTAGATAAAGGGTAAGTTATCAAAATAGTCACTTTTGTTTGCCTCAGGTTACATTTTAGTCACTTATGTTTGAAATGTTACGTTTTAGTCACTTATGTTATCGTGTTGTAACATTTTAGTCACTTATGTTTGAAATGTTATGTTTTAGTCAACTATGTTATCGTGTTGTAACATTTTAGTCACTGAGCCATTAATTGTCATTTATGGTGTAACGATAAGCTGACGTGACACATTAAATAATCATTTCAAATGAAAATTTTAGGTTAAATTTTACAATTGGTCCCTATATTTTTTCATTTTGAGTAATTTAATTTATTTCTTTTATGTTCTTTTAACTTTCCTTTTTTTTCTATTCTTTTCTGCTTCTCCCTTTGTTTCCCTCCCTTCTTCATTTCTTTTATCGTATATTTTTTATATTTTCTATTTGTTAAAATTAATCCATAAGTTCACCTCACTCGAAAAAATTAAATTATTTAAAAAAAATATAGGGACTAGTTTTTAAAATTCAATATATGAAATAAAACAAGTGACCCACCATTTGGTATATGAAGTTTCACAACATTATGACATCATTTGGTTTGACTAAATGTATTGTTAATTGTGTATCTACTATCAGGTTAGTAGAGTAACTTAGTCCTTTATTTCTCCTTACTAGTATTAAAGAGTTTCACCAAATTAAATAAAATTTTTCCTTCTCTAAAACTTTGCTTTGTGTTATATGAATATTTAATTTAATGGAATTGGACTAAAGTTTGAATTTAAATCTCACCAAATTGTTTGTAAACTTAAATCACTACTCATCTGTCAATAAAAACAAGTCCCATTGTCTTGCCTTTCGGAGGTTGTTGATGTTGGTTCATACATTGCTTCTTTGATGGGGTTGGGCATTATTTCCCTTGGATAAATTTTATCTTTTTGAACTTGAATCAAATTGGTCAAAGAATTCATTTTTAATGTCGTTTGTGGGTCTGGTCTCTGGACAATCCAAGTCTCTAATGAATAAATGGAAAAAGGTTTTCACTGTATGTATGGAGGCTATTTTAAAAAATATGTATGTAAATCATCAATAATGACCTTTTATATTAGCAGTTCAATCCTTTTTCTTTTTAGCTTTTGTGTAAAGCATGCAAGCGTGCACACATGTCCACGTTACAACAATAATGATGACCAAGTCAGTCGGTCTAAATCAAAGGTTTTGATTACTGTTTTTACACATTTTAGCTAATTTACAACTTGTTATATTTATACTTTAGTTGAATTAGTGTAATTTATTTTTTTATAATAATAAATATTACTTTGAGGGTATTTATTTTTTTATGTTTTGATAAATTTTAAAAAAATTTATGATGAGAATCATGAGATTTGTGCGGATTTATAAATAGATACTGATGTTGTGCAAGTATTTACAGGACCTAAATTATCAACGAGCTCCCCAATCACATTAAAAATTTGTCTAGGGTTGCTTTGCCAACTGGAACACTTGGAGGAGCTCCCGTGTCAATCACTTCCTTTCCTCTCATTAGATTGTCTATAGTGCTCATAGCTACAACTCTAACTTGATTATTTCTTAATAATTGTTGTAACTCACAAGTTACATTAATTTGTTGACCGGTGATATCTTAATCCTTAACTACTAAAGCGTTGTAAATACTAGGCATCTTGTTCTGGAGAAAGACTACATCCAATACTGGACCGATGATTTGAGAAATACACCTATATTTTCTTTTTCAAGCGTGGAAACTCTAGGAACAAAAGTAGTAAGATTTATTTTCATAATATGATAAAGTCAAACATGTCATTTTTTTCCCGAAAATTATCAAATACAAAATAAAGTAAAATATTTTTTACATTTTAATATCTCATGTAAATAAATTTTCAATGAAAACAAATTACTGTGATAAATTATACAAAATATTATATGAATTGAAATATAACACAAAAAATTCAAAAAATAATTAAAACACTAAACAAAAATAACTTTAACATAATATATAAGAATTTATAAATTCACACATTTATCTATTTATAATGATAAAATTATAATAATATAATATCTAAATTTTTTTATATATATATGTTTATAGATTTAGAAATTTATTATTTGAAATAATTTGAATTCAAAATTAATATATACTTAACACTAATTTAAACTTGAAATTACATATTGACTTAATTTAAGACTTACTTAACACGTCTACTTAACAAATATAATTGAATCATGTTACTTTTTCTTTAAATTCATATTTGATTCAATCTAATTGGTGAATTTGAAATGTTATTGTAACACTTTGAAGCCAGTCCATACGTTATGGCCAAATTCGAAAGACTATATTGGCCATCGAAATTGTTGAAGTAAATTTTCAAAATTTTAAACACATTCTAAAACCATTTACTTATTTGTTCAAAACTAGTGAAATCGAACATTTATCCTTATTTCGTAGACACATGATAATTTTAGAAATCGATTGATTTGGTAAATAACTTGTAACGATTAATCATTTTTGAAAAACTAATTAGGATTTTGTTAAAAACTCGTTTTTCAGAATTGCAGCGAAAAGCGTATTAATTTTAGAAATCAAGTGTCTTTAGAATTTCCTTTGTGAAGAACATTCATTTCAAAACTAAGTCGTATTTAATCCAAAACTTATTTTCATCGTCGTAGCGGAAAAGAGTGGTTATGTCAGAATTTTAAAAACCAAACTTCATGCGTAATCTTTTAAAATACCTGTTTGAGTAGTTTAAAAACTCTAGTGTTATGCAATCAAGTCATGCACATTAGAATAATAATCCCCAAAGTAATGTCCCATGCCACAATCTATAAACAAACTTATTATAGTCCCAAAAATAATATGATAATAAACTTAAAAATACTTTATTTATAAAAGTTCGAGATGAGCCCTCTGAATATTGTGTCTAATCCTAACTTTAAGGATTATTTGAAAGGAGAAAAATTAGGGGGGTGAGCTTTAAGAAGCTCAATGTGAGTCTAGAAGTAACAATTCAATCATAAAGATATTTTTAGAAAAACGATAAGCCATCCATACAAAGCCAACAATGGTACATAGCAAACCATCAATTAATACCATCAAAACAAAGTTCGTAATAAGCATGACAATTTTCAACCAGTGCATGAGCATGAGTATGATCAAATGATGCAATGCAAAGTGTCAATAAAACAACAAAACCTACCCCCATTTGCTACACATCATCTCTGTCCACCCAACACACCAATTAGGGTAATTAAAAACCCTTCAAACCAAACACACCAAAATCGTGGTCTTTAGCCACCAGAAATTATGTAGACAAACTGCCAAATTTATTGCGAAAATACTGCCAGAAACAGATAATACAATTTAATTGCCAAATCAGAATTTGCGGGTAAACTGACATAATCGCAGATCGTAGCTTGCCAGAGCTTCCTCTAAATCATACATAACCCATCCCCAATGCACATGCAAATAACATAAGTGAGCATACTCGAATTAGACGTGCCCATATACAGATAAAACAAATTAGAACATACTAGTTGCACATATAGTTTAACAGATAAAAAACATGCTATTGGCATATTCAGATAAAACGGATCAGAACATACTATATTCTGTCATAACCGAAACACACCCACAATCAATCGGCTTACACCAAATTTTACAGTTAGGGGAAATACTTACATTCGGCCACCGCCAGAAGAAAACACAGTTCATAATTGAATGATTTCAATTAGAGCACAATAACATTTGATTATTATCATACACTCACAGATTACGTAGGGTTAGGACTCACACCTGATCTATGTAGAGGATGGGCTAGGGGTGGCAAAGAAGGGCTGTTGAATGTTGAGGGAATCAGTCGCAGGTTGCCAAAGGGCTGGTGTTGCTGTTGGCTGGTGGCGCACAGGGTGCGATAGGATACGGTGGCTGCAGATTACATGCGACAGGATATGATGGCTACTGATTACGTGTAACCAACAGTAAACTAGAAAAGAATAACTACATCGAAACTTAGGGTATGGACAACAACAAGGTAGATAAAAGGGTGGCAAGAGGTGAAAAATAAGAAAGAAATAGAGCTTGCTAACCAAGAAATTATGAATAAAATCGAAAAAGGGAGAAAAAGATTAACAAAAAAAAAAGAAAGAATGATAGAAAATAAAATTGGGCGGCACAACAAGGAGAAGCAAAAATTATTCCCACTTTGAACACAACAGGATTCAAATTTAGGACTACAGAGATAGGTGAATGCTTAACCATTAAACCAGCAAACTCATTCTTATCAATAAAGATACAAAAATTATAGATAAGCTAGATGTACCAAACCAGATATTAAGACCAAAAATAATAAAAATTTCTAAGAGAAAGGAATCAAACACAAAAGCTCAAGCGCACAACCAGACACTTATCTGTTGAACTAGACCAATTTACATGTCACAAATAACACCTAATAAAATAAGAAATTTGAGGCATTACAAAAGGAATTTGAACTTAGGTTTCAAGGACCATTTCACTGATGCTTAACCAATAGACCAATAACCCATTTATTTTCTAAAAACGCACAGATAATCTCAAAAATTGGGGTGCGATCACTCTCTCGATTCACAAACCCGATTCTACTAACCCCAATTTTTAAGATGTTATAGTTATTCATTAAATAGTAAAAATAAAATACTTTATTGATCACTCCATCGTATGATTTATATAAATTTCAAATTAATTGATGTAAAGTTCAAAATTCGATCTTTGTATAAATCAAATCAAGTGGATGCTTAAATAAAGTTAATTAAAAATATATTCTTCCATGTACTCAAAAGAAAAAATAACTTTAAAAAATGATTTACATATAAATCTAAATAAATTGTGATAATTAATAATTGATTTTCTTTTAAAACGTGTAAATTACAATAGGATGTCATCAATTCACATGTAAAATGAGTAAAAGATTTGTGTTTGAATTGGGGAACGAATGAGAGTTTAATTCCTCATCCTTCTCAAAACCTCATTTAACTATTGCCTTTTATGGAAGTTGATCCCATGTTTGTGGGAATCAATCCTCTGTATGAAATTGCCTTGACTAAAAATGTGTTTAAAATATTTTAAAAAATTTTAACTCAATTTATAACTAAAATAATTTTAAGCAAAAACTAACTCAAAAATATTTTGGGATATTTGGTAAACAAAGTTTTGGGTTTTTTTAGTTGATTTGGGCACAACGGAGGATTGAATAGTCAAACCCTCTAATTGAAGTATTTGGTGAATAGAGATTTGTAAGAACTTGTTAAGCTAAAACTTCCAAAACAAAAATTGCTCGGATGAGCAACTTTTTTCACCATTGATTGGGAATGTGATATGTGGAATGACATATTTAACTATACTTGCGCAAATGAGGAACTTAAGAAATTTGTTTATTTCAAATTTTAAAAATCTTCACTAATTAATTTCTATAATAGATGTTTTAATTCCTTGATAATAGTGTTTTAGTTCAATAATTTCACCGACTAAAGTATTATAAACAAATAAATACTTAACAATAAAATGTCATGCCATTATTTGTCATTTTAAACATATCAGCTATCAATTAAGTTTTACCAAATACTTTTAAATAAATAATTAATAAAATCAATTGGTCAAATCAGCCACTGCAATAAACAATAAGCCATCAGCCAATTGTCAAACAAGATCATATATAAATCAAATAATTTTAAGCAAGTGTTTTTGAATGATTTTAGATTAGAAAATATTTTATGATATTTTGAATATTATTTGCTAAAAATAATTTAGAAATAAATATAATTAATGATTATATTGAGATATCAAAACTATCACTCTTTCAAACCCAAAATCAATATTTAACCCATCCTCCTCCCAGAAGGAAGTTAACAATTTCCAAACACCAACATCATTTTGTAAAATATAAAAAGGTTAAGGTTAATAATCACAAATGAGATTGCTATGTGATTTCAACCCAAGCTGAAAAGTAAAAAATTTTCAGTGAAATTATCTTTTTATCCTTTCATTAAAATTTTTATTTTACAATATCATATCTAAAATTGACATCTTATATTTTAAAAAACACTTTTTAATAATAATAATAACTATCAAATACTTTAAAAATACTTTTTAAAATTTCTATTTCACAATCCTTCTCAAAAGGACTTTTATCGAAAGCACAAATTAAGTTAAAATGGATAACTTTTCATATGCAAAGTACAATTTAGAAGAGGGTGTGTGTTCAATTCCTGACCCACTAATTAATCAATAGGCCGAATGTTATCTAAACTCATCCCAAAATTAACAATTATTTAGGCCACTCATTATATGTATTTATAGCCTAATCTCAGCCCTTTATTATAAGATAATCTCGGTCCAAAACTATTATGGGACTACTTTTGAATGAAACCCAGGGTTTTTTAGTCCAACAATCCATTGGATGGACTTGGATTAGATGACAAAAGAAAGGGTCCAATCCCAAAAGATAAATTCCATCAAGTTTGAGAAATCAGAAGAAAATTTTCGCTTGTTTAGCATTATTGTCATAACTTTTAAAGATTAAATGTTGCTTTAAACAAGTAAATATTTTGACTTTTGCATAGGAAAAACATTTTTTTTATTTTGGGTTAAAATCATGATTTGACCAAAAAAAAAGTTTGTATTCTTTTCTCAATTAGACTTTTTATTATTATTTGAATTAAATTTGACTGTAATTCTTAAAAAAAATTTAAATTTAACCATAATTTTTTAAAAAAGTAGAATTATTTTTTAACAAAAATATTGATTCAAATATTAAATTTTTAAACATAACAACCCACGTGTACTTCATAAGTTTTTTTTAACAAATAGTGTCATGTCAATATAAAATACACATAGATTGACACAAAGGTTGCCAAGTGAACATAGTTAAAAAAATTAATATTTTAGTTAACGTTTTCGTTAAAAAAAGATAATTTAACTTTTTTTAAAAGGTTAATGATCAAACTTAGCTAAAAAAAAGAATAAGAGTCAAATTGAGAATCGAAAGATAAATTTATTATTATATGCTTAAAACAAAGAAAATGATGTTTTTAACTTTTGAAATTATTGCTGATAAAAGTTTGAGTCCCATTTTATATGAAATATGTAGATTTTTTAAATTAATTATTGAATTGTTTATTCAATTAAGTAATTGAATTGGTTGAATGCATAAAAACATTTTGAAATGATTTGCATTGCTGAACTTTTATTAGTTAAAGCATTTTGACATTTCAATTTCTTACGCTAATAGTTGCCCATCATTATATCTACCACCACCTCATTAACAATCAATGCAAGCGGACTTGACTAAAATGATCCACAGCAATCACAAAATGACTCTTTCATTCCTTTTTGTACTACTAATTTCAACAAACCAAGTTTTCATACTTGTCATTTTGTCCAAATGAACAAAAGCAAAAAAAGTCAAAATATGCCATAGATCCCGAACGAGATATTTTAACCAAAGAAAAATGTTGATCTCATTGTCCAAATTGAGAGCATTATTGTTATATGCACTACGGAAAAGATTATTCTTGGCGCAACTAAACATTAGTGGCACGCGCATTTAATCTCCACCTTAGTGGATCCCTTAGAAATTTTCTAGTGCCGGTGTTAACCCGTTGCCATCCCGATTAATGGACTCGGTGCCGGGAGGAATTTGATGCTCCAATTTATTAGGAGTGGACAAATGTAGATGGATCAAAATCGTGGGAGTTTACTTTAGAAAAGCTCTACAAATTTGTAAACCATTTATTGTTATAATTATACCAATACAAAGAAAAATGTTCTAAATGGCTATGATTCTTTTTTCGTTTTCTTTTTCTTTTTCCTTTATAAAATATTTTGTCTATGGAAACATATTCAAACTTAAGCACATTAAAGTTCTAGATTCAAATTTCAATATGTATGTGTTGGGAATCGACCCGATTAAGCAACAAGTAAAAAATAGCGGAATAAAGTGATAATGTAACGCCCCAAAATTTTAAGAATTTAATTGTGAGAATCTACAGTAATTAAATTTTTGATCTGTGGTCCTGTGCTCTACTTTTATGTTTAAGGACTGGGGTTTGATTTACATCGTTAAACGTTTTGTTATTTTTAAAACAACCTTTATCCATGTGTTATGTAGTTAAGTACAATTCTAGGTAAATTGGTGTTAAGAATGAGTCTGCTGGTTCACTGGTTAAGCATCTGTCTGTATTCTGTCTAGTTCCGAGTTTAAGTCCCATAGTATGCACTAGGAAATATTTTCTTTTTGCAAATGCCGGAAGGTGGGATGGTGGTTAACTTAAAACATTCTGAAGAAAACCTATCGTTTATTCTTTTCATTTTCCTAAGTTCTTCGTTCTCTTTTCCTTTTCTTTTTTTCTTTTATTTTTGCTTTTTACTGTATTTGATTCTGCATTAATTAGGAATTCTTCGTTGCTTGTGAGGTCGATTGTGCAATTATTGTGTAAGTTCCATTGTTATCTCCTTTTGTTCTGCAAGTTTCGTCTTGTTAACATTATTCTGTCGAAACAGGATTTTGCTCGTTTACTTGAATGTTCTGTTTAAACACTCGATTGGTTACTTTTTAGGTGAGGATATTACAAGAGACGTTCTTTCACCGCGTTAGCCGAGTTTCTTCTGTTTCGTGCAAGGTAAGTATGCGAATTGAGTTGGGGTTGTGTCGAAACTTTCGACATGATCTTGATGATGGGTTGATTTTAGTAAATATTGAAAACGATGGTGTAATTGATTATTGGATGATTAATTAGGTTTCGGGTAGTCCCCGCATTATTTTTCCGTCAAAGAGAAACCAGGTGCGTACCAAAAATATTAATTTTTGCAAGTTTCGATCGCCGAAAATGGTGGCTATTGACCCCACAAGCCTAGGCACACGGGCGTGTGTCTAAGCCGTATGAGGCACACGGGTGTGGGTCCAAGCCGTGTGAGCCACATGGCCATGTGACAGGCTGTATGGTTGGTCGTGTAATTCACTGTTTATCGATTTGGGGACACACGGGCAAGGTACACGGGGTTGTGTTTAGGCGGTGTGTTGCCATATTAGTGTAGGGTTCACACGGACAGTAGACATGATCTTGTGTCTGGGCCATGTAACTCATTGTTTGTGGTACAAGACCACACGGCCAGGGACACGGGCATTTGACCGGGCCGTGTAAGTCACATGAGCAGGGACACGTGAGTGTGTTCGGGCCGTGTAACTCACTGTTTATGCTTCAGAACCACATGAGAAGGGGACATGGGCGTGTGTCCAGGCCGTGTGGCATGTTATTGGGGCCCGAAACCTATTTTTGAGGCCATGTATGTTGGCACTGATGCTAGCCTCCTCAATGTAGGAATGATTAAATTTAATTGTATGAGAACTGTCTGATACTCTGAGACTAATGTGTGCATAACATAGTTGTGCATATTTGTGAAATAAATTAGAACGACTAAATACATGATTAGGAAGTAATCTGTGAATAAGGAAGTAATCTGTTCTGAATACATGTTGAACTGTCTGCATTTGCATGGGTTGGGATATTGTGAAGAAGGAAGTAATCTGTTCTAAATTAGTGGCTAAGCCACTATACGTATAAATCTAATTTTGGCACTTTTTCGTATTTTGATCTAGCAGCTAAGTTGTATCTCTGTAAAAGTGTCAAACGGACACTCTAAGGTGTACAGGGTTGGTTGGGCATTGAATGTCCTTAACGGTGTGTAGCAGATGGAGGTAGGAATATTGCATTTGAACCTGATCTGTATCATATATGAAACTAAAATTACATATGTCTATATGTAACTAATCTACTCTGAATCTGAACTGAAATTACTTATGTATCGAATCGAGTTTTTGAAATCGAAACAAGTTTATAAGTCAGCATTAGTTGAACAAAATTCTTTTACGCACTGAGTTCACAACTCATTTTGTTATGGATTGGATTTTAGGTGGTTCTCAGACTTGAACGAGTCGGCGCCGCGGGAGCTCGGTTAAGCGTTTATCTTTCTGTTAAGTATTTCGTTAGGAGTTTTGGTAAACTATGTTAGTATGACTTTGGGTGATTATATACTTAACAAATCTTTGTGATGAATATTACGTGAAACATGATTTAGTATTATTGTGTTATTTGTGTGGTATTTGAGTATCGATGAGGTAACTCTCTAAACTTGGACTGGACGTCTAGGCCGAGTTTAGGGTGTTACAGAGAAATTGAACACACAAATTTAACGTAGAAAAACCCCTTCAAAGAGGATAAAAAATCACGGGCAGAGATAATTTTACTATAATGGAAAAAGAACGAAGAGTACAAAAGATAGAGATAAAAACTAAACTCAAAAAAATTGAAGACAAATAACCCTCAAAACGTAAACACAAAATTCTCTAAATGTGTTATGAATATACCTCAATTATTCAAACATTTCATGTACAATTCTCATTCAAATAAAAAACCATTCATAAGGTCCCTAATACGAGCCCTTGAGGCCCAAAATAAACATTAAAATAGGTTCGAGACTAAACCAGGTACTCAAGAAATTTTTAGGAAAATATTTAAAATTTTCAAAGTACAAGGGACACACGCCCGTATGGCCAGACCATGTGTTTCACACGGCCAAGAGACACGCCCGTGTATTAGGCCGTGTGGGCATTCGAAATGGGGACACACGGCCATGTCTCAGCTTGTGTCTGACCCCGTGTAACTCACTGACTTGGGTCATACGGCCAACCCACATGCCGGTGTGTGAGGCCGTGTGAAAACTGGTAGGTATACTGACTTGTGCCACACGGCCAAGCCACATGCCTGTGTGCTAGGCCGTGTGAAACTACTGACTTGGTTTCTAAATAAGTATTAGGGGACAGATGACCGTGTCACCTGGCTGTGTGTCACACATGGCTAAGACACACGCCCATATCTCTGCCCGTATGGATAAAAATAAGTAATTTTCCAAGCCACATTTCTCACATAAATTGGTACCAAACTAACCACAACCATATGCATACAACCATGGCATAATTAGGCATTCAAACCAACCAATATCAAGCTTGAATCATTTAATATCCACACATACAACACAATGACCATAAGTACTTCAATTGACCACTTGTTATCATGCAAACTATATATATCTCAAACATGCCTATATGATCAAACACATGCATGCATCATTGTGCCTATAACTTAACATGTATGCCATTTATCAAAATCAACCATTTGGTATTCAAAACACCGTTTTACAACTAAGTCATTCACATGACAACCATATATCAAATACCATAAGGCTATTTACATATTGACACAAAAAAAATATACCAAATTCAAGCCAATCAAATGACTAAAACACAACAAAACATGTAGGCTATCATTAGCTAAAATAACCTATACATGTCATAATAACAAAAATTATAAAACCATAAGTACTAAAATAGTCGATAGATAGTGTGATGAAATCTCTGACAATTTCCAACCCAAACGAGCTTCTGATATCTAGGTACAAATAGAAAGTAACACAAAGTAAGCATGTAATGCTTAGTAAGTTCGTAACTCAAAAATAAAGTTTACCACTTCAATTTATAAGCATAATCCATTTAAGTCAATCCAACGTGTCTTGGCCTTAGCCTAAACAACAATAACCTCTCAATGTTAAATATCACAAGAACTAGCCAATTTATCTCAAAATATCTTGACATAAGCACACACACTTATGTGCATTTATAATTCAAACATATGGCTAAACATATATCAATAATCCAAATTAACCATGTATTTATATAAAAATCGAGAATCATGTATGAAATCAACTATTATCAAATTTCATGTACATGTAGCATCTATACCGTATATCTGTATATCATATATGAACCATTTCCATATAAATACTTATACTAGTTCGTACTGAACTTGTAACCTCGTATCATCACTGTGCCCATTGAACCACTTGGAATACTATCAGATACTCGGGTATCTCGCACACTAAGTGCCAATACGTGTTCAAAACCACCTCCATCACATATCTCATATCGATGCTCACTCTCGAGCTATAACTGGGTTTGCTTACACAAGCTGTCAGTCAAGACGTACCTATACGGTGTTTTTCACTCAAGCTATAAAGTAACTGCAACACATGCCAAAAACTCAGCCATCGGTAGGACGTATGATTCCAACACCCAAAACACGGTAACCCCTAATGACATGTCATTTGTATCTTATCTATTCCTATGGTTCAACTGGGATCCAATTCATAAATCATCAAATCTTCGTCGAGTATTTTCGTAGAGTCATATCATTACAATTATAATAATAAAGCATTTAAAACATGTATAAGTTAATGCTTATTAACATACGAACTTACCTCGAACTCGTACGACGAAAAACGATTATTTAATCGATAACTTTGTCTTTCTATTAATCTAATTCCGTACGTCATTTTTCTTGATCTATATAATCAAATTTAACTCATTTAATCATTATTCTATTCAATTCAATCCAATTTCATGTTTTGGCAAAATTATCATTTTGCCCCTAAACATTTGACTTCTTTACAATTTAGTCCCTAGGCTTCTAAAATGAAATTCATGCAATTTCACTATACCCAACCCTAGCTAAATTTTATATGTGCTTATAGTATCCCATATATTCCACAAATTCACACATTTAACACATAATTCTCATATTTCTCAATTAAACCCCTAATTAACAATTTTGTCAAAACTCACTTAAAAAAAGTTGTTTATTTAAAACAAGGGTTCATTTTCTTCCATTAAACTTCAAGAACAACTAAAATGCTCTCATGGAAAAACCCTAAACTTTGAATCATATCACAAATTAGTCCCCTATTTAGCTAGATTAAGCTACAACGATTTCGAAAACATAAAAATCATCAAAAACGGGATTAAAAATCACTTACATGCAAGAGATTTATTAACCAAAAGTTTCAAGCTCCCAAAGCCTTCCATTTTGCTGTAAATTTTTGTTGGGGAAGATGAATAAAGATGGTAGCTTTAATTTTTTTTTTGTTTATTTTATCTTTATTTACCTTTTTACCAAATTACCCTTACCTAACTTTAATAATTTCATATTTACCGAGCCATGAACATCCACTAACTCATTTAATGGTCTAATTACCATATAAGGACCTCTAATTTAAAGTTCTATAGCTATTTAATACCTTTAGCTAATAGAACACAACTTTATCACTTTACTCGATTTAGTCATTTTTCACAAATTGAACATGTAAACGTTAAAATTTCTTAACGAAATTTTCATACTATCATATTATCATGTTGTAGATATTACAATAATATTAAAATAAATTTTTATACTTCAAATTTGTGGTGCCAAAACCACTGTTCTGATGTCACTAAAAATGGGTCGTTACAACTCTCCCCTCTCAAGAATTTTCATCCCCGGAAATTTTACCAGAAAATAGGTTAGGGTATTGTTTTCTCATGGTTTCCTTAGGTTCCCAAGTAACCTCCTCAATCCCGTGACGTTGCCAAAGAACCTTCATTAATGCTATACTTTTTTTTATAACTCTTTAAATCTCTGGTGTCAAAATTTTGATCGGTTCTTCGTTACTCGACATTTCGATTAAATCTGAACATCTGTTAGAGAAATCAAATATGAAGGGTCTGATCGATACGCTACTAGCCCTATTCTCTCATTAATCTCATATAGCCTGATAAATCTTGGTCTCAACTTCCTTTTGTGACGAAATCGAAAAAACCCTCTTCTAAGGCAATACTTTCAAAAACACTATGTCACTGATTTGAAATTAAATATCTTTATGTTTCAGATCTGCATATGATTTCTGTCGATCTAAAACTGCTTTCAAACTTTCACGAATCACTTTTACTTTCTCGACAGTCTGTTTGATCAAATCAACCCCGTGTATCTTTTTCTCACTAAGCTCGGTCCAGTATGACAGAGTTTGACATTTACGAACATATAAAGCTTCATAAGATACCATCTTTATACTGGACTGAAAACTATTCTTATACGCGAATTCGACCAACAGTAAATATTTTTCCCAGTTAACAAAGCATATCGTCAAGAATCTGAATCATTCTCTTAGACTGACTATTAGTTTTAGGGTAAAATGCAGTGCTAAATGCAATTGTGTACCCAAAGCTTCTTGTAACTTCATCTAGAATCGCGATGTGAACCTCAAATCTCTATCCGAAATAATGGAGATTGGCACTCCGTATAATCTAACAATCTCAGAAATATATAACTCAGCTAATCTGTCAAGTGAGAAATCTATACGTACTGGAATAAAATGTGCAAATTTCATCAAACGGTCAACAACAACCCATATATCATATTTCTTTTTCAACAATAGGGATAACCTCGATACAAAATCTATTGTAACTTTGTCCCATTTTCACTCTGGAATCATCACTGGCTGTAACAGTTCTGAAGGCACTTGATGTTCGGCTTTGACCTATTGACAAATCAAGCATCTGGACACAAAGTTCTTCGTTCTCCTTTCCTTTTCTTCTTTCTTTTATTTTTGCTTTTTACTGTATTTGATTCTACGTTAATTGGGAATTTTTTGTTGCTTGTGAGGTTGATTGTGTGATTACTGTGTAAGTTTCGTCGTTATCTCCTTTCGTTTTGCGAGTTTCGTCTTGTTAACATTATTCTATCGAAACGTGATTTTTCTCGTTTACTTGAACGTTCTATTTAAACACTTGATTGGTTACTTTTTAGACGAGGATATTATAAGAGACGTTTTTCCGCTGTGTTAGCTGAGTTTTTTCTGTTTCGTGCGAGGTAAGTATGTGACTTGAGTTGGGGATGCGTCGAAACTTTCGACATGATCTTGACGATAGATTGATTTTAGTAAATATTGAAAACAATGGTGTAATTGATAATTGGATGGTTAATTAGGTTCCTGGTAGTCCTCGTACTATTTTTCTGTCAAAGCGAAATCAGGTGCTTACCAAAAATCTTAATTTTTATAAGTTTTAGTTGCCAAAAATGGTGGCACATGGCTAGGCACACGGGCATGTATCCAGGTTGTGTGATTCACATGGCTGTGTAACTCACTGTTTATCATTTTGGGGCCACACGGGTAAGGCACATGGGCGTGTGTTTAGGCCGTGTGTGGCCATATTAGTGCAGGGCTCACACGGGCAGCAATCACGAGCGTGTGTCTAGCCGTGTAACTCACTATTTATGGTACAAGACCACACGGCCAGGGGTATGAGCGTGTGACTAGGCCGTGTGAGTCATACGAGCAGGGATACAGGCGTGTGTTCAGGCCGTATAACTCACTGTTTATGCTTTAAAACCACATGGACAGGGGACATGGGAGTGTGTCTAAGCTGTATGGCATGTTATTGGGGCCTGAAACCTATTTTTGAGGCCGTAAATGTTGCTTAACACTGATATTGGCCTTCTCAATGTAGGAATGACTGAATTTGATTATATGAGAACTTTCTGATACTCTGAGACTGATATGTGTATAACACAGTTGTGCGTATACCATGATACTTATTTTGATGTTGAACTGTCTTATCTATTTGTGAAATAAATTAGAACGACTAAATACATGATTCGGGTATTTGTACTATGCATTTGCATGGGTTGGGATATTGTGAAGAAGGAAATAATCTGTTCTGAATTAGTGGCTAAGCCACTATGCGTATAAATCTAATTTTGGCGCTTTGTCGCATTCCGATCTAGCAACTAAGTTGCGTCTCTGTAAAAGTGTCAAATGGACACTCTAAGGTGTGTAGGGTTGATTGGGCATTGAATGTCTTTAACAGTGTGTTGGGATGGCCGAAGACAGTGTGTAGTGGATTGGGTTAGGAATATTGCATATGAATCTCATCTGTATCATATATGAAACTGAAATTGCTTATGTATATATGTAACTAATTTGCTCTGAGTCTAAACTGAAATTACTTCTGTATCTAATCGAATCTTTGAATTTTGAATGATTTTATAAGTGAGCATTAGTTGAACAAAGTTCTTTTACGCACTGAGTTCACAACTTATTTTGTTATTAATTGGATTTTAGGTGGTTTTCAGACTTGAACGGGTCCGCCGCGAGAGCTCGGTCAAGCGTTTATCTTTCTTTTAATACGTTAAGAGTTTTGATAAACTATGTTAGTATGACTTTGGGTGATTATATACTTAACAAATATTTTTGATGAATATTATACGAAGCATAATTTAGCATTATTGTGTTATTTGTATGGTATTTGAGTACCGATGATGTAACTCTTTAAACTTGGACTGGACGTCTAGGCCGAGTTTAGGGTGTTACAGAGAAATTGAACACACAAATTTAACGTAGAAAAAACCCTCTAAAGAGGATAAAAAATCACGGGCAGAGATAATTTTACTATAATGACAAAAGAATGAAAAGTACAAAAGATAGAGATAAAAACTAAACTCCAAAAATTTGAAGACAAATAACCCTCAAAACATAAACACAAAATTCTCTAAATGTGTTATAAGTTCTAATCTCTAATGGATGTGTTTTCTAAGGTTGTAAAAGAGCCTATTTATAGGCTAAATTCATAGGTAAAATAATAATAAAATAATCTAAACTAATCAGAGTTTGATTGAAACAAAGAAACGGAGTTTAACTAGAAGATTATTTCTCAAATTTGACTGAAATAGGAGTCATACTTAACAAATCTCTACCTTAACTCATGTTTCCATAACGCCATCTTTGTCAAAACCCGTCACGAGCATATCTTGTACTATGTAGGAAATTAATTGAGTCGAATCTGTACTTAGAAATTGACGATGGATGTCTGATTTCACCGGTCACTGTAGAACCTCCAGAATCTAAAGACTACCGGTCCTTTTATCTTTTAACAAAATGAGAGCTCTGCAAGATACCTTAATGCCGCTCGACTCGATGTTAATTCTACATCCTTTCGAGTTTAAAATACTCAATGAGATGAGATTCTTTCGTAAATCAAGTACATACCTGACTTCTTAGAGTGTCATAATCGGTCCATCGTACATCTTAGTTTTAACAGTACCAATACCAATTACCTTACTGGATAAATTGTTTCCCATGCGTACAACTCCACCTTCAACCAAACTGTATGTGGAAAACCATTCTCTATTGGGACACATATGGAAAGAACATCACGAATCTAGGATCCACTCGGATGTAAGCTCAGAGTTTTCGCTCGTTGACACTAACAAGAAATCATCACTGATTTCATCGACCAAATTGGCACCAGCTACATCTTCCTCGTTACTTTCAGCAATCTTTTTATTTCACAATTTATAATAATCTGCTTTGACGTGACTTAACTTCTTACAATAGCGGCACCTTTTGTCTCGCTTCTTTGATGCTACCAAAACGGAAACTTGCCTATCTGCCTTGCTATCCAAACCAAACTCATTGTCGAATTTTTCTCTACTCAACAAATGACCCTTCACATCTTCGAATGAGAGTTTGTCTCTGCCATAAATCAGGGTATTCTTAAAATACTTGTATGAAAGGGGTAAAGAGCACAATAATAGCAAAGCTTGATCTTCATCGTCAATTTGAACCTCAACATTCTTTAAATCATTTAAAAGAGTAATGAATTGATTGATGTGATCTCTAAGAAGCTCACATTCATTCATGCGAAACGTAAATAGACGTTGTTTCAACACTAAGCGGTTAGCCAGAGACTTAGTTGCATAAAGAGTTTCTAACATTTTCCACAAGGCGGATGAGGTCTTCTCTATCAATACCTCCTGTAATATCGTATTTGCGAGGCACAACTGGATTGTAGACAAAGCCTTTTTATCAAGTTCTTCCCATTTTATTTTATTTAGATTCTTAGGCTTTTTTCTGGTAACAACCTTTCTCAAGCCGGATTGAACTAGAATCGCCATCATCCGAACTTGCCACAGATTGAAATTTGTCTCACCATCGAACTTCTCAATTTCAAACTTTGTTGCTGCCATCTCTAAACTAGCTGATCTAAGAAAATTGTGAAATTGTTGGTGATTGACCTGATTAAGCAACAAGTAAAAAATAGCGGAATAAATTGTGAAATTGAACACACAAATTTAAAGTGGAAAAACCCCTCCAAAGAGGATAAAAAACAATGGGCAAAGATAATTTTACCATAATGGAAAAAGAACGAAGAGTACAAAAGATGGAGATAAAAACTAAACCCCGAAAACCCGAAAACAAAGAACCCTCAAAACGTAAACACAAAATTCTCTAAATGTGTTATGAGTTCTAATCTCTAATGGGTGTGTTTTCTAATGTTGTAAAAGAGCTTATTTATAGGCTAAATTCATAGGTCAAGTAATAATAAAATAATCTAAACTAATAAATAAACAGAGTTTAACTAGAAAATTATTTCTCAAATTTGACTGAAATAGGAGTCATACTTAACAGTATAAGTTTAATTTAGATTTATTTTTGTATGTTAATTTGTGAAATTAGTTATTTAATTATGTGTTTATCTTTCATGTTCGTTTTACTATAAACTTTACGAAAAAGAAGTAAAATATCCTTAATTGACATTGGACAATCATATCGGCTTAAGGTGTGATTTTTTCTTCTTGAAGAATAAAAGAGCTTTCATAGAAAAATCAAACTCAGACAAAAGTCAAGTCGGTAGACTAAAATTAACCCCAAACCAATTAGCTTACCCTCTACATCTGGTTCTGGTGTCTGTCTTAATCATAAAATTATCAATACAATTTGCATAGCATAAAATTACACTAGTTAAGGAATGAGCGATTTTGTTGGCACTCCATCAAGTTTATTATGGACAAATTACAAAATTGATTTTTCAATTCACTCATTCAAATTTTAAAATTGAATGGTTGAAACTTGTCATTGATAATTCAAGAGATTTTTAAATGATTCAAATTTTAAAAAAAATCATAAACCGAGTTTAAAGAGTACTGAAACATGCATGTTTATTTTAGGGTGTAGTGTTATACAATATTCGTTGGAATTTGTTGACTAAGGGATTTTTTTATAGCCATTCAAAAAAAATTAACATTTTCAATAATTTATTTATTCACACGCGATTGATAATTTATAATAAAAAATATTATATATTGTTGACACTATTTTTTTGATGAAAACGGGGTCGACTTGGATTTAAAAAAAAGAATGAAAACGGGAGCCGCCACCAATCCTTTTTTGACGAGGTGTGATCGGGTCATGCAATGCAATGTGCAGAGGTATAAAATAAAATACAGAACACGATAAAAATATAACTCAAAACAAAAGTGATGCAATGAAAGGATCGTAAATTTAAATCAAATTTTCCACTTTCAACAAAAAGACAAGAAATAATCAACACGTGGCTTGACCCTCTTATTGTCCCCAGCGGAGCCGCCAAGCTGTTGACACCATTTTTTTGATGAAAACGGGGTCGACTTGGATTTAAAAAAAAAGAATGAAAACGGGAGCCGCCACCAATCCTTTTTTGACGAGGTGTGATCGGGTCACCTCAAAAAGTGGTTGTTTTAATAAATGATTTAATTTTATTTAAACAACGATTTTAGTCTACGAAATTCAGAAAAATGAGTTCGGGAGTCGGTTACGCACGAGGAAGGGTTAGCACCCTCGATACGCCCGAAATTGGTACCTAGTTGATTAATTAGTGTCTTAGTGTCGAAAATTGAAAATTTGAAGAGTTTTAAAAATACGATCCTTAAAAGAAACTCTGATAACATGAATTGAAATATAAGATTCTCTTGTTCCGAAGGAATATCACATCCAGCACGTTAGGACACGATACTCTAAACCATCGAAACCAAGATCACCTTATAGTTTAATGAAACCACACTTTGAAGCTTTAAGAGGATATTTGGCTATTTAGTCGAACGAGAAATCGAAACCCAGCACGTTAGGGCACGTTTTCTCGATTTTCCAAACGCGAAATATTGCCTTATTTAGAAAAATTTCCTTTTGATGCTTGGTGTTAATGCTTGACAAAACAATAACGAATACGACAAGGTAAGCAAAGTAAAGTGAGTAACAACAATACAATAGGCAAAAATGAAATGACGAGGCGATTACATAAATAAAGCATACAAATAAATAAATAGAACTAACATTTTAGAAAAAGCACAAGTGTACATGGATAAATAAACAAACACCAAATAACAATGATGACGATAAATACAATTATGTAAAAATGTATATACATGTATAATTTTAGCCATAAAATAAGAAACGCATATAAATTATAGAATATGAAAACATAGATAAATATATACATATATAAAAATCGGTAAGTATTATAAAAATAAAAATGTAAATATGTGTTTATATATATTTACAAATTGTGATAATATAAATATATGTATGTGAATTATAAAATATGTGAAGTATACAAAAAGCATTTTTAAGAATATAAAGAATATATATAAGTATGTATATCTTAGAAATGATAAGAATAATAATAAAACTATTTTCTACACTACATAAATACATACACATATATATAAACAACAGTATATACAATATAATATTAGAAAAATATATATAATAGTGTAAAATATAACTAATAATATTAAAATATATACAATGATAATATATATAAAAGATATATGTATATATAATTATATAATATAATATTAAAATATAATAATACGACATAAAAAACATGACACAAATAAAGTATAGTATTAAGGACACATATATAATACATGAAGAATATACATAATACTAAAATATTTAGGTAATATATGCGTATATTAAAAACTAGTAATAATATTACCGAGGTATATACAAATATGTCAAGTATATATACGTATTATAAATATATAAAAATATAACAAAGCATAAACTAATAAAAATAATAATAATAATAATAATAATGATAACATTGGAATATAAAAGAAACAAACATAAGATTAATAAAATATTAGAATAAAAATGAAATAAAAATATTAAATATGAAAATATATATATGTATACACGTACATAATAAAAATATATACTAATACATAATAATAATACTAATACTAATAATACTAATAATATAAAAATAACAAGGATATTTAATAAAGATATAAAAATAAACGAAAAAAAGGACTAAAATTGAATTAAAAACAAAGTTGTGGGGCAAATGTGAAAGGAAATGAAGAGAAATGGGCTTATTTGAGCGCGCACAAAACATAGGGGGACCGAAACAACAATTATTCCATTCCATTAAAACGCAGCACATTAGCGGGGACTAAATCAAAAAGCGCGAGAAATTATGGGGCCAAATTGAAAAAAAATGACTTAATTGCAAAACCCTGAAAAAGCGGAAGGACTGCGCGCATAAATATCCCATTCAAATGAGAACACGCGGATCCTCTAGCGGGTCGGGTCGGATGGGTCGGGCATGGCCAAAACGACGTCGTTTTGGGGCTTAAGTGTAGCCCCCAAAACGACGTCGTTTTGGAGGGCTATATAAGGCCTAAACTAACCAAAAAAAAATCATTTGGGGAGAGGGAAAGAAAAAAAAAGAAGAGAGAGGGAAGAGAGAAGGGAGAGAGAAGGGAGGGGGGAAGGAAAATCCGGCCAGGGGGCCGGTCACCGGACGGCCACCGGAGGCTCGCCGGCGCCGGCCATCGCACGCGGTGGCCGGAAAAGGTAAAAAATATTTTTTTTATTTTTTTATGTTTATATTATGTTGTTATTTTTATATTTTTTTAGTATATATATGGGAAAATAGAACAAAAGACAAAACAAGAATAGATTCACAACCACCTTAAGTTTCCGGTTCTGATTTTTGACTTGTTGATTTACTGATTTTTGGGTGTTCGAATCTCTGCCTTTTGATGTTAAGATTGTAGTATTTCGGATATCAATTGTTTGCTTTTGGTTAAGAAATTGAAAGAGAGAAGAGGAAAAAAAAAGGGGTCCCCCAAAATACAACCGATTATTCCCTTTGAAATCTCCAAAAAAACATCAAAATCCCTCCAAAACAAAGAACAATCCTTCTCCATAAAAAACCAAAAAAACCCCCTCCCAAATACAAAGTCTTGAATGGCTTTTATAGCCAAATTTTACAAGTGGAGTGGTTGGGGTGGTTTAGGTGGCCAAGGGTGGTGGAGTTGGTGGCCAAGGTAGGTGGCCAACAAAGGTGGTGGAGTAGGTGGCCAAGGTTTTTATTTATTTATTTATTTATTTATTTATTTTTTGTGTTTGGGTTGGGATTAGGTTGGGTCTGTTGGGCTAAACTGGGTTTGGTTAGGGTTGGTTTAAGTTGGGCCAAAATTGGGTCTTTACGCTGGTCACACCTTTTTAAGTGGGAGTGAGAAACTACGCCTTCGTGAGGTTTTCACCTCCGCATGGGATAGTGAATCGCTTCCGGGATACATCCGTACCTATGTCTTCGTGAGATTTTCATCTCTGCATGGCCATAGGGAAATGTATTCCCCTGAACTGAACTCGGTCCATATGAGCCTATAATGGGTGAGGATCAAGGAATCTGCTAGTTCAGGTACCCTTACTCTAGAACCAAACCACATATAGAGAGACCTAGGAGCCTACCCTACGTAGAGCCACTCCAAACCCGAATTGCTTTATTTGTTATTTATTCTGCACTAACGTGTTTTGTTTTTGTTTATAATTGCATTTTATTACATCATCCTAGGAAGGAGGTGTTGATTCATATTTGATTGCTAAATAGAACAGTTTGTCATAAGAAAACAAATTTTTTGATAAAGTGGATTATAGCACGGTTGTCTAAATATGGTCCAAGTGAATACATGAAAGAAGGCTGATAGTCCGTGAAGAAATACAAGACTTTGCTTCATTGCCTGAAGACAGAAACTAACAAAGATTATTCGAGAGCTGTCATGTCTTGACTTTCTTAAAGGAGCTGAAAAGTATCATAGAAATAAGTGAGCAACGAGTCGCAGCCTGGATCAAGCAAAAAAGGAGTTAATATAGACATCTCTTGGAGAATTCGTCAGACTCGACCATAAGATCCAGATATGAAGAGGAAGAAAGGTGTCTTCACTTGGAATATGAGAGAAAGACCGTGTATGTAGTCCGTTTTATGTAAAGGAATTTGTTTTCTAGAAAAGTTGTTCCAATGAAATTAAATTCAGAATCAATGTCTTCCTTTCTTTTTGCATTCATGCATTTGCATTACATTACATCAAAGAAAAGAATGTGTTGATTCGAAATTCGATTCCTAAATAGAATAGTTTGTCATAAGGAAACGAATTTCTTGATAAAGTGGATTATAGTGCGGTCACCTGAATATAGTCTGAGTAAACACGATGAGAGAAGGCTGGTAGTTCACGGAGGAATACATGATGTAATTTCTAGAGATTCAAGCCAACGAAGGCATGACGAGAGAAAGCCGGAAGTCCACGAAGGAATACATGACTTGATTTAATTGCCAACGAAGATTATCCAAGAGCCGGCACTTTTTGATGAATATCATGGAGATAATCGAGCAAGAAATCGAGGCTCAGATTAAGCAGTAAGGAGCTAGCAAATGCATCTTTTGTAGAATTTACAGGGTTTAACCATGAAGAAAATATCAGCATTTACTTGGACTATGAAGGGCAATACCACATATGTAAACTATTTTCATGTAAAAAAATTTGTCTTCTAGAAAAATTATTCTAATAGAATTAAATTTAGAATCAACGCATTCTTTTTCTTTGCATTCTTTTCATGCATTGCATCACATCATATGCATTAATAACCATTTAAAAAAACTTAATCGAATAAAATCATTTCAGTTAACCTGGAAAACCAACAAAGTTACGGCACCCGAGCTAAGGCAAAATTATGGACCAAAGGTTGGAGAAGCTAGAGCGACTTCAAAAAGAAATGCAAGACCAGTTGCAGGCGCAAATGAAAGAGCAAATAGAAAAGATTCAGCGTGACATGGTGCGAAAGATGGAGGAGTCCCAAAATGATCTGGTGGCTAAGATGACGCAATTATTGAAGGGAATAGATAAGGGTAAAGTTCCTGTGATTGTTAGTGAAGAAGAAAACAATGGGGAACCACTTTATCCTCCAGGTTTCACGCCTCCGCATGCGCAAGTACAGACTGAGCTGCATCCGCGGAGACCCTCTGTGTCGGTTAGGCCCCAGCAGTTCCAAGGCGATGCTTCAATCCCAATGAATTTTCAACCCGGAGCGGGCTTTAATCCCGGTGATAGCCCGAATAATATTGCTGTCCCAGATCTTGACGAGATGGTTGAAAAGGACAAGGCGAAGGAGGAATTTCCAAAACAATTTGAGGAGAAATGGAAATGGATAGAAGAGAAGTTTAGGGCAATAGAAAGCATCGAAAGCTATGGAATAGATGCAAAGGATCTGAGCTTGGTTCCGGACTTGGTGCTCCCTTACAAATTTAAGATGCCGGAATTCGAGAAATACAACGGGACTAGTTGCCCAGGATCTCATATTACTATGTTTTGTAGAAGAATGACGGGGCATATTAATAATGATCAATTATTAATACATTGCTTTCAGGAAAGTCTTACGGGAGCGGCGTCAAAGTGGTACAATCAGCTGAGCCGAGCTAAAATTGCTACTTGGAGGGATTTAGCACAGGCTTTCCTGAGACAATACAATCATGTCTCAGAAATAATGCCTGACAGGATAACTCTGCAAAATTTAGAGAAGAAACCAAACGAAAGTTTCAGACAATATGCGCAGAGGTGGCGAGAGGTGGCGGTTCAGGTGCAACCACCACTTTTGGAAAAAGAGATGACGACGCTTTTTATTAATACTTTGAAAGCCCCGTTCATCACTCACATGTTGGGAAGCGCTTCAAAAAACTTCTCGGATATAATCATGAATGGTGAAATGATTGAGCATGCCATTAAAAGTGGAAAAATAGATGGAGGAGAAAATAATAGGAGGGCACCCCCAAGGAAAAGAGAAAATGAAGTGAATAATGTGAATGCTTATGGTAGGTCAATTACCGTGAATCAACCAAAGAAAGTGGTTGCTAATCAACAGGGATCATCAAGACAAGAGTCGGGAGCTAGGCAAACTACTGAAAAGCCCCAATTCACGCTAATCCCGATGTCATACAAGGAGTTGTATCAGACTTTATTCGATGCACATGTTGTTGCTCCCCGTTACTTGAGTCCTCTACAACCCCCGTATCCAAAATGGTATGATATGAACACGCAATGTGATTATCATGCGGGAATTTCTGGGCACTCGATAGAAAATTGTACTGCCTTCAAGAAGGTAGTAGAAGGACTTATCAATTTAGGTGTCGTCAAACTTGACGACTCACCTAACGCAAAGAATCTGTTACCTAATCACGCAGATAAGGGGGTGAATATGGTTAGCGAAGGTACGGGAGAAGAAGTCAAGACTGACATTGCTGAAGTAAAAACTCCATTGAAACGGGTCTGGAAAGAAATGGCGAAAAGAGGGTTGGTTATTTCAGATTCTGAGGAAGGGCATGAGATGGGAAATTATTGTGAATTTCACCATAAAACAGGGCATGAAATCCAAGAATGTGAAGGATTCAAGGCTTTGGTTCAAAGCATGATGGATAACAAGGAGATGAGGTTTTATGAAGATGCGAAAGAAATGAGAAGCATATGCGCGACAGAGTTGGGAACAAAGGCTCCAAAAATAAATCATCCTGTGGTCATTATCTCACGCCCTAGGGGTAATGAGGTTAGGGCTCAGGTAACACCGAAAATTGTAATCCAGAAACCATCAAATTTCTCTTATAGGCATAACAAAATGGTGCCGTGGAATTACGGGTGTAATGTGACCATTTTGGGAAAAGAAGCAAATCAGGAAATAGGTTCTTACACGCGCAATGGAAAAAGATATGACGCTCAAGCAGAGTCGTTCAGGGAAGAGAATTGGAAGAAAGAACAGAGGAAAGGGAAAGCAGTAGAAGTTGAGCCATTGGTAAATGAACCAATAAAAGAAGAGGAGGCAAATGAGTTTTTGAAGTTTTTGAAACACAGTGAATACAGTGTTGTGGAGCAACTGCACAAACAGCCAGCCCGTATTTCTGTATTAGCTTTACTCCTAAACTCAGAAGTACATCGGAATGCACTTTTAAAGGTGCTAAACGAAACATATGTGGCTGACGATATTTCGGTAAACAAGCTGGATCGGTTGATCAACAATATTGGTGCTGACAATTTTATCTTCTTCAATGATGATGAAATACCATCCGGAGGAAGAGGTTCTACTAAAGCCCTGCATGTTACTGTCCGATGCAAAGGGTATACACTCCCGGGGGCCTTGGTTGATAATGGATCTGCACTAAATGTATTGCCTTTGTCCACTCTTAGTCGATTACCAATAGACAGTTCGCACATGAAAGCATGCCAGAGCATAGTAAGGGCATTTGATGGAACAAAAAAGAGGTTATGGGGAGAATTGAGGTACCATTAAGGATTGGCCCAGTCACTTATGAGGTGGATTTCTTGGTAATGGATATTAAACCCTCCTACAACTGTCTATTGGGGAGACCGTGGATACACTCAGCAGGGGCAGTACCTTCATCATTACATCAGAATGTGAAGTTGGTATCGAAGGATCGGTTGGTAACAATAGATGCAGAGGAGGATATTATCGCAATGATGACTAGCGATGCACCTTATGTGGACATCAACGATGAGGCACTAGAATTTTCTTTTCGGTCGTTAGAATTTGTGAACGCGATGTTTATTGCGGAGGGAAATAGAATTCCAGTACCGAAAATATCCAGGACCACTGAGATGGGATTGCGATTGATGGTAGGAAGATGAGCCTTACCCGGGAAAGGATTGGGAAAATATCTTCAGGGAAGGATTGAGGCACCAATGCCGAAGGAAAAGTTTGATAGATTTGGTTTAGGGTACAGGCCAGACATAAAGCAGAAGAAGAAAGAAGTAGAGAAGAGACAAGAGAGAAGAAGGGCGCGTTTGAATGGACATGAAGCTAAGTGTGAGCCTTTAACCTTTCCCCACATATCTACATCTTTTGTGTCGGGAGGATTTATTCATTCTGAATGTGGAGTGTCCGGTAGCGGCATGGGAGGAATGTTGGAAAATGTTTATACCAACGCCATAGAAGCAACGGAAATGAGGGCTTTGTTGGAGATCTGCCTTTATGAGCCTGGAAGCGAGCTAAACAATTGGACTGCTGAAGAAATCCCTGTAGTCTTTAGGGCTTATTCAGAGTAATGCTCAAAACATTCCTGTTGTTTGTTGGCCTAGAAACGATATGAAATCTTTTGAGAAATAGGCATTGGGCCTAAATATCATTATTTTAATGAAATACGTGTCTACGTTCATCTCAATCAGTCATTTTTTTTCCTTTTATATTTTTCATTTGCTTGATTGTCTTACAAATAATTCTTTCATTTGTAATTCTTTTGCACAAACATATTCATAAATTTATATTCTTGGTATATTCTTTGATATGCCCTCATAGGTCTTCAGATATCAATGACATGAGTGACGCTGCCTCAAACACAGAGCCTATTTTTGAGCAAAAAGTGTGTTCAGAGGGATCCCACGACTTTGAAAATGACGAAGATTATGATGCATCTCCGGACTTGTTAAGAATGATGGAACAAGAGGATAAGCATATCCTACCTCATAGGGAATCGTTAGAAATAGTGAGCCTAGAGGATGGAAAGGAGGTGAAAATTGGAACTGAAATCACCGCAAAGACAAGGCAAGACCTCATTAATTTGCTCTGAGAGTTTAAGGATGTTTTCGCGTGGTCGTACCAAGATATGCCTGGGCTAAGTACTAACATTGTGGTGCATCGTCTGCCCATAAAGGAGGATTGTAAACCCGTTCAACAGAAGCTTAGGAGAATGAGACCTGACATTGTGTTGAAAATAAGAGAAGAAGTCAAAAGACAATTCGACGCTGGATTCTTACAAGAGGTCAAGTATTCGGATTGGGTAGCCAACATCGTCCCTGTTCCCAAAAAAGATGGAAAGGTACGAATGTGTGTGGATTATAGGGATTTAAACAAGGCTAGTCCAAAGGACAACTTTCCACTGCCTCACATTGATACTTTGGTAGATAACACGGCGGGCTATTCATTGTTTTCTTTCATGGACGGTTTTTCTGGATACAATCAAATAAAGATGCATCCTGGAGACATGAGGAAAACCACATTCATTACCTTATGGGGAACATTCTGTTACAAGGTAATGCCCTTCGGATTGAAGAATGCGGGAGCAACATATCAAAGAGCTATGGTGACTTTGTTTCACGACATGATGCACAAAGAGATCGAAGTCTATGTTGACGATATGATCGCGAAGTCTAGAACGGAAGAAGAGCATGTTCAGGTCTTGAAAAAGTTATTTTTGAGATTAAAGAAATTTCAGCTCAAGCTTAACCCGGCCAAATGCACGTTTGGAGCCAGATCAGGGAAGTTATTAGGCTTCATAGTTAGCAAAAAGGGGATCGAGGTTGACCCAGACAAAGTAAAGGCAATACGAGATTTACCTCCCCCGCGCACTCAGAAGGAGGTTCGAGGTTTCCTAGGGAGGCTGAATTACATTGCTCGGTTCATCTCACAACTGACAGAGAAATGTGATCCAGTATTCCGGCTCTTAAAGAAACATAATCCGGGTGAATGGGATGAAGAGTGTCAGAGGGCTTTCGATAAGATAAAGCAGTACTTGGCTAATACCCCAGTCTTATCACCTCCAAGTCCAGATAGGCCATTGATATTGTATCTAACAGTGTTGGAGAATTCCATGGGATGCGTATTGGGCCAACATGATGAGACAGGAAAGAAAGAAAGGGCAATATACTACCTCAGTAAGAAATTTACCGATTGCGAAATGAGGTACTCATCAATTGAGAAGTTGTGTTGCGCTCTAATCTGGGCAACCCGAAGACTGAGGCAGTATATGTTGTATCACACGACTTGGATGATTTCAAAGTTAGATCCTTTAAAGTATATGATGGAATCGACTGCTTTGAACGGGAGAATGGCTAGATGGCAGATCTTGCTCTCAGAATTTGATATAGTATATGTCAGTCAGAAGGCCATAAAGAGAAGTGCAATAGCCGATTTCCTAGCTAGTAGAGCCTTGGAGGACTATGAATCTTTGAATTTCGATTTTCCAAACGAGGACTTGATGTATGTGGCGAATACTGAAGAAAATCCTCAAATGGATCGCGTATGGAAGTTAAATTTTGATGGAGCTTCAAATGCTACGGGTAATGGAGTTGGGGCAGTTTTGGTATCCCCAAGTGGAGATCATTATCCTGTTGCTAGCAAGTTGGACTTCGATTGTACAAATAACATGGCAGAATATGAAGCATGTATTATGGGCATTCGTGCAGCCATTGAACGGAACATCAAAGTACTGAGAGTATACGGGGATTCAGCGTTGGTGATATACCAACTCAAAGGGGAGTGGGAGACTAGGGATCCTAAGCTAATCGGTTATAGAAAACTAGTTCTTGAATTGGCTGAGGAGTTTGACGATATTACCTTCTATTACCTCCCACGGGAGGAAAACCAAATGGCTGATGCTTTAGCTACTCTAGCTTCGATGATTCAGGTGAATAGACTTGAGGCAATGAGGCCTGTTCAGATGAGTATCTCTGAGACCCCGGCTAATTGCTGCAATATTGAGGAGGAGGGAAAAGATGATTGTCCTTGGTATCAGAGTATCCTACAATATGTGAAGAATCGGGAATACCCTGATCAAGCGACAGAGAATGACAAAAGAACTCTGAGAAAGATAGCCATTGAATATGTCTTAGATGGAGAAGTGTTATATAAAAGAAGGAAGGATCAAGTACTGTTAAGATGTGTGGATGCTGTGGAAGCCAAGAAAATTTTGGAAGAAGTCCATGAGGGTATTTGTGGGACGTACGCCAGTGGTTTCACGATGGCCAGACAGATCATGAGATTTGGGTACTATTGGCCCACCATGGAAGGAGATTGTATTGATTATGCCAGGAAGTGCCACAAATGCCAAATTTACGGAGACAAAATACACGCGCCCCCTTCACCTCTTCACGTCATGACCTCTCCTTGGCCGTTTTCCATGTGGGGTATGGATGTTATTGGGCCAATATCACCAAAGGCTTCTAATGGGCATCGCTTCATCTTCGTAGTAATTGATTACTTTACTAAGTGGGTGGAGGCTGCTTCATATGCAAATGTCACGAAAGCAGTAGTCAGCAAATTCTTGAAGAAGGAGATCATTTGTCGATATGGAATGCCTGAGAGGATCATATCCGACAATGCGATGAACTTGAATAATAGCACAATAGCTGAAGTTTGTAGCAAATTTAAAATTAAGCATCATAACTCATCACCGTATCGTCCCAAAATGAATGGTGCAGTGGAGGCGGCCAATAAGAACATTAAAAGGATTGTGGGGAAAATGACTGAAACCTACAAGGATTGGTATGAGAAATTATCATTTGCTCTCCTTGCCTATCGAACATCTGTTAGAACTTCTACTGGGGCAACGCCTTTTTCTCTGGTTTATGGAATGGAGGCAGTATTACCCATTGAAGTTGAAATCCCTTCTCTACGGGTGTTATCTGAGCTACAGTTGGATGAAGCCGGTTGGATCCAATCTCGGTACGATCAGTTGAACCTAATAGAAGAAAAGAGGCTAAGAGCTATTCACCATGGGCAAATGTACCAGAAACGAATGATGCGAGCCTATAATAAAAAGGTTCGCCCCCGAGAATTTCGTGAAGGGGACTTGGTACTAAAAAAGATTCTTCCTATGCAAAAAGATTTTAGAGGAAAATGGATGCCAAATTGGGAAGGCCCTTATGTTGTAAAGAAGGCCTTTTCTGGTGGAGCTTTGATCCTATGCGAGATGGATAGCAAAAGTTTACCAAATCCTGTAAACGTAGACTCCGTCAAGAAATACTTCACTTGAAAAAAAAAAACTTTGGAGAGGCTAAGGTGAAAACCCGTAAAGGGCACTTTGAGACCAAAGAGGGCTTGAGTCGAAAACCCGGAAAAGGCGACTCAAGTATTGGGCAGGATTGGAACATCAGGATTTGAGCAGATCAAATTTTGATCGGGGGATATGATGATCTTCCTTTACTTGAACCAATAAGAAAGGATATGCAACGTCTTGGAACATTGACAGAGTATTGCAGATCTCCTGAACACATGTCAAACTTAGAAGGGTCTTCGGAAAGTTTGTACAGAGAAACTCAAGCTGCGATAACTGGGGCACCTAGTTCTTATGTGTATTCTTGAAAATACATTTTCTTGTTTTTTTTCTTCCTTTCTTTTGGTGAAAACGCACATTCTCAATCCACTTCTTTGTTACCTTGCTTTCGCCATCTTTGATGTTTTATTCGAGTTATGATCAGAACTAGCTTTATTCTTATCCATTGTTATGATCTTTTTGCAAACATGTTGCATAGGAATAGTGATTAACGAACTAATGAAACTTTCAGGAAAGAAGTTTTGCACATTACTCTGGAAAATTTCTAAATAATATAGGGACCTGAAACATGACTATTGTTTAGAAAATACCAAGTTTAAAGGGTGAAATATCTAAGAAGGAAAAGTCTAAGCTAAAGACTATCCTTTCCGATTTTGTTGTCTAAACATTGATTGAACAAAATGACAAGCTGTCGTGTTACAAAGCTTAAATGAACAAGCAAGCAATGATCATCAGGCAATAGGAAGAGGTTACCTCGGAGAAGAGAGCCTTCACTTGCGCATAAGACTTTGGTACGACACCTTGAGAATGGTGTAGGAAACCAGAATGGTTCAGATCCTATATCCCCGAATTGTGATAAAAGAGGACAGAGGAAAAGCCACATATTTCTACCCTTAGATTACTGTGAGAGAATGATGGTACAAATTTTGGCGTCCCAGTGGATATAACTTTGAGGTTTACAATGGGGATAGTCTGGCTAAATGTTTCTTCAGAAAAATCAGTCAAGCGAGAAGGCGTTGTAGCACATCAGTCACAAAACCTTGATAAACTTCGAGTAGTGATAACCTAAGCGAGATCATTCTCGGAAAAATAAAATTCTGCATTCATGCAAACACCATTCACATATGTCTAGTTAGGAGCATTTGTTTCATTTTGATCATGTCATCCTAATCATTAGGCATAATTAGGTTTATTATACAGGTCTTATCTCCCTGAGATTACAGTGGAACAGACCAAAGAATTTCAGATCTTATCTCCCTGAGGTTACAGTGGAGCAGATTGAAGCCAGAGATCTTATCTCCCTAAGATTACAGCGGAGCAGATCAAAGATAGTAATCCTATCTCCTTGAAATTACAATGGAGCGGATTAAAAGATCTTATCTCTCTGAAGTTACAGTAGAGAAGATCACATACAGGTCTTATCTCCCTGAGATTACAGTGGAACAGACCAAAGAATTTCAGATCCTATCTCCCTGAGATTACAGTGGAGCGGATTAAAATAAAGGATCTTATCTCTCTGAAGTTACAGCAGAGTAGATCGCATCAGGTCTTATCACCCTGAGGTTACAGGGGAGTAGACCGAAGAATTTCAGATCTTATCTCCCTGAGGTTACAGTGGAGCAGATTGAAGTCAGATCTTATCTCCCTGAGGTTACAGTAGAGCAGATTGAAGCCAGAGATCTTATCTCTCTGAGATTACAGCGGAGTAGATTGAAGCTAGTAATCCTATCTCTCTGAAATTACAGTGGAGCGGATTAAAATAAAGGATCTTATCTCTCTGAAGTTACAGTAGAGTAGATCACATCAGATTGAAGCCAGAGATCTTATCTCTCTGAGATTACAGCGGAGTAGATTGAAGCTAGTAATCCTATCTCTCTGAAGTTACAGTGGAGCAGATTAAAATAAATGATCTTATCTCTCTGAAGTTACAGTAGAGTAGATCACATCAGATTGAAGCCAGAGATCTTATCTCCCTGAGATTTCAGTGGAACAGACCGAAAAATTTCAGATCTTATCTCCCTGAGATTACAATGGAGCAGATTGAAGATAGTAATCTTATCTCCCTGAGATTACAGCGGAGTAGATTGAAGATAGTAATCCTATCTGCCTGAGATTACAGTGGAGTGGATTAAAATAAAGGATCTTATCTTTTTGTAGTTACAGTAGAGGAGATCGTGTCAGGTCTTATCCCCCTGATGTTGCAGTGGAACAGACTGAAAACATAAATTTCGTTCCCTTGCGAAGAAGATTAAAGCTACAAATCAGATCTTCCTGAAGTACAGTAGAGTGGATCGAAGCAACAAGGCACAGCAGACTAGAATAAGGCTACTGGAAGAAGATGAGCACCAAAAAGTCAAGACTCGGCAAGACCGGGCAAAATTGGCCCTTTTGATGTCTTTGCTCTATTCTCGTTACACGAAAATGAGCAAAGAGGGGCAGCTGTAAAGACCCAATTTTGGCCCAACTTAAACCAACCCTAACCAAACCCAATTTAGCCCAACAGACCCAACCTAATCCCAACCCAAACACAAAAAATAAATAAATAAATAAAAACCTTGGCCACCTACTCCACCACCTTTGTTGGCCACCTACCTTGGCCACCAACTCCACCACCCTTGGCCACCTAAACCACCCCAACCACTCCACTTGTAAAATTTGGCTATAAAAGTCATTCAAGACTTTGTATTTGGGAGGGGGTTTTTTTGGTTTTTTATGGAGAAGGATTGTTCTTTGTTTTGGAGGGATTTTGATGTTTTTTTGGAGATTTCAAAGGGAAGAATCGGTTGTATTTTGGGGGACCCCTTTTTTTTTCCTCTTCTCTCTTTCAATTTCTTAACCAAAAGCAAACAATTGATATCCGAAATACTACAATCTTAACATCAAAAGGCAGAGATTCGAACACCCAAAAATCAGTAAATCAACAAGTCAAAAATCAGAACCGGAAACTTAAGGTGGTTGTGAATCTATTCTTGTTTTGTCTTTTGTTCTATTTTCCCATATATATATATACTAAAAAAATATAAAAATAACAACATAATATAAACATAAAAAAAATAAAAAAAAATATTTTTTTACCTTTTCCGGCCATCGCGTGCGATGGCCGGCGCCGGCGAGCCTCCGGTGGCCGTCCGGTGACCGGCCCCCCTGGCCGGATTTTCCTTCCCCCCTCCCTTCTCTCTCCCTTCTCTCTTCCCTCTCTCTTCTTTTTTTTCTTTCCCTCTCCCCAAATGATTTTTTTTGGTTAGTTTAGGCCTTATATAGCCCTCCAAAACGACGTCGTTTTGGGGGCTACACTTAAGCCCCAAAACGACGTCGTTTTGGCCATGCCCGACCCATCCGACCCGACCCGCTAGAGGATCCGCGTGTTCTCATTTGAATGGGATATTTATGCGCGCAGTCCTTCCGCTTTTTCAGGGTTTTGCAATTAAGTCATTTTTTTCAATTTGGCCCCATAATTTCTCGCGCTTTTTGATTTAGTCCCCGCTAATGTGCTGCGTTTTAATGGAATGGAATAATTGTTGTTTCGGTCCCCCTATGTTTTGTGCGCGCTCAAATAAGCCCATTTCTCTTCATTTCCTTTCACATTTGCCCCACAACTTTGTTTTTAATTCAATTTTAGTCCTTTTTTTCGTTTATTTTTATATCTTTATTAAATATCCTTGTTATTTTTATATTATTAGTATTATTAGTATTAGTATTATTATTATGTATTAGTATATATTTTTATTATGTACGTGTATACATATATATATTTTCATATTTAATATTTTTATTTCATTTTTATTCTAATATTTTATTAATCTTATGTTTGTTTCTTTTATATTCCAATGTTATCATTATTATTATTTTTATTTTTATTTTTATTAGTTTATGCTTTGTTATATATTTATATATTTATAATACGTATATATACTTGACATATTTGTATATACCTCGGTAATATTATTACTAGTTTTTAATATACGCATATATTACCTAAATATTTTAGTATTATGTATATTCTTCATGTATTATATATGTGTCCTTAATACTATACTTTATTTGTGTCATGTTTTTTATGTTGTATTATTATATTTTAATATTATATTATATAATTATATATACATATATCTTTTATATATATTATCATTGTATATATTTTAATATTATTAGTTATATTTTACACTATTATATATATTTTTCTAATATTATATTGTATATACTGTTGTTTATATATATATGTGTATGTATTTATGTAGTGTAGAAAATAGTTTTATTATTATTCTTATCATTTCTAAGATATACATACTTATATATATTCTTTATATTCTTAAAAATGCTTTTTGTATACTTCACATATTTTATAATTCACATACATATATTTATATTATCACAATTTGTAAATATATATAAACACATATTTACATTTTTATTTTTATAATACTTACCGATTTTTTATATATGTATATATTTATCTATGTTTTCATATTCTATAATTTATATGCGTTTCTTATTTTATGGCTAAAAATTATACATGTATATACATTTTTACATAATTGTATTTATCGTCATCATTGTTATTTGGTGTTTGTTTATTTATCCATGTACACTTGTGCTTTTTCTAAAATGTTAGTTCTATTTATTTATTTGTATGCTTTATTTATGTAATCGCCTCGTCATTTCATTTTTGCCTATTGTATTGTTGTTACTCACTTTACTTTGCTTACCTTGTCGTATTCGTTATTGTTTTGTCAAGCATTAACACCAAGCATCAAAAGGAAATTTTTCTAAATAAGGCAATATTTCGCGTTTGGAAAATCGAGAAAACGTGCCCTAACGTGCTGGGTTTCGATTTCTCGTTCGACTAAATAGCCAAATATCCTCTTAAAGCTTCAAAGTGTGGTTTCATTAAACTATAAGGTGATCTTGGTTTTGATGGTTTAGAGTATCGTGTCCTAACGTGCTGGATGTGATATTCCTTCGGAACAAGAGAATCTTATATTTCAATTCATGTTATCAGAGTTTCTTTTAAGGATCGTATTTTTAAAACTCTTCAAATTTTCAATTTTCGACACTAAGACACTAATTAATCAACTAGGACCAATTTCAGGCGTATCGAGGGTGCTAACCCTTCCTCGTGCGTAACCGACTCCCGAACTCATTTTTCTGAATTTCGTAGACTAAAATCGTTGTTTAAATAAAATTAAATCATTTATTAAAACAACCACTTTTTGAGGTGACCCGATCACACCTCGTCAAAAAAGGATTGGTGGCGGCTCCCGTTTTCATTCTTTTTTTTAAATCCAAGTCGACCCCGTTTTCATCAAAAAAATGGTGTCAACATATATAATTTTCTTAACCATGATAAAGTATAAAGCAAAATTTTAAACTTAAATTTAGTGTTCAATTTTTTAAAAAAATCTTTTGTATTATGTATTAGGCAATAAAAAGGGAGTAGTGTTCAAGTACTTGTAAAAAGGTTTAGGAATGCTTATCTATTACAATATAAGGGAATAAAGAATGACAAAGACTGTGCGGATTAATGATAAGGTTTGAAGATAAAGCTTAGTAGTGCTTTCGAAACTAAAGATATAGTGGATACTTTAGAATATGAAGATAAAATTTGGAGGAATACTCATTAATGTTAATTGTGTATGAGAAAAAAAGAGAAATCTTCTTTGACACTTAACTTCTTTAGAGCTTAAATTATTGCGTAATTTCTCAACAAATATAGTTTTATTGTTATTTCAACTGTTTTCACTAAATAACCTGATATACTTTCGTATATAGTAAAAATTTTAAAAAATGACTAATAATAAAGATGACATATGTGACCGTATTTGAATCATGGAAGTAATATAAGTTTGAACATTGGAACCGAGAGGTAACTACAAACATCAAATATGAATCATAAAACATATCTAATACTATCTTTTTATTATATGATACCTAAAGTTATCTATAACTCCTCCTGACTAATGTTGTGGTTTAAGTTGTTCTAAGTTGAATAAAATGTGTGGGTATATATATATTATGGTCTGTGGAGATGGTCAACGGACCCAACAAACTTCCAAATTTTCAAACGGCATAACACACATTGTTCCCACTCTTGTTTTTTTTTTTTTATTTCAAGGAGGAAACCTTTGATTGTTTAAATAAACATAAATTACAAAAGCGAGCCTTTGGCGGCATAGGATAACAACAGGGACGGACGACGGCTATTTGTCGGCAATTATCAAATCACTATAAACGACTGGTGGCCGTCCAAATATAAAGTACTAAGCCGACCTGCCGCTCTATAAACAACGTTTATATTAATAATATTCTCACAATGTGTTTTGTTATTATGCTATCAAATTAAAGACAAAAATTCTAAGAACACAATTAAAGTAGTTAGCATTTAATATCTTAAAAGCAACTGAATTAAGATCGAACAGACAATGCTTAACACCTTGAACGTAAAATGAATATTATCAATTGATGACTTCCAATTCCTCCACTGAAACATTTTTCTTCTTGGAATCTCTTTGGACTTCATTTCCATGTGGGATACTCATTTCATAATAACCAATTTGCACCAAATCTGATCCCAATCCCATTACACTATAAAAATGCAAATTAAAAATAAATTAATATATAAATACTGAATGTTTATCAAAAAAAATCAACTCACCTTTCATAAGAAATGCGGACTGAACGTATTTCACAGTTTTCAAAGCTGCACGTATATAAAAATTGAAAGCTAGTCAAATATATGTTAACCAAAATTATCTTTTAAAATGCATGATAAAACTTTAAACATAGAAATAGGGAGTCACGTGTTTGTCGTGTTTAAGGCTCAACGTCTCACCTGGAACCTTTTTTTATTTATGAAATTTATATCGATGGTTGTGCTAATATTTGCTAAATAATAAGACAGGAAATGCAATTATCATTAATAAACACATGGTTCAAGCAATTACAGCTCTTCGTGAATATAAAAGGTTGTTGCCGTCCAATGTTATAAAAACAAAATTATGGCTTTTTAACTCTAGATTTTAAATTACCGATTGAATCTTAACTTAATTGGTATGAATATTATTGTCAATGCAGAAAAATGTGAGTTCGAGTACACTGAAACGCATTATTCTCTCATTTATAGATTAGAGAGGAGTTATGAATAATTCTAAATATTATGTCACGAAAAACAGATATGACCAGAACTTGTAACGAGTAAAAATCTAATTATTAAATTAAAATTTCAAACATTTAACAGTATTTAAATATATATATATACCCTTAAATTAATTTAATTGTATACTGACCGGGGGGCTCGAACCTTTAAGGCCCGATACTTATTAGTATTAATAAGTTCAAAAGCTTCCTGCAAAAACACACCATGGCTCACCACTGCTATCTCTGTCTCTTTCCTTGTCCACAACCTACAAAAAAAAATTAATTAAGCCAACAATAGTTTAACCCAGTCATCAAAGTGCATGGTTTTGGACCAACAACTGAAAAGTATCAAGGAGGTTTTAATATTAGAAGCCGGATAATATTTTGTTCACTCTATTTAAAAAGTAAGTAATTAATCTTTATACATTAAATTCAAGAACAACTTGGTCCTTTTTATTAAAAATAGGTAAATTATTTTAACCATTTGTACTATTATAAACCGGCGTAGCTGATATAATAACCAGATAGTGGTAGATGGCCACCATGTATACCTCATGCATGCTAAGGTGTAAAGACTAGTTTTTAACATGGAACTTTTATCAAAAGGACCAATTTGCTCTTTGATCTAATGTCAGACTAACTTATCTATTCTTTTAGTAGAATGAGCAAAATACAATCTAATTCTTATGAGGGCATTCATGGTACTTTTACAGTATAACCATGCACGGTTGTAAAAGTGAGAATACAAATTTGGCCTTTAAAAAAAGCATTCATGGACAAGATTTTATTCAGGTGCACCGTGGGTGTGAACAAAATTAGGCAAAGCTTTAGAGCTAACCAATTGATAAACTTCATTCCCCTAGCTAGTACATCTCCGAAGGGCTCTCTTTTATTTGGTTCCCATAAAATGTCGTCTTCATTTTCGATCTGAACATTAGGGTTTAGGTGCATGTTAGTGAATGTTAATTAATGAAAGTAGTATTCAATGGGGGACTGTATTGAAATTAACCAAGAACGTGTGAAAACTATGACTAAAAGAAATAAACACTTGCCAATGAAAAATCAACCGCGGGGAAATGAGACCGATAATGGCTGATAGTTCCTCTCTTGTCGCACTCGTATTTTCCCTACAATAAAAGTTATTTATGATTTATATATAAAAAATTCTAATTTCACCGTATTCAAAGTTTCAGCTATCTATATAAAAACGACTTGGTTTTGTACCGAACACTACGCATCCTACTTGTGAGGACAAAACAATATGGTCCAAACTTGAATAGGGGATACCAAACATGGAATTAATAAAATAATGTATTTCTACATTTTGTTCTATTTATTTAAAAAACGAGTAAATCAATTTCATATATTACCTTATGCTAACATTTTAATAGTAAAAAAATAGATAAAATTTTTAGAAAGATCAATTTACTTTTTGATTTAATAATTTTTAATATAATTACTTTTACCATGAAATATAATGTTATATATTGCATTTATAATACGGTATCTTCGGATGTTAGCAATCATACCAATCGTTCACGACAAACTTCAAGTGCTATAATTGGTGGGCGATTGAAAGTTGGTTGCTGATCAGTATCACTAATCCTCCCATTTCCTTCCTCATATGAAGTGACATCTGACAGTTCTGGTTGGTCTTCACCATGAAATATTCCGACCGCCGTTTGCAATGTCCTGTAATAATCCAACCATATAAAAAAACATGACAACACTTGCCTCAGGAAAATAAAACATTTGTTAGATACATGCTAAAATTTTGGTACCTTGACATAGGGGAAGTGATGACTAACTCAATCCTTTTAAGCAGTCCATTGGCACACACATCTTTCCGCTTCTGCCGAACCTGTTAAAAAGAACTCGAAAAGCTATGTTACTTTTGACTCCAGCGTAAATTTATCTAATAATGCGAATACTTGGAGAAAAATATCACCTGCTGCCAGCCCTGAGAGGAGAGTTGAGCATCAAAAAACTCAAAGGATGTTAATGGATCTTGACTTTTCTCTGATTCTAGATTGTGCATTCCTTGTGCATGCCTTACCTGAACGTTCGTACATAAATAAACACTAAATTATATTCTTCAACAAATTGCTTTAAAAATATTAAAAGAAACTGAGCACAAACCAGATGAAGAGTTTTACAAGCGCCAGAGGGAATTTTTTCCATTACTGCAAATATACAAGATAATCCTGCAGAGAAGAAAGGATAAATGAATATGGAAGGTAAATTTTGGGTTATTTATAATGGCTACCCCACGAAAATAAGACCAATTTTATTCAATTTAATCCGTTGGCGTAGTCCCACAGACAATTATAAAAATATATCTTTTTCTTTTTGCTTAGATAAACTCTAAGCTAACTACTCTCGAAATTTATGTCTAACCTAACCAAGCAAAAAATGAAAAAAAATACGGCTTCTCTAGAAGTAGAAAATTTGTCACAAAACGAGACCTAGTTGACGACCAAAAGACCAAGAAAGGAACTATGATCCTTAAAGGAAATTTCCCTGGTAAATAACCCAGAAATATTAAATAGATAAAGAAGAAACTAAAGAAAGCAAAGAAGAAGGTTTTTCTATTTTTCCGAGCTTGGAAAAAGTTGTAAATAATCAAAACCAGACTTGACAAAAATATGAATAAAACATAAAATTTCCACATGGTCTTTTAAATATTATTATATGAATATAATTCAAAGAAACTAAAGCAAAAAAAAAAATTGTGGTTGTTTAATACCAGAGAAATAACGAGGGAGTGAGTAAGGAGCTAAAAAGATATTAGTTGAGGGAGGAAATCACGCCACTGGGAGACGGCTGAAACTTTTACTTTTTTTTTTTAATAACTGGATTATTCTTAAGTAACAATAATAAAACATTTGGGGGGAAGAAGGAAAGAGAGAGTATCTTTTTCTATTTTATTATTTAAAATACGGATAATTATTTTATATATTTTCAGTAAAAAATTCCATTAGATTTGGATTGATATCATTTTTTTTCCGACTATAATAAAATAAAAATTAAAGAATGGCACTTAACATCATCTTAAACTCGGTTGTGAAGTTTTTTCACTCCGCTAGCAATAGATAGAATAATTACCCTTTAATTTTTTAGAATATGTATATGTATAGGTATATGTATATAGATATAGATAGATAGATAATTGATAGTGGATGGGTAGCTTGGAATTAAACTGATCTTTCAAGTTTTACCATATAATATTTTTATCACTAGGTCGAAGTTGTTAGCCTATCTATATCTATATCTATATCTATATCTATATCTATATTTATTATTAGATATGTGACTAATTTTGATGTCATTCAGTGACATCATGATGTCCAAGCCTTATTAAGAGCTATATTGAATTTAAATTTAGGTTAATGTAAATTTTGACCCTTGAACTTGATAATTAGTCATATTTTAGTATAGAGAAGGGATTATATGAAACTGTGATTCCACGTTATCCCTATCCTTTTTTAATAGGAGAATGACAAATTAGATTTTTCCTCCTGATTTTCAGCTTTTTCCTCTTGAAAAATTTCAAATTCAACTAAAAATGTTGAAAATCAGGAGGAAAAATTGAAATTTTCATTCTCTTATTGGAAAGAGATAAGGATGACGTGAAATCACAGATTCATACATTCCTTTCTCTTTTGGTATATGTGTTTTTTTTTGTGTGCATGTATTTTGATACTTGAACTTGGTAACTAGGTCCACTTTGTTACATGAGATTCAATGGCGAATCCAGAAATATGACTTAAGGGGACAAACTTATATAAGCATTGTCAGGGGCGAAGCTAGAAAATTTTTTGGGAGAGGGTCGGAATTAAATTGTTTATTTTTACAATAGTAAAAGTGTAATTTCACTATTTTAATAGCTTATATCTTTATAATTTTTAGAGGATAAAATCAATTTTTATTATTTTTGGGGGTCAAAGTACAATTTTACTATTATTAATTTAAAATTTTATAAATTATAAAGGGTCTAAATAAAAAAATTTCTATTTTTTGGGGTCGATTATGTAAAAAAAGTGATGATGTATAACTTTGAGATTGTGCTACATCATCAGTTGAAAATTAAAAAATTATATAAAATTTAGTTTTTAAAAATAAATAATACATTTTGTTAAGTTTCAAGTGATTGTGTGGAACAATCTTAAATGCCACATCATCACACTTTTACATAATCCAAGTTTAAAGATAAAAAGAAAAAATTACCAAGTGCCCAGATTGAGAAAAAAAATAGTATCTATAGGCACCAAAGTATTGCCCTGTTTAGAGGTAAAAAAAAAATACTACTCTGTTCATCTCCTCTTTACATGTATTCTTAGTCCTATTAATAGTTCCTTTGGTGGTCATTGCAAACAATTCTAAGTTGAATAAAAATTCTAGTAATACAATTTCTTCAAGAAACTCCTCCGGCTTTTCTTTCCTTTTTCTTTAAGATTTGTAACTAGCAAGCTTTCTCTTTTAGGCCATTCGTGAAATAGCCTATCATTCCATCTTCCATCTTGTATCAATTTGGCATTCAAGTCGGGTTTTCTCTATGGCTAACACTACCGCAATTATAGGTTCTTGAAACAACCAAACAAGAGGAGATACTTGAAAAAATCAGGAAAATGTCACCATTCCTCTGAATCTCCAAGAGGAGTTCCATGCTTTGAGAGAATATTTTGATCATAGATTAGAGGAGATGAATCTCTACATAGATGTTTTCACTATAGATTGGAGGCCTACGCGTGAGGCTAGGGAATTTGCCTAAGCACCAGGGCATGAGAAGATGTGATCCTATTCAACTATATCAATAACAAGACTTCTATCCAGTGGGAAGATGTGATCCTATTTCACTAGAAGTGGAATACCAATAGGCGGTGGCAACCTTAAGGGATTTTGGTCCACCTCATATTTCAACCAGGCTTATTTGGACCTTTTGTGTATAATCTGTTATCCAAGATTTTACGCAACACTTATAATTTATCCAATTGAATAGTTATTTTTTATTTCCCAAATATTAATTAATTAATTAATTAATTAATTTAATTAAACTATTTTTTCAATTCAATTCTAATTTCACTAAAGTCATGGTAATTTTACCATATTAGATTCCATGATGAAATTAATTTAATTGCCTCATCCAAAAAATCTTATGATTACTAACTAATTTAATTTTCACTTCAAATTTCAATTATTTAATTACAATAATAATTCAAAGAAATTAAATTAATTTCTAAGTCATCTTTTGCACTTAGCGAGAAAATGCATTCACTGCAGATAGTGATACATGCGATTTACATTCAATTCGTTTCGAGTTATCTCGAGCTAGCGGAGGGACCGACTGGACATATATAATTAGGGCTTGAATAATATGTAATTAAGTTTCAGCATTTTCCCTATTAATTACAACTTAATTAATCATGGATTCATTCCACTATAGTACCATGATTGAACTCTCCCTTATTATATATCATTATAAAGACTACTTTATTAAGTGTTTATCCAATAACTTTGTCATAAATGTGTGTTACCCTCATAGGATACCCTTAATCTTTTTGAGACAAAATCTGCTCTCCCAATATGATCATATTCTATTGCATGGTTTTCGTTACATATTGATCCTATTTCGCGCTCGGCCTATAAAATTGCTTTAATATGCTCGATTAAAACTCAATTTTGATTGTTTAACCATAAATGAATATGCTTGGTATTGAATTATTATGTATGTGAATATTTTTTATTGTAAATTAACTGTAGTTGCTCCGGCAAAGAATATGATATTCCATAACTCGAACCCGACAATCGAGTAGGGTGAGGAATGTTACAGTATAAGCATAAGCAAGCCATCGGTGAGTTCCACATTTACAAAGGTTTCCTTATGAAAGGAAATAAGCTTTGCCTTCCTCAAACTTCTTTGCGTGAGAAAGTTATCTAGGATTTACATGACATTGGAAGAGATAAAACAATTGTTGTTGTGGAAGAAACGTATTATTGGTCTGAATAGAAGTGAGATGTTGGTAGATTGGCTAAACAATGCTATATGTTAAGTATGACTCTTATTTTCAGTCAAATTTGAGAAATAATCTTTTAGTTAAACTCTGTTTATTTGTTTCAGTCAAACACTAATTAGTTTAGATTATTTTATTATTATTTGACATATGAATTTAGCCTATAAATAGGCTCTTTTACAACCTTAGTAAATACACCCATTAGAGATTAGAACTCATAACACATTTAGAGAATTTTGTGTTTACGTTTTGAGAGTTCTTTGTTTTCCAGTTTTTGGGGTTTAGTTTTTATCTCCATCTTTTGTACTCTTCGTTCTTTTGCCATTATAATAAAATTATCTTTGCCCGTGGTTTTTTATCCTCTTTGGAGGAGTTTTTCCACGTTAAATTTGTGTGTTCAATTTCTCAATTTATTCCGCTATTTTTACTTGTTGCTTAATCGGGACGATCCTAATACTATACATGCCAAACTGCAAAAAGGCAAACTCAAAATGCCAGCATTTACACCCTTTTACCAGTTCCTGAGCATATTTGCCAAGATTTACTACAGACTTTATGCTCGGATTGCCACAAACACAACGAGGTATGGATTCAATTTTGGTTGTGGTTGACCGTTTCTAGAAAATGGCCCATTTCAACCCTTGCAATTAAACTATAGAAGCCTCTAATATCACTATACACTACTTTTTGAAGAGATAGTTTGCTTACACAAAGGTCGTAAGTCGATCACCTTTGAATGAGATACTGCAAAAATATTATCATTCCATTTTCCTATATTGTATCGCATCAATTCTGTCATTGAATTTACCAAAAACATCACTAAAAAACTTAAATGATACCATATATAAAGAGTAATTATATCATTTAAATATATATTATATTCTCTAAACTTATAATTTTTTAATTTAAAATTAGAAAATTAGTACTCGCATATATGGCGGAAACATACCCGCACCACTCACACATACCACACCCACAACAAGGATTTAGGGGCAAATTTAAAAAGAGGAGAGAAGAGAAAGGAGAAACATGTATACTAGTTCAAAATTACGCATTTTTTAAATGTTTTATTTTCTTTCTTTCCATTTTTAGATAAAAACTAATAAAAAAACAATATTAGTCTTTTCATTTAACACAAATGAATAAAAATAGGCATATGGCCTGATTTGAACTCACGCCAAATGATTAGTAAAACCTTAAATTTATCGTTCAATCAAAACTTCATTTCAATGTATTATATACAATTTTCTTTTAATATGCACAATTTATTATCTCCATTAGTTGTATATAAATACTATTTATTAAGTGTTTTACTAAGTTGTTGTCTCCCTCAATCAAATCACCAACTCGATTAGTAAAATTATGAAAATATGAGGATATATTAGTCTTTTCATTTTAACAAAAACCAATGAAAATATGAATATGTGATATTTAAACTCGCATCAATTAAATTAGTAAAATTTTAAATTTACCATTCAACCAAAGCTTCATTTTGATATATTTTATGCATTTCTATTTTAATATGCACAATTTATTATCTCCATTAGTTATATATATTAATAATATTGTTAATTGAGTTGGTGTCACAAATCAACTCGACGTTAACTCACAATTGATGCTAAAATCATGATAAATAATTGTAGTACATTTAGTATTGTTTATCTTATGTATTTATATGTTTAAATTTCGTACATATTGTATATGTGTTGTTATTATTATTAATTTCAAATCTTACGTTGGATTATTTATTATATGTTATTTTTAAACACACACTTGTGTTCTAAATATATATTATTATTTTCCTTCCATTTTTTCATCTCTCCTACCAAACAAACTTATAAAAAGAAAAATTATGTTTCCATCCTTTCAAATTTCCACTTCTAAGCAAATTCAAAAAGGTAAAAAAAGTTGGGATAAGGTATTATACACATGACAAAGTGAAGAAAGATGAAGAACAAGATGGGTAAGGACAAAGTGCACGTGAAAATTGATGGTCGGTGTAACTGTATGGATAGAACCTTCATGAAAAACATGATATTGAACTTTAATAAGAGCCCACCCCTTGCTTTTCTAGTTTTCTTTGTCATTATTTAGGTACCAATTCATGTCTTGGAAAAATTATAATTTATGGGAACTTTGAGGTATATTCTCAATAGATAAAGGTAGAGAGTTGAATTATAAAATTATGGTTTCATATTCTACTTCATGAGACCTTTACAACAGTATATCATTTACTCAAAATAGTTGAGTGATGAATGCGAAATTGATGCTCAAAGTAAGCTGTCGAAACCATTTTTTGAATAAAAAGATCGACTTGGATTTTGAAAAATAAAAACGGGAGTTGCCACTGATATTTTTTGAGGTGTGATCGGATCACCTTGCAATTCAATTGTTTTGATAAAACGTTTTGATTTTATTAAAAGAATAATTTTGGTCTACGGAATTTAAGAAAAATGGGTTCGAGAGTCAGTTACATGCGAGGAAGGATTAGCACCATTGTCATGCCCAAAATTGGTACCTAATCAATTAATTAATGTCTTAATGTCGAAAAATTGAAAATTCAGAAAGAAATTTAAAAATATGATCCTTTTAAAATCACTTAAAAATTTAAGGAAGGGTGCTCTTCTCGTTAATTGAGAAAAAGAATTATATCCCATGAGTTAGGACACAATATCTTAAATCCCGAAACGAGAATAAACACCAAAAAATTTATTTATTTTTAGAAATTTTGATCATTTCGGTTTTGGAAAAGAAATCATATCCCGTAAGTTGGAGCACGGTCTTTTTTTGATTCCCGAGATAAATTTTTTTTTAAAAATGTGAAAAAAAAGGTTCGTGGATTCGAAATTATCGAAAAATTGGAACCTCATAAGTTAGGATACGATCTTTTCGAAAATTCCAAACACCGAGTGTTATGCTATCTTGGAAGCTTTTAGATAAAATGATTTCAAAACTTCAACCATATTAAACATAACTTTTGAGCGAATAAAAGGCGATAGAATGATAATGTACAATACGAAGTGATAATTTGTAAATCAAAATGTACTCTAATGAACTACAAATAACCAATAAATACGAATAAGTAATACAATACACACAAGAGCAATAATATCGCATCACATATTATATAAATTCCAACATTAACAATCAAAGACTAATGATCTAAAAGTCAATCCTAAAAGAAAAAACCAAGTAAATTAACACAAATAAAATGCAACAAATTTTAAAACAACTACAAAAAAATAGCATAAAAAAATTTGGAATTAGCAATGTATAAACAATAAATTATATGTATAAAAATTTTAAAAAAATAATTAATATGAAAACTTGAAAAAAGTTTAAAAATAGAATAAAAAAAGAAATACTATATGAAGTAGTATAAATGAATTTTAAAGCAAATATTGCATAAGAATATTATCGTATAAATCTTTAAAGATGAAATATATAAAAGTGAATTTTAAAAGTATATTATAAAATAAAACCATAAAAAATGTGTACGAATTATATTGAATTTACATAAAAAAAAACATATGAAATAATATATATGTGGAAATTAAAATAATAATATATAATAAATTAAAAAAATATTAATACATGAAAAGCTTAGAAAAATAATACATGCAAAATTAAAATAATAATATACGATAAATTTAAACAATGTTAATAAAAAATTTAAAATATTATTGAGCTTGATCATTAAAATAATATTAATTTTAAAATTAAATACATTAAAAATAATGGAATAATAAATATTTAAAGAAAATTTAAAGAAAATCAAGCACATTAAATAGGCAAGGATTAAATTAAATTAAAAAACAAAATTGAAAGAAAAAAATGAAAATAAAATAAAGCAAAGGGGCCGAATGTAATGCGCGGATAACTTGGGGGACCAAGTAGGAAATAATCCTCGTCCCGCCAAAACGCGGCATTATAACTTGGGCCGAAATGAAACAAAAACAAAATGCAGGGCGAAATTAAAAAAAACTGATTTGAATACGCCACGGAAAAGGGGGGACCAAATGCGAAAATTTCCCAATATCTGCAAAACGCGCGGATCCTCTCCTCGGGTCGGGTCAACACGCAGGTCACAGGCCTTATACGACGTCGTTTTGAGGCCACTGAAGCAGGCCTTAAACGGCGTCGTTTCTTACACCGTATATAACCATTTTAAAACCCTAAAATTAGCAGCTATCAGTTTTAAACAAACTTAAAAAAAAACTAAACATCCGCCTCCAAAACGCTGTTCTGAAAATTGGCTGCTCCAAAGTTAATCGATCCCCTGCCCAAACCCCGATCGCGACGGAGTGAGCAAGGATTCGACACCCCCAGGTAATTTCTTTCTCTTTCAATCTTTTTTTTTACCCTATAATAAATAACAGAAAGAAAAGCAATGAGAAAAAAAACCTCAAATCACCTTAAAAAACTTTGATTCTCTTTTTGCTTCTTAGATTTCTTTTTGAAAAAAAAAATTTCCATCCGTTCTATAGCGCTACAATCGGCTTTATATAGCCGAATAAATTAAAAAAGAAATTACAGAAAAATGTTTTATATTTTTTTTCTCTATTATTTGTTGTGTTTTCTGTTATGCCTGCTTTCTTTTTCTGTTTGTTGTGTTCGTTACAGGTACAGCCAGCTGGAGTGGAGGCGCGTGTGGGAAAGATGCTCGTGGCTGCTGTGCATGGGGAGAGCGGCGCGGACTGTTCCAGAAGCTAGGTTTTTTATGAATTTTTTTGTTAGGGTTAGTGTTAGGCATTTGGGCCTGTAATTGGGTTTGATGTAATGGGTTTGATTTTTGGGTTGTGTAAATGGACTTTTATGTTTGGTTTATTATAATTTGGTTTTAATGGGCCCGAGCAGAATTTGGGTTTTACATAAGCTATTTATAAATATTTTTTGAGAAAAAGAAAAGCTTAAATCCCACGTTGGTTAAATATCAAGTGTGTGATGTGTATATATATGAGAACCCACTTAAAAGGCAATTGAATGACTAAGCTTGAAACTTTGTCTCACACGTAGAAGGGGTGGAGGTCCAAACTTGTTAGGGTTGGGGCTCACTCACACGACATGGGCAATGCGAAATGTTTGGATTGGTTAAGCCCAAAATGGGCCTTCAGATATTTAGCCTAAAACTGATCATGGCACAACCCAAAAGCCTACCCGAAATGTGATAGGGTTTGGGAAAAATATAGGCCCAAAAAATGGACTTGGACAAAAAAATAAGGCCCATTTAAAAAATGGGCTTGGGCCTTGGGTAAGGCATTTTTTGCCCGGGCTTGGCCTGGTCCAAATTCACTAAATGACAAAAAAATATGTTCTTTTTTTTGTTTTTGAATGTTATTTTCTTGTTATTTTCTCCTTATTTTGTTACCATTTTGTTATTATGTTGCTACTATTTTATTGTTATTGTTTGGATATTGTATAAAACTTATTTTATTGTTAATTTTGTTATTAATTTAAAGGCATTTGTTAATTTTGTTATTATTTTAAAGGCATTTACTTGTTAAGTTGCATTTATCTTAGTGTTATTTAAGTTTACATATTTTTTAAAATTTATTTTAAATTTGTTGGACAATATTTATTTTGATGTTTTTAGTATTTTTGATGTATTATATATATTTAAAAAGTTATATAAAAATAATATAAAAAATTAATACGAGCGGGCCAGGTCGAGCTTGGGCAAAATATTAGGCCCATTTTTTGGGACAAGCCGGGCCCGAGCCTAGTAAATGGGTCTGAATTTTTAGTTGAGCCCGACCCATAAGCACCTCTAATTTAGCCCAACACGAAATTTATTTTTCCTCAGCAAATATATACAAAATCTGATATAAAATGACATATATATCCTAATTTTATTAGATTTGATTTTAATCAAATTGATTTAATTGCCCCTTTAATGCAGATTTTGTCTCCTTATACATGAATATTTCCAAAAACTCCCCCACTTTGAATGCCTATAAAAGGTTAAGACTTCTTTAGAATTTTTTGCTCAATCTTACTCTCTCACACCGAGATTATTTTCTATCCAAAATTCTTCTCTTTTCCTCTTTATATTTTCCAACATTCAATGATAGAAAAAGGCGGGCAAAATACCTAAAAAGGCCCAATTTATTTTAAATTTACGGAATTAGGCCCTGTAATTCATTATTTACCGGAACTGGCCCATTACACCAAATCCCTGCCACGTAAGCGCGATGTCAGAGTATGGTTCAGCAAATCGCAGCCACATCAGCGTGATTTACTGACGTGGCAACAAAGCGCTTTCTGAGGGGCGCGATTTCCTGCTGACGTGGCGCGTCCCAGTGGACGCGATTTACCCCGCGTGTTAACAGTGCAACAATAAAAAATTTGACTGTTGCCCCCCCAACGGTAAAGAAAAAAACTATAAATACCCCCACTCATTTTTTTCACAAACAAATCTTCTCTCAAATTTCCTCTCAATTTCTCTCATATTCATATTTAATCTCAATTAGCTCTCAATTTCCCTTTAATTTTCTCTTAAAATCCTTATTTTTAAAAATTTTGATTTTTTTTAAACCGAAAAAAATTAGTCTTAAATCCTTATTTTTTAAAACTGAAAAGTTTGTACGATTTCACTAATGGACGGAGGATTGACTCGTCTTGATAAGCACTACATATTCGTGGAACAAATGAAGATGGTAAGTGTTAAATTTATTTTTTAAATATTATTTAAGATATTTTTTATTTATGTAATTTTAGATAATTAATAATTTATTATTTGTTATAAAAGCCTATAGATTGGGTATTGGAATGCAAAATCCGGAATATGCATGCTCCTTTATCACCATTGATAGAGAACTACCTGCGAGAAGCGAGTTTTTGACACGTGGCGACGGTAGGCTGGAGATGCAAGCTATACCCGAAACTAATTAGTGTATTGATCGAGAGGTGGAGACCCGAGACGCACACATTCTATCTTCTATGTGGAGAGTGCACTGTCACTTTGGAAGACATCAGCCTACAATTGGGATTGTCGGTGGACGGACACCCAGTCACGGGGTCTGCCCAATCTAGCAATTGGCCAGGGATGTGCTACGAGCTTCTTGGTGCTATTCCGGATAAAATGGAAAGAGGTAAGATCGAGATGGGCTGGTTGCGAGACACATTCCCGGATCCGGATGAAAATTCAACTGAAATAGAAAGAATCAGGTATGCTCGGGTATATATTCTTTAGTTAATTGGAGGTTATCTGATGTCGGACTTGTCACGGAGCCGCGTACATCTAAGATGGCTGCTGAAACTCGTTGATTTTATAGCAGCCGGTGAATTGTGTTGGGGGTCTACCGTCTTGCCCACATTATATTGGGAGATGTGCGCGACGACGCAACCGAAGAGAGAAAAAATCGAAGGTTGCTTGTCACTACTGCAGTCGTGGGCATGGTTTCGTTTTCCATTTCTACGGCCTCGAGTGGACCACCCATATACATTCCCACTCATAACGAGGTAAATTCTATATTAGATTTTACAATTATTATGTAGATATTTAAAAATAAAAGTATGCTAAAAGTTTATTTAATTAGGTGGAACCATCCGACAAGTCATGCTCGAATACCTACCGAACTTGAAGATATACGGCTTCTATTAGACCAAATGTCAGAAGCATATGTAAGTATTAAATAAAATTGATATTTCCATAATTCGTTAGTTGATTGGTAATTAGTATTTAGTATATATTATTATATATATAACTAATATTTCTATCATGTGGATATAGTTTCAATGGACACCATACGAGGATCCGGCAATTCGGGCAGTAATTCTGGATGAGTTCTTACAAAATCAAAATTCTTGGCACGTGAAAGTCGTGTTGATCAACTACGCGACCGTGGAGCCGCAATAGTCAGACAGAGTGCTACGACAGTTTGGATGTAGACAACCGATTCCCGTAGAACCGGAGGAGTTTGACGAGCAACACAAAGTCGACCTTCGGTAATTGAATACGGATTGGCCGAGATACTGGTCCGAGTACATGGAAATGTGGGAAGATCGGTATGAACATCAACCTACTCGAGAACCAATAATCGTTCCAGAGTTAGCGTGCGTTCTTAAATACATGCCATGGTTTAGGATCCATGTCAAGCTGTATTTACTGATGCCAGAGGAGAGGCAGCGGCAAATACGTGTCGGAAGAGAAAGGTACGGACCTCTAAATCCAAGACGAGGAGATGACGATACTCATCATCAGCGGCCATGCAATCACCAGGCCTAATGAGAGCACCAACACAGTCACCTGACCCAGCAGTTTAACCGATGATACCCATGCAATCGCCTTTTCAGATGATCCCAGGTGCGTTTCCTAGCCCTTTTATGTATCCTAACCCTTACATGTATCCTTTTCTGAGTCCTATGGCAGGTTGGAGCCAATGGCCCGGTTCAGCTTCATTTTTCGTTACACCTAGTGGACCGCCGATGTATAGGCCAGCAGCGCACGAGGGGTCGAAAGAGGGCCATCGGGGAGCTCTTCATTTTACTAATCCCCACCACCGTATGGGTTTCAAACACTGTCGCCGATGGTGATACAAATACCTCCACATTCACTATTCTTCCAAGGTGGATCATCGTCCCAAGTTTGACAACCAGATGCCCTATCGGAAGAACCAGAATCCTCACCGGAGGAACCACAACTACCGCCGAAAGCTGGATAAAGGAGGAATCCAGCGCGTAACCGTCGACGGCCGCCATGTGGCACTGAATCTGGTGGGCACGGAGATTGATTTTTGTATTTAAATTTATTTGTATAAATATTTTGAATATTTTGATATTATTTGATGTAATAAAATATAATTTTTTATTTATTACTTCAAACCCTAAACTAATTAATTAAAAATTTATAAATGTATAATTTATAATTAAATGTTTAATTTAAAAAACCCAAACCCTAAAATCTAAAGACCATGACCCTTAACTTTAAAACCCTAAAACCTTAACCTAAAAACCCTAAAACCTTAACCTAAACACCCCAAACCCTAACCTTAAAAACCCTATTTCACAAGTGAACACGATATTGCCCACTAACAATGCCTTGGTGCGGTTTGTCAAACTCTATCACGCGAAACCATAAATTGTCTCGATCGTGACATACTGTGTGCATGGTGTTTGCCATCGCCTTGGCCTTGTTAATTTCTTGAACTACCTTACTGCTCTATACATGTCCTCCCTGCATCTGGCCTACATAACTTGCTGCTAGCTTTAAAATAGTGCCGCCAAACGAAAATATGTCTCTCGCACTACCGATGTTATCGGTAGATGGCGCGTTCCTTTAAGAACAGAATTTATGTATTCAGCCAAGTTCGACGTCATATGGCCATATCATAGGCCGTCGTCGTATGGTTGTGCCCACTGTTCGAAACATATGTTACAAAGGTAGTCCGCCCCTTCTCCGTTAATTGAACTTAAAATTGCCAACATATCGTGAAAACGGTCTCTATTTATTTCATACCTTGCCAATATAAGTTCATAGTGAATATTACATACCACTTCTACCAATAAATAAAACTATTTCAAATTGACAAATGAAATAACACAGATATAGACAAAATACCCATGTTGGTCACTTGTCGTCGTTCACTCTTAGATGGATATTGCCTGTAGTAGTTCGAAGCAACGTGTCTTAGGCAATATCTATGGTGTGTACGCTGCCATAAGCTTCCTTGTTAATCAAATGCAGCAAGTATATTGGTACCCTGATCTAAAATAACACAGATATCAGGTTGGGGGCACACATGCCTTATTAACCTAGAGAGAAAGAAATCTCAGTTATCAGACGACTCCCCCGGTGTTATTACAAACGCAATTGGAATAATTTTTCCACCGTCATCGTGTGCCACTGCAAGCAATAGCCGATGAGTATACCTACCAAACATAAAGGTACCGTCGATTTGTACCAGTGGCTTGCAGTATGGAAATACGTCTCGGCGTTGCTTAAAGGTCCAAAACAGGCGTTTAAACACTTGGCATCCACGTATCTCTCTAGCACTTGACACCACTGCCATATTTCATTATATGAGGCGTCCCACCCACTATGCATCTTTTCCAACGCCTTTTGCTTAACAATCCAAGTCTTGTGGTAAGAGGGCGTGTACCCCATTTGGCTACGGATATTGGCAATTAACACCGGCACTAATATCTTGGGATATCTGCTTTTACCATGGGTAGTATCAAGCTAGCTAACATGGCTGAATCCATCTTGGGATGATCTTGTGAAACACCTATAAACGGAGTACATTAAACAATGCAACATTACATAATAAATGTATTATTCAGAAATCGTAAATACTGTACCTACAACACATATATATGGACCTTTGTACTTTTTAATCTCCTACAACCCTGTCCTTTTCCTTAACGAGGTGTAGATTTTCCATGAACATGTGACGTCTTGCACCGCACACTTCGCCTCAAACTTATCAGATTTCGATTTAACGACGTGGTAGTTAACACTGTTTTTTATGCTATGTTATTTCAAAGCACCAATAAAACTATCATTGTTGGTAAACTGATCACCAACTTTAAATTCACCCGAATCTACCCCCGAACTTGTACGATCATACAACCGGTGTGGTAGATCTGAAAATTCTAACGCATCATCTGCAGACAGATCGACATTATGCATGTGGGTTGGAGATGAGTATGCTCTGAATCGTAGATTTTCTTCTTCATCTGAACTCCTTTCAGCATCTTTAGGTTCTGTTGGAATAGGCTCCAGTTCAGAAAATAAGCCAACTTCTGCATTATCGGGCCCGGGCCCTCGAGGTGGATCCACATCAGAGTCATCTTCTAACCCATAATCATCTGCAGCATACGAGGTCCCCTCACCGGTTGACGTTGTAGGGAGTACATCATCCCTTCTTCTGGGCATTTCATAACATCTCCAATTGGATGTAGATTGCCACCCACTAGAACTTGATGCCGTTCTCCAGTACGTATTTCTAGCATCAAATATCGAACCACCGACGTACATGTCCTATTCACCGACAGAGTGTCTTGCAGGGGATGTACATTCGACTCCGCTACCAAACATGGGTTGTTCCGTATTTTGTAACCCGCTAACTGAGTGTCGGCCAAGGGTCGTGTATACATCTCGAACATCACTCGCAAGTACATCATTTGGTGATGTAAATTGTACATATAACTCAATATAAGGTGCTCCACTAGCAAGATGAGTCTGCACCATTGCCTCCAAGCTACGAGCATATTTTATGTCGAACGAGTCATATGTCACCGGATCGACAGAAGAATAAAATCGATACGTGATAGACAAAACTTTCATTGGCGTTGTTTCGAAAATTTTACGCCTAATTCTTTTACGAAGTTCTGTCAAATCTATGTTCTGGTTAAAAATCAGTCGCACCGTATTCTCCGACAAAAAAACAACACCATTCTCGGTGTGGCAAACCTCACCATCGTAGTAAATAATAGCACTAATACGTTCACTCATATTTGAAACTTTAACCTTCTTAGCCTTTCTAAATTGTTTCTGCTGTGACTTATGCATTTTGAGAACATTTTTTGCCTCATTTATAGCCTCAGCCCAAACATGTTACTGTAGCAAAAGCGCGTCCACGTGGGCGCGATTTCACAAATTCCCCTCATAAAGCATCCTGATAGAAGCGATTTTATACTATTTGCTCAGAAACGTCAACTCGAAATTATTTCTTCTAGGACCAACTGTAGCAAAAGCGCGTCCATGAGGCCGCGATTTCACAAATTCTTCGCAAATAGCAGCCTGCTTGAAGCCTTTTTTTATACTATTTGCTCAGAAACGTCAACTCGAAATAATTTTTTCAGGACCTACTGTAGCAAAAGCGCGTCCACGTAGCCACGATTTCACAAATTCTTCTCATAAAACATCCTGGGAGAAGCGATTTTATACTATTTGCTCAAAAACGTCAACTCAAAATTATTCCTTCCAAGACCAACTGTAGCAAAAGCGCGTCCACGATGGCGCGATTTCACAAATTCTTCGCATATAGCACCCTGCTTGAAGCGTTTTTTATACTATTTGCTCAGAAAAATCAACTCGAAATAATTTTTTCAGGACCTACTGTACCAAAAGCGCGTTCACGTGGTCGCGACTGCAATAATCCTAAACTTAAATCATCTTGCTTTGATTTTATCTTAAAAACCCATAAAATTTCCATAAAATATCCTGCAATAAACACGAACGTAATCCAAATTTCCATAAATTTTAATTAATTTAAATACGAAACCCTATTCCCTAAACCCTAAAATTTAATAAAATTTAATTTTCAAAATGTTATTTAATTTTAATTAATTAATTTATTTATTTTTGAAACCCTAAAAATCCCAAAAACCCTAAAAATCCTAACGTTGGAATGACGGCAAAATCGCGTCCCTAGGAACGCGCCACATGGCCCTAAGTCGCGGCGCGAAGGAAATCGAGCCCCTCAGACCGCGATCTGTTGCCACGTCAGCAAAGCGCGCTGACGTGGCCGCGACTTGCTGACCTATACCCTGACATCGCGCTGACGTGGCAGCGATTTAGGGGAATTGGGCCCATTCCGGTAAATAATCAATTACAGGGCCTATTTTCGTAAATTTAAAAAAATTTGAGCTTTTTTTGTTATTTTGCCCGAAAAAGGCATCATTTGTTCGTTGATCATTGTAGAGGTGCTATTGCTTCGATCTTCATGTTGTTGTATCCTAGGACACATTCGACCAAACATTTCTCCAAGTACTGTAGGAGCGGTCGAATCTATCTTAAGGAAACCGTGTAAAACAGGCCTCAACATCTAGTAAAACTCGTTTCTTCTTTTTGATTTCTGGTTTTTATTATGTTATTTATTAGTTTTTCATATCCGATAATTTGAAAATAAATTATTCAATTTATTTTATTTTTTATATATAAATATTTGTTTATTTATATTTATATATTTTTATTCACTAACGTGTTTTGTCCAACAATATATCCTATAAATGATGTCGTAAGATTTAAATTAGAATTATCTTTTTACAAATCTATGATTATTTTTAAATTTTTGTGATAAGAAATTTCAAATTTGAATCTAAATTTGTGGATAATTAAACAGGATAATTCAAATACATGTTACAAGATAGCCCAAAATGCTAAGTCGTGACACCTGCATAGGTAACTAATTGATCATATATACATTCACGACACTTGTAGATAATTATGGTTTCACCTTCGTATATTTAGTATAAACTCTCCCAAATCTTTCGATCTTTTATTTCATTGAGAAAGACAATGTTAATTTAATAATTGAAAAGTTTCTTCTAAAGAAGACTGGGATGAGCTTTGACCCAAATCCATGACAAGAAAATGGACCTAGATTGAGTAGAGGACGGACTCTATCAAGGCTCAACTTGAACTAAAAGTTATTTATGGGCCTTTTCTTTACCTCCTTCACAATGTATATAAAAACTTATATTTGAGTAGATATCACAAATTAATCGGATATTAGTTTAATTAAAAAATTTATTAAAATAATTTTATAAAGTAATAAATATTAATATAAAATTATTTTTTTGATTTAATGTTTTTTAGTAAAATAATACTAAACTAGGATTTGAATCGATGACACATAAATTTTAAGCTTTTAACTTAATCAGTACAACTAAAACCTCACTTTATTTTAATATAATTTTTTTATAAATATATTTTTTGTACATAAATTCGGTGTAACAAGTTAACTGACATCAATTTAGTTAGGAAAAAATATTTTAAAAATAGTGTTCTATAAATATTTTACTTTTATTGAAAAACAATTAAAAATAACTTACCTCTTATATCCATGTAGGTTTTTTTTAATCAAAACATTACTTCTCTCGTATTATTATTAATTTTGAACAATTTCATTATAGGTTCTGATCACATTTGCTATTTTTGATACGATGTCTTGAACTACCCATAGTTTCTCCCCAACTCATAAATAGAAGGATAATACACTTGAACGCACTTGAACCCACACCCTCTTACATTGGCAATAATGTCTATGCCAATAAAGATACTATAATCTCAAAATTATATACGAATTTTATATATATGTTCAAAATTATATACCAATAAAGATACTTTAATGTTCAATTTTATATATGAATTTTGGTTTTGCATAATTTTATACATAAAATTTTTATTTGAGACAATTCTTACAAATTATTAACACAATTATTAATATAGCATCATTTTATGTTTAAAATAATTACATTTATCCAATGTAAAAATAAATTGATGTGTTTATTTTTTAAAAATGTCTATTATTGAATCAAAATTAGAGTTTAGGACTTAAACCAAGTCACATAATTGATTGTACTCTCAATTAATGCACTCAAAATAACCGTTTCTCAAATGAACAACAATAAGTGCTCTTAGTACATTACATATACAAGTCTCCTAAATTTATAAGGAATTGAGACTTGCTAACATACTATATCAATTATAATTTTTCTTCCTTCGAAACAAGCAAGATAATATGTATAAAGAACATATTCAATGATACCAGGACAAGTCTTGATTCTTCAGGATATACTTCCAAATTTTGCTCGATTCAATCACATTCATCTAACTTGGGAAGTTGATTGCTTCAATTCAAATCTAAACCAATCTTTACTATGTGTAGTTTGGATATCAAAGATGAGTTTATTGTCGTCCAAAGTATTAGCAAGAATCATAGCCCAATAAGTTTTGTTGCTCAAATTTCCCAACTTAAACATGATAAGTTTTCTAAGAAGACAATGCTATGATCAGTCGACACTGATCCAGATATTAATTTAGGCATGGCTTAAAAACTGCCTCAACACTTTTTTTTTTCAATAAAAAGAACAATTTATTAATTACAAATTTCAGTACACAAAAAAAGTCAACTAGGTAAACTGCAGGGGCACACTAGATTGGTAGGCAGGGGCTTTGGTCCCTTAGAATAGAAATTTACATTTTAGCTCTTCTAAAATTCAAAATGTTATAAATTAATACATGGTAAAATCATATTTTGATCCCTTAAAATGATAAAACTGTGATTTAATCTTTCTAAAAATTACAAAGTTTTAAGCTTACAATGAAAAATTTTACATTTTAACTCTCATAAAAATTTTAATCTAATTTTGGTCCCTCTAAAAAATATTCTTAGCTTCGTCGCTGTCAGCTTGGGACGTAAAATGTCTAAGAGATAAAAATAAACAACATATTATCAGCTAGATTCCTCGGAAGGACATCCATGCACTGGTTACCCTCCTAGTAGATACAGAACAGACGGCTACATTAGAAACTCCTTAACATAATCCTACAGAAAAACGTACTAACTATACGTTGAATTTTGCATACAAACAATATACCAAATGCTTTCCCATCATTAAAAGAAACAAGAAAGACAAAGACAAAGGTTTGGGACATGCATGAACATTGGCTCCCAATGCCCAAGCCCTTCCCCAGGAATCACATGAAATGGGAAGGGTACGAGATTTCAATGTTGGGGTAAGGAGAGACATATTTTTAGGTAATTTTGTCTCTAATAGTTAGGACTTTTCTTGTCAATGAGGGCAGTGAGCAGTGTATCTATATATTTATGTTTTGACCGTAAAAGAATGACAGATATATATATATGTACGTTGCTTTGTTGTTTTTTGGAGTTAATTTTAATTTTACTCAAATGCTAACGAGCTTCACTTTCTTCCCTAGTTGCTATGGTACATAAAGCTTTGCCTTTGATAACAGAAGGTGTGTTCATAAGCTTTTTCGAACTAAACACAATTTGCACCCCTAAAATGCTATTTCGCAACTTGGGCTGTACCATTTGACTTGCAGACATGAGGGACTCATCAATTTTATATTTAGTACAAATTGCGTAGGAACTATTAAATGGAGGAAAGTACTTTTTATTATTTATTATATTACGAAATTAATATTAAAAAAAAGTATGTTAGTATATTAACAAAAGCAATATCAATTAGAAAAAAATAATTTAATTAGATAAAGTTATAGTAATATTGAAATAAACATAGTAATTTTATATTTATTAGTTTTATTAATTATCATTTAATTAATATTACGGTTAATTACTAATTAAAATTAAGATTTGGTACTATAAATAGATTCAAACACTTATTGAAAAAAAAACTTTTAGTGTTATCTAATGTTTTCTACTTTTGTTAGTCTTGAGTAGTTAACTAGTTATACTGTGAGTTGCAACTTAAAATATAATTGAAATTGGAAAAGTGAAACAGTGAACACGTGAATTGATTCTGCAATTCCGAACTTGTCTTTTATGTCTACAAGGCTTTACCTAGAGAATTATCCATTATAATTCAACACTACAATACGTTATTTAAGCTCAACTTACTCATCTTCTCACTCCTATACAATTATCTAAATTCACTTTTCCACTAAGTATTTCCCCCTTAAAAACTTACTCATAAGCTAATAAGCACAATTTATTTACAACACAATATTCACTCAACACAAACAAATTAGTGTTGTCTTTAAGTCTCATCAAAAAAGTAGTATGATTTATATATAAAAGAGTTGTAGATTTATAATAGCTTTCCCAATTAGTCACTTGATGTGATGTGGAATAAAAAGATATTTTCATCAATTAAATTTCTATCAATCATGAATATCTTTAAATAATGTAAGAATCATACTATAACTCTTTAAAAATATCTTAACTTGATTGAATAGCTTCACCAATTATGTTCACATAAATTGTTCCTTTGACGTCCTAAAAAAGTGAAATCTATTCAAAATATGTCAAGAGAATAGGTAAGCTGCATTTTGTCTCATAGCAGTTTTATAGATTACATCCGACCCATTTTTTAAACTGTTTTATCTCGTATCGATCATTTTTCAAAATTTTGAGACTTACCCGTTCAACAAATTTGGATTTGAGATGAGTGCTTCTAGAATCTGTGCCAAATTCTAATGCATGCATCAAGACACAAAAACATATTAATCACTCTTTCAAATCTGTATTCGTGTAAAACTAAACCTATTCCTTTTCTATTTAGAGCTCTTTTCCCAATTTAAAGATAAAAACTATAAATATGATTTTTTTTTATTTACAAAATAGAGAATACCCTTCCGAAAATCCTTACATCAACATGCCACCATGCACGTTAAACTTTAGATCAATCATCATGACATCATCCTCATCTTAGCACCAAATTACTAGCTAAAACTTATGTTAATTTCTAATGACAAGGAAAAGGACAGTTCACTTGATACAACTTAATTTCAAAGATTTGATTTGCTTGTTAAAAGAGAGAAAAGTAAAATAAATTTCAAAGATTTGATTTTCCTAGTTAATTTCCATCTACATTGATTAGATCCTTAGTTTACCGAAATTAACTCCTTAGCATTCCCACTAATATCATTTGATTAATACGCATTATTGTCCTTTATAGCTCAATACCATCCCTCTAACGTCAACAATCAAGTTCTTTGTCAAGTAGAGAATTTCATATATATATATATATATTAGAGGTGATTTTACTATAACGACTTATCAAATCAGTCCCTCTACTATTAAATGAATCAATTTAATCATTGTATTATTAAAAAAAATCAAATAAGACTGAATTGTAATAAAGTTAACATTTATTATTTAAAAAATATAATTTACTATTTAACATGGTTAATGTTTTAAAATTTTTTATGGTTTTGGAATTTTTTTTTTTTTGTTTGGAATTGAACTATGTTGAGGGGGAATCGACTCCTTTGGGACAAGTCTTGTTTTCAAAGTGTTGTCCTTTAGGTAGCTAACCTAGACCCCAACAATCGAAGGTATTGTCTCCTTGTTAGGATTTTCCCCGACCTCCATGGAGAATTGTATACGATTCACGCTCCGGGTCAACTGCCTAGAGAACGACACTTCGAAGACAAGACTTATCCCAGAAGAGTTAATTCCCTCGTCAGCAAACTGCAATTGGAAAAAATAACTTTCGATACATTTTTAGTACAGTAAATATTAACTCTATTACAACTTACACTTATTTGATCCTTTTTAATAATAGACGGACTAATCTAATCCAGTGAGACCTTCAATGCATTAACCAATTAAAGTGGGGGAACGGAGACAAACTTGATACAACTAATAGCGTATCTTAATTAAACTCAAAAGATGAACACGCAATGGCACACTACTTAGCTTCAAAGTTCAAAACCTATCAAATATATATACAGTAAAACGCGTTGCGAACCTTTAGTCCATTCATTCAATTAGTTGAATGAAGTAGTGGGGTTTTCTTTTTTCTTCTAGTTTCGGTTTGCTTTTCAATTTTTAAGTAACCAAATTATAGGTATTTCTTAATTCACATATTGACTATTTTTCTATTATATATAATTTCAAACCATCCCCAACCTTAGGTCATTGAATATAATATATATCAACATTCATGAAAGTCATAATCCTTTAATTTCAATGAGTTATATCATTCAACTTATTATTAACAAATTAGATCGTTTATGTAATTATATACATAAAATTTGAATTCTGGTTTATATGCATACATGAAACTGTAATTTTGATTCAATTATACACATTTAAAGAACTAGATACATACATTTATTTTCATATTGAATTGATATACTTGTTTGTGTGTGCAATATATCAACGTAAAATGATGTTAATTCGATAATGTTGTCAATGATTTGTGAAAACTGAATCAAATCAAAATTTTATTTATAAAATTATACAAAATTAAAGTTCATGTATAACGTTACACATTGGATCAAAATTCATGTATAGTTTTGATATTTACCCCTAAAATTAACTTTGGGGATTTTCTGATGAGTTATGTATGAGAAATACTTAAGGAAATTAGCATAAGTATCTTTGATGAGGACTTTGATTTTCGTTTTGATGAGTCTGCTGGTGGATATAGAGTTTGATTATTTGGGATATATCTGTTTTTTTTAGTGTTGAATTGCATGGAGGAAGTGAACACTTGTTTATTCATGATGCAATTTTCCTGTCAGGTTTTGGTAAAAGGGATTTTAAAGGGGTTAGGAGCTTTCTGATTGTGATGTTGTCACCGAATTCCTTCGGTTGGTGAAGCATGATTTGATTTTATAAAGGATTTATGTTGACTGCGTGGTGGTGAATCACATTCTTATCATGGTGTTAGGGATGCTTGGTGTACTTGAATTTTACATGGTTGCAATGTATCTAATGTTTTTTCCTCTTATTATCACTCTGTTGGTGTTCTAGTGATTGACGCATCGGGTTGATGCTGGCTGTATGGGAGATCTTTCTTTGATGCTTCTATGGAGTTTTATTGCAGCTGAATTTTGACACCTGCAAGTTGCAAGGAGTTTTTAATTATAGAAAACACTTTTAAATATGCTTAAACTCACATCATACTATATAGATAATAGTGTTAATATGTCAACTGAGTTAAAATTCAATAAACTTATCTAAGATACTTTTTAATAAAAAGAAAACGATATGTAGTAATAAAATCAAAGAAATCATAATTGGTATATTCAAATAATGTGATAAAGGTTTGTATTTGAAGGAAAATTAATATATTAACTATAAAATTAATATCGAACGAAATAAACTTGTTAAAAAAATTCTATAACTATAATAATTTAGTGAAATTTACTTTCAAATAATCTTACATTCCGCCGGTCAAACAACAAAATTTTATTTTCCAACTTAATGAACTAAACATGAAATTTTAACAAACTTGATAATATGCTAAGTAATATCAGATTGCATTAATCTTAGTATCAAAGTAATTTTACGTTACATGAACCAAACGCATTCTAAAGATCCATTTGGATGGACAGTAAATTTGGTTCTAGTGAGATTGAGAACAACAATAGTGATGAGATTAATTACTATAATGATGAAAGTAAAATTAGTATGGAATATATGTTTGGATTAAAACACAGTGATAACAGTAGAATAAATTATAATAAAAAAATAAAATGATTGTTTACGACATTAAGTTTATATAAAATATAAATTTACATATATAATAATTTTAGTAATTAATTTTACCAAATGACCTCTAATAGAAAGATTGTATGAAACTGTGATTTCACGTCATCCCTATCCCTTTTCAATAGGAAAATGACAAATCAGGTTTTTCCTCTCAAAAAAATTCAAATCCAACTAAAACTGCTAAAACTCAGGAAAAAAAATCTGATTTGTCATTTTACTATTGAAAAGGGATAAAGATGACGTGAAATCACAATTTTATACAATCTATTTTCGATCCCTAATTACCATGTTTGGTAGGAGGAAAAAAGAAAAATGTATGATTATTGACGGATTGCATCTTTACCCACGAAATTTTCTCTTAGAAAACCGATAGAAATAGCTTTCATATTAGTTAGTAAAGATTTTCAAAGATGTAATGGAGCCAGTTGTGGAATCAAATTAACTTTTAGCACTTGTTTTTTTTTTCTATAATTAAACTTTAATTTTCAATAACAATAGTAGACCAACTAGTTCATAATTCAATTCATTGTTGCAATCTTTTAGATTTGTTCAATAAAATCGGTAAACATAAAGAAGTAATATAGCAAGAATTTTCATATACGACAGCCTGAATTTCCCAATATTGAGGAATCATGTATATTTTCTACTAAAAATAATTAATGTTATTAAACTAATCATAGAAAGTACAAAATATACATTAATTTTTAGCTTTAATTGTTCTCAATCTTTGAACATATAAAATGTTAGATTTCATTGTACTGCAACTACTAAACATGGAACCCATTAATTTAATTTATTTAAATGCTCATGGACTTCTTTAATAAGTATTTTTGTTTAAATATTATTCAAATCGATTGAATTCCCTTTTTATAAATAAATTTGTATCTTTTGGGTTCATATCCTTAAACAGCTCACATAATTGGCATTTATATATATAAACCTTAATTCCAATATGAAAAGGAGATTATTAATTAAGATTACAACTATTATTACTAATTTATAATTTTATACATTTTAAATGGTCAAAATTCAAATTTCTTTTTTTTAGGGGCCAAAGTAAAATCAAGAATTAATTATTATATAAGGGTAAAATCAAGCCACATCCAATCACATCTTAACAGAGCACTCCAAAACTCTACTAATAGCATTCCATAGCCCTACTCAATAAAATATCATGTCAGAAGGACTTACATCAAGCTCATTCATTTCTATGTAAGGGTCCTCCACCTCGAAAGGAATCAAGGATGAGACACAAAAACTCTACCCAAACAGCACATCAAACTTCCCAATTCACTAATATTTTTACAAATAACTCTCAACAATATCTTGTGAACTGTCTTTAATTATTCCTTTAAAAGATGTAAGTAACAAAAATACATCGGAGTCAATGGTCTTAGGGTGTAGATCATCGATAATCATGCGATACACATTTCAAAGTTAAATTAATTAAGGACCCACAGCCAATTGTTTGGCTTTGAAGATCATTTAGAACAGATATTATGATTTTAGTCAATGCAATAGGGAATGATCTCTCAATTCAACCAATTGTTGTTCTTTAATTCCATCTTAATAATCTTTTGATATGTGTTGTCTTCTGGCTTCCTTTTTTGATTCCTCGACCTAATCAAAGAAGTCAAATAATTAATCCTTTTTAAGGCAAAAAATACAATAGTAAATGGAAATATATAACAAATTATAAAATACCTATACATACATATACTACATGTAGAGAGAGATTAAGGGATTTAGCTCCAATATTATGGCTTCTCTAATTGAACCTATGATTGAGTGAATTATTGCCCCAAATCGTTTAGAAAGTTTTTGGTATTTTTTTTCAAATTTATTCCGGCTTAAATCTCATTATAAATATTTTTTTTGAGTCGATATAAAAAATAAAGAAAGAAAGATATTGAAAAATATCAACCTTGCTTATAAAGACATGTTACAAAAACTCGTAGAGTAATCTTTCACTCTGAAAAACACTCAACCAGAGACAACCAACATCAATTCAAATAAAAACTAAAAGACGGCAAATAATAATCACTTCCAGACTTTAAAAAACGAAGGACTCCTTATTCTGCTTTTGTTAGAGCATCAACCAAGGATTTCGCAATATCCACTGTTTATGATTTTTTTTCAACTACCACTCCAAAGCAATACGCAAACTAATAAATGGGTATTATTAAATTTATTAGTTCATTAATTTTTTTTATAATATTTAGCATTTCATTTCTAGCAAGTCATTCAAACTAAATTTTGCCTTATCACAAGTGGGGTTTTCATTAACATCAAATATCTTTTGTGCGATCTTCTAACAAAGTTCTGTAATTCTTTACGTCCACCGTTAAAATACTTTGGTATATAATTCTAGCCATTCAAACTTCAACATGATTCTCTTGTATTCTCTGACAAGTGGCCTTATATTACATCTACAACAATGCTATACCCTAGCTAGTATTATTTAATTTGAATCAATATACTTTTAAAATTTTTATTTGAGTTGAAATCATGAATTAATCGAGTGTTAACTCAATTGAAAAAAAAAATAGATTTAAGATAATATCATTTGTAGTCTGAACTTTATAATTTCAATTAAAATTTTATTTGCTTTTTTTAATAAATATTTATTTTACATAAAAAAAATTAACCACACATACGATAATCTAATTTATACGTGTGAAAGCAGAAAATTTTCTTTTGTATCGTTTCATTTACGTAGGTACATCATGCCCCCACTATGTTAATTAGAGACGTAAACTCAATTGCGAAATGGTTGAATCTCTCAAAATTTTAATAAAATATATGCCCCCACAAATTGAAAATCTTCAAGCAAAATACGAGGCTTAGAAACCTTTCTAGGCAAATTTAGCTTTCCCAACATGACAAGCAAGTTAAACAACCTGTTTGAGAAAATGGGTAATGTGTAATGACTAATCAGAAAGCTCGAGTTTATGTAAAGATTGTGACCTAGTAACACTCGCGGATATTGACACTAAATTTTGAAGAATTTAATTATTTTTTAAAAAAAAATTTTGAAGAATCTAATGAGAATTCAAAAAAATTTGAAGGGTTTAATAAGAATTTTTCAAATAATTTAGAAGTCTAATTAAAATTTTTAATGGCCTAATAAAAATTTTAAAAAGATATTGAGGGACCAAAATATAATGATGGCAAAATTCAAACCGCCTGATGAATTTCCAATCGATTCATTTTGATTGGAGAATTTTTTTTCTTGAAAAATAGATGCAAAATGAGACAAGGTGGATTAATTTCTTTTTGAACAATATGGGTATGGAGCGTTTATGGTATTTGCTTGCTCAGCTCTGCCTTAATCTGCTATATGATATTACAATTTTACCCTTGTATATATAATTATTACAAGGGTAAATTTATATAATGTGTTATAAACTCATATATTTTATGTTTAAATATTTACTTGCTTTTAAAAATATTAAAAAATAAGAAATAATTAGTAAAAATTAAAATGAAGTTGCGAGGTGTGGGATAGATGCATCAACATCTATGGAAGTGGTAATAATTTTCAAAATTATACATCTATAGTAGAATGGATAGGTGATGGAGCAAAACATGTCAACTGTGAAATGATGGTAGATTCCACAATATCCGTCCCGTCTCGCTTTATTGTCATCCCTATCAAGATTCCTTTCTCCTATAGCAACTTGCCTCTGTCTAAGCAGAAATGACAAAAAAAAATGTAAGAAACCATAAAATATATGTGTGTGCGTGTATATATGTATATACTCAATTTTCACTGAAGTATGAAAAACGTTTACAATGTACAACTTTTGTTGTGCAAGTGCTTAATGGTCTCTAGGAGGGTAGGGTTACACTTTTTGGGGGGCAAATATAAGGCTATATTGGGAGCAGCATTGAGCAGGCAGCACCATGAGAGGGGTATGGGACCGGAGCTTTCATCGTTGGTCGATTGCAATCACATGTTAGGTAGATTTAAAAAAAAGAAAGAAAGAAAGATAATGGCTTAAATAAAAAATAAAAAATAAAGAGATAAGACTTGTAGGTAGAGTTGGCTAACAAATTTAAAGGTTAGCTAGAGGGTTCATTAATTGTGTTTGTGCTAATTTTCAACATTTCCACTAATTAATTGTAATTATTAATCTTCTACCTTGTTGTTAGTGGTGTGTTTATTTGAAATAGAAATTAATTTAAATTGGTTTAAGGAAAAATTACTCCATTTCATCGTGTCAAAGTTGAAAAATTTTGCAAAAAATTTTAAAAAATATATAATTACTAAACAACTCAATTATAAGCCCAACAAAAATGAAAAACCCCTAATTTGTTAATAATTCTTACAAAATTATTTTACAAAGTATAGTATACTCACAAGTATGATATAAGTATAAACGTATACCTGAATAATTATGACATAAAATCAATCAAATGTAAGTATAGTAGATAAAGAATCAAACAAAAGGTAAAAGTATTGTGGAAGTCCTTATATTGAGTTGTGGATTGTATTTTGCCCCTTTCACTCAAAAAAATGAGTAAATTAGTCCATGTATATTAGATCAAAGAGTAAATTAGTTTTTTTCTGTTAAAAATTTCATTCATTTCTATTGCTAAAAACATATAGTGATCGATTTTTAATAGTAAAAATAGATGAAATTTTAACAAAATAATCAGTTTGATCTTTAATCTAATGTATAATAACTAATGTTTCTATTTTTTTAGTGAAAAAGATAAACTATAATCTAATTTTTAATGCAATAATCTCCATAATACTTTTACCCAAACAAAATTCATTTATGACATATGCTTATAGAAAGACTAAAAATTTATACATTATACTTTATAATGACGAATGGTAAAACTTCAACATAAGTGTTAAAAACCCAAAACAAAACCAACAATTTAAATGTGATTTGTGGGGTTGCCCTCGTGAAACAATCGCTTCCTGTGAATTTTATTGATTTCATTCATTAGGTGAAGGTTGGATGTGCGGTGCAGTGCGTTTAGTTTATTTTCTGTCTTATGCTAAAATATCGTTATAGTATCTAATTTTATTATCATTATTGGTTTTACACTAATCACAAATAAAGGTATCGTCCATCTAAACTAAGCCTTATTTATTTTTTAACACATGAAACCATCCCAAAATTAGAAATAAGCATAAGTAAAACAAATGAAAAACAATTAAACTTAAAAGAAATACTCAAAATGAAAAGGGGTTTCTCTTTCTTTCACATGCAATTGAATCAGAGTCGTCCCATGCACAACCCAAACTTTAAATAAAGAAAAAGAACCCTAAAAACGAGTATCACCCGTAACATCAATCGGTACCATAAAAAACGAAAATCAAAACGTAATTTAATATAAAGACAACCTAATTTGATCGGTTTATTCATTAAATAAATGTTTTTTTTCTTTTTGGAAATTCTACATACAATTTTTGGAACTTATATACAATTTTTGGTAACAGAGCTTAAAAAACAAATATACAAGTATCTAACGTTTCGTTTCTTCAATGATCAAAAAGCCTGTATTTGGCATTGTTTAGCATCTTTCATAATTGAAATCACTAGCATACAAAAAAACACACACTAGCTGACAAATTTAGACAGAGAAGTTCAAAGAAGCTGATTAAAAAAAAAAAAAACAAAGAGCGGTTTTGTTTGAGTTCCATGTTACAAAAGAACCCTAGTATGAGATATTGTGGGCGCTGTCCAAGTTGTATAAAATAATAAACCTGATAATATTACTGTAGAAAAACAGCAGAGTGTCGGGGTGGTGGGGAGAAACTGCCCCTGGTTTTCGAAAATTTCTCCTCCCTTTTTCACTTTCTTTCTGTATTGTGGTTCTCGTCGACATATGTGTCATTGGTAATATAATTATATATGTAGCTCGTTTTTGTTAGATTTAAAATTTGAAGATGATATATTTTAGTTTCAATTCGATTATGCTTTGGGACTCATATTATTTGTAAACTTCTTCAAGAATGGATTGATCTGGTAAATTATATTTGTTGACGAATTCAATTTAAGATTTAATATTTTTTCTTTTTATATGATTAATATTTTTAATGATTTAATCGTTAAATTTATCGATATAATAATATTCGTTATGCATGTAATTTGTTGAATTGATCTGATATATCTATTATATCGATCTAAAATAGTGTATATATTAATATTTATTGAATGGTTGAATTTTTTTTACATAAAATAAATAGTTAGGAAATTTTAATTTACGTCAAATTTAATATGCATGATTTATATGAATGGAATATAAAATATGACAGTTGGATCATTAAAAAGATTAATCGTACAAAAATATACGAAGGGATGTATATGAAATATTGGGTTGGCTTGGCTAGAATTGAATTTAAATTAAATTTAATTAAATTAAAATTTTAATTAAATTTAATTATAATATAAATATTAATGTAAAATTTATTTTTAATATTTTTTTTAAAACAAGAAAATGGGTCTTTTGGGCAAATGATGTCAAATGGACTTTGACAAATTTTATTTTAGAATTAAGTTAATTTTTGGTTTGATTCGGCCATGAACACCTCTAATTAGTAATGTATAAATTTATACACTCATAATATATCAAGTGCAAACCTGTTAATTAAACCCCTGATTGAGTTGATGTCATGAGTCAACTGGGCACCAACTCGTTATAAAAATGAAGAAAATGCCATTCCTTATTTAAAATAAGTTATATTATTTTAGGATATTTTAGTCTATTTAGTTTAAAAATAATAATAAATAATTTGCACATGGTGGAATTTGAACCGATAATATTTGTATCGATAAAACTTTATCTTTATCACTCAACCAAATTTTTTTTTTTGAAATATTTTGTACATTTTAATTTTATTATGCATATTTTGTTACCTCCATCAATTATAGTGTCACAAGTTAACTCGACATCAACTCAAGATTGATAACAACACCATGATAAACAACTGTAGTGCTAATTTGATTTACATTTACATGTTTAAATATCATTTTGCTCACAATTTAATCTATTTTTTTCCTCTTTTTAATCTCGTACATATTGTAAGTGTTATTATTAATTAGTTTCAAATAGTATGTTTCATTATTTATTGTATATTATTTTTACACACACCTACAGAGATGAAAGCCAAAGAATTGACTTAAAGGAGTCAGAAATGAATCATATACAAACATATAATTTCATAAAAATTGAAGGGACTAAATAACAAATTTACCATTTTGGGACCCTCTGTCTTCATCTCTGCACACTCATGTATTCTAGATACGTAATTTTCACAATTAATTTCAAACTAATTTATTGTTAATTGGCTTTTCTTAGTGAGGATGATATCTACTTAATTAGTCTCAATTGAATGAATGCTTCAAAAAAGGAACCCATCACATTAGATGTTGATTTATTTGAGTCATAAAACACATGAAATCATTTTCATTAGTCTTTCAAAAATTAAAAATAGAAGTTGAATTTTTTATAATAAGATCCCCATCTAAAACTATTATTCACATTTAAATCTCATAACCTACGAATATAGACGTGTACCTTTAAACTACAAAAGCTTATATTTGTTGTAATATATATATATTCACACACTGTTGATTATTGGTGACATAACGTATACAATATAATGGCCAACCACCTTTCAATATGAATACTTATATCTATTCTTAATTCTGGATATATAATTTATGCTGAGTTGTGAGAGAACAACACATACAACACGATAATTGTTTCTACATTTTAATTTTGGCAATAATATACATTTTTTAATACATCTAACTTGTTCTATTCACGATCTTTACATACGTAAAATTAGATTTTAATCGATTGAATCTTAACTCGACTGATATGGTTATTGTTGTCAATGCAAGAGGATGTGAGTTCGAGTGGGTTGAAGCATATTATCCCTCTATTTATGAGTTGAGAAGGGGTTATGGGTAGCTATAGACACTATCTAAAAAAGACCAAATATGATCAGATTTTATAATAAGATTCTTCAAAAGGTGAATTATTTTTCCTTCTTTGTTCTTTTCTTTTTCTGCTTATTATAAATACGGTTAAATTAAAGCTTAAATTTGATATTTAGTTTATATGCTTTAATTTTTAACATAATTTAATTTTTATATTTTTATAATGTTATTAATTAGTCCAAATAGTTAATATAGTTATGTGGTTATATATAATTTGAATACCCTAAAAGTCTTATAGATTGACACGGGGCTTCCTATTTCTTTTAGGTTTGTGTCATTTTTTACATCATAATATAATGGTCAAATTTCAATTTTGGCCTCTAGACTAGGTTGAAACTTGACATTTAATCTATATACTTTAAGTTTTGACATAATTTAGTCTATCTACTTTTATAATGTAATTAATTAGGCTAATTAATATTGTTAATTATTTCAATCAAATGCTTATGCTAATTTTTCTTAAAAACAGTATAGTTCTAATAAAAAAATAAATTATCACTACGTTTTGAATAAGTATTTTAAGAAAAAAAAATCTTAATAAGTATTTTTAATGTTATTTTCATTTCTTCTTAAAATTAAAGTACATAAAAGGGAATTGATAGAATATATATATTGAATAATTTTATTATAAGTTTTGATCATATCTGTTCCTTTTGAGACAATGACTAGAATCAATGGCAAAACTAGGGGCTGACAAGGGCTCTGACTCCCCTAAAATAGAAAATTTTCCATTTAGGCCCTTTAAAATTTTAAATTAGTAAAGGTAAAATTGTACTTTGGCCCCCATAAAAATATAAAAAATTGATTTAATCCTTTAAAAGTTATAAAGATATAGACTATTAAAATGGTGAAATTACATTTTTGCTATAATAAAAATTACAATTTAATTTCGGCCTCCTTAAAAATATTTTCTAGTTTCACCTCTACCTAGAACTACCTATAACCGCTCCCCAACCCATAAATAGGAGTATAATGTGCTTCAGTACACTTGAGTCCACGCCTTACTATATTGGCAACAATACCCATACTAACCGAGATTTAACTCAATCGACAAATTGATGAAATAATTATATATTTCAAACAAAAAAAAATATATAAGAAAAAATGGAAAAACAAAAAGTGAAGCATAAAGTATCATCCCGTGATGATTTTCGATAGATGGATAGATAAGACATTCAACACAAAAACCAACTTTTCTTTTGCATATTATATATTACATTTTACAAAAAAAGAACACTAAAACCTTTTTTTATTTATTTTGTTAGCCGACATAATTTATTAATATAAAAAAATTTTACTTATTCAAGCTTCTTTATGCATGTTGTTATAAAACTTTATCTGATGATTAATTTATTTAATAATTCTAAAATTAATTAATTAATTTTTTATTCTGGATTAAACCACCATCCTTTTTTGGGTAAGAAGAACATGCATGGGGAAATGGAATGAGTGATGGATCAATATTCTAGGGAGATCTCGTACATTACCACGTGGGGATCTATATATCTGACACGTGTTATTGTTAGAATTTCACGTGCTGGACTATCTCGACCCCACTCCTGCATTATTATTGGTACTTTCAACACTTTTTAAGACAAATTTACCATAGATCTGTTCTCTAATTATTTCTATTTTTGTTAAAACTTTATACTTTTTAGAATTTTGAAATTTAGTTTTTATACTTTTGATCTTTAGACTTATGGTATGTTCTAATCTTTTATTTTTAGGGTAATTTACGGCATAGGTCACTCGATTATAATTATTTTCTTTTTTAGTCATTCAAATAGAAAGTTACAAATTTTGGAGAATATGAAAAAATGTAACACGTGCCTGTGATTTCATAATTATGGATTAAATTTCTTAAACTTATGCTTGAAAATTGAGAGTTTGTCTTTTGTATTGAGTAATTAGACAACAGATGGTATTGTGGTATGGTCGTCGCATGTTTTCATGCAAGCATATAGGGAGTATATTCTGTTTTATTTTGTCTCAACTTAATTTAATTACTACAAAACTTTTTTAATATTAAATAAATACCAATAAAATGTATAAAATGTTTGTGTCAGGATGACATACAGTAACATGCTTTAACGATAGAAATAAATGAAATTTTTAACAGAAATAATTAAATTACTTTTTAATTTAATTACGAGATTAATTTACGTACTTCTTTTAGTAAAGAAAGTAAAATGGGCTCTAAATCTTAATATAAAAACCATTGTTTCGATTTTATTTTCAAATAAAATAAATTTACAATTAATGTTTAATAAGTTAATATAATAATTTAAATATTAGAACTTTCGACAGTAATAATAACTAGATAAAGAAAAAAATGGAAAAATATGATGATGATTAATTAGAATGATGAAATATAATTACAAATTAGGCCATTTGTGGGGTTTTATGTTGATTGGTCAGTGTCGATCTTGATATTTCACTCGTCACTTTCACCACAGATTTATATTTTTCATCTACTTTCTTTTAGGACGGTGGCACACAGATTTATTTTACCGCTTTATGCTTGCAAGTTTCGATGAAAACTAGTACAATTTTTTAGATTATCACAATGACCCTTTGGTCTGTTTTTGGGTAAATTATAAAATTATTCATTTAATTACTTGTGTATTTTTATTTTAGTCATCTGATTATGGAAGCTTTAATTTAGTTATTTAGATCATTTCGATTTTGATCATTCTCGTTTTAAATTGTTTCTATTTCGATCACGCTTCGTTAAATGGTTAGCAGAACTGATGATGTACCGTTTTTCTAACTAGTAAAATAACGCATTTAGTTCTTAATACTTACAAATTTTATCAATTTGATCCTCAAAAATATGTCATTAAAATCTAATTAAATAAAAAATTATATTAATATTTACATACTCTAATTAAATTTTTTATTATGTTAGTATTAAATAAAATTAAAAAAATTCCTCCCCCTCCAAAACCTTCCCCCACAGAGAGAGAGAGTAATATAATATAAAATTTTAATTAGATTTTATTTAAATTAATATAATTATTTATTTAGATTTTCATGAAATATTTTTGAGGATCAAATTGACAGAATTCGTAAATGTCGAGGGTTAAATTTGTTGAATTATTTAGACTTAGAATTAAATTGATAGAACGTGTAAGTACTTAGGACTAAATATGTTATTATATCAATTAGAAAAATGCCACATCATCATTTCTGTTAACCATTTAACGGAGAGTGACCGAAATGGAAACGATCTAAAACGTGAGTAACCTAAATAGAAATTATCTAAAATGTTAATAACTAAATTGAAAACTTTCATAATTAGGTGACCAAAATAGAAACATGCTAACAATTGAGTGATTAATTCTATAATTTACCCTTTTCTCAATAGAGGAGCTTGATTTTAATTTTTAAATTTATTAAATATTAATTTTTAAGAAATTATATAAACCAATTTTGAAATGAACTAATCATTTTACTTCAAAAGGAATAAATATCAAAATTATATATAAACTTTGATACAATGTGCAATGTCATATATGAATTTTGATTTTGTGCGGTTTTATAAAAGAAATTTTAATTTGATTCAATTTTTATAAACTACTAACAATATGTTGGGTTGAACCCGAATTATACAACGAATAAGAATGAAAAACGAGAAAAGTCTAACACAAATATTTACATAGAAAAATCCTTTCGAAGAAGATAAAAAATCACAGGTAAAGAAAAGCTTCACTAAAAGGGCAAAAAACTAAAAAGGGAGTATAAGATGGAGAAATAAACAAACCCAAAACCTGAAATACAATGTTTTTCCGAAATTCCCACAAACTCTCTCTTAATTTCAATCAAATCCTCGAGGATTGCTAAAAGCCCTATCTATAGACTAAAATTCATGACTAATCTAATTAGAAATATCCTAGAGTGATTAGAGTTTGATTAGGAAAAGATAACAATACTTAACGAGGAGAAGAAGCCCGATTAAGTTGAGTACACGTCATGACGTAACATACTACCTTGTCAGGATGTCATTCTTCATGTCATCAGGACGAGGCGACTCTTCTCATCAAGACGTTGTTGATGTGTCATCGTCACGTTGGTTATTCCTCATTACGACGTCACTGTCTGTTTCATCCGAAATACGAGGCACACTCCACAAATTTTTACCTTACTCGTATTTCTGAAACACCTTCTTTGTCGAGCCCTGCCAGGGGTCTAACTCGATCTCTTTCGAATGCTTACCAAGTCTAAGCAATGCCTAAACTTGGAAATTGGAAGACTTTTTGTCATCATGTCTGTTGGGTTGTTTTCTGTGCCGTTTTTGTGTATCTGAACATCTCCTTGAGCAACCACTTCCTGAACAAAGTGATATTGAATGTCTATGCGCTTTATTCTTTCGTGATTCATCTGATCTTTAGTGAGATTAATGGTACTTTGACTATCGCAATATACAACAGTCTTGTCATTTTTATCAACTAGCTCCCTAAATAAACCTCTCTACCAAATGGCCTCTTTTACAACCTTTATGATAGCCATATATTCTGTCTCTGTAGTTAATAATGTCATAATGGCCTAAAGGATGGCTTTCCAGCTAATCGTGCAATTAACAAAAGTGAAGAGATAACTTGTTAGAGATCTCCTTTTGTCTAAGCCTCCGGCATAATCCTAATCTACATAGTCGACTAGACCTTCTGAACATCTTTCGAGTTTTAAACAAGTGTTGGATGTCTCCCTCAAATATCTTAGAATCCACTTAATAGCTTGCTAGTGTAATTTGTTGGGTTTGGCCATGTATCTACTTACTACACTAACATGTGAAATATCGAGACAAACCATAGCTCTAATACCACTAAATGTAACACCTCTAACCCGTCTTTATCGTTAGATTAGGGTTACGAAGCATTACCGTACAATAAAAAACATTTAACATTCTAATATTTAAACAAATTAAACATATTATAAATCATACATTCACATGCACTTTGTCCTTAAATTGAGCCTTTGAGGCCCTAAAAATAGTTTAGAAGTAATTCGAGACTAATTTGAAACAAAACATGAAGTTTAGGAAAAAGTTACAAACACTGAAAAGCAAGGGTCACACGGTCTGGTGACGGGTAACCCTAATTCGGCGACAGAGATGGGTTAGGGGTGTTACAAAACCTATACCCTTTTATTCCCCTTCCCTAGAACTTGAAACCAATAATTAAAGGTTCATTCACATTTAAATCTACTTGAATTCTAAGAAAATTTCTACCCAATCTTTCTCCCCACATATCACCACCAATCCTAACCAAATCTCTACTTACCCCAGTCAAAACAACATTATACACAATTAATGTTTTTAAAGGTAATTTATGGATTTAAATCCATATGCTTACCTTTAAAAAATCAAGTTCCTATGTCACTTTATCCATTAGTTCCAATTCGATTCTCGCAACTAATCCCTCCCTCAAGATTTAATTTGATTCCCAAATTGATAGAGGATAGTAAAGTGCGCCCTTTCTATCCCTCTTGTCAATAATAGATCTAAGAAACAATAATTCCAAGAAAATATCAAAGCAGAACTTGAAAAAGAAAAAGAAAAAGACTCAAAAAAGAAATTCAAAAACCAAACTTGACTTAATCACACAATGAATCAGTAGTGCAACAAAAATCCTAAAAAAACTTACACATTCACCCCTACTTTATCTCTGAAGTAACCCTAAAACTCAAGCAAAAAACTCTAAGCAATCAAAATAGAATTACCCAATACAAAAAAACAACCTTCTAACTGCTTCTCACAATGAGAAAAAGAACTCTATAGAGAGACACTCTCAATTCTAGAGAATTGACTAAGGATACACTTTTTTTAACTTCAAATTTATCGGATATCAATTTTTAAAAATATAGAGGGGAAGTCGACTCTATCAAAAAAAGTCAATGAAGTATCGTCCGACAAGAGTCGTTGAATCCCTCAAAAGGTCAATATTGTCCTCAACGAGTGATTTTTGTTTCTCAACTCTATCAGTGCTTGAAGAGGTAACTTGAAACACAACAGGTTCATAGAGTAGGAGCGCCTCATCGGGTGCCTAATAAGGCAAGCCATGTGCATTTTGCATGGTTGGACTCGAAGCTATGCCCTATAGCGTTGTGCATGGTTCACCTTATCAGGCTTCCGACAAGGCACTCTCACTTTGTAACTTGTCACCTCGTCAAGACGCCTCTGTAAGCACTCACAAAGTTGGAAGACAAATCTCAATAAACGACAGTTCACAGACTTCTCCAAACAAAATTGATCTCCCTTCCACAACAAACAACTACAAAAATTGGATTAAATGTTAAGTTAAATTATATTAAAAACAAATGGAACTGTTGACTAAATTAAGGAGGCAAAAAGACAGGAAATGAAATGGAAATGGTGGAGAGGAGGAGACAAGCATATAAATGCCAAGCCTTGTGAACCAGAGCTGCCTAATATAAACACTAGACATAGTTAATTAATGGCTATAGATCACTATTGGCTAGTGGAGTCTACATATTATTCATGCACTGATTAGAAGTCATATGCATCAGCCAAAACAATCCCTTTAACAAACAGTTCACTTGTAGTTTATATATTGGCCTCAGCTTTCTTATCATATTTGTTAAACCAGGTGAGATGAGAATGGGATAGACGTCCCCATTCCCTTTTTATAAAACAAGAAACATGGCAGATTTATAGCTAATTATGTTATAATAAAGAACCAATGGGGCAGATAATACCAAAATTAGTGATGAGAAGAAACAAAACACGCCATAACAACTAACTTTGAATTTGTGGATTAAGCCAAATTTCTTGAGGCAAAGGAAATGGGACCCCACTAATCATTTTTTTTTATACTTTAATTTCTTATAATTTAATTTTATTATTATTAATGTTATGTTTTGATTTAAATAATTATTAATATTGTTAAAAATTTATTCGTAAGTTAATAATATTATTTTGTAATAACCCACCCTAATAATCCACGTCAAGAATCATCTTGAAAGGTACTGTTGAATTCTGACAGATATATGTATACAATGTGGTCAAAGTTTTAGTGGGATTACCAATTAAATATTAGGTCTTAATATCATTATTATTGGAGAGATTTCGGTGAAAAAGACATGAAATCACCCCATACAAAGAAAGGAAAAGGCAGATTCCATTTCACTCTTAGGCTAATAAATACAACAAATATCATACTATAATCATATAAATTGGATATATCATACTCCCCCACTTTCAATCTATGTAGCTATAAAATCCTCAACTTGTTGAGACTTTCTTTTTCTCAAGGCATCTCCTAATAATAGACACGATTCCCAAAGCGAGAGAGAAAGCAAAAATGGAGATCAATGAAGAAAGTTTCTTAGAGGAATTATTAGCTCTAAGAAGAGAAAATTGGGACACAGTTCCAACACAAATGAATGAAGTTTTCTCTAATGGATGGAACTTTGATTGCTTTGATGATATGAACCTTTCAACTAGTTTGTTTCCAACTACTTTCTGCCATGAATTCTCAACAGCTTTGCCTTTGGAACAAGACTTGGGTTACTTCAATGGAGTTTACTGCCCGTTTGGTGATGAATTCTCAGCACCACAACTCACAGATTCATCAAACAACACCTTTGATACACCACCACCATTTCCAAATATGTTGGAAGAAGAAGAGTCTGGTTTCCTTGCTGACGAACTTAACAAGCTAGATGTTCAAGTCCCTTGCAAAGCTGAGCCATTTCAATCACCAGAAGCACCAGTTTTCAACAATGAAGCAGCTGCTTGTTTAGACAGGAAGAACCGAGGTAAGAAGATGGAAGGACAACAACCTTCAAAGAATCTAATGGCTGAAAGAAGGAGAAGAAAGAGACTAAATGATCGCCTTTCCATGTTAAGATCAATTGTTCCCAAGATCAGCAAGGTAAAAGAATTCGAGTCCCGTCCTGTATAAATGTGTGAATAAATTCTCGGACTAATTTGGGTTTTTTCTGAATAGATGGATAGAACATCTATACTTGGAGATACTATAGATTATACAAAGGAGCTATTGGAGAGGATTAAAAGTTTGCAGCAAGAGACTGAAACAGATTCAAATGAGTTAAACATGGCTCACATTTTCAAGGGTGGGAAATCAAATGAAATCTTTGTGAGAAATACACCAAAGGTAATAGGCTCTTTTTATTTTTTATTTTTGGTTAAAAATGCACCATTTTCTCTAATACCCAAATCTTGAAATGAAGTGATGAGCATGTTTTGGGTGCAGTTTGAGGTGGAAAGAAGAGATGGGGAGACAAGGATTGAGATTTGTTGCAGTGGGAAACCAGGGTTGTTGTTATCCACAGTGACAACACTGGAAGCATTAGGCCTTGAGATTCAACAGTGTGTTATTAGCTGTTTCAATGATTTTGCATTGCAAGCATCTTGTTCTCAGGTAAAAGGAAATAAATTTTATTACCATTTCTCTCCGGAAAAAATATCAGTCATTGTATTAGTGTATTAGTAGTAGGATTATATTTTGTTATCTAATTAAAAATTGGACGAATTAACCTTTATACATCATATCAAAATGTAAAATTCTATCCATTTTTTTTACTGTGAAGCACTATTTAAAACCCTCATCTGAAATGAATTCTGACAAATGATTGTCCATTCTTTACATTTATGGTATTTTAAAAAAAATCAGTTTTCTCTTTAATCTAACATACATGGATTAACTTGTTCATTATTTTAAGTAGATAGAGGAAAATGCAATTTGATCCTTAATACAAGGATTAATGCATTTTGTTCATCTACTCACAAATTAGGTAAATTAGTGCAGTAGATTAAATCAAAGAGCAAATTAATCATTCTGTTAAAAATTCTACTTATTTCTAGCTTTTGTCTTGTTTCATTTTAGATGTGATTTTAAAATAATTATAAATTTTTTTTTGAGGATTTTCAACCATACTTACAATAAAAATGGATAGATATTTTAAGAAAATTATTAGTTTACTCTTCGATTTAACGTATGATGACTAATAGTTCATTTTCTTAATATAAAGAGCAAAATGCGATCTAACTCCTAAGACAAGGTCCTCTATGGTACTTTTACCATTTTTGATCCATAACTTTTTAATTTGCAATCTTAATTACATTTTTTTGGATAACATTGCAGGACTTGGAACGGAGAACATTAATAAGTTGTGAAGATATAAAGCAAGCATTATTTAGAAATGCAGGGTATGGAGGAAGATGCTTATAGGGACTGAAACAGAAGCAACTTGTGGTGAATATTTTTGATATGTTCCTCCAAAATCTGATATTTCAATTAGCTTTTCAAGTGAGGAATTGTTAGTAAATTTGCCTTTCTTAAATAACTCAAAAATTTCTAGTCATTAAGAACTTTGTAATAATTGCTTCAATTTGGAGATGTTTATTAATGCAAGATTCTTTATTAGCTTTTCCATTTTTGTGTTGGTAATTTTCCAACAAACCAATTGCAATTTTAACCCAAATTTTAATTTTGGTCCTTATTTTATGTATAATTTTGAAATTTATATTTTAATTTTTTACATAATCCAAAACTTCAACTATCATAATATCATTAAATAGTATAAATACACACCCTTTTTATTTTTATTTTTATTTTTTAAGATTATATAGCAATGGTCAAATTTTAGTTCTGATCTCTATATTATGATCAAATTTAAAGTTTGATATCTATACTTTAATTTTTAACATAATTTGGTACCTCAACCTTTTATAATGTCTTTAATTAACCTAAATACTTTATTTTGATTAAAATATTAGCGTGAACATTTTAAGTATTGTAAACATCATTAAAATTATCTATTAAATCTTAGTAGTACAATGTCATTTTTGGTGACATGGCTACTAAGTTAGTTTTTTTTTTCAATATCAATGTCATAATAAGTTTTTTTTTTCAATATCAATGTCATAATAGTGACTCTAACATATGAATTTTAATGGTTCTAATAACTGGACTTGAATTTTAAATCCGAAAAATAAAAGGACTAAAATTTTGAAAATAAAAATATAGAAACTAATTTTCAAATATACAAAGAATATAAGGATTTGGAGCATATTTTAACTTTTAAATTTTTAGTGTAAAAAATAATAATTAACATATCTCGACTCTTATAAGTTGGAAAGGTAGCTGCTTAATTGTTAGTTGAAACTCAACTTCTATTGGTGACTCGTTTGTTTTGCTTCTCTCAAAATTCAAGGCCATCATGGTCCAATCTTGAGGAGATGGGGTTGCATTTTAGACTTCAAAAGCATAATGTGCCACAATATGGTCCAATTTTGAGGAAATGGGGCTGCAATTTAGGCTTTAAAAGTATAATGTGCCACAATATTGTCCAATTTTGAGGAAATATGGAGTTGCATTTTAGGCTTTAAAAGTATAATGTGCCACAATATAATCCAAATTTTAGTGAAAGATATGAACATTTATGTAAGAAAAATAAATAAAGGTTGGTTAAGAGTTAAAAGATGTTAAATTCAACATTCATGCATGCTTTTAATACCATCATGTATATCTATAAGAAATTTATATTAAAAACCAAATATGGGTTTAGTCGAAAATTGAAATGGTACAATTAAAGCTTTGAAATCTACGATCCTCATGTTTAAATTATATCATGTATGGATAAATTATTTTTTGTTTTATTTAATATAAAAAAACAAAACACCCTCATAGTTATATTTATTACTTTGTAAAAAGGATGTATCATTTAGCTAATATCGTGTTAGCTTGACACCAATTCAATCAAGAGCTTAAATATAGTATAAATAAATTATACATAACACATCGCGGAGTATTTCAAGTTCAAACCTTGATAATTTATTTTAAGATATTTACTTTTAAAGATTTTACATAATTTATTAAAAGACATAAATACACTTATAATCATATTTTTTATTTGTTAAAAAAAAGGTAGTTTAACTATTTTTAACAAAGTTAGTACCTGATTAATTCGTGACATTAACTCAATCAAGAGTTTATTATAGTATAGATATACTATATTATCACACGCACGGTGTGAGAAAAAAATTTACACAAAAACCATATTTTATTTAAAATTTTGATGTTAAAATCAAATGAAATTTTAGTTTAAATGGCAAATTTAATGCCTTGAAAATCTTGGAGTTTCATGTTGAATCCTATATTGGGTTTAAACATTTTTTATTGATTTTACATAAAAAGATAAAAAGATAAAATTGTTCTTATATTAAAATTTGTTACTTTTTAAAAACAAAAGATTGTTTAGTCATATATTAATTGAATTGGTGATTGGACTCGTTACACCAACTTAATTAATATTTAAACATAGCATATATATGGTTTTAAATTACCTAAAATGTTCCTCTATTATAAGATCTTTATCAAATTAGTCCATTTACCATTAAATGAATCAATTTAATCCATATCTTATTAAAAAAATAAAATAAGGTCAAACTTTAAGATAATTAACATTTACAATTTTAAAAATGTCATTTACTATTTAAAAAAGTTGATATCTTTAAATATTTTATGGTTCTTGTTGAGATGAAAATAAAAGTTGATCGCAGAAGGTAACGGACAACCAAAACCCTCAAGATGATCTCCAGAGCACCCAACATGACTAATCCAAGGAAAGCTAGGCCCAAGGCAAGGCCCCAAACGGAAGACCCTCCAAGACCTGGTTCCCACTTGCAAGACCACTTGACCAAGGTTCAATGCATCTCAGAAAGATACCTCAACACCAAGCTAATGATGAAACGTCACATGGCACCAAGTTACTTCACCATTGGCTATAAATGGAAGGATTCACTGCCATTCACAGAAAGACCAGTCATATACTTCACTACATAGCAATTGAAAAGCATCTTCTACCCCTCTTTTTCAAAACTTCTTCTTTTCTAGCATTAAGTTATACCTGATCATTGAGTTGAGTTGGAGTATGCCTCGGAAGGAAGTCCTCTGGTGCCCGCTAACATTATCCCTTTCTCTACAGACGTCCTTGTAAGTCTCCATAGTCCGAGATCAACCTGATCATCTCCCGAGAGGCTAACTTAGTCGATCCGCTACGCTGGGAGAAGCCCACGTTGACATCATCTTTAGAAGCCAAGTTAGTTGATACTCTATGCTAGGAAAAGTCTAGCCACGTTGAGATAATCTCCATAGGCTAGCTTAGTAGATTTGCTACCCCAAGGGAAGCCTAGCCATGTTGAGATCATTTCTAGAGGACAAGTTAGTTGATTTGCTATGTCGGGCATGGTTTTCAAGATAAAACTATTGATTGAATCGATTAAACCACTAATTTTTTGTCCGCTTATTCAATAGGTTATACACCGATTTAACCATATATAATAAATACTGTACAAAGCCCAAATTTGCTCCAGCCCAACAAACTAAATTAAGCCCAATTACTGAAACAAAGCCCGGTGGCCCAAAACCTTAAAAAATTTTGGAATGGCCAGAAACCCTAGGGTTTCTGGCGCCCCTCGCGCCGTTGCTACGCCATGTGCGCCTTCAGCGCGCACCACGCCCGATGTCTGCCACCGCCAGCCCTCCTTTCACCGAAATGGCAAGTTGACCTTGCTGTGTACCTGCAAACAAGCAACAAAAGAGAGAAATGGAAGCAGACTAGGAAAACAGTAGCAAAAGAGGAGATTTTCCCTCGATTTTTCATTTTTTCTTTCGGCTATAAAGCCTAGTATATTGTAAAATGTAGAGGGGGCGAAATCACTGTAATAGGGGGAAATTTTTTTTTCTCTTTTATTTTTCTTTTTTTCGGTTAAAACCGAATCTACTGTAAGGAAGAACTTCTTCTTCCTTTGCTTTTACGATTATTGAAATAAAAAAAAAACAAAACAGACTTTTGAAGGTGATTTTTTTTATTTACGTTTTTGTTTGTTTCATTTTATTTTTATTTTTATTTTATCTTCTACATAAGAAATAAATAATAAAAAGGGAAGGACGAGGACTTACCAGCGCCATCGCCGGGTCTAAATCGGAAAGAGGGGGTTGAGTTTGGCGCCGGAGCTCGGAGGGCCGAAACAGATGGAGGCTCTGCCTTTTTTTATTTTATTTTTTTAGTCTGCTGAAATAAACTAGGTTTTTTTTAGGGGTTTTGAATAAAAACATTAAACGGCGCCGTTTAGCCTCCATGACCCGCACGCGACCCGACCCGCTCCAGGGGGGATCCGCGTGTTTGCATGAAATGGGTTATTTACGCGTGCGGTCCCTCCACTTTTGCAGTGCGTTACAATTAGCCCCCTTTTCATTCTTTTCTTTTATTTTAAATTAGCCATAAAATTTTATAGTTGTTTCATTTTAGTCCCACGTGGAACGACACGCATATGGCTAGGGATAATTGACCAATCGGTCCCCCTCCCTCTGCGCGCGTCACGGATTGATCTTTGGCCTTATTTTATTTTTGGTTTCTCCCCTGGGATTTTGTTTTGTTTTCAATTTAGTCCCGTTATTTTATTATTATTATTATTATTATTATTATTATTATTATTATTATTGCTATGTACATACATACGTTTGTTACACATACATATATATGTCTATATCCATCATATATTTTTATAATATATATATACGCGTATAATTTTTTTTCATATATATATATACTTATATATCTTATCTTTATTATAAATATACATGTATACACATACTCTTATATTTTAGACATTTCATATTTTTATATACATATACACACACATAATTTTTTAAATTTATATATATGTATAAATATACCTACTTCAATATGTATCATCTATACTTTATACTTTACACGTGTGTACATTTTTCCTTTTTATAAATAAATACACGTTTATATTTTTACATTCTCATATAATTTATATATACATCTTAAATTTTTACATATATGCATACATTTTGTAAAATATATCTGTATGTAAATATTTTATATAAACATATACTTATTTTCATATTTTTATAATTTGTATACATCTCCATATATACCTATATACATTTTATTTTCATGAATATAAATATACGTACCTTTTATCTATATTTATATGCATATGTTCCTCATATATTTTATAATCTCAAACTACGTACATCTATACATTTTATAATACGTATATATACCTATATCTTACAATGTACATATTTTAAAATACTTTATTATTTTAAAATACATATATAGAAACACACATCTCATTTTTCGTGTTACTTGATGTTCATTTATTTGTTTGCGTATACGTTCATTATTATTTTAAAAGAACATTTTAATTCTATTTGTTTATTTACTTGTTATCAAGTGATCGATTCATCTCTTATATTTATTTATTCCATTTTTTATGATTGTTTGTACCATTTATCCTTAACTTGTTATATTCGTTATTGTCATATTAACACCAAACATCGAAAGGAAGGTTTTTCTAAACAAGGCAATATTTAGCGTTTGGGAAATTCGAGAAAACGTGTCCTAATGTGCTGGGTTTCTATTTTTCTCGTTCAACCAAATAGCTAAATATCCTTTTAAAAATTTTTAAAATAAGGCAATGTTTTGTGTTTGGAAATTCGAGGAACGTGCCCTAATGTGCTGGGTTTCGATTTCTCGTTTAGACAAATTGCCAAAATATTCTCTTGAATTTTAATCCATGCCATTCGAGTTTTTTTTAAGGATTGTATTTTAAATTTCTTTAAAGTTTTCAGCTTTTCGACATTAAGACATTAAATAATCAACTAGGTACCAATTTTTGGGCGTATCGAGGGTGCTAATCCTTCCTCGTGCGTAACTGACTCCCGAACCTGTTTTTCTGAATTTCGTAGACCAAAATCGTTGTTTTAATAAAATTAAATCGTTTATTAAAAACAACCACTTTTCAAAGTGATCCAATCACACCTCAAAAAGGATTGGTGGCAACTCCCATTTCATTTTTCAAAACCCAAGTCGACCCCGTTTTTATCAAAAAATGGTGTCAACAAATACTTTTTAAAAAAGTTTCAGCTTTAGCATTCAAAGAATTACATTCAAACCTTCTTTTTTTTTTACTTTCCAAAGCTATCTCTTGGAAAATGGAAACTAAATAAACAATATTTATTATACAATTCTTTTGCATATCTCTTTCTTTTTCTCTATATTTAACATAATAAATAATACACCAAAAGGGCCAAGCCTCGTCTGGATCATCTCACTTGATCATCTCCTATGGTCATCTTAGTTGATCATCTCCTATGAGATCATCTTCCATGATCTCATCAAGGACTAACTTAGTGATCTACTTCGTTGGGAGGCTAAGTCACATCAGAATCATCTCACTCGATCATCTCCAAGGCTATCTCTGATGACTCGCTACCTCAGGAAGGACCTTAGCCACAGCAAGATCACCCATCGAATCATCTTGAAGCTCTCCCATAGCTCCTCATCCCGTTTGTAACCATCTCGAGATCCTCTTAAAGTTCACACGTCGTCCTAACACCTCATCTAGAATCATCTGGAGCATTGTCGCCATCTAAGGTCATCTTTGAAAACATTTCGCCTTCGCTCACCAATAACCCTTCACACTTGAGAAACAATGCTCTCATTGTTGTGGTCCGGGAACTTTTTCGGCCTCAACAGTTCTACAAATGAAATATTTTGTTTGTAGTTGATTTGCAAATAAATAATAATAATTTTCATGTCATTTTTAATTTAGTGTTATCCATCAATAGAAAATTTAGTTGTAAAATTATCAAAATTTCATTACTTTTACAAAATAAAAAATATCATTTAGAGGCCGTAATTTCGTTTGTTTATACTTTTATATAAAATCTAAAAAAAAAAACATACATACGATCATATTTAAACCTAAGACATCTTAATATTCAACATCTCAAATTTACTATCAACTTTTTTTTGTATAAATTTTTTCACTCACATCCTAATTATATTAAAAAGGCATTAATCCTATTTAGGTTAAATTAAGTTTTTAATTGACTTTCTATATTACAGTGGTGGGTACAAAACCACGCTTTAATTTGTAATCTATTTATCATTTTAGATTTTTTTTTCAAATATTTTAAATGAAGGTGTAAAGATTACTTATTACACTTGCTCAATGGAATTCATCCTTTATTTCTTCAAGCAATGATTAAGACTATCATGAAATTTGACTTTTTTTTTCGATTATTATAAATATTTAATTGAAATATTAATTTAATAATTAAATCGAATAATTAATTAATTAATTAATTAAAGAAACTATAAATTTTTACATAAGTTGAGACTCCAACCTAACATGATTAAGATTATAATGAAAAATTGTGGAGGTATGCTTTTATTAGATTTGTTTTAATTTGTTAATACATTATTCATCATTAGGAGATAAAATACAGCGGCAAAATAGAGGATCTGAGGGTACGGTACAAGCTACACAAGTAGAATCTGTATAGAAGTACAATTCTTCTATTTGATATCACAGTCTTCCTATACTACTTCTATTTGACATTGATTAGAATATGATTTTTTAACTTATAAATAGATGCAGTCGAAACTCTTCTTATATCATTCGAATTCAACATTAGTGAATTTTCTTCCCCTCTGCTCGTGATTTTTTCTTGAAAGGATTTCCACGTAAAATCTATATATTTTTATTTTTCTTTCTTATTGCTTTGTGATAATTCTATATTTTCATTATCGACATTCAATTTTTACAACCATTAATAATGTACACTTTTGATTTCGTCATTAAGTCAATTAGCCTTTAATCTTTTTATTTACTGTAAAATCTTAGCTTTGGTCCTTCTACCACACTCAAACTTAGAATTTAGTTTTTGTACTTTAATTTGGTATAATTTTTTATAATATCGGGAATTAGTTGAAATAGCTAAAGCTGTTAACAATTTTGAGTAAAATGTTTATATGAATTTTTTTAAGAAAAAAAAAGGGATAAATACGAAAATGATACATCAAACTTTAACTTTAGTCCAATTTATACATTTCACTCACCCCATTATTTATCCGACATAATTTTTCATTAAATCATGTGTAAATTACTGACATGACATTTTATTAGGTTAAAAAAACAAATAAATAAATTTAAATTATTTCCACTTACATTTTAAAAAAAATTCTTGGAGAAAAATAAGAAACTCTTCTCCCAAGTGTGTGCTTTTTTTTAATTTAGATAGAAATAATTTAAATTTATTTGTTTTTTTAACCTAATAAAATATCATGTCAATAATTTATATATGATTTAACGGAAAATTATGTCACGTAGATAACAATGTGAAAATTGGATTAAAATTAAAATTTAATATATAAAAATGTAGTAAATGAAAATTGTGCATTTCCCATTGCAAATAAGAAATAAGTCTTCAACTCAATTTGACGAAGTTAATTAGTGAAGATAAGTTGATGCCCTTGAATCTACAGAAATTATTTGTATACTGTCCCATTCCTTTGATTACTATTATCCTAAATGATTGCAGGTTCCACTTTGGGTTGAAAGTGGAATGCAGAAGCAGAGGAATTGATGGATAATTAGACAATGGAATAGACTAGGACCTAATTAATATATATCAATTTCAAAGGACCTAATATTTACATATTTTGTTATTAGTAAAGTTACGTGATTTTATATCTTTTGTACGACACAAAGTCATACAAACGCACCATCTTTCTTTTGATCTTAGAAATATTGAGAATTTAAACCATATAATTTTATTTTAATATGTAATATTATGGATTATAATGTAAAATTTTATCAATTCAATATATTTTAATAATAATTTAGTCGATTGAGTCTTAGTTCGATTAGTATTGACATTGTTGCCAATGTAGGAGAATATGGATTCGAGCGCGCTAAAACGCATTATACTCCTATTTATGTATTGGGGAGGGGCTATGGGTAGTTTTAGGCATTGTGTCAAAAAGATCAAATATGACCGGAACCTATAATGCGATTCAAATAATAATAATTTAAATTCTAGTCACTTAACTAAAAAAACTTACAATTTGGTTACTAGACTATTAAAAAATTTTCATTTAAGTCACTGAACTAAAATCTATACTACATGGCATTCTTTATTGTCACTACATGCACCAACCGAACACTCTCTTTCCCCTTCTCTTCTACAATTCTGATTTTTTTTCATGAAATAATTTTGGATGTCACGGATCTCCAAACTAAAATTCAAAAAAAAATTTCTTCGATCTTCGATACTAACCGTCAAATCGACTTGGATCTAAGGTATATTCTTCTACTCATCAATGGCTATTGATTTACCATATCGATCGTCAAATCGTTACTTGAAGCTCATTGGTAGAATTTTTTTTAAAAGAAGAAACTTAATAGCTCAATGATTCAAATAAAAACTTTTAAGTAAACTCAATAACTTAAATGAAAATTTAGTGACTAAATTATATGTTTTTAAAATGTAATTTATAATAGACGAGAGCATATATAATGAAGGAGGCGACCTAAAAGCTATATATATAAAGTTGTTTTTTTCCGAGCTGTACAGCACTTAGATATATGAACTGAAATTCTGCAGTTTTTGAAGGAATTGGTTTCAGGGGTGTATGAGATTACAAGAATATACCTGTGTGCTTAACACCATGATTATAGTCGTAGAAGGATTGGGTCAGTACATAATGGGAGCGCTGTCGTGGGGCAGCACAAAAGCATCTTAATTTTGTACTAAAATAATGAAATTTATTAGTTAGTATCGATATTATTATCGGTGTAAGAAGATATAGATTCAAACGTGTTGAAATATATTTATTCTCATATTTAAATATTAAAAAGAGATTATGGGTAATTCTAAATATTATATAAAATAATAATATAATCCAATATTAATTGGATGGTGAATGTAACTTATAAATTTTCAATATAATATATAGAAATAGAAAACTGACATAGTTATTACACTTGTGATAATATGTTTTTTGCTCTAAATTTTGAAAACAACATAACTTTAACTTAATGAATTTAATAGCTACCATTTGGTCAAGACTAAAATTCTAAAAGTATAAGAATTGAAAATCACCAACTTAAAATATAATGACTAAATCCACAACTTACGCATAATACATGAACGAAGAGCATAATTTAACCAAGAAATTAATAAACAAGATTATCCCTAGAAACCTATAACAAATCGTATATACAAGCAGACTAATTATTATAAAGTACAAATTAGATGAAATTAGTGGTAGATCTTGGAACTAAATTTTTGAGGGGGTAATAAAATTTTTAAAAATTTTAAGAGTTAAATGAGATACGTAAACTAAAATAAATCTAAATAAAACTTGTAAATAAATTACACTATGTTTTAGCTAAGATTAGTATAATATTGTGTTTAAAATGAGATGATAGAATAAAGTAATTTGTAAACCCGTATGAAGTACATTCGATTAAACACTGTAGAGATTCAAGAATTTGTATGATCTGGTAACCATATTATAAAGAGACAAAGTACAGTGACGAGAAGGGACCCATAGTTTCCGTACTTGATCAGGTGCTACGACCAAATTTAACGTGCTCAAAGCACTAAGCAAAACCTACCCACCACCAACACTCCCATCAATTTCAATGTATTTTTATGACCCAAGATGCACCCACCTCCAACCATCTTCCTCTCTTTGCTACGTCTATCATTTACATGAAGGAAAAGAACAATGGAGAATGAAGAATCATCGTCAAGTAGACCATCAATAGGGTTTCCTCTGGGTTTAGCCCTTCTTTTGATCTTATTATTCTGCATAAGTGCTGTCCTTCTTTGTTACCTAAACTGGCAGAAGCTTCGTGCCCTTATCCTCCGATCGTCTGATCAAGATCAGGACGATATCGAATCGGATATCGGTCGTTCACCGGACCTCGAAGTTTCATCTCCTGTCATGGTACGGTGTTTCTCTTTTTCTTTCTTTCTCTCTTTCGTATTCGTTTACTCGTAATTGTGATTGTGATTGTGCTTACGTTGGAAACAGAAGCCAAAAGGTAAAATTGTAGGGCAAAGTATGCCGGTTTTGATGCCAGGAGATAAGGTACCAAGGTTCATAGCAATGGCTTCTCCATGTGAGCCACCAAGAACGGAGACGATAACCATAACGGTACCAAAACCTCCGGCTCTTTCGGTGCCGTTTTATTACTCGTGATCGTTAAAACTATCTACTCGTGTCAGGTATTACTGGTAATTGGTCATTAAATTGCATCTTTACTGTACATTTGATGATGAAAATTTTTCTGCTGATAGATTGCATATTAGACGCTGTATATAATTCACGACAGAGCAATGTTCCAAACAAAGAATATATCTATATGTAATTTTTTTTTCTCAAGAAATTGTTTATTGTAAATTCTGATCATCAATATCATGGACAGGAATACATGTCTCTTAACGTCACAAACAAGTTGCAATTATTCAAGCTATCATACTAAAACATTTTATATTTATTCAACTTCGACGCAGTTCTAAACATGGTTTAAAATTTTGCTTCAATTTATCTATATTTATAAATAGTTAATTCAAGCTTATTTTAGAATCACTTAAATTATTTTAATTTTTTTTTAAATTTAAATATATTACATTTAATTTAGTATTTAATAATTTTATATATTTTATTTATTTATCAAAATTCTATATATAAGCATCACATTTTTTAAATGCTTACATAATATATAAAAATAATATAATATAATATAATATATTAAGATTTTAGAAAATAGGTGCGGGCCTTGAATGTTCGAATCTAAACTTGACCCATATTTTCAAACATAATTTTTTATCTAAACTCTCCCAAATTTCAATTAAAGGCTGAACGAACAACCCAATCATGAATAGGTCTATTTACATATATTTATTTTTGTCCAAAAAAAATAATTTTCGGTGGATAATTTTATAGCCTCATTCATCAAGGTTATGTATCATAACTATATTTTGAAGCCATATATTTATATAAAATTTGACAAATTTATATACTCGTTTTCTCTTTATATATTTTTTCTCATTTTTTTTTTTTGAAGTTTGTATTTAGAAATGATCAAATTAATGTAAAATCAAACTAAAATTAAAGACATGGACCAAAAACATGGCCACAAGTATAGAGATTGGACTCAATTGGATGGGTTCATCATCAAGATCTTATAACAAGAAAAATGTCACAAATTAGCATATGTTGCCATAAGATTGAGGCCCACCCCAAGAACTTGTTCATAAAAAAAAACAATTAGATATTTTCATGGGTCCATCAAGCCATGGCCCAAAGCTCAAGTTTGAATTTTATTCGGCCCAATTTGATCATTTATTTCATTGTTCATATATTGGGAGCTAGATTGCTTTTTATCCTCTCTATTCAAAAAATGAGTAAATTAGTCCCTACATGTTAGATCAAAAAATAAATTTGTTCTTTTTATAAAAAAATCATCTATTTATACTATTAAAAACCGATATGACTGATGAAATAATTGGACAGTGACACGCCAAGTACAAGACTAGTGATGTATAATAGAAATGGATGAACTTTCTAACAGAATGATCAATTTGTTATTTGATTTAACGTGTAGAGATTAATTTGCCCATTCTTTAAATAGATTAGATAAAATACCATCCAACTTTTAATAAAATGACCTCTATAATAATTTTACTGAATGTAGTCAGATTGAAGTGAAAATCTGGGACATATCTAATTGAAAATTTAGATGAAAATTAAACATCTAATAAAAATGGGGCTACTCTTTTAACTCTCTCAATTCAAGCTTTTACTTAAGTTAGCTTAAACTAAAATTAAATATTAAAATTTTAATTATGGTTGATGTTTAATTTTTATTATCATGTTTTTTTTTATAAAAAAATTCTCAAGACAAAATCCCGAAATATCTGCTGAAATATTGGGCATCCAACTAAATTATCTTCAAAGGAAAGGATTGAGAAAAAATATTACCAATATATGTTTGAGAGAAAATTATTATTGTTTATGTCAAGGGCTTAGCTTATTATAAAATAAATACATGATTAGTTCAAAGGATTATTTTAACCATTAAATTAACTACCCCTTCAATAGATTAGCTTTAACCATTTTAATATTGGAAGGACAATTAGTGACACTATCAAGGTTTAGGGTTTACATGTGTATATATAATACAAATCAAATAAAATTAGATAACTTTAGTGATCAACAAAACTCTAATCTGATTGGTTTCGACTCGACTTGACTCGTTTTATTAGGGTTAGATTTTTATTTTTAAAAAATCAAGTTCGTGGAGGGTCGAATTGGGTGGATTTAAAAAAATAATCGGGTCGGGTTGGATCAGGTTTGAGGTAAATCTGCCCTGCCTGTCTCGAGATATTTACAAAAATGTCATTAATATATATTTATATTAAGTTTTTGCTTTCAATAAATAAATATATATAAATATATATTAAGTTTTAAGTACAAACTAAAAAAAATATTTTTATTTACTTCAAAATAAAAAATAAAACAAATAAATAAATGTTGGGTCGGGTCAGATCTCTTATTAATTTTCAAGTTTGAGTTTGAGACAAATTTTTTCCTTTAAGAGTTGGAGTCGAGTCAAGGTCGAGGCGAATTCATCAAGGTTCGGGTTAGAGTCGGGGTGGGCAAAAATCCGCCCTGCCTTTCCCCATTGCCATCCCTAAATAATCCGAATTAAGGAAACTCACATTATAGGATTTAATAACAAATAAACAAAGTAACATGTGAAAAAAAAAAGGGAAAAATCTTTCGCATATATATATAAGTTTTTTTTTATACAATGCTCAGAACTATTCATAGTTTCTTTAACACTTAAATAGGAGTATAAACATGTTTCAACATGCTCAAATCTATATTGTCCTATATTAACGATAATGTTGATGCCAGACGAACTAAGACTTAATTAACCACATATATATAGGTTTAGTTACATGACTTTATGATGATGACGTGGCAATGAGGTGGAGCATATCGTAAACTAAAATATTTGAGATAACTACGAAGTTCATTGGTCGATTTGGGTTTACGTGCGATATTAACATATTTTCGTTATATTTGATTAGATTGTTAGTCATCCATTATTTTGAAATTAAACTATTATTTAATATAATATTACTCTTTTATATTATAAGTACCGAATATGATTTATGTCTGCTTAAGCTAGATTGATTCAAAATATAAACCTCAAATTTGACTAAATTTATCCATATTTATAAATGATTAACCTAAATTGTTTTAAGCCTGTACATATTATTTTTAAATTCAAAGGAATAAGTTTATATTATTTTTAATTTAACATTTAATAATTTTATATATAATCATTTATTAAAATTTTAATAAAATAATATATTACATACTTAAAAATATATATCTGGTTGGACTGAGATTGGGCCTTCGAATGTGTAACACCCTTCACCCGTCCCAACGTACGATACAAGTGGTGATTTAAATAAAATTAATACGTTGTGAAATGGCCGTTTTTATGAATAAATTTTGGGTTCAAGTCTAAAAATTTCCAGTAGCACCTTCCATTCGTACCGTGCATCAGGGCATGTGAGGAATATTTTAAATGAACTTTTTTTTGTCCAAATGTCATGTTTTGCTTTTAATATTTTTGTCAAAATCCTCCTAAATTTCGAGCATTACTTTCAACTTTAACAAGTAGTCCAACTCTTGAACCACGCATATACATGAATTAAGGTTTTCATTTTTGTGGAAAAGAGATCTTGGTTCACATGAAATCTCCGAGTTTCCTAAACACTCTCAATCCCCTCTCCTTATAAAACAAATATTTTTTTAAACTAAAATATTAGCAATATTTTAGCTAATTTTTTTTATTTAAAACACAATTTTAGTTCTATTCCCTCTACTATGTTGAAATTATAGTTTTAATCCCTCTTTTTTAATTTTATATAATTTAGTCTCTCTATTTTTACAGTATTAATAGAATGTCTAAATTGATGGCACAATTAATTGATATCGTTAATGTGATAATGTGAAAATTTTAAACCAATTTTACCCATTCAATAGACATGTAAATTTATTATTTGTTAAACACGATTAATTATGTTTTCACTCAACCTTGATTGTTAAACAAATAACAGTTAAAAGAATTCATATCATAACTTTAATGGCAATAAATTTGGATCTACTAATAAAATTAAAGATACAAAATTATGCCAAATTAAATTATACGGATTAAATCTTAATTTTAGCATAATAGAAGGACTAAGATCAAATTAAGCCAAGTTAAAAAGAATTCCTGTCCTTGTCGTCCCACTCCCACAAAATCACATATCAACACGCGTGCCACCATCATCATCAAAACTCCCTTGGAACCGTAAGGGGTCCCACATCGTTCATATTTCATTCACTTCCACTAACAAGCATCCTTGTTTCCTGATTGGTTCCTGTATTAAACATACTGACAAAAAGCGCGTAGAAGAGTATGAGAGAGAAAAGCAGTGAAGGAAGTTATATGTCGCGTTCTTTAGCCGGCAATCCAAAATGAAATTTTTTTAAAAAAATAATAATAAAGCAGCTTTTTTCTTTGTCCCCCAAACACATCATATCGCTTCAATCTGTTTCTCTTTGTCCCCCTCTTTACTTATTTTTCTATACTTCTGTTTAATGGTCTAATTATGGTTTTAGTCATTCTACTATGATGAAATTTAAGATGTAATTTTTTTCCTTTTTAATTTGATTCAGCTTGATCCTTCTACTTGTTATTAGTATATCCAAATTGATAACATTGTTAGTTACTATTAAAGTGAAAACATGATTTTTTCTACTGTTATCTAGTAACACAATTACAGTCAAATGAAAATAAAATCAATCCTGTTCAACTAGTGTTAAATTTGTGTCATCTGAATATTTAAGGGGATAAATCTCAAAACTATACATGAACTTTGATTCAATGTGTAAGGCTATACGTAAACTTTGATTTTGTGAAATTTTTATTTGATTCAATTTTTATAAATCACTAACACGAATATCGATGTAGAACCATTTTACACTTACATATTGGATACACAAATAATTATATTTATCTTATTTAAATGTGTACAGTTGAATCAAAATCAAAATTTTATATGTATAATTATATGAAATCAAAGTTCATATATTAAATCAATACTTTAAATCATTTTAATTTATTATGTCAGAATAAATAAACAAACATTTTTAATTTTATTTGCGTCGATGTATACTTTGCTCCTTAAACTTCGCCACTTCTATTTAGTTGGTATTTGTTAAAAATCTAAGCGGTACTCTAAACTTAGATCTTGTTACGTACTTTAATAACTTTATTATAACACCGTGAGAATGTGATGATGTGGCAACGTCAACCAATAATACGATGACATGTAACAATCTTATGTTATGACATGTGATAAGCACTAATAGAAAAAATTAAAAATAGATCTTTAAAAATATATAATTATTTCATGTTCAAAATAAATCTGAACAAATGAATATCCAGATTCAAATGAATCTAAACGTCATTTTATCCAAATTAATTCCGTACATTTTCTTTTTATATTTTTATATATTTTTAATAGAAATTTTAATTGTATGAATATTAAAATATATAAAATCAAATGTTCCTAAAATCTCAAAAAATATAAAAAAAACCATGAAATTATAATTTATGAATAGTAAGAATTAAAAAGGTTTCTTAAATATTTTTCTCAAAACTCATGATAATTTATTAAAATAAAAAAATCAACCAAAATGTCTTAAAAAAAACGATTGAAGCAAAAACAAATAAGAAAACATATTAGGCGAATTAAACTTACAAATAAATTATATGTTTAGTGTATAAAAAAGAGTGAGGAATTAGAAGAAAAGATTCATGCAAAAATGAAGCAAAGTTGATGGTTTTATTGAAGATGAAATAAACTTTTTTAAAGATGAAAATTATGGTTATATTTTAAGACTAGTCCTTGTATTTATCAATTTCTACAAATTTTGCTCAAAATTAATCTTATTATTTTCGAATTGTTCTTTTTCAGCCCATCCTTTAACTTTTACCACTAACTCTATTTAAAAATCAGATATAATCACAAATTTATTTATCAACCCTTTCAACTTCTGTCAATTAGGCTTCTTACTCTTCTTATTTGCTTTAATTATAAAAATTATAAATTTAAAAAAAATACTCAAACATGTTAACAAATTAAAGATGGAAAAAAACCAAATAATATTTTTTATAAGATTTTTTAAAACACCCATAAGATTAAAACTTGAAATTCACCACTATGGTACATTATATACGTACACACTATGTCCAATAGGAGTTACCCAAATAAAGGTTCAAAATTGAGTCAATTTTTATGGATGAATATTCTCTTAAATGATCAGACCAATCACAAGAATGATTATATATATCTTAAGTAAAAAAGATGTCGAATACAATGACAAATGCTGTCAACTACCATCAAATTCTATCATTTAGTACTTAAAATCTCTTGGTTTTTTCTTTTACATCAAGATTGCATAACACATGCAGTAGTTACCATCAAATTTGAGCAAATTCAGGACTCAACACCCAGTCTCCATTCGCGCTTGCTAAGGATAGTTAGTAGCAGTTAGTCAAGAATAGTTGTTAGTCAAAGTTATTATACGGTTGGTTCGGTTGTAACTTTTTGCTACTCGTTGGTCTGCTAAGGAGTTAAGAGTTAGGTACAACAGTTACATATTCTTGTATAAATAGCTATAGAGACTATATTGTAAAGAGATCATCTTTGCATAAGGATGATATTTCAGTATCATATATTTTTCTTGATTTATGTTTAGTGTGTATCTTGATATGATATCAAAGTTAGACGTCTACTGGTGACCGGAGCTCTCAGGCCTCGGAGTTATGGGACCCTCTGATGTTAATCCTACTATACCGACGATTGAAAATCTTTCATCACTAGTTACTGAAAATGTTTTATCTGGTAATGTTCTCTCTTCTTCCGATTATCTATCATCTTCCAACAATATGAAGGAGCAAATCCGGGTTCGAGTTATGGCTATTACATCCCCTCCCTCGATTTGTAAGCTTGTAATGTACACCAAAAAAATGTTTAAGTTGCCTTAGTTCGAAATTTACTATAAGCCCATTCTTTTTTACAAAATAACAAATGTTACTGTTTGGACTCTTTAATTTAAATTTTATCTTTTAATTGGAATACATTTTAAAAATTTACTAATACACCAGGTTTTTAAAAATTTAATCTCACCATTTCAACTAAAAATTCATTTAGTTATTTATGATAATTTTTTGAAGTATATATATATATAAAATTTTCACCAATATTAAAGTGGCTAACTAATTTGGTGTCACTTAATTTAGTAATATAGGTCAATATGTATTTTGCCATTGAACTTGTCCACTTATACTTAGTAGGTACCTAAATTATTTTTGGACTTAGTACCTCAATTTGGATTATGCCACACACATTGGTACCTCTACAATAATTCCATTAAAATTTGTTGATGTAGAATTGACAGCCAATAGAAAGACAACATGCGGCAATGACATGTGGCAAATCCTAATAAAAAAATATTTTTAAAAATGTATAAATTTATAAAATATTAATTTATATCAAGAATAAACTTGGAAAAATATATTTATAACATTAATTTCAACCAAAACATCATTTGCTCATAACATTAATTTTTAATAAGTATATTTGTTATATAATTTTTTCACCCACATTGCGAGTGTAATAATTTAGTATATTTATAAAATTATGTTAGTAATATTTTTTTAATATCTCTTATTTCCGCTATTATGAAAATATTCTAAAAATTACACATATATATATAGGGTTAATTTAGTTTATTCCACTATTTTTCTAGGGTAAATGACATCGGTGGTTACTAAATTATGAGTAAGGGTTTTTTTTGTCACTCAACTATGAAAAGTTACAAAATGGTCACCAAGCTATTCAATTTTTTTAGTCACTCACCGTTAAATGGCTAATGGAAAGATGACATGGCAGCTTTTAAAATTGACATAATAGCAAATCTAGCCCTCAACATTTACACATCGTGCCAATTTAGTATTTAAAAAAAAATTAGCCCTCAATCTTTACACATTACCTAATTTTATCATATTTTTTACATGAAAATATCATTTGATACATAATTTGTAAAATAGAAATAAAAACAAAATTATATATATTTTTAAAAATCTGTTTATTATTAAATCGGACAATCCTTAAATACATTATTTTTCTTATACTTCAAATTACTAAGAACTTGGTATCTCTCATTGATATTAATTCATTTTCTGTTAGCTTGAGCTGACTGCCATTGATGAAACAAATCAATTTTTTTTAAATTGTTAGACTTACACTTGGGTTGAATTAACAAAACGAGTATTTTTTTTCAAGCAATTGAATTGACTATTTTTTAAAATTTGGGTCATTTTGTTTCTTGCTGTTCATTTTTCTGTTGAATCAAATGTAGGAACAACATTAGAAAATGTCACAAAGAAAAGTAAAAATGCAAAAAATGATCAAATTACAAAATGTGTAAATGTTGATACTATCAATTTTTTAGAATAAAGACTAAGTTGGCACAATGTATAACTGTTGAAGGTTAAAATTGTTATTATGTTAATTTTAAAAGTAACCACGTCAAATTTCCATTAGTAATTTAATGGTTGGAGACCAAAAAAGAAAAAATTAAATAGTTGGATGATCATTTGTAACTTTTTTAATTAACAAATATTATTTTAATAATTGGATGACTGCCAATATAGTATATGCGGAGTGTGCCTCGCATTTATTGGACACTCTGCAGGCACTTAAGAAGACTGGAACTCCCCAAAATTTGTAAGTTTTGAGTTGTTGGATCTTGACAAGTAATTGGACTTGGTTCTATGGCTAAGGGTTGTGTTAATTTTGGAGGAATTTGGTTTTGTTAGGTGATACTCGTGAAGCATGGTTCGCCTGGGGTGTAATTGTTAACTAATTGCGAGATTTGGGGTAAGGAATTGAATGTTAATTTTGGGAATTGTTTGTTGACATGTGTTTTACCAAAATCCACATTTTGGTGTTAATATTCAGTAGTAATCGATGAGTTTGCTTGATGATTTTTAGGCTTAGGAGTTCTTGTTCTTGAATCTATATCGAATCTAAATCAAGTGTGTGTTTCTAACTCGAAACCATCACGAAAGAATATAAAAAATTTAGAAAAACGCAAAGGAAATACGAAAAATCTTTAAGAAAACACAAGGGAAAAAATAATACGTCTGGACCAGGTATGAGGTGTTACAAAGACATTCGATGATTTACCGAAGAAAAGGTAAAATAGAGGCGATGTCATAATGGCACAACGAAACCCCCAAATGAACGTGACGGCAACATCATGACAAGCTTGCATAGGACGTCGTGATGATTTCTCCAAGTTATGCAGCCGCGTTTGAGACTTCAAGTAGGACTGTTTCTCCCCGTTGAACTCTGATTATTCCAGAAATATTCTAGTATGATTAGAACTCAAATCTAAGCCTATTTAAAGGGTCATTGTTTCCCTATTTTGAGAGGCCAATCAACAAGGATTTTTCTTTGAGGGCTACAAGATGCAGTCGCATATGAGTTTTGGTGAGAGTTTTGTGATAATTATGGAGAGTATTTTGTACCTCTTTTGTGAATGCCCTATAAGATTTAAGGTTTTGTTTACCGGTTTGCTCTTTGAGATTTTGAGCTTTGTATTCAGGGTTTTGGGTAATGTACAGTTTGTACATTTAGGTTTATTTTTTTCATATTGTACTATCGTTTGTTTACTCGTTTACTGAAAAGCCGATACCTCTTTTGCCCATGATTTTTCTTTCTTTGAGGGTTTTCTATTTAAAATATTTATGTTCGTTTCTTTCCACTTTTGCTATCTCGTTGTTTATATGGGTCGAGCCACAACAGTATACCTATTTTTCTATTACACCTAATTATTCTTTTTATAAATATATAGTTAATTATAAACTAGATTCACATCAAACAATTAAGAATTAAAAAAAAACATAGTTAGAATAATGAAAAACAGTAGAAGTATTTAAGATGTTTAAATTTTAATAAACAATTACCATTACAAAACTTAACTTTTATAAAATTAAATTTTTACCCATCTTAAATTCTAGTAATAATGAAAACCTTGAGGAGTAATTAATACATATCCCTTTAGGTGAAACCGATGGGGACCCAATTAGATGTCCCGCAAGCATGTGAAAATGGTAGGTGGGATCCAACAGGGGTCTCATTCATGTGAGTGAAAGAGTCTATATGAGATTAAAGTTAGGAAATATTAGCAATGCAACACAAACACATGGCCATTGAGGGCACAAATGGAGAAAGGAATCTTCATTTTGTTAAAATAGAAGCAAGTTTGAGCAATGAGACATATGAGCCTTTGAGTGGGGTGGTTGAATTTCTTATATGTAGCTAAACAAATGACAATTTCATTTTTTTCCCTTCTCGTTATAACTTTGAATTTTTGGATTTCTTTCCCCCTTGGTAAAATTTCTTTAAATGTATAAATACAAAAAAAATTATGATATTTAAAGGAAAAAAAAGCATCATCATTGTGTGTGGCATTGAGTAGACTTGTCTCCTAAGAGTTTTGTTAATTCCTTATTATTATTTTGTGAATGGAATATCAAATTTCGTAACCGGTTTTAGGATACTCGTTCGAAATTTGAAAGGATTTGAACAATAATATTAGATTCAAAAGATGGGATTAGGTTTAAAAAATAGGCCGGGCTCGAACTTTAACATTCAAGGCTTAAGTCAGATTTATTTTTCAATTTTTTAATATATTATGTTATTCTATTTTTATATATTATGTAATTTGTAACATAGAAAAAAATCTATAATAATATATTATACTATAATGTAAACATTTAAAAAATGTTAAGTTGCATATATATAATTTTAATAAATAAAAATATTTAATATTAAATAAAAAAAATAAGCTAGCCTAAAATGGGTTAGAGTTATCCATTTACAAATTTTAAGTCTATATTTCGTGTAGGGTCAAACTTTGGCAAGCATATTTTGTGCTAATACCATACTTAAGCTTGACCCGAACCCAATCTTACTTAACTCATGAACACATCTAATTGCCATATGTTGTTTTGTGTTTTTATATAAAGACAAAACAACATCCTAATTCACTTGTATAATTTTTTATTCAACTAACAATATATAGAATAATTACTCTTTTAATAAATCGAATGCATTGATCTAATTCGAATTATGAATTATAAATGATATAATTATAAAAGTATGATAGTTAATTTTAGTTCCTATCACAAATTTGATCTCTATATTACATCATGATAAATTTAGGGTATGTTTGGAAAGTCATTCAATAATTGAATTTAAGTATAATTGCTTGAAATTATGTATGACATGTTTTGGTAACAATTGTAATTAGTGAATCTCACTAAATTGAGTATAATTAGAGCATCCAAATTACACTCTCCAATTATCAAGAGTGGGGTTGAGAATCAGAGGAATTACTTAGGCAATTAGCGTTGATAACTTTCAAATTTTTTTAATTATATTTTATTGATAAAGAAACAAAATACCAAACATGATATAAGGAATTGAGATACAATTACACTTTTCAATCAAACATATCTAAGGAATTATAATTTCTTATAATTACCAGAGGTAGTAATTATTATCTTAATAATTAAACTTTTTTGAATCACTATGTGCCGTCCAAACGCACACTTAGTCCATTGTGTTAGAAATCACGTTAATTTAGAGTGTGTTTGATAAATTATTGAATTTTTTTATTTCAACATATTTAAATTTTAAATATATTTGATACCAATAATAAGTTTTCACTCAATTCAAATTTTTTAACAAAAAAAAAGTGTTGAGTTGAATAAATTGGGAGGTAGCTACTTTTTAAATATTACGCTAAAAAAAGAGAAGAGTTCGGACAAAAAAAAAGAAGTATGTTTAAAATGAGTCAAATTTGAACTTATATGTTGAAGCTCAGAGCCAATCTTGACTTATTTTTTTATATCGTATAAAAATAAATTAAAAAAGTAATATGAAATTGCCTAAACAAATTTGTGTTAATCATTTATAAATATTGACTGGTTTAAATGAAATTAAGACTCGTATTTTTTATTGAACCAAGCTTAGAAATCTATATGATATTATCTATATCTACAATATTATTTAAACATTTAGCTGAGTTGGTGTTACGAGTCAACTAGGTATCAACTTGATTGAGAAATGATTAAAGAAGCATTACTTATACAAAATAAATTATATTATTATGTGTGCGTTTTTTACTTTTAAAAATATTTTCATATAAAATTAATAAAATCTCACACATGGTAAGATTTGAATCTAAAACACCTTGATTTTAACATGATCAACTTTACCATTTTAACAATGATTTTCTTTGAAATATTGTATAAAATTTTAATAAATATATATATATTTATATTTTTTCTTTTCACTTACATCATGAATATGTCCTAATCTAGATGTTGTATATGTTTTTGGTTTTTTTTATTATTTCCAAATGTACTCGTGTAATTCAAATATTATCACATATTTGTTCGTTAAAGTAATTGGGAGATCCTTATATTATAAGGATTGGATGAAATTAGTCTCTTTATTATTAAGTGGATCAATTAAGTCCCTATACTACTAAAAAGAATTGAATTAGTTCAAATTGTAACATAGCTAAAATTGATTGTATAAAAATGTCTTGAAAATTATTTTTAAATGCAGTTTAATTTCAAACAGAATATTTCATTTACAAAACAATAAAAACTTTAAAACATTAATTCTGATAAACAATAAATTATAGTTTTCAAACAGGAAATGCTAATTATATCCCAATTAAACTTCGTTGATTCTTTTTTAACAGTATAAGGATTAAATTGATTCATTTAATAATAAAAGGATTAATTTGATAAAATTTGAAATCCGTTAGGCATGGTTGATTGGGGATAACATGGTCTAATCGGACCTATCTTCAACTCAATTCTTGTGGGAAACGGCTGTGATCCTAGGTTTTGATTGATGGGATGTCGTTGTGAAAAGACAATTTTGCCCATTGATTTGTTCCAATCTCAACCATTTTAGCTTTGAAAATTTAAAATTGTGTTTGCAAAATTGATCCTAGCTTTGCATATTACATTTTTTTAATTATATTTATAATTCACAATCACATGTAAATTTATTAAATTTAGGTAATATTTCATAACAATTTAACTCAATTATTAGTTATTAAAGCTAAGCTAGTGTTAAATTTAGCTTGAAGCAACTAGAAGTGAGGGTGGGCAAAAGACAAGGTGGGGTCACTTGATTGATCTGCCCACTACTTATGATCAATATCTTATGGGGAACATCATAATGAAAGAGATGACATTTTCCCTCTATCCATACATGATTAATCCTTCCATCAATTGCTTCCTTCATATTTTGATATAATGAGGTGTGTATTTTATAGATTGATAGTAAATTACTCATGTAATTTTTATGTTTATTTAGGGTTTTTTTTCAGAATAAGTTTTTGAAATGTCGTTTATTGAGTAGCCGATTGGAATTCTGAAATAATAGAGGTATTGTACTCGGAGTGTTTATACTCGATTCTAGTCTTAAGTATTGTATCCCAACTTTGAGGAGAGCCCCAATGAGTTTTTAGACGGATTTGAATTCATGCCCTTAAATGGTATTATTGGATAAGAACACATGCCCACCAAGGCCACGAGTTCTAAAATAATTACTTTTCACTGATCGCAAAACATTGAAAAATTAGTCTCTTTGATTTAAATTATTAGAATAATTAATTTAATTGGGTAATGTTATTAAACCTTAATGTTTATCACTGACTTGGAAATCAACGTAATTTATATATATGCATAGAAATAGAAATTCAAACAATTTAAGTTCATGTTTTTACAAACATACATATTAACTTTTCGAGTTTCCGATGATTAAAATAATCTCTATCATGTTTAGTATTTTAGATGAACAAGGCTTTGGTATAATTGACAAACATTAACGCCTCGATTTTAAAGGCTTAAGTTTAAGTCTCATCATTTATGATTGTACCATTGTAAATTTTATTTTTTAAATTTGTTAGAATGCACGCTAATGAAAATTTGGGCAAACGGAAGGTCAAACCCCCTCATCAATGATCCATCACAGAGAAAAAAGATCAACGGCTCGGGCTGAATCAATCAACAGTCAATAACCGTTGATATGCAGTTTCTCGAAATATTCGGCGGACAACTAAAATAAAATGACAAAAGGGTAAATTACACTCAAGGTCATTAAACTATTAATAAATTTATGTTTTAATCACTTAACTTTTTTTTTTCGTGAAACAACTTTGAATGTCAATCGAAAGCTGTTAAAATTGCTGCTGTATAGCCTTTCTTTTTTCCGCACCACCTGCACTAATCAAAAGCTCTCATCCCACTTCTCTTCTATAGTTATTTTCTTTTTCATAAAACAACTTTAAACGTCATGAGTTTGCGAACCAAAATCCAAACAGTTCTCTTCCCCGATCTCCGACATTGGTGTTAGATTGACTTAGATCTAATGTATCTTCTTCTACTCGTTGATTGGTACTAATCCACCCTACCGATCATCAAATCATCTATTGGAGCTCACTAACCGAACTTTAAAAAAAAAAACTTAACAATCCAGTGACTGAATTAATAACTTTCAAATAGTTCAGTGACTTAAATAAAAATTTTCGAATAATTTAGTGACTATTTTGTAATTTTTCGAAATTAAGGGACTAAAATGGAGTGAAAGTTACCCAAAAACAGAATAAAAAAAATTGAGCTAAAAGCAGGGGCAGAAGGATATATATATATATTGGTGAGACAAAAGTAAATTTATTTTATAATTTTTAAAGTTTTGTTTGATTTTTAAAAGCATAGAGTTTCACATCCAACAGCAAATAAGCTTTTGTTACTTTGTGACGAATGGAGGGTCCTTAGCTTTCTCTTTTAAATTAAAAAAAAAAATCACACATAAAAATATTTAAAAAAAATTAAACTTTGAACAAATTTCAAAGATTTTGGTTTTCTTCTGCAATTTCTCATCCACCAATTGAATCAGGTATCTTTGTAATTTGTTCTTATCCTCATTTTTCTTTTTTTCTTTACTCTCTGTTTCTAAGAGAAAAATTTGTGTTGGGCTCTTTCTTTCTTGTTAGCTGGTGTTTGTTTCCTGAGAAAGCTAAAAAAAATGCAGGAATCTTTTGTTCTTAGTTAAGCGTTAAAAGCTGAAAGTTTAAATTCCAGTTCTTTCTCAGCAACCAAACATGTTACAACCCTACAAAGCTTCTTTAATGTAGTACTATCATTTCTTCTTTTAAAAAAAAAAACTCTTTTGCTCTTATTTCCCCTTTTGGCGCGTGCGTACGGTTTAGTGTTCTAATTTAATTTATTTTTTTCATGCATTTTACAGTTGTCAACTCTTAATACAAATCCGAAATCTTTATTTATATTATGGTTTAATTTATGCTTCTTTTAGTTACAAGAATGCTTGAAATTTCTTCAGCTTTACTGGTTTAAGTCCATTCTTTTACATTTGTCTTTATGATCTTAACTATTTCACTGGATTTTGTTAAAAGAAAAAAAAAAGGTATTTAATGATAAGTTTCACTGTGTTTAAGGCTATATTTGAAAGTTTTTGTTTTTTAATTTGATTGGAGATAGTCAATAGTTAATCATAAGTTTCTCTGTGTTTGTATATATGCAACTTTTGGTTCAATTGATTGTTTCATAAACTTTGTTTCTCTTTAAAATGAGCAGGTTGTGAAGTATTGAGGGTGTTTATTATTTGTTGTTTTTTTATAATTACTGATGTCTCCGCCGCTGCTTGGCGTGGAGGAGGAAGGGATTCAGAGCAATGTTACTTTACTCGGTTCTTCAGGCTCAATGGAAAGTGTGTGCCAGAATAGTGCTGACTTGAAGGAACGGAACTACATGGGCTTGTCTGATTGTTCTTCAGTGGATAGCTCTGTTTTTTCCCCTCCGTCCGAGGAAAGAAAGGCTAGTTTGAATCTAAAGGCGACTGAGCTTAGGCTCGGACTTCCTGGATTGCAGTCGCCTGAAAGAAATCCAGAGCTTTGCTTGTTAAGTTCTTCTCAGCTTGATGAGAAGCCGTTTTTCCCTTTGCATCCTTCAAGTGATGGTCACTGCTTTGCATCACAGAAGAGTGTTGTTTCAGGGAATAAAAGAGGGTTCTCTGATGCAATGGATGGGTTCTCAGAGGTAAGAATTGTTGCTATTGATGAATTGCCGAGACTAATGTTAATGAGTTTAACATGGAAAGTTCTTAATCTTTGTTGCAGGGCAAGTTTCTTTCTGATTCAAAAGTTGATGTTATGCTGTCACCTAGGCCTTCTTCAAACTTCGGGGCTCAACCAATGAAAGCTAAAGAAATCACGAGCCAAAACGTGGTGCATGACAGGCCTCATGCTGCTGACAAGACCAGGCCTAATCCCAATGCATCTGCAAACAATAACAGTGGAGCACCTGCTAACAAGTAAGTATTGTGTTTTTGTAATAAAATTTTGGGGCATAACCATGGGAAGATTATCTGATCCTTTCCATTTGCAGGGCACAGGTTGTAGGTTGGCCACCTATCAGATCATTTAGGAAGAACTCATTGGCCTCGGCGTCGAAGAACACTGATGAAGTCGATGGGAAGGCAGGGCCTGGTGCTTTGTTTGTGAAGGTTAGCATGGATGGTGCTCCGTATTTGAGGAAAGTAGACTTGAAAAACTACACTAAATATCAGGAGCTGTCTTCTGCACTTGAGAAGATGTTCAGCTGTTTTACCATAGGTGAGCTATTATGCATGTACTTCATAAGCTGCTCTTATTCATACTACTTTGTTTGCATAGATCCAGTTACTGCTATATAACTATGAATTTCAGGTCAGTATGGATCTCATGGAACCTCGGGCAGGGAGCTGCTGAGCGAAAGCAAGCTCAAGGATCTACTTCATGGATCAGAATATGTTCTTACTTACGAGGATAAAGATGGTGACTGGATGCTTGTGGGTGATGTTCCATGGGAGTAAGCTCTAATCCTTCCCTTTTTATATCGTTGCTTTTCATTTTGTGCTTCTTTCCAGTTTGATTATTTTGTTTATCCATATCTAGCTATTAAGTCATGGTTATAAGAATGTATGTTTCAACATTTAGCAAAATACCAGTCATTTACTGGGTATGGTATACAGATTGCAGTGAAAGAAGTGGAATCTTCTAAAGCAAGGTGTGAAACGAATTTTGTTTTGCTATTAAGCTTTCTGATCTGTCTTGAACACTAAAAAAAATTGCTAAGAGCTTATTAGAATCTGTAAGATATACAAATAAGATCGAGGCGCAAACTATTTATAATATGGTATCTATCAGATTTTCATGGAAGCTCTTGAAAAAAGGGATGGAACCCTTGTTCCTTAGCACCTGTGAAAATTGCGTAATAATGTTGAGCATGCATGGAAACATTAGCTTGACCACTAATTTGTCTGTTTATTTCTTTCACTTCATTTGGCATAAGTTCCTTACCAGAATATTGGTGTATATATATGATTCAGCTTATTAGTGTTTAATTTAGTACTCAAATAATGGCTGTTCACTGTACCCAAAGTTTGTACTTGTTTCAGGATGTTCACTGACACCTGCAAAAGGTTGAGGATCATGAAAAGCTCTGATGCCATTGGACTCGGTAAATACTTTTATATGGTTATTATCCTTTAACTTAGTGTCATGGCGTTTGCTAGTAAGGAACCAGTTTCAATAATTTACATCTTGTTCCAATGAAATGTTTAACATACATGTTCACAGTATGAGAAATCTCCTACGCGTATTTGTCTAAACTTATAAATTGGACATCTAAAGGTCCAAACCATCACAAGAAGCTCAAAACAAATGCATGGAAATAATGCCGTTTTAATTTTATTTTGCCCCTTCAGGATAAGTAAATACTAATATCTAAAGTTATTATAACACATTGTGGGATCTCCTACATGTCCTTCTCAAGATCACTAAGTGCTATTACTTCTCATTAAAAAGTCTGCCAGAATCACTGCTTCACCAAGTTTGACTAAAGGGTCTCTCAATTCTGAAAAAGGGCCATCATTTGTCATAACAAACAAAGCATAAACTGTGCTCAATCATCTTACTATGAGGGCCGGCAAGAAGAGCTTTATTTTGTCTAGACCATATGATGCCTGTTCATGTTAACTGTTGTCCATACCTATAAATTTTGTTGCTTACATGGAGCTTTTTGTTTTTGTGAGCAGCTCCGAGGGCCATGGAAAAATGCAGGAACCGGAACTAGCTACCATCATACATGATCTTTTCCCACACACCGAAGATTATTATTTCTGAAAGAGATGACATGATGCTGGAGTGGGTAGGAGATCATCATGTAAGCCTGTTTTTGTTCTACTGAAAAAAGTCGTATCCAGTGCGTAAGGCTACTGCTATAAGCAAGAACTAGAAATTCCCATTGTAGGCACAACCATTTGTCGGTGTTTGTAGCAAATAAACCTGTTAGTCTACATTAAGTTATAAAACCTTCCTAGTCCTAGCGTTTGTGAGGAACTTTAAGATTCTATCAGTCATGAGTCCGAACGAGTCCCTGTTTCAAAGCATGATCTTTTTAGTTTGTAAAGTGCATTGCTTGTTGAACTTTTATGGTGCGTGTTTGAATGATGAAAGACCTCGACATATTATCTATACAGTGTGTGACTTGCTTGCATGTTTTTTTGTCCTGTAGTTACATCAAGTCCCGACTCGACCCAGATCTTAATATAAACATGGTTTTCTGAGTATGCTGCTATACTCAGCTAAATTCAACCCCATCAAAAGAAGATCCGGGAAGTGGTCGGGGCCAAAGGAAATATTGAATTAATTTCAGCATTCGTTATGCATTGGATATCAAAGACTGGTATATAAACAATAGAGATAATGGCAGCACTTAAGATATGGTTGTCGGGAAGTAGCCCTATCAAAGCATGTGAGACACTGCATCATTGTTGTGGTCTGCTCAGAATAAACAATGTAAAAATAGGGGGGAGTGGGGACTAAGGTGAAGGCTAAGTACATATTGTTTGCCATTGATGGTATTTGACCTTGAGAAAAGAGCTGCCGGTGCCACATTGTCTTTATTATCAGATCAGATTGTCCTTTCTACTCTATATTTTACACAGTTTCACTAGTTACAACACTTTCACCCAATGCACGTGGATTTTGGTTATATCTATGTTAATCTATGCTATTACAGACTTTTTATTGCGACAAAGTCAAGTTACAAATCGGGAATAAGAATTACATTAGCAGAGTTTAAACCTTATCATGAGGGTGTTACGAGGATGAGAATTACATTAACAGGGTTTGAATCTTGATACTTATAAGGTATCGATAATGATATTTAAATGAGGTGAAAGTACTATGAAGGTTTTTATATTAGAAGTTAGATTACATTTTGTTCTCTTTATTTAAAAATGGATGAATTTATTTTTATACATTAAATTAAAGAGCAAGTTAGTTATTTTCATTAAAAATTTTCATTTATTTGTGTTGTTAAAAATTGACATGTACGTATCTCGTGTTGACATATAGAGATCAATGTTTAATTGTAGAAATGAATGTAAATTTACAGAAGGATTAAGTTACTAAATTGCTCATTTTGTGAGTAGATAGGGCAAAATACAGTTCGACCTCTAATGTAAAAGTTTTCATAATACTTTTACCCAATTATGAGTGCTAACAATAAATCTTAATCATTACTTCCTTTTATTGTTGACTCAACGTTAACTTGATCATGAAATGACTTAAAATTAAAATTAAAATTATAACAATAAAATCAATTCAATATTAAGAAATGACTTAAAACTTAAATAATAAAATAAAAATATTTAAGTATTTTAATGTTTAATAAATAACCAATTATTAAAACATATGTAATGAAATTTTAATTTAATTTAAAATTCTTGAAAAATAAACTCAGATTTTAATAAGGTATTTTAATGTTTTATTTCAATGAAAATTTTTAATTTTTAATATTTTAAATGTGTTTGATAATTATCTTAGTCTTTTATTTAATATAATTATTTTTAAAAAATGTTGAATAAGATAAGTAGGTAGATAGCACTTATAAAATTTAATAATAAAAATTCGAAATTTAATTTTTCAACATTTAAAATTTTAATTTATCAAACACACCCAAAATTTTTTTTATATTAACAAAGGTCCATTCAATGTTAAAAACCATTGTTTGTTGCAATAAAATAAAGGATTTTGGAAGTAAAAAGTTATTTTCATAACCTAGATGAGCTTTGTAAAATAGATGTATATATACATATACATACAAAATTTATATCCATTTATTCTAAAATCTAACTTGTCTCCTTGTATGTAACATGTTGATAAGGTCCTTCAAATAATGTTTGGTAAGGTTTTAGGAGAGAAATTCGTTGCTTGGTTTTCAGTGAAATTAATTACTATAATGGTGACGTTAAGTTTTATATCTGCATCATCAAAATTAATGATAAGATATGTAGTTGGGTTTAAATGAAATTGTGATTGCAAAATAAGAATAGATAATGACCATTGTTAAAGTTGCGTGGCTCAAATTCCTATTAAAATAAAATATAAGTGCCAAAATAGGGAGATCAAAGGCCGAGGGCTACACAAGTGGAATCCATATAGAAGTTTACTTCCTCTATTTGATATTTGATTAGAATAATGTGTTTTAACCTTATTGTATTACGTCTATTAGACTTTGATTAGAATAAGGTTTTTAAACTATAAATAGACGTATTTGTCTCTCCTCTTGTATCATTTAAATTTGACATAGTGAATTTTCTTCTCTTCTGCCCATGATTTTTTTCTGAAAGAGTTTCTACGTAAAATTGTGTGTTTTTTTTGCGATATATTGCCATTATCGACGTTCAATTTCTCACAACCATTAAGAATAATTAAGTAAAAGCAGACAAAATATTATAATTTGCATTACTTAGTTGGCATGAATGTAAAATTGTAAGCACAGAAGTGGAGTTGCAACGTGGTGAGTTCAAGTAAAATTTTACAGGCATAGAAAGTCTCTCAATAAGGCTTCACAGATATAAGAAAAAGCTGTGAAAAGGTAAAGGATGCAAAGCACCTTTTGTATTGGGCCAACTTAGTTGGAGAAGAGAGCTGTTGTTTGCTGAGGTAATGAGCTTTCTGTCAACTCTCATACATTTTCCTCTACTTTCACAAATTCTCTCCCCCCTTACATCATTTGCATAGGAAATTGAAAAACTGGTTGTTTTTACAGCTTTTATTATGAGAATATTTATCATTCTTATTAATCAAATTATTTAAATTTATTCGATCAAAAGTGAGTAAAATGAGATTTTGTCAAAAAATAACCCGTATTATTATGCACTCAATTAATTAAATCGTGATAACTGATTCAACTAGTTGATGGTAAAAAGAGAGTTCTTCATTTGATATCATCGATGGTTAATAGAACTTCGATATATTCTTTTTTTATTATTCTCTAAAAGTTAAAGAACAATTTGAATCATACATATCACATAATCTCATCATAGTTGACGCCCTGTAAAAACTTATTATATTTGTAGTAAAAAAACCTTTTCAGTTCATCTCAATTTCGAGATTGAGTAAATTGGTCCTCTAAAAAAATTAAAGCAATTTAATCCTTGTTTATTTTGAAAGTGAGCAACTAAGGATAATTAATCACAACATTAATATTTTTCATCAATTTTACATAAATTTGACTAGTATAATAACAAATTTAACTCTCATAATTTACAAATTCTATCAATTTGGTCATGATTTAACGAATTTAGCCCACAATATTTTTATAAATGTGTAAATGGTGAGGGTAAATTTGTTGAATTTTTAGAATCAAGACTAAATTAATAAATATGTAAACATCGAGGGGTTAAATTTGTTATTATATTTATCAAAATTATGCATATTAATTGATGAAAGACATTAACGTCGTGATAAATTACCCTTAATTGCTTACTTTCAAATTTGACTGAGATTAAATAACCTAATTTTTTTTTAAAGAGATTAGTTTTTTTATATTTTGGAGCAAACCCTTTTCTCATATTTTTGAATGATTTATGAACTATTGGGATTCACCCCACCAAGATAATTATTTGCCTTTTCTCTCTTTTTCTTTGGTTTACAGCCTAACATTAGACAGCCCCGATGCTAACCAAAAAATAGAAAACAGCCTTTTTGCTGGATTGGGTCATCTTTTTCTTTATTTCTTTTAATCATGTAATGCTAAAACTAGTAATTTTTTTTCTCTGCAGTAGGCATTAAACTTAAAAAGACTTCAATATTTAGTCAAAATCCTCATTCATTGCATAACTTGACCATTTTATACACATCTTTTGATTCAAAAAAAATAAAGCTTGTGGGGAATGAAAGCCAAAGAGCAATGATGGTGCAATTTTGTCTTACACACCAAAACTACAAAAATGTATTTGGTCCTAACTACCATATAAAGAATAATTCTGAAACTTCACATCTTTTGAACATTGTATTATTGGTCTCTTTTCTTTTTGCTTATATTCATTACCTTTCACCTTTACCTACTAACTTTTCAGAATAATGTATATGTCCTTTTGGCACTTTATAATATCCACTCTCATTGACCTTTTTTTTCCCTTCTCTTTTATCATCTAATAATTATGCAGTTTGTTGGTAGTCTTTTGAGGAGGAACACTATCGGAACATGAGGGATGTCGGAGTTTGTACTTCGAGGACCGTTCGAAATTTCAAAGAAAAGTTGATGTTCAAATCTTAAATTTATCATTTACAAATGAATTGAGATAAGTTTGTTGATAGTCTTTAGAGGAGGAACGCTATCGGAACATGAGGGATGTTGGAGTTTGTACTTCGAGGAGTGTTCGAAATTTTAAAGGAAAATTGATGTCCAAATCTTAAATTTATCATTTACAAATGAATTTGATAAGTTTCTTTGACTTCACATGAGTTAATGATTACATTTTATTGCATGAATCTAATTGTGGTAAAAGTACTATGAAGGTCTTTGTACTATGACTCAGATTGCATTTTATCCCATTTATTCAAAAAAATAGATAAACTAGCCTCTATACGTTAGATTAAAGAGTAAACTAGTCATTTTTGTTAAAAATTTTATCCATTTTTACTATTCAAAACCGATATGGCTAACAGAATAATAATTAAATAGTTACACATAGAGTGCCACATGTACTTCATGCTCATTTACGGAGACTAGTTTTTAATAGTAAAAATAGATAAAAATTTTAACAGAATGACTAGTTTGCTCTTTCATATAACGTACAGAGACTAATTTGTCCAGTTTTTAATAGAGGCGATAAAATACAATTTAACTCCTAATACAAGAGCCTCTATGATATTAATACTATTAAATTCTATAATAATAAAAAACACCCATGAACAATTGTTAGTTGATAAGGAATTCGAATTTTAAGCAAATTTTTAACTTTGAGTCTTGTAGATAAAAAGAAATAATTTTAAAAAGATTTTATTTTCTATTTAGAGACCTGACTTAACTCGATTTCAAATTTAATAGAGATTTAACGTTACTAGAGGATATTGAAAGGACTAAAACAACATGACCCGCCTCCATATCTTTGCCCATTCCATCTATGGATACTATCTTCCTGAAATATTGGCAGATGACTGAGAGATTGCAGAAGATATATAACAGCAAAGAATGGCAAAGATAAAAAGCACCCATTTTATGCTAGTAAAGATGCCAACAAAAAATTGTAAAAGAAATTTAAAAGTAAAGCATATGACATTGAAAAGATTGATGAAAGTTTGGTTTTAGTGCATAATTTTATAATCCCATATCCATTTATCCTCTGCAACAAAATGTTGGAAAAGTTTAGTCCAAAACCACCTCCCCATCTCCACCCATCCATTATTTTTCAAAGCATTATAATCGGAGTTAAAACTTAAAATTATACATAAATTTTTATTTAATATATAATGCAATAAGTTAATTTTAATTTAGTGTACATGAAACAATTATTTTGACATATTAATAATGGTATTAATGATATATGAATTAAGATAAAATTTAAAATTTATGTATATAATCGAATAAAATCAAAATTTATAATCAATAATTTTGATGGAATTTTCTAGTCAAACAAGTTATTGAAACTGGGGTATTATGTAGTTTAATATCCTAAATGAAAGTTGAAGTGGTTAGCAAAGTTTATTAAACAATGATATATTAGGGAAAATTCTTGGTTTGTTTTAATTCCCCCCCCCCCAAACAAGTTCCATAATGCCTGCTTTGACTCTTAATGCAATAAACAATAATGTAAGCTATCTGATAATGTCCAAATTCCATTCAATTTCAACTCTATCCATTGGCTTTGGGACTGCAACTTTCAGACATGACATTTTGTAGAACAAAAATGGAACAGGGTTAGTCATAAATATAGTTAAGACAATGATCCAAAAAAACCAAGAACATGGTTAACAGTTGCTACTGCTGAATTAAAAACAATCCCACATGATTTGTTCAAAGTATTATTGTTTTGGTATAATTTCATGATGTATTCAAGTTTGTAAACGGGAAATTGAAACCCCACTGCTCAGTTTTTAGATAGTGACAAATTCAAAGGTTACTGTTAGAAGATTGGAAACGCAAGCACTAAAAGACGAATTAAAAACAATGAAAAATAATAAGTGGAAATACATACTAGCCTGGTTACATCAACTAAAGCAACTTTTCAAGCATGCACACCATTACCAACCACATTCAAAGATAGATATTCAATAGTCACATCCAATCTTCACTGTTCACCTCTAACCAAGGGGGTAAAGTTCTCGTAGTGCTATTTTTTTCGTATAAGACTTGAATCCGAGACATTGTTTAAGGGATAAGTATTGAAGTCGTTATTAGTTGATTTGTTAATAAGATAATATAGGATAAAAGCAAGTCTTTGTATGGGAAGTCTGATGACATTTTACTTTCACTTAAAAAAAAATGAGTAAATCAGTCTCTATATGTTAGATTAAAGAGTAAATTAGTCTTTTATGTTAAAAGTTTTATCCATTTCTACTAAAAAATTAGCGTGACTGATAAAATTATAACTTGACAATTACACATGGCGTGCCATGTGTACCTCATGCTGGCATACATAGGCTAGTTTTTAATAGAAAAAACGAATGGAATTTATAATAGAGTGATCAATTTGTTCTTTGATCTAACATATAGAAACTGATTTTTCTATTTTTTTTAGTAGAGACAAAATGTAATCTAAATCTTAATATAAGAATCTCCATAATACTTTTATTGATAATATAGATTAGTATTTGAGTTCAAGAGGCACACCTACTTGTCCCTTATGACTTTATAAACTCAATAATTAGGGCATAATTTTAATTGGATGTAGACCACTTTTTAACTTCAAGATTATGACAACATGCATATCAAAAAACATGAACTACCCAAAAAGTTGAATAGCCGAAAGGAAAAGGGGTTCTGAGTTTTGGATTTATTGATTTAAGAAACTGAAGTAGCTAGAACTCTCATTACAGGCATGTTAAAGAAAGAAAATGTGTTTAAAGTGTTCTTTTTATGGCAATCTAGGCACCTACTTTCCCATGTTAGGCTAAGGATTACATCTATTTGGCCAAGTAGGTAAAAGGGGAATCAGCAGAGTTTTAGACACAGTTTATTGCTACTATTTTTAGAATTTGGCCCCCCATTAACTGAACCACCTCTTGATTTGCCTGCCAAATGGGCCAAAGAGATACAAAAATGATGGGATTTTAAGCAAATAAGCTCATGACAGTTGTGAATCATGAGTGAAAACTGAAATGCTCAATAAAGATGTATGATGATGATGATAGAGTAGTTGTAAATCGAAGAAATGTTATTAGTATTTATGTATGCTAAAATATTCGCTTCTTAGGGTGATTTTGAGCGAGTTGATCATAATTTAATCTTGGTGTAAGTATTGTTGTACCCCCTTCTTCCGGTAATAAGGTTTTTAGTTTTCCTTATGCATAGTTGACAATTTTGTTGTGTTATGTTCCCCATTTTTAATCACATTGGTTTTTCTAAGTGAGGATCGCGAGACGTCTAATCCTTCGGCGATCTAGATATTATTCAAAGTTATTTTTTCTTTTAAGGGCAAGTGATCTATGCCCTATTTAAGGCCGAATCTCGGTGTTATGGTCGAATAGTTAGTGCTTGCGGTCAAATTAGTGACCTGAAAATTAGCATATCATTGATAATTCTCACATTCTAAATTTCGTTTTAGGTTTTGGAACCCTCGTTGTTGTGTTGTCATCAAAAAACGACCTGATGTGTATTTTCTGTCCCGAAAAACAATGAACGATGCGAAGTCGAAAAGCATATTATCAACGCCACATGGGCTCGTGGGCCAATTTTTTGTAAAATTTAGTTAGGGTCGTATTTGAAGTGCCTTTCGAAGTTAGCCACATCGTAGGGACGGTTATGTGATATGTATGACTTATATATATGAAATATGATATTCTGCTTTTATATGTGCAATTTTTGAATACATGTTAGTATGTTATGATGTGTAAAAGCATGTATGATTTGTGTGCATCTAGATAGATGGTTAGTGGTTGTATGTGCATTTGGGTGGGATAATGATGTGATGGAGGAAGCGTTGACAGTTTAATGATATGTCTTAGTTAGTGGTTTAAATCACATATCTATTCTGGTAGCTCAACCACACTTATCTGATTCTGGCGAATTATCGCATTATTTCTAGCAGCTTTGATTGCAGATGAGTATTTATTATCCTATATGATGTGTTGGAATGGATGGAGGTGGTGTGTAGCGGATGGAGGTAGGATCAATATTTTTTCTGTATTAAGTGTTGCATCGCATGATATGCCATGCTATTGGTATCAGATTTGATTATTATCACTACACCAAAATTGGCTTTTAGCGGCGTTTTAATAACAAACGCCGTTAAAGATTGATCATTAGCAGCGCTGAATAGAAAACGCCGTTGAAAATAAGAAGCGCCACAAAAAATAAGCCCAACGACGCCGTTTTCTGAGCTTTCGGGGGGTTTAGCGGCGTTTTTAGTAAAGCGTCGCTAATGCTGAGGGCTTTAGCGGCGTTTTTGATCAAGCGCCGCAAAAAAACTAAGCTCAACGATGCCGTTTTCTGAGCTTTCGGGGGGTTTAGCGGCGTTTTCAATAATGCGCCGCTAATGCTAGGGCTTTAGCGGCGTTTTTATGAAAGCACCGCAAAAAAAATTAAACCCAACGACACCGTTTTCTTAGCCTTCGGGGGTTTGGCGGCATTTTTAGTAAAGCGTCGCTAATGCTGTGGTTTTAGCGGCGTTTTGGATAAAGCGCCGCAAAAAAACTAAGCCCAACGACGTCGTTTTCTGAGCTTTCGGGGGGTTTAGTGGCGTTTTCAATAATGTGCCGCTAATGCTAGGGCTAGCGACGCTTTTATGAAAGCGCCGCAAATAAAATTAAACCCAACGACACCGTTTTCTTAGCTTTCAGGGGGTTTAGCAGCGTTTTTAATAAAGCGCCGCTAATGCTCAGGGATTTAAATTTATTTAAAATATTTTTAAAGTTTTTTGGATACATTACTGATTTTTTTAATTTATATATTAAATAATTTCTTATATAATAGTAAAAGAGGTAGTATTAATTTTAAAATATTGAATTAATTATCATTATAGTATATGGTTTAGAGTTTAATGAGTAGGTCGGGGTATGGATTTAAGGTTTGGGAATTAAGGTTTAGGGTTTTGTGGTTTAAGGGTTATGTGTTATGATTTAGGGGTTAGGGGGATTTAGGGGTTATGCTTTAAGGGGCTATGGGGATAGATTTAGGGTTTGGTTTTTGTAGTTTAGGGTTTAAGGGTTATGCTTTAATGTTTATGGCTTAAGATTTAAGAGTTACAATTTAAGGTTTATGGATTATGGGTTTAGTGATTATGTTTTATAGTTTAGGGTTTAAGTGCTGGGGTTTAAAGTTTAGGGGTAATTGGGATTAGTGTTTAGGGTGTATAATTTTGAGGTTTAGTGTTTTGGGGTTTTGATTAATTAGTATTTTTTAATTAAGCGTTTTTCACCCTTACTAATTGTAGGGTTCTTACAATGTCATATGTTCGTGCTCTTGTTTGAAGACACGCGCGGACACGAATACTAGTTGAACTAAAATCAAAATCAGTCAAGGGAATAGAATTATATATATATCGATCCTTTCTATTAACCAATATTCATGAACTTCTGTTTCGGATTGTTTTGATCCTTCTAATTTTTTCGATTCTATCGTAACATCATAAGCTTTGCCTTCTTAATTTAATACAAAAAATTACATAATATTCTTCAGCAGGAAGACATGTATCTAGCTCGAGTTTTGATATTATTTAAAATTATTTTCATGTACACAATTATAATTAAAATTTTACATATTAAATATATAGCGTGGAACAGAAAAAAATTAATTTAAATTTATTTAAGAAATAATTAAACCTTTCAAATATAGAAACAAATTTCATACTGAAGGAATTATGTTTTCATAAAAACGATGCCATTCAATAGGCTTATTTAGTGGCGTTTTCAGGGAAACGCCGCAATATGTGGACCTATAGCGGCGCAATACAGAAAACGCCGCAAAAAGATAAGATATTTTAATGAAAACGGCGCCGTGTTTATCAAAACGGCTGTGTTTTGTGTGTTTTCAGCGGTGTTTTTATTTAAACGCCGCAAACATTTATTGCAGAGAGTAAAACGCCGTCGTTTTGCTCTCCTACATTTTGTCCCTTGTTCTAATTCTATTTTTATCTAAACGGCGCCGTGTTAATGGCTTCATTAGTGGCGTTTTTGGTGAAACACCGTAAATGTGCAGGATTTAGAGGCGCAATGTCAAAAACGCCGCAATTCCTTGTGTTGTATTAATGCAAACGTCATTTTCTATTAACCCAAACGCGGCCGTTTAGGAGGTTCTCTAGTGGCGTTTTGGATTAAAAGCCGCAATAGGTAGGAATTTAGCGGCGTTGCTAATAAACGCCGCAATAGTTTATTTCTATTACTAAAACGTCGTCATTTTTCTGTCCTCTGTTTTGCCCTTACCCTGAATCTGTTTTCAGCAAAACGGCGTCGTGTTGATAGCTTCTTTAGTGGCATTTTTGGTGAAACGTCGTAAATGTGCAGGATTTAGAGGCGCAATGTCAAAAACGCCGCAATTCCTTGTGTTGTATTAATGCAAACGTTACCGTTTTTGTGGGTTTTTAGTGGCGTTTGTTTTGAAACGCCGCAATTGCCATGGATTTAGCGGCGCGTCTAGTTAAACGCCACAAGGGTTTATTTCATTTAGCAAAACGTCGTCGTTTTGCTCCCCTCCATTTTCCTCTTACTCTGATTTTTATTTCCCCCTTCTTCCCCAGCAGACTTTCGATATTCATTTCCCCAGCAGCCTTAATTAGTTCCCCAAACTTTAAGATTTTTAGAGAATTCCCCCTGAAATCCCTAAGTTCACCTGAAAATCGGCAGCCCAACGAGTTTCCCGAAATCAGCAGCCTTGAAATCGCCAACTTAGAGGTTTGTTCTCTTGCCAACGGTAGTTCAAGTGTTTTCATTTTTCACATATTTCAGCATTTTCATCTATATTTATTCGTGTAATGTAGTAGTTTTCACATAATTCTTTTTTTTCGTAGAGTTTAATTTTTAAACATAAATTTCAGTTTTTATTCTACCCAGCCGACTGGCGAGGGTCGTCGTATTTAGTTGAGAAATAGTCACTGAAGTGACAAGTAGCCATTGAAATAAGAAAATTCAAATTAGGGTTAAGAAAGTAAGAACATTTTTAGGTATTAATACGGTAAATTCAAATTAGGGTTAAGAAAGTAAGAACATTTTTAGGTAATAATTTGCATAACCTTAACCATTTCGATCAGACAGTGAAAATGGTTTTAAGAGAAGAATTCTTCTCTGTAAACTTAGTACGTTACTACCTTGTTTAATCATTTATTTCTTTTCTGTCGAAAATAGCTCAGGATGAGGGGTAGGTTATTGATGTTGAGATTCATTCTCAAAACCTATTGATTCACATCTATTAATGTTTGCTATGGCAGGGCTACTATACATACTATTCCAAAAATCCAATAGTGGCAAGGAACGGAACACTACAGCACTGTTCAAAATTTGTAAGTTCAAATTACATTCTGAGCAAAGTAATATTTGTAAGTTCAAATTACATTCTGAGCAAAGTAATATTTTTGGTATAAATCTTCTTTCAGCCTCTTTATTAGGCTGAACTTTGAGATTCAATCTTTTTTTTGATTCTTTTGATTTTATTGTCTAGATTAATGATAACATTTGTTGTTGAAGTAACTTCTTTATACTATGCATAAGTTACATTATTAGTCACTGCACAGTTAATCATATGGACTTATTGCCGATTCAGAAATTTGATCAAGTTTAGTTCTTGTATTTTTAGAATTTTAAAACTGTAATATAGTGGTCAGTAAATCTATAAACTAAAAAGGTCTGACTTTTTGTGAATATTACATGGAAATAGTGTAATAGCCCGATTTTAGGCTTAGTCGGAACAGTGGTTTCGGGACCACAAATCCGACGAAAAAAAAATGTAATGGCTTGAATTTTCAGAGGTGTCGGAACGGTGATTCGAGATCACTAAATTCGACAAATGGGTAGAAAATATTATTAATTTAGCAAGTATAAGTTAAATATGAAGTTAGGAAAATTTTTGAAATAGTGAATAGTGCACTAGAAATAAATATTAAAATAATTAGAATCGAAATGAGGTATCAAGACCTCGGGGATTTTAAACTGAGCCATAAATATTTTTATAAATATTTATGGAGTGTTAAAAAGTTAGTATTAAAGTTTCGTTAAGAAATTTTAAAGTTCCGATAATTAATTGAACAAAAAGGACTAAATTGTAACAAATGCAAAATTTTGGGAAATGATTAAATAGCTTAAATGATAAAAGGAAGAGGGCTTAAAAGCAAATAGACCCAAGGTCTATTTGGCTGGACGGCAGAGGCATGAAATCAGCAAGAAAGTAAGGAGAATTAAGGGCAAAATTGGAAAATTGCAAAATTTGCTTAATAAAGTTAGGACCCAAGTGGAATTATCTAGATTTCTCTTCATTTTTCTGAATTCTCATCAGCTAAAACACCATGGAAGGGCTTCTTCAAGCTGGTTCTTCATATTTTTATTACAAGTAAGTTCAATTCTTGACTATTTCTTGAAATTTTTGTATTTTTATGACTTTTACAACTAGGCCCACTTGTTAAATTCATTAGTTTTTGATTTTATGAAAGAAGTTGAAAGTTGATATGAATATGTGCTGGAAGTATATGATGATTTAGCATGAAATTAGAGCTTTAAATTGTTCATATGCTGATTTTATTGAAAGAATTGAATAGAAAGTGAATGTTTGGGACCTAATAGTAAAAGAGTTTGAAGATAGAGTTATATGTGGAATTCTGAATTTCAATAGTTGTGTAACAACTTATAATGTCTAGTAAAGTACTAATTGAGAAAATTAGATTAATTGAGGGGTTAATTGAGAAAGGACCGAATTGTATAAACTGTGAAATTTGGGGCAAAATGGAAATCAACATTTTGCACTAAAGCAGTTTTGGACAGCAGCAGTAGTGTAACTTTGAAAAATCACCAAAAATTGTATAGATTGAATTAGAGGATGAATAAAATATGAAATTAAAGCTTATTGAGTCTAGTTTCTTATAAAAGAAATGATGTGAGCAATGGAATTGTAAATCATGAGATATAATAGATTTTGTGAGACAAGGTCAGAATGAATTCGGGTTCCCCTGTTCTGACTTTGGAAAATCATTAAAAATTGTACAGAAATGATTATGAGTTATAGTTTATATGGTTAGAATCCTTAATGAGTCTATTTTTAGAAGAAACAAGCTAAAACATCATCCGAATTCTGTACAATGAGATAATTAATTTTTAGTGAAGAGTGGTCGGAACTGTCAGACAGCAAAACAGGGGAAACTTTAAAGAATAAACTGTACTATTTTGCTGAACAAAAAATTATGAAAATTATATGGTATGAAGATATGTGAGTCTAGTTTCAGGGAAAATTAACGGATCTTAATTTGGAGCTCTGTAGCTCCGGATAAAAATAATTTAGTGACTCTGACTCGGATAAACAGCTTTGAATATACATGTTAGTGAATATTGAAATTATGGTTAATGTTGTTTAAGTGTGTTATACACATTAAGGATGTGGAATGGAGAGGAGGAGGAGGAAAATTGGGAAATATATGAATGATTCGTGTATAAATGGTCATATGTTTGATTATAACTCATAAACGATGAAATATGAATGATGCTTATTTTTGTGCATTATTGGTCATGGTTTAAGCTCATGTGTGAAAATAAAGTTTCATAGTATGTGTGTATGGTATATTCAGTATATGATTTGGCATGAAATAATACCATGAATGGTTTATGAATTAACATATGTTGGTAAGCCTGATATATGAATAAATGATCAAATTGAGCGGAACGCCGGATTTGAGTACTTCTGATCAAGTGATAAAGTGATAAGTGGTAGCTTTAGCTACACTTATCTGATCAAGTGACAAGTGGAAAGTGATAAGTAATAGCTTCGGCTATACTTATCTGATCAAGTGATAAAGTGATAAGTTATAGCTTCGGCTATACTTATCTGATCAAGTGACAAAGTGATAAGTGATAGCTTCAGCTACACTTATCTGATCAAGTGACAAGTGGAAAGTGATAAGTGATAGCTTCGGCTACACTTATCTGATCAAGTGACAAGTGAAAAGTGATAAGTGATAGCTTCGGCTATACTTATCTGATCAAGTGACAAAGTGATAAGTGATAGCTTCAGCTACACTTATCTGATCAAGTGACAAGTGGAAAGTGATAAGTGATAGCTTCGGCTACACTTATCTGATCAAGTGACAAGTGAAAAGTGATAAGTGATAGCTTCGGCTATACTTATCTGATCAAGAGACAAAGTGATAAGTGATAGCTTTAGCTACACTTATCTGATCAAGAGACAAAGTGATAAGTGGCTACACTTATCTGATCAAGAAACAAAGTGATAAGTGGCTACACTTATCTGATCAAGGGACAAGTGATAAGTGATCATACGTAAGACCATAGTTATACTATGGCAAAGTGAAAGTGAAGTACTCAATTTTCCGTGACCGTTCCCTAATTTGATTAAGGATGGTAAGTGACAAATGGGCCCAAAAGAATTAAAGTAAATGGATAAGTGGTAGTGTATTTATATCAGGACGATGTTGTTATTCAAACTAAAGTGATATTTTCATTGCTAAATTGAGAACTTCATAAATGTGTTATTGAATGGTATAATCAATAAACATTGAGTTAAATGGTAAATACGTATTAGTTTTGAATTTGATGTCATTGAATTGTACGTGAATTAAATGGAAATTTCTAGTGATATGATTTAAATTATGAGCATGAGAAATTGCGAATTGAATGAAATGGAAATGAAGCATTAAATTGCATGAGCATGTATCGGGTCTCGCAGGCCCTAATTATTATGATTATAATATTTTGAGGATATATTGTGAAAAGTTATAGAAACATGTTAATTATTTTTGAAAGTTTTAATTTTGATGAAATTTTATAACTCGGTTAAATACGTTTACAAGTGTATGTGTTTTGGTAATGCCTCGTACCCTATTCCGGTGTTGGATACGGGTAAGGGGTGTTACAAATAGCAAGATGATTTTTGAAAAATGTTTCTTTTAGGGCTCTGGTTTTGTATACATGTAATTGGTTTTGGTTGTTTTCCTTTAGCTTATGTTTCATTTTACTTATTTTACAATTGCCATGTACTTTTCTGACTTATGTTTTTTGTTATCATCCATCAACGATTGCTATATATGTTAAGCAAAATAGAAGCAATTTAATAAATTGTACCGGGAATTGGATTAAAATTTTTTATTTTAAAATTATTCGAAATTTCAGAACTATACGTTACATTCAATAACAAATTAATCCACTTTCTTTTCACATTTCAGTTTCATTGATATCAAATATGGTTAACTGTTGTATACATATTATTCCATATAGCAAGTAAATTATTTCGAAAATGAAGGTTATTTATGTCTAAATAATATAAACATTTGGTTAAAAGCCTGTATAGTTTGCAAATATTTATATGTTTTCCTCCAAAACAAATTTTTTTCTTTTAGTTGCTATTTTAATCACCGAAATTTAGTTTGTTTTGTTTTGTTTTATTTAATTTGAATCATGGAAAAAAATTTCAAACTTTTAATTTATTTTTAAGTTTAATTTTAGATAACTTACAAAAATTTAGTATATAACTTAATACATAATAACACAATACATAATTGGTATATAAGCTTGCATAACTTACATAATACATAATAACGTAATACATAACTTATATATAAGCTTGTATAACTTACATAATAACTTCCATAACTTATATATAATCTGATAATACATTACATAATACATAATAACATAATACATAACTTATATTATAATCTTGCATAACTTACATAATAACTTCCATAACTTAATATACCAATTAAATAACTTACATAACTTACATAGTTTACCTAACTCGTTATAAACATAACTTGCATAACTTACGTAATAACATAACATAACTTACATAATACAAAAAACTTACATAACTTAAATATTTGACACAACTTACATAATACACAACTTACATAGCTTACTTAATACATAACTTATACACGTACATAACTTACATAATATATAAACATATATAGAAACTCACATAAATTAAATAACTTACATAACTTACATAAACTTGCATAAATTAATTAACTTACATAACTTACATAATCTACATAACTTATATATAATAACAACATAAATTACATAATACTTTATGTTATAATACATAACTTGTATATAAGCTTGCATAACTTACATAATTTATAACTTACATAACTTACATATAATAACATAATAAATTACATAATACTTTATATAATAACATAATAACTTAAATAACTTATATAATAACATAATAACATAATAACTTACATAAATTAAGTAACTTACATAACCTACATAAATTAAATAACTTACATAACTTACATAAATTAAATAACTTACATAACTTACATAAATTAAGTAACTTACATAACTTACATAAACTTGAGTAAATTAAATAACTTACATAACTTACATAAATTAAGTAACTTACATAACCTACATAAATTAAATAACTTACATAACTTACATAAATTAAGTAACTTACATAAACTTGCATAAATTAAATAACTTACATAACCTACATAAATTAAATAACTTACATAACTTACATAAATTAAGTAACTTACATAACCTACATAAATTAAATAACTTACATAACTTACATAAATTAAATAACTTACATAACTTACATAAATTAAGTAACTTACATAACTTACATAAACTTGCATAAATTAATTAACTTACATAACTTACATAAACTTGCATAAATTAAATAACTTACATAACTTACATTACTTACAGTACTTACATAATACATAATACATAACTTACATAACTTACATAATACATAAAAATATATCATATCACAAATTTTTGTAATTCATTTATGGTTATAACTGGTGTTTTAACTTACCTGTGCAAATTATTGTCAACGTCAGACTTCAAGAATTAAGAAATGGACCGGTCTTGGATGAATTTGTCAAGGGTTAGCAACGGTTATCGAAATGGAGTACAATATTTTCTAAATTTTGCATTTCAATATGCAAGCTAGGAGAACATGATTCTTTGCCCGTGTAAGAAGTGTGTCAACATAAACTGGCATTGTCGTGAGGTTGTATACGAGCATCTAATTGTTGATGGGTTTGTTTGGGGTTATAAACAATGATTTTTTCATGGAGAATGCCCGCCTAGTTCTTCCTCTTCAACGATTGATGTATCTTACTCTGGTCCTGCTTACGATCAGTCTGATAGAGGGGATGACATGGAAGGTATGTTGCGGGATGCATTTAATATGCACAATCATGGTGTCCAGTCATTCCCAGCGGACTTTGTGGCTTCTGATGATTGTAATATTGGGAGAAATGCTTTTACCGAACCGGGAAGTAGTGTACCTCATGAAGAGCCGAATGAAGAAGCGGCGAAGTTCTACGCGCTACTTAATGACATAAACGAAGAACTGTATGAGGGATCAAAATTTTCAAAAATGTCTTTCTCTGTTCGTCTTTTTCAGTTAAAATGTTTGGGAGGGTGGACCGAAAACTCATTGACAATGCTGTTAGAGTTTTTAAGAGAAATGTTTCCGTTTGCAAAAATCCCTCAGTCATGCAAAGATATGAAGAAAATGATAAAAGATTTAGGCATTGGGTACAACAAAATCCATAGTTGCCCAAATGACTGTATGTTGTATTGGGGCGATCGAAATGACCAACAGTGCTGTCATGTATGCGGCCAATTCCGTTGGATTAGTAGAAACACAGAAGATGAGAAGGACGATGAAAATGGTGCACAGTCGAGAAAGAAGCCAGTCAAGATTTTGCGGTATTTTCCCCTGATACCAAGGCTTCAAAGGCTATTCATGTCGTCCAAGACAGCGGAGTCAATGACGTGGCACTATGATGGACGAACCGATGATGGATTACTAAGGCATCCGGCAGATTCTTTAGCTTGGAAATCATTTGACAATAAATTTTCAAGCTTTGCAAGCGATCCTAGGAGTGTGAGGCTTGGGCTAGCATCTGATGGATTTAATCCTTTCAAGATCATGAGCACTGCGTACAGTACTTGGCCAGTACTGCTTGTTCCTTATAATCTGCCTCCGTGGATTTGCATGAAGCAATCTTACCTTATCTTATCTATGATTATCCCTGGTGAGAAAGGGCCCGGGAATGATATCGACATTTATTTACAGCCACTTATTGAAGAGTTAAAACAATTATGGGCTGGTGTCGAGACATACGATGTGGTGAGAAAAGAGAACTTTAATTTACGTGTGGCTTTGATGTGGACCATTAATGACTTTCCCGCTTATGCCAATTTATTCGGTTGGAGTACCAAGGGTCGTTATGTGTGTCCTTGTTGTGCTGCACAAACATGTTCGCAATGGTTGTACAATGGGAAGAAGTTTTCTTACATGGGGCATCGTCGGTGGTTACCAAAAAATCATAGATTTAGATTTCAGAATTCTGTATTTGACGGCACTGAAGAGTTCAGGGAAGCTCCTTCCCAGACCAGTGGCTCTAAAATCTTGTTCATGTTGGAAGATATGAATGTCATTTATGGGAAGATGAGCCAACCGCCAAACACGCAGAGAAACAGAAGATCAAATGATGAAGGGGATGAAAGCTCCGACGAAGAGGACGATCCTAATGAGGCGGACTTGTGGAAAAAAAGAAGTATTTTTTTTAGTTGCCTTATTGGGAGCATCACCTTTTACGACACAATCTTGATGTTATGCACATTGAGAAAAATGTCTGCGAGAACATTGTGGGTACAATTTTGAACGTCGACGGAAAATCAAAAGACAATCTTCAGAGTCGACTTGATTTAGTCCAAATGGGAATTCGGCCTAATCTTCATCCCAATCCACTTTCGAATGGGAAATATCGGTTGCCGCCTTCTATTTTCTCAATGTCCAAGACGGAGAAAGAACTGTTTTGCATGGTGTTGAAGGATATAAATGTTCCAAATGCGTATGCATCAAATATATCTCGATGTGTTAGTGTTAAAGATCGAAGATTATATTCGCTAAAATCACATGACTATCACATCTTGATGCAAGATTTAATGCCAATTGCTCTACGATGTTGTATGTCCAAGAAGGTGACGTCTTGTATCATTGAACTATCCAACATAATGAAAGCCATTTGTGGCAAAGTTTTGGATGTTCAAGAACTTCAGAAGGTACAGGATCGAGCCGCTTTGACTTTATGCAATATGGAGAAAATCTTCCCACATTCCTTCTTCACCATTATGGTTCACTTGATAATTTATCTCCCGCACGAAGCAATTCTTGGCGGACCCATTTTCTATCGATGGATGTATCCCATAGAAAGGTGTTAAAGAAGTATTTTTAAAATTTTCCTTCATTCACCTCTATGCCTTTAGTTACAACTTTTGATAATGTTGTATATTGTGTTTAGGTTCCTATCCAAATTAAAGTCTTACTGCCGCAACAAGCGATATCTAGAAGGATCGATTACTGAAGGCTACTTGGCAGAGGAATGTATGACCTTCTGCTCAAGATATTTGGAAGATGCCGAAGCAAGGTTGAACAGACCGAATAGGAATGCTGGACTCACGGACTATAACTTAGCTGATACTTATTTGTTCCAAAGTTTTGGAGAACCAATCGGCAAAGTTGAAATTGCAGAATTAGATCATTTATCGTGGGTACAAGCACATCGATATGTTCTGTTTCACCACGAATCATTGGAACCTTTACGGAAGTAAGTTCTACAAATTTTATAAATATTTATCAAACTAAAAATTGTTTATCTTCTAACAAAGATCACATTTTTTTAACATAGTGAGTACAAACAAATATTGAGATCTCGTTCGCGCTCTCGAAGAACACAATATCGAGATATCAATAAGTTGTTTACAGAATCTTTTTATGAATGGTTAAGTCAAACGATATGCAGTTGGAGCTTCCGCTTACAAATTATAATGCTTTCTCATAACATTTTTAATTACTCAGTTTACTTTCCATTCAATAGGTTTGGAGTGAGAAGAGCGTAAACGACGAAGTTAAATGGCTCTCCCAAGGTCCAAATCGAGTGGTTAAAAGATATATTGCGTTCCTCATCAACTGATTCAGATTTCATACAAAATATCGCGAGAGGTTTGAGGAGAACGCAAAATTATGGAATAGTTGTTAATTCTGCAATTACAAGTTATGCTAGTGCTAGGGACAATAATCCTGTCGAGGGAAATGTGGAATATTTCGGACATCTTACTGACATAATTGAGTTGGATTACTACGGCAAATGGAAAGTTGTCTTATTTCGAGGTGATTGGGCCGATGTTAATACAGCTCGTGGAATCAAGCAAGATCAATTTGGTTTTACAATGGTGAACTTTGACCGATTGATTAACACAGGACAACAACTGATAGATGAGCCGTATGTATTCTCAAGTCAAGTCAAACAAGTTTTTTACTTAGAAGATCCAACTGATGAGGGTTGGTACGTTGTACTCCGTAACATCCCTAGAGACTTGTTTGACATGGGCAGTGGAAGTAGAGATAACATCGACAACAGATCAGAAACTTTGCCATTTCCAGAACAAAACTTAAACGATAATATCCCTATTACTAGTGCACAATTTCAATGGGTTCGTCAGGATACGGATGAAGATATTTACGAATAATGATGTAGTAAGATTTTACGATTGTTTAATTAAATGTAACTTAAATTAGTATTAAATCTTGGTCTTATTATATATTTCAACTATTTTATATGTGCTGTTATTGTTGTAATTAGTTATTAAGTTTATTTACATTTTATGTGTATTGCAGATAAAATGCCTAGAAGAAAAATTATAAGGGAAAGCATTGTTCAAAATGATCCAAACTCGACAGGCACAAATAGTACTGAACAAAAAACAGCAATTGGATCTTCGAATGTTCCGATTACACCTGAGGATCCTACGGAAGTTCAAAGTAACTTACATTAATTACATGCGTGTTGACTTATAATTGATTTATTTTTCAAATTCTTATATTATAATATACCATTTGTAGCTGAAAATGGTGGGACGCGCAGAGGTCGAGGACGTACGCTACTTAGAGAGTTATACGAGTTAGATCCAGTCGAGCGTGTCAAGGTATGCAGAAACAGTTTTGGTCAGCCTGTTGGATCAGAAGCTCGACTTTTAGCAGGATACATGGGCATTTCAGCACGAAATGCGAATATGTTGCCTATCAACTACGAGTCATGGCGTCAAATGCCTGATAGCAACAAAAATCAAGCCCTCGATAATATTAAGGTAACAAAATGTTAATGTCATCTGTAATGCTTGGGAAATAGTTTCATTTATATTTACTTTATTAACTTGTGTTTTTTGTAGGTGAGGTTTACTTTAGAGGTCTCGGATGCTTATGTAAAGAAGGCATTGGGAAAAATATGGAGAGACAATAAAAGTACTTTAAAGAAAAATTATTATAAGACAAAAACAACCCTCGATGAGAAATTGCAAAATGTCCTGCCGGGTATGTTGAGGTACCAATGGGAAGATGCAGTTAGATTTTGGCATTATCAAAAAGGCGAGGTACGACGTACTTCCAAACTATTGTAATTATTTTGGTTTATAGTATTTACTATTTACGTACTAAAAATTTTATAACGTAGGATCGTGAACGAGTTGGAAAAAGCAGCCGGTAGCAACAAAAATTCACTCACACAGCCGGGTCGAGAAGTTTTGCATGTGTAGCTGAGGCGGAGGTATTTTTAATTTTTTAATATTCTCAAATATGTATAACTTTCTATTAAATAATACTTTTACTACTATATTGTAGGAACGGTCCTCCGATCAAAAAGTTGGACGCCTTCAACTTTTTGAAATTACACATAAGAAGAAAGATGGATCTGCTATGACTCCTGAAGCTAGTGAAATTATGGTACGTTTACTTAATACGATTTGACTTGTTAATGGTTTAATTCATTGCTTGTAATGCGACTATTGTTATATTGCATTTGTTTTTTTTAATATCTATTGCGTTCCTAACTATGTGATTTATTTATTAGGAAAAACTAAAGGAAAAAAGACGGAGTACGAAGCGATTGCTTCTAGTGATAGTTATGTTCATCTTGAAGACATTGATAACCGGATTATTACTGAAGTTTTGGGTCCTGAAAAGTATGGTCGGGTTCGATTTCAAGGATCTTTTATCAGCCCAACCCAATATTTTGGATCCAGCTCGCACCAATACATGGCTTTGGGGAGTCAATCTCAAGCTAAAGTTCAGAGGTTAAAAGACCAGATGGCTCAAATGCAAGCGACCACATTTGAGGTTTAAAGGAAATATGAAGAACTTTAGCAACAACTTAAAGCAGAGGCGGCAGCGAGAGAAGCAGAGGCTACAGCAAGAGAAGCAGAGGCCGCAGCGAGAGAAGCAGCGATAGAAGTAGAGGTTCAAAAGAAATATGAAGAACTACAGCTACGACTTCAAAAAGATGCGGCATCGAGAGAAGCAGAGCAGAGCAAAAAGTACGACGAACTTCAACAGCAGCTTCAGATTATGATGAAGATGTTTCAGCAGTCGCAACTTCCGCCGTCATAGTGTATATTGTATAAATCTTTTTATTATTTTAACTTTTAACGTTTTTGTAAAGAAAAGTATGAATTCACTTTTATTTATATCAATTAATATTATTTTAGCCATTTAATTTGAAATATTATAAAAATTTATTATTTTTGAGTAGGTTAGATTTGGTTGCTTTTGATTTGTTGTTCCAGGAGGGCTGAAAAAAAATAGAAAATTTTATTTTAAAAAAATCCCAAAATTAGTGGCGTTTTTTAAAAAAGCGCCGCTAAAAGTCATATCAAATAGTGGCGTTTGTGAAATAAGCGCCACTAAAGAACACTACTGTTAGCGGCGTTTTTGAACAAGCGCCGCTATAGAACATTACTTTTAGCGGCGTTTTCTTCCAAAGCGCCGCTAGCCGCTAAAGAACATGATCTTTAGCGGCGTTTATTTCCTTAACGCCGCTAAAGAACATGATCTTTGGCGGCGTTTTTTTCTGTAAGCGCCGTAAAAGTTAGCGATGTTGTCGTTAGCGGCATTTTTTGTGGCGCTTCTTCAAGCGCCGCAAATGGCTTTAGTGGCGTGAAAAAGAGCCGCTAAAGGCCTAAAAAAAGGCCGCTAAAAACCTGTTCTGTTGTAGTGTATGTTGCATTGCATAGTATGCCATGCTGTGTATTCTATTCAATTTTTGACTTCGACTTTAATATCTGTTTTACTTGTGTGGGCTGAGTTACACACTGAGCTTGTTAGTTCACCTTAAATTAAATATGATCGGGTGGAGTCGGGAGCTCGGACTAGTTTCTTAGTAAATTAAATATGATAATTCACGTTTTTAAACTATTCTGCACTTTTTGGCTTTTTTTTATTTATTGTTGGATCTGATAACTGATATGTTTAAACTACAAAGTTTTATGTTTTTACAAACTAGATTCACAGTTTTTAAAATTTAGTACTCTAGAATTTCTGGTGCAAAACAAAGTTATCAATTAAACAAATTTCTGTAAAATGAACAACTAAAAACATGAATTTTCTAAAAACTAGAAAGAGGTTTGCAAAATTAATAATGTTAAGATACAAGTTTTTCGAATTTAAAATCAATGTTTAAAATGAGCTTATATAATTTCTCAAGATTTGATCATAACGTCTAGATCGGATGTGAGATGTTAAAGTAAATTTCTTATTTTTTTTCCTTAATTTTATGAAATAATTGGATCTTCCATGCCAATGTTGAGCTTAAATTATATATATATGAATATTTTTAAAAGTAACAAGAAATAAGTAAAAAAAAACATAATACACAAAATATTAAAAACCTACAAACTATAAAAATAGTAATTAAAAATGACACATTCATTTAATAATAATGTAAATGACAAAATAAAATTAAACAGAATTTGTTCCAAATTCAAATGATAACATTTAATTAATTCCAAAAATAGTTGAAAATGTTATTTATTGTGATCAATAATGAGTCTTAAATATTATTTTAATTATTATTTAATCACCTGTTGCATTATGAACTTCTCCACTTAAATTGTTTCATAAAGGGATAAATATAAAAACTATATATGAATTTTGATCTAATGTACAATTTGATACATGAATTTTAATTTTGTGTAACTATACACATTAAACTTTGATTTTAGCATAAAACTTTTATTTTGATTCAGTTGTACACATTTAAATAAATGAATACATCGATTTATTTTCATATTATATAACTACAATTATTTGTGTCTATAATATGTAAACATAAAATGTTATTATATCAATGATGATGCGAGTGATTTGTGAAAATCGAGTCATATCAAAATACAATACATAAAATTACACAAAATTAAAATTCATATATACACATGATATAATAGTAAACAATATCAGGAATATTAGCCATGCTATGCATGCAAAAAGATTTAAAGAAAATATAGTGTACAGCAGCGGCGAAGCGTAGTGGGTACGGCCCCCTAAAATGGTAAATTTTTAATTTAGGTCCTTTATACTTTATAAAACTTTAAATTAATAATAGTAAATTTATATTTTGGTCCCAAAAATGATAAAAAAAATTTATTTACCTATTTAAAAATAATAAAGATATAAACTATTAAAATGATAAAATTATATTTTTACTATTGTAAAAATATACAATTTAATTCAAATCTCAAAAAATTTTCAGACTCCACCATTGGTGTACATATTTTATTTAACCATTGCCACGTATTATTAATCACAACAATCTCAATAACCCTACCATAAACTCAAATTTATTTTCATCCTCGTGTAAAGAGATAAAAGAAAAACTAAAATTAAACTTTTAATTTCCTCCATTCTCTCAGAATTCAGTGATTAAATTACTTACATTCTCTCTCATTCATGTCCTGTTTCACCAAATGAGTTTTTTTTTTAAAATGAATATTTCCATCATCGTTTCATCATGGATCTTCGTTTTCTTTTATAAATCTGAGAACTTTATATCATATATAAAAATTTTATAGTAATTTTCATGATTAAGCTGACGGTTATGACAAGGCCACGCCGTTGCCAGCGGGCCAATTTTTTCCGACCATATTTTCATTTTTCAGAAGATCGGAGTGAAAATAATAAAATCAATTTTGGGATCGAAGTATCGGTTCAAAGAGAGAAAAAAATCGATAAATTAGTGAATCAATATAGACTGATTGAATTGGACTAAAGAATTTGTTGAACTGGATATCATATTAGATTTTATATTTTTATATTTTTTAATAATTTATGAATTTTGAATTGGATGAATCGGTTAGATCAAGAGCCGGTGTTCTAATTGATTTGACCACCGATATAATTCTAAAAATATTGAATACAATACAGATTGAATATACAATAGGATCAATTAACTTGTGTTTGAGAAATCAAAATTTTAGTACACTAACATATAATAATTATGCGCTTTAACATATTTAGACAATCATTATAATAATGAGTAAATCTTATTGGAACACCCAATCACCTACTCCGATACTTGAGATTGAAAATTGAAAAAATTACAATCTCATCTTCATATATGCTGTATATAAGTGTATTAAATTTGTATATTTTATATTTAATATAAAGGAATATACAAAATATCATATCTAACCCAAAGATATGATCCAAGAGAGAAAACAAATGCCATCTTTTGTAATCCATAATGCCACTATCATAACAAAATCTAAGTAATCTCTCAAATCAATCTAAATGGCCCCTCATGCAGTTTTGGCATCTCATAATCAAATTAAACAAAAGATCAATTAGTATCATTATAGAAGATATCTGCCTTAAGGATTCGGTCCTGATTTTACGCACACATCTCCCATATGACTTACAATTGCATAGAAAGGTGCCATATTTGATTAGATTCTTTTCATGATTCAAGAACAAGTATTTAATACCTTTTTGTCTTTAGGGATGTTGATTAATTAATTTAAACCCAAAATTGGACTTGATTCTTTTCATCTTTTCTTCTTACATCCAAATTTTACTTCTAAGCACTTGTTGGGCTCAGTTTAATTCTTTGTTCAAATGTTTATTTGTATTTGAGAGTTCTTCTAAGCGCCTTATTTCTCTTATATATGAGATTATTTGAATTTCTTTTTTATAGGAAACCTTAGGGAAATTTTTGAGGTGATATCTTTACCTTCAAAAGATTGGGAAATTTAAAAGTTATATCTTATTCCTGAATGGTATCAATTTAAATAGAGTGAATTAGGAAAATTCATAGCAAAGGAAGCTAGTGTAGTGGAGGTAGGCAATTGCGGTCAAACCATTATAAATTATTGTGTCCACTTTTATTTGAATCTTCCTATCTTTTTGTTTGAAATTTTTAAGCACCAATTCACCCCCTCTTGGTATTATTGAGCTTTTATGCTAAAAAGCTATTATTTACATTCGCACTAAGGTTGAAAAAGCAGGATGCTTGAAAAGGCTTAGCTTAAACTGACTCATCTCGCCCATAACATCTAGGCTTTCCTAGTATAGTGTAGTCACGACCCCTTTCTTTATTGCCATGTTCGAAAGACCTCGCATTACTAGAGTTCTGATTCTATTGGGTTAGTTAGAGATAAATGATTGTGACACTTTCTTGCCATTTGGTGGATGGCCTGCATATAACCTACCCCCATTTGTTTAGGAAACTTTGCCTTCATGCGGATGCTGCCCAAGTAAGATTGGCTCTCTTCATTGGTTGTTGTCCAAAGAAGGCATTGTACATCAACAATTGATCCATGACAGAAAATGCTACCATAATAGTGGAAATATGTCTCCTATTGCCCATAGTAATTGATAAAGTTATCCAGACTTTTACTTCAATAAGCTAATTAGTGAAGTCGAAAATAAGGTTCTCCCTTTTCAATTTTTGTTTAGAGAGGCCCATTTTTTAAAGGCAACCTAATATAGTATTTCTAATGCTTTGTAATTGTCAAGTATGATTCTTTTTACTTCATAATTAGCAATTATACTAATGATCACCAAAGAGTCATTACCGTCATCATTGATTATCGGATATTAATCTTTTTCATCAAAGTTCACTCACCATTTCTCTGTCACAAATGACTTTTTCATCGAAAAGATAATAGACTTAGCACTCCTCAGGTGAGCCTTTCTCTTAGTATTGAAAGTGACCTACTCATTAGTGGTGGCCTTATCATATTGATTATGCCTTTGATGGGTTCTTTCCTTCATCATGTTTGACCTAGCTGAAAGTTCTAATTTTATTTTGCTCTTATTGGTGAGTGGACTGTTTTACAAATTGTTTAAGCTCTCCTTACCTAATAGCTTCTTTGATGGCATCTTTAAGGTGAACACAATCCTTAGTTTGATGCCCTACATTGTTATGGAATTGGCATCTATTTGAAGAATGTAGTCTTTATCGATTTGGCTTCATCGATGGTGAGCACTCAAAGATCCCTTCCATTGCAACATCATTTAACATATATGCCTATGATCGAGCTGTGAGATAAATTTCTTGTAACACCTTAAAACTTGACCTGATCATCAAGTCTGAGCAGAAGGATGTCACATTCATTGCCGGAGCACGAAAACAAAACTCTTATTATAGAGCATAATTCATGTAAATATAAACATTTCAATATAAAAACGTGATATTCAACCCTTATCATAACTTATACGAGCATATGTACGTGCAAGAGTTAACCCGAGATTGAAAAAAGACCAAATTACAACATTTCCAAAATTGTAGAATAGGTATTGATATCCTAGCCAGGTATCTATAGCAATTTAAGCTTCAATGTTTTAAACAAATTGAATAAAATTCAATAGCATCGATACCTTTCAAAATGTATCAGTACTTTTTCCAAAGCATCGACACTTTACTCTAGTATATAGGCAAGCATGTGTACATATATCCATTTATAAATTCAATAGCTTCAATGTTTTACACATTACTATTAAATTTCCCCATAGGCCATTAACATTATATCCATTTATAAATAAGAACATATAAGCAAGATTTCATAAAATATTCATATCATTAAATGACAAACTCCAAAAGTCTCAAAAACTTAAAACAATCCAAAATTTGACTCAACTAGGTACATGCCAACCTAAAACTAAAATAGGATTTACAAACATTGTTGAGTCAAGGGGTCGTCATTTGGATGTTGAGATCTACTAGCTGCTTGCTTGGGAATCTACTAACCTACTCACGAAAAAACAATCATACGGAGAGCAAATTGCTCAGTGGTAAACTATGATTCAAGTTAACATAACAAAAATGCATACAATTAAGTCAATTTTATTTCGTACACAATTTCATGCCATTCATCTCAACTACTTCAAATTTTAAGTAAATACATATCTCATTTACCTACTCAAGTACATGATGATGCTAACCTATTCATTTGCATTCTCATTTCTATAGTTTTTCCATATAAAATAACTCATCAACAGGTCACAAGTGTAATTGCAAATTCTTATCATATAATACATATTCATATTTACTCAATTTCAAGTATCATATTAACAATCTCCGAGTCTATAAGCTCGATCTTGATCCATTAGCCCTTGGGCCTCATTTTCAATTTAAACTATATAACATAGAATTTCACATTTTCAAAACATTTCAATTCAATATCATTTAATGAAATCATGTATTTTTAACCCTATTAACTTGACACGGACTCAATATGGATAAACAGATCCGTCACCCCGGGTTACCCGGCAATGATGACGCTATAACGTTACATAGTACCATCCTAAATTGCCCATAAATAATGGTTTTTCTCAACTCAATCAATTTGTCACCCTGGATTGCCCGGGAAGGATGGTTTTACAAAGTACTCCAACAGCGAATAGGGTAACCGATTTCTGTTTCATTACATATAGTTCAATAAGCTTTCCAATATGCACAATCCACCACCATTTCACAAATTCATAGCATACATAGCATGTTTCAACCATATTTCCTATCAAATATTACGTATCGAATAAATTAGAAATTTTGTATTGTATTCAATTTAGTCCTTACCTCTATATTCAATTCCGAATATATCAAATCAACTCAATTAATCATTAATGATTTACCTCAAAAATGTTTGATGTAAAATTACATGAAAATGCAACATTTAATTGAGTCTTGAATCATAGAATTACAAACAAAAAATTTCGAGTTATTCGTCAGCGGCTTTAGCTTTTCCTCTCCCTCTCGAGGAATCCAGATCAACATTAGCTATGGATTAACATAAAAATAAAAGACCATCAATAATTGGCCAATTTCACAATCAATTTTCATTATATGTAAGCTTTTAAATTTATTCAATTTACTCCTTAAAATCGGGACTAACATAACTTTCTATCTAAAACTCCAAATTGAAATCCAATTTCATTACTGTCTATTAGCAACCTCCTATTTCTTATTTATACATCTAACTATGCATTTTATTCAATTTAGTCCCTAATATACAAAACTATTAATAACTTTACTATTTAGTCATTTTTTCATGTCTAAGCTTAAAATCTATCAAATTAACACCTAAAACTTTCAATTCTCAACTATGAAAACTTTCAAAACTTTAACATTTTTACAAATTGGTACACAGGCTAGCTAGATTTAGTTCTCATGATCTCAAAAACATAAAAATAACAAGAAAATAACTAAGGACTTACTTGAATTTTAAAGCTAAAAGCTTAACCCTAAAAGAAATGTTGTCCCCCTTTTCTTCTTCTTTCTTGTTCATTTTGTGCCAAAGAAAATTATGACAACATTTCATTTATTTTGTCTTTGATACTAGGTTTATCTTGTAATTAATTTTAACTAAGCTAATTAATTTTAATTATTGTTTAATTGACTATCCATTACACCACCGTCCACTATCATGAATTCTATCATGGTCTAATTACAATTCTAAACCTTTGGTTAATTGAAATTTAGGTCCTCAAGCCATTTTTCTAATTAAAAATTTATAGTGATTGAATCTTACGATTTAGTCCTTGGACCCCAATTAAACACAATTTCAACTAAATTACTTATCCAAAATTCAATTCATCTATATAATATCTTCGTAAACATTTAATAATAAATATTTACAGACTTAGTTTATGGAAATAGGGTCTTGAAATCGTATTTTTCAACACCACTGACTTTCGGGTCATTACATCTCTAAATCGCCAAGTCAACGTTCAAATCTTTTGTTTCCATGGTTTCCGTGTTGAAATGAAAAATATAGTCTCTTAATGGCTCACTTTCCTTTTGTTTAATAATGATAAGTTTAGTAAGGCTTTTGTAAGTGGTTTTGTTGGCGAGGAAATGGATAAAAAACTAAAGTGCCAACTTCTCAAGGCTTAAAAAAGTGACAGTTAGAAGGGTCAAGTACCACACACTTATGTGTCACCTCGATGTCATAGAGAAGACATTGCATTTAAGTGTGTCAAATGCACCCAAGATTTCCATGTAGTTATTATATTGGCAAAGGTGATCCATGGGGTCTTTTGTTCCATTGTTTGTTTCCTTTGATGGCTTAAAGGAGTGAGGCATTTGTTTCGTAACAATTTCTGAAGCGAGGGGGTTTTAAAATAAAAGGCGCATTCTACACCGTAAAGCTTTGTTCTTTGAAGAGACTACATCTATCTTTTTAAAGCTTTTACTTATCCCTTTAAAGGGGCATTTTGGTTCTAAGGGGCCATCGCTTAGGACTGATACTTTTTGTGATTTCTTTGACTAGCATGTTCTCTCTTTTTTCTGTTTGCATTGGTGGCCCGATATTGAGGAGGTATCATCCTTTTGTCTTAACAATTGTCTGATTTGGGGTGGGTTTTGCTGTGCCTTAAGCTTTTGGATAACTTGAGCATTTTGTTTCAATGTTTCTTCTTCTTATTGCTGGAGTTGTGTTTGAAGAAGTTCGAGTTAAGCTTGTAGTTTAGAGTATTGTTGTGTGTTTGGAGTAGGTATTGGTATTGAATGGTATGGAGAAGGCAACGAGGTTGTATTGCTGTTGGTAATTGGTTGGGATGTTGAGGTTGTTTTCATCGGGTAGAAACATGATTTTTGCTCTAATCCCCACAGACAAGGCCAATTAGTTTTAGAAACTGCGAGCAATTCATATATGGTGTCAAAAGTCGTTAATAATGGTCAAATAATAATTGGAAAAGTTGTAAACGTGGTTTGACAGAGTGTCAATGTTATTAGGTTGCTTGGAGTCCTCTTGGAGATGGAGTGAGCTTACATAGAGGAGGATCTTGGTGTGGTCCCCTTTAAATAGGTTTCTTACCATATAAGATAGAGTGTCCTACAAATACATGGTAGAGTTAACTTCTTAGGGACTTATTAGATGTGTCAAGAGAATTTTCTGAATAGACCCTGATATGGTATGGCGACAGTCCACATGAGAATCACATAATGACCTTTAGGTGGACAAGCGCTTCTATAATTGAATCCCTCTAGGGAAGCCTTTTATAATCAAAATAGTTGACTGATGAGGTGTTAAGGCAAAATGATTAAGTATAACAAAATTAAATTAGACACATAAATGGACTGAAATTAAATGGAAAAAAAAAAGATTGAAGGATAGCATGGTCATTGAACATGGGTGACCAAATACAGATGCTCCGTCCGAATTGGTTTTAAGTCAAAACCATTAATTTTAATTATTAAGATATCTTTTAGCAGCATGTATTATTAATTAAATTAAGCATTGAAAAATTGCAAGCAACCAACCATCGTCAACTTGGGGTTATCAAATGATGGGATCTTTTCCATATGGGTTGTCCAATTTGGTCATGTGATTTGTGGACATTTCCCCCCCATTTTTCTAATACATCAACACTCATTATGCATATAAAACTATTGATGCAACAACATATCAATAGACAAGGATAGTTGAGATTGGGTTACATAAAATAATTATTATTTGTTTTGAGGATTTACAATACTATTTTTGGCTACCTTTCTTTTTAATGTGAATCCTTAATCAATAGTGTGAATGGTATGTCCAATGGGAAACAACATAAATGATCTCCGATGGACTATTATTAATTATACAATAATAATGTAAGGATGGTTATGAATAAGTTTTTTTTTCATTGTATTTATCGGAGTAAGCTCAGTAATTAATTTTCTGTATTGTCTAGGTCTATTAAGGGGTAGATATTGACAACGAATTTTAAAGTTGCTTCATACCCAGGGTGAGGATCGAAACCTCGACCACTGATTAAGACAGGAAAGACCCTTACAATCTCACCTAACTTTCGTAGTTTATTTTATTATTGATTTAGGTTTTGATTTCTCAAATGAGACAACATGATACCATCTTAATAATTATTACATCAAAGAGAATAGTGTTAGCTGTTCCATTTCATTTCTTATATAATATGTTATTTTTGTTATCATTTAGAGCAATATATTAACAAAAATAAGTGTTCTCTCAAGGCCAATTTTTTTTATTGTTGTTGGGTTTGATTTGATGATGATAGTTTAATTTTTTTTATATAATGTTTGCTTTTATGTATAATTTTTTTTCATTTGTTAAATTAGAGAAAAAAACATATATAAATACATTCAAACATAAATATTTTTTTATTTTTATAATAACAACAGTATTTATTGAATTGATATTGAATCGACATAATAATATTTAATTTTTAAATACTATTATTTTAAACATTCAATTAAATAATTAACTTTATTCAAATTAATTCAACAAAATAAGAATGGACTAAACTCCTCTATATAGTGAGATTTTTTTTATATAATCAACACTATTTTTTTATAAATTTTTTTATTGAAGACAGTTAAATTTATTAATATGGAGAGTTGTACCCAAATCAGATGCAAATCTGATTCCAAACCTAATTAAAATTCATGTGCTTCACAAAAAAGATAGCCTCCAAAATAATTATTCAACAAATTAATTCATGTGGTTGAGAACTGATTTTATTTTAGAAATTAACTTAATTAAATTAATACCCGAAATGAATTATAAGGTATGATATGTGTGATGGTTGTTTATCCCATCTTTTAATTATGTAATCGAGGTTTCAATCTTCACTTATGAGATTGAAGCACATTTTATTGCTAGTTGTTTGCCTATTCGAAGAATACCCATGAAGAAGGAATTAATCACTACTACCGATGGTGAATATCCTAGTTTCAATAAAAAAAAATTAAATATTACAAATGGAAAAATCCAAGAAAATGAAAAACAGATTACAGTATTACACAAATCAAAATACGTTTAAATATGCTCCAAGTTTCTATTCTCTTCATGTATTTGGAATTTAGTCATCTTACTTTTATTTTAAGGAATTTAGTCATTTTACTTTTCAGAAATCTCAAAGAAAATCTTTCAATGTCTTTTTTTGTTTTTATAAAATTGTTAATTATTGAAACTAATTCCTTTTAATTAAATACATTTGGTGACAGATATATTTTCTAACTTTTAAGCTTAAAATTTAAATAAACAAAAAGAGGGTTAATAGAGGAGAAATCATTTTATATATCCTCTCGCCACATTATCTATGACCCTTTTCTAATTATTTAAGACATTTCAATAATTTTTTTCTTGTTATTAATACATAATTTTGATAACTTTTTATCTTGAACCCCGAACTTCAAACCTCGAACCCCAACCCTAAATCCCAAATTCAAAACCTTAAACCTCAAATCCAAAGTTTAAAACTTGAGTTTAGGGTTTGAGTTTATAATACAAGCCAAATGCTCAATTTTTTTATTAGATATTATAATTATTTAAGGTTATCTTTTATCTTATTCATGCTGCAACTACTAAGCTTTAGTTTTAACAAATTAATATTTAGATACTACTCCATATTAATTTATCAAATTAAACTAAAAATGTTACTAAATTTATCACTAAAAAATTATAAATTCTATAAAATAAATCAAATTAAAAAGATTGAAAAACTTTGAGGGCCTAACACAAAATTGTCCTTTTTTAGACACCACATTATAATATCAAATTAAAATTTTTTAAAATTTAAAGGGACTTAAAAGAAATTTTAAAAATTTTAGGGCACGGTTGCTAATCCCCCCAAAATTTGCCTCTGACCACAGGTGTCCTCATCCGTTTTACAGTTTGTGCACAGTCCTATCTAATTCCAGGTGGCATTCAAGTAAAAACACTTCTACCAATAATGACTTCAAGGTCAAGGGCGAATCTAGGGGGTTGGCAGGGCCAGGTGCTTGACCATTTTGGCCATTTAATGTTTTAAATTAATAAAAGTAAAATTATACTTTGAACCTCTAAAAATGATAAAATTTCAGATATTCTTTCATAAAATCTCAGTTTGAAGATGGATTAATGGTATTTGAATATAAACTCTCTTATTTCTCACCCTTTGATTTATTTATGGTACTATTCTATATATTTAAAAAAATCATTAGGCAAATGAAACAACATCAAGTAGACATTTGGTCAATAATCAACCCATTCCCAAACTCATATCATCAAAATAGTACACATTATTTTTTATTTTATTATCAATATAGTATACTAAAATTTTCTAATTTTATACTTCCCTTTGCTTGTCGCAGAAACTATCAAATTTGCAGTTCCAATGTACCCTAGAGACCAGGGATTTGAACCTCATATAAACAATTATTTCACTACTACATTGCTAGACAAATTCCTACCCAAATTTGGAATGTCCACAAATACCGAAGTTAATTAATAAATTAGTCCCTCACACCATTAATTAATAAGGACTTGCATGCATTTATTGCTTTCTGTTTTTCTATGTATGGTAATAAAACTTTGGCTAATAGTTGAGTGTTGTCTCCCAAAACATAAGCACAACAATTAGTTAAAACATCACTACAAATACACACTATTAGCCACCTAAACCCTAAACTAGAGGTAAAAAAAAAATTGGGTTTTTTATTTTTTATTTTTCACAAGAAAATAGAAAAGGTGGGGTTTTAGGTATGCCTAACTAGGATTAAAAGTGTAAATAATGATTACATTAAAGATTGGGTGTGGAACAAAGGAGTTGACATTTTGACAAAAAAATGCTTCTGAATCTCATCAGTTTCAACTTTCATCACCTTTCCCCATGTGACTATTCTTACAAAAACGTCACCTAATACATAGGGTTTAGGGTTTAATAGTAAAAAATTTGATCTTTTTTATAAGTAAAATGTTGTGTTCATATTTTATAGATGAAAAAAAAAACACTAGTTTACTATTATGGGTTAAATTTCTTATTTGAGGCCTAAATTTGTTAACAACTCACATTGGGGTTTGAATGTTTACTATTCAAGTTAGTCCTTAAACTTGATAATTGTTCTCATATTAAGGCTTGAACTAGGCAATCGTTTCAACATTAGGGCTTGAACTTTTTTTTTGTCCAAGTTAGTTTTTGAACTTGGTAATTGTTCTTGCATTGGGGCTTAAACTTTAGGATTTTTAAAGAAATATCAGGGGCTAATTTTGACAAAATAAAGTGGGAACTGTTGAAAAGTCAACAAAGGTAGGAAGCAACTTGTTAAAAAGGTTGAGCAAGTTGCACCGAATGTTGAAAAGTTGAATGGGATAATTGCAATTTTGGTCCCTAATTTTTTAGGCCATTTGCAAGTTAGTCCCTGAACCTCAACTATAAATAGGCCTTTTCATTTTTCATTTCAACCATCCCAACCAATCTTTCTCTCTTAGTTTTCTCTCTTCTCCCATTTGAGAATTCTTAAGGAATTCTATTTGTTTGTAATATTTTGGAGATAGTAAAGTTATCATCTGGTGTTAGTGCCCGAGGACGTAGGTATAATTTACCGAACCTCGTTAAATCTCTTGTGTTCTTTCTTGTCCTATTTTTCTTTCAATATTTGAGGGTATAATAGTAGTATTTAATTGTGCTATTAAATTACTATAGAAGGGATATTCTGTCTAAGGAAAGACTTGGTATTTAAGAGATCCATGTGATCCACCTTTCTTCCCTGGGAATTGAACTTTGTGTGATTTTTTAGTACAATAATTTACACGCTTCCGACCCTATTGGAACAACAAGTGGTATCAGAGCCGAAGGTTAATCGTAGTATGCTCTGTGGTTGCAGTTTAAACTGATCTTCCACATCAGAAAAGATTTCCTTAGGTATATTGAAAGATTATGGAGAAAACGGTCGGTGTAGGAGCTTCAACATCGTCCATGTGGACAAGACCGACAATTGCAAATGCAAGATTGGCCGTGGAGATCTTTGATGGCACAGGCCATTTTGGTATGTGGCAAAGTGAGGTTCTAGATGCCCTTTTTCAGCAGGGTCTAGACATTGCCATTGATGAAGAGAAACCAGATGATGTACAGGAGAAAGATTGGAAGGCGATCAATCGGTTGGCATGTGGCACAATTCGATCATGCCTTTCTCGAGAGCAGAGGTATGCTTTTTCAAAGGAGACTTCTGCAAATAAGTTGTGGGTGGCACTTGAAGAAAATTTTTTGAAGAAAAACAGTCAAAATAAGCTCCACTTGAAGAAAAGACTGTTTCGCTTCACATACGTCCCAAGTACCACAATGAATGATCACATCACCAAATTTAATCAGTTAGTCACAGATTTGCTGAATATGGATGAGACATTCAAAGATGAAGATTTGGCTTTGATGCTGTTGGGGTCACTTCCTGAGGAGTTTGAGTTCCTAGAAACTACTCTACTTCATGGCAGGAGTGATATATCTCTGAGCGAAGTCTGTGCGGCCTTATACAGTTATGAACAGAGAAAGAAGGACAAACAGAAAAACTCAATCAGAGATACAGAAGCTTTAGTAGTCCGAGGTCGTTCATACACTCGGAAGAAAACTCAAAAGGGGAGATCAAAGTCAAAGTCCAGACTCGGGAAAGATGAATGTGCTTTTTGTCATGAGAAAGGCCACTGGAAGAAAAATTGTCCAAAGCTGAAGAATAAGGGAAAAGCTGCTGTAGATACTTGTGTTGCAAAGCATGATACTAGTGACTCTGAACTATCACTGGTTGCATCATCATCGTCGTTCCATTCAGATGAGTGGATATTGGATTCGGGTTGTACCTATCATATGTCCCCTAACCGGGAGTGGTTCTCTGATTTAGTAGAACTAAATGGAGGAGTTGTTTATATGGGCAATGACAATGCCTGTAAAACTGTTGGGATAGGTTCAATCCAATTAAAGAATCAAGATGGATCAACCAGAGTTCTGACTGATGTTCGGTACGTGCCCAGTTTGAAGAAAAATCTCATCTCATTGGGAGCCTTGGAATCCAATGGTTCAGTTGTTACTATGAGAGATGGGATTTTGAAAGTGACATCTGGCGCACTTGTGATATTGAAGGGCATCAGGAAAAATAACTTGTATTACTACCAAGGTAGTACAGTTATTGGAGCAGTCGTTGCAGCTTCCGGTAACAAAGACTTGGACTCAATGCAGTTGTGGCATATGAAGTTGGGACATGCCAGCGAAAAATCCTTGCAAATTCTGGCAAAGCAAGGATTGTTGAAAGGTGCAAAGGCTTGCAAATTAAAATTTTGTGAGCACTGTGTTCTGGGAAAGCAAAAGAGAGTGAAATTCGGCACTGCTATCCATAATACAAAAGGTATTTTGGAATATATTCACTCAGATGTGTGGGGGCCTTCCAAAACACCTTCGTTGGGAGGAAAACACTACTTTGTTACTTTTGTTGATGACTTTTCCAGAAGAGTTTGGGTGTATACCATGAAAACTAAAGATGAAGTGCTTGGAGTTTTTCTTAAATGGAAAACTATGATCGAAAACCAGACTGGCAAGAAAATCAAGCGGCTTAGGACGGACAATGGAGGGGAATATAAAAGTGATCCGTTCTTCGATGTGTGCCAAGAGTATGGTATTGTTCGACACTTCACAGTTAGGGATACACCACAACAGAATGGAGTGGCAGAGCGTATGAATCGAACATTGCTGGAGAAAGTTCGATGTATGTTGTCCAATGCTGGGTTGGGCAAGCAATTTTGGGCTGAGGCTGTGACATACGCTGGCCATCTTGTTAATCGTTTGCCATCATCTGCATTAGAAAGAAAAACTCCTATGGAGGTATGGTCTGGTAAACCGGCTACAGATTATGATTCCTTACATGTGTTTGGATCCACTGCATATTACCATGTGAAGGAGTCAAAGTTAGATCCGAGGGCAAAGAAAGCTCTCTTTATGGGAATCACTTCTGGAGTGAAGGGATTTCGTCTTTGGTGCTTAAGCACAAAGAAAATGATCTGTAGCAGAGATGTTACCTTTGATGAATCTGCCACATTGAAAAAGGTAGCAGATAAAGATATTCAGACGAGCAATACTCCACAGCAGGTGAAGTGTACTCCAAAACAGGTGGAGTTTGAGCAGATGGGGATTTGCCCAGTTAATAAGTCTAATTCTCCAGCCACAATGGAGGAATTAGAGGTTGAAGAGGTTCTGACCCAAGAACCACTAAGTACACTAGAACCAGTTGCAGTTGCAAGGCCACGGAGAGAAATTCGTAAACCTGCTCGATTTACTGATATGGTGGCCTACGCCCTTCCCGTTGTTGATGATATTCCTATCACTTATCAAGAAGCAATGCAAAGCTTAGAAAGTGATAAATGGAAAAGCGCCATGGATGAAGAAATGCAGTCTCTCCTGAAGAACAATACTTGGGAGTTGGCGCAATTACCGAAAGGTAAAAGGGCAATCGGATGCAAGTGGGTATTCGCAAAGAAAGATGGATCTCCTAGCAAGAAGGATATTCGCTACAAGGCAAGAATGGTAGCTAAAGGCTACGCTCAGAAGGAGGAAATTGACTACAATGATGTATTTTCCCCTGTTGTGAAGCATTCCTCCATTAGAATTTTGTTGGCCTTGGTAGCACAGTTGAATTTGGAGCTAGCTCAACTTGATGTTAAGACGGCTTTCTTGCATGGTGAGTTAGAAGAAGAGATCTATATGACTCAGCCAGAAGGATACACAGATGCTGGTGGTAGAAATTGGGTTTGTAAGCTTAACAAATCGCTATATGGATTGAAGCAATCCCCGAGGCAGTGGTACAAGCGATTTGATAGCTTTATGAGAAGGCAGAAGTACACAAGAAGCAAATATGACAATTGTGTGTATTTGCAGAAGCTGCATGACGGATCTTTCATTTATCTACTCTTGTATGTTGATGATATGTTAATCGCTTCGAAGAGCCAAAATGAGATAGATAAGCTGAAGGCTCAGTTGAATCAAGAGTTCGAGATGAAAGATCTAGGTGAGGCCAAGAAGATTCTCGGCATGGAGATAAGTAGAGATAGACAGAGAGGCAAGCTTTGTTTGAATCAGAAGCTGTGAAATGGATTCTACGGTATCTTCGAAAAACCGTAGATGTTGGTTTAATTTTTGAACAGGATGAAGCACTTGGTCAGTTTGTAGTTGGATATGTTGATTCCGACTTTGCTGGTGATTTAGATAAACGCCGTTCAACTACGGGGTATCTGTTTACTCTTGCGAAAGCCCCAGTGAGTTGGAAGTCTACCTTACAGTCTACAGTAGCTGTGTCTACTACAGAGGCAGAATATATGGCAGTTACAGAAGCTGTTAAGGAGGCTATTTGGCTTAATGGATTATTGAAAGACTTGGGAGTTGTTCAAAGTCACATTAGTCTATATTGTGACAGTCAGAGTGCTATTCATTTAGCGAAAAATCAAGTCTATCATTCAAGAACCAAGCATATCGACGTAAGATATCACTTTGTGCGGGAAGTCTTTGAAAAAGGAAAAATTCTACTTCAGAAGATTCCGACAGCAGATAATCCCGCAGATATGATGACCAAGGTGGTAACAACAATCAAGTTTAATCATTGTTTGAACTTGATTAACATCCTGAGAATTTGAGCACCTTTAGGTGTATGGCGCTCAAGAGCGCATTTGGAGGCACTACAAAAGATAGCTTTATCGAATTTGGGGAGTTGAAGGAAGTATGTGAAGATGTGATTATCCTAATCAAATCTTCAAGGTGGAGATTGTTGAAAAGTCAACAAAGGTAGGAAGCAACTTGTTAAAAAGGTTGAGCAAGTTGCACCGAATGTTGAAAAGTTGAATGGGATAATTGCAATTTTGGTCCCTAATTTTTTAGGCCATTTGCAAGTTAGTCCCTGAACCTCAACTATAAATAGGCCTTTTCATTTTTCATTTCAACCATCCCAACCAATCTTTCTCTCTTAGTTTTCTCTCTTCTCCCATTTGAGAATTCTTAAGGAATTCTATTTGTTTGTAATATTTTGGAGATAGTAAAGTTATCATCTGGTGTTAGTGCCCGAGGACGTAGGTATAATTTACCGAACCTCGTTAAATCTCTTGTGTTCTTTCTTGTCCTATTTTTCTTTCAATATTTGAGGGTATAATAGTAGTATTTAATTGTGCTATTAAATTACTATAGAAGGGATATTCTGTCTAAGGAAAGACTTGGTATTTAAGAGATCCATGTGATCCACCTCTCTTCCCTGGGAATTGAACTTTGTGTGATTTTTTAGTACAATAATTTACACGCTTCCGACCCTATTGGAACAACAGGAACAACTGCAAAATTCAAGGACTAATTTAGACAAAAAAATAATTTAAACTCTAATTTAAGAATAGTTGCAAAGTTCAAGCACCAAAAGGTTATTTAACCATTTTGCTATCTATCAATCAAAACTAAAAACACAAAAGCCCCCAAATTTTTTATTTTTTATTTGGAGGGGGAGAGGTTAAGAGTTATTTAAATTAAGTGTGATTAGATATTTATTAATATTCTTATTAAGGGTTAAAGTTTGCTATTTGGGTAAGTTATGAATTTAGTCTTATACTTTAATTTGATCAAATTTAATCTTTATATTTTTTGATTTAGTCAATTTTAGTTCTTGAGCTTTTCAAATTTTAAAATTTTAATCATGATCCAAACAATAATAGTTAAATTCAATTGGTTAAAATTTGCTATTAATAATATACTATGCGTGAAATTGTAGATTTAATACATGTACTCCAATTGGGTCATTCTTAGTTTGGAAAACTTTTTGAATTTCAAAACTTTAGTCTTGACACAAACAACTGTAGTTAAATCCATTAACTAACTTTTTTGTGAATAATATACGAAAATAACTAACAGACACAACACTAACATATGATAATATATTTGCCGTGTCAAATTTTGAAAAGTACAAAGATTGAAAAGATCAAATTAAAGTATAATGACTAAATTCATAGCTTATGCATATTGTCGGGACTAATAGTAAAATATAACCTTTTTGTTAATTATTAATTTAATCATTAGATATTGGTTATATGTTTTATTTTAATGATTTTAATATTTTTTAAGTTATATGTACTCATAATAATACAATACTAAATATAAAATTAATAATTGAGTAATTTTGTTAGGAGTGTGAAATTACCTTCAACAAAGATTTGATATTTTTTTAAATAATTTTATTATATGTTTTAATCATATATGTTTCGTTTTTTTAAGATAATGTCTAAAACCACCCATAGCCCATAAATAAAAAAATAATGCGCTTCAATATATTTAAATATATATTCTCTTGTATTGATAATAATATATATATTGATAAAAATCCAATAATTAAAATTTCAAAGATTTGCAAATTCCCAAAGCCTGCTGAATTTGACTTCATGGTTCCCTTACTTTTATTTTATTTACTAAAATTTTAACCACTCTCTACCCTGCCACTCTGCCATCCTAGATTCCTACTAAAATTAATTATCTTTATTTTATTATACAAATAAAATTTTAGTTTTTATTATGTGTCCTTCAAAAGTAAATTAATTCATCTATTTTGGTATTTAAAATAATTGTTTATACATATAATATATAAATATAAAATGTTATCATATTAATAACAATGTTAGTAGATTTTTTTAAGGTGAAATCAAGGTATTTTTCATATTCTTTTTACGATTTATGAAAATTTATTTTTCAGAAATCATGACTATCTCTTTTAACAATGTTATTTCTAAGATTTAAAAGTCTAATGTGTATTAGTATTACACTCTACATGACTTTTTGGAAGTTATACTTTACAATTATATTAATACCGAAGTTATTCATTATAAACATAGAACTAAATAATTAATGCAGTCCAAATTAATTCACTAGAATACATCTTAAACCATCACATTGATGTGTTATTGGTAAAAGTACCATAGAGGCCTACTGGGAGTCAAATTGCATTTGATCATTTTTACTCAAAACGGATCATTTTGCTAAAAATTCATTTATTTCTACGGTTACAAATTGATCAATGCATGTGAGCACAAGGTACATGTGGCATGTCATGTGTCGTTGTTTGATTATTCTGTTAACCATGCCAATTTTTAACAGTACAAATAAATAAAAAATTTAATAAAAATGACCAATTTATTTAATTTTTAAGTAGATAAAATAAAATACAAGCTATTAAATAAAATATCGAGAATGCTACTAGTTTGTAAATTTGAAATAAATTATAAAAATTGTGATTTAACTTTTATACCAATTTTAGAAAGAAAAAAAAGAAGAAAAATAATGGTTGAATGATGATGATGATGTGGTAGTTAGTTCCAAATCATCTTCAATATGAACTCAATGATTCAAGTTGATGAACGGGTAAGATTAGCAGAATTTAAAAAACTACAATGATATGCATAGCATTTAAATACAATATCACTGACAACCTACCGTATGTGAATCATGCATGAAATAACAGAGCCCTCAAAAGGATTTTCCACCTCTGAACAACAATCACTCGCAGGAGACGAGAATGAAGAGCACGCATCGAAGCGGCGCGTGAAGACAGGGATACACAAAGCGCATGGAGCATGAATATTTTAACGGGTCGGTGTGGGATAACGTGGTGAATGAAGACTGGATACTTTCTCACCTCATTGTTTGAACGGTAACGTTGAAAACAATTAACCCACACGTGGCGGTCAAACAATGTTAAAATCTCTTTTAATTAAGGTCAAATTCTATAGTTTGGCCAAAAAAGTCAAATTCTATATTCTCTTAACTATATATTTTAAGAAGAAATCATACTTTCATACACTTATCTTAATTAAATTCTATGTAATGATGAATAAATTTCATTTAATTTTCCATCTATATGTGTAAAAATCATAGCAAAAATCTAATCTATTCCATAACTATAGTTATTTGGAACTGAAATTGACGAATAACGAATACCCTTACTAATGTTTAGTAGTTTCAAATAGAAATCTAAATGGGGTGTAGCCAAGTGGTAAGGTAGTAGAAATAATTAAGGGAAACAAATTGGCCTCAAGATTTAGTCTTAACTCAATTGATATTAATATTATTGTCAATATAGGAGGACGCGGATTTAAGTGCGCTGAAGCATATTATCCTTCTATTTATGGGTCGAGAATGGACTATAGGTAATTTTAGGCATTCTGTCAAGAAGAACACAAATATAATCAGAACTTATAATAAAATTGTTAAAAAAAATTGAAAATACACGCATTTTGAGAAATAAGAGACTATTATAATAGATGACTAAAATCGCAAAATCCACATAGTGGAAGGACTTTTTATACAATTTTGACCTTAAATTAATCATTTGCAACGAATATAAATATTCATCGGGGAAGAGAACCTTCCCTCTAGGTTTCGGAAATAAGAGAAAAAAAGAAGCTGCAGATCTCTACAACCCCCATTTTAGTTGCAGAAACCTTTTAGGGAACCATTCTTTAAAGCAAAAGAGAGAGAAGAGAAAAAAGAAAGCTAAAAATTCCATTACTTTGTCTCTTTATAATATCTTTTTTCTGCAATTAAAACCTCCCATGCTTGTATCTTTAAAACCTTTGATCTTTACCCTTTTGTCTCCTCTTCTGCCTCAGCCTTAGATCCATAAAAAACAACCCCTTTTTTCTTCGTCTCTTATAATTAAAAAAGAAAATGGCAACTGGTTGGAGAAGAGCCTTTTGTACTGCAACCCCTAGAGAACCTGAAACCACTGTTCCTAGTCCTAAAAATTGTGCAAAGTTAAGCTTTTTTAGTAGTGGAAGTAACCCTTCTACTCCTCGTCTTCAACCATCTTCCACAAATGAAAACACCCCTAAAGCATCAAATCCTTCTTCTCCTCGTTCACCACTAAAGCTCTCACTTTTTCGTAATAGCTTCAAGTTCAGAGTAAGTGAATTTTAACATTTCGAAATGTGGATAAAGTTTGAATCTTCTTGTTAACAAAGTTCGAATTTTTTCTTTTTTTGGCAGAGTACTTGTGGGATATGTTTGAATAGTGTGAAGACAGGTCAAGGGACGGCGATTTACACGGCGGAATGTTCACATGCTTTTCATTTTCCTTGTATAGCTGCTCATGTTCGTAAATATGATTCACTTGTTTGTCCTGTTTGTAATACTACTTGGAAAGATGTTCCACTTCTTTCTATTCATAAAATCCCCAGAAGTATTAACCAGCCAAAGCCCAAACCGGATTTGAGATCTTACGATGACGATGAGCCATTGCTTTCACCAACCGCTGGTGGTGGTCGTTTCGTTCCTATTCCAGAAGCTGATGAACACGAAGAAGAAATCGGCGGCGATGTAGAGGAGTTTCAAGGATTCTTCGTGAATCCCAACCCTTCATCCATCGAAGTACACCCATTCAACGGCCGTGATTCGAGGAATGTACAAGTTCGGTTATCACCTGAAACGGCGGTTGTTTCAGTTGGCCGTGGATATGAAACTTATGCCGTGGCTTTGAAAATAAAAGCCCCTTCACGTAAGACGGCGTCGTTTTTGGACCTTTCACGTCGTGGGCCTATTGATTTGGTTACGCTTCTTGACGTGAGCGGTAGTATGAACGGTGGTAAGCTTCAGATGTTGAAACGTGCGATGCGTTTAGTCATTTCTTCGCTCGGCTCTGCTGATAGGCTTTCTATTGTGGCTTTCTCGGCTAGTTCAAAACGGTTGTTGCCTTTACGGAGGATGACGGCTCAAGGTCAACGAGCTGCTCGGCACATTATTGATCGGCTTGTGTGTGGTCAAGGGACTAGCGTTTGCGATGCGTTTAAGAAAGCTACGAAAGTGCTTGAAGATCGGAGGGAGAGAAATCCGGTTGCTGGTATTATGTTGTTATCTGACGGTCACGATGAAAGAGGTTCAAATCAACGGCTTCGTTCAAGCCACGTGTCTTCCGCTCGTTTCGCTCATATTGAAATCCCGGTTCACTCTTTCGGTTTGGGGCAAACCGGTGGGTTTAGTCATGACCCGGCTGAGGACGCGTTTGCTAAATGTATGAGTGGGATATTTAGTGTCGTGGTTCAAGATTTGAGAATCCAGCTCAGCTTTGCCCCTGACTCAGCTCCGGCTGAAATCACAGCCGTTTACTCATGTAACGGGAAGCCGACCGTTTTAACTTCCGGCTCAGTCCGGCTGGGTGATTTCTACGCCGAGGAAGAAAGGGATTTACTCGTGGAACTCAAAGTTCCGACGTCGGCGGTCAGGTCCAATCACGTGATGTGTGTTCGTTGTCTTTACAAAGATCCGGTTTCGCAAGAAGTCGTATACGGCCGAGATCAATCCCTTCTCGTTCCTCAGCCGAACGCCGTTCGATCACCGGCTCCTGAGATCGAACAGTTTAGATTCTTTTTCATAACGACTCGAGCCATAGCCGAGTCGAGGAGGTTAATTGAGTGTGGTAACGACTTGACAAGTGCACACCATCTGTTGGCTTCGGCTAGAGCATTGTTAATGCAGTCGAATTCGTTGACGGTGGCGGAGTACGTGCGAGGGTTAGAAGCCGAGCTGACGGAATTGCAGCGGATGAAACAACAGATGGTGGAAATCCAACGGCGGCGAGTGAACGAGAGGGAACGAGAAAGGGAGGCGATTATGGTGGTGATGGATGAGAATGGGGAGCCACTAACACCGTCATCGGCTTGGAGAACGGCTGAGAAGTTGGCTAAAGTGGCCATGGTGAAGAATAAAGTCAGTGATCTACACGGCTTCGAAAATGCTAGATTTTAGTTTTTCTAATATTGTTATTTTTAATAAAAAAATGAAAAAAGAAGAAGTTAAAATGAATATATATGATTATATTAGGGGAAAATTCGGATTTTTATTTATCCTCTTTTTTCAATTTAAGTAAAAAGGGAAAATGTGTGTATTTGTAGGAAATTTTTATGATCAAACAATTTCTTTTAGTTTTTATTTTTTGTCTTTTAATTAATTATTTTATATTTGGAAGTGAATTTATTATTCATAATTATGATGCTATCATTTAAAAGAATGATTGGGATAGGACGTGAAAATGTAATGATGACTGAATCATTTTCTTATCATTCTTTCTCTCTATTTAATGTTATTATTTTACTTTTTTCAACTTTGAATAATAATGATGATATAACCTATAATTGAAGTTACCTAATATCTATATTCATATATTATACAACAATATTTGGTAGAATGAGGTTTTTTTTTTTAATAATCTTATTATAGTCTCATAAATAAGAGGATAATGCGTTTTAGCGCACTCGAATTCACGTCTTATATTGATAATAATGTTCATGTCAATCGAGCTAAAACTCAATAAGTTGGTATAATGAGTTTTTGAACTCTACGTAGGGTTAAGAAATGAATAGTAAAATGTTTTAATAAAAAGGATACATAACTATTTTTTAAAACTGCTTGTAGAATAAAAAGAATACGTACCCAATATTAACATTTATATTATTAGATTTGTTAATTTTAAATAGAAAAAAAGTTATAAATAAAACAATAAATTTAATACTATATATATATATCATTTGAAGCTAAATTCCATGAAAACAATAAAATTACCGCCACACACATATATATATATCATTAATAAGTAATTTTTGGCATTTGATCTCGTGACGTGGGTATAGGATTAACACCTTTGGTCCATGGATCAAACATCAGAGTTGTTATGTTTAAAATTTTAATACATATAAAAATATGACTCAAATGGTAAACATCAATTCCATATCTTTTAAGTAAGTTCTTAATTGAAGTATTGTGGAGGAAGAAAACATTAAAAGAAAAAGAAAACTTTACTCCATTTAAAAATCTAACTTGGGTTTTTTTTTTACATAAAAAAAATTATTTACGAAAATGAGGTCAGTTGTAGATTATTTACAAGAATAATATGTTTTGAACAGTAAAATTCAGTCACTCCATATTATCAGGCGACACCGACTTCAACAACACACCCATCATAAGCAAATCATTTCAGTTGAAAAAAAATTACTTTTTAAGTGATGTAGCCAAGTAGGGTGGTGACATCGATATTTTTAACCGTGTTAATTTTATAAACATAAAATGCTGAAGAAATATTGAGGAAATACGACTGAACATACTGGTGTAACCTAACATGTTGGCCACACTGATTTAAAATTTCAAAACAAAAAAACATAGAATGTTTGTAGGGGTTGGTCATCGTGATCGACTAATCACATTGACAATAAAGATGCCGCCTAACATGGTGGCGATGCTGCTCTTCGCCAGTTGGCCATGCGTCTTGACCCCAAAAATAGTTTTTTTTTGTCTCCTTTCTTATAAATTAACACAATGGTCCCCTACTCCCCACTCTGCAAATGGTAAAAAAGAATTGATATTTGAGTTTTAGGGAGCTTGCAAAGATAGGTTAGTGCTTATCTTTGTAAATTTTTTTATTTATAATTTTACGTTTTAATCACTCAACCTCAAAAAATTATAAAATGGTCACTAAATTGTTTAAAAGTTTTTATTTAAGTCATTAAGATATTCAAAATAATTGTTGTGTGGCTTTCTCTATTCGCATTACCTATACCAATTAAAAGTGCTCCTTCCTCTCTCTTCTATAGTTAAAATTTTTTTTCACCGAACAACTTTAAAGGTCACTGATGGGCATCAAAACCATCAAAAATAATTCCTACAAAATAATTCTAAATAGTACTAAAGAGTGGTAGTAGGGTCGAGTCCACATGGATTGAATGTTATAATCAACTTCCGTATTTAACTTGTGATCAGAATTTTTGTCATGTCGAAAGTCGTGGCAAAAGTCGTGCCGATGACTCCAAACAGACCAGTTCAAAAATAAACAAATAAATCAGGGGAGTTTTGAAATGTTTAGAAAGTAAACATTCAAATCAACGGAAATAAACAATTAATTAATATTAGAAATAAATTTAGATCGGGAAATAAATTCAGAATTTTGTAAACAGAGATAATAAGTCTTAGCCTTAGACTCAGTGGATTCCGGATTTCTGAATCGATCCCTGAAAATTAATTTTCTCCTCCAAACAATAAGTTGGTTATAGTAGTTAAGAACGTCCTAACCACCAATTCTTCCTCTCATAGCTGGTCTCGATAAGGCCTGCAAACCAACCCTTACAGATTATCTAACTGATATACACGTGTTCCCGATTCAAGATTCTGGCAGCCTTGCGCTTTGAAGAACCCAACTCAAATCAACGACCTCAACCGCATAGGTTGTTTAAACCCGATCACTTATTCCTTGATTTGTTCTAGGAGATCCAAATACAGCACGGCCGACTCGTTTTTCCAACTGTCAGCAAACACGACTCCAACCCAACGTGCACTTTGACTTGAAATCGAGTTTAACTTTAAGGGATGAGTTGTCTATCCCGATACTTAGGAAAAAAATAAATATCGATTGGGAGGATTTTTAGCACGAATACGTATCTTACGATTCCTGACCGAAAAGAACACCGGCCTAAAGCTAAGATAAAATTTAGTGAAGCATGAAATTATTCATGCTTTGTAGACTTTGAAAGGTAAATTGATGATGATGGTGAAGAATGGGAAAGAAAGGTACTTGGAAGGAATTAGACCAATTTTGTAAAAACAAGGAAATGTAAATGAAAGTAGCATTATGCTCACGCCAAATTGAAAGAAAAAGAAAATAATTCTATTCAATTCCAAACTGAAGTCAGAACGTATAATTAAGTGCCTTCCTATGTACATTAAGGCCATGGAATTTACTAATTTTGGCCTTAGGGTGGGTTTGGATGGGCGATTGGGTGCGATGCGGTGCGTTTAGCTTACTTTTTGTCTCACGCTACAGTATTACTACAGTATCTAATCTCACCGCCATCGCTGTTTTTACACCAACCGCAGGTAAACGCACTGCCCATCCAAACTCACCCTTAGTCACTTTAACATAAAATCAAATAAAAAATAAATAGAAAAATAAAATAATATATTTTTTCTATTTTTAGCTTTTACAAAGTCAAAACATCTGATGAGTACTTGGCTTTCTCTACATTTTTATTTGACCTCATTTTATTTATTGTGTTTCAATTTGGTCCTTTTCTGCTCGTTTTTGTCTCTTAGCGTCCCAATTGCATCCCTGACAAGATTAAAACATAAAAGTACTAATTTAGCAGGGATAAATTCAGAAATAAACCGAATTAAACACAAAATGTCATGCAAATTAACATGTTATCAGTCACGAATTTGTGAACCAAAATCCAAATAACTTTTTTTTCGATCTTCAACACTGACTATCATATTGACTTGGATCTAATGTATATTCTTTTACTCGTCAATTGGTACTAATCCGCCGTACCGATCATTTAATTGTCTCTTGGAGCTAACTAGTTGAACTTTAAAAAAAAAACTTAATAGCTCAGTGAAATAAAAACTTTCAATAGTTCGATGACTTAAATTAAGACTTTTGAATAGTTTAATTTGTAACTTTTTAAAACTGAGTGATCAAAACTTAAATTTACTGATAGTTTAGTGACTTTGGGTGCAATTTACCCAAACAAAAACTAATCCTTCATTAAAACATTTACCTGAACCCTGTAGAAGAAAAGGTGGGATTGGAAATGGGGAGTGACAGTAAATCAAAGCGTCCAATCGTTGAAAACCTCTCAACGTGGGGTTTTGTGACCTTTTGATTCATTGTGGCATTTAGGCAAACAGCTGGAGTGCTACTTTAAGCTCTCGTAGTTAATATTGTTTGTTTACAGCTTCTCACTCTCACACAGTGATTGATCAGTAACTTCAACAGCTACCTACTACTCTGTGTCAGTCTGCTTCACTGTGCTGCTCACTGCAATGGATTGGGGCCCCTAAAAACAACGTATCATAACATCACAGCAAACGGTGGTGATTTCATCTCTCAACCAAACATCACTCACAGCTGATCGATCCCCTCCTCGTTTGGTTAGCAGAACCAAGTACTTGAAATCGGATTTTACAAGTCATCCACATGTTCTTGTTGTTATTGTTATAACTTGTAAACGTACATTTGGGTTCTTCAATTATTTTAAGGGAAAATTGCACCAAAGGTCATTAAATTATTAGTAGAATTATATTTTACTCACTTAATTTTAAAAAATTAATAAAATAGTTACTATAATATTTGAAGGTTTTTATTTAAGTTAATAAACTATTCAAAAAGTTTAGTTTTATTTCAGTTATCAGGTTGTTAATTTTTTTTTAATTTTAGCTAGCAGACTTGTAAACATGATGATAACATTATCAATATTACACGTGTCAAAGACCCAATAAGCAAACAAAAATGTTGAATATACGGCTTTTACTGAATTATAATTGGAAGATTATATTTTTTAAAAACTCATAATATAAAAACTTTATATAGAATGACTTTTTAAATATATATTTTTAAATTTCAAGTTTTTACTACACATTTCAAACATTAATGCTATATGATAGTTAATTTTAAAATCACAATTTTTAACTTAATTATTTTTTCTAAAATTCAGCTCGTTAGTTAGTTATTTAGTTGGAGGTTTGATTTTCGCTCATGAAATGAAATATAATTTGCGATCAGCAATTTACTTCTTTAGAGTATTTCTATTGTGAATAAATTAATTACCGTTATCAATGATGAATACTTTAATTCCAATTATAACTAAAAACTACCTTTTAGTGTGCTTAGCTTCAAAGAGCCCTTAAATAGGGAACTAAATGTAAGTTATTAAGGGTAAAGTACTTTAATGTCACCAAACTAGAAGTGGTCACTCAACTTCTAAAAGTAATAAAATGATCACTAAACTATCAGAAAATTTTCATTTAAGTTATTGGATTGTTAAAATTTTTCTTGTATAATCCTCTCTGCTCGCATCGCCTAATTAAAATCTTTTTTTCTTCTCTTCTATAGTTTGATTTTTTTCATAAAATAACTTTGAATGTTATGAATCTACGAACCAAAATCCAAACAACTTTCTTCTCCAATCTTCCGCAACTAGCTGTCAGATTGACTTGGATCTAAGGTCTGTTTTTCTACTCATTAACTGGTACTAATCCATTCTATCGATCGTTAAATTGTCATTTAAAGTTCGCTAAATAGACTTAAAAAAAATTAAAGTTACTAATAATTTAATAATATTGAGTGTAGTTGATCCAATTATTAATCACAATTAGACAGTTTTGGAAGTCTCTCTCAACTGCCGCGATTAGTGTTTAACAATTGCCAACTAATAACAAAAGAATCTGATTCTTCTTATATCCTTCGAAAACGACATCGTGGGACCCCAAATTGCAGTCCTTAAATAACACAAGCAAGAAAAAGGGCAACCGGTGGTTACAAAAGACATGCACGTCTTCTCCTTTTTCAATTATTTTGGTCCTTCGATTCCAAATTACAGCTTCTTCGTCCTTCGTATAATACCCTTTCATGTCGAAATGACAAAACCAAAAATTGGTCCTAATTTTAATGCACTTTTATCAAACATTATTCACCAATAATATTGCTAGTTTATTTTTATGTCGGCTGATAGTGGCGGATCTTAGGACTAATTTTTTAAGGATTAATTAAAATTTTCCACAATGGGCTAAGGCTCTTTGACCTTTATTACAATCTGTCCCTCGACAGGTAAAGCTTTGTAAAAATAAAAGGGTGCAACTGTTGTAACCATAAGGTGTGGCGTGGTTGCTTATCCCGTCGTCCCTTAATTATATGATTGAGGATTTAATTCCATCATGAAAATAGAGCATATTTTATGGTTAACCATTTAACTCTTCAAAAAAAAACTCTTGACTTGATCAAATTAATATTATTATTTTCGGTGCTGAATGCTTAATTTTGATAAAAAAAAAAGAAAAAGGAAAGAATGTGCAACTGTTGATGAGAAAGTGTATGGGTCCAAAATCTTGTGGGTGTTAATAGCTTTAGGGAGCCCAAAAGGACCCTCTCTGTGTTGTTGTCTCAATGTAGAGTGGGGATTGCCTTTGAATTTTGGAGTCTTACTGTTCTTAAAATGCGGTTCGTTAGGGCTAACATCAGACATCATAGCAAACAAGGGACACACACACACACCTCTAGTTTGATTTTTGTGTGGTCTTGGCTTTTAATATTTAGAGAGAAAGAAGTTCGGAGGAAAGGGGCTTGAGAGTTATAGCCATGATTGTAAAACTTGGAATCGTATATTAGAATAGTTGATAATGATTCAATTGAATAATTTTTTTTTTGGTGATGTACAATTAAAGGGATAATATTTGAACACTCACGTTAGAGACATACTTACATGCACACACTAAGTTCAAAGGGAACTGTCTAAATAAAGGCCTACCACTGCTCCCTTAGAGGAGTGAACCCAGGTGGGTTTTATGGGTGAACAATTCGTAACCACTAAACTAATCACGAGAGTTCAAATATATAAGTTGAATTAAAAAAAATAAAATCAATAAAAAAAGTTAGAAAAATTAGAGGATGATTCAAGATAATGCGATTATGGCTCATAAAATTTTTCTGTAATAGTCCGTTTTTCAGTGGTGTCAGAAACAGTAGTTTTGGGGCAACCAAATCCGACAAGTAAGTTCGTAAATATTATTATTTAATTTTTACGAGTCAAATGTGATTTTTTAAAAAAAGGTTTTTGATTTGATAATTTATGTTATATAAATGATTTATTAAGTTCAAGTGGTTTTAGAAAATGAGATATCGGGACATTGTTTTTATAAACTGAGCATTAAATATTTTTATAAATATATACGGAGTGTCATTAAGGTGGTATTAAAGTTTCGTTAAGAAATTTTAACGTTTCAATGGTTAATTAATTAAAAAGGATCAAATTAAAAAAAAGTACATTTCCGGGACTCCGTTCCCTTAAATCGGACTAGTAAATATTTTTAATAAATATTTACGAAGCTAGTTGTGTAGTTAATTAGGTTTCGGTTTAAGTTAATTTTCTTGAATTAAAAGTAAATTAGGTATAAGGACTAAATTGCATATAGAGTGAAAGTTGAATTATAAATTAAAGAAAAACTAAAAGGACTAAAGAAGCAATTATGTCATTGTTTCTTTATGAGGCGGCATAAATTAAATATATGTGAATTTAATATATATTATATTAAAATAAGTTTAGTTAATATATAAGTATATATATTATATATTATGATAATAATATAATAATGTATAATAAAACAAATAAATGAAAGAAATAGAAATAGAAAGTGAAACGAAATAGAAGGGAAAAAGAAAGAAAAAAAAAAGAAAGAAAAGGAGAAAGAAAAGCTAAGGGTTTCAATTGTTTCAATTGCTAACGTCATACTGAAATCTTCGATTAAAAAGGGAAAAGATAAAGTCGATGAGGAATAGTTTGAAATTTCTGGTTTGTATTTCTATGATCTGAATTTAACTGTTAATTGTTATAATTCAATTTAATGTATATGGTAAGTGTTGAGGTGAGAATTATTGTGTTTTGCAATTGAAAGGGATTGATTTAGTATGTGATGAATTTATCGAATTTATATTGATTGAATTGGTATATATATTGAATATATTGATTATTTGAATTGAAATGAATATTGGTTGTATTTGAAAAGTGAATTGAAACTCTATTAACTGTATTGGGCTGAGTCGGATATAGAAGGCATGCCATAGGATTAGAAAAGTTTAGGGATTTCTTCGTCTTCGAGTCGATGCGACACTGGGTGTCAATCTATTACTTCGGATTAATTCGATGAGGCACTGGGTGCCAATTTACTTCAATTTAGCCGATGAGACACTGAGTGTCAACTTATTACTTCGAATTATCCGATGAGGTACTGGGTATCAAACTAGTGTGTTTTGGTTGGATCTGTGTATCCGTCCGAGTCCGAGTAGTGTTAATAAGGGTAAATGAATAATAAAGTTTTATAATTGATATTGAAATGGTATGGTATGAGAAATGGAAGTGAAATAGTGAATTGAAAATAAAATGTAAAATATGTTGCAAATATATGGAATATATGAGCTATCTACTCATGAAATGACTATGGAATGGATATTGTAATTGTATAATGAAATGTGAAATAAATTGTGAAGAGCTGTTTATATAGCAAGTATGAGAATTGGGTTATTTGTGAAACAAATGAAATATAATATGGTTGTTGTAATAATTAAATATTAATATGTGTTCATATTTCAATTGTATATTTGTAATTTCTTATCTTTTGATATTTGAATTATAGAAATACCACTGAGTTTATACTCAGCGTACGGTTTTGTTTCCCGTGCGCAGGTTAGGTACTTAACTTTTGATCACCGATTCAGCATCCAACAATGATCCCGAACTCAAATGTGGTGATGTTTATCCTTTGTGTCGGCATGTACCTAGGGTGTCTAAATAATAGTTATTTTGTGGTTTGATTGTAAATGAGGTTATAAGTTTAATTTTGGTTGGTTTTATACATATATATATGTGTTTGTTTTTGAAGCCATATTATAGCATGATAAATTGAACTAAATCTAGATAGGTGCATGTGAATTTAATTCTATGTTTAAGTGCTCGTGAACTAGGCAAAATTGATTTGGATTTGATATTTTTATAATTTGGATTAAAATGATGCTTTGATGACTTGTTTTAATGATACGAAATGTTTGAAATTTCTGTCTGTTTGATTTGTAAACTCCGGTAATGCTTCGTAACCCGATTCCGGCGAAGGATACGGGTTGGGAGTGTTACATTTTCACTACTCGCGAAGCTCAAAAAATGACTTTAATAAAGGCTGTGCTTTAAACTTGATATGAGCAAAATTTATGATAGGGTTGAGTGACAATTTTTTGTCGAACGTGATAGCTAAAAAGGGTTTTGGAAATAGGTGGATTAATTTAATGGTACATTATGTTTTCTCTGTCTCTTATCGTATTCTATTCAATGATAATCTAATTGAATTTTTTGACTTTGAGAGAGGATTGAGGCAGGTTGACCCCTTGTCACCTTATCTTTTTTCTTTTCTATATGTAGGGTCTCTTAGCTCTGCTTTCTTGGGTGCAAGAGGATGGAAAATTCATAGGCGTTAGGGTGAGCCAAAATGGCCCGAGGAAGAAACACCTTTTATTTTATGATGATAGCTTGTTATTCATTCATATTAAGAAGGGGAGGCTAAGACTTGAAGGGAGCTTTGGGCAAAACATTAATTTGAGCAAATATATGTTACTTTAGTCCTAATACTAGGGTGGAGTGTAACAGCCCGATTTTGGGTCTAGTTGGAGCAGTGGTTTCGGGACCACAAATCTGACGAGAAAAAAAAATTATTTTAAAATTTTGACATGGGTTGCATTATGATAGGAATGTATATTATGACATATTAATTTAGGAAAAGGATTAAATCACAAAAGTGAGAAAATTTTTGTTGCCCAAGAGTAAATACTCAAAACTTGAGGGGTTAAAGTGTAAATATGAAAAGGTTGAAGGACCAATAGTGTAAATATTTTAAGGGTGGAATAATCTAGAAACTAGGGAAAATGGATGAATTAGGACCAAATTGAAAAGGTAAAGATTTTTGAGGGACTAAATTGCAATTTCACCAAATTAAGTGATGACTCAAGGATGGAATTTCAAAAGATTATGAAGGGCAAAATGGTCAATTAGAAGGAGAGAGAATTCTAGAAGGTAATGATGATGTTGGTGATATTTTTAATTAATTAATTAGATAAATGTTATTTAATTATTATTTTATTAATGTTTTTAGTATTATTTTATTAATAAATGATTAGTATAAAAGGAAGGAAAGATGACGAGAAATCATCTCATTTTCCATGAAACTAACGTGAGAAGAGAGGAAAAAGAAAGAAGTTTCCTTTCTTTACAATTTGGTCCTCCCACCAAAAATTCACCATCTTCACTTAGAAATCAAAGAAATTTCCATAGCCACCAAGAGAGAAAATTGATAAAGAGACTATGGGGTGCTAGAATATCAAGTTAGATTCAAGAAATAGAAGCTGGAGGAGAGAGAAAATCAAGTTAAAGATTGAAATCAATAGCACAAGGTAAGAACATCAAGATTTCAATTTACTTTTAAGTTTGATATTATTGAAAAAGCATGGAAATAATGTTATAGTAGAGTTTTCTTATATATGGTCTTATGTTCTTGATATATTAGTGAAGAAAAATAAGTAGAAGTGATGGGAAATATTATAGAGAAAGGGAGTTATACACCTAGTAATCAACATTTTGAACTAAAACAGTTTTGGACAGCAACAGTAGGTTAACTTTGAAAAATCACCATAAATTATGGAAATCAAATTAGAATATGAATAAGATGTGAAATTAAATCTTAATGAGTCTACTTTCATATAAAAGAAACAGAGAAAGCAAAAGAATAGTGTATTTTGAGATATTTGAATTTTAGTGAGACAGGGTCGGAATGATTTCGAAATCCTCTGTTCTAACTTTGGAAAATCACCAAAAATCTGAGAAAAATAATTAGAGGCTTAAATTTATATTTTTAAATACTTAATGAGTCTATTTTCAATAAAAACAAACGGTAACATCATTTGAATTCTTAATGGGGAGATAATTAAGTTTTAGTGAAGAAGGGTCGGAGCTGTCAGACTGCAGAATAGGGATGACTTTATAGAATAAAATGTACTTATTGGCTAAACCAAAAATTCTAAAAATTTTATGGTAAGAATATATATGAGTCTAGTTTCAGATAAAATTAACGTATATCAATTTGGAGCTCTGTAGCTCAAGATATAAATAATTTAGTGACTATGACTCAAGTGGACAGCTTTGAATGAATATAAATACATGTGAGATTATAGATAATGTTACATATAAGCATGTTATATATATTAAGGATGTGGAATGGAGAGGAGGAGGAGGAGGAGGAAAATATATGATTATTCAACTAGCATGAGTTTTTATAAAAAAAAAATGACCAATTTATATGTTTCAGGGACTAAATTGAATGAAAGTAAAATTTAAGGGTAAATTTGTAAAAATGTCAAAAAGTGACCAAATTGCATGAAATGAATTTTTATTATTATCTAAGTTAGTAAATTGAATGAAATATTAATTTAGATCAAGATTGGGTGGAAATTCGAGAAAAGTAGAAAATTTCTAAAATGTCCCTAAATTTTGATATTTCTGCAATTTAGCCTGGTAAGTTCGTATGAACTATATTCTATATAATTTTAATTAAAGTGAATGTTATTTGATGATGAATATTAAATAGATATGTGTTTTATTATTAAAATTGAATTATTATTGGTAATATGTACAATTATTAGATGCAGTGAAATGATTATCGGAAGCTTGTTGGAGATATATCACATTATCTATTGGTTCTTTCTGTAATTTTAGATGAATTGATTCTGGTTATAATGGCGTGTATAAGTTATATTGGTTAACGTTAGCTCATTAATGTTTTGATTTTGATTGGTTATAAATATGAATGTTAGATAAAAATGAAATGTCTGAAAGTTAATTAGTAAACTCCGGTAATGCCTCGTACCCTATTTCGGTGTCGAATACGATTAAGGGGTGTTACATGGAGTCTCGAGCTTTGTTGAGTGACATCCATAATATTTGGGTGGTAGAGGAGCTTGATATGTACATGGGTTTACCCTTGGTAGGAAAGGAGATTTTCATTAAATCTTTCCTTTAAGCCATAGGCAGAGCTACATTGGTTATAGGGGTCCATTGACCCTACAAAGAGAAAGAGAAAGAAATTTATTTATAATTTTTTAATATATATATGTAATAAGCCAATTTTAGCCTGGGCCCAAATTACAAATAAAAAAAAACAAAACAAAAAATAAAAAGTCCAAAAAGATTAATAGTCCATTACAAAAAAGGGCCCACTACCCAATCACAAACCCAAAACAAATAAACCCTAGCCCACTCTTAATATTTCAGAAAAAGAAAACCCTAGGGCTAGCCTAAGAGCTTCAGCTGCCGCTCTTAGCAGCCGCCTCTAGGCCTGCCGCCGCCGCATGTGCCTGACACTTCTCTACCACCACCTACAAAAAGAACAACACACAAGAGGCCAAGCAGAAGCAGACAACGGAGAAACAAACAAAAAAATAGAAACAAAGAGTTGTTTAATCCGGCTATAAAAGCTCGAACTTCATCTTTGTAATTTTTTTTACACACATTAAAAAAACAAAACAAAACAAAACTTCAGAGGTGATTTTCTACTTCTACTTTCGTTTTAAATTCTTGTTTGATTCTATTTTCATTTTTTTATTTCAATTTTTTACATATGAATAATAATAAAAGTAAAAAGGGAAGAAAAAGACTCACTTGAACATCCCGCGGTCTTGTCGTCGGAGGTCTCTTCTCCGTCATCGAAACTGGACCTAAAAGGGGGGAGGGACCTTTTCTTTCGATTTTTTGGGGGGTTAAGGAGGCTCGGCCTTCAAATTGTTGAAAACGGGGCCAAAAAGCCCATTTTTGTACGGTAGTACGGTGGACGGATGGTGGCACTCTATGACCGAGGCTTGGAGAGGAGAAGGGAGGTTGAGAGAGTTTTTTTGGGCTTTTTTTAAAGAAAGGGAAGAGAGTGAAATTTTTTTAAAAAATTGACTTTTATAAACCCATTAAACGGTGTCGTTTAGGGCTTGCCACAATAGCCCTAAAACGATGTCGTTTTACCCCTAGGATCAATGCACCGACCCAATCCGTCCACAGGATCTGCGTGTTTCTGCGGTGAATAGGCTAATTCCGCGCGGGGTCCCTTCGCTTTTGCGACGTAGTGCAATCTGGCCCCTGTTGGTTTTTTTTATTTTGCTGCATAATTTTCTGTTTGTTTCACTTTGGTCCATGTTGAAACGTTGCGCATAAGGGCTAGGAATATTTTCCCAGTCAGTCCCTAATTCTTTAAGCGCGTTCTATTTTGGTCCCTAGCAACCTTCTTTTATTTATATATAATTTAAACCCCAAATTTTAGTTCAATTTCAATCTCGTCCTTAATCCATTTAATTAATTTATTTTAAAAAAAACGAAAACTCTTTATTATTATTTATTTTAAGTTTCTTTCATATATTATTTATTTCAAACTGTTTTACATATTATTTATTTAAATTATATATATTATTTATTTTAAACTATTATATATATTATCTTTTAAATTTTTATACATTATTGTTTTAAAAAATGTTTTATATGTTATTTTTATATATATTATTTATTTTAAACTGTTTTATTATTATTCATTTTAAGTTTTTTTATATATTGTTTATTTGAAACTTTTTCTTATTTATTTTGAATTGTTCTTATAAGTTATTTATTTTAAACTATTATTTACTTTAAATTGTTTTATATATATTATTTTGTTTCGTTTTCTTTGTTAATATTGGTATTAAAAAATGATGTGTTGTGTGATTATTGTCATTATGTGTATTATAATTCGTTTATTCGTATTTTCATGCTATTGTGATTCATTAGTGCAACATTTTATTCGTAAATTATTTCTCCATGTTATATATTATCATTTCATCACATTTCATTGAAATCACTTCAAAGGTCGCGCTTAATTTTTTCCCTTTATCCATAATAGGCCATTTTATATATTTTAACTAAATAGCACGCATCGTTTAGGTTTTGTAATTGTTATTATTCAAAAAACAAATTTTTTTAAAAAAAAATAGGCGATGTTTCGTTTTCTGGAAATTCGAGAAGTCGCACCCTAACTTACGGGGTTTCGATTTTCTCGTTAAATCTAAACAACTGATCATCCTTCTAAATTTAAAATACCCAAGTTTTAAATAAAAATCAAAGGCAAGCTTATTCTCGAGGGTTCAAATGTCGCATCCTAACTTACAAGATGTGGCATATTGTTATCGCGGGACGAGTGGGTCTTTGCTGCTCATTTCAATTTAATTCAAGCGTTTTTAAAATTAACATTAATAAAAAAGGAATCGTATTTTAAAATTTTTTCAAAATTTCAATTTTCGACATTAAGACATTAAGTAATCAACTAGGTACCAATTTTGGGCGTATTGAGGGTGCTTATCCTTCCTCTTGAGTAACCGACTCTCGAACCCGTTTCCTGGATTTTTGAGACCAAAAAAAATTTATAGTTTTAGTAAATTTAAACTTTTATTAAAATGATTAAATTACGAGGTGATCAAAAAAGATTGGTGGCGACTCCCATATTTGTTTTCGTTTTTCAAAATCCAAGTCAACCCCTTTTATCAAAAAAATAGTTTCGACAATATATATACACATATATAATAACGGGTGAATTGATCCCACAAAAATTTGAAAATTATTCTTTTCAATATTTTTAAGTGAGTCCTCCCTAATTGGTAACAACTCTTTTATTCTTTTCAAGCTTTATTATTAATATCTAGAAAATTAAGATTGTGGTTTTCTTCTAGTAGATTAAGATTTTTATGCAAGATTTAGATTTTTTTTATTAATTGAACCATTTTGGATATTGGTTTTGTATGAGATTCCTTAACATCTTGACTGGGTAATAAGTTTTTTGAGTTTAAACTTTGAAGAAATTGAGATTGATTGTATTTATAATCTTAAGTTTATTGAATATTGACTAGAAATTTAGTATTTTTATTTATAAATTGTTATTACTAGTATTATTTCTGTGAATCTTGTGTTTGAAAATTGACTTATTGCATACCCATGACGCTAAAAAGCATTTACGTGATTTTTTTTGTGAAAAAAATTACTAGTTGTTTGTTGATTTCGTGAAAATTTTAGTGTTTAAGGCATAGATTTATTTGTTTCTAAATGTTTAATAAGAATGGAAAAATATTTTAAATGAAAGTCTACTAGTGAAGTAGAAGAAATACAAATCAATATAAAAAAAGGGTTAAAAAAGTTAAGTTTAGCCTTTAAAACCTTCCAGCTTATCTAAATTTCAGAGTGAGATTACAAATTATCATCCAAATGATAGAAATAATATAAGAATAGCATGTTTGCAGAAGGTACCTTGTTAACCTCGTAATCACAACTTTCACCAAAAAAATTGAGGGCTATGTAATAGTTTTATATCTAACCATATTATACATTGTTTTATCAAGAAATACGTACATTAGTTTATATAGCTTCTATAAATATTTTTATTTTTCAAAATTTGACCCATATTTCAAATTTTCTGGCTCTGCCCTATTCCTTCTTACATTGAGTACTTTCTTATTACCTAAATGTGTCACCAATGATATTGTTCAGGTTATTTGCAGGTATTGGTAGGCTCAATGTGGCACGGATAAAATGTGGGCTATGTTGGCTTCGAGCACTATGAGACAACCGAAATGAATGGAGGGCCTAGGCTCTCGAAATGTTAGACTTTTCAATATAGCACTCTTCGGCAAGCAAATTTGGTGGCTCTTGCACCAAAAGGATACCTTGTGCTTTAGAGTGTTGTCAACCAAATACTTTCCATCAAGTGACATCTTTCTTTGCAAATAAGTTGATTAACCTTTTTTTTTTTGTTTGGAAAAGGATTTATGACTACACTGGATTCATTTATGTCTAGGCTTTTTTTAGCACATTGGAAACAAAAACAAAGCTAGGACTTGATTTGAGGGGAGTGAAGGGTCTTGATGGGAAGGATCTTGTGCATAATGATATTCTTTGCCTTCATTCCATGGTCTCAAATCTATTAGTAGAGGATAGGCCTAGATGGAATGAGGATCATATTTGGCTATTCTTTTGTGCGATAATACTCATGGTGACATCTTGGTCTGGGGACATGCCTCTACAAATGTTTATTCAACAAGATTTGATTATAATTGGCTTTTTCTTTAACTCGATGAGGTTTGGCCCTCAGAGAGTTTTTTTTGTAACTTTGGAAATTAAAAATCTTTCCTAAGATTAAATTATTTGGTTGGAGGTTGAGTTATGAAATTCTTATTGGTCAATGACCTTTAGTGCAAGAGATGTGATTTGATAGAATACTTAGTGCATGTTGTCCGCAACTGTCCTTTTCTCAAAAAGGTATTGATTTTGAGTGGTATTGATGATAACTTATTAAGTGCTGCTTTTTTGCAGGGTGAATTGACTAGAGTTTGCAATGAGGAAATTTGATAAGGATGCCCTTACTAGCCTTTTGGTGGTTCTTTGATAGTTATAGGAGGCAAGAAACTTGGAGATTGTGCAAGCAAATACTACGATTTCTCGGGATGCTTTCATTTGTGCTCAAGCACTCAATAAGGACTTCAGGTTCATTATCGTCTTTGTACGCCGTTGGTACCTAGGAGATTGAAGATCGAGAGACGGGAGGCTCCACATGGTGAACACCTTATGATCAATGTTGACACGGCTTAGAGGGCTAGGGAGCGTGCAATGTCCTATGATGTGGTGATCCGTGTGATTCGGAAGGTATGGTGCATGCTAGTTGCGCATGCAAGGTTAAGGGTGCCTCTGATGCTTTGGCGACCGAGGCAATGGCCATTGTTGAAATCCTTGGGATGGCCCGAGACTTCGGACTTCCGCTGTATCATCATTGTTAAGTTAAACTGTTTAGTTACTATTAACAGACTTAATAGCAATTGTTTGGATTTATCTATTTATGGCCGAATCATTAAAGAGCACTGTATTTTACATGATTGGTTTGCTTATATTTCTTTTTGTTATGCCTATCCATCAACCAATGGTGTTGCGCATTGTTTAGCCCATTAGTCCTGCAGAGCCTTTGCTTCCAAAAAAAAAAATGGAAATCCACTTAGAGAAATTAAAAAAAAAAACTCTCCTAAAATCATATACTAACCCTAACTTTTACCATTTAATGGGAAAAAAAGACTTAAAACACAAACCATGACCATGACTTCACATACAATCTTTGACAAAAGCATTAAATTATATATATATCAGATCATATGTGCATTTAAAAGTACAAAGTCAAGAAGTTTGACAGATAATTTGACACTTTAACAAAAAAAAAAAACACTGTAAAATTGTATAAGCATTTATTTTTGAAACTCAAGGTACACCTTAAAAGTTTCAACAACAGAACTGCTAAGACTCATCCGAAGTGGTCGCATCATCCTTATGCTTGATCATACCAGAATCCACAAGAATGGGAATCTCTGCAGCAAGCCATGGAGCAAGTCCCAAACAAAGTGCATGCGCTATACCGAACCGAGGACTGCACAACAAAATCATCAAATTCAGAAAAGAAGAAACTACTGAGCAAAGATTACAGCATAAACAATATGAATAAGTGCAAAAGGGTTACAACACTGATTATCCTTCAAAACATGGCTCAATCCCGGTTGATCCGATAACAAAAGATTAAGAAACCAGATACGTGAACATCCATTACTTGCTCAATACAAGCCACCTCTTAATGATTTAAAGGAGTATAATGATGAAACATACTGACCCTTTAAACTAGATAAACTGGAAAAAGCAGCCTTCCAACATCGATGCTGCATAATACAAACACATTCAAATCTCATTTTTTTACGGCTCTTTGCTCTATTTGACTTGCTCAGAATTGCTCTCTTTATCTTCCTTTATATGACTCCAGATTATATTTCCTCTAATTTTCAATCTGACTGAACCTAGTTTTGCTGCTAATACAGCTTTAGGAAGAACACAGGTAAAAGTACCATGGAGGCCCCCGTATTAGGAGTCAGATTGCATTTTGCCCCCTCTACTAAACAAAAGGGGCAAATTAGTCTCTATATGTTAGATCAAAGAGCAAATTGGTCCTTTCGGTTAAAAATTTCATTCATTTATATTGTTAAAACTGACTTGGCTGACAAAATAACTAGATAGTGACATGTAGCATATCACATGTGCCTCATGCTGAGGTAAAGTAACCAATTTTTAACAGTAGAAATAGATGGAATTTTAACAGAAAGACCAATATGCTCTTTGACCTAATGTACAAGGACAAATTTGCCCATTTCTTGAGTAAAAGGGGCAAAATGCAATCTAACTTCTAGTACAAGAGCCTCCATGGTTCTGTTACCGAAGAACACAACACTGAAGATTATTTGCTTGTATTGGACAATCATTGAACATACAAAATAATCTGTTCAACTACGAACTCGAAATAGGGGATACTTTACACGGACAAACAGACAATTGGTGCACTTTAACATGGAATTTTCCAACAATGATTATGAACACAGCCAATATGTAATCCCCCTCTACTTGATCAAAGGTTATATTATGCCCCCAATTTAGATTTTGGATGCCAATTCCAATCAACACCCAATAGTTATATTAGCAATTACACACTACAAACACATGAGATAACAAGTTAAATTCTTCTATTTCCTAATATAATCATGAAAACAAAAAATTCAACGAATTAAAACCCAAAAAAAACCCCTAAAATTCAACATACCAATTTTTTGCCCAAAGTGGCTTGAAATGTACGGTCAAACAAATCTTCCCTCCTCTATACATCTGCCATAAAAAAAACAACCAACAATTAATAATCACATCAAAACAAATAACAAAGAAGCAAAAAAATTTAAAAATTTCACCTTCTGAGTCTTGCCATCGAGTTCGGGCAACTCAAGCTCGGGAGCAGTGGCGGGATAAGTAACGGGGATATCAAACTGGAGATCAAACTCGTACTTAAGGAGATTATGGACGTACCAACACTTGCCTGTCCAACGGGTACCTTCGGGATTGGCTGCCGATATACGGAACCAATCGTTATCGTTGGACTTGTTCATCTGGGTGTAGGCTATTAGAGCTCTGTATTCCTCTTTAAGCCTCTGAGTCCATGCCGCTCCGTCTCTGGGGCCCGCCTTCGTCGTCAATAGCGGGATCTGGGTCAGCGTCGACTTCGTATTCGGGTCCCAGCCTTCCATTTTCCGGGTTTACCCTCTTTAGCTAACCCTAACCCTAGATTTTATTCTTGATAGAAGATGAAAAATTGAAGCATCAGCGCCTGTTTCAGTTTGAAAGTATCCGTTAAAAAAGTTCCATTATTTTCTCGTATGTTATTATACCGACTCGACGAGGTTATAATTGGAAATTCATTCTTTAGCATGCAAAAATAAAATAGGTTAAACTTCCTCGTTAGTCACTGAACTTTTCATGTATTTCTATTTTGGTTACTGAAGTTAGGGATGAGCATTTGGTCGAGTCAAAATTTCGAGTTAGTCGAGTTGATGAATCCAATTTTAACAACTGAACTCAATTTAAATTTTTTTCGAATTGAATTGAATCGAGTCGAGTTAACGAATCCTATTATTTATACTCATTGTTGTATTTACATAGTAGACGAAGTACAATATTATTTAACTATATAAACAATAAAATTATTTTACCTTTTAATTTAATGGGTAAATATTTATTAAAACGACATAGTTTTGTTGTTTAACTTAATGATTTTGACTTTAACTTTAGAAAAATTAAACATTTATCAAAACGACGTTATTTTGCCTTTTCTTATTCTGATTTTCGGATAATTTAAATTTTTATCAAGTTTTTTGAATCGAATCGAATTTTACTCAACCCTGATATTGATTATATAAATTGGTTACAAAGATCATAGCCTTGTGCTTGTCGCTGAATCTCTAAAATAACCAAATTGCTGAATCATGTTTGAAACCTTAAAATTTCTTTTTGTATCTCATTACCCAGAAAAATCATTGCAAAAAACAGAAAAAGAGAGAATTGTTTCTTTAAGTCCTAAAAACCCTTTGCCACCTTACAGTCCAAATCATCTTCAACCCTCACCATCACTATAGCCCTTCACCCATTACCTTACGAAAATCTACGTACCCTCATTACCATCAATTTCCAAAGCTCCACCCCCATTACTAAACTCGTCACCATTTCCCTCAATCTTCACTAACTCCAAATTCCAGCACCACCACTCTGCTCGCTCCTTCATATCGTTTAAACCTTGAACCCTCACCAACCTAACCGATAGCTCATTACCTTTTCCATTTATAATATCATTTGGCCCTCTCCATCACCATCTCAACCTACGGCTCTCACCACCAAAAGCTCCTACAAACAGCACTCTCAAAATCGCATCGAAACCCACCACCTCTTGTATCAACGTGATTGAACCATAGTCACCATCCCAAAATCATACCCCAATTCAACCCAACGGTAGAGTTAACGAAGTGACCAAGCTATCGTTTGGTGGTTTACCACTACGTTTGCGGCTAGGGTGAACAAAATTCAATTCGAGTCTTACCTTTGAACTGTTTCTTCCTCCTCATCAGCAATATTGAGTCTTGATGGATCATCTTCTATCGTCTTTGTCTTGATAAACCTTTCTTTTGGTATGATTTGAAACCTTAAAATTTTTTGAACAAAAACTTTCTTTTATTGATAGAACAGAAAAAAATCCTAAGACTGCTTAGATTAACTTAAAGATTTGATATTTTAAAATCATAGAGAAATATTATTGCATTTATGCCGACTTTGAATCAGAGTTGGTGAACTTATATTTAGTATGAATTAAAAATAAAAATAAAAAAATATATTTATCATTTAATTTATAATCATTCAGGAAAAAGGTCAAATTACCAATAAAAGCCTTTTTTTTAAATTTATCGAAATGGGCCGATTTTTTGATTATTTATCGGAATGGTCCATTTTCCGGGAAATCGCATCCACGTCAGCGCGATGTCAGGAGACGTGTCAGAACATCGCGTCCACGTTAGCGCGCTTTACTTACGTGGACACAAATCGCGCCTACGAGGACGCAATTTGCTGACGTGGATGAACAATTTATGTTTTTTAGCTTGGAAAACTTTGAAAGGCCATAACTTTTGGCTCGGTTGTCCGATTGAGACGATTTTTTTATTTAGAACACCTTTTCGAGATCTACGCGCTGACAAATAGCTGAAGGCGGTTTGCCTCAATTTTCATCGAAAAAGATCCTTTTTTGCCCCTAAATTTCGATTTTTTCGGTTTAAAATTGAATTTTGAAATATTCAAATCATTATTTTCCTTATTTATTTGAAGTAAACACCGGATTTTTTTACAGAATTGTTGTATTATTTTTTCTGATTTGACACATGTATGGAATGGATCCGATAAATCGTTAGAACGTAAGTAATATAATTAAGATAATAACAGTATTTCTATAATATGTCAATTAATTAGTTTGGCTTAGTTGGTTAAGATACTTGCTCCTTTCCCTTAGTATCTTGGTTCAAATATTGTTGGTAACAATTTTGAATCTGTTTTGTACTTGTTGCTATTGATGTAATATTGAAGAGTTAATTGATTAAAAAAATAAATACAAGTACAAAAAGATTCAAAATTTATTTTTTCAAAATACCGAAAAAGCCCTATATTTTTAAAATTTATCGAAATGGGCCCAATATTTTATTTTTTTGACCGTTGGGTACTGTTCACTCACAGGCCGAAATCGCGTCCACGTCAGCTCGAAATGCTGACATGGACGCGATGTCCTGACGCGTACACTGACATCGCGCTGACGTGGACGCGATTTCTCGAAAAATGGACCATTCCAGAAAATAATTAGAAAATCGGCCCATTTCGATAAATTTTGAAAAAAAAGAGCTTTTATTGGTAATTTACCCCAGGAAAAAAGTTTTAAAAATTATTCATGCGAATTTTAATATTAGAAAATGACCTAAGTTTAAACCGAATTGGGCCCGCAACACATAACGGGCTTATATGGTTACGGCTTTAAAATAGAACCCAATAGTCAACTCAAAGTTAGAATGTTCTAGAGAAGCTAAACTATGCTAAGGTCGGGGCCATCAGATCGGATTGCAAGAAACGTGGAGCCCATGAAAACCGCAAAACTTATTGGCCCCAGCAACAACACTCCTATCTAGAGCGAAAGGCCATGCATATCATCCCATTAGCCAAAAACTAAACCCTAAAACTGAAAACAAAGCAGGTGAACCATGAGCGGCAATACTCGTAATTGCTCGAGTTACTTTGATGCGCGACAACGATATGGAGAGATCAAGGGCTTGTTTTTCCTCGATGAGACACAGCGCGATACCGAAGGTAAACGCAGGACTGATTTGCACTTTTTGGATCTGGAAAGAGGTGAAATCTCTGACGTTTTGAGTACGACGCCACCTGATGTCCCTGTTGGTTCCACTGTGGTTACCTGTGGCAACCACGTTTACACCATTGGGGGAACGATCCTTCAGGGTGGTATCCTTCATTCATTAAACCATGTTTTCCGCTTTGATTTTAAGCACGCTGAACGTGGGTGGAGAAAAGTTAGTTCTATGCTGTACCCTCGGGGTCTTCCCGAGGCTCTTGCTGCACAAGGAAAGATTTACGTCTTCAAGGGATCTCGTGATTGTTTTGGCGAGGTTTACGATATAAGTGGGGATAGTTGGGTTCCATTGTGCGTCCCTTCTATTGCGGAATATTCAGAAGTAAGTCGCCCTGTTCTCCTAGATTCTTCCCTATCTCGGATTTTGGTGCACTTCTCTGGCGATAGATATAGATCTCTTTACGCCTATTACTATAATGATAAATCATGGGTTTGCCTCGATCGAAAATTTCCTTACTGGTCTCCCACAGTCGGAATCGTGGGCAATGTGCTGTATGTTTTCCATGAGATTTCTGACGACATCTGTTCTTGGAAGGCGTATGATGTGCAGGATAAGAAATGGTTGCCCGTCAAGTGGTTAACAGAATTTTCATTATATCAACCATTCACTGCCCCTGTGGGTGCCCCTCTGATTCATTTGGGCAATGACAAGTGGTCTATGGTTTGGCGCAGCATTACGCTTAATTGTTTTGAGTACCTTATATTCAGAATGTGGCGCAACGGGCATGGAGGGATTTATGCAGCTGCAGTGGATGGATATAGAACCTCTGCTTCATTTGGATCCGTTAATCCTACAATATTGATGCCCTAAATGAAGGTTAGAGCCCCCCCCCTTCACATCATAATTATTTCTATCCTTGGAAAGTGACTGATTATGCATTTGCCAAATGCTGCTTGTCATTATATTTGGTTTTGCTCTAAATGAAGATTTCCCCCCCTCTTGTAGGCCTCAGCCAGAAAGCATTGGTGTATAGAGTTGAGTCAAGACTCACGTTTGATGGTGAAGGAAAAACTTTGAAGACAATGTCAATTATCTTGGTTGAAACTTTGAACGAATTGGGTACTTTCATTTGGATACCCAGACTGACACATTGACGAAGCATAAAAAAAAAACAAGTTAAAACTACAAAAGTAACATCTGACTATATACTGTTCTCATTTTGCAGTCCTTTTCACTATTATTCACTTCTTTTAAGGTCCCTTCTATATATAATCAATTAACTAGTAATATCACCGGTTTGATTTTTTATATAATTAATTTTTTAATATTTTATTTTTATTTTTAAAATCAAATAAAAATTTAATTTATATATTTATGTCTTGTTTTGTTCGTCATATTTGAATAAAACAACTAATTGAATGAATTTTAAATATGTGCACTCGAATTTTTTTTTTTAAATTGATGGTTGCTAAATGATGATTGAGTGGTGTCGTTAATGGAATGATGGTATCATTATAGAAAATATGTTATTTTCGTACAAAATTTTACACCTAAATTATTTTTATATTAAATCGTTAATTTTGAAAAAAATGCCAGAATCTGATATTCAACCTCTGTACTTGAATGGTCAATTTTAAATACGTTTTCTTCAATCTTTCCATAATGTAAAACATATGTTTTTTTATTCATAATTGGTTGGTTCTTATGTGGTGGACCTTACTATGAAAGACACTCCTGTTCTATTTGATTAAGTCAAGTCGAATCGATTTAAAAAATTTTGGGTTAATTGAGTTGATAATCCTATTTTAACAATATAAATTAATTTGAATTTTTTTAATTAAAGTGAGTAAAAAAATTTCGAGTTAACTAATGTTATCATTTATACTCAATGGGTAAACATTTATCAAAATAATATAGTTTTGTCTTTAAACTGAATAGTTTTGACTTTTAACTTTAGAGAAGTTAAATATTTATCCAAATGGCAAAGTTTTGTATTTTCTTATTCGGATATTTAGATAATTTGTGTAAATTATATTTGAGTTAGATCGAAATTTTGATTTTTTATTCGAGTTGATCCGAATTAATTCAAAAATTGAATTTTTTGATTAAAATTTTCGAATATTGAATAACTTGATTAATTTGAACGGTGTAATTTACATTGACAGTGCCAAAACTATTTATACAAGCACTAGCACCAAATGCTAGTAAGAATGATTAGGGCCAAATTTATTTATTTTTAAAATTAGGACGAAATTGATAGAATGTACAAATATTAAACAAAAAACATTTTTATTAAGTCAATAAAAAAAGGTTACATCAAATTTACGTTATCAACTTAATGGCACCGCAACTAAAAAATTTAATTTTGAAAACTTTAACGACTAAATCAAAAAAAATTTTATAGTTGGATGATGAAGAAACACTGTCATAATTGAATGACTATTCATGTAATTTATACTAATCACGTCATCCATCCTTTTCAAATTTAGTGGCACTAAAAATTAAATTTGAATAGTTTAATGATCAAATTAAAAATTTTTATAGTTCGATGTTTAAAATAGAAACATATGAAAAATTCAATAGTTTAAACAACAAAATAATATTCAAAGTAAAGAAATGATTTTGATCAAGTAAATCATTTCAAGCCATAAATTTATAGATATTATGAAATAAAAAAAAATCAACAATAACTATACTTTCTAGATTAAGAGGATGGAAAAATTATTGCAATTTTTTTTTTCTTTTGCTTTGGAAACAAATATTTGAATTAATTTAAAATTAAAAGTGTAATATCCAATTTTTGACCCAGCCCAATTAAGTCTAAAGCCAAAATCCCAGCCTAACCCTAAGCAGTGACTAACAGCAGTTTGGGCGCCGCACGTTGCCCCCACGTTCGGCAACATCCACGTCGCTCACGTTCAGCCCTTCGCGCGTACCTGCAAATCACGAACAACAGCAAGCAAAATGGAGAGGATAGCAATTTGTAAACGGATTTGGCTATAAAAAGCCATTCAAAATTTTGTAAAGGGGTGAGCAAATTTTTTTTTTACTGAAAACTGAAAAAGAAATACCAGAGAAAGAAAAAACATTTTGAAGGTGACGAATTTGGGTTTCTTTTCCTTGCTTCTTTTTACTGTTTTTATTCTTTTATCTTGTTTTTCTTTGATTTCTTTGAATAACAAAAAGGGATAAGGGGAAAATAGGAGGGCTTACTGTTTTTTGGAGGCGATTGAAGGCCGCTTTTCGCCGTTTTCTGGTGGGAGTCGGAGCGGCAGAGAAGGGGGCTTTGAGAGAATTTGCGGCGCACCAGAAGAGGGGCTGAGGAAAAATGATTTTAGGGTTTCAAAATTATGTGTATATAGGTCGTAAAAACGACGTCGTTTAGGGCCTGTTTCAGAGGCTCCAAAACGGCGTCGTATTGATTGTACCCGCATGCAACCTGATCCGACCCGAGAAAGATCCGCGTTTCTTTAAAAAATGGACTATTTTTTCGATTAGTCCTCATGATTTATGGTGTTTTAAAATTAACTTATTTATTTATTTTAAATTTCACCATGCATTTTTAATTTTGTTTCAAATTGATCCAAAACCGCGCAGTGCTTTAGGCCGAGTTGGAAAATTTCTCTTTTGGTCCTTTATCTATTGCACCTGTTTTAATCTACCCCTCTATTGTTTTTATTTTCAAATTTAGTTCTCCATTTCTGTTTGATATTTTAATTTAGTCCTTAATTTGTTTTTTTATTTTTATTATGTTATTATTATTATTATTTATTTTTAATTATTACTATATTATTACATGTATGTATGTGCGCGCATATATATATATATATATATGTGAATACATATATTAAAATTTAAATATATATGTAGTACGTTTTTTTTATTACAATTCTGTTTTTTTATATATATTATATACGTATCATACATTTTATTATCACTTTATTTTTCTTAGTTTTATATACATATGCATATATATTTTTATATTATTTAATTTTCGTATCATTTTCTTTATTTTAAAGAAATTCAATTATATACGTTTTTTTAAATATATATATATATATGTATATACATTATTCATAAGTATTTAAATATATTTTTTTTGCATTTGTCTCGCATACATATGCACACATTTTCATATTTTTATAAATAGATTTTACTTATATTTTTTATACCTATACATATTTTATACCTCATTTTCATAATTTTTATATATACGTTTAATGTATGCATAGGCATTTTATTTTAAAATTTACTTATATGTCATAATTTATTTTGTATACACATAATTTAAATTAAAATATTTGTTTCACATTGCATTAATATTTTAATATACTTTAAAAAATAAATATTTTGGTTTTATCAAAACATTAAAATTATTTTTTATGATTCGAAGGTTTTCAAAATAAAAAATGATATTCAAAGTTAGGGATTCTCGAGGAAAATTGAGCCCTAACGTATAATCGAGAATGTTCGTTATTTAAAATATAAACAAAAATCATTTTCGGGAATTCAATATGCTATGTCCTAACGCATTGGGCATGACATTATTTTCTCGAAATGAAGATTTTCTTTAAAAAATTTAATTGAAAAGTGATATTCAAAATTTGGGGATTTTGAAAAATTGTACCCTAACGTATTGGGTCTCAATTTCTTCGCATGACTTGAATAATTGATTATCCTTTTCAGATTTCAATATTTGAGTTTAACAAAATCTTTTTAATTTTCGACACCAAGACATTAGATAATCAATTTGGTACCGATTTTTGGGCGTTACGAGGGTGCTAACCCTTCCTCGTGCGTAACTGACTTCCGAACCCGTTTTCTCAAATTTCGTAGACCAAATTTGTTTTAAAGGTGAGCCGGTCACACCTAAATCACGGATCGGTGGCGACTCTAATTTTTGTTTTTAAAGTCGATAACATATTTTTGTTTTTCAAAAAAAAAGTTTCGACAAAAAGTAATAACTCCATGAAAAAATATTAATAATTGACAAACCTGGTTGTAAGTAGACGTTTTCAATTTTCCCTCTTGGCTCTGCATTGAACACCTAATTTCTCCTTGAAAGTTGTTGATTGTGTGTCTCTCAAGGCGGGCACCAAATGGTTCCTTGTTTGCTTGGGTTCATGCCATTTGTAATGACACCATGTGGCACTGCCTTGCTACATGCTAATCTGCCTCTACCCTTCTGGTTCCCCTTTTTGAGGTGAGGAATTTTGCCTGCACGCAGAAGGTTGTTAGGGCCACTTTCAGCGGTGGACGCCTAAAAGTAGCCTTGTATGCTGATGTTTGGTTCTCCTTCCCAAGAGTGGCTAGAAGCATGATCGACCCTTTCACCTCATTGCTTTGATTAGCAAACCCATAGATGGAGTTAGCCTACTTTACTTGCTGCTTGTCCAATTCCATTTGTTGAAAGGCTTTCACGACACTGCCAATGTAACACACTTTCACAATTTGAGTATCCTGCCAACATTAGTCGAAGAAACTACACCACTGCCATGCAGACATGGAGGAGTTGATCACTTCCAGTCATGTATTTGCAGTCACAAATTGAGATAAAAATTAAGAGCCAATGTTCCTCATATAGCTCTTATATTAATGCAGATCCTTCATTCCCGATATGTTTCCTTTGGCAACTTGAAGCTGCATCCTTCTGGCCATATGGATGGGGGAACCTACGTCCATTCCTTCTGGCCACACTCCTCGTCTATCCTTTCTGCTCCGGTGGGGTAACCCTTGAAGCTGCATCCTCATGTCCTGGTGCCAGATTTTTTTCACCATGTGAGATCATCTAATTCTTTATAAATTTACTTATTTCAAAATTAAATTGTTGACTTTTATGAATAAGTTAGTCATGTAATTTATTAATTCACATAATTACTTGGAAGTAGCCAGGAAACTGGGAACCAGATAGCAATGGCGTGGCGGCTCATCAAGTCTTCCAATTCCAACCAAAAGTCTCCACTTCCCTACGCCACAGGAAATTTAAAGGATAAATTCTGCTATTAGTCCCCATATTATGCGTTAATTATGGATTTAGTCCTTATATTTCAATTTGGTCATTTTCAATACTTATACTTTTAGAATTTTAAAATTTTGGTCTTGCCCAAATGGTAGCTATTAAAGCTATTTATTTTATTTTCAAAATGTGATGCGATAAACGTATTATTGTATGTGTAATGTGATTTCAGCTTATTATTTCTATATATTATTCACAAGAAAATAAGTTAATAGATTTAACTTTTGTCGTTTTGCATTAAGATTGAACCTTCGGATTCAAAAATATAGAACTAAGAATAATACAATTGAAGAACATAAACTAAAACTACAACTTTACACATAATACAAGATTAATAGTAGAATTTAACCAAATAGATTTAACTGTTACCATTTCGTCAATACTAAAATTTCAATATTTGAAAAGTACAAGGACTAAAATCAACAAATTTTAAAAGCACAGGCAAGGTTTTTAGAATCGGAATGGTGGTCGAATTGGTCTGGCTACCAATTCGTAGTCTGGACGGTTCAATTAAATAAATCATTAAAAAATTTATAAAAATATTAAAAATCAATTCAACTGCTTTATATCGGTTCATAACTCAACCGGTTTGAAGTCTTTCTCCAGACTAATACCTTGGTAGAGTCTTGATCCGATCTAGTTCATATAAAGGTGAATATAAGATCTAAAATTGATCAAATTAAATTAAAGGCAGGAAATCCATATCATACTCAAAATACAGCGTCTAATATCAAAATTTTACCAAAGTTAAACGTTTCCCCGACAAGTGAGAGTTCCTTCTCTCTTGATAGCACCAAATATGAACAATCAACATTAAAATCCATCATCTCCACTTGTTTCAAATTTTTTTTCACTAATGGCCGACGTAATTGTATCTCCTCTTCTACAAGTAGTCTTTGAAAAATTAGCCAACCCTTTAATAAACGAGATTGCCAACAGACTTGGCCTCAAAAAAGAGGTAAAGAATCTTCAAAGAATCTTATTCATAATTCAAGCAGTACTTGCAGATGCTGAAGAGCAACAATTAACCAATAAAGCTCTCACAATTTGGTTAACTGAACTTAAAGAAGTTGCTTATGAAATGGAAGATTTGCTTGACGAATTCTCTCTTCAATCTATTCAATATAGGGACCATAGTACCATTGCTCAACAGGTACGTTCTTTTATACCTTCTTTGGTAAAAGCAGCTGATTGTATAGATTTATTACCCAGATTAAAACAAATCAAGGAGACATTACAGGTTTTAGCTGAAGAAATGTCTAGTTTCAATTTGAGTAATAAGGGTATTAGAAAAAGAGGGGTAAGGCAAACTGGGTCTTTTATAGTTGAATCAGAGGTTTTTGGGAGAGAAAAGGATAAAGTTAGGGTAATAGAAGAATTATTATCAAGCCATAATGGGTCTTCAATGGGGGATGTATCAGTTGTTTCCATTGTTGGTTTGGGTGGTATTGGGAAGACGACACTTGCTCAATTAGTGTATAATAATCCCATAGTGGTATTTGATTTGAAGATTTGGGTTTGTGTTAATGATGATTTTGATGTTGGGAAAATCATGGTTTCCATTATAGAATCTGTTAGTAAAAGTAGATGTGATGTTTTGGGGATGGATGTATTGCAGCTTAGATTACAAGAATTGCTTCTCGGGAAGAGGTACTTGTTAGTGTTGGATGATGTTTGGAACGAAGACGACGTGGAATGGGAGAAGTTACGGATGTCATTGAGAAACAGTGTAGAAGGGAGTAGAATTGTTGTCACTACACGTAGTAAAAAAGTGGCATTGATAATGGAATCGGTGTACACACATCAATTGGAAGGTTTATCAGATGATGATTGTTGGGGTTTGTTCAAGCAACGAGCTTTTGGAAGTAACGGAAAGGAACATCACAATTTGTTTCCAATCGGTAAGCAAATTGTCAAGAAGTGTGGTGGTGTGCCTTTAGCTGCAAAGACTTTGGGAAGCTTAATGCGATTCAAACGAAACGAAAGAGAGTGGTTGATTGTTCAAGAGAGTGATCTTTGGGATGTATCCCAAACCAAACATGGAATTTTACCGGCCTTAAGATTGAGTTATAGCCACTTACCATCACATTTGAAAGCTTGCTTTGAGTACTGCGCAATATTTCCTAGGAATTACATAATAAAACGAGAGAAGTTAATCCAGTTGTGGATTGCAGCCGGTGTAATTCAATCACCGGAAGGAAGAAGGTCATTAGAATATTTGGGAAACGAATATTTCGAGGATTTGGTATGGATGTTTTTCTTTCAAGACGTTCAAAGGAGTGGAAGTGGCTACATAACCCATTGCAAGATGCATGATCTTATTCATGATCTTGCACAGTCAATAGTGGGACATGAATTCAAGAGGTTGGAGCATGATAATATGACAGAAGATCTATCTGAAGTTCGTCATTCAACGGTGGTTTGTAATTTCAACTTATATACAGTCCCTGAAGCTTTGTATGCAGCAAAAAAGTTACGATCACTCCTCTTATTGCTCCCAAAAGGTGACCTTGGAGAAGTTCCTAGTGAAATTTTTTCAAGTTTTAGACATTTGAGGGTCCTGGATTTAAGTGGTAGTGGCATAAAAAAGCTGCATGATTCGATTTCTTCCACTATATTTTTGAGATATCTCGACATCTCTAACACCCATATCGAAAATTTGCCGGAAGGTATCTGCAACCTTCGTAACTTGCAAGTGTTGAACCTTTCCGATTGCTATAATCTCACTGCACTACCATGTGATGTAGTCAAATTGTATAAACTGAGACATTTGATGATAAATGGCTGTGAAAGACTCATTACAATGCCCCCTTGGATAGGAAAACTTGAGTACCTTCGAACATTGCATACGTTTATTGTTGGAACTGGTGAAGGTCAACATCTTAACCAGCTGCAAAATCTAAACCTTGGTGGAGAGCTTAATATTAGACAGTTACAGAATGTACGGGATGCAACAGAGGCAATGGAAGCTAACTTGATCGGAAAACGAAACCTTCAGTCACTGAGTCTATGTTGGGAAAGTGATGTTAACGGTCTAAATGACAGCTTTTCCAATGATGACTGGCTAGAAGTGCTCAACCACCTCCAACCACATCAATTTCTTGAAAAGTTGTCTATCAGAGGGTACCAGGGAATCTACTTGCCTAGATGGATGACCGTTCAGAAACCAAATATAATTGAACTCAAGTTGATTAACTGCCATAGATGTAAATATCTCCCTTTGTTGGGAGAGCTTCCCCGCCTTAAGGTCCTGTACTTGCAAGGGATGGAAGCGGTGAAAAACATTGGAGCCGAATTCTATGGAGAAAGCACGGGTAGACCGTTCCCTTCATTAGAAGTGCTAACACTAATAGATTTCCCTTCTCTAGAATTCTGGTGGGGTTTCAACAGGAGAGAAGAATTCCCTTCTTTGGTCAAATTGACAATCAAGAAATGCTCCAAGTTGCAAAACATGCCATGGATGCCATCGCTTCAACATCTGGAGCTGCACAGCTGCAACGAAATGGTACTACGGTCGGCATCTAACCTGACTTCTCTAAGCACCCTTGTGGTAGCGGATTTTGTAGAGCACTTGATCTTCTTGGAGAAGCTGCTCCAAAACAATCCTCTTCTCATGTCTCTTAAGATTAGTTCTTGTCCAAAACTTCACTCTATCCCTCCAAGTTTAGGGAAACTCACCAGCCTGAAATCATTAGCAATTTGCTGGTGTGAACAGCTACATTCATTACCTCAAGGATTGCAAAATCTTACCCTGTTGGAGTCCCTGGAGATCATTGAATGTCCTAGTCTTGTTTCCTTGTCTGAGGATATACAAGGCCTGCGGTCCCTACGATCATTATCAATCGAGATGTGCAGTAATCTCAAGTCCTTACCAATAGAGTTGCAGTTCCTTACAGCCCTTGAGCACTTAACCATAATGTACTGTCCAAATTTGGCTTCTCTACCTGACAGTTTCCAACATCTGTCGAGCCTCAAGAGTTTATCGATTTTGAACTGTCCAGAGCTGAAATGTCTCCCCAATGGGTTGCAATATGTATCTTCAATGCAGAATCTAGAAATCCGCGGCTGCCCAGGTCTGCTCGCTCTGCCGGAATGGATAGCAGAGCTACCCTCACTTAGATCTTTGGCATTATCAGATTGTCATAATCTAAGTTCCCTCCCAAGTGGTCTGCAATCTGTTGTTTCACTTCAGCATTTGTCTATTCTAGAATGTCCAGCTCTGGAAGAGAGGTGCAGGAAGGATATTGGTGAAGATTGGCCTAAAGTAAGCCATGTTGCTCATGTCTATATTGGATCAAGAGAGTCCCAAGGCAGCTCATCTCATTAAAGGTCTGCAAAATTTCCTTTCATTGCTATCTGTTTTGCCAGTTCTTTACTTTCCATTTCATGCATGTATTATGTATGGATGCGTGCGTGATGTGTATGTGTGTGTGTGCATGCACGTGTGTGTATATATGTATGTATGCATGCATGCATGCATGTATGTGCATGGCCATGTGTGTATGTATGTATGTACAAATGTATATTATTTTTATCTAGTCTTACCAAGGGTTTCTTTAATGTCTTGAACAAATTGCAGATTGGGAACTGCAATTGCTTGCTTATTAATGTAGTTGAAGCAAGACCAACGAGTTCAGCAATGGATGATGTTCTTGTAGATATTTCTTTAGAAATAAATTACTACTGTAGATATTTCAAATATCAAGTGTAAAAATTTGAGTCTTGGTCCTTGTACTAGAAGTGAGATTGCATTTTGACCCATCTATTCGAAAAATGTGCAAATTAATTCTTATTTGTTAAATCATAAAGTAAATTGATCATTTTTGTTAAAAAGTTTCATCCATTTATACTGTTAAAAACTGACGTGATTAATAGAATAACCAGAAAGTAACTTGTGGCGATGTCACTTTTACCTCATGCTAATAGTAGAAATTGAAAATTTTTAATAGAAAGATCAATTTATTTTTTGATCTAACATACAAAGACTGATTTGTTCACTTTTTAAGTACAATTCAACTATTAATACAAGGGTCTCTATAGTACTTTTATCATCTTTTGTGTGTATTTACAAAGTGAAAACTTGGCTGCATAAAAAAGAAAGAAAGATAGGTACAGAAATATTATCATATTGATAATAATTATTTTCACATATTTCCATAATTGTTTGTATTACATATATAAATAAGGAATGATTCAACTTTAAAACAATTAGGCAAATGGGAAGACGAAGTTCATTGAAAGTTTAAAACCCAAAAACGGTACATACGGTGGGCCGAAGGCAGCAGTACAAATGATTCTACAGGCAACCCCGAACGAAAACTCATGCCCATTACGCACACGATCATCTCTTGAAAGACACCTTCATGCATCATGACTTTGTACCAAATGATTTTACAGTATAAGTGGATCCATACTCTCTTTGTATCTTTATCAATTAATTCAATGGGAGAGTACCATTTACGAGCGGCATTGCCGGTTCAGGGTTGCCGTACTTGTCTGCAAGTTGGACAAGAAGAATTCATCAGTTACAAAATTTGAGGAACCCCATAGTTATCAATAGCAACAACACAGTGGAGGAACAAGGAAAAAAATAGAAGATAATAGAAAAAACTAATGAGATGCAAGGGCAGAATGAAGTTGACATACCAACAGCACGATCAGGTTTTTGTTTGTATTCGACATTAACGCGATGAGCTGCTAGCAACATTATTAACTTTCCCGAGCTCTGGTGATCCGATGTAAATATGTGGAATATGAGCTATTTTGGGCCAATCCTTACCTACGTTTTTCTTGCAATGCTCTTCAAGCCTTGGACATTCATGAATCGAGAGACGCTGAAGGGTGTCCAGGCTCTGAAAAGCTTCTGGAAGTGAGTTCAAATTAGGACAATCTGATATTGCCAAAGACCTAAGAATCGAAAGATCTGCAATCCACCCTGGCAACATGTGTAAACCCGGACAACCATGTATTTCAAGATTTTGCAGTGTTGTAACATGTTTAACACTTTCGGGCAAAAATGATAGCTCCGGGCAGCATAAAATGGACAAACTCCTCAGCATGGAAAGGTTATGCCACTCAGTTGGCAAACACACCAGAGACAGTACATGATGGTTAAATGTTCGAGAGAAGTAAGATGTAGCAGTCCAATGGGTAATGATATTAGGTTACTGCAGTTCTCGATGGATAAATATTTGAGGGAAATTAACCCATCGATATGCTGGGGTGAAGTAGAAAGGCCATGGCATTCACTGATCTCTAGAGACTGCAAACAGGTTAGATTCTGCAATTGTTTTGGCAAAGATGAGAGCTCGTCACACCAACGAATCGTCAAAGATGTTAGGGACACAAGGCTCCCCAAACTCTGTGGGATGCAGCAAAGGTTGGGACAAGAGCTGACAGTTAGAGACAAGAGATTAACATTGTTCCGAAGCAAGTTATCCAATAGAATTAACTGTCCATTAAAGCCACCAATGATGAGGACAGATAGCGAGGTTATATTTCCTGCTGACATTAATATAGATTCATTGCAGCTCTGCAACTCTAAATGCCTAAGCGCTGCAAATCGCGGCATGTTCATCAACTTAGGACATTTATTGATGATTAATTTGACAAGGGAGGGGAATTCTTCACCTCCACTTATACCCCACCAGAATTCCAGATCAGGGAAGTCTATGAGGGATAACTCCTTTAATGATGCAAACAATTTCTTCTCGTTTTCCCCGTAGAACTCTCTGCCTATATTCTTCACGCAATCCATTCCACGCATATGGATGATCTCTAGTACTGGAAGTTGACCTAAAGCAGGGAGATGTTCACATCTTTTGCAGTTCATCAACACTATTTTAGTTAAAACAGGCAGTGAAGGAGTCTTTATCCAGCTTGGAAGATGGATTCCTGGATACCCTTTTATTGACAAATGTTTGAGATTTTTTGATGGTTGCAAGCAGTCAAGCACGTTCTCACCTAATTTGGAGTTAGAATCGTTTTGAACATTCAAGTCCAGCCGCTTATGATCATCACCCCATGACAGCTCCAGTGAATGAAGGTTTTTCATACCCAAGATTACTGCTGTAGTTTCTTTTTTCACATCCTCCAAGTTCTTGACCGTCAGCTCACCCCTAAGCTGCAGCCTCGCCAACTGTTTAAAGTTATCGGTCTTGTTTGATATGATAAAGATCGGCAATGTCTGAAGATGAAATAGCTTACCAATGTTGTCCGGCAAGCAAGTTAACCTTTCACAATCATTTATGATCAGATGTCTTAGCATGTACAATCTAGCTAAGTTACTTGGCAGACCAGTCAAATCAGAGCAACCTGAAATGTTTAGCACCTCCAATTTGCAGAGGCTACCTATAGTTTCTGGTAATGTTGCAATAAAGGTATTCGACAGGTCAAGGTACCTCAAATGCTTCAAGCAAGAAACTGTGCTTTGCAACCTTTTGATGCCACTACAACTGAGGTCTAGGACTCGAAGGTTCAGAAAATGTGTAAACAGCTCGGCTGGGATTTCACCAGAGTCACCATTGGAAAACAAAAAGATAAGAGTCCGTAACTTCTTTGCCTCATACAAGGCTTCTGGAATGGTACAAGATTCAGAATGGCAAACTACAGACGAGTATCGAACTCTAGCTAGATTTTTCGGCAGGCAACCACGTTCAAATATGAAAAACTCTTCTCCAGCAACAGATTTTGCAAGATCATGAATGAGATCGTGCATTCTGCACTCAACTACATTACCATCGCTGTTTTTCTTCACTTCTTCAAACAAAAACATCCACATTAATTCGTTAAAATAATTGCTCCCGCTGTTCTCAAGAGATGTTCCTTCTTTACGTGATTGAGTGCCTCGCAAAGGGTATTGGCAAGACTGAATTAAGCCTTCCGCAATCCAAAGATGGATTAACTTCCCTTTCTTGATAACGTAGTTCTTTGGAAAGATCGAGCAATACATAAAGCATCCTTTCAGATGTAGTGGCAAATGACTATAACTCAACCTTAAGGCAGGTAATATCCCATTTTCGCCTTCACAAACATTCCAAATCTCATTTTCCTGCACAGATAACCATTCATCTGGCTCTCTTTTGAACCGCATCAGACTCCCGAGTGCCTTCGCTGCTAAAGGAACACCCCCACATTTTCTCACTATTTGTTTTCCAATAGGCAACAGGTTTGCGTAGTCCTCTTGATCATTTGCGAAGGCACGTTGCTTGAACAAACCCCAACATTCATCATGACACAGACCCTTCAAATGGTGAGAAGACATTGTTCCCATAATTGCAGCAACCTTTGCACTTCTTGTTGTGACTATGACTTTGCTTCCCTCTGCACCTAATTTCAGCAAACTTTTAAGCTTATCCCATTCATCAGCATCTTCGTTCCATACATCGTCTAGTACAAGCAAATATCTTCTCTTGAATAACAAGTCCCGTAATTTCGACTGAAGAACATCCATCCCTATGGGATCATCACACCTTCTCCTAGTTGCAGATTCTACCATCAAATTAACAATCTTTCTCACATGAAAATCATCATTAACGGACACCCACATCCTGAGTTCAAAATTTCCCATCACCCTTTCATCATTATAGACCAGTTGAGCAAGTGTGGTTTTACCAAGTCCCCCTAAACCCACTATGGGAATAACTGAGACAACCTCATTGGCTCTACTTTCAGCAGTTAACTGTAGCATGTCTACTATCTTTTCTTTATCTTCTTCTCTCCCTATAACTTCGGATTCAATCACAAAAGAACCAGTTTCTCTTTTCTGTTGACTTTTAATCGCTTTATCACCATCTTTTCTCTTGAGCTTGAAATTAGACCTCTCATCCAATAACACATCCAATCTCTCCCTAATCTGTTTTAGTTCAGGCAACTTTTTAAGATATGTTATGAAAGGTCTCAAAGAAGGAACAATGTTTGTCACCTGTTCAGTCAAGCTATTATCGTTTTCTTGTATCATCGCTTCAGGACCAAACTCTTCAAGCAAGTCGTCAGGATCAAAAGCTACCTCTCTAAGCTCACTTAACCACAACTTTGAACTTTTGTCTGTAGCTTGCCACTCTTCGGCATCCTGAAGAACAGTCTGGATAGCGCCCAATGTGCGTTGAAGCTTCTTGATTTCATCCTTGAATCCACATCGATCTGCAATCTCTTTCAGGAACCGAGAGGCTAGCTTTTCAAAGACAACCTGCAGAATAGGACACAAAACTATCTCCGCCATAATCTTTTCACACTGCTGGTGAGTTAAAAAGGTTTCAAGCTCCTATCTACAATTCTATGTGGTAAAGTGGACTCTGTAGTACAAGTCTTTCACGCAACGCAGCTTTGGTCAATCGTTCACAACTTTCACTTCTTTTCCACAATATGGCAACCTATCAGGTACCTGATTTGACGGTGCATTTATTTATTAATGACTTTAGTTTTGAATCTCCAACTATGCTTAACCGAACAATAGGAGGACCTACATATCAGCAAAATTGCTACTGATTTTATGTAAAAAGAACAGTGAATACCCAGTCCTCATTCAATAAAGTAAAATAATCACTTTCTTTTATTCAATAAAGTAAAATAATGTCAACATGTAAGACTTTGTCAACCATCCCAATTGTGGACAATACCCACAATTGGGGGAGAAAACAACAAATGAACCTGACCTTGAAAGAATGAGGTAAAGAAAAAATGCTTGGATAGGTAACAAATCACCCTTGATTTTGATACAATGCCTCAATACAGGGCATAGATTATGGATCCACAAGCAGCCCCATCAAACACCACCTAATGAGACAAATCAATCCTCCCACCCCACAAAACACCAAGCACCACAACTCTACAAGAATTTGTTCTATATGAATACCTCGCACAGTCACACTACAAAATTCTAGAAACAAAAAATCACAAATCTTTTGTTTCTTCGTTACTGCCAGATGAATAAATGTAGGCCCTGCTATATGAAAATGGTTGCAGTAAATTCTGCTGATGAAAGTTGAACTAATGAGCCACCAGCAAAATATACAGGCAGAACCGTGATAGGAAACTAGCTGCAATCACAAATATTTCAGTATAAGATTACTTAGTTTCCGTACGAAAATCAAGCCAGAATGTATAAATTAATATATACTTCAGCAGCTAAAGAGATGGCTGATCTCCACTTATTTGCTTGTTTCCATTACTTCTCTTTTTTCCATCTAATTATGTGTTTATCACGGTCCCTTGTTTTGAGGTGGGCAACCTCTCTGATAACCAGAGCCAAACTTACAAATAAAATGCAGAATCAAAATGCATACCATTTATGCCCTCAGCATAAAAAAATTGTAGAGATGAACTTCTGTCACTTGATAGCCAAGGTAATCTCGAGATTCTTCTCAAGTAGCCAGCCTTTGGGATAAATTAGATTGCTGGTATCTAAATGAAGGTGCCAGTTCATGATTCTGGAACAACCAGGTATTATACCTTCCATTTGACTTTCATCTTCAACCACTTGCTCTATAAACGTAGTTTCCTGCATAAAAGAAACTGTGAGCAAAGCCCAGAATTGTGCTGCAACATTTCTAGAGAAATTACACAACAGCTTCAAGGTGAGTACTACAAAATGCAACAGTATGATATATACCTGGAAACCCTCCTTCACAGTGTCCAATTGTCGAATTGGGTTTGAGTAGGGGCGTCCCCATCTCTTTGGATCCCATAAAATGCTGCTGTTGAAAGCAAATCCTGACATATCAACATGAAACCTACGAAGTCTTTTACTTTTCTCATTTGTGTGCCATCCGATTACTTGACTTCCATTGCATACCGGACCTTCCAGGATTGCCTTGTTTTTGCTTGGTGCAAGCATGGCAACAGGCCAAGTTCCAAATCGTCTAGAACAAAATAAGATAAATATTATGATTCATTGTAAAATAGAAACACAAGAATAACATAAAGTAATTCATAACAATTACTTTACAAAATTTATAAAGCAATCCAAAATTGAAAAGCCATATCACCCTAAACAAAATCAAAATAAACAGTTAATGGACATCTTCATTAACCTCTTACAAAGAGAAAACTTCTAATCAACAGCAAACAATCTTAAGTTAATTCCTTATTTAAAATCTCATGACAAACCGGCAAAACGACATTCATCAGCAACCGGCAAGGCTGCAATAAACAGAAGATGAAGCAAAGGCTAGAACTATAGGATCATCGAAGCTATATGATTCCATTGTTATATGAAAATGAAACTAGATCTTGTTACTATAGTAAAGAGGTAACATGCTGATATGATTCATAAACAAAAATACTAATGCATTAAGTAATGACAATAATATTCAGATAGTTAATCACTAAATATAAACCAAAATTACTTCCTTTTTTCGATAAATACATCCCATTTTCGACTGCCAGCAAAACAAAATGTTCATAAAAAAAATCAACAATTATTGTAATCACAAAACATTCCCAAAAAAAATTAATGAAGAAAATTAAAAAAGCTAAAATTACCTAATAGTTCTCAAGCTTTCAAACAACTCCACCGTGTAGACATTGTCATCGTCGGCGAAAAACACGATCCCATCGACCTTATGCCGTTCAATATGTTCCAAAGCGGCATTCCTTTGATGAACACCTCGATCCTTCGGTTCACTAGGACTGCGCGTGCACACCACGTGCCGATACATAACACCGGTTCTCCTCAAAATCTCTGCCGTCTCAAACGACGCTACTTTCTCCTCCACCACTATCCAAACCAACGGCGGTTTCACTAACCTCAAAACTTGCCCTAACCTGTTCAAGAAATACGCTTGGAATCCCCTGTTATAAGTCGGCGTAACGACGATTAATTGCTTTAACGGTGGCCCGATTAAATCGTCAACTTCCTTTGGTTCTTGCAATCTGGTATGAATGCCCAATGACACAGAGGTAACAATCTGATCGTCCAATCGGAGGTCAACATGTGGCGGCTTGAGTTCCGGGAATGCGAAATCCTTGGCTCGGATATCGGTATCCATGTTTCCAAACAGCGTGATTCCAAAAACGAACCCTATAAGGAAAAAGAAGAGACACCAGCACAAAGATCGCCGCCATCCTTTGCGGTAGACTAGATTTACGGCGGTGAATAACAATGGTAAATGCCTTGAAGAGGAATGCTTGCTGTTCCCGTTGGGTAAAAACTTGTGAGACGGAGAGGAGAATCCGGCGCCGTTCTGGTAAGAACGGTGGTGATATGCCGGCGACAGAGTTCTACGAATCGAAGCCATCTGATTGGTTGAAAAAATCACAAAAAAAAATTACATAACCGGATCTTTAAAAAAATTAATAAATTACATAATGCGGCCGAAGTCTGAACTGGTTTTCTATTTTTTGAGAGCTGAGTAAAGGGCTCTTCGTCTTCGTCTTCGTCTTCGTCTTTTCTTCGTCTTCGAGAGAGGGTGGACTTAATTTTGTTTTATTTATTTAGATCTAATTCTAGTTTTGGTCCCTGTATTATGTTTGAATTTGAGATCCAGCCTTTGTACTTTAATTTAACATAATTTTGATCCTTCTATTTATATAATATCATATATCGGTTAAAATATTGATATGAATGTTTCTTAAAAACAAACATTTAAAAAAAGAGTAAACTACATGTTTAGTCACCTAATATTATTTTATTTTTATTTTGTTCATTCCACTATGAAAATTTTTAATTTAGTCATTAATATTTAAGAAATTATTTTTTAGTCACTAAACTTTTAAATATTTATCTTATATTAAGAACAAAGAGGATCACGGTGGTGCCACTGTTGGTCTGAGAGGCTCACTAAAAGGTTAGGCGACGACGGCAGTCGGTGGCTAGGGTTTGAAAGAAGAGAACAAAGAAGGACTAAAGAGATTATTATTTATCTTAATAAATTAGGTGGAAATTTGGTGGCATCAATAAAACATTTTTTTTGCTTCCATGTCAACAAAAAAATACCAGGTCATCTAACTAAAAAAAGCAAATTTTGTTGCTTTAGTGATTAAATTAAAAATTTTAATAATTGAGTGACCAACTGTACTTTATCCAAAAAAAGGGTAAGCTAGAGTAAGTGAAAAAATACATCAGAATTTAACTATGTTAACTATTTAGGTAAAATACTGGTATTACAAAAATAAAGAGATCAAATTAGGTTAAATTAGTGTACGGATTAAAGTTAGCTAAAATATAATAAAGCGGCGAAAACCATGATTTGACAAAATTTAGTCTCGATATTTAAAAAGTTAAAAAGTAATTCGTACTTTAATAATTTAAAAATCTCAATTCAATTATTAATATTTTAAATATTTTTGTTGAAATTTGTCAACTTGACATATCAATTAGGCTACTCTTATATGATATGACATTTGATTGATAAAAGATAAATATATTCCGACAAAAACTATCAACAAGACAATGATTGAATTACGATTTTTAAATTGAAAAAAGAATAGGAAGATTTTAAATTATAGGAGCTAAATCTCAAATTCTGTAAAAATACAGGGACTAATAGCATGTTTAAACCTTATATGAATTATAATGCGGGAAATAAAAGGACACGCGGCGAGTGATGGTGTGGAAATGTTTTAGTGGCCACCTTCCGTGTTATTATTATTGTCGGGTTACGTGGCATTTTTGCTAATCATTAGATAATAATATAAAAAATGTAATAATTTTGTGCTCTATTTTAAGGCAATTAACTACTAATAAACGTGTTATTAAATAAATTTTAAAATTATCATAGATTTAACCGCACTTAGTGGGAAATGATTAGAAAAAATAAACTCACCTAGCTGGATGATTATTTTAAATTTTTTTATAATTAGGTGGTAAAAAAAATTCTATCATAATTTGGTGACTATAAATATAATTTACCTTAAAAATTAATTTTTAGTGTATTTACATAATAACATTTACTCTTTCAACTTAATCATTTCAATCAAATTTTTATATTAATTATTTTAATAAATTTATTATATAATCATTTTCACTTGTATTTAATATGTTATAATCTAACATAAATAATTACAATGTTTACTATATCTATGTTTTATTTTGTAAATTTTTTTATAATTTTTCATAATAATTGGTTTTTAACTTGAAATTTTGATAATTATATACTTATGACACTTTAATATAAATATTATTTATCAAACTTCCATTATTTTTTCAAAAGATAATGAAATGATGTTTTAGTTTACCCTAAAAAAATGGAAACTTTCTGAGCAACCCATCAAGATTGAATTTATAGAAATTATGAATTGCTTGCACATTTTATTTTATATTATTTTTGGCACCTTGATTGCACATTTGAGCAACTAAACAACCTGCAATTTTACACATGGAATGGAATGGAATGATGAAGACAAAGAGCAAAAGAGGAGGTTTTAATACCAAAAATTTGCTATTCATTTGGTCATTGGCTCACCCACCTATTAAATACAGTAGAAGTTGACAATCATGACAGAATATTTCTACTCTATAAATATTTTACTTCACACCCAAAATACAATATAAGGAAGTGATTATTACGTTCGAAGTTAGCTTGCGAGATATCACATTCATTGTCTAATCATACATTGAATTCATTAAGAAATCCAAACTAAAACCACTTAGATCTGTCATTTAAAATAATCAAAATTCATTTTTTTAGTCTTTAAAATTATATTGGAAACATTTTAAAACGATTTCTAGATGTTTGGAAGTGTCCAAGACCAATTACGAATCTTGGGAGTTGAAACAACTCAAAACAAGAAAGGGACCCTAGTCTACCTTTGTTGATTCAGGACAAGTCCAAGGACTTTGTACCAATACAAGTCCTTGCTACTGTAGCTTTTTACTCACTGTCATGCTTGTATCAACACAATCCAAGCATTGATACAACTATTTTATGTTGGATCGTCAATACACCCCTTGGCACAATGAAAAAATATTATGGCTACCACAAACCAGGGATACATGTACGAGGAATAAACTCGCGCCAAAAATGACGAAAAATATACCTTTAATGATATGAAAGCAGCATTGGTATGACGTTAATTCTTTTGTCCGTGTCGCAAACCATAGCCGCAACAGAAAAGTCTTGGCCTCTATTGGTATCCACCCTGGATGAAATCGATCAGAAAATCTCTCATAATACTTTAGAGAGAAAAAAGAAACTCTTTTTTTTAGCTACTAGTCAAAAGATAGTATTTTGGGTAACCTTGAATTTGGGATTTGCCTTCCTTTTTATTCAAAACTATTTTGAAGGGCAATCAATCATCAGGAAGAAAAATAAGATATATCTCTTAAAACGAGATTTTCTCCCCAACGAGTTATCGATTTAATTTAAATCCTAAACATTTTTTGCTTAATTAAATTTTATTAAATACAATATTTAATAAATTTAAAAACACATATTTATATTCATTTTTCTCTTTTTTAAAAAGTCTGCTACCCTAGCAAGCCTTTGTCTGCCGCCACTGGCAAGAGTTTTTAGGTTTTCGTAAAGTTTTGTTTTTCTTGTTACTCTACTTTTGTTATCTGTGGCATGCTTCCGTCCTCCTCTTGAAATAGGATTTGTGATCGATAAAGGCTGGAATTTCACCTGCAAAGAATGGAGAATGAGTTAGCCCAACTGTCGCTTAATGATGAAGAGGAGGAAGTTATCCACATCCCAATAGATCCAAACACGGAAAATAGGGGCGAAATCTTTCAATTAGTAGGATGTTTTCTCACAGCAAGCACGATTCACTTCCCTGCAATGAAAAGTACAATGTCAAATTTGTGGCATCCGGTTAAGGGAGTACGAATCTGTGATCTGGGAGAAAAAAGGTATTTATTGCAGTTTTTTCATGCTATGGATACGAATAGGGTTTTGAAAGGTTCACCTTGGACCTTCAACAATCATTTGCTGGTGCTTTATAAATTGCAATTGGGGGAGGATCCTCTACAGATCCCTTTAGTTCTGACACCTTTTTGGGTCCAGATTTACAACATCCCTACTGGTCTTTTTTCTGATAGTCTGGCTGTCCAATTAGGTAATTTCTTGGGGAATTTCATGGAACATGATATTTCACTTTTGGGGAAAGGAAACAGGAATTTTATGAGAATTAGAGTTCAGATCGACATACGGCGCTCTTTGAAAAGGAGGAAGATAATTTCTTTTGGCGGAAACTGCTCATATGTCACTTTTAAATATGAGCGTTTATCTTTAATCTGTTTCTATTGTGGAAGACTTGGACATAATGACTCGTTTTGCGAGGAAAGAATGAACCTTGGAGTGGAAATTACAGAAATGGGCTGGGATTTGTCTATTCGAGCCCAATCACGAAGGTCATTAGCAATGAATAGCATCTGGTTACGGGAGGAAGGAGATGGGGACGTTGGAGAGATTAATGTAGAATCTGGAAACCTTAGAAAAGAACATAAGCTTCTGGTGTGGAAAATAAGATATGGGCAAAATATTGATCCAGTTCTTGGCTTAAATTTGACGGGAGGTTCATCTCAGGCGGTACGAGGTATGGAGAATTTAACTCCTAATGCGATGGACCAGGACCCAGAAAATGTTGCTCTTGCAGGGGAGGAAGGAAAGAAGAGGCCTAGAGGGGAACTAATGATATAACAAGGCAAGAAGAACTGAGGAACATACTGGGAAATAGGAAAATGGTGGACATTAGTTATTTATCATCGGCAGCTGCCAAATGGCAAGCCGACCGACAGCAATGAAAATTCTAAGTTGGAACATCCGTGGATTGGGGAGTCTACAGACAGTTTGAAGGCTTCAGCATAAGCTGAAGACTTAAAATCCCCAAATAGTCTTCTTTATGGAGACTAAGCTTTGTAGAAACCGAATGGAAAGAATTAGACGAAGATGTGGATTTGGGAATGGCATTGAAGTCGATTCTGAGGGATCTCGAGGAGGTCTGTGTCTAGCATGGCGCTATAACATAAACGTTATGCTGAAGAATTTCTCTAAAAGACACATGGATGTGGAGGTGGAGGATGATGAAAAGGGTGTGAAATGGCGTTTTCCTGGCTTCTACTGAGCTCCATATGCGCAGGATAGAGAAGATTCATGGTCTACTTTGTAAAATCTCCATAGAGAGGAAGATATCCCTTGGCTGGTTTGTGGGGATTTTAATGAAATATTATTTGATTTCGAAAAGAAGGGAGGCTTGCCAAGAGAAGAAAAAAGAATAGAGTTGTTTCAAGAAGCTCTCAACTTTTGCCAGCTTTCTGATATGGGATATTTCGGCAGATGGTTCACTTGAGAGAGAGGAAACTTACACAAACATTCAAGAGCGCATTGATAAGGGTTTAGCTAATGAGAGTTGGATCTCCATGTTTCCTGAGCTAAGAGTTGAACACTTGGTTCATTCTTTTTCTGATCATTGTCCTATTTTTGTTAACACAAATAAAGAGAAACGGGAAAGAATAATCAATTTAAATTCGAAGCCTAGTGGATCATGGAAGACTCATTTGTTGATGAAGCTGAGCGTTTATGGTGGATGACATCTGGTGATTTTTTTAAGAAAATAGAAATTTTTCGAAAAGGGCTTGTTAAGTGGATGGGACAGGTGCAAAGGAAAAAATAAGGGAGGAAAGAATTTCTCACAACCAAACTGTCAACTTTGATTGAAACCGACAGGGATGATTCAAATTTAGCTGAGATGATTGACACGAAGATCCATCTTAACTTTGAAATTGAAAAGGATTAAGCCTATTGGGAACAAAGAGCTCGACTAAATTGGCTAAAACTTGGATATAGGAATACAGCCTTTTTTCATAGTCAAGCAACGCATAGGATGAGGAGGAATGTGATAAGCAAGCTACAGAATAGAAACAGGCAGGAAACCAATGATAGTCAAGAGATGGAGCAAATTGTACAATCATATTTCCAAGAAATGTTCTTGTCAGAAAATCAAACGAATTATGAGCGTATACGCTCCGGAATTGAGCGGTGTATCTCAGAGGATGATAACAGGAATCTTATAGCGAAATACACAAAAGAAGAAGGGAGGCTTTATTTGGAATGCATCCTACGAAGGCACCTGGTGAAGATGGTTTTCCTGCTCTTTTTTATCAGAAATGTTGGCATTTTATAGATGAGGTGGCTGCTTTTTGTCCACACCTACTTAATGGCAAAATGGAGGTCAGTCAAATAAACTTAACCCATATTGTTCGTATTCCAAAAATCAAAAATCCCTCTACTATGACCCATTTTAGGCCTATTAGCTTATGCAATGTTATTTATAAAATCATGGCCAAAACAATAGAAAACAGATTTTGAGGAGTCATTGACAAATGTATTAACAGTGCACAAAGTGCATTCGTACCAGGGAGATTAATTTCTGATAACATCCTGCTCGCTTATGAGTTACTGCACACTATTAAGCAGAAAAGAATGGGAAAAAAGGGATTCATGGCGGTAAAGCTTGATATGAGCAAATCTTACGACAGAGTGGAATGGGGATTTATCAAGGAAGTAATGCTGCGAATGGGATTTGAGCAAAAATGGGTCGCCTCTATTATGAATTGCATATCTACAGTCACTTATCAAGTAGTGCTTAATGGAGGTATTGGAGGAATTTTTTGCCCAAAAAGGAGACTTCGACAGGGTTATCTTTGAGCCCGTTTCTTTTCCTAATATGTGGTGAAGGACTATCTATTCTAATGAGAATGAAAGCTAGAGAAGGTCTTCTAAAAGGAGTAAAGGCAAGCAGAAATGGTCCGTATGTAAACCATTTACTATTTGCGGATGATTGTAATCTTTTTGGAGAAGCGACGAGGAAAGGAGCTTTAGCACTTAAGGAGATTCTTAGCGAGTATAAGAGTTGTTCAGGCCAATGTGTGAATTTTTCCAAATCAACTGTATTTTTTAGCAAAAATACGCTTGAAGAAGAAAGACAGCTAATAGTCAATTTACTGGGAGTTCGAAGTTCAGATGAGCCAGAAAGATACTTGGGTTTGCCAAATATGATAGGTAGGAAAAAGAAACAATCTTTTCAGGCTTTAAAAGACAGATTGAAACAGCAGATTGAAAATTGGAGTACTCGTTTTTTATCGCTAGGGGGAAAAGAAATATTCATTAAGGCAGTATTGCAAGCCATACCGACATACTCAATGGCTTGTTTTCTACTCCCAAAGTCATTATGCGAAGAACTGGAGAGTATTGTTGCGAGATTTTGGTGGCAAAAGAGTAGTGGAAAAAAGGGAATTCATTGGTGTTCTTGGAAAATCTGTCTTTTAAAGGAAAACGGCGAGTTGGGTTTCCGAAATTTTAATCAGTTTAATATCGCGTTGTTAGCAAAACAAGGTTGGCGTTTGTTTAATAATCCAAATTCACTTTTAACCAGAGTTTTTAAAGCCAAATACTACCCAAGGTCCAGTTTTTTAAATTCACAGTTGGGAAACTTACCATCTCTTACCTGGAGAAGCATTTGGGCAGCAAAAAGGCTCCTTTTGAACGGTCTCATCTGGAGAGTCGGGAGAGGAGATGCAATATCTATCTGGAATGACCGTTAGATACCAGGGATGGAACCGGAGATGTGGCAAAACAGACGTGACAATGGTGAGTTAAGGTTTCTGATCTCATTGATAACATTAACAAGAAGTGGAAGACAGAGGTAATTGTGAATACCTTTCAAAGGGAAACCGCTCAAAAAATTTTGCAGATTCCTTTTGCGAGAACGGACTGTGATGACACGAAAGTGTGGAAAGGGGAACCCTCCGGAGAATTTACAGTTAGAAGTGCCTATAAACTATTACAAGAAGCTAACTTGGATTCTAGTAATTATTTATTACAGGCAGATACTAAAGATTTCTACAGGAAATTATGGAATTTACAGCTACCAACAAAAATCCTAATTTTCATATGGCGAATATCTTGGAACTACATCCCTTCACTTGTTAATCTCAGATCTAAGAGAGTGACCACTATTGCAAGGTGTCCACGTGGTTGTTCTGCAGAAGAGGATAGCCTTCATGTGTTTAGGCAATGCCCTGTAAGCACGGATGCATGGATCAGTCTCAATATGGCATGGGTAACAGAACATACAGACCAGAGTGCATGGACATGGCTCACCTGGGTATTCAGTAGAGGAACAAAGCAGCAAATCCGCATTTTTTGTTACGCATTATGGGTTATATGGAACTCGAGAAATCAGATGCTCCATGAGAAGAAGATTTCATCAGGAAGGGATCTAGCTTTTAAAGTGCAGAATTTTTTAATAGAGCTTGAAGGTGTACGAGAAAGAAAACTTACAACCACGGCTGTTAGATCTGAACACAGAGAGGAGGAACTATGGGAGTCTATACAGTTTGATGCAACTTTCGATATCAACAATTCCATATCCGCATCAAGAATGGTAGTCAGGGGTCAGAATGGGGAAATCGCAGCCTCCAAGTCTACTCTTCACTCCAACGTTTCCTCTCCATATGTAGTAGAAGCATTAGCATGTTTAGAAGCAACTAACTTAGGCATCAGTATGGGTTTGAACTCAGTCACGGTAATGGGGGATTCGAAAACAATAATCAAAAAATGCAAAATGGGAGTCAGAGATAAATCGGTTCTAGGTGCGATTATAGTCGATATTCAGAACAATAAAACCCGATTTCAAAGAATTGTTTTTCGATACATACAAAGAGCAGAGAATGTTAAAGCGCATGACCTGGCAAAGGAGGCACTAAGAAAAGGGGAGGGAAGTTACCTGGTGGAAGAGACGAGAGAAACTCTGGATGCAGGAGGAAGATGGCCAAGAAATCCTAATTGAAAGGGTTTGATGGGAAGGAAGTGAAACGGCAAGTGATAGCTAAAGCAGATGATTTCTTAGAAAAGGCTATCAGTTGAAGAGTCTGGTGCTTTGGAAATGATAAATTGGAAAATAATGGAGGCCAGGCTGGATGACTTGACTGGGAAATGACGTTTTGATTTCTGTTTTTTTTTTCTTTTTAGGCTTTTTATTTGTTTTGCTTATGTGGGCTTGTAGCCTATGCTTTATTTTATTTGGTTCAGCCCAGCACTGCTGGAGATTTGTTTCGAATTTTGATTTTTATGTAATAATAGCCCAGTCAACTATTCAAAAAAAACACATATTTATAAATTAAAATACATGAAGCATAATATCACATTATTTTAATTTAATCCTCTATATATGCGTATCAAGTATGTGCATATATTATGATAATTTTAACATTATCAAATTAAATTAATTATTAGAACATTTCTATAATCAATTTAACTTTTATGATATGTTAAACTTCATCTCAACTTTCGTTACATTCTGATTGTCCCAACCAAAAGGTGTGACCCTATGAGATCTTGTAATGTTGACAGTAACATTAAAACAATTCTAACGTTACAAACAATGACTGACATCTAGCAATGCATCACTGCTACCCAAGTCGCAAGAAGTCATGTTTGGACATGGTCTTCTATGATAAACTTTATTATGTACTGCATCCCTTTTGTCCTTTATATCTAGATTGAACACAATTCATAGAATAGTCACACTTGTATAATCCAATCTCAAATTTATTGATTCCGAAGAAGACTAAGATAAACAAATAAGTGTAATATCTCATATCAATTAATTTAATCTTGGCCATGCATTTCTAGTCTCGCTCGATCAAGATGCCTGAATTATTTCTCCCATTATGTAGAAGGGACAAATCTTATCTTGATCACTTACAGCTCACTACACAGATTGTGGCACACCAAACATTAGTCTTTATATTACAACTATTTACGGAAGATGTTTGGCTATGTCAAAGCATACGACTCACAATGTTGGAACAATGATGATCTCAAATATAAGGATCATACATACAATTATCACTATGAAAAATGTTGTGACTATTACATAATAATTCAAGAAACATTCTCATGGTAGGTCAAATCAGTAAATTGTTCTCTAACATCTACTTATGTGTTAATTTGATATCACATATCTATAGCAAGACTTATCATTAATCAAACATGTATCCGTCTCAATGTATTATTGTTGTCCAAGCTCACATTAATAATACTTGACTAAAGACATTTAAGAATAATTATATTATTCTTTAGACATCATCATTATTTAGTTTATTCAAATATAGAAATAAATACTAAAAACAATAATGGCAATGCCTTTATTAATAAATTAGGTAAATTTTTATTATTACAATTATCATATGACTGATTTTTGGGCATGCTCCAACATTTTGAGCCTTAACATGCTCATATCAAAGCCATGACTCATAACACTCAAAAATCAATTTCAAAAGCATCATTCAAACATATTTTAACAACTCCAATCAAAGTGAACACATATATGCTAAAATAGCTTTCAAGTGCATCTAGTTCATACTTCAACTAGGACATTGAAACTTAACGTAATATATGCATACGTGCTTTGAACTTAGGTTATGACAAATTATACAATCACCCAAAATACCAAAAGGGCTAACATTAACATAGTAAATTCCAACTACTATCTATTAACTTAGGTACATGTCAAGACACTTCTAATATTCAAAATTAGTAATACAAACTTTGGATGAGTTGAGACGAGGATCTTGGATGCCATTGAGAATCACAAGCTAATGATACCTATTTGTCATATGCGCACGAAACAAACATATCCACATGTTGAACATAGAGAGCTTAATGATGCTAACATAATTCGAATTCAAAACATTAAAGCATTATAAAAATTAACAAATTAATAATCTTTAATTTTAATGCATCCATTTCAATTCAATAGTACTTAACATGTCTTGCAATTTCACAACATTAGGTTACTTGAGTCATTAAATTAACTTTGCAATGATCTCTTATACATTGCATCACATATATCATTGTTGTCTCATTTCATGATTCTTCATATATATATATAATCATTTCATATCCATAAATCACAATGTCACTTATAAATCATATTTCATTCAATGTTTCTTATACCTTATTGATTGTCTCATCATAATTTGCTCTTATATATATGATCACATTACATGTCTATAATTCGGGTTTTTTTATCAAAATATTACAAAAAAAATACTAAAATATTATAAATTTGTTTATTTACCAAAATAATACAAAAAAAAAGAGGCTGATGGAGGGGAATAGAAAGGCAACACCAATGGTGCCTTTCCCATAGGCGGCACAGGACTAAAATGTAATGATCTAAAGTTTTAAGGACCTGATGTGTAAATTTACCGTTTTGAATTTTGAAAGTGAATTGGTGCCGTGGGTGTGGCGGCATTAAAGCTGAAATGTGGCTAATTGTCTTCTAAGCCCTCCTTATTTATTATTTTCTTTTTATTCCCCTTAAACTCACTTTTTTATTTAATAAACAAGGCCTCAACCTATTTTTGTAGTTAAATAAGCTCTTATTCTATGATTTTTACTCATAAAAGCCCTTTATTTTATTATTAAAGTAAATATATTTTACCTAAAGTAAAGCTATTTAAAAAAGTATAAACTAATTCGCATTTTATGTTTATGTGAATTTGATGAGAATAGTTTATTAAATAAAAAAATTTATGTTTATCAAAGGCTTATAGCTATAATAGTCCCTTAAGAAAAAACAAAAAAAAGTTATTAAGCCCCTTGACTTAATTTGAACCCAGTTGAGCCCTTATTATTAACCTGAAAAATTAATTAAGCTTTTACATTAATAATTTTCATATTTCGTTACATTAACCATTAAAATCAATTAACGGACCAATTCGATGACGAAATATGACAGGTTGTGATTTAATCTTTCATATCTCCGATAAAAATCATAAAAATATCTATCTATAATATATATAAAAGCACGAATCTTGAAAAAACTTTTGAACTGACAAAAATATCCTTTATTGTTAATTATATTACTAAACTACATTAGAACAATAATTTATTAATATTATTATATAATAATAAAAAGTAAGATTAATTAAAATAATAATATATTAATGTGAAATTAATTAATTTGGTCATATATTATAAAGGCTCTACTTAAAAAAAACATAATATATTATTAATTAATAAAACTATAAACCTATAAAATCATTGAATATAATGGGATGAATTTAAAATAATAAGAATTCAAGTTTTTTAATTAAATAAAAATATTTTTTTATATAAATACTCTTTATAAATTTAAAAATAATTATAATTTAATAGAAGTTGTGAGAATTATATATTTCAAAATAATTATAATTTAAACTGCAATTATTATTAAAAATATTGTGCTAATTTTAAAATAGAATTGTTATTTAAATAGAACTCTAAGCATAAAATATAGGAAAAAAGATAAAAAAAAATTGTGATAATTATAATTATAATTTATTGTTATTAGTTAAAAAATTTGAATGCTACTTTTATTAAAGTAAAGTAGAGTTATTACTTAATTAGAATTCTAAGTTCTTAATTATCACTTAACTAATATTAGATTTAATTAAAAAAATTAATATAAATACCAGGCATGCTTTATTGAAAAACTAAAAGTAATAATAAAACTGATCACCCATAAATGTAACCCAAATAGAAAAAATAAATTATAATTATAAACTATTCTTATCAAATTTAGTAAATTTTTTTATTTGATAAATTATTCTCATCAAATTCACATAAACATAAAATATATTTACTTTAATAATAAAATAAAGGGCTTTTATGAGTAAAAACCATAGATTAAGAGCTTATTTAACTACAAAAATAGGTTGAGGCTTGTTTATTAAATAAAAAAGTGAGTTTAAAGGGAATAAAAAGAAAATAATAAATAATGAGGGCTTAGAAGGTAATTAACCACATTTCAACTTTAGTGCCGCCACACCCGGCGGCACCAATTCACTTGCAAAATTCAAAATGGTAAATTTACACATCAGGTCCTTGAAACTTTAGATCATTATACTTTAATCATGTGCCGCCTATGGGACAGGCACCATTGGTGCCGCCTTTTTATTCCCCTCCATCGGCCTCTTTTTTTTTTTGGTATTATTTTGGTAAATAAAAAAAAGTTTATAATATTTTGATATATTTTTTATTTTTTTTGTAATATTTTGGTAAAAAACCCCTATAATTCATATCATAATGAAATCATTTCTCAATGCTAATTGTCTTTCTTAGTCTTATTTCAATCACATTTCATATGCATAATTGATTTTCATATCATGCTCATAATAATTTTATGTATCATTTTCTTAATGTGCCCCTATTAACTGAATACAAACTAAAGTATGGATACACAGATTAATCCCCTAACACTCCATAGTATGCACCATAGTGTCAGAATGAATTGCGTCGAAGTATTTGAATTAATTGCATCGAAGTGCAAGAGTGCATTGCTTCAAGGTGCCAAAATGCATTGCAACTATATCCGAACTCTATTTGATATTGTTAATCGAACAATTTTCATTATTGTTTAATATTATGGCATAATTCAATATGTTTCCATTCATGATTTCACATGTAACTCTATTCATAACATCATATTGATGTTTATATAGATACTTAATTGGTACCTTGTATTTTCCTCGCAAGGAGCATAACACCTTGTTCATGCCTTCACTCAATTTCTTAGATATACTTGGTATTTTTATGAATTACTTTCAAGTCATTTTGACATCACTTCAACCAACACTTATTACCTTTTTCATGCTCAAACTCAGCAAGGCATAACTCACTAATCTGCATCATTATTTAGTATTAATACTCTTATAAAACAAACTATTTAACAGTTATATGTAAAGGATAGAAATTATACGAACACAAACCAAATTCATTGCACGTCGTCTGTTTTTGTCTTTGCCCCTCGACGTTTCGGCCTTGACTTTAATTACATATGATAATATCAATATAGAAACAATGATAGTTTGTCAACATCAAGTATATAAACTAATAGTTAAAACAACAACGATAGGTTTCTAATGTTCAAAATTCTTGTATCTTTCAATTCTCCCGATCAAATCAAAATCTGACATAACTATATTCTAGAGACTTCAAATTGTCATTACATATCATCAAATCCCAAAGTTCTCTTTCACATGGGTACTCAAGAAAATTCCATGCGCGTATTTCTCTAGTAACAACATTAAAATAAACTTTCATGGTTCGAAAGTGATAAGTTTTCCCAAGTTTGTGGGAGCAACCCATGGTTCCAATTGAGTATTTGTACTGAAATCTGATAGTTCCAATCTAACTGGATCTTTAGGTATCTCAACAACATAACTAGTAATATGCTAATTGAGCCTCAATTTAATTGGCATCGTTGTTATTGCAACAATCAATAGGATACAGATTTGAATGCACTTAAGCACTCCTTTTTCTCTAATTTAAGGGTGAGGGGTTATAAGTTGAAATTGCCTTTGTATAAGAAAACCTAAGATTAATATCATGAGTAATTATTTTTAGACTCTAAAAAGAAAAGGGATTGAAATAATGTCATGTGTCTCTTTCTATATATTTAACTATTTTTATTATATCTTACGACTTTATATCATTCTCTCAGTCTTACTTACGAATCTAAAAATTCCACCGACAATTATCGGTAGATGTATTGAAAAAAGCCCAACTTCACATGAAATGTTGTGATGGGGAATGAAAAGAAACGGTAAGGCCAATAGTAGCCATTTTCCCATGACAGTGTTGGGCTTTCATATTGTCTCTTTCTTTTTCTTAATTATTAGGCTTCCGAAATATCATAAAAGTGGGACAAGCCCATTTCTTTAGAGAATTAGTAGTAAATTACATGCTTAGTGAAAATAATGGATATCAATAAATATTTGAAACACACCATTCTATGCATGGAAAATGGTAAAAATATTAATATATTTTTATCTAATTAAAATATTTTTTTATATATTTTAGTGCATTCTCCTATCATGTATTTCGGCATTGATGGATCAACTTTGTCTCTATGGGCTCAAATTGGTGCTCCTTACTAGGCCAACATGCCAATTAAATAATAAGATAGTTGTCTATGCCTACTTTGTTTCTCTCTCTTTGAACCATTTTTCTTTTTGGGTATAATTACAATATAGGAAACAAAAAACCTTAATCACTATTCGGTATGTCCATAGTTATTCTTATTTGTATTACGATTCGAGTTCTTTTAAATTGAGAGTAGTATTCAGATAAATTTCTCTCAATAATAATAATTTCAAGATTCGAACTCAGTTCATATGTAATCTATTAATATTTCACATCATCACTTTAACGATAACAGCTACCTAATTTCACTAAACCCATGCCACTTGCCTTTCTCCTCCCCTTATCCCTCTTCTTCTTTCATCACTTTAACGATAACAGCTACCTAATTCCACTAAACCTATGCCACTTGTCTTTCTCCCCCCCCTATCCCTCTTCTTCTTTCTTATACGTGGGCATTGCATGATTTATCATCACAAAGTTTTATCATTGGAGGGCCTAAAAAAGTATATATTACTTTGTAGCTCCTTCTAGGTCATTGGCTCCTTGAATGACATTTCCCCATTCCCTTACATGAAAGGTCCCCATTCCCATCCCCATAACCTTTCTACAATTTCCAGTCAAAATGCATAAAAAAGTGGTAATCGTGACTTGTAAGGGCAAGAATTTCTCAGTCAAACGTTGAATGTATGAACCGACAAAGCTTGGTTGCATTTAACCAAAAAGCTACCTTGTCTTTAACATCTTTTCGTTCTCTCTTCAGTTTCTCCTCTTTGGACAGTCTTTTGCTTTCTTGGGATTTAGTGTCTTTGTGTAAAGATCAACGTATCTATGTCATTGTTACCGTATCTAAAATTGTCCCAAGGGATCACTATCCCAATGCGGCACTCTATTGGCACCAAAAGAAAGTGATGTGTGTTGTTTTTAAGTTTGTTATGCTCTTATTATTCTTTTTGTCCTACTTACAAATCATCCACTCAATTAGACTTTCTTCACATTCCCAAAAAAAAAAAAAAATTCTTTTAACTAGAAAAATTTGTCGACAAATCATTAATATCACGACAGATAATTTAAATTAATTTTAAGTTTATAATTGACACTACATTCAAAATTTAAACCCTGAACAATCTTCGATCCTCTTTTTAGTAAGGGGTCAAGAAAGGATAATTTCTTTCAAAATATCATTGTTCTATACGATAATTGTAATTTAAAATTGGGTTAAGAATATAGTTAAGAGAGAGATCGAGACACTAAAATAAAAATATTTATAAAATATAAAATAAATAAACTTAAATAAACTTTTCAAAACTAAAACTAGACTTAATTTTATTTTTATATCTTAAAATATATTTCTAAAAAAATATTTTTTTAATATTTAAGAAATATAGGCTCAAAAACTGAATATGTTAAACTGAGCATTGAGAAAGAAAAAAATTGGCTTTTGACTTTTGACCCATGAATAATTTTAATATAAAAATATCAAATTTAATTATTATATATAATATTAACATCATAGAAAAAATAAATAAATTTTAAGTAAAATATATATTTTTTTAATTTTTATAATTGATGTTGCATATATGTAAAGTAAATTTTATTAAAATTATAATTTGTATTAAATATTATAGTGTTGTAATTTTATTTTATTTTATTTTATTTTATAGACATATGAAAGATGAAAAGTCAATCTTTAAAGTAATTATATATATCTGATTGATTTAAAAAGTAAGTAATTTAAACTAATAAGTTAATTGTTAGTGTTGGGTTGTATATTAAATAACGATTATGTGGATCTAAAAACTTTTTCTAAGTTTAGTGAGAGGTCTTGTCCGGAAATAAATCCATTATGAACGAACAATACAAATAATGATTTAAATTTAACTTATCCAATTACAATCCCATTTTTATACATTCAACTAATATCACTCTTTCACCAACAATTTCTCTTTAAAAGTTCACTTACAAAATATTTTGCACTAAAACAAGATCTACTAGTGAACTAATATGACCGAAATAAGCCGCTAAAATTGAGCTCCGTTTGGTCTTATATAAAATAAGCAGAAATCTTTGGCACTTATATTTTCAAACAGAGAAAATTAGTCACACTGAACTCTTAAAAAGTTCATTTCTTTGATAAAATATCTTCGCCCATCACTCAACCAACTATAATCTCGTATATTATTGCTTAAAATCCTCAAAAAATATATAAATGATTAATCAAATTCTTTTGAAAATATATGTTAAAAAATATGACAAACAGCACAAGGTCGGGTTGCAACTTACTTTAAACCTAAAAGATTTAAGGCCATAAGTCCCTACTTAAGATATTTGAATGTAAATACAACAATGTCTGATAATCTTATATAAATATAGAGAACCTCTTACATGCTCAATTATGGATATATACACAAGTTTCTTGACTTCTAAGCTGCAAACTTGGACTTAGTCTCGCCGCCTATATGAGTTTGTTTGAGAGAAAATTGTATTGTTATTTGTCTGGTATGGATAATTTCGTGATATTCATTGCAAAGACCATCACCTAACCTAAGATTCTGAAGGTGGTATTTTAAAGAAACTTATTTTTTTTGGGTATATTTAGAGGGTTAATATATATTGTAGAAAAATATCCATACTACATATACACTACACGTTATATCTAAAGAGAGTTGACTTGAATAAAAATCTACCACTAATTCCTTTGAAAACTCGAATCCGAGTAAATTTCATGTACGAGAACAACTCTTTTTCATTAGACCAATCATAATTTTTCTCTTTGAAAAAGTTAGTCTTTAGTACAACAACATTATGAAAGTTGAACCAAATGAACATCGGTCCTTGGGGAATTGATGGGAGTGGGCATGCTTTCGTATTACACATTGCTAAGACTCAGGCATTAGAAAGGCCCAAATCTTTGTACTTATTTTCTCCTTTGAATTTGACCAAGTCTGGTCATCAACGTAATCATGCATCACCCATTACGATCAAGTCTAAAAGGGAATATTAAGAAGGAAAGTTTGGGTATATTTTCTTTTTATTTTCCTATGGTTGCAAAAGAGTTTATGGCTTGTTGGACTCCATTTTCTAGTTTGAGCTTGTGGTTTGTTGGACTCTATTCTTCAGCTCAAGCTTCTAGCTTGTTTGACTTTTCCAGCTTTGTTTTTCACTTTTTAATAGTAAGAATTGATAATAAAAAAAAAATTTGCTCGAGCTCATAGCTTGTTGAATTTTTTTTAGCTCTAATTTTCAGCTTTTAATAGTAAAAATGGATAAAATTTTAAACAAAAATATCAGTTATTTTTTAATTTAATATAGATGGACTAATTTATTTATTTATTGAATAAAAAATAAAATATAATGTTACTCGTGATACAAAAATATCCAACATACTTCTACTGTTTTTTTCCTTTGGTTCAAAAAAGAGTTTTTGGCTTGTTGGACTCCATTTTCTAGCTCTTCCCCCTTTATTATTTGTTGTTGGATTGTCGAATAAAGGGAGAAATTAATAATAATGAGGTTGAAAAACACTTAAAACTCATATATAATAAAAGCTAAACAAACAAAAATGTCAAACCACTAAATGAGAATAAATGTATATAGTCATCTCTCTTTGTTTGGTAAAATATCGTAGAGATCATTCTATCAAGAGTTAGATTGTATTTTATCCTCTTTATTTAAAAAATGGATAAATTAATCTTTATACGCTAGATTAAAGAGCAAACTAGTCCTTTCTCTTCACAATTCCGTTCATTTTTACCATTAAAAACTAGTTTGACTGACAGAATAATTACACAATTACACGTGGCGAGCCATATGTGACTTATTTTGAAGTATAGTGACTAGTTTTTAACAGTAGAAATGGATGAAATTTTTAAAAATAGAATCAGTTCGCACTTTAATCTAAATGTATTTGCCCATTTTTTAAATAAAAAAATAACAAAATACAATCTAACTCCTAATACAAGAACCTCCGCAATACATTTCCCCTATTTTATTTTCATTCACTTTCAAAGTTTGAAAGCAAAATTACTTATTTAAACAAGGTTCTCCTACTACAACTCCATTTATTAAGCATATCATCCACATGTATTTCGGCCAAAAGAGTTCATAAATATTATCCTACAGACTTTGCACTAGTGTGGGTGACTTATCTTTGATGATGGAGGGTCGGTCAGTGGTTGTCTTGTAATTGACTTTCATTAGCAAAAATATCATCATATAAAGTGTACATGATGACTTCTATTCTATATAAAGAAAATAATGTAAACTCTAACATTCTATTTCTTTAAATTTTAAACATTATCTCTTAAAAGTATTGCAAGTACTGATCACAAATATTTCTAAAATTCGACTTAATAGATCAATTAAATTGAGAATCGATAAATTTAATTAGTTTTAGTGATGGGTATAATTAAAAAGATAACAAATAGTTATGAATTGATAAAAAAACGAAAATATAAATAAAAAGTGAATGCGATTGATTTAGCTATGAATTTTTAATAACTATTAAATTCATTAAGTTTTGTTATTTTCAGAATCCGATGAGACAAACATATTGTCATGTAATGTCATGATAGCTTAGTATATTTCTACATATTACTTACAAAAAGAAAGTCAAGTAATAGATTTAATAACTATCTTAGTCATAGTATAGGACGAATAGTAAAATCTAACCAAATAGATTTAATTGTTACTGTTTGAGTCGTAGAGTTGTTCATGAGTCGGGCCGGGTCCTAACAAAATTTTAGGCCCAACTGTTAGGCCCGGGTTCAAGGTGGACCTGGCTTGAAAAATGGGTCTAAATTTTTGTCCAAGTTCGACTCGGATAAAAATACTAAAACTCGAGCCCGACCCGTATTAATTTTTTAATTTTTTATTTTTATATAAAAAATTTTAAAATTTAATACACCAAATATATTCAAAATATTAAAATAAATTTTTACCAATAAATTGAAAATAAATTAAAAAAGTCTTTATACTTAAATAGCACTAAGATAAATGTAACTTAACAAGCAAATATCTCTAAAATAGTAGCAAAATTAACAATAAAACAAGTGTTATACAATAACAACAAAATAGTAGTAACATACTAGTGAAATGGTAACAAAACAATGGCAAAAAGTGGAAAAATAGCAAGATTTTTTTTTTTTTTGAAAATTTGGGTAAGGCCGGGCTCAAGCAAAAATCTTACCTGAGGCCTGGCCCTTTTTTTAACGGGTCTTTTTTGCTCAAGCCCATTTTCCGAGCCTATATTTTTGCCCAAACCTTTTCGTTTTTCAGACAGCCCAACTCATGGACAACTCTATTGAGTCGGGATTAAATTTTCAATTTAAAAAATAAAAAAATTTAAAATTAATCAAATTAAAATACATAAACTAAATCTACAACTTATATATTAGCAAAATTTGACACAACAATTTCCTTAAAAGCACCAAAACTTAAAAGCCCCCCTTGGTGCCTACAAATGACTATTCTTGTTTGCTTCTAGTGGTACCCATTACACCTAACACCAAAATAAATATCATTGTGGACATTGTCGGTCCTTTGGTCCATTTGTCCTACAAAACAAAACGAGAAAAAGAAATTACTATAAGCAAAATGGTCCAAACATTTGCAAACATGCAACCTTACAAGGAATTGGGTGTCCTTTGGTGATCCTAATGCCACACGATTGCCATCTTTGAACCAACATATCATTCAATATATAGCTATTACCTTTCCTTTCTAATTCTATTCGATATCTAATGTCGACAATAATAATTAATCTTCTTGTCATAGGTATTTACTGAAGAGGTAAATGATTGATTATGAAATGTCCCTTTTTAATTTCATTCATTAAGCTTATACGATATAACTTGATGATTTCCTACAATGTATAGATAAATAAATTGATAGATAAAATAAAATAAGATTTCAATATATCAAGGATCTATTGGCAAAATTCTTTTTTGGTCACCCAATTATGAAAAGTTACAAAATGGTCACTTAACTATTAGTAAATTTCTTTTTTGATCACCCAACTATTCAAATTTGTTATTTTTTTCACCAATTGACTAACACTGATAGCTTTTAGAATTAACATAATAACAATTTTAATCCTCAATATTTATATATTGTGTCAGTTTAATTTCAATTCTAAAAAATCTAACTTTTAACGTTTACACATTATATAATCACTTAGCATTTTTACAAAAGAATGGTCAGACAATTTCTTCTTTTTCATCACCAATCCATTATTTCATAATCTTATAGATAGATTTTCGATAAGATATGTACGAATTGGTGACTCCATTTTTTCTTACAATGAAAACCCATTTATTGGCATCTATCATGTACAGAAGATTTTGATTCAACATTTCATCAATTAATTAGTACATGCATTGTCGTTTCTTGGTTAAAAATTTTTATTTATGAAAATACCAAAACGTCACTTGAAAAACATGTCTATTTTAAGCAACTTGATTGATGAAATGAAATGCATTTATGCATTAGGGTTTACAAAGGTTTGACGATACATGAAGAAGGAATAATGACAATTTGCATGCAAAAGGACGATTAGATATATGCATTGATTGCATGCAATCCCAAGGTGATGCCAATGCCTGCAAGGGCTTATATGATCTAGACTCGACGATGCAAAATTATTTAAACTTTATGAAATTTTAATTTGCAAGTGTAGTTTTTTTTTTAATCATTACATTTTACAATTTTGGGTAGAGGTGAAGTCGGAATTCTTTTTGAAAGTACTGGAATTAAGTTATATATGTTTTTTTATCATTGTATTAGCTATTATTTTTTTAAAATTTTTAAAAGATTAAATTAAAATTTCACCATGTATTAATTTATAATTTTATACAATTTAGAGGATAAACCTACAATTTCTCTATTTTAGGGGGGCCAAAACCTCTGTCTACCCCTTAGTACTGCCTCTGATTTTGGGAGAGAAAAAGAAGATGACTGAATTTGAACCCATATCAACTATATCCCAGACAAAAACTTTAACCATTGGTTCAAACAAGTCTTAGCATTTGCGTTATAAATAAGCTCTAAACCTTAATTTTTTTAAACCAAAATGCAATTTTAATCGAAATAGAACTTTTTTTTAACCCAAAAAGGGTGCTGGATGGCATAAAAAATTGCAAAATTGCATCTTTGTCTGAGTTTTGCTCCTTGTTGTAAAGGTTTTCAATATGGTGGTCGGTATAGTACCAGTACTAGTCATATCAATCAGTATGTGTCGTTCTGGATAATCTAAACAAGTATTAAGTAGTCTAAGTTTCGTCTTGCTTAAAATTTGGGTGCATTAATTTGGCCGTTTTGGTGTGCTTTTGCCCATTTTGGCTAATAATGGCTTGTACTTGCTCCTATTTGGTACAAAGTTTTGATACTTTAAACCAAGTTTTACTCTCTTTTTTCATCTTAATCATTTTATTTTTCTATAAATACATTTTAAATTAAAATATAATTATAAATTTAAGCTATTGAAATTAATTAATAAATTTAAAACTTAGAGTTGCATATAAATAATTATATGAATGTATTTGAGATATATTTGCATGTATATATAATATATAATTTATTAAGATAAAAAATAAACTATAAATATGTGAAAATTATTTAAACATCTATAAGCCCGAAATAATATACTGAAATATATCGAGTTTCATATAAAAATAACAATACGCCGACTAGTATAATATTGACTACCTTGATTTTGAGTGTCCTTGAAACACTAGTAATTTTCAAAGATTTACATGTTTTAGGTTTTCTTATTTATTATGGTAAAGTGTGAACTTAGTATGTCAAAGGTCTCCAACACTAGAATTTGTGTATGTGAGTTAAAAATAATAATTATTAAAAATAATCAATTTTAAAATAAAAATAATTAAAATTTAAAAATAAAAACAACTTTTTTAAGTGAATTATTATTGTTTGTTGTAGCTAATTAGTTTAGATATATTAAACTAAAAAAATACTAAGAGGGAGGTAAATTGGGATTTGAAATTTTTTTTTTGAAATATGAGAAAGGGTATAAAAGCTATACACAGTGGTTCATCCCTAATAGCCTACCTCCTTTATCTTAGCCTCGCTTGTCAAGAATTCATTATCTTGAATTGATATATTTTAAGGATAATGTATGTTGCAGGCCCATTTACTCGGTGGCCCACTACCCGTTACAAGCCCAAGTGACAAACGGCCCAATAAGCCCAACCGGCCCCAAACTCAGTCAGACTAGGGCGGAAACACTAGCCAAGCCTAGCGCCGTGCCCATCCCTCTGCCATCGCCTTGTCCCACGCCACCACCAACTCCCTCACCTGCCCTCTAACTCCCTGCAAATGAAAGAACACGCAAAGCAGAGACCAAGGGGAGAAAATAACATTTTATTGTATCATTTTCGGGGGATAAAAGGGGGGCTTCATCACGGGATTTAGGGGGATTTTTTCTTTTTTTGTAAAACCCACATCAGAAATCAAAAGGGAATAGAAATTTTAAAAGGTTGAATCCTTGCTATTCTTCTTGGTTTTCTCTTATTTGTTTGATCTTATTTTGTTTTTTTTCTTTGCAAATCTATTCTAAAGTAATTAAAAATCAAAAAAGAGAAAAGAAAAGAATACCTGAATCGGCCCTTGGACTGGCCGGCGATGGTCCTTTGCCGTCGTCGGATTCGGCTCGAGAGGGGCCAAAGGTCTTGTTTTCTCCTCGACTCCCCTTTCAAAAGTTCAGGCCCTCTGAATATGCTTCAACTGCGCAGACCGGGAACTCCGTCGCGTGACGCCAGCCACCGGCCATGGCGGTGATTTGGAGCGGTCGAGAAAAGGGATTGAGGGGTATGGGATCTTCAGTTCGTCTGAAAGAAAAGAGAAAGAAATGGGGGCTGATTTGTTTTTTAGGGTTTTATTTATTTATTTATTTTTATTTATAAGATTCCATACGGCGCCGTTTAAAAGGGAAACCTGCGCACTTTTGCCCTAATGGGTAATTTGCGCCTTCGGTCCCTCCATTTCGCGTTGAAATGCAATCTGACCTTTTTATTTATTTAAATTTGGGATGCGAGTTCTGTGCCTGTTTCAATTGGGTCCTCTGACCATGTGTGCCCTTTGCACTGAAACGCCGCGCACAAGGGGGCTTGGGATATTTTCTCCTTCGCTCCCTCATACTTTCAGCGTATGGCGAGTTGGTCCCTCTTTCCTTTGTTTCTTTTAAATTTAACCCATTTTTCCTTTATTTTTTGGTTATCTTATTAATTAAATTGATAAATGTGATATTATTTTTTTATTTACATACTGTTATTATCCTTATTTTTTATTTTTATTTTACTTCAAATTTTACTATATATATACATATTTAATATTTATATACACATACGCTTACATTTATATATTATAACTTACATACATATATGTATTTGCCTGCATACTTTAAAATTTTATATATGTACATACTTATATATCCTCTTTTATTTTCATAAATATATATACACGCATATTTATACATATTCTTTATATTTTAAAATTTATTTCTTTTTATGTATTTTCTATTTTTTATAATTCATAAGCATACATTTTAATATATATATATATAAATATACGTTTTATTTTTTTTAAAATAAACATATATATATATATATGCCTATCTTTAGGTTTTATTTTATTTATTCATTCACTATTTTAAATATTAATTTTGTTTATTTTAATCCTTGCCATTATTATTGCAATTTCATTCTATTAATTATTTATTTGTCATCTTCAAATGTTTTAAAATCTAAATCTATTAGAATTGTATTTGTTTTGTTATTATATTAATATTATTGTTATATTGTTTCTTACATTATTATTCATGCATTTCGATTTATTTGTATCTATGTTATGTGTATACTTTATGACGCATATTATGTTATGGATTTTAAGTCTATGTTGCATATTCATTATAGGTCGTGTACGGTATTCTTTTCCTTCTGAACAATTTTTTTTTTTTAAATATAATCAAAATCGCACGCATTTGTTTTTTAAAAAAATTTCCACTAAATCATACTCAAAATTCAAAAGGGTAAAATTTCAAAGATAAAGGCAATATTCCGTATTTAGAAGATTCGAGAAATCGTGCCCTAACTTTCTGAGCTTCGATTTTTCTCGCGTTGATCTTAAATAATCGAATATCCTTTTAAAATTAAAATAAATGAGGTTTAAATAAAAATGAAAAAGCAAGCTTACTCTCAAAAATACGATGTGTTGTGTCCTAACTTACTGGATGCGACATTTTGTTACTTCGAGATAAGAAGGCATTTTTCCATTTTGATTTATTCGAGTAATTTTAAAATAACATTAATAAGAAGGATCGTATTTTAAATTCTTTAAAGTTCTCAATTTCCGACACCAAGACATTAAGTAATTAATTAGGTACCAATTTTGGGCGTATCGAGGGTGCTAATCCTTCCTCGAGCGTAACCGACTCCCGAACCTGTTTTTCTGAATTTCGTAGACCAAAAGCGTTGTTTTAATAAAAATTAAATTGTTTATTAAAAATAACCACTTTTCGAGGTGACCCGATCACACCTCATCAAAAAAGATTGGTGGCGACTCCCATTTTCGTTTCCTTTTTCAAAATCCAAGTCGACCCCGTTTTTATCCGAAAAATGGTGTCAACAGCTTGGCGACTCCGCTGGGGACAAGCACAAGAGTCAAGCCATGAGTTGATTACTTTTTGTCTTTTTGTCAAAAATCAAAAACCTAGTTTAAATATACGATCCTTTCATTGTATTTTTATTTATCTTTATTATGATCTTCGTCATTGTGATTCATAATTGCTGTGTTTAAGTTCAGATGTATTTTTGCACATTGCATTGCATGACCGTTGGTCATACCCTTTTAAGTGGGAGTGAGAAGCTACGCCTTCGTGAGGTTTTCACCTCCGCATGGGATAGTGAATCGCTTTCGGGATACATCCGTACCTATGTCTTCGTGAGATTTTCATCTCCGCATGGCCATAGGGAAATGTATTCCCCTGAACTGAACTCAGTCCGTATGAGCCTATAATGGGTGAGGATCGAGGAATCTGCTGGTTCGGGTACCCTTACTTTAGAACCAACCCTCATATAGTAGACTTAGGAACTTAACCTAGGTAGAGCCACTCCAAACCCCTATTATCTACCCGATTAGGTACTTTTTGTTTTCTGTGCTTGCTTATGTTTTGTACTAACCCTTCTTGTTGTGTTTTGATTATGATTGCATTACATTGCATTTGCATCTTAGGAAAGAGATATGGATTCAAATCCAATTACTAAATTAGAAAGCTTGTCATGGAATACGAATTCCTTGATAAAGTGGAAAACAATACGACTTCCCAAACATATTCTGAGAAACACAAGAATGGCGATGGAAGAGTTCGTGACCTTGCTTGGTGGCCTGGGGATTCGAGACGATTGTCCAAAAACCTTCAACAAGCTGACGAGCTTTATGAAGATGGGCAGATGATGGATCGCGACCAAGATCAAGAAAATGAGCTAGCAATGGCATCTATTGGTGAGATTACCTCAAACATGCGGATGAAGAAAAAATCGATGTTGTTTCTTGGAATATGAGGGTAAGGTCGTACATGTATCCGTTTTATGTAAGGGAATTTGCTTTCTAGAAAAGTTTCCTAAATGTAATTGAATCAGAATCAACGTCTCTTTAGGCATTCATTTCATGCATCTGCATTACATTGCATCATATGCATTAGATTTTCACGAAGTGACCCTAATTATGTAAAATTATTTCAGCTAATCTGGAAAACCAATCAACCAAACATCCTTACGGTACTCGTCACAAAGCCAAAGAAATGGATCAAAGATTAGAGAAACTGGAGCAAACGCAAAAAGAGATGCAAGACCAGTTACAGGTGCAAATGAAAGAATATATGGAAAAGATCCAGAAAGACATGGCACAAAAGATGAAGGAGTCTCAGGATGAACTAATGACTAAATTAACGCAATTAATAACCAATGGAGTGGATAAAGGAAAAATCCTGTGGTTTGCGATGAAGAAGGAAACAATGATGAGCCACTTTTTTCTCCAGGATACACGCCTCCGCAAGCGCAAATTCAGATTGAACCACATCCACGAAGATCTTCTGTTTCGATTAGGCCTCAGCACTTTCAAGGTGACGCTTCAATACCGAAGAACCTTCAGGGCAGATCTGGTTCTAGTCCTGACGATAATCTGGTTGTCCCGGACTTCGATGAAGTAGCGGAGAAAGACAAGATGAAGGAGGAGTTACCAAAGCAGTTTGAGGAGAAATGGAAATGGATTGAAGAGAAGTTTAGGGCGATAGAAAGTATCGACGGCTATCGTGGAATAGATGCGAGAGATCTGAGTTTAGTTCCGGATTTGGTGCTTCCTTACAAATTTAAGATGCCGGAATTCGAGAAATATAATGGGACCAGCTGCCCAGAAGCTCATATTACTATGTTCTGTAGGCGTATGGCCGGATACGTCAACAACGACCAACTGCTCATACACTGCTTTCAAGATAGCCTCACAGGGGCAGCGTCTAAGTGGTACAATCAATTGACGCGTATCCAGATTAGTTCTTGGAGGGATTTAGCACAAGCCTTTATGAAACAATACAGTCATGTAGCTGATATGGTCCTTGACAGAATTACCCTTCAAAATATGGAGAAAAAGCCTAATGAAAGTTTCAGGCAATACGCACAAAGGTGGAGGGAGGTCGCTATTCAAGTTCAGCCGCCACTCCTGGAGAAAGAAATGACGATGCTCTTCATCCACACATTGAAGGCCCCGTTCATCACTCACATGTTGGGAAACGCTTCGATGAGTTTTTTAGACATAGTCATGAGCGGTGAAATGATTGAAAGTGCCGTGAGAAGTGGAAAGATTGATGCTGGGGAGAATACTAGAAGGTCAGACTTAAAGAGGAAGGAAAATGATGTGAGCAATGTGAACACCTACAACAAATCGATTACACAGCCAAGAAAGGAGATTACTAGTCAGCAAGGTTCATCTAGACAAGAATCGTATGTGAAGCAAGGCACTGAGAACCTTCAATTCACGCCAATTCCGATGGCATATAAGGAGTTGTATCAAAGCTTATTCAACGCACGTGTTGTTGCCCCTCTCTACACGAAACCTCCACAGCCACCGTACCCCAAATGGCACGATGCGAATGCACATTGCGAATATCATGCGGGAAATACGGGGCATTCCATAGAGAACTGCATAGCCTTCAAGAAACTGGTTGAAAAGCTCATCAACATGGGTGTCGTCAAGTTTGGTGACTCATCTAATGCAGAAAATTCGCCACCCAATCATGATTAACAATGGGGTGAACGCAATATATGAGAAAGTGTTGGGAAGTTGTCACATCAATACCATATATGAAGGCATAATTGAAAAAGGATCTTATTAGATGTTCGCTCTTATAAAACCTGGGAGTTTTCTAAAGAAACCTTTGTAGTATTTAGAGCTTACTCAGAGTAATATTCAAAACACACTTGTTGCTTTCAGCCTAGAGCAACAAGAAGTCTTTTGTGAAAAAGGCTTATGTCTGAACGTCATTATGGAATGCATCTTTGCGATCTTTTGAACTAATATTTTTTTCATTGATTATACTTCTATTCTTCCATCCAAATCATTCATTCATTCATTCATAATCATACTATGCAGATAATTATTCTTAAATTCATACATTCTTATATATTATTTTGTACCTACAATAGGTCCCTGGATATCAACGACATGAATGACACTGCTACAGACTTAGAACCTCCTTTTGAGCGAGATATGTGTTTTGAGGGATCTCACGACTTTGAAGATGACACAGATCGTAGCTTATCTCCAAACTTGTTGAGGATGGTAGAACAAAAGGATAAACAGATCCTACCTCTCAGTGAATCATTAGAAATTGTGAGCTTGATGAAGACTAGAATTGACCTGCCTACAGAGACGAAAAATTCAAAGATGTCTTTGTATGATCATACCAGGGTATGCCTCGATTCTTATAATAAAACCTGCACAACAGTACGATGTCAGAAATTTACAGTGCGAACGATGCAATTCTTTACCGGGGCAATACCGTTCTCGTCAATTCAGCATAGCTTTGCCCATTTGAAGTCGAATTTCCATCTCTTCAGGTTGTTGTTGGGTCCATCCTGATCAAAGAGGAAGATCCAAAGTTTTTGTCGCAGTTGCGCCCCAAAAGGCTTAAGAATAAAAAACAAAAAGAAGAAAAAATCAAAATCAAGATCAAAATGAAAATGAGAAAAAGAAAGAAGAATGAAAAAGAGAAATCTAGATGAAAAATCAGAATGAAAAAGAAAAGAAAAAAAGGGAGAGGCCAAAGCGAAAGCCCGCAAAGGGCATTTTATGACCAAATAAGGTTTTGAGATGAAATCCCGAAAAAGGTGACTCAAATTTTGAGCACAATGGGGCATGGACATCACCATTATCGAAGACTTCTAATGGGCATTGTTTCATTTTGAGAGGCTACTTCATGAGCTAAAGTCATCGTATACCGATACAGAATTTTAGAGAAGAGAGTATTGGAGAATGCATTGAGGTTAAACAATAGCACGATAGCTGAAGTCTCAAATTAGCTCAGAAGTGGACACCACGATTCGTCACTGAAGTTCCTAGAGTTGAACATCAAAAATTGAAGGAAAATGACTGAGACTTACGAGGATTGACGTGAGAAATTACCATTTACCCTAATTGTTTGTCGAACATCGGTATTGGGGCAACACTTCTCTTTTTGGTTTACAGGATTGAGGTAGTTCTACCTATTAAAATCCCCTCGTTGCTTGATGAAGGGATCCAATCGCAATGTGGTTAGTTGGCCCTAGGAAAAGGGTTAAAAGCTATTCATCAGGGTCAGATGTACCATAAATAAATAATATGAGCCCATAATAAACGTGGTCGTCTCAGAGAATTCCACAAGAGGGCTGGAGGTTGAAAAAGACTCTTCCTTAAACGAAAGGATTCTAAAGGGAAATGAATGCCAAACTAGGAAAGTCCCTATGTTGTAAAGAAGACCATTTTTAGAAGAGCACTGATCCTGAGTGAGATTGCTAATCCTATAAACTCGGATCCAGTCTAGAAACACTTCGTTTAAAGAAGAAGGAAGGACCAAGGTGAAAACCTGCAAAAGGGCACTTTGATTCAAAAAAAAAAAAAAAAAAAGAGAAGAAGAAGAAGATGAAAAAAATAAAAAAATGAAACAGTAAAAATGGAGAGGCTAAGGGGAAAACCCGCAAAGGGCACCTTAGGCCAAAGGGGATTTGAGTTGAAAACCGAAAAGGGCGGCTCAAATATTGATCAGAATGGGGCATGAGGTGATATAAGCTGCTCAAGTTTTGTTCATATTGAGGCATGTGTTGATCTTGCCATACCTGAATCAACAGGAAAGGATAGGCGACATCTTGGGGGCATCGACAGAGCATTGTAGATCTCCTAAACACATGTCCAACTCAAAAGGGTCTTCAGAAAGTTTGTGTAGAGAAATCCAAGCTGTGATATCTGGGGCACCCAATTCTCATGTTATTTGTTGTTCTTGGAATACTTTTTCTTTCTTTCCAAGATATACATTCCCAATTAATTCTTTTGTTGTCCTTCTTCACTATTTTCGATAATTTGTTCTTTCGAGCTATGCTCAGAACCAACTTTATTCTTATCCATTGTTATGACCTTTTTGCAAGCATTGGAATAATGATTAATGGACTAATAAAACTTTCACAAAGGAAGTTTTGCATATTACTCTGAAAAGTTTCTAAATAATACAGGAACCTGAAACAGGACTATTGTTTAGAACATGCCAAATTCGAAGGTTGGAAATTTGAGAAGGAAGAGTCTAAGTTTGGACTTTCTCTTCAGATTTTGTTGTCCAAATATTGATTGAGCAAAATGACAAGATGTCGTGTTGGTGGCAAAGCTTCAATGAGCCAACAAGCGATGTTTACCAGGCAAAAGGAGAAGGTCTTCTGGGAGAAGAAAATTTTGCAATTGTGCATGAGCATTTGGTATGACACCTTGGGAATGAGGTAAATGACCAAAGAGTTTCACATTCAATATCATTGAATTGCGATAGGAGAAGATTGAGAAAAGTCATACCTTTCTACCCTTGGATTGTAGAGGGAGAATGATGGTACAAATTTTGTGCCCTAATAGATTAAACTTTAAGGTTTGCAGTGGGGGGCAACCAGATTAAGTGTTTCTTTGGATATACCCGACGAGCAAAAAGGCGTTGTAGTACGTCAGTGATAAAACCTTAATAAGTTTTTACGTGATGTTAACCTAAGCATTAAGGAATCATCTTCATGACATTTTGCATTCATTCAAATGTCATTCATACATATCTAGTTAGGAGCATTTGATTCATTCTGATTATGTCATCCTAATCACTAGGCACAATTAGGTTCATAAAATAGAACATACAGGTCATGTTCCCCAAGGGACAGATCAATGAAGTTACAGATCTTGCCTTCCTGCATTGACAGCGAAGCAGATCGAAGACACAAACCTTGCCTCTTTCGGTTGTGATAGAGCTGGTTGAAGACAAAAGATCTTGCCTTCCTACATTGACAGCGAAGCAGATCGAAGACACAAACCTTGCCTCTTTCGGTTGTGATAGAGCTGGTTGAAGACAAAAGATCTTGCCTTCCTACATTAACAGCGAAGCAGATTGAAAACAAAGCCTTGCGTCCATCGATTGCAGTGGAGCTAGTTAAAGAAGCAGATCTTGCCTTCTTGCATTAACAGCAAAGCAGATCAAAAACAAAGCCTTGCCTCCATCGGTTGCATTGGAGCTGGTTAAAGGTTACAGATTTTGTCTCCCTAAGCCGTAGCGGAGCAGATCAAAGACAGCAAATCTTATCTTCAGGTGTAAGGAAACGGATTCAAACCACAAGTCCTATATCCCTGACCTGTAGTGGAATAGGTTGGAAATTACAAATCTTGTCCCCCTGAAGTCACAGTGGGGCAAACTAAAGCCAGAAATCCTATCTCCCTGAAGTTACAGTGGAGCGGATTAAAATGAGGGATCTTATCTTCCTGAGATTACAGCGGAGCAGATCGAAGACACTATCCTATCTCCCTGAAGTTACAGTGGAGTGGGTTAAAATAAAGGATCTTATCTCTCTGAGGTTACAGCAGAGTAGGTCGCATCAAGTCTTATTTCCCTGAAGATGCAGTGGAATAGATTGAAAACCACAAACCTCGTCCCCCTGAAGTTGCTACGAAGAAGATAAAGGCTACAGGACGCATCTCTCTAAAATGCAGTGGAATGGATCGAAGCAACAAGACCTAGTGGACTGGAATGAAACTACTTGAAATACCAGAACAAGTCAAGACTCGGCGAGACCGGGCAGAATGGGCCTTTCTTAGTCTTTGCTCTGTTATCGTTACACGACAACGAGCAAAGAGGGGCAGCTGTTGCAGGCCCATTTACTCGGTGGCCCACTACCCGTTACAAGCCCAAGTGACAAACGGCCCAATAAGCCCAACCGGCCCCAAACTCAGTCAGACTAGGGCGGAAACACTAGCCAAGCCTAGCGCCGTGCCCATCCCTCTGCCATCGCCTTGTCCCACGCCACCACCAACTCCCTCACCTGCCCTCTAACTCCCTGCAAATGAAAGAACACGCAAAGCAGAGACCAAGGGGAGAAAATAACATTTTATTGTATCATTTTCGGGGGATAAAAGGGGGGCTTCATCACGGGATTTAGGGGGATTTTTTCTTTTTTTGTAAAACCCACATCAGAAATCAAAAGGGAATAGAAATTTTAAAAGGTTGAATCCTTGCTATTCTTCTTGGTTTTCTCTTATTTGTTTGATCTTATTTTGTTTTTTTTCTTTGCAAATCTATTCTAAAGTAATTAAAAATCAAAAAAGAGAAAAGAAAAGAATACCTGAATCGGCCCTTGGACTGGCCGGCGATGGTCCTTTGCCGTCGTCGGATTCGGCTCGAGAGGGGCCAAAGGTCTTGTTTTCTCCTCGACTCCCCTTTCAAAAGTTCAGGCCCTCTGAATATGCTTCAACTGCGCAGACCGGGAACTCCGTCGCGTGACGCCGGCCACCGGCCATGGCGGTGATTTGGAGCGGTCGAGAAAAGGGATTGAGGGGTATGGGATCTTCAGTTCGTCTGAAAGAAAAGAGAAAGAAATGGGGGCTGATTTGTTTTTTAGGGTTTTATTTATTTATTTATTTTTATTTATAAGATTCCATACGGCGCCGTTTAAAAGGGAAACCTGCGCACTTTTGCCCTAATGGGTAATTTGCGCCTTCGGTCCCTCCATTTCGCGTTGAAATGCAATCTGACCTTTTTATTTATTTAAATTTGGGATGCGAGTTCTGTGCCTGTTTCAATTGGGTCCTCTGACCATGTGTGCCCTTTGCACTGAAACGCCGCGCACAAGGGGGCTTGGGATATTTTCTCCTTCGCTCCCTCATACTTTCAGCGTATGGCGAGTTGGTCCCTCTTTCCTTTGTTTCTTTTAAATTTAACCCATTTTTCCTTTATTTTTTGGTTATCTTATTAATTAAATTGATAAATGTGATATTATTTTTTTATTTACATACTGTTATTATCCTTATTTTTTATTTTTATTTTACTTCAAATTTTACTATATATATACATATTTAATATTTATATACACATACGCTTACATTTATATATTATAACTTACATACATATATGTATTTGCCTGCATACTTTAAAATTTTATATATGTACATACTTATATATCCTCTTTTATTTTCATAAATATATATACACGCATATTTATACATATTCTTTATATTTTAAAATTTATTTCTTTTTATGTATTTTCTATTTTTTATAATTCATAAGCATACATTTTAATATATATATATATAAATATACGTTTTATTTTTTTTAAAATAAACATATATATATATATATGCCTATCTTTAGGTTTTATTTTATTTATTCATTCACTATTTTAAATATTAATTTTGTTTATTTTAATCCTTGCCATTATTATTGCAATTTCATTCTATTAATTATTTATTTGTCATCTTCAAATGTTTTAAAATCTAAATCTATTAGAATTGTATTTGTTTTGTTATTATATTAATATTATTGTTATATTGTTTCTTACATTATTATTCATGCATTTCGATTTATTTGTATCTATGTTATGTGTATACTTTATGACGCATATTATGTTATGGATTTTAAGTCTATGTTGCATATTCATTATAGGTCGTGTACGGTATTCTTTTCCTTCTGAACAATTTTTTTTTTTTTAATATAATCAAAATCGCACGCATTTGTTTTTTAAAAAAATTTCCACTAAATCATACTCAAAATTCAAAAGGGTAAAATTTCAAAGATAAAGGCAATATTCCGTATTTAGAAGATTCGAGAAATCGTGCCCTAACTTTCTGAGCTTCGATTTTTCTCGCGTTGATCTTAAATAATCGAATATCCTTTTAAAATTAAAATAAATGAGGTTTAAATAAAAATGAAAAAGCAAGCTTACTCTCAAAAATACGATGTGTTGTGTCCTAACTTACTGGATGCGACATTTTGTTACTTCGAGATAAGAAGGCATTTTTCCATTTTGATTTATTCGAGTAATTTTAAAATAACATTAATAAGAAGGATCGTATTTTAAATTCTTTAAAGTTCTCAATTTCCGACACCAAGACATTAAGTAATTAATTAGGTACCAATTTTGGGCGTATCGAGGGTGCTAATCCTTCCTCGAGCGTAACCGACTCCCGAACCCGTTTTTCTGAATTTCGTAGACCAAAAGCGTTGTTTTAATAAAAATTAAATTGTTTATTAAAAATAACCACTTTTCGAGGTGACCCGATCACACCTCATCAAAAAAGATTGGTGGCGACTCCCATTTTCGTTTCCTTTTTCAAAATCCAAGTCGACCCCGTTTTTATCCGAAAAATGGTGTCAACAATGTATAAGCTTTACAACTTTGTATCTTTTGCTAAAACTAAGATCAAGCATTCCCTCCCAAGTTTTCCAAGGTTAAATATTAGAACCTTTCTAGTTTTTGTGACTAACTAGTAATCTTCCCAACCTACGATTAGGAAAAATAAACAAACAAACCTCTCAAAGGTAGGTGTTTACAAAATTTGACTCGTTAAAAACTTATACAAAGATAAAACAATGAAAGATCTAAAGACTATGTACAAGAGAATCAAGAAAATGAAGAACTAAAATGTATTCTTTTGATTTGGATGTTTAGGTATGTGTCTCTTGTGTCTTGTAGTGTTGTTAGTGTTGTTGAAGTGTAACTAACATGGCAAATTACATGTGTTTTATTGCTGATGTGGGTAATTTAAAAAGAAAAATAAGAACTTTTTTTAAAATTTTTTGCTAATATTTATTTTTTTTGAAGTAAATGTGGATTATCAGATAAATTGTAATGTCAATGCTGTTAAAATTTCAAATGTCTAAACAACTTTTTCATCTAAAAATAAAAGCAACTTGATAAAGAAAAAGAATTAGAGTCAAAGTCAGGAGCAAAGCTAGAATTTTTTTTTAAAAGGGTCAATTTAGAATTATAAAATTTTGAGAGAATTAAAAATGTAATTTCTTCATTGTATTAACATTAAATTTTTTACAATGTTTCAAGGTATTAAACTGTGAAGCTTCTTCTGAGAGACCAAAATTGAATTTTAAATTTTAAGAGAGGTTGAAATACAATTTTACTATTAAATTAATTAAAACTTTACAATTTCTAAAGGGACAGTTATTCATTTTGGGAGACTAAAGTCTTTACCTGCTCTCTCCAACTCCATCTCCAATCAAAATGTGAAAAGATCGTTAAGAACTAAATTTATCATTATATAAAAATAATAACCAAACAGTTACTAAAAACACATAAAGCTTTACATAGATGAGAAAACAACCTTCTTTATTACCCAAAGACTCAACAATCCAACCAACAAGTGGTTGGGTGCAATGATAAGGCACACTGCACTCATAAGGGGGCTTAAATTTGAATTTTGAAGACAACATTATTAGGAGGACAGCCAACCATAGAGAATATATAGAAAAAAATTTCTCAAAAATCCAAATCCAAATCATTAAAAACCTACCACGATGCATCATAGATCAAACAACCTAAGCCAACAACTCCTAAAGACCAAAAGAAAGCAAGAAAACAAGGTGTAAAAGGGCAGGTCAACCAAAAAGAGGTAAGTAAACCTCCTCAAATCAAGGAAAAATGAGCAACAAAACTCAAGTGGAAGCTTTATTAATTCAATCATTAATCATTTAATTATTACATTTAATTTACAATAAATAATTGGTTTAATTTGAAAAAGATAATTGATTTTTTATAAAAACTTATTGCATGATATAATATAAAGAAAAATGACATAATTGTACTAATGTGACTTAGGTATTATTGGCGAACACCCACTATTTACAATCATGATGTGTGAGTCTTCCTCTTATTATCTTTTTACTATGTGTATGCCTTGTGTGGGTTTTATCTAAATTAGTTCGGTTTTTGCCCGATCCTTTGCTTCTTGTGCATTATATTGGTTAATTCTATATTTTAGTTGGTCGGACATGTATTTATACTTGTACTTGCAATTTATACTTGTCTTATACTTAAAATTATATTTTTTATATTAATCAAACATTTTTAAAAAATATGTAGGTTAAAATATGCCATAAATCTATGTACTTTTTTTAATTTAAGAATTTAGTCTCTGTACTGTTTAAATTTCAAAATTTAAGTCTAACTATTAACCTTGTTAAAATTATTTTATTAAATTCAAGTTTATTACAATGTTGTTTTTTTAGCTACATTGCTAATAAGCGAGTATTTTTTTTTAATTTCAAAATGTCACACCAATCAATTTAACAAAAAAATAAACAGTGTTAACAATTATACTTAAATTTTGAAACCTGAAAAATAAAGAGACTAAATTCTTAAAAATAAAAGTATAGGGACTGAATCTATATTTATAAAAAATATAGGGACCTGAGCAGATTTCAACATATATATATAAATGTTTGGATTGGTAAAATATGATCGTTGGGGCCACGTAATGCTGCAATTGGGGTGGATTACTAAATTCAAGCAAAATAAGGATAAGACGAGAGACAGGGGGCGTTTTGTAATGCCACTTTTCCACAAAAAAAATATAAAAATGTATTTTTCAATAACACGTGACTTAAAATATTCCATTTTAATGTGGTGGAAAATAATGGTGTCATAGTTATCGTATTAGGCCATAATGTCTTCCCCATACCTCCAAAAATATATACTCTCTATTTTAGTAAAGTTCATAATAATTTTAAAATAATGTTATCCCCAAATGCTCGTAATGTTATTTATAAAATTTGTTTGATCGAATATTGCAATCTCATCTTTTCAAACGTTTTCATTCATACTAGGATTTTCTGAGGAAAATCCAACAATCATTGCTTGCAATTAATTTCCTAATGTACAACAATAATCTCCTATCAAATTTACGCATTGCGGATTTCGTCATCCAACTTTCACTTATTTTCTTAAACCCTAAATCTCTAGGTTCATGCGTCGAATAACGAGACATATATTGAATAAGGCATTGATCTTCAGGTACTTTTTTTTCTTAACTCTACTACTTTCTTAAAGCATCGAAAACCTTTAACTCATTTTCCTAAATCGTAAACTATGATCCTATCTGAACACTTAATTCTAAGTTGAAACATTTGATAAACACCAATCAAAATATTTTTTTTTCACTATATTGTAGCTTCAATCCTTTATCAAGTCAAGGATTTTTTAGTTTCAAACTCTAACTTTAATCAAAGGCAACCCCGACTTTCCTAATTTATATGTCTTTTGTGAGAATAAATTTTCACAGGTGTTAAAAGCATCAATAGGATATGAAGACATCCTCTAACCTAACCTTAAATAGGAATTAAAGGTTACAATAAACCCTATTTATGGTTAGGCTAGAAGATTTTTCCATAGTCAAATAATGCTTCACCGTTTGTGGAAGTCCATGGTCAGGAAAGACGTTCGAATAAAGAGAGTTAGAGCTTCCTTCATTGAATTTATAGTTGGGTTGAAATCCTTGACCTAACAAGGCATTATAGCTAAAACACAAAGGTTGGAGGAAAATATTTGTGACAAGAGCTTATCGTATTTTTTAATCTAGAGTTAAGTGTTTAGAGAAATAAGTCAAGGTTCAAAGTTTGAAAATGTTTAATTCAAGATTAGAAGGAAAATGTTGAGCACTTAGGGTTTATTTTTTAAGGTAAAATGATATAGACATCAACACTCATAGGTGTGAAAGTTCTGTTAAAACATACACTGATCTTGACATTCATAAGTGCTGAGATCATTGAATTGTATTTCATTAATACTTCTAACAACCAAAAGGGCATGGATTTCATGGGGAATTTATAGCCCACTTACCTTGACACCCACAAGTGTCAACTAGGTAGATGACTCTAAAAAGTACATATTTTTAATAAATAAATTTTGTACAATATTAAAATAAAAATTACTTTAAATTAATTTCAAATTTCAAAACATTTTAATTTAGTCATCAAAATGTCATTATTATAACAATCAAGTTCTTCCATCAACATCACCATTATCTTTGGTGTTAAATATCAACTCAAAGGAATATTTAAACATACGAGTCAAATTATAAATATGTATGCACTGTTAGAGTATGCCCAAAGATCAATCATGAGATGATTGTAATAACATACTTGATTTATCATGTTTATTAATATAAGGCGTTACCATTATTATTTCAGTTTCTTTTCTGTGTGTATAAATAAACTGTTTTATAATAATGTCCTGAGAATGATATGATTATTCTTAAAAGGTCCTTAGTCAAGTATTATTGTTGGCTAGGACAACAATAATGCATTAAGACTAACATGTAGTTGATTGATGATAAAGAGTTGTCATTGATAGGGGTGAGCATTCGATCAAATCGAATCGAATCGAATCTAAAATTTTCGAGTTAATCGAGTTTTCGAATCTCATTTTATCATCCTAACTTTATTTGAAGTTTTCTCGAATCGAGTCGAGTGAGATGGAATTCGAATCGAATATATTTGTTCGAGTTAAATTTTAAAAAATAATTTTGGATCCTTGTAATCATTGTCACCCATCGTAATAAAATTTGTCCACCTTAATCAAATTTTTTATTAACATTCATCACTTTATAATTTATTTATTAATTTTTTATATATTGGTTAGCTTCTTTGCTTGCTTAGTTGTTTCAATTATTTTCAGATTCTTGTCACTATGTATTTTAGAATTAAAAAATATATTAAATGTAAAAATATGATTTTTTTAATAAAAGTTATTTTAAAAATAAAATGTGAAATTGATACCAATATAAAATTTTAACACGAATATTTTATGGCATAATTAATAATTCAATTTTAATATAAATATTCAATATGACTAAACAATTAAATAATATAAATAATACAAAATGTGAAATTTAATTTAATAATATAAATAGTAGATATAAATAAAATTATTACTATTTATGTTTAGTGATTTTTTTGGATAATTTTGATTTTTTATTTGAGAGTAAAGGGTGAGAAGTAAAAGTTTAGGAGAAAAATAAAAAGTTTTGGGGAATAAAAGTTTGAGAGAAAGTAAATAGGGGGAGTAAAATTTTGGAGAGAAAATATTAAAAAAAATTGGAGGGGGAGGGTTTGGGATAGATGGGAGGTGGGATGGGAAGGGAATAAAAGTTTTAGGGGAAAAGTGGGAGGGAGTAAAAATTTTGGGGGAAAATAAAAGGTTTTGAGGGTTTTTGGGAGTAAAATTTTGAGAAAAAATAAATGGGAGAGTAAAATTTTGGTGGGAAATAGATTTTGGGTAGATTGGGGGGTTGGGAGGGAAGGGGAGGGGAGTAAAAGTTTTGGGGGGAAAGTGGGAAGGAGTAAAAGTTTTGAGAGAAAAGTAAAAAGGTTTGGGAGTTTGGGGTAAAAATATAAAATATTATAGTTTGATATTCGAATTATTCGAATTATTCGAGTTATTCGAATTCGAAAACTTAACTCGATTCGAACTTGAAATTCGAAAAAAATATTTGAGTTGATTCGAATAACTCGATTAACTCAAATAACTCGATTCGTTTAACTCGAAATTCGAATTTTTATTTTATTTTTTCGAGTCGAATCGAGTTTTGCTCACCCCTAGTCATTGGTATGAAATGTCAAAATCGATGCATGAATATGTGTGTTAGAGAACAACATATTGGACTGACCCGTTATGAGTATGTTTCTTGGATTATTATGTAATTGTCACAACATTACTCATAGTGATTAGTATGTATATGATCCTTAGACTTGAGGTCATTTAATCCCAACATCGTGAGTTGCATATTTTGATATAGTCAAACGTACACCGTAATTGGTTGTTCAATAAAGGCTGATGTTGGATATGCCACGATCTATGTAGAGGGATATGGTTGATCGATATAGGATAAGTCCCTCCTACATAACGGGAGCAGTATCTTAGGCCACTTGATTGAGTGAGACTAGAAATGCATGGTCATGCTCAAATAAGCTGATATGAGATGTCATACTTATTTGTATATCATAGTCTACTTAAGATATCAAGGAACATGGAATGGACTATGCAAGTGTGACTATTCCATGACTTGTGTCCAATCCAGAGATAAAGGACTTAAGGATTATTGCATGAAAGGTTAATCATAAAAATGTTATGTCGAATCATGATTTCTTGTGACTTAGGTAGCAATGATGCATTGCTAGGTACCACTCATTGTTTGTAACATTGGAATCTTTCCAGTATTACTACTAACGTTACAAGAACCTACAGGGTCACACCCTATAGTTGAAATGAACGGAATAAAACATAATTGGTATTGTATTTGGTTGTCGCTTGAATTAATTAATTATAGAATTAATTTAATTGGGTAATCAAATATCGAATACATTATATGTACAAGGTTGTTGTACGCATAATGAGAACATGAATTTGGTTCGTATATAAATTCAAATAAATATATAGTTTACCGAAATCATTATTATAATTAATGTAATTATAATCTTTGGTTTAAAAACATTGTTATATTTATTTAATTTCTAGAAACCCTAAAAATAGATATAAAAATCTCGTTTTTCTTTGCTTTGGGGGGTCTAGCAGCCGTCAAAGCAAAGTCTTCTCCAAAAACAGTTTTGGGGATTCCTTCCGTTCATTGTCAACTGGGTGGATTACGTAGAGGCCGGAGTCACGATAGATTGCGGCTTGGTTCGATAGTAGATCAGATTACTCGTTGCCGATGCATTGATGTCTACTCGGAATAAAGATTCGGTAATTTCAAAACCTCTATTTCACCCAGATTCGTTCCTCACACATGGATCCATGGTTAAGATCGCCAAATGTTTTATTTTTCCGCTGCGCCGTAGGGGTGCCGACGTTCCAACATCCACCTACTGCATAAATAATTTGTATTTAATATATTAAAAAAATATAATAACCTTTTGAAATTTTAATAACATTGTATATTTTTTTAACACGATAAATCCATACCATCCACAATAAACACACAAGTCTTTACAATTTAATTTATATATTTTAAAATGCTTCGTTTATATCAAAGAGACATAGGGAGGGATCCACTTAAATCGGTGTAGATCATATTTTAACTATCCAATAATCATATTTCATACCCAATTCATGTAAATCATGTATGTCAAGTTTGACACAAATTAAAAAGTTCTAACTATTCGTTTTATGCAAAAAAGGAAAATCTTTCCATCATTAAATATATATTAATATAAATAATATTTTATATAAGATCGATTCAAAAAATTACGTGCATAAAAATATTAATATCTTGACAAAATTTAAAGATTAAATTATTAAAATATTAATAATATAAATAAAAAAACCACTCAAATTTTATAGAGAAATCCAAAGTAAAATTTGGGGTTACATTGAATATCCTGTTGGGAAAGGGGGACCAGCTTTGTTTCCTGCTGCATCTTCTATCCAAAAAACTCATAGGAACATTACATAAAATCATCATCAGTACCGATGCAACGTCCCCACCAACACTGACCCATTTCAGGGTTTCCCACTGCCAAAAATAAAGCCCTTCTCTTCTTTTTTCTTCCATTAATTAAGCTTCTTAATTATTGATTTCTTTTCCATTTAAAAAAAATTATTTTGTGGGTTCAGTCATCAGTGTTGGAATTGTAGAAGCCAAAGGCAACGAAGGTGGAGGTGGAGCCTAGGAAACTGCCAAATTTGGCAGAGCCACTGCACCAAAACTTTTGTCATGTGAGAAGTAGACAGAGGTAATAATAGGTGGATTTTGTTTCTTCAATTGAAACAGGCTCCACTCTCCCCCTCCCCTCCCAATTTTCTAAATATTTTGCTTCAGATTATTGATTTCAATCCCATCATAAACAAATGCCAATCACTGTTTGTTTTCAACCCTTCCATTAATTCAATGCCCGAAGCTTTTCGGATCTTTTTCAAAAGTTGGACAAATTTCTGAGAATTTGCTATTCATTGTATTAAAGAAAGACTGTTATTTTGGCATCATCAGCCCAATACTTCGATAAAAGTAGAGTGACTTGGTTTTTCTTTAGAGTCGAAAGATAAAATTTTGAGTCATAAGATAAAATTTTATCAACACAATACTTTAACGAAAGGAGAGTGACCTATTTTTTCTTTAGAGTCGAAAGATAAAACTTCAAATAAAAGAAAGTGACCCAATAAATAAAAACTCTAAATATGTTATCCACCTTAAAAAAAAGAGATTATTTTTAGGCTACCAGCACGATACTCTAAATAATTTAAAAGAATATAATAATAAGAAAAAAAGGGAAAATTCTTGACTATTGGTAAAATTTTAAAGGAGAGGAAAAGCTAACCAATTCCATACAAAAAGGGTGTGGTTAATTAAGGGATTAAAAGTAGGTAAAGCAAATTATACTAATTTTGGGTTATAGATATGCTCTAGGTGTAAGGTTATTGTTTGCCTTAAAAGGAAAGGAAGAAGAAGAAAGTCAAGTAGAATCATGTTCCACCAGTCCTTTTTTTTCTCTTTTAAAATTTCATAGCTTTCTCAATCCTTCAATATATATACACACATAAAGAGAAAGAAGTAAACGTGGTGACTATTCACTACTACATTTGTTATTTCATATAACATGGAGGAATATAAAGAAAAATAAAGAAAATTACAAATGAAAATTTAGTTAAACAAGGTACAATAGAGAATTAGAGTGGGAACTGTGTTTTTTATCAGTGTTTTTCTATGATGGTGGGGGAGGGGCCAAAAAATGGAACTGAAATTAATGCTCAGTATCTGTACTGAGTGAGTTAGATAAGAGAGGGTCTTTTTCATTTGAAGCAGACTTCACAATATCATCATTAATGGACATTATCCCTTCAAGATCAGCCTTGGCATATTGATCATGTTGTTTACTTGAAATGGGCAATGGGGGTTGGTGTTTGTTGCTATTAGTGGTGGTTTGTGTGAGGACTTTGGCTCTTTCTACTTGAACCATCCAATCTGTTCTATAAAGGACTAATAGCATGAGTAATGCACAGGTTGCTTGAGCAGCAAGTAAGCCGAGCCAAAGCCCGGCGAACCCCAGTTCGATCACGAACCCCATTAGGATAGCTACCGGCATCCCCACTAGGTAAAATGAACCCAAGTTTATGTTGGCTCCGATGGTTGGTCTGGCGGTGCCTCTTAAGACCCCACAACCGGTTGTTTGAGGGCAATTCCCGAGCTCGCAAAGCCCCATGATTGGTAATGCGACTGATGTAAGCTCGAGGATTTCTGCGTCGCTGGTGAAGAACTTACCCCATTGGTGTCTCATCAAGGTGGTGAATAGCATCGCTGAGAGACCGATAGCTACGGCGCAAAAGACCGAAACGATCATGGAAATACGAGCTTTTCCAGGTCGGTTTGCACCGAGTTCGTTCCCAACTCTTGTGGATACTCCAACGCTTAAAGCTGAAGGGAAACAATAGACTAGAGCTGTTGTTTGAATAAGGATCCCCATTGAAGCAATAGTAGCTTTGGGGTTAACAAGTAAGCCACAAAGCAATATCATGAGTTCATACCACCACCATTCGAGGCAAACAGACGCACAAGTCGGCAAAGCTAGAGCGAGCAACGATGACCATCCCCTAAGACAATCAGTACTTGGAGTTACCCAAGAATCTTTATATACACCAGAAAAGTATACAAATAAAGAAATCAAAAGGAAGACATTGAGATTCGTCCACACCATAGCTATTGCTACCCCTGCTACACCGAGTTTAAGATAAACAACAAGAAGGAAATTCAATGGAACATGAAGTAACACTGAGATGGCTGAACAATAAGTTACTGGTAATGTAATGCTTTGAGTCCTAAGATAGACTCTAAGTGGATGTAAAAGTGAAAGGAAAAAAAGGTCAGGGATTGAAAAAACAATAAATACATGAGCCACTAATGATATTTCTTGGTCTTGACCACACCAAAGAAGAATAGCTTTCATATTGGCCCACATGAAAGAGATAGGGATAGAAGCTGATAAAAGAAGAAGCACTGTTCTTTGTAATGTTAACCCAAGAAGTTTCCATTGTTTTGCACCATAAGCTTGTCCACAAATAGGTTCCATTCCCATGGCTAAACCAGAGATAACAGAGTAACCAGTAATGTTTGCAACACCAATGGCAAGTGACCCACCGGCAAGCTCAAGTTCACCAAGGTAACCAAGAAACAACATAGAGATCATAGCTCTTGAATATAAAAGTAAACTACTAATAGCTGTAGGACCTGAAATCTTCCCTATAGCTTTAATTTCTTCCATAGCCTGAATGCACAAAAACAAACCATGAAAATCAGACATTTGATAGCTTATAGTGATAAACAAAAAAACTACCCTTTTTTCTAAACAAGTTTTTATTACCTCAGAGATTGTTGGCAACCTATGTAGCTGTTCTTCATCATCCATAGTTTTGTTCAAAGGCTCTTTGCTAGAAGGTGACTTTGGGTTATACATAGCTATATGAAATGGATAAAAGAAGTTATGGGAAAGGAGAAAAAGAGATTTGATTAGAAAGGGGGGAAAATAGGAACACCCTTATGGCTTTTTTGTGCTTATGGGTGCTAATATTTATATACGAGTGAATTGGGGCCCGTACTCTTAAGGTTCTGAACGTGTCAATATTTATATAGAACCCCCTAAAGCCATTACTAGAACACTTTTTGTAAGCACCCATACCTTTTTTTTATAGCTTTTTTGTGTGTCTTTCCTTATCTCTTTTAGTCTAAATTTGAAGGTTAGTTAGTCACTTAGGATTTGTATTCCTTTTGTTGAACACCTAAGGTTGGAGTAATATAAAGAAAACCCAAGTTTTCGCGTGTGGAAAGGAACTCAAATAAGTGCCTTTATGAAATTAAATATCATTTACAAATATAATATGACCAACCCCATTTCTTTTTTTGGCATTTTGTGTTGGTTACAATTGAGTTTAATACTTTTTTTTTAAAGAACTAAAATAAATTATTATTTTTATTAAGTGGATGATCTTGAGAACCATAAATTTATTATAGATAAAAGTTAGTAACATTTTATTCATAGATGAAAATTTTAATAGAAATGATTAATTTGGTATCCGCTTCCATTATACTTTATTTTCTTTTATTATATATAGCATATTTGTATTACTAATTAAAAAGAGAGAAATAAACTAGTTTATCTTCAATTTGTCAAGTGGGAAACCCTTGATTGACAAGCAAATAAACTTGGATCATCTCTTTAGTGAAATGACAAGAGCATATCAGTACATATATATAATCTTTTGACAATGGTTGAGCATATTGCTATATATATATATACATATATCTCTATCTGTTTGCAAGAACTAAGGCAGCCATGCATGTTCCATTTTTGCACAGCCCATGTGATGAAGGAAACCCAATTTCAAGCACCATTTTTATTTGTTGCTTTTTTCTGCAACCACTAAAAAAAGGATCACCAATATGGAGAGTTGACAATCTTTTATTCATATATCTTTGTTTCAGGTCCCATCTGTTTGTGGATTTCTCCCTTTTACTGCTTCATTCCTTTTGAGGGGCAATGAGTCTAAGAGAGTGAAGCAGCAGAGACTGGCCTGGCACATTGAAGCAGTAATGGTTAAATTTTGTTGCTAGTCCCTGTACTTTGACAAAATTTGTGTTGACAAAATTTGTGATTTTGTCCCTTTACTTTAAAAGTTAAAAATTCAATCATCTTTACTTTTTTTTCCTTTAAGAATCCTATTTCAAATTGACAATGTAACGTGTTTACTTCTCGTCAATTATATACCACATTATATAAGAGTAGTCTAATCAACATGTCAAATTGATAAATTTTAAAGAAAAATACTTAGATTTTTAACTTTTAAAACACAAGGATTAAATCTCATACTTTATTAAAGTACAGGGACTAATAACATATTTTAACCACCAATACTACTTTAACTCTACATGCAAGATTTAATGAATGGGGTCTATATTTTGATATATTTTTAATTGTTCAATATTATCAAGTACACATGATAAAATTTTAATCTATTACACCCTAAGTAAGTATAATTATAAAGATAGCCCCTAATAATAATAAATTGTAATAGAAATGCTAACAGTGAAGGTTGGCAGTGTCTAGTGTTGTGCTTCAGTTTCCTAATCCTCTAATTAGGTGCAATAGTACTTTAGAGAATGCCAATTCGTAAAAGGTTCAAAGATTGTAAGATGTGAGATAAAATGGGGGTCCAAATGGGGAAAGCTTAAGAGGTTAAGGAAATGAAAGTAAAGAACATGTGGGCATTTAGGGGTTCAAGTGACCAAACTGTCGTATAATCTATAGGAATTTTCTTTTCTTTCCTTGCCCAAAAAAGGGTTTAATTTGATTGTTGGTTAAAGGGTCATCTTATTTTGAAATGGGACCAGCAAAAGTGTGTGTTAATGGAGATGACAGAGTAGACTAGAAGATGGAAGAAAGGGGAACACTGAGAGAAAACCCTTTTTTGGGTTATGTCTGAGACTGGCGGCAACCCTACCATTTAAACCCCAAAAAACAACTTGGAAGTGTGCGGCAATGGGCATGTTGGAGTTTTGGTTTTAGAGATAAGATATTTACTGCTTTTCTTCTTTGAAACCCATACCTCCTCCCCTCTTCCAATGTCGTCAGATTCCATGTGTGTTTCATGTATACGACACCTATGATGTGTCATGCAACTCCATATATACATATATCCAATTAAACAATAGACATAGTTGAATACGCTAAAATAAATAGATTAATCCCTATAGGTTAGATTAAACAGTAAATTGATCATTTTGTTAATTTTTTTATTGTTAGAAATTAATTTATATATGTTAGCATTAGATATATGCGACACGCCACATGTCATTGTTTGATTATTCTATCAATTATGTCAATTTTAATAGTAAAAATCAATAAAATTTTTAACAAAAAAAATTAATTTAGGGATTAATTTACCCATAATCTATCACAGAGACCACAAAACTCTTATCATTCATAAAACTCAAACCATGTCAAAATCCTTACCAAATTTTCTATTTACTAATCACATTAGACATCATCTTTTAGCATTATTTTCTTCATCTACGGAACTTGAACCCAAAGCTTAAAAAGAATATTAATCACTGGATAACGTTTATTCTCAATATTTCTGATTGGAAATGGGGTTCACCAGAGGAACTGTAATAATTTGTAGGATCAGAAGAGGGATGATTCATGCTATTCGTTTCTAGTGTTGGCAATTAACTCATATTTTATATATATATATATTATAATATACTGATTCTTGTCTAGGAACTCGAACAAATTCATAGATTCCATTTCTTATCCCCAAAATATAAAAAAGAAAGGTCGATGCATTGCTTTGCTTAGTCTCAATATTCCATTACAGCACCTACTAGAGTTTCCCTGTTTCCAATGTCCCATCAAAAATGCCACAGGCAACAGCTGTGTCTGTATCCGTGTGATGATATATGATAATATGCAAAAATGGCACCAAAATCAATGCATCATCACTCTCAGCCATAATATGCATTCAAAGAAAGTTTTCTTCAATCATGGGTTTTTTCGTTTTGCCTCATTGCATGTATGTCAACAAGATGACGATAAAGTTTGAAATTTAATTTCTATATTAAAAAATTCAAATTTGTTAAAAATTTGTCATCAATTCATCACACGTCCATGCATATGGTAAATGTATTTATATCGCGAGTCAGATTATGTTTTGCTTCTATTTAAAGAGTAGATAAATTAACCTATGTATATTAGATCAAAGAATAAATTAATTATTTTTGTTAAAAAATTCATCTATTTTTACTGTTAAAATCTGATGTCACTGACAAAATAATCAAACAATTACACGTGGCATATCACATGTCCCTCATGCTGAGGTACAGGGACCAATTTTTAACCGTAAAAATTGATGAAGTTTTTAATAGAAAGGACTCATTTGCACTTTAATCTAGCATACAAGGACTAACTTATCAATTTTTTTAATAAAAAAAAACAAAATGTAATCTCGCTCATTATACAAGGGATTTCATAGTATTTTTTTTCAGTAGAGGGATTAAACTTTAAAATTTATTAAAGTATGAGGACTGGTGGCATATTTTGACCAATTTTGATAAGAATGCAATAAAACCCAAGAATTTATTCGAATGTTCAGATATCAAGCAAAGCAACAAAAACAGGGGGGAATTATGTAAAATATTACAAAAAAACAGAGCAATCATGAACAGCACAAATAAATGAAGCTTTTTTCATATAAAAAATAAAATAAAATCAAAGCATATAAAACATGTCTCCCCCAAGGTTGCAATCAGCACAGTTTCACCACCTTAATACTACAAACTGGGGCACAAAATGCATGATATTCCAATATATAATGATTAGACCACAAATATGCAAATTGCAAGCATTTCCTTTCAATAAAATAAAAATAATAAAAAGTTTTAAGTTTTGATAAAGAATAGATACCAAATCAGCAGCTACTTATCTTGTGCTGCTAAGGGAAGCAGTCCTGGGACTAATTCTCGAATCAAGCCTTTCACCAAGATTTTCCAGCGGGTGGACAAGTATTTCATCCCAAAAATAAAAAATTTCTCCACTTATTTTCAGATAAGTTGTCCCATCCAGAATTCAATAAATCTACAAAATACATTTTTGGGATAGAGCAACACTTAGTTCCTAAACTTGACAATTTTTCTCAACTTAGTCCCTGAACTTTTTTTATCCATGTTAGTCCCTAAACTTGGCAAATTTTCCCAGTTTTGATCCATGTGATGATATGGCACTCTAAGATTGTGCCACATCATCACCTAAAACTTTTTGGAGAAAAATATAATTTTTATGTGATGGCATGGTAGAATCTCAAGTGCCACATCATCACATGAACCAAAACTGGGAAATTTGCCAAGTTCAGGGACTAAGTTGGAAAAAGTGGCCAAGTTCAGGGAATAAATGTTACCTTATCCCTACATTTTTCTTTTGGAAAAACTTCATTGAAAGCTACCAATATTTGTAACTATCACATTTAAGATGCCATCATGACCAATATGCAAAATACTTCCATTTTGAAGGGAGGCATAGAATTAGTCATTCTGGAAGCTTACTGTGCGAGAAACAATCTTGTTTTAGGTTTCAGATTTCATTAAAAGTAGCTGCAAAAAAGTATAAAGTTCTAAAAGACCTAAAAGCTTCAACATTTGAATGTAGTCCGGTAATCACTATTTGCAACATAATTCAGTGTTTTCAAATGCCAACCAACAACCTCAAATCACAACGATTTTATTAATCAATAGAGCAGCAATAGCTATACACAAATTGTTGCTGTGTGAACAAATATAATATTCATGTTGATTGCATACAAAAAAAAAAGGTAAAACAAAATACCTCATGGGAGGACGACCCTGGGCTTCTGTGAACTACTTCGAGGGATAGCCAAGATTGCTACCAGTCCACCGGTGAGGGCTGCAACACCTGCTACTGCGAAAGCTGGTGAGTTTCCACCACCAAATAGTTGATCCCATGGTCCACTTCCCAGAGACACCACAACCTGTTGGTAAAAGCCAAAGTTTCACTACCTAAATTGCTTGAAAAAGGATCATATAAGAACTTCCGTAACAATCAAAATAGCAACATTACGGAAGGCATCAAGTAACATAGTGGTTAATGCTAAGCCATAAAGGGAAAAAGGGAAGACTTGATTATGACTTCCCTGTCAGTCGCTCTATGACTCAACCCTGTTTGCTTGTTCATAACAAAAGGGCTATTAATTGCAACTTATCATGGAAATTGATAAAACTATAATAGAAAGGGAAAGACCTTGATCAGTTTGAAAGCTTCATTGTAAAAGAGCTTCCTTGCCAGAGAGAACAGATTTTAGAAAGGAGAATTTTCTCTTTACACCAAAGAGGGTTCAGACTGTTCTTATGAAATTATGACAAGATGCTGCAAATTAGTTGCCCACATATATGCGACAATTCTATAGTAGCCTTGTAATGACCTTTATTTTTCTGTTAAACTTCCACAGAAGCATAAGCAAGCCTCTTTTACCAAATTTTCAATGGTTGTTGACCCAAAGTTTCCAAAATTTCATCTTTATAAGCAGAGAATTAAAATATGCTTCCAAGAATTAATGTTAAATGCACTTGAATAAGATTATTTAAGTCAAATGCATGTCACTAAAATTTTATTAAATATGTTCATAAGACAATAGAATTTCAGACCCAAGTTATATTAATTACTAACGATTTCCAGAAAATGAAAATATATAAAAGAAGAAAACAAAACTAGAAGTGATACATACATTAATCATCTTCCATCAAATAGCTGGAGTGGATGTTCCCTAGTATCTAAAAGTTGATGCTAGAATGCATGCATTATCTGCGTGCATGTGTGTGTCTGTGTCTCCGGGCGAGAGAGAGAGTTCTCATTCCTATAAAATTCCATGGTAAGTTGAACATTAAGTCACAACTCATCCGAAGCCTAATCACTATTTAATACAAACACAAGTTTACATGGCTCCAACTTATTAAATCTTTTGAATGACGTCAAGACAAATAAATTGTTTAAATCCTCCTGTTTAAGAAATTTATTAGAAAGGCTGTGTCCAGTCCACTTCAATTCCTTAAACATGTATTCAAATGAGATGATCACTTCAAATAGAGTGCTCCTATGCTTGACAGCAGGGACGAAGACAAAAATCTCAGGATTTTTAAAGGGACTAAAATGGAATTTTACTATTGGGATGGAAGTGGGGGAAGGCCCCTGCCTGCCCCCCTCGGTGCTGTCCCTGCTCAACAGGCTATCACTTTTTTTATTTCCAAGTAGATAAACCATCAAAAACCAAAAGGCTAACCGCAGCTATCAGTGGTCCAACTGTTAGGATGTGATGAGAGCCATCCAACAGGTGATTGTATAATGTCAAGAACAAATGGTGCTATCAAATAGATGACTTTGTGATATCTCCCTAATAAGTAGGTAAAAGTAGATAGCAGCTTCAAAGCATGTGATTCCAATGCATGACTTTAACATTCCATGCGATAGCATGTTTTTCCTTCATGATAAGACCAACTATACAATACAATCGTAACAACATGCTATTTTGATCACAATTCAAACAATTAGTTCATAAGAACGTTCAGAATTTATGTATTCTGCCTTTTTATGATGAACAAGATAAAAACTCCCTGCCCCAACAAAGAATATTATGACTAATTTAGTGTTTCTCAAGGAACGACAGTTCTTTTGATTGATGCCAATTCTTAATTAAGAAAAGAGGTGACAATTGAGCATGTGAATGTTACTTTTTAGTTAGCTTAAAGAAAAGGAATCATAGTCAATTCAGGGCTCCTGTCCTTATCATGAATCCACAAGAGCAGGGATGGGGAAAATTAATAAATATCAATCAAGTTCATTTTAGCCCCCTTCTCCTTTGCCAACATCAACAAAAAGAAAGAAACAAGAAGATAGATCACATTAAAAATGAAGTCACGTGCAAAGCAATACCTGTGGAATAACAATAGCAAGATTTAGGACACCCATTGATAATCCTGTAAAAAACAACCAAGAGAATCAGTGCCTTAACTGCTTCTCCATAAATAAAAAGGAAAAGAGCAAAAATTTACCTTGGCCGAGTCCCAAAGATTCAATACGTGAGGATATCAAGGCATATGGAACACTATAAGTAATCTGAAATAAAATACAAACTGCATTAGTTGAATGCCATAACTGAATGCTCCTAATTTTTTCTTTCAAAAAAAAGAGATTAATTGGTACACTAGCAGAACCAAGCTAACCTCAGGCAATAAGTAATATTGAACATCAAAATTATACCCAATACATATGACCAATGAGAGAGAACCCCATGTTATTAGACCTTAGGAGCTACCATGTGACAAACTCATAAGGGGTAATAAGCAAGAGTGACAAAAGATAACAACAGAACAAAAGTTGGGTTTTGATCCCATCTTGAGCATCCATCCTAGAACCAATTGGCAATAGGAAGAGAAACCCAACTTGAATTAAGGCAACAGGCAAACTAGGATTTAACCAAAGTGAAAGAACACCACTTTAATAAGGAGCAATGTTTTAGTACTTTCATGAACAAGACTAATGATGTTTTAGTCCGGAGAAAGAAATTGCCATCTATATGACCTTTAGACAGATTCAATTAAAAGCCACATGACTTTGTGTAGGAGAAAAGGAGCAGCTTACAGCCAATGGAATACCAAGGAAGGAAAAAATCACTAGTGCACCAATGACAATGCCAACTGGGGGTAGACCATGACCAATATAATCCAAATGATTGGCCACATATGACAGAACCAGCATTGCAAGAAAGCATAGAGCCATAAGAATGTTTGAAACTCCCCAGATAAAACCAGCTCCCCATTTGCTACAAAGCTTCTCCATAAGCACTGAAGTAATTCCTAGAACAACAGAATTCAGCATCAATCCGAATGCGCCCATTCTGACCCCAGCATTATAGTTATCCCCCTCATTTGGTTGACCACCATAGATCTCTCGACCCATCCAGTCAGTATCAAAGAGAAGAAAAGGGAACCATCCTATCCAATTCAGTGCAGTAACAGACAAGACTATCCATATAGGCGCTGAGAAATATCTAAATGTTCCAAATAGTTCCCATAGAAAAGCTTCTTCAGCTTGGCCACCTTCAAGCCCCTCTTCTTGAAAGGGTGTAGATCTATCACGAGAACCTAGAGGTACTTCCTTAGCAGCTAAAACACTGAGATATGTAGTAATTGCAATAAAGATAATGTCTAGAAAGAAAGCAGACTTGAGATTCGCGCAATCAACATCGCAGGCATCTGTCATGGTAAATGGAAGAATCTTATACCAACCACTGTATGATCCTGTTGCGAAACCAAGAACATTGCCAACAGCCATGAACAGAGAGAAGTAAGCATTTGCCACTCGAGTTCTTCGATGGTCCTTTCCTAAAATGGCAAACCGGCGACAACAGCAATCAAATATGTGGGGTGGAAACCGTATGATAAGCAAATATACCATATAAAATGCTGAACAACCTCAGAAGGTTATTCAATCTTGAAGGAAATGAAACAGATTATATATAATAGTTAAAATGACAAGATCAAGTTCCATTTAATAAGACCCTAAATTGGTAAGTTCCATTTAATAAGACCCTAAATTGGTAATCACTTATTAACTTCAATACTTAAGTAGCTCACTGCACTGAAGCAATCAAATAGCCCAAGCACTGTACAGAACCAAAATTCTGACAAAAAACATTAATTGTAATTATTAGAAGTAATGTTGTACTGTATCTAAACTCTGAAGGGGTAAACTTAAAAAAGACAAGCACTAGAGGCACAATCATTGAAAAATAAAGTAATACCAATAATCAAACGTAAAAATAATTTTATATTCCATGATGAGTGATGACTACTTTGCTTTACTCTTTAAAAAGATGTCATAGAAAACGAAATTTTCATAATTTTCATATTAAATAAATGCTAATTAAGCTCTAAATTTATTTAATTCCAACAAAAAAAAATCGAAAAGAAGAAGAAGAAGAAGAAGAACTAACCGGTAAGATCAGCAAGAAGAGCTCTACAAGGACCTTGAGTGGTGTTATTAGCAACATCAAGAATCCAAAACCCGAAAACAAAAGCCAGGACAGCTCCCGGACGAGAGCTTTTATTATCGCCGAACAACCATCCGATATCGGCAGAGTGACCGATGATCAAAACGGCAACGACAATCAAAATTGCACCAGCAACAATAAACGGCCGGCGACGACCGAACTTACTGGTGCATCGATCACTCATATGACCTACCAAAGGCTGCACCAGTAGACCAGAAAGCGGCCCACAAAGCCATATGATACTAGCCCACTGGTGAGGTATACCTAACTCTTGAACGTAAGGTGTCAAGAGAGAAAGCTGTAAAGCCCAACCGAATTGTATCCCACAAGCCACGGAAGCGACTCGAAATAGCTGCCGGAGTGGAACTCTAGCTCGACCCGCCGGTCGAACCGAAGAAGACATCGGATTTTTCCCTCTAGCCGCTCTGTGGCGGTCTGATTCCGGGATCGGCATCCGTTTTCCTTTGAATTTCAAAAAAGTTTCTTCTCTCTCACGAGAAAACCGACTCGGTTTCTTGACTGAACCGGATTTTCCGGGTTTGTCTCCGGTCGTTGAAAATTTTGAGTTGCCGTTGAGAGATACTGGAAAAAGGTGGTAGACAGGTTAGAGGGTGACGACTGACGTGAGAATCAACGCATAAATAAAAGGAGCCTTAAAATTGAAGGAAATTACAAACAAAACCATTAGGATAATGAAGAGCTAGAAATTAGAAGGTTGACCAAATTGGAAATTTTTGTGTGTATTTAAAGAGCTATTTTCGTATCAGATTTTTCTTTTCCAGCTTTCTGACAGCATCGTATTCGTAATGTCGTACATTAATAATGTAATAATAACAACTAGTTGGAGTCTCTAAGAGTGCTAAGTGAAAAGTTTTTATTTGGATCATTTTTGTTGTTATTGGATATAGCTAAATTAGGCATCAACTCCGATTTTTAAATTTAATTAAGATAGGTCGATTTTGGAGAGAGAGGAAAACGCATCCAATTAGATATAGTGTGGGTATATCTTTATTGTTTGTGTAAGTATTAACCCTCTAATTATATAATGTTAAGAAAACTTTGAATTGAATTAGTTTCTCCCTAGTAAACCTAATCATAGATCATACCACCTGTTCAGGCATGAAAAGTGAGAGGATTTGAAAAAAGAAATATAGGCTCGAAAAATAGGTTTTGATAAAAAATAAGACTCGTTTTCTAAACCGGTCTAGTCTCAGATAGAAATTTTTGCTTGAGTTTGGCCTGAATCAGTCTTAACTTTTTTTCTGCTATTATTTTACTGTCATTTTACTATTATGTTGTTACTATTTTGTTGTTATTGTTTGGATATTGTATAAATTTTGTTTTATTATTAATTTTGCTACTATTTTAGAGGCATTTGCTTGCTAAGTTGCAATAACTATCTTAGTATTATTTAAGTATAAAGACTTTTTATAATATATTTTTAATTTGTTGGAAAACATTTATTTTTAATATTTTTAGTGTATTTGATGTATTATATTTTTTAAATTTATTTTAATATAAAATAATATAAAAAAATTAATACGGGTAGGGCTCGAGTTTAGCATTTTTAATTTGTACCAAGCCTTGACAAAATTTTAGGCCTATTTTTTGAGCTGAGTCCGAGCCTAAAATTTTACATCAACCTGACCCGGCCCATGATCAGGTCTTGTAACACCCCTAACCCATATCCGTCGCCGGAACAGGGTTACGGAGCATTACCGAAGTTTACAGATCAAGTACAAACATTTCATATCATTTCTCATTCATATCACAAATCAATCATAATCAATCATATTATCCCTTATATGAGCCCTCAAGTCCCAAAATACGTAATAGAAATAAGTCAAGACTAATCCGGGTACTTAGAGAATTTTTCGCAAAATTTTTCTAGGTGTAGGGGACACACGCCCGTGTGGCCAGGCCGTGTGTCACACACGATCAAGAGACACACCCGTGTCTCAAGCCGTGTGGGTATTCGAAATATGGACACACGGCCGTGTCCCAGCTCGTGTTCATACCTGTGTAACTCTCTGACTTGGGTCACAAGTCCAAGCCACACGCCCGTGTGTTAGTTCGTGTGAGCATACTGACTTGCATTAATAAGGTGCAAGGGTCACACAGCCAAGCCACATGCTCATGTGCTCAATTTTGAGATGCAGGGGACACACGGCCAGATCACACGCCTATGTGCTAAGTCGTGTGTCACACACGGCTGAGACACACACCCGTGTCTCTGTCCGTATGGACAAAAATGGGTCATTTTCCAAGCCCCATTTCTCACTCATTTTTGCTATCAACCTACATCAACATTTTTACACATTCACAACCAAATACAAAACATTCAAATCAAGCTAAAACCAAGTCTTATGCATGGAATATCACTTCATAAATCCAAGCAACCAACCTACCTATAAAATTACTATCAATCAACTATACCAAACACCAACATCAAACATGATATGACCTCTTATATACACATCAAAATCATGCCCATCACAAGTCATTCCAATGGCTAGTTACAACCAAAACATTACATGCAAATATTTGGTTAATTAACCTATACATGCCATTATAAAAAAAATTAATTATCTATATATATACCAAAATAGTCTGATGGTGTAATATCCCTTACCCGTATTCGACGCTGAAATAGGACATGAGGCATTACTAAAACACATACACTTGTAAACGTATTTAACCGAGTTATAAAATTTCATCTAAGTTAAAACTTTCAAATTTTTTTAACATGCTTTTATAATTCTTTACAATATATCTTTAAAATATTATATTCATAATAAATAGGGCCTACGAGACCCGATACATACCCATGCAATTCAATGCTTCATTTCCGTTTCATTCAGTTCACAATTTCTCATGCTCACAATTCAAATCATATCACTAGCAATTTCTATTTAATTGCCATGTATTTCAATTAAAACACAATAATTAATAATAATTAGATTTGAATTACAGTAATACAAACTTACTAGGCTAAATTGCAGAAATACCATGATACAGGGGCATTTTGGAAATTTTCCATTTCCCTTGACTTTCCACGTGATCTTGATCTAAATTAATAATTTCATTCAATTTATTAATTTAGACAATAAAACTATTAAATTCTTGAAATTTCGCCATTTTTACCATTTTTACAAAATTACCCTAAAAATTTTACTTTTATTCAATTTAGTTCCTGAACCTAAAACATGTACATTAGCTATTTTTAAAGTAAACTCATATTATCAGAATATTCACATATATTTTTCCTCCTCATCCACTCCATTCCACATCCTTAATGTACTTAACACTCTTAGAAATAACATTTTCTAAAGTTTCATTATTCACCCTTGAGTATATTCGAAGTTATCTATCCGAGTCAGTATTACTAAATTATTTTTATCTGGAGCTAAAAAACTCCAAATTATGCACCGTTAATTTTCACTAAAACAAGACTCATATATCTTTTTACCATAAAATTTTTAGAATTTTTAGTTTAGCCAATTGGTACAGTTTATTCTTTAAAGATTCCCCTGTTTCACTGCCTGCCGTTTCTGACCTTTCTTCAGTAAAAATCAAATATATCTTAGTAAAAAATTCTGATGGTAGTGTCGTTTATTTCTCTTGAAACTATACTCATTAAGTAATTTAATAATATAAATTAAAAATTACAATTATTTTTGTACAATTTATAATGATTTATCAAAGTTAGAACAGGAGATTCCAAAATCAATCTGACCCTGCCTCACTAAAATTCAAATATCTCAAAATATATAACTCTTTTACTTGCTCTGTTTCTTTTATGTAAAAATAGACTCATTAAAATTTCATTTCATATCTTATTCGCTCTCTAATTCAATTTAAAAAATTTATGGTGATTTTTCAAAGTTAACTTACTGCAGCTGTCCAAAACTGTTTTAGTGCAAGATGTTGATAATCAAATTTATAACACCCTCCTTTCGTTTCTCTACAATATTTTCTACCAATTCCTCTTGTTTCCCTTCACTAACATATCAAGAACATAGAACCTTATATAATAAATCCCTACATTAACATCAATTCCCTACTTTTTTCAATAATATCAAACTCAAAAATATATTGAAATCTTAATGTTCTTACCTTGCTCTATTGATTTCAATCTTTAACTTGATTTTTTTCTCTCCTCCAGCCTTCATTTCTTGAATCTAACTTGATATTCTAGCTCCCAGTAGTCTCCTTATCAATTTTCTCTCTTGGTGGCTATAGAAATTCTTTTGATTTCTAGATGAAAATAGTAAATTTTTGGTGGAAGGACCAAATTGTAAAGAAAGCAAAACTTTCTTTCTTTCTCTCTTTCTCTCACGTTGGTGCATGGAAAAATGGTGGGTTGCATGCTTCTTCATCTTCCTTTACTTATATATATACTAAATAAAATAATAAAATATCATTTAAAAATCAAATTAAAATACTAATAAACTAATATTTATTTATTTAATTAATATAAAATATCTCCAACATCATCATTATCTTCTAGATTTCTCTCTCTTCTAATTGACCATTTTGCCCTTTATGATCTTTTAAAATTTCATCCTTGAGTCATCACTTAATTTGGTAAAATTACGATTTAGTCCCTCAAAATTCTTCACCTTTTTCAATTTGGTCCTAATCTATTCATTTTCCTTAGTTTCTAGATCATTCCACCCTTAAAATATTTACACTATTAGTCCTTCAACTTTTTCATATTTACACTTTAACCCCTCAATTTTTTAGTATTTACTCTTGGGTAACAAAACTTTTCTCACTTTTGTGATTTAATCCTTTCTTGAACTAATATGTCATAATATACTTCCCAATGTTGACATAACTCCAAAATTTCCCCTTTTTTTGCTTTATTTCCTTATTTTATTATATCCAAGATAATATTTTACTATAAAATTTTTTTGGGTGTTACAGATGGATAGTGCGATGTAGCTCCGACCAGCTTCCAACCTTTACAAGCTTCAGAGTACTATAAGACAAAGAAAATAAAACAGAGTAAGCATGTAATGCTTAGTAAGTTCGTATAACTGGAAGTTAACTTACCATTAAATTACAATTAAAGTAAACATACAAGGCATACTCAAGCAAATTGACCAAAAGTCCTAACACATATCCTTATCAAGCATATTAGTCATGAAATTCATGTAACAATTCATATTCACAAACTTACCTCGACAAGTGTTCGTGGATTTGTAATTTACTAATTCGATACTTTTTCTTTTCCTCGTTCTAACCCTAAATTTGGTCTATCCGGATCTATATGAATAAATTTAACATCAATTTAATACAATTCATATTCAATTTAATTCAATTCACATCTTAGGAAAAATTACCATTTTGTCCCTATACTTTTAATTAATTCCAATTTCATCCCTAGGCTCTGAAAATGAAATTCATGCAATTTAATCCTTATTTCATGCCTAGCCGATTTTTATATGTAACAATAGCAGCCCATGTATTTCAAAAAATTTAGAATTTTTCCATGAATTTTACATCTTTTCAATTTAATCTCTAAATCACAATTTCATCAAAATTCCCTTTACAAAAATTATTTATCTATCAACAACCTTTCAATTTTTACCATAAAGCTTCATAATTCATGCATACTCATCCATGAAAAACCCTAGTACTTTGATAACTTTACAAATTAATCCCCGAGATAGCTAAATTAGGCTATTACGATATCAAAAATATGAAAATTACTAAAAACGGGACAAGAACTCATACCTGATCAAGACAAAATAGTTTGCTTGAACTCTCCACCCATAACTAGGGTTTCCATGTCTTTAATTTTAGGAAAGATGATAAAATGATTATATTTTCAATTATTTTATTATTTATCATCTTATATATTTTCTCTTTCCAATCTAGTCATTTTCTTTATTTTCCATAGATGACTAAGCATACTTATCTACTAACTTCTCTAAATGGTCTATTTTCCATATAAGGACCTCTAATTTTGAATTCCATAGTTATTTGATCCCTTTAGCTATTAGAACCAACTTTTGCACTTTATGTTATTTGGTCATTTTCATCAAATTAAACATGAAGTCGGTAAAATTTTCTTAACGAAATTTCAATATGATATTTTTATCATTATGCGGACCATGAAATAATATTAAAATAACTTTTCTTCTGGACTTGAATTTGTGGTCCTGAAACCACTATTTCGATTTCACTAAAAACGAGCTTTTACAGGTCTACTTCCCAACAAATAAGTGTTTGGGGTAAGAAAATCTTGCCTAATGGAAAAAATGATGGAGAGGTGACAAAACTCTATGCTTTACATTACAAAACCAATAAATCAAAAAAGGATGAATTATCTTGTGAAAGAATTTTCGGACTTATAAAAAGTAGAGTTTGCGCTTATAAAAATTATGGAGTAAATGGAAATGAAAAGGAGGCCCTAAATTTTGTGAACAATGCAGAGTTGAATTTGTTTATTCTTGAATACAGAGATATCAAATGGGATACATAAAGCTAACATGTCTAATAGCTCATGTACGGTATATAAAATGTCCTCCTAGTTATATCGTCAATCTTTTAGATAAACTTCTCGAAGAATTAAAGGATCTAGTATACTGCTATGTATGATTTGATCGGAAATATTATTTTATAGATTACACATATTAAGTTATTAGTTAAATTTAAAATTTATTTTAAATATTAAAATATTTCAATTGAATCTATTTTAATTGGATTTTACCATTAATAAAACTATGTATTTGAGTAAAGTTTTTAGTGTTTAAATATACTTTCAGATTTATACTTGAAAAGGTCAGGCAAAGCTTGAATAGTTAGAAGATAAGAAGGTTTCATTTGCAAGAGGTGTTACTTTGGCAAAAGCAATATTCTTATAAGTAGTCTATTCTAGAGGGAAACTATGATGAAGTTGAGAAAGTGGCTCGAAAATTTATTTGTGCCTATAATACAACTTGAAATTAGTTAAATATTAGGTAATCAATAAGTATATATTTAGTAAAGATGAGATAATTTAATTTATTAAAACGGTCCAAAAAATTATAAGTAGTTATAATAAAATCATTGCGTTAATGGCACAAACATGAAATCACTTAAACAGCAAGTGAAGGCAAACAACCAATTACAACGCAATGGCCTTGAAAGCTATCTTCACTAGAGTAGATCTTTGGGTACTCAAACGCATCTCCAAGAGTGTGGTTTTTTTCTCATGAGGCTTGGACCAATCCCAAAACATCAAATTATGGCATTGTTTTTATGAAATAATCGAAACTTCAAATCGTAACATCGATTTTTAAAAATATGAAAAAATAATTTGTAATTTTTATGATAAATTATGTGACATATAAAACCAAGCCTTTTCTTTTGATGAAGAGCACTCGAATGCTACACCAGTGTGCAAGGTCTTGTGATGTCTCTCAGAAAGATTTTCCATCGAAGTGGTGTTGGTGTATGGGGATAACATAAACTTATAAGAAATTAATAAAAGTTTCAATGCGTATATCAATGCCACTTTTTTGAGATTCTATTCGCCTCATCTATATTGTGATGTGCAAAAGAGTTACTGGCAAATGAACCACGAGGATACAATGAAGTCCGATGACTATCTATGTTTTGCACTAACGGAAACAGTCCACTAAGCATTGAGCAGAGCATAGCAAGGATATCAATTTCTATAAAGAATTTTTACAATAATTCTTTATAGAACAATCTAAGAATATAAAAGATAGTGGGAGAAATAGAAATAAACTTTGTTAATTTCTATGTCTTTGGGTGTGTCATACAAATGAAATTTCACTCCTATTTATAAGACGTCTCATGTCTGTTCATAGAGACATAACTATCTAAATGATAGCCCTATCTTTAGCAATAAACACAACTTGAATAATTATGAATATTTGTTAATAACCAACTAACATAATTTTTGGTTGCTTATAGCTTTTCATTCGCAACTATTGAAACACTATATATATTGAAAATGTTCCAACAATCTCCCCACATTTTTTAAATATTCTAGATTTTGATCATCTTAGAAATCAATTGCATAAATAAAGGTGTCTTACGATTGAACCTTAACTTAGTGAAAACATGTTAAAGTTAATCAAAATTTTGCCCAAGCCCGACCCACCTGTATTAAAAAAAATTATATTATTTTTTATATAATTTTTTAAAAATATAATATATCAAATACACTAAAAATATTAAAATAAATATTTCCCAACAAATTGAAAGTAAATTAAAAAAGTTTTTATACTTAAATAACATTAAGATGGATGCAACTTAACAAACAAATGCATTTAAAATAGTAGCAAAATTAACAATAAAACAAGAGTTATAAAATATTCTACGTATACAACAAAATAGTAGTAATATAGTAGTGAAATGCAGCAAAACAATAGTAGTTTTTTTTTTTTTGCAAATTCGGGTTGTATTGGGTCAAAAAAAGCTTACCCAAAGCTCGATCTATTTTCTAAACTGGCATTATTTTTTGTCCAAACTCATTTTTTGAACTTATATTTTTATTCAAACTCTCTCATGTTTTAGACAACCCGGCTCATAATCAGGTTTAAGCAATATCCATTAACTTTTTTCCACATTCAAATAAAAAAGAGCTTAAAAAGGTTAAAAGGCACAATTCATTTTAGAATTATTTTTCATTTTTTAATATCCTTTTACCTTTATAATATTTTTTCACTAAATGACGAAAGTGGCCCTTCAAAAATGCAAAAACTGTAGTAATTGGATATAGGAAATTTGTTAAAGGAAAGGAATACTTCAACTTTCTTTGTCATTTTGGTTTGTCGATTGTTATATTGACCGGATAAAATATTATTATAATAAAATTTTAAAAATAATTATTTGATTTAATAATAGTAAATTTTTAAACTTCAAAATATTAAATATCTATTTAAATAAAAAAAATATTAGATTATAGCAAGTAGATTATTATAATCCATGTTTTTATAATGATCGGACCGAGCATATAATCAATTTTCAATTTAATCGATTCGTATAATTTGATTGAATCAATTATTAAATAATTCATTAAAAATATAAAAAAAGTCTAGTTCAATAAAATTTTTAATTTGATTCAATTAATTCATACCAATTCAATTTCATAAACCGTAAATCTTAAAAAAGTAAAAAGACAATAACACCCTTATAATAATATAATTCATTTCTTATGAAAAAATAAATTTTAATATTTGTTAATTGACGGGTGATTTTCGAAAACATAAATACTAATAATATTTATTTTTCATAAATAAAATATCAAATCTCTAATCATATAATTAAAAAATAAAATGAGCAACTACGATTCGATCCGACCCGATCTAACGCAATCATCGTTTCGCAACACGTTTTACATGACAAGAAATTAAGTGGGGGCTGGATCAGTTGGCGACATGATTTTCGCCCGCCTTTACTTTTGCTCCCTTTTTCCTTTTACTATAATCTTGCCTGCCGCCCATTAGGTCCCTACCTTGGGTCATTGTCTTTCGTTTTCACTTTTGAGCCCCTAAAGATAATTCTAATTTAATGAACTCGTTGCATGTAAATTAAAATTTTTAATTATATGGGTCAATTTCACATTTTAATTTTAATAATAATTTAATATTAATATAAGCGAGAATATTTAATAGACGGTTTGGATCTATTATGTTATTAAAAAAATAGTATCGACATAACAAATGCATGTGTATTTATAATTTGATTCACGTGTTTAAGTATATTTTATGTAAGTTCAAACTGGAAGCAAACTTAATAGAATGACATGATTAATACAATATCAATATCAATACCCGAACACTCAATTAATTTTTTTTAAATTTCAAAAATTAAACCCTAATTTATAAATTTATAGTAAAGATTGATAAATTAGAATTTGAGTGAGAATCTTAGTTTGGGTGTTAAATTGGATTTAATAATTGAGGATTATATATAATATATATTTTTCCATCAAATTAAAGCAATAAAAGATGACAACTATTTGCTTGCTTAAGCCGCAAATAGATTCCTTAGTGGGGTTTTCTACAATTGACAAATAATAATCATTATCATTAATGGATACACAGAAAAAAAAACGAAGGAAAATTATCCTTTTATTACCAACTGAAAGACATGACATTAAACATCAACTACAACTTTATGAAAACACCCTTTTTCGTTTTATTAAAACCTTGATTAACGCATACCTTTATTTATACTCCTCCTTTCCTTCAACTATATATATAATCATATGAAAAAGGGTTTTAGCACACTCGAATCCACATCCTCCTACATTGATAACAATATTCATACCAATCAAGTCAAGATTCAATCGGCTCAAATGTTTATATATTTACGTGAAAAGAGAAAAAAAAAACTAAATTTTCATCATTTAACTATTGGGTATAATTATGATTTTAGTTTCTCTAATATGTTGAAATTTGAGATTTGATCCTTTTACTTTAATTTGCTTATGGTGTTTTTACTTTTTATAATGTTATTACGATAATATTGTGAATTGTTGCTATTAAGGTGATGACATGGAATTGTTTTTTTTTTTAATTTTAAGGATTCGATTGATATAAAAATTTATTATTGATATAACATGTTTGGTTAGATTTATACGTGGTTCTGATTATGTGATTGAACAATGAAAAACATATTTACGTACTCACTCTAATACGGAAATTGATAACATTGTCAGTTTTAATCTATTAATAACATTATAAAAATAAAAGATTAGATTATATCATACTAAAATATAAAACTTAAGCCCAAAAAGAGACTAAAACTATAATTAGATCTCTTTAACTTTTGTAAATAACAAATTTGTAAGGGCCAATGTTCCAAAATCCAAACCCCAACACTTCTTTTTTCTATTGAAGGTAGGATGATGCAATTCATTGATAAACCCATTGGGCTCCCTCTAGTCCACCAATGTAGCCTTTACAATAGGATTACAAATATGATAGTGACTTCTAGGATGAATAAGAGATATTCAAAATATTCTTCATGGTATTCGTGTCAATCTCCACAAAACAAGTCAATCAGCATACGATTTACATGATTTGGATCAATCCAATCTTGAATGATGTGTTTTTTAGACTAATTTTCATATATGGGTTAACACGCATTCACAAAATTGAATAAGTCATGTCTCAACTATTTTAGCGTCCGTTTGTTTATATAATTTTACGGAAAATATTTTCTATATTTTTCTGTGTTTATTTCACAGAAAATAGTTTGGTCAACGGAAAATGACTTACAAGTTAACTTAAAATAAGTCATTTTTTTCTTATAAAATGACTTACCCTTTTGAAAAGCGTAAGTCATTTTTCAGAAAAGAGCTTCTCCATAGATAATTTTATTTTTATATAAAAATTAACTTAAATAAAGTTTAATATTATTATATTGATAATAAATTTTATTTTTATTTTTAAAAATATTTAAATATTAATATAAAATATTATATTTTTAATAATATTAAAATACATATTTAATTATTTATATTGTCATATAATAAATTATTAATATAATTAATATAATTAATATAATACATTATTTAATATTTAAATTTTATTTTAATAATAAATTTTAAAAATAATAATTTTAAATAATATTATTCACATATTATTGAAAATATCAATATTAATATTTTAATAATAAATATTTATTACAATTATAAATATATTAATAATAAATGTTTTGTCTTATGAATGTTAAAATATGTCATAAGTCTATGTACTTTTCACAAATTTGTAATTTAGTCTCTGTACTTTTATTTTCAAGAATTTAATCCCTCTACTTTTTAGATTTGAAAATCAAGTCCAATTGTAGACATTGTTTTTTTTGTCAATTTTGTTAATGCCACATCTTTAAATAAATAAAAAACTTACTTGGCAGTCATGTAACTAAAAAGTGACGTTGCAATAAATCTAAATTTAACAAAATATTTTTAATATATGTAAAAACAATGTAAAATATAAAATTACGTACATATATAAAATAAACTCAATTAAATAATAAAAAGATATCGTAAAAACAATGTAAAATATAAAATTATAGATATAAAACAAACTCAATTAAATAATGAAAAGATAAAATAAAAAAAGCAAATGAATGTTTATTTAATTGAAAACGACTTTTATGAAATATTTTTAGGGAACTTGCCAAACACAAGAAAATATTTTATACAGGTTCATACACTAGAAAATATTAGCTTTTTCCATAAATCATTTTTCAAAAACCATTTTCAGTGAAACAAACAAAACCTTAATTCAAAATATTGTCAACCTTGAATATAGCATTTTATGAAACTCGAGTACCATAACAACTCTAACATTAGAATGAGCACCAACTATTCAATTTTGTCTTGGAACACCCAAAAATCCGTGACAAAAAAAAGACAGAATTGAATAGTTCACTCACCATTTTATAACTTTTCATAGTTGGTTTATTAAAAAAGACAAAATTAAATAGTAAAATTATCATTTTATAACTTTTCATAGTTCGATGATCAAAAAATAAAAAAATATAATTAAGTGACTACTATGTAATTTAGTAAAAATAATAAATAGGAAAAAAACAATAATGAGGAGTGAAAAGCAAGTTATGATCAATATGGTCAAAAAAAAAATTGAAGAATAATTGACTCCTATCCAAATCAAAGTAAGGTAACCATCAATGATCGTGGACCCCCATCATGTGGAAAATGTTGAATAAGACAACTCCCTACATTTTACTATCACTCTTTAACATTTTCGAAAGTTACTCTTGCAAATTTTGAAAGTTTGGTAAAATTATTATCGAGGTATCTAAGTGTGAGATTACATTTAATCTTTTCTATTAAAAAGTTGGATAAAATTTTTTTTATACGCTAAATCAAAAAGTCAAATGGTTTTCTTTGTTAAAAGTTTTATCCATTTTTAAAGTTAAAAACTAGTGTGCCTGACTAAACAATCAAGCAACACCATGTGTACCTCATGATGATTTACAGGAGCCAATTTTAAACAATAAAAATGGATGAAATTTTTAACAGAATGACCAATATGCTCTTTAATCTAACGTACAATGACTAATTGCCCTTTTTTTTAGCAGAGGGGGCAAAATGTAATCCGAATCCTAATAAAGGGGCCTCGATAGTATTTTTACTTGAAAGTTATGAATTTTCATGACATGACCAATATAATTATATTGATATGATAAATACATTGGATTGATTTAAAATTTTATATGCATAACGAATACAATTATATTAATAAATATGACAATTAAATTGTTAAAATGTCAATTATAGAAAAACGGATGAAAAGATGTAAAACTAAGTTAGTTTTACTCTGATATAAGTGGATCATTCCCCGTATAATATTTATATATTAAATAAAATTAAATTTAACTTAAAATATAAGTGAATCCATCCTCATATAATATATCATTGGAAGGGAAGCTATGAACACCGAAATTATTAGTATTCATGAATTACAAAACAGATATGGATGATAACTCCCTATGATTTAAAGCATACCCACTTACACCTTTCACGTTTGAAGAAAATCTAATAAATCCCATTGAGATCGATTTATTAGTATAAAAAATCAAGTAAGTACCATTGTAATTGGGAGTGGATTGGATATCGGCCCCTCTAATGAAAATATGAGTAAATTAATCTTTATACATTTCGAAACGTGCAAATTAGATCCTCCGCTAAATTATATATATTAAATAATGAAGTGGAACGTAAATTGAAATGATTAATTACTAATTTGATCTCTGAACTATAGTTAAAATATTATTTTTATTTTTTTAAATCTTAAGAATAATTCTAAGAAATTAAAATCATATTAAAAATAAATATAAAATATTAAAATATTATATTAAAATTTAAAAAAAAAATCATTAAAGTTATTAAAAATTTATATAAGAAAAATAATTTTTAATGTTTTAAATTTTAAAAAATTAATTAAATGATGATGTGTCATCTACGTTGCAATCTACATGTATGGTACATTAATAAAGTTAACAAACGTTAACTTTTTTATTATTTTGGTATGACTTGACAAAAAATGCAAATTCAAATGTTAAAATAGACTAAAATTAAATGGATAACTAAAATAATTTTTTTATAAAAAAATAAAAAAGTAATTATATCTTTATATTATTAAATTAGTTGATATCTAAATTTTGTTAATTCATGGTGAAGCCAAAGGCCAAGCCGCCCGTGATCATGTCAACAATGATGGTGTCATTTTGATTTATGGATTTGTTTGTATCACTGATGAATTAAAATTTACGGGTAAACTATACATAATTTTACTGAATTATTAATAAGTTTACGTTTTGATTATTCAATTTTAAAAAGTTACAAAAATTGTCACTGAATTATTCAAAATGTTCGTATAAAAATTATTGTTATATGACTTTTTTTGTTCACACCGCTTGCACTGATCTAAAACTCTCATTCTCCTCCTCTTTTACAGTTCAGTTTTTTTTTATGAAATGATTTTAAATGTCACAAATCTGTGAACCAAAATCCAAACATCTTTCTTCTCCAATCTCCGACACTAGCCATCAAACCAACTTGAATCTAAGGTATGTTCTTTTACTTGTCGATGTGTACTAATCTACTGTATCGATCATCAAATCATTGCTTAGAGCTTGTTAGCCGGACTTTTTTTTAAAAAAAAAAGAACTTAACAACTCAATAACTTAAATAAAATCTTTCAAATAGTTTAGTACCCATTTTGTAACCTTTTAAAATTAAGTAAGCAAAATATAAATTTACTAATAGTTTAATGACTTTTAGTATAAACTTACTCTAAAATATATTAAGTGGAAATCAAATATAAACATTTATTAGATTGAATTATAAGAAATTTGATGTCGTTTAAGTAAATTTTGAAGTTTTGAATCCTGTTTTTTTTATTACACAAAAAATAGTTGAGTATTAAGGTCAAGAAAAACTAAGAGAAGTACTCGAGACACAAATTGCCTAGCTAAAGATGCTCCTCCTATGGTGTGAGTCACCATTATTGTATTGGGTGAGCTTGATTGCCTCAAATAGCTTTTGCATTCATTATTCTGCAATAATCTTTTTGAAGATAGTATTAATAAATTTTTAATCTTATCGATAATTACGTACAAAAAGAAATATTATGAAAATCTTATCGACAGTTACCTACAAGAAAAAATATTATGAATTTTAAAAATGATGAGGAAAAAGCACAAAATAAAGATTTCGGCATGGAAACTCAAGCGATGAGACTTAAGCCCACATCATCAAACTCCTTAAAACCTTGATTTTTAAAACTTTATTACATATACTAATTGAGTCTTATCTCGATTGAATGGGCATTGTTGTCAATGTAGAAGGACATGAGTTTGAATGCACTGAAGCACATTATCTTCTTATTTATGGATTGGGAAGAGACTATGAGTAGTTCTAAGCATTATATCAAAAGGTATATGTATAATACTATATCAGCTTGTTAATTCAAAAAATATATAATCTAAATTCACAATTTATATAAAATATAAAGACTAATAACAAAATTTAACTCCTATTTTAACTAGTCCGTGGGTCAGGGTATTAAACAGTTATGGTTATATAAAAATGGCAAGTGTGAAATAAAAAGTGATTCTAGAACATGAGTCCATGAATCATCCAAAAGACTAAATAGATTCAATGTATTTTGAGATCTTTCTTTTCTCCAAATATGGACCCTCTTTTCCTCCACAAATTATTGAAGGCGACGTGCGCTTCACGCGGATTAACACACTCCCCCTAACTTGAATTCACCCACGTGCTTTTTTTCTATACCATTATTTTTAAATTATTAATCCTCTTTGAAGAAAGAAGAAAAGTCAACGTCGTCAGCGTTCCCCGCTTATAAAAACCCATTGTTTTCAGTTAAGTTATCGGTTTTACGGTTAGATCGATTTAGTTAAAAATTAAAAGAAAAATATCAGTTCAATCAATTTTTAGTTAGTTTAATTAATTCGTATCAATTTTCAATCTAATTAGTTTGAAATGAGCGAAAAATTCATTGTTCTCCTTAATAATCGTGTCCACTTATTCACTTTTTTATTTTTTATATAAAATAAAAAGATTATGTTAATTTTTATTTTAAATTTTGAAATATATTTTTTAATTTTGATAATAATAAATTAACATAAAATGTGTATTTATAACAGAGGTGTAGCTTAGGTGATATACGACACCCCTTTTGTTAAAGTGAAAATTCTTATCGTATGCGTGTAAAAGTACCAAATTTAGAATATAAATGTAAATATATGTTTAAAATTAATTAATTATAATAATACATGAAATCTACACAATAATAAAATAAAAAAATAGATTAAAATTTGAGTAAAACGAAATTTAAACACAAAAATACATCATATTAATAATATTAAATGGATTACAATGGTTTATAAATGTGTTGTCATCAATTGTGAGTTAGTGTCGAATTGATTTGTGAGTAGTGTCGAATTGATTTGTGACACCAACTCATTTAATAATATTATTAATATATACAACTAACGGAGATAATACATTGTGCATATTAAAATAAAACAGTACAAAATACATCAAAATAAAGATTTGGCTGAGTGGTAACTTTAAAATTTCACTAATTAATTCAATTGGTGCGAGTTTAAATCTCATCGTATGCATATTTTAATTGTTTTTTAAAAAATAAATAAACTATACAAATTACGGAATGACATCCCCATAAATTCCCTAATTGAATTGCTGCTTGGTTGACTTGTGACACCAACTCAATTAGGGGTTTAAATAACAATACAAATATATAAATGACGGAAGTAATAAAATGTGTATAATAAAATTAAAACGTACAAAAAAATTAAAATTGTAATCAATGATTTAAGTTCAATTCCAGTTATATATACATTTTTATTGGTTTTTTAAAAAATAAATAAACTATAACTTATTTTAATTACAAAATGATATATTCGTAATTTTCATAATCAAATTGATGACTCAGTCAAAAGTAACACTAACTCAGTCAAGGACTTAAATAATAATAATATAATAATAATTTTTTTGTTTTATTATAATTTTTAATAATTATGTAATGATTGAGGTAATTTTTTAGAACTATAATTTAACCTTAATTTTATTTTAGTTAATAAATTATTTCAGCTCCTACAAGGTTACAACCCTATGGCGGCTTGTTTAGTTCTTAGGGACATACATTGACACGTAGGGGTACCAAATTCCAATTTTGTCCACAGCTTTTGAGATAAGATGACGTTAAAAATGATGTCCACATTTGAGCTACCATTTTTCCGTTCCAAACAGTCTAATTATGCTGTTAGTCCCTCTATTATGCATTAAATTTACTTTTTATTTTAATTTGACATAAATTCACCTTCTATTTTTATAGTATTACTAATAAATCCAAATTGAGAAGTGAAAATTAATTAATCACGTCCAAATAATAAATATATGTGTCAAAAAAATGTTGAAGGGGTTAATATTTGGTATATGGCAGTGTATATTTTTTTATTTCATAAGCAATCAGGGGCGAAAGTAGAAAATCTTTTAGGGGGCGGAATTAAATTGTAATTTTATAATAGAAAAAAATGTAATTCCACCATTTTAATAGACTATATCTTTATAATTTTTAAAGAATTAAATCAAATTTTTATATTTTTAGGAGGGCCAAAGTAAAATTTTACTTTAAAGTAGCCATATGGAAAAAAATTCAGTTGAGGGAGTCGAGCCCCGCCAGTCCTCCTAGTTTCGCCGCTGCAAGCAATCTTAAAAAATTTTCATGTGTTTTTTTTAATATTTACAATATTCCTATAAAATACTTGTCAACCCCTTAACCCTATTTCTATAGTCTAAAAACTCTACTAACAATGTACCAAATATTATTTAGATGTTTAAGTTGTTTTTATATAATTAAATCATATCGTCACTTACTATATAACAATCAACAATGTTTTGTTGGAGCTATTAATAATTAGGGTTAAGTAAGAAAAATTAAAAATTGGCTCGAATAACAATTTATAAAATGCATGTTTAAAACCACTTATAATATTATGGGCGAGATCGGTTTGGTTCAATTAAGTATTTAAAATTTTTTAAACCATCTTCAGTTTGGTTCGATTCAAATATTGGGTTTTTTCATATTAACTTTTTATTTTTGACTTTTGAACTTATTTTGATAAAATGAGTACGGTTTTATGGCTTATAGATATTAATTAGTAAAGTTTCATATTTTATATAGAAAATTTAAGTTATTTTCACAGTTTTAAATATAAATTATTTATTTTTTTCATTATATAAAATTAAAATTAATTATAAACTGAATAAAAAATAGGGTTCGATTCAGATAATTACTATTTTTTAACTTGTATTTAATAAATATTTCAAACACATCGATTTAGATTAATTTTTAATTTTTTTTATTTTTCTTCCTCTAAATAACATTCCAAAAAGTAAAAGAAAAAATCAACTTATATCAAAATTAAAATAAAAAGATTAAACCTCAAACTGGAAGGACTAAAACTGAAATTAGACGGTTCCAAATACCAATGACTTTTTGGATTTTACTACCAAACAATGACACGTTTTTAACCTCAGATTTGATTCAGTCACCATGCTTACATTAACAAAGTCACCACTTTAAGTCCACTTTTCTTCTTCTTCTTCTTCTTCAAGTCTTCCACATTCTTGTCTGGTTTTTTTTTTTTCAATCCTTCAAGCTATGTCAAACACATGTTCTTACCACCACCAAAAAACCTGTCTCTATTGGTTTCTCACTCTCGTCTTCTGTTTTTTCTCACCATTTTCAGTCAAATCCAATGAACTCCAAATCCTATGGAATCTAAAATCCGCTCTCAACAAATCCACAACCACTGCTTTCAATTCATGGCAAACCCCAAATTCCATTTGTACCTTCAATGGAATCACTTGTAACCATGAAGGTTTCATTACAGAACTCGACCTTTCAACTCAGAACCTAACCGGTATTCTTCCATTTGACTCGCTATGCAAGCTTCCATCTTTACAAAAACTCTCTTTTGGTTACAATTCATTACACGGTCCGATCACCGGAGAGTTAAATAATTGTGTAAAGCTTCAATATTTAGATCTTGGGAACAATTTTTTTACCGGGATTTTCCCGGATATATCTTCTCTTATTCAATTAAAGTTCCTTCATTTGAACAAGAGTGGGTTTTCCGGGGAATTTCCATGGAAATCGCTGGAAAATTTTACCAATCTTACTGTTTTAAGCATTGGTGATAACCCTTTTGATCGTTTTCAATTCCCAGATCAGATTTTCAAGTTAAAGAAATTGAATTGGCTTTATATGGCGAATTGTAGTATTGAAGGGAAGATTCCATCCGCCATTGGTGACCTTATTGAGCTTATAAACTTAGAGCTTGAATACAATTATTTATCTGGTGAAATCCCAATGGAGATTTCAAAGCTTCATAATTTATGGCAGCTTGAGCTTTACTGCAATAATCTCACCGGAAAACTCCCTGTCGGATTAAGAAACCTTACAAAGCTTGAATTTTTCGATGCTTCGGCCAACAAGCTTGAAGGAAACATATCAGAAATGGGGTATTTGAACAACTTGGTAAACCTTCATCTTTATCAGAACAAATTCACCGGCGAAATCCCACCGGAGTTTGGTCAATTCAGAAAACTGGTTAATTTGTCTCTGTATGAAAACATGTTAACCGGTCCTTTGCCGGAAAATCTTGGTTCTTGGGCTAATTTCGATTACATTGATGTGTCGGAAAATTCCTTGACTGGTCCAATCCCTCCTTACATGTGTAAACAAGGCGCCATGAGAGGTCTCCTTTTGGTTCAGAACAGGTTCACAGGCGAATTGCCGGCGAGTTACGGAAATTGTAAAACTTTGAAGCGGTTTAGAGTCAACAACAACTCACTTTCAGGCGTAGTTCCGGCGGGAATATGGGGATTGCCGGTGGTGGATATAATCGACATTGCTTATAATCGATTTGAAGGGCCGATTACATCTGATATAACGAATGCAAAGGTGATGAGTATACTTTCAGTAGGATTTAACAGATTATCAGGTGAGTTACCTCAAGAGATTTCGAAAGCTATATCTTTGGTTAAAATTGAGGTTAATGATAATAAATTTTCCGGGAAAATTCCACATGGAATTGGGGAATTGAAAAGATTAAACGTCCTTAAATTCCACAACAACATGTTGTCTGGTTCCATACCTGAGTCATTGTGTTCTTGTGTTTCACTCAGTGACATAAACATGGCTGTCAATTCACTTTCCGGGAAAATCCCATCATGTTTAGGATCTTTAGCGACGTTGAATTCTTTGAATTTGTCACTAAATGAACTTTCCGGAAAAATCCCAGAAAGTTTATCGTCACTAAAGTTGAACCTTTTTGATCTGTCTTATAATCGTTTAGCTGGTCCTATACCAGAGTCTTTATCCATTGAAGCTTATAATGGTAGCTTGGTTGGAAACCCGGGCCTTTGTAGTTCGACCGACCGATCTTTCAAGCGATGTCAATTGGGTTCCGGCATGTCAAAAGATGTTCATACGATTATAGTTTGTTTCGTGATCGGCGTGATGGTCTTGCTTATTTCGATAGGATGCTTCTTGTATTTGAAGAGGACTGAAAAAGATATAAATGATGATGGTCATTCATTGAAGGAAGAATCATGGGATGTTAAGTCTTTCCATGTTTTAACTTTCACCGAAGATGAAATCCTTGATTCGATCAAGCAAGAGAATTTGATTGGAAAAGGCGGGTCTGGGAATGTATACAAGGTAATGCTATCTAACAGAGTGGAACTCGTCGTGAAACACATATGGAACACGGAGTCCAACAGCCGGAGAAAGACCCGGAGTAGTGCCCCGATGTTAACCAAACATGACGGTAAGGCAAAAGAATTTGAAGCCGAGGTCCGGACATTGAGCTCAATAAGACATGTCAATGTGGTTAAGCTTTATTGCAGCATTACTAGTGAAGACTCAAGCTTGTTGGTGTATGAATACTTGCCAAACGGCAGCTTATGGGATCGGTTACATACGAGTAAGAAAATGGAGCTTGATTGGGATACAAGGTACGAGATTGCAATCGGAGCTGCTAAAGGACTCGAATACCTTCATCATGGATGCAAAAAGCCGGTGCTTCACCGAGATGTAAAATCAAGTAACATATTGTTAGATGAATATTTGAAGCCAAAGATTTCGGATTTCGGACTTGCCAAGATTGTTCAAGCCAATAGTAGCATTGGTAATGACTCCACCCATGTCATTGCAGGAACCCATGGTTACATAGCGCCCGGTAAGTCAATTTCAATGCTTCACTTTCCAAGTTCAATATTAACTAAATTACTAAAGCAACACAATTTTTTTTCATAGAATACGGCTACACCTGCAAAGTCGACGAGAAGAGCGATGTATATAGTTTCGGGGTGGTATTACTGGAGTTAGTGACCGGAAAAAAGCCAATAGAGCCGGAATATGGAGAAAATAAGGACATTGTGAGTTGGGTTGGCAGCAACTTAAAGGGCAAAGAGAGTGTTTTAAGCATAGTGGACCCAAAGATACCACATGCATTCAAAGAGGATGCAATGAAGGTGTTGAAGATTGCCATATTGTGCACCACTACACTGCCTGCCCTAAGACCCACCATGAGAAGAGTGGTTCAAATGCTCAAAGAAGCTGAACCCTACCGATTGGCCGGGCTTGTTATCGGTAAGGACAGTGACCCGAAGGAAAAGGAAAACCATTGATGAATTCATATTGTAACATGTGGAGCAACTTTTTTGTAACATATTAGGTAATTTCATCAGCATGTCATAGGTTGTATGGTATTTTGGCCTAGTTTTAGATGGGCAGTTCAAAAAGTTTCGGGTTTTTTTTTTTTCAATTCAGTTAATTTTGAGTTAAGGTCGTTCAAGTTTTTGTGTCTAGTCATTATATGTTTAGATATTTCAATATTAAGTTTAGACTAGACAAGTTTAAATTGTTGATTTTCATGATCAAATCAAGTTGAGACTTGAGGCAAATTTAAGGTTTGATTGATCTAATCGAATTTTTAAGTTTATGATAAAATTAGAATAATGGGTCTATTTGTTATTTTCATACTAATGATTGGAAATTGTGAAAATAAAAGAGTACTATTTTTGTAATATTGTGAAATTATTGGTGTGAATTGATTTATGTCACATTAGTAATAGAATAGGTGCATGAACTTATAGACAAAAACGGATAAAACGTTTACTTAAAAGCATTGTCTTATCGGCGGCTTCTTTATTATTTTAATTAGAAAAAAATAAAATAAAAGAGACAAAAAAACATATATATATAGAATTTAATCTTTTTAAGTAAATTTTTCTCTCTCTATTTTATGATCTATGTTTAAGACTCATAATTAGGGATCTTACTATGATAAAGTTTCAAAATCATGCTAAAACTTATATAATTATAAACAATTAGAAATTCTAATTGATTGAGTTTTAGCTCGATTGACATGAGCATTATTACAAATGCAGGAGGATGTGGGTTCGAGTGTACTAAATCACATTATTCTCCTATTTATGGATTGGAGAAAAGGGTTATGAGTAGTTTCAGACATTGTCTAAAAAAGAACAGATATGACCATACTTATAATAAGATTATATAATCATTTGATTCTATAATGTCTTTTAAGTTATATTTAAAATATTAAAATATAAATAAATAAGACACGTGTCAATTTTTCAACCCATTTGTAAAATTATAAAATTTAATTATGATATTAATATTTTTAAAATACTAAAATTATTATTATTATTTTTAAGTTAAAGCCTTGGGTCTAAAGAACATAGACCCATAAATACTGGATTTTAAATTTTCAGTTGCTGGGTCCTGGATTATTCAACACAAATAAGCCCGTTAATTTTTTTGTTACATTATAGGCCACAATGATTATCTAAAAGAAAAGAAAAATTCAACCCACAGTTATTTTCATATTTATTAGGGTTCAAATTTAGATATATTTTAGGTTAAATTCTAGTATTAGTTTTCTGCATTTTGGTCAATTTTAGTCTTTGTATGTTTTGAAATTTGGAATTTCAATCCCGACTTAAATAATAGCAGTTAAATTTGTTTAGTTAAATTTTATTATTAGTTCTATATATTTATGCATAGAGTTACAGATTTAGTTCATATTTTCTAATTGAATCATTCTTAGAGCTTATAATTTTTGAATTTTAAAATTTTGGTCTTGACGCAAATGAGATCATTAAATCAATTAACTGACATGGGATTACACACATGATGATATGTTTATCACATCAGATTTTAGAAATAGCAAAACGTAACTTAATGAATTTAATTGTTATAATTTGATCCGGACAAAAATATTTAAATTTAAAAAATACAAAAACTAAAAATGACCAAACTAATGTACAACGATAAAATTCATAGTTTATGCATAAATAGCGGAATTTATTATTAGTACCTTTGAGAATTTAGCTTTTCCACTCATAAATGTCCCTCCCATATACTATAAGGCACATGTGAAGTCCAATTTTTTTCAAGCCCTTATGAGGTTGTTCCGCTCATCGTTTTTTTTTTCAAGTATTCGAGCTCTCAACAAAATTAGAAACAAAACTCTCGTAACAGGTTTCAGGTGAAAGATATTTCACAAATTTTTTAAAATCAAAAACTATACTTCACAAACTTCTCTAATGAAAGTTGAAAATCTCTTAACAAGTACAATAATATATTGTAATGATTGATTTTGATTATAATTATTTTAACGTATGACATATTAATTATATAAATGTAAAAGGAAAAAAGAATGTAAACTATGCATATATATATATATATGTGTGTGTGTGCGGCGGGTGTGCCTCGCATTTATCGGATACGTTGCGAACACTTACGACAAGAATCGACAAGAAATCAAATAGGAGCAGAAAGTCACGCGACGTTGGGACGAGGAGGTCCCGAACATCGACACAAGAGGCACATGGGGATGAGCTAGGTGAAGCACGTCGGGACGACGCGGCGTTCTTGACAGCCAAGCAAGACTGCAATGTCATGGCGAGTAGGAAGGTCATGTCACAACAAGGTGACGTATTCGGCTCAAATACAACTACGGTTTTTGACTCTCAATATGATTTCTCTCTCAATCGAACTTTATTTATCATATTGGACTCACATCCCAAGCCTGTTTAAAGGGTTTTTGGAATCCTGTTTAGTAACAATTAATTTCAGAGAATTAGATTTGTGTTTAATATCTCTCGTGTGAGATTTCTTAAAGGTTTTCGGGGAGAGTTTTTGTATTTGAGATATTTGGGTTTCTTTTGAGAATTGCTCTTTGTATTCGGGTTTTGGATACTTTCCATCGTTGTACTCTTTTGTTTGTTGCTTAATGAAAAGTCGAAACTTTCTTTACCCGTGATTTTTTTATCCCTCAGTAAGATACTTATATTCCTCTTCACTTTTACTATCTCGTTGTTTATATGAAACAATTCCAACAATACGAAAATATGCAAATCTAGTTGAAAGTTGTACAAAATAAGTGGCACGCATCATAACTAATCAAAATATTTTACATAAAAGAATATTAATAATTATGTACGGTAAGGTATTAAATTACTAATTATTTATTTCCACTTTAGGTTATGCTTTTTCTATTACAATTATTTATTAACCATGATTCTTTTTTTAATACAAAATCATGATTAATTTTTTGAATAGAAACAAAATGTCACATTTAAATCTAATTGCACATATAATTATATTATATACATGTGAATCGCATAAAAATAATGGCCAAAATAATAATTTTAATCACAGTGGCCAACAATTGTGCAGCTTAATAAACATGAAATTTGCAAAGGTGTTAAAATTAGATTGGATTATTCGGATATATTAGGTAAAAGAAAATTTTAAACCAGTAAAAAACTTAGAAACCCAGAATTTTACTTTTGTTTTCTTTATTATTTTTTTAACTTTGGTTATTAAACTATTAATAATTTACGTTTTGATCATTCAATTTTAAAAAGTTAATAGTTTGAACTATTTAAAAGTTTTCTTTTAAATTACCAAGTTGTTATAATCATTATTATATGGCTTTTTTATTCGCATTGTCTGCACTAATCAAAAGCTCTCATTCCTCTTTTCTTTTATAGTTCATTTTTTATAAAACAGTTTTGAACATCACGAATCAACGGATCAAAATTCAAACAATTTTTCTTCTTCGATTTTTGACACTGATCATTAAATCGATTTGCATCTAAAGTATATTCTTCTACTCGTCGATAGGTACTATTCTACTGTATTGATTGTCCAATAATCTCTTGGAGCTCACTAACCAAACTTTATTTAAAATTTTTTTTAACAATCAGTGACTTAAATGGAAACATTTGAAAAGTTTAATGACATAAATGAAAACTTTCAAATAGTTCAGTGATTATTTTATAATTTTTAAAATTGAGTGACTAAAACGTAAACTTAATAATAGTTTAATAATATTGGAGCCAAAAATTGAAGATGCTTTGATTATTTTTATCTTTAATTTTTGAAATGATTGAATCGAAATAATGGAACCAAGTTCAAAGAATAATGTTACTGTGGTGAAGATGCGGCCTACCGTAGCCTTGTGTCACCTTTTAAGTTAAAAATATTTGTATGCTCTTTGTTTATGCCAATAATTCGCAGTTCTTTTATTTGTTTAATTTGGAATGAAGAAAATGGATGTCAATTTCAGCACAAAAGTGGATTTATTCTTTTATTCTTTAATTTTCCATAATTTTCCACTTACCAATTACCATATATCATACAAACAATATTTCATTGCAAGAACAGTTCCATAATCCTTACATCAACAATAATAAAAATATATAATTATGTCAAATAAATAATATGTCAAAATTTATATAAGATGTCTATAAGCCGATTTGTTTGTATGTATGTATGTATGCATGCATGCATGCATGCATGTCTACAATCAACTGAATACAGTCATTGACTGTTCTTTTTTGTTTGTTTATATATATATATATATGCATGAATCTCACAAGTGAGTGAAATGGTATTGGCTAGTATAAAGCAAAAACATAGTACACTTGGACAAGCTTAAGCAACACATCACGAGGGTTCTGTAGATTCTTCCAACACCTAATCTGTATATGTCTATATATGTAGTGGTAACATTAACGTTATTCCTCTCTACATGAGATAGTGGTGTTTATATGCATGTACGTATATATATGTGTGTGTGTGTGTGTGTGTGTGTGTGTGCCACTTATGCAAAAGATAAGCACAACACAAACCTACAACAAGAACCTGCTTTTTTTCTTCACCATCCAAGCTTTTAAAAATGGCACCAAAAGCTGTTTTTCTCTTCCTAATGTTACTTAGTTTCATGTTTTATTCTTCAAAAGCTATAAGACATAATCAGTGGCAGTTCTTCAGCATCATGAAAGCCTCGTTATCGGGAAATCCGTTGTCCGATTGGGAGGTAAATGAAGGGGAAGGTTACTGTAATTTCACAGGAGTTAGCTGCAACAATGAAGGATATGTTGAAAGTATGAACTTTTCAGGTTGGTCACTCACCGGTAATTTCCCGGCCGATGTGTGTTCTTATCTACCGGAGTTACGTGTTCTCGATATCAGCCGCAATAACTTCCGTGGAAACTTTCTTAATGGCGTCGTTAACTGCTCTGTCTTGGAAGTGTTCAATATGAGCTCTGTTTACCTAAATGCAACATTTCCTGATTTATCGAAAACGACATCTTTACGTATACTCGATTTGTCATACAACCGTTTTCGAGGTGATTTCTCTATGTCAATTACTAATCTTACGAATCTCGTGGTGTTGTACATCAACGAAAACGATGGATTGAACTTATGGCAACTCCCGACGAACATTTCCCTGCTTACTAAGCTCAGAATCATGGTCTTAACAACTTGCAAGTTGTATGGTCGGATCCCGGCATCGATAGGAAACATGACATCACTTGTTGATCTTGAATTGAGTGGAAATTTCCTTTCAGGTCAGATCCCAAAGGAGCTTGGATTGCTTAAAAACTTGCAGCAGCTCGAGCTATACTATAATCAGCACTTATCCGGAACGATACCTGCAGAACTCGGGAATCTGATAGAGCTCAGAGACTTAGACATGTCGGTCAATCGTTTGAGGGGAAGCATTCCAACATCGATATGTCGACTTCCTAAACTTCAAGTCCTACAACTATATAACAACAGTCTTACAGGCGAAATCCCGGGCGTTATTGCAAACTCGACAACCTTGACCACACTGTCACTCTATGGAAACTTCTTATCAGGACAAGTTCCTCAAAATCTGGGGCAGTTATCACCTATGGTTATTCTAGACTTGTCTGAAAACCAACTATCGGGTTCGTTGCCAACTGAGGTTTGCCGTGGAGGTAAATTGCTCTACTTACTTGTCTTGGATAACAAGTTATCTGGGAAGTTGCCTGATAGTTATGCAGATTGTGAGTCTCTTGTTCGATTTCGAGTTAGCAATAACTATTTGGAGGGACCAATACCAGAAGGACTTCTTGGTCTCCCTCATGTCTCAATCATTGACTTGGCTGATAATAATTTTACGGGCCATTTTCCGGGTTCAATAGGAAATGCTAGGAACTTGTCTGAACTTTTCATGCAGAACAATAAGGTATCAGGTGCTATACCTCGCAAAATCTCTCGAGCTATCAATATGGTAAAGATTGATCTCAGTAACAATCTCCTGTCTGGTTCAATACCTACAGAAATCGGCAATCTAAAGAAACTAAATTTACTTGTATTACAAGGTAACAAGCTCAGTTCATCCATCCCGAACTCCCTTTCTTTGTTGAAATCTCTCAATGTCCTCGATCTTTCTAGCAACTGCTTGACTGGGAATATCCCAGAGAGCCTTAGTGAATTGTTGCCTAACTTCATCAACTTGTCGAACAATGAACTTTCCGGCCCGATTCCTCTCTCCTTGATCGAAGGTGGATTGATGGAAAGCTTTTCAGGCAATCCAGGTCTTTGTGTTACAGTTCATATTCGAAATTTCCCCATATGTTCTTCACACGCTTACAACCACAAGAAGCAAAATTCTATGTGGGCAATCATAATATCAGTCATTGTCATTACTATTGCAGCTCTCTTGATTCTAAAACGTTGTTTCAGTAACCAAAGAGCCGCAATGGAACATGACGAGACCTTGTCTTCATTGTTCTGTTCATATGACATGAAGAGCTTCCATAAAACATGTTTTGACCTACATGATATCCTCGAAGCAATGGTCGATAAGAACATAGTAGGCCACGGAGGATCCGGCACTGTGTATAGGATTGAACTCCGAAGTGGAGATGTTGTTGCAGTAAAGAAACTATGGAGCAGAAGAACAAAAGATTCTACTTCAGAAGATCAGTTGATTATAAAAAAATGCTTGAACACCGAGGTCGAGACTCTCGGAAACATAAGGCATAAAAACATAGTCAAACTATATAGCTACTTCTCGAACTTCGATTGTCATCTATTGGTTTATGACTACATGCCGAATGGAAACCTTTGGGATGCTCTTCATAAAGGATGGTTCCATTTAGATTGGCCAAACCGACATCAAATCGCACTTGGGGTTGCACAAGGCTTAGCATACCTTCACCATGATCTATTACCACCAATCGTTCATAGAGACATCAAATCAACCAACATCCTACTTGATATCAATTACCAACCCAAAGTTGCCGATTTCGGAATAGCCAAAGTATTGAAAGATTCAACCTCTACAATCATAGCAGGCACATATGGTTACTTAGCCCCTGGTAAGACACGTCATGTTATTTCATATGTTTTTTTTTCTTTTTGTTGTTGAACTTAATGTGATTGTTGGTTATGACAGAATATGCATATTCGAATAAAGCGACAACGAAGTGCGATGTTTATAGTTTTGGGGTGGTGTTGATGGAACTAATAACAGGGAAGAAACCAGTGGATGCCGATTTCGGAGAGTATAAGAACATTGTATATTGGGTTACAACAAAGCTGGATACAAAGGAAGGGGTAATGGAGGTCATAGACAAGAACTTGTTGGGGTCATTTAAGGATGAGATGATTCAAGTTCTTAGAATTGCAATGTGTTGTACATGTAAGAATCCATCTCAACGTCCAACAATGAATGAGGTTGTTCAATTGTTGATTCAGACAGACCCTTGCTTAACAGATCCTTACAAGTTTTCAACAAAGACCAGAGACGCATCAAATGTCACAGAGAACCAACCAGAAGAGGTAGAAATAGAATCATAACAACTTAAAGCTTTTTCTCTTTTGATTAAATTTTGCTGATTAGTGGCTTGTAGATTCTCTTTCCTTCTCTTGTAAGGACCTAAGGAATTTAAATCACTATAAACTGCTTTATGGCAACACACAGCATGAAATCATTGCATAGCTTCAAATAGCGTTGTTTTCTCTGTATGTATGTATGTATGTATGTATGTATGTCATAACATCATACACCTGGCAATCTTGTATTTTTGGTCTCCCAAGAAGAATGAGATTTTAATGGAAAAAAAATAGTCTTTTAAGCATGGTGGAGAGTCCGTATGGAGAAATGGGGAAGCTATGTTCAATGGAATTGTTTTCAACCAAAAAAAGAAAGGGTATCAAAGCAAGCTTGGCCATTTATACAAGAATCAAAAGATAAACATCAGGCACAACAAAAAAACAGTATATATATTCATTCAAATCAGTACATGAATTGTTCTAAAAAATCCAGATTCTAGAAGAGTAAAAAGTACCTAATGATAAACTTTCTTACAGAATCAAATAGTTTACCAACAAGAAGGAAACAATGCTTGTAATTCACAATGATGGGTTCTCAAGTTGAGTTGCCCACTTTGTGCCTGAAATGATAAAAGCAGTGGTAGTAAATTGGTAAAAGTGGGTTAAACAATTCACAATAAGAAAGTTTTAAAAAAATGTAGATGATGATGATGGTTGATTGAACAACTAAAAAGGCCACTCATATGCAAAGAACTTGAATGCCTGATTAAAGTGGCTTAACAGGGTTGAGCACTTTACAGTGTTTTTTCCATGAAAAATTGAATATAAAAATATTGACACTTGCACTTCCATTGAAATAGTAGAAGACATCAACAAATTGGTGAGACTTCAACATAATTAACAATTGGGATATTATTTGATTTACTGATAATAAAGTGGATTATATACCATCAATGTATCAAATAAAAACCTGAAAAAGAGATGAATGGAAGATCATGATAGATTGACTTTGGAGGAATTTAAGGGGCCTTCTTTAGTCCAAATGGATGAATGTTTGGACTTCCTTCTTGGATCAAACAAATAAAGAACTTCCATTTATTTGGGCTTTTGACAATCTTTTCACACTTTTTGGATTAAGAAAAAAGGATTTTAGATAGGGTACTATAAATAGAATAAGTTTTTACATAGTTTCAATTATTATTTAATGATTAAGAAATGTCATAAGTTTTTGTATTTTTTTATAAATTTAAAATTTAGTCCCTTTATTTTTAAAATTTTAAAATTCAGATCTAATTATTTGTTAATTTTAAGTTCATTACAACGTCTATTTTTTAATGATTAAGATATGCAATAAGTTTCGGTATTTTTTCATAAATTTGAAATCTATTCCCTTTATTTTTTCAGATTTTAAAATTTAGATCTAATTATTTGTTAAATTTAAGTTCATTACAACATCTATTTTTTAGTTTCATGGATACTAAGTGAGTATTGTTTTTATTATTCAAAATGTCACATAAAAAATTTTAATAGTGTTAACAATTGGATCTGAAATTTGAAATATGAAAACGTAGAGGGATTAAATCCCTAGAAATAAAAATATAAAAAATAATTTGTAAAGATTATATTTAATTTAGTTGTTAAGTGGGATAAATTGATTAACTGAAATTTAATATTTAAATGTTATTTTGATTATCGTTGACCTAAAAGTTAATAATATTTTTATTATGTTTGGTTTTGGATTTTAGTTTATTTTAATATTTTAGTTGGATAGATAGCATTATTTTCAACACGAGTTACAACTTGAAGAAAAGTTACCAGTTTGTTAAAACTTATTATATTATTAGTGAATTATAAAGATTATTAACGGCTTATTAATGAAGTCAAATATGCTAAAATCAAGACAAATAAAAATCAGTTAAAGATTTTCAGTACAATCTAAGTTTCCTTAATAAAAAGATTTGATCTTCAAGGATACTGATATTAAGATCTTTGCCATTTTGTGGACAATGGGAGACCCATTTTGTGGCTACTTTAGTGGAATTAATTGATTTTAATTTAACAAACAATATTAACTCTTATATATGCATGGCTTGTTAGGTTAAATAGAGGAATGAAAGAGCACTATACTTGTTTATATAGGAAATGTTTTATTGAGTGTAGATATCGTAAGTAGTTGAATTGAATCAATTAATTTATATCTTAAGATTTGAGGAGAATTATCCAGATCGAGTATAGGAATGATGTTACCATTTGGTGAGTGAGTGAAACTTATATCATAACTTGTACTTAGTGAGAGCATAGTGAAATAACTCTTTGGGCTAGGCCACACAAATATAGAAAGCTTTCACAACTTAATATATATATATATTTGGACTAATATTTTACAGGGAAAAAAAAAACAAATTCTTCAACTTGTATCATAACTAAACACTTGACGCACTAAATGGTGATCATGTTGTTGGTTTCTGTGCAAGATGAAAGGTGTTCTAATGACCAGATCCCCTATGTTGGACGACTTCAATTTTGTTTACTAGAAAGTTAAGATGACGGCTTTCATTAAGTCCATGAATGAGAAGGCTTGGTGTTAAACTTTGACAAGCTGGGAACCTCTTATAGATGTTTTAGGTATGACGACACCCAAATTTGAGACAACTTGTACAAGTGAGGAACATAAGCTTGCTAATGGAAACCCCAAAACTCCTGGTGCTATTTTTTTGGAGTTGGTGAACAAAAGTTCAAGAGGACTTCAAAGTGCACTACAAGTAGAGAAGCTTAGTTAATTCTTGAGACTACGTACCAGGAAATTAGTATTGCGAAGCAATCAAAGCTTCAGATGCTGACTACAAAGTTTGAGACCTTGAGGGTGCAAGAGAAAAGGAATAAATAAGAAGACCCTATGTATTACTTAGAGTGATATGAAAACTCATCCAACTATTTAGAAGAAGATGAAGAGCATCTCAACAACTATGTTGCCTTCACTACTCAAGTTACTTCATCATATTCGACTGATTCAAAAGGTGGTAGTAAGATTAAATTTAAGGAATAAATTATTTTAAAATTAATTTTATCAAACAACATAATTACATTGAGTACTTAATTTTATTAATATATCAAACAACTTTTTAATTTTGAGGCTAGAATTTGCAACTCAAGCACTTGATATATGATAGGTTTTATATCAGTAATGTTAAATTCAGAATATCTTAATGCAAGAAATTTATATGTGCCTTTTTTTTCATTTATGTATGAATTCTTAAAAGCAGTCTAGATATCCCTTGGTGAAGTTATGTTTCTGTAAGTGTTATATAATCGATTTGTGAGAGAATTCAAAATGTATCCATAATGAATGTAGTCATCTTCTTGTCTTTTACTTCTCTCTTTTAAAGTAACATCAAAATTTGTAGATGTTGCTCTGATAATGGTTAGAGATTTAGATCAAGAACATAAAATATCTTCAATGTACAAAAACACCATCTTTTCTTTTCTTTTTGTGTAATGGTCCGATTGAACCTATCTAACTTAATCATATCTTGATGAATTTTTAGACTTGAAGTTAATTCAATCTCCATGTAGAACATGCTTATAATAAAGCCTTAAGATTGTTAAAAGAATTTATAGTAAAATAATAATAATAAATAGACTTTGAGGCGTGAGACAGATTCCTTAAGGCTTTATTATGCTTCCAAGAATATAATAAAATCTTAAAACATCCAAAGCATAATAGTAAAAATGACTGAACATAAAGGTTCTTTAAATAAACAAGGTAAAATTACTTCTGATAGTCGCTTAACTATTGTCAGAAATTGGCCGATTGGGTCTTAGCCTGATTGGCATTATTGCTAATGCAGAAGGACGTGGGTTTGAGTGCGTTGAAGCGCATTATCCTCCTATTTAAGGTTTAAAACTTACTCTAAATAATATAAAAACCCATAAAATGAGCTTAATCATGCAATCATCAGGTTTTTAAAAAATATTTTTTATTGGTGCCGCGTGACATATTGACAACACCGGATTAAAGTGTGATAAATTAAAACGTTTAGGTACTTGATATGAAAGAATAAGCAAAAAAGGGTTTATGAAATAGTTTCCCCAAAAGCATATTTGGTGTTGCCTAACAATGTGGCGGCAACTTAAATTTTTTTTTTACAACAATCAATCTAAAAGAGAAAAGTTTTATATCAAGTCTCTAAATGTTTTGGTTTATCGCACTTTAATTCGGTGCTACCAATATGTCAAACAACATCAATGATGGTTGGGAGAAAATAGGGTGATGTCATCGACTAGTCAAGTGACATTGATATTCATTGTAAAAGGACATCTCATTTTTGTAACTAATTTAATTCCTATACCATTTTTTTATTTAATTAGTATTATTTTTATAAAAAATCCCCAATTTATTTATTTATTCATAAATAATATATTATTTCATAATATTTATTGCGAACTGTTTTTTTTGTTTTGTTTTTTTAAGATAAAGGGAAAAAAAAGATATCGAAGTCAAACTACGAACAGACCAATCTGCACATTTGGACAATAATTCTGTAAGGGATCTTTACCTCCAGTAAAATTACCCAAAGAATAATAATAATTAAGAAAAACTAAAAAAATAATTATTAAACAAACATAAAGATTCCTTTTATAATTTATTTTATTGTTTATTATTATATTTTTAACTTTTTAGTGATTATATGTATATATTCAAACCACAATTTTTTAAAAAAATTTAAAAATAAAATATTCACATATTTAATCCAATTCAAATATTATTATTAAATAAATAAAATGCATGGGCACAAAGCTTTCGTTACTGTTATTTTTGTTTTTGCAGATAGAGTGTAAATGGAGGTCAGAAATTCAGAAGAAATAAGTGCCAAAAATAAATTAAAAAACAGTCCATGATTTGCTGTCACCATAAAAAGATAATAATAGTAATAATAAAAACAGAGTACCCTCTCTGTTATTTTAAATTAAAAAAATTATTAATCATAAAATGAAATGAAAATTTAAACATAGTATATTTAATTTTTGAATTGTTTATTTAATATTTATACCCAATTTTAAAATATTTTAATTGATTTTGTAGAAATATTTTATTTTTATATTTTTTAAGAAATGAATATATTTAATTTTTAAAAGTTTTTTTTTGTAATAGAAGTCCCGAATTAAATTTTAAATTGATTTTTAACTTCAAAATATTTTAATAAATTTAAAATATCAATATCGTATCAATTTAATTATTTTATCAATCTAATTTTTTGCTTAGATATTAAATGACAATTTGGGTAAAAAATGGACGCCAATCAGATGACTTTAACTCTCTTTTTTTGAAGGATTTTACAACTACAATCACTAATAATACATGTATTCACATCTATAACCAAAACTAATTTAATATAAAATAAAACCGAATTGAAAAATCAAAATTTAGAATATATATGGTGAAACTTAAACCTAGAATAAAATTATGAGAGAAACCACACGTGGTATTTTTGCATGCTAAGGTTTGAAAGTGGACACTTAAGATCCCGAGACCTCATAGGCCCTTTTGAGGTTTTAACATTTTTAGGGTTTTCATACTTGCTTCAATCGTTGTTTTTCGGTAAAAGTATCATTGACTCTCCTGTATTAAGAGTCAGATTGTATTTTACCCATCCAACTGAAAAAATAGGCAAATTAGTCATTGTACGTTAGATCTAAGAGCAAATTGATCATTCTGTTAAATTTTTCATTCATTTCTACTACTAAAAACTGGTCTTTGCACGTCAACATGCGATATACGTGGCACACTACATGTCACTATCTTGCTATTCTGTCAGCCACGCTAATTTTTAATAATATAAATGGATGAATTTTTAACAAGAAAATATTAGTTTGTACAGAGACTAATTTACCCAGTTTTTAAGTAAATGAGATAAAATACAATTCGACTTACTAATGAGCCTCCGTGATACTTTTACCTTGTCTTTCTTTTCAATTCTACATATTCTAATTTTTCACATGTCTAGTTTTAATATGATCTCTACGCTAAATCAGAGTTCACGTTTATAATTGGATCCGAAGTAACAATTAAGTTGATGGATGAAAATGATTAATAAGATCTTAATATATATATATTATTTCTCAGGGTATTTACCAGAGCAAATTCAGTAATTAATCATTCGCATTCTATAGACTTATTAAGGGCATAAATGTTGACTACGAATTTTAAAACTGTTTTATACCCAAATCGAAAATCAAACCCTGACTACTTATTAAAATAGGAAGATATTGATATTTGTAGCAGTCGAGTTAAAACACTTTATTTGAAGAATTTGGTACCACCATTATTTACTTTTTGGTTGTACCAAATTATTGATGATTCATTGTCAGTATTATAAAATCAATTCCTAAAATTGGCCTTTCCTTTTAGTAAAAAGCCTTTTTCTATTATATCATAAAAACGTCATTCCTTAGCTAAGATTTGAAATTTTGGCCTTTAATTTAACTTTTTATAATTTTTTGAATTTTAAAATTTTAATTATGATTAAATAATATTCATTAAATTCATTAAAAAAATTATTCTCAAAATTTGATTAAAAAAAACATATTATCGGATATATATAATGTTATGATAACTTACTATTTTTACATATTATTTACAAAAAAATCGCTTAATAAATTTAACGACTATTGTTTCGCATTAAGATTAAAAGTTTAAAATTCGAGAAGTATAGGGTTTAAGAATAGGGGCAAACCAAAAAAAAATTTGGTATTGAAATTTACATATTTTTATGAGTTAAAATATAATTTCAACATTTGATTAGCTTATATCTTTATGCCTTTTTAAAAGATTAAATTAAAATTTTATTATTTTTGAGATAAAGTATAATTCTACTATACATTAACTTATAATTTTATAAATTTTAAAGGATCAAATTGTAATTTCTCATTTGGAAGCCTAGAGCCTTGCTAACCTCCAGCATCAGCCTTATAAGGACTAAATATCGAAATTTACACATAATATCGAAATTTAACTAAACTGATAAGTTTGGAAATTCAAAAAGTAGATGGACTAATAATAAGATTTAACCAAAATTTAACACAGAATTCATTTCATGCAATGTGAGTGTATAAACGACAAACACCCCCCCCCCCAAAATAAGAAAACAAAACTGTACGATTACTATAATATTATTATTCAAGAACTGAATTTTTTTTTTCAGTTGTGCAATATTTTCTTCATTATTATCGATTCATTGATTTAAAAATTGAAAGAAATGGTCAAAGAAAACCAAAAGCCGACAAAAGAATCTTACGTCACTTTGAAGTGAAAAAACAGAGCAGCTGTCGTTGCCTTTGCCTTTGCTTGCCAGTGTGCCCTTCTGCCGGTCTGGTCTGTCACTGTGCCTGCCCTGTGCTATGTGGGGGCACTGTGTGACTCACTGGTTTCTCTCATTGTTTATCACTATCAGTTCATCAAAAAAGATCCCTTTTTTATTCGTGAATTTTATAGAAAAAAAAAAGGGGTTATTTGGGGTGTCTTTGAAAGAAAATTTAAAAAAAAAAGGTACGAAAAAAGAAACGATTTTGAGGGACAAAAGGGTGAGTCTTTAAAGAAAGAAGAATATGATAAAAAGTTGAAACTTCGCAAATGGCTTTTCAGCTTTCACTCCCCAAAAAAAAGATGGTTGCTTTTTGTTTACACCATTAGAATTCCCATTTTGGAAATGAATAGCCATTTTCTTTTCCTTCATCATCTACCCATGTTTTTTTGGCTTTAAAAAAAAACCAGACAACCTTAAACCCAGAAAGCAAAAAAAAAACCTTAAACCCATTACTGTAATGGCTGTTGATAGCTGTAATGTCCAACCTACCCTCGGTCTTCTTCACACCTTTTGTAAATCGAAGGTCGTTTTCGTGTTTTCACAGATTAGACTTGAGTACTGTATAGCTCTGTTTCTTCCTGTGTAAAAAAAAAATTCACTCCTTTCTCTTATTGCTTGCAAAAAGGCAGACAGGATGAAGCCAGGCAAATATAAACATATATTTTCTATATATAATTTCCTTTTTCGTTTTCCTTTTAATGAGATTTTAAAGGTGAAGGAGGAGGAGCAATGGAGCATATGGTTCATCCATCATCAATCATGGTCATTCATCATCATACATTGAAATGCAGTGGGAATGGATTGAAGAAGCATTTTTAATGATGTTATTATAATGCTACGCTTTATTTTAACTTGTATTAATGGCTATGATGATGGTGATGATGATGTATTTTCCCAACTTCCCATGGATTAACACTCTGCTTTCTATAAATATAAAGAGATGGTTGCTTTATCTTCATGCATTTTATGTATGTACTCCAATGCACTTTTAAAGCTCTGAAATGTTGAAGCCAATTGTCAGAATGGAATGATTCCATTTTGCCTTTAATGGAACTTAGAACTTTGTTTGTATATTTAGCTTCATTGTTGCATATTGGCCCATGGAAAAGAATCATTTCATTTGTATGTGGTCCATGTAAGTAATAAGCCTAGTTTTTTTTTTTTATGTATGCCAACTATGATGTTTAAGGATGCTAATTTGGTTGACTTTAAGCATTATTACGATTTGAAACTTTGACTACCTTATTGTTCTACATTGCAACAATGATTTGAGTACCTTAATGAATGTTAATGTCTTAAGGTTTATGTATGCTATCTGTTTTGCTTATCCTTTGTTATATTGTATCATAATTCATACATTATGTCGTTTACGTCGATTCGATATATGCCTTACATGTTCATTGCAAGACAGAATCTGTTCCCCGTTTACTATTCGGTTTTGTTTGAAACATATTTGTACCATGGGGTTGCAACGAAGATTCTATTTTCATGTTTAAACCGTTTGCAACAATGCTTTCATTAGAGCAAGTTTTCATGTCTGCTGATAGAGAACAATTTGTAATGCTTTCACTTGATGACTTGTTTACACCGTTGCTCGTACAAATCGTATATCGGTTTTATCTTATCATCTAGTATAGGTTTCAGCTTCTTCTATTGCAGCTTTCAGTTGCATGACCTTAGTCTAGGCCTATAGGGTTCTCACTTTTGTGGCATATTAGGCATGTTTATTTCAATAGGCTGTTAATTTTCGAACCCGGATGAAGTTGGAAGCTATGAAGCTTTCTACATGTTCACTATGACACTGCACTATGGTCAGTTAGAACCCAATTCTGCTTCTTTGCTTGCTTTATATGCAGCTTGAAATCGCAATCAAGTTTTTGCCGTAAAGTTGCACCATGGTCATTCTGTAGAATCAAACCTCTGTTCAATAGGCCTAGATGATTATCCTTTGTTGCAATGTTAGTGTCTCAAGGTTTATGTATGCTATCTGGTTTGCTTATCCCATGCAAAAACATGGTCTTATTACATTTAGCAGCATGGGATTCACATTCTGTTGCTTGTTCATGGATTATACTACCTGTTTTTCAACCCTATTCTTATCATTTTTATTCTTGCATCAATAATCAAATCAGTCTGTTAACATGCTCAGAACCCTGTCAATGCCACACTATGGGGTTGAAGCTAATGCATAGATATCTTAGCTTTTTGGCCAATTGGATGACATTTTCATATATAGAAGATGCATGTACACTAGAGAAGGCGGCATGGTGTATATTGTTTGTTCGTATACGGACCAACCAAGTAGATATTGTAGGAAACCGGAAAGTGATAGTGACATTTACGAGAAATCGATTTGTTGGAGCGGTAAGGGTCTGGCCTCGTTTATTCTGTAACTGCAGTTTAGAACCCATGGTGCTTTGGTCTTTGCTTGAACCTTTCTCTATATGGGAGGAGTTTATATTCATATTTGTGGGACTGTCCTGTTTTGCTTTGTTTTTACACCATAAATCCACGGTGACTGGATCAAATTAATTACTCATTAATAAATGGATCAATTTAATCCCTATACAAATAAAAAGAATCAAATAGGTCCAAATTATAATAGAGTTAGCATTTTCTATATAAAAATGTCTTGAAACAATTGCATTTCAATTCTAAACAAAAGATTTCATTTATAGAACTATAAAAGCTTTAAAAATATAAACTCTATTAAGCAGTAAATATTAACTTTCTTCCAATTTGACTCATTTTAATAGCACAAGGACTAAATTGAACCATTTAATAATAAAGTAACTAAAAGGACCTCTTAACTACATTCATCATAAATATTCACTCAAGTATAAGATGTTAACTGAAAATATATCTATTATGCATCAATCATTTGTTGAATTCATTCCCATCACATACATACATCATTTCTCTATGGAGTTAAATTCCCTACTGGATTTCACATTGTTGCTAGTTTTACAGAGAATACATTCTACTGTATAAAAAGCTTGGCCCTCCTAACTCACCATTTTAGAAGTACACGCTTGGCGAACCGACATCGGTCCTCATTTTTAAGGGAGCTTTTTGGAAGATTCATCTTAAACCTGATAATATACAGCGGCTACCATCTTGATGCTCGGAATGTGTACCAGACAAGTATACAACTTAAAAACGATGGTTGGGAACTAGGAACGGAAATCACCGGCTCCCATAATAATTATTGAAATAGATCTGGAAATGACCACATTATGAACCGAGCAAAAATATCCGATTCCAAGAACTCTATATGAGCAGCTCTTCCAATTAATGTGTTCAAGTTCCTGCCATGAGAGGATGTGTCGAAGTTGATATCACAACGCACAAACACCCTATTCTCAGCTGTAGGAGCGCGTATCTGGTCCAAGCAGTTATTCAACATCTCTAGAAATGCTTTCCCCTTTTTGGAGTTGTCCATTGACGCTGCCCGGCATGACTCGATTCTGGCGGAATGATACGGAACATAACCATCCTGAGAGAGATGCTATCCGTCAATGGCCTTACGGTAGAAGGGAAAACATGAACAGCTAATCAACTTTTTAATGGGTAAACTGCACAGATAGTCGCCCAACTATAAGAAATTTTCATTTTAACCACCTAAAATAAAAGGCTTGCAATTTAAACACCCGGATTACAGTTCAATCATTTTGGTCACTCTTATTAAAATCATAAACAGCAAGCTGATGTAAAAATCAAAAAAATAACAACAAATTTAGCCCTCAATTTTTATATATTATATCGATTTAGTCATAATTTTAAAAAATTAACCTTCAAAATTTACAAATATTTGATCTTAACTTTAAAAAATTCAAAGAAATGTATAAAAGTACATAAATATTTTCAAAAGAATATAATTATAAATTTGAAAATATTTATGTATTTTTATATATTGAATTTTTTAGAATTAAGATCAAATTGAAAACATTTATAAATTTGAGGGTTAATTTTTTAAAATTATGACTAAATCAATATAATATATCAAAGTTGAGAGCTAAATTTGTTATTATACTAATTTTTTAAATTGTCACGTCAGCTTACGAGAGTGACCAAAACGATCAAACTATATAATGTGAATGCTTAAATTGTACATTTTTTATTTTAGGTGCCTAAAATGAAATTTTTCTATAATTGGGTGACGATCTTTGTAGTTTACCCTTTTTAATTATACCTTTAACGTCTTAATCACATAAAACTTCTAAATTAATTTTCATTAACCTTACTGCTTACAAACAAACAGCCGGATGATCCTAACAAGTTCGAGAAGAAAAAAATAATAATCAGCAAGGGCTGTGGTGGAATACCTGGGGTGAAGAAAGGAGGATTATATGCTTGAAATTTTCCAGAGATCTTTGCTGAAAGAAGGAAAGGAAAAGCATTATATGTTTCTGCCATGTCTTAAGCAAAACAGAGGGCACCAGATACGAAGAATGGCAGTAAAAGTACCATACAAGTCTGTATTAGGAGGCAAATTGCATTTTGCCTCCTTTACTAAAAAAAATAATAAACAAATTAATCTTTGTACATTGGATCGAAAAGCAAAATTGGTATTGCTAAAATTTAATTCATTTCTATTGTTAAAAATTGAGCCCTGTACGTCAAAATGAGACTGTCCAGATGAAATTTTTAACAAAAAAAAAATTACTTTTTGATCTAACGTATAGGGACTAATTTGCCCTTTTTTTGAGTAAAATGGGAAAAGTGTAATCTGACTCCTAGTACAGGAGCCCACATGATACTTTTACCGAACAACAGCAAACTCGAGACCATTTTGCAGCTTTGTTCTCAATACCTCGCAAAGTTTGTAGAAGAATGTGTTACGAATATCAGGGTCGTCAGCAAAAGTGAGCTGATGAATGCATTGTGTCCCCTTGAGCTTCTTCAAAAGCCACAGTCCAGAATTGAATAAAGAATTTGAACTGTATAGATATCCCAAATGTGGACCAGATAGAGACATAAATGTATGGAGGAATCTCAGGTAAGGTTCCATAGCACTCTCTGCAAAATGAAATGAACATCTCTAACAGACATTTCAAAGTGGTGAAAATGGAAACACGGCTTTAAACAAAGATAACCGACCTGCTAATGCTGTTCTTATTATAACGTTTCCGATAGAATGCCCGACAAAACTAAGTTTGATATCTCTCAAGTGTCCAGATCTCGAAGCTTTATCCATTTTCTTTTTAACAAAAGAAATGACTTCATGCGCCAACCTTAGTCCCATTTCTCTAAAGTCTCCAGATGTTTTCTCTTCGTTTACTTCGGACATAAGAAACTCTATCTTGGGATCTATCAAAAGCCATTGGTTCCGAACAAGCCGCAAATCCAAATGATGCCCCTATCATGTTCAAGATAGGATCAGACACATTAACTCACGTGACAAACTGTCCGTAGGACCGTAGCACAACACCAAAACCTAACAAGGCAACAAAAACTTAACCCAAGAAACAAGTGTGGGAGAGAAGAAACTTGCCTGAAAACCGTGTACAAAGATGACAATCTTTAAATCACGGCCACTTTGCGCAGCACTTGCACTTGATAGCTTTTTCACAGCTTCAGAACTAGGAACAGTGCTTGTGGTAATTGAATCTGTTATGTCCAAGTTCCTCATGTACAAGTTATCACTAGAAGTACGTTGAGGTGCATTCATTACATGCTCTATAATTACAATAGGAATTCCTGAAGGATCTCCAAATATTTGCATGTCTTGGATTGATCGGCTGTTCATCTGTGTGCAAACAATCATTACCGGTAAACTAAGGCATATGTAAATAAAAACAATAAGCATTAAATATAAGGACTTACCCTCATTTGTGCAATACTTCGCCGATGAAGCTCAGCCCGCATAGCTGCCATCTGTGCAGGCTGCATTCCACAAGACGAATTTGAAATTGAAAAAAATTATTGTTGTTCATAGCCGATTATGTCAGCCAAGAAATAAAAACATAAATGAGTAATTACATCATCTGTTAATTTCCACAAACTTGAACCCCTCTTATGCACGATTTGGTGGGAAGACTCATCAAAACTGCCATTTATGTAACGATGAGGCATGTCAACTTTGGAGTACACCATCCATATTGACCATTCAGCTCTTCGATCTTTAGCCCATTCATCACGAAGGAAGTCCAATATCCGTGTTTTACTATCCCTGGAAAGAGACTTAAGTTTTAATAAGAGGGATACTGAACATAACAAGCCTACATTTAGGGGAGAAAATGTCTAACAGCAAGAACAGGAAGTGAAGATGTATGTGCTAACCTGTGGAAATTGAGGAAAGTGTTCCATAAATAAAACACTTGATCACCCGATAGATTAAATATTTTAAGTACATCATCCTTCGATAAATTATGGAGCAATCTATCACTTAGAAACTCTAATCTGCCATTTACTCTCTGTTAAGAGACAAAGGTGTTATAATTTTAATATATTAAAACAAAAAAATAAGAATAAGAGTACACTGTTCAATAACATAAAGCAAGGACCTCAAGACCATTTTGTGGCTTGCCTTGTGCTGAATCGTCAGCATCAGCAGCAGCCGGTTCTTGCAGAAAGGAATCAAATAACTTCATATCATTCATTTTGGAGGTAAATTCAGTCAAATCAACAGCATGGTTAATGGCATCACTAAGTTTTTGCAGCTCCGCAAGCAGTGTGTCACGAGCATTTAATAATGCCTTAACAAGCATGACCTGTTTCAGATCAGTAGAAGCCACTTGATCCAGTGCCTAGTCAACCACGTAGTCGAACTATTAGTGCATTAATATTGATTATCAAGGATAACACGAAGCTGCATTAAAGCAATACAAAATTTCCCTTATTACCCACATAACCCACAAGAAAAAGTTCCATAAACCCATACCACTTAAATTAAGAATTGGAAATGGATATATTAAACTCTTACAGCTTAAATAATCAAGCCTCATGAAATTCATACATTCTACTAACCATAACCCACAATTTCCACCAGTCCAATGAATAGACTAGATCCACAATAAGGTAATAAACTTTGTTCTCATGCACACACCTTGCACACTAGATTCTGAGATTATATTACAGCCATAGAACATTTATCCATGCCACATTCCAGTAGTGACACCAAAAATCTATTGAATGTAATGCCACAATCAAGCAGAAGCACAAATGGGAAAGCTATGGTTAAGGGTAGTTATTGCATTTCAATTTTAAAAGTTTAGAACAAACCTGAGTAGATCCATCAATGCTTTCACCAGAAACATCATTAGTTGTAGAATAAGCAATGCTGAAATGATTCAACAGGTCAAGTTACTTCAACATATCATCAAAGCACAATTTTACTTTAATAAATGAAACCACCCCTCTCCCTTTATCTCATTCCCCCCAAACAACCACCCCCGCCACCACCCTGAAAAAGGGTTCGGAAGAGGAGATGAGAGGAATATGGTTGGTGAGAAGGTTAGTCATCATTGTTTCTAGATCTGAGACAAACCTGGGTACCTTCGTGTGGACCTTGCGAGAACCAGTTTTTAGCAGAGTCGTGTGAACACTTACATCCACAAGAACAGCATGAAATGCATCAAAGTAAACAGGGCAATAAGAATGAAGTCCTAAAAGAGCTTTAGGAGGGATTCGGAATTCATGGATGGCAGCCGGGCAATAATCAGGAGAAGCCTGAAAATCAGAACTGATTGAATGCATCCCAATCAATTATGGGCAGTTTTAACTTAGAAAAATAATTGATGAGAGAAATGAAACACATTAGCACAAGGAATATAAGTATAAACTTTAAATTTTAACCATTCATACATAAATAGGAGTTCTCAACTTACCCATTCACCAATACAGGAGCATATAGAAGCTCAATCTTCAAGATGACAGCTGATGAGGGAAGACCCTGTCGGATAATGCTACATCAGTGCCAAAATGAGAAACAAAAATTGACTTTCATGGCTAGACAATAGCCAAACAGAATCAAAGAAGAAAGGCTTCTATACATTTCCTTTCTGAGTAGCAAAATTAGATTGAAAGAAAACCCTGTTGACTTTCAGGAAGATCCAATATCATTTCTATTTTCATATGGTTGGAGTAGAGATTTTAGCATCTGTTAGCTTAGAGGCATCAGAAGGCAGAGAAAGGTTTCTGGTTGGTAACGTATTTGGTGTGCTTCCCTGTTCAAGGGAATGCAGAGATACACAAGAAAGAGATTGGCTACCTCATTTTCAGGAATAGGTAGATCAAAGGCAACCATGATAGATAGATAAACATCCTGTCTCGCATATTTGATTCGAAAAGGCTGTGTTGCAAAACTGTTGTCCGTATCATCAATCCTCCATACTCCAAATACTTCATCAGAAACAAGACTTGGGGCTGCAACATTTTCTAATCTTATTAACAAAGAACTGCTCTCTAAAACCCTACTGCATTAAGCTTTCAGAGTGAAGTATAAAACTCATTAAATAAGTAGGAGAAAACAACAAATAGTTCAAAAAATAATTCACCATTCAACAAAATGAAAACCAATTGTCAGTTTTAATTAAGAATATAAAGGACATTATAACTATTTGCTTCAACTGCATCAAAATCAGTCGATCAGCTAATATAGCATATTTAAATATAAGTTCAAAATAACTTGATTTCTAATCTTATGACGAAGTGGAAGCATTAGAAGAAAAAACAACAATTTCACCAAATTACCTTCGTATTGGACGACTCTCGCAGGTGTTCCTACAGGAGCATACTCATCATTGTCCCATCTAACAGTTAGCTTCAGTTGATACCATCTAAGCCACACAAGAACCAGAAGACAATTCATATGTATAAAACTCGAAAATAAACAGAAAAATGCAAAAAAAAAAAAAAAGAAGCCATACCCTTGCTGGAAAAGATCAAGGTTATGAAACCTATGGATGTAAATTGCAATCTCCTGGACACTATCCAACATTACCACCGGCTGTACTTCAGCCGGGTGAGGCTTTGCATCTGGTAACTTCTTTGCTTGTACACTTCTATTATTCAAACCGATTAACCACCCAAGACGTCGTAACATATGTAATCAAGTATCCACAAATCTCGCATTCCCTCTTCGTTTCTCACTCTTGCATCATCCTCAAAACTGAATCGATACGTGTCTCATAGAAATCGTCAAAAGAACAAAGCAACCACACATAAACACTTTATTGATCCGTGTCTTCAATTCTCTTGGTACCAAACAAATGCAAACAGCTGCAAACAAGGAACTATAGTCTAAATAACATAGTTTTTAAAAGGGAAACAACCATTCCAAAAATAGTAAAGGCATGGTCTCTCATCATAACTTCAAAGTAGAATTGCAATATGATAATGCTAAAACTGCTACTAAAACACAATTATTTGTTCTAAAGGCTGCTATTTACTAACAACATTAGCATTCAAAGTTCAAATCCTATGAAAAAGAACAAAGAAACAACATATTTGAAATTATAAACAAAATCAAACTACTTTGTCCGGTATAAAACTGTGCAATTGATGATCAAAAGACAATCATGAGCAAAAAGAAAAGCAAGTACCAGAAACAAAACAGAAGAAGGACAAAACCTGGGGGGTCAGATCTGCAAGGTTTTGCTACATTTTTTGTGAGACAAAACCCATAGCTAGGGTTTGCAGCAATTTTTTGGGGGTTGAAAATTATTAAAAATAATAAATGGCAAATGAAAATAATGGAGATCTCTCGTGGAATACTATGCAGTAATGTTTTTACTTTTTAGTGACTTTTTATGGTTTGGTTGTGGAGTTTTACGATGATGTCTTTCCTATCTGCAAGCCTGTCTTCTCCTGTCTTTTTTTTTTCGCCAAAATCTGTTGAATTAGTCCAGTCGATTATAATGAAAAACCAGATCAATGGCCCCTCTCGAGTCCCACCGACCATTTCGATTCGGTCTTGGTTCGGGTCTCCTATCCACCCATTTACTCGCCTTTGAGATTAAGAAGTTGGGCTTAAGGCCCATTATTAATGGGTTAACTAATTTATAAGGTGGATTAACTGATAAGATATAATTTTTTAAATATTAATATTTATATATTTTACAGTTAAATTTAAATATTTTCATTTTAAAATTAAGTTTAAGTTTTTTTTTAAGTTTTTATAATTTGAAAAAAATTTAGATTCAATTATTGCGTGTATAATATCATATATGATTTGATTGAAAATAAAGATGATAAATTGATAATTTTGATAGAAAATACTAATAACATAGATGATTGAATTATGATTTTAAATTTATAAACAAACATATTTTTTTCTTTTAAATAATCATTTTTATTTTTTTCATAAGTTAATATCTTTTATTTTTATGCAACTATTTTTTTTTATTTCTAGGTAGTTGATTTTTTTCTTTTTCAATTTCAATTTCAATTTATTTTTATTTCAATTTATATATTTTTTAAAAGTAAAAATTATATTGCATTGAATATTCAATAACAATAATTGTGTAAAAAAAATTGAAGAAAGAATTGTGTAAATTTTAAAGTTTCTATGTTATTTGATTTTTTTTAATTTTAATTACTTATATTTTTTAAAAAAATTAGAGTTAGAGAGTTAGTTGAATATGGATGGATATATAATAATAATAATTTTATGTCTTTAAAATTTGATGAGGTGCCAAAATTTTATTGGTGCCTAAAAACTTAGTTTTGAAGATCATCATAATTTAAGGTTTCTCATAATATATTATTCAAGAATTGAAATTTGTTTTTTCAATTATACAATATTTTAGTTAAGCAAATATGTCGATTTTAAAAGGAAATTAGGGTTTTTGGCTTTTTTTTCGAAATTTAGGGAAATAGTATTTTATATATAAAACATTAAAAAATAAAAATTTATAAAAATGTATAGAAAATCATAAAATGCATTTTTAATGATTTTATATATATAATATTTGTTTTTTCCACATGGAACCATCCTAGTGTGCCATGGGGTAAAAACAACTTGGAAAAAACCTGCACTCTTGGCTTGCGTTCAAAGATTCTAAAAATATAAAGAATTTTTTTAACATAAAGAAGAGTGAGTTGAAATATAAGTGTCAACGGAATAGGTCTAGCAAGTTTACATATATTAAAAGATATTTTGTAAAAATGTTGCCCGTATTTGGGCTAGAGAAAGGGATAAAAATAGCTATAAAAGCATTTACATGAAAAACCCGATTAAATGTTTGTTCATTACGGGTAAGGGTTCCAATTGTCGAGTAAAAATTACCCAATTTAGATGCACTAGAGAGCAATATGGATGACTACATTGAAGAGCTTATAAAATTGATCCACGTCATCATCAATTACCCATTCAGATTTGATGTGCCAAATTATAATCGTTTCAAATTGTTTGTTGAACTGAAAGTTTTTCTTCATTATCTTGATTCTAAATTTTTGTAAATTATTTGATTTTTGGCATCTTTATTTTAATTTCATAGTTTTTTAGGTTTATTTACATGTTTATATCCACACTAACATGAAATACATGAGTCCCATTTATTTGGGAAGACAGTGTTATTTGCTTATAAATTTAGATTATCTCATAAATAAATACATATTTAATTTTGATTATTTTGATTGTGATTTATCTAGAGTTACTAATTTGGGTGGGTGAGTAAATGTTTTGTGTCACAATCAGGTGCTTTATAATGTATTTAAGTATAATCGAAATAGTTACACTCACTTGGCTACTTCTGTTGTAGGATACTGCTCGAATGTTTTCCGCCATTACAATGATTATGCAATTGAATGGGATGTAAGAAAAGCAATATTTCAATATTTCTGACAATATTCTCTTTACTTTTGTTATTAAATTTTACTTAAATTTTTTATTTTGTAGATTGACAAGATTGGGATCGTGAGAGAGTTGAATGCAGTAATACCAAATTTATATATTGATCTATTTGAATGTTGTATTCTATTCAAACGTTTTCACTTTTTATAGAATATTGATATCATGCAAGCATGTTGCATTATCGATATAACCTTCAAATAGATTATTTGGTATAATTGCACTCAACTTTCTTACATTCCCAATCTTACTAATTTACAAAATAAATAATTTAAGTAGAATTTAATAAAATAAATAAATAAATAAAATATTATCAGAAATGTCAAAATCTAACTTTTCTTCCATCCAATTACATGATCATTATAATGGCAGAAAACATTCAAACAGTAATCAAGTAATTGTAACTATTTCGATTATAGTCGTGTAATTTATAAAACACCCAACTATGACCCAAAATATCTACTAGTCACCTATATTAGTAACTCTAGATAAATTACAATTAAAAATTGAAACCCTTTACCATAATGAACAAATATTTAATCATATTTTCCGTGTAAATGTTTTTACAGCTACTTTTATAAGCTTTTCTAGCCCAAATACTGGTAACTTATGAAATATTTTTACAAAATCTCCTCTAATATATGTAAACCAACTAAACTTAGACCTCCGTTGACACCTATGTTTCCACTCACTTTTAAAAAAAAAAAATCTATTACATTTTTAGAATATTCAACGCAAGTAATTATTTATTTTCATGGCATACGAGTTGATGACACTTGACTAATTCATCGTCTTATTAACTAATAATTTATATATCCGATTCAATAATAAAATAAATAAGAAAATGAATTTGAGTTTTGTAAACAGAATTATAAAGCCTTAGCATTAGACTCGGTGGAGTCCGGTTTCCAAATCGGTCATCGAAAATAAGTTTTATTCTCCAAACAATAAGTTGGTTATAGCAATTAAGAATGTCCTAACCGCCAATTCTTCTTCTCGTAGTTGATTATGGTATGCCCTGCAAACCAACCATTATCGATTGTTTAACCGCGACACATGTGTTCGTAATTCAAGACCTTGATAGCCTTGCGTTCTAAAGAACCCAATTCGAATTAATGACCTCAACCACGCGGGACATTTAAATCCGATCACTATCTCCCTTAACAAAAATTCCGCTAGTATGACTCCGCTAGGATACACCAATTTATTTGCAGGAATCTGAATACAACCTGTCCGTCTTATCTTCTTTACTATACGCTAAAACGACTCCAACTCAATGTGCATTTTTGAATTGAAATCAAATTGACTTTAAGGGATGAATTTATACTATCCTAATTTTTCGGAGAGATGGTGAATACCGTTGTTGACACAATTTTTTTGATAAAACGAGGTTGACTTGGGTTTTGAAAAATGAAACGGAAACGGGAGTCGCCATCGATCTTTTTACTGAGGTGAGATCAGGACACCTCGAATAGTGGTTGTTTTTAATAAATAATTTGATTTTATTAAAACAACGATTTTGGTCTACGAAATTCAGAAAAATGGGTTCGGGAGTCGGTTACGTACGAGGAAGGGTTAGCACCCTCGTAACGCCCAAAAATTGGTACTTAAGTTGATTAATTAATGTCTTAATGTCGAAGATTGAAAATTTTAAAGAGATTTAGGGTACGATCCTAAAAAAACTCAAATGACGGATTGAGATTTAAGAGGATGTTTGGCTATTTAGTCAAACAAGAAATCGAAACCCAGCACGATAGGACACGCTCTCTCGAATTTCCAAACGCAAAACATTGCCTCGTTTTGAAATTTCGAATGGATATTCGACTATTTGGCCAAACGAGTAATCGAAGCCCAACGCACGTTTTCTCAAATTTCTAAACGCGTCGTATTGCCTTATATTGAAAGTTTAAAAGGATATTTAGCTATTTGGTCGAACAAGAAATCGAAACCAAACACGTTAGGGCACGTCCTCTCGATTTTCCAAACGCGAAATATTGCCTTATTTAGAAAAAAGTTTTTGATGCATGGTGTCAACATGTGCGACAAAACAATAACGAATACGGCAAGTTGATGATAAAGAATAATACGAGCAAAGCAATGAAAATAAAATATTAAAAGGGACCAATCAATAACATACAAAATGACAAGTATATAGGCAAATAAGATTGAAAATAGATAACAAGTAGGTGTAAAAACGTATATACACGAATGTACACAAAATTATGAAAATATGAAATGTCCATGCATGTATGCATATTTTAAAATTATCAAATATAAAAATATGTGTAATGATGTATGTATATATATGTATATGTATATAAAAAATGAAATGTCTAAAATATAATGTATACATGTATATTTATAATAATAAAAAGTGAGTATGTATGTGTTTTAAAAATGTATGCATGTATATACATGTATTATAAAAACGTATGTATAGAAGTGTGTACATATATGTATATATGAGGTGTAAAAATAATATATAAGTATGAATGTATATATACAAATAAATTAAAAAATGTACGTACGTATACATGACAAAATGTAAGCATGTACATATGCAACAAAAATATTTGAAACTAAAAATGGCATAAATAAGTAAGTCATAACAATAATAATAATAATAATAATGTAGTATAATAATTAAAATAATTAATTTAATGATAAAATAATTCTAATAAGACATATGGAATCAAATAGATAAACAGTTTTTAAAAAAAATAAAAAAAAATAATAATAAAATAACAGACCCAGAACCAAACTGAAATTAAAACAAAATTAAATGACAGATTTTAAAATGAAATAAAAATTATAACAAAGGACTAAGGTGAAATGTGCGTTAAGAAGGAGGGACCTATCGCGCAATATACCCATTCCTTATTCGCATCATTTTGCAAGGACCAGATTGAGACAAGTGCAAAATATGGGGTCAAATTAAAAGAAAAGGAAAAAACAGAAAAGAACCGAATTGCAGTAGTTCGCGAAAGAGGAAGGACTAAGGGCGAAATATCCCACTTTACAGAAACGCGCGGATCCCCCTGGAGCGGGTCGGGTCACGCGCGGGGCATGGTGGACTAAAACGGAGCCGTTTTGAATGCTATAAATACTAAAAAAAACCCTAAATCTCATTTACAGCCGCAAGAATAAAAAAAAAAAAGAAAGAGAGGGAGCTTCCCCATCCCTCTTTGGTTCTCCTAACTCCGGCGCTTGTCTCAACGGCGCTCTGCCGTATGGCCACCAAGGCCAAAGGCCGACGCGGCGCAAGAAGGCCCTGAAGATTCGGGTCATCAACCCCCAAAGCCGAAAAGGAAACCCCCTGACGCCTTTTTCGATTTAGATCCGTCGACGGCGCAGGTAAGGTTTCTTCCCGTCTTTTCCCTCTTTTTATTTCATATATACAATCTTATATATATATATACATGATTAAATAAAAAGGAAACAGATAAAAACAAATCAAAGAAACGGAATGAAAAAAAAAAGAAAAACATTCTCTTCAAAGATTTTTGATTTTTTATTGATTCAGCAATAATTTTTTCAATCGTTTTATCTCCCTCCCAAAATTGCAGTGATCAAGCCCCCATTACATAGTTATTTTCAGGCTTATAAAGCCGAAAATCCAACCTTTTCCTCCTCTTTGTTTTTACTGTCTTCGTTTCTATTTATTGGCTATTGTTTTCGTCTATTTGTTTCGTTTGCAGGTCCTGGTGAAGTCAACGGAGACGGAAAGCTTCCATTTTGGTGCAAGGCGCAGCTAGCGGTGGCAGACCTCAGGCGTGGTGCGCGTTGAAGGCGCACATGGGTAGCAGTGGCACGAGGCAAGGGCAGGGAACCCTAGGGTTCCCTGTGCTGTTTAGTTTTTGGGCCCCAATGGGCCATTTAGGGTTTTAAAAATTGGGCTATTTTGGCCCGTTGTACATGGACTGATATATTTTTTATTATTTTTAGTTTTGTTTCGGGCCCGGGCTAAATTGGGCCTCTATAACTGTCATAAAATATTTTTAGTACGGATTTATTTCTCATGATTCTTAACCGGGACAAATAGCGATCTAAAACTAAGTGGAGATTTAGTAAAGCATAAAATTAATCATGCCTAGTTTATGTATGAAAATGGTTTAAATGGAAATGGTGGAAGATGAAAATGGGAAGTAACTTGGAAACAATTCAGCCAAAATATTGAGATGGAAATAAAAGTTCTGAAAACATATATTTCACTCAATCCAAAAATGAATTTAATACTAGGAAGGATTGATTGATCCAAGATTACAAGGATGTTGTGGGCAATATTGTTATCTATTGCTTCTGAAACCATCCTTTTTTGCTTAATTTATGGAAACACACCTATTAAGGAATGGATGATTTCTGGAACTTTAGTAACTTTATCAAGAATGTTGTCACATTGTGTACCAGTTCCGGTGATGCATGTTGCAAGGCAGGTGTGATCGTGGTGAGAAATCATCATCCCTTTTTGATTTGGTTTAGCACTGTTGTGTTCGCTGATTGAAGATTGCAGACTCGTTTTCTCCTTAGCTTATTCGTGAAATTTTGACTTATGTAATACAAATCATAAAGTGCATCTTGATTTGTTTTTACCAATTGTAATTTCTTCAATGACTTCAGCGTTGGCGTGAGCAGTAGGTTGAACTGGACACCGTTGCATTCAAGAATTCTTTAATCTATTGCATCCAAACTTGAATTATTATTATTATTATTTGTTTTAAAGCTATTTTGACCAATTGAAGTCTGCTTCTATTGTAAAACAAATGGTAGATAACCATCCTGTGAGCAAACTTTGTACTTGGATTGGAATATTTCATTCCCAATAATTATTTGTAAGTAATTTTACACTCAGTTATTTAATTACATTTAATCAATTTAAAGAAATTTAGCTCAATAAAATATCAAGCTTTATTGCGACATTACTAGTGAAGATTCAGGCTTGTTGGTATATGAATACTTGCCAAATGGCAGGGATCGTCTACATATAAGTAGGAAAACGGAGCTTGATTGGGATACAAGGTACGAGATTGCAATCGGAACAGCTAAAAAATTTGAATACCTTCATCACAGATGGGAAAAGTTGGTGCTCCACCGCCATGTAAAATCGAGTAAAATGTTGTTAGATGAATATTTGAATCCAAAGATTTCGGATTTCAGACTTGCCAAGATCGTTCAAGCCAGTTGTGGCATCGGTATGACTCCACCCACCCGGTAGGTCCATTTCAATTATTCACTTTCCAAGGTCAATATTAACTAAATTACTAAAGCAAAGATGTTTTTTTATTAGAAAACGGCTACACCTACAAAGTCAACAAGAAGAGCAATGTATGTCAGTTGTTCATACCCAAATATGTCACCTAAAACCTTAAATAAAACCTCAAAAATAAGAGAAAATAATATTATACTTCTAAATGTTAAATAATCAACAATTAAGCACTCTCCAACAAAGTTACAATACTTGAAAAAGTGTACAAAAAATGTTTAGTAAAAGATTAAGAAAGATTGGAAAACTGAGTTCTTGGAAGTTAGACCCTTGTTTCTCGTCTTTCTTCACTTCAATAGGAAATCTTGACATTGTATTTAAGTCCTCTAACAACCTTTTGAACATTTGTAGTCATTAGAAGCAAAATAGTCAGTGCAACCACAAAAACCAACATTAAATGTAGTCTGCAGCTTCGTTGTATCAGTAGAAGTCTTTTCAAAATATGATTGTTGAACTCGTTCTATCGATAGAAATTCTCTTGTACTGGTAGAACTCTAAATGTTTCATTTGATATCGATAAAAGTCCAACGGATACTGAATTTTGACTTCTGTCTTCACTTGTTTTGGTAAAAATCCATTAAATTCTTAAAATCACTAAACACAAGTAATTATTTATTTTCATGGCACATGAGTTAATAACACCTGAGTAAGTCATCGTCTTCTTAACAAATAATTAATACATGCAAAAAGCTGTTGTCTTTTTTGTATAAGCAAGAAAAGTTAAATTATTTTCTTCACTTGAAACTTTAAAACACCCTAATACATATATGAATTAGGGTCCTTGATAACACATTGCGATACCTACATAGTTGTGGGCATGCAACAAACTAGAAATAAAAACAGCTATAGTATAATGTAAATTGATTGCAATGTTATAGTAATTGTGTGCCTATTAGACTGAATAAATAAGATTTTATTATAAATGCTCAATTAATTATGTTATAATCACATTTGAGTAAAACATTACTACTGAATAAATAAAAATATCATAGATGCAGCAATATAAATAAAAAAATAAAAATTTTGAAAAATAGAAATTTTTTGAAAACACGGGAATTTTTGAAAACATGAAAATTTTTGAAACACCGGAATTTTTTTTGAAAACACGAATTTTTTTGAATATTTTTTATTTTTAAAAGGGCGTATCGAGTTTAACGCAAACCGGTGATATTCACCCAACATTGCGATGAAATCAATGATTTTATGTTAAATCGATTCGTTGCCTTATTTATTAAAATTATTTAAAGTGAAATAAAATAAAAATTGAATTAAATTAAAAATATAAATACAAAAATATAAAAATATAAAAATGCATAAAATACTAATAATATTAAAACAAAATAACATAAAATTACTGTTACAAACCCATTTTACCCCAAGGCCCAATACCCAAATACAAGCCTTACCCACCAAAACCAAAGCCCAAATCAGCAACCCAATTCAGCCCAATAACCTAGCCCAAATACAACCAAAACAAAAAATAAACACTAGCCCAATTTCCCATGGTCCAAACGATCCAAAGCAAAAAAAAAAAAGGGGTTTGGAAACCCTAGCCTTAGGTGTGCCGCACCTAGGGTCTTCTGACCCCTGTCCACTTGCCCTCTGCTGCCACCGCCGTTAGATGTCTCATTTGTACCTGCCCACCGCCCATCCACTTGCACCGCCACCTGCAAAGAAGAAAAAGCAAGCAAGAAACAGCAACAATAGCAGAAGACAATAGTATAATCGGCTATAAAAAGCCAAAAGAAATGTAGCTTTGGTCTTCTGCTTCCGATTTTTGTGAAGAAAAAGAACAAGGGCAGAGAAATAAAAAACAAAAATAGATTTACTCCAAGGTTTTTTTTTTCTTTTTTCATTTCGCATCTCTTTTTTTTACCCGTTCATTTCCTATTTTCATACATATATACATACATATAAAAACAGTTTATATTAGCAAAATACAAAAAAATTTAAATTACCTTTTTTGAATTTTTCGGCCACCGTTGTACGGTGGCCGGCGCGACGGCGGCTCTTGGCCGAGCTATTGACCGGAGAAGAAAGGGGGAGAGAGATTTCAGAGAGAAATTTTTTTAGTTTTTTTTTGAAGAAGAAAGAAAAATGAAAGTTTTTGGAAAAAAATTGGTTTAAATAGGGACGCAAAACGGCGTCGTTTTGCTCAGCCCTTTAAAACGCCAAAACGGCGTTGTTGAGGAGTCGACCCGATCCGCCTGACCCGCTCCAGGCCAGGATCCGCGTGTTTTGAGCGGAAGGGCTAATTGCGTTTTCAGCCCTTTCGCTTTTAAATGATTTTGCAATCAAGCTCTTTTGTTTTTTTTAATTTGGCCCTGTAATTTAATTTGATTTACATGTTAGTCCACCCCGAAGCTGTGCGTTTTGGAGGTCAGGATAAATTTCCTTTCGGCCCTCCTATCTTCGCGCGCATTATAATTTGGTCCTTTTTTTTTCATTTCTATTTCGGCCCTAAAATTCAATTTAGCTTCCAATTTAATCCTCAATCCGTCATTTTAGGTTTTTTTTTATTATTTATTTTAATATTACTAATACTATTATATTGCACTATTATTACCTTATTATTTAGTATTATTATTATATTGTTGTTATTATTATTATTATTGTTGTTGTTGTTGATATGATTTATTTATTTATTTATGTCATTTTAAATTTTGTTATATATATATATACACACACATTTTGTTATAATATACATATACGTACGTATAAAATAATTTATATATATATACATACTTATATATTACTTATACGAATTTTATAATACATATACATATACATATATATATATATGTCTTTTAAATCTTATTCCTTTCTTTATTTATTTCTTTATTTATGTTTTCATCAACATTTTATTTTTAATGTATGTTTTAATTTTATTTCTTTATATGCATTGTTATTTTGTATGCTATTAATTTGTCTCTTTATTTATTTTATTTTCGTTATTATCGCTCGTATTATTTTACTATCGCATTCAATATTGTATTATACACATATTAACCTTGTGTTTTATTTCTACTATTTCAAGTCGGATTAATTTTGTTCAATGCATAAATTATGATTTTTGAATAAGTAAAATCTCGTGTTTAGATTCGAGAAGGTCGTACCCTAACTTACTGGGTTCGATTTTCGCAATAAATCTAAATACACGAATCTTTTCAAACTCAAGTTTTAAACGATATTGGGAATTAAAAAAGGATCGTGTCCTAACTTACTGGTCGTGATCCCTTTTTTAATCCAAGATAGTTAAATATCTTTTAAATAAGCATCTTTCATTCGCGTATCGGGAATTCGAGACATTGTGTCCTAACTTACTGGATATGATTCTCTTTCTCGAATGACGTGAAATATGCCCATTTTCCTAAAAATTTTCAACGTTTTAATATAAGGATCGTATTTTTTAAAGTTCTTCAAAGTTCTCAATTTTTGACATTAAGACATTAACTAATCAACTAGGTACCAATTTTGGGCGTTACGAGGGTGCTAATCCTTCCTCGTACGTAATCGACTCCTGAACCCATTTTTCTGAATTTCATGGACCAAATTCGTTGTTTTAATAAAATTAAATTGTTTATTAAAAACAACCACTTTTCAAGGTGATCCGATCACACCTCATCAAAAAAGATCAGTGGCGACTCCTTTTTTTTTCGTTTTTATTTTCAAACCCAAGTCGACCTCGTTTTCAATCAAAAAATGGTGTCAACAGCTTGGCGACTCCGCTGGGGACAAACACGAGAGTCAAGCCACGAGTTGATTACTTTTTGTCTTTTTGTCAAAAATCAAAAACTTAGTTTAAATATACGATCCTTTCGTTGCATTTTTATTCATCTTTATTACGATCTTCACCATTGTGATTCACAATCGCCATGTTAGTTTAAGTTCGGATTTATTTCTGCGCATTGCATTGCATGACCTTTGGTCACACCCTTTTAAGTGGGAGTGAGAAACTACGCCTTCGTGAGGTTTTCACCTCCGCATGGGATAGTGAATTGCTTCTGGGATACATCCGTACCTATGTCTTCGTGAGATTTTCATCTCCGCATGACCATAGGGAAATGTATCCCCCTGAACTGAACTCGGTCTATATGAGCCTATAATGGGTGAAGATCGAGGAATCTGCTGGTTCGGGTACCCTTACTTTAGAGCCAAACCTCATGTAGTGAACCTTAGGAGCCCACCATGGGTAGAGCCACTCAAATCCCTAATGGTTACCCCCTAGGTACTTTTGTTTTCCTTGTTTGCTTCTATTTTGTACTAACCCATCTTGTTTTGTTTTGATTATGATTGCATTGCATTTGCATCTTAGAAAAGAGATATTGATTCAAATCTAATTACTAAATTAGAAAGCTTGTCATGGAATATGAATTACTTGATAAAGTGGAAAACAATACGACTGCCTGAATATATTCTGAGAAACACAAGAAGGATGATGGAAGAGTTCGTGACCTTGCTTCGTGGCCTGAAGATTCAAGGCGATTGTCTAAGAGCCTTCGACGTTCCAACTCCCTTAGAGAAGCTGACGAGTCTTATGAAGATGGGCAAATGATGGATCGCGATCAAGATCAAGAAAAGGAGCTAGCTGTGGCATCTATTCGAAATTGGCGAGATTATCACAAACATGCGGATAAAGAAAAAGATCGATATTGTCTCTTGGAATATAAGGGCGAGGCCGTACATGCATCTGCTTTATGTAAAGGAATGTGCTTTCTAGAAAAGTTTCCTAAATGTAATTGAATCAAAATCAATGTCTCTCTAGGCATTCATTTTATGCATCTGCATTACATGCATTAAAATCCATTGAAAGAGTCTAAATGAGTCAATTTATTTAAGCTAATCTGGAAAACCAACCAACCAAACACCCTTACGATATCCATGCAAAGAATAGAGAAATTGAACAAATGTTAAAAAGATTAGAGCGAATGCAAATACAGATACAGGAGCAATTGACCGAATTTCAACAGGAGATGAGAGATCAGATGCTAGAATTACAGAGAACCATGATGAGCCAGTTCAACCAATTACTAGCTGGAGAAAAAAGAAAGGACCCGATGGACCACTCTAGGGTTGATAATGAAGATTTTTTCCTAGATTATACTTCGACAAATGCTCAGGTCCAGCCAGATGGGCGTCTACAAGGGGCACTCTTCACTATCAAATCTCAACAGTATCAGACTGGTACAGCAACACCGATAGGTTGCTTAACAGACCCAACTTCCAATTTGAGGAACAATTTTCCTGTTGCTCTTGATAACCCAGCTGAAATAAAACAATCAAGGGTGGAGTACCCAGATACTACAAAGGCCCCGAGGAAGAAGGGGGATAAATGGGATAATGCAAACAGATATAACAAGGGCCACTCAAGACCAATCACTGTGGGCCGACCAAAGATAAAAACCACTAGCCATCAGAGCCCTTTAAAGCAAGAACCTTGTGTGAAACAAGGTACTGAGAACCTTTAGTTCACGACAATTTTGATGACGAATAAGAAGCTGTATAAAAAGTTATTCGATGCGCACATTGTTTCCCCTTTCTACTCAAAACCCCTACAGCCTCCGTACCCCAAATGGCACGATGCGAATGCACAATGGGACTACCATGTGGGACTTACAGGGCATTCAATAGAGAATTGCATTGCCTTCAATAAGCTAGTTAAAAAATTCATCAACATGGGTATTGTTAAGTTGGGTGACTCATCTAGTGCAGAAAGCCATCTACCCAATCATATTGACAATGGGATGAATGCAATGTATGAAGAAGTGTTGGGAAGCGTTCACATCAATGCCATATATGAAGACACAAAGGAAAAGGGACCTTGTTAGATACCCGCCCTTATAAATCTGGAGTGTTCTAAGCAATTAGCTTGCGGAAGAAATCTTTGTAGTTATCAGAGCTTATTTAGAGTAATGTTCAGAACATTTTTGTTGTTTTCAGCCTAAAGCGATAAAAATTCCTTTGTGAAATAGGTTAATGTCTGAACGTTATTATTCTAATAAAATATATCTTTGCATTCCTTTTTGAGCCAATATTCTTTCATTCTTTTTGAATAATTATTTCTGATTATTTCATTCTTTTGGATTTTCTTCCACATCATTCATTCATTCATAATCATATTGTATAAATAATTATTCACAAATTTATACATTCTTTTGTATATTCTTTGGTACTTATTATGAGTCCTCAGATATCAATGACATGAATGAAACTGCTGCAAACTCAGATTTTCCACTTGAGTGAGACATGTGTTTAGACGGATCTAATGACTTTGGAAATGACATAGATCGTAGATTATCTCCAAACTTGTTGAGGATGGTAGAACAAGAGGATAAACAGATCCTACCTCTCAAGGAATCATTAGAAATTGTGAGCTTGGTGAAGATTAGAATTGACCTGACCACAGAGATGAAGCAAGACCTTGTTGAGTTACCTCTAGAGTTCAAAGATGTCTTTGTATGATCATACAAGGGTATGCCTCGATTCTTATAATGAAACCTACACAACAGCACGATGTCAGAAATTTGCAGTGCGGACGATGTAATTCTTTGCCGGGGCAATGCCTCTCTCATTGAGTCAGCATAGCTTTGCCCATTTGAAGTCGAGCTTCCATCTCTTCAAGTTCTGTGGGACTTTATCCTGATTAAGAAGGAACATCCAAAGTTTTCTATCGTAGTGGTGCCCGAAAAGGCTCTATATCAAGGAAAATTCTTCGAAAAGGGATAACAAGGACTTGCTTAGTCCTATGGGTTCAGATCCAATTAAAAAAAATAAAAAAATCAAAATCAAAAGCAGAAAAAAAAAGAAAAAGAAAAATTAAAAGAAAAAATAAAAGAAAAAGAAGAAAAATGAGAGGTCAAGGAGAAAACTCGCAAAGGGCGCTTTGACCAAAGGTGGATTTGAGTTGAAAACCCGAAAAGGACGACTCAAATTTTGAGCAAAATGGGGCATGGACATCACCATTATCGAAGACTTCTAATGGGCATTGCTTCATTTTTTGAGAGGCTACTTCATGGATCAAGGTCATCCTATACCGATACAGAATTTCAAAGAGGATGGAATTGGAAAATGCATTGAACTTAAATGATAGCACGATAACTAAGGTCTGAAATCAATTCAGAAGCAGACACCATGCTTTGTCACCGAATTACCTAGAGGTGAACAAGGACTGGCATGAGAAATTACCATTTTCCTTTATTACTTGTCGAACATCTGTACTGGGGCAACATCTCTCTTTTTGGTTTACAGGATTGAGGTAGTTTTACCTATTGAAATCCCCTCATTGCTTGTTGGAGGGATTCAATCTCGATGTGATCTGTTGGCCCTAGGAAAATAGTTAAAAGCTATTCATCAGGGTCGGATGTACCATAAATAAATGATATGAGCCCATAAAAAACAAGCTCGTCCTAGAGAATTCCACAGAAGGGCTGGATGTTGAAAGAAGATCCTTCCTCAATGAAAGGATTCTAGAGGGAAATGAATGCCAAACCGGGAATGTCTCTATATTGTAAAGATGACCATTTTTAGAGGAGCACGGATCCCGAGTGAGATTGTTAATCCTATAAAATCGGATCCAGTCAAGAAATACGTCGTTTAAAGAAGAAGAAAGAACCAAAGTGAAAACCCGCAAAGGGCATTTTTTAGTCAAAAAAATGAAAATGAAAAATGAAAAATGAAAAATGGAGAGGCTAAGGGGAAAACCCGCAAAGGGCATCTTAGACCAAAGGGGATTTGAGTTGAAAACCCGAAAAGGGCGGCTCAAATATTGATCAGAATGAGGCATGAGGTGATCAGAGCAATTCAAATTTTGATCAGATTGGGGCATGTGGTGATCTTGTTATACCTGAATTAACAAGAAAGGGTAGGCGACATCTTGGGGCATCGACAAAGCAATGTAGATCTCCTAAACACATGTAAAACTCATAATGGTCTTCAGAAAATTTGTACAGAGAAGTTCAAGCTGCGATATCTGGGGCACCCAATTCTCATATTATTTATATTGAATTTGTTGTTCTTGGAATACTTTATTCTTTTCCAAGATATGCATTCCTAATCAATTTCTTTATTATCCTTCTTTCCTATTTTGGATAATTTGTTCATTTTGAGTTATGCTCATAAATAAAAAACTTGATCACCCAATAGATTAAATATTTTAAGTACTTCATCATTCGATAAATTATGGACCAATCTATCATTTTGAAACTCTAATCTGCCGTTTGCTCTCTGTTAAGAGACAAAAGTGTTATCATTTTAATATATTAAAACACAAAAAGAAGAATAAGAGTACACTGTTCGATAACATAAAGCAAGGACCTCAAGACCATTTCTTGGCTTGCCTTGTGCTGAATCTTCACGATCAGCACCAACCGGTTCTTGCAGAAATTCATATCGTTCATTTTGGAGATAAATTTAGTCAAATCAATGAAATGGTTAGTGGCATTACAAAGTTTTTGCAGCTCCGCAAGCAGTGTGTCATTAGCATTTAATAATGCCTTAACAAGCATGACCTTTTTCAGATCAGTAGAAGCCACTTGATCCAGTGCCTGGTCAACCACATAGTCAAACTATTAGTGCATTAATATTGATTATCAAGGATAACAAGAAGCTGAATTAAAGCAATACAATGAATTTCCCTTATTACCCACATAACCCACAAGAAAAGTTCCATTAAACCCATACCACTTAAATTATGGCTATATTAAACTCTTACAGCTTAAATAATCAAGCCACGTGAAATTCATACATTTTACCAACCATAACCTACATGTAAGGCCCAATTTTTGACCCCAGGCCCAACTACCCAGGCCCAAATACAACAGCCAAAGCCCAAACTAACCCACAGCCCAAATGGCCCAAAACAATAATCAGACAAAAAGAAGAAACAGGAAACCCTAGTACCCCACTTGCCACCGCCCTAAGCGCCGCGCTCCACTTGCCTCTGCTCCACCGCCACTGTCATGCCATCAAGTACCTGTAAACATTTAAAGAGAAACGACAGCACTGGCAATGAAAGAGATGTATAAAAGTCGAACTTGGCTATCGTTTTAGGGGTTCGGCTTCTCCTATTTTCTTTTTGTAAAAACATCACTTAGAAATATAAAGAAAAGAGAAACAGATTCCAGCAAAAAGAAAGCATAAAAGGATCCAAGGTCTCTTCCCTTTTTATTTTTATTTTTTTTTCATTTCAAAACCATCTATCGATTTACCAGTTTTTATACACACAACAAATACATTTATATATAAAAAGAGAGTTAAAAAAGGGAGAGGTATACCTACTTTTAGATCATCTGAAAAGAGGGATTTTGGCCCTCCGACCGCCGTGTACGGTGGCGCTGGCATCGGTGACCAGTGGCCGGAAAGACGGGGATTGGCCGGACGCCGTTTAGGCCCTCAAACCCCTTTGTAGAAAACAAAACTTTTTTTTAAAACAGAGAAGAAATGATTTTTTTTAAGAATTTCGGGCTTATATAGGGCCCTCCAAACGACGTCGTTTCACCCCCAGGGTCTGCGCGTTTTTGTTCGAGGGGATATTTGCTACTTTAGTCCTCCCGCTTTTTAAGGATTGTTTAATTAAGTTTTTTTGTTTTTTAATTTTTTCCCCGTAATATTTTCATGATTACAAATTAATCCTCGATGGAACGGTGCCGTTTAACCAAAATGGGAAAATTTCCCTTTCACTCCTCTCTCTTTCGCACGCCTTACTATTTAATCCTTTTATTTTTAATTTTAATTTCGAGCCCAAAGTTTAATGTTGTTTTCAATTTAATCCTATTTTGCTGTTTAGCTTATTTTATTTTAAAAATTAATTGTTTCAACATCATTAATATTATTATATAATATAATTACTATATTATTATTGTTATTATAATACTTGTACATTACACATATTTTATACTTCGTAATCTATATATGTATTGATGTATTTTGTTTTTTTTACATGCATATTTTAAAACATATACATATATATATATACATACCTATATTTTATAATCTATATATATACATGCATTTTTATTTATAATTATAAAGTGTACATGCCTACGTTATCTTAATATATATACACATACTTTACAATATATATATATAAGCATACATTTATCCTTTTATTATTATTTATGTACATATTTACGTATTTATATACTTTTCTAATATATATTATATATATTTTATACCTTATATTATTTATATATCTTTATATACACATTTTTTATTTTCATATATATATTTAATAAATCTTATATATATATATATCTTTTATACATATTTTTAATTTTTATATACACATGCTTGCATATTCCTTATTATATATATACATTTACATATGCATATACCCTTTTGCATCTGTTCACTTATTTATTTGTTTATTCACGCTAACCTACTATATACTCGTTGTTTAGCATGTTATTAATTCATCTTTTCATATCTCATTTTGTTGCTATCGTTCGTATCACGTCACACTATCGTATTTATTGTTATTTCGCATGCGTATCCAATGTAATTTATTTTCGCATTCTTTACATTTTTACTTTATTCAATATATAAAAACTTGTTTTTTCGTGTTTCGATTATTCGAAAGATCGTACCCTAACTTATGGGGTTTCGATTTTCTCGACAAATCTAAAAACGCGAATCATTTTAAACAAATTTTCTTAAATGCTCTCGGGAATTAACGAAAAGTCGTGTTCTAACTCACGGGACATGATCTCTTTCCTAAACTCGAGATAATCAAAGATCTTTTAAAATAAATAAATTTTGGCAATTCATTCGCGCCTCAGGAATTCAAGACATTGTGTCCTAACTTACAAGATGCGATTCTTTTTCTCGATCAACGTGAAGTATGCCATTTTTCTTTTCAAATATTTTTCGTATTTCAACAAAAGATCGTATTTTAAATCTCTTCAAAGTTTACAATTTTCGACATTAAGACATTAACTAATCAACTAGGTACCAATTTTTGGGCGTTACGAGGGTGCTAATCCTTCCTCGTACGTAACCGACTCCCGAACCTGTTTTCTTGAATTTCGTGGACCAAAATCGTTGTTTTAATAAAATCAAATCGTTTATTAAAAACAACCACTTTTCGAAGTGACCCGATCACACCTCATCAAAAAAGATTGGTGGCGACTCCCACATTCGATTTTATTTTTTTTCAAAACCCAAGTCGACCCTGTTTTATCAAGAAATGGTGTCAACACTACAATTTCCACCAGTCCAATGAATAGACTAGATCCACAATAAGGTAATAAAGTTTGTTCTCATGCATTAGTGCATTAATATTGATTATCAAGAATAACAAGAAGCTACATTAAAGCAATACAAAATTTCCCTTATTACCCACAGAACCCACAAGAAAAAGTTCCATTAAACCCATACCATTTAAATTAAGAATTGGAAATGGATATATTAAACTCTTACAGCTTAAATAATCAAGCCTCATGAAATTCATACATTCTACTAACCATAACCCACAATTTCCACCAGTCTAATGAATAGACTAGATCCACAATAAGGTAATAAACTTTGTTCTCATGCACACACCTTGCACACTAGATTCTGAGATTATGTTGCAGCCATAGAACATTTATCCAAGCCACATTCCAGTAGTGACACCAAAAATCTATTGAATGTAATGCCACAATCAAGCAGAAGCACAAATGGGAAAGCTATGGTTAAGGGTAGTTATTGCATTTCAATTTTAAAAGTTTAGAACAATGATTAGATCCGTGAAGACTAGAATTGACCTGACCACAGAGACGAAGCAAGACCTTGTTGAGTTACCTCTAGAGTTCAAAGATGTCTTTGTATGATCATACCAGTGTATGCCTCGATTCTTATAATGAAACATACAAAACAGCACGATGTCAGAAATTTGCAGTGCGAACGATACAATTCTTTGTCGGGGCAATGCCTTTCTCATTGAGTCAGTATAGCTTTGCCCATTTGAGGTCGAGCTTCCATTTCTTCAAGTTCTGTGGGATTTTATCCTGATTAAGAAGGAACATCCAAATTTTGGAGATAATCTACGATCTATGTCATTTCCAGAGTCATTAGATCCGTCTAAACACATGCCTTGCTCAAGTGGAAAATCTGAGTTTGCAGCAGTTTCATTCATGTCATTGATATCTGAGGACTCATAATAAGTACCAAAGAATATAAAAAAGAATGTATAAATTTGTGAATAATTATTTATACAATATGATTATGAATGAATGAATGATGTGGAAGAAAATCCAAAAGAATGAAATAATGAGAAATAATTATTCAAAAAGAATGAAAGAATATTGGCTCAAAAAGGAATGCAAAGATGTATTTTATTAGAATAATAACGTTCAGACATTAACCTATTTCACAAAGGAATTTCTATCGCTTTAGGCTAAAAACAACAAAAATGTTCTGAACATTACTCTAAATAAGCTCTAATAACTACAGAGATTTTTGCTTGATTGTGGCATTACATTCAATAGATTTTTGGTGTCACTACTGGAATGTGGCATGGATAAATGTTCTATGGGTGTAATATAATCTCAGAATCTAGTGTGCAAGGTGTGTGCATGAGAACAAAGTTTATTACCTTATTGTGGATCTAGTCTATTCATTAGTTTGGTGGAAATTGTGGGTTATGGTTAGTAGAATGTATGAATTTCATGAGGCTTGATTATTTAAGCTGTAAGAGTTTAATATATCCATTTCCAATTCTTAATTTAAATGGTATGGATTTAATGGAACTTTTTCTTGTGGGTTCTGTGGGTAATAAGGGAAATTTTGTATTGCTTTAATGCAGCTTCTTGTTATTCTTGATAATCAAAATTAATGCACTAATAGTTTGACTACGTGGTTGACCAGGCACTGGATCAAGAGGCTTCTACTGATCTGAAATAGGTCATGCTTGTTAAGGCATTATTAAATGCTCGTGACACACTGCTTGCAGAGCTGCAAAAACTTAGTGATGCCATTAACCATGCTGTTGATTTGACTGAATTTATCTTCAAAATGAATGATATGAAGTTATTTGATTCCTTTCTGCAAGAACCGGCTGCTGCTGATGCTGACGATTCAGCACAAGGCAAGCCACAAAATGGTCTTGAGGTCCTTGCTTTATGTTATCGAATAGTGTACTCTTATTCTTATTTTTTTATTTTAATAAATTAAAATTATAACACCTTTGTCTCTTAACAGAGAGTAAATGGCATATTAGAGTTTCTAAGTGATAGATTGCTCCATGATTTATCGAATGATGATGTACTTAAAATATTTAATTTATCGGGTGATCAAGTGTTTTATTTATGGAACACTTTCCTGAATTTCCATAGGATAGCACATACATCTTCACTTCCTGTTCTTGCTGTTAAACATTTTCTCCCCTAAATGTAGGCTTGTTATGCTCAGTATCCCTCTTATTAAAACTTAAGTCTCTTTCCAGGGATAGTAAGATACGGATATTGGACTTCCTTCGTGATGAATGGGCTAAAGATCGAAGAGCTGAATGGTTAATATGGATGGTGTACTCCAAAGTTGACATGCCTCATCGTTACATAAATGGCAGTTTTGATGAGTCTTCCCACCAAATCGTGCATAAGAGGGGTTCAAGTTTGTGGAAATTAACAGATGATGTAATTACTCATTTATGTTTTTATTTCTTGGCTGACATAATCGGCTATGAACAACAATAATTTTTTTCAATTTCAAATTCATCTTGTGGAATGCAGCCTGCACAGATGGCAGCTATGCGGGCTGAGCTTCATCGGCAAAGTATTGCACAAATGAGGGTAAGTCCTTATATTTAATACTTATTGTTTTTATTTACATATGCCTTAGTTTACCGGTAATGATTGTTTGCACACAGATGAACAACCGATCAATCCAAGACATGCATATATTTAGAGATCCTTCAGGAATTCCTATTGTAATTATAGAGCATGTAATGAATGCACCTCAACATACTTCTAGTGATAACTTGTACATGAGGAACTTGGACATAATAGATTCAATTACCACAAGCACTGTTCCTAGTTCTGAAGCTGTGAAAAAGCTATCAAGTGCAAGTGCTGCGCAAAGTGGCCGTGATTTAAAGATTGTCATCTTTGTACATGGTTTTTAGGCAAGTTTCTTCTCTCCCACAACATGGGTATTGTTAAGTTGGGTGACTCATCTAGTGCAGAAAGCCATCTACCCAATCATATTGACAATGGGATGAATGCAATGTATGAAGAAGTGTTGGGAAGCATTCACATCAATGCCATATATGAAGACGCAAAGGAAAAAGGACCTTGTTAGATACCCACCCTTATAAATCTGGAGTGTTCTAAGCAATTAGCTTGCGGAAGAAATCTCTATGGTTATCAGAGCTTATTTAGAGTAATGTTCAGAACATTTTTGTTGTTTTTAGCCTAAAGCGATAGAAATTCCTTTGGGAAATAGGTTAATGTCTGAACGTTATTATTCTAATAAAATACATCTTTGCATTCCTTTTTGAGCCAATATTCTTTCATTCTTTTTGAATAATTATTTTTGATTATTTCATTCTTTTGGATTTTCTTCCACATCATTCATTCATTCATAATCATATTGTATAAATAATTATTCACAAATTTATACATTCTTTTGTATATTCTTTGGTACTTATTATGAGTCCTCAGATATCAATGACATGAATGAAACTGCTGCAAACTCAGATTTTCCACTTGAGCGAGACATGTGTTTAGACGGATCTAATGACTTTGGAAATGACATAGATCGTAGATTATCTCCAAACTTGTTGAGGATGGTAGAACAAGAGGATAAACAAATCCTACCTCTCAAGGAATCATTAGAAATTGTGAGCTTTGTGAAGACTAGAATTGACCTGACCACAGAGACGAAGCAAGACCTTGTTGAGTTACCTCTAGAGTTCAAAGATGTCTTTGTATGATCATACCAGGGTATGCCTCGATTCTTATAATGAAACCTACACAACAGCACGATGTCAGAAATTTGCAGTGCGAACGATGCAATTCTTTGCCGGGGCAATGCCTCTCTCATTGAGTCAGCATAGCTTTGCCCATTTGAAGTCGAGCTTCCATTTCTTCAAGTTCTGTGGGATTTTATCCTGATTAAGTGTAACAGCCCGATTCTAGGCGTAGTCAGAATAGTGGTTTCTGTCGTAGTGGCGCCCCAAAAGGCTCTATATCAAGGAAAATTCTTCGAAAAGGGATAACAATGACTTGCTTAATCCTATGGGTTCAGATCCAATTCAAAAAAAATCAAAAAATCAAAATCAAAATCAAAAGCAAAAAAAAAATAAAAAGAAAAATTAAAATAAAAAATAAAAGAAAAAGAAGAAAAATGAGAGGTCAAGGCGAAAACTCGCAAAGGGCGCTTTGACCAAAGGTGGATTTGAGTTGAAAACTCGAAAAGGGCGACTCAAATTTTGAGCAAAATGGGGCATGGACATCACCATTATCGAAGACTTCTAATGGGCATTGCTTTATTTTTTGAGAGGCTACTTCATGGATCAAGGTCATCCTATACCGATACAGAATTTCAAAGAGGATGGTATTGGAAAATGCATTGAACTTAAATGATAGCACGATAACTAAGGTCTGAAATCAATTCAGAAGCAGACACCACGCTTTGTCATCGAATTACCTAGAGGTGAACAAGACCTGGCATGAGAAATTACCATTTGCCCTCATTGCTTGTCGAACATCTGTACTGGGGCAACACCTCTCTTTTTGGTTTACAGGATTGAGGTAGTTTTACCTATTGAAATCCCCTCATTGCTTGTTGGAGGGATTCAATCTCGATGTGATCAGTTGGCCCTAGGAAAAGGGTTAAAAGCTATTCATCAAGGTCGGATGTACCATAAATAAATGATATGAGCTCATAATAAACAGGCTCGTCCTAGAGAATTCCACAGGAGGGCTGGATGTTGAAAGAAGATCCTTCCTCAAAGAAAGGATTCTAGAGGGCAATGAATGCCAAATCGGGAATGTCTCTATATTGTAAAGATGACCATTTTTAGAGGAGCACTGATCCTGAGTGAGATTGTTAATCCTATAAAATCGGATCCAATCAAGAAACACGTCGTTTAAAGAAGAAAAAAGAACCAAGGTGAAAACCCGCAAAGGGCACTTTTGAGTAAAAAAAATGAAAATAAAAATGAAAATGAAAATGAAAATGAAAAATGAAAAATGGAGGGGCTAAGGGGAAAACCCGCAAAGGGCATCTTAGACTAAAGGGGATTTGAGTTGAAAACCCGAAAAGGGCGGCTCAAATATTGATCAGAATGGGGCATGAGGTGATCAGAGCAATTCAAATTTTGATCAGATTGGGGCATGTGGTGATCTTGTTATACCTGAATTAACAGGAAAGGGTAGGCGACATCTTGGGGCATCGACAAAGCAATGTAGATCTCCTAAACACATGTCAAACTCAGAATGGTCTTCAGAAAATTTGTACAGAGAAGTTCAAGCTGCGATATCTGGGGCACCCAATTCTCATATTATTTATATTGAATTTGTTGTTCTTGGAATACTTTATTATTTTCCAAGATATGCATTCCCAACCAATTTCTTTATTATCCTTCTTTACTATTTTGGATAATTTATTCATTTTGAGTTATGCTCATAAATAAAACACTTGATCACCCGATAGATTAAATATTTTAAGTACATCATCCTTCGATAAATTATGGACCAATCTATCATTTTGAAACTCTAATCTGCCATTTACTCTCTGTTAAGAGACAAAGGTGTTATCATTTTAATATATTAAAACACAAAAATAAGAATAAGAGTACACTGTTCGTTAACATAAAGCAAGGACCTGAAGACCATTTCCTGGCTTGCCTTGTGCTGAATCTTCAGGATCAGCACCAACCGGTTCTTGCAGAAATTCATATCGTTCATTTTGGAGATAAATTTAGTCAAATCAATGGCATGGTTAGTGGCATCACAAAGTTTTTGCAGCTCCGCAAGCAGTGTATCATTAGCATTTAATAATGCCTTAACAAGCATGACCTGTTTTAGATCAGTAGAAGCCACTTGATCCAGTGCCTGGTCAACCACATAGTCAAACTATTAGTGCATTAATATTGATTATCAAGGATAACAAGAAGCTGAATTAAAGCAATACAATGAATTTCCCTTATTACCCACATAACCCACAAGAAAAGTTCCATTAAACCCATACCACTTAAATTATGGCTATATTAAACTCTTACAGCTTAAATAATCAAGCCTCATGAAATTCATACATTTTACTAACCATAACCTACATGTAGGGCCCAATTTTTGACCCTAGTCCCAACTACCCAGGCCCAAATACAACACCCAAAGCCCAAACTATCCCACAGCCTAAATGGCCCAAAACAATAATCAAACAAAAAGAAGAAGCAGGAAATCCTAGTACCCCACTTGCCACCGCCCTAAGCTCCGCGCTCCACTTGCCTCTGCTCCACCGCCACTGTCATGGCATCAAGTACCTGCAAACATTTAAAGAGAAACGACAGCACTAACAATGAATGAGATGTATAAAAGCCGAACTTGGCTATCGTTTTAGGGGTTCGGCTTCCCCTATTTTCTTTTTGTAAAAACATCACTTAGAAATATAAAGAAAAGAGAAACAGATTCCAGCAAAAAGAAAGCATAAAAGGATCCAATGTCTCTTCCCTTTTTTATTTTTATTTTTATTTCATTTCGAAACCATCTATCAATTTACCATTTTTTATACACACAGCAAATACATTTATATATAAAAAGGGAGTTAAAAAAGGGAGAGTTATACCTGCTTTTAGATCATCTGAAAAGAGGGATTTTGGCCCTCCGATTATCGTGTACGGCGGTGCCGGCACTGGTGACCAGTGGCCGGAAAGACGGCGATTGGCTTGACGCCGTCTGGGCCCTCAGACCCGTCTGTAGAAAACAAAACCTTTTTTTTTAAAAACAGAGAAGAAATGATTTTTTTAAAAGAATTTCGGGCTTATATAGGGCCCTCCAAACTACGTCGTTTCACCTCTAGGATCCGCACGTTTTTGTTCGAGGGGATATTTTCTACTTTAGTCCTCCCGCTTTTTAAGGATTGTTTAATTAACTTTTTTGTTTTTTAATTTTTTCCCCGTAATATTTTCATGATTACAAATTAATCCTCGCTGGAACGGTGCCGTTTAACCAAAATGGGAAAATTTCCCTTTCGCTCCTCTCTCTTTCGCGTGCCTTACTATTTAATCCTTTTATTTTTATTTTTAATTTCGAGCCCAAAGTTTAATGTTGTTTTCAATTTAATCCTATTTTACTGTTTAGCTTATTTTATTTTAAAAATTAATTGTTTCAACATCATTAATATTATTATATAATATAATTACTATATTATTATTGTTATTATAATACTTGTACATTACACATATTTTATACTTCGTAATCTATATATTTATTGATGTATTTTGTTTTTTTTACATGCATATTTTAAAACATATATATATATACATACCTATATTTTATAATCTATATATATACATGCATTTTTATTTATAATTATAAAGTGTACATGCCTACGTTATCTTAATATATATACACATACTTTACAATATATATATAAGCATACATTTATCCTTTTATTATTATTTATGTACATATTTACGTATTTATATACTTTTCTAATATATATTATATATATTTTATACCTTATATTATTTATATATCTTTATATACACATTTTTTATTTTCATATATATATTTAATAAATCTTATATATATATATCTTTTATACATATTTTTAATTTTTATATACACATGCTTGCATATTCCTTATTATATATACACATTTACATATGCATATACCCTTTTGCATCTGTTCACTTATTTATTTGTTTATTCACGCTAACCTACTTATATACTCATTGTTCAGCATGTTATTAATTCATTTTTTCATATCTCATTTTGTTGCTATCGTTCGTATCACGTCACACTATCGTATTTATTGTTATTTCGCATGCGTATCCAATGTAATTTATTTTCGCATTCTTTATATTTTTACTTTATTCAATATATAAAAACTTATTTTTTTCGTGTTTCGATTATTCAAAAGATTGTACCCTAACTTACGGGGTTTTGATTTTCTCGACAAATCTAAAAACGCGAATCATTTTAAACAAAGTTTCTTAAATGCTCTCGGGAATTAACGAAAAGTCGTGTTTTAACTCACGGGACATGATCTCTTTCCTAAACTCGAGATAATCAAAGATCTTTTAAAATAAATAAATTTTGGCAATTCATTCGCGCCTCAGGAATTCAAGACATTGTGTCCTAACTTACGGGATGCGATTCTTTTTCTCGATCAACATGAAGTATGCCATTTTTCTTTTCAAATATTTTTCGTATTTCAATAAAAGATCGTATTTTAAATCTCTTCAAAGTTTACAATTTTCGAAATTAAGACATTAACTAATCAACTAGGTACCAATTTTTGGGCGTTACGAGGGTGCTAATCCTTCCTCGTACGTAACCGACTCCCGAACCTGTTTTTTACAATTTTGTGGGCCAAAATCGTTATTTTAATAAAATCAAATCGTTTATTAAAAACAACCACTTTTCGAGGTGACCCGATCACACCTCATCAAAAAAGATTGGTGGCGACTCCCACATTCGATTTCATTTTTTTTCAAAACCCAAGTCGACCCCGTTTTATCAAAAAATGGTGTCAACACTACAATTTCCACCAGTCCAATGAATAGACTAGATCCACAATAAGGTAATAAACTTTGTTCTCATGCACACACCTTGTACACTAGATTCTGAGATTATATTACAGCCATAGAACATTTATCCATGCCACATTCCAGTAGTGACACCAAAAATCTATTGAATGTAATGCCACAATCAAGCAGAAGCACAAATGGGAAAGCTATGGTTAAGGGTAGTTATTGCATTTCAATTTTAAAAGTTTAGAACAAACCTGAGTAGATCCATCAATGCTTTCACCAGAAACATCATTAGTTGTAGAATAAGCAATGCCGAAATGATTCAACAGGTCAAGTTACTTCAACATATCATCAAAGCACAATTTTACTTTAATAAATGAAACCACCCCTCTCCCTTTATCTCATTCCCCCCAAACAACCACCCCCGCCACCACCCTGAAAAAGGTTCGGAAGAGGAGATGAGAGGAATACGGTTGGTGAGAAGGTTAGTCATCATTGTTTCTAGATCTGAGACAAACCTGGGTACCTTCGTGTGGACCTTGCGAGAACCAGTTTTTAGCAGAGTCGTGTGAACACTTACATCCACAAGAACAGCATGAAATGCATCAAAGTAAACAGGGCAATAAGAATGAAGTCCTAAAAGAGCTTTAGGAGGAATTGGGAATTCATGGATGGCAGCCGGGCAATAATCAGGAGAAGCCCAAAAATCAGAACTGATTGAATGCATCCCAATCAATTATGGGCAGTTTTAACTTAGAAAAAAAATTGATAAGAGAAATGAAACACATTAGCACAAGGAATATAAGTATAAACTTTAAATTTTAATCATCCATGCGTAAATAGGAGTTCTTAACTTACCCATTCACCAATACAGGAGCATATAGAAGCTCAAACTCCAAGATGGCAGCTGATGAGGGAGGACCCTGTCGGATAATGCTACATCAGTGCCAAAATGAGAAACAAAATTGACTTTCATGGCTAGACAATAGCCAAACAGAATCAAAGTAGAAAAGCTTCTATACATTTCCTTTCTGAGTAGCAAAATTAGATTGAAAGAAAACCCTGTCGACTTTCAGGAAGATCCAATATCATTTCTATTTTCATATGGTTGGAGTAGAGATTTTAGCATCTGTTAGATTAGAGGTATCAGAAGGCAGAGAAAGGTTTCTGGTTGGTAACGTATTTGGTGTGCTTCCCTGTTCAAGGGAATGCAGAAATACACAAGAAAGAGATTGGCTACCTGATTTTCAGGAATAGGTAGATCAAAGGCAACCATGATAGAGAGATAAACATCCTGTCTCGCATATTTGATTCGAAAAGGCTGTGCTGCAAAACTGTTGTCCGTACCATCAATCCTCCATACTCCAAATATTTCATCAGAAACAAGACTTGGGGCTGCAAGATCTTCTAATCTTATTAACAAAGAATTGCTCTCTAAAACACTACTGCATTAAGCTTTCAGAGTGAAGTATAAAACTCATTAAATAAGTAGGAGAAAACAACAAATAGTTCAAAAAACAATTCACCGTTCAACAGAATGAAAACCAATTGTCAGTTTTAATTAAGAATGTAAAGGACATTATATCTATTTGCTTCAACTACATCAAAATCAATCGATCAGCTAATATAGCATGCTCTTCTATCAGCAAGGACACTTCTCCTGTCTTTTATTCTTTTTTTGCGCGAAAATCTGTCAAATTAGACCGGTCAATTATAGTAAAAAATCGGAGCAACGGCCCCTCTCGAGTCTTGCCGACTAATCCGGTTCGGTCTTGGTTCGGGTCTCTTATCCGCCCATTTACCCGCCTTTGAGATTAGGAAGTTGGGCTTAAGGCCCATTATTAATTAGTTAACTAATTTATAAGTTGGATTGATTGATAAGATATTAAAAAATTATATTAATATTTATATATTTTATAGTTAAATTTAAATATTTTCATTTTAAAATTAAGTTAAAGTTTTTTTTAAGTTTTTATAATTTGAAAAAAATTTAGATTTAATTATTGTGTGTTTAATACGATATATGATTTGATTGAAAATAAAGATAGACAAATTGATAAATTTGATAGAAAATAATAATAATATAAATGATTGAATTATGATTTTTAAATCGATAAATAAGATATTAAATTTTTAATTTTTAAAATATAAAATCAAATATCAAACTCTACCAAAATGCGATTTAGAGCATATTTTGACCATTAAAAGCAAAAAAAAAAGGTTTTTCATGAAGAATTTTATGTTAATTATATAGTTCACGCAAATTATCTTTCCTGAATTTTTATTCATTGAAATAAATAAATTTAAACTAATATTTAATAATTTTTATATATTTTTTAATTTTGTTATATAAATATTCATGAAACTATAGACTTGTCAATCTCATAAAATAAAAAATAATTGAAAAAATAAAAAATAAAAAACCCTTTTCCTTTATTTGATAATAAAATGAAGGGAATAAATCCTAAAACATACAGTTCTTAGGCACCAATAAAATAGTGCCACATCTTAAAATCTAAAGATAATAAAGTATTATTATACATTCATCTATGTCTATTATCTTCTCCAACTTAATTTAAATTTAATTTACTTAAAATAATTAATATTTTAAATTATAAACAAACATATTTTTTTTCTTTTACAATTTTTAATCATTTTTATGTTTTCCATAAGTTAATTTTTTTATGCAACTAATTTAACAAAAAAAGGTTTCTAGGTAGTGGATTTTTTTTCTTTTTTTTTTTCATTTTAATTTCTTTTTATTTCATATTATATATTTTTTAAAAGTAAAAATTATATTGCATTAAATCTTTTCAATTATACAATACAATATTTTCTTCATGTCTTAGTTAAGCAAATATGTCGATTTTAAAAAGAAATTAGGATTTTAGGCCGTTCTTTCCCGAAATTTAGGGAAATAGTATTTTATATATAAAACATTAAAATAAAATAAAAATTTATAAAAATTCATAGAAAATCATAAAAATGCATTTTTAATGATTTAATATATAAAATGTTTGTTTTTTTTCACATGGAACCATCTTAGTATGCCACGGGGTAAAAACAGCCAGGAAAAAACTGGCACCCATAGCTTTGTAACCTTGATCGTTTACTTTAATGGTCAAAAAGTTTAATTGATTGTAATTTTAACGTTCAATGGCTCAAATGAGTGAAATAAAAAAATTTAGGGGATTTATTGGTAAAAGAAAGAAGATGTAGCCAAATAAACAACAGCAACAATGTTGAACCTTGAAATTCTGTTGTTGTGTATTCAGTGTAAATTGTATTATATGTGGTTAATAATTGTAAATTGCAGCGTTGAATAATGAAATTTCCAATATCTGCATTGATGATTAAATTGCAAAATTCAATAAATTTAAAGGGAATCTTAATGGAATTATACATATTGATTTCAAACGGTGAAGTAAAAGTAATTTAATTTATAGCTGAAGAGTCTGCAATCTATTAGCGACACTTGTGATGCTGACAAGTTGGAGAAAGAAGAGACATTGATCAACTCACAAATTCGATTGCAAGAAGATGCTAAAAAGGCTAAAAGGAAAAACCAAAAAAATGGAAAAAGTAGTCAAGGATTGGCTGTCGAAGGCTGAAAAGGCCTTGAAAATAAAATGCAAGCAAATCCAAAGTGTTGCAATTGCTTTCCTAATTTGTGTTGGAACATGACGAGACCTTCTCTTCATCGTTTTGTTCGTACGACATGAAGAGCTTCCATAAAGCATTTTTTGACCTACATGAATTCCTCGAAGCATTGGTTTACGAGTCAAAATATATAGCTACTTCTCGAACTTCGAATGTCATCTTTTGGTTTACGAGTACATGCCAAATGGAAACCTTTGGGATGTTCTACATAAAGGATGGTTCCATTTCGCACTTGGGTTTGCACAAGGCTTAGCATACCTTCCCCATCATCTATTACCACCAATCATTCATAGACATCAAACCAACCAACATCCTACTTGATATGAATTATCAACCCAAAGTTGCCGATTTCAGAATAGCCAAAGTATTGAAAGATTCAGCCTCTACAATCATAGCAGGCACATATGGTTACTTAGCCCCTGGTAAGACACGTCATGTTATTTCATATGTTATTTCATTTTGTTGTTGTTGAACTTAATGTGATTGTTGGTTATGACAGAGTATGCATATTCGAATAAAGTGACAATGAAGTGCGATGTTTATAGTTTCGGGGTGGTGTTGATGGTGTTGCGGAAGCGACGATAATATTAATAACAATATTATCAGAAATATTTAGATAATTATTATGCCAACAATTATACTAAGAAAATTCCCAGTTAAATTGGAGGGGTCACAATGGTCCCGCTTAAAACCCAACAACTAGACAGAACTCACTTAGATATTTATAGCAATAATAACTAAATAAATATAACCAACATAAAGCTATTAAATAAAAGCAAACAAATAAGAAATATAATACCAGAGTTTTAACGAGGTTCGGCCAATTTAGCTTACGTCCTCGGACACTACCAAATTAATATTTCCTCTAGAAATATTACAAAGGAGAAGATTTTGGGATGATACAACCAAAGGGGGAGGGGTTCTATATATAACAAACCAAACCCCTCCCTTTCTATCTTTTCCTAATGTGGGATATTGCCAATATTCAACAAATCTCCACCTTGGCGATATTCCACATCTTCGAACATCTTCTCATAACACAAACTTCAATAGTGTCTTCAAATTTGCAACCAATCGCCTTCTTCCCTTTTGGTAGTTGTGCCAGCTTCCACGTCTTGTTTTTCTCTAGAGATTGCATTTCCTCTTCCATTGCACCTAACCATCTATTATTCTCTAAACTCTGAATGGCTTCGGTGTAAGTGGATGGAATATTATCAACAACTGGAAGTGCATAAGCTACCATGTCAGTGAAACGAGCAGGTTTCTGAATTTCTCGTCTCTGCCTTCTGACTGCAATTGGCTCTGATTGCTGTTGAGGTTCTTGGGTAGAAACCTCTTCCTCATCTGACTCTGCATCTGCCAATGAAGAATCACTAGTGGTACCTTTTGCTGGAATTACCACACTCTGCTCAAACTCCACCTGCTGCGGAGTACACTCCACCTGCTGTGAAGTACTACTCACTCCTTCTGGATTTACCTTATTCAACATGGCAGATTCATGAAAGGTAACATCCCTACTGATTATCGTCTTCTTTGCCTCTAGACACCACAAACGATATCCCTTAACACCAGCATTGAAGCCCATGAATAGAGCCTTCTTTGCTCTTGGATCTAACTTTGATTCTTTCACATGATAATATGCAATAGAACCAAAAATGCGCAAGGTGTCATAATCAGTAGCAGGTTTTCCATACCATTTCTCCAAAGGAGTCTTGCCATTTATAGCAGATGATGGCAAATGATTGATGAGATGTTGAGCGTACGTCACAGCCTCAGTCCAAAACTTTCTATCTAATCCAGCATTAGATAACATACATCGAACTTTCTCCACAAGCGTTCGATTCATACGCTCTGCCACCCCATTCTGTTGCGGTGTTCCACCTACGGTGAAGTGCCTTACTATGCCACAATCTTGGCATATCTTCAGGAAAGGATCGCTTTTATATTCTCCACCGTTGTCTGATCGGAGAACCTTAATCTTCCTTCCTGTCTGATTTTCAACTTTAGTTTTCCACTTAAGGAAAACTTCAAGCACCTCATCTTTGTTCTTCATAGGAAACACCCAAACTCGTCTGGAAAAATCATCAATAAAGGTGACAAAATAACGTCTTCCTCCAAGTGATGGAGTCTTGGACGGTCCCCATACATCAGAATGCACATAATCCAGAATACCTTTAGTATTGTGAATCCCAGTGCCAAATTTCACCCTTCGTTGTTTTCCCAGAACACAATGCTCGCAAAATTCAAGTTTGCAAGTCTTTGTACCTTTCAATAATCCTTGCTTGGCTAGAGTTTGCAAGGATTTTTCACCAGCATGGCCCAAACGCATATGCCACAGCTGTGTTGCCTCAGCGTCCTTCTTGGTACTCGAAATTGCTGCTGCTGTTGTCCCGACCACTGTACTACCTTGGTAGTAATACAGATTGTTCTTTCTTATGCCTTTCAACATCACCAATGCTCTTGAAGTTGCTTTAAGAACTCCATCTCGTATTGTCACAACTAGGCCTTTAGATTCTAACGACCCCAAAGAGATGAGATTCTTCTTCAACTTTGGGACATATCGTACATCCCGCAAAATTCTAGTAGATCCATCATGACTCCTCAGTTTAATTGAACCTATCCCGGCTATTTTACATGTGTTATCATTACCCATGTAAACAACCCCTTCATCTAGTTTTTGAAATTCAAAGAACCATTCCCGAATGGGACACATATGATAGGAACAACCAGAATCCATGATCCACTCATCTGCATATAATGTTGAAGATGTCATACTAAGAGAAAAGTCTGACTCTGCTTCACTATTGCATTCTGCAACATTTGCATCTTGCGGAGTCTTCCCTTTTTTCTTCAATTTTGGACAATCTTTCTTCCAATGTCCTTTTTCTTTGCAAAAAGAACATTCATCTTTGGCAACAGCTCGACCTTTGGACTTTCTTCTCTTCCCCTTAGACTGACTTTGCTGACGACCTCTTGTTACCAATGCTTCCACTGCTGCTTCACCTGAACCTTTCAACTTATCCTTTCGGCGTAGTTCATAGCTATACAATGCAGCAGTTACTTCATTGAAAGTTACTTCCGATTTTCCATGAAGTAGAGTAGTTTCAAGGTACTCAAACTCCTCAGGAAGCGATCCCAACAACATTAACGCCAAGTCTTCGTCTTCAAAAGTCACATCCAAATTCAACAAATCAGCCACCAGCTGATTAAAATTGGTAATGTGCTCGTTCATCGTGGTACCAGGAACATAACTGAAACGAAACAGTCTTTTCTTCATATGTAACTTATTTTGACTGTTCTTCTTCAGAAATTTCTCCTCCAATGCTTTCCACAATTTACTTGCAGAAGTCTCTTTACTGAATGCATACTTCTGCTCTCTGGAAAGACATGATCGAATTGTACCACATGCCAATCGGTTGATGGTCTTCCATTCTTTATCATCAACCCCTTCTGGTTTTTCTTCCTCAATGGCAATATCTAGACCCTGTTGAAAGAGGGCATCTAGAAGCTCACTTTGCCACATGCCGAAATGACCTGTTCCATCAAAAATTTCCACTACAAATCTCGTATTTGCAGTTCCAATCCTCGGCAAAATGTACGAAGTGGAAGTTGTTGATATGGATGGTTTTTCTTCTGTCATTTTTGCCATAGCTTCTACTTAATAGCCACCAAATGCAGAATACCCACAAGCTTTAGGAAATGTTTCTGATGTGTAAGATCAGACTAAGCTGCAAACACAGAGCATACTACAAAACCTTGGCTCGGATACCAATTGTTGCGGAAGCGACGATAATATTAATAACAATATTATCAGAAATATTTAGATAATTATTATGCCAACAATTATACTAAGAAAATTCCCAGTTAAATTGGAGGGGTCACAATGGTCCCGCTTAAAACCCAACAACTAGACAGAACTCACTTAGATATTTATAGCAATAATAACTAAATAAATATAACCAACATAAAGCTATTAAATAAAAGCAAACAAATAAGAAATAAAATACCAGAGTTTTAACGAGGTTCGGCCAATTTAGCTTACGTCCTCGGACACTACCAAATTAATATTTCCTCTAGAAATATTACAAAGGAGAAGATTTTGGGATGATACAACCAAAGGGGGAGGGGTTCTATATATAACAAACCAAACCCCCTCCCTTTCTATCTTTTCCTAATGTGGGATATTGCCAATATTCAACAGATGGAACTAATAACAGGGAAGAAACCAGTGGATGCCGATTTCGGAGAGTAAAAGAACATTGCATATTGGGTTACAACAAAGCTGGATACAAAGGAAGGGGTAATGGAGGTCATACACAAGAACTTGGGGTCATTTAAGGATGAGATGATTCAAGTTCTTAGAATTGCAATGAGTTGTACGTGTAAGAATCCATCTCAACGTCCAACAATGAATGAGCTTGTTCAATTGTTGATTCAGACAGACCTTTGCTTAATAGATCCTTACAAGTTTTCAACAAAGACCAGAGAAGCATCAAATGTCACAGAGAACCAATCAGAAGAGGTAGAATCATAACAACTTAAAGCTTTTTCTCTTTTGATTAAATTTTGCTGATTTAAATCACTATAAACTACTTTATGGCAACACACAGCATGTATATGAAATCATTGCATAGCTTCCAATAGCTTTGCTCTCTGTATGTATGTATGTATGTATGTATTACAAGGACCCGACACCAAAGCAAACATCAAGAAGCACAAAACATGCTATTAAATTTTTTTCTCATATTTATCTAAGTTGGTGAGGAAGCCGAACTGAGTCAGACGACGATGGCCTGAACTCTGGAAGAAAGAACGACAATGAGTGTTCTTTCGAAGATAAGAGTGAACAGAATGAGGAAGAAATGAAAGGAGTGATTTGCGAAAGTAAAACCCTCAAAAAAGAAAATGACAGATGCAACTGACGAGACGAGGTGCTCACTTCCCGTTTCACTATGCTTGGTTGTTTTGTATTTTATTTAGTTTTGAGCTTTTTTTTTTAACAGGCCTAGTGGCCTTTTATTTATTTAAACTTTGTTTGCTTTTAATAAATAAAATATAGTCCATTTTATAACAAAAAGTTAAACTTTTAAGTTGGAGATAGGGTGACAAAAAAAGAGTAGATATATTCATTCAAATCAGTACATGAATTGTTCTAAAAAATCCAGATTCTAAAAGAGAGTAAAAAGTACCTAATGATGAACTATTTGATTGAATCAGATAGTTTACTAACAAGAAGGAAACAATGCTTGTTTTTCACAATGCTGGGCTCTCAAGTTGAGTTTCCCACTTTGTGCCTGAAATGATAAAAGCAGTGGCAGTAAATTGGTAAAATTGGGTTAAACAATTCACAATAAGAAAGTTCTAAAAAAATGTAGATGATGATGATGGTTCATGGTTGATTGAAACATTATAAAGGCCACTCATATATAAAGAACTTGAAGTCCTAATTTGTGTATATGCAGGGAGATATATGACAAAACTTTGGCTATCACTCAACTTATTGAGACTTTGAAAAAACACCAGTTATATGTTGAAACTCTATTCTAGCATAATTGCAACCAAATTCAAAATATATGTAGAATATAATTAATTATCAAACCAATTGGGTATAATAATTGCAACCAAAGTGATAGAAGGAAAACATTTTTCCGTTCACAGTACAACAAAACTCTCATTACAGGATTTATGTGTAAAATGGTTAAAGGTTGGATACTTCTTTTCATCATGGCATAAGGAAAACAGTGTGTCAAGCTTCACCAGGACACAAGTGATACTATATGTGATACGGGGTTGCGCGCGGACCAAGATCGAGTTGCCAAGTCACGAGAAACTCCTACGAAAACCCTAAACAATTAGATCTGAAACGAAACAGAAAATTAAAAGATTAGATTTTTGAATTTTCAGATCTGAAATAAAATCCCCAAATCAGCAAAGAATCAAATTGAGAATAGAAATAAGTGTTAGGGTTCTTGAAACCCTCAAGGAGATTGTGATTCTGCCCAATTGAACACCAAGATAGTTTTCCCCAAATTTCGACAATCTAATTTCACCCAAAAGAGTATGGAAAAACCCTAGAAATTGGGGATTTTTGGGCTGATTCCTTAAGATAGAAAAAGGCTGAAAACACAATAAGAACAGAAAATAGATTAGATAATGATTCAGCACAAGTAGAAATAAAGAAAGAATTGACAGTAAGAAATTAAAAGATAAGTCCTAAGAAGCCTTGAAATCTCGAAAGATCTCACAACTCCCTTCAAACGGCTCTAATCTCCCCTCCAAAGAATATCAATGGCAAGAAGAAGGTTGAAGATGGCTCCCACAATCAAAAAGATTGTTAAAACAACTTCTAAAGAAAACTCAAGAGAAAATCCTTGAAGAACTCAAAGAGAACTTTCACTCAAATCAAATCTGAAATTTTCAATGTAATTGTAATGTAATGTAGGGTGGCTGGCCAAGCCATATAAATAGGCCTTTCAAATGTTTTCCTAATTTAATTAGAACACTAAAACTAAAACTAAAAAAAAACTCCTAATTATTTTAATATGAAAATTCGGCCAAGGGTCTTTTATTTGGGACTCTTGGACTGAATATAAAAATTTAAACTAAATAAAATAAATAAATAAATAAATAAAAATAAAACTTTACAACTTGGGCCACTTTGACAATTTGGCCTGATTTTCAACTAAGTATGGGTGGATTTCTTGATTGGGCTTGGAATCTTCTTATTGGGCCTCGCCTTCAAGAATTTGGGCTTTTGTGACTCGTATCATTCCCCCTTCCTCAAAAGATTCGTCCTCGAATCTGAAAAATCAAATGAACTCGACTTTCCTCTATCGAACGGGAGTAATGGCAATTGAGTCCACTGGAAAGAATAGCCATGAAATAGTAAATAGCAACGGAAACAAGCTTGTAGTCCAATCATAAGCATAACAGAACAGGTATAACGCATGTGAATGGACAGATTCAGATTACCATGCAAACAATCTAATTTACTCACCACTGCCTCGTCAAATATTTGAAACAAAGATGGACATGTTTTAAGGCATTCAGTCGTCTCACATTGTTCCCACAAACCATGAATAAATTGCGAGTAATAAATCAAATGGTAAACATAATCGTCACAATTAGGTATTTGAAAAGATTTACATGGTTCACAGAGTTGCATAATCATACCATGCATTAATCGACGGTCTATAGATTCACTCACACATGCATTATCAAAAACAAGAATCTTTTTATCAACCATCAAAACAGATAGATCATCAATAAATAAAATAGGACAGTCAAGCACGTTTCGATCTAAGTGTTCATCAACACGATCTTTATCACTATTCGAGGAGTACAAAAGTGTTTCAAAGGTTTCAAGCATCTTACCTCGATAAGCAGAAGAATAAGGGTCGATTTTACCTTTTTCATTTAAAACAAACCTTCGCTCATCGGGGGCATAGTGTAGTCGAATCTCCGTTGTTGAGTTAACCTTTGTCAAATGGAACTCAAACTTCATGTACAACCACATAAACTGTTTAAGGCACGAATATAAATTGAAAACAAATTTGGAAAATTTCGTTACCTTATTCTCCAAAACAGATTTGGACGAATTCGAGGATTTTACACAAGGTAAATCAAGAGAATAACAAATCACGCTTCTTTTCGTAATGACTTTATCAACCACAATCGAAGAGTAACAATTAATCGGATCAAAATGAGGGGATCTTTTAAGAACTAAGTCACCAAAAGTTTTATTAATAATTTTCAAATCTGCACTGGACTCGGTTTCTAAAATTTCCTTACATCGCTTACCTTCGGGATCATGTAGTGTGATTTCATCTTTGCCTAAGTTGATCGTATGAAAGCGTCTTTCATTTGAGAGGTATTGAAGTTGAAAGTTATCTTTCGATCTTTCGGGAACCTGAAAAGTAGCAACACAAGAAAAATTCATATCTTGGTTAGTGGAAACATTCCTCACTAGCCTTTCCTCGTCTTTTTCTTTTGTTTCTTTTTCTAACTCATTTTCTCTTCTTTCTTCAACTTCTTTTTCAATTTTTTTTCTGTTTCACATTCCTTTTTACTCTCAATCTCTTTTTGCTCTTTTTCATTCTCTTTTTCTTTTTCCTCACTTGTTTTAACAGAATTTTTCAGTTTGATTTGGTCCTCATGGACTTGTTCCAGAGTGAGCGGCACTAAGGTGAGTTTTTTTTCCTTGATGCTTGAAAGAATACCTATTGGTACGACCATCGTGAGTGACTTTTCGATCCAGTTGCCACGGTTCTCCTAGCAACAAATGGCAGGCTTGAATAGGCATTACGTCGCACACAACTTCGTCTTGATACTTACCGATAGAAAATGCGATGCGCACTTGTTGAGTGACCCTAAATTGGCCTTCGTTGCTAAGCCCTTGTAGTTGATAAGGTTGTGGATGCTTGGTAGTGGTTAAGCAAAGCTTTTCCACCATCGTCGTGCTGGCTATGTTCGAGCAATTTTCACCATCAATAATAACTCTACAAAGCTTACCTTGTACGTGGCAGCGAGTATGAAAGAGATGTTCTTGTTGCTGCTCGCTCTTTGGTTTTGCCAAAGATGATTGTCCACGATCATGAAAATCATCATCCATTCTAATGACACGTCGAGGGTCGCGCCTCTGGGGTTGGTTATCCCTATCTTCTTTGATTGGATTTCGATATTGAGGTTCTTGATTCAATTGCACCTCATTGATGGTAGCAGTCAAAGCTCGAAGAGCAGCAGCCTGTTCATCCAACTGTTGTTGGAATTTTTTAAATATGTCACTATTATTATCACCTGTAGACATTTTTTTTAAAACCTGCAAAACACTCAACACTCAAAAATAAAAGTTATCAAACCTCACCGTTAATCACTCAAAAAGAAAAAATCAAATTCTCAATGAGGTCGAATTCAATCTTGTGAGTTCTTTATCAGAGTTTATATCAACCAATTAGAGAGTGGATGAACCAAACTATCAAAGAATCCTAATTTGCACTAGGATGCCAAAAACTGACGAGACACCAATTGATTCGTGTTGCACCGAGGAAGAAGTTGTGCACACGTTTAAATCCTACTAACACAAGAAACAAGAAGGTGTTAGATAACGTAAAGGAAGAATAAAGGGAAACAAATGAAAACCTACAGCTAAGAATCAATAAAAATTGCTCAAAACAGAAAACCCGAAAAACTGCGGAGTAACTTGACAACTTCATTCGAGGTGTTCCCGATCTCCAAAAATCACGAAATTAAATCTGGAGTGTCCTTATATATTGAATTTTTGATCTGGAAATTTTGGGCACCAAATTCAACCCGCTAAATCTTTTTTTAAATTTTTATTGAATTTCGTATTTTTTTTATTTTTTTGACTTTTTTGACTGATTTTTTTGCGGGAATAATTTTTTTATATTCAATCACAGTGCCAAAAACATGTATGTAAAATTTCAGATCAATCGGACAACGTTTACCCACTCAAATGAATTTTTTGTTGAACAATTTTTCTGGGTAAAACTGCCGTTTATGCTTTAAAAAATAGAGATCAGTTTAGAAATCAACCAAGAACACCCAAAACGCCCAAAATCTGATACCAAATGATACGGGGTTGCGCGCGGACCAAGATCGAGTTGCCAAGTCACGAGAAACTCCTACGAAAACCCTAAACAATTAGATCTGAAACGAAACAGAAAATTAAAAGATTAGATTTTTGAATTTTCAGATCTGAAATAAAATCCCCAAATCAGCAAAGAATCAAATTGAGAATAGAAATAAGTGTTAGGGTTCTTGAAACCCTCAAGGAGATTGTGATTCTGCCCAATTGAACACCAAGATAGTTTTCCCCAAATTTCGACAATCTAATTTCACCCAAAAAGAGTATGGAAAAACCCTAGAAATTGAGGATTTTTGGGCTGATTCCTTAAGATAGAAAAAGGCTGAAAACACAATAAGAACAGAAAATAGATTAGATAATGATTCAGCACAAGTAGAAATAAAGAAAGAATTGACAGTAAGAAATTAAAAGATAAGTCCTAAGAAGCCTTGAAATCTCGAAAGATCTCACAACTCCCTTCAAACGGCTCTAATCTCCCCTCCAAAGAATATCAATGGCAAGAAGAAGGTTGAAGATGGCTCCCACAATCAAAAAGATTGTTAAAACAACTTCTAAAGAAAACTCAAGAGAAAATCCTTGAAGAACTCAAAGAGAACTTTCACTCAAATCAAATCTGAAATTTTCAATGTAATTGTAATGTAATGTAGGGTGGCTGGCCAAGCCATATAAATAGGCCTTTCAAATGTTTTCCTAATTTAATTAGAACACTAAAACTAAAACTAAAAAAAACTCCTAATTATTTTAATATGAAAATTCGGCCAAGGGTCTTTTATTTGGGACTCTTGGACTGAATATAAAAATTTAAACTAAATAAAATAAATAAATAAATAAATAAAAATAAAACTTTACAACTTGGGCCACTTTGACAATTTGGCCTGATTTTCAACTAAGTATGGGTGGATTTCTTGATTGGGCTTGGAATCTTCTTATTGGGCCTCGCCTTCAAGAATTTGGGCTTTTGTGACTCGTATCAATATGTTTAGATGCTAAGAATTCTATAATAGGAGTCTGAACACGATGCCCGATTTTTTCAAATTTAGACCAATTGATATGCCTCTTGATGGATGGTACCTCATCCTCTATAGCCTTACATAGTCTATACTGCCACCATAAATTAGGAAAGCAACGTAAACATTTTTAATGTTCTTCTACTCTACGTTCCAAAATCTCCACATTTTTTAGGACATTTGTTGCATCAGTCAGCCAATCTTCTACATATTTCTCGATTACTTGAGTTTGAGTATACCTTTTAGCCGCTTCAACAGTATTTTGCACTGGAGGTTATTCTGTGATCAGACTTTGTCGTTGATCATTGAGGTCTTGAACAATTTTACAAAACGAAACAAATGTCGAACACCCCGGTCAACTGGCGTCACCAAGTAGTTTACTATCACTATTCCCAGACTATTAGAAGTAGTAACGAGACAAAAAGATGCAGCCATCTGAAAACGCAAATCAATGAGACATATTTAATTCAATTATTCCAAACAAAGTCCATATTAACTATTGAGCTGGAAAAATAAATGAGGGAGGGAGAGATTATACCAAAGCCCAAAGTAAAGTTGCTGCTGGGCTTAACTGAAAAGGCTCTTTTTTTTTTTTTTGTTTCTCGTTCATCCTTTTCTACTTGTCTTTGAATTAATGCATCCGAACTTCGTTCCTGACAAGATTTAAACATAAAATTCACCAATTAACAGGAAATAATTAAAGAATAAATTGATTTGAACACGTAAAATATACAAAATAAACATGCTATCAAAAGTAAATATCAAAATCCTTTGTTCAAATGTAAAAGTGAGAAAACAATAACAGCATTATGAAAAGAAGACCCAAACTGATCCAAAGACTTCAAAAAAAAAAAAAAGAAAAGAAAAGAGCAAACAAACAAGAAGCCAGTCATATATATTGACAAAATTCATACAAAAACAAAACAAACAATAGGCCAGAATTCTCCCCCACTTTCATATTTTCGTATGTATACATTGAGAATCTGAAGAAAGAAAAAGAGAAATAAAAAGACAAGGAACAGAAGTCAAAGCTGAATTCTTCTAAATCGGTCTACCTAACAGTGAAAACATAATCATGCACACTATGTATGAGCTTACACAATATTGAGGCATCTTTAAAACTTGTACCTTTTGTAGTTTTAACTTACTTTTCTCTGCTTTGTCAATGTGTCAGTCTCGGTATTCAGAAGCCAAAGGTTTGCGAAAAGCTCGTTTCCTATGTCAAAACATTAATATAACATTATTCATTTAATATGAATTACAAAAATAAATTTACAATAATCGGGTTCATACAAATCTCCAAAGCAGTATGCATGATTGATACAACCGTCAAATAGATCCACAAATAAATTTGGCAGGGCCTCCCTCAACTTTCTCACGATCCTAATCTTGCCAATCTACAAAAATAAGCAATTTAAGTAGAATTTAGTAACAAAACTAAATAGAATATTATCAGAAATATCGAAATCTTACTTTTCTTTCCCCGCATTCATCTGCATAGTCATTGTAATGCCGGAAAACATTTGAGCAGAATCGTACAACAGCAGCAGCGGTCAAGAGTTTGTAACGATTTCGACTATAGTCATATACTTTATACAGCACCGGTTTGTTATACAAAGCATATATCCAGTTACTCAAATTTCCATCTGAACACTTATGTAAAGAATTATTAAAACGGTTAAGATCAATTACTCCTCTCTTCAGGAGATAATCCAGATTGATAAGAAACTGACACTTATCAGCGTCTCCCCAAATAAAAGGCGAATCAAGTAAGCACCTGGGGCTCATGTAATCCCTGTCAATGTGGACATAAACATGTAAGTAAACCCCAAAAAAAACTATGAAATTAAAATAAAGATAAAAAAAATCAATCAACTTACAAAAATTCAGACTTGAGATAACGAAGAAAACATCTCAGTTCAGGAGACAAATTGAAACGATCATAATCTGGCTTATCTGATCCGAACGGGTAATTTATGATGACGTCCATCAAATTTTTAAGTTCTTCAATGTCATCATTCATCTTGCTCTTTGGTCCATCTAAATTAGGTAAAACTTTTACCCGACATTCAGAACCATTCTTCGTAATAAACAAACATTTAATTGGGTTTTCCGTATAAATGCTTTTACATCTACTTTTATCAGCTTTTCTAGCCCAAATACGGGCAGCATCTTAAAATATCTTTACAAAATCCCTCCTAATATAACCAAACCAGCTAGCCCTACTCCTCTTTGAACACCTATGTTTCCAGTCACTCTTCTGTTCTTCAAAAAATTCCATTATATTTAAACAATCTTCAAACGCAAGTAGACATTTCTTTTCATGACATACGATTTGATGACACCTGAGTAAGTCATTATCATTGGCATGTTTAACTAAGAACTCGTACATTCTAAGAGCTGCTCTCTCATCTTCATAAGTCAGAAAAGTTGAAGGAATTTCTTTATTTGAAAACGTTAAGACACCCTTACACGTATCTGAATTATAATCATTGATAACAAAGTGTGGTACATCCATAGCTGTGGGCCTACAGCAAACCAGAAACAAAAATGACTATAGAGAAGTGGAGAAGCTAGGTTCAATGGAATTGTTTTCACCCAGGAAAAAAAGAAAGGGTATCAAAGCAAGCTTGGTCATTTATATAAGAATAACTATAGTATAATGTAAATTGATTGCAATGTTATAGTAATTGTGTGGCTATTAGACTGAATAAATAATATTTTATTATAAATGCTCAATTAATTATGTTATAATCACATTTGAGTAAAACATTACTACTGAATAAATAAAAATATCATAGATGCAGCAATTTAAATCAAAAAGAAAACTACTAACAAAACAAGAACATACTAATTAGCAAGCAGTAAAACTGTTTTGACGGAATAAATAAAATGTACCATAGATGCTTACGTTATAATCAAAATATGAGTACGGCATTAGGACTGAAAAAATCAAACTATCCCCAATGTAAATTGATGCAACCATCTAAATTAAAATAAAACTATGACCAAAATAAAACAAAAACTATACTGACTAACAAGAAAGAAGGTTTTGCAACAGAGGCCCGTGCGTGCTCATTGGCAGTGCAAATAGTGATAGAGATGTGAGTGTCAAAAACGATTATTGAAGGGGATTTATTATCGGTAATAAGAAATGCAACACAGACAAACCAAATAAATCAGAGATCGGAGTGCATTTGGGATATCAAGGCACATATAAACAGATTCAGACTCTTGAGATTCAAATATACGAGTCTATCGGCAAATCAACTCACCCATATCCTAGCTACTGAAAGCTTTAAGCGAAGAGAAACGTTTTACCTGGAAGATTCAATTCTAACTTCGTCGTGCGAAAAATGGAGAAGTGGGTGAGGAAGCCGGATTGAGTGAGACGACAATGGCCTGAACTCTGGAAGAAAGGACGACAATGAGTGTTCTTTCGAAGATAAGAGTGAACAGAAAGGGGAATGAATGAAGGGAGTGCTTTGAGAAAGTAAAACCCTGAAAAAGAAAATGAAGGGAGTGCTTGGTTGTTTTGTATCTTACTTAGCAAAACAGAAATTGAGCGCCGCCACAAATAGAGCGAGCAGAGTGGTGGTGCTGGTATTTGGTGATGGAGGTTGAGGGCAATGGTGATGGGTTTAATAATGGGTGGAGCTTCGGAAAATGATAGTAATGAGCGTGTGTTGATTTTCGTAAGGTAATGGGTGAATGGCTCTGGTGATGGTGAGGGATGAGGGTTGAAGATGATTCGAACGGTAAGACCGTGAAGGGTTTTTAGAATTTGCAGAGAGTTGAAAATGAAGAGTTCTCTCACTCACTCTCTCTCTCTCCCTCTTTTCTATGATTTTTCTGTGTTATTATTATTATTATTATTTTGAAGGAAAAAGCTAATTCGTTGCATTGCAGGTACATGCTGGTCTGTTGTCATTCAGGTACAGATGATTCATTATACAAGCCTAGGCGGGGACAAACGGCAAAGGAAATGAGACACAATGGGCGTAACCAAAAAAGAAATGTTAAGGTTTGATATCAGTTTCTTCAATGACTTCAGCGTTGGCGAGAGCAATAGGTTGAATCGGACACCTTTGCATTCAAGAATTCTTTAATCTATTGCATCCAAACTTGAATTATTATTATTATTATTTGTTTTAAAGCTAGTTTGACCAATTGAAGTCTGTTTCTATTGTAAAACAAATGGTAGATAACCATCCTGTGAGCAAACTTTGTACTTGGATTGGAATATTTCATTCCCAATAATTATTTGTAAGTAACTTTACACCCAGTTATTTAATTACATTTAATCAATTCAAAGAAATTTAGCTCAATAAGACATCAAGCTTTATTGCGACATTACTAGTGAAGATTCAAGCTTGTTGGTGTATGAATAATTGCCAAATGGCAGGGAGGAAAACGGAGCTTGATTGGGATACAAGGTACGAGATTGCAACCGGAACAGCTAAAAAATTTGAATACCTTCATCGCGGATGTGAAAAGTTGGTGCTCCACCGCCATGTAAAATCGAGTAAAATATTGTTAGATGAATATTTGAATCCAAAGATTTCGGATTTCAGACTTGCCAAGATTGAGTGAGACGACAATGGCCTGAACCCTGAAAGAAAGAATACAATAAGTGTTCTTTCGAAGGAGAACAAATGAAGGAAGTGCTTTGAGAAAGTAAAACCCTGAAAAAGAAAATGAAAGGAGTCCTTTGGGCCTATTTTGTTTATTTTTTAACAAACCTGGTAGCTTTTTTTATTATTATTTAAACTTTGTTTGCTTTTGATAAATAAAATCTAGTCCATTTTATAATAAAAAATTGCCTTTAAGTTTAAAAAATTAAATCACTTCTATTACATTTTTTTAATTATTTAAATTTTGTATTAATCAAATATATAATGTTTAGGGTAAATGTATATATAATTTTTTATAATTATAAAAAGTTATAGTTTTATGATTAATTTGAGAAAAATTTAGTTATGTTATTAAAAGTATATAGATTTAATATTATATTGCTATTGTTAAGTAAAATAATAATATTATAATAAATTTTGTTAAATAACCTAAAACTACAATACAAGTGTCTCTAATTTCTAATTATTTTTATTAAAAACTTGAACAATGATTAAAAAAAATTGAAATGATGATGCATTTTAAAAAATTGAAAAGACTAAACAATGCCTAAAACCTTCATAAAAGTATTGAAAACATATATTTCGCTCAATCCGAAAATGAATTGAACACTTGGAAGGATTGATTGATCCAGATTGCAAGGATGTTGTGGGAAATATTGTTATCTACTACTTCTGAAACCATCCTTTTTTGCTTAATTTATGGAAACACACCTAGTAATAACGATAGTACGAAGACATAAGATATAGTACAAACGGTAAATAAATCACCACAAACCAATAGCCAATTACATAAACAAGTTCAAAGTTTCAAACAAGATAATTGACAGTGTCTTCAAAGTTTTTCCTTCACCATTAACATGGGTCATAACTCAACTCTATACCCCAATGAGTTCCGGCTGAAGCTTAGAAAAAGAGAGGGAAAAATATATTCATTTAGAACAAAACAAATATAATGACAAGCAGCATTGACAAATGCATAATCAGTCACCTTCCGAGGATAGAAATAATTATGATGTGAAGGGGGCTCTAACCTTTATTTAGGGCAACAAAATATTATAAAAATAGAAGCAACTATTTGGGGTAAAGCAAGCCTTTGCTTAAAATTCTCGGCCCAAAGCTAACGGAACTTGAGTTCTAGTTCCCTAAAGGCGCTAGAAGCCTCCTACCACTTCAAAACAAGAAGCAGAGCACGCCACATAGTCCTAACAAAACAAAGTCCACTCATTCATCTTGGAAAAAGGAACACATTTTCACACAACGCAAATAAGACACCTGATTCGACTTCTTTGTACCTTAGAATTACCCAAAAGTTCAATGCTCATTATCAGCTTCTTAGTGACAACTGACAACAAGAGCAAACAAAATGCAATGACAAGCAGTACTGGCAAATGAAAAATCAGTCAATTTACAAGGATAGGATTAATTATGAGGGCACCAACCTTCATTCAGAGCAAACCAAATATAATGACAAGCAGCATTGGCAAATGCTTAATCAGTCACTTTCCAAGGATAATGTGAACGGGGGCTCTAACATTCATTTAGGGCAACAACATATCATCAAAATAGAACCCAAAGCTAACGGATCTTGAGTTCTAGTTCCCTAAAGGTGCTAGGAGCCTCGTACCCATTCAAAACAACAAGAGCACGACACATAGTCCTAACAAAACTGAGTCCACTCATTCATCTAGGAAAAAGGAAGACATTTTCACACAACGACCCGACTTCTTTGTACCTTAGCATTACTCAAGTTTTATACAGGAAGTTCAAGGATGGAAATAATTACCATGTGAAGGGGGCTCTAACCTTCATTTAGGGCAACAATATATCATCAAAATAGAAGCAACTATTTGGGGTATAGCAAGCCTTTGGTTAAAATTCTCTGCCCAAAGCTAACGAACTTCAGCTCCAGTTCCCTAAAGGTGCTAGGAGCCTCGTACCCATTCAAAACAACAAGAAGAGCACGACACATAGTCCTGACAAAACTGAGTCCACTCATTCATCTTGGAAAAAGGAACACATTTTCACACAACGACTCGACTTCTTTGTACCTTAGCATTACTCAAGTTTTATACAGGAAGTTCAAGGCTCATTATCAGCTTCTTAGTGACAACAAGAGCAAACAAAATGCAATGACAAGCATTACTGGCAAATGAAAAATCAGTCAATTTACAAGGATAGGAATAATTATGATGGCACCAACATTCATTTAGAGCAAACCAAATATAATGACAAGCAGCATTGGCAAATGCATAATCAGTCACTTTCCAATGATAGAAATAATTACCATGTGAAGGGGGCTCTAACCTTCATTTAGGGCAACAATATGTCATCAAAATAGAAGCAACTATTTGGGGTATAGCAAGCCTTTGGTTAAAATTCTCTGCCCAAAGCTAACGAACTTCAGTTCTAGTTCCCTAAAGGTGCTAGGAGCCTCGTACCCATTCAAAACAACAAGAAGAGCATGACATATAGTCCTAACAAAACTGAGTCCACTCATTCATCTTGGAAAAAGGAAGACATTTTCACACAACCACTCAGACTTCTTTGTACCTTAGCATTACTCAAGTTATATACAGGATGTTCAAGGCTCATTATCAGCTTCTTAGTGACAACAAGAGCAAACAAAACGCAAAGACAAGCAGTACGCGCAAATGAAAAATAAGTCAATTTACAAGGATAGGAATAATTATGATAGCACTAACCTTCATTTAGAGCAAACCAAATACAATGACAAGCAGCATTGGAAAATGCATAACCAGTCACTTTCCAAGGATAGAAATAATTATGATGTGAAGGGGGGCTCTAACCTTCATTTAGGGCATCAATATTGTAGGATTAACGGATCCAAATGAAGCAGAGGTTCTATATCCATCCACATCAGCTGCATAAATCCCTCCATGCCCGTTGCGCCACATTCTGAATATAAGGTACTCAAAACAATTAAGCGTAATGCTGTGCCAAACCATACACCACTTGTCATTGCCCAAATGAATCAGAGGGAAACCCACAGGGGCAGTCACTGGTTGATGTAATGAAAATTCTGTTAACCACTTGACGGGCAACCATTTCTTATCCTGCACATCATACGCCTTCCAAGAACAGATGTCGTCAGAAATCTCATGGAAAACATACAGCACATTGCCCACGATTCCGACTGTGGGAGACCAGTAAGGAAATTTTGGATCGAGGCAAACCCATGATTTATCATTATAGTAATAGGCGTAAAGAGATCTATATCTATCGCCAGAGAAGTGCACCAGAATCCGAGATCGGGAAGAATCTAGGAGAAGAGGGCGACTTACTCCAGAATATTCCGCAATAGAAGGGACGCACAATGGAACCCAACTATCCCAACTTATATCGTAAACCTCGCCAAAACAATCACGAGATCCCTTGACGACGTAAATCTTTCCTTGTGCAGCAAGAGCCTCGGGAAGGCCCCCAGGGTACAGCATAGAACTAACTTTTCTCCACCCACGTTCAGCGTGCTTAAAATCAAAGCGGAAAACATGGTTTAATGAACGAAGGATACCACCCCGAAGGATAGTTCCCCCAATGGTGTAAGCGTGGTTGCCACAGGTAACCACAGTGGAACCAACAGGGACATCAGGTGGCGTCGTACTCAAAACGTCAGAGATTTCACCTCTTTCCAGATCCAAAAAGTGCAAATCCGTCCTGCGTTTACCTTCGGTATCCCGCAGTGTCTCATCGAGGAAAAACAAGCCCTTGATCTCTCCATCTCGTTGTCGCGCATCAAAGTAACTCGAGCAATTACGAGTATTGCCGCTCATGGTTCACCTGCTTTGTTTTCAGTTTTAGGGTTTAGTTTCTGGCTAATGGGATGATACTACCTAAAACTAAAAATAATAGATTAAATTATAAATTTAAATTTAGTAAAATAAATAAATAAAGGGCTGAACCTGGTTAAAAACATAGGCCCAAAACTTCTGGGCCAAGAAATACCATTAATTTTGGATCCAAATCCACCAGTCAAAGACTGACGTAAACGGTCGAAAAACTTCCATTAGGGGCTTCCAAATGAAACCCAATCAATTCAAATTTAATTCTCCTTTTAAACAAAGCATAAAGTTTCTAAAACACGAACAAAAGAAAAAAGGAAAAAAAAAAAAGCAATGGCCGAGAAGATCTGTGTAGCTGTGAGAGTACGACCTTCGATCTCTGAAGAATCTCCTTCTGGAACTTTCTGGAAAATCGAAGATAATCGTATCTCTCTTCACAAGCTTCATTGCACTCCCATTTCTGGCCTTTCTTACGCTTTCGGTAAATCTCAGTTCTTCCCCTCTCAATCCACCCCTTTTATTTTTTTTCCCATCCTTTTTAACTCTAATTCTTTTGTTTTTTTGGTAGATCATGTATTCGATGAAAGTTGTTCAAATTCAAAGGTTTATGAGCTTCTTACCAAGGATGTTATTCATGCCGCTGTCGATGGCTTTAACGGTTCGTCTTTTTTTTTTCCCTTTTTCTTTTCAGCCCTAATTTTGATGATATGTTCAAAATTTTGATCGATTAGTAAAATGTTTTTAGGGACTGCATTTGCGTATGGACAAACGAGTAGTGGTAAGACCTTTACTATGAATGGTTCATTGAACGATCCAGGAATTATTCATCGAGCTGTTAATGATGTGTTTCAGAAAATACAGATGGTAATTTAAATCAATTAGTTTCTTTTTCTTTTCTTTTTTTTTTTAAATTGGGGTTTTGATATTTCAAAATTGAAGCTTTGAATGGTGTTGAATTATATTCTCAGATTTCTGATCGGGAGTTTCTCATCCGAGTTTCTTACATGGAAATTTATAATGAAGAAATTAACGACCTTTTCGCTGTAGAGAATCAGAAATTGCCGATTCATGAGAGTTTGGAGGTCAGCCATTGATTAAACTCGTTAAAGTTTCAATTTTTTATGGTTAAAACCCGCGATTAGTCCCTGTACTTTGCTAAAATTGTGGATTTAATTTGTTAGTTTAGTCATTGTAGTTTTCGAATTAATCAATTTTAGTCATCGCCAAATGATAACGGTTAAGTTCATTAAGTCAAGTTCCACTATTCCTAAAATTTGATGTAGCAAACATATTATCATATATGTAATCATGTTAGCTTGTTATTTCATATATTACTCACTAAAAATCTAGTTAAGGGATTAACTATCATAATTTGCTTCAGAATTGAAATTTCTAAATTTGAAAAATATAGAGATTTAGAATGATCCAGTTGGAAGATATGGATTAACTCTACGACTATATGTATTGTACAGGATTAGTAATTGAATCTAACCAAAAGGATTTAGCTACTGTGTCAGTATTAAAATTTAAATTTTCAAAAAGTAAAGGGATTAAAATTGATCAAGTTAAAGTACAGGGACTAGTAGCAGAATTTAGCCATTGTTTATACATAAACCATAAAGTAACTGTTGTTTCTTGTTTTTGTTTTTTTTCAGCGAGGGATATTCGTTGTGGGTCTCAGAGAAGAAATTGTGAACAATGCTGAACAAGTGATAAAGCTCCTAGAGTCAGGAGAAGGTCCTTTAAATTGCTTGCTTTTTTACCCTTAGTTTTATATGACTGTATTTTTTTGGTAATAGTTACTTTTCCCACGGTTAATAGGCATTTTGGTGAGACAAATATGAATGCACGAAGTAGTAGGTCTCATACAATATTCAGAATGGTATGTTCTTTTAAAATATTGCTGAACATGAATATTACCCTTTATTTATTAGTTGAATGAATATGTGTTATGTTTCTTTTACATGACTAGGTGATAGAAAGCAAGGGAATTGATACAGGCTCCGGTGATTATTCAAGCAGCGATGCCATACGCGTGTCAGTTTTGGTTTGTATCTCATCGTACTTCAAAAGCCATTTTTCTTTTATCCAATCTCTACTTTGTCTTGCTAATGTTTCTTTCATTTCTTTGGTAGAATTTGGTAGATTTGGCTGGTTCTGAGCGAATTGCTAAAACTGGAGCTGGTGGAGTACGTTTGAAGGAAGGAAAGTATATTAACAAGAGCTTAATGGTTCTTGGTAATGTAATTAATAAACTTAGTAACGGTGCAAAACAAAGGTATAGTTCTTATCATCTGTGAAGTAACTTCATTTGTGTAGGATAGAATAACCATGTTCTAACCATATGGCTTATTGACAAATACAGGGCACATATTCCTTATCGTGATAGTAAATTAACCCGCATACTCCAAACTGCTCTAGGTGGAAATGCAAAAACTTCAATTATATGTACTGTAGCACCAGAAGAGGTAGCCTTCCTTTTAGTGTGTGCCTATGGCGTGCTCACAGAGCATTTGGTTTAATTGTGATATCATATGTTCAGGTTCACGTTGAGGAAACTAAGGGAACTCTCCAGTTTGCTAGCAGAGCTAAGCGCATTACTAATTGCGCTCAAGTGAATGAGGTTTGTCCAACTTTCTTTTATTGGACCACATTACTGTCTAATTTATGGATCTCCAGCTCTAGTCTATTATATGAAAAAACAATAATACTATTCCACTTTGCGTCTCATCATTTTTGTTTGATTTGGGATGAATTTGACATAAAACTAATCACGGTGAACCTGTTTGTAGATATTGACAGATGCAGCCTTACTGAAAAGGCAACAGTTAGAGATAGAGGACCTGCGCAGGAAGCTTCAGGTGAGGCTCAGGTCACATATACTATTAATAGTCTTAAAAAGCTATCTAACATTGTTTAAACTTTGTTCAGGGGTCTCGTTTTAAGTACTGGAACAAGAGATATTAAAGCTGAGGAACGACATGCTTAAGGTTCATTAAATTTTTTTATTGTTCAACCTGCATTAGCTTCTTGTGTCACAAATTATTAGCATATACATATAATATATTTTTTGTCTACTTATATTCCAATTTGCAGTATGAACTAGAACGTGAGAAACTTGAGATGGAACTGGAAGAGGAAAGAAGATCACACAAGGAGCGCGAACAGTGTATTAGAGACCAACAGCTGAAGATCGAAAATCTAAGTAGTCTAGTTTCAGATGGTGATAGAAGTTCTAGTCAGGTACACTCTGTCTGTTTGTGGTTCCTACAAGATCAAACACCTTATCTGTGTATCCTCTAGCAACATTACTTGGAAACCAAGGCAATTTAACGAATTTGGTTTTGGCGAGGGCAGGATTCCATGAAAGAAAGCCCGAAAGACGAATGCAACGACTTTAAAACCCCTTGTTTTAAAGAGACTAGCAACAGCGCCTTCGTTGCCAAGCGATCAAATTATTCAGAGTTACCCGATTTCAGTCCGCCTTCTTTGCCAAGCGATCAAATTATTCAGAGTTACCGGATTTCAGTCCTGTTCCAGACTCTTTTAGCAATGTAGCTGATGAAGACACTTGGTTCAAAATGAATAAAGGCTACATTGCAGACCTTGATTCACTCCAAACGACTCCCGCAAGAAAAGTTCAATCATTTCCACCCCAAGATATAACTCCTGTGAGTTGACATTCCGAGTCATTTTCTTCTTCTTGCAGTTTTGGTTTTCTATTAATACCTTTTAATGTGATAAATGGTATTTGGTCATAAGAACAGCTGCATAAATTTAACTTACTTTATGAGTTGCATTGTCCGGATTGCTCAAATGATAACTACAAACTAGAACTCCAAAATCTCAAGACACAGCTAGAACTTGTCATCAAAGAGAAAGATGAACTTCAGGTCAGTATCTAGCTTACATTCCAATTATTTTTCTTGATTAACTGTCAATCTTTCAAATGCATTAATTGGCGTTTAAGGTAAGTTAGAAAGGGTAGCTAACTGCATGAAGTTATTATTCCAGAAAGAATATTGTTTTCATTTTTCAAATGCCAACTCCTATTGATTGGTAGGTAGCATTGGATATTTCTGCACGACGAACCTCTTCGCTAAAGCATAATTTTGTGCAAAACCCGAAAATCTAGCGTGATCAACCCGAACCCAAATCGAACCTGACCCGATTTGATCACAAGTCACTAATCCAAACCCAAATTAACCTGAATCTAATTTAACTCAAACTGAAATTAGCCCCAAATCCAAAAAGTATCAGTCTATAAACGATCGAACAAGTAAACCAAAATGATTTGAAGTGACTGAAACTCAAAATGATTTGGCCTGAAATAATTTGTAACTGAACTTGACCCAAATTCAAAATCATTCCAACCTAAAATGGCTAAAATTTTAAAACTTGAAATAGTCCATCTAGATTGATTGACCCAAAACCTAAAATGATTGGTTTAAATTCCAGGTCTCTCCGTAGCGAATCTGACATTTTTTTACTGCTTAATTTTCTTGATGGTACTTTTCTATGTTGTAACAGTTCCAAGCTTGACATTCGCAGAGAAAACATGAAGAAGAAGTACAAATAAACAGCAGATTAATGGGAGAAATATCTGAACTTAAACAAGAACTAGATCTCAGCAACAACTCTCTAGAGTCCTCAAAACAAAGATACGGCAACTTGGAAAGAGAATTTCAAAAGTTGAAAGACGAACGAGATTCATTGCTGCAAACAGTCTCCGAATCATCGAAGAACATAACGTTCCTAACCGATCAAAAGGAAAACATTTTGAAGGACTTGAACTGTGAAGTACAAAGAAGGAAAGATCTGGAAGCAGAGATTAAACAATTCAGCGTTGCTTTTGCTTCACGGCAGAGATCACTGGCGTCGATTCACGGTGAGTTTAAATCTAAAATTGAGAAACTTAGAGCTGAAAATCTAGTAGGGTATTAAGATAAATAAATTGATTTCATTCATCTCCTTGGGTATTGGCATGAGTGTTTGCCATTCTTCTTTCAATTTATTCAAACTCTTTCCCTTTTAATTTACAACTTGTTTAAACCTTAATGATGTTGGTATTATTGGAGATACTGTAGTTGTCACCACAACATATGTTATACATATTAGTATGATTATTTCTACATTTGGAATTAATTTCTTTTTATTTTCATGAATTTAGTATTCTTGAATTTAAAAAATTTATAATGATTATTTTTACCTATAAAAAATTATTCTCTAAATTAATTGGTAACATTTTAAAATTAAAAAATATTATATATATATACATATTCAGTTGATAGTAATATAACATTAAAAATTCTATTTTACCATGTTTAAATAAATTTTTTTGTTGGAATAATATTTTTTTTAGTGAATATAAAACAAAAAGTTCACAAAGATTTAAACTAAAACACCTAAAGACATTGAAATTAGGGTTTAATTCTTCATTTTATGTCTTCAATGATTTCAAATTTTAATAACAATGTTTCTAATTTTATGTTTTGCGGTAGGTTTGAGTTACTGAGCGTGGTTAGAAAACACTGGAATTTATTAGGGAAAACGACGGTGGATGAGGAAGATGCTACCGACGTTGAAATGGACGGTAAATTTTGGCATGATTTCTTCGATTTGTATTTCGTTAGGGGTAAGGAATCGAGAGGTCGACAAGATGATGATCTCATATTTTTCGTTCGGAAATGGGTATCGAATCTTGATAACTTTATCTTTTTAAATTAACTATTTTTTGGAATATTAAGCTAATTGTTTCTATTTATGATGTTATAGAAGGGGCATGGTTTTAACGAAAGTGAGGAAAGTGTTGCTCCTTACTTTGTACGCAGGTGGGCACCTGAGGTAAAAGAAAGTCAAAAACCAACTTGAATCTGAATTTAAGTTTTCTTGTTTAAGTTGATTCCATTTCAATTCATTAGCTTTCATAGCTTTTTGGTATAATGCTGTAGGTGCCAATTCTGGGTTACCTTTATTACAACTTAGTATAATTTGTCTTTACCTTTTTTTGAAACAGTTAGATAAGTTAGTTGGCGACAGTTTATCGGTTGTGGATTGGCGGCGCTCATTTTACTTGAATATGATTGCCCATACTTCGTACTCTGTAACAGTGGCGATTTGCAGGCAATTTCTGCACTTCAATGTCTTGTGTCTTATCTATACAATGTGATACATATTTTAGTTATTTTGCCGTATATGTTGTTCCCATCATAATGGTGGATACTTTCCTAAAGTTTAAATGATATATTCTGTTTCTTATTACTCTTGAAAATGTCTCTTTGTTTCCTCCTTTCACCCTGGTGAACTAACTTTTCCTGTCTTTGAATTTGAATTTTGAAGTTTAGTGGTTAAACTTGAACTATGAGTTAAGTTTCCCCTTTTTCCAGTCACAATGTCCTTAGAAATCATCAAGTGGGGCAAGACACACCATTATCTGCTATCTACAAGGTAATTCCTGCTTTATTGTAGCTAATGATGTCAGTAACCTTTTGGATGATATTTATATCTCTAACTTTTGGAACTGTTCTTTTGTACTTAATATCTGTCATCATGGAGGAAAAGAAAAAGAAAATCTGACCAAATTTGTTGCGAAATGTAGGAATAAACATGTAACTATTGCTTCTAACATGCTATGTGAATTGCTGAATTCATCCTCCCTATATAAGCTATAGCCTGCAAATTTTTGCAATTTGAATCCTGGAACTTGAATTATTTTTTATGTTAAATCAAATCCTGTTACTTGAAAGGATTGCTTAATGTCCTTGCCAACATTGGATGCTGCATTATCTGATTGTGAATTTTTCATTCCGCTGTCCTGCAGGTTGTGAAGACTGTTTATGCATCTCCCAGTCTAGTAAATTTTCATTTGGACTCAAAAAAGGCAAGCCTTTCTATATCCAGGAAATCATGGTGACATCGAGATATTCTTCAATTTTTTGGCATGCTCACTTGCATGGATACAGGAAGTAGAGACAACACCTGCCTATCCGGACATCTGTTTTGCAATAGATGATTTTGACTCTACTTTTGATGCAGTGGTAAATGCTTTCACTTTCTTTATGAAGTTACCAATCATATTGTTGCATAAATGCACGTGTTATTTATCCTTATATTTTTTCTCAAATTAATTTATTTATGATGAAATTTTTAATTAAGTAATTTTTGCAAAAGTGCAAGTTTCTAGTGGTATATGGTTTTCAATTTGGCTGGTATTACTGACTTCCTCTTGCAACCCATTTTAAAAGCATAAGCTAATGAGGAAGTTAGAACTTGCTATTTCTGAAGATGTTTAAGTACCAAAGTCACTTCTTTGTTTGTACATTTGCATCCTTTCTCGGTTATACTGTTGTGCTGTTCTTTGTTAATAATGAAATTGCTGGATTTTATGGAAAGTAAAAATGTTTTGGTTAATTGTAGGACCTCCAATATATCACACTGACATTTTTCTTCTCATGCAGGTCTTGACAGAAACAGATCATTGCTGTTGTGTTCTTAATGCGCTTGATGAGGCAGCTTTTCCTAGTGAAAAGGATACAAATGATAGCAGTTCCAGTAACAAAGTACCATTGAGAGTAGATACTAATTCTATGAAGACGAAAAATAGTAAGGTTTGGGTCCTTTCTCAGCTTTGTGATAATTTATGTGTATTGATTCCATGATCAACCAGAGTCTTCACTTCTGAAGGAGGTACTTACAAACAACTGCTTGGTTTTTGATGTTAACATAAATGATGGAAGTGGTATATAATTGTTTTTCCTGACATTTGTTACATTTTAATGATGCCAACATTGAATATTTTATCATCATGAGCTAGTTTTTTATATGTAAGTTTTAAATAACATAATGTTAGCATCAAATGGGCTGATGCCATTGATTCTGTGAAAAGCTGCTTAGGAGTAGTATGCATGCAACCGTACTTTGAAGATCAGTTTGCTGATGACATGCTGCTAATTGTTATTGCAGCTCACACTTTTTTCTGGATTTGTCAGCTATCAAATGGTCCGGGATGAATATGATGGTACACTACCTGGAATCAATCTTTCCAAGAATTGCCTTCTGTTTTTGTTCTTTCAGAATTTTGCAAAAACCTAGCTCATGATCTGATAAATATGTTCTGCTTGTGTTAATGTGAATGTGAGAAATTGATTGATATGTTAAACATATTCTGTTTTACTATAGTTTTACAACGGGTTGACACCCTTGTTGGTGCCTTTTAATCAACATATTTTTCATTTATCAAAAATAATCATGGTCTGTGGAAAAACATGCACATTTAGTCTTTAAACTTGCAGTTGATTTCATGTCGAGTAAGCCTGGTCTAGTTTAAAGGGAGCAAAACATGTAGACTGCTTAACTTATGTTCTAAACAGCTTAGCTTTTAGTTTATTCTTAATGTCTTCTTCATGCTTATTTAGTTCTCATCTCATATCATTCCGTCTTTTTTTCTCAGCTGGGAGTTCTGGATTCGGAAGTCTTCTATCAATGGGTCATTCCTCTGGCAAAAAAGACAGACTTGACATGAAAGGTCCTGGAGGACGCGGGGAAGTTGAAGTAGCTGTTTCTGGTGTCGTAGGTCAGTAAGAAATTCATCTTAGAAACTATCCTCTAAAATTCAGTTCCTTCTTTGTTTCTTATTTCTCAATGCTTATGTAGATTATTAAAACTGTAAAAGCCCAAATTTCCAGTGTTGAATTCATTACTCATTATTTGAATGATGCATGCAAGTAACCCTTCCTACACTGAATCTATCTTTTCTCTATCAGACCAAAGCAAGGAAGATTCAGGTCCTTTTTCACCCATTATATCAAAAAAGGGTTTCAGACTTGGCTCCATTGTTCGTAAAGCAGCTTCTGTTGCATCTGTAGCAGCAAAGAACGCTTATGCAGCGGCTTCTGCCACTTCATCTTCTGATGAAGAAATGATACCTCTCAAATGTTGCTTAATGTCTATAACATTGCCTTGGGAACACATTGCTTATGATCTTTTGTTCAAGGTAAAGATCAAATTTTATAAATTGCATTTGCTGCCATACTGATTTCTCTGCACACCAATGAACACTTCTAGCTTCCATTTCGATTCTTACAGGGAAGTCCTCCGGTGAACTTGTAGATTTCCTGTATTTCTTGTTGCCGAAATCCACGGAACTTAAGAGTAGAAGCTACCTGCCTAAGGAGAAGTGCAATTGCAGGTAAATGTCCAAAATGTTTCCACCATCCAGAGCATGAAAGGAGATTATCTTTTATCTCTGTATACATTGGTGCTGGGTTTTTGAGTGTTTTAAGGGTGTATGATGAAATAGTGTACATTATTTATTGTGATGCTTTCATTGTATCAGAGTCTTTTCACATTCTTAGTGAATGCCAAGGTTTCACTCCTTCCATTTGCATGGGCATTGCTTCTTTGCATATTAACACATGGGTCTAATTCTGGGTTTAGTCTCTTTATTATACTGAAATTTGTGATTTAATCCTTTTTATTCTGACATAATTTGGTCTTGTTAACATTTCTTCTTTCCATTTAAGTGATGGAATAGATTTTTCCTTAACAGCCTAAAGCATTTAGTTGATATGTAAATTATTTTGAATTTACTAATGATATTATTATAAAAGTAAGGAATTGAATTATGTGAAATCAAAGGGATTAAGTTTTAAATTTCAACACAGTAGAGGGGTTAAACTCAGAATTAGACCATATATAAAGGGAGTTAATAGAGCTTGTAATGTGATGATAAATGATCTTGGTTAAAATGAAATTTTGGTTCACCTTTGGGGGCAATATAATTAAAAAATACGTAATTAATTTGAATATAATTTAAAAATGACAGTAATTAATTTGAATTTAGTAAAATAATTTTAAGAGGATTAAATTTCTACTAGAGGTGCTAATAGGCTGGGCCCAGAAAAAATTTTGGCCCGTGTCTTAGGCCCTGTCCTGGCTCGAAATACAGGTCTAAAATTTTGTCTAGGCCCGGCCCGAGAAAAATTCATGAGCTTGAGCCCGGCCCATTTTTTAAATAAACACAAAAAAAGTTTTAAAAAAGCATTTTAAAAATATTTTAAAAATAAAAAATAAAAAATAAAAATATTTATTATATTTGGGCTGGGCTAGGCTTGGGCCAAAAAAGTACTACTCGAGGCCCAGCTCGTTTTTTAAACGGGCCTCGTTTTTTTGCCCAAACTTATATTTCGGGCTTATATTTTTACCTGAACCCTCCCATATTTCGGGTGGGCCGTCGGGACATGAGCACCTCTAATAGGCATGGCCTTTCGCTCAAGATAAGAGTGGTGTTGCTTGGGTCAATAAGTTTTGCGGTTTTCATGGGCTCCACGTTTCTTACAATCCGATCTGATGGCCCCGACCTTAGCATAGTTTAGCTTCTCTAGAATATCCTAATTTTGAGTTGACTATTGGGTTCTATTTTTAAGCCATAACCATATAAGCCCGTTATGTGTTGCGGGCCCAATTCGGTTCAAACTTAGGTCATTTTCAAATATTAAAATTCACACCCAAACTCATATTGAATATTTCGCATAAATAAATTTTAAAACTTTTTACCTGAATGATTATAAATTAAATAATATATATAATTTTATTTTTTTTCTTATTTTTACTTTCATTTTTAAACTCATACTAAATATAAGTTCACCTACTCTGATTTGAAGTCAGTATAAATGCAATAACATTTCTCTATAATTTTAAAATATCAAATCTTTAAATTAGTCTAAGCACGTCTTAGGATTTTTTTTTTGTTCTATCGATAAAAGAATGTTGTTGTTCAAAAAAATTTAGGCTTTCAAATCATACCAAAAGAAAAGATTTATCAAAACAAAGACGACGGAAGATGATCCAACAAGACTCAATATTGTTGATGAAATTTAGAGGCAAGAAGATGATGATGAAAGAAAAGAAGAATACAATTTTTGTATGGTGCGAAGAGTATTAAAATATAGCGTCGTACACTTTCCTTAAAAAAAAGTTTACCACTTGGCGCCACAATGGTCAAAAAGTCATAAAAGTTATCGCTGAGGGAAAGTGGTGCATTCAACTGGGTGCGCATTCACATTCTCTCTCTCCTAAAATCGACATATTTCCCAATTAAAATTAAAATCAGCCTAAAAGTCTAATAAAAAATAAAAACGGCCTAAAGGCTTTATTTAGCCAATGAACTACAAGCTTGTCAATCTCACAAAAAAAAAGATTGAAAAAAAAAACTTGGGAAGTCCAATAAAGAAAATTGAGGCATTAAATTCGGTAATAAATTGTTATTTAAGGAAAATTAATAACGTGATAAGTCCAAAATAATAATGACTCCAAAACAAAATAATAATTATTACTATGTAAATAAATATGATGTAAATAATCATTTATATCGCAACACCCTTAACCCGTATCTGTTGCCGGAATAAGGTTGCGGAGCATTACCGATATAACTGCTAGATAGTGTGATAGATCTTCGATAAGCTTCCAACCCAATTGAGATTCGGATAATCTGAAAAGTAAAAGAAAAACAACTATATAAGCAATGAATGCTTAGTAAGATCGTATAAACTTTAGTCATATCAATCCATTTCAAATATTAGTTTTATACATATCGAGAATAATTTTATATCGATACCACAAGATTCATGAATCCATAATCAACAACTCACAAAGTAAATAAATCCACAGCATCCAATATATATATCATCCCTAGCATAATAGGATTTTATAAAAATTTAAACCCTTTCAGATTTGCGCAGCACTTGCACTTGATAGCTTTTTCATAGCTTCAGAACTAGGAACAGTGCTTGTGGTAATTGAATCTATTATGTCCAAGTTCCTCATGTACAAGTTATCCCTACAAGTACGTTGAAGTGCATTCATTACATGCTCTATAATTACAATAGCAATTCCTGAAGGATCTCCAAATATTTGCATGTCTTGGATTGATCGGTTGTTCATCTGTGTGCAAACAATCATTACCGGTAAACTAAGGCATATGTAAATAAAAACAATAAGCATTAAATATAAGGACTTACCCTCATTTGTGCAATACTTTGCCGATGAAGCTCAGCCCGCATAGCTGCCATCTGCGCAGGCTGCATACCACAAGATGAATTTGGAATTGAAAAATATTATTGTTGTTCATAGCCGATTGTGTCAGCCAATAAATAAAAACATAAATGAGTAATTACATCATTTGTTAATTTCCACAAACTTGAACCCCTCTTATGCACGATTTGGTGGGAAGACTCATCAAAACTGCCATTTATCTAACGACGAGGCATGTCAACTTTGGAGTGCACCATCCATATTGAGCATTCAGCTCTTCGATCTTTAGCCCATTCATCATGAAGGAAGTCCAATATCCGTGTTTTACTATCCCTGGAAAGAGACTTAAGTTTTAATAAGAGGGATACTAAGCATAACAAGCCTATATTTAGGGGAGAAAATGTTTAACAACAAGAACAGGAAGTGAAGATGTATACGCTAACCTGCAGAAATTCAGGAAAGTGTTCCATAAATAAAACACTTGATCACCCGATAGATTAAATATTTTAAGCACATCATCCTTCGATAAATTATGGACCAATCTATCATTTTGAAACTCTAATCTACCATTTTCTCTCTGTTAAGAGACAAAGGTGTTATCATTTTAATATATTAAAACACAAAAATAAGAATAAGAGTACACTGTTCGATAACATAAAGCAAGGACCTCAAGACCATTTCCTGGCTTGCCTTGTGCTGAATCTTCAGCATCAGCACCAACCGGTTCTTGCAGAAAGGAATCAAATAACTTCATATCGTTCATTTTGGAGATAAATTTAGTCAAATCAATGGCATGGTTAGTGGCATCACAAAGTTTTTGCAGCTCCGCAAGCAGTGTGTCATGAGCATTTAATAATGCCTTAACAAGCATGACCTGCTTCAAATCAGTAGAAGCCACTTGATCCAGTGCTTGGTCAACCGCATAGTCAAACTATTAGTGCATTAATATTGATTATCAAGGATAACAAGAAGCTGAATTAAAGCAATACAATGAATTTCCCTTATTACCCACATAACCCACAAGAATTATGGCTATATTAAACTCTTACAGCTTAAATAATCAAGCCTCATGAAATTCATACATTCTACTAACCATAACCTACATGTAGGGCCCCAATTTTTGACCCCAGGCCCAACTACCCAGGCCCAAATACAACACCCAAAGCCCAAACTAACCCACAGCCCAAATGGCCCAAAACAATAATCAGACAAAAAGAGGAAGCAGGAAACCCTAGTACCCCACTTGCCACCGCCCTAAGCGCCGCGCTCCACTTGCCTCTGCTCCACCGCCACTGTCATGCCAACAAGTACCTGCAAACATTTAAAGAGAAACAACAGCACTAGCAATGAAAGAGATGTATAAAAGCCGAACTTGGCTATCGTTTTAGGGGTTCGGCTTCCCCTATTTTCTTTTTGTAAAAACATCACTTAGAAATATAAAGAAAAGAGAAACAGATTCCAGCAAAAAGAAAGCATAAAAGGATCCAAGGTCTCTTCCCTTTTTTTTTTTTCATTTCGAAACCATCTATCGATTTACCAGTTTTTATACACATAGCAAATACATTTATATATAAAAAGGGAGTTAAAAAAGGGAGAGGTATACCTGCTTTTAGATAATCTGAAAAGAGGTATATATATTTTATACCTTATATTATTTATATATCTTTATATACACATTTTTTATTTTCATATATATATTTAATAAATCTTATATATATATATCTTTTATACATATTTTTAATTTTTATATACACATGCTTGCATATTCCTTATTATATATACACATTTACATATGCATATACCCTTTTGCATCTGTTCACTTATTTATTTGTTTATTCACGCTAACCTACTTATATACTCGTTGTTTAGCATGTTATTAATTCATCTTTTCATATCTCATTTTGTTGCTATCGTTCGTATCACGTCACACTATCGTATTTATTGTTATTTCGCATGCGTATCCAATGTAATTTATTTTCGCATTCTTTACATTTTTACTTTATTCAATATATAAAAACTTTTTTTTTTCGTGTTTCGATTATTCGAAAGATCGTACCCTAACTTACAGGGTTTCGGTTTTCTCGACAAATCTAAAAACGCGAATCATTTTAAACAAAGTTTCTTAAATGCTCTCGGGAATTAACGAAAAGTCGTGTTCTAACTCACGGGACATGATCTCTTTCCTAAACTCGAGATAATCAAAGATCTTTTAAAATAAATAAATTTTGGCAATTCATTCGCGCCTCAGGAATTCAAGACATTATGTCTTAACTTACGGGATGCGATTCTTTTTCTCGATCAACGTGAAGTATACCATTTTTCTTTTCAAATATTTTTCGTATTTCAATAAAAGATCGTATTTTAAATCTCTTCAAAGTTTACAATTTTCGACATTAAGACATTAACTAATCAACTAGGTACCAATTTTTGGGCGTTACGAGGGTGCTAATCCTTCCTCGTACGTAACCGACTCCCGAACCTGTTTTTTTGAATTTCGTGGACCAAAATCGTTGTTTTAATAAAATTAAATCGTTTATTAAAAACAACCACTTTTCGAGGTGACCCGATCACACCTCATCAAAAAAGATTGGTGGCGACTCCCACATTCGATTTTATTTTTTTTCAAAACCCAAGTCGACCCCGTTTTATCAAAAAATGGTGTCAACACTACAATTTCCACCAGTCCAATGAATAAACTAGATCCACAATAAGGTAATAAACTTTGTTCTCATGCACACACCTTGCACACTAGATTCTGAGATTATATTACAGCCATAAAACATTTATCCGTGCCACATTCCAGTAGTGGCACCAAAAATCTATTGAATGTAATGACACAATCAAGCAGAAGCACAAATAGGAAAGCTATGGTTAAGGGTAGTTATTGCATTTCAATTTTAAAAGTTTAGAACAAACCTGAGTAGATCCGTCAATGCTTTCACGAGAAACATCATTAGTTGTAGAATATGCAATGCTGAAATGATTCAACAGGTCAAGTTACTTCAACATATCATCAAAGCACAATTTTACTTTATTAAATAAAATCACCCCTCTCCCTTTATCTCATTTCCCCCAAACAACCACCCCCATCGCCACCCTGAAAAAGGGTTCGGAAGAGGAGATGAGAGGAATACGGTTGGTGAGAAGGTTAGTCATCATTGTTTCTAGATCTGGGACAAGCCTGGGTACCTTCGTGTGGACCTTGCGAGAACCAGCTTTTAGTATAGTCGTGTGAACACTTACATCCACAAGAATAGCATGAAATGCATCAAAGTAAATAGGGCAATAAGAATGAAGTCCTAAAAGAGCTTTAGGAGGGATTGGGAATTCATGGATGGCAGCCGGGCAATAATCAGGAGAAGCCCATAAATCAGAACTTTGAGTGCATCCTAATCAATTATGGGCAGTTTTAACTTAGAAAAAAAATTGATGAGAGAAATGAAACACATTAGCACAAGGAATATAAGTATAAACTTTAAATTTTAATCATCCATACGTAAATAGGAGTTCTCAACTTACCCATTCACCAATACAGGAGCATATAGAAGCTCAAACTTCAAGATGACAGCTGATGAGGGAGGACCCTGTCGGATAATGCTACATCAGTGCCAAAATGAGAAACAAAAATTGACTTTCATGGGTAGACAATAGCCAATCAGAATCAAAGTAGAAAAGCTTCTATACATTTCCTTTCTGAGTAGCAAAATTAGATTGAATGAAAACCCTGTCGACTTTCAGGAAGATCCAGTATCATTTCAATTTTCATATGGTTGGAATAGAGATTTTAGCATCTGTTAGCTTAGAGGCATCAGAAGCAAAGCAAGGTTTCTGGTTGGTAACGTATTTGGTGTGCTTCCCTGTTCAAGGGAATGCAGAGATACACAAGAAAGAGATTGACTACCTCATTGTCAGGAATAGGTAGATCAAAGTTATCAAAGTTTTTCATGAAGAATTTTATGTTAATTATATAGTTCACGCGAATTATCTTTTCTGAATTTTTATTCATTGAAATAAATAAATTTAAACTAATATTTAATAATTTTTATATATTTTTTAATTTTGTCATATAAATATTCATGAAACTAAAGACTTGTCAATCTCACAAAATAAAAAATAATTAAAAAATAAAAACCCTTTTCCTTGTCATTCATTTATTTGATAATAAAATGAAGGGTATAAATTATGTTAGGATGATCCTAAAACATATAGTTCTTAGGCACCAATAAAATAGTGCCACATCATAAAATCTAAAGATAATAAAGCATTATTATACATTCCATCTATATCTATTATCTTCCCCAACTTAATTTAAATTTATTTACTTAAAATAATTAATATTTTAAATTATAAACAAACATTTTTTCTGTTACAATTTTTAATCATTTTTATTTTTTCCATAAGTTAATATTTTTTTATGCAATTAATTTAACAAAAAAAGGTTTCTAGGTAGTGGATTTTTTTTTTCTTTTTTTCATTTTAACTTATTTTAATTTCATATTATATATTTTTAAAAGTAAAAATTATATTGCATTGAATCTTCAATAACAAGAATTGTGTTAAAAAAAATTGAAGACAGAGTTGTGTAAATTTTAAAGTTTTTATGTTATTTGAGTTTTTAAAATTTTAATTACTTAAGTTTTTTTAATAAAAAAATTAGAGTTGGAGAGTTAGTTGAACATGGATGGATGTATAATAATAATTTCATCTCTTTAAAATTTGATGATGTAACAAAATTTTATTGGTGCCTAAAACCTTAGTTTTGAATAATATACTATTCAAGAATTGAAATTTATTTTTTCAATTATACAATACAATATTTTCTTCATGTTCTTAGTTAAGCAAATATGTCGATTTTAAAAAGAAATTAGAGTTTTAGGCCGTTCTTTCCTAAAATTTAGGGAAATAGTATTTTATATATAAAGCATTAAAATAAAATAAAAATTTATAAAAATTCATAGAAAATCATAAAAATACATTTTTAATGATTTAATATACAAAATGTTTTTTTTTTCACATGGAACCAACCTAGCATGCCATGGGGTAAAAAAAGCCTGGAAAAAATTGGCACCCTTAGCTTTGTAACCTTGATCATTTAATTTAACGGTCAAAAGGTTTAATTGATTGTAATTTTAACGTTCAAGGGCTCAAATGAGTGAAATAAAAAAATTTAGGGGGTTTATTGAATTTTTTTATTGGTAAAAGAAATAAGATGTAGCCAAATAAACAACATCAGCAATGTTCAACTTTCAAGTAAGTACTTGAATTTTTTTTGTCTTGAATTCTCGCTTCTTTTTTGTTGTAAAATGCCAGAAATTGCGAACATATATTCTTTAGGTTAGGGATGACTGATGAGATAACAAACAAGTTTTGAATCTGCAAATTAGGTTAGGGGGATGACTGATGAGAAATATTTAGGCTGCTAGGGAGAACAGGAAACTGGAAAGGTTTGGAATTTGAAGGATGCTTTGAGATTTGAATGGGTTTTGAAAAAAATTGGGGTGTTTTGGGTTTCCAATGTTTTTGTTTTTGTTTTTAATCATTTATTGTTGTCTGACGGTAGACTTGAGTTGAGAGTTGAAAGGCAGAGCTGAAATGAATCTGATGGCCTAAGTTAGGCCACCTAATCCTAATGCTTTATCTTTTCCTACCACCATCCATTTCTTTTTTTATATTATAAGATTTTGTTTTAATTTTTTTTTGGGCTTGTGGATTTATATTTGACTTTTATTAAATTTGGTGTCTATTTTAATTTTTTTTTGGTGTCTAGAAATTTCACTGTTGTGTGCTGCCCATTCTCTTTACCCAATCCAACAATCAACTTCTAAAATTCCCTCAAACTATCTTACAACTAAAAATATCAATTTAAAATTAAGTTATATATTTTTATTAGAGTTGTGCGAATTTTAAAAAAAATCACGACCGCGATATCCGCAGTGACTACAATGGCATTCGTTATATCCGCAATCGCGATAAACGCAACGCAACCGAAAATACGGTCATAACCGCAATTTAAATCCTTTGTCATTATTTGGTTGTTTTGTCAGCGAAGTCAGTTTTAACAATACAAATGAATGAAATTTTTAACAGAAATGTTCAATTTGCTCTTTGATCTAACATATAGAGACTAATTTGCCCCTTTCGTTTAGTAAATAGGGCAAATGCAATGACTCCTAGTACAAGGGCTTCCATGATATTTTTACCTGTGTTCTTCCTAAAGCTGTCATTAGCAGCAAAACTAGGTTCAGTCAGATTGAAAATTAGAGGAAATATAATCTGGAGTCATATAAAGGAAGATATAGAGAGCAATTCTGAGCAAGTCAAATAGAGCAAAGAACCGTAAAAAAATGAGATTTGAACGTGTTTCTATTATGCAGCATCGATGTTGGAAGGCTGCTTTTTCCAGTGTAGTCCAGTTTAAAGGGTCAGTATGTTTCATCATTATACTCCTTTAAATCATTAAGAGGTGGCTTGTATTGAACAAGTAATGGATGTCACGTATCTGGTTTCTTACTTTGTTATCGGATCAACTGGGATTGAGCCATGCTTTGAAGGATAACGAGTGTTATAACCCTTTTGCACTTATTCATATTGTTTATGCTGTAATCTTTACTCAGTAGTTTCTTCTTTTCTGAATTTGATGATCTTGTTGTGCAGTCCTCAGTTCGGTATAGCGCATGCACTTTGTTTGGGACTTGCTTCATGGCTTGCTGTAGAGATTCCCGTTCTTGTGGATTCTGGTATGATCAAGCATAAGGATGGTGCAATCACTTTGAATGAGTCTTAGTATATGATAGTCTTTAGTAGAGTTTTTTTTTCTTTTTTTAAATTTCTCTAAGTGGATTTCCATTTTTTTTGGATGCAAAGGCTCTACAGGACTAATGGGCTAAACCAATGGGCCATAAATTGATAAATCCAAACTATTGCTATTAAGTCAGTTAATAGTAACTAAACTGTTTAACAATGATTCGAATCACCACATCATAGGACATTGCATGCTCCCTAGCTCCCTAAATCGTGTCAACATTGATCATAAGGTGTTCACCATGTGGAGCCCCCCGTCTCTCGATCTTCAATCTCTTAGGTACCAATGGAGTACAAAGACAATAATGAACCTGAAGTCCTTATGGAGCGCTTGAGCGCAAATGAAAGCATCCCGAGAAATCGTAGTATTTGCTTGCACACTCTCCAACTTTCTTGCCTCCTATAACTATCAAAGACCCACCAAAAGGCTAGTAAGGGCATCCTCATCAAATTTCCTCATTGCAAACTCTAGTGAATTCACCCTGCAAAAAAAAAAAAAAACAGCACTTAATAAGTTGTCATCAATACCACTCAAAATTAATACCTTTTTGAGAAAAAGACAATCGCGGACAACATGCACTAAGTACTCTATCAAATCACATCTCTTGCACTAAAGGTCATTGGCCAATAAGAATCTTATGGCTCAACCTCCAACCGAATAATTGTATCTTAGAGAGTTTTTTTGTAACTTTCCTGAGGGCCAAACCTCATCGAGTTAAGAAAGAGCCAATTATAATCAAATCTTGTTGAATAAACACCTGTAAAGGCATGCTCCCAAACCAAGATGTCACCATGAGTTTTATCGCACAAAAGAATAGCCAAATATGATCCTCATTCCATCTAGGCCTATCCTCTACTAATAGATTTGAACCATGGAATGAAGGGAAAGAATATAATTATGCACAAGATCCTTCCCATCAAGTGTAGTCATAAATCCCTTTCCAAACAAAATATATATATATATTTGCAAAGAAAAATGTCACTTGATGGAAAGTATTTGGTTGACAACACTCTAAATCACACGGTATACTTTTGGTGCAAGAGGCAACAAATTTGCTTGCCGAAGAGTGCTATATTGAAAAGTCTAACATTTCGAGAGCCTAGGCCCTCCATGTATAAAAGTCATATAAACTAATGTACATAATTCTTGATAAAACAATGTATAATATGGTTAGATATAAGACTATTACATAGCCTTTAGTAAGAAGTTGGAAATTTTCAATCCAATAATCCCTCAAATTTTTTGGTGAAAGTAGTGATTGCGAGGTTAACAAGGTACCTTCTGCAAACATGCCATTCTTATATTATTTCTATCATTTGGATGATAATTTGTAATCTCGCTCTGAAATTTAAATAAGCTGGAAGGTTTTGAAGGTTAAACTTAACTTTTTTAACCCTTTTTTTTTTATATTGATTTGTATTTCTTCTACTTCACTAGTAGACTTTAATTTAAAATATTTTTCCATTCTTATTAAACATTCAGAAACAAATAAATCTATGCCTTAAACACTAAAATGGAAACACAGCTTTTAACAAAGAAATGACCTCATGCGCCAACCTTAGTCCCATTTCTCTAAAGTCTCCAGATGTTTTCTCGTCGTTTACTTCGGACATAAGAAACTCTATACACAAATCCAAATGATGCCCCTATCATGTTCAAGACAGGATCAGACCCGTTAACTCACTTGACAGTCTGTAGCACAACACCGAAACCCAAGAAACAAGTCTGGGAGAGAAGAAACTTGCCTGAAAACCATGTAAAAAGATGACAATCTTTAAATCACGGCCACTTTTCGCAGCACTTGCACTTGATAGCTTTTTCACAGCTTCAGAACTAGGAACAGTGCTTGTGGTAATTGAATCTATTATGTCCAAGTTCCTCATGTACAAGTTATCATTAGAAGTACGTTGAGGTGCATTCATTACATGCTCTATAATGACAATAGGAATTCCTGAAGGATCTCCAAATATTTGCATGTATTGGATTAATCGGTTGTTCACCTGTGTGCAAACAATCATTACCGGTAAACTAAGGCATATGTAAATAAAAACAATAAGCATTAAATATAAGGACTTACCCTCATTTGTGCAATACTTCGCCGACGAAGCTCAGCCCGCATAGCTGCCATCTGTGCAGGCTGCATTCCCCAAGATGAATTTGAAATTGAAAAAAATTATTGTTGTTCATAGTCGATTATGTCAGCCAAGAAATAAAAACATAAATGAGTAATTACATCATCTGTTAATTTCCACAAACTTGAACCCTTTTATGCACGATTTGGTGGGAAGACTCATCAAAACTGCCATTTATGTAACGATGAGGCATGTCAACTTTGGAGTACACCATCCATATTGACCATTCAGCTCTTCCATCTTTAGCCCATTCATCACAAAGGAAGTCCAATATTCGTGTTTTACTATCCCTGCCGTGTTTTACTATCCCTGGAAAGAGACTTAAGTTTTAATAAGAGGGATACTGAGCATAACAAGCCTACTTTTAGGGGAGAAAATGTCTAACGGCAAGAACAGGAAGTGAAGATGTATGTGCTAACCTGTGGAAATTCAAGAAAGTGTTCCATAAATAAAACACTTGATCACCCGATAGATTAAATATTTTAAGTACATCATCCTTCGATAAATTATGGACCAATCTATCACTTTGAAACTCTAATCTGCCATTTACTCTCTGTTAAGAGACAAAGGTGTTATCATTTTAATATATTAAAACACAAAAATAAGAATAAGAGTACACTGTTCGATAACATAAAGCAAGGACCTCAAGACCATTTTGTGGTTTGCCTTGTGCTGAATCTTCAGCATCAACACCAACCGGTTCTTGCAGAAAGGAATCAAATAACTTCATATCGTTCATTTTGGAGGTAAATTCAGTCAAATCAATGGCATGGTTAATGGCATCACTAAGTTTTTTCAGCTCCGCAAGCAGTGTGTCACGAGCATTTAATAATGCCTTAACAAGCATGACCTGTTCCAGATCAGTAGAAGCCATTTGATCCAGTGCCTGGTCAACCACGTAGTCGAACTATTAGTGCATTAATATTGATTATCAAGGATAACAAGAAGCTGCATTAAAGAAATACAATGAATTTCCCTTATTACCCACGTAACCCACAAGAAAAAGTTCCATTAAACCATACCACTTAAATTAAGAATTGGAAATGGATATATTAAACTCTTACAGCTTAAATAATCAAGCCCATGAAATTCATACATTCCACTAACCATAACCCACAATTTCCACCAGTCCATGAATAGACTAGATCCACAATAAAGTAATAAACTTTGTTCTCATGCACACACCTTGCACACTAGATTCTAAGATTATATTACAGCCATAAAACATTTATCCATGCCACATTCCAGTAGTGACACCAAAAATCTATTGAATGTAATGCCACAATCAAGCAGAAGCACAAATGGGAAAGCTACGGTTAAGGGTAGTTATTGCATTTCAATTTTAAAAGTTTAGAACAAACCTGAGTAGATCCATCAATGCTTTCACCAGAAACATCATTAGTTGTAGAATAAGCAATGCTGAAATGATTCAACAGGTCAAGTTACTTCAACATATCATCAAAGCACAATTTTACTTTAATAAATGAAACCACCCCTCTCCCTTTATCTCATTTCCCCAAAACAACCACCCCCGCCACCACCCTGAAAAAGGGTTCGGAAGAGGAGATGAGAGGAATATGGTTGGTGCAAAGGTTAGTCAACATTGTTTCTAGATCTGAGACAAACCTGGGTACCTTCGTGTGGACCTTGCAAGAACCAGCTTTTAGCAAAGTCGTGTGAACACTTACATCTACAAGAACAGCATGAAATGCATCAAAGTAAACAGGGCAATAAGAATGAAGTCCTAAAAGAGCTTTAGGAGGGATTGGGAATTCATGGAAGGCAGCCGGGCAATAATCAGGAGAAGCCTGAAAATCAGAACTGATCGAATGCATCCCAATCAATTATGGGCAGTTTTAACTTGGAAAAAAAATTGATGAGAGAAATGAAACGCATTAGCACAAGGAATATAAGTATAAACTTTAAATTTTAACCATTCATATGTAAATAGGAGTCCTCAACTGACCCATTCACCAATACAGGAGCATATAGAAGCTCAAACTTCAAGATGACAGCTGATGACGGAGGACCCTGTTGGATAATGCTACATCAGTGCCAAAATGAGAAACAAAAGTTGACTTTCATGAATAGACAATAGCCAAACAGAATCAAAGTAGAAAAGCTTCTATACATTTCCTTTCTGAGTAGCAAAATTAGATTGAATGAAAACCCTGTCGACTTTCAGGAAGATCCAATATCATTTCTATTTTCATATGGTTGGAGCAGAGATTTTAGCATCTGTTAGCTTAGAGGCATCAGAAGCCAAAGAAAGGTTTCTGGTTGGTAACGCATTTGGTGTGCTTCCCTGTTCAAGGGGATGCAGAGTACACAAGAAAGAGATTGGCTACCTCATTTTCAGGAATAGGTAGATCAAAGGCAACCATGATAGATAGATAAACATCCTGTCTCGCATATTTGATTCGAAAAGGTTGTGTTGCAAAACTGTTGTCCGTATCATCAATCCTCCATACTCCAAATACTTCATCAGAAACAAGACTTGCGGCTGCAACATTTTCTAATCTTATTAACAAAGAGCTGCTCTCTAAAACACTACTGCATTAAGTTTTCAGGGTGAAGTATAAAACTCATTAAATAAGTAGAAAAAAACAACAAATAGTTCAAAAAATAATTCACCATTCAACAAAATGAAAACCAATTTTCATTTTTAATTAAGAATATAAAGGACATTATATCTATTTGCTTCAACTACATCAAAATCAGTCGATGAGCTAATATAGCATACTCTTCTAGAGGGGCTAGTTTAAATATAAAATGCCAGAATGCAGCTACATTTCAAAAGGTTTATAAGTTCAAAATAACTTGATTTCTAATCTTATGACAAAGTGGAAGCATTAGAAGAAAAAACAACAATTTCACCAAATTACCTTCGTATTGGACGACTCTTGCAGGTGTTCCTACAGGAGCATACTCATCATTGTCCCATCTAACGGTAAGCTTCAGTTGATAGAACCAGAAGACGTATAAAACTCGAAAATAAACAGAAAAATGCAAAGAAAAAAAAAGCCCCATACCCTTGCTGGAAAAGATCAAGGTTATGAAACCTATGGATGTAAATTGCAATCTCCTGGACACTATCCAACATTACCACCGGCTGTACTTCAGCCGGGTGAGGCATTGCATCTGGTAACTTCTTTACTTGTACACTTCTATTATTCAAACCGATTAACCACCCAAGACGTCGTAACATATGTAATCAAGTATCCACAAATCTCGCATTCCCTCTTCGTTCCTCACTCGTGCATCATCCTCAAAACTGAATCGATACGTGTCTCATAGAAATCATCGAAAGAACAAAGCAGCCACACATAAACATTTTATTGATCCATGTCTTCAATTCTCTTGGTACCAAACAAATGCAACCAGCTGCTAACTAGGAACTATAGTCTAAATAACATAGTTTTTAAAAGGGAAACAACCATTCCAAAAATAGTAACAGCATAGTCTCTCATCATAACTTCAAAGTAGAATTGCAATATGATAATGCTAAAACTGCTACTAAAACACAACTATTTGCTTTAAAGGCTGCTATTTACTAACAACATTAGCATTCAAAGTTCAAACCCTATGAAAAACAACAAAAAAAAAACAACATATTTGAAATTATAAACAAAATCAAACTACTTTGTCCAGTATAAAACAGTGCAATTGATGATCAAAAAGACAATCATCAGCAAAAAGAAAAGCAAGTACAAGAAACAAAACAGAAGAAGGACAAAATCTGGGGGGTCAGATCTGCAAGGTTTTGTTACATTTTTTGTGAAACAAAACCCATAGCTAGGGTTTGAAGCAATTTTTTAGGTGTTGAAAATTATTAAAAATTATAAATGGAAAATGAAAATAATGGAGATCTCTCGTGGAATACAATGCACTGATGTTTTTACTTTCTAGTGACTTTTTATGGTCTGGTTGTGGAATTTTACTATGGGGTCTTTTCTCTATCTGCGTGTGTAGCTTCTCTATTTTTTTTTTGCACCAAAATATGTCGAACTAGACCGGTCAATTATAGTAAAAAATCGGAGCAACAGCCCTTCTCGAGTCTTGCTGACCAATTCGGTTTAGCCTTGGTTCGGGTCTCCTATCCGCCCATTTATCCGCCTTTGAGATTAGGAAGTTCGGTTTAAGGCCCATTATTATTGGGTTAATTAATTTATAAGTTGGATTGATTGATAAGATATTAAAAAATTATATTAATATTTATATATTTTACTGTTAAATTTAAATATTTTCATTTTAAAATTAAGTTAAAGTTTTTTCTTTAAGTTTTTATAATTAAAAAAAAGTTAGATTTAGTTATTGTAGATAAAATAAATATCACCTTAAAAATAAATAAATAAAAATAAAAACAATAAAACTTAGACATAAAAATAAGAAAAAATCAAACAAATATCACCTTAAAAATAAAAGCTCAAATCTTTTTTTTTTGTATTCAATCTTCCAGAAAACCCAAGAAGAAAAAATCTATTGTTCATTATGGCTTTTTTATAGCCGTAACTTTTTGTTTCTATTTTCTTGTCGTTTTGCTATTTGGCTTTTCTGCTGCTGCGTGGCTTCGTTTTGCAGGTGTCACAGGCTGACGGTGGTGGCAGAGGTGGCGTGCGTGATTGTGGCAGAGGCGGCAGTGGCTAGGGTTAGATTAGGATTTCAATTGGTTGAAATTTTTTAAGTTTTGTGGGCTGTTGGGCTGTTATTATTTTGGGCTTGTAACCATTTAAGATTTGGACCCTTTTTTTGTTTATTTTCTGTTTTGGTTTTCTAGTGGGTCGGGCAAATTTGGGCCTCTACAGAGGTCATAAACAAGAACTTGTTGGGGTTATTTAAGGATGAGATTATTCAAGTTCTTAGGATTGCAATGTGTTGTACATGTAAGAATCCATCACTCTGGCTGCAAAAACGACATCGCTTTTGCTGCCTTTGTTGTTGTTGTTGTTGTTAGCATCGGTAGGGGATTTTTACCAAAATATTATAAAAAATAAAAAAACACCAAAATTTTATAAACTTTTTTTATTTACCAAAATAATACAAAAAAACAAAAAAAAGCCGCAACGACGTGACAACACACTGGTGGAATGGATGCCATAGGTGGCACCAGTTGTGCTGGTGGCAGAGGCGGCACCGATGGTGCCCCTGCTAGGGCTGTGCATTATTCGGTTAAAACTGAATTTTTTTGGTTAATCGACCGAGTTCGGTTAATCGTTCGGTTAACCGAAAAAATTCGGTCGGGGGTCGGTTAAGGTTTTTTAGTTTGTTCGGTTAACGGTTAAATCGATTCGAAATGGGTCGGTTAACCGAAAAAATTCGGGTAAACCGAATTTACAGTTTAAGTTAATTAGGGAGTTGGGCTAAATAGGACAGCCCAAATTTAAGTATTCAACAACCCTAAGCCTTAGCCCTAGAATGGTAGAACTTGGCCTGCTGTGTGCTGTCCATTAGACCATTACCGTTTGGTCCATTTCTCAACAGCAGAGTGAGCAGACGATGCACAACACCCCTATTCAGTATTCACATTTCACAACACCCCTCCAGCCCTCCTCCATAATTTCACAAATTTCACTTTCACTTTCACTTTCACACTCACCCTAAATCTCAGTCTCAGTCTTAACACCCAACACTCAACAAACACCCAACAAACACTCGACAGTAGAATCGGGAGTCGCCGAGTACCAGGTTTGCTTTCTTCTAACTTCTTACCTCTTCACTTCATCTTAACCAATGCCATCCATGATTGTTGACTTGCTGTCTTCTTTTGTACATATGAAATTTTTAATATATATTAGGTTTTACAAGCAGCTATGTAAAAAAAAACCCTAAACAGTAAAAACTAAAAATGGTAAACGTACATGAAAATTGATATCATGGGGAGTGAGGCAATGAGCAATGAAATGAAAATATAGAATTGCTTTTTCATTTTTGTGAATGTATCGCGAAAACATATTAGATCATATGGGTACCTTTCGCTTGGTTTTGTTGTTTTTCTGTGGTGGATTGAATAATGAATAGACCATTTCTTCTTGGGCCTTTTCCATGTTTATTTCCTTAAAAATCTATTACTTACAAATTTCTTTACACATCCAGTGTACAAATTTCTTTACACATCCAGCATATATAAATTTATTACTTACAAATTTCTTTACACATCCAGTGTAAGTAAAATTTTATTACTTACAAATTTATTACTTACAAATTTCTTTACACATCCAGTGTATAACAAAAACAAGATAATTAAATATTTAAATATGAGATGGACATCGGACACAATCAATGTCGATATTTATATATGCTATCCTCTGTGGGTAATTAAGGTTTTACAAACTCTTGCTATATTATAATTTTTTCATCATTATAATATCAGGGCCGTAGGAAATTTTTTACTAATATTATAATTTTCATCATTATAATTTTTTCATCATTATAATTTTTCATCATTATAATATCAAGGCCATGATATTTAAGTGGGTATTTCTTTTTCTTAATATTATAATAGTAAAAAATTGTTAAATAAATAATAAATACGAATTTCACCCTCAAGTCTCTTTTCAGTGTGGCAACTGATACTTGCATTGAAAGTTTGGTTAGATGGGGGTAGCAGTAGGTAGTAACAATCAATGAACATCACCAACAAGCAAAATATGGAAATTTCAGCACCATGATCTTAACTTGGTACATGCGAACAACATATATGATATATCTAGAAACCATAACATAAATTTAACAATTTTAGTGTTTTGATATCTTAACTAAACTTGTATATGTTTGATACTTTGATTATTCATCCAAACCCTAATTTTGTAATGGGTTAAACTAAACTTGTATATGTTGTTCCTGATCTTGCAGAATGTCAACCGAACCAACATCTATTGAGGGTAGTGTTACACCTCCTACTTCGATAGATTCTGAAAATTCAGGAGTGGGAGCTTCAATCCAAACAAAGGGGACTACCGGGAAAAGAAAAGCCCCTCCTCAAAGGTCAGAAGTTTGGTCTCACTTCACTAAATTTATTAATAGTGAGGGTGTAAGTAAGGCTAAATGTAATTATTGTGAAAAGGAATTTTGTTGTGATATGAAAAAAAATGTTACGGGGTCATTGAAATATCATATTGGTTCATGTAAGAAAAATCCTAGTAATGTTGTTGACACTAGTCAAGGACAACTAGTTTTACCTAGAAAGGGAGTTGAAGGGGGGAAGGGAATCTTTCAACTTGGAGATTTGATCAAGAAGCATGTAGGAAAGGATTAGCACAAATGATTCTGATTGATGAATTACCTTTCAAGTTTGTTGAAAGTAAAGGTTTTAAGAAATTTATGTTTGTGGCATGTCCTAGATTTCATATTCCTTCACGAACTACTATGACTAGGGATGTTTATCAATTGTATCTAGATGAAAGGGTCAAGATAAAACAACTTTTGAGAAGTTCTTGTTCTAGAGTTTGCTTAACTACTGACACATGGACATCTTTGCAAAGAGTTAATTATTTGTGTATCACTGCTCACTTTATTGATAATGAATGGAAATTGAATAAAAAGATTTTAAACTTTTGTCCAATTTCTAGTCATAAGGGTGAGTCCATTGGGATGATGATTGAGAAATGCTTGTTGAATTGGGGGATTGATAAGTTGTTTACTGTTACTGTTGATAATGCAAGTTCAAATGATGTTGCTATTGGTTATTTGAGAAAGAAATTTAACCCTCGAGGGGGTTTAGTTCAAAATGGTAAATATCTTCATATGAGATGCATGGCACACATTGTGAATTTGATTGTTGTTGAAGGCTTAAAGGAAATGAATAAATCTATTGAATGTGTTAGGGGGCTGTTAGATATGTGAGACAATCTCCAGCTAGATTACAAAAGTTTAAGAAGTGTGTTGTGATGGAAAAGATATAGTGCAAGAAGATGTTGTGTCTTGATGTTTGTATTAGGTGGAACTCGACCTACTTAATGTTAGACACTGCTCAGAATTTTGAGAGAGCTTTTGAGAGATTTGAGGAGCAAGATACAAACTTTAGGGCTGAACTTGAAAGGGGAGAGGGTTGGCCTAGTGTGGATGATCGGGATAATGTTAGAAACTTGAGGGATTTCTTGAAACACTTTTATGAAGTCACTTTGCGTATATCTGGCACTTCATATGTCACGTCCAATAATTTTTTTGATGAGCTTTCCGAAATTGATATTCTTTTACGAGATACTCAGTTAAATAGTAATATTGATTTCAATGTTATGGCCATCAAGATGAAAGAGAAGTATGATAAGTATTGGGGTGATATTGATAAGATGAATTTGCTTATGTTTGTTGCTTGTGTTTTAGATCCTAGACAAAAACTAAAGTATCTTGAATTTGCATTTAGTGAAATGTCTAGCTCTGAAAAAGCTTGTGAAATGATGCAAAAGTTGAAGGAATCTTTGTATGAATTGTTTGATGAGTATAAGCCTCCACTTCATAGTACTTGTAGCGAATCGAGTGTGTCAACACATGTTTCTATTGGTGAACCACAACAAAAAATGAAAAGGCGAATGCAGGCTTTGTATAAAAAGCGTGAGTTGGAAATTTGTGGTGAGGATAAAACATCTGAGTTGGATAAATATCTAGCTGAGGCTAATGAAGAATTTGTTGAAGATTTTGATATTTTATTGTGGTGGAAAGTGAATAGCCCTAGATTTCCCACTCTTTCAAAAATTGCCAGAGATGTTTTAGCTATACAAGTTTCTACGGTTGCTTCAGAGTCTGCATTTAGCACCGGAGGACGTGTGCTTGATCAATATAGGAGTTCTTTAACTCCTAAAATTGTACAAGCTCTTGTGTGTACTCAAAATTGGATTCGAAGATCATCATCACAAGAAGACATAAAAAAGATTGAAGAACAAATCCAAGAGCTTGACAAGATTGAAAATGGTATGTTTATTGTTTTATTTTAATAGTTTCAATTTTTTTACCATATCACTCTTACTTATTTAATTGATTCAATGTTTAGACATTTCTTGGAATGCATTAGAGCCTACCCTAGATTCATGAGCTTTCGTGAGTTGAAGGGTATGCTTACTACTATCTTATTCTTGTTAATTTATAATCTATTCGTTTGCTTATATTATTTGATTTTTTTTAAATGCGTATATTTTTATTATATGATAAATTTTTGCTCATGTTTTTTTTAGGTTTAATGCAAATGGAGATATTTTGGAGAGATGAAATGGATATAAATGGAGAATATTAAAAACTTAAATGTCAATTATGTGTTAATTCAAGACTTATGTAATGTTTTTAATTATGTAGTGTTAATTCAAGACTTATGTAATGTTTTTAATTATGTAGTGATTCAAAGACGTATGTAATAGTTTTAATTATGTAGTAATTTAAAGATTTATGTAATGCTTTTAATTATGTAGTGATTTAATTCGGGTAATTTGGGTAATTTTCGGGTAAGTCGGGTAAGTCGGGTAATTTGGGTAATTCGGGTAATTTTTAACCAAAAATGAACAACACATATTTTTCGGTTAATTCGGTTAACCGACCTTATTAACCGAAAAAATTTCGGTTCGGATAATTATTTTAAAAAAATTTAGTTCGGTTAACAGTTAAAAAATTTGGGAGGTCGTTAATTCGGTTTTAACAATTTCGGGTTAGTTAACCGACTGAACACTCCTAGCCCCTGCCACAAGCGACACTGCCCCTATAATGGGGACCATTCGGCTGGTGGGTGGGGGGGAAGAGAAGGAGAGGGAAAGGAGAAGAAAGAAAGAAATAAAGAAAAGAAAGAAAAGAAAGAAAAGGAAAGGAGAGGAGAGGAGAAGAAAAAAGAAGAAAAGAAAAGGAACGGAGAAGAAAAAAAAGAAAGAAGAAGAAGAAGTGGGAAGGATGGAAAAAAAAAGAAAAAAAAGGTAATTTTTTGTGTATTAATTTAATTTTTTTGTAATATTTGTGTAAAAAATTTATGTTATGTAATTGTATGTTTTTTATTATTTTATTTAGCATATATATTTTATGAAATTTATTTAGCATGCTATAATTAGTTTTTTTTAGGAAAATAGCATTAAAAATAAAATGATAAAAAAATATGTTTAAGAAAACATAAAATACGAAAAGAAAAAAACGGAAATTGTATAATCACTGAAAGTAATAAAATTCGAAAAAATGGTATATTTAAAAAACACAGTAAATTAATAAATTTCAAACATAGTGTCCTAAAATAATGTAAAATAATAAAATTAGAAAATATGATATTTTTTAAAGTAATAAAATGCGGAGAAAAAAATACGAACAAAGGGTCAAAGTAAGAGTTTTTTACTAATTTTTTAAAAATTCAGAAATAATTAATATATATATTTCAAACAAAATGTACTGAAATAATATAAAATAATAAAATACGAAAATAATATATTTTTATTGAAAGTAATAAAATTCGGGAAAACAATACAAGCATAGGGCAGGAATAAGATTTTTTTTAAATTTTATTTAAAAAACACACACTAAATTAATAAATTTCAAACATAATGTGTAACAACCCAATTTTGACCCTAATCGGACAAAGTGGTTTCGAGACCACGAATCCGAGTCTAAAAATATTTTAATATTATTTTTTGTGTTAAATATGTGTGAAATTATATATGTGAAAGTTTTGTGAAATAATTTTACTGTTATATGCTTAATTTGAGAAAATAGCTAAATCGCGTAAAGTGAAAATTTGAGGGTTAAATATGAAAGTGCTTAATTGTTTTTGTCTTTATAAATTGGAGGTTCTATGTGGCAATTAAGCCATTTTCCAAGTTAGTGGACGGCATTAGGTGATGTATATGGTTTTCTTATATTATTAAAATAATATATATGTTATAATAAAGTATAATATATTATTATGTGATAAAAATAAAAAAAAGAAAGGAAGCCACTATCATATCATCTTCTCCACTGTCGAAACTGGAGAAAGAAGAAAAAGAGAAAAGCTTGGCTAAGGTTCGGCCATTGGGAGTTAGATTAAGGTTAGTCTTTTGTTCGGTTTTTGATAATTTTTACATTTTTGATATAGTTGCTTTGTGTTCTTTAAAACCCATGGTTCAATTTTGTGAATTGATGATGATTTTGTGTTTTGCCATTGATGAGTGCTTGAGCTTTTTGATAGTTGTTGATGAAAAATGAAAGATATGTTAAAGATTAATATGTTTTGTGTTGAAGTTTTTGGTGATTTTGAGTAATTAGGGCTAAATTACAAAAATAAATTTTTGAAGGACTCAAAGGTGAAATAAATGAAATGTATGGACTTATATGGGTACTAGGAAGATTCGGCCTTAAGGAGTGTGACCAAATTTTGTGTTTTGTGGAATAAGGACTAAATTGTAAAAGTGCGAAATATTAGGGGTAAAAATGTAATTTACCCATTTATGCGTTATTAGACTAAATTGAATGAAAATATGTTAAAATGAGATTTATTTGAATATGTTAAGATCAAGAAACCAAGAAATTGGATTTAGATCGGGGAAAATCGAAAGTAGTTGAGTAGCCGATCAATTAGTCGACGACATCCAAAGAAAGTTTATAAGCAATTAGATATTAAAATTTCGGAATAAATGTTAGTTATATATGCTGAAATGGAAATATGATAAATATATATATAGCTGAATGTATTTTTGTTCGGAAAGTAGAAATAGACGTGAATGTGATTTATCAATATTTAGCACTAAGTGTGCGAGTATGGAATAGCTACGGCTATATGAATGGCACTAAGTGTGTAAAATTAAAATGATGATGTTGAATAACGGGCACTAAGTGTGCGATACCAAGAGTAATTTGGTTAGCACTAATTGTGCAACTTCATTACGGCATCGGCACTGATATGTGATCCCATGTAAGACCATATTTGGGATATGGCACTGGCGTCCTACCAGGTATACGAGATATCCCGAACATCCCTAATATTACAAGTAAGGCGTGTCTTTGATCACTTGATTGTTATGTGCCAAGATATAATATGCTTTGGTGTAAGTGTATATAAATGAAAGTGAACACAAATAATTATTGAATGAGTGAAACTGACCTTAAAACAGTTGTGGGCAGCAGCACTAGTATAACTTTGAAAAATCACCAAAAATGGTAGAAATTGAATTAAAGTCTGGGTGAGATATGAAATTAAAGATTAATGAGTCTATTTTTCTATAAAAGAAACAGAGTAAGCAAAAGAAGTGTGAATTATGAGATATTTGAATTTTTGAGAGACGGGGTCAGAATGAGTTTTGGAATCCCCTATTTCAACTTTGAAAAATCAGTAAAAAATTGTACAAAAATAATTATGGAGTATAATTTATATGTTTGAAATCCTTAATATGTCTATTTTCAAGTGAAATAAACAATAACATCATATGAATTTTTTACGAGGAGAAAATTGATTCGTTGTGAAGAAGTGTCAGAACTGTTAGACAGCAAAATAGGGGTAAATTGAATGAATAAAATGTACTAGTTGGCTAAACCAAAAATTCTGGAAATTTTATGGTACGAAGGTATATGAGTCTAGTTTCAGGAAAAATTTACGGAACTTAATTTGGAGCCCTGTAGCTCCAGATAAAAATAAATTAGCGTCTATGACGCAGAAAGACAGCTTGCTGGAAATTAAGCAAACCTTAAAATTTATGTGTGATTAAATTTATATTGCTGTGAAATCATATGAGAAAATTTATAGATCTTAATTTGGAGCTCTGTAGCTCCGGATGAATATGATTTAGTGACTCTAACTCAAATAGAGAGCTTTAAATTTTAATATAAGTGAATAGTGAAATTATGTATAATACTATTTAAGCATGATTTATACGTAAAGGATGTGGAATGGAGAGGAGGAGGAGGACAATAAAATGTATGAAATGAATTATTTGAAGTTATATAAGCTAGTGCCGAATGTAATATTGTGATTTGATTATATTTCAAGAATGATTTAAATTAGATGTGAATTATGTGAAAGACTGATTTTGTAAGTTCAGGCTTTATGCCTAGCAGGCTTTGTGCCGGTGAATTATATCAGGCTTTATGCCTAGCAGGCTTTGTGCCGGTGAATTATATCAGGCTTTATGCCTAGCAGGCTTTGTGCCGGTGAATTATATCAGACTTTATGTCTAGCAGGCTTTGTGCTGGTGAAATGTATCGGGCTTGGTGCCTAGCAGGCTTTATGCCGGTGTTATATACAAGGCTCTATGCTCTATAAATCTTATGTGAGCAATAGTAAAAGCAAATAAATGTGTTAAGAAAGCTAAATTATTCGGTACATGATTTGGCAGGGAGTAAGACCATGAGTAGTTTATGAATTAAAACATGTTGGTAAGCCCGATACATGAATAAATGTTGTGCTCATCCCTACTTATAATGCTTATGTTATATGTATAATTGGTGAACATATTTGGTATACATGCTTAGGCTTTGGCCAAGTAGTTACATAGACCATGCCACGTTAAATTTATAAGTTATGCACTGATATGGTTTGTTATGTGATTAGCCCTAAAAAGAGTTATGTTTAAATACATTAGCTCGCGACTATGGTTGAATGATTTGTTTATATCTTGTGTGATGTACATAGAAAATGAGTGTGGAAAGTTAATGAAAAGTAGGTTCATATGGCTGAACTTTTATGATTAATTGTTAATGTGGGAATGGTATAATGTATCAATTAGTATATTGTTGTTGAAATATAATTATGGTAAAAATAAGAATAAAATGAGATTATTTGTTCAAATTAATGGACACGCAGGATTGAGTACATATGTACGGCAATTAGTGATGAATTGACGGATAAGTCCATGGTGGATCCATGGCAAAATGTGAAAAGTAAGTATGGTGTTTCAATAAAGAACATCATACTGAGTTATAGCATTGTGAAAAATTCAAGCAAATTGTGACACCGGGCAGACGATGTATTCAAGTTCGTAATACGATCCTTAATTTAAAAAGTATTAGAAAGTGCAATTGAAGTTAAATGTTGGATTATAAGTTGACATTTGATATTGAGCTCGATTGAGTAAATCCATTATTTGATAGTGTGGTTAGCAGAAAATGTTGCATTATATATATATAATGTGAAGAGTTATAAAAGCATGTTAATAATTTTGAAAGTTTTAAATTTGAATGAAATTTTGTAACTCGGTTTAATAGGTTTACATGTGTAAGTGTTCTGGTAATGCCTCATACCCTGTTCCGGCGTTGGATACGGGTAAAGGGTATTATATTTAGTGGTATCAGAGCTACGATTTAGTCGGTTCTCGAACCGAACATAGCATATGTGAGTTTAGCTATACATGTCACGATATTACTCGTGATGGTGTGATATCTCCCAGCTCTAACGAAATTATTTTGTTAAGACAGAGATGATTTTCAACCGAGCTATTTTCGATAATGTTGAAATGATATTGAAATAAATGAAATATGCTCACGTTATGTTAGAATTTGGAAAGGTGAGAATAGAAATTCGTGATATGTATGTGTTCATGTATGAAAAAAAAATGATCATGAGTTAAAAAAAACGAAATGAATGTTTATGTTGTGATAAGTTCATTCAAGTATGTTAGTGATCATATGATGCTATGTGCTCAACATATTTGATTAAGTGAATATGGTCAGTGAATTTACCTAAATAGATGGAATGTGTGTTTATGTACATTTGCTCGAATAAGTGAAATCGGTACGCTCATATGACAGAATCTTATGTTTAATTGTTAAATTAGAGGTAATATGATACTTTATTTTGTGTATTTATTATTGAATTATGAATATTATAATAGTATGAAAATTAAATTGGAAGATCAAATTGAGTAGAACGCAAGAATAAGTACTTTCGTCTAGTGATATGTGATAAATTGACGGAAAATACCATGGTTTGACCATGGCAACATGTGAAAATGTGATTATGTGATTTCTATATAAGACCATATCTGGGATATGGCATCGGTAAGTGATATGTGATTCCGTATAAGACCATAGCTGGGCTATTGCATCGGTATGTGATAACTGATTATGTGTAAGACCACGGTTGGACTACAGCATCGAGAAAACAAAGTACTCAATTCCGTAAGACATTCTCTAATTTGACAAATTGTGGTAAGTGTTAAGCAAAATTTTATGTGATAAACTATATTGAACAATGAAATTGAGCTCAATTATATGATCTCATCATTCAAAGATTGTGTTTGACAAGTTATGTTAATAAATTATATGTATGTGAATTTAAGTGACAGAAATTAAACGACTAATGATATTGAGCTCAATTACATGAATTTGTCATTCGAAATTGTGATTGACAAGAAGAAATTGTGTTCCTAAAGATTCAGAAACATTCTATATGAGAAATGTTATAGTAAATTAAAGATAACTCGATTGTTAAGGTTTTCTTTTGCACGAAAACAATATCAACCGAAATGTCAGATCTAATTCAGTCTGAGTTGAATAAAGAGTTTATGATTTTTAGTCGTACGTTAATGAACGGTTTGAAGTGTGTTCTAATGAAATAGTGTGCAGTAATATCTTGTGACCCTATACAGTTAAAGCTACCTGAAAAGAGTTATGTGACATATTTGATGATTGGTTATTGTTTCGAAATAAAGTATGTATACTGAGAAGTTCTGAGATTGTAAAACAACAGCTACAGGTAATCTCGCAGTGGTAATTTATTTGTTCGTTCGGGATTGTTTCCGTATGAGTTGATAACTGAGTAGTAATGAAATAGAATTTTGATGAATTTTGCATCGGGATTACTCTTATCATTGAAAATGATAGAATGATCTGAATTATTATTAACTGCTTGAAGATATCTCTCTGTACATATGGATTTTCCCTTTTGATAAAACAGTTGACTAATCTGTTCTAGTGTTAATAAGTCTGCACCTGGTGTCAGTCATCATTGTTTTGGATTGAGATCTGAAATTTATATGGTAATTCTAAAGGAGATTACAGTAATCTATGAGTATGAAATTGCATTGAAATCGGGAAACACAAACCAAATTCTTGAAATATTTATTTGTCACTATGTTTTAGAATTGCAAAGTAACTAAGAAAGATGTTTGCTATTATAAGCAATTATCGAACTTCGTTATTTCAGGATTGAGTTTTGTGAGAAAATGATTCATAGGATTAAATCGTCAGAGAATGTGAGTAAAAAAAAATGGAAACAACTTAATACAGTTTATCAGTTTAGCTAGGGATGATGCACAGTGAAAGTCAGGTCAAAATTTTAGTATGAGATTATAGAGCGTATCGGGCCGATTGCTTATAGATTGTTGTTGTCACTTGAGTTAGAAAAGATTCACAATGTATTCCATGTTTTGATGCTTCATAGATACTGACCCGATCCTTCACATGTGATTAGTCTGACAGAGATTGAAATTAAGTCCGATATAACATATATATAAAAAAAAACAATTTGCATTCTGGCTCGTGAGATTAAAGAGTTACGAAATAAGAAAATTCTGCTAGTTAAAGTATTGTGGCATAAACACGGAGTTGAGGAAACAACCTGAGAGCCTGAGGATACAATGAAAGAACATTACCCACACTTATTTAGCGGTAATATTTTCGAGGACGAAAATCCCTAAGGGGAGGAGAGTTGTAACAACCCAATTTAAAGTAATAAAATAATGTACTAAAATAATGTAAAATAATAAAATTAGAAAATATGATACTTTTTAAAGTAATAAAATGCGGAGAAAAAATACGAACAAAGGGCCGAAGTAAGAGTTTTTTACTAAATTTTTTAAAAATTCAGAAATAATTAATACAAATATTTTAAACAAAATGTACTGAAATAATATAAAATAATAAAATACGAAAATAATATATTTTTATTGAAGGTAATAAAATTCGAGAAAGTAATACGAGCAAAGGGCAGGAATAAGGGTTTTTTTTAAAAAAATTTATTTAAAAAACACACTAAATTAATACACTTCAAACATAATGTAATAAAATAATGTAAAATAATATAAAATGAAAGTAATTTATTTTTATTGAAAGTAATAAAATTCGGGAAAATAGTACGAATAAATGACCGAAATAAGAGTTTTTACTAAATTTTTTTTGAACTTGCAGGAATCAAAATGGCTTCATTGATTAATCCCGGTACACACATATTTGATGCGGCTAATAGCGCAGTATGATTTATTATTTGTTAATCATGGGTTATTATTTGTTAATCATGGGTTATATTTGTTAATCATATTTTTTATACACATATACATATATATACATCATTACACATATTTTTATATTTAATGATTTTAAAATATGTATACATACATAGATTTTTCATATTTTCATAATTTTGTATACATTCATGTATATACGTTTTTTACATTTGTTCGTTATTTATTTATTTACATTTTCATTATTATTTAGAAAGAAATTAGATTCAATTTTATTTGCCTATGTACTTGTCACTTTGTATGTTATTGATTGGTCCATTTTATTATCTTATTTTCGTTGCTATTGCTCGGGTTCTTTTTACGCCATCATATTCATTATTGTTTTGCTATGCATATTTTACACCATACATCAAAAGGAAAATTTTTCTAAATAAGGCAATATTTTGCGTTTGGAAAATCGAGAAAACGTGCCCTAACGTGCTGGGTTTCGATTTTTCGTTCGACCAAATAGCTAAAATATCCTTTTAAAAGTTCAAAATAAAGCGATATTTTGCGTTTGAAAATTCGAGAAAACGTGCCCTAATGTGCTAGTTTTCAATTTCTCGTTGAACCAAATGGCCAAATATCCTCTTAAAACTTCAAAGTATGGGTTTTTGAAACCATAAGGTGATCTTGGTTTTGATGGTTTAAAGTATCGTGTCCTAACATGCTGGATGTGATATTCCTTCGGAACAAGGGAATCTTAAATTTCAATCCATGTTATTCGAGCTTTTTTTTAAGGATCGTATTTTTAAAACTCTTCAAAGTTTTCAATCTTCGACACTAAGACACTAATTAATCAACTAGGTACTAATTTTGGGCGTTACGAGGGTGCTAACCCTTCCTCGTACGTAACCGACTCCCGAACCCATTTTTGGATTTCGTAGACCAAACTCGTTGTTTTAATAAAATCAAATCGTTTATTAAAAACAACCACTTTTCGAGGTGACCCGATCACACCTTATCAAAAAGGATTGGCGGCGACTCCCATATTCATTTTCATTTTTAAAATCCAAGTCGACCCCGTTTTCACAAAAAAATGGTGTCAACACTTTTAAATTTTACTGTGCGAGTTTTTAGACAATCTTATTTTTGAAGAGGTAAAATATCGTGCCCTAACCCATTGGGTGTGACATTTTCTATTTCTGAAATGAGAGGGTAAGAAACAATAATATTTGATTTATACAAGTTTTTCAATATAAGGATCGTATTTTGAATCTCTTCAAAGTTTCCAATTTTCGACACTAAGAAATTAAGTAATCAACTAGGTACCAATTTTGGGCATATCGAGGGTGCTAATCATTCCTCGTGCGTAACCGACTCCCAAACCCATATTTCTGATTTTCGTGAACCAAAATTGTTGTTTTAATAAAATTAAATTGTTTATTAAAAACAACTATTTTTTAAGGTGATCCGATCACACCTAAATAAAAAGGATTGGTGGCACCTAAATAAAAAGGATTCGTGGCGACTCTCACTTTCGTTTTCATTTTTTTCAAAACCCAAGTCGACCCCGTTTTATCAAAAAAAATGGTGTCAACAGAGAGGAAAGAAAGAAAAAGAAGGAAAGAAAAGGAAAGGAGAAGAAAAACAAAAAGAAAAAGAAGGAAAGAAAAGGAACGGAACGGAGAAGAAAAAAAAAAGAAAGAAGAAGAAGAAGTGGGAAGGGAGGGAAAAAAAAGAAAAAGGGTAATTTTTTGTGTATTAATTTAAATTTTTTGTAATATTTGTGTAAAAAATTTATGTTATGTAATTGTATGTGTTTTATTATTTTATTTAGCATATACGTTTTATGAAATTTATTTAGCATGTTGTAATTAGTTTTTTTTTTGGAAAATAGCATTAAAAATAAAATGATAAAAAAATATGTTTAAAAAAATACGAAAAGAAAAAAAACGGAAATTGTATATTCACCGAAAGTAATAAAATTTGAAAAAAATGGTATATTTAAAAAACACAGTAAATTAATAAATTTCAAACATAATGTACTAAAATAATGTAAAATAATAAAATTAGAAAATATGATTTTTTTAAAGTAATAAAATGCGGAGAAAAAAATACGAACAAAGGCCGAAGTAAGATTTTTTACTAAATTTTTTAAAAATTTAGAAATAATTAATACAAATATTTCAAACAAAATGTACTGAAATAATATAAAATAATAAAATACGAAAATAATATATTGTTATTGAAAGTAAAAAAAATTCGGGAAAATAATACGAGCAAAGGGCAGGAATAAGGGTTTTTTTAAAAATTTATTTAAAAAACACACTAAATTAATAAATTTCAAACATAATGTACTAAAATAATGTAAAATAATAAAATTAGAAAATATGATATTTTTAAAGTAATAAAATGCGGAAAAAAATACGAACAAAGGGCCAAAGTAAGAGTGTTTTACTAAATTTTTTAAAAATTCAGAAATAATTAATACAAAATGTACTGAAATAATATAAAATAATAAAATACAAAAATAATATATTTTTATTAAAAGTAATAAAATTCGGGAAAATAATACGAGCAAAGGGTAGGAATAAGGGTTTTTTTTAAAAATTTATTTAAAAAACACATAAATTAATACACTTCAAACATAATGTAATAAAATAATGTAAAATAATAAAAAACAAAAGTAATTTATTTTTATTGAAAGTAATAAAATTCGAGAAAATAGTACGAATAAATGGCCGAAATAAGGGTTTTTACTAAATTTTTTTTGAACTTGCACGCATCGAAATGGCTTCATTGATTAATCCCGGTACTCACATATCTGATGCGGCTAATAATGGGGTATGATTTATTATTTGTTAATCATGGGTTCTATTTAAAAAGGATATACGTAATATATAGAAATAAAACATATTATCCTAATATTTTTTCTGTAATTTAACACTATCAAGACTCGTACCGAGTAATAAGGGGTCGGGTGAATGGTTTAAAGAAAGCTCTGGATTCATGATTGATGTCGTACTTGGAGCAAGCCGAATTTGGGTCAGCAGCATTGATCCGAATGTTCGACTTGCGGTATGATTTATTATCTGTGCTAGTGGAGCGGTAGCGCCCGGAGACCCACACTTTTCATTTTCCGTGTGGGAAGTGCACGGTGACCTTAGAGGATGTTGCGATGCAACTTGGGCTCCCAATCCACGGGAGTCCTGTAACAGGAGTATATTCATTTACTGATCTGACTGCGCTTTGTTATCAGCTACTAGGAGACTCGCCAGAGGACGAAGAGTCAAATTTTACGTGCTTGAAATTTACATGGCTGAAAGCCAAATTTGGACAGTTATCAGCAAATGCCACCGAAGAAGAGTTGATGTGCGCTGCTCGATATGATACTCAATACTGGAATTGTGCTAAATTTAAAATGCTTCATACTCAAAATAAAAATCGAACTTAAAAAAGTGATCCTTATCATCTTATTTTACCCGTTGTTTAATAATCAATAAATTATTATTGTGAAGAAATACTAAATGATGGGATCATGATATTGCTTTGTCTGTCGTGTTATTGAGCTGAGCTGGCTTTCCCTAAGTAGTTTTTAAGAATCTAATAAGGCAACAGGAGTAATTTAATTGGAGTTTTTACCCAAAAATTAAAACGAGTTCAAGGTGGCCTTAATGCGATATTTTAGGCACTATAGTTCATAAATGTACTTGGATACGCGTTTGAAAGTTATTGGTTTACTAGCTAAAAAAGTCAAAATCTCGAACATGTTTTGACATTAGTAGCCCGAGCCAATCCCCCAGATCTATCGTAAGTCATAGCCAGAAACAACAAAATGAATCTGATTCGATTTACAGTCGATTGGGCCCCCATCCTTTTAAGCTCATTTCGCCTGTTCCATCACTCTCAAATATCCAAAAACAAAGAAGCAAACATTTTTTTCGTTTTAACAGAGCACGTACCTGACGGCGGAATTGGGGAAACGTTTGAGAGGTTAACGTTGACGGAGGACATGAAGGTTGCCGCCTGGAGAAATCTCCGTCAATAGACAGAACCATTTAGGGGAATCGATAACGGCGTAAAGCGAAGGTAAAAAAGGATGGTCTAACAATTTGAGTATTTCCATCTCGATCCTAGCTCTCCCTTCTTTACTCCTCGATACTAGCTCTTTCTTGTCCATCACTTTGGCTGCAAAAACGACATCGCTTTTGCTGCCTTTGTTGTTGTTGTTGTTAGCATTGGCGGGGATTTTTACCAAAATATTATAAAAAAATAAAAAAACACCAAAATATTATAAACTTTTTTTGTTTACCAAAATAATACAAAAAACCAAAAAAAAGCCACGACGACGTGACAACATACTGGTGGAGGGGCTGCCATAAGCGGCACTAGTTGTGCTAGTGGCAGAGGCGGCACCGATGGTGCCCCTGCCACAGGCGACACTGCCCTTATAGTAGGGACCATTCGGCTGGTGGGTGGCGAGAAAAGAAGGAGAGGGAAAGGAGAAGAAAGAAAGAAATAAAAAGAAAGAAAAGGAAATGAGAGGAAAGAAAGAAAAAGAATGAAAGAAAAGGAAAGGAGAAGAAAAACTGAAAAAAAAAGGAAAGAAAAGGAACGGAGAAGAAAAAAAGAAAGAAGAAGAAGAAGTGGGAAGGAAGGAAAAAAAAGAAAAAAAAGGTAATTTTTTGTGTATTAATTTAATTTTTTTTGTAATATTTGTGTAAAAAATTTATGTTATGTAATTGTATGTGTTTTATTATTTTATTTAGCATATATATTTTATAAAATTTATTTAGCATGTTGTAATTAGTTTTATTTAGAAAAATAACATTAAAAATAAAATGATAAAAAAATATGTTAAAGAAAAAAATGTGAAAAGAAAAAAACGGAAATTCTATATTCACCGAAAGTAATAAAATTCGAAAAAATTGTATATTTAAAAAACACAGTAAATTAAAAAATTTCAAACATAATGTACTAAAATAATGTAAAATAATAAAATTAGAAAATATGATTTTTTTAAGTAATAAAATGCGGAGAAAAAAATACGAACAAAGGTCGAAGTAAGATTTTTTACTACATTTTTTAAAAATTTAGAAATAATTAATACAAATATTTCAAACAAAATGTACTGAAATAATATAAAATAATAAAATAATAAAATAATATATTGTTATTGAAAGTAATAAAATTCGGGAAAATAATACGAGCAAAGGGCAGGAATAAGGGTTTTTTTAAATTTATTTAAAAAACTCACTAAATTAATAAATTTCAAACATAATGTACTAAAATAATGTAAAATAATAAAATTAGAAAATATGATATTTTTAAAGTAATAAAATGCTGAAAAAAATACGAACAAATGGCTGAAGTAAGAGTGTTTTACTAAATTTTTTAAAAATTCAGAAATAATTAATACAAAATGTACTGAAATAATATAAAATAATAAAATAAAAAATAATATATTTTTATTAAAAGTAATAAAATTCGGGAAAATAATACGAGCAAATGGCAGGAATAAGGGTTTTTTTTTAAATTTATTTAAAACACACACTAAATTAATACACTTCAAACATAATATAATAAAATAATGTAAAATAAAAAAATGAAAGTAATTTATTTTTATTGAAAGTAATATAATTCGGGAAAATAGTACGAACAAATGGCCGAAATAAGGGTTTTTACTAATTTTTTTTGAACTTGCACGCATCGAAATGGCTTCATTGATTAATCCCGGTACACACATATCTGATGCGACTAATAACAGGGTATGATTTATTATTTGTTAATCATGGGTTCTATTTAAAAAGTATATACGTAATATATAGAAATAAATCATGTTATCCTAATATTTTTTTCTGTAATTTAACACTATTAAGACTCGTACTGAGTAATAAGGGGTCGGGTGAATGGTTTAAAGAAAGCTCCGGATTCACAATTGATTCCGTACTTGGAGCAAGCCAAATTTGGGTCAGCAGCATTGATCCGAACGTTCGACTTGCGGTATGATTTATTATCTGCGCTAGTGGAGCGGTGGCGCCCAGAGACCCACACTTTTCATTTTCCGTGTGGGGAGTGCACGGTGACCTTAGAGGATGTTGCGATGCAGCTTGGGCTCCCAATCCACGGGAGTCCCGTAACGGGAGTATCTTCATTTACTGATCCGACTGCACTTTGTTATCAGCTACTAGGAGACTCGCCAGAGGACGAAGTGTAACACCTCTAACCCGTATCCATCGCCAGAATAGGGTTATAGAGCATTACCAAAGTTTACTAATTAATTTTCAGACTTTTTATTTCATCAAGCATTCATATTTATAACCAATCAAAATCAAAACATTAACGAGCCATCGTTAACCAATTTAACTTATACATGCCATTATAACCAGAATCAAATCATCCAAAATTATTGATAGAACCAACGGATAATGTGATATATCTCCAACAAGCTTCCAATCCAATCGAGCTTCCGATAATCATTTCAAAACATCTAATAATTATACATATTACCAATAATAATTCAATTCCAATAATAAAACACACATATATATAATATTCATTACCAAAATAACATTCAATTCAATTAAAATTATACAAATATAGTTCATACGAACTTAACAAGCTAAATTGTAGAAATACCAAAATTTAGGGACATTTTGAAAAATTTATATGTTTCTCGAATTTCCACCCAATCATGATATAAATTAATATTTCATTCAATTTACTAATTAAATAATAAAACAATTCATTTCATGCAATTTGGTCACTTTTTGACATTTTTACAAATTTACCCTTAAAGTTTCACATTTGTTCAATTTAGTCCCTGAACCTAAAACATGTAAATTGGTCATTTCTAATGAAAACTCATGCTAGTTAAATAATCATATATTTTCCTCCTCCTCCTCTCCATTCCACATCCTTTTTGTGGTCTAGTTGTGAAATTTTACGATGGTGTCCTTCCTCTATCTGCGCGCCTAGCTTCTCCTGTCTTTTTTTCTTTGCGTCAAAATTTGTCGAACTAGACCGGTCGATTATAGTAAAAAACCAGAGCAACAGCGCTTCTCAAGTCCCGCCGACCAATCTGGTTCGGCCTTGGTTCGGGTCTCCTATCCGCCCATTTACCTGCCTTTGAGATTAGGAAGTTGGGTTTAAGCCCCATTATTAATGGGTTAACTAATTTATAAGTTGGATTGATTCATAAGATATTAAAAAATTATATTAATATTTATATATTTTACAGTTAAAATTAAATATTTTCATTTTAAAATTAAGTTAAAGTTTTTCTTTAAGTTTTTATAATTAAAAAAAAGGTTAGATTTAGTTATTGTAGATAAAATAAAATAAATATGACCTTAAACATTAATAAATAAAAATAAATACAATAAAACTTAGACATAAAAATAAGCAGAAATCAAACAAATATCACCTTAAAAATAAAAGCTCAAATCTTTTTCTTTTTTTTTTGTATTCAATCTTCCAGAAAACCCAAGAAGAAAAAATCTTTTGTTCAATGTGGCTTTTTATAGCCATAACTTTTTGTTTCTATTTTCTTGTCGTTTTGCTATTTGGCTTTTCTGCTATTGCGTGACTTCATTTTGAGGTGTCAGAGGCTGACGGTGGTGGCAGAGGTGGCGTGCATGATTGTGGCAGAGGCGGCAATAGCTAGGGTTAGATTAGGATTTCAATTGGCTGAAATTTTTTAAGTTTTGTGGGTTGTGTGGCTGTTATTATTTTGGGCTTGTAATCATTTAAGATTTGGACCCCTTTTTTGTTTATTTTCTGTTTTAGTTTTCTAGTGGGCCGGGCAAATTTGGGCCTCTACAGAGGTCATAGACAAGAACTTGTTGGGGTCATTTAAGGATGAGATTATTCAAGTTCTTAGAATTGCAATGTGTTGTACATGTAAGAATCCATCACTTTGGCTGCAAAAACGACATCGCCTTTGCTGCCTTTGTTTTTGTTGTTGTTAGCATCGGCGGGGGATTTTTACCAAAATATTATAATAAAAAAATAAAAAAACACCAAAATACTATAAACTTTTTTATTTACCAAAATAATGCAAAAAATAAAAAAAAGGCTGCGACGACGTGACAACACACTGGTGGAGGGGCTGCCATAGGCGGCACTAGTTGTGCTAGTGGCAGAGGCGGCACCGATGGTGCCCCTGCCACAGGCGGCACTGCCCCTATGATGGGGACCATTCGGCTGGTGGGTGGGGGGAAGAGAATAAGAGGGAAAGAGAAGAAAGAAAGAAAGAAAAAGAAAGAAAAGGAAATGAGAGGAAAGAAAGAAAAAGAAGGAAAGAAAAGGAAAGGAGAAGAAAAAAGAAAGAAAAAGAAGGAAAGAAAAGGAACGGAGAAGAAAAAAAAAGAAAGAAAGAAGAAGAAGTGGGAAGGGAGGAAAAAAATGAAAAATAGGTCATTTTTGTGTATTAATTTAATTTTTTTGTAATATTTGTGTAAAAAATTTATGTTATGTGTATTGCATGTGTTTTATTATTTTATTTAGTATATATATTTTATGAAATTTATTTAGAATGTTGTAATTAGTTTTTTTAGGAAAATAGCATTAAAAATAAAATGATAAAAAATATGTTTAAGAAAACATAAAATACAGAAAGTAAAAAAACGGAAATTGTATATTCACCGAAAGTAATAAAATTTGAAAAAAATGGTATATTTAAAAAACACAGTAAATTAATAAATTTCAAACATAATCTATTAAAATAATGTAAAATTAGAAAATTAGAAAATATGATATTTTTAAAGTAATAAAATGCGGAGAAAAAATACGAACAAAGGGCCGAAGTAAGAGTTTTACTAAATTAATAAATTTCAAACATAATGTTCTAAAATAATGTAAAATAATAAAATTAGAAAATATGATATGTTTTAAAGTAATAAAATTAGAAAACATAATGCTACATTTTTTGTGAAACAAAACCCATAGCTAGGGTTTGCAGCAATTTTTTGGGTGTTGAAAATTATTTAAAGTAATAAATGGAAAATGAAAATAATGGAGATCTCTCATGGAATACTATGCAGTGATGTTTTTACATTTTAGTGACTTTTTATGGTCTGGTTGTGAAATTTTACGATGGTGTCCTTCCTCTATCTGCGCACATAGCTTCTCCTGCCTTTTTTTTTACGCCAAAATCTGTCGAACTAGACCGGTCGATTATAGTAAAAAACTGGAGCAACAGCCCTTCTCGAGTCTCACCGACCAATCCGGTTCGGCCTTGGTTCGGGTCTCCTATCCGCCCATTTACCCGCCTTTGAGATTAGGAAGTTGGGTTTAAGGCCCATTATTAATGGGTTAACTAATTTATAAGTTGGATTGATTGATAAGATATTAAAAATTATATTAATATTTATATATTTTACAGTTAAATTTAAATATTTCATTTTAAAATTAAGTTAAAGTTTTTTCTTTTAGTTTTTATACTTAAAAAAAGTTAGATTTAGTTATTGTAGATAAAATAAATATGACCTTAAAAATAAATACAATAAAAATAAATACAATAAAACTTAGACATAAAAATAAGTAGAAATCAAACAAATATCACCTTAAAAATAAAAGCTCAAATCTTTTTTCTTTTTTTTTGTATTCAATCTTCCAGAAAACTCAAGAAGAAAAAATCTATTGTTCATTGTGGCTTTTTTATAGCCGTAACTTTTTGTTTCTATTTTCTTGTCGCTTTACTATTTGGCTTTTCTACTGTTGCGTGGCTTCGTTTTGCAGGTGTCAGAGGCTGACGGTGGTGGCAGAGGTGGCGTGCGTGATTGTGGCAAGGGCGGCAGTGGCTGGGGTTAGATTAGGATTTCAGTTGGCTGAAATTTTTTAAGTTTTGTGGGCTGTTGGGCTGTTATTAATTTGGGCTTGTAATCATTTAAGATTTGGACCCTTTTTTGTTTATTTTCTATTTTGGTTTTCTAGTGGGCCGGGCAAATTTGGGCCTCTACATAGGTCATAGACAAGAACTTGTTGGGGTCATTTAAGGATGAGATGATTCAAGTTCTTAGAATTGCAATGTGTTGTACATGTAAGAATCCATCACTTTGGCTGCAAAAACGACATCGCTTTTGCTGCCTTTGTTGTTGTTGTTGTTAGTATCGGTGGGGGATTTTTAGCAAAATATTATAAAAAAATAAAAAACACCAAAATACTATAAACCTTTTTATTTACCAAAATAATGCAAAACAAAAAACAAAAAAAAGCCATGACGACGTGACAACACACTGGTGGAGGGGCTGCCATAGGCGGCACTAGTTGTGCTTGTGGCAGAGGCGGCACCGATGGTGCCCCTGCCACAGTTGGCATTGCCCCTATAATGGGGACCATTCGGCTGGTGGATGGGGGGAAAGAGAAGGAGAGGGAAAGGAGAAGAAAGAAAGAAAGAAAAAGGAAGGAGAGTGTAGGGCCCAATTTTTGACCCGGGGCCTAATTACAAATTTAACCCAACACCCATGACCCAAACCTCAATCCAATAACACCTAGCCCAACAAGATTAAACCCAAACCCGAGCCCAATATCCAACCCAAAAAAAATGAAGGCCCAGTAGCCCAAAATGTTTGAGACTTTTTCAGAAAAAATGAAACCCTAGCCTACTGCCTAACCTTAGCCGCCTCTGCCTCCTCTGACATCTTCTAGTTTGGCTGCCGCTCGTAGCCTCTGCCACCGCCACTTCTGACGCCGAGCCGCCCGTCAATCACCTACTCCATCAACGTCAACACCTGCAATCAAGAGCAAAAGCAGTAGCAAATAATAGCAAAAATATTGTAAAAATGGCTATAAAGCCATAACCACCACTATAAACGGGGTTCCCCACCCTTTTTCTTCACGATTTCAAGAAATAAAAAAACAGATTCAAGGATTCTTTTTTTTTTAGCATAAGATCTATTTTTCTTTTTTCTTTTTCTCTTCATTTTTCTTCCTTTCGAAAATGTTTATATACATACATATATTTCTTTAGTTTTCTTTTTTAACTATTTATACACATATATATTGAAAAAAAGTTTTGAAAAAAAAGAGAGAGAGAAACTTACCTTCTTTTGGATCGCCTTAAAAAAAGGGGGTTTGGACCTTTCGGCCATCGCATACGGCGGCGCCGGTGCCGGCACAGACGGCTGACTTGACAACGATTGGCCAGATTTCGGCCAGACCCTGGCCAGAAAGGGAGAGAGGGGAGAGAGCTATTGAAAGGTATTTGGAGTTTTTTTTTTTAAAATGGTTAAAAATGATTTTTTGGCTGAGTTTTAGCTTATATAGACCCATTAAACGGCATCGTTTTGGGCTTAAACATCAATGGCCAAAACGGCGCCATTTTGCCTTAGACCCGCACGCGACCCGACCCGCTCCAGGGGGATCCGTGCGTTTTCACGGAATGGGTTATTTGCAACCCTGACCCCTTCACGTTTATGCTTCTTTTAATTTACCCCCTTTTTGTTCATTTTTGTTCTTTTAAATTTGGCCCTAGAATTTTGTTTGGTTCTCGATCAGGTCCCTGACCCACCAACGCGCTGAAAATGGACATGTGGTCTGGAATTTGGGTTTATTGCCCATTCGGCCCTCCGCCCTTTCATGCTTTTCCAATTTGGTCCTTCCGTATTTATTTTTATTTCTGTTTTGACCTTTTAAATTTTATTTTTATCCCTAATTAGTCCATCTGTGTTTATTTTTTTTTATGTTATTAATTAATCTACTTATTATCTTATTTATATTTTCTTTTTATATTTATCTATTCATTATTATATTATATTATTATATTATATTATTAGTGTATTATTATAATCATTATTATTATTTACTCATTTATACCTTTAGTTCAAAATTATACATTTTTCTAATATATATATATACATATTTATACATATTCTTTATATTTTAAAATCTATTTCTTCTTATGTATTTGCTATATTTTATAACACATATAAATATATTTTTAATATATATATCAATATACATTTTTAATTTTTATAAATACACATATATATGCCTACCTTTATGTTTATATATATATTACAATTTATATACATACATATATATATCCACATGCATATTTTATACTTCATAATTTTAATACACATATATAACTTTATATTTTTATAAATTTTATTCATCTCTTTTATTTATTTATCATTATTTTAAAAGAACATTTTAACTTTACTTGCTTATTATATTTGTTATTTCCCATGTTATTAATTTGTCCTTTTTTATATTCATTCATTTTATTGCTCCTATTTTTACACTATCGTATTCAATATCGTTTTGTATGCGTAATTAACCTCGTGTTTCATTTCAACTATTTTAAGTTAGATTAATTTATCTCGACGCATAAGTTTCGACTTTCAAATAAGCAAAATTTCATATTTAGATTCGAGAGGATTGAGCCCTAACGTATTGGGTTCTGATTTTCTTCGTTGAATCTAAATATCGAGACTACTCTTTTTTTATAAAAAAAACATAAAAAGCTCATTATCGAGAATTTGACATGTTGTGTCCTAACGCATTGGATATAACACATTTTTTTCCCGAGATGAGGATTTTCCTAAAAAATAATAAAGGCAGTATTTAATGTTTAGTATTTTGAGAAATTGTGCCCTAACGAATTGGGTTGTAATTTTTTATATGACATAAAAAATTGAATATCCTTTTTGTAGAGCCCAATTTTTGCCCGGGCCAGGCAACAAAAAACAAACAATAAATAAATTAACTATACCAATCCATTACAACAAAATTAACCCAAAATTTCAGCCCAACAAAAATAACTAGCCCACAAAAAAAAACCTAAACATGTTTCAGCCAAGGGAAACCTAGGTGCACCGCACCTAGGTCTTCACACCTCTGCCAAGCCTCCAGCGCCGCATGCCTGGTTGTTGCTGCCGCCTGCACCTCACGCCGCCATCGCTCGCCTATCACTGGCCCTCCACGCCTCTGACACCTGCAGGAAATTGAATGCAAAAAGCAGACAAGAAGCAAACAAACAAATCACAAGCAAACAAAATAGAGGAAAACAGTTTTGTATTTTCGGCTATAAAGCCAAAATCAGAGGCTTGTAATTTTTCTTCTTTTTACGCACATAAGTTAATCAAAAATCACAACACAGATTGAAAAAGGTTGAAAATCTATTCGTTTTCTTTTTCTTTCGTTCTCTGTTTGCAGCTTTTTTAATTTTTAATTTTATTATTTTTCGGTTCATTTTCTTTTACAAATAGTTTTTTAACAATAAATATAAAATAGAGAGAAAGGGAAGGAAAACTTACCTGAAACACCGTTGGCCGCTTTGTCAGAGATCTCACCGTCGTTGGGATCGGCCTTGAAAGGTGGGTTTGGGAATCCTTTTCTATTGGCTTTCGGGCCAAGGGTGTTTGGCCTTCATGGGTGCTTCGAAGCGAGGCTGAAACACCTCTTTTGTGCTACGCCGGCCACTGTGCACGGTGGCGCTACGGCGGCGGCAATGGCTGAGAGACTTGGCCGGATTTGGGGTTGAGAGAGATGGGGGATTTTGAAAGTTTTTTTTAAAAAAAAAACATTGAAGAATGAGATTTTCAAAAAAATTTTGGTTTAAGTAAAGAATACAAAACGGCGTCGTTTCGGAGTTAGCCGACCCGCATGCGCGACCCGACCCGCTTAGGGGATCCGCGCGTTTCTGTTAAATGGGCTATTTGCGCTCTTGGTCCCTCCTCATTATTGATTTGTTTTAATTTAGTCCTTCTGCTTGTTTATTTATTTTTTAATTTGGCCCCACGAATTTTCTGCATGTTCCCTTTTAGACCGTGTTGAATCACTGTGTGCTGGGGTTGGTAATATTGTGCGATCAGTCCCCCAGCCTTTAAGTGCCTCGTATTTCAGCCCCCGAATCATTTTTATTTATTTTCGATTCGCCCCCAAATTTTAGTTCAGTTTTCAATTTAATTCTTTATTTGTTATTTTAGTTATTTTATCATTAAATTAGTTATTTTAATATTATTATTACTATACATTACATCATCATTATTATTTACCTATTTATGTCATTTTTAGTTTCAAATTTCGTTGTCATATATATACATACGTACATATTTTTTTTAATTTATTTGTATATATATATATTCATACTTATATATTATTTATATACCTTATATATATACATATATGGGTACACTTATATACATACGTTTTTATAATACATATATATACATGCATACATTTCTATAACATATACATATGCACTTTTTTTATTATTATAAATATACATGTATACACATACTCTTATATTCTAGATATTTCATATTTTTTATACACATATACATATATATACATCATTACACATATTTTTATATTTAATGATTTTAAAATATGTATACATACATAGATTTTTCATATTTTCATAATTTTGTATACATTCATGTATATACGTTTTTTACATTTGTTCGTTATTTATTTATTTACATTTTCATTATTATTTAGAAAGAAATTAGATTCAATTTTATTTGCCTATGTACTTGTCACTTTGTATGTTATTGATTGGTCCATTTTATTATCTTATTTTCGTTGCTATTGCTCGTGTTCTTTTTACGCCATCATATTCATTATTGTTTTGCTATGCATATTTTACACCATACATCAAAAGGAAAATTTTTCTAAATAAGGCAATATTTTGCGTTTGGAAAATCGAGAAAACGTGCCCTAACGTGCTGGGTTTCGATTTTTCGTTCGACCAAATAGCTAAAATATCCTTTTAAAATTTCAAAATAAAGCGATATTTTGCGTTTGAAAATTCGAGAAAACGTGCCCTAATGTGCTGGTTTTCAATTTCTCGTTGAACCAAATGGCCAAATATCCTCTTAAAACTTCAAAGTATGGGTTTTTGAAACCATAAGGTGATCTTGGTTTTGATGGTTTAAAGTATCGTGTCCTAACATGCTGGATGTGATATTCCTTCGGAACAAGGGAATCTTAAATTTCAATCCATGTTATTCGAGCTTTTTTTTAAGGATCGTATTTTTAAAACTCTTCAAAGTTTTCAATCTTCGACACTAAGACACTAATTAATCAACTAGGTACCAATTTTGGGCGTTACGAGGGTGCTAACCCTTCCTCGTACGTAACCGACTCCCGAACCCATTTTTGGATTTCGTAGACCAAACTCGTTGTTTTAATAAAATCAAATCGTTTATTAAAAAGTACCACTTTTCGAGGTGACCCGATCACACCTTATCAAAAAGGATTGGTAGCGACTCCCATATTCATTTTCATTTTTAAAATCCAAGTCGACCCCGTTTTCACAAAAAAATGGTGTCAACGCTTTTAAATTTTACTGTGCGAGTTTTTAGACAATCTTATTTTTGAAGAGGTAAAATATCGTGCCCTAACCCATTGGGTGTGACATTTTCTATTTCTGAAATGAGAGGGTAAGAAACGATAATATTTGATTTATACAAGTTTTTCAATATAAGGATCGTATTTTGAATCTCTTCAAAGTTTCCAATTTTCGACACTAAGAAATTAAGTAATCAACTAGGTACCAATTTTGGGCATATCGAGGGTGCTAATCATTCCTCGTGCGTAACCGACTCCCAAACCTATATTTCTGATTTTCATGAACCAAAATTGTTGTTTTAATAAAATTAAATTGTTTATTAAAAACAACTATTTTTTAAGGTGATCCGATCACACCTAAATAAAAAGGATTGGTGGCACCTAAATAAAAAGGATTGGTGGCGACTCCCACTTTCGTTTTCATTTTTTTCAAAACCCAAATCGACCCCATTTTATCAAAAAAAATGGTGTCAACAGAGAGGAAAGAAAGAAAAAGAAGGAAAGAAAAGGAAAGGAGAAGAAAAGAAAAAGAAAAAGAAGGAAAGAAAAGGAACGGAGAAGAAAAAAAAGAAAGAAGAAGAAGAAGTGGGAAGGAAGGGAAAAAAAAGAAAAAGGGTAATTTTTGTGTATTAATTTAAATTTTTGTAATATTTGTGTAAAAAATTTATGTTATGTAATTGTATGTGTTTTATTATTTTATTTAGCATATACATTTTATGAAATTTATTTAGCATGTTGTAATTCGTTTTTTTTGGAAAATAGCATTAAAAATAAAATGATAAAAAAATATGTTTAAAAAAATACGAAAAGAAAAAAACGGAAATTGTATATTCACCGAAAGTAATAAAATTTGAAAAAAATGGTATATTTAAAAAATACAGTAAATTAATAAATTTCAAACATAATGTACTAAAATAATGTAAAATAATAAAATTAGAAAATATGATTTTTTCAAAGTAATAAAATGCGGAGAAAAAAATACGAACAAAGGCCGAAGTAAGATTTTTTACTAAATTTTTTTAAAATTTAGAAATAATTAATACAAATATTTCAAACAAAATGTACTAAAATAATATAAAATAAAAAATACGAAAATAATATATTGTTATTGAAAGTAAAAAAAATTCGGGAAAATAATACGAGCAAAGGGCAGGAATAAGGGTTCTTTTAAAAATTTATTTAAAAAAACACTAAATTAATAAATTTCAAACATAATGTACTAAAATAATGTAAAATAATAAAATTAGAAAATATGATATTTTTAAAGTAATAAAATGCGGAAAAAAATACGAACAAAGGGCCAAAGTAAGAGTGTTTTACTAAATTTTTAAAAATTCAGAAATAATTAATACAAAATGTACTGAAATAATATAAAATAATAAAATACAAAAATAATATATTTTTATTAAAAGTATTAAAATTCGGGAAAATAATACGAGCAAAGGGTAGGAATAAGGGTTTTTTTTTTTAAAAATTATTTAAAAAACACATAAATTAATACACTTCAAAAATAATGTAATAAAATAATGTAAAATAATAAAAAATGAAAGTAATTTATTTTTATTGAAAGTAATAAAATTCGAGAAAATAGTACGAATAAATGGCCGAAATAAGGGTTTTTACTAAAATTTTTTTGAACTTGCACGCATCGAAATGGCTTCATTGATTAATCCCGGTACACACATATCTGATGCGGCTAATAATGAGGTATGATTTATTATTTGTTAATCATGGGTTCTATTTAAAAAGGATATACGTAATATATAGAAATAAAACATATTATCCTAATATTTTTTCTGTAATTTAACACTATCATGACTCGTACCGAGTAATAAGGGGTCGGGTGAATGGTTTAAAGAAAGCTCCGGATTCATGATTGATGTCGTACTTGGAGCAAGCCGAATTTGGGTCAGCAGCATTGATCCGAATGTTCGACTTGCGGTATGATTTATTATCTGTGCTAGTGGAGCGGTAGCGCCCGGAGACCCACACTTTTCATTTTCCGTGTGGGAAGTGCACGGTGACCTTAGAGGATGTTGCGATGCAACTTGGGCTCCCAATCCACGGGAGTCCTGTAACAGGAGTATATTCATTTACTGATCTGACTGCGCTTTGTTATCAGCTACTAGGAGACTCGCCAGAGGACGAAGTGTCAAATTTTACGTGCTTGAAATTTACATGGCTGAAAGCCAAATTTGGACAGTTATCAGCAAATGGCACCGAAGAAGAGTTGATGTGCGCTGCTCGATATGATACTCAATACTGGAATTGTGCTAAATTTAAAATGCTTCATACTCAAAATAAAAATCGAACTTAAAAAAGTGATCCTTATCATCTTATTTTACCCGTTGTTTAATAATCAATAAATTATTATTGTGAAGAAATACTAAATGATGGGATCATGATATTGCTTTGTCTGTCATGTTATTGAGCTGAGCTGGCTTTCCCTAAGTAGTTTTTAAGAATCTAATAAGGCAACAGGAGTAATTTAATTGGAGTTTTTACCCAAAAATTAAAACGAGTTCAAGGTGGCCTTAATGCGATATTTTAGGCACTATAGTTCATAAATGTACTTGGATACGCGTTTGAAAGTTATTAGTTTACTAGCTAAAAAAGTCAAAATCTCGAACATGTTTTGACATTAGTAGCCCGAGCCAATCCCCCAGATCTATCGTAAGTCATAGCCAGAAACAACGAAATGAATCTGATTCGATTTACAGTCAATTGGGCCCCCATCCTTTTGAGCTCATTTTGCCTGTTCCATCACTCTCAAATATCCAAAAACAAAGAAGCAAACGTTTTTTTCGTTTTAACAGAGCACGTACCAGACGGCGAAATTGGGGAAACGTTTGAGAGGTTAACGTTGACGGAGGACATGAAGGTTGCCGCCTGGAGAAATCTCCGTCAATAGACAGAACCATTTAGGGGAATCGATAACGGCGTAAAGCGAAGGTAAAAAAGGATGGTCTAACAATTTGAGTATTTCCATCTCGGTCCTAGCTCTCCCTTCTTTACTCCTCGATGCTAGCTCTTTTTTGTCCATCACTTTGGCTGCAAAAACGACATCGCTTTTGCTGCCTTTGTTGTTGTTGTTGTTAGCATTGGCGGGGATTTTTACCAAAATATTATAAAAAAAATAAAAAAAACACCAAAATATTATAAACTTTTTTTGTTTACCAAAATAATACAAAAAACCAAAAAAAAGCCACGACGACGTGACAACATACTGGTGGAGGGGCTGCCATAAGCGGCACTAGTTGTGCTAGTGGCAGAGGCGGCACCGATGGTGCCCCTGCCACAGGTGACACTGCCCCTATAGTGGGGACCATTCGGCTGGTGGGTGGCGAGAAAAAAAGGAGAGGGAAAGGAGAAGAAAGAAAGAAATAAAAAGAAAGAAAAGGAAATGAGAGGAAAGAAAGAAAAAGAATGAAAGAAAAGGAAAGGAGAAGAAAAACTGAAAAAAGAAAGAAAGAAAAGGAACGGAGAAGAAAAAAAAAGAAAGAAGAAGAAGAAGTGGGAAGGAAGGAAGGAAAAAAAAGAAAAAAAAAGGTAATTTTTTGTGTATTAATTTAATTTTTTTTGTAATATTTGTGTAAAAAATTTATGTTATGTAATTGTATGTGTTTTATTATTTTATTTAGCATATATATTTTATGAAATTTATTTAGCATGTTGTAATTAGTTTTATTTAGGAAAATAACATTAAAAATAAAATGATAAAAAAATATGTTAAAGAAAAAAATATGAAAAGAAAAAAACGGAAATTGTATATTCACCGAAAGTAATAAAATTCGAAAAAATTGTATATTTAAAAAACACAGTAAATTAAAAAATTTCAAACATAATGTACTAAAATAATGTAAAATAATAAAATTAGAAAATATGATTTTTTTTAAGTAATAAAATGCGGAGAAAAAAATACGAACAAAGATCGAAGTAAGATTTTTTACTACATTTTTTAAAAATTTAGAAATAATTAATGCAAATATTTCAAACAAAATGTACTGAAATAATATAAAATAATAAAATAATAAAATAATATATTGTTATTGAAAGTAATAAAATTCGGGAAAATAATACGAGCAAAGGGCAGGAATAAGGGTTTTTTTAAATTTATTTAAAAAACTCACTAAATTAATAAATTTCAAACATAATGTACTAAAATAATGTAAAATAATAAAATTAGAAAATATGATATTTTTAAAGTAATAAAATGCTGAAAAAAATACGAACAAATGGCTGAAGTAAGAGTGTTTTACTAAATATTTTAAAAATTCAGAAATAATTAATACAAAATGTACTGAAATAATATAAAATAATAAAATACAAAAATAATATATTTTTATTAAAAGTAATAAAATTCGGGAAAATAATACGAGCAAATGGCAGGAATAAGGGTTTTTTTAAAATTTATTTAAAACACACACTAAATTAATACACTTCAAACATAATATAATAAAATAATGTAAATTAAAAAAACGAAAGTAATTTATTTTTATTGAAAGTAATATAATTCGGGAAAATAGTACGAACAAATGGCCGAAATAAGGGTTTTTACTAATTTTTTTTTGAACTTGCACGCATCGAAATGGCTTCATTGATTAATCCCGGTACACACATATCTGATGCGGCTAATAACAGGGTATGATTTATTATTTGTTAATCATGGGTTCTATTTAAAAAGGATATACGCAATATATAGAAATAAATCATGTTATCCTAATATTTTTTTCTGTAATTTAACACTATTAAGACTCGTACCGAGTAATAAGGGGTCGGGTGAATGGTTTAAAGAAAGCTCCGGATGCACGATTGATGCCGTACTTGGAGCAAGCCAGATTTGGGTCAGCAGCATTGATCCGAACGTTCGACTTGCGGTATGATTTATTATCTGCGCTAGTGGAGCGGTGGCGCCCAAAGACCCACACTTTTCATTTTCCGTGTGGGGAGTGCACGGTGACCTTAGAGGATGTTGCGATGCAGCTTGGGCTCCCAATCCACGGGAGTCCCGTAACGGGAGTATCTTCATTTACTGATCCGACTGCACTTTGTTATCAGCTACTAGGAGACTCGCCAGAGGACGAAGTGTAACACCTCTAACCCGTATGCATCGCCAGAATAGGGTTATAGAGCATTACCAAAGTTTACTAATTAATTTTCAGACTTTTTATTTCATCAAGCATTCATATTTATAACCAATCAAAATCAAAACATTAACGAGCCATCGTTAACCAATTTAACTTATACATGCCATTATAACCAGAATCAAATCATCCAAAATTATTGATAGAACCAACGGATAATGTGATATATCTCCAACAAGCTTCCAATCCAATCGAGCTTCCGATAATCATTTCAAAACATCTAATAATTATACATATTACCAATAATAATTCAATTCCAATAATAAAACACACATATATATAATATTCATTACCAAAATAACATTCAATTCAATTAAAATTATACAAAATATAGTTCATACGAACTTAACAAGCTAAATTGTAGAAATACCAAAATTTAGGGACATTTTGAAAAATTTATATGTTTCTCGAATTTCCACCCAATCATGATATAAATTAATATTTCATTCAATTTACTAATTTAAATAATAAAACAATTCATTTCATACAATTTGGTCACTTTTGACATTTTTACAAATTTACCCTTAAAGTTTCACATTTGTTCAATTTAGTCCCTGAACCTAAAACATGTAAATTGGTCATTTATAATGAAAACTCATGCTAGTTAAATAATCATATATTTTCCTCCTCCTCCTCTCCATTCCACATCCTTTTTGTGGTCTAGTTGTGAAATTTTACGATGGTGTCCTTCCTCTATCTGCGCGCCTAGCTTCTCCTGTCTTTTTTTTTGCGTCAAAATTTGTCGAACTAGACCGGTCGATTATAGTAAAAAAACCAGAGCAACAGCCCTTCTCAAGTCCCGCCGACCAATCCGGTTCGGCCTTGGTTCAGGTCTCCTATCCGCACATTTACCTGCCTTTGAGATTAGGAAGTTGGGTTTAAGGCCCATTATTAATGGGTTAACTAATTTGTAAGTTGGATTGATTCACAAGATATTAAAAAATTATATTAATATTTATATATTTTACAGTTAAATTTAAATATTTTCATTTTAAAATTAAGTTAAAGTTTTTTCTTTAAGTTTTTATAATTAAAAAAGTTAGATTTAGTTACTGTAGATAAAATAAATATGACCTTAAACATTAATAAATAAAAATAAATACAATAAAACTTAGACATAAAAATAAGCAGAAATCAAACAAATATCACCTTAAAAATAAAAGCTCAAATCTTTTTCTTTTTTTTGTATTCAGTCTTCCAGAAAACCCAAGAAGAAAAAATCTATTGTTCAATGTGGCTTTTTTATAGCCATAACTTTTTGTTTCTATTTTCTTGTTGTTTTGCTATTTGGCTTTTCTGCTATTGCGTGACTTCATTTTGAGGTGTCAGAGGCTGACGGTGGTGGCAGAGGTGGCGTGCATGATTGTGGCAGAGGCGGCAATGGCTAGGGTTAGATTAGGATTTCAATTGGCTGAAATTTTTTAAGTTTTGTGGGTGGTGTGGCTGTTATTATTTTGGGCTTGTAATCATTTAAGATTTGGACCCCTTTTTTTTGTTTATTTTCTGTTTTAGTTTTCTAGTGGGCCGGGCAAATTTGAGCCTCTACAGAGGTCATAGACAAGAACTTGTTGGGGTCATTTAAGGATGAGATTATTCAAGTTCTTAGAATTGCAATGTGTTGTACATGTAAGAATCCATCAGTTTGGCTGCAAAAACGACATCGCTTTTGCTGCCTTTGTTTTTGTTGTTGTTAGCATCGGCGGGGGATTTTTACAAAAATATTATAATAAAAAAATAAAAAAACACCAAAATACTATAAACTTTTTTATTTACCAAAATAATGCAAAAAACAAAAAAAAGGCTGCGACGACGTGACAACACACTGGTGGAGGGGCTGCCATAGGCGGCACTAGTTGTGCTAGTGGCAGAGGCGGCACCGATGGTGCCCCTGCCACAGGCGGCACTGCCCCTATGATGGGGACCATTCGGCTGGTGGGTGGGGGGAAGAGAATGAGAGGGAAAAGAGAAGAAAGAAAGAAAGAAAAAGAAAGAAAAGGAAATGAGAGGAAAGAAAGAAAAAGAAGGAAAGAAAAGGAAAGGAGAAGAAAAAAGAAAGAAAAAGAAGGAAAGAAAAGGAACGGAGAAGAAAAAAAAGAAAGAAAGAAGAAGAAGTGGGAAGGGAGGAAAAAAATGAAAAATAGGTCATTTTTTGTGTATTAATTTAATTTTTTTGTAATATTTGTGTAAAAAATTTATGTTATGTGTATTGCATGTGTTTTATTATTTTATTTAGTATATATATTTTATGAAATTTATTTAGAATGTTGTAATTAGTTTTTTTAGGAAAATAGCATTAAAAATAAAATGATAAAAAATATGTTTAAGAAAACATAAAATACGAAAAGTAAAAAAACGGAAATTGTATATTCACCGAAAGTAATAAAATTCGAAAAAATGGTATATTTAAAAAACACAGTAAATTAATAAATTTCAAACATAATCTATTAAAATAATGTAAAATTAGAAAATTAGAAAATATGATATTTTTAAAGTAATAAAATGCGGAGAAAAAATACGAACAAAGGGTCGAAGTAAGAGTTTTACTAAATTTTTTAAAAATTTAGAAATAATTAATATAAATATTTCAAACAAAATGTACTGAAATAATATAAAATAATAAAATACGAAAATAATATATTTTTATTGAAAATAATAAAATTCGAGAAAACAAAATGAGTAAAGGGCAGGAATAAGGGTTTTTTTTTAAATTTATTTAAAAAACACGCTAAATTAATAAATTTCAAACATAATGTACTAAAATAATGTAAAATAATAAAATTAGAAAATATGATATGTTTTAAAGTAATAAAATTAGAAAACGTAATGCTACATTTTTTTGTGAAACAAAACCCATAGCTAGGGTTTGCAGCAATTTTTTGGGTGTTGAAAATTATTTAAATTAATAAATGGAAAATGAAAATAATGGAGATCTCTCATGGAATACAATGCAGTGATGTTTTTACATTTTAGTGACTTTTTATGGTCTGGTTGTGAAATTTTACGATGGTGTCCTTCCTCTATCTGCGCGCCTAGCTTCTCCTGTCTTTTTTTTTTGCGCCAAAATCTATTGAACTAGACCGGTCGATTATAGTAAAAAACTGGAGCAACAGCCCTTCTCGAGTCTCACCGACCAATCCAGTTCGGCCTTGGTTCGGGTCTCCTATCCGCCCATTTACCCGCCTTTGAGATTAGGAAGTTGGGTTTAAGGCCCATTATTAATGGGTTAACTAATTTATAAGTTGGATTGATTGATAAGATATTAAAAAATTATATTAATAATTATATATTTTACAGTTAAATTTAAATATTTTCATTTTAAAATTAAGTTAAAGTTTTTTATTTTAGTTTTTATAATTAAAAAATAGTTAGATTTAGTTATAGTAGATAAAATAAATATGACCTTAAAAATAAATAAATAAAAATAAATACAATAAAACTTAGACATAAAAATAAGCAGAAATCAAACAAATATCACCTTAAAAATAAAAGCTCAAATCTTTTTTTTTTTGTATTCAATCTTCCAGAAAACTCAAGAAGAAAAAATCTATTGTTCATTGTGGCTTTTTTATAGCCGTAACTTTTTGTTTCTATTTTCTTGTCGCTTTGCTATTTGGCTTTTCTACTGTTGCGTGGCTTCGTTTTGCAGGTGTCAGAGGCTGACGGTGGTGGCAGAGGTGGCGTGCGTGATTGTGGCAAGGGCGGCAGTGGCTGGGGTTAGATTCGGATTTCAGTTGGCTGAAATTTTTTAAGTTTTGTGGGCTGTTGGGCTGTTATTAATTTGGGCTTGTAATCATTTAAGATTTGGACCCTTTTTTTGTTTATTTTCTGTTTTGGTTTTCTAGTAGGCCGGGCAAATTTGGGCCTCTATATAGGTCGTAGACAAGAACTTGTTGGGGTTATTTAAGGATGAGATGATTCAAGTTCTTAGAATTGCAATGTGTTGTACATGTAAGAATCCATCACTTTGGCTGCAAAAACGATATCGCTTTTGCTGCCTTTGTTGTTGTTGTTGTTAGTATCGGTGGGGGATTTTTACCAAAATATTATAAAAAACACCAAAATACTATAAACTTTTTTATTTACCAAAATAATGCAAGAAAAAAACAAAAAAAAGCCATGACGACGTGACAACACACTGGTGGAGGGGCTGCCATAGGGGGCACTAGTTGTGCTTGTGGCAGAGGCGGCACCGATGGTGCCCCTGCCACAGTTGGCACTGCCCCTATAATGGGGACCATTCGGCTGGTGGATGGGGGAAAGAGAAGGAGAGGGAAAGGAGAAGAAAGAAAGAAAGAAAAAGAAAGAAAGGAGAGTGTAGGGCCCAATTTTTGACCCGGGGCCTAATTACAAATTTAACCCAACACCCATGACCCAAACCTCAATCCAATAACACCTAGCCCAACAAGATTAAACCCAAACCCGAGCCCCATATCCAACCCAAAAAAAATGAAGGCCCAGTAGCCCAAAATGTTTGAGACTTTTTCAGAAAAAATGAAACCCTAGCCTACTGCCTAACCCTAGCTGCCTCTGCCTCCTCTGACATCTTCTAGTTTGGCTGCCGCTCGTAGCCTCTGCCACTGCCACTTCTGACGCCGAGCCGCCCGTCAATCACCTACTCCATCAACGTCAACACCTGCAATCAAGAGCAAAAGCAGTAGCAAATAATAGCAAAAATATTGTAAAAAATTGCTATAAAGCCATAACCACCACTCTAAACGGGGTTCCCCACCCTTTTTCTTCACGATTTCAAGAAATAAAAAAATAGATTCAAGGATTTGTTTTAGCATAAGATCTATTTTTATTTTTTATTTTTTCTTTTTCTCTTCATTTTTCTTCCTTTCGAAAATGTTTATATACATACATATATTTCTTTAGTTTTCTTTTTTAACTATTTATACACATATATATTGAAAAAAAGTTTTGAAAAAAAAAGAGAGAGAAACTTACCTTCTTTTGGATCGCCTTGAAAAAGGGGGGTTTTGGACCTTTCGGCCATCGCATACGGCGGCGCCGGTGCCGGCACAGACGGCTGACGTGACAACGATTGGTCGGATTTTGGCCAGACCCTGGCCAGAAAGGGAGAGAGGGGAGAGATCTATTGAAAGGTATTTGGAGTTTATTTAAAAAAATGGTTAAAAATGATTTTTTGCCTGAGTTTTAGCTTATATAGGCCCATTAAATGGCATCGTTTTGGGCTTAAACATCAATGGCCAAAACGGCGTCGTTTTGCCTTAGACCCGCAGCGACCCGACCCGCTCCAGGGAGGATCCGCGCGTTTTCACGGAATGGGTTATTTGCAACCCTGACCCCTTCACGTTTATGCTTCTTTTAATTTAGCCCCTCTTTGTTCATTTTTGTTCTTTTAAATTTGGCCCTAGAATTTTGTTTGGTTCTCGATCAGGTCCCTGACCCACCAACGCGCTGAAAATGGACATGTGGCCTGGAATTTGGGTTTATTGCCCATTCGGCCCTCCGCCCTTTCATGCTTTTCCAGTTTGGTCCTTCCGTATTTATTTTTATTTCTGTTTTGACCTTTTAAATTTTATTTTTATCCCTAATTAGTCCATCTGTGTTTATTTTGTTATGTTATTAATTAATCTACTTATTATCTTATTTATATTTTCTTTTTATATTTATCTATTCATTATTATATTATTATATTATATTATATTATTAGTTTTGTATTATTATAATCATTATTATTATTTACTCATTTATACCTTTAGTTCAAAATTATACATTTTTCTAATATATATATACATATTTATACATATTCTTTATATTTTAAAATCTATTTCTTCTTATGTATTTGCTATATTTTATAACACATATAAATATATTTTTAATATATATATATCAATATACATTTTTAATTTTTATAAATACACATATATATGCCTACCTTTATGTTTATATATATTACAATTTATATACATACATATATATATCCACATGCATATTTTATACTTCATAATTTTAATACACATATATAACTTTATATTTTTATAAATTTTATTCATCTCTTTTATTTATTTATCATTATTTTAAAAGAACATTTTAACTTTACTTGCTTATTATATTTGTTATTTCCCATGTTATTAATTTGTCCTTTTTTATATTCATTCATTTTATTGCTCCTATTTTTACACTATCGTATTCAATATCGTTTTGTATGCGTAATTAACCTCGTGTTTCATTTCAACTATTTTAAGTTAGATTAATTTATCTCGACGCATAAGTTTCGACTTTCAAATAAGCAAAATTTCATATTTAGATTCGAGAGGATTGAGCCCTAACGTATTGGGTTCTGATTTTCTTCGTTGAATCTAAATATCGAGACTACTCTTTTTTTATAAAAAAAAACATAAAAAGCTCATTATCGAGAATTTGACATGTTGTGTCCTAACGCATTGGATATAACACATTTTTTTCCAGAGATGAGGATTTTCCTAAAAAATAATAAAGGCAGTATTTAATGTTTAGTATTTTGAGAAATTGTGCCCTAACGAATTGGGTTGTAATTTTTTATATGACATAAAAAATTGAATATCCTTTTTGTAGAGCCCAATTTTTGCCCGGGCCAGGCAACAAAAACAAACAATAAATAAATTAACTATACCAATCCATTACAACAAAATTAACCCAAAATTTCAGCCCAACAAAAATAACTAGCCCACAAAAAAAAACCTAAACATGTTTCAGCCAAGGGAAACCTAGGTGCGCCGCACCTAGGTCTTCACACCTCTGCCAAGCCTCCAGCGCCGCATGCCTGGTTGTTGCTGCCGCCTGCACCTTACGCCGCCATCGCTCGCCTATCACTGGCCCTCCACGCCTCTGACACCTGCAGGAAATTGAATGCAAAAAGCAGACAAGAAGCAAACAAACAAATCACAAGCAAACAAAATAGAGGAAAACAGTTTTGTATTTTCGGCTATAAAGCCAAAATCAGAGGCTTGTAATTTTTTCTTCTTTTTACGCACATAAGTTAATCAAAAATCACAACACAGATTGAAAAAGGTTGAAAATCTATTCGTTTTCTTTTTCTTTCGTTCTCTGTTTGCAGCTTTTTTAATTTTTAATTTTTATTCTCTTCCGGTTCATTTTCTTTTACAAATAGTTTTTTAACAATAAATATAAAATAGAGAGAAAGGGAAGGAAAACTTACCTGAAACACCGTTGGCCGCTTCGTCAGAGATCTCTCCGTCGTTGGGATCGGCCTTGAAAGGTGGGTTTGGGAATCCTTTTCTATTGGCTTTCGGGTCAAGGGTGTTTGGCCTTCATGGGTGCTTCGAAGCGAGGCTGAAACGCCTCTTTTGTGCTACGCCGGCCACTGTGCACGGTGGTGCTACGGCGGCGGCAATGGCTGAGAGACTTGGCCGGATTTGGGGTTGAGAGAGATGGGGGATTTTGAAAGTTTTTTTTAAAAAAAAAAACTTTGAAGAATGAGATTTTCAAAAAAAAATTTGGTTTAAGTAAAGAATACAAAACGGCATCGTTTCGGAGTTAGCCGACCCGCATGCGCGACTCGACCCACTTAGGGGATCCGCGCGTTTCTATTAAATGGGCTATTTGCGCTCTTGGTCCCTCCTCATTATTGATTTGTTTTAATTTAGTCCTTCTGCTTGTTTATTTATTTTTTAATTTGGCCCCACGAGTTTTCTGCATGTTCCCTTTTAGTCCGTGTTGAATCACTGTGTGCTGGGGTTGGTAATATTGTGCGATCAGTCCCCCAGCCTTTAAGTGCCTCGTATTTCAGCCCTCGAATCATTTTTATTTATTTTCGATTCGCCCCCAAATTTTAGTTCAGTTTTCAATTTAATTCTTTATTTGTTATTTTAGTTATTTTATCATTAAATTAGTTATTTTAATATTATTATTACTATACATTACATCATCATTATTATTATTTACCTATTTATGTCATTTTTAGTTTCAAATTTCGTTGTCATATATATACATACGTACATATTTTTTTTAATTTATTTGTATATATATATTCATACTTATATTTTATATACCTTATATATATACATATATGGGTACACTTATATACATACGTTTTTATAATACATATATATACATGCATACATTTCTATAAAATATACATATGCACTTTTTTTATTATTATAAATATACATGTATACACATACTCTTATATTCTAGATATTTCATATTTTTTATACACATATACATATATATACATCATTACACATATTTTTATATTTAATGATTTTAAAATATGTATACATACATAGATTTTTCATATTTTCATAATTTTGTATACATTCATGTATATACGTTTTTTACATTTGTTCGTTATTTATTTATTTACATTTTCATTATTATTTAGAAAGAAATTAGATTCAATTTTATTTGCCTATGTACTTGTCACTTTGTATGTTATTGATTGGTCCATTTTATTATCTTATTTTCGTTGCTATTGCTCGTGTTCTTTTTACGCCATCATATTCATTATTGTTTTGCTATGCATATTTTACACCATACATCAAAAGGAAAATTTTTCTAAATAAGGCAATATTTTGCGTTTGGAAAATCGAGAAAACGTGCCCTAAAGTGCTGGGTTTCGATTTTTCGTTCGACCAAATAGCTAAAATATCCTTTTAAAATTTCAAAATAAAGCGATATTTTGCGTTTGAAAATTCGAGTAAACGTGCCCTAATGTGCTGGTTTTCAATTTCTCGTTGAACCAAATGGCCAAATATCCTCTTAAAACTTCAAAGTATGGGTTTTTGAAACCATAAGGTGATCTTGGTTTTGATGGTTTAAAGTATCATGTCCTAACATGCTGGATGTGATATTCCTTCAGAACAAGGGAATCTTAAATTTCAATCCATGTTATTCGAGCTTTTTTTTAAGGATCGTATTTTTAAAACTCTTCAAAGTTTTCAATCTTCGACACTAAGACACTAATTAATCAACTAGGTATCAATTTTGGGCGTTACGAGGGTGCTAACCCTTCCTCGTACGTAACCGACTCCCGAACCCATTTTTGGATTTCGTAGACCAAACTCGTTGTTTTAATAAAATCAAATCGTTTATTAAAAACAACCACTTTTCGAGGTGACCTGATCACACCTTATCAAAAAGGATTGGTGGCGACTCCCATATTCATTTTCATTTTTAAAATCCAAGTCGACCCTGTTTTCACAAAAAAATGGTGTCAACACTTTTAAATTTTACTGTGCGAGTTTTTAGACAATCTTATTTTTGAAGAGGTAAAATATCGTGCCCTAACCCATTGGGTGTGACATTTTCTATTTCTGAAATTCGAGGGTAAGAAACGATAATATTTGATTTATACAAGTTTTTCAATATAAGGATCGTATTTTGAATCTCTTCAAAGTTTCCAATTTTCGACACTAAGAAATTAAGTAATCAACTAGGTACCAATTTTGGGCATATCGAGGGTGCTAATCATTCCTCGTGCGTAACCGACTCCCAAACCCATATTTCTGATTTTCGTGGACCAAAATTGTTGTTTTAATAAAATTAAATTGTTTATTAAAAACAACTACTTTTTAAGGTGATCCGATCACACCTAAATAAAAAGGATTGGTGGCACCTAAATAAAAAGGATTGGTGGCGACTCCCACTTTCGTTTTCATTTTTTTCAAAACCCAAGTCGACCCCGTTTTATCAAAAAAAATGGTGTCAACAGAGAGGAAAGAAAGAAAAAGAAGGAAAGAAAAGGAAAGGAGAAGAAAAAAAAAAGAAAGAAGAAGAAGAAGTGGGAAGGAAGGGAAAAAAAAAAGAAAAAGGGTAATTTTTTGTGTATTAATTTAATTTTTTTGTAATATTTGTGTAAAAAATTTATGTTATGTAATTGTATGTGTTTTATTATTTTATTTAGAACATATATTTTATGAAATTTATTTAGCATGTTGTAATTAGTTTTTTTTTTGGAAAATAGCATTAAAAATAAAATGATAAAAAAATATGTTTAAAAAATACGAAAAGAAAAAAAACGGAAATTGTATATTCACCGAAAGTAATAAAATTTGAAAAAAATGGTATATTTAAAAAACACAGTAAATTAATAAATTTCAAACATAATGTACTAAAATAATGTAAAATAATAAAATTAGAAAATATAATTTTTTTTAAAGTAATAAAATGCGGAGAAATAAATACGAACAAAGGCCGAAGTAAGATTTTTTACTAAATTTTTTAAAAATTTAGAAATAATTAATACAAATATTTCAAACAAAATGTACTGAAATAATATAAAATAATAAAATACGAAAATAATATATTGTTATTGAAAGTAAAAAAATTCGGGAAAATAATACGAGCAAAGGTCAAGAATAAGGGTTTTTTTAAAAATTTATTTAAAAAACACACTAAATTAATAAATTTCAAACATAATGTACTAAAATAATGTAAAATAATAAAATTATAAAATATGATATTTTTAAAATAATAAAATGCGGAAAAAAATACGAACAAAGGGCCAAAGTAAGAGTGTTTTACAAAATTTTTTAAAAATTCAGAAATAATTAATACAAAATGTACTGAAATAATATAAAATAATAAAATACAAAAATAATATATTTTTATTAAAAGTAATAAAATTCGGGAAAATAATACGAGCAAAGGGTAGGAATAAGGGTTTTTTTTAAAAATTTATTTAAAAAACACATAAATTAATACACTTCAAACATAATGTAATAAAATAATGTAAAATAATAAAAAACGAAAGTAATTTATTTTTATTGAAAGTAATAAAATTCGAGAAAATAGTACGAATAAATGGCCGAAATAAGGGTTTTTACTAATTTTTTTTTGAACTTGCACGCATCGAAATGGCTTCATTGATTAATCCCGGTACACACATATCTGATGCAGCTAATAATGGGGTATGATTTATTATTTGTTAATCATGGGTTCTATTTAAAAAGGATATACGTAATATATAGAAATAAATCATATTATCCTAATATTTTTTTCTGTAATTTAACACTATCAAGACTCGTACCGAGTAATAAGGGGTCGGGTGAATGGTTTAAAGAAAGCTCCGGATTCATGATTGATGTCGTACTTGGAGCAAGCCGAATTTGGGTCAGCAGCATTGATCCGAATGTTCGACTTGCGGTATGATTTATTATCTGTGCTAGTGGAGCGGTAGCGCCCGGAGACCCACACTTTTCATTTTCCGTGTGGGAAGTGCACGGTGACCTTAGAGGATGTTGCGATGCAACTTGGGCTCCTAATCCACGGGAGTCCTGTAACGGGAGTATATTCATTTACTGATCTGACTGCACTTTGTTATCAGCTACTAGGAGACTCGCCAGAGGACGAAGAGTCAAATTTTACGTGCCTGAAATTTACATGGCTGAAAGCCAAATTTGGACAGTTATCAGCGAATGCCACCGAAGAAGAGTTGATGTGCGCTGCTCGATATGATACTCAATACTGGAATTGTGCTAAATTTAAAATGCTTCATACTCAAAATAAAAATCGAACTTAAAAAAGTGATCCTTATCATCTTATTTTACCCGTTGTTTAATAATCAATAAATTATTATTGTGAAGAAATACTAAATGATGGGATCATGATATTGCTTTGTCTGTCGTGTTATTGAGCTGAGCTGGCTTTCCCTATGTAGTTTTTAAGAATCTAATAAGGCAACAGGAGTAATTTAATTGGCGTTTTTACCCAAAAATTAAAACGAGTTCAAGGTGGCCTTAATGCGATATTTTAGGCACTATAGTTCATAAATGTACTTGGATACGCGTTTGAAAGTTATTGGTTTACTAGCTAAAAAAGTCAAAATCTCGAACATGTTTTGACATTAGTAGCCCGAGCCAATCCCCCAGATCTATCGTAAGTCATAGCCAGAAACAACGAAATGAATCTGATTCGATTTACAGTCGATTGGGCCCCCATCCTTTTGAGCTCATTTCGCCTGTTCCATCACTCTCAAATATCCAAAAACAAAGAAGCAAACGTTTTTTCGTTTTAACAGAGCACGTACCTGACGGCAGAATTGGGGAAACGTTTGAGAGGTTAACGTTGACGGAGGACATGAAGGTTGCCGCCTGGAGAAATCTCCGTCAATAGACAGAACCATTTAGGGGAATCGATAACGGCGTAAAGCGAAGGTAAAAAAGAATGGTCTAACAATTTGAGTATTTCCATCTCGGTCCTAGCTCTCCCTTCTTTACTCCTCGATGCTAGCTCTTTCTTGTCCATCACTTTGGATGCAAAAACGACATCGCTTTTGCTGCCTTTGTTGTTGTTGTTGTTAGCATTGGCGGGGATTTTTACCAAAATATTATAAAAAAATAAAAAAAACACCAAAATATTATAAACTTTTTTTTGTTTACCAAAATAATACAAAAAACCAAAAAAAAGCCACGACGACGTGACAACATACTGGTGGAGGGGCTGCCATAAGCAGCACTAGTTGTGCTAGTGGCAGAGCGGCACCGATGGTGCCCCTGCCACAGGCGACACTGCCCCTATAGTGGGGACCATTCAGCTGGTGGGTGGCGAGAAAAGAAGGAGAGGGAAAGGAGAAGAAAGAAAGAAATAAAAAGAAAGAAAAGGAAATGAGAGGAAAGAAAGAAAAAGAATGAAAGAAAAGGAAAGGAGAAGAAAAAAAAGAAAGAAGAAGAAGAAGAGGGAAGCAAGGAAAAAAAAAGAAAAAAAAGGTAATTTTTTGTGTATTAATTTAATTTTTTTGTAATATTTGTGTAAAAAATTTATGTTATGTAATTGTATGTGTTTTATTATTTTATTTAGCATATATATTTTATGAAATTTATTTAGCATGTTGTAATTAGTTTTATTTAGGAAAATAACATTAAAAATAAAATGATAAAAAATATTTTTAAGAAAAAAATATGAAAAGAAAAAAACGGAAATTGTATATTCACCGAAAGTAATAAAATTCGAAAAAATTGTATATTTAAAAAACACAGTAAATTAAAAAATTTCAAACATAATGTACTAAAATAATGTAAAATAATAAAATTAGAAAATATGATTTTTTTTAAGTAATAAAATGCAGAGAAAAAAATACGAACAAAGGTCGAAGTAAGATTTTTTACTACATTTTTTAAAAATTTAGAAATAATTAATACAAATATTTCAAACAAAATGTACTGAAATAATATAACATAATAAAATAATAAAATAATATATTGTTATTGAAAGTAATAAAATTCGGGAAAATAATACGAGCAAATGGCAGGAATAAGGGTTTTTTTAAAAATTTATTTAAAAAACTCACTAAATTAATAAATTTCAAACATAATGCACTAAAATAATGTAAAATAATAAAGTTAGAAAATATGATATTTTTAAAGTAATAAAATGCTGAAAAAAATACGAACAAATGGCTGAAGTAAGAGTGTTTTACTAAATATTTTAAAAATTCAGAAATAATTAATACAAAATGTACTGAAATAATATAAAATAATAAAATACAAAAATAATATATTTTTATTAAAAGTAATAAAATTCGGGAAAATAATACGAGCAAATGGCAGGAATAAGGTTTTTTTTTAAATTTATTTAAAACACACACTAAATTAATACACTTCAAACATAATATAATAAAATAATATAAAATAAAAAAATGAAAGTAATTTATTTTTATTGAAAGTAATATAATTCGGGAAAATAGTATGAACAAATGGCCGAAATAAGGGTTTTTACTAATTTTTTTTGAACTTGCACGCATCGAAATGGCTTCATTGATTAATCCCGGTACACACATATCTGATGCGGCTAATAACAGGGTATGATTTATTATTTGTTAATCGTGGGTTCTATTTAAAAAGGATATACGTAATATATAGAAATAAATCATGTTATCCTAATATTTTTTTCTGTAATTTAACACTATTAAGACTCGTATCGAGTAATAAGGGGTCGGGTGAATGGTTTAAAGAAAGCTCCGGATTCACGATTGATGCCGTACTTGGAGCAAGCCAGATTTGGGTCAGCAGCATTGATCCGAACGTTCGACTTGCGGTATGATTTATTATCTGCGCTAGTGGAGCGGCGGCGCCCAGAGACCCACACTTTTCATTTTCCGGGTGGGGAGTGGACGGTGACCTTAGAGGATGAAGCGATGCAGCTTGGGCTCCCAATCCACGGAGTCTCGTAACGGGAGTATCTTCATTTACTGATCCGACTGCACTTTGTTATCAGCTATTAGGAGACTCGCCAGAGGACGAAGTGTAACACCTCTAACCCGTATCCATCGCCAGAATAGGGTTATAGAGCATTACCAAAGTTTACTAATTAATTTTCAAACTTTTTATTTCATCAAGCATTCATATTTATAACCAATCAAAATCGAAACATTAACGAGCCATCGTTAACCAATTTAACTTATACATGCCATTATAACCAGAATCAAATCATCCAAAATTATTGATAGAACCAACGGATAATGTGATATATCTCCAACAAGCTTCCAATCCAATCGAGCTTCCGATAATCATTTCAAAACATCTAATAATTATACATATTACCAATAATAATTCAATTCCAATAATAAAACACACATATATATAATATTCATTACCAAAATAACATTCACTTCAATTAAAATTATACAAAATATAGTTCATACGAACTTAACAAGCTAAATTGTAGAAATACCAAAATTTAGGGACATTTTGAAAAATTTATATTTTTCTCGAATTTCTACCCAATCATGATATAAATTAATATTTCATTCAATTTACTAATTTAAATAATAAAACAATTTATTTCATGCAATTTGGTCACTTTTTGATATTTTTACAAATTTACCCCTAAAGTTTCACATTTGTTCAATTTAGTCCCTGAACCTAAAACATGTAAATTGGTCATTTATAATGAAAACTCATGCTAGTTAAATAATCATATATTTTCCTCCTCCTCCTCTCCATTCCACATCCTTTTTGTGGTCTAGTTGTGAAATTTTACGATGGTGTCCTTCCTCTATTTGCGCGCCTAGCTTCTCCTGTCTTTTTTTTTTGCGTCAAAATTTGTCGAACTAGACCGGTCGATTATAGTAAAAAAACCAGAGCAACAGCCCTTCTCAAGTCCCGCCGACCAATCCGGTTCGGCCTTGGTTCGGGTCTCCTATCCGCCCATTTACCTGCCTTTGAGATTAGGAAGTTGGGTTTAAGGCCCATTATTAATGGGTTAACTAATTTATAAGTTGGATTGATTCATAAGATATTAAAAAATTATATTAATATTTATATATTTTACAGTTAAATTTAAATATTTTCATTTTAAAATTAAGTTAAAGTTTTTTCTTTAAGTTTTTATAATTAAAAAAAGTTAGATTTAGTTATTGTAGATAAAATAAATATGACCTTAAACATTAATAAATAAAAATAAATACAATAAAACTTAGACATAAAAATAAGCAGAAATCAAACAAATATCACCTTAAAAATAAAAGCTCAAATCTTTTTCTTTTTTTTTTTGTATTCAATCTTCCAGAAAACCCAAGAAGAAAAAATCTATTGTTCAATGTGGCTTTTTTATAGCCATAACTTTTTGTTTCTATTTTCTTGTCGTTTTGCTATTTGGCTTTTCTGCTATTGCGTGACTTCACTTTGAGGTGTCAAAGGCTGACGGAGGTGGCAGAGGTGGCGTGCATGATTGTGGCAGAGGCGGCAATGGCTAGGGTTAGATTAGGATTTCAATTGGCTGAAATTTTTTAAGTTTTGTGGGTTGTGTGGCTGTTATTATTTTGGGCTTGTAATCATTTAAGATTTGGACCCCTTTTTTTGTTTATTTTCTGTTTTAGTTTTCTAGTGGGCTGGGCAAATTTGGGCCTCTACAGAGGTCATAGACAAGAACTTGTTGGGGTCATTTAAGGATGAGATTATTCAAGTTCTTAGAATTGCAATGTGTTGTACATGTAAGAATCCATCACTTTGGCTGCAAAAACGACATCGCTTTTGCTGCCTTTGTTTTTGTTGTTGTTAGCATCGGCGGGGGATTTTTACCAAAATATTATAATAAAAAAATAAAAAAACACCAAAATACTATAAACTTTTTTATTTACCAAAATAATGCAAAAAACAAAAAAAAGGCTGCGACGACGTGACAACACACTGGTGGAGGGGCTGCCATAGGCGGCACTAGTTGTGCTAGTGGCAGAGGCGGCACCGATGGTGCCCCTACCACAGGCGGCACTGCCCCTATGATGGGGACCATTCGGCTGGTGGGTGGGGGGAAGAGAATGAGAGGGAAAAGAGAAGAAAGAAAGAAAGAAAAAGAAAGAAAAGGAAATGAGAGGAAAGAAAGAAAAAGAAGGAAAGAAAAGGAAAGGAGAAGAAAAAGAAAGAAAAAGAAGGAAAGAAAAGGAACGGAGATTGTATATTCACCGAAAGTAATAAAATTCGAAAAAAATGGTATATTTAAAAAACACAGTAAATTAATAAATTTCAAACATAATCTATTAAAATAATGTAAAATTAGAAAATTAGAAAATATGATATTTTTAAAGTAATAAAATGCGGAGAAAAAATACGAACAAAGGGTCGAAGTAAGAGTTTTACTAAATTTTTTAAAAATTTAGAAATAATTAATATAAATATTTCAAACAAAATGTACTGAAATAATATAAAATAATAAAATACGAAAATAATATATTTTTATTAAAAGTAATAAAATTCGAGAAAATAATACGAGTAAAGGGCAGGAATAAGGGGTTTTTTTTTAAAATTCATTTAAAAAACACGCTAAATTAATAAATTTCAAACATAATGTACTAAAATAATGTAAAATAATAAATTTAGAAAATATGATATGTTTTAAAGTAATAAAATTAGAAAACATAATGCTACATTTTTTGTGAAACAAAACCCATAGCTAGGGTTTGCAGCAATTTTTTGGGTGTTGAAAATTATTTAAAATAATAAATGGAAAATGAAAATAATGGAGATCTCTCATGGAATACTATGCAGTGATGTTTTTACATTTTAGTGACTTTTTATGGTCTGGTTGTGAAATTTTACGATGGTGTCCTTCCTCTATCTGCGCGCCAAGCTTCTCCTGTCTTTTTTTTTTTGTGCCAAAATCTGTCGAACTAGACCGGTCGATTATAGTAAAAAACTGGAGCAACAGCCCTTCTCGAGTCTCACCGACCAATCCGGTTCGGCCTTGGTTCGGGTCTCCTATCCGCCCATTTACCCGCCTTTGAGATTAGGAAGTTGGGTTTAAGGCCCATTATTAATGGGTTAACTAATTTATAAGTTGGATTGATTGATAATATATTAAAAAATTATATTAATATTTATATATTTTATAGTTAAATTTAAATATTTTCATTTTAAAATTAAGTTAAAGTTTTTTCTTTTAGTTTTTATAATTAAAAAAAAGTTAGATTTAGTTATTGTAGATAAAATAAATATGACCTTAAAAATAAATAAATAAAAATAAATACAATTGTAGTAGGCCAATTTTGGCCCACTAATACCAAACCCATTTACCCCTCTTATAACCCAAACCCGATTGATCCATTTCAATACACTAAAACCCCTGCCCAATATAGGCCCAAAAT